>NC_088911.1:85255255-87755255 GCF_963576675.1 Euphorbia lathyris | reverse complement strand
ACTTCCACAAGCGATCCATGGACATATCTCCCATTTATCGGGAGTGATAAATGCTCAATCCAATGTATAACGATCCCACAATCACTTCCTGTGATACCCAACGTCTGCTGTTCACACCCCAGAGTCATCTCTGTTAAGGATCGTGTTACACCAGAGTCAAAGCGTCACATTCCGTAATCCAGAATACCAATTAACATTCCTTTGAGTCTGAGGATTATATATACCTATTAATACCAATGAGATGAACAAGTGACAAGGAAGAATCTACCCATCCTGTTATCTCAAGTCGGGTCCCCAATCCTAATGAACTACCTTTCATCGGATCTATGTAACTGTCCAGATATCTATATATATGAAGCTTGTGAGATCAGCTTTCTGTCGGACAGAAGACACTGTTACATGCAAGTCTCAACCGCGATATGTCAATCCTAAACATATTGCTTGACTTGGGGTGGTTTTAAGTTTATTAGTTTATTATAAAATTTTGTCTCACTTCATGCTTGTATGAACACTTTATAATCACTTTAAACAAACTTACGGATTTCCTTTTATTAGACTGTATTTAGTGCTTAAAAGGGTTTTGCCTTTATATAGTTATAAAACATATATCTCATTAAAACAAATGATATAAAGAACACTTCATTTACATTAAGTCTGTATCCTAGAACAATTGTCTATAGGACACTAAACCCCAACATACTCCCACTTGGACTAAAGCCAATTGTTTCTACAACTTATCCCAGTAGAAGTTAGATGACGATCATGTACTTTCTGGGTTAAGGGCTTTGTCAACGGATCTGCAACGTCGTCCTCTGTAGGTACTCTTTCTATTCTCACATCTCCTCTTGCCACAATTTCTCTTATAATGTGGTATCGCTTAAGGTAATGCTTGGATGCATTATGAGACCGTGGTTCCTTTGCTTGCGCAATGGCTCCATTGTTATCACAGTACAGTGTAATGGGATTTACAATGTCAGGCACCAGCGATATACTCTGACTCGGTCGTAGAGAAAGCTACGCTTCCTTACTTGGAACTCTTCTAGCTGACCGTTCCCTCATTTAGGATAAACAGGTATCCTGATTGGGATTTAAAATCGTTCTCATCTGTAAGATGACTTGCATCTGAAAATCCTTCTATTTTCAGATCCCCTTCTCCGTACACTAGGAACATATCTTTAGTTCTTGTCAAGTACAGATATCTGGACAGTTACGTGGATCCGATGAAAAGGAGTTCATTAGGATTGGGGACCCGACTTGAGATAACAGGATGGGTAGATTCATCCTTGTCACATGTTCATCTCATTGGTATTAATAGGTATAAGTAATCCTCAGACTCAAAGGAATGTTAATTAGTAATTCTGGATTACGGAATGTGACGCTTTGATCCTGTTGTAACACGATCCATAACAGAGATGACTCTGGGGTGTGAACGGCAGACGTTGGGTATCACAGGAAGTAATCGCAGGATAGTTATACATTGGATTGAGCATTTATCACCCCAAATAAATGGGAGATACATCCATGGACCGCTTGTGGAAGACTTGACTCTAAATCCTTGCAAGGTGATAGCTTAAGACTTGAAATACAGATTTCACTTAACCTATCTAATTGGAGTTGACTCGGCATGTACAAGTAAAACGAACGTCTCGCTATATATGACTTGACATTATCCATAGTCATAAGATTTAGTTCAAGGATGTAGTTGATAAAGGATCGAATTATACTGTAACTAATACGGAAAGGTCAACGACAGAATCAACATGTCTTCTTATAGCTCTGGGGGAATGTTTCGGATTTGCCAATCACATTTTGCGTACTCATTCCGTTATGCAAAGATTAAATATAATTCTGTGAAAATTAATTTAATGGTTGCATACGGCTAGAAGCAATAAGAACCTAATGGGTCACACATAAGACTTGGATCCCAAAAGAGAAACGGATGTTAATTAATTGATGGAAGCCCAACTAAGCCCGCTAAGGCCCAGTACATGGGGTGGGGCGATTTTCATGTATGAAAATACATGAATAATTTAATTTGATTTTAACAATCCTAATTAGATTATGATTGTGAATTAAATTAATTAAAGGATAAATAAGTTAGGAGTTTTAATTAGATTAAACTGCTCCTATTATTATCCTATAAGGATTACTATTATTATCTTTATATTTAAGATATAATTATAGATAATAAATAAGAATTATATTCCGAATTAAATTCTTATTCAGTAACCTAATTCTATCTAACTAGGGTTTAGATACAAGAGAATATAAATACCCCCTACATGTGCAATTTTCGAAATACACATAGCAAACCGGGAGAGAGAATTTCGACCCACACCATAAGGACGAGATTATCCACTGTTTCCTTCCGTTCAATTGATTACATCTCTTTTCTCTTCATCCTTGATCTTGTGTTGATTAATTAGAGACAATCTATTTTGGTTGTTATATACGGTTGATTCTAACTTGATCTTCAATTTTTTTTTGTTTTGTGCTTGGGAACTCGAAGTAAGAGTTGTGGGCACTTCGTTTGCAACGGTAGATAGAACTCTTAAAAGGTATTTCTTTCTATCCCTCTTTATATGAAATAACGATTAATGGATCTTAGGTTAATGGAAATAGGTTAAAATTTTTATATTTCCGCTGTCATACGTTAGCCTATTTTCCTTCACTCACAACCTGAAATCTTATTGTATTCTGCAGCATCTAAAGCACAGTGAAGCATGTTTATAGCCGAAGCATTATTTTGCAGTTTCTTAAGGTCATCCTCTGACCATTTAGCCTCGCTTTTGACAGTTTTTACTCCGTCAATGATTTCATAGAGAACAAAAGGGCCTTGGACTATAGCTAGCCATGTACTCATATTTGTTGCCTGAATGAAGTTTTTCATCCTGTCCTTCCAAAACATATAGTTTGACCCAAAGAACAACAGGGGCCGACTAATAGATAATCCCTCAGGGAGTATCTGAGTTGTTTGATTTCCTGGAAGGAAACGAGTACTGTTCTCAGCCATTATAGGGATCAGCTCAAGATAGTTTTATCTTGAATATTGAGATGTTAAGCTCTGATACCACTTGTTGGTCCCGTGTAACGTAGTAGAGTTAGTTCTAAGGGGGGGGGGGGTTAGGAACTATTATAACTTTTTGATAATCAATGCTGATTTAATTTAAGATTTGATGCTTTAACTCAATTTTAGGTCAGCATGACTGAGTATGGTGTGAGACAGCTTTAGACAGACACTAACTAGAGTTGTTTCAATCGTGAGTTGGGAAGTAACACTTAGGTCAGTTTCCAACTCAACACTCAGATTACTCAGCTTCAGCGTGTATAGATTGTTTTACTGAGTAATGTTAAGCAAGCGACACACACACACACACACACACACACACACACACACATATATATATATATATATATATATATATATATATATATATATCAAGTGGAAGGGTTAGAAGTTACTCAGCAGACTTATCCTGGTTCGGCCTCTCCGCCTACGTCCAGTCCCCGGAATCCTTCCGAGCTTTTTCAATCCTCTACTGAGCTCTTTAAAGGTAGAGCACAAACCTTTTACAATAGCAACTGAGTATGCAAGAGTACCATCTTCTATTCCTCTACTCAATCCTATCTACCACTGAGTACTATAACCAAGTACTCAGCTTCTCTCTAACACTGAGTACTATAACCGAGTACTCAAGCTTTCTAACCTTTTACAAATGATACAAAACTTGTCCTCACTGAATGAAGAACACTTTAGATGAATAAAATCACTCTAGATTTTTATACAATGATTGAAGTTGGTGTAAGAACTTGCTTTTTCTTTTTTGACAGAGCTTCTAATTTGTATTCACTCAATAGTTTAACTCGATGATGATATACTTCCTTGTCTTGTTTGGTTCAAGTGATGGATTGGTCTTTTTGTAGTGATCTTTGAGGCGCCAATGATTTGAATCCCGACATAGCCGTTGTGGGGAAACGGTCTTCATTCGTCATCATTTGGTCAGCATTCAGTGTTGCAGGCCAATCCTATCTTCTATATTCATCAGGAGTCAGGTTTGTCTTCTTACGCCAGGTTTGTCATCTAGTAAATGCAGATGGTCCGTGCTCTTTCTCGAAAAAGACTTCCAGACAGATTTCTGAGACTTCTGATTGTTTCACAAAATTGTCAGACCTTGTCTTCCAAGTCGACGGATCATTGACGCTGACCTGACTACTACTCAGCTTAACTCAACGGCTTCGCCTTCAAGCTTTTCTGAAGAAGACATTTTCTTTCGCTAAGCTGAGTTGCATTTTACTCAGCTTCTGCTGACTTTGTCTTGACTTTCTCTTATAGACTTTTAGTTCCTGTTCTTGTTAATTAACTTACTCAACATTGAACAAATTCATTAGTACAATTAAATCAAAGCACTTAAATTTAATTGTTGGGATATTTTAATCATGGGATTAACTTAAATAATTTTGTCAAATCAAAATCATGTGGAAAGGTGTTTCAACAAATCCAACTCCAAGATGGAAAGAAATCCTAGATAGACTAGGAATATGAAGAAGAGCACTATAGGCTTATGCTATGTAATTATAATTCAGTTCTCATTCAATAATTAATTAGACTAGATCTTAGTTTAGCTTAGTCTTAGTTTAGTTTTATTTTCTGTCTTTATATTTCAATTTAATTTATTATTTCCATTCCGTTGTTAATTTAGTTAAAGAAAGCTTGACATTGAATTATTTCTCATCTTTTATGAATCAAGTTCAGTTTATTTGGTTTCAAGTTCCACCTTCATTCATCTTATTCTTGAATCAATTAATCTAAATTAAGATCCATAAAAGTTCTTATCCGCCTCATCCCATTATGCCTCCGTGTATTAGCTTAAACATAACCTAAGACACCTTCGGCTAGGATGACAGTGAACTATGCTTAGCAAATAGGATCATTAAACGTCAAGATTGTGCTGTAGGAATAACAGAGATTCAGTTAGGAATTATTCTCTATACTAAATAACCTAACCAAGTGAGTAGTATATGAGTTGGATTGTGTAGCCTAACCAATCGATCAATTCAACTAAGCAACCCCTAACTCTACATATACCTTAACCGGATAGTGTGGTTTCGTGGTCTAGGTTACAGCTTAGCCTTGATTTTCATAGCGTCTAATGCCCTCAATCGCTATTAGGGATTTTGCCTATCCAAGCATCGGCGGAAAAGTATCGAGGTAGATTTAGTAAGTTGTTGATTAGAGTTACTATTTTCTGATGTTGAATCACCGTCTCAAGTTAACCTTTAGATTCACACAACATTCACTTATTGATTCATAGGAGTTAGCACGGGGATCCTGAATCCTAGTCATCCATTCACTCATTATATATATTCATTGTTTAATTGCTTTGCTTGTTTTATTGCTTTATTAGTAGTTAAAGTTACAATCTCAAAACACTTAATTCGGGCAAACCCTCTGTTTTACGTGTTAGACACAGAAAACAAGGGAAAGAAGGAAAAAAATGGAAAAAAAAGTAACAGGGAGTAGGGATGGGCTTTTAAAACCCTTCAAAAGTTACCTCTGAAATGTTTTTCCAGTTTTTGTAGTAGGGTAGGCCGACGACCACGTGATTGTGACTTGAGAAGCAACTCGGACCCGTGCAACAGGAGATTAAGATGGAAAAAAAATGATTTTCCATGTACTTGAACTGAATTTCACTGCTAAATGAGAGGTTTTGACCCAAAAAGGCCAATTCTAGAAGTGTAATGACTTCAGAATTGACAATTAATGGGGAATAGTTGTAGTAAACGTATTTCCTCTACCAAATAACTTGAAATGATGTTTGATTTAGGTGTGGGAACGTTCAAAAATGGCTGATTTGGTGAAGAATGGTGTAAAACTCTCTTCTTTTCACTCAATTTCACTAAGTTTCACTCACTTTCACTCTCTTTTCTTTCATTTCCTTTTATTTTTGTGATCAAAATTGTCCCTTTCCCATCTTGCCAGTTATTTTCCACTTAAGTAGTGGAAATCAGGCAAAACTCTAAAGAAACCCGATTGTAAACTGTCCCTAAACTGTCAAGGGTCACCGATCGGTGACAATAGTACCCGATCGGGGACTAGGTGGCCGATCGAAGACCATGTCTGGCAACGAGTGTTTTAAAATCTCAGAAATTATAAATCTGATTTTTTATATAAAAATAGAATAAAATAAGCTAAATGACTCAGAAAACGAGATCAAGGTCTTAGCTCGTATCTCGCACAGCGCATCGTGTGAAGCCCACCTACATAAACTGTTACCTATAGTGTAACATAGACTCATCACTAGGGCCAGAAAAAGTTCATGCTCACACTCATTAAAACTTTTATAGACAGCTTCCTCGGTGTCTTTTTTTATTTTTTTTTAAATGCACACCACAATAAGAAAACTCCAGTCTCATTTACTTTGTTACTTTCCTTTTTGCCAAGAAGGTTGAATGCAATGAATTTATGGATCAAATTTAAAACGAGGTCAAGTAGAGACCCGAGACTAGAGTTATTAGCATTGTAGTCATCACGATTTGTGAGCTCAAGCCACACTTTCTTACTATCCATGCCTTCTAGCCAATTAACCATAGGATCATTATCATTTTCCACTCCCATATTAGCGGCTATCCAACTAGCCTACATTCAGTTGAAAAAACACCCTTTCAAATGAAAGGAGTAAGTTTCCCCATTTTTCAGTTTAGTTCTTTTTAGTGTGCTTAGGAACTCTACAGTAATGCTATCTTAACCATTAAATATTTTGGTGGCCAATTGGAGCAACCCTTGAAATTTCAGGATGTCTCGAACATCCTTGTCTAAAGGTTTCTAAATAAGCCAAGTCAAACACATGCATGGGTGCATGGGGTAAAGGAGAAAAGTATTCAAACATTTGTCCCTCCCTTTCTTCAACTAAATCAAAGGGAGTATCAAACCCATTTAATATAGAAGGGATGAAAGTTACCTCTTATTCGGTATTGCTTCCCTCAAAAGAAACATTCTTACCTTTCCTTTTTATGGAACTTGCCTTTCTACCCAATTGAAGCTTCAAAAATGGAGGAAGAGCTTGCGGTTGAAGATGAGCTTAGGTTTTGCTAAAAATTAACTTTGAGAGCACAAATTGGAATTTAAATGTTAGATTCATGTAAGAAAAGTGAAATCAACAAAAATTCATACCTCAAACATTGAATTTGATGAAGTTTAGAAGATTGAAGGGCTATGGATTTGGGAGTTTGGAAGAGAGAGAGAGAGAGAGAGAGAGAGTTAGGGATTTAAATGATTTTTGGGGTTGAAGAATATGAAAGAGTGGGTGACTTATGAGTGATAAAGGGGTTAATGCCCTCTTTTTTAATTGGGAATCATGAGCTCACTCGTGATTCTTGAACTGCTAGGTCGACAAGCTGAATTTCTCAGCTCATCGAGCTGGCAGGCAGAAAATCTGCCTAGAAGCTCGTTTTCTAGTTTTTTGTAAAATATAATTAAATTAACAAAAAAAAAAGAAAATTCAAAAATTAAAGATGGTAAATTAACTTAAAGTTTACAATCAGCATGTTTAGAGTCGGAAAAGCTCGACTTTCTTACCCCACTTACTCTTTCATTGAATATTTGGGTTTTTCTCCATAGTGCTTGGGAGAGAACGCTGGGGTCTTTCATGCATGTCTTTGTTCATTTGAATGATCTGATTACTCAAATCCTTTCAGAATACTTTGTTATTCGCACGCCTAACTATCATTTCCTTCAAGAGTGTCAACACCTCACCCTGCGATCCCGAAGGTTGTGAAGGAGCTTGATCTGGTTGTTGGTTTGGGGACATACCGAGTCCCCGTTCCATATGCTCATTTATGAACCTACTAGGAGGCCTCAACACGTTTTGGTTAGAGTTACCATAGGAAAGGTTCGGGTGTTGAGGTCTCCTCGAGTTTCTATAGTAAGAATTATAAAAGTTAGGGTTAGAATTGTACCTTTGTTGGCCACTGACATAACTTAAATTCGCATTGCTGTCTCCGGGGAAAGGACTTCTGGTTTGGTAATCCCTCCTGTGGCGATCACCGCTATAATGTACGCAGGATGGTGCGGGTGCTGTTTGGTTGAGGATAATTTTTACCATCAAGACGGCCAGCTTTTTACCCAATTCTTCCACATAGGAATTGGGAGCCTATTTCTCCATAGGGTATACATATTGCCTTGATGGATCAGCAAGCTTTTCATCTTGCCATTGTACACTCTTTCTGGCCAGCTCATTGATCATGTCATATGCTGCATTAGTCGACTTCCTAAACAAATCTACAAGGGCACAGTTAGTAGGTGTTAAACAGTGATAAAAGATACTTACTAGTTATGCTTAGGGATGTCGGGATATGAACATATATGGAGAATCTTTCTGAATCAGGCCCATGAGGTGTGAAGAGCCTCGTGCTCGGGTTGGTGGAAAGAGGTAATTTCATTCCTCAATATTATCATTTTGGAAGGTGGAAAGTAGTAGGCCAAAAACTCATTCTCCAAACCCGCCCATATGGTAATAGACCTTGCTCTAACAACCTCAACCACTTTAATGCTTGTCTGGTGATGGACGAAATGTGTATCGTGCAAAAACTAAGGGCAAGTGCACCCTATCGTTATCAAGTAATAAATAGTAAGTAGAGTATCGTTCCCACGAGGATTGTGTTTATAGCTATTGATTTTTGTGAATTTCTATTATCTAAGCAATCAAAACTTGAATTGTTTGAGATACTAAACTAATGAATTTAAAACAACTAAATAAAGTAAACAAAGAAGGAAACAAAATGGATTTAAATATGATGTAAATCACTAGAGCAAGGCTTCACCTAACCAAATGTATGTAATCCACATAACAATTCTATCCAAGTTCTTAAGTTTTAATCTAGAGACGGTGATTATTTCCTAAAGTAATTAACCAAGCTTTGGTCTAGTCAAGATTAATCCTATTTCACATACAATTATCCTAGCTTTGGCCCAGTCAAGAATAAAGGTATAATGAAAGCATTAAGTTCTCTGAAATAACCCCAAAGTTAAGTCGTGAAACTAAACCCTGAAAAACCACACCGCATAGACACAGGTCTAAACTATGTAGTTCCATTAATTATCTTAGTGTCGGTCAACCAAAATCATTAATTGTAATTTAGCTAAATATTGATCAGATATCTAACTAGGAAATTAAGCTCCATAGTTTAATTCTCTATTTAATAAATTATGAACTTGAAATTGGATTGCAAGTAAATCATCTACTTCGATTAGGATCCGCCATAGCTCTAGCTATGGAGGAGTTAGTTCATGGTAGATGGAAAGAAAACAAGAAATTTAATAAAACAAATAAACTAGAAAACATAATTAAATAAAAGAAAAGAAAAGATGAAGGAGAATAAACTTTGAAATAGAACTAGAATCAGTTACAAAGGTAGAACGAAAATGAACAAAAAGAAAACTACAAAAAGTCTAAAAAAGATGTGGTGAGGCCTGTTCCATGTTTGTTCCAGGTCTTCTTTCATTCTTCCCAATGTAGGTATTTATAGTTGCACATGCCTTCATGCATTCCTTGTAACTTCCAACTTTAATGTTATTAAAGAGAAGATTAATGGAGGATTGAATTCTTCTTTGCAACTTCTTTAACTTTAATGCAATTAAAGAGAAGGTTAAGGGAGCATTAAGTAGCGTAACTCCTTCTTGAGCATTCAAAAGACTCTTTAACTTTCATAACATTCCTTGGATAGTTATTTTAGGAATTTATGACAATAAGGATTTATTTAAAGAGTCATGAGTCTTCATTCTTCAACTGCTACAAAGTCACCAACTAGAAGAAGTTTTGACTGGGCAACTTTATTTACTTCAGTAATGATTCAATAATTGCCTTTTTGCCTCAAATATTACCTAAAAATATATGGAACAAGCATTATTTCTTAAAACAAAAAACTAAACATAAAACAATTATAAAATATTAAAAACTATCTTAAAATGCATGATTACTATAATTAAAATATATTAAAAACTATATGAAAATGCAAGATAACAACTTCCTCACACTTTGAACCTTGCTTGTCCTCAAGCAAGCCTCAGACTCAAAACAAACTCTAGAATACTCACTATAAATAATTCACACAATAACACGATTTACTTCACTTGGCATTCATAGATCTCAATTTCATAAGTTTGGATGAAAAACAAAAGGTTTGGACGCTAAAAGATTCTAATCGTTTCTCCGCAAACCAACACAAGTAAACATATCTTCAATCATATCACAAAATCAAAAGGCAAACTATTTTGGTACCTCACTAGTGGTCACTCATTTCACTCAAGTGTTTAGGTGTAAATTTTGTCTCTCAAGCTCTATACTAGCTTTGACTATGCTGAATTTGCATTGTCATCCAGTTGTTACCATTGTGCTTATCTAGTCAGAAACAAGATCCCAAGGTCTTTTACGGGTTGTAATGTTGGTTTAGGGACAGGTTTGGATAAGGAAAATATATGGGAAGTGAATAAAGAACTAGTTGTGCAAAATAACTACAATAAGACTCAGAGCTCTTCAAAGATTAACCGAGAAACATAAGATGTGCTACTGATGAGAAAACAATTTTCCCTTTTTTTTATCTTTATTAGGTATTAATTCCAGAACAAGAGTTCCATAAGCAAGCATATGAGAATCGCTTTTTTTTTCTTACTCACTTCTATCTCTAAGACTGCAACCAATAATGTTGAGTATTCACTCGTTTATCCTTGTTCTTATCTTATTATTACAGATTACAATTCCTTGCTTCAAATGCATTTTTTTAGATCGATTGTGCATGAATCTCAACCTCGAACTAAATGACTCAACCCAATGCTTTTTCTTTTTTTTTCTTTTTTTTTTTAAAATTTTTTTTCTTTTCTTGAGCTTTTTTTTCTTCTTTTTTTTTTCTTTGCAAAAGCACATAAAGTAGCAAAAATAATTCCCGGCTTTCTATTTTCCACAAATTTTGAGCTCCCTAAATCATTCCTATTTGTGCACAATAATTGTAAATTCACGGGTGAGAAAATGGTATTTAAGACGTTAGGGGTTTGTAATGTGGTGAAAGAAAGAAAGTGGTATACGTAAGCTTCAACGGGGCTTAACTAAACACGATGTAAAAGGGTTTTGGGTTTAAACAAGGAAAAATAAGTTCTAACATTAACAAAGGGCTACACTTAATTGCCTTGATCACGCCAAGTTCCAACTAGATGCACAAGGTTTCGACTAGCATTTGATGCAAATTCTATAGACAATAGCAAGTATGAGCACACTCAAGAAAAAAAATAAACCGAGCAATGTGTAATAAAATGCTCAAATATTTGGTCTCAAAATCTCACATATGTTCGGGTTAATATTTGTACCAAAAAGTTTAACCAAATGACCAGTTCAATGCTTATTTTCTGTCCACAAGTGTAGTCTCCAGAACTCCCATTCTAATCCAAAGTTCCTCAGTTTCGTAATTCTATAAAAAAATGTAATTTCAAAATTTATGACTGCCATAGTGAAGTTTCATCCTATTAAGGGTCAATTGTTTACGAGTTTTCTTCCTAAGTCCATCTCAAATTTTTGAAAAAGCGAAGACAATGATTTTAACATGTAAGGAAGCATGCAACTAAATGAAATTATCCTAAAAAAACAATAAACACAAAAATAGACAATAAATAATAAAAACCTAAACTAAGATATAAAACCCTTTTTACCCTTCCTCACACTTTAGAGCATGCATTTACTCCCAAAAATGCGATAAAAAGTAAAGTGAAAAAGTAAAAGGGTTAAAGAAAAACTCCCTTAAACCAAAGGTGGTAGAGATCGTTCACTTTAACCGTGGGGCCAATTTGTTTGTTTTTCCTGTTTTTCTTTTTTTTCTTTTTTCTTTTTGGTTTACCTGCAAAATAAATAAAATAAATAAAAATAAAACTTACTTAAAGAAATATTGTAAATAAAAGAGAAATTAAAAAAAAAACTCGGGTTGCCTCCCGGAAGCGCTAAGATTATAGTCGTTTAGCTTGACTACAAATCTCCCTTTTATGTAAATGAATGAAGCCTTATAAGAAATCCAAATTCTTTAATAAATATTCTATGAATGCAAATTGGATTTTTAGCTTCAAAATAAATCAACAAAATCCATGACATAAATTTATAAAAGTTATGAAAGAGTTTAGATGTCTCCCTTTTTGACTCTTTTGGTAAGTCATATAACACGTAAAATTCTTCAGTCGGGATTGTTTCAAACTCTTCAATCATGGATTTTTGCACCACAAGTTCAGGTGTGGTGATCTCATCTATTCGGGTGATGGAACTTTCCACTTGATTTGAAATTTCCAGCTCTTTTTCTCCTATTGATTTATCTTCACAACTTATCACCAAACATATATCTGAACATTCCTCTAGGACTTCTTCATGTTGAGGTTCAATCAAGTTATATGCTTCACTCGAAAAATCTGAATATGGTTCATCAGTTGACGTAGTTGCAATCAGATCTTCTAAAGTTTTCATTATATTTCTCTGAGAAGCATCGATATTTTTGGTAAAAGTCTCCAATGAAGAGAATTTATTATTTATCTGCTCAATAATATCGATTATTTCTTTCCATTGTGGATCCTCCTCATACTCAAAATTTGGTGATAAGGCTTGAGAATCTTGATGACACACATAACCATTCTCCTAATATGAGGAAAACGTGCTTGAAATTTCTTCTCTAGGCAGCTCATATTGATCATCCATATAGCAAGAATTAGTATAAAGATTTGAATTTTGATATTGACAATCTAGTTCAAAATGTAAACCCCCGCAATGTATACATGCCGCATCGCGAAGAGACACATCCGGAAAGTTATCCTTCATAAACATCAAAAATTTATCCTCATTGGCTTGAGCTTGCATATCTAAGTGGTTGTTGAATGTTGGAGCATTCAACCACCATGGATAACTATTTTGGTCCATCACCTTGCAAAATAAACATAAAAGAAAAAAAAGTAAAAAGGAACAAAATATAAAAAAAAAACGCTTAAATTAATAGAACTTCAATTAAATCAAAATTATAAAACAAACAATCCCCGGCAACGGCGCCAAAAACTTGATGGACGAAATGTGTATCGTGCAAAAACTAAGGGCAAGTGCACCCTATCGTTATCAAGTAATAAATAGTAAGTAGAGTATCGTTCCCACGAGGATTGTGTTTATAGCTATTGATTTTTGTGAATTTCTATTATCTAAGCAATCAAAACTTGAATTGTTTGAGATACTAAACTAATGAATTTAAAACAACTAAATAAAGTAAACAAAGAAGGAAACAAAATGGATTTAAATATGATGTAAATCACTAGAGCAAGGCTTCACCTAACCAAATGTATGTAATCCACATAACAATCCTATCCAAGTTCTTAAGTTTTAATCTAGAGACGGTGATTATTTCCTAAAGTAATTAACCAAGCTTTGGTCTAGTCAAGATTAATCCTATTTCACATACAATTATCCTAGCTTTGGCCCAGTCAAGAATAAAGGTATAATGAAAGCATTAAGTTCTCTGAAATAACCCCAAAGTTAAGTCGTGAAACTAAACCCTGAAAAACCGCACCGCATAGACACAGGTCTAAACTTTGTAGTTCCATTAATTATATTAGTGTCGGTCAACCAAAATCATTAATTGTAATTTAGCTAAATATTGATCAGATATCTAACTAGGAAATTAAGCTCCATAGTTTAATTCTCTATTTAATAAATTATGAACTTGAAATTGGATTGCAAGTAAATCATCTACTTTGATTAGGATCCGCCATAGCTCTAGCTATGGAGGAGTTAGTTCATGGTAGAGGAAAGAAAACAAGAAATTTAATAAAAAAATAAACTAGAAAACATAATTAAATAAAAGAAAAGAAAAGATGAAGGAGAATAAACTTTGAAATAGAACTAGAATCAGTTACAAAGGTAGAACGAAAATGAACAAAAAGAAAACTACAAAAAGTCTAAAAAAGATGTGGTGAGGCCTGTTCCATGTTTGTTCCAGGTCTTCTTTCATTCTTCCCAATGTAGGTATTTATAGTTGCACATGTCTTCATGCATTCCTTGTAACTTCCAACTTTAATGTTATTAAAGAGAAGATTAATGGAGGATTGAATTCTTCTTTGCAACTTCTTTAACTTTAATGCAATTAAAGAGAAGGTTAAGGGAGCATTAAGTAGCGTAACTCCTTCTTGAGCATTCAAAAGACTCTTTAACTTTCATAACATTCCTTGGATAGTTATTTTAGGAATTTATGACAATAAGGATTTATTTAAAGAGTCATGAGTCTTCATTCTTCAACTGCTACAAAGTCACCAACTAGAAGAAGTTCTGACTGGGCAACTTTATTTACTTCAGTAATGATTCAATAATTGCCTTTTTGCCTCAAATAGTACCTAAAAATATATGGAACAAGCATTATTTCTTAAAACAAAAAACTAAACATAAAACAATTATAAAATATTAAAAACTATCTTAAAATGCATGATTACTATAATTAAAATATATTAAAAACTATATGAAAATGCAAGATAACATCTGGTTAATGAAAAGGGGAAAAGCTTCAAACAAACGACATCGTATGGGATTCCATTCATTTCCAAAGTATCTGCACACATTAAAAACTTGTCAAGATGATCATTGGGATTGTCATGTATCTCACCTCCAAACAAGCCTACTTGTTGGATCAATTGGATCATTCCTGACTTTATTTTATAGGAATTGGCTGGAATATTTGGAGACACTCCAGCCAAATTATGGTGTCAGTGGGGTGCTATGATTTCGCTCATTAAGTGATTGTCCAGCCCACCGTTCTTATTATTAGGACCATTTGCATTGATGTTTTCCATTTTAGTTGGTTGTATGTTTCTAATTCTCTTATTCGTGTGAATAGAACGTTCAAGCTCAATATCAATTGGAATAAAAGATGCACCTTTTGATATTGTTTTCATCAGCTAAGAAAAAACGAATGAAATTTCTAAAATACACAATTTACAAGTAAAAATCTACAATTATCAACATGAAATTGAAAAGGTATAAATATTCATGAAGTATCAATATTCACAGTAAAATGCCTAACTAACAATTGAAAACCTTTAGTTCGATATTGCTAGAAAATAAATCCCAAACAACAGCGCCAACAACTTGATGCACCTCGATATGATGCTCAAAGACCCACTAAGGGATAAGTGTACCCATTGTTATCAAGTAATAATCTAGAGAAGTCCAGGTATCGAATCCACAGGTTTTAAACCGCCAGTACTGCACCATTTGGTTTTAACCTAGTCCTAAACTGATCCAATGCAATTCATAAACTCCTAGAAGTGAAATGAAATGATACGATATCATAAGCATTCAACTGATACTTTATTATATTTAAGAGTTAAACCAAGGTTGCATAAACATAAAAGGAATAAATCGGTATACCTGTATCAAAGAACTTATCATGCAATTCCCTTGTTATATGTTGTGACTAACTCCAAAGGTTCAAAAAATTGTGTATGTTACTGTGATGTTGTCAGTATCTACAGTTTCTGGTATACATAGTCGGATTAAACTCACAATATGAACCAAGCTACTGTTTGGACTTTTGAATGATTTAATCACAGTATGTAAATGAAATAAATGAAAACCCCAATAAACAGGAAAGTGAAATCAAATTGAATTTGTATTAAAGATGGAAGACAAATATCACAATCTTACAACCAATTCAGAATTCATTGAGAGATCTCACTCGTTGACAAGAATTAAAGGAGAAAGAACGCCTTTTGAAAATCTGATGACTCGAGAGGTTATCTTTCTGAACTTGGATGAGATGAGAGCTTGAGAATTTGTGGAATGGAGGAGAACATATCTTTCTCAGATATAAATGGCTGAATGGAAGAAGCTAGGTGATTCTCAAGGTGATAGGGGCTTACAAATATAACTCTGGATGATTAAAAAAAGCATAAGTTCTAGGCCTTTAAATAGGCAAAATTGAATCTTAAATTGCCAAATCAAATATTTACAGAAGCTATAATATCTTTGGGGAGGTTTCCAAATTCAAATTGCAAGTGAATCAGTCAATTTTGACTGAATCAGAGTGCAAGCTTGCCGAGCTGGTCTCGACTCGTGAGTTGGGCGCTCACTAGTGGCCAGCTTGCTGAGCTGGTCTCCAAATGGGAGCTGGCCACTCACTGGTGGTCAGTTTATCGAGCTAGCATCCAGATGGAGGATGGTCAGCTCCTTGAAGGCTAGCTTGTCATGACAGCTTGCCCAGCTCGTTAAGCTGGCCCTTGGAGACTTCTCAGTTTGTGTTGGCTGGCCAACTATGCTCCTTAGTTTGAATAACCTGAAAATGTCCACCAAATCTCAAAGAAAATCACATTAGATCAAAGTCAATATCCAATTAATTAATTTATCAAAAAATCCCTTAAATGCTAAGTCAAATTAGTTAGTTTTTGATAAATCAATTAAGTAGAAATTGGGCTAGAATAAGCTCTGATTTTAATTTGGCAATATTTTATTGAAATTGATGTAAATTAGGCATAAAAGTTGACAAGTGCTATAAAATAGAATAAAAACTAAAAGTAGTAGGACAAAAACTACATAATTGACATTAATTGACTCAAAATGATATGAAATAATCTCAAAAGCCGTGCTAAAAGGTAGGGGTAAAATACCCCTGTTACTTTTACATCTCAGTCAGAATAAGCTGAAGAGCTATGGTGTTCTAAACAATATTCAAAAGACTTGAATCTAGAGCTTTGTGTTGCTGGTGAATCAGATTCACCTTCTGGTCTTGAAGTTTTAGCGACTCATTGTTTTATTGGCAAAGTGTTAGAATGGCATCTAACTTCCGAGGGGATTCTTTAGAAGCTTGAGTGTGACCAATATAGAGATCGTAAATATTTTCAACAATGGCTTGAAGGCCAGGATCAATCTTGTGATGCACATCCTTTGCAATAACATCTATTGAAGGAATAAATTTTATAGCATACTCCAATTGAGCCAGATGGGAAAACATACTTAGCTAAATAGTTGCCATTTTATCAGCATATGTGTGGATCCCTTGTTGACTAATAAGTGTGGCAGCGGAGTGGAGAAGGCTTTTGATGTTAGCAAATTCAGTTAGCAAGACATAAATTTCTCCAATTTATTGAGCAACCATAAGTGAAGGCTAGGAGATGTGAGGAATGGAGGAATTTTTTGCTACCTCAAACATGCGATTAGTAGCATCTTGAATTTTTCAAGAGAGTTGTTCTTCAAAAGAAAGTGGAGTATTTTGTGCTTGAGTGGTTTGGGCTTCAACCTCGGGAAGTTTGGTTGTGCCATGACCAACAATCTTCTGAGCTATGTTGGCCAGATTAATAATCGCTTCCTCAATAGAGTGAGATTGAGTTGGAGGAGGCTTGGTTGGAGGCTTTGAGATTACATAATTTGAGAGATCAATGGCTTGAATATTAAGATATGAATTCTCATTGACTCTATTGCAGACTTATGGTTGGAGGCCTATAAAAGCCTTTGTAGAGCTTGGGTAGGATAAATGGTTCATTTTTTTTTTGTCATGGAGAATGAGAAGGAGCGATTTTAGAAGGCTTCAGAGGATTGACTTCAACAGAGATGGGCTTTCCTGATCCACTTCCGACGAAGGCATTTGGATTAACAGACTTACTGAGTTGAATAGATTTTTCAGTAGCAAGATCCATATTGTCAAATAGTGTTTGATCTAATTTAGAGTCAGAATAAGAACTAGAAGGAGTGGGAGCCTTTTTCATCTTTTGAGCAGCCTTTGAGGGGTCTTTAGCAATGGCTTGAAGCTTTTCTTTTGGCATTGTTGTTTGTGGTTTGATGACAACACTCCTGGTGTGAGGTTTCTGAGCTGCTGGTTCAGAAGAAGTTTTTTGCTTCTTTGTTGATGGCTCTTCAAAAGCTATGGCTTTCTTTGCCTTTTTTGATTCAGAAGCTTATGAGGGATTGTTTTTAGTGGTTTTCTTTCCCTTTTTAGGTTTTGAAATTTTTGAGGGTTTAAGATCCTCAGCATGGATGGCTTTGTACTTCTTGTCAAATTCCAATCCAAAAAGTATATTCTCGTTGATGACAGAGCCTTGGAAGGAATAACAGTTTTCTGGAAGCGCAATCTTTTGATCTTCCAGGATGAGAGTGATGAGAGAGCCATAAATGAGTTGGGTGTTAGCCATTTTTCATGCTAGAAATGAGAAGGACGAGAAGGTTTAAAGGCTTGTTTTTCCACATAACACGTTGTTAGACAAGGTGCCGAACGGCCTCACCCGGGCGGACCGGGGGGTGGACACCTCATGGCGACGTAAGCGGTGATTGGCGCCGAAAGCAACCAATCGTGGAATCAAGCTGCTCGGCAGGACCGGAGCTCGGAGTATGGAAGAGTCACCACCCACGAATGGGAAAATGAACACCGATCCCTTGCAGGAGACCGATGAGGGTTCGGGAAACTTAGGTACGAGCCGAGAAGGCTAGCTCCTTTCCGGAGAAAGGTTACTAGGCACCCCGACATCGCCCGGTTATGAACCACCGGCCTCCTACTCAACGTGTTAGGTGATAACGGACTAATCGCATATTTCTTTAAGTTTAAAATTCATTTGAAACCTTTTCTTTCTCGCTTTGAAAACCGTTTTGAGCATGTTATTTGAAAGCCATTTTAGTAAAGAATCACCCATTTTGTATAAATTTAAAGTATATAGGAGAGAGAGGGGGAGAAGAAAGAATCGATTTATTCACAGTGTGTTTTTATGCTTTAGACTATACACTAACTCTAAGCTAATCTCATTCCCCATAAACGAGTTTATTTACATGGTTCATACCTCGATCGTCGTTGGAACGATTTAGGTACGTTTCAAAACCCCGTTAATTAACATGACATCGACTCGAATCGCCTTTGGAACGATCTGAGTGTTTGAAAGCGTGAGATAAAAAGCTTTAACAAGAAAACGTGATTAAGCATACAAGTCCATTTATTTTTGTACAAAACCATTTGAATAGGAAAACGATTCAAAACACTATTATGTACAATTGAAAGACGATTTTAATTACAAGGTTCGCTTAATCCGTCGTTAGAACGAATTAAGGTTTTAAAACATGATATTTTGGAAACGGTTTAAAAAGGACAAGAAAACGTTATTTACACTTTAGGAATATCTAGAAAAGCTTTAATTTAAACAAACAAATTAAACTTTCTTTTTGTGGTTTATTTTCCCCTTTTTCCACTCAATTATCCTTTATGTGAAAAAAATGACAACAAGTAAGGAATTAAATCCAAACTCACCCAACCCAAAACACTTTTCAAATCATATATATACATATAGGAAATTTAAAAGAGGAAAAAGATGTATATATATATATATATATATACTTTCAATGGAAATGATAATTATACATATATATTTAAAAGAAAAGGTAAATAATAAAGGCTATGATTAATAGATAAAAAATGACACAAATATTCACAAATGATAAGGAATTAACTTTTAACCCCCCCAAAATAACTATTAGGACAAGTATATATGGAAAATAACCCTTAATAATCCCAAAATGACAAATATGTATAGTTTAAATAAATTTAAAGGATAATCTATATATATACATATAATTTTATCAAATCAAATTAATGAAAAATAATATCTAAACATATTGAATAAATATATACAAAGTAATTAGAAATAATTTGAATGGATGTATTACATAATTATACATATATATATAAAGGACCAAAAGTCTAAAAGTTGAGAAAGAAGGACCAAAACAGCATTTTTTACATTCCAGCAGCTTCACCGACGGAAATTCCGTCGGTAAACTGCATTTAGTGACAGAAAGTGGAAAATTACAGAACTGCTCCAACAGTTTCTAGATTTATTAAAAAGCTTTAGATTAGATATATTCTATCGTTTTGGACCTCCGAACTATCCAAATTAGATCATAGTCTATAACGGAGACTTCTAAAACGATGTTTTATGTCAAAACGTTATTTAGAAATATTTTCAAAAACTTATAATTACAACGTTTTTAATCCCGAACTACCTTTGAATCGGATCACGGTTCGTATTGGGATGTTAAAACGAGGTTTTTATTTCAAAACCAAAACGAACATTTATTTAATACGGGACGAGAATTAAATAAATACGGGAGAATAAATAAAACGTGATAAATAAATAATTAACTAAATAAATAAAATTATAACATAAAAACAAATAAATAAAGAAAATAAATTAAATAAAATAAAACGAGTCTAGTCCTCGGATAATACCTCAAGTTCGGTATTGACAGTTGAAGTCGGTTGATTCCACGAATCGTGATTTTTCGGTGTTTTTTTGGTTTTTTAGTAAAAATTTAACTTTTAGGAAATTCGGACTTTTTGAAGAAAAAAAATATTTTCCTCAAAAAAATTCACTTTCTCTCTCTAAAAATGTCTAGAGTGAGAAAGCTCTCCCAAAATTCCCCCCCTCTCAAATGCATGGGGATCCGTGCCTTTTATAGGCACGGATCCCGGAATTTTTGGGCGACGCCCGGCTAAAGTTGGGCGTCGCCCAAAGTAGGTTGGGCGGACGTCCAACTTAAGTTGGGCGACGCCCAACTACATTGGGCGTCCGTCCAACGAAGGTTGGGCGTTCGCCCACCGCAGTTGGGCGTCCGCCCAACGTCGTCGGGTGCCCGCCCAACGTAAGTTGGGCGTGTGCGCCCAGACGCCATCGGGCGTGCACCCCGCGCTGCCGGGCGCGCGTCCAACTACCGTCGGACGCGCGCCGGCTGTCGCTAAACGCTCGCCCAATGCTGCTGAGCACTCGCGAGCCGTCCACTGGACGCTCGCAATCCTTACGGATCCTCTCGTGATTTTTGTTTTAAATTATCGGAATCAACCGTTTCAACCGTCTTGTAATGGGTTTTCGTCACAGGTCCTCCGACTCGATGTCTACAGTTGCACCTACTTTTCTATTTTGACAGTGATGTGTGTGTTTTGAAAATGTTTTTTTGCTAACGCAACACATGCAATGTAAATATATTAAAGTAAAAGACACGTATAGAGTAGGAGGAAGAATACCTGACCTCTGCACTGCGCGCTCGAGCTTCGTCTTCGATCCTCTCCGTCCTTGCCTTCGAATCGGCTGCCGACGGACGTTTTTCTTAAGGATCCTAGCCTAAATCGACCGCGGGTAAAAAATGGCTCAAAAGCAACCTCGGTCATGGACCAAAGGTAAGAAGGCTCAAAAGAAACCTCGGTCGTGGACCGTAGGTAGGATGGCTCAAAAGAAACCTCGGTCGTGGACCGAAGGTAAGATGGCTCAAAAGCTACCTCGGTCGTGGACCGTAGGTAAGATGGCTCAAAAGCAACCTCAGTCGTGGACCGTAGGTAAGATGGCTCAAAAGCAACCGCGGTCGTGGACCGTAGGTAAAATGACTCAAAAGCAACCCCGGTCGTGAACCGTAGGTAAGATGGCTCAAAAGCAACCCCGATCGTGGACCGTAGGTAAGATGGCTCAAAAGCAACCTCGGTCGTGGACCGTAGGTAAGATGGCTCAAAAGCAACCGCGGTCGTGAACCGTAGGCAAGATGGCTCAAAAGCAACCCCAGTCGTGGACCATAGGTAAGATGGCTCAAAAGCAACCCCAGTCGTGGACCATAGGTAAGATGGCTCCAAAGCAATCTCGGTCGTGGACCGTAGGTAAGATGGCTCAAAAGCAAAAAAGGTTCTTTCTAGCAATTCTGAATTCTAAAACACTATCGTCTGTATTTTCACTGGAGCTATTGTCTCAGGTATTTGAGTTGTTTGATAGAAACGTCTTTATCTTTTCGTCTGGAACACTTCAGACTAAGAATTATTTTTCTGTTGACTGTTGTCTGTATTTTGACTGGTGCCACTGTTCTGTAAAATTTTGACTGTCGTCTGGAGTCATATCTTTGGGGTATTGGTCACCTCCTGGCAGAAACGCAGGCTGAAACGGACTGCAAATCGGAGGTCTGTGCACCTGGTAATTAATTATTTACTTTTTACCTTTATGTCACGTCGTACCTTCTTCGCTATTTATGGGAATGCCATTCCCTTCTTCTATATAAGGTGGTGGGGTTTCATTTCAACCCCACACCTTCTCTCTCTTCTCTCTCTCTTTAGCTTCTAATTTTGAGCATTCTTGTGATGGGTTCGGATAAATACGATGGCACGAAGGGCATGGAAGTGGGTTTTGTGAACTTGACGGGAGTGGCTCCCTTTCAGGATCCTGATTCTCATCTGAGCCGGACCAACATTAATTAGGTAGGTACCCCTCTACTCTTTTATATTTTGACTAGACTTCTAGGCTTTAGTAGCCCTACTTTGAACATCATTTGCATGCTAACCTCTAAGCCGTTTAGAAGACCTTTAGTTAGAAAACGCGAATTTCTATGCACGTAAGCAATGCTTTATTTATTTTTTGAAAGAATTTGACCTATATGCATGTGAATAGTAAAAATACGAACAATGCATGCCAACAGTAAAAACGTGAATAACACGTGAATAGTGAAAACGTGAATAGTGCACCTGAATAGTAAAAACATGAATGATGCATGTTAACCGCAAAAACGCGAATAGTGCACGCGAATAGTACAAATGTGAATAGTGCACGTGAAATAGTAAAAACATTGAATAATGCATGCTAACCGCAAAGTAAAAAGTGAATAGTAAAACGTGAATAGTGCATGTGAATAGTAAAAACATGAATAGTGCACGTGAATAGTAAAACGTGAATAGTGCACGTGAATAGTAAAAACATGAATGATGCATGCCAATCGTAAAAACGTAAATAGCGCATATGAATAGTAAAAACGTGAATAGTGCACGTGAATAGTAAAAAACATAAACTACTAAATCAAATGCTTTTAACCTACGTTAGAATTGGATTAATCTCCTTGCAAGCACGCGGGAGAGTGGAACACCAAAGAATAATGAATTAATCAAATCTCATACAAACGACCCTAAGACGAAATCTCACAAAATGACGGTCCTAATTGACAAAGAGCTCTAGGTTAGATTTAAACATAACCGAAAGAATAACTAGGTCAACAAACCTTTATTAGACGTAAGCCTAGGAGCGAGATTTAAACTTACCCGTTCCGTTCTTTCCAGATCATAGGCATTTCCGGGACCACAGAGGATATCCATGTTTGGCATGCCTTGCTTAGCCCGGCGGCCAAAGCCCGGGTACGGGAGTTGGGCTTCGAGCCTTTTATCCTGGCGCTGCCTTGCGCCAACGGGGTATGCGACCGATTCGGCCTACGCGTCTTGTGCGAGAGATGGGTGGACTCGACCCATACTTTCCACTTCTCGTTCAGGGAGATGATGATCTCGCCCCGCGACTTCTCCTTGTTGACTAGGTTGCGAGGTAGCGGTATCCCGGTCCCCTTCTTCTTTGACATGGTGCGTCCCCAGGTCGACCGCACCGAGTTATCCTCTTTGATTAGACCTGGAGTCTACACGGGTGTCAAGGTCACCTCGGTAAAGTTCGTTACCACATCTGGACTATTGAGTCGCAGGGACTTCTGTGACCGGGATGACATGGATCAGGCTACACGCAGCTTCCTTTTGTATGCCTTGGGCGAGACGATCTTCCGCACTAAGAGCGGAACTATACACGCGGGTCTTATTCAGGCTTTTCATGACTTGGATGCGGTATCGTCTTATGATTGGGCAGGAGCCGGCTTGGCTTTTCTCTAAAAGTTTTTGGATTTGACTTGCCGGAAGCGCAAGGATTTCGGTGGTTACACCATTGCTCTCTTGGTATGTCGTTCATCCTTGGCTTGTTTCTTTATTCTTTTCGCGATTTCTGCTGTTAACCTTCATTTCTACGAGCAGGTTTGGGCCTACGAGAGGCGGTTAGGGATGCTTATTGTGTCTTTATGTGCAGGAGGGTTCCTTGAGGAGCGCTCGGATGTCCGACTTTTTCGACGGTGCTCGGGCCTGGACGCCTGCGAGCGAGCCTTCTTACTATGCGGGTGAGTCCTCAGGCACCACCTGGCCAGAGTGGCCCCACTTAGGCATACCTATCCCTGACTTTGGGAGGGATTTCTCGGTAGTTCATTATGGCGAGACAGGAGTGGCCTATGCCGGCGTTGAGATAACTCCTCCCATTTTTACATCGAGGATGCCATTCGATCCCCCGGATGCCCTCCATACTTCGAGGGAGACGTGTACTGATTACGTGGGGTTGTCTGGTTATTTCGGAGAGCAGCTCACTCTGCGCTGTGCCGACCATCTGGTGAGTATTCTTATTCTGTTTTAGTGTAGTGAAATGTATGCGTGTGATGCACATATGTATGTATGACTTCTGTTGTTGTCTGTTTTGATGGTTTTTTTTTCTTTTTCCTTTTTTTTCTCTTTTTTTGCAGAGCGCTCTTCATACGAATGAGCAGCGGTTCAGTGAGTCGCAGCGGGACGCCGATGCTAGAGTCGGGCACGTCTATCGAGAGAGAAACGCTCACTGGTCGGAGATAATGCGAATGGAGACCGAGGGGCGTCTTGCTGCAGAGGAGAGGACGCGAGTGGAGACCGCGGGGCGCCTTGCCACCGAGGTGGGTCGTCGGGTTGCCGAGGAGGCCTTATCTACGGAGCGGGCTTCTCATCTGAGGGACTTTGAGGACTTCTGGGATTTTCCCCCTCATTAGGCTCATTATTTGTAGTTTTCTCATTATTATTACCCCGATGTATAGCTTGTATATAGGGAGAGGGGTGGATAGGACATAGGCATTTTTATGTGAAAGAGGTAGGAAATGTATAACTCATGATTCATAATACAATGCATTCAGTAGATTATAATGATTCCAATCATCCTCTTCGAATATATTCATGCCTTTATTTATTTACAAACAATAGAAATACTTAGCCGCTTATACATTATTTTCATAATTGCTCAAGATATAACTACTGTTACCAGGATCCGCCTTTTTTCGGTTTTCAGATCCCAGTGATTTTTCACCTCTCCTTTTATTATCCCAGAATTTTCAAATGAGTGCCCTTTCGGGTTTTCACCCATTGGGATGTCCCTTATTGTTGCATAGGTCGCCCTTTGCAGGTTTTCAACCTATCGGGAATTTTCATTTTTTTTTTTTTTTACGAAAAGTATTTCTTAAGCCTATCCATATTGGTAGGTTCGGAGAACTCCATGTCGTCCATAGTAGTAAGCTTCACCGCCCCTTTTCTTAGGATTTTCTTCACGAGGAATGGTCCTTCCCAGTTTGGCCTGAACTTGCCCCTATGATCGGTGTGCGTCATTCGGATCTGTTTCAGCACCAGGTCCCCTTCTTTGATAGGGCTGGCCTTGACCTTTTTGTTGAAGGCTCGGGCCATCCTTCTCTGATATAACTGCACATGGTAAAGGGCCTCCATCCTTTTCTCGTCCACCCATGCTAACTGCTCATATCGCTTCTTCACCCATTCCGTCTCGGGAATCTCTGCTTCTACTGCGATTCTCAACGATCGCTTTTCAATCTCAATTGGGAGGACGGCTTCGGCCCCATATACCAAGGAGAACGGCGTTGCCCCAGTTGACGTTCTAACCGTCGTCCGATAAGCCCATAAAGCGAGTGGAAGCTGCTCGTGCCAATTCCGGTGTGATTCTACTGTCTTTACGAGAATCCTTTTAAGGTTCTTATTAGCCGCCTCTACTGCGCCTTTAGCTTGTGGACGATACGGAGAAGACCTATGATGCTCAATACCGTACTCTTGGAAGAGACTTCTCACCTCTCCCTGAAACTGGACCCCATTATCCGTGATCATGTGATGAGGCACTCCGAATCTGGTCAAGTGCTTTTCAATGAACTTCATCATCTGTTTAGACCCCAACTTGCTAAATGATTCTGCCTCTACCCACTTGGTGAAGTAATCAATGGATACTGCAATGAACTTGTGTCCGTTTGACGCATTAGGCCTCACCTCCCCGATGATATCAATGCCCCAAGCCGTAAACGGCCAAATGGGTGCTAGCACGTGCAGTTCCATAGCTGGTAAGTGATTATAATCTCTGTGGATTTGACAATCATAGCATTTCTTCGCATATTCGTTACAATCTCTTTCCATGGTGAGCCAATAGAAGCCTTGCCTCACGATTTTCTTTGCCAATACTGCTCCTCCTATATGGGCTCCACAAATTCCCGAGTGTACTGACTCCATTGCCTCACAGGCTTCTCCCTCATCTAAGCACCTCAGTTGTAATCCATCGGCATGTCTTTTGTAAAGCAAGTCATTGTGGATGACGAACTGATGAGCTAACCTTCTAATCACCGTTTGATCCCTAAGTTCTGATTCTTCCGGGTACGCCCCACTTTTCATGAAGTTTACGATATCGAAATACCAAGGCTTTTCATCCACTCCCAATAGCATTACGTCTTCATAGCACGGTTTGTGGGACATCCTCAGCACCAAAGGCTTTGAGGCAAGGTTCCGAGGGTTATCCCATACTGACACCAAAGTGGCCAAAGCATCCACTGCCTGGTTCTGTGCTCGAGGAATGTGATAAAAACGACACTCGCTGAATCTCTGCGTCAATCCCTCCAACTGGTCTAGGTATGGACGCAACCTTTCTTCCCTTACTTCCCAGTTTCCCTATGCTTGTTCGATAATCAGTTTTGAGTCGCCCCAAATTTCAAAATATGATGCTCCCAGCGCTGCTAATGACTCTAACCCATAGATGCACGCTTCATATTCGGCCATATTATTAGTGAGGGGGAAGGATAGCTTCTTTGCCATTGGGATCCTTTCTCCTTCTGGTGAGATAAGTAGCACTCCTACTCCGGCTCCATTTGAGTTAACCGCTCCATCGAAGAACATTTTCCACGGTATAACTTCTATTGCGTTCAAGTGCTCATCGGGGAAATCATAATTTATCTCCTCCTCTTCTGCGTTCAGAGGCTGATTGGCCAGAAATTCTGCTACGGCTCTCCCCTTAATAACCTTCTTTGTTACATATTCGATATCAAATTCGGACAAGAGTAACAACCATCGGGCTAGCTTCCCTGTTAGAGACGGAGTTCGGTACAGATACTTCACGGGATCCATCCGAGAAATAATGATCACTTTGTAAGATTGAAAATAGTGCCGTAGTTTCTTTGTTAGCCATACTACTGCCACACATGTCTTTTTGATCATGTTATACTTAAGCTCGTATTCCAGGAACTTCTTACTCAGATAATACACCGCGTGCTCCACACCGGTGTCCCCTTCTTGGGCCAGCATTGCCCCAATAGATCGCTCCTCGATTGCTACATAGAGGAGAAGCGGTTTTCCAAGCTTAGGCGGTCTTAAAACCGGTGGATTAGACAGATAGTTCCGGACACTCTCCAATGCTTGCTAGCACTTATCATTCCAAACCGCGGGTTGATCTTTCCGTAGCAGCTTAAAGATCGGCTCACAGATCGCAGTGAGTCATGCTATGAACCGACTGATATACTGAACCTGCCCCAGAAATCCTCTCACTTCTTTCTCATTCTTAGGTGCTGGCATTTCCTGTATGGCCTTTACTTTGTCGGGATCCACCTCAATCCCCTTGTTACTGATCACATAGCCTAAGATCTTCCCCGATAAAATGCCAAAGAAGCACTTCTTCGGGTTCAACCTTAGCTTGAATTCTGCAATTCGGGCCAAAAACTTCTCAAGTGCAGCGAAATGCCCCTCTCTCGTCTCCGACTTGACCATCATGTCGTCCACATAAACTTCCACCTCTTTGTGTATCATTGATGCTCGTAAAATATATAGCGGTTAATAGGACAAGTGTATCCTATCGCAGCAAGTAATACAGTGCTAAGCACAAGATCGAACCACAATGACTATTTATCACAACTAGTCGGCCCAAGGTAGGAACACAATTGTTCGGAAGGTTAAATATGTGGTGGAGTGATTAAAGAGGCAAATTTTCTAAAAATAAAAGATAAAAACGTTTGACAGGGAAGAATTCGAATTAATTGATGACACAATCTAAGATGGGGATTCCCTTAATTGGGTCCCATGTATGATTTACTGGGATTTAGTTTCATATCATAATGATAATTGACGGTAACCACCTAATTAACCACGTGGAGATTGTCAGTCTCCTGTAGTCTATTCACATGCATTTGGTTGACGTCTTGATTAGGCATATAACCTAGGGCATGCAAAGCATTAGGGTCTGTGGTGATTAAGGCTAAAGCCGTAGCCCAGCCACTAGCCCGCACTCCTAGTGGTCTCTAGCGAGGTCAGATTATGCTAATTCGGATTAGGTAATTCCTTGGTCAGGTATCTGTTGAAACACCTTTCCACAAGATTTTGATTTGACAAAATCATCCATGATTAAGAGGCAATTAAATTTAAATGCTTTGATTTAATTGTACTAATGAGTTTGTTCAATATTGAGTGCAAATATATATATATATAAAGTAAGACAGGTTAAAAGTCAGCATAAAGCCAAAGCTGAGTGAAATGGAACTCAGCATGGGAGAATAAAGAAGCTGAGTAGAGTAGAACATGCATCATAAGCTTCCTTCTAAATCACCCGAACAAAGCTGACCAAAGCAGAAGACTCCTTCTTGAGAAAACATACAGAACGGAGCTGACTAAGAAATACCTCAGCATGAAACTTGTACATTCGACAGAAACGAACGAAGCTGAGTTACAGTCAGAATAAGAATGAAGGATTCGTTGACAAGAAGACAAAATCTGCCGATCCTCTGCACCAATAATTGAAACCTCGAAAATATAGAAGTCTAATTCCAAGAATCATGGGTCTATGGATTATTGGTAAAAGACAACTGACACAAAAGACAAGTCTGATGCAAGAAGACAAAGATCTGACATCTGAAGCAAACAGAGAAAGGAAATGGCGGAACAGACTGAAGCTGACCAGAAGATGTCTGCTAAAAGAGTCGTTTTGGACTTAACGGCTAAATCACCTCAAATGATTTCAATCACCAGAAATTCATCTATAAAAGGACAATGGTGGTTCTTGGATAAAATACAACTACAGAAGCAACAAAAAGAAAAATCCAAGAGAGAAAGATATTCAAAGCACTCAAAAACAAGAAAGATCTTACACCAACTTTTCTATTCTTTGTGTAAATGCTAGATTGATTGTCTGTAATCATCTAAAGTGTTCTTTACCTGAAAAAGAACAAGTGTGTAATCAATAGTAATATTGAGAGGTATGTACTGAGTGCTTGGTTGTACGCATTCAGTGGTAGAAAAATCTAAGTACTGGGTTGTAGTGCTTAGTAGGAGTTGAGTAGACGAATAGAGGACGTACTCTTGCATACTCACTGCCTTGTAAAGGGTTTTGTGCTCTACCTTGAAAGAGCTCAGTATTGGATTGAAAATCCCAGGAGGAACTGGGGACTGGACGTAGGCAGAGAGGCCGAACCAGGATAAGTCGTGCTGAGTAACTTCTGAACTCTCTCTCAATATATATATATGTATGTGCATGTATTGTTAGTTATATTTACTCAGCTTATAAATTGTTAAAACTGAAACTGAGTAAATCTGAGTGCTGAGCTGGAAGCTGACCACAACAGTGTCAATTCCCAACTCACAAGTAAAGCAGTCTTAGTCAGCATCGTACTAAAACTGCCTTATTATACAATCAGCCGTGCTGACCAAAAGCTGAGCTGACTAACTCCTAAAATAACTTCAGGTCAGCATAATCAAAACGCAAAAAAGTTATATTAGTTCCTAACCCCCCCTTGGAACTAATTACTAGGGACCAACAAGTGGTATCAGAGCCAAAAGCTCACTATTCAAAGATCTAACAATCTTGAGCTGATCCCTAAATGGCTGAAAATAGCACTCGTTTCCTTCCAGGAAATCAAACAACACAGATACTCCCTGAGGGGTTATCAATCACTCGACCTCCCCTATTCTTTGGATCTAATTATACATTCTGGAAGAATAGGATGAAGAACTTTATTCAAGCTACAAATATGAGTGCATGGCTTGCAATAGTTCAAGGTCCACATATACCTTATAAAACTGTTGATAACGAGAAAGTTATCAAGAGTGAAACTGAGTGGACAGAGGAAGACCTCAGAAAATTACAAAATAATGCTTCGGCTATAAATATGCTTCACTGTGCTTTAGATGCTGCAGAATACAATAAGATTTCAGGTTGTGAGTCAGCACAGGAGATCTGGAAAAAGCTTGAAATAACTTATGAAGGCACCAACAAGGTCAAGGAGTCAAAAGTAAACCAACACATGCGACTGTATGAGCTTTTTGAAATGACCGACAATGAGGACATCTCAGCAATGAATGCCAGGTTCACTAACATAATAAATGAGCTTAAAAGACTCGGCAAGATCTTCACTGAAGAAGAGCAAGTGAAGAAGATCTTACGAAGTCTTCCCAAAAGCTGGCAAGCAAAGAAAACAGCCGTAGAAGAAGCTCAGGACCTGACCACATATAAATATGATGAGCTAATCGGATCCTTGCTGACTCATGAAATTTCAATGAAAAGCTTTGAAGCTAAAGAAAAATCTGAGGATAAGAAACAAAAATCACTAGTGATGAAAGCTGACTCCACTGAAGGAGAATCAACTGATGATGAGGAAATGGCCATGTTTACTAGAAAAATGAAAAAGCTATTCAGAAGAAATGAAAGAAATGGTAAGCGGCCATACAAGAAAGGAGACAGATACAAAGCTGAGTCTAGTGACACCAGATACAAAAAGGACAGCTCCAAGCCTGTTACATGTTATGAATGCCATCAAACTGGGCATATTAAGTCAAGCTGTCCCAGTCTGAAGAAAGACAAGAATGGAAGCAAAAAGGCAATGATGGCCACTTGGAGTGACAGCGATGAGTCAACATCAACCGAAGCTGAGCAAAACGAAACAGCCAACATATGTTTCATGGCAGACGATGGAGCTGACCGATCTCAGTCTGAGCAAATCAACCTATCTGAAGATTCTGAGCAGGAAGAAAACAACAATGAGGTAACATCCCTATTCCTGCTTAGAAATGAAATGATAAATGCTCTGAGTGACTTATATACACTAATTAAAAAGTGTAACAAAAGAAGTAAGGCACTCAGCAGGCGCTGTGACGAGATTGAGGAGGTCAAACTAAGTGATCTCCGATATCTCCTCCAGGACAACTCAGACTTACATACAAATATGCAAATCTTACATAAGTCTGTCGTGGAGGTTCAAACTGAGTCTAGGAAACTTAGAAAGGATGTGACAATCCTACAAAACCAAATAAACAGGTCAACTAAGAATAAATCCCATGCTGAGTACTCTGGTACTGGTCAGCATAAACAGTTTACCCAGTGTAGCTGTTGTGGGAAGAGAGGACACACAAAAGCTGTGTGCTGGCATAATAAAACTGTCAAATGCAACCTCTGTGGTAAGAAAGGTCACACAACTAAAATATGCTGGCATGCTCAGCATAACAATGCTGACCACACTCAATATCACCCTCAAAAGGTAACCATGTGTGGCTTTTGTGGAAAAAATGGTCATACCACAAATGTGTGTCGTCACAAGTTAAAATATGATTTTGCACCTGTTTACACTAACATGAAAGGACCCAAAAAGGATTGGGTACCTAAAAATGAATAGTCTAAAATGCAGGTAAGCTTGACATGCGTGGAGAAATCAAAACTTTGGTATATAGACAGCGCATGCTCAAGGCACATGACAGGTGATGAAACTCAGTTCATCACACTAGAGCCTAAACGAGGAGGTAGTGTAAGCTTTGGAGACAACAAAAAGGGCAAGATAGTCGGCTCAGGAACTGTCGGAGGTAACCCTAAAATTGAGTCAGTCTCCTTAGTTAAAGGTCTCAAGTATAATCTTCTAAGCGTAGCTCAGCTTTGCAAGAGTGGAAGGAAGGTTATATTTGATGATACTAAGTGCCAAATACTCGAGGGAAAAACAAATGATTTGATTTTAACAGCCCCTCGTGTAGAAAATGTTTACATGTTAAACTTGGAAAAGGAATTTTCAAAGAGTATATGCTTAGTATCAAAATAGGATAACTCCTGGCTATGGCATATGAGACTTGGGCATGTCAGCATGGACCTTCTTGCCAAAATAGCTAGAAAGCAATTAGTTGAGGGATTACCAAAATTAAAGTATGAGAAAGATCAACTCTGCAATGCTTGTCAGCAAGGCAAACAAATCAAAAAATCATTCCATAGCAAAAAGGTTGTCTCAACCAAAAGACCATTGGAATTACTACATTTGGATCTTTTCGGACCTATCCAGCCACTCAGCTTGGGAGGTAAGAAATTTTCCTTAGTTATTGTAGATGATTTCTCTAGGTACACTTGGGTTATCCTGCTAAGTAGCAAGGATGAGACATTTGAAGTATTTACCACATTAGTCAAAAAGGTTGAAAATGAAAAAGACCTAAGAGTAGCTCACATTAGAAGTGACAATGGTGGAGAATTCAAAAACCAATTGTTTGATGAATTCTGTGAAACCAATGGCATTGACCATAATTTCTCTGCACCTAGAACTCCTCAACAGAATGGAGTGGTTGAAAGGAAGAATAGGACAATAGTAGAAATTGCTAGAACAATGCTGAGTGAAAACAGGCTTCCAAAGTACTTTTGGGGAGAAGCAGTCAATACAGCCTGCTATATATTAAATAGAGCATTAGTAAGACCTATACTAAAGAAAACCCCTTATGAACTTTGGAAAGGACGAAAGCCCAATATTGGATACTTTCGTGCCTTTGGGTGTAAGTGTTTCATACTCAACACCAAAGATAATCTGGCAAAATTTGATGCCAAAGCTGACGAAGCGATCTTTCTAGGATACTCAACAAACAGTAAAGCATATAGAATTTATAATAAAAGAACCCAAGTTGTGGAAGAGTCAGTCCATGTAGATTTCGATGAAACTGACCCTGCAGGAAGAATAACTCAACATACAGAGGAAGAACCCAACTCAGTGTCTGCTGATCAAAATGTGCATACTGAGCCATCAGTTCAAGGATTGAGCCAAGGTAAAATTGAAACTGAAATTACCTTTGCTGACCAATCTGTCCCTGCAGAGATTGTAGAAACACCTATTCCAAACAACTCAACACTACCCAAGGAGATAAAAATTCCAAGAGGACATTCAGAGAAGTCCATCCTTGACGATGCAAATAACAAAGTAATGACTAGAGATCAGCTTAGAAAATTTCTTTGCAACGTCGCCTTCGTATCAATTCATGAACCAAAGAATTTTGCTGATGCTGAGCATGATGAGTATTGGATCAACGCTATGCAGGAAGAGCTTGATCAATCCACAAGAAATGAGGTATGGGATTTAGTACCGAAACCTAGGGATCAAAAATCCATAGGAACTAAGTGGGTTTTTAGAAACAAACTAGATGAACATGGAAATGTAATTAGGAACAAAGCTCGACTAGTAGCTCAAGGCTATAGTCAGCAAGAAGGGATAGACTATGGTGAAACGTTTGCACCTGTTGCTAGGTTGGAAGCAATACGCATATTATGTGCATATGCTAGTTTCATGAACTTTAAATTATATCAAATGGATGTCAAAAGCGCATTCCTTAATGGTTTTATAAACGAAGAGGTTTATGTTAATCAACCTCCCGGTTTTGAAGATCCAAAATTTCCAAACCACGTTTATAAACTTAAAAAAGCCTTGTATGGCCTGAAGCAAGCTCCAAGAGCTTGGTATGAAAGGTTGACCAACTTCCTACTAACCAGGAATTATGTCAGAGGAAAAGCTGACACAACCTTGTTTATTAAGAAAAAGGGGAAACATACCTTACTTGCACAAATATATGTGGATGATATAATATTTGGTGCTACTGACGAATCTTTATGCCAAGAGTTAGCAAACAGATGCAAACTGAGTTCGAAATGTCTATGATGGGTGAACTCAGCTTCTTCCTTGGACTTCAAATAAAGCAAGGTAAGAATGGCATATTTATTAGTCAGTCTAAATACGCTAAGGAAATGTTAAAGAAGTTCAGCATGGAAGAATGCAAACAAATATCAACCCCCATGGGTACTGATACTGTCCTATGCAAGGATGAAAAGAGTAAGTCAGTTGATAGCAAACTCTATAGAGGTATGATTGGTTCCTTACTCTACCTCACTGCTAGTAGACCTGATATTCAATACTCAGTATGTTATTGTGCTAGATATCAAGCTGACCCCAGGGAATCTCATCTAATTGCTGTAAAAAGAATTTTTAGATATTTGCAGAGCTCAGTTGATGCAGGTTTATGGTATCCAGCCTCAAATGACTTCACACTCATTGGATACACTGATGCTGACTATGGACGAGACAAGCTAGAACGCAAAAGTACATCAGGAGGATTTCATTTTCTTGGAAGTTGTCTAGTATCATGGTTTAGCTAGAAGCAAGCATCAGTTGCCCCTGTCTACAACTGAAGCTGAGTACGTTGCTGCTGGAAGTTGTGTTGCTCAAGTCCTATGGATAAAGCAACAGCTCGAGGATTATGGAGTAACAACGAAGACAATAGAGATCAAATGTGACAATAAGAGTGCCATTGATCTATCAAAGAATCCTATCCAACACAGCAGGATGAAGCATGTCAGCATAAGGCATCACTTCATCAGAGATCACGTACTAAAGGATGAGATCAAGCTGACCTATGTGCCAACAAATGAACAGCTTGCAGATATCTTCACTAAACCTTTGGCTCGTGAACAATTCAATACACTAAGGGAAGCCATTGGTATGTCTAATCCTCTTCAATAATCTAAAGTAGTTGAATAAATGTTGAGTAATTGTCATGCTGACCAACTACTAGATATTGAGCCTAATAGTCTATGCTGAGTTAATACAAATGCCTAGAAAAGATTCTGTGCTGAGTAGATAGATATATTGAGGAATCATCCTATGCTGAGTGAATATACATATGTTGTGAATACTGAGTCACTTAGAGATAGGAAATCCATCATCATAGAATTGAATACTCAGAATAACATACGGTTCGAATTATGGCAAACCGGGCAAATATCCACTTGCACCAATACACCATAACACGTGTAACAAATCATACCTAGGAAAATGCGAGTAATGATGAAAACCCATGCGCCGAACCTGTCATAAATGACAGAATCCTTGTCGATTAGAGTCCCAAGATAAGAACGGCCAGTACATTAATGATTGATGTGTCTATAAATGGCGAAAAGAGTCCCCATTCATTGTTTTTACGCTTACAAATCGCCAGAAATCGAAATCTTCCCCTTCTCCCTAAATCTTAAAAACCCCTCTCGATAACAATGGCTTCCGGCAAGAACGAAATCCCTAACCTCACCACTCAGACTGGCCAAACATCTGGCAAACCCACTCAAGCTGACATAGCTGGGTCTTCAAAGCAAATCGAAAGGAATATGATCAAAGTGCACAAAAGGGTTGGAAATCTGGAAGTATTGAAGTGCAGATGGTTTTCTCAAAGTTTCATCGCCTCTGAGAAACCCTTCTGCGAATGGATTAAGCAAAACAAATGGACCGGCCTCTTCTCTCTCGCCGGAAAGGTATATCCCAGACTGGTCAGAGAATTTTACTCCAACTTGTGCGTCGATGAGGATGATGCTGACTACCTGGAGACCACAATAAAAGGCCAGAAAATCACCATAACCCCTGCCTACCTCGCTACATTGCTAAACCTGCCAAACGAGGGCATAGAGTTCAGAACAACAAAGGAGAAAGTCCCCAAAGAAACCCTTGACAAAATCAAAGGATTCTGCAAGCCCAAGGATCACAAAGGGGAGATACCAAGCACATGTATGGGGCAAGATCAAAAGATGGCTCACTATATACTGACCAACTTCATCCTCCCTAAGCTCGCCTCAGCCTCATCTGCCTCCAACTTCGAACAGTGCTTCATATGGCACATGTTGACCTATACTCCACTCAACATGCCCGTCTTTTTAGTGGGGGCCTTTCAACGCAGCGCAAAGAAACTTAGGCTGGGCTCCTTGGTCACCAAGATCATCGAAGACAAACAGGTTGAAACAATAGGCGAAACTGACTCCTTAGGGACTGAAATCACAACAGCTCTGTTGATTGGATTAACATACAATCAACCACTGAAAGGATATGAAGAAGCTTCTAATGATGATGCTGAGTTAAACGTTGACCCTGAAAATGAGCCTGAAATAGAAGTGGAAGTTCCTGCTGAGCAACCTAAAGAGAAGAAGATGAAGAAGAGAAAGGCCAGTGAAACCTGTGCCAAAGACATCCATAATGTCCCAAGGAAGGTAAGATTGATGTCTAAAGAAAAGGTCAAAACTGACAAAGCAAAAGAAGGAGCTGAGTCAGCAGAGAAGAAGAAAAGGCATGAAGAAGAAGAAGAAGAAACTCCTGAATCTCCTTTGAAGAAGAGGAAGAGAATTGAGTCCATAAGAACAGTTGAAGCTGATCCCGTAGATTGGGTTGTATCAACCCAAGATCATGAAAAAGACAAGGAAGCCGCTGCTGAGCAAGAGACTCATGCTGAGTATGAAGAAAATGCTGATATGGAGCAGCCTCAGGAAGGAATAGAGCAAGAAACTGAACATGTGGAAGTCGAGGATCATGCTGAGCCTCATGAGGAGACAGCTGACACTGATCTGGGAAATGATGCTGACCCCTCTCCTCTGAAGCAACAGAAACTCAATCGACTCAAAAAGAAAGCTCATAAAGCTCAGATCATTGATCTTCTTGCAGACTCAACCCCGCATGAACAACTCTTCGGTCTGTCTGAGTTACAATTCTCCTATTTTGCAAATGGTCCTGAGTCCACTCAAAAGGAAAAACAAGCCTCTGTTACTCAGGATGAGGAACAAGCCAAGTCCTTTGAAAATCCAAATCCAACTGTTCAAGAAGGAGAAACAGAAACTGCCTCCATTTCACCCGCTCAGGATCCACAGATCAACATGCCTCCACCTCCATCTCCACATGTTGATAACACTGTTCCTACCAGCACTTTGCCGCAGAGTCCGGTCCCCAATCAAGATAATCAAGCTGGCCAACATCAAACTCCTCCACCACCAGGGAAAATTCCATCCACCGACCCAAACACGACCAAGTTTGACTACTTGAACGCTACTGAGTCAGGCAGAAGAATCATTGCCTCTGCTCAATCTCTGCTTCAAGAGTTGAACCCTACTCAAGCTGAAACTGCAAATTCCAATCCTGAATCTTCCCAACTGCCCACAGTCACTCAGCTTCTGAATGAAATAAAAGGGCTGAAGGACCTGATCAGCATAATGACCTCCATTCAAACTCAGCAACCACGACAAGATCACATCACAAAGCTGTCTGAATTGGTTCTTACAATGGTCAATTATTTGAACTCCCTTGAAGGTAAAGTTCAACACTTATCTGAAATAAATTCAGGACATGCTACTTCTACTGACCTCCAAGGGCTCTTCACCAAGCTCACTCATGAATTAGCCAAGTCCAGTTCATCTACCAATGCTGAGTTAGTCACCAATGCTGAGCTTCAAGATTGCTTTACCAAGCTTCATGCTGAGCTGACCCACACACGTGACTTAGTATCTTCCTCCTCACAATGTACCATCGATCAACTGAGTGAAGCTGTTCGTCTGCTCAACCTTCACAAAACACCAATGGAAGTTGACCCAGTCTCCAACAGCGAACTCTTAAGTTTTTCAAAGGCCATCATGAAGGAGATGAGAATCAATAATGCCCAGCGCATATTCTACGACTCTGCCTTGCTTAAAATGTATCACCAATCCTTTGGTCAACTTACAAGTTCCCTCACCTGGCTGAGCAAATCTCATGAATGTCTGCTCAGCATGATCAGTAGTTCCCTTCGGGTTCCTCCACGTGTCCAGTGTGACAGTATTCCTATCATTGACGGTCTGCGTGAAAGTACTTCGAGACTCCAGCGCTACGCAACTCATCTTTCCGCTCATGCTCGCACTGACACATTTGTGTATAAACCTGATGATGGCAAAACGGGGGAGACAAGTAGAACTCAGCCTGCAGATTATGCCTCAATGAGCAAAGATAAAGGCAAAGGAATAGCTAAAGCTGATCAAAAGAAGAAGAAGTAGATAAAGTCCACTAGATGTGTAGAACTTAGCATAGCAATTTTCAGAAATGTGCTTATCCTTTTTTATCTATACTAAGTCCTATTCTTCTCAATATAAGTTGATTAAACTAAAATTGAACAAACAAGAAGTAAGGCATACTCAGTATATATGAGGAAATAGACTGAGTAACATATTTTTGAAAACTGACTTACATTCCCACAAAGTAAAATATCTTAAGAGTAAACGATTCAGAATTAAGACAAGATGTGCAAATCTTACGGGGGAGTCATGTCAAAAATATCAATCATGGGGTAACTTATAACTGAGTTCCATAACTATGTATTTTGCCAACATCAAAATGGGGGAGTTTGTTGAAACACCTTTCCACAAGATTTTGATTTGACAAAATCATCCATGATTAAGAGGCAATTAAATTTAAATGCTTTGATTTAATTGTACTAATGAGTTTGTTCAATATTGAGTGCAAATATATATATATATAAAGTAAGACAGGTTAAAAGTCAGCATAAAGCCAAAGCTGAGTGAAATGGAACTCAGCATGGGAGAATAAAGAAGCTGAGTAGAGTAGAACATGCATCATAAGCTTCCTTCTAAATCACCCGAACAAAGCTGACCAAAGCAGAAGACTCCTTCTTGAGAAAACATACAGAACGGAGCTGACTAAGAAATACCTCAGCATGAAACTTGTACATTCGACAGAAACGAACGAAGCTGAGTTACAGTCAGAATAAGAATGAAGGATTCGTTGACAAGAAGACAAAATCTGCCGATCCTCTGCACCAATAATTGAAACCTCGAAAATATAGAAGTCTAATTCCAAGAATCATGGGTCTATGGATTATTGGTAAAAGACAACTGACACAAAAGACAAGTCTGATGCAAGAAGACAAAGATCTGACATCTGAAGCAAACAGAGAAAGGAAATGGCGGAACAGACTGAAGCTGACCAGAAGATGTCTGCTAAAAGAGTCGTTTTGGACTTAACGGCTAAATCACCTCAAATGATTTCAATCACCAGAAATTCATCTATAAAAGGACAATGGTGGTTCTTGGATAAAATACAACTACAGAAGCAACAAAAAGAAAAATCCAAGAGAGAAAGATATTCAAAGCACTCAAAAACAAGAAAGATCTTACACCAACTTTTCTATTCTTTGTGTAAATGCTAGATTGATTGTCTGTAATCATCTAAAGTGTTCTTTACCTGAAAAAGAACAAGTGTGTAATCAATAGTAATATTGAGAGGTATGTACTGAGTGCTTGGTTGTACGCATTCAGTGGTAGAAAAATCTAAGTACTGGGTTGTAGTGCTTAGTAGGAGTTGAGTAGACGAATAGAGGACGTACTCTTGCATACTCACTGCCTTGTAAAGGGTTTTGTGCTCTACCTTGAAAGAGCTCAGTATTGGATTGAAAATCCCAGGAGGAACTGGGGACTGGACGTAGGCAGAGAGGCCGAACCAGGATAAGTCGTGCTGAGTAACTTCTGAACTCTCTCTCAATATATATATATGTATGTGCATGTATTGTTAGTTATATTTACTCAGCTTATAAATTGTTAAAACTGAAACTGAGTAAATCTGAGTGCTGAGCTGGAAGCTGACCACAACAGTGTCAATTCCCAACTCACAAGTAAAGCAGTCTTAGTCAGCATCGTACTAAAACTGCCTTATTATACAATCAGCCGTGCTGACCAAAAGCTGAGCTGACTAACTCCTAAAATAACTTCAGGTCAGCATAATCAAAACGCAAAAAAGTTATATTAGTTCCTAACCCCCCCTTGGAACTAATTACTAGGGACCAACAGTATCTACCTACCTGCAATCCTAAATTTGTCAAACTCAAGGCATTAGGTTCTGCTATGTCAGGCTAGTTGATCATCATCGAATCTCATTCTAGCAATCATCCTATCTCTGACAAATCTAGACATTAAGCTCGCATAATCTAATCAATTGGAAACAATCCAGTAAACTAAATCCTTAATCATATATGGTTACGCAATCAATTCATCCCCATCCCAGATTGGATGGGGATTAGTTCATAGTTAAATTAAACAAGCAATTATAACACGCATTATAAGCTTGAATCATCATTAATTCAAATAAGCAAAAAGCAAGAGACAGAGTAAGGAATTAGGAATATAAAACCCGATTTCGTCTGATTCTGATTACAAATCGGGAGAGCACTCTCCTATATCAATCTTCCCCCCAAGCTAAGAACTGTTACAATGGAAGTAAATAATAAAATTGAATACAAGGAAAGAGAGAGAGAGAAGAACAAAAAGGAAAAAGCCAGCACCCTAACAAAGATGCCATCATGTTCTATTTATAGTGCATGCTTAGTTAGGGGTAGTTTGGGCATTTTTCAGGTTGAAATTCGCGCCTAGGGAGTGAGGAAACACTGGGAAATTGCTTCCCAGCGTTTCGTCTCGTCAAGACAAGAGGTGTCTCGACGAGACACGAGGGTGTCTCGACGAGACACTAGGCGTCTCGTCGGGACACCACACGATGGTTCCCTTTGGGAACCATCGGCCCGCCTCGTCTCGTCGAGACGGGCAGTGTCTCGACGAGACAAGGGCCTGTCTCGACGAGACAAGCACTAAATTGGGGCTGAGTCCGGTTTTTCTTTGATTTGGTCCCTGGACTTCCGAAATTTGCTCCGACGGTCCCTGAATTGTTCGGAGGTGCTCCATAAGGCACGAGTCTGGTTCGAAAAATGCTCAAACAGTCCCAAAACACCTGAAAATGCCATAAATAATGGAAATTACTGATTTTGACTGAAAGATAGCAAAATGATACTGAAATTGAATGGAAATAAAGCAAAAACGTGCTAAAACAATCCTAAAAACCCTATATAAATGGGAGCTATCAACCCCCCACACTTGAATCTTGCTTGTCCGCAAGCAAGAAAGAATCAAAGGCAACGAAAACTCAACAAATAGCTCCCGTACACAGACAAAGATCCACTGCACTTTTATCATCTATACGGTCTTATACTACTCAAGTTACAATTAAAAACAAAGTGAACCTCAGATAAATCTCCAAAACTGATTAATTAGTTTTATCAACCAACACTTTGTGAAAACGAAGAGGCGAGGACTACGATTGCTAGCTCACAAGCGGTCGCTCTTGCACTCAAGTGTTTGGGTGAAATATGAATTTGGCAAACGCTCTATAGTCTATTGCACAAAATGGTCACGTTGGAATTGCATCATCCATCCAGTCGAAATTACGCATCACAATCAAACAAGATTATAGGTCTTCAAAGGGTTGTAACATAGGCTAAGGTTTGGGGGTAGGAAAAAGGGAATTAAGGCAAAAAGTTAACGACTCAACTAGCTGGAATATTTTTGCAAAAATTGGCACTTTTCCCACTATATGCGAGATAGAAGCTCAAGGTTGATTTATTTCAGTTTGGGACGTAATTAAAGAATGCCTTTTATCATTTCCTCTATAATTTATTCGGTCCAATTTTGAACCATATATATTTCTTTTCTTTTCTTTTGAGATAGAGGGGACAAAGGGTCAATTTGAATTGGTTACTTCTTCTATTTAGAATTACAACCTTTTAATGGTAGCTAATGGAAATTTGAAGGATGTGTGCCTAAGGATTTTCTAACCGAAATTGAGTCAATTAACTTGGGTGAGAAAGGGTATTTAGGAAGGCTAAGGGCTTGTAACAAGGTTGATCAAAGAAAAGGGGTAAATAAGGCTCAAATGGGCTTATCTAGTGGAATTGGTAAGGGATTTTGGCTAATCAAAGAATAGGCTAAGTTCACAAAGGGCTAAACCTAGATTGCCTAATCATTTCAAGTTCAATTATAACACAATATTCAACCAGTATTGGATGCAATTCCTATGAGCATAATGACAATAACTGTAATCCCACACCTAAGAGATCGATTGTTCCTAAAAATGAGTCTAAAATATTGACCTTTAGGCTCTAGCTCACAATTTAGGGGTTATTTGCAACAATCCTAGCCTCACCTAACGAAACGTTCCATGTCAATCTTAGTTAAATAACACTCTTTGGAGACTCAAATGTTGTTCACAAGTTTTTGCATGCATCGATTTCAACTGAGCTTTCAGACTTTCAAAGCACAATTTCAACTGTAATGTCAGGATTGCTAGATGCATCAAAAATCAACTGCCTAAGATTCTTTTTATTTCTAACTACTGAAAGTGAAATATTGAAAGAAAAAGCTAAACATGCCACAAAACACAAATACAAATAGTGGGATAAAACATGCAATTGGTACATGTACAAAATGTCCTATCCTATTGCCTCCTCCCCCACACTAAATCATGCATTTAATTCCAAAAGATGCATATTTATGAAATTGAACAGTAAGTGAAAGAAAAGAGATATGATAGGAAAAACTCCCTCAGGGGGCCTCTATGTAACGCAGTGTTTCCACTACGCCCAAGTTATCTTCATAAATTTTCAAACGCTGCCCGTTGACCTTGAAAGGGGCATTGTGGCCGTCTGTGATCTCGACTGCTCCGGAGGAGAATAACTGGGTGACCTCAAACGGTCCATACCACCTCGACTTCAGCTTACCAGGGAATAATCGCTGCCTGGAGTTGTACAGTAAAACCTTATCCCCTACCTCAAAGTGGCGTTTGATTATTCTCTTGTCATGCCATCTTTTCGTCCTCTCCTTGTAGATCCGTGAATTCTCATAGGCACTGAGCCTGAACTCTTCCAGGGCATCAAGCTGCAATAACCGTTTCTCACCTGCAACTCGTGTATCAAAGTTTAAAAAACGGGTAGCCCAGTAGGCTTTATGTTCGAGTTCTATAGGGAGATGACATGCCTTACCGTAAACTAGCCTGAATGGGGACATGCCAATTGGTGTTTTGAACGCTGTCCTATATGCCCACAAGGCATCATCTAATTTGAGTGACCAATTATGCCTAGAGGAATTTACTGTTTTTTCAAGAATGGTTTTGATCTCTCTATTTGACACTTCAACTTGACCACTGGTCTGGGGATGATACGGGGTAGCCACTTTATGAGTGACCCCGTATTTATGCAGGACCTGTTTAAAAGCTTGGTTACAAAAATGAGACCCGCCATCGCTAATAATGGTGCGGGGGGGTGCCAAACCGTGTGAAGATATTCTTTTGCAAGAATCGGATGACAGCCCGCGCATCATTACTAGGCAGGGCTACAGCCTCTACCCATTTAGAAACGTAGTCCACGGCTACAAGGATGTACTCGTTATTGAACGACTTTGGGAAAGGTCCCATAAAGTCTATCCCCCAAACATCAAAGATTTCACAGACTAAAATTGGTTTCATAGGCATGGCATGTCTCTGTGAAACGTTACCAGTTCGTTGACACTTATCATAGTTTTTAACAAAATTAAAAGCGTCATGGAAGATTGTGGGCCAATAGAACCCACTCTGGAGTACCTTAGCTTCAGTTCTGTCCGCGCCATGGTGGCCACCTACCTCTTTAGAATGACAGAATGCAAGGACGGAAGCTACCTCCTCCTCAGGAATGCACCGACGGATGATGTTGTCGCCACAAACCTTGAATAGGTAGGGATCATCCCAGAGGTACTACTTTGCGTCGTGCAGGAACTTCCTCCTCTGCTGGTAAGAGAGGTCCGGAGGGATCAGCTTTCCTACAAGGAAATTAGCAAAATCGGCAAACCAAGGGACATGTCTAATTGACAGTAAGTGCTCGTCGAGAAATGTCTCCTGGATGTCTGCATCGGTGTCTGTATCCACCTCCTCTTGTTCCAATCTAGAAAGATGATCAACAACAACATTTTCAACTCCCTTCTTATCTCGTATCTCCAGATCAAACTCCTGCAGTAATAGAATCCACCTAAGGAGTCTAGGTTTGGCATCCTGTTTTGAAAACAAATACCTCAATGCAGCATGGTCAGTGTAAACAATAACTTTTGAAAGCACCAAATATGAACGAAACTTGTCAAGTGCAAAAATCACAGCTAATAACTCTTTTTCTGTGGTGGTATAATTTAATTGAGCATCATTCAGAGTTGTACTAGCATATGAAATTGGTCGGCAAATTTTATCCACTTTCTGACCTAAGCATGCACCTACAGTTGTGTCACTGGCATCACACATTAGCTCGAATGGTAAATCCCAGTTGGGACTAACCATTATGGGAGCTTTAATCAATTTGTCTTTTAAAGTGTTAAAAGATTCAAGACATTCAGGTGTGAAAACAAAATTGGCATCCTTCAGCAACAATTGGGTCATAGGCATGGCAATTTTAGAAAAATCCTTAATAAAGCGCCTATAAAAACCAGCGTGGCCTAAAAAACTCCTAACTGCTTTGACATTGGAAGGGGGAGGTAGTTTTTCAATGACCTCAACTTTAGCAGGGTCTACCTCAATCCCTTTTCGTGATACCTTATGCCCTAAAACTATACACTCAGTGACCATAAACTGACACTTTTCCCAGTTTAGGACTAGGTCAGTTTCCTCACATCTTTGCAGCATTAATCCCAAGTTATGCAAACAGCTATCAAAAGTGGTACCAAAAACAGAAAAATCATCCATAAAGACCTCCATGAATTTTTCTATCATATCAGAAAATATAGCTGTCATACACCTCTGAAACGTAGCAGGTGCATTGCATAACCCGAAGGGCATCCGTCTATATGCAAATGTCCCAAAAGGGCAAGTGAAAGTGGTCTTTTCCTGATCGTCAGGATCCACTGATATTTGCATGTAGCCTGAATACCCATCCACACAACAGAAGAAAAACTTACCTGCCATGCGTTCAAGCATTTGATCAATGAACGGAAGAGGGAAATGATCCTTCCTGGTGGCGTCGTTCAATTTCCTGTAGTCCACGCACATTCGCCACCCGGTGGTTTTCCGCACCGGGATTAGTTCATTCTTCTCATTCAATGTCACTGTTGTGCCCCCCTTCTTCGGCACCATATGCACGGGACTCACCCACTGGCTGTCAGAGATTGGATAGATCATCCTTGCATCAAGCAACTTAATTACCTCAGCCTTCACTACTTCCTTCATTTTTGGGTTGAGCCTTCTCTGTGGTTGAGCAGTCGGCTTCACCTTATCCTCCATATAAAGCCGGTGTTCACAGAGAGACGGGCTGATTCCCTTGATGTCAGACATTTGCCATCCAAACGCTCCCTTGTGCTTCCTTAGCACCTCCATCAAGCGATCTTCCTCAGGACCTGTAAGTTCAGCCGAAATAATCACAGGTAAGTGTAAAGGAGGTGCAAAGAACACGTATTTTAAATTGGCAGGTAAGGGTTTGAGGTCGAGGGTTGGCGGTTCTTCAATCGAGGTCTTAGGCCTTGTCTTTGTTTCTCTGTCCAGGAGTTCGTCGTGCTGGGCCCAATGACAACCCTCTTTACCTTCTACCTCAGTCTCCAAATCCAATGGCTCCTCATCTAGTTCAATACTCAGGTTCCGTTCTTCAGTTTCCTGGAAAACATTCTCAACCAAAGAGTCAGTTACGCTCAGAAAATTACAACATTCATCATCAACAGGAAATTTCATAGATTTTAGAATGTTGAATTCAACTTCCTCGTTTTGAAGCCTGAGAATCAGTTTGCCTCCCTCAACATCAATCAGTGTTTGTCCAGTGGCGAGAAAAGGCCTCCCTAACAAGATCGGGACTTGATCATCTTCTTCAATGTCCATGATCACGAAGTCAGCTGGGAAGATGAACTGATCTACCTTGACCAAAAGGTCTTCCACCACTCCAACCGGACGCCTTATAGACCTGTCAGCCAACTGAATTGTGACTGATGTAGGCTTTGGGTCTCCCATTCCTAATTTCCTGTAAACAGACAACGGCATAAGATTTATGCTTGCACCAAGATCACATAAAGCACGTTTAAAATGAACATTGCCTATTGTACAGGGAATGCTAAAACTACCAGGATCTTTAGATTTTTTAGGTAACGGATTTGTTAGCATGGCAGAACATTCCTGGCTTAGCATTACAGTCTCATGATCTCCTAGTTTTCTCTTTTTAGAGATCAGCTCTTTTAAAATTTTTCCATACACAGGCATATTCTCAAGAAGTTCAAGAAACGGGAGGTTAATCTCGATTTTCTTGAACACATTTAACATTTTGGAATAATCCTTGTCTAACTTAGCTCTCCTAGAAGTAGGATAAGGCAATGTAACCTGTGTTGGTGGTACATCAGTTTCAGTAATCGGAGTTGGATCAGAAACACTTACCTGTGGAGCAGACGAGGTAGAGATATTACCAGGAATGGGGTCTGCCTTGTCTTGTTGAGGCACAAAGGCTGGTGCGCTTACCTGTGTTTCGCTCCTAATCGTGATTGCTCGTGCTTCCTCTTCTACCAATTTACTGACCTGTGTTTGAAGCCTTTGGCAGAAAGCTTCATTGTGTGCCAATCTTCCTTCTATGGCACTCAGGCTCTCTCTCAGGACATCTATACTTCTCTCTCATTCAGTCTCAGAACCTGATCCTCGATGTCTGTCCTGCTGCCAATGCGTGCTATTTGACCCATACTGTTTTAGATAATGGATCTGTTCAAGTACAATCGGGCACTCCACGTTCTTGTGCCCTCCGCTGCAAACCTCACAGCTTGCTACTGGTTCCGATGATTTCAGGTGAGTTCCCAGTAGATCTACTTTTTCTGTAAGCGCTGCTATCTGATGATTTGATTTTGAAAATATTCCAGGGAACTCTTTGGCTGTTGTGCCTCTTCTTGGAGCCGGCTTCTCAACTTGCAAACATGCGATTCGTTCAGCTAATTCTTTCATCAGATTGTATGCTTGAACTGCAGTCTTGTTGAATAGATTTCCTCCCGCTGCTGCATCCAGAAAGGCACGGCTGACATGAGATATTCCTGAGTTGAACATGTCAACAAGCTGGTAACCATGGTGGGGGCACCGTCTTAACAACTTTTGGAACCTCTCCCAGGCTAGATGCAAGTTCTCACAATCGGACTGCCTAAACGAGGTGATGTCGCTTCTGAATTGTGCAGTCTTTGACGGAGGGAAGTACTTTGCTAGAAATGCTGATACTGTAATGTCCCAGTCAGTGAGAGACCCTGGCTCAATGGATTGTAGCCATTCTGCAGCTTCTTCTTTCAAAGAAAATCTAAACAGCTTCTGGAAGATCTGTTCAGATGTGACGTCTTCGCACTTGAAAGTGCTGCAATATTCCATGAATTTGTCAAGATGTGAGTTAGGATCTTCGTAGTAATCCCCACCGAACTGTCCCGAGTTCTGGATCATCTGAATCATTATTGGTCTGATTTCAAATGACATTGCTGTTATTGTCGGATCGAGGATGCCAGAGGTGCTTATAGGCCGCTTTGCCCTTAATAGTTCCATGACCGACGGATCTTCGGCCATTGTGTCACCCTTTTACGTCCTGCAAGAACAATATCAGCTTAAGAATCAAAATGCAATGATGAGTAATTCCCAGAACCTCGGTTCTTAGAATTCCAAACAATTATATAAACCTATCACCAAAAGTAAACTAGTTATAAACAAAAATAGTCCCCGGCAACGGCGCCAAAAAACTTGATGCTCGTAAAATATATAGCGGTTAATAGGACAAGTGTATCCTATCGCAGCAAGTAATACAGTGCTAAGCACAGGATCGAACCACAAGGACTATTTATCACAACTAGTCGGCCCAAGGTAGGAACAAAATTGTTCGGAAGGTTAAATATGTGGTGGAGTGATTAAAGAGGCAAATTTTCTAAAAATAAAAGATAAAAACGTTTGACAAGGAAGAATTCGAATTAATTGATGACACAATCTAAGATGGGGATTTCCTTAATTGGGTCCCATGTATGATTTACTGGGATTTAGTTTCATATCATAATGATAATTGACGGTAACCACCTAATTAACCACGTGGAGATTGTCAGTCTCCTGTAGTCTATTCACATGCATTTGGTTGACGGCTTGATTAGGCATATAACCTAGGGCATGCAAAGCATTAGGGTCTGTGGTGATTAAGGCTAAAGTCGTAGCCCAGCCACTAGCCCGCACTCCTAGTGGTCTCTAGCGAGGTCAGATTATGCTAATTCGGATTAGTTAATTCCTTGGTCAGGTATCTACCTATCTGCAATCCTAAATTTGTCAGACTCAATCCATTAGGTTCTGCTATGTCAGGCTAGTTGATCATCATCGAATCTCATTCTAGCAATCATCCTATCTCTGACAAATCTAGACATTAAGCTCGCATAATCTAATCAATTGGAAACAATCCAGTAAACTAAATCCCTAATCATACATGGTTACGCAATCAATTCATCCCCATCCCAGATTGGATGGGGATTAGTTCATAGTTAAATTAAACAAGCAATTATAACACGCATTATAAGCCTGAATCATCATTAATTCAAATAAGCAAAAAGCAAGAGACAGAGTAAAGAATTTGGAATATAAAACCCGATTTCGTCTGATTCTGATTACAAATCGAGAGAGCACTCTCCTATATCAATCTTCCCCCCAAGGTAAGAACTGTTACAATGGAAGTAAATAATAAAATTGAATACAAGGAAAGAGAGAGAGAGAAGAACAAAAAGGAAAAGCCAGCACCCTAACAAAGATGCCATCATGTTTTATTTATAGTGCATGCTTAGTTAGGGGTAGTTTGGGCATTTTGCAGGTTGAAATTCGCGCCTAGGGAGTGAGGAAACACTGGGAAATTGCTTCCCAGCGTTTCGTCTCGTCGAGACAAGAGGTGTCTCGACGAGACACGAGGGTGTCTCGACGAGACACTAGGCGTCTCGTCGAGACACCACGCGATGGTTCCCTTTGGGAACCATCGGCCTGCCTCGTCTCGTCGAGACGGGCAGTGTCTCAATGAGACGAGGGCCTGTCTCGACGAGACATGCACTGTCTCGGCGAGACAGGCACTAAATTGGGGCTGAGTCCGGTTTTTCTTTGATTTGGTCCCTGGACTTCCAAAATTTGCTCCGACGGTCCCTGAATTGTCCGGAGGTGCTCCACAAGGCACGGGTCTGGTTCGAAAAATGCTCAAACAGTCCCAAAACACCTGAAAATACAGAAAATGCCATAAATAATGGAAATTACTGATTTTGACTGAAAGATAGCAAAATGATACTGAAATTGAATGGAAATAAAGCAAAAACGAGCTAAAACAATCCTAAAAACCCTATATAAATGGGAGCTATCAACCATATCATGTAATAGTGCCATATCCATCAGTTGATAAGTTGCCCCGGCATTTTTTAAACCAAACGGCATTACCCTATAGCAGTATGTTCCCCACTCAGTTGTGAACGAGGTCTTTGCCTTGTGCTTTTCTGCCATCTGAACTTGCATGTAGCCCATGAAGCCTTCAACATTCGTGTGCAAGACGCTCGATGCAGCACTGTCGATTAGTACGTCGATGTGAGGCAATGCGAATTCATCTTTGGGGCAAGCCTTGTTGAGATCTCTATAATCGACGCACATTCTCACTTTACCGTCCTTCTTCGCGATTGGCACTACATTTGCGACCCAAGGGGGATAGTCAATTACTTCGATGAACCCTACTTCTAACTGCTTCTTCACTTCCTCTCAGATCTTATCTGCCCATTCCGGCCTCATGCGTCGGAGTTTCTGTTTCATGGGCTTAGCATCGGGGTATGTTGGAATACGGTGAGTTACGATTGATTGATCGATTCCTGGCATGTCTTTGTATGTCCAAGCAAACACTATTTCATATTTTTTAATTATTCTCTCAAATTCTTTCCTCTCTTCAGTAGTTAATTCTTGAGCAATTTGTATAAGTTTAGGATTTTCATCCGTGCCAAGATTGAAAGTTGACATTTCTATTGTATTGATTTCAAATGTAGGCATGTTATATGAATGAGAATGCATGGAATGATCAGAATCAACATCAAGCAAGTAAGCAAAATCAGAATTCATTTCATTGATAGTGTTGGCGAGTACATCATCGGATTCAAATAAAGCAGTAATACAACTGTCATCGATAGGGTTCTCGGGTTTCTCATAAGCCTTGGAGGTACCGGGCTCGTCCACCGCTCCCACAATCGCTTCCGTTGTGATCACCTGCTCCTCAGCATTTAGATCTAACATCATAATCTCCTCGACGAAACAGCTTGCCTTTCCTTTGCCCCAGTCGGTAACATCATTGAAGATCTCAAAACCTGGCAGAATCTTTCCTTCGGTGCTAGTCCATGACTCATGAGCCCCCGAATAAACCTTCCCGTGGCCTTCATTCACAAAATACTTTTTTAGGCCCACCTGTCCCTCACCACCTGGTTTGGACGGACCTCCCACCTCATATCCCAAACCCCTCTGGGTTTTCTGACTCTTGAAGTCTGGAAATTCTGGCAACCCTTGATGGTGTGCTCCCAAGCCCATACCGGGGATGAAACCCCTTTTCATCATCTTCACCACATCGGCGGTCATGCTAGACTCGTAGATCCCAGAAACTTGGAATCCGGAGAAAAGCTGAGGCTTAATTCCCAATGTCGCCACTGAATTCAATTTTTCAGCTCTGATCGTCACTATCTCCTCCCCGAAGGGAAATTTGATCATTTGGTGGAGCGTGGAGGGCACCCCTCCTAGCTTATGGAACCATGGGCGTCCCAACAACACAGCAAAAGTCACCAGTATATCCAGCACCGTGAACTCTGTTTCTTCCTCGTGCGGCCCCACCTTCAGCTTGGCCTTAAAGACTCATTCAATGTGCCTGCGGCTATCATCGTAGGCTCTGATCACAGTTTCCGAGGTAGTCAAGTCCTCTCTTTCCACTCCCAACTTGGACAAGAGTTTCAGCGGGCAAACATTAATGGCTGATCCATCATCAACCATTACACAGCTGGTTTTCTTCCCATTAATTTCAGCTCGGATGTATAAAGGCTTGTTGTGCGCCTTTCCTTCTTCTGGGAGATCCTCATCGGTGAAGGTGATTTCAGTTCTCTTTCGGGCCATGATTTCCCCTACTAGTTTTGTCGGCTCAGTATCGGTAGAGATGACCAAATTCTGCAGCTCCTTCATCAGATTCTCACGGTGGTACTTGGAATGACATAGGACTTCCCACCCCGTAGACTTAGCTTGTGTTTTCTTCAACTGCTCGAGGACTTGATCATCGGGCTTGGGAGCCGATCCTTCTCCCGCCTCAGTCTCCACCATTGGTGCCTTCCCCTCGGCCACTCGACCTGATCTTACCATAACGGCAATCTCCAGCTCATCATCAGATTCATCCCAGATATTGATAGGAATTCTCCGATCGGCATCCTCCTCCTCCGAGGAATCTCCCAAATGTCCACAACCATCAGATCCATTACATGAGGGACGTTTGAGTTCAAATAAAAGGGATCCGTCGATCCATACATGGCCCAGCCTATCAACTCCTCATAATCCCTGAGGGACACTCTGTTCATCCTTCTTGCCGCCATCGGAATAGCGCCTCTCTGTATGCACATGAGCTGCACCTTATCACTCATCGTTTCATGACACTGCTTGTAGCGATACCTCCACCTCCTAGCGTAATCCACAAACGGTTCCTCTGGGAATTGTCTGATCCTATCCAGATCTTCCAGGGATCCCGTCCATAGAACATACATCTCATACCTCGACACAAACGCATCCCGAAGGGGTATCCAATGACCCATTTCTTCCTCTGATAGGCCTTGGTGCCACAACAAGGCTTCTCCCATGAGAGTTTCCGAGAAGTGTTCATGTAACTCACATTGAGGGAACCCAGCGTCATACATATGGTTGCAGAATAACTTTGCGTGTTCAGCGGGATCCCGGTATCCACCATACTTGGGCATTGCCAACATTGCTTCAGGTGTTTCATAAGAGGGTGAGTCCGGGGTTTGTTCCACAAGCATCCATACTGTATATTCCTTAATGAACCTCTTGGTCATCGCGGCCCAATCGCACTTGATATGCATCGGGAGAGACATATACCACATCAGCGGCTCTCCCATCAGTGAGTTGCAAAACAGACTGGTGATCTCTTCTTCTTTAAAACCCAACGGCCCCATGGCTGACAAGTAGAAGTGAAGGTGCTCCATTGGATCTTTGTTGCCGTTGTATTTACTGACAGCTGGCAACGGACACTTAATAGGCCCAATTTGGAGCGCAAAACACTCTGCAGTCTTATCTTTAGCTTTCTTGTACTTCTCTAGGAATAAATCGGACAACTGTTCCCAATCATGCTTGCAGGAGTCAGGCAACGAGTGGAACCATCCCAAAGGCTCGCCAATTAATGAATGGTGGAACCACTAAGCAATCTCATCCACCCCGAAGGATTCAACAAACATATCATGCATATACTCACGCAAGTGCACATCGGGATTCTCTCCTCCACTGAATAGACTCAATTCTGGCACAATAGTTCGAGACGACCCTTCCCCGGTCTCTTCAGCACTATCTTCATCATACGGTGCTCCACCGTCTAACCCTTCATCCATTGGTTCACCCTCCTGCCCCTTGCCAAGGAAGGACACATATAAACCATTTCCAACATTACTCTTCTCATCGGAGTCCAACAACTCCTCTTCATTTTCCTCGAGGGATTCCATGACTAATCTTGCTCCGAGCCCAGACCCGATCATGCTTACCCTATGGTTAGGCAATGGATTACGCCTAGTGGAAGGGTTCGCTAACGAAGGATCAGCTATCTTCTTTTCCTCAATCAAATCCTGAATCTCGTGTTTCAGTCTCTCGCAGTTCTCAATAGTGTGCCCATAATTACTGTGGAACTCGCAGTATCCCCTAGCTTGTATCTACGGAGTAGGCGGTGCTTTGCTATAAGGAGTGAGGGCTTTCAACAATCCCTTTTTCTGCAATCGTTCGAAAACTTTTGCGTAGGTCTGATCAAACTTGGCGAACTGCCTCTTCTCGATAGCATTAAGATCAAGCACTTTCATTGCGCCCGATTATGTACTCGCGCTTGGCCCTCCGGCACTATATCCAGACTTTTTCCACTTGGTATAAGCTTTCTTCGGCTCTCCGTCCCCCTCAACTGTCAAGGCGCAGCTATACATCTGATTGAAATCGGTAAAAGGCATATACTGCAGCTCACTCTTAATATACGGTAATGTGTTGCTAATTACCATTCGGATCTGATCCTGCTCAAGCGGCTTCTGTTTCATAACTGCGGCCTTGGCCCTCCATCTCCTCACAAAATCGGAAAAAGATTCCCCAGTCTGTTGCTTAGTGCTCTCTAGCTCCTTCAGAGTAACCTCAAGCATGGTGTTGAAGCTATACTGAGCGATGAATGACTTCGCTAACTCCTTCCAATCTCTCTTCGTCACCATCGGCAACGCATGAAACCATACGAGGGCAGCTCCCTCCAGATAAGTATTAAACAGCCCCAGGACTTGATCCTCAGTCAGGATCGTGTGCTTCATTACCGCGACATAGTGATTCATGTGAGCCGTGGGATCTCCAGTTCCATCGAACTTCTTCATGTCTGGGAGCCGGAATTTCAAAGGCAAAGTAGTTGCCGACAAGCAGTTTTTCAAATTATAAAAGTCCTGACTTCCGGAGCTTCCCCTACGCAGATCCTGCACTTCTTGAGTGATGTGCTGCTTCCACTCCTCTTCCTTAGCCTTCTCTTTCTCAAGCTGTTTCTGGATATAATCCTGATAGTCATCCTCGTTCCCGAAGCGGGGACCAGTGTTCACCTCATTCTCAGCACGCTTACTACCACTCTTGTTATCCTTTAATGCCAGCTCAGCTAGCTGGCCCAAAATTGCGGCCAACTGATCATTAATGTTGTTCACAGAGGTTTCTAATTCAGCCACTTTTTCGTCGGTCGCAGACATACTGGCAGAAGACTGAGTATACTCGGACGAAGGTGATTCAGAAGCCACAACTGCCGATTCGGAACTGTCAATCTGTAGCTGATCAAACTGTCTGACTAGCCGGTTACTCTCGCGAAACCACAACCGCTTAATGATGAAGTCTGCGCGAACGGTATCCATTAGTATGTATGCATGATTTTATATGCATGATTCATGGTGTGTGCGTTTATTTATTTACGGATATATAAGATAAGAAGAACAAATGTCAGTCTAATTACACGTATCACAACATCTCTCTTCCACCCTTATTCATCCACACACTCGACGGTCCAAGTCTCTTTCCTAGGATTTTAGTTTGGGGCTCACATTGCGGTCCAGGGGACGCGTGATGCCGATGATTATTGCGGAAAAAGTAAATCATCCATCAAACAATACAATTCGTTTTAACGTATCAGCGTCCAGTGACTAAGATATCGACCAAATGGATTGTTCTTTCGAATAACTCATCCCTCGTTATTTTGCGAGACGCATTCGTTCGGGTTTTGATTCCCTTTTGAGCGTATCTCGGATTTAGACGTGGTACTTGTTATTCTTCTGGTTCAATCATTCGTTATTGACAATGACTCGTTCCCTTTTACTCGCGTGGGTTCATATCTCGATTTTTGGATTACAACGGGATCTTTTGGATCTATCGAGAGACGCAACCACGCATTTGTTTAGCGATGAAATCACTTTTTGGATTTTTTTCTTAGGGAACGGACTCATCGCGTAACGCGTTTGTTTTTAGTGTCAAGAATCCGTTTGCTCATTTTGGCTATATGAGAAGACAACGAGTCTTATTTGAGCGCACGGTAATCTTTTGGCTAACAATAAGTTTTCATTTCTTCTCATCTACGGGATATATATCACCCTAGCGTGGTTATAGAAAATCAACGTTTCGTTGAATCGCATGCTTATTCGAAGTAGGGATATTACCGTTCTTTTTCATTTAGGCACGAGTCAAGCAAACACGCAGATCGGGCCATACTTCTTGTAGTTTTGGTAACAGTCGAAATGATCGAGTCATTAGTCAAACCCACAGTCTCGTCCATATGGCGCAATTATGCAGTTTAGCTTAATTCGGCTTTATGATCTTAAACGGCGTATATACTCGTTCGAGGCACGTATTCAACGGCATTGGTTCATTTTCTTTAACTACCCTCGGGATGGATATACATCGTAGATACAGAATGACTTTGGTCGTTTGTTTATTTTTTCTTTTCTTTTATTTTCTTAGTCACTTTTACGGACACGTCCATTTCTCTCAAGAACAACACAAGGCATAACGTAAGAGCTCATCTTTTATTCGGAAGGGACGGGCCACGTTTGCGAAACTCTTTACATTACAACGGGGTCATTCGAAACAGAAATGTTCTTTGTTTTCGTTTTGTCATAATCTCGTTTTATCCCAACCTATTTAAAGAATGTGAATAACGACTACCGTTAATATAGTCTTTTGAATCGAGATATAACTATCCTTAATACCAAACCGATTCATACTAATACGTGCTTACGTCATAATGCATTTCCTGAACATGTGCCTTCTTCGGGACACGAAAAGGGACCAGGCGGGTCGCACAAGTTCATTCGTACGAGATGACTAAGTCGTCTTTAGTTCGAATCGTTTCGATGTTTTGGGGTAGTTTGTACATCGGTTTAAGAGTATATATTAACATATCGTTTCATTTTCTTTACATGTTTTAGGATTTAGACACGTATCATGGCAATTTGAAAACACAAACTGATTCATTTATCACATCAAACATATTAACGAGTAATCCTATGGTAACTTCTAAGGCTACTATATGCTGACACGGCTGATCGCGGGACCTCACAGGACCGCACAAATTCGCCCCTAACGAATGGATGGGGACCCTTTGGCGCCTTACTGTAAGGGGGAACTTACACTAGCCTCTTTCGAGCGACGAATGGACTCTCGCTAGAGGTTTCGCGGAAATTACCCAAAAGGTTTGCAATAATGCTTATGAATGCATACGAAAAGAAATAATACGATCCATCCCCGTTAAGGGCTTAATACACGCCTTCTGGAATCAAATTTCTCGCTTCCCCAGCAGAGTCGCCACTTGTTAGACAAGGTGCCGAACGGCCTCGCCCGGGCGGACCGGGGGGTGGACACCTCATGGCGACGTAAGCGGTGATTGGCGCCGAAAGCAACCAATCATGGAATCAAGCTGCTCGGCAGGACCGGAGCTCGGAGTATGGAAGAGTCGCCACCCACGAATGGGAAAATGAACACGGATCCCTTGCGGGAGACCGGTGAGGGTTCGGGAAACTTAGGTACGAGCCGAGAAGGCTAGCTCCTTTCCGGAGAAAGGCTACTAGGCACCCCGACATCGCCCGGTTATGAACCACCGGCCTCCTACTCAGCGTGTTAGGCGATAACGGACTAATCGCATATTTCTTTAAGTTTAAAATTCATTTGAAACCTTTTATTTCTCGCTTTGAAAACCGTTTTGAGCATGTTATTTGAAAGCCATTTTAGTAAAGAATCACCCATTTTGTATAAATTTAAAGTATATAGGAGAGAGAGGGGGAGAAGAAAGAATCGATTTATTCACAGTGTGTTTTTATGCTTTAGACTATACACTAACTCTAAGCTAATCTCATTCCCCAAAAACGAGTTTATTTACATGGTTCGTACCTCGATCGTCGTTGGAACGATTTAGGTACGTTTCAAAACCCCGTTAATTAACATGACATCGACTCGAATCGCCTTTGGAACGATCCGAGTGTTTGAAAGCGTGAGATAAAAAGCTTTAACAAGAAAACATGATTAAGCATACAAGTCCATTTATTTTTGTACAAAACCATTTGAATAGGAAAACGATTCAAAACACTATTATGTACAATTGAAAGACGATTTTAATTACAAGGTTCGCTTAATCCGTCGTTGGAACGAATTAAGGTTTTAAAACATGATATTTTGGAAACGGTTTAAAAAGACAAGAAAACGTTATTTACACTTTAGGAATATCTAGAAAAGCTTTAATTTAAACAAACAAATTAAACTTTCTTTTTGTGGTTTATTTTCCCCTTTTTCCACTCAATTATCCTTTATGTGAACAAAATGACAACAAGTAAGGAATTAAATCCAAACTCACCTAACCCAAAACACTTTTCAAATCATATATATACATATAGGAAATTTAAAAGAGGAAAAAGATGTATATATATATATATACTTTCAGTGGAAATGATAATTATACATATACATTTAAAAGAAAAGGTAAATAATAAAGGCTATGATTAATAGATAAAAAATGACACCAATATTCACAAATGATAAGGAATTAACTTTTAACCCCCCCCCCCCCCCCCCCCCAAATAACTATTAGGACAAGTATATATAGAAAATAACCCTTAATAATCCCAAAATGACAAATATGTATAGTTTAAATAAATTTAAAGGATAATCTATATATATACATATAATTTTATCAAATCAAATTAATGAAAAATAATATCTAAACATATTGAATAAATATATACAAAGTAATTAGAAATAATTTGAATGGAAGTATTACATAATTATAGATATATATATATAAAGGACCAAAAGTCTAAAAGTTGAGAAAAAATGACCAAAACAGCATTTTTTACATTCCAGCAGCTTCACCGACGGAAATTCCGTCGGTAAACTGCATTTAGTGACAGAAAGTGGAAAATTACAGAACTGCTCCAACAGTTTCCAGATTTATTAAAAAGCTTTAGATTAGATCTATTATATCGTTTTGGACCTCCGAACTATCCAAATTAGATCATAGTCTATAACGGAGACTCCTAAAACCATGTTTTATTTCAAAACGTTATTTAGAAATATTTTCAAAAACTTATAATTACAATGTTTTTAATCCCGAACTACCTTTGAATCGGATCACGGTTCGTATTGGGATGTTAAAACGAGGTTTTTATTTCAAAACCAAAACGAACATTTATTTAATACGGGACGAGAATTAAATGAGAATAAATAAAACGTGATAAATAAATACTAATTAACTAAATAAATAAAATTATAACATAAAAACAAATAAATAAAGAAAATAAATTAAATAAAATAAAACGAATCTAGTCCTCGGATAATACCTCAAGTTCGGTATTGACAGTTGAAGTCGGTTGATTCCACGAATCGTGATTTTTCGGTGTTTTTTTGGTTTTTTAGTAAAAATTTAACTTTTAGGAAATTCGGACTTTTTGAAGAAAAAAAATATTTTCCTCAAAAAAATTCACTTTCTCTCTCTAAAAATGTCTAGAGTGAGAAAGCTCTCCCAAAATTCCCCCATCTCAAATGCATGGGGATCCGTGCCTTTTTAGGCACGGATCCTGGAATTTTTGGGCGACTGTTATCGTCTTAATTTGTAGCATTTTTAGTATTTAATTACTAGTTATTTTGTACCATTTTAATAAATTTTAATCATGGTTTTTGTATATTTTTTTCATTTTATGTATCTAAGCCAATTTGTGTGTTTTCTAGGCACTTTCACAAGGTTTTCGGAACAAATAACCAAGTCGGGGCTTAAGGCGGCAACTCGGGAGTAAAAGGGACTAGAAAAAGGAGTTTTAGTGACACCCAGCGTGCACTTCGTCGCGGATAGGTGCTGTAAAATAAAGTCCAATTGTTCACACTAGGACAGATTTGACACATTGTCGTATTTTCAACTTATCTCCCTCATACGGACTCGGATTGAGGCGATTCAAAATGCGTTGGAAAGCTAAGAGAAAGATGAACAAATGTCTAACAATAATCATCTCCAAATTATAAGTGCATCAGGCCCAGAAAATTATCCAAAGTTGATGAATATGTTGAAGCCTAAGATTCCTTTGACATTTCAACTCCTAAATTATTAAAATCTTCCCCCATGCTCTCTTAAATGCTAAATTCAGATGATAAGGAGTGGGAGGCCATAAGGATGACTTGGTCTTTGGAATTTTGTGTACCATTTTACTATAAAAGGAGGCCTTGGGTGCCATTTGAAGACACACCAAGCTTAGGCTTAATTCCTCCCTCTATAATGTTATTTTGTTGATTCTTCTCCTTAAGAATCAGTTATTTGTATTGTTGTTATTGTTGTTAGAGTGTTGTTTGTGCAAAAGTTCATCTAATAAAAGTAAGTTTCAAGTTACCGAAGAAGTTCGTTCGGTAATCGTCATTACGGTTTCTTCTAAACTTTAATCTCTTTTATTAATATGAACTCTATTATCTATCTTTCTAAAGTGTGTTTTAATCTAATGATGGGCTAAACCCCTCTTAACTAAGGCTAAAAGTGAATCTTAACCTTAATTATGTGGTAATTACGTTTAACCTATTTAAGATATCTTTATCCTTTTGGAGAACTAACTTATGATTCTTAATGCTTGTAGGAGATGGGCCAACTCTCTACTTGGATATAATTAATCGTTTATATTGACCGTGATTAAATTGATTAATCGAAATTCATAAGTTGGACCTAATGACCATTTAGTGTGGCTTATTAGTTTTCCAAGGTTTTTCATGAATCTTATTACAAATCTTTAATTTATTACTTGAGCCGGACCAAGGGAAAGTAATAAATCGAAGGTTTGGAAATAAGAAAACTTAATGCTTCTTTGGATTAATTACTTGAGCCGGACCAAGGGAAAGTAATTAATCGAAAGTTTAGAACTAATTACTCGAGCGGTTTTTCTTGAATCTTAAGTAATCACTTTAGCCGAACCAAGGTAAAGTAGGTTAAAAAGGTTTAGATTTAATCTTGTTACAAATCTTAGATTTATTACTTGAGCCGGACCAAGGGAAAGTAATAAATCGAAGGTTTGGAAATAAGAAAACTTAATGCTTCTCTTGATTAATTACTTGAGCCGGACCAAGGGAAAGTAATTAGTCGAGAGTTTAGAACCGATCTCGAGAACTATTAGTTAATAAGAAAAATCGCCATCTTAAAAAGGATAAAACAACTTAAAAGAGGTTAAGTGTTATTACCAAGCAAAGAGGTTAAGTGAAGCTAGAAGCCTTAGTTTCTTTTATTATAAGTAATCTCTCACTTAATTTGTGTAATTTTTATTTCATTTCTTGCTTAAGTCTTAGTTTGGTTGTCCAACAAACTCTACATTTCGGTTGTTTAAATAATAGATAGTAAGCAAAGAGATTAGTACTTATAGTCACCATCCTCGTGGGAACGATACTCTACTTTCACTTTATTACTTGATACACGACTAAGGTACACTTGTCTTCACATGCACGTATACGTAAAACGCGCATCAAGTTTTTGGCGCCGTTGCCGGGGATGGTAGAATTGTAATATTAATCTAGTCGAACTTCTATTAATTTAAACGTTTTTGTAAATATTTTGATTTTTTTTCTCTTCACCTTTTTTATGACTCTTTTGTAGAGAGATGACGATGAATGATTTTTCATGGAAAATACATTCGTCGAGAGAAAAAGCTTTCAATTCATTCTACTAAAATTAGGAGGACGAATATCAATATGATGGTCCAAATTTACCACAACATATCGGCAATGAAGAAAAAACTATTGAAGAACTAATGATTGATTTTATTTGTTCAAAGGAAATTCAACATGATAGTTCTTATACTTTAATAAGAGATATTTGCATTAAACGAGATCTACTAATTGATTTAACTGCAGGTAAATCAACTAGAGAGTTTGATTCATATGACCAGATTGAAGTATTTATCTTAAATGAGCCTCAACATGATAATAAATTTTTGGAGCCGATATTAATGGAGAATAGTGACCGTTCGACCAAAAGTGAAGAGTTGAAAATTTTGGTAAAAAAATCTACGACAGAAAAGTTCGAGATAACCCCGACTCAAGAATTCTATGTATTATATGACTTGTCACACGAGTCAAAAAGGGAGAAATCGAAACTCGTACATAACTGTTTTAAATTTATGTCGTGGATTTTATTTAATTATTGTCCATCTGATAATCCAATGTGCATTTACAGGATTTTTATCAAAGAATTTGGATTCCTCATACGACTTCATGCATTCACATAAAAAGAGAAGTATAAGTCGAGCTAAACGACTTTAAATTTAGCGCTTATAGGGAGGCAACCCGATATTTCTAACTTTTCGTTTATTTTTTTTAGCTTTATATATATAATAAAAAAAATAAAGAAAAAAAACAAAAAAAAACTTTAAATAAAAAAAAAGATAAATAAGATAAAAAAAGGGAAAAGAGACGAAAAGAAATTTGATGTCTAAGATTTATTATTTACATATGTATATAAATATAGTTAATAAAAAAAAATCAAAAACCAAAAAATAATAAAAATCAAAACCAAATTAGCATAGGGGAAAGTTGAGCATAGAGAATAAATATGAAATATATCTTTTTTTAGGATGCAGGTGCACCTCGTCGAATCACCACTATTTCGACGAGATGCATGAGTTCCAGGAGGTTAGAAAACCTCCTGGAACTCTACACCTCGACGAGGTATATCTCAACCTCGTCGAGGTGGGTCTTGAAGGGGTTAATTACCCATTTAATTCAATTCTTCTCTATTACTAATTTTTTGGTTTTATTTGCTGTAGTAACTAGCTCCGCCCCCTCAACTTCTCAGGCTATTTTCCGGCAACTCCCTCGACAGAATTCACCGATTTCACCTCCAATCCGCTCCACCAAAACACCTTCTTTCTACCACAAATCCATCCCAATCCCACCAATAAACAGGGAGTCCTTCTATCCTTTACTTTTGCTTTCGTGTTATTTCGCATTTTGGGACAAAACGCTACACTAATGGGGGATGAGAGTAAAGGATAGAACGTTATTTTTATTTTCTCTTTTATTGTTATTTTCGTACTTTTGTTTCAATCGTGTGACGTACCTCTAATTTTAATGTTGTGTTATTTTACAATTTATTTTTACTTTTGTGTTATTTTGCACCTTATTTTTACCACCTTTATTTTTCTCTTTATTTTTACTATCTTTATTTAGCTTTTAAATAAATATTTTTGTTAAATAATTTTGAATAAAAACCCCACTCTAAAGTTTTGCTTTAATCAAACAAGAAAATCAAACAAAATTTTGTCTAGAATAAATGTTAAATTTTGATAGGATGAAACTTTATTTGAAAATCTTAAATTTTGTAAACGAATTTTGGACTATTTTGAATACGTAAATTTTTTTGATTCCACTCAGTATTTAACAAATCGACATTTACATTTTGAGGAATAAAATTGAGTTAATTGGCACACATTAACTTTCCAAAGTGAGTTTTTGAGCCTAATTTAAAAAGCATTCACTAATGCTTCATTTTTTTCTCACGAGTGTTCCATAATTACACGAAACTTGAGAATTTGCATCAAATACCGGTCAAAACCTCACGCGTCTAGCTCAAAACACGACATGATTAAGGCCTTCCTTGTTTTACCCCCACATTTCATACTCAAAATGATAGCCCACCTTAAACATATTTTCCGTCGTTCACCCCTTCGAGCCTAGACATTCCATTCATTTCACCACGTTACAAGCCGCATTCCCTTCATAAATACCATTTTTGTTCCCCCTAAATTTATGGGTAATTAGTAACCAATATGCTTGAGATGATGATTCACAATAAATACGAAATTCAGACAAACACTTCTACCGATATATAACGGTTATACCTCTCTATTTTCGTATATTTCATACTTTTTATATATATATATATATACATATAAATAAAATTCATATTGATATTTATATATATAAAGTCAAAAAAAAAGAGAAATATATATATATATATATATATATAAATAAAAATATATAGTATCATATATATAAATAAAAATAAAAGAGAGATTTCCGTTACAAAATTTTGAATTTCTAAAAGAGAAAATCTCTCTTGAGAATCTATCAAATAATTACCCGTGAATTTATTTACCCACAAATTTCCTTTTCTCCATACCTTTACCCTCAACCAACGTTACAACCCGTTAAAGACCTTTTGATCGTGTTTATAGTCAGTCGTGTTTGGTAAAGATTTGGATGACCATGCAAATTTTTAATAGTTAGTGTTTTTATCGGATTTGAGCGAAAATTTAATGCCCTAAACACTTGAGCGTAAGAGTGACTTCCATGTGAGGTGTTTAAATTCGTTTAATTTTATTCAACATAATGAAAAATGTCGGTTTGGAAAATAAGAGTGTAAAAACAAATCATTTTTATCCAAAGAAATAGTCCGAGATTTGAATATAGAATTTTTGCTCATTTTCGATTGAAATAATTCCTGTCTTTACGTTAGCTTATTCGACGATAAATTTTGTTTTCAGCTTTTCTTTGCTTGAGGACAAGCAAAGCTTAAGTTTGGGGGTGTTGTTATCGTCGTAATTTATAGCATTTTTAGTATTTAATTACTAGTTATTTTGTACCATTTTAATAAATTTTAATAATGGTTTTTGTATATTTTTTTCATTTTATGTATCTAAGCCAATTTGTGTGTTTTCTAGGCACTTTCACAAGGTTTTCGGAACAAATAACCAAGTCGGGGCTTAAGGCGGCAACTCGGGACCAGAAAAAGGAGTTTTAGTGACACCCAGCGTGCACTTCGTCGCGGATAGGTGCTGTAAAATAAAGTCCAATTGTTCACACTAGGACAGATTTGACACATTGTTGTATTTTCAACTTATCTCCCTCATACGGACTCGGATTGAGGCGATTCAAATGCGTTGGAAAGCTAAGAGAAAGATGAAAAAATGTCTAACAATAATCATCTCCAAATTAGAAGTGCATCAGGCCCAGAAAATTATCCAAAGTTGATGAATATGTTGAAGCCTAAGATTCCTTTGACATTTCAACTCCTAAATTATTAAAATCTTCCCCCATGCTCTCTTAAATGCTAAATTAAGATGATAAGGAGTGGGAGGCCATAAGGATGACTTGGTCTTTGGAATTTTGTGTACCATTTTACTATAAAAGGAGGCATTGGGTTCCATTTGAAGACACATCAAGCTTAGGCTTAATTCCTCCCTCTATAATGTTATTTTGTTGATTCTTCTCCTTAAGAATCAGTTATTTGTGTTGTTGTTATTGTTGTTAGAGTGTTGTTTGTGCAAAATTTCATCTAATAAAAGTAAGTTTCAAGTTACCGAAGAAGTTCGTTTGGTAATCGTCATTACGGTTTCTTCTAAACTTTAATCTCTTTTATTAATATGAACTCTATTATCTATCTTTCTAAAGTGTGTTTTAATCTAATGATGGGCTAAACCCCTCTTAACTAAGGCTAAAAGTGGATCTTAACCTTAATTATGTGGTAATTACGTTTAACCTATTTAAGTTATCTTTATCCTTTTGGAGAACTAACTTATGATTCTTAATGCTTGTAGGAGATGGGCCAACTCTCTACTTGGATATAATTAATCGTTTATATTGACCGTGATTAAATTGATTAATCGAAATTCATAAGTTGGACCTAATGACCATTTAGTGTGGCTTATTAGTTTTCCAAGGTTTTTCATGAATCTTATTACAAATCTTTAATTTATTACTTGAGCCGGACCAAGGGAAAGTAATAAATCGAAGGTTTGGAAATAAGAAAACTTAATGCTTCTTTGAATTAATTACTTGAGCCGGACCAAGGAAAAGTAATTAATCAAAAGTTTAGAACTAATTACTCGAGCGGTTTTTCTTGAATCTTAAGTAATCACTTTAGCCGGACCAAGGTAAAGTAGGTTAAAAAGGTTTAGATTTAATCTTGTTACAAATCTTAGATTTATTACTTGAGGCGGGCCAAGGGAAAGTAATAAATCGAAGGTTTGGAAATAAGAAAACTTAATGCTTCTCTTGATTAATTACTTGAGCCGGACCAAAGGAAAGTAATTAGTCGAGAGTTTAGAACCGATCTCGAGAACTATTAGTTAATAAGAAAAATCGTCATCTTAAAAAGGATAAAACAACTTAAAAGAGGTTAAGTGTTATTACCAAGCAAAGAGGTTAAGTGAAGCTAGAAGTCTTAGTTTCTTTTATTATAAGTAATCTCTCACTTAATTTGTGTAATTTTTATTTCATTTCTTGCTTAAGTCTTAGTTTGGTTGTCCAACAAACTCTACATTTCGGTTGTTTAAATAATAGATAGTAAGCAAAGAGATTAGTACTTATAATCACCATCCTCGTGGGAACGATACTCTACTTTCACTTTATTACTTGATACACGACTAAGGTACACTTGCCTTCACATGCACGTATACGTAAAACGCGCATCAGCGACGCCCGGCTAAAGTTGGGCGTCGCCCAAAGTAGGTTGGGCGAACGCCCAACCTTAGTTGGGCGGACGCCCAACTTAGTTGGGCAAACGCCCAACTTCAGTTGGGCGTTCGCCCAACGCCCGTTGGGCGTCCGCCCAACGTAAGTTGGGCGTGTGCACCCAGACGCCATCGGGCGTGCACCCCGCGCTGCCGGGCGCGCATCCAACTGCAGTCGGGCGCGCGCCGGCTTCCGCTAGGCGCTCGCCCAATGCTGCTGAGCACTCGCGAGCCGTCCACTGGACGCTCGCAACCCTTATGGATCCTCTCGTGATTTTTGTTTTAAATTATCGGAATCAACCGTTTCAACCGTCTTGTAATGGGTTTTCGTCACAGGTCCTCCGACTCGGTGTCTACACACGTTCTGAGATATTTAAATGGTACTACGTACTAATGCTTGGTTAAAACTTGGAAGGAGTAAGAACATGGTGGCATGTTATGTTGATTCAGACTATGCATGTGATCTTGATAAAAGAAGATCCATCATAGGTTATTGTTTCTACTGAAGCAGAATATATGGTTGTAGTTAAAGTTGTAAAAGAAATTATTTGGCTACGAGGTTTGGTCAATGAGCTCAGTTCAAACATGCAGAAGATTTTCGTTTAATATGGTAGCTAGAGTGTTAGATATTTGACAAAGGACCAAAAGTTTCATGAAAGAATGAAAGACATTGATGTGAAGTGTCATTTTATTCGAGATATTATTTTTGAAGGAAATGTTACTATCAATAAAATTGGTATTGCAAACAAACCAACCGACATAATATCAAAGCCTCTTCCAACAACTAAGTTTAAGTATTGATTGAACGTGATAGATATCAGTAGTAAATGACCTAGCCCGAAAGGGCATTACAATGAAGGAAGACTTTTATGAAATTTCAAATTAAGGTAGAGATTTCTATGAATGATTTGAAATCAACATAATCAAAATTGTGTATAGGCCATCGACCCCTCTATCAAATATCATTTCAGCCCCTTTTGTTTTCTAACTTCACGCATGAAATTTCTTTTCATTCACATCTCAAATATTTCCTATAAATAACATGCATTATCATAGATTTGAGGCAATTAACACTTAATTCTAATTTGACAGATAATCCTTAAGAGAGAATTGTGAGGCTTTAGGTGTATGGGAGTTATGGGTTTTTTGTGTTATTTTCTCCATTTCTTTTGTACCACTTGCAATTCTCTAATGGAATAATATCAATATCATTCACCCATGGAGTAGGCAACTGTCGAACTAATTAAATCTCTGTGATATTTATTTAATTGTTAATTTATCTACCCAAATTAAATGTTTAATTCAACAGTATAAATATCGCTTGTAGCATTTTCAAGTGAAATTGCGATATGCAATGACGAAGAAGAAATATGAGAGTAAACAGATAAAGTTTTTTCTTTTCTGTTGTCACAGGAGAAAGAACATATCATTTGTATCTTTCCATTCAACCTCTTCTCTATTTATATTAATTTAAATAAGTAGGCTGGATTGAGTCGGGTCCCATCAAGGGTGACCCACTTAAAACATCAAATAGGTGTTGGGGTTTTATGTCCTATGGACGATTGTTTTAGGATATAAACTATTTGTAAATGAATTGTTCTTTTTATCAATCATTTGTTTTATGAGATATAGTATGATTAACTATATAAAGGCATTAAATCTTTTTATCACAACTAATCAAGTTAAATAAAAGGAAATCTCAAGTTTATTTAAGTAATCAAAAAGTCTTCGTACAAGCATGAATTGAAACTATACTTTATAATAATCCAATAAACTTAAAGCTACCCCCAAGTCAAATAATATGTTTAGGGATTAACATAATGTTAATGAGACTTTCATGTAATAATATCTTATGTTGTGAACATAAAGTTGATCTCACAAGCTTTAGATATTCAGATATCTAGGCAGTTATATGGATCTGGTGAAGGATTTCATTAGGATTGGGGACCTGACTTGAGATAACAGGATGTATGGATTTATATATTGTCACCTATTTCGTTTCAAAGGTATTAGTAGTTATAAGTAATCCTCAAATTCAAATAAACATTAATTAGTGGTTCTGGATTATGGAATGTGATGTTTTCACTCGGTTTAAACATGATCCATAACATGAGGGTTCTTGGGGTGTGTGCGAGAAGGCGTTGGGTATCACACAAAGTAATTGCATGATAGTTCATGTGAGATTGAGAATTCGTCACTCCTTATAAATGGGAGATATATACATGGCCTCTTGTGGAGAATTAACTTAAAATCCTTGCAATGTGATAGGGTTAAGAGTTGAAATGGAGATATCACTTAACCTATCTATTCAGAGTTAATTCTACCTGGAAAAGTAAAACAAACGTCTCATTATATGTAACTGGACATGTTCCATAGTTACAAATTCCTTTAAGGTTGAAGGATCAAATTATACTAGACCCAATACGGAAAGGTAAATGTCAGTATCAACCTGACTTCTTAACGCTCTAGGGAAATGTTTACGGTTCTACCATTCACAATACGCGCACCCATTCCGTTATACATTTAGTTGAAATTAATTTGTTTAAATTAGTTTCAATAACTGTATACGAGTAGTAGCGATAAGAATCTAATGGGTCACACATGGACTTGGAACCAGAGGATGGAATGGTAATTATATAGTGCAACATTATAAGGCCAAAATTTATATAGTATGGGGATAAGATTTATTTAGATAATTATGATTGGATTATAGTTATAGTTAAATCAATTATGAGATAATATTAATTAGTAAGTATAGTGTGATTATATTTCTAAACCATTATCCTAACATAAATAAGTATTCTGATGGGATTAGAATTATAATTATTATTTATATTTATATTCGATATAGATAATAATAATAATAATAATTGTATTTATTTATTTAATTAGTAAACCTATTCGGACTAAGATTCTAATTAACTGTTTTAACCTAATCAGACTAGAGTTAGGAAATTGGAAGACTATAAATAGTCCTCACATATACTACATATTTCGGCCACCCCTATTTTCATAGAAGAAAATTCTTCCCGACTTACCTTTCTCGTTTATTCTCTCTTTCATCTTGTGTTGAATCCTGTAGAGGTAATTTGTTTTGATTGCTATTCATTGGTTGATTACTAACCATTTCTTTTTTATTTTTGTTCGTGATAAGATGGTTGATGTCACGCACAACCCTAAACGGCATAGGGTAATGACATAGAGAAGTAACAAATACCTAATGTAATACCCTGGCCTAAGGCAATTCGAAGTATAACTAATTTCATTTATATTGCTCTCTAATCGTTATTCTATTCTTAAACTCCAATTCTCTCTACAATATTATAAAATCTATATTTTTATCACAAAATTTATCACACCAAACGAATGCGACAATCCTAAAATTTGTATTTTTGCTAATCAATCTAATAATCAAATAAGCCGAAATAAGCGTTTTCCTTAAACTCTCTATTTTAAAGGTTTGTATTAAACCATTCATCTTGGTGGATTTAGTACAACCAGGATACAACGGCTTGTCTCCATCATGAACGAAATGCATAAATTCATCTGACTCTACTGAGCACCCATCTTCTTCTAAATCTCTCCCTAAGTCATGGTTCATTTCAATTGTTTCAAAACTCCCACTTATATGATTTGAGTCTGCAATAGAACACTCACCGTGTCATACCCAAGTTGTATATGTTTTCATAATTCCATTACAGATTAAATGATCCTTAATGAAGTCAATACTACCACCTCTGAGGTTACAACATTTGACAAAAGGACAGAAATTATAGTTTGGGTTTGTAGCATTATCTATTGCAAACTTCAGAAACTCTTGTAAGCCTATTCTAAACTGTAGTGATCTCCTATCAGCCACCATCCATGATTTATCCATCTTGAACAAACATAATCTATAATCAGTTTTATTCTCACTAATAACAATAAATACATACATTGACAAACAACAAAGAAACCCAATATGTATATGTAAATGTATCTGCAAGACTATAAACTCAGCATCAAAGTACATGAAAGAATCATCCAATTCGAACAACATTGCCAAAAAAACCAGATAAACATAAAAAATAAACGGATATACTAAAACCAGATAAAACCCTTAGTTCAGAATGTAAATACCTAATTTTAAGCAAACAAACTTTGAATTATAGAAAGAATATGCAATAGATTAGGTCAAAACTAACATACAGATAGTATAATAATTTTAAGAACAATCGTTTGAACATAGCGTAATGTCTTAAATAAACCCTAAAAAGAACCTTACCGAGATGAAGAATTCACGAGTTAGAAGACGATTCGCCCGATTGACAGAGATAAAGCAAGCAGGAGAAGATGAATTGTGTTTAGGGTTTTTGCAGAGGTGAAGATCGAAGGAGAAGAGCAGTTCCAAAGACTGGGTTTAGGCTAAATTGACCTTATATACCCTGTTCTTTTTTAAGCGCGCAAAATGAAAGTTAGAGTTTTTGCTCCCCCGCTTTTCTAATATTTGGTTGCCGCTTTTTTATTTTCGTATACCAATGACAATCATTTATTCGAAGTGTCGTCTGATGGTTAAGTGACTTTTCCATAAAAATCGCGTTCTTTTGCGATGACAACAGATTGTAATCGTAACGTCATCTGAGAATTGAGCGCATTTTTTATTTCACCTTCAGATGACATAGAGTTAAAATACTATCACGAAAAATATTCAGACGACACGGAAACAAATGTCTGTCATGTATCTTGTGTCATGTGAAAGGGAAAATGGCATAGTGATATTTTATTATCAAGCTTCCTACGTATCTTAATAATTCAAAATTGAGAATCAAAGCTACATAGTTCTACTTCAGATAATCGTACTAGGTTTGAATCTCATGATGGAAAAGAGAATACCATAGCTCAGTTTAAAAGGTACTATTAGTGGAATATTATTATCTCATAATTTATGTGTGCTTGTTCAATAGAGGACTATCATTTTAATATTATCCTAAATCGAACTTTCTTAGATCTATTTTAGCATAAAATCTTTCAAAACATATTAATTTAGATTGAAAGCTTCATTTTTAACAATGAGTTTTATATCCTGAAATTTTATCCCACTACACACGGATACTTTCTACTATAATCTAATTTTACTGCTACTTCTTTCGTTGATGCTCTATGAATATTTTGGTATTTCATGTCACAAATTTTAACCCTGGATTTATATTTCACATTTATATATTAATTTAATAAGAAATGACTAATAGATTAATTATTTAAACAGAAATTGGCTTACCTGACCGGGGCAGTTGATTAATATAATTATTTAGATCTTTTATTTTCTTATAGCTATTCTCGAAGGTAGATCATCTAATGTTTACAAGACACGATAAACTGAACCGAGCAACCTGTAGCTAGATGAATTACATGATTTCTTAAATCAACTTTTTCCCTTTCCTTTCTAGTCATATATCTAACACATTAGGGTATGAATGGTATCAGGAAACAATCTCTGGATCCTGAAGAATCTGTTCTTATGATCTCAATGACAAACTATTTTAGCAAGAAGTGCAGCTCATACTCACAATTGGCTGAAATTAGTTTATATGGTTCCATTAAGGTTCATGGTGAAGGGAAACATAATATGTGGTCTAATAATTCTAATGACCTAGTTTTAAGGGCTTTTGTAGCATCATAGCTTGTTCATGACAATAACTAATGAATACTATATTATTTTTTAAATTACTAGATTAAATTGTATTATTTATTTTATTATTTTAATTTATAATATTTGTGGATTTCATGCAATTAACCCAACTCGTTTTACTACAAAAATGACTTCTTTTACCGAACAAATCAAACTTAATGTCTAAACGATTATTTTTAGCACATAAATTCAATTCAAAGTCCAAATCGTTTCTTTTTACCAAACAAATCCAACTCGGTTTCCAAACATCTCTTTTTACCAACGAATCAAACTCAAAGTCTAACCCGACTATTTTTATCACTAGAATATGTTTTTATCCATCGTATCAACACAAAGTCTAACTTGGCTCTTTGACTGAATAAATCAACTCAAAACCAACTCGAATTCTGAAATAACTCTTGTTATACAAGCTTACGATTGGATCGCCATGTACAGTTTGAGTATATATATACTTGTGTAATTGTTTGTGATTAATCAAGTTGTGAGAATCGACTTCCAATCCTACAATTCATAACATTTCCATAGCTTATCAAAATATTGCATTTTACATTTGCATAACACGTGTAGGTGTAGTTTCAACTTTAAGAAGCAAGATGCAAACTAAAAACGTAGATTAATTTTTTTGCAATTAATTTCTCCATCTCTTGTATTATATATGCCCTTCTTACTATAATGTAAATATTCAATTCAACCATATTACATATATGAAATCAAACCAAATTATTTTCAAAACTAACAAGTCAATAATAATTCAAATGACTTCATTTGGAACCTTATAAATTAGGTGCGAGCAAAATAGAAAAGTAATTAATATATATTTTTCATAATTATGATAACATGGCATGATTTATGTATCCTTAATTTGTACAATCACATTGTTTACTCTACATTATAAAATTAATTACAAGGAGAAAAAAATAAAAACATAACAAGATAAGTTATCCTTGATTGTTTCAGTAATTGAAAAAATGTACATAAATAAATATAATATAATATTGAACCCAAAAACTTGAAAATATATTGAAATGGTTTTTTATAAAAAAAAATAAGTTAAAAGCGATTAACTTTTTTGACCTCGTGTTCCTTCCAGAAACCTTCAGGATGCACACATTGAGCTTTACATTGTTGATCGCATTTGTCTGAGGATGAGGATTTAAAAGACATACATTGGTCATGGCATTTTTTATGACAAGGAAGGTTGGTTCTAGATGGTGGTTCTGGTTTTATTCCGAGTAGTTGTTGCATCCAATTTGCTTCTGCTCTCTCAAACCATGCACCAAACATCATTACCATAATCACCATTACTAATGCTATCCTCATGTTTCTTCCTTTCATGTTTTTTTCTTTTCCTTCTTTCTTTGCTTCCAACTTCTTGTTTTATATCTTTCTTTAAATTGGTTTTTAATTTATGGTTGTAATTGCTTAAATAATTGACCAGTCATTTCCATGTACAATAATATCCCAATCATTTTTTTTTTTTGGTAAATTTATGTCGTTGTTAGTTATAGGGAATTTGTTTGTTTTTCTTGATCTCCAAGAGCCACTAATGTAATTTATCTTTAAATAAGTGTATATGTATATCATTAATTAAATGCTATAAGAAACTAAAGATGGAAATCTACAAACTAAATGCCTGCAAGTTAGTAAATAGCTAATAGTGGTGGGGGGCTCAAATATGAGCAAGGAAAAAGAAGAGAGGGTAGTACAACGTAATGTGGGAAATTTTGAGTAGTAGTATTCAGATGGATCCTCATGACCAAATGAATTCGGTCATTCATGTAAGTACAAAAGAGGAACAGAATAACTTATCGGAATGCAAACGCTGTGTCGTGGACAGAACCACTGCGTTGAAAACGATTACGGCAGATTCTGGTGCAATCTGGAAGTCCGATCGTCAACCAAGGTTAACACAGCAAGCGCCGTCCTAGTGCACTCTAGGGCGAAGCTTTGGAACAGCAAGTTTTGAATGCCCAGAGAAGAAATATTGATTGGTGATGAAAATCGTAATTGTGTGTAAAAACTATATTTCCAGAAACTCTTTTTATTGAAGTTGAAAAACTGAATGTTGTAGTGGGCAACATTGTGGAGAGAAAAACGTAGTGTTGAGTAAGAATAGGGATAGTGGAGATAGACTTGTAACTTCTTTAGAAATAGTCAAAAGGTTTAAAATATTAAAAGGCCAAAAATAAAATTCGGGCCCGGTCCAGTCGGGCGGGCGTCGCGCGAACGAACGAGCGAGCGCGCGTGTGGTTTATTTTGTAAAACCCACTTAACACAATTTAATAACACATAAAGCCCAACCCAATTTAAACCTTTCAACTTCCTCACAAGTTTCCCATGTGGGATACATAAAGTAGCAAGAGTAGTGGCAAATGACTAAAAGGCCATTTTCCTATTTCCCTTAAATCTCCAACAATCCCCCACAAATGGCTCTTTAGTAAAACAGTTTGAAAATAAATCTTTTCTGGGCATAAAGTTACAGATTTTAAAAACTTAAGCATCAATATCTTTCGATTGAATTGATACATAGTGTTGTGAGGCAACATGTTATAGTTTTAGAAGTGAATTGCTCTTGAACTTCTACAACTGTAACTGAGACCCTCATAACACGTTAAGAAAACCTTTAAACAAAATTTTGCTGTTCCGCGATAAAAACAATAGCGCTTTTAATGGCCATGCGCGCACCTTGGATCTCATGAGTGCTCTAGAAAGACAGCCCAAAGTCTTTCATAGAAGGCGGCCCACCCTCACACACATGTAGGTGATCTCCATAAGAGATCATTAAGAGTTTCTCATAACTCAACCTCAAAAGGAGCATCCATCAAGTTCATATAAATGAACCACCACACCACGGGCTATGGATTATACACACACTATCACTAGTCATAGGAATGGGTAAAATATAGTGTATAAAAAGATAGTATGGTTTCGTTTGACCACGTATGGTATCCACCATATTTTCTTTAATCAGTGGGCTTTAGGCCCATTCCCCTCGACGTTTCTAGAACCATTCTTCTAGGTAACCCTTTGGTGAACGGATCAGCTAGATTCTTCTCTGATCTCACAAAATCTAAGGCAATTACCCCATGTTTCAAGAGTTGTCTTAATGCACTATGTCTAATGCGAATGTGTCTTTTCTTTCCGTTGTAGACACTGTTTTTTGCAGTACCCATGGCTGCCTGTGAATCACAATGAAGTGAGATAGGTGCATTAGATCTCCCCCATAATGGGATATCTGCCAATAAACTTCTCAACCAATCTGCTTCTTGACTAGCTAGTTCTAGTGCTATAAATTCTGATTCCATGGTTGAGCGTGCAATACAGGTTTGTTTACATGATCTCCAAGAGACGGCACCACCACCCAAAACGAAAACATAACCATTAGTGGAACACACCAAATCATTTTTGGATGACCAGTTTGCATCACTATATCCTTCTAAAACAGCAGGAAATTTATTAAAATGCAAATTAAAGTTCATGGTACCTCTCAAGTATTTAAGTAAACGACGAATTGCATTCCAATGTTCATCATTTGGATTGTGAGTATATCTACTCAATCTATTTACAGCATATGCAATGTCAGGTCTAGTATGAGTCATTAAGAACATAACACTCCCAATAATCTTAGCATATTCTTCTTGTGAGACACTATGTCCTTTATTTTTAGTAAGACATATGCTAGGATCATAGGGTGTTCTAGCTGGCACTACATCAAAGCTATCAAACTTTTTCAATAACTTCTCAACATAATGTGATTGTCCTAAAGAAAAGCCATTTACAGTTTTTGTAATTTTGACACCAAGAATTACATCAGCTTTTCCTATGTCTTTCATGTCAAATTGTGATGATAAGAAGGCTTTGGTGTTATTTACTGCTTCTAAATTAGTGCCTAAGATAAGCATATCATCCACATAAAGACATACAATCACATAATTTGATCCAAATGATTTAGAATAAACGCATGTATCTGATCCATTAACTACGTACCCATCAGAAAGTAGAGTGGAGTTAAACTTTTCATACCATTGTTTGGGTGCCTGTTTCAGGCCGTACAATGACTTCCTCAGTTTGCATACCTTATCTTCCTGACCGGGTACAACATTTCCCTCAGGCTGTTGCACATAGATTTCTTCTTCTAAATCACCATTTAGAAAAGCTGTTTTTACATCCATCTGATGTACCACCAAATTATGTATTGCTGCAATTGCAATTAAGATTCTAATAGTAGAAATTTTAGTAACAGGAGAGTAAGTATCAAAATAATCAATTCCTTTCTTTTGACTATAGCCCACGGCAACTAATCTAGCTTTGAACTTTTCAATGGATCCATCAGGTCTTCTTTTCCTTTTGAAGATCCATTTAAGTTTTATAGTTTTGGACCCTTTAGGCAAGGAGACTAGATCCCAAGTGTGATTGACCATAATAGAGTCTTTCATTTTTTATAGCCTCTTTCCAAAAATTAGCATCTACAGAGGTCATGGCCTCGCTATATGTCTTAGGATCTTCTTCTATTAGATAGGCAGACATAAAAGCATCATCTATTCTATCTGAATTTTCTAGCAGAAAGGAGGAAACAAAGTCGGGTCCAAAACTATTAGCTATTTTTCTTCTTTTACTTCTTCTAGGTTCATGTTCACATTCATCATGTTTGTTCAAAGAACTAGAAGCTGGAGAATCACTAGCAGGCATAGAATTAGAGGGACCAACATTATCACATAAAAGATTTTTCTTCAAAGGAAAATTATTTTCAAAGAATTCTGCATCTCTAGATTCACATATGGTATAGTCATTTAGTGTCATAAATCTAAAGGCAGCACTATTAGAAGCATATCCAATAAAAACACAATCAAAGGTTTTTGGCCCTATGTTGGGTTTTCTAAAAGACGGGAAAGCGACTTTAGCAAGACAACCCCATACTCTCAAGAAATTTAAATTAGGCGAAAACCCCTTCCAAAGCTCATAAGGAGTTTTGTCCAATTTTTTATGAGGAACTTTATTTAAAATATAGCATGCAGACAAAACAGCCTCCCCCCACATATTATCAGACATACCAGAGCTAATCAACATGGCATTCATCATTTCCTTAAGCGTTCTATTTTTCCTTTCAGCTACACCATTTTGTTGTGGTGTATATGGCGCACTAGTCTCATGTATAATGCCATTTTCTTCACAAAAGGTTTTAAGGAAATTAGTTCCATATTCTCCACCTCTATCAGATCTAAGCCTTTTTATTTTTCTATCTAACTGATTTTCTACTTCCATTTTATATTTTAGAAACATACTTTCAGCCTCATCTTTTGATCTTAAAAGATATACTTTGGTGTATCTAGAGAAGTCATCAACAAAGGTCATATACCATCTTTTACCACCTCTACTAATGGAATTCTTAAAGTCAGCTAGATCAGAATGAATTAATTCAAGCAATTCAGTACTTCTCTTAGTAACAGATAGAAAAGGTTTTTTGGCAAATTTAGCTTCTACACAAATAGAACATTTTCTTTCGTGCTCAGAATTAACAATTTCAATAACATGCATATTTTTTAACCTTTTAATAGAAGCATAATTCACATGTCCTAATCTACCATGCCAAACATCCAAAGACTCACATAAATAAGCCGAACCAGAAGAACTTGCATTAATTCCAACAGAGTTAACATCAACAGTGTTCATGATAAAGAGTCCATCACCTAGGTACCCTTTCCCTACAAAGGTCCCATTCTTAGTAAGAATCACTTTATCAGCCTCAAAAGTAATTTTTAGACCAGCCTTATTCAATAAACTACCAGAGATAAGGTTCCTACGCAGTGAAGGCACATATAAAACATTATTCAAAGACAAACTTTTTCCAGAAGTTAATTTAAGTAAGACTATTCCTTTACCAACAACACCAGCAGTTGCGGTGTTACCCATGTAGACGCACTCTCCATCAGCAGCATCTTCAAAATGATGAAACAGCTCCCGGTTAGAACAGAAATGTCTGGTAGCTCCAGTGTCCAGCACCCAGTCAGTTTTGTTTTCCACCAGATTCGATTCTACCACCACAGCAGCAATGATTTCACCGTTCTCCACCAAATTGGATTGTCCGGTAGGCTTTAAGTTTGCATTCTGATTTGAATTCTGCTGGTTCTTCCTTTGGTAACATTGAAATGCTCTGTGCTCGGGTTTTCCACACACAAAGCATTCAATCTTTCGCTTTTGGACCTTTCCATGTTTGAAGGACTTATTCTGGTTGAAGCCTTTCTGGGACTTAGTTGCATTGCCTTTTGATCTGTCTTTTGGAATCACAGCAGATTAACCACATTAGCATTAATAGAAACAGAAATAGAGGAAAGCTGATTATCTTTAATTCTGTTTGCTTCTTCAGTTCGCATATGACTGACAAGCTCCTGAAGGCTGAAATCTTTCTTTTTGTGCTTCAGGTGGTTTCTGAAGTCACTCTAGGAAGGAGGAAACTTCTCCATCAGAATGTTGGCTTGAAGCATGTCGCACATATTCATTCCCTCACTGAGAACCTCAGCAACCAGATTCTCATATTCGTGAATCTGATCAATGATCGGTTTCTGATCAACCATCTGATAGTGTAGCCACCTGCCAACAACATACTTTCTTTTTCCAGCATCATCAGACCCATACTTATCTTTTAATGAGACCCAAATTTCTTTCGCAGACCTTTTGTTCACAAATATATCGAACAGTGGGTTCGACATATGATTTAGGAGATGTCCTCTGACTGTTTTGTTATCTTTTTCGTATTTAGCAGACTGGTTATCGTATTTCTGAACAATAAGGGACATAGCAGGACCGTTTGGGTCGACAGGGGGATCAGAAAGAACAACATAATCAAGGTCTAATTGTTCAAAAAATATAAGCATTTTCTGAGGCCATCTTTTGTAATTGAGACCGTCTAATGGCTCTAATTTTGAGAGATCGGGAATATTTTTCGAGATTATAGCAGACATGATGACGGACATAAATAATCGTTTTCAAATTGTAAGTATAAAAGAGGAACAGAATAACTTATCGGAATGCAAACGATGTGTCGTGGACAGAACCACTGCGTTGAAAACGATTACGTCAGACTCTGGTGCAATCTGGAAGTCCGATCGTCAACCAAGGTTAACACAGCAAGCGCCGTCCTAGTGCACTCTAGGGCGAAGCTTTGGAACAGCAAGTTTTGAATGCCCAGAGAAGAAATATTGATTGGTGATGAAAATCGTAATTGTGTGTAAAAACTATATTTCCAGAAACTCTTTTTATTGAAGTTGAAAAACTGAACGTTGTAGTGGGCAACGTTGTGGAGAGAAAAACGTAGTGTTGAGTAAGAATAGGGATAGTGGAGATAGACTTGTAACTTCTTTAGAAATAGTCAAAAGGTTTAAAATATTAAAAGGCCAAAAATAAAATTCGGGCCCAGTCCAGTCGGGCGTCGTGCAAACGAACAAGCGAGCGCGCGCGTGTGGTTTATTTTGTAAAACCCACTTAACACAATTTAATAACACATAAAGCCCAACCCAATTTAAACCTTTCAACTTCCTCACAAGTTTCCCATGTGGGATACATAAAGTAGCAAGAGTAGTGGCAAATGACTAAAAGGCCATTTTCCTATTTCCCTTAAATCTCCAACAATTCATAGTTAGATCCAGACTGGATCTAACGATGACGAACCGAATTTATTTGATCATCAGGGTTCATGCGAACATTACTGCACTTATGGTTTAAAACTATAATCTTCTGCAATAAGAAGAAAATGAGTTAAAGGAGGGGCGATATGATTTGCGACCTCACTTTGATACCTAAACTAGCTAAGTTTGAGAGGAAGAAGATGATGAAAATACGAGAATTCTAGGGTTTTGTGCTAAGATATCTTTTGTGTAGTCATCTTGTTCCATTTATAAGATAATGAAGGAAAGTTTGGAGAGAGATTGGTTTATGTGCGCTAGCCGACAGTACATACACGTGTAAGGAGTATATCCCCTGATGGTACCACTAGGATTTGGCATATACAAACTTTATCATGTATATCTTGAGATGATATTTCTGGTGAACTGACGTGCCTTCCTTATTGATGCACATGTTTGAGGAAGTTATCTTCCTTCATTGCATTTGATTTAGAGGTGTTGATTGCTCCTTGTGACGTGTTTCTTTATTTGCTTGTTATAAGATGTTCCTGGCCCATTTTTGTCTATTAGAGTTCTTTAGGGCTTCTGTCTAGGGGAACTAACCGAATGGTTCAAAGAACTGAATGATCTATTCAATGGTCCGAAGTCCGACATAGGTCAAATAGGAAATTGACGGATAAGCTAAGTGTCATTTTGAATTTTGACAAGATGTAAATGGAACATCCAATGCGTTATCTCAACTATTCATTATGGACGATTGAGGAGACGAGAAGGCATGGTAAATGCTGAGGCTAACTACCAAAGCAAGGGGCCAGTTTCAGGCGCCCTTTCAAATTAACCCCCTCCCTTAGAATGTTTCCACGTATCACAAAGTGTGATATCGTTTTAAAAAGGAAATAAGTGAGGAGTTTTCTAAGCATTAAATATCCTTTTTAATTGGGATTCCTCGAGCGATGAATTTGTATTGATGTCTACTAGATCCTTCATTTTGATTTCCTAGCCTCGAAAGTCTATAAAAGGGAGAAATTTTCATTTCAAATTTTCCTCTACGTTCTTATCCTCCTTGCCTCTTCTTCGGTTTACCAGATTTTCAGAGTTCTAGTCAAGCTCTTTTCAACCACTAAGTGGTTAACCTTTTCTCTCATTTCTTTTCTTTGGTGTATGGAAACTCTGAGCAAAAAGAACTTTCAGAACCACAAATCACAAATTGAAGATCTAACCCTTAGTGGCACTGAAATTATGACTAACCCCACTCCAAAACGCACTTCTTTTTAGGAAAATTAACCCAAAGGTCTAGGATCAACCTTCCTCCATACCACCTGAATTGTTAGTGGAGTCGGATTGAATGGCCGCTTGGGTCTTTCCCTTCAATTGCTGGAATGGGGCATGAATTTTCCTCATTCCTCCAGCCTCACGGATGTTCTTGAGGAGTTAAAATTGTTCCCTAGTCAACTTTCGCCTAATGCCTCCCTGGAATTGATGGCTTACCAAACATTTGTAAAGACTTGGAACTGCCACTAAGCGGTTCAGTATTTCATAATTTTTGGCAGCCTATCAAAAAGGTTAATAATGACATCCATAAATGGAAGACCAGTTCTCATTGAAAAGCCTTTTTGGCCAATAAGAAAAATGGTGTCAAAGATTTTAAACCCACGTAGTTTTGGGTTGGGGTGAATATGGTTATCCCCAACTGCCTTTATCTAGAAAGCTTCTCCTTTGCCACTAGTTAGAATGTGTATCCTGCTAGTGCCATGATTAAGGGGATAGGAGAGAGCTAGCAAGCGAATAAGAAGAAAATCTAGCTTATATTCTTGTTTTACCGAGTAATTTGATTATCACTACATGTTTGAGATGGTTAACCGACCTCCCTCCAGAATGATGGTGGGAAAATACACCTACTTGAGACGAGGGATCCCTTCAGCAAGAAATAAACATATGTAGCTTTATCCACTTCCATATGTAGTTTGTTCTTGAGTCATCTTAATTCGGTTAGAAATTCAGGCGGAATTGGGTGCTTGAGAGAAGTATCACAGAAATGGATTGTTGGATTCTTTTTTGGTGATGTAGGATTATTAAGGCTTAATCTGAATTCTTCTATACCTAAATTCAATGGAAAGTTGCTCGTTCCTTCTCAACAGTCGAGGAAAACTCTGTTACTTTTGGATTACTTGGACAATGTCCATCATATGGAAACGGACCCTTGTGCGGAAAATTATGGGTATTCTTAGGCATAATTTCTTAGTCTATCATGGCAAAGATAGATATCGGAAGTAACTGCAAATATCGAGTGGGAAACAACCGATTGAAAAATTCGGTGGCCATGATTGGCCTTATATGGGAAAATTACGAAAGTTATATCTGACCGAAGAAGGTCGTGGGATAACGTTGCAGAAAATTCATTTGACCCAAAGTTGGTCACGAGATCATATTGTGAAAACTTTGAGGTCGTGGGCCAACAAGTAGTGTTTTCAACATTTGCAATGACCTTCGGTCCATAAGGATGACCGATGTGTTGGTGGAAAAAAAATAGAATAGGTCGTGATCACAGATGAAAATTATTGGCAGGGCCGTATATACCCTTGAAGACCTCCTCAGTTGGAGATGAAACTTTTTTATTCCTATGAATATATTGAGTGGATGCTTGAAATATTTCATAGTCTTTGATCCTTGCTTGTAATGAGCTCTGTGGAGGGGACACCCAAAATACCTCTTATATAAGAAGGACACATTTTCTGTGCATGTACTCTAAGAAGCTTGAGAAAAGTGAAGAGTCTCAATGGTAATAAAGTGGTGACCCACTAAGAGGAATGAAGTGTGCATGGACATTTATTCAAACTCAGTAGTGGTCAAATCTAAGGAGCCTAAAGTTTGTCCAAGCAAAACCAAGGCAAATCGAAATAGTGGTATGAGCAAACGGGAATGATTGTTAACAAGTCGCAAGCAAAAGGCTTAACAAATTGTGGACATGTACATCCAAATAAGAGGCATTCTACCAGTGAGCTAAAATGTGCGACAAGCAAAGAGATCCTATCAGAACCCATTAAGGTAAAGATCGGTGAAAAAGAGCATGGTCAAAATTGAAGAAGGAAGATTTAAAACCTTCGATGGAAAACCCCTGGTTGTCAATATTTGGGTTTCAATTTCAACTTCAAAATCATTTTGAGGGACTAGGGGAAGCAACCCAATGTAGAAGTCAGAGACAAATCGAGACAGGAAATGTTTGAAAACTAAAAGATAGGGAACGACAACAATGGGATGTTTGTCAAACAGCGGGTGTAGCGGGTTTTACCTAATTTTGATATATCAAAGTATTTAAATACTTGATCAGTCACGTAAGTGGGCTTACCTTTGTATCATGAATACTAATTGACATATTATTTTCTTGATGTTTTGCTTACATTGTGAATGTTGGTACGGATGCATTAAAATGTATTTCGAGTACCAATATTCACCTTTTTAAATTGCGAATGTGAACATGCAGAAACTAGAGCAAACATCAATTAGTTGAAGTTTGTGAGGAATTTGTTTGGCTAGTAGACATTAATGGTCTTTGTTGACGTACCAAACCCTTTCTCTCGATCACTAGGGACGGCGACCCTCTAGTGGGGGAGCCCATATTAGGGGGAATTGGACCTGTATGGACGCCCTTATGGTATAGTATTGTAAAATATATTGAATGGTCGGTTAGACGAAGATCAACTATAGAAGAAAAATGGGATGAAAGAACCAGAATGAAGGAATAAGACTCAGATGAAGACCCTTAATAATAGAAAAGTATTTTTCAAAAGTTCAAGAAATTACTTTTGCTATTATAAAGGAACATGTTGGAATTTACAATGCGAGAAAAGATCTTCGGATGAAGATGTTTAAGTTGCAGATTGCAAGAACAACGAAATGAGAACAACGACATGATGGTTGAAGCGGAAACCATTTTCAGAGACAAGCAAGCAACGTGGAAACTAAAGCAGAGTGAAGTGCGAGTAGGGATCGATTGGAAAACAAAAGTGTGGATTACTTGGCGCAACCTCAATAATGTTCGAGGAGGACGTGAAAGTCCCTCTGGAGGAGGTGAGCCCGATCAACGAGGTTGTTGATCCTCTAAGTGGGGAAGGATGTAAGGAGGGGAGTTCGGCCATAGGAAAACTCAACCTCAAGCATTGGCAAAGCTATGAGAAGGCTTCAACATGGAGTGGCGAATGGAACTTATTGATATACGTTGATGGTAGAGGCCAAGTTAGTATAAGGAACACTATAGGGGATAGGGACTACCCTAGTGTTGGATTTCCGCCACTCTTTGGGTCAGTAGTCAGTATTGGCTTAAGCGATCCACCTTAGTTCCCTATGGGCTAAGAGAGTCAGGCATTCGGCCTTCATAAAGGGAGGTGAATGTCTCCATAGGGTAGAACTCTATAGACAATATAACCTCCAAAGTTAGCCCATAGTGTGTGTCCCTTTAAAGGCGAGGTTTATATGTCGGGAGTCTCATCGGGACATATTACCAACAGACGCATTAATGGGACGCTTAAAAGGGATAGACCCCGTTGGTAGGATTTGGTTGATCGAGACTCGGGAGAAGTCTTGGTGACACACGAGATGTTGACCTGGCTCAGACCTAGTCACGTGACACCTAGGCGAGTGCCTCTAATGCTTTTGACAACAGTTAGTAATGCATTTTTTAAATGCTCAAGTCAACATGGAATGTCTAAGTTGTGTGATTTCATTTAGGAAAAAGTACAACAATAAACTTTGTGGTTTAGATCATTTTCAAACATAGACCATGTGGTTTAAAAGTTGGTAAAAATGTACCTTGAGGTTCATTCTGTTAGCAAACACATGCCAAATTGACTAACGGTGTTAAAAAATGTCAAAAGTCAAAAGAAAAAGAGTTAATTTTGTCCTTATATTTATTTATTTTATAAATTAACCCCTCTTATTATCTAATTATCACAAACAAGCCCCAAGATAAAAAAATAAAAATCAAATTGTATTTAACTAATATAAACATAGGTATCGTAATGATAATATCATTTTATCAATTTTATTAAAATTTGCCAACGAAACATAGTAATGAAAATCATTATTCTATTCCATTATATTATACTTTTAATTACATTAAATTGCATTATAACATACCAAACAGACCCTAAATATAAATTAAAGATAAGGGATGCATTTGATTCAAATTCTTAAGGCTTAAAGCATTATTTGACCCCTGACCTATCTAAAATTGTGTCATTTAGCCCATGACCTATTATTTGATCACATTTGACCCTTGACATATCCCATTTGGTGAAATTTCACCAAATTTATATGAATATTTAACGGAAACATTATCTCATTAATAAATAACGATATTTTGACACTTGAATTTGAAACGTGATATTTCTTAAAGTTATTTTTCCACATTATGTGGAAATAATTAATTAGATTAAAAAAAGAAAAAAAGAAAAAAACAAATCTTAAACTAAAATCTATTAAGCTCAAGTGTCAAAATATCGTTACTTATCAATGAGATAATGATTCGGTTAAGTTTGAATCCAAATTTGGTGAAATTTCACCAATTTGGGATAGATCAGGGGCCAAATATGATCAAATAATAGGTCAAGGGCCAAATAATAAAATTTTGGATAGATCAGTGGCCAAATAGTATTTTAAGCCAATTCTTAATAAAAATAGTTCAAAGTTAGTTAAAAGACCTCAAAAATTCTACTAATACATAGCTCGAGTGTGGGAGATGTAATTATCTTCATTGTTGTTGAAAATGAATTGGATCCATTAATTTATCGTGAAATTGGAATTGTTAGGAATTAATGCAATTATGATAAACGAAACACAAACAAACACACAAGAATTGTTTACCCAGTTCGTCAATCTATTTGAGTGACTACGTCTGGGAGCACTACCAAGACATGATATTTTACTATAATTTTGAGATGCGGATTACAAAGAAAGAGGTTATATTTATACTCCTCAAGAAACCCTAATCGCCCAAAAAAAAACCCTAATCGCCCAAGAAACCATAATCGTAATACTCAAGTTGTATCGCTGAAGTTGGGCCTATCGCTGAAGTTTGGCCGATCTATTAGTCTACAAAGCCCAACAAAAAGTTGATTCAGTATCGGTCAGATGAATATGTAAATCTGCATTTGATGAATCTGGCACTTAATGTGACAAAGAATATGTTTTGTTGGTCTTGAAAAATATGAACTATAGCTTTTAGTCATTTAATGGAAGATATTGGTTGGAGGTGAATAACTGGTTACTTTATTTTTATGTGAAGAAAATGAAGAAAAATAAAGGTCTAATATATCACGCGTTTTCTGAACTTTTCCATTGTTAGAAAAATGGTTTTGGTGTTGAATAAAATGGCTTTGAAGTGTGGGGTATATTTGTCTTTAAGCACTTTGCTCTCAAGAGAACTTTTACAATCCCACATGGGAAACTTACAACCCTTTGAGTGGGTATATATAGAATTGGGCTTTAGAAGCCTTTAAATTGTGTTAAGTGGTTTTAGCAAATATATCACACGCTCGCTCGTTCGTTCGCGCGACGCCCGCCCATCCCGACTGGATTGGGCCCAAATTTTATTTTATTTTTTTATCCGTTTCAACTTCTTTGAATTTTTCTTCAACGTTTTAATTAGTAAAAAACGGAACCTTATTTATCTCTTGGTCTCACTCCACGTTCTAACGTGTATATGAACCTTCTAACGTTCATATTTCTGTAGCCTATAAATACAACAAGTTTCCAGCTTTGAAGATACAGTTTTTTATTTTTAATCTCTTCAACCAAACTTTCTGGGCAATTAAAATACACTCTTACTGTTCCATCATCCTTGACTTTGAGTGCACAAGTTCGAAGGTTTCTGTGTTAACCTTGGGGAGCGATCGGAATTACAGATTGCACCTCGGTCTGTCGAAATCGCTTTCAAGGCAGTGGCCTCCGCCACGGCACAGTTCAATTTCTGTTCTCAATTTCCAATCGGTTTTTTTTCTGTAACCCCAATCTATTTCTTACAATTTGAAAGCGGTTTTCTATTTCGCAATCATGTCTGCCTTAATTGCGAAATCCCTTCCTGACCTCTCCAAACTTGAACCTCTGGACGGTCTTAATTACAAAAGATGGTCGCAGAAAATTCTGATTTTCTTTGAACAACTCGAACTGGACTATGTTGTTGTCCAGGATCCACCCTTTGACCCAAATGGTCTTGCCATGTCTCTGATTGTTTAACAGTATGACACCCGATCTGCAAAATACGAAAAAGACAACAAACCAGTTAGGGGTCATCTCCTAAATCATATGTCAAACCCATTGTTCGATATTTTTGTCAATAAAAGGTCTGCCAAAGAAATTTGGGATACCCTGAAAGAAAAATACGGGTCTGATGATGCAGGTAAACGTAAATACGTGGTTGGAAGATGGCTCAATTATCAAATGGTTGATGAAAAACCCATCATTGACCAGATTCATGAATATGAGAATCTAGTTGCTGAAGTTCTGGGTGAAGGCATGACAATGTCTGATTTTCTGCAAGCCAATGTCCTCCTGGAAAAATTTCCACCCTCCTGGAGTGATTTCAGAAACCATCTGAAGCACAAGAAAAAGGACTTCAGTCTCTAGGAGCTTGTCAGCCACATGAGAACTGAAGAAGCAAATAGAATGAAAGATAAGCAACTTTCCTCAAAATCTGTTTCAATTAATGCTAATATTGTTGAATCTGCTGTGGTGCTAAAAGACAGGACCAAAGGACCCTCAACCAAATTCCAAAAAGGCTCAAACCAGAACAAGCCTTTCAAGAAGAATGGAAGAATTCAGAAGAGGAAAGTAGTGGAATGTTTTGTGTGTGGTAAACCTGGCCACAAGGCATTTCAGTGCTACCAAAGGAAGAACCAACAACACATCAATCAGAATCCAAACAACAGAGCTGCTCCACAATCCAATCTGGTGGAAAATGAAGAAATTATTGTTGCTGTTGTGGTTGAAGCTAATTTGGAATTAATTTCAGAATTAGTGACATTTATAACATGCATATTTCCCAACTTTTTAATGGAAGCAAAATTTACATGTCCTAATCTACCATGCCACAAATCAATGGATTCACTCAAGTAAATAGAAGCAGATGTAGTTGCATTAATTCCAACAGAATTCACATGGACAGTGTTCAAAATAAAGAGGCCATCAGTTAGGTACCATTTTCACACAAAAGTCTCATTCCTAGTGAGAATAACCTTATCAGCCTCAAAAATAATTTTTAAACCAGCCTTATTTAGCAAGCTACCAGAAATAATGTGTTGTATGTGCATGCTCTTCGTAGAAATCTTATTTCTAGTAGCTTGCTAAATAAGGCTGGTTTAAAAATTATTTTTGAGGCTGATAAGGTTATTCTCACTAGGAATGAGACTTTTGTGTGAAAATGGTACCTAGCTGATGGCCTCTTTATTTTGAACACTGTCCATGTGAATTCTGTTGGAATTAATGCAACTACATCTGCTTCTATTTACTTGAGTGAATTCATTGATTTGTGGCATGGTAGATTAGGACATGTAAATTTTGCTTCCATTAAAAAGTTGGGAAATATGCATGTTATAAATGTCACTAATTCTGAAATTAATTCCAAATTCTCTATATGTGTGGAAGCAAAATTTGCAAAGAAACCTTTCTTACCTGTTGAGAGTAAAAGTATAGAACTGTTTAGTTTAATTCACTCTGATTTGGCTGATTTTAAAAATTCTGTTAGCAAAGGTGGCAAAAGATATTACATTACTTTTGTTGATGACTTCTCTAAATATACCAAAGTGTATTTATTGAAATCAAAAGATGAGGCTGAGCATATGTTTATTAAGTTTAAATCAGAGGTAGAAAATCAATTAGATAAGAAAATAAAAAGGCTTAGGTCCGATAGGGGAGGTGAGTATGGAACTTTTTTCCTTAAGTCCTTTTGTGAGAATAATGGCATTGTACATGAGACTACTGCACCGTATACACCTCAACAAAACGGTATAGCTGAAAGGAAAAATAGAACTCTCAAAGAGATGATGAATGCCATGTTAATTAGTTCTAGGTTATCCGATAATATGTGGGGGGAAGCTGTCTTATCTGCATGTTATATTCTGAATAGGGTTCCTCATAAAAAGTTAGATAAAACTCCTTATGAACTGTGGAAGGGTTTTGCACCCAATTTGAATTTTTTGAGAGTTTGGGGTTGTCTTGCTAAAGTTGCATTTACATCCTTTAGAAATCCAAACATAGGACCCAAAACCTTTGATTGTGTTTTCATTGGTTATGCCTCAAATAGTGCCGCTTATAGGTTAATGAATCTGAACGACTATAGCATATGTGAATCTAGAGATGTAGTGTTTTTTGAAAACATCTTTCCCCTAAAGAAAGGCAAACAGTGTGATGCAACTAGTGCTTCTACTTCATTACCTATTCCTACTCCAATTGTGTCTGCTTCATCTCTACCTCAGGATGAGAATGAAAATGATGTTGCTTTTGAACCTATGAGAAGCAAAAGAAGAAGAATAGAAAATAGCTTTGGACCAGATTTCATTTCAGCCTTTCTATTAGAAAATCCAGATAACATTACTGATGAGATTATGTCTGCCTATCTAATAGAAGAATACCCAAAAACATATAAAGAAGCTGTCACTTCTATAGATGTCGATTTTTGGAAAGAAGCTATTAAGAGTGAAATAGATTCCATTATGGCTAACCATACATGGGAATTAGTTGATCTGCCAAAAGGCTCTAGACCTATAAGGTGTAAATGGATATTTAAACGAAAATTGAGGCCTGACGGATCCATTGAAAAATTTAAGGCTAGATTAGTTGTAGTGGGCTATAGTCAAAAGAAAGGAATTGACTATTTTGATACTTATTCTCCTGTTACTAAAATCTCTATTATTAGAGTTCTGATTGCAATTGCAGCAATTCATAACCTGGTGATACATCAAATGGATGTAAAGACGGCATTTCTAAATGGGGATTTAGAAGAGGAGATTTATGTACACCAACCAGAAGGACGCGTCATACCTAGACACGAGGACAAAGTTTGCAAATTGAGAAAGTCACTCTATGGTTTGAAACAAGCACCCAAGCAATGGTATGAAAAATTTAACAGTGTTTTACTTTCCAATGGGTATGTGGTTAATGGATTAGATACATGTGTCTATTCTAAGTCTTGTGATTCGAATTATGTGATTATATGCCTATATGTAGATGACATGCTTATCTTAGGGACAAGCTTAGATATGGTTAATGACACAAAATTCTTTCTATCTTCTCACTTTGACATGAAAGACATGGGAGAAGCGGATGTAATTCTTGGCATCAAAATTACTAAGACAAAAAATGGGTTCTCATTAGGACAGTCACATTATGTTGAAAAACTGTTGAAAAAATTTAACAGTTTTGATGTAGTTCCAGCTAGAACTCCTTATGATCCTAGTGTAAATTTAACAAGTAATAAGGGAGGAAATAGTGTCTCCCAAGAGGAATACGCTAAGATCATAGGTAGTGTAATGTTCCTAATGAACCATACTAGACCTGACATAGCCTATGTTGTTAGTAGATTGAGTATATATACTCACTGTCCAAATAATGAACACTGGAGTGCACTTTATCGCTTACTGAAATACTTAAAAGGTACCATGAATTATTGTTTGCACTTTACTAAATTTCCTGCTGTTTTAGAAGGATATATTGATGCAAATTGGGTATCTAACAATGATAAGGTGAGTTCCACCAGTGGCTATGTGTTTGTTCTAGGTGGTGGTGCAGTGTCTTAGAATTCATCCAAGCAAACCTGTATTGCTCGATCAACCATGGAATCAGAATTTATAGCTCTTGAATTGGCTAGTCAAGAAGCAGAATGGTTGAGGGCTCTAGTAGCAGATGTTCCATTGTGGGGGAATTCTTCTTCACCCATTTCAATGCATTGTGATTCACAGGCAGCTATCGGTACTGCAAAGAATAGTGTCTACAATGGAAAGAGAAGACCTATTCGCATTAGACATGGAATTTTGAAACAACTCTTGAAGAATGGGGTAATTGCCTTAGACTATATGAGGTCGGAAAAGAATCTAGCAGATCCTTTTACCAAAGGGTTACCTAGAAGAGTTGTACTTGAGTCGTCGAGGGGAATGGGACTAAAGCCTGTTGAATAAAGGAAATATGGTGGACACCATTCGTGGTCAAACGAAGCCATATTGTCCTTGCTATGCACTATACTTCTCCCATTCCTATGGCAAATAACAGTGCATGTGTTATCCATATCCCGATTATGTGGTGGTTCATGATCATGGACTTGATGGATGTGTTTTGAAGGTTGAGTTACGAGAAACTCTTAATGATCTCAAATTGAGATCACCTATTTGAGTGTGGAGGTGGGCCTCCTTCTATGAAAGACTTAGGCAGTCTTTCTAGAGCACTCATGAGACCCAAGGTGTACGCATGGCCTTCAAAAGCGTTGTAATGTTTTATCGCAGAACAGCAAAAGTTTTAAGGTTATTTACGTGTTGTGGGGGTCTCGAATGAAGTTTTAGAAGTTCAAGAGCAATTCACTTCTAAAACGTCACTCGGTTGCCTCATCTCACTATATATCAATTCAATCGAAAGATATTGATACTTAAGTTTTCATAACCTTATCCTACTCCTTTTATTTGCCCAGAAAATTATCTTCTTTGTACTATTTTAAAAATGTTTTTTATAAAGCCATTTGTGGGGGATTGTTAGAAAAATGGCTTTGGTGTTGAATAAAATGGCTTTGAAGTGTGGGGTATATTTGTCTTTAAGCACTTTGCTCTCAAGAGCACTTTTACAATCCCACATGGGAAACTTACAACCTTTTGAGTGGGTATATATAGAATTGGGCTTTAGAAGCCTTTAAATTGTGTTAAGTGGTTTTTAGCAAATATACCACACTCGTTCGTTCGCACCACGCCCGTCCGTCCCGACTGGACTGGGCCCGAATTTTATTTTATTTTTTATCCGTTTCAACTTCTTTGAATTTTTCTTCAACGTTTTAATTAGTCAAAAACAGAATCTTATTTATCTCATTGTCTCACTCCACATTCTAACATGTATATGAACGTTCTAACGTTCATATTTCTGTAGCCTATAAATACAACAAGTTTCTAGTTTTGAAGATACAGTTTTTTATTTTTAATCTCTTCAATCAAACTTTCTGGGCAATTAAAATACACTCTTGTTGTTCCATCATCTTCGACTTTGAGTGCACAAGTTTGAAGGTTTCTGTGTTAACCTTGGAGAGCGACCGGAATTACAGATTGCACCTCGGCCTGCCGAAATCGCTTTCAAGGCAGTGGCCTTCGCCACGGCACAGTTCGATTTCTGTTCTCAATTTCCAATCGGTTTTTTCTGTAATCCCAATCTATTTCTTACATCCATAATAATAGATTGACTCCCTAAATTTTGCAAGTGTTTCACCAGCTCATTGAACTTGATTATTCACCAACTTCATGAACTTATCCATAAAAATATATTAGCTCCATGAACTTTATAAGTGTCTCACCAATTCTTTAAACTTGCTTATTCGGTAACAACTAAATACAAAAATCATAATACTAACTCTCAATCCTCATCCATTCAATCTCTCAAACATGCAACACTAGCTCTTGTAATAGGTTGAAAGATATGAGAAGAGAAAAAATTACCTCTTGAATAGATGAAAATGTATTTTTAGAATTTAGATTTAATAGGATTTTGTATTTAGTTGTTACGGAATAAGCAAGTTTATGGAGTTGTGAGACACTTATAAAGTTCAATAAGCTAATCTACTTTTATTGACAAATTCAATGAGTTGGTGGTACGAAATAAACAAGTTCAATGAGCGGATGAGACATTTGCAAAGTTTAGAAAGACAATATACTATTATGGACAAGTTCAAAAAGTTGTTCATGTATTAGGCAAATAATAATAATAATAATAATAATAATAATAATAATGAATTAGAAACTGAGTTACAATTTACATTCTACTTGTTGAACCTACTTTAATGTCTTACAGAATTATTGAAATTTCCTGCCATCTCTAACTAATTGGCTAACTAATCTTATTTAGCACACCTTTACTAAATAAGGGTTCGTTTGGTTCGCGGAATAGAGGGGAAATAAAATAATTATTCCTAAATAATAATTATTCCCATATTTGGTTCAATTTTTTTTTCGGAATAGCTATTCCATGGAATCTCTATCCCTCGATGAGAGAGTTGTTTAGGGCTCAGATTGCTTCCGTTATTTAAGGTCCATTATTCAAACATATAGAGAAGTTGATGGAGATGTTGCTCATAGGATTAAATCGGGTTGGTCGAAGTGGAAGAATGCTCCAGTTTTTCTTTGTGATCCCGACATGCCTAATAAATTGAAGGGAAAATTCTACCGCACGACCATTAGACCTGCATTGTTATATGGTACAGAGTGTTGGGCAGGGAAACACTGTCACATTCATAAAATGTCGGTGGCGGAGATGCGTATATTGCGATGGATGTGTGGTTATACGAGAAAGGATCGGGTGAGTAATGAAATAATTAAGCCAAAAGTAGGGATTACATCTATTGAAAATAAAATGAGGAAAACCCGACTAAGGTGGTTTGGCCATGTAAGACAAAAAGCGCTTGATGCGCCGGTTAGAAGGATTGGAGAGTGGCAAAAGGATGCAAATGGTGAGAGATATGGGAATAAGACCTAAGCAAACTTGGAAGATGGTAATTGAGAGTGATATGATTTTATTGAGGATTGAGAAAAATATGATAGTAAATAGGACGGAGTGAAGGGAGAGAATTTATGTCTCTGACACGACTTGATTTAACGGTTTTGTATTACGGTTCATGTTAGCCGATCCCGAATCATTTCGGGACTGAGGCTTTGTTGTTGTTTTAGTTATTCTTCAATTTATCCAAGGAATAACTATTCCTGATACTGTATTTCTGTAATTTACAAACCTACCCTCCATCAATTCTATAATCTTCTCCCTAGCCAATTTCTCAAATCTTTTTTTTTTTGGTAGGGAAAAGAAGGAAAAAAGCAAAACACCACAACAAGTTAGCCCGGGATTAACCTAGGAAAGCTAACTATTTTGGCAAATCTATAATTCATATCTTAAAAATACGTTAGAAATGGAAAAAATGGGAAAACGTTAAAAAATGTGAAAACCATGAAACACGAAAAACATGAATAACGCGTATAAAGACAAAAATATGCAAAAAAACGTGAAAACATGAAAAACACGCAAACGTAACAAAGCATGAAAAATACAAAAAACGTGAAAAAATATGAAAAACACGAAAACGTTAAAAAATACGAAAAACACGAAAATGTGAAAAATGCTTAAACAAAAAAAAATGACAAAACGTGAAAAACGTGATAAGCATGAAAATGCTAAAAACGCAAACAAAACATGAGAAAACACACAAAAAAACACGAAAACGTGAAAAGTAAAACATGAAAAAAAAACGTGAATAATACGAAAAAGTAACAAAATGCTAAAAATACAAAAACATAAAAAAACACAAAAATGTAAAAAAAAGGGACAAGCCCAAAAAACCAAAATGTGAAAACGCGCAAAAACACAGAAAAAAAAATAACATGATTAAGACAAAAACGTGACAAAACGCGAAAAATACAAAAATATAAAGAAACACACAAAAAAACAAGAAAACTTGAAAACCACGAAATAACTTAAAAAAAATGCCAAAGACACGATAATATGAAAAAACATCAAACTCATTTTTACACATTTTCATGTTTTTCCATTTTTTTCATATTTTCCTTTTTTTAACATTTTTTACTTTCGTGATTTTGGTATTTTTCCACTTTTTGTGTTTTCACGTTTTTGTGCTTTTCCCATATTACGCGGTTTCATGTTTTTATGTTATGTTTTGTTTTTGTGTTTTGTCACATTTTCATGTTTTCCATATTTTTCAGGTTTTCGTGTTTTTAACGTTTTCGTGTTTTCCACATTTTTCACGTTTTCGTGTTTTTTGCATTTTCTTGTTTTCATGTGTTTTTTTTTACATTTTTTATATTTTTGTATTTTCACAGCTTTCCACATCTTTATTTTTTTTTTGTTTTTTTGTGTGTTTTTTTCATGTTTTACGTGTTTTTTTTGTGTTAATCCATTTGCATGTTTTTCGCTTTTTCACCCCTTTCCACTTTTATTTCATTTTTTCTTTCATTTTTGTTTTTTTAATATTTTTTTTTTGTGTTTTTACGCTTTGTTTTTTATTGTTTTCCACTTTTTTCATATTTTTATAATTATTCCGTTTTTCATGTTTTTATTGTTTTTTTTTCATTTTTAATGTTTTTTTCTATTTTTAGTGTTTTTTCCATCTTTCATGTTTTCCATTATATGTTTTTTCATTTTTCTGCAACTCTTACTTTCTTTTATTAGCTAGCAATTGACAATAAATAATGTGTTAATGTAGTACTCATGATATAGAAATAATTAAATTCCATTAACTCATTTATTCTCCTTGCTCTTAAGGTGTCAACACATCTAAAAAACCTCTCAAACATTTTTTTAAATTCTCCCTACTTCTGCTATTATAAATATAGTATAGATAGATTTCACATTTTTTTCAAAAAAAAAATATAACTTTTTTTTTCCTTTTTGCAACTAGCGCTTTATTTAAACCCTGAATTATTATGCTTATTTTAATAATCATTCTTCTTTTTTTAATTGAGTTTTCATATTCTTCTTAAACTTATTTAATGTGACGGGTTTGGCTATGCTTACTTTGTTTTTAACAAAGTAAGTCTTACTTTGTATGTTTTCACTATTGGATCAATTTTACACTCCATTATCCAATGGTGAAAAAAACAAAGTAAGGTTTACTTTGTTAAAAACAAATAACCATAAAAGGCACCGTAATGTGACAATTGAAACTTAACTAGTTAAAATATAAATGAAAAAAAATTAAAGACAATTAGAATACAAGTACTCTTCCATTTGAATAAAAATAACCACAATTAAATCCTTATATATAACCCTATATATTTTGTTACACAAAAAAGGCTAAAAGCCCGGAGAAAAAATAAATAAATTCTTTCATATGTTAAGATTGTTGATACAAGTTGTACAATGTAATAAGGCAAGGGATAATAACATATTGCGTTTGTTTCCTTTTGCTAAACCATTGCTATAATTCTATTTGGGACTTAATCACAGCAATCTGAGGTCTTTTCTTACTAAACTCAATATGCGCGTTGCCAACTGAACTACAACCATATTAATGATAAAAACATATATACATTTACATGTTAAAATACTAATTGAGTAAATAAAAGAAATAGTTACGAAAGGTTATAAGAATCGATATTTTCAAGTAAAAAATTTAATTAACTGGACCGGTTTGGGGTTTGAGGGAGAAACCTTCAACATGATTGCATTGTGTTGTACATTGTTTGCCGCATTGAAAGTTGGTGACAGATTTGAAAGACATACATTCAGAATGACATGTCATAAAACAAGGATCGTTCACAGCTTCACTTGGAGGAGGAGGAGAAGGTTCAGGTTCAGGTTCAGATTCTGTAGATATTCCGAATAGGCTCCAACTACTTACTTCTCCAATTGATGTACCAAATATCATAATCACCATTATTACTAATGCTAACCTCATCTTTCTTCTAATATTATACTCTTCTTCTTTCATTTCTTTTTTATAATAACTTACAAATCTATCTTTAACTCATTACATAAGAACTTATGGTTGTAAGTGGTTTACAAATTAGCCATCCATTTGGATCTAGACTAATAATATCCCAACCATTTTACTTTTTTTTTATGTGACTAGTATTTTGAGGGATTGATTGATTTTCTTTAATCTACAAAACCTATTAATAATCTCATTAGTTGTTTATACCAATTAAATTGTGTGTGGATCTGCAAATTCAATGCCTAAAACTTAAATAATGTCATGAAACCATATCATTCTATTAGGTAATTTATATTATTTTTGATACACTATATAAATAGGCCTTAAGTTTGAATATGTACAACATAAACTTATTATATCACGTGTTAAAATTTTATCAAATTTCTATCTAAATTAAATGAAATTTCACCAATTTGTGAAGGTTCAAAGACCAAATGTAACCAAAAAATGAGTAAGGGCCCAATAATAACATTTTAAATGGTTAGTTAGATAGAAGTCAAGAAATGATTGAATTTATTACAAATAACTCATTACTTGAGAAATAATACAACTATGTCAATTATCCTGAACTTATACAATTTCTACCAAATTTCTCATCACATCCTTCTAAAAGGTGGAATACTGATTATTTTTAATATTTATAATATTTAAAAAACAAAAACAATTCCTAATTTGAAAAACAAACTGAAAACATGTTCATGTCAGTTTATTTTGTGTTTTTTTATCTGTGCAAATTCTTAAATCCTTCATTAATGATTTTCAAATTCACAATTCTTTCTACAACTCTATTAAATCATTAACTGATATTCATGAATTGAGTCTTCAAATTTATAGTTCTTTCTAAAACTCCATTAAATTATTGACTGATATTCATGAATTGAGTTTTCAAAGTCACAATTCTTTCTAAAACTCCATTAAATTATTAATGAATATTCATACCAATTCTTATTTAAACAATAATCTTTATAAGTGGATGACATATTAAGAATATTTGAAAAACCAAGAACCAAGAAAGAAATTAGAAAAAAAAAACCCTCCACAAAAAGGAAACAGCAAGCAAGCAAAAGGGATGAGATACATGAAAATAGGAATGATGACTTATGAATTTGAAAAACTACCTTTAATTAATAATAAATTAAATAATCTAATATCAGTTAAGTTAACTCTGTAATATATGACAAAAGCAAAATTAATTCAATCACATCCTCATGTTTTAAATGAAAAAAAAAAAAAAAAAATACAAGTGTAAAAATCTGTAGTTGATTTCCTGTCTAATTTCCTCAATTTTAAATAGGCCACGAACGAGACTTTAATCAAATAAAATAAAAATAGTAGAAATGTTATGATCACGTTTTTATTAAAAAAAAATCGTTGTTTTAATGTTTTTTCTATTGTTATTATTATTATATTATTTTGAAACGATTTTTATTATCCAATTTGATAAGGACACTATGTGTTTTTTGGGCCCAGCAGTCCCACTTCTTTATGAAAAGACATATGAACCACAAACACTATACGTTTTTTGGGCCCAGAAGGCCCACTACTACTCTCTGCTCGACCATATTTACAATTTTTTATCCCCGTTTTATTATTCTATTTGCAAAAACATTTTGTTTTATATATAAATTTTTTTATAATATTTAATTTGTGAAATAGCAAAAGCAGAAAAGAAAGAAAATAAGAGGGGTGGGTGTTAAATAAACAGAAGAAAGTCAGAAAAATAAAGGGAAAAGTTTTTATATTAAATTGTGCAAAAAATGGAAAGTTTTGGTATGGGAGAATCAGATGAGGGAATAGAATCAAGGAAGAAGATGGAGGATTCAGGCGACGGCGACTGGTGGAAGAAAGTTATGGACAAGGAAGAGGCGAAGAAACAGACGTTGTTTTCGTTGCCTATGATTCTTACTAATGTTTTCTATTACTTGATACCTCTTGTGTCGGTCATGATGGCTGGTCATCTCGGTCAACTTCCGCTCGCCGGCGCCACTCTCGCCAATTCATGGGCCACCGTCACTGGCATTGCCTTCATGGTACGTCATTTTTCTAATTTTTATTTTCCTTTTCTACAACCACCAGGGGAGGCAGCCTAAAGGGCCCTCCTATTCAAATGTTTTATATTTTATTTATACAAAATTATAACTTTTTTTTTTAAGAAAAAAAATTATAACTTATTTTAATTAAGAATAATAATTATTATTTTGTATTTGAATTTAAAAATAATCATAATGTATAATATTGTATGTTAAAGTGGATGGGAAAATTTATAACAATAAATATATTGTTTTTTTATTCTAATCACCAACTCTTGACAATAACATAAAAAGGGGTCTTAAAAATTTATTTCACAATTTATCTTTTAATAATAATATAACATTGATAAGTTATACATTTTTGCATCTTTTTCGTCTCTTAACAATAATATAATATGAATAAGTTATAAAATTTTCCTGTGTCAAAAAAAAGTTATAAAATTTTCCACGTGGTTATTTGAATGGAGCAGTTTTAGTCTTTACCAATGAACAATATAAATACAAATCCAATAGGTATGAAATGTTGCAATTTCAAACATGATTAATGAAATATAAGTTTTTTATTTTATTTTTTTTGTCGTTAATAAACTATGTGCCTTAAAATGCTAGATTTAGGAGGTACCCATAATATGAAATTACAAATAAAAAAACTCATTAATATGATGTCTAAAATTGCATTATTTTGTAAATATTAAGTTTAATATTACATTATTTTGTACGTATGAGCTAAATTTGTTCTTTCTTAATCGGGTTAGATTTGTACATTATTCCACAATAATATAGCTATTAATTGTTTCATTTTCTTCAAATCACCTCAAAGTTTAAGTTTTACTTGGTTCTTTTTAATCCGGTCAATAATTAACTAAATGTTATATTCATCAAATTTAGATTTGAAAAGAAAATAAAGTATAAGAACTATCTAGGACCTCTAAAATACTAGAGCCGGTCTGATTACCGGCCCGGACTACAACTGCTTAAATTGATGGATTGGTTAAGGAGATGCATAAAAAATTGTACACAAAATTCAAGAGAATGATTATTAATACATTACCTTACTATGCAATATAATATTAGAGTCTCTTAGATCAAGTGGTTGATGGGTTATATCCTAGTAATCTGGTTTGTTAATTAAATTTCAACCCATGATAAAATTCACATGAACGGCTATGTTAAAGATAATAATAATAGTCAATTTTTTTATTTTTGACTATGGTCTTTATATTGGGGTGTTGATAAGTGTTTTAAATAATATTTCAATAGAGCATTGGGAGAACTTGATTCTCCCAATAAAATTCTTACTTCTTGTAAAGTATTGGATTTGGATATTTTCAAGTTAAATTTTTCTCTAATTGATTGTATTAATATATCTGAACTATTAATTACAAAATCAATAGTTGAATAAATAAACTATTTTTATATTTTCAAAGTTAAAATTTTAATATATCTCAACTATTAATTACAAAAGCAATAGTTAAATAAATAATCTATTTTAGAATTTAATAATTAAATTTCAATTATTGATATTACTCTATAATTAATAATTGAAATGACAATATGATGAATTTAGAAGGATTTCAAGTTGAGTGAATGGTAGTCCAAAATTACCAAATAGTATGAAGCATGAGCATTTTAATAATAGAAGTATTATTTGTTAATTACATGGACCCGGCCAATCAATATAAATAATTAAAGAAAAGTAAACATCATCCACAAACTTTTTATTATTTGGATTTTAAATTATTAGATTTCTGATTTTGATTTGATTATATTAAATCTACCTTTAGAAAAGGTTTTTGCTTTTTTGTTTATAAGTAAATCATGAAGAATATTAAAGCCTTGCTTTCTCATTAATCGAATAGGTATTTATACATCATATATCACATATATTGGATCCTATATTTTAGGAGAGGATAATTACAAATATTCCTTTATATATCTATTATATATACTATATATAACTAACACACCCCCTTAGTCGAAACGGGAGGAGGGCGAACGTTGAGACTAGCCCGGAAGTCGTCGAATAAAACTTGAGGAAGACCTTTGGTGAAGATGTCTGCAAGCTGATGTCGAGATGGAACATGGAGTACCCGAACCTCCCCTTTCGCGACTTTTTCGCGTACGAAATGTATATCCATCTCGATGTGTTTGGTGCGTTGATGTTGCACCGGATTACCAGACAAGTAAATTGCACTTACATTATCACAATACACCAAGGTTGACTTCCGTATCAGGCAGTGAAGTTCAAGGAGAAGATTACGGATCCAACACGTTTCGGAGACGACGTTGGCTACCCCTCTGTATTCTGCTTCTGCACTGGAGCGAGACAGTGTGGGTTGGCGCTTCGCGGACCAAGAGATGAGATTGTCACCAAGAAAGACACAATAACCAGATGTCGAGCGTCGAGTATCCGGACAACCTCCCCAATCGGCGTCCGTGTAAGAGACAAGAGAACCGAGTGAAGAAGAAGAAATGGTGAGCCCAAGATCCATCGTCCCTTTGATGTACGTAATGATGCGCTTGATTGCCATATGCTGAGTTTTCGGAGCATGCATGAAGAGACAGACCTGTTGAACTGCATAAGAGATATCCGGACGAGTAAGGGTCAAGTACTGAAGAGCACCTGTCAGGCTTCTATACTCAGAAGGATCATGATAGGAAGAGCCGGATGAGACACTGAGCTTCTGTTTAGTGTCAACTGGAGTTGCACAAGGATTGGAAGATGTGAGCCCTGCCTTTGCAATGATTTCAGAAGCATATTTGCGTTGAGAGAGGAAAAGAGAACCCGGAGATCGAGAAACAGATATGCCCAAGAAGTAGTTCAATGGCCCCAAATCCTTCATTGCAAACTCAGTATTTAATTTAGCCATAATCGAGGTCCGTAATAGATCAGAGGAGGCAGTCAGAACAATGTCGTCAACATATAGTAATAAATAAGCAGTCTCATTTCCTTGGCGAAAAACAAAGAGAGAATTGTCAAACAGACTATGTACAAACCCCATAGTAGAGAGAAAAGAAGCAAACCGTTGGTACCAAGCTCGAGGGGCTTGTTTCAGACCATAGAGAGACTTTTTGAGAAGACAAACATAATTAGGATGGACCGGATCTCGGAACCCCAAAGGTTGATGCATATACACAGTCTCATGAAGATCGCCATGGAGGAAAGCATTCTTAACATCAAGTTGATGAAGACTCCAATTTTTAGAGACGGCAATGCTCAGAACTGCACGAATGGTAGCTGGTTTGACAACAGGACTGAATGTTTCGCCACAATCAATGCCTACTACTTGATTTGCTCCATTTCCCACTAGTCGGGCTTTGTATCTCTCAAAAGATCCATCACCATTGAATTTGTGCCTGAGAATCCACCAACTACGCAAAATGTTAGCATTAGGAGGACGGGGTACAAGGACCCACGTCTTATTTTTAATAAGAGCCTCAAATTCGTCATTCATTGCATTTCGCCAATTAGGATCACGCAGGGCAAGCGAGGGATTGGAGGGGATGGGAGAAATAGCAGTTGAGGTATGGAGGTTTAATTTGCGAATGGGCTTGAAGATGCCCTCTTGAGCCCGTGTCACCATCCGATGAGTGGACGGTGCGGCTGGTGGGTTTGGTGAAGGCGTTGCTGGGTCAGAATGGGGGCTTGGGCTGGCTGTTTCGGTGGGCTGGGGGGAGGCAGAAGAAGGCGTGGGAAGGGGGCTGTGTATTTGTGGGCCTGGGCTGGTAGGTGGGGTGGATGGAGTTGTGGACCCGCTGGATGAAAGCGGGGAAGGGATAGGGGAGAGCGGTGCAGGGTTGGGCCGGGTATTAGGCCAATGGGCAGGCGGGATTAGGTCTGGGAAAGAGGGCTGATGTTGGGTCGGGGGATTAGTTGGGGTGGCTGCGGTTTGGTTTGTGGCAGTAGAGAAAAGGAACTTTGTTTCATCAAAGATCACATTCCTAGAGATAATAATGTTTTTGGTAGAGATGTCATAGCACTTATAACCCCTATGGTTGGGAGGATACCCTAAAAGGACACAAGGAGAGGACCTAGCTTGTAGTTTCGTACGGGAAGTGGAGGGAATAAGTGGATAGCACAGACAACCGAAGATACGGAGATGAGAGTAATCGGGGACACGATGATAAAGAATTTGAGTGGGGGAGAGAAAACCTAGAACTCTATGTGGTCGTATGTTTAGTAGATAATTTGCGTGTTCAAGTGCATGATGCCAAAAATTTAGAGGGAGAGAGGCATGTGTGAGAAGTGTGCGCATAACATTATTAATTGTGCGTATAGTTCGTTCCGCTTTGCCATTTTGTGGGGAGGTGTAAGGACAAGAAAATCTGAATTGCATGCCATTTTGGTGACAAAAATTAATAAATTGAGCATTATTGTATTCACCTCCATTGTCACATTGAAATGTTTTTATTTCACGATTAAATTGAGTGCGCACATAATTTCGGAAAGAAAGAAAGACAGAAAAAACTTGTGATTTTTGACCTAGAGGAAAAGTCCATAGAAAGTTTGTATAATCATCAAGAAAGAGAACGTAGTACCTATGACCACTAGAGCTTAAAGTAGGAGACGTCCAAATATCACTGTGAATAAGGTCAAAAGGCATATATGAAAAATTACGAGATTCATAAAATGGCAACTTAACTTGTTTACCAAAGACACATGAAGAACAAATGGTAGCATCTAACACTTTATTACAAGAAATAGAATTATTGTTTTTCAGGGTGCTGAACACATTAGCCCCTGGATGTCCTAATCTATTGTGCCAAATGCTAGGAGATAAAGCAGAAAAAGCATAAGAAGTAGGTAAAGAAGAACTCGATGTCACGGGATAGAGGTCACTAGTGCTATTACATCTCATGATAGGCTTCCCCGTTAGCAATTCCTTCACAGAGAAACCAAATGGATCAAATTCGACAGAAACATTATTATCAACTGTAAATTTGCGGACAGAAATGAGATTTTTAATGAGTTTGGGGGCATGCAAAACATTGGTTAAGGTTAATGGTTTTAATTGATTAGGCAAAGATGCATGACCGACACCAATTATTGGAATGCAATGACCATTACCTACGGTAATACTATTATTGGGACTCTTATTAAAGTAAGAAGTGAGTGTACCTCCATCCGCCGTCATGTGTGCAGTTGCGCCGGTGTCCATGTGCCACTGCTCAGTAGGAGGCTGAATAGATAAGGTATGCATTGCTTCTGCTATGTTGGTAGGATTGAAATCATATGCCAATTGGGCTTGCTGAGGGCGCGGGCCCAGTATTCCGGGCTGTGGAGATGAGCCTAGCGGTCGGCCCATGGGGCTGTTGCTACCTTGGTACGCTGGGCCATAAGAGGACTGCTGCCAAGTGGGATATGGGCAAGGTGGAGGAACAGCCCAGGGAGGGCAGGCGGCCCACTGAGAATATGCCCATGGATTGGGGGAGCTTGGCTGTTGGTTCCAGTAGCGGCTTGAGTTTCTGCCGCCGCCCCTGGATTGTCTTCCGCGGTTGGAGCGACCGTGGCTCCGCCCTCCGCGGTGTCCGCCGGGTGGGCGCTGATACGCCGGACGAAAACCAGTCGCCGGTGGTGAGGAATGAGCGACAATGGGGCTGCTGGAGGCTGTGAGGGCAGCGTTTTCAGTGGAACCTGCAGTTTTCCGAGCACGAGCCGATTCCTCAAGGATTAACATAGAACGAGCCTTGAAAAATTCTGGGAGGGTGTCACCATGGCGAATTTGCGTGCCGACCGTGTCGTATGCATCCGTAAGACCTGAAATCATCTGTAGTACCAATTGATCATTAGAAACCGGAGAGCCGACGTTCAATAACTGATCCGATAAGGATTTGAGGTGTTGGCAATAGGAGGAAGCATCGGAAAAAATTTCCATCTTGACGTTGGAAAACTCCTGCTGAAGATATAAAGCTCGGGAATGTTTGTTGTCATTGAAAATTTCCTCAAGGCGAGTCCATAGTTGAGCAGCAGTAGAGTTGAGAAGAAGGATAGTGTTGAGGAGGCTTCGAGAGATGGTGGCATAAATCCATTGCTTGACAAATGGCATCAATCCGAGACCATAGCCCGGGATCTTTGGTCTTCATTACGGAAGAGGAAGATTCAGATTTGTCATCTGTTGATGGAATGATGTGATCGAGAACCTGGTAAGCGGTGGCTTGGATCTTAAACAATTCAGACCAGGTAGGGTAGTAGCTAGTGTTGGATTCGAGAGGTTCTTTGATATAGGAGGAGATATTTGAGACGGTGAGGGCTGGATGGAGAGGAGTGGCTGCCGTTTTTTCAGTCATGGTGTGAAAAGGGAGGAGTAAAAGGGAATTCTGCCGGCAATGGAGAAACCGACGGCGAGGAGAGTGGAAGGGTGGGATCGGTGAAAATTAGGGTTAGGGAAATATGGTGGCTGCTGGAGAAGACAACGGCGAGGAGAGGGGAAGGGTGGGATCGGTGAAAATTAGGGTTAGGGAATGGCTGCTGATACCATGAAGAATATTAAAGCCTTTTTTCTCATTAATCGAATAGGTATTTATACATCATATATCACATATATTGGATCCTATATTTTAGGAGAGGATAATTACAAATATTTCTTTATATATCTATTATATATACTATATATAACTAACAAATCAAACATAAAAGAAATATTGATTTTCAACTGTTTGATATGTAAATCAATCATCAAAAGTTTAATATGATAAAAAAAAATAGAAGTTAATGTATTAAAATAAAAATTACCTTGCAGGCTCTTTGACCTTTTAGTAGTTTTTAGATCAGACGCAACCAAAATTTAATGAACAAAGGATAAGACTATACTTTTGTATTTATGTATTTTAGTACTAGTAGTAGTAAAAGCGACCCGACATACATTTTACTTGCATAAATTTATATTTATATTTTTTTATTTTCAATTGGATTACTAACTTCATGTATAATCTAATTTTTAGATGCCTTTTATGTTTACTTTGTTTTTTCTACCATTGGATGAGTTTACTTTGTCAAAGTTCATCACCATCCGATAGTAAAAAAAGTAAATTAAATCTTATTTTGTCAAAAACAAAGTAAGCATAGTTTATTCCCTAATTTTTAATATAAATTGCGTAGATTGAATAAATATAAATTTTATCTTAACAAAAATTTAAGCATCCAGACCATCAATAAAAAATAATGGGTAAATTTTAAATAAAATTCATGTGGTTTTACTAATTTTCAGATAAAAGGATGTGGTTTACTTTTTGTCAAAACGAGGATTGAGGTTTCGCACTTTTTATAAAACAATAACCTTTTGGATTAATGCTATTAAAACCATCTTTAACGACCTGAAAATGAAAATTTTCAAGAATTAAAGTTGTTCAATGTCATATTTGCTATGAAACTACATTTTCGATTTTCGAAAATCATTTTTTTTTGGAACTCTCTCTCTAAACATTAACTTTTTCTCTTTATCAAACATCATTTAAATAATTTCAAAATAAAAAAGTTGAAGAATTCAAGTTGCCTAGAATATTAGTAGTTCTTAAAATATGTCATTTTTGAAGTCGTGAATGATGATTTTAATAGTATCAATCGAAAAAATCCTTATTTTGTTAAAGTTGAAAACCTCAGTCTTTACTTTGAAAAAAAGTAAATCATAATGCTTTATCTGAAAATTAATAAAACTATAGGGGTTTTATTTGAAATTTACCCTAAAATAATTGTAAAATTATAAAATCAGCCTAAAATAGAAATAGTTACATTATTTAAGAAATAATGGTTAATTTTTCTAAAAACAATAATGTAGTGTGAAAAGAGAAAATATATTCTTCAAAAAAAAATTATTTTATCTTTTTTATTTTAATAGAATAGAATACATTGTTATATTCATGATACTTCAATTTTGGCGGTATTTTTTTTTATGGCACTTCAATTTTAATATCTAACATAAAAAAATCTTTATTACTAACATTAAATCTCTCGTCTTTTACCCTTCCAATAGTCGATAATCTTATGTTATAAAACTGGTAAAAATGATATTCTAATTAATTTTAACTTTTAATATTTTGATTTTGAGTCATATATTATTTATATATGACTTAAACCCATATGGAGAGCCTCCTAGAGTTATCCATTTTTTTTTGTTTCTTCCCCGAACTTAAATACAACTCATTAGTTATTCAAATTCCCTGAAAGTGATATAACACGTGTCTTTTTTTCAGTGGGAGAAAATTTTAACCACTCAACTTTCGGTTAACTTTACATATGCAATGTATTTTTTCCTTTCAAAAAAATTTACCTCTTCTTATAGCCTATTTTGCAAGTGGCTTTCTAAACTCATACAGACTTTGAAATAACATCTTGAAAGGCCACCTTGTAGATTTTTATAAAAAGAAAAGTCATATTGCATATAGGAAGTCAACCGAAAGGAGAGTGGTCCTCACGAGTTAACATCTTCTCCGATTGAAAAAAAATAAGGAGCGTGTTATCTCACTTTTAGGGAGTTAGAGTGGCTAAATGGTTGTTCCTTAAGTTCAGGGGGCAAAGTGACAATAATGAACAACTTTAGGAGGCTACATACCGTATAGTTATCGAGAGGAATCTCCGAAAGCGTGATTTAAAAAAACATGTGATTTCATGGAAAATAGTGGTCTAATTTAATTGTGGGGTTTTTTTTCATTTGAAGGTTATTTAGTTTCAGGGAAGACATTTATGGTAGTATGTTAAGGTTTTGAAGTTGAATATTGTGCTGTTTTAGGTAGGATTGAGTGGAGCAATTGAAACACTTTGTGGTCAAAGTTTTGGTGCAAAACAGTACAGAATGTTAGGAATCTATCTTCAATCCTCCTGCATAATATCATTCTTGTTCAGTATTATGATATCTATAATCTGGCTCTACACAAAGGAAATTCTCATCTTAATGCATCAAGAACCAGACATTGCTGCTTGGGCTGATATCTATATGAAGTATCTAATTCCAGGATTGTTTGCATATGGAGCTACACAGAACATTTTAAGGTTTCTTCAGACACAATCTGTAGTGTTGCCTCTTGTTCTATTCTCATTCATACCCTTATGCATTCATATTGGCATTTCTTATGTTTTGATTCACTGTACACCACTTGGTTTCAAAGGAGCTCCAATTTCTGTTTCTATTTCATTTTGGTTATCACTCTTTATGTTGATTGTTTATGTGATGTTTGGTAAGAAATTTGAGCATACTTGGGATGGATTTTCCTTTGATTCTTTCCACTACGTTCTTACAAACTTGAAACTTGCCCTTCCTTCTGCTGCAATGGTGTGGTAAGTAATCATGCTATGCTATGCTACACATAATGCATCACAAGCCCCCTGAACTTATACAACTTATGTTGGTTTTGGCAGTTTGGAATATTGGGCATTTGAAATTTTGGTGTTGTTAGCAGGAATGATGCCAGACTCAACCATAACTACCTCACTCGTTGCTATATGGTTCATTTCTTTCACTTCCTTTTCTTGCATAAAAAAGCTGAAATATTGACCCCTTTACTTGATGTTAGAAGTCAAATTTCAGCTTTTTTTGGTTCTTTTGTGTTGATTTTGAGCTATTAGTGACATACTGATAATGGCTTGTTCATTTGGATATGCAGTGTGAATACAGAAGCTATAGCCTACATGTTAACCTATGGCCTAAGTGCTGCTGCCAGGTTTAATTCTACCTAATTCATAGTTTCTTCAATCCATAATAGTAATAGTTTAAGCTAATTTATGAGTGACATTACAGCACAAGGGTGTCGAATGAGTTAGGAGCAGGCAATCAAGAGAAAGCTAAGGGAGCCATGTCAGTGAGTCTTAAGCTTTCACTGATTCTTGCTATGTTGATGGTGTTGGGTCTAGCACTTGGTCACACCTTCTGGGTTGGTCTTTTCAGTGATAGCAATACAATAATAAAGGAATTTGCCTATCTCACACCATTTCTTGCAATTTCAATTACACTTGATTCCATTCAAGGTGTCTTATCAGGAGTGGCTAGAGGTTGTGGTTTTCAGCACCTAGTTGTTTATGTTAACTTGGCTACTTTTTATATGATTGGCATGCCTATTGCTTGTCTTGTGGGATTCAAATTCAAGTTATATGCTAAGGTACACCTACTCTTTAACTTGGTTTTTTCTGATTCATTTTGCTGAGAAATAACATATGTTTGTGTTGTGTGCAGGGTTTGTGGATTGGGTTAATATGTGGACTTGCAAGTCAAGCTGCTACATTGTCAGTGGTTATAGCACGAGCAAAATGGAGTCAAACATACGTTCCCACAAACTCAAATGAACCTAACCTTATCCACCCACTTCTTGTTTAACAAAAAGTAATCGGTGTTGTAAGATGATTATCTAGTGCCCCAAATTTTGGCTATGCTCTTTCATGGCATGGTCTTGTATTAGCTAGCATTGAGATCAATAAATGTACTATATTTACCGTAATAAATAATCTATTATGATTCTAATTCCCTACCATAAATTTATCCAACCAAACACCCTCTAAAATAGTTTATATTACATGTTTTTTTTTATAACCAAATGAATTCAAAATCCAAATGAACACTTAATATCACATGATTTAACAATATACCAACAAAAAATAATAATTAACACAGTTATGAAAAAAATTAGTTGTGAAAGGCTGGAAAGTGCACCTACAATCATTCCATGTCGAAGAAAATATATAATTGAACTACTACTCTTACTCTATTCGACCAAGTTTACAATCAGGTTCGGTCCTGGCAATTTAGGGCCTAGATAAAATAAACAGTAAGGTCCCTTTAATCTAAAATTTACAATTTAGGGCCCTATAGGAAATGTAGAAAACAACTACGTTTTCTACTACAAACATGTTCTATAGGAATTTCCTACATAACCTAAAATGTTATAGGAGATTTTTTGAGGGAAGATTTCCTCCATAACTCACCTACAAATAATTGTTTCTCTTGCGCATTTATTTGTAGGAGTTAAATAATAATAAGGTGGTGAAGCTCTTAGTCTGTTGGTTGAGAGCTTACCTATGATCTTAAAGGTCATGGGTTCGAATCACATGGGATGTGGTGGATTGAGGGTTTTTCTCATTAATGTAATTTTCCTTTGTTTAATTTTCATCGATTCTTCACCAATTCATCCATTAATCTTCCTATTGATTGAATTTTTCTTCTTTTTTAAATTGTAGTCTTCTATTTAAGGAGGAAGAAGGAAGATTGTCTTCCTTTTTCCTCCTTGCACCGTTCTGTTATTTTATTTTTCTTTTTTTTTGTTCAATAAATTATAGTTGAATTGCATATATTTCACCAAATCCCTTATTCCGCTTGAATTGCATCTGTTGTTTGTTATCTTTTCATTGATAACTTTTTTCTGTTTTAGCAAGAGCAGAAATGGTAGATCTTATACGTAGATCACTACATCTACGTGATTGCAAAAGAAATGACTTAGATCCGAAGATTCAGAAGAGTTTAAATGCTGAAGATGAGAATACATGTGTTTTTCTGCAAATTTGGTATTTGAAGAAGTATATATTTCATCTATTGTTTGTTTTATCTGTACATTTAATGGTTTATTTTGCTCGTTGTAGTCGTTTTTTTACCTTTATGGATTTTGAAATAGGCATAGTCTGTACTTATGTAAGGTTTTATTCCTTAATTTTCTTGTTGTACTTGATGTTTTCGTATCTATAAAATGATGTATGCAATTTTATCAAAAAAAAAAAAAAAAATATAAGTGCATTGCGCACAACTTTTTTAAAAAAAGTTTTTTTTGGACCAAACATTCGTTTGCGCCGTCCGCGCCCGCACGCATCCTCGAGGGACCCCCGAGGCTACGAGACGGGCGGGCCCTGTTTACCATTATTATTTTAGTTAAAAGAAAAACATTATGAATACCCAAAATAGAAAAGAATAAAAAAGTTAAATAATAATATATACTTTATGTATTTATTTCTCTAATTATTTACAGCGGTATTATTAATTTTTTTTAGATTTATTATCATTGATATTATTTTTGTTGCTTTTTATTATTAAATTTTAAATTGATTTTTATTCCTATCATTACATAAATTAATTTTTAATTTTCAAATTTAATCAAATTAAAGTAATAAAATAAAACTTTTTTTAAAAATGAGGTAATAAAATGAAATCCGTCTTCTTACTTTAACTGTCCATATCATTTATATATTAAAAATATAGTAGACACTATGTCCAATGGTGGAAAAAAAATAAAGTAATGGTTAAATATATATAATTTATATATTAAAAAAGATTACAGAGGTGGGAATCGAACTCTGACCCTCATTTTGATATTAAACATATATTTAAAAAAATTACAAATGTCGGAATCAAACTCATACCCTCTTTAATTAAAGAACAAGGTAATACCAATCTGCTACTTTAAATTTATATATAATATAAAACAGTAACAATGGAGCTGAGGTGTCACTTCCTCATTTTTTACTGATAAAAAATATAATATAATATATAATATTTTAATTTTAATTATATTATTATATTTATCTATAAAAAAATTATTTTATCCATACTATATCTAAGAGTTCTACAGAATTTAAATTAATCTCTAAAATCACTTTAATTCTCTGCATATCTATATCTAAAAGTTCTACAGAATCTAAATTAATCCCTAAAATCTCTCTAATTCTCCCTCTATATATATATATATATAACAGTAACGATGGAGCTGAGGTGTCACTTCCTCTTTTTTTACTGATAAAAAACATAATATAATATATAATATTTTAATTTTAATTATATTATTATATTTATTTATAAAAAGATTATTTTATCCGTACTATATCTAAGAGTTCTACAGAATTTAAATTAATCCCTAAAATCTCTCTAATTATCTGCATATCTATATATATATATATTTATATATATATATATTTATATATTTATATAATATAAAACAGTAACGATGGAGCTGTGGTGTCACTTCCTCATTTTTTACTGATAAAAAATATAATATAATATAATATATAATATATTAATTTTAATTATATTATTATATTTATCTATAAAAAGATTATTTAAATTAAATGTGAAAATAAAATAATAATATTTAATTTATATAGCACCTTTATATCACTAATTGTAATTATTAGATTATATTTTTATTAATTTTTATATATTAAGATGAATCTGTGCATCGCACGGGTCAAAAACTAGTTTATTTATTATACTTAAAACATAAGATATTTATTTATAACTTTAAATTTTTTTGGGCCCTCCAGCCCAGGGCCGGCCTGTTTACTATTATTATTTTATTTAAAAGAAAAACATTATGAATACCCAAAATAGAAAAGAATAAAATAAATAAATAGATGAAAGTCGGAAAGTTTTAGGGGAAAGTAATGAAGAAGAAGATGATGATGGAGGATTCAGGCGACGGCGGAGAAGAAAGAAAGTGGTGGTGGTGGAAGAAAGTTATGGACAAGGAAGAGGCTAAGAAACAGACATTGTTTTCGTTGCCTATGATTCTATTATATGATACCTCTGGTGTCGGTCATGATGGCCAGTCATCTCGGTCGACTTCCACTGGCCGGCGCCACTCTCGCCAATTCATGGGCCACCTTCACTGGCTTTGACTTCTCATTATTTGGATTTGATGAATTCAATATTTTGATCTTGTATTTTAAAATTTTATATTTCTGATTTTGATCATATTAAATCTACCGTTCAAAAAAGATTTTCGCATTTAACTTACTTTTTTCAATCGAATGATCAATTGATTATATTTTATACAAATTTAAGTAGCTAACTGAACATTTTATGCAAGTTGAATGAGCTATCAGAACATTTTAAAAGTTCAAAAGGCTAATCAAACTTTTTAGATAAATCCAGGAAACAAACGATGTATTAAGCCTTTTTTATATAAATTGAGTAGATTAAATAAATAAAAATGTAATCTTAATAAAAATACTTTTTTATATAAAAATCTAGATCATCAATAAAATAATTGTAATATTATAAAATCAAAAAAATTTAAAAATTTTAAAAAAAATTCACAGAAATTTTTGTGATTTTATTTAAAAAATAATGGTTAATTTTTCTTAAAAAAATTATGTAAAAAACAATATATGTTTGATTTAAAAAATTATTTTATCGAATTTTTATTTTAATATAATATAATAGGATAAATTACATTCATAATCCTTCAATTTTAATCTTACTCTCTTTATAGTACTTTTTTTTTTGAAGAATTTTCTTTATGGTACTTGAATTTTATAATAACATAAAAGTTTTTTAAATTTATCATTTATTAACATTAAAGTCTCTTAATCTTTTACCCCTCTATTGTAGTGCTGATGAAAATAGTACTCTAGGTAATTTTAATTTTTAATGTTTTTTTGGTAAATTAAAGAAAGCTTAAGAGCCCAAGAACAAAAACATGAAACTACAAACAAACGACTCTGCTAAGGACAGATCCTATACAATCATCAGTAATGATTCTCTAGAAGCCTGCAGAAGGCTCACCAGACTCATGGTGGCCCAAAGAATAAGAACCCGCGAAGTTCTCCATCCAGTCTGCTGCCCTATTACCTTTCTTGTATGTATGGATGAATTCAACGTCCTAATCTCTACCTCTGATAGTCATGCACCGACTAATGAGCCACACATAGGGATGATGCAGTCCCACAGGGCTCAGCATAAATTCTAACACGGCTTGTGAATCAACCTCTACAGTGAGACGCCGACAACCCGTATCCAAGATAAAAGTAATCCAAAGTACAGACCTCGAAGTTCAGACACAGTGGATGTGCAATAGCCTAAATTCACACAGAATCCTCCTTCCAAATCCCATTAGCATCTCGAAATAGGCCCTTTATCGAAGCCTTCACTGAATTCCCTTTACAAGCTCCATCTGTGTTCAATATTACCCAACCCAGTCGCGGGGGCCTCCATGAAATCCAAATCATGCCCTTAAGTAAGCCCGAGTTGGTATTTAAGTTTTCTGAGCTCGGAGAAACTCATCACAACAAGTTAACACAGTGTTAGAGGACAGGACTTGAGTTTGTCTATCATGAAAGACTAACTCGTTTCTGATTTTCCAAATCCAAAACACATCAATCGCGAAAAACATAGAACAAGGGATAAGTCGGTACATACCTTTTGAACCCAAATTATCTTTCAGCCACTTTGACATATTCGCCGCAAAGAACTCCGACTGCAGATTCCTCGGGACAATCGCATACCAAAACTGTCGAACAACTGGGCGATCCTGGAGCACATGAAGAATGTATTCGGAGATATGGCGTTTGACTCGGCTCACATTACAAAGAATATCTTGATGCTCCATATTTCTCTCTTAACATTCACATTCTCTTTCCACACCAAACAACACCTAAATGATCTCAAAGTTAAAAGGTTGAAGAATTAAAGTTGCTTAGAATATCATAAAGTCTTTGAAATTTTCAATTTGAGATCGTCAATATTCATTTTAATTTTGTGGTCCTTGTTGTTAGTAAAGCGAAAAACTTCAGTCATCTTCTGGTTATAAACAAAAACTCCAATCCCCGCTTGGATAAAAAAAAAATTACAAATACCAGTTTGACAAAAACGTGGAAGCATATATACTTTTTTTTTTTTAACTTTACCTTGTACTAATTTATACTTATTACTTTCAAAAATATAATATAATAATAGAACTCCTTTCATTTTCTAATATAAGTCATTTTAAGATATTTCACACAAATTAAAAAATACAATTAATATAGAATCAAACTAATAAATTTACATTGGTTAACTAAAAAAATTATCTCGTATCATAATTAGGACTAAGTTTTCTAATGATTAAAAACATTTCGAACAAAATAAAATAAATTAGAAGTTTGGACAAGACATATTTTATCATGGGTCTTTTACACAAAACTCATGAATAGGGTAGTATTTATACTTTAATCAATAAGGACAATTTAATTAATAAAATATCAAAAGCGGTAAACATATTTGAAAAATGTCAGTAATTATGAATTTCAAAATTCCTACATTCTAGGATTGTTACGTGATTTTCTTTAAAAAACTGATTTTTTTTAATTTGATAAAATTCAAATTATTTTTTAATATAATTGTGGATACTTTTTAAAAATTGAATATGAATATAAATTTCCCTTTTTTATGGGTCAAATACATGAATATCATAATTAAGTACAAAATTACAACTAAGTCATATCACTAAACGTAATTCTTAATATGTCATTATTTTCTATATATTATGATTTTATACCATAATTTAAAAAATATAGACTCCAATTCATAAATCATAAACCTTAGAAAATATATTATAGACTTCTAATGTATAAATTCTAATACTTAAAATATATTAAAATCACTGATTTTACTAGTTTGACATAATCCAAAATTATGACTTGACATAGTTGTAAATTAGTTTTTTAAAAATGAATTTCTGTGTAATACATGAATATTATAATTAAGTACAAAATTACAACTAAGTCATATCACTAAACTTAATTCTTAATATGTCATTATTTTCTATATATTATAATTTTATATCATAAATTAAAAAATATAGACTCCAATTCATAAATCATAAACCTTAGAAAATATATTATAGACTTCTAATGTATAAATTCTAATCCTTAAAATATATTAAAATCACTGATTTTACTAGTTTGACATAATTCAAAATTATGACTTGATATAGTTGTAAATAGTTTTTTAAAAATGAATTTCTGTGTAATTTTCCCATTTTTTATCCCCGTTTTATTATTTTATTTGCAAAAACATTTTGTTTTATATTATTTAATTTGTGAAATACCCAAAGCAGAAAAGAAAGAAAATAAGCGGGGTAGGTTATATTAAATTCTGCCAAAAATGGAAAGTTTTGGTATGGGAGAATCAGATGAGGGAATAGATCAATGAAGGGTTGGAAAAATTGAATAAAATTATAAAATTAATTTATATACCAATAAACACTTCCTTTCGTGATAAATCGTGTCTATCATCAACAGTCGTGTTCATACGTAAACAGTCGTATCTATCCGTATAGAGTCGTGTTCATTCATGAAAAGATATATCCTTTCGAGTTCTATTTATGTAGAATGGATTATCAAATTCATGAGTGGTTGAAAATGTTGTTCAAAATACTCTTTGTTCATAATGTTCTTGTTTTCCTACTCCGGTGATAACGAGCCTACACACGGTTTGAGTTCGTTTGCGTAATCTGTTATATCCTGGGAGACAATTGTCAATAGCGACAATACTTGTCTTAAGAAACTGCTAATATAGGCTTCGGATTTGTCTAACTCTTCCCTTTTAATTTCTAGTTTTATTGTTCGTATGTTTTTCTGTGTTCGATTTGTTTTTTGATTAATCACATCTAACATTCATAAGACAGATGTAATTGTTTGTCTAACATTCTTAAGACAGATAGATTATTTTGTTAAGAATCTAACATTCTTAAAACAGAAGTAATTATTTATCTAACATTCTTAAAACAGATTTCTTGTTTTCATGATTTCCAAAATACACAAAAGAAAAGAGTAAGGTTTGTTCAAGAAATATAACTCTCTGATATATAAATGTTTATTCTCTCGTTAGTGCTGTTTTAAGTTTGATTAAATAATTTAATTATACTTAATTCAGTTGGTTGTTTATCAATAACACGAGCATAAAACATAGGAACTGCAGAAGTTCTTTGTTATATAGCTGCTGGTGTAGATTACTGGGATATTATATATATATATATATCGGTTTTTTTTATTAAAATGCTGGGACGAGGTTAAGGCCCGGCGCTGACATCCCAACTAGGTCGGCACCCAGCGAAGAGCCCCAACCAAACCTGAAAGAACAAAAAATGAAAAAATACAAAGAAGGAATTAAATGAAACGAACGTGAGCTACATTACATAGGTCATCAAAAATAAAGGATTGGTAGAATGACGGTGCCACAGTCCACCAGATCAGATTTGCTGCAGTGTTGCCGAATCTCGCAAGGCTATCCGCCGCCTGGTTTCCTTCGCGGTTAATGTGAGAGATTCTGAAATTCATAAGCGCACAACATGCTAGCCCCTGAAGTCATTCCTGTCGAACCTGCCAAGGAACCGTTATATCCCTGCCCTTAAACAGATTAACCACATAAGCAGAGTCAGACTCAACCCAAAGGCTATGCCACTCTCTCTCCCACGCTCATTCAATTGTAAATAGAATAGCTTTTAGCTCGGCGACATGCACAGAAGAGTTGTCGATGCGGAACGCAAAGCAGCCTTTGACAAAGCCTCTAGTATTGCGGAAAACTCCCCCTGCACCCGCCTGACCTGTTGAACCACTGGCTGAACCGTCGGTATTTACCTTCACCCAACCAGCAGGCGGCGGCACCCATCTAAATACCTTGTAGTCCGGCTCCGGCGGCGGTCTGTTCCAATGCATCGCAGCAGTTCCGCCACTAGCACCGGATGTTTCTGAAATGTAGGAAAACATGGGCTATTAGATATTGAGTTTTGACAAATTGCCAAATTCAAACAGTAACTAAGTTTAAATCTTGTAAATGAATTATTCAAATTTCCAAATGCTAAAACGTTGGTTGAATCATATCATATCTATGTTAGTATTATTTTTATTGCTTCTGAGTAAAAGCAAATGTCTAGCAGACTGATGCATAGCAAATATCATTAATCTGTCCGTTTTGCACTTCAGGTTTTTTTCAAAATTTAGTTTTTCTTACTTTAGTTTTAATAATAATTTTATATTATTGTTGTTGTATCTGTTTCGTTTATCTTTTTGGACTAACAAAATGTAATTTTTCCAAAGAGATGTACGGGGAAAATTTGATAGAATACTTTGACAATCAGATTATAATTGAAAAATTATATTGAGACAGATTGGAGGACAACTTAATAGATTATAATTTTTTGTTGTTAATTATTTGTTATGTATCTGTTTATATAAACAGATTATAATTTTCTGATTCTAACTTGGTTTGTTTGGAATTTCAGGAAATAAATTGTTGGTTTATTTTCTTAATTGTCGTTTGGCATGTGTTGGTACACGTATATTAATTGAAAATGGTTCTGGTTTTTAAGAACACGGTCACTTCAGAGGTTTTAGACCCATTTATACCATTGGCGACGTTTGTAAGCCAACGAAAGTCTAGAAAAATTCATTGGTATGAATTTTAAAGACTTGGTGATAAAAGAAAATATGTTTTCTTTAGAGATTGTGATGATATGCGAAAATTCCATATTTGGCATTCTCACGCGTAAAGGTTGATTTACATTAGAAATGTGAAATGTCATAAATTTACAAATCTGAGCAGTGATGTTATCTAGCCGAGTTAGACGCTGATAGATGAACATTAGTTGGCTAGATTTAATTTGTGAAAGTAACTGAAAATGTAGAAATCAAATCGCCTTAAAAAGAGTACGTCACAATGGTGAGAGTAAAGCAAAAATATCATATCAATTGGTGTTTATACGGTATAAAAAGCTTCTGAATGATGAAAACGACATCGAAAGGAATGGGACTAAAGCCCAAGATCTAGGTTCAAAGGGACAACCTAATTGCATAAACTTTGTATGTTTACTGTGGGGGTTAAACCCTCGTCCATTCCTAGATGTATACAGTGACACAAACGGGAAAAGGTTAAACTATATGCTTTTAATGATACATTGTGCGTCAGAAATGCTGAGCAAATAAATCACCTATAGTGAAGTGGGGTCGCTTCGATGGAGACTAGTGGGGTCTAGTTCTCTTAAACTCTCGCAGAACCAGGCGATGTTCATGACCATAACGAACATAACCATGAGAACCATGTTGTGTTATATTGATATATGTGTGGGGTATATTATCGTTTACACAAACAGCAGAATAGTTCAAAGACATCGCGTCTACTAGTCAGCCAGTAAAGTAAATATACTTTCACAATGGAAGGTTCAAGGCACATTAGCTACCTATCCTATGCAGATATCTGTAGAAAGTTATCACCACGTTGTAATCGTCTCGTTTCTAATTTTATTCATGTGGGGGATTGTTGGAAAAATTGAATAAAATTATATAATTAATTCATATACCAACAAACACCTCCTTTCGTGATAAGTCGTGTCTGTCGTCAATAGTCGTATTCGTATGTGAACAGTCGTATCTGTCCGTGTACAGTCGTGTTCGTTCATGGATTGTCAAATTCATGATTGGTTGAAAAGGTTGTTCAAAATACTCTTTGTCTGTTCATAATGTTCTTGTTTTCCTACTCCGGTGATAACGAGCCTACACACGGTTTGAGTTCGCTTGCATAATGTAACATCCCCAAAACCCTAACACATGAGTCTTCCCACATTCATATATATTTTCATGATTGAATACATACATTTTAGATTCATCTCATTGTCAGAAGTTTTGTATACATAATGCGATTATCGTGCGATTAGTAGGCGATTAGTGTGTCGTTAAGATGTAACGATTGGTTAATTGAGTTAGGACTTAAATGAATGAATGAATGAATTATATGTCCTAAATTGATTAACTTACACTTTATGAGGGCTGAATTTGAGGTTTGTGAGAAAGCATGAGGTGTCACCCAATAGTAAGACACAATACACCTCTTCATTTTACAAAGGATGTGCACAACTCAATCCTTATGATATTCAGCCACAATTTCGACCAAAGCTTCAGCAAACCTTCCTTTTTCATATCCTAACACCCTCCAAAGAAAAATCTTCCAATTTCTTCCATTTGCAAGCCAAACAAGTCAAGTTAGGAAGCATACTAGGTGATAGACACAAGTTGAAGGTTAGTATGTTGTTTTAGCTTGTTTTCTATGAGTTGGAGATTCTGAAATACCTAGGTATGATTATAGGATTTGTTGTGGATGCGTTGTGATTGAGTTTATTGAGTTTTGGTGTTGTTTAAAGTGGTTATAGGCTGTCCAAATGAAAGATATGTATCAAGTGCCCTAAACAGAAATCTAGGGTACTGCTTTCAGTCATTTTGGAGCATGTTTTTCATATTGATATTGTTCGAATTTGAAGATACATAAAGAATAAACTATGTTCCTATATGTGTTAGGAAACCCTCTGTAAAATATGGGACTTTAATTCCATATATAGAGGAAGAAAACCTAGATGGAGCATGACTGCCTCGAAATGGAATGTCATGTGAGGCAGCCATGTTGATGTAGCATTTTGAGGACCTTAGACTCATAATTTAGGAAAGTTTATTTATACAAAAGTGTTCCTAACTACTTTAAGTATATGTCTGTAAAAGTATTTGACAATCCATTGTGTTTAGTGTGAGCTAGGTTGAGTGAATTATGGTAGATGCAAATCTGGGTAGTCTGTTTCTTGGCTGGAAATAGGACATAATCATTTTGCATGGCATATATTGTGTAGAAGTGATATTAATGTGAATTTTGGATATGTTATACCCATATATGTCTAGTTTCAGTAGGTTCAAGAAACAGGACATTTGGATTCATATAGAGAAAGTTATGGCAGAATGTGTGCAAGTAGGTCATGTGATGATCTAAGACAAAAGGATTAGATTGCATGAACTTTGTGGAGTTAGTTCATTAAGTTTATGTTAAGGCTAATTGGATCAATGTTATGTGACATTAGGAGGGCAAGGTGCAATTGAACGCACACCCGATCGTGTTGAATAGATCGAACCAAGTGCGACGGTAAGCATATTGCTTATATATGTGTATGAATGTATTGTTCCTTGTGACTTGTTGAGTGTGAGATGTGGTTGAATCTGATGTGAATGATGTGAATAATGTTTGAGTGTTTGTGATACGTTATTATTGATAAGAAAGTGATATGATTGAGTATGTTACCGTGTTATGCATGTTGAGCCTTATGCACATACTGGAACTGAATAATGGTTGGATTATAAATTAATATGAGCTTGCTTAGATGAATATGTGAAATGGTCCAAGTTGAGAGTGCTATCCGAATATTGTGAGCCGGAAGCACATGTGTTGAGATATATGAGTACGTGAGTTGAGTGTAACTCCTCCGTAGCACAGATGATTGTATTCCGAATTTAGTGAGCCGGAATACAGATTGGGCCCAAGGACCATTTTATATATATTGTTTAAGTACAGCAAGGCCTTTCTAAAATAAGTATTATTATAATAAGTGAAACAAATGAATAAATTCTAACTTGGTACTAATGATATATTTTGCTTTGTGCTCTTTACATTACTTCTGTATATATATGCGTAATATGTTTATTGAGTAGGCAGCTCACCCCTTGCCAACAGATTTTACAGGTTAGGTGGAGTTCTTCTTGCTTAAGGTCACACCAGCAGTGTCAGTCCATTCTCATCTAGGCATTTTGGAGTCTTGTGATGTACTTTTGTTTTGTAAATCCTCTATGTAGGATAATGACTTAAACGTGTATTGTAAATGCTTTCTCTTATGTATAATATGTAAAGTTTATATGAGATTGAAGTTTATATGATTGAAGTTTATATGATTGAGAATTGAAAGCATGTCTATAACTGATATTGTGTGAGATATCATGTGATCCAAGTGAGGGGGTTACATTTAGTGGTATCAGAGCGGGTCTACTTTCCTAGGGATTTGGTTGTGTATGACTTGTTTTGGATTCCTAGGTTAAGACCACATAATCATATTTTCTTATGCTAAAGCATGTTGATATGGTCATGTTTCATGTAGGGTTATGGAGTCTGATGGTGAGAATGGACAATCCGGTAATGTGTCTAGTCATGGTTCGGTTGGTCATGTTCATGAGTCTGGGGGCTCAGAACATATAGGAGCTTCAGGACATGCAGGTTATCCGCAGGGTTACAACCAGTTTAAAGAAATGATGGGAATCTATTTGGCTCAAGGTCAGCCTCAGCCACGTGTTCAAGCTCGTCGAGATGCGCCAATCTTTGATAAAAATTTTGAAAGGCTTAAAAAGATGGGTGCAACAGAGTTTGAGGGTAGCACAGATCCTGATATAGCTGATAAATGGTGGGCCAAGATTGAAGATGTACTTGAGAACACAAAGTGTCGTCTGGACTCAATGGTCAAATATGTTTCTAATCTTTTCACTGGTGAAGCTTTAGAATGGTGGAGATCTATAAAAAGGACAAGAATTAGAACTGAAATAACATGGGATATTTTCAAGAAGTTGTTCACTAATAAGTACATGTCAATGATATAAAAAGATAGGAAACAAACAGAGTTTTTAACCCTTATGCAGGAGGATATGTCTGTGGCTGAATACGAGCTTAAGTTTAACACCTTAGCCAAATATGCACCTGCAAATGTGGCTACAGTAGAAGCAAAATGTCGTAGGTTTGAACATGGTCTACACCCAGATGTTAGAATGGGGATTCATGCACATGAAACGAGCTTTAGATTGTTAGTAGAATCTGCACTCAGAGTTGAGGAAATTGTGAAAGATAGAGAACAACTTTTTGTAACCAAAAGGGCTAGATTTGATACAGAGGGTCAGTCTAGCAGGCCAACAAAGAGAGGTGGATTCTCAGTTTCTTCTAGAGGCTATTATCAACAATTTAGAGGTAGTAGTAGTATCCATCGTGGTGGGACTAGATCACGGGGCGGATTTGGAGATGTTTTGAGTAGTGCTCCATCTGTGGGTAGTAACAGATTTTCAGGTGGTCGGTTTAATAGTGGGTATAGAGGAGGAGCGAGAACAACATATTTTCCAGCTTGTCAGACATGTGGACGGGTACACAGAGGTGAGTGTTGGGGACCTTCCCTGGTTTGTGGCAGATGTGGCCGATCTCACACAGGAGAGTGTTATGGTTCATTTAAGAAGGGCACATGTTTTGAGTGTGGAGAAACAGGCCATTATCGTAACAATTGTCCCTTATTAGTTGATAGAGGAGAGAGAGTTCAACCTCAGTCTAATATAGGAGGTGGTGCAGCTGGAGTGGATAGAGGCAGAGGCAGAGGTCGAGGAGGAGGTAGAGGGGGTAGACATGATGCTCCTATGGGTGGACAGACACAAAATTTACCACGAAATAGAGCCTTCAATATGACGAGGGGTGAAGCTCAAATAGCACCAGAGGTTATATCCGGTACAATTTCTATCCTTGATACCTTAGCTTTTGTTTTGATTGACCCTGGATCCACTCATTCATACATAACACCTGAGTTTATATTGAAAATAAATGGGAAGGTAGAACCATTAGGATATGATGTGGGAGTTATCCTACCAGTTGGGAATAATGTTATTGTAAATCAGGTTCTGAGAGATTGTCCTATAAAAGTGAGGGGAAATAAGTTCCCTATAGATTTAGTAGTTATGGGGTTTAGAGAATTTGATATTATTTTGGGGATGGATTGGCTGTGTAAATATGAAGCTAAAGTTGATTGTTGTTCAAAGGAAGTTGTGTTACATTTTACTTCAGAGTCAACTGTGTTATTTGTTGGGGAGAGAAAGGTTGTGCCGTCTTGTTTAATATCTGCAATTCAAGCAATCAGATGGATTAGAAGTGGGTGTGAGGCATATTTAGCTCATGTTGTGGATACTAGGGAGGATGGAGGCAAATTGGAGAATATTCCAGTGGTGAGAGATTTTGCAGATGTATTCGTAGATGAACTACCAGGATTACCACCTCATAGGGAGATTGATTTTCCTATTGAGACCATGCCAGGAGTATCTCCTATATCAATTGCTCCATATAGAATGGCTCCAATGGAATTACAAGAATTGAAGAAACAAATAGAAGAACTACTTGAGAAGGGGTTTATACGACCTAGTACTTCACCGTGGGGAGCACCTGTATTATTTGTGAAGAAGAAAGATGGTAGTATGCGACTGTGTATCGATTATAGACAATTAAACAGAATGACAGTGAAAAACAAGTATCCATTGCCTCGAATTGATGATTTGCTAGATCAACTTAGAGGAGCTCGTCATTTTTCAAAGATTGATCTAAGATCGGGCTATTGGCAGTTGAGAGTTGCCGAAGCTAACATACCTAAAACTGCTTTTCGTACAAGGTATGGTCATTTTGAGTTTCTTGTGATGCCTTTTGGCTTGACTAATGCTCCTGTAGCTTTCATGGCATTAATGAACAATACTTTTCAGCCATATCTAGATAAGTTTGTTGTGGTGTTCATTGATGATATCCTAGTGTACTCAAGGACTATGGGTGAGCATGAACAACATTTGAGAATTGTTTTGAAAATTTTAAGAGATAATCAGATGTATGCAAAGCTGAGCAAATGTGAATTTTGGATGGATGAAGTTGTATTCCTTGGTCATGTGGTGTCAGGTGAAGGGGTTCAACCCGACCCTTCCAAAATTAAAGCTATTGATGAATGGGAACCGCCAAAGAACGTTACAGAGCTTAGGAGTTTTCTTGGGTTAGCTGGTTATTACAGGAGATTTGTAGAGGGTTTTTCTCTGATTGCAGGTCCATTAACTAAATTGCTGAGAAAGGGAGTTGTATTCCAGTGGAATGATAAATGTCACCAAAGCTTTGAGGAACTAAAGAAGAGATTGACTTCTGCACCAGTGTTAGTGTTACCTTCTGAAGGTGGTGGCTTTGTTGTTTATACAGATGCCTCGGGACAAGGTTTGGGATGTGTTCTAATGCAAAATGGGAAAGTTATTGCATATGCTTCTAGGCAACTGAGACCTCATGAGATGAATTACCCCACACACGACTTAGAGTTGGCAGCAGTCATCCATGCATTGAAGGTATGGAGACATTACCTATATGGGGAGACATTTCAGATTCTCACTGATCACAAGAGTTTGAAGTACATCTTTACACAAAAGGAGCTGAACCTAAGACAAAGGAGATGGATTGAGCTATTAAAAGATTATGATTGTACAATAGATTACCATCCAGGAAAAGCTAATGTGGTTGCAGATGCTTTGAGTAGAAAGAGTGTTGATATTGTGGCTAGTATGAAGAGTTATAGTTTGAATTCACTAGTGGAGATGCGAGCCATGGATGTGCAGTTAGAAGTAAATGAAGAAACAGGTTTGATGGCTACACTATGGGTAAAACCAGATTTGAAAGAAAGGATCCAAGAAGCACAATGGCATGATCCTTATTTACAGAAAATGCGAGATCGTGTACAACAAGGTAAAAGACCTGATATTTCTGTGGAAGATGATGGAACTATGATGATAGGTAGTCGATTATGTGTTCCAGATGTAGCAGATTTAAGATCAGAAATTTTACAGGAAGCACATAATTCTCCTTATGCTATGCACCCAGGAATGACAAAGATGTACAGAAATTTGAGACCTTTTTACTGGTGGCCTACAATGAAGAAAGATATATCTGATTTTGTTTCCAAATGTTTGACATGTCAACAGGTTAAAGCTGAGCATCAAGCTCCCGTGGGAAAACTAAAACCTTTAACCATACCAGAGTGGAAATGGGAGAGGATCACTATGGATTTTGTGATGGGATTACCAAGAACAAGACGTAGACACGATAGTATATGGGTGATAGTGGATAGACTTACAAAATCTGCTCACTTTCTACCGGTTCAACAGACAGACTCGATGGATAAATTGGCTAGACTTTATGTGGAACAAATTGTGAGATTGCATGGAGTACCTATATCTATTGTTTCAGATCGTGATCCTAGATTCACATCTAGATTTTGGGGCAGTTTGCAACACTCCTTGGGAACAAAATTGCATTTCAGTACAGCTTTTCATCCACAGACAGATGGACAATCAGAAAGAACTATTCAGACCTTAGAGGATATGATGAGAGCTTGTGTTCTTAATTTCCAAGGTGAGTGGGATATACATTTACCTCTTATGGAGTTTGCTTATAATAATGGTTATCATTCGAGTATAGGCATGGCACCTTATGAGGCATTATATGGAAGACCATGTAGAAGCCCTATATGTTGGGATGTTGAAGGAATGAGGCAATTGGAAGGACCTGAGTTAGTCCAGGAAACGGTTGAGAAGATCAATGTCATAAAGAAGTATTTAAAAGCTGCACAGGAACGTCAGAAAGCTTATGTGGATCAGCACCGAAGGGAGATGGAATATAAAGTTGGAGATAAAGTGTTTTTAAAAATATCCCCATGGAAAGGAATAGTTCGTTTTGGTAGAAGAGGGAAGTTGAATCCAAGATACATTGGGCCTTATGAGATCATTGAGAGAGTTGGACCATTGGCTTATAGGTTAGCTTTACCACCAGAATTGTCTTTAATACATGATGTATTTCATGTGTCAGTATTAAGAAGATATAGATCAGACCCAAGTCATATGATTCCTCAACCTGAGATTGCAATAGTGAACACAGACTTGACTATTCGTGAGCAACCTTTAGAGATTTTGGGACGAGAAATGAAACGACTCAGAAACCGTGAAATTCCAATGGTTAAGGTGGGATGGATTCATAATAAAACACTTGATGAGGCAACTTGGGAGGTAGAAGAAAATATGAGGACACAATATCCTTACCTATTTGAAGCTTCTGGTAAGTGAATTTCGGGGACGAAATTCTTTAAGGGGGGAAGAACTGTAACATCCCCAAAACCCTAACACATGAGTCTTCCCATATTCATATATGTTTTCATGATTGAATACATACATTTTAGATTCATCTCATTGTCAGTAGAAGTTTTGTATACATAATGCGATTATCGTGCGATTAGTAGGCGATTAGTGTGTCGTTAAGATGTAACGATTGGTTAATTGAGTTAGGACTTAAATGAATGAATGAATGAATTTATATGTCCTAAATTGATTAACTTACACTTTATGAGGGCTGAATTTGAGGTTTGTGAGAAAGCATGAGGTGTCACCCAATAGTAAGACACAATACACCTCTTCATTTTACAAAGGATGTGCACAACTCAATCCTTATGATATTCAGCCACAATTTCGACCAAAGCTTCAGAAAACCTTCCTTTTTCATATCCTAACACCCTCCAAAGAAAAATCTTCCAATTTCTTCCATTTGCAAGCCAAACAAGTCAAGTTAGGAAGCATACTAGGTGATAGACACAAGTTGAAGGTTAGTATGTTGTTTTAGCTTGTTTTCTATGAGTTGGAGATTCTGAAATACCTAGGTATGATTATAGGATTTGTTGTGGATGAGTTGTGATTGAGTTTGTTGAGTTTTGGTGTTGTTTAAAGTGGTTATAGGCTTTCCAAATGAAAGATATGTATCAAGTGCCCTAAACAGAAATCTAGGGTACTGCTTTCAGTCATTTGGGAGCATGTTTTTCATATTGATATTTTTCGAATTTGAAGATACATAAAGAATAAACTATGTTCCTATATGTGTTATGAAACCCTCTGTAAAATATGGGACTTTAATTCCATATATAGGGGAAGAAAACCTAGATGGATCATGACTGCCTCGAAATGGAATGTCATGTGAGGCAGCCATGTTGATGTAGCATTTTGAGAACCTTAGACTCATAATTTAGGAAAGTTTATTTATACAAAAGTGTTCCTAACTACTGGAAGTATATGTCTGTAAAAGTATTTGACAATCCATTTTGTTTAGTGTGAGCTAGGTTGAGTGAATTATGGTAGATGCAAATCTGGGTAGTCTGTTTCTTGGCTGGAAATAGGACATAATCATTTTGCATGGCATATATTGTGTAGAAGTGATATTAATGTGAATTTTGGATATGTTATACCCATATATGTCTAGTTTCAGTAGGTTCAAGAAACAGGACATTTGGATTCATATAGAGAAAGTTATGGCAGAATGTGTGCAAGTAGGTCATGTGATGATCTAAGACAAAAGGATTAGATTGCATGAACTTTGTGGAGTTAGTGTCTTGTAAATCATATAGCATCCTTAGTTTATATTTTCATTAAGTTTATGTTAAGGCTAATTGGATCAATGTTATGTGACATTGGGAGGGCAAGGTGCAATTGAACGCACACCCGATCGTGTTGAATAGATCGAACCAAGTGCGACGGTAAACATATTGCCTATATATGTGTATGAATGTATTGTTCCTTGTGACTTGTTGAGTGTGAGATGTGGTTGAATCTGATGTGAATGATGTGAATAATGTTTGAGTGTTTATGATACGTTATTATTGATAAGAAAGTGATATGATTGAGTATGTTGCCGTGTTATGAGTAAATACGGCATGTTGAGCCTTATGCACATACTGGAACTGAATAATGGTTGGATTATAAATTAATATGAGCTTGCTTAGATGAATATGTGAAATGGTCCAAGTTGAGAGTGCTATCCGAATATTGTGAGCCGGAAGCACATGTGTTGAGATATATGAGTACGTGAGTTGAGTGTAACTCCTCCGTAGCACAGATGATTGTATTCCGAATTTAGTGAGCCGGAATACAGATTGGGCCCAAGGACCATTTTATATATATTGTTTAAGTACAGCAAGGCCTTTCTAAAATAAGTATTATTATAATAAGTGAAACAAATGAATAAATTCTAACTTGGTACTAATGATATATTTTGCTTTGTGCTCTTTACATTACTTCTGTATATACATATATGCGTAATATGTTTATTGAGTAGGCAGCTCACCCCTTGGCAACAGATTTTACAGGTTAGGTGGAGTTCTTCTTGCTTAAGGTCGCACCAGCAGTGTCAGTCCATTCTCATCTAGGCATTTTGGAGTCTTGTGATGTACTTTTGTTTTGTAAATCCTCTATGTAGGATAATGACTTAAACGTGTATTGTAAATGCTTTCTCTTATGTATAATATGTAAAGTTTATATGAGATTGAAGTTTATATGATTGAGAATTGAAAGCATGTCTATAACTGATATTGTGTGAGATATCATGTGATCCAAGTGAGGGGGTTACACATAATCTGTTGTATCCTGAGAGACAATTGTCAATAGCGACAACATTTGTCTTAAGAAAACTGCTAATACAGGCCTCAGATTTGTCTAACTCTTCCCTTTTAATTTCTAGTTTTATTGTTCGTATGTTTTTCTATGTTGGATTTGTTTTTTTGGTTAATCACATCTAACATTCATAAGACAGGCGTAATTGTTTGTCTAATATGAAGAAGATGAAGATGATGGAGGATTCAGGCGACAACGGAGAAGAAATAAAGTGGTGGTGGTGGAAGAAAGTTATGGACAAGGAAGAGGCTAAGAAACCGACCATGTTTTCGTTGCCTATGATTCTGACTAATGTTTTCTATTACTTGATACCTCTTGTGTCGGTCATGATGGCTGGTCATCTCGGTCAACTTCTGCTCACCGGCGCCTCTCTCGCCAATTCATGGGCTACCGTCACTGGCTTTGCCTTCATGGTAGGTTTCTTTTCTGTCGGAATTTCCTTTTCTAGTTAATACTACAACCACCAGGGGAGGCAGTCTTAGGGGTGGCAATGGTGCGGGGACAGAATGCATTTCCCATCCTCTTTCCAATTATTACGGAGATGGTTTTGGAGAATCCTATTAAATGATTCGAGGATTTTCGATCCTTGTCCCCCTCCCACGGGGAATAGGGAATCCTCATACAAACAGAGTAATCTTAAAATAAATAGAGTAATCCATTCACTTCTAATTGTATTCTTAAAATATAGCTGCAGTATAAACAATCCTTGAAAACTAAATAGGATTCAGATCAATATAGGTACATATCAACATAGATGCAGTATAAACAATCCTTCAAAACTAAATAGAACTCGGTTTATAACATAATATTGTTCACATAAAAAGAAGTATGATCTTTCCAAACTAAATAGAACTCAGATTATAACATAATATTGTTCACATAAAAAGAAAGGTGAAACAAAAGGTAAAGGAAAATTAAGAGAGAATTAAAATATCTTAAATGGAGTGAAGGAGAGGGCGGAGTGAAGCAGACGTCGGACAAAAGCAAATGGAACGGAACCCAGGTGAAATGAAACCGACGGAACACAGGTGGTGGAGTCACAGAGTGAACACAGGCGGAGTCACGGAGTGAAGCCGGCGGAATGCAGGTGGAGAGAAGACTGGGAGCGGCGGTGCGTTCGTCAGTTTCAATCGAGAAGAATAGATTAGAAGATAGAAAGTGTTGCTGAAATCAAAATTACAAAAAACTCAACAATAGTTACAAATAAATCTCTGCACTTTAGTTTATAGTGGGTAAAGTTTAATATTGGCCCCTGAACTTTATTTATGATATAAAATTAATTCAAATTACTAATTTTATTCGCGGATCTCCATGGGGATTTTTCTGGGATCCCCAAAGAAATTTACACGGTAATGGAGCGGGGATCCCCACGGGGCAGATAAAGCAATCCCCGTCCTCATCCCCATTTAGGTTTCGGGATCCCCGTGCCCATCCCCAATTTTTTCGATTATTCTTCATCCTCGTCGATTCGGATACTCGCGGTTTTCAGATAATCTCCTCCCCATTGCCACCCCTGGACAGCCTAAAGGAGCCTCCTATTCAAATGTTTTATTTTTTATTTATATAAAATTTAAAAATTATTTTAATTACAATACCGACAATTATTGAATAATAATTATTAGTGTTTTATTTTTTATTTATATAAAATTTAAAATTTATTTTAATTACAATATTGACAATTATTGAATAATAATTATTATTTTATATTTTAATTTAAAAATAATCATAGAAAATAAGAATACAGTATATTAAAATGTAAGCGAAAATTTATAACAATATATACATTTTTTTTTCTTCTAATCACCAGCTCTTAATAATAGTATAATAGAGGGTCTCAAAATTTTATTCCACGACTTGTCTCTTAACAATAATATGGATAAGTTATAAATTTGTTACTTAATTATTTGAAGATAGCAAATTTAGTCTTTACCTATAAATAATACAAATTAAGCCCAATATTTATGAAATGATGTGATTTGAAACCTGATTAATGAATATGAGTTTTTTTTTTTTTGTCATTATATGTCTTAAAATACTAGATGTAGATGTAGGAGGTAGTCATGACATGAAATTACAAATGAAAGATACTAATCTTCCATTAATAAGGTTTAAAATCGGTAAACATGAAGTTTAATATTATATTATTTGGTAAACATAAAGTTTAATATTATATTATTTTTGTACATAGGAGCTAAAATTGTTCTTTCTTAATGGCCATAGGGTTAGATTTGTACCTTATTTCATAATAATATAGTTGTTAAGGAGATTTAGGGTCTGCTTGGATGAAGGTTTCACAAAGTTCATTAAAGGAATGGGAGGGAAGGGGATGGAAGGGGAAGGGAAGGGAAAGGAGGGGAGGGGAGGGGAGATTATTTATAGAAACTCCATATCCCACCAATTTGGTGGGACTGAAATTGAGGTTATTTCAAGGTTTTTGAACCTCCATTTAACTCTCATTTAACCTTCATTTAAACTTAAACTCCTAGTCAAGCAAGGTTAGACAAGGTTAAAAAAATAACCTCCATTTAAACTACTTTCCAAGCAAGGTTAGGAAAATAACCTTCCTTTAATGAACCTCCTCTAAGCCCCACGGGTCTGCTTGGATTGGGGTTAGAGGAGGTTCATTAAAGGAAGGTTATTTTTCTAACCTTGTTTGGGTAGGAGTTTAAATGGATGTTATTTTTCTAACCTTACTTAACCTTACTTGGGAATGAGTTTAAGTTTAAATGAAGGTTAAATGAGGTTAAATGGAGGTTCAAAAACCTTCAATTTCAGTCCCATCAAATTGGTGGGATCTGGAGGTTCTCTAACCTCCCCTCCCTTTCCCTCACTTCCCTTCCCCTCCCTTCCCCTCCCTTTAATTAACCTCCCTTTAATGAACCTTGTGAAATCTTCATCCAAGCGGACCCTTAGAGAAAAATCAAGTGTCATCTATATTAATCGGAACAATATCTATGTCCTTAATTATGTTAAGGTATAATACTTATTGGGCTTCCCAAACTAAGGTTTAAAATAGGGAAAATTACACAGAAATTCATATTTTAAAAACTATTTACAATTATGAAAATCGCTTTTATGTATTTTATCATTATATGATTTTAAATTTTAAAATATCATAATATCATAATTTTATTTCTATTTTTGTCAAATTTTCAGTTATTCAGTTGCAGGAAATAAAAACAGTTTTAAAAAAACCACCAAATATGACATTTAAATAAATTTGTTTGACATTTAAATAAATTTGTTTAAGAGTCTGACACAGTTATAAATAATTTGTTAATTATGATCATTGTGTAATTTACCCTTTAAAATATCAATTAAGATTTTAAATAATCAAAATCGTTAATTAGGTTCTTGAACAAAATAAAAATCATCAATTGAGGCCTTAAATATCTTATTGATAATTTTGATTGTTTAATGTCCTAATTGATTGTGAAGTTTTAATTTGGACAGCGTAATATTAATCTTAGTTAATCTTATTTAATTTTAATTAAAGTATAGTAATGATATGCCTCGGAGATTGAATAGGAGATATAGATAAGGAATAGAGAAATAATACTACCTCCGTTTTATATTACATGTCTTTCTAAAGATTATTTTTTGTTTCATATTACATGTCATTTTATATTATCAGTACACGTTAAGTCATCATTTTTTCTGCTATAAAATGCAGGTTTACAAAAATTAATTAGCATAATGGACTTATTATAGAATAAATAAATATTGGAATCAATAAATAAGGGACAACAATGTCTTTTTTCTAATATCCTTAATTTTTGTATAGCTCTCTAAAAGTCATGTAATATGAAACGGAGGAGGGAGTATTAGATTTTTTTCCATATTAATCAACTACCCAAATTTTAAAATAATATTTTTGGGTCTTTATTATGGCAAAACAAAACTAACTGAAAATTCAATTTTCGAAAAGTAAAACCAAAACAAAAAAATAGGTTAACTTAGAATTATTTGAAAACTTATCAAGTGATGGGTCATATCCTAATAATTTGGTTCGTTGATTAAATTTCAACACAAGATTCACATGAACAGTTATATTAGAGATAATAATAAAAGTCATTTCTTTAATCTTAATTACCAACTTAAACCTTTAGTTCAGTTGATTCTTTGCCATAAACTTCATAAGAACCCATATTGGAGTGTTGATCAATGTTTTAAATAATATTTCAATAGGAGCATTAGCAGAATTTGATCCTCCCAATAAAATTCTCACTTCTTATGTAATAAAATTATCGGATTTGGATATTTTTAAACTAAAAATTTCTAAGTTGAAATTTTCGAATCGCATCCGGGTGTGTTGAGGAATTTTCTTTCTTCTTTAATGTAAGCGCATTGTGCGCAAAAAATTAAGAAAAAATCTACTTTTAGAATTTAATAATTAAATTTCAATTATTAATACTATAATTAATAAATTGAGATGATAAAGCATGAACCTCTACCTAGTTAATAATATACTACTAGTAAAATTGAGAAGGTGAGATTCACATTATTGTACCCCTATTGGGATGTTGAAAATGATCTTTAGTTGTTCCATGTGTTTAGGACTATTTGGTTCATCAGATTCCTTATTTCACGTTAGAGTCAGTTTCCGTAAAAGCTATTTATTTAGCTGCTACTTTATTATTCTCAGATCAATTGAATAACAACATCAATAATTATTCTTTGCTTATCTCTTCTTTAATCATCCATTCTCAACATTTGGTATCAGAGCCTCCTCAAGGGGCCTGATTAAAGTTTGAAGCAGCAGACTTCACAAAGTATTACGATAGAAAGTTCATTTGTGCAACCAGCATTCCCACGTTTTGATGAACACTATGATTATTGGTTGATGCTCATGGAAAACTTCTTACGTTCAAAGGAGTATTGGGGCTTAATAGAGTTTGGAGTTCCTGCAGCAGCAAAAAGTGGGGTTATTACAGATGGACAACGCAAAAACATTGAAGATCAGAAGCTGAAAGATCTGAAAGCTAAAAACTATCTATTTTAATCATTAGATCGTTCAATCCTGGAGCCAATCCTTAACAAGGATTCAGCAAAGAGCATATGGGATTCCATGAAACAAAAATATCAAGGATCCACTTGAGTCAAGCGTGCACAATTGCAAGCACTTCGCAAAGAGTTTGAAGTTCTCTATATGAAGGAAGGAGAATCGGTGAACGAGTATTTTGCACGAACCCTCATCATAACCAATAAGATGAAAGCAAATGGAGAAAACAAAGGACATGTTGTTGTTCTTGAAAAAAAAATTGAGATCTATGACTCCAAAATTTAACTATGTCGTATGTTCCATTGAGGAGTCGAAAGATATTGACAGTTTAACCACTGATGAATTACAAAGCAGCCCGCTCGTGCATGAACAACGTATGAGTCCTCCTGTTGAAGAAGAACATGCTTTGCAAATCACTCATGGAGAACAATCAGGAGGAAGGGGTCATGGCTGTGGAAGTTTCAGAGGCAGAAGTCGTGGAAGAGGCAGACAAAACTTCGACAAAAGCACAGTGGAATGCTACTATTGTCATAAACTAGGGCGTTTCCAATAGGAATGTAAAAGCAAGGAAAAGGAGGACAATTATGCAGAAGCTCAATAAGATTGATGGCATACATGGATATGAACAATAACGACGAAAATAAAGATTTGTGGTTTCTTGACTCCGGATGCATATACTTCTCAGAACTGGATGAGAATTTTCGAGATGCAGTGAAGTTAGGAAACAACTCAAGCATGGATATAATGGGAAAGGGTAATGTCAGGCTGTAAGTGAATAAAATGGCACATATCATCACTGGAGTTTTCTATGTACCAGAGCTGAAGAACAACTTGCTAAGCATTGGGCAGCTGCAAGAAAAGGGGCTTGCTATTCTCTTTCAACATGGAAGGTGCAAAGTGTTTCATAATGATAAGGGGCTAATCATGGATACAAAAATTTCTACAAATAAAATGTTTGTGCTGCATGCTATATCTCAGCCTGAAAAATCAGCTTGCTTCAACACAATTACAGAGGATATGGGGCAGCTTTGGCATTGCAGATATGGGCACTTGAGTTTTACAGGGTTGAAAACTCTCTAACAAAAAAAAATGGTGCCCGATTTACCTCAATTTTAGTCCCCTCAAGGCTGTGTAAAGACTGTTTAATAGGAAAGCAACAAAGAGATTCTTTTCCAAAGAAGAGTAATTAGCGAGCTTCACAAATTCTTCAGCTTTTACATTCTGATATTTGTGGACCAATCAAACCTATGTCCAACAACAAGAAAAGGTATCTGCTCACCTTTACTGATGACTTTAGTAGAAAACATGGGTTTTCTTTTTGATAGAAAAATCAGAAGCTTTTGATGCTTTTAAAAGATTCAAAATTCATGTTGAAAAAGAGACAAACACATACATTAGAGGTCTGCGCACAGATCGAGGAGGGGAGTTTACATCAGATGAATTCAATAAATTTTGTGATGTAAATGGCATACAAAGACAGTTGACAGCCGCATATACGCCGTAACAAAATGGAGTTGTGGAGCGCAAAAACAGAACCATTATGAATATGGTACGCAACATGCTATCAGAAAAGAAGATTCCAAAGACCTTTTGGCCTGAAGCAGTCAATTAGACGGTCCATGTCTTGAATCGAAGTCCCACATTAGCTGTAAGAAATAAGACTCCTGAAGAAGCTTGGAGCGGATTCACACCTTCTGTTGCATATTTTCGAGTTTTTGGTTGTATCTCTTATGTTCATGTTCCTGGCAGTAAACGAACAAAGTTAGATGATAAAAGCTTGGTTTGTGTTTTGCTGGGGGTTAGTGAGGAGTCAAAGGCTTATCGTCTTTATGATCCTACTTCACAAAGGATCATAATAAGTAGAGATGTTGTGTTCGAAGAAGACAAGAGCTGGATTGGGACAAGAAATATGAAGAAGCAATCGAGTGCGACTTGGATTGGGGTGACAAAAAGGATGATCCAGCTGCAATTAATGTCAATGAAGATAGAAGTGAGTCTGATTTTGATGCAACTGAAGAAGAAGCATAGGAAGAGGATAATATTTCCTCTGAATCTCTGGTTGAAAGTTCATCTAGTTCAATTGAAGCGAGGAACAAGAGACCACCAGCTTGGATGCAAGACTACACATCAGGAGATGGAATTTCAGAAGAAGATAATGAAGTTCAATTTGCCATGTTTGCTGCTGCTGATCCTATTTATTTTGAAGATGCAGTACAAAGTGAAAAGTGGAGAAAGGCGATGGATGTGGAAATTGAAGAAATAAACAGGAACAACACATAGGAATTAATGGAATTACCTGAAGGAGCAAAGCAAGTATGAGTGAAATGGGTCTACAAAACAAAAATTTTAGAAAGTGGAGAAGTGGACAAATACAAAGCACGATTTGTAGAAAAGGGATATTCTCAGCAGTATGGGGTAGATTATACTGAAGTGTTTGCACCAGTGGCACGCATTGAAACAATCTGTTTGGTGGTGGCTCTTGCAGCTCAAAGAGGTTGGGTCATTTATCAACTAGATGTAAAGTCTGCGTTTCTCTATGGTGAGTTGAAAAGAAGACGTTTTTGTGGAGCAACCTTGTGGTTATGTGCAAAAGGGGAATGAACAGAAAGTTTACAAATTAAAAAAGGCACTTTATGGGCTTAAGCAAGCTCCACGCGCTTGGTATAGTCGTATAGAAGCCTACTTTATGAAAGAAGGATTTGAGAAATGTGATTATGAGCATACACTTTTCATCAAAGTTGGAGCAGCAGGTAAAATCTTAATTATTAGTTTGTATGTTGATGATCTTATTATCACTGGAAATGATAATGTGATGGTTTCTGAGTTTAAAAACTCGATGAAAAATGAATTTGAGATGACAGATGTTGGTAAGATGAGATATTTTCTTGGGCTGGAAGTCTTACAGAAATCAAGTGGTGTGTTCATTAGCTAGAAGAAATATGCTTTAGAGGTGTTGAAACGTTTTGGAATGGAGAAAAGAAATTCAGTTCTCAATCCGATTGTTCCAAGTTGTAAACTCAGTTCGGATGAAGGGGGTATAAAGGTAGACAATACCTATTTCAAGCAAGTGGTTGGTAGTCTAATGTACCTCACAGCCACTCGACCCGATATAATGTTTGTTGTGAGTCTTATTAGCAGGTACATGGAGAATCCCATTGAACTTCATGTATTGGCAGCAAAGAGAGTGTTGCGGTATCTGAAAGGAACACTTGATTTTGGCATCTTCTACAAGAAGGGAGGAAATGATGAATTGATTGCCTACACGGACAGCGATTATGCAGGAGACTTAGAGGATCGTAAAAGCACTTCAGGTTATGTTTTCATCTTAAGTTCAGTTGTTGTGTCTTGGTTATTAAAGAAGCAACCTGTTGTCAGTTTATCCACAACGGATGTTGAATTCATTGCTGCATTTACATGTGCTTGCCAGGCAATATGGATGAGAATAGTGTTAGACAAACTTGGTCTATATCAATGAAAAACAACTGTTGTTTATTGTGATAGCAGTTCGGCAATTACGTTGTCTAAAAATCATGTCATGCATGGTCGTTGCAAGCATATAGATGTGCGTTTTCATTTTCTTCGAGAACTTACAAAAGCAGGTACTGTTGAGTTGAAACACTGCAACTCACAAGATCAATTAGTTGATGTAATGACCAAACCAATGAAGCAAGATGTTTTTGTGAAGATGAGAACATGGTTAGGAGTGTGCTCTGAATCTGTTATAAACTGATGCTTTATGGCATTCAGTTTAAGGGAGGAAATATTAGGTTGTTATTGCTTGGTCAATAAAATCCCTAGTTTTGATGGATATTTGTTGTTTTAAATATCTTTAGTTGTTCCATATGTTTAGGACTCTTTGGTTCATCAGATTCCTTATTTCACGTTAGAGTAGTAAAAGCTATTTATTTAGCTGATGCTTTATTATTATCAGATCAATTGAATAACAACATCAATAATTCTTCTCTGTTTATTTCTTCTTTAATTATCCATTCTCAACATTTGGTATCAGAGCCTCCTCAAGGGGTCTGATTAAAGTTTGAAGCAAAATGGATCTTTAGGAGGCAAAATGGAGGTTTCGTCATCTCTTTTTCGTTGGACCCGACGTTGTCGTCTCCGGCTACTTCGGGTTCCCTTTGGAGTCTTTCCATCTCTTCTTGCTCCAAGTTCTTTCTTGTCTTTCTCCTCATCTCGGCAAGCTCAAAATCCATCTCCCTTGCTTCAGCTTGCCATTCTTCAAGGCTCTTAGAGACATGCTCCATTAATAAGTGTGAAAAGCTTGGTTGAACCATAGTCGAAAGAAGTGTCCGTTAGGAAAACAATCGGCTCTAATACAACTGATATAGATTAATTCGGGATGAGTTAGTTTTAATCGTAAACTAACAAAGATGTTCTTCTCTAGCTAAACTAGAAGGAGTGAATCCCGGGTTTTACGGACTAAATCTGTAGGAAATCAAAGATCCCCCATTGTTGAAGGTGAAAACCTTAACAAAAGCTTCAATGAAGAAGATAATAATTTTGATTGATAAAAAAGTTAATGAATTACAAAGAAAGAGATGCATTTATAGCATCCAAAACCTAGTTGGCAAATTACAAATAAGGGTAAATTACATAAATAATTAAAAGGGTAAAGATGAGGGTAGATTGGGCAACATTAAAGGGGTGGCATGGGTTGTAAATATGGAGTGGCATGGATTGTAATTAGGGAGTGGCAGGGTTGCAAATAGGAGGAAGCTCGAGTAAGGAGCAAGGCTTTTTAAGTGAATCCACTCGGAGCGTGATTTAATTTCACGCGGAGCATGGAAAATCCACTGAGAGCGTGGATTGGCTGTTGATCTTTTAAGTGATCAGACCATCATCCACGCGGAGCGTGGATTAATCCAACCGGGACGTGGGTCTGATTTTGGCCCCTTTGCACACTTGATTGTCCGTGCTTGGTTCCTCCTCTGATTCCCTCGCCCCGACTCAGGAAGTCAACTGAAAGGAGAGTGGTCCTCACGGGTTAACATTTTCTCCGATTGAGGAAAAATAAGGGGTGTGTTATCTCACTTTTAGGAAGTTGGAATGGATAAGAGGTTGTACCTTAAGTTCAGGGGGACAAAATGACAATAATGAACAACTTTAGGAGGCTTCGTACCGTATAGTTTAGGCCTTTAAGTATTGTTTTGGTTAGGATATTTAGAGAGGAATCTCCGAAAGCCGTAAATTCAAAAACATGTGATTTCATAGAAAATGGTGTTCTAATTTAATTTTGGGGTTTTTTTTCATTTGAAGGTTATTTACTTTCAGGGAAGACTTTTATGGTAATATGTTAAGGTTTTGAAGTTGAATATTGTGTTGTTTTAGGTAGGATTGAGTGGAGCAATTGAAACACTTTGTGGTCAAAGTTTTGGTGCAAAACAGTACAGAATGTTAGGAATCTATCTTCAATCTTCCTGCATAATATCATTCTTGTTCAGTATTATGATATCTATAATCTGGCTCTACACAAAGGAAATTCTCATCTTAATCCATCAAGAACCAGACATTGCTGCTTGGGCTGATATCTATATGAAGTATCTGATTCCAGGATTGTTTGCATATGGAGCTATACAGAACATCTTAAGGTTTCTTCAGACACAATCTGTAGTGGTGCCTCTTGTTCTATTCTCATTCATATCCTTATGCATCCATATTGGCATTTCTTATGCTTTGATTCACTGTACGCCACTTGGTTTCAAAGGAGCTCCAATTGCTGTTTCTATTTCATTCTGGTTATCACTTTTTATGTTGATTGTTTATGTCATGTTTGGTAAGAAGTTTGAGCATACTTGGGATGGATTTTCCTTTGATTCTTTCCACTACGTTCTTACTCAATTGAAACTTGCCCTTCCTTCTGCTGCAATGGTGTGGTAAGTAATCATGCCTACCAATAATCTGCTGCACAAATTAAGACTTAATACATCACAACCCCCTGAACTTATACTATGTCCCCTTGACCTCCTGAACTTGCTCTCAATTTGGACAAATTGAAATGTATATTACTAACCAAGTTCAAGGGCTGTTGATGCATTAAGCCACAAATGTAAATAGCTGTTAATACATAATAATACACCTATGCTTGTCACGTTTTTCTGTTTGGCACCTTGAACTTGTACTTGGACCTATCATACACCCGAACTTATCTATTTTGGACATCCAACACCTTTATCTACTGACATGTCATGCAACTTATTCAGGTAAAAATTTGATTCGATGGGTTCATATTAACTTTAGACATCTAAATTAACAAATTTGGGTGTATGATTGGTGCAAGTATAAGTATAAAGTAACAAGTTTAGTCATATAATTATGTATTAAACCCAAATTATACACATTCAATTGAGTTTTTGTTCTTTATGTTGTTGTTGGCAGTTTGGAATTTTGGGCATTTGAAATTTTGGTGTTGTTAGCAGGAGTAATGCCAGACTCAACCATAACAACCTCACTCGTTGCAATAGGGTTCATTTCTTTCACTTCCTTTTCTTCCGAAAAAAAAAAAAAGCTGAAATATTGATCCCTATACTTGGCACAATTCGTCATTTTCACTCAGTTTCGTTCAATTGTTTGCAATTGATAGAAAATTCCACCCTTTTCTTTTTAATGTAAACTAATTTTTCTGATTACTATTAAACTGACATAATTGTATCAAGTATAGAAGTCAAATTTCAGCTTTTTTTGGTTCTTTTGTGTTGATTTTCAGCTATTAGTGACATACTGCCTTGTTCATTTGGATATGCAGTGTGAACACAGAAGCTATAGCCTACATGTTAACCTATGGCCTTAGTGCTGCTGCAAGGTTTAATTCTACCTAATTCATAGTTTCTTCAATTCATAATACTTAATTTAAGCTAATTTATGAGTGACATTACAGCACAAGGGTGTCCAATGAGTTAGGAGCAGGCAATCCAGAGAAAGCTAAGGGAGCCATGTCAGTGAGTCTTAAGCTTTCACTGCTTCTTGCTCTGTTGATGGCGTTGGGTCTAGCACTTGGTCACACCTTCTGGGTTGGTCTTTTCAGTGATAGCAATACAATAATAAAGGAATTTGCCCATTTCACACCATTTCTTGCAATTTTAATTACACTTGATTCCATTCAAGGTGTCTTATCAGGAGTGGCTAGAGGTTGTGGTTTTCAGCACCTAGTTGTTTATGTTAACTTGGCTACTTTTTATATGATTGGCATGCCTATTGCCTGTCTTATGGGATTCAAATTCAAGTTATATGCTAAGGTACACCTACTCTTTAACTTGGTTTTTCTGAGTCATTTTGCTGAGAAATAACATATGTTTGTGTTGTGTGCAGGGTTTGTGGATTGGGTTAATATGTGGACTTGCAAGTCAAGCTGCTACATTGTCAGTGGTTACAGCACGAGCAAAATGGAGTCAAACATACGTTCCCACAAACTCAAATGAACCTAACCTTACCCACCCACTTCTTGTTTAACAAAAAGTAAGATGATTATCTAGTGCCCCAAATTTTGGCTATGCTCTTTCATAGCATGGTCTTGTATTAGCTAGCGTTGAGATCAATAAACATACGGCCATTCATTCCATTTGGGGAAATATATTCTATTCACCGTAATAATCTACAACTGAATACATCTTTAAATTTATTTCTTCTATACCATTTCAGTGTGCAAGAGACAAATACTCATGGGATATGGACGAAAAATATGTTCAAAATTACAATTTTTTTGGGAGGGGGACTTAAGCATCAGCAACGGTAGTTCGTACATCTTTCGTCAATGGATGATCCATGACCCTTTCTACCTCTGTCCTTGCTCACATGAATTTGGAGAAAATCAACAAGTTCATTTCTAATGGTAAATAATTTGTTTGATGACATTTATATCAACAGAAACGGACCACATGACAGAGAGTGCATCTTAAGAGTAATGAAAATAAAAGTATATAGTTCATATGTGGCCACGTGAATTTGAAGGGCTCAATCAATGTAATAATGTGGGTACAAAAGGATTGTTGTAAGTGAATAATACCATCTCTCCTATTTTAGGATTGAGATGGTGTTCAACAGACTGTTTAAACAACATCTAATTGTAAAACATTCCTATTAAATGTTGTATGGATCTCTAATGGAAATTGTTGTTGATCCGAATCTGAAAAGACTGCTGCTGTACTTGCATTTCGAAACTACAAGTAGAAGCATGTAAGAAAGAGATTTATACCCTCTTACAAGTGTAAAACAAGCAGAAATTAAACAAGAAATAGCTGAAAAGAGTGTGGCATTGTAATATTAATAAGATGTAGAAGCATTTCAAACAGACCAGAAACAGAAACAAAAGGAAGATAAAATTGGATACATTACATTTCATAAAATTAGTTGAGCAGAGCAGCAGTGAAGTAAAAATGAAGGCAGCCACTGAATGCATAAATATCAATCTTTTTTCTCTTCCTTAGAATCCTCTACTTTAGCTTCTGCAACCTTAGAATCCTCCACTTTAGCTTCTTTAGCCTTTGCCTTTGGTTTACTACCCTGCTTAGGCTTCATGAAGCAGAAACATGAACAGCAAGGACACTGGAACAAGAACTTCATGCCTTCTCTCTCTCTCTCTCTCTAATTGTTCCAAACCCAATTATATGTAGGAAAAACTTTAGCTCTTCTCTTTTTATGTTTATCTTTTTGGCTTCTTTTTTTTTTTTTTAATTAATGATTCATAAGATTCCAAATCAATCCCATTCAATAGAGGAAATGCTTGCCTAACTGTAATAATTGGGACTAGCCATGAGATAGTGGGGCTAGCTCGCCATGCCATGAGAAATAATCAACTTAATTATTAATTGGTGGGTCACTTTTGGAGACATTTTGTGTCCTTTTGATTTCTCTGTCTTGCATTACAAGATCCCCTAGCTGGCAACCATTACCTCCCAAAAACTTTACATTACCATGTTTTATCTTTTGGAAAAATTATAAGAAATTTTCCAAGTTTATAAGCAAAAAAAAATTGTTACTTTATCATTTATAATGCAAATGATAATAATGTAAGAGTAACTATAGCCAAAGATAGTGATGGTGACCCATGAATTCAATTTGTCAATTAATTACAAGACTAAAATTGAATATGAATGATGTGGAATTCTATACCCTGTTTTTTAGCGACAGTCTTTCACCTCTGAAATTGAATTTGCACCTCATTTTTGTTCATTAATATTAATTCCATCAGATCTGAGTATAAAAGACTCAAAAATTAAGTTTAACTGTTAAAACTTATAAGCATAATCTCAGGAAGAAAGCAGTAGTCTTGAAGCATCAAGAACACACCATCAAAAGTTCCAAAAACTTTATTACTTGAAGCACAATCTTCCTCTTTTTGAGGGTATCACACCCACATGCTAAAGAACCTGTGCTTTAACACAAGTGTACAGGAAGAAAGCACAGCAGCCCACCACTGCTTATTTGTCACAAAAATGCTTGTGCTTTCTGAGTTGGGAGGTGAGTTTTGTATGTTATTTACAAAGATTTTAAGTGTATGGACCTAATAATCAAAGCCGAGCTGATGGTTTTGCTTGTTCGGTTGCTCCACGATAGTCATACACCCCAATTCCTCGTTTTCTTCCGAGACGACCCGCATCAACATACTGCACAAGAAGAGGGCAGGGAGCATATTTAGTGTCTCCCAGGCCAGCATGAAGGACCTTCATTATTGAGAGGCATACATCCAATCCAATAAAATCTGCAAGCTCTAAAGGACCCATTGGATGGTTTGTTCCTAACTTCATTCCTGCATCAATATCCTCCTTTGATGCCACTCCTGTATATAGGGTATGAAATGCTTCATTTATCATTGGCATAAGGATCCGATTCACGATGAAGCCGGCAAAATCCTGAGAGCAAACAGTTGTCTTTCCAAACCTGCACAAATATTAGTCACATTGTTAAACAACTGGTGGATTAACAAACTCCAGAGAGGAAAACATAAAGTAGACTATCCATTTGCTTACAGAAATATTAGGGTTAAATGCACCGGTCATCCCCAAACTTTAAAGGTAGTTTCATCACCGACAAAAGTTCAATTCATGTCAGAAATTTTTTTGAACTTCTAACTCCGGCCAATTTCTTGCCAAAATCCTAATCTAGCATCCTTACAAATATTGATAATTCATATGTAAGAATCACATAAATTTAAACTTCAACACTCTCATCTAGCGGTATTTATCAGGTTGTGAAATCAGTTTAAACTTCAACATTTTCCCATCCAATGTTTATTATGTGTCAACTCTTAATATTTATTAGGTTGCTAAGTAAACACTCCGGTGAGAAATTGACCAAAATTGGTCGAATTTGGCTGTTGTAAAATTTAATTGAAGTTCAAGAGTCGCAAATTGAAGTTTTGTGGCCTCGGGAAACTACCCTTAAGTTTGGGGACGACAAGTGCTTTCAATCCAAATTAAAAACTTTTTGGTCTACACCAGAGTCATTGAGATAAACTTGTTCGGGGTTTGGTCACAATTAAGGCTATCCACCCCTCCCTGGGTCTATATTTAGCTTTCTACTCAAATACATGCAATGGTAATTTCAAGTAAATTAAACAAAAAATCATAAATATGCAGGAATTATAGTAACAATCACTTGAGTGGCAATTATAATTTGTAAAAGAGTGTATTTCAGTCACCTATCTGCCAAGGCTTTGATTGCATAAAATGTCTCATCTGAAGTATCTGCACCCCGCACAATCTCAACCAGTTTCATTATTGGAGGAGGATTCATAAAATGCATGCCAATTACCTGCAGATGATGTCTCTTCTACCTTGTTATAATCCTGATTTGTTCAAATTAATCCACAAATAGAATCTCCATTGTTCATCAAGACTTAGAGTCAACTTTAATATCGGAAAATACTTCATAAATTATAATTCATTCAAAAGATCTAATTAGATTTTCCAAAAGCAAATTCAGGGTAAAAGAGTGAACAAATCTTAACATAACCTGGGTTGGCCTGCTAGTTGCAGATGCTAGACGAGTTATAGAGATGGAACTTGTATTGGATGCCAAAATGGTGGAGTGTTTTACAATCTTGTCTAGCTGAAGGAATAGCTTTATCTTGGCATTTTCAGACTCCACAATAGCTTCAATAACAACATCAGCCATATGAAGTTCTTCCAAATTTGTGGTATAACTTAAACGCCCCAAAGCATCATTAGCTGCAGACTGTCAAGTGGACGAAACAGAATGTATAAAATTTCATGCACATTAATGTTAGAGGAATTAACACCTTGGTATCCAAATAAGTTGTTTGTTTGCTACTTAGCTGAATTTTCTGGTTTTTAAGGTTTCTTGCATGTTCCCAGTTTTTTTTATCTAGACTAGATTCTATTACAATAATATAAAAATTCGTTTCAGGCAAAATACAATTAATTGTTGCATACTTGAAACAGAACAGCATGTTGCGAAACAACCAAAAAGCATATTTCTAAGTTAGATTAGTTAAATTTGTCAACAACAAAGCCTTAGTCCCGAAATGATTCGGGGTCGGCTAACATGAACCATTATATAAAACCGTGAAATCAAGTCGTGCCAGCGACACAAATTCGCTCCGTCCTATCCACTACCATATTTTCCTCAATTCCCATTAAACTCATATCACTCTCGATCACTCTCCTCCAAGTTTGTTTAGGTCTTCCCCTACCCCTCACCACTACATCCCTTTGCCACTCTTCGGTCCTCCTAACCGGCGCATCAAGAAGATGAAAGACTCAGAGTACATTACGATGAATTATAGAAGAAGAAGATGAATGGACCCTGGATAGGGGAAGATCCATAATAATAGGAAAGAACTTTTTACATTCCAAAAATTTCAAAAAAAATTCTTTTGCTATTATTAAGGAAGAACGAGCTTTCGAGCAGAGAAAAAATTCCTTTGGTTGAAGACATTCGAGTGAGAGATTGGCGAGCAACGGTTAGAAATCCAAATAATTTTTCAGAGATAGAGAGAAGAGTTCAGAGTGAGCGGAGATTAGTTTGGGAAACAAGTGGGTGGGCGACTTGTGTGGAACCTCGGTAGTCGTTCGAGAGTGAAAGCGAAGATTTCTTCGTAGGAAGCCAGCTCGATCAATGAGGACGTTGATCATCTAAGTGGGGGAGTCAGGTGGGAGAGTTTGGCCATAGCAAACTCGACCCAGGCATGGGCAAAGTCATCCTAAGCATCGGCATGAGCAGTGGCAATGCTACGAGGAGGACTGGACACGAGTGGTGATTGAGACGTATCAATGCCCACTAGCCGTGGGTTCCGAGTTAGTGTAAAAAAACACTATAGAGGGACAGAGATACCGTGTCGTTTAAGCGATCCACCCTAGTCCACTCCACTCGGCCGGGCGGATGTCTCCGTAGATGGAACCCCTGCTGACACTTCAGACTCCAGAGTTACCCAATAATGCGAGTCCTTTATATGGCGAGGTTTAATCACAGCAGACCCTCCAAGACGGATTAGCAACAGACAAATTGACTAGATGCTTAACGTTTAAAGGGGATAGACCTTTAGTAGGATTTGGCTGGCCGAAGATTCCGAAGAGTTCTGGGCACCGAAGAGTTGGAAGAGTTATCGGCGCCACACAGAGCTTTGACCTGGCTACAACCACCCATTTATATTTAAACGTGCAATTCCTGTTACTTGGTAAACAAAGCCCCGCAAACTAGAGCATAACTATTAACTAAAAATTCAACTAGAAAATTGTTCAGAACCCAGAAACAGTATAATCCTTGAATTGGAATATTTTCCCAAATAAAAAGTTCGACGAGAACATCAGCAGACTGTCAAAGTGCCGAAAACAAAATTACCTGAGAGAGGTGACCTTTGGAGACGAGACGCTGGATGTTGCTATCGATGGACTTTTTGGCTCTAGCGAGAGCGACAGGATCCGTGTCAAGGAGCCAGACATTTACCCCATGTACGGCGGCGAGTTGAGCAATTCCCGACCCCATTTGGCCGCTTCCCACCACGCCTATTGACTTTGTTTCCGCCATCTCTACTTTACTCTCTTCTCAAGGGCTTAACTAAGAGCTTCTTCGCGTCTCCAAATGGATTTTGAAAATGAAACTGGAATTGGATAATTCAATTCCGATTCAAAAATCGGATCAGAATTGCAATACTAGTTTTAGGGTTGGATTAAGAATCAAAATCTGAAATTAAATTCTTTATAATGGTTTCTGTTGAATTGGCGTTTGATGTAGACGTTCATAATTACCAGAACTGAGCAATGAGTGCTTTACAGGATATCTCGAAATTAGAACATTAAAGAGTCAAATTCCACCTTAAAATTGAAATGAATTGTCAATTTTGCTCAAATTCATTTTTAGGTGTCAATTTAGTCTAGTTTCAGCATTCAGTTTCGGTATTCAGTAATTTATCATTATTTATTATATTATAATTATTTATATATAATTTATTATAATTATTATTATTATTTATCTATAATTTATTATTATTTATTATTATTATTATTTATAGTTTATGATTATCTATAAATTAGATAAAAGTCAAGAAATGATAGTTTATTAAAGTATATATGGTTTAATGAAAAAAATAAAACTAAAGTATGCATCCATATTTAAAAATTAGGAATTACATCCATATTATGAATTATTTCTTAAATTTATCCAATTTATCAATGTTAGGGATAAAATTTCACCATTTTAGACGTTAGAGGTAAAATTACTCCTGATCCAAAACGTTATTTTTGCACTTTAACCCTTAATTAAAATAAAAAAGTTAAGAGTTTGTATTCATATGAAGATTTGTATTTAATTTCATAGGCTTTAAATTATATATAAATTTGTGTTTGTATGTAATTTTTATTTTTAATTTAAATTAGACTTATTTTTATTTAATTTCATAGGCTTTTATCGAGCCAAGATTTTATCAACCCGGGCTTTTATTTAATATTCAATTTAGTTTTATCTTTAATAATATATTTATTTATTATTGATATTATTATTTTTTTTTTTTGGTAGAAAAGGAAAGGAAAGCAAAGCAAAACAAGCAACTACACCAGGATTAGCCTAGGAAAGCTAACCCCAATCCTAACCTCTAAAAGAAGAGGAGAAAGAGCGATAGGGGGAACGGTAATGGTAGAAACACCTAACACCCCCTCATGGCCTGCCGCCGCCAAGTGATCTGCAACACGGTTCTGCTCCCGGAAAATGTGGCTGAACTCAAGGATATCAAATGAGGGGCTAAGCCTCTTAATAGCTTTAATAAGGTTGCGGCTATGAAGACCCATGGCATGACTACCCAAAATCATATTGATGGCCTCCAAGTTATCTGACTCCACAGAAAGCCTCTTAACACCCAGCCTAATCGCCAGCTGGATCCCAGAGAGAATGCCCCAGAGCTCCGCAGAGAAGGAAGAACCCAAACCCAAATTCTGGGTAAATCCAGAAAGCCAGGCGCCTCCCGCATCCCTAAGAACACCTCCGGCAGCAATCTTACCATTACTGAGGCAGGAACCATCAGTATTCAGCTTCACAACCCTCTCTCTCGGCCTGCTCCAGCTCACGAGGTGGACATCACTACTCGGGGAAGATCTGGCAAGGGACTCACCTTTGAAACTATCAATAATAGAGGAGAGTTTCTTCAAGAAGAACTCAGCTAAGTTAGGCAAAAGCACAGAGTTATTATCAAAAATCTCCTCGTTCCTCCATTTCCACACTTGATGACAGATAATGGCAAAGAAAATGTCCCCATGCTCCATATAAGACAATAACTTTCCCCTAATACCATCTGAGAACCAGTCGTTCACAGAATGGGACATGAAGGAAGAGAAAGTATGATGAGGGAGAATTTTCTTCCAAACCTCTTCACTCTTAGGGCAATCCCTAAGAGCGTGGCACAACGATTCAACATGGCCTCGACATCTATCGCAAGCTCCAGAGGTCGCCAAATGCCTTCTGTATCTATCTGAGTTAGTAAGTAATCTGTCTTTAACGCCCAGCCACAGGAAGCTCCTCATGCGGTAGGGGATTTTAAGGGACCAAATGGTCTTCCAAATATGCGAGGGATTATCAGTCCTGTTAAGGGAAAAAGCTTCAAAGGCAGATTTGCAAGAATAGACTCCATTGTTAGTCAGCGCCCAGCAATGCTTATCCATGTCTTCCTCTTGATTACTCACCTTCACTCCTCTAATTCTAAGGAGAGTCTCAAGGCTATTATTGATATTATTAAATTTATTAGAACCATTATTATTATTATTATAAGTTCATTAATGTCCAATATTATCATGAAAATTATTTTAAAGTCTAATATCATAATTATTGTTAAGTTCGGTTAAGTTCGGTAGCATTCAGTTAAGTTCAGTAGCATTCAGTTAAGTTCAGTCTTCAGTAGTATTCAGTTAAATTCAGTTCAGTATTCAGTAGTATTCAGTTCAGTTTAGTTCATTTCAATTCAATTCAGTTCAGTTCAGTTCAGTTCAATTCAGTTCAGTTCAATTCAATTCAGTTCAGTTCAGTTCAGTTCAGTTTTTTTCAGCGATAAAGAACAGAGTCTTAGTTGATGTGAAACTGATTTGGGCTTTGGATTGATATGTTGGCGTTTGCTCGATTGTTCCGATAAGAACCATCTACATTGGCGTGCCATTCGTTGGGTTCTTACTTTAGCCCTAAGGTCAAAGAGACCGGGTTTACTTTTAGTTGACTTGTGAAATTGATGAGAAAATCGGATAGAGATTGGGTGCTAGAGGTGCATGGATCCAAGAGGATGTCGAACAGAGAGAGGCGGACCGATCAGCCTGTGATGTGGTATGATACTTCTGGACGTTGGATTGCCTTTTCTATGGGAAAGTTAGTTTTTACTGTCACAATGTGGGTTTGGAAGTGTGGTTAAAGACAATATGTTGCGTGTAATGATAGAAAACAAGGCTTTTCGATCGTGGCATACCTTAGCTCCACACCTTTGAGGACTCAGTTAAGGTAGTACACTGGAAGGGTTTTTGTACCTTCAGTCCGGGTTATTACGATAGCCATGACTTCTTCTGCAATTGTGAAATATACATTAAGGTTTAATAAGGGAGGGGAAGTCAATATGGTCTTGATAGTTGAAAAGCATCTTGACAGTGTGTGTTCCATTTGAAGGGGGTCCTTTTTTAGGAGCTTGTAGAAGGGTAAACACTGTTGCGCGAAACAAGAGATGAACCGTCCTAAGGCAATAAGCTTCTTATTAAATCTTTGAACCCCTTGCAAGTTCTGAGGTGGTACTATGTTGAGTACTACATTTATTTTATCCGAGTTGGGTTCAGTGCCTTTTTTTACACTACCTTAAGAACTTGCTCGATCTAACGCCAGAAATGCACTTATTTGAGTTCAATGTTAACTAGTAGTGCTCGAATATTTTGAAGGAATCAGAAAGGTCATTGGGGTAGTCTTCATCCCTTTTGCTGATGACAACCATATCATATAGATAGACCTGCATGGTATTGCCTATATATCCAACGAACATTTTGTTGATATATGGCTCCCGCATTCTTAAGCTTGAAGGCATAACATTGTAACAAAATGTGCCTCTTAGGTGGTGAACCTTGTCTTTTCGGTGTCTTTAGCATTCATTAGGATATGCTGGTAAACTGAGATTTCATTGAAGATAGATAAAATTTTATGACCAACTGTCTGGTAGCTAATCAATGTTAGCCAACGAATAACAATCTTTGGGGAACGCTTTATTCAAGTCGATAAAATCTACACACATTTTCTTTACAAAGACTACAGTAGAAAGCCATTGAGGGTAATAGAATGTCTTAATGAAGCTTATTGCTTTTAGTTTGTCTATCCCGTTATTGATTGCTTCCTATTAGTCGCACGAATGGATGCGCTTTTTATATATGCTATGATTGGGTTGGTGTTCAAGAAGTGGGCAACGTGTTTAGGGGAGACCCCGGTGATGTCGGATATGGTATATGCAAACACTCTGACATGCTCCGTTAGAGTGTTCTTAATGTTGTCGGCTAGCTTTGTGGATAGTTGGGTTCCTAGCTTCAAAGTGCAGTTTGTCCCCATGTTAAAATCTTACAGATGCTCTAGGGGTTGTGGGGTATATTCTCTCAAATCATCTTATTTTCCCAGGGTGTCAATGACTAGTGCAGTCCTGGTGGGCTCCGTCAATGCCTAATGTATTTCTTTAGTCAATTGCATATTTCTCTCTATGATTATGTGATCTAGGGCATTGGAGTGGTGGACGTTAGGTATCCTCCTCAACATTTTCGGATCTATCCTCCACAACTCTACTCATCGAACAATTCCGCAATTTGGCTGCTAAATATCATGAGTTAAAGACTTTAAACTCTATTGGAGTGGTGGACTTGCTTCTGTAGTTGCTTACCATGTAATCTATTGTGCCTCCGACATTAAACTCTTTGATACGGATGGCTAGAGCCTGAAATTGCTTGATAAACTAGGCTAGAGTTTCCCTTTTAGTTTGGACCATGCGATTCAGATCTTGCATCGTCTTGCCCTTGAGAATGGATGTTACAAAGTGGTCAATGAAGGATAAGGCCATCTGGTTGAAGCTGTGAATGGAACCTAGGAGGAGCTGCTCATACCATAGGTTGCCGAATCCATGAGGGTAGTTGGGAAAAGGTGGCAGAGAACAGCGTTGGTGGCCGTTGTTGCTTCCATCGTTTATTTGAAATTCTTTACGTGGATTGTTGCATCTCCCACATCCCCATACTCCTTGAAAGTAGGGATTTAGAATCCTATAGGCATCGATTGACGCCTAATCTTAACAGAAAGTGGTGTGCATGTACTAGTTATCTCTAGAGGTCCTATTTTCCCATGTCCCACTCTTGGACTCATGCAGCTCCCTCCATATGATATCATACATCTCGTGCTTGTTGATAGGTCTATCATCTTCATCCTCCCCTATCCTATTCCTTTCCCACAACCTCTCGTGGGATTGATGACACCTTTGAGGCCCCTCCTCATCCCCATCATCTTTTTCTCTAGAATGGTGCCTAGGCTCCTGCCTTCGCACTCTATTTGTCTAGGAATCTTTGGTGACAAGTCCTTATAATTGTTACCTTAGAGCCTGAGTACAAGCCCATCGCGTACACCATTACATGCCCTTTAGACGGATGGACTGTGCATTTTAGACAGCTGTCTCTAAGGCGACATGCTCCTTTCAAACTGTACTTCTATTCATAGGGGATGTTGGACTGTTGCACAAGTGTTTTCGCGTTTGGCAAGTATGGCCTCGTCAGCCACTCTTAGCTTTTCCCTCATCTTCGTCGCGTGCTCCACTCTAACACCATCCATCTCTAGGGCTGTAAATGAGTCGAGCCGCTCATGAGCGACTCGGTGGTTGGCTCGGTAAAAGCTCAGCTTGACTCGGCTCAATTTGTAATCGAGCCGCTTGTGAGCAGTGTTGAAACACCTTTCCACATGATTTTGATTTGACAAAATTATTTAAGTTAATCCAATGATTAAAACAATTAAATTTAAGTGCTTTGATTTAATTGTACTAATGAGTTTGTTCAATGTTGAGTAAGTTTACTAACGAGAACAGGAACTAAGTGATCAATAAAAAGAAAGACAGAACGAAGTCAGCATGAGCAAAGACACACAGCAGAAGCTGAGTGGAATGTAACTCAGTCTTGTTAAAAGAAAAGTCTTCTTCAGAATAACGCTTGAAGGCAAAGCCGACCGAAGAAGCTGAGTAGAATGTAACTCAGCATAGATAAAGAAAAAGATTGAAGGCAAAGCCGATAAAGTCAAGCTGTGTAGCCGTCAGGACAGTGCCAATGATCCGTTGACTAGAAGACAAAGTCCGACACAGGTCTGCAACAATTCAGGAGCCTCAGAAATCCGCCTAGAGACCTTTTCGAGACGTATGGATCAATTGGCATTTGGAAAGAAGACAAAACTGACACTAGAAGACGAAACTGGCAAGCCTGCCTCCTGCGCAAATCAGAAGACAGGATTGGCCTGCAATTCTGGAAGCTAACCATTCAATGACGAAATGAAGACCGTTACTCCCAATGAATATGTCGGAATTCAAATGATTTGAAGCTTCAGAATTCACTATAAAAGGACAAGTTCATCACTTGGATCTGGACAACACATACAAGCAAAAACAGACAGAAAAGCAAATCTTCACAAGAGTGAAAATCCAAAATAGAAGCCGTCTGAAAAGAAAGCAAGCTCTTACACCCAATTTCCAATCATTGTGTAAAAGTCTAGAGTGAATTTGTATTCATCTAAAGTGTTCTTCATTTAGAGAGAACAATATTGTATCAATTGTAAAGGTTAGAAGAGTGAAGCTGAGTACTCAGTTTTAGTACTCAGCGGTAGAGAAAATTTGAGTGTTCGGTTATAGCGCTCAGTAGGATTGAGTAGACGAATAGAGGAAGGTACTCTTACATACTCAATTGCTTTGTAAACGGTTTGTGCTCTACCTTGAAAGAGCTCAGTAGTGGATTGATAAAGCCCGGAAGGATTCTGGGGACTGGACGTAGGCGGTGAGGCCGAACCAGGATAAGTCTGCTGAGTAATCTCTAACCCTTTCTCTTGATATATATGTATGTGTTGCTTGCTTAAATTGCTCAGGAAATAATCTGTATAAGCCGACATTGAGTAATTAGAGTGCTGAGTTGGAAGCTGACCTAAAGTGTTATTTCCCAACTCAATACCAAAACAGCTCTAGTTAGTTTCTGATTAAAGCTGTCTTGCATCTCACTCAGCCTTGCTGACCTAAAGCTGAGTTAAATTATCAAACATTTAACTAAGTCAGCATTATTAAGCGAAAAAGTTACATTAGTTCCTAACCTCCCCCCCCCCCCTTAGAACTAATCCTATTACATTACACGGGACCAACAAGTGGTATCAGAGCTCAGTAGGTCACTATTCAAGATAAAACTATCTTGAGCTGATCCCTATAAATGGCTGAGAACAGCACTCGTTTCCTTCCAGGAAATCAAACAAGACATATACTCCCTGAGGGATTATCTATTAGTCGGCCTCCTTTGTTCTTCGGGTCAAATTATACATTTTGGAAGAACAGAATGAAAAACTTCATTCAGGCAACAAACATGAGTGCATGGCTGGCAATAGTCCAAGGCCCGTTTGTTCCCTATGAAATTATTGACAGAGTAAAATCTGTCAAGAGTGAGTCTAAGTGGTCAGAGAATGACCTTAAAAAATTACAGAATAATTTTTCGGTTATCAATATGCTTCACTGTGCGTTAGATGCTGCAGAGTACAACAAAATTTCAGGTTGTGAGTCAGCACAAGAAATCTGGAAGAAGCTGGAGGTGACCTATGAAGGAACAAGCAAGGTCAATGAGTCCAAGGTGAATCAACACATGAGACTATACGAGCTGTTTGAGATGAACGAAAATGAAGACATCTCTGAGATGAACTCAAGGTTCACCAATATCATAAATCAGCTTAAGAGACTCGGCAAGAACTTCACAGAAGAAGAACAGGTAAAGAAAATCTTAAGAAGTCTCCCCAAGAGCTGGAAAGCTAAGAAGACGGCTGTGGAAGAAGCTTAGGACCTGACCACGTACAAATATGATGAGCTGATTGGATCTCTGCTGACCCACGGGATCTCCATGAAGAATTTTGAGGCTAAAGAAAAGTATGAGGACAAGAAGCAAAAAACTCTTGTCATGAAAGCTGACTCAACAGAAGCTGACTCATCAGATGATGAGGAAATGGCCATGTTCACAAGAAAGATGGAGAAGCTGTTTAGGAAAAGCGATAAGAACAGCAAAAGGCCATTCAAAAGAAGTGATAAATACAGAGCTGAGTCTAGCGACAGCAGACATAAGAAGGACATCTCCAAGCCCGTTACTTGTTTCGAATGCCATCAAACTGGGCACCTCAAGTCAAGTTTTCCTACTCTGAAGAAAGAAAAGAAGGGTAGCAAAAAAGCAATGGTGGCAACATGGAGTGACAGTGATGAGTCAACCTCGTCAGAAGCTGATGCCACTGAGTCAGCAAACATCTGTTTTATGGCTGACGAAGCTGTTGATGACTGCCGATCTGAGCAAGCTGACCTCTGCGATGGGTCTGACCATGAGGAACACTCTAATGAGGTAACATCTATACCCTTGCTCAGAAATGAAATGGTTAATGCCCTGAGTGATCTCTATACACTGATCAAAAAGTGTAACAAGAAAATAAGAGCACTCAGCAGGCGGTGTGATGAGATTGAAAAGGTCAAACTCAGTGACCTCCGACATCTGCTCCAGGACAATACCAGGCAAGATGAAAATCTAAAAATCATGCATCGGTTTATCTCGGAAGTTCAATCAGATTCTAAGAATCTGAGAAAGGACATCACCTCAATACAGAACCAGCTGAGTTCATCGGCTAAGAAAAGGTTCTACCCAAATGCTGAGTATTTAGGTACTAGTCAGCAAAGATGGTACACTCAGTGGAACAGTCAGTGTGACTGTTGTGGAAAGAGGGGACACACAGTAAATGTGTGTTAGTATGCTCAGCACCGTTGTGCTGACCAAAAATGGAAACACCCTTAAAGGGTAGTTTATTGTGACTTCTATGGGAAATATGGCCACACCATAAATATATGCCGTCACAAAATAAAATATGATGCATCACCTGTTCATTCTAACAAACGAGGACCCAAAAAGAATTGGGTACCTAAAGATAACTAGTTCAATTGCAGGTGAGCCTGAGATGTACTGAGAAGTCAAAGCTATGGTATATTGACAGCGCATGCTCGAGGCATATGACTGGTGATGAAACTCAGTTCATCACACTTGTGCATAAACGAGGAGGAAATGTAAGTTTCGGAGACAACAAAAAGGGTAAGATAGTGGGATCAGGTACTATTGGAGGAAATCCTACTATTGAGTCAGTCTCCCTAGTCAGGGGTCTCAAATATAACCTATTGAGCATTGCTCAGCTGTACGACAGCAGTAGAAAGGTTGTATTTGATGCCACTGAGTGTCGGATACTCGAGGGTAAAACAAATGATTTAATTTTAACTGCCCCTCGTGTTGACAATGTTTTCATGCTGAGTTTAGAAAAGAAGTTTTCGAAAAATATATGCTTAGTGTCAAAGGAAGATAATTCCTGGCTATGGCATAGGAGACTTGGTCATGTAAGCATGGACCTCCTTGCCAAATTAGCAAGAAAGCAATTAGTTGAGGGTTTGCCCAAACTTAGATTTGAGAAGGATCAATTATGCAATGCTTGTCAGCAAGGTAAACAAACCAAAAAGTCTTTTCATAGTAAAAATGTAGTCTCAACCAAGCGTCCGTTAGAATTACTACACTTGGATCTTTTCGGACCAGTCCAGCCGTTGAGCTTGGGTGGTAAGAGATTTTCCTTGGTCATTGTAGATGATTTCTCTCGGTATACTTGGGTCATCTTGCTGAGTAGCAAGGATGAAGCTTTTGAGATGTTTTCAACACTGATTAGAAAACTTGAAAATGACAAAGACCTAAAATTAGCTCACATCCGAAGTGATAATGGCGGAGAATTCAAAAACCAACAGTTTGATGAATTCTGTGAAGTCAGCGGCATTGATCACAATTTCTCTGCTCCTAGAATTCCTCAACAAAATGGGGTAGTTGAGAGGAAGAACAGAACCTTAGTTGTGTTGGGGTTTAGTGTCCTATAGACAATAGTTCTAGGAATATAAACTTAATGTAAATGAAATGTTCTTTATATCATTTGTTTTAATAAGATATGGTTTCATAACTATATAAAGGCAACCACTTTTAAGAACTAAATAAGTCTAATAAAAGGAAATCCCTAAGTTTGTTTAAAGTGATTATAAAGTGTTCATACAAGCATGAAGTGAGAAGAAACTTTATAATAAACTAATAAACTTAAAACCACCCCAAGTCAAGTAATATGTTTAGAAATAGGATTGACATATCACTGCTGAGACTTGCATAGAACAATGTCTTCTATCGAGACAGAGAGCTGATCTCACAAGCTTCAGATGTGCAGATATCTGGACAGTTACATGGATCCGATGAAAGGGAGTTCGTTAGGATTGGGGACCCGACTTGAGATAACATGATGGGTAGATTTATCCTTGTCACCTGTTCATCTCATTGGTATTAATAGGTATAAGTAATCCTAAGACTCAAAGGAATGTTAATTAGTGATTCTGGATTATGGAATGTGATGCTTTGATCCTGTTATAACACGATCCATAACAGAGATGACTTTGGGGTGTGAACGGCAGACGTTGGGTATCACAGGAAGTAATTGCAGGATAGTTATACATTGGATTGAGCATTTGTCACTCCTGATAAATGGGAGATACGTCCAAGGATCGCTTGTGGAAGACTTGACTCTAAATCCTTGCAAGGTGATAGCTTAAGACTTGAAATGCAGATTTCACTTAACCTATCTAATTGGAGTTAACTCGGCCTGTACAAGTAAAACGAACGTCTCGCTATATGTGCCTTGACATTATCCATAGTCATAAGATTCTGTTCAAGGATGTAGTTGATAAAGGATCGAATTATACTATAACTAATACGAAAAGGTCAACGACAGAATCAACCTGTCTTCTTATAGCTCTGGGTGAATGTTTCGGATCTGCTAATCACATTTCGCGTACTCATCCCGTTATGCAAAGATTAAATATAATTTTGAGAAAATTAATTTAATGGTTGCATACGGCTAGAAGCAATAAGAACCTAATAGGTCACACATAAGACTTGGAGCCCAAAAGAGAAACAGATGTTAATTAATTGATGGAAGCCCAACTGAGTTCACTAAGGCCCAGTACATAGGGGGGCGATTTTATGTATATAAAATACATAAATAATTAATTTGATTTTTAACAATTCTAATTAGATTATGATTGTGAATTAAATTAATTAAAGGATAAATAAGTTAGGAGGTTTAATGGGATTAAATTGCTTCTATTATTATCCTGTCAAGTTATTATTATTATCTTTTGATAACATTGAGATATTTACCAAAGGATCAAGGGAGATATTTGCCCAAAACGGCCGTGTATTGATCACCTGATACCGGAATGCCATGGCGTATCAAGCAAGGGGATCCGACAAGCGGATCACCAAGACTTCACCACGTGAGATCCATAGTCAAACCTATGTGGAGATCCACCATAACCCCTCGATCCGCCAGCGGAGCAGCTGAGCCAATTCCGCAATAAAGGCCATTAATGAGCTATTAATGAGCTAACGGACATACTTAAAGGAAACTAGTAATCGCCATTAATGAAGCATTAATGGAGACTTTCTAGTTACTAAAGGTTACAACTTCATGACTATATATAGCTTGCATCTCAAGCTATCAAGGTACACATTCACACAAGCTTAGTAACCCTACTTTGTCAATTCAGTTTATTCCTCCTTATTCTATACTGACTTTGGCATCGGAACTTCCCCCCGTCGAACCCAACGACGCCCCCATAGGGACAGAGGCTAATCGGAAATTCTCCACTAGTCATCAATTGGTGCGGTGAACGTGGACCCTTGACCAAATAAAGGGTTTTCGTTCACAGTAAGACATGACGATTGGAGATCAGAATCCCTCATCAGGGATTGAAACATCGTTGGTAACACCATCAAGCCTGTTGGTCCCTTATAACGTAACAGGTTAGTTCCAAGGGGGGGATAGGAACTATTTAAAATTTTAGTACATTAAGGCCGACTTCTTTTACTTTGAAAAGGAAATACACAGTGCGCTGAGTGAAGTAAGACACTAGCTTAATCAACTGGTGACTAAGTCAGCTTCTTTCTTTGAGTTAGGAGATAGTACTTGAGTCTATTCCTGAACTCAGATACTTAATCCACACAACTCAGCGTGACCTCTTTACTTGGTCAGTTTTGTTTAAGCAAGCAATATATATATTAAAGGAGTTTAAGGTTAGAACGATGTTACTCAGCAGATTTATCCAGGTTCGACCTCTATGCCTATGTCCTGTCCCCGGAACACGTTCCGAGCTTTCGAATTCTCTACTGAGCTCTTTAACGGTAGAGCATCAAACCTTTTACAACAAGAAGCTGAGTATAACAAGAGTACCTTCCTCTTTACCTCTACTCACTCCTATTCTATTGCTGAGTACTATAACCGAGTACTCAGCCTCTCCTTTCTAATTCTAGAAATGATAATAAGTTTGTCCTAAACAACAATTGCTAAGACACTTTAGATGATTGGATAATCACTCTAGACTTTTACACAGTAATATGGAAATTGGTGTAAGTATTTGCTTTTCTTTTTCACACAGATTCTTCGAGTAGAAATTTTTTCAGCGTAATGGCTTGGTGAAGATCTGCATCGAATGAAGCAACTGAAAGGCCTATTTATAGTGACACTTGAGGTATCGGTTATTTCAAATTTCTAAATAACCGTTGGAGGGAAACGGCTTGATGTCGTTGTCACTCAGTACACGCTCAGTGCCGTTGGCCAATCAGATTATTGCATCTTCTGTCTTCGGTCAATGCTGGGCAGCTTTTAGACAGACAGGCAGAATGTTTCGCCTTTTATGGCAAAGTCTTCCAGACAGCTTTTTGTGTCTTCTGAACTTTGCCCAAAGTAGAAATACTTTGTCTTGAAGTTGTTCCTTGCTCAGCTGCTGTCTTGTACTCTTTGTCGTCCAACTCAGCAGCTTTGTTCCGAAGTAGATAAAGAAGGTCTTCTAGATCCTTCTTCATGCTGAGCTGTGTTTTGTTCATAACGACAGCGTTTTGTTTACACGGGCCGAGTTGTCTTGGGCCTTTGACTTTCCTTTGGGCATTTAGCCTTTTTAGTCTCTATGTCTTATAAACAATTTAACTCAACATTGAACAAACACATTAGTGTAATAAATCAAAGCATTTAAACTTAGTGTGTTTAGAATATTTTTAATCATATACTTAAATAATTTTGTCAAATCAAAATCATGTGGAAAGGTGTTTCAACAAACTCCCCCATTTTGATGTTGGCAAAACTATTCAGTGAAGAACTCAGTTTTGAGCTCCCCCATGATAGTTGACCTTTTATAACTTAATAAACTCCCCCGTAAGGGCTGAGCTACTGACACAGTTTTACTCTAAATAGTTTAAGGTTTAATCGAGTAAGTCCTAGGTCAGTTTTCAAATAAAGGTCAACTCATGAAACATATTCTATTAACTCAGTTTTAAGCGGAAGATCTAACTATCAGAGAGCGCTGAGTATTTTGTTGTTCAATGAGTCTTATAAGACAATGTTAACAGCATACAATCAGAAGTCATTAAGAATGATAAACACAGTTGATGTATGCAAAACATAAAAGCTCAGCATCGCATAAGATTTTAATCAAGTTGAAAAATTTGATGCAAGCATAGTATTAATAAGTAGTCAGCATTATACATAACAGGGATACTCAAGACTTAGAAGCTAGCTATCCAAACTAAGCTATTTTTTCTTATGTATCAGTTTTCCTTTTCCCTTAAGCTGACTACTTCCAGCAACCTCATGCTGAGTTCTGCCTGTTTGTTCTTTCTCCCCCGTTTTGGCAGCATCGGGAGGAGGAGGCCTAAAGGTGTTGTTTTGAGCAGCTTCAGATATGCGAGCTGAGAAGTCCTTTAGCTTGCTGGTGCTTTCATTTATGCCATCAAAGATAGCAACACCATCGTCGAATACCTCTTGAGGCACACCAATTTCAGCAGCGCTGAGGATGCTCAGTGCGTAGGCTTAAGATTTACCCATCCAAGTAAGTGTATCAGTCAGCGCAGCATAAGCCTGATGAAACATCTTGAGCAGAGATGAGTCATAGTACTGACGCTGAATGTTGGAATGACGGACATAGGTAAAGATTTGATGTGTATACTGGAGAATCTCATTCTGCTTCATCTAGTCAGTGTCCATTTCTGCCTTGTTTAGATTCAGAAGATGAACAGCTTCGCCGATCTGTTCTACTGAGCATTGGGAGTAAGAGGAAAGCTGATGGTTTGTCTTCTCTTGCTTAGTTTGAAGCTGAGTGAATAATTGATGAACTTCGGTAGAAGTTGCATACCCTGAGTTCGCAGCTGACAAGGCTTGAAATTGTCCCTAAAGGGAGTTGATATGTTGAACCATGGTCAGCTGGAGTTCAGCCAGCTTTGTTATGGACGTCTGCTTTGGTTGTTGGGCTTGGGTATTGATCATTACACTGAGCAAGTCTTTTAGACCTCGAACCTCGTTGAGAAGTTGAGTGACTTGTGGAAGCTGAGTGGATTCATTTTCGGCAGACCCAGCAGCAGTGTTAGAATTTTGATGAACGTCTTGGATCAAGGCCTGAGCCGAGTTAATTATCCTTCTACCAGACTCAGTGGCAGTGAGGTAATTGAATGAGTCTTTATTATTTTGACCAGCTGGTGGAGGAGTGAGATTCAATACATCATTTGTAGTGCCAGTGGGGTCATTAACTGGTCTTGGTGTGTCAACCTGCACTTGTTCTTGAGGATGGAGAGGTGATTGTACAGCAGCATTGGATGCAGGTTCAGTGTCAGACTGAAGCTGACTTTCTGTTGAAGGTTGGATAGGTTCAGTGCTGACTGGAGCAGGAATTTCCTTAGCCGGCAGAGGGCTAGGTTCAGCATCTGCATTGAGAATTGGCTCGATGTGAGTTGGGTTCTCAGAAGCATCTAAGTCGGCTTGTTCCTGTGGAAGAGAAACAGAGGCTTGCTTTTCAGTGTGCTCTAGCAGAGTAGTAGAAGATTTCTTGAAGAATTTTAGCTTTATAGTTGATGGATCGGTGGATGATCTTTTCTGTGTTAAGTTATCCATGACATCAAGCACAGTTGTTGGGTGTGCCTTGACAAGTCTTCTTCTTTTTCCCTAGGTCCTTGGAGGAGTGGGATCAGCGTGAATTGATTGAATTGAATGAGATGGAGAATTTACTCCTTCATCAGCATCCTGCTGTTCAGTTTGCTCAGCTTCATCTTCTGCAGTCAACTCAGTGTGAGTTGGCTCAGCATCTTCTTCACTTGCTGTCTCCTCAGTGTCATCCTGACCACTCTCTTCTCCTTCTTCTTCTTGCTCATCATCCTAATCTTCCTCATCTAATTCTTCTTCCATCTGTTCAATGAACTGATCATCCAGTTCAACTTCATCTATTTGTTGCTCAGCGGCAATGCCTTGACTCTGAGCATAGTGAGAGTCATCAGGAACAAAGAAGCCAGCAGGAATGGCGTCAACTGGACTTAACTCCGAAGAGTTCTTCTGCTTCTTACTCAGAGGTTCTTCATCAACACTTTCCCTTTCATCTGCCTCAGGCTCATCTTGCCTAGATCTTTTCTCAGTTGACTTAGGCTCAGCTTGTGCAATTGTTCCTTTGGACACAATTTTTATCTTCTTAGGAGCGGGAACAGCTTCCTTAGCGGTGCTTTGCACAGCTTTCCTCTTCCTGTCAGCAGGGGCCTTAGTTCTTTTGCCCTTTTTGATTACCGTTCCCTCAGCATTTGGGTCAGCAGCACCTTTTGCTTTCTTGATTGGCTGATTAAACTTTAGAGCAAATAGGGCAGCGGCAGTAATCTCTGATCCTTTGGCTTTGGTTTCCTGCATTAGGTCTACTCGGTGGTCAAGGAGGATTTTGGTAATGAGTGAACCCAGCCTAAGAGTTCCAGTGCTTCTTTGAAAACCGGCTATCAAGAATACTGGCATGTTGATGGGCTTGTAGGTCAGCATATGCCATATGAAGCATTGCTCAAAGTTTGTTGCTGAGCTGGTGCAATTTATCTTAGGGTAGATGTAATTGGTCAGTAGGTAGTGTGCCATCTTTTGGTGTTGGCCCATTGAAGTACTGGAGATTTCGCCAGCATGGCCAGTCAGTTTGCAGAACGTAGTGGAATACCCAGTAACGTACTGATCTCCAGACTTCCTAAGAATGGCTCCTTCATTCTTGAGTTTCAGAAGGCTGGCTAGGTAGGTGGGATTGATGAAGATGATTTTGCCCTTCACCTTGGTGGCTAAGTGGTCCTGATTCTCATCAGCGACACACAAGTTGTGGTAGAATTCCCTTACCAGGTCAGGGTAGGTATTGTAGCTTATTGAGAACAGCTCGGTCCAGCCATTCTTCGAAATCCACTCACAGAATGGTTGCTCTTTTTCCACAAATTCTTTTGAGAACCACCTTGAGTAGTCAATTTTGTATTCCCTGACGTTCTCATAGACCTTGGTGTAGGTTCGTTGCTTAGGTTTCTTCGTCTTAGAAGAGTTACCTTGGTCAGTCTGGTTTTTCTTACTCGGTGTGGTAGCTTTGGTTTGATCATGCTGGGTAGGAGACTTAAGGTTTCCAGCAGATTGGTGACCGGCATCGGAGATGTTTACAGAGTCGTTCGTCATTTTCGTAGAGAAGATTTGAAGGATTTGAAGATTTTGAGAGAGAAAATATTTATGCCAGAGAATTATGTAAGCGTAAAGAGATAAAAATGGGGATTTGCCCATTATATATAGAGGTGAGAGGTGGATCTTATCGTATCCATGTGTCAGTTTGTCCTTGGGATTGTCAACCGACAAGGATAATGGCATTTATGACACATTGGTGCATACGTCATCCTAGGTGGCTATTCGCGTGCTTTAGCATTAAGTGCAACGAATCGATTTACTCAGTGTGAGAATCCTAAACGTTCTATATTCTGAGTAGTCAGTTTTATACAAACGGATGGTTTAAGTAATTGGTTGCTCAGTTTGAGATAACTACTCAGTGCGCATATTTGCTCAGTATGTGATGTTCATTCACTTAGCATTAAACGCTCAGCATACATCTATTCACTCAGCAAATAGTAGCATAAATCATTCAGCATGGTAATTTACTCAGCATGAATCTATATTTAGAACTGGAATTTACTGAAGAGGATTAAACATACCAATGGCTTCTCTCAGTATGCTGAACTGCTCACGAGCCAGTGGCTTCGTGAAGATATCCGCAAGCTGCTCATCAATTGTGACATAGGTTAGCTTGATCTCACCTTTGAGTACATGGTCTCTAATGAAGTGATGTATGATGCTGACATGCTTCATCCTGCTGTGCTGAATTGGGTTCTTTGATAGATCAATTGCACTTTTGTTATCACATCTGACCTCAATTGTCTTTGTTTGAACACCATAGTCTTCAAGCTGTTGCTTAATCCAAAGGACTTGAGCAACATAGTGTCCAACAGCAATGTACTCAGCTTTAGTGGTAGACAAGGCTACTGACGCCTGCTTCTTGCTGAACTAGGATACAAGACAGCTTCCTAGGAAGTGGCATCCTCCAGAGGTGCTTTTTCGTTCAAGCTTGTCTCGTCCATAGTCAGCGTCAGTGTATCCAATGAGTGTAAAATCATGAGTGTTGGGATACCATAAACATGCGTTCACTGAGCTTTGCAAATATCTAAGGATTCTTTTTACAGCTATGTAATGAGATTCCTTAGGGTTAGATTGATATCTAGCACAGTAGCGTACTGAGAACTGAATGTCCGGTCTACTCGTTGTTAAGTAAAGTAGAGAGCCTATTATACCTCGATACAATTTACTGTCTACCGACTTACCATTCTCGTCAGCACAAAGGACAGTGTCAGTGCCCATAGGAGTAGATATTGGCTTGCAATTTTCAAGATCGTATTTCTTCAATATCTCATTGGCATATTTAGCTTGACTGATGAAGATTCCATTTTTCCCTTGTTTGATTTGAAGTCCAAGAAAGAAGTTGAGTTCTCCCATCATTGACATTTCAAACTCAGACTGCATTTGCTTGCTAAATTCCTTGCACATTGACTCATTAGTAGCACCGAAAATAATATCATCAACATATATTTGAGCCAGCAGGGTGTCTTTACCCTTTCTCTTAATGAATAAGGTTGTATCAGCTTTGCCTCTGACATAATTTCTAGTCAGCAGGAAACTGGTCAGCCTCTCATACCAAGCACGTGGTGCTTGCTTGAGGCCGTATAGAGCCTTTTTTAGTTTATAAACGTGGTTTGGGAATTTAGGATCCTCAAACCCTGGAGGCTGATTAACATAAACTTCCTCGTTTATAACTCCATTAAGGAATGCACTCTTAACATCCATTTTGAAACAGTTTAAAGTTCATATAACTTGCATAAGCGCATAAAATTCTAATAGCCTCTAGCCTTGCCGCTGGGGCAAAGGTCTCACCGTAGTCAATACCTTCTTGCTGACTGTAGCCCTGAGCTACAAGTCTTGCTTTGTTCCTGACTACATTTCTTTGTTCATCCAGCTTGTTGCGGAAGACCCATCTTGTTCCAATGGTCTTCTGACTCCTTGGATGTGGCACTAACTCCCATACATCGTTTCTTCTGAATTGATCAAGTTCCTCTTGCATTGCGCTCATCCAGAATTCATCATGCTCAGCATAAGCGAAGTTCTTTGGTTCCTGAACTGACACGAAGGCTACGTTGCTAAGGTATCTCCTGAGTTGATTTCTTGTCATCAGGGTATTCTCAGCGGCATCAAGAATAGCACTCTCTGAGTGTCCTCTTGGTATCCTTATCTCCTTAGGTAGATTGATGTCTTGTGCTGTCTGTGTTTCAACAATCTCTGCAGGTGTAGACTGGTCAGTGAAAACAATTTGAGGTTCACTTTTACCTTTGGTCAGCCCTTGAGGGAATGACTCAGAGGTTGTATCTTGATCAGCGGGTACTGAGTGTGAATCATCCTCGGTTAGCGGCTGATATCTTCCTGCAGGGTTAGTTTCGTCGAACTCAACATGTATTGACTCTTCTAAAACTTGAGTTCATTTATTGAAAACTCTGTATGATTTGCTGTTTGTTGAGTAGCCTAAAAAGATAGCTTCATCAGCTTTTGAGTCAAACTTAGCTAAGCTATCTTTGGTATTCAAAATAAAACAATTACAGCCAAAGGCACGAAAGTATCCAATATTGGGCTTTCGTCCTTTCCAAAGTTCGTAGGGAGTTTTCTTTAGTATAGGTCTAACAAGAGCCCTATTAAGAATATAGCACGCTGTGTTGACATCTTCTCCCCAAAAGTACTTTGGAAGCCTATGCTCACTCAGCATTGTCCTGGCTATTTCAACCAAGGTTCTGTTCTTCCTTTCAACAACCCCATTTTGTTGAGGTGTTCTAGGAGCAGAAAAATTATGGTCAATGCCGTTGGTTTCACAGAATTCAACAAACTATTGGTTCTTGAATTCTCCACCATTATCACTTCGGATGTGAGCCAATTTAGTTCTTTATCATTTTCAAGTTTTCTAACCAAATTTGAAAATGTCTCAAAGGTCTCAACCTTGCTACTCAGCAAGATGATCCAAGTGTACCGAGAAAAGTCATCTACAATGACCAAGGAAAATCTTCTTCCTCCCAGACTCAGCGGCTGGACTGGACCGAAGAGATCCAAGTGTAGTAACTCTAATGGACGCTTAGTTGAGACAATGTTTTTGCTATGAAAAGATTGTTTGGTTTGTTTTCCAGCTTGGCAAGCGTGGCATAGTTGATCTTTTTCAAATTTAAGTTCTGGCAGTCCCTCAACCAATTGCTTTCTTGCTAATTTGGTCAGGAGGTCCATGCTTACATGACCAAGTCTCCTGTGCCATAGCCAGGAATTTTCTTCCTTTGATACTAAGCATACAGTTTTTGAAAACTTTTTCTCTAAGTTCAGCATGAAGACATTATCAATGCGAGGGCAGTTAAAATTAAATCATTAGTCTTACCCTCGAATATTTTACATCCAATGTCATCAAATATAACTTTTCTCCCATTGTCACATAGCTGAGCTATGCTGAGTAAGTTATATTTGAGTCCGCTGACTAGGGAGACAGACTCAATAGTATGATTACCTCCAATGGTTCCTGACCCTCCTATCTTACCCTTTTTGTTGTCTCCAAAACTTACGCTTCCTCCTCGTTTACGCTCAATGGTGATGAACTGAGTTTCATCACCAGTCATATGCCTCGAGCATGCGCTGTCAATATACCACATCTTTGACTTCTCAGCACACCTCAGGCTTACCTGCAATGTAGCTAGTTACTTTTAGGTACCCAATTCTTTTTGGGTCCTTGCTTGTTAGGTTCAACAGGTAAAGCATCATATTTTATTTTATGGCGGCATACTTGGACAGTATGGCCATTCTTTCCACAAAAGTCACAGCTGACCTTCCGTTTAGGATGTCTCACTGACTGGTCAGCACCCCAGTGTTGAGCGTGCCAGCACACCTTTGTGGTGTGTCCTTTCTTCCCATAGAAGTCACACTGGACATTCCGCTGAGGATTCCATCTCTGCTAACCAGTACTTTGGTACTGAGTATTCAGAGGAATATTTCTTTGGTTTGAAACCTTTAGTTGGTTCTGAATGGATGTGACGTCCTTTCTCAGTTTCTTAGAATCTGATTGGACCTCAGAGACAAAATTTTGCATAGTTCCAATGTTGCTATGCAAATCTGAGTTGTCCTGAAGAAGATATCGAAGGTCACTCAGTTTGACCTCCTTAACCTCGTCACATCGCCTGCTAAGTGCTCTAACCTTTTTATTACACTTTTTGACAAGTGTGTAGAGGTCACTCAGGGCATTAACCATTTCATCTATGAGCAAGGGTAGTGATATTACCTCAGTTGAATGTTCCTCATCGTCAGATGCAATGGAGGGGTCAGCATGCTCAGAAACACATGGCTCAGCAAGTTCGTCAGCCATGAAACAAATCTTTGCTGACTCAGTGGCATCAGCTTCAGATGATGATGAATCATCACTATCACTCCAGGTTGCCACCATTGCCTTCTTGCCGTTCTTTCTTTCTTTCCTCAGCGAGGGACAACTTGACTTGATATGGCCAGTTTGATGACATTCAAAGCATGTAATGGGCTTTGAGCTGTCCTTCTTGTACTTGCTATCGCTGGAGTCAGCTTTGTACTTATCAAACTTTTTATAAGGCTTCTTAGAATATTTGTCATTCTTTTTGAACAGCCTTTTCATCTTCCTGGTAAACATAGCCATCTCTTCATCGTCTGTTGAGCTTCCATCAGTGGAGTCAGCTTTCATGACAAGAGACTTTTGCTTCTTGTCTTCAGACTTTTCCTTCACCTCGAAATTCTTCATCGAGATCTCATGGGTCAGCAGTGAGCCGATGAGTTCATCATACTTATAGGTGGTTAAGTCTTGAGCTTCCTCAACAGCGGTCTTCTTTACTTGCCAGTTTTTAGGAAGACTCCTAAGAATCTTCTTGACTTGTTCTTCCTCAGTGAAGATCTTCCCAAGTCTCTTGAGCTCGTTGATGATGTTTGTAAACCTTGCATTCATGTAAGAGATTCCTTCATCATCGTTCATTTCGAACAGCTCGTATAGTCTCATCTGCTGGTTCACCTTAGACTCCTTCACTTTGTTGGTTCCTTCGTAGGTGACCTCTAGCTTCTTCCAGATCTCTTACGCTGACTCGCAACCTGAAATCTTGTTATATTCTGCAGCATCAAGCGCACAGTGAAGCATGTTTATAGCCGAAGCGTGATTTTGTAGCTTCTTGAGATCATCTTCTGTCCATTTGGCCTCAGCTTTGACAACTGTTTGGCCAGCCACAACTTCAATAGGAACAAATGGGCCTTGGACTATTGAAAGCCATGCACTCATATTTGTTGCCTGAATAAAGTTTTTCATCCTATTCTTCCAGAAGGTATAGTTAGACCCGAAGAATAGGGGAGGCCGAGTAATGGACAGCCCCTCAGGTAAGATCTGAGTTGTCTGGTTTCCTAGGAGAAACCGAGTGCTGTTTTTAGCCATAGTGGGGATCAGCTCAAGGTAGTTAAACCTTTCTCAGTGAGCTTTTAAGCTCTGATACCACTTGTTGGTCCCTTATAACGCAACAGGTTAGTTCCAAGGGGGGGATAGGAACTATTTAAAATTTTAGTACGTTAAGGCTGACTTCTTTTACTTTGAAAAGGAATTACACAGCGCGCTGAGTGAAGTAAGACACTGGCTTAATCAACTGGTGACTAAGTCAGCTTCTTTCTTTGAGTTAGGAGATAGTACTTGAGTCTATTCCTGAACTCAGATACTCAATGCACACAACTCAGCATGACCTCTTTACTTGGTCAGTTTTGTTTAAGCAAGCAATATATATATATATATTAAAGGAGTTTAAGGTTAGAACGATGTTACTCAGCAGATTTATCCAGGTTTGGCCTCTATGCCTACGTCCTGTCCCCGGAACACGTTCCGAGCTTTCGAATTCTCTACTGAGCTCTTTAACGGTAGAGCATCAAACCTTTTACAACAAGAAGCTGAGTATAACAAGAGTACCTTCCTCTTTACCTCTACTCACTCCTATTCTATTGCTGAGTACTATAACCGAGTACTCAGCCTCTCCTTTCTAATTCTAGAAATGATAATAAGTTTGTCCTAAACAACAATTGCTAGGACACTTTAGATGATTGGATAATCACTCTAGACTTTTACACATTAATATGGAAATTGGTGTAAGTATTTGCTTTGCTTTTTCACACAGATTCTTCGAGTAGAAATTTGGTCAGCGTAATGGCTTGGTGAAGATATGCATCGAATGAAGCAACTGAAAGGCCTATTTATAGTGACACTTGAGGTATCGGTTATTTCAAATTTCGAAATAACCGTTGGAGGGAAACGGCTTGATGTCGTTGTCACTCAGTACACGCTCAGTGCCGTTGGCCAATCAGATTATTGCATCTTCTGTCTTCGGTCAGTGCTGAGCAGCTTTTAGACAGACAGGCAGAATGTTTCGCCTTTTATTGCAAAGTCTTCCAGACAGCTTTCTGTGTCTTCTGAACTTTGCCCAAAGTAGAAATACTTTGTCTTAAAGTTGTTCCTTGCTCAGCTGCTGTCTTGTACTCTTTGTCGTCCAACTCAGCAGCTTTGTTCCGAAGTAGATAAAGAAGGTCTTCTAGATCATTCTTCATGCTGAGCTGTGTTTTGTTCATAACGACAGCGTTTTGTTTACACGGGCCGAGTTGTCTTGGGCCTTTGACTTTCCTTTGGGCCTTTAGCCTTTTTAGTCTCTATGTCTTATAAACAATTTAACTCAACATTGAACAAACACATTAGTGTAATAAATCAAAGCATTTAAACTTAGTGTGTTTAGAATATTTTTAATCATATACTTAAATAATTTTGTCAAATCAAAATCATGTGGAAAGGTGTTTCAACAAAGCCAACCTATAACAAGCGCTGGTCGCGTTGATGTGGATGCTCCTACGACGCATGGTGAGAGGTGTATGTCACCGGATTCATTCATTGAAATATGTGCGGGAGCCATAAAGAAGAGAGTTTGGATCTGAGATGGAGAACCGCCTAAGGTCATTCATGTTAATTCCCCCGCTTCGGCGCATGGCACCAACTTCTACAGCATCTCAATGGCCACATGCAGCCATAGGATTGAATGCCCATGATTCTTCATTTTTCCAAACTCAACCTGCGGATTCCATGGTGATTACTACCGTCGCAGCCGGTAACCCACCACTCAATCGGCAACTATTTTCTGATGGAGCAGAAGAGAGTCGAAGGAATGATCAAACTTTCCGGGGGGACCAATCAACCCTAGGGTGAATCTGGGCGGATCAGGTGCCCCTAGTCGCCCACGGTCGAATCTCCCAGAAGGCGGATCAGAAGGTCGAAGACATAAAAAACGAAGGAAGGGAAACGGCAGGCGATCAAAGTCACCTTCACCTCAGAGGCAGAGGTCATCCCGACGGGGTAAGAGGCCAGTAGAGACACCTCATCCGGATAGGCCACAACCACCGTCGAACCAAACGGAAGATAAACAGGCTCCTCCTGGAGGACATGCAGGTGGAGGGGGGCGTTCGCCATCAGATCCGTCGTCCGGCTCTAGCTCCTCATCATCTCCGAGTCGATCTCCGAACAAGAGACCTCCGAGTAGATCTCCAAATAGGAGACGCCCCCGAGCGGATCCAGGCAATCTAGCAGATCTAGTTAGAGCTGAGGTGCTTCGCATAAACAAAGAGAATGCCAAGTATAACCCATTCGCCAATCGTGATTCGCCCTTCACGGCGTGGATTGAAGCTGAGGAGACAGATAGGCACTTCAAAATTCCTAATATCCCAGAGTACATAGGCGCAGACAACCCCGAAGCCCATGCCAGAAAGTACCGAATGTTGCTTAGCCTTAATCAAGCCAGTGAAGCGGTATTATGCCGGATGTTTATCACCACGCTAGGAGGACCTGCTTATGATTGGTTCCAATCTTTACCTCCCGGATCGATAGACAGCTGGGATCAGTTGAGTAGAGAGTTTTGTGCCAAATTCGTCGGATGTATCCCTCCAGTGGTCAAATCACGGAAGCTTTTTGAGTTGAAACAGAAAGCAAGTGAACCCCTTCGAGAATATGTAGACAATTTCAACAAATTATGTATACGAATTGTCGATGTGGATGTCTCCATGGCGGTGGAAGCTCTAGTGAAAAACACCACATGTAAAAGCTTGCAGGAGGATCTGATCAGGAAGAAGCCCAGAGATATGGCAGAGTTAATAGAACGATGCAAGGACTTCATGGAAGTGGATGATATCCACCGGGAGTCAGTGTCTCCGCCTAGAAAGGACAAGGGCGAATCTCGACGACAGGATAAAGAGAAGGACAAGAATCTTGATTCGTCATCCAGAGGCCGACGTAGAGGCTCTAAGAACAAATTGGCATACATGTCGTCGTTTACACCATTAAACGCCTCCAAAAGCGAAGTGCTGATGTGGATAGAGAACAGCCAGCACAAGCGGAGCATTTCATACCCCGATCCAAAAGGGGGGAGTACACCAACACCGGGAAAAATTCCAAAAATTATTGCAAATGCCATAGGAGGAATGGTCATGATACGGACGCATGCTGGGAGTTGGCCAGAGAGATAGAAAGGCTTATCGAAAGGGGAAAGCTAGACAGGTTCGTCCAAAACGATAACAAAAAAGGAGATGGTGATAGATCAAAAGACGATCAGAAAAAGAAGGCGAAAGGCACCATCAATGTCATAGCGGGCGGACCAGGATATCAACCTGTGCTGAAAAAAGAAAAAACCACTGCTCTGGATAGGGCATCACTTAATCGCCTTTTTACGGATGTAGGCCCGGAGATTCCTCCTCATGCAGATGCACTGGTCATTACCATGATGATAGAAGGATGGGAGATGAAAAGAGTAATGATTGACACCGGAAGTTCGTGCAATGTCATCACAAGAGGGGCATTCGCCAAGCTTATGGTCGATCCCATACAAGTGGAAACAACCATAGTGGACATCTTAGGGGTAACAGGGCACACCATTCAAACAAAAGGCCAGGTAACACTAGATTGTGAATTGACAGATGAAGATCAAATCTGGAAGGGAGATCTGGAATTCTCCATCCTAGATGGCCAGTTAGCTTACAATATCATCCTTGGGCGACCCTTCATCTCTGAAGCCGCATCTCTCATCTCCATACGCCACTTAACTATTTACATCCCCACGGCCAAGGGAGGTGTAATGATTAGAGGAAACCAAAAAGTTGCTCAAGAGACGTATTCGACATCCTTAATGATTCGCCCGCAGTCTAAAGATGAGGACGAGGAGGAACTTGTCACAATGGCCTTAGGTGAAACAGAGATGTACCTGATGGCGGATGAAAAACAGGTACGAATGGCTAAAGGGCTAAAGGGAGAGATTAAGGAAGCTATTACCAAAGTTCTCCATGAGTCAGAGGATGTTTTTGTGTGGAAAGATGAGATTCTTCCAGGGATTAGTCCGGATGTGATCACTCACAAACTCAACATTGACAAGGACGCGTTCCCGGTGGCACAAAAACGGAGAAACCATGGTCCTGAAAGGCAGAAGGTGATAGAAGAGGAGATCACCAAGCTCAAACGGGCGGACGCCATTGAAGAGGTTCTTTATACACAGTGGCTGGCAAATGTGGTCCTAGTCAAAAAAGCAGGCGGATCATACCGCATGTGTATTGACTTCACAGATCTCAACAAAGCTTGTCCCAAAGACAACTACCCCCTGCCGTGTATTGATATCCTAGTAGATGGAACCGCAGGACACGCCATGTACTCCTTTATTGATGTAAAGTCGAGTTATCACCAGATCCCGATGGAGCCTTCGGATAGAATCAAAACTTCGTTCGTGACACACCAAGCCACCTATTGCTTCAAAGTCATGCCCTTTGGGCTTAAGAACGCGGGGGCAACCTATCAACGGATGATGAACAAAATATTCGAAGGAAGCAAATGTGATAACTTTTCTGTCTATGTGGATGATATGATTATCAAAAGTACCACTGTGGAGAAGCATGCGGATGATATAAAGGAGGTACTGGGCGTACTCCGACATCACAACATTAAATTGAATCCAGAGAAATGTACCTTTGGAGCGACGTATGGAAAATTCTTGGGACTCATGATCAGCCAGAAGGGAGTGAGCCCAAACCCCGACAAGATCAAAGCTATCCTGGAAATGAAAATGCCGCAGAATATTAGAGAAGTGCAACATCTTAACGGGCGTATTATAGCCTTGGGCAGGTTTATCTCATGTTCAGCTCGCAGGTGTCAACCCTTTTATGAAGTGATCAAGAAGCAAAAGGCGTTTGAATGGAGCGAAGATTGTAAAAAAGCCTTCGAAAGGATCAAACGATTTCTCACAGAACTGCCCCTGATGAGTCGACCCTTGAAAGGTGAGAATCTCTACATGTATGTCTCAGTTACAGATAAATTCGTTTGCACGGTCATGATAAGGGAAGAAGATGGCCAGCAGTATCCAATTTATTACGTAAGCAAAGTATTAAAAGATGCCGAAACCCGCTATTCCAAGCTGGATAAAATGGCGTTGGCCGTTGTCACCACTTCAATACGCCTTAGGCCCTACTTTCAGGCTCATACAGTCATAGTTCGCACAAGAATACCAATGAGGAAAGTATTGCAAAAGCCAGAAACTTCGGGGAGATTGATGGAATAGGCAATCCGTCTAGGAGAATTCGATGTTCGTTATGAAAGTCGATCAGCCCTAAAAAGTCAAGTCTTGGCAGACTTTGTGAATGAATTCACTGAAGAGGGAATGAATCTCCCCAAATCTAAAGTTGAGGAATGGACAATGTATACAGATGGGGCTTCATCGGCAGAAGGCACAGGTATTGGCATCGTGATCAAAGGTCCCCAATATATAAAACTACATTACGCTGCAAAATTGGACTTCCTCGCAACCAACAATGTCGCAGAGTACGAAGCCTTGATATTGGGACTGCGCCTATTAAAGGAAATCACTCCCGAACGGATCGTAATCTACAGTGATTCCAAATTAATGGACAACCAGGTGATCAAGAATTTTGAGGTAAAAGATGACATTCTGGCCAAATATGTTAAAGAGGTTAAGAAATTGTTGAACCACCTCGAAGCCAAAGAAACCAATGTTGGTCCCTTATAACGTGACAAGTTAGTTCCAAGGGGGGGGGGGATAGGAACTATTTAAAATTTTGTTCGTTAAGGCTGACTTCTTTTCTTATGAAAAGGTTTACACAGCGTCACTAAGTAGATTCAAGACACAAGCTTAGTCAATTTGTGACTAAGTCTGCTTCTTTACTTGAGTCAGGAAATAGCACTTAGAGTCTATTCCTGAACTCAGCTTCTTAGTGGACTTAACTCAGCGTGAGTTCTTTACTTAGTCAGTTTTATAGCAAGTAATATATATTAAAGGAGTTTAAGGGTTAGAAAGATATTACTCAGCAGACTTATCCTGGTTCGGCCTCTCCGCCTACGTCTAGTCCCCGGAACTCGTTCCGAGCTTTTTGAATTCTCTACTGAGCTCTTTAAAGGTAGAGCACGAAACCTTATACAGATAGAAGCTGAGTATAACAATAGTACCTTCCTCTATACCTCTACTCACTCCTATATCTACCGCTGAGTACTATAACCGAGTACTCAGCCTCTCCTTTCTATTCTTCTAGAAATGATAAAGTGTTTGTCCTAAACAACAATTGCTAAGACACTTTAGATGATTGAAAATCACTCTAGACTTTTACACAATAATATAGAATTTGGTGTAAGGTATTTGCTTTGCTTTTCTCACAAAAACTTCAAGTATGAATTTGGTCAGCGTTTCGACTAATTGAAGATCTGCATCGATTGAAGCAAGTGGATGGCCTTTATATAGTGACACTTGAGGCACCTGGTCATTTTGAATTTCGAAATAACCGTTGGAGGGAAACGACTTCCTGTCATTGTCAGTCTGGGCGTGCACAGCGTCGTTGGCCAATAGGATTCACGCATCTTCTGTCTTCGTCAGTCTTCGGCAGAATGTTTCGACATTTAAGGAAAAGTCCACGAGACAGCTTCCTGCGCCTTCTGAACTTTTCCCAAAGTAGAAATACTTTGTCTAGAAGTTGAACATTGTCTGCCGCTGTCCAGACTGCATTGTCGTCCAACTCAGCAGCTTCCACTTGAAGCTTTTGCTTCGAAGGCTTCTCGATTCTTCTTTTGCTGAGTCGTCGTTTTGCTTGATACGACTTCGTTTTGAACTCTTGGGCCGAATGGTCTTGATGTGTTGACTTGGGCTTGACTTCTACTTTAAGGGCCTTTGGGCTTTTTAATCTTAATGTCTTGTAAACAATTTAACTCAACATTGAACAAACACATTAGTGTAATAAATCAAAGCATTTAAATTTAATGTGTTTAGAATATTTTTATCATTAAATAATTTTGTCAAATCAAAATCATGTGGAAAGGTATTTCAACAAACTCCCCCATTTTGATGTTAAGGCGAAATCTCAGGAGTTAGGATCCTAGCTCACTAAAGGATTTGTGAAATTCTTCGAATTAATATGGAGGGTTATTAATTTGGCAAAATAGTGGGAGCAATCTGAAATAAATTAAAAGGCCTATAATTTTAGATTGTTATAGTTTAAAGTAAATGAATAACATACGTTTACTCTTTCTCACTCTCAGCACCAATCTGCAAAACACATTTACCGATAACAAGTTGAATAGTTCAAACTTCACCGACTGGTATCGCAACCTCAAAATTGTTTTGAAGTTCGATAAAATAGGGTATGTATTTGATACATCGATACCCCCTATCCCTAATAATGATGCTCCAAATCGAGGAAATCGATGCTTACAAGAAGCACAAGGCTGATGACGATCATGCCGGATGCATCATACTTGCATCGATGACATCGGAATTACAAAGGCAACTATGCATGTTCTATTATCATGCGCCTAAAGGAATTGTTTGGGAAACAAACCAGGTGCAAACGCTACGAGATATCCAAATGGTTATATCGTTGCAGGATGTAAGAGGGCACATCAATCATGACACATTATGTCAAGATGATTGGCTATATTACCAAACTTTCTAGTATTGGATTCGCGATGGATAACGAACTAAGTGTAGACTTAATTCTTCAATCCCTCCCAAAGAGTTATTCATAGTTCATCATGAACTATCAGATGAATGACTTGCAAACCTCTCTTGAAGAGCTTGCAAATATGCTCAAGTCAGTTGAGCCCAATATTCAGAAAGGCAAGGCAATACCGGCTATTGTCATATAGGGATCAAAGAAGTGGAAAGGGAATTCTCCCGATCCTAAACATCCCAAGAAAGGTAAGAAAGCCATGCCCACTAAAGTTAAGGGAAAGGAAGTGAAGAAGCCTAAAAGAAAGTACCACTATTGTGGTGACATGGGGCATTGGAAGAGAAATTGTTCTTTGTACCGAGCTACCCTCCAGAAGGGAAAAGCCGGTACTCCAAACATCTGGTATGTTCTATATTTCGATAAAGAACAAACATTGCGATTTTTATAGAGATGGGATTTTCTATTTTTCAGGAATATCACAAAATGGGATTTATGTGTTAGATTTCTGTTTTCGCAATTGATACCAAAAGACATAAGCTAGATAATTCAACTTACTTGTGGCATTGTCATATAAACGAGAGACGCATGCTAAAGCTACATTCAGATGGGCTTATAGATCCAATCGATTCTGAATCATTGGAAACATGCGAGTCATGTTTAAAAGGTAAAATGACAAAGACACCCTTTAGCAATAAAGGTGAGCGTGTATCAGACACTCTAGGACTCATTCATTCAGATGTATGTGGCCCTATGTCAGTCCAAGCAAGAGGAGGATTCAGATACTTCATTAGCTTCATAGATGACCATACTCGCTATGGTTATATCTACTTGATGAGGCACAAATCAGAAGCTTTTGACAAGTTCAAATGCTTCAAGAATGAAGTGGAAAATCAATTAGGAAAGAAAATAAAGACACTTCGATCTGATCGAGGTGGCGAATATCTTTCTAATGATTTTCTGAATTATCTAACTGAATGTGGGATATGCTCACAATGGACACCTCCCTATACACCACAACACAATGGTGTATCCGAGAGGAGAAACCGTACCCTATTAGATATGGTACGATCCATGATGAGCATGGCCTTACTTCCAAAGACGTTCTGGGGCTATGCCTTAGAAACTTCCCTCTTCACCCTGAATCGAGTATCAACTAAATCCGCTAGTTCCACGCCATATGAATTGTTCGTTGGTAGGAAACCCGTGTTCTCTTTCATGAGAGTATGGGGTTGTTCAACATATGTCATACGCGTTGTGTCCGACAAATTAGATTCTAAATCTGATAAATATTTCTTCATTGGATACCCTAAGGAAACTATGGGATATTACTTCTATCATCCAGATGATCAGAAAGTGATCGTATCCAAACACGCAACCTTCTTAGAGAAAGAGTTTCTCGAAGAAACACAAAAGGGAAGCGTGATTGAACTCGACGAAGTTCAAGAGGAAGAAACAACGACTGAAACAACGGAGGCGGTCGAGGTACCCGAAGAAGTCCCATTAGATGAGACTCCAGTGGCACCTATTCGTAGATCACGAAGAGTTCGTGAACTCCCTGTTAGATATGGTTTTCTAGTGGGAGATGATGACGAGGTTCCCGTGTTAGACGACGAACCCAAAAACTACGAAGAGGCTCTTACTAGTCCAGATTCTAAAGCATGGCTTGAGGCCATGGATTCTGAAATGGATTCCATGTATACTAACCAAGTGTGGACTTTGGTTGATCCACCCGAAGGGATAATTCCCATTGGGTGCAGGTGGATCTTCAAAAGGAAGACTGACATGGATGGAAAGGTTAGCACCTACAAGGCTAGGCTGGTAGCGAAAGGATATCGTCAGAAATAAGGTGTTGATTATGACGAAACCTTCTATCCTGTTGCTATGTCCAAATCAATCAGAATCATGCTTGCTATTGCCGCTCACTACGATTATGAGATTTGGCAAATGGATGTGAAAACAGCTTTCCTAAATGGAAACCTGCTTGAGGATGTATACATGATGCAGCCTGAAGGTTTCATATCAAAGGATGCAAATAAAGTTTGCAAACTTCAGAGATCCATTTATGGACTCAAGCAAGCATCTAGAAGCTGGAATAAGCGTTTTGACGAAACCATAAAACAATTTGGTTTCGAACAAAATTGCGAAGAATCTTGCATTTATAAGAAAGCGAGTGGGAGCTCTATAGCATTTCTCATACTATATGTGGACGATATACTGTTAATGGGAAATGACATTGCTCTATTACAGTCGGTAAAAGTATGGTTATCCGGTAACTTCTCAATGAAAGACCTTGGTGAAGCAGCTTATATACTTGGTATAAAGATCTATAGAGATAGATCGAGAAGACTGCTTGGTCTTTCACAGGCTACATACATTGAAAAGGTGCTAAATCGGTTTAGCATGCTTGACTCGAAACGAGGTAACTTACCCATGGTACATGGAGTAAAGTTAAACAATCATCAATGTCCTAAAACTGATGATGACAAACGACGCATGGCTGTAGTCCCGTACGCCAGCGCGATCGGTTCGATTATGTATGCTATGCTATGCACTAGACCTGACGTAGCGTTCGCGTTATCTGTAACGAGTCGTTACCAAGGGAATCTGGGAGACGAGCATTGGATTGCCGTCAAGAACATTCTTAAGTACTTGAGAAGGACTAAAGATATGTTCCTAGTGTACGGAGAAGGAGATCTGAAAATTGAAGGATTTTCAGACGCTAGTCATCTCACAGATGAGAATGATTTTAAATCCCAATCAGGATACCTGTTTATCTTGAATGGGGGCGCGGTCAGTTGGAAAAGTTCCAAGCAGGGAAGCGTAGCTTTCTCTACGACAGAGTCAGAGTACATCGCTGCTGCGGAAGCAGCAAAGGAAGCAGTTTGGATTAGAAAGTTCATTATAGAACTAGGTGTGGTGCCTAACATTGTCAATCCCATTACTCTGTACTGTGATAACAATGGAGCCATTGCGCAAGCAAAGAAACCACGGTCTCATAATGCATCCAAGCACTACCTAAAGCGATACCACATCATTAGAGAGATTGTGGCTAGAGGAGATGTGAGAATAGAAAGAGTACCTACAAAGGACAACGTTGCAGATCCGTTGACAAAGCCTTTAACCCAGAAAGTACATGATCGTCATTTAACTTCTACTGGGATAAGTTTTAGAAACAATTGGCTTTAGTCCAAGTGGGAGTATGTTGGGGTTTAGTGTTCTATAGTCAATTGTTGCAGGATACAAACTTAATGTAAATGAATTGTTCTTTATATCATTTGTTTTAATGAGATATATGTTTTATAACTATATAAAGGCAATCCCTTTTAAGCACTAAATAAAGTCTAATAAAAGGAAATCCGTAAGTTTGTTTAAAGTGATTATAAAGTGTTCATACAAGCATGAAGTGAGACAAAACTTTATAATAAACTAATAAACTTAAAACCACCCCAAGTCAAGTGATATGTTTAGGATTGATATATCACTGTTGAGACTTGTATGTAACAATGTCTTCTATCCGACAGAAAGCTGATCTCACAAGCTTCATATATATAGATATCTGGACAGTTACATAGATCCGATGAAACGTCGTTCATTAGGATTGGGGATCCGATTTGAGATAACAGGATGGGTAGATTCATCCTTGTCACCTGTTCATCTCATTGGTATTAATAGGTATAACTAATCCTCAGACTCAAAGGAATGTTAATTGGTCATCCTGAATTACTGAATGTGAGACTTTGATCGCGTGGTCCCACGATCCTTAACAGAGATGACTCTAGGGTGTGAACTGCAAAGGTTGGGTGTCACAGGAGGTAATGTTAGGGTAGTTATACATTGGATTGAGCATTTATCACTCCCGATGAATGGGAGATACATCCAAGGATCGCTTGTGGAAGACTCGACTCTAAACCCTTGCAAAGTGATAGCTTAAGAGTAGAAATTCGGATTTCACTTAACCTATCTTTTGAGTTGACTCGGCCAATAACAAGTAAAATGAACGTCTCGCTATATGTGACTTGACATTACCCATAGTCATAAGATTCAGTTCAAGGATGTAGTTGATAAAGGATCGTATTATACCGTAACTAATACGGAAGGGTTAACGACAGAATCAACCTGTCTTCTTAACGGACTCTGGGGGAATGATTATGGACTTGCCAATAACATACTCTGTACATCATTCCGTTATACAAGGGATTAAATATAATTCTTGAAGAAATTAATTTAATAGGTTGCATACGGCCAGAAGTAGTAAGGACCTAATGGATCACACATAAGACTTGGAACCAAAAGGAGAGATGGATATGATTAATAGATGGAAGCCCAAAATTAAGCCCAGTAAGGCCCAATTACATGGAGGGGCCGAAATTTATATGTATTTGAGTAAGGAATTAATTTATTGCATTCATCCTAATTTGATTAGGATTGTGAAATTAAATTAATTAAGAGATAATCAAGTTAGCCAATCGTGGCTTCGTGGGGGCGGAATTGGTCTTTTTGACCAATTCCCGCAGGGCTGCTCGCCGAGCAGGGCGAGCTGCTCGCGACGAGCAGCCCCCTGCTCGCCGAGCAGGCCTCCAGGGGCCTGCTCAGCGAGCAGAAATGGCCCACGGGGCCCTGCTCGTCGAGCGTTTTCGCCCGGAATGCTCCCGAAGCGTGCCGAACAACCTCAATGTCCTTTTCCGCCCGAATTTACATCTGCGCACGTATAGAAACTCCAGATAACATTAGTCCAAAAGCTAAATTGATCCGTCAATCGCTTATTTTGAGTAAACGCTTCGTTTGGTGCGACTTTTGACGGACCAATTAGCTTCAAAAGATAACGGAATTATACTATGCATGTTATTTCGGCCGTATTTGCCTAAATTGATCACAAAACGAGCCTAAACGGTGAAAAGTAAATAGAACGTTTCCAATTTCTAACTTACTCACACAAAAGCATTTAAATGCGAGAATTGCTCGCTTATTAACTAAATAACTCTAAAACCCGTCCTAAAACCGTACCCAATGATAGGGGTTTTTGACCCCTATCAAACCTCCTCGCACTTAAAACTTTACTTGTCCCCAAGTAAACTAAAAAACTAAACCCGCCATCACAAGCAAGCTAGAAAACCTCCCGGTTTGACTAGGTGCTTGACACAATTTCGAGCATCTGTAATTACATGCATTCGGAAATACAAAGTAGAGACACGATATCCAAAAGCCGCATTTCAATTATCATGGGTCATAGTTTTAAGCAAATGGACACATGTTCAATTAAACGAGTTTAAGGGGATCGCTAAGTAAAACACCTCACCATAGGTAGTTCACTCATTTCACACAATTTTTGGTGGCTAAGGTGTTTACTCTCGGCTTATGTTCTTGCTTAGGATTACGTTGATTTTGCACGTTCATCCGCGTTCCTCTACTATGCTATATGATTCCGATGATATCAAAAACAACCTCTAATCGGGGTTGTAATGTGGTTAGAGGGTTAAAGGTACAACAAGGGTTAATAGTCCTAGCGCTACAAAAACAAAGTTTAAACGACTTTAGCAAATATGAAGTGACTGAGCCTTTTTTATTCATCCCTTATTATTTTCTTTTTGGGATGTTTCCTTGAGACGTTTTTTATTTTTTTTTAAGAACTGGGGAATGAAGTTCTTCCCTTTTGCTCGTCTCTTTTCTTTTCTTTTTTTTTTCTTTTTCTGTTTTTCTCTTTTTTTGATTTTTTTTTTGGATAGTGATGCTCATTCACTTCTTAGCCTTTTGGCTTGCTACTGTAATGCCATAAACAAAGGTAAAGCGCTAGAAAACAAAGGCTCTAATTGAGCTTTGCAAAATAAATTGGGTTAAATAGCAAACCAAGTTGTGGTTTGCAAAAACAGGTTAGAACGAAAGAAAAATCTATAAACTACAAAAATGTAGGCTTAAAGGGGCTTCCTAGAGTGGATGAAAAAGAAAAAATAAGGTAAAGAAAAGGGTTAATTCTAATGAGGCTGATTCATCGTTTATCATCTCAAACCATTGCATGTAGGTTCAACATAGTATTAGGTGCAAAATCTGTAATCTTCCACAAGTCAAAGCATTCACACAAAAATGTCAAGAAAAAGAGCTTTTTGATGTTCGCTCTTAGGCTCAAATTCAACTCACAATTCTTTGGGTTTCAATTTTGTGTTTACTAGTTTTCCCCAAACTCAAGTTTAATGTCACATGCCTTAAATTCTTAAGTTATCTACCTAAGTAATGATTTTAGCATTTCTTCAAAAGTAGGGTCTAAATGCAAACTTTAGCCCATGCTTTTACAGATACAAGAGTTGTGTCCTACGCCTAAACTAATTGTCATGCAATTTTAGATTCGGTTCTCAGCCCTCAAAGACAAATAACGAAGTTTAGATTTGAAGGAGGTTCACGGTTTTAGGTCCTAAACATGCAAAACATAAATAAAACCCAAAAACGCTAAACTAAACTAGACACGACGCAACAAAAATTAAAAATTTATACAATTTTTGTAAGTTTGTCTACCCCTCCTCCTCACACTAAAAATATGCAATAAGTTCCAACATTGCATCACAAATCATGAAGTACGAGTGTAAAGAGTTAGGGTGGAGAAGACAACTTACTAATCGGCCGGGGGGTACGGCCAAGGCATGTTGTAGCGCTCGCAGTAATCTGCCGCTACGTATTCAAGACCCGAAAGCCTTCGGTCCATATTCTGCTCAAAATTGGTGAACCGTTGGTCCATCTGTTGAACAGTGTTAAAGGTCCGTAGGTTAAGATCTCGCATCTCTGCCATCATGGTGTTGATGGCTTGGAACTGGGCCTCCGTCCCCGGCGCTTGGTGCTCCCTTTGGTCTCCTGCTGTCGCAGGTTCTTCTTCCTCAGGTCCCTCATCCCTATGCTGTTGTGGAACTCGTGCTCTTTTCCTCCCCCCTCTACTAGAGCTTGCTCCTCCGGTTGGGTTCCTGTTTAAGACTTCATGAAAAGTAGATTTCCCCAAAAACTTGGAGTTAAGCAAAGTAGGGTAAATAGCAATTTCGGGATTGTCCAAATTTTTGAATTGGCTCTCAAGTAGGTTGGTAACTAAGTGCCCAAGACCTAGGGAACCGCGTTTCCTACTCGTTTGGCTTGAGAAGCCTTCAAATATGGTCTTAACATTATTCACGTGTTTGTGGTTGGCCACACACCATAGTATGAGCAATTCTGTCTTTGAGACTTTATTGCTCTCGTTTTTGCCCAACAAGTTGTGGGCCACAAATTTGTGAACAAGATTGAGAAGTGGGTCTCGGAGAGCGACTGGGCTAGCAGTCTGGGAGTCAAAGTCCGATATGCCTGTTAATTGTTCCCAAGCCATATCTTTTGTTAGAGGTTTCTCAAAATCTGAGATCGCCTCTGGGTCGTTATAGACTCCCATTAGGGCTGCTAGTGTGGTACCATCGAGACGGTAAGGTTTACCGTTTAGTCTAAAAGAATGCTTCCCACCGCCCAAGGGTAGCTCTTTTTTCCAAGTGGTCAAGAATTCCATAGTAAAGTTGTGATAAACTGGAGTCTGTTTCGTGGCTAGTCTATACCAGCCGTGGAATTTGAGGATTTCATTGAAATCCTTCTTTAAGCCTATACTCGATAAATAAGTTTGATCAACAACTATGTGTGTAGCAAGATCTTGCTTGGAAAATCTATCGTACAATATCCCCTCACGTTCATCAATAAGACCAAAGGGTGGATCATACTTAGCTTGGAGGCTTTCGTCGAACTCGACCTCAGATTCGGCTTCATTCTCGACGACGACCTTGGCTTTGCCTTTCCTACCCATAGTTCTTGAGGAATAGACCAAAAATGGAAAAGTTAGGACATATTTACAATTTTTAACATAAACCCCCAAATAAACCATTCATAGGCATAAACCATAGCTTTAGGGACTAAAACCATAAGTGTTTTACCCGTAATCCACAAATTCGTGCAAAATTGGACATACTCAATGACTAAAACATGGTAAGAATGCAATTCATAACTCTATTGACAAGTTTCTAACTATAATTTGAATAGTTGAACTTTGAGCTAAAATGGGGATTTTTGCCCAAATTGAGCAATTTCTCCAAATATTCACAAATTGAGAATAGAAATCACACCTAAACTATAAATTAATCATTATGTCAACCTAAATTGCAAGGAAATCAAGAATTAAAAAGCAAACAAGAGATTAATTTGAGAAAAGAGAGAGAAACCTAAAACTTAGGTTTTTCTTAAATCTCAAAAATTATCACCCTAAGCTGAAATCTAAGCCTAGAAACATGTCAGAAATCAAAAATAGGTAAAGATTCATACCTTATATCTTGAATTCGGGTCAGAATGGTGGATTTGGGGGGTTAGGTTTTTGAAGAAGCAAAAGGAGAAGGAGAGGGGAAGAAAGAAAGAATGGAATAAAAGAAAGAAGAGAGAAGGGAAGAAGAAGGTGGGGAAGGTGATGATGAGTCACCCCCCTTTTTTTTCTTATTCTTTTCTCTTTTCTCTTTTCTTTTATTTATTCTTCCTTCTTTCTCTTTTTTTTTTGGTTCGGGATCTTTAAAATCCCGAACAGCCCGTGTCGGCCGAGCCAGCTGACTCGGCCGACCAGCCCGGCGAGCTGGGCATTGCCTAACTCGCCCGGGTTGGGCGAAATTCGTTTTTTTTTATTTTTTTTTATTTTTTTATAGAGTGCGGGGGAACAAAGTTTGACAGCGCAAATAAACAAACGAGATTAAAATTCAATTAACAATAAAAGAAAAAATAAAAACAGAAAGAAAAGGGAATGCATAATCAAATTGTTCAAACTTTGAATTAAAAATCGAGGAGAACCCGATTTCTCCCCCTTACTCAATCCTTTCTCAGGATCTTTGGATTCTTCTCCGTTGTGCTCGGGAGAGAACCCTGTGGCCTTTCCTGCCTGTCCCTATTGATCTGAGCCACCTGATTGCTCAAATCCTTGCAGAAGGCTTCGTTGTTGGCAAGCCTAGCCGAGATCTCCTTCAAAAGAGTGATCACCTCGTCAGATTCTTTAGGTGGCTGCATTGGCCCTTGGTTCTGCTGTTGGTATGAGGGCATGCCAAGCCCCTGCTCTCTATGCTCTTGAACAAAACCGCTAGGAGGTCGAAGCACATTCTGATTTGAATTCCCATAAGAGAGGTTCGGGTGCTGAGGCCTCCTATAGTTGCCATTGTTGTTGTTGTTGTAGGAGTTGTAGTTGTTGGGGTTGGAGTTGTTATAGTTCTGATTGTATCTCGGCTGCCCCCCAACATAGTTGACCATCTCCAGCGAAAGGGCTACCTGCTTGACAATCCTTTCCATTATGGTCGTCGCCACAGTGCACGCAGGTGGGAGGTCGGCTGAGCGTAGCCAACAGTACGTCCATCTTCCTACTCAAATCCGCAACAACTGGATTTTGTTCATGTTCTTCCACAGTAAATACCCGCTGCCTTGTGGGGCCGGCGAGCTTCTGTTCTTGCCACTGCACGCTCTTTCGGGCCAGCTCGTTAATCATGTCATATGCCTCTATTGCTGTCTTCCTAAACAAATCTCCACCCGCTGCGGAGTCTACAATGGCTCTGTTGGTGGGTGTTAGTCCGTGATAGAAGACACTTACTAACTGATGCTTGGGTATGTCATGATGAGGGCACATGCGCAGCATTTTTCTGAATCGAGTCCAAGATATGTGGAGCGCCTCATGCTCGGGTTGGTGGAAGGATGTGATCTCACCCCTGAGCATTGCTGTCTTCGAGGGAGGGAAGTAGTAGGACAAGAATTCCTTCTCCAACCCTGCCCATGTCGTGATTGAACCGGGCTCCAGTGTTCTCAGCCATTCCAAAGCTTGCCCAGTCAGAGAGAACGGGAACAGTTTCAGTCTAGCAGCATCTTGGGGGACCCCATTGGTCCTTGCGGTGTCTGCGCACATTAGGAAGCGATCCAGATGATCATTTGGGCTCTCATGTGCTTCTCCTCCAAACAGTCCGGTCTGTTGGATCAAGTGAATTATACCAGACTTGATTTCGTATGTATTCGCCGGAATGTTTGGAGCAGCAATACCGGACAGGTGCTGGTGTCGGTGCGGTGCCAGGATCTCGCTCATCAGACGAGTGTCATTTTCTGGTCCGGTGTTCTCAGCATCCCGCTCATTGTTCCGTTCATTGTCAGTCATCTTGGGCTTGATAGGCTCGATGATCTCGTCTTGCTTCAGCTTTCCGATCTGTTTGCTCCTGCGAAGAGTACGTTCAAGTTCAGGGTTAAGAGGGACAACCGGTATTTTCGCTGATCTCGTAGGCATACGCTGAGAAGAGATAAATACAGAAATAAATGAAAGCTGAAGGGAAATCATACACATCATACATTTTTGTACATGTATAAGAACAGTATAAATAAACATATACAGACACGTATAGATGAAGTTGATAACTACATGTTCGTACAAACGAATATAAATAAGCGTAAGTATAAAGAATGGTTATCATAAATGAGTATATATAAACATGTGTATATAAACAAGTATAAATGGTATAGATACGTATGAAAAAGAATCATGATTATAAACAAGTGTGGTTATTATAAACAAGTATATATGATATTAACAAAGGATATATTCACAAGGAATGCCTAAACTAACAAGTCGACCTTTGGTTCGATATTGCAGAAGAAATAAATCCCCGGCAATGGCGCCAAAAACTTGATGCGTCCTTGGTGAAGACTCACTAAGGGATAAGTGTACCCCGTCGTTATCAAGTAATAAATTTCTGGTTTAAGTCCAGGTTATCATCCACAGGATTTATTTCTGCAAGTACCGAGCTACTCGATCTCGGATGTTATCTAGGCTTAGGGGGTTTTGAGTTTGTTTGATTAAATTAGTCTACTCCTAGGTTGAATTACGCTACTCCTAGCTAAGTTATCCAATTCTAACTAAGTTATTCTACGCCTAATTAAGTTACTCTACCCCTAATTAAGTTAAACTACTCCTAAGTGATCTTTTACCAATGCAATTAACCGAAGGAACATGAAGGGATACGATGATAATGAAAATAGAATGTTTAAACAATTGAATTGAAACCTAAGTCACTTGTGTCCAAGGCGATTAACCCGACCTATCCTCCTAAAGTCCCTAGTTCGTGATTCCCTTGTAAGGCCGAAACTAGCTCTAAGGCTCAGTAATTTGGGCTTAATCTTCTATAGGGTCGTCAATCCTATAGGCACTGACTAGGTCAGATTCAGCTCGCAATATGTGCCAACCTAATTTTGGGATTATCGAATGAGTTAAACCAATCAGACAAAGCGTAAGACAAAGATTAAAACATCAAAACAATTGAATAAACAAGAACTATAATATATATCAAAGATGGAAACATTGTCACGAAGTTACAATAAACCTAGAATTCATAGCATGTATCAGAGGCTAGACAGAATGTAAAAGAAGAAAAATCCCTTTTAGGGAACCTGTCTACCAATGCAGGTGTCTTTCTAGGATTTAAGGATGAAGCTTGAGCAATCCTCGGTGAATGGAGCTTCGGAGGTGTCTTCAATGGAGGTTTGAAGGATATGGAGGAGGTGGAGAGGATTTCTCAAGGTGAAAAGCTAAGAAAATTACAAAGGAAAAAGATATCTAAATTACAATGGAAAAATCCTATTTATAGACGCGGCTCGGGCCTCGTTTTGACCTATTTTCGTGTTCTTATTGGTGTAGGAAGACGTGGGGCCAATCGTGGCTTCGTGGGGGCGGAATTGGTCTTTTTGACCAATTCCCGCAGGGCTGCTCGGCGAGCAGGGCTGCTCGCGACGAGCAGGCGCCTGGCGGCCTGCTCGGCGAGCAGGCCTCTAGGGGCCTGCTCGGCGAGTAGGCCTTCAGGGGCCTGCTCGGCGAGCAGAAATGGCCCACGGGGCCCTGCTCGGCGAGCGTTTTCACCCAGAATGCTCTCGAAGCGTGCCGAACAACCTCGATGTCCTTTTCCGCCCGAATTTACACCTGCGCACGTATAGAAACTCCAGATAACATTAGTCCAAAAGCTAAATTGATCCGTCAATCGCTTATTTTGAGTAAACGCTTCGTTTGTGGCGACTTTTGACGGACCAATTAGCTTCAAAAGATAACGGAATTATACTATGCATGTTATTTCGGCCGTATTTGCCTAAATTGATCACAAAACGAGCCTAAACAGCGAAAAGTAAATAGAACGTTTCCAATTTCTAACTTACTCACACAAAAGCATTTAAATGCGAGAATTGCTCGCTTATTAACTAAATAACTCTAAAACCCGTCCTAAAACCGTACCCAAAGATAGGGGTTTTTGACCCCTATCAGTGTCTTCAATGGAAGCTTTAGTTAGGCGTTTAGAGAATGCCTTCAGCTTGTGTGTGCTCGTATTTATGCCATCAAAGATAGGAACACCATCATCCAAAATAGCGCGGGGAATTCTGACAGCAGCAGCACTCAGCATACTTAGAACATATGCTTGACCCTTTGCAACCCAGTGTATGCTGTCCGTGAGCATTGCGAAAGCTTGATGAAACATCTTCAGCAAGGAGGAATCAAAATACTCACGTTGAGCGTTGGTGTGTCGCACGTGGTTGAAAGTTATGCGAGAGTACTTCAGTATCTCGTTTGTTTTGAGCTGGTCAGTTGCCATCTCTTCCCTGCTTAAGTTTAGCAGACGCACAACCTCGCTAATTTGCTCAATGGAGCATTGGGAGGAGGAAGAGAGTTGGTGATTTGTTTTCTCTTGCTCAGTATGAAGCTGGCTGAAGAGATGATGTACTTCGGCAGAAGTGGCATATGCTGAGTTCGCAACTGACAATTGATGAATCTGCCCTTGTAGTGAGTTCATGTGATTTACCATGGTCAGCTGGAGTTCGGCCAGCTTTATGATAGAGTCCTGCTTGGGCTGTTGAGATTGCAATGAAGTCATGACACTCAGAAGATCCTTCAGACCTTTGATCTCAGTAAGAAGATGAGTGACAGACGAAAGCTGAGTCATGACACTCAGAAGATCCTTCAGACCTTTGATCTCGACATTAGTAGACCCAGCGGCATTGGTGTTTGATTGATGAAGATCCTGGATAAGAGATTGAGCTGAGTCAACGATTCTTCGATCAGACTCAGAGGCATTGAGATAGCTAAAGGATTCATCATTTATTGGCCCAGATGCCGGAGGAGGAGTAGAACCGAATAGAGACGATGTTTGGTTCTGCTCAACATTTGAAGTGCCAACATTATCAGCAGCTGGTCTTGAATTAGGATTGTCAGTAGAACCTGACTAGATTTGATTCTGCACATTGAGTTGTTGAAGTAGAGGATCGGCAGAATGTGTTACTTGCTCAGGGTCAGGCTGGAGCTGACTGGATTGTGGAAGCTGAGTAAGTTCAGTGTTCACCTGAGCAGGTAATTCCTTATCTTGCTCAACGTGTTGAGGAGTGGAATCTTCGAGCACTTGCTCGGCATCATTTTGGTTGGGGAAGGCAGTTGAGTCGGCATGTTCCTTCGGCTGAGAAACAGAGGCTTGATTTTCTTGTTGCTCTTGTTGAGACTCAGGAGGGTTGGAGAAGAACCTAAGATGTACATCTGTAAGGTCAGAGATCTCATCCCTCAGCGGTGAGTCGCCCATTAGGTCAATGACGGGTGCTCAAAATGCCTTCTTCTTCCTCAGTCCCTTTAGCTTTGGAGGAGTAGGGTCACAAGGAATGGACTCAATGGAGTCAGTAGGTGATGCTTCCCTTTGATCAGCGGGATCATTTGCTGTGTGCTCAGTTTCTTCTTCGTCAACCAACTCAGTGTTGATTGGTTCAAGGTGCTCATCATCTGCTGTTTCCTCAGTATCAGCTGTCTTCTCAGTGTCATCCTGATCACTTTCTTCTTCATCAGACTTATCATCCAGTTCTTCTTCCTCAAACTGTTCACCCAGTTCTTCTTCCTCAAACTGACCACCCAATTGGTCTTGTTCTTCCTGGTCATCTAACTGTTGCTCAACGTCAATGCCTTGACTCTGTGCATAATGTGAGTTAGGAGGAACGACGACATCAGTCGGAAGTGCATCTATAGGTCTTAACTCAAAATTGAGCTTCTTCTTTTTCCTTAATGGTTGCTCATCATCCTCTCTTTCTTCTGCCTCAGGCTCAGCTTGCCTAGGTCTTTTCTCAGCTGACCTAGATCCACCATGTCCTTGTTGAATCTGAGGCTTAGTTCCTCCGCATACAAATTTAAGCTTCTTTGGGGCAGAAGCAGCAGCTTTAGAGGTGCTCTGGACAGCCTTCCTCTTTCTTTGAGTTCTTCCCTTTCGAGTCACCGCCCCTCAGCGTTCTGGACAGCTTCCCCTTTTCCTTTCTTCGGCACAATAGGTTGATCATATGCCAAACCGAATAGGGCAGCAGCTGTAATCTCGGTTCCCCAAGTGTGGATTTCTGCAACCATGTCCACATTGTGATCCTTGAGGATTCGGGTGATAAAAGAGCCTAACCTAAGGGTTCCTGTACTTCGTAAAAACCCACCGATTATGAAGACGGGCATGTTTATCGGTGTGTAGGTCAGCATGTGCCATATAAAACACTGCTCAAAATTGGTTGCTGAGTTGGTGCAGTTGATTTTAGGGAAAAGGAAATTGGTCAGTATGTAATGGGCCATCTTTTGATGCTGACCCATGGAGGTACTCAAGATTTCACCTATATGACCAGCAGGTTTACAAAAGGTATGAACGTAGTCAGTTTTATCTTGGTCACCTGATTTACGAAGTATAGCTCCTTCGTTTTTCAGTTTGAACAGTGAGGCAAGATATGCAGGGTTGATGAAGATGTCCTTCCCTCGAACATGAGAAGCCAGGTAGTTCCGGTTATCATCGGCGATCTTTAGGTTGGCGTAGAATTCTCTTACCAACTCAGGGTAAGTAGCATCACGAACTGAGAACAGCTCGGTCCAACCATTATTCTTGATCCACTCACAGAAGGGTTGCTCGGCTTCCACGAATCCCCTTGAAAACCATCGCGAGTGATCAATCTTACACCCCTTCACACTCTCGAAAACCTGAGAGTAGGTGCGTTCCACAACTTTCTTGCCCTTGTCCTTTTGCTATTGTTTTCCGTTCGAAGAGGTGGCTTGGACATTTTGAGCTTTCTTGCTCGGTGTTGTGACCTTAGCGTGGTCACGCTGGGTAGAAGATTTGGGATTTTCATCGGAGCGGTTATCGGATAAACCGGCACCGGAGATATTCAGAGAAACGTTCATCATATTCTTAGAGAAGTTTTGGGAAGTTTGGGAATTTTTAGAGAGAGTAATTGGAATGCCAAAGTTTTCTAAGCGTAAAGAGATAAAAGTGGGAATTCATCCACTATTTATAGAGGTATTGAGTTGATCTAAAGCGTTGGGTTGTCAATTTGACCTCGAGATTCTCAATCGACAAAGATTCTGGCATTTATGATACATACGGCGCATGTGTTTTCTAATTATAGCGCATACGTCATCCTAGGTGGCTATTTAATTCGCGTGCTTCTTAAATTTTGCAACGGATCCTTACTCAGTGTTAAGAATTTCAAGCGTTTAAACTTCTGAGTAGTCAGTATTATGCAAAGAAGCAGTTCTTATGCTTAGTAGCTCAGCTTAAGATAAACACTCAGCATATATATATCTACTCAGCAAGCGATAGCATAAATCATTCAGCATGGTAATTCACTCAGCATGCATACTATACTTGGAATTTATGAAGAGGATTAAACATACCAATGGCTTCTCTAAGTATGTTGAATTGCTCACGAGCCAGTGGCTTTGTGAAGATATCAGCAAGCTGCTCATCCGTTGGGACATAGGTCAGTTTGATCTCTCCCTTGAGTACGTGATATCTGATGAAGTGATGTCTTATGCTGACATGCTTCATCCTGCTGTGCTGGATTGGGTTCTTTGATAAGTCAATGGCACTTTTGTTGTCACATTTGACTTCAATTGTTTTGGTCCGAACGCCATAATCTTCAAGTTGTTGCTTAATCCATAGGACTTGAGCAACACAGCTTCCAGCAGCAACGTACTCAGCTTCAGTGGTTGACAGGGCTACTGACGCCTGCTTCTTGCTGAACCAGGACACAAGACAGCTCCCAAGGAAGTGGCATCCTCCTGAGGTGCTTTTTCGTTCAAGCTTGTCTCGTCCATAGTCAGCGTCAGTGTATCCAATGAGTGTGAAATCATGAGTGTTGGGATACCATAAACCTGCATTCACTGAGCCATGCAAATATCTAAGGATTCTTTTTACAGCTATGTAATGAGATTCCTTAGGGTTAGATATCTAGCACAATAACATACTAAGAACTGAATGTCCGGCCTACTAGCAGTTAAGTAAAGTAGGGAACCAATCATACCTCGGTACAATCTGCTGTCTACTGACTTACCATTCTCATCAGTGCATAGGACAGCGTCAGTGCCTATTGGGGTAGATATTGACTTACAATTCTCAAGCTCATACTTCTTTAATATCTCCTTAGCATACTTAGTTTGACTGATAAAGATGCCATTTTTCCCTTGCTTGATTTGAAGTCCAAGGAAGAAATTGAGTTCTCCCATCATTGACATTTCAAACTCAGTCTGCATCTGCTTACTAAATTCTTTGCACATTGACTCGTTAGTGGCACCAAAAATAATGTCATCAACATATATTTGAGCCAGCAGGGTATCTTTACCCTTCCTCTTAATGAATAAGGTTGTATCAGCTTTACCTCTGACATAATTTCTAGTCAGCAGGAAACTGGTCAGCCTCTCATACCAAGCACGTGGTGCTTGCTTGAGGCCATACAGAGCCTTTTTGAGCTTATAAACGTGGTTTGAGAATTTAGGATCCTCAAACCCTGGAGGCTGATTAACATAAACTTCCTCGTTTATAACTCCATTAAGGAATGCACTCTTAACATCTATTTGAAACAGTTTAAAGTTCATATAGCTTGCATATGCACATAAAATTCTAATAGCCTCTAGCCTTGCCACTGGGGCAAATGTCTCACCGTAATCAATACCTTCTTGCTGACTGTAGCCCTGAGCTACAAGTCTTGCTTTGTTTCTGACCACGTTCCCTTGTTCATCCAGCTTGTTGCGGAAGACCCATCTTATTCCTATGGTCTTCTGGCTTCTTGGTTTTGGTACTAGATCCCATACTTCATTTCTTCTGAACTGATCAAGTTCTTCTTGCATTGCATTCATACAGAATTCATCATACTCAGCTTCAGTGAAATTCTTTGGTTCCGGGATTGAGACGAATGCTACGTTGCTGAGGTATCTCCTGAGTTGATTTCTCGTCATCAGGGTATTCTCAGCGGCATCAAGAATAGCACTCTCTGAGTGACCTCTTGGTATCCTAATCACCTTTGGTAGATTGATGTCTTGCGCTGGTTGTGTTTCAACAATCTCTGCAGGTGTAGATTGGTCAGTGAAGGTAATTTGAGTTTCACTTTTACCTTTGGTCAGCCCTTGAGGAAATGACTCAGCGGCTGTTTCTTGGTCAACGGGTGCTGAGTGCGGATCATCCTCGGTCAGCGGCTGGTAGCTTCCTACATGGTTAGTTTCATCGAACTCAACGTGTACTGACTCTTCTAAGACCTGAGTTCGTTTATTGAAAACTCTGTATGCTTTGCTGTTTGTTGAGTAGCCTAAAAAGATAGCTTCATCAGCTTTTGAGTCAAACTTAGCTAGGCTGTCTTTGGTATTTAAGATAAAACATTTACACCCAAAGGCACGAAAGTATCCAATGTTGGGCTTTCGTCCTTTCCAAAGTTCATAGGGGGTCTTCTTTAGTATAGGTCTAACTAGAGCCCTATTAAGAATGTAGCACGCTGTGTTAACAGCTTCTCCCCAAAAGTACTTTGGAAGCCTATGCTCACTCAGCATTGTCCTGGCTATTTCAACCAAGGTTCTGTTTTTCCTTTCAACAACCCCATTTTGTTGAGGCGTTCTAGGAGCAGAAAAATTATGGTCAATGTCGTTGGTTTCACAGAATTCAACAAACTGTTGGTTCTTGAATTCTCCACCATTATCACTTAAGATGTGAGCTAACTTAAGGTCTTTATCATTTTCAAGTTTTCTTACTAAATTTGAAAATGTCTCAAAGGTTTCATCCTTGCTACTCAGCAAGATGATCCAAGTGTACCGAGAAAAGTCATCTACAATGACCAAGGAAAATCTTCTTCCACCCAAGCTCAGCGGCTGGACTAGACCGAAGAGATCCAAGTGTAGTAACTCTAATGGACGCTTAGTTGAGACAATGTTTTTACTATGAAAAGATTGTTTGGTTTGTTTTCCAGCTTGGCAAGCGTGGCATAATTGATCTTTTTCAAACTTAAGTTCTGGCAGTCCCTCAACCAATTGCTTTCTTGCTAATTTGGCCAGGAGGTCAATGCTTACATGACCAAGTCTCATGTGCCATAGCCAGGAATTTTCTTCCTTTGACACTAAGCATACAGTTTTTGAAAACTTCTTTTCTAAGTTCAGCATAAAGACATTATCAATACGGGGGGCAATTAAAATTAATTCATTTGTTTTACCCTCGAATATTTTACATCCAGTGTCATCAAATATAACTTTTCTCCCATTGTCACATAGCTGAGCTACGCTGAGTAAGTTATATTTGAGTCCGCTGACTACGGAGACTGACTCAATAGTAGGATTACCACCAATGGTTCCTGACCCTACTATCTTACCCTTCTTGTTGTCTCCAAAACTTACACTTCCTCCTCGTTTACGCACAAACGTGATGAACTGAGTTTCATCACCAGTCATATGCCTCGAGCATGCACTGTCAATGTACCACATCTTTGACTTCTCAGCACACCTCAGGCTTACCTGCAATATAGCTAGTTGCTTTTAGGTACCCAATTCTTTTTGGGTCCTTGCTTGTTAGGTTCGACAGGTAAAGCATCATATTTCATTTTATGACGACACACTTGGACAGTGTGTCCATTCTTTCCACAGAAGTCACAGCTGACCTTCCGTTTAGGATGTCTCACTGACTGGTCAGCACCCCAATGCTGAGTGTGCCAGCACACCTTTGTGGTGTGTCCTTTCTTCCCACAGAAGTCACACTGGACATTCCGCTGAGGATTCCATCTCTGCTGACTAGTACTTCGGTACTCAGTGTTCAGAGGAATATTTATTTTATTGGGAACCTTAAGTTGGTTCTGAATTGATGTGACATCCTTTCTCAGTTTTTTAGAATCTGATTGGACCTCAGAGACAAACTTTTGCATAATTTCTACATTACTACGCAAAGTTGAGTTGTCCTGGAGAAGATATCGAAGGTCACTCAATTTGACCTCCTCAACCTCGTCACATCGCCTGCTGAGTGCTCTAACCTTTTTATTACACTTTTTGACAAGTGTATAGAGATCACTCAGGGCATTAACCATTTCATTTCTGAGCAAGGGTAGTGATATTACCTCAGTTGAGTGTTCCTCATCGTCAGATGTAATGGAGGGGTCAGCATGCTCAGAAACACATGGCTCAACAAGTTCGTCAGCCATGAAACAAATCCTTGCTGACTTAGTGGCATCAGCTTCTGATGATGAAGACTCATCACTGTCGCTCCAAGTTTCCACCATTGCCTTCTTGTTGTTCTTTCTTTCTTTCCTCAGCGTGGGACAACTTGACTTGATATGGCCAGTTTGATGACATTCAAAGCATGTAATGGGCTTTGAGCTGTCCTTCTTGTACTTGCTGTCGCTGGACTCAGCTTTGTACTTATCAAACTTCTTGTAAGGCTTCTTAGAATATTTGTCATTCTTTCTGAACAACCTTTTCATCTTTCTAGTGAACATAGCCATTTCTTCATCGTCTGTTGAGCTCCCATCAGTGGAGTCAGCTTTCATGACAAGAGACTTTTGCTTCTTGTCTTCAGACTTTTCCTTCACCTCGAAGTTCTTCATTGATATCTCGTGGGTCAGCAGCGAGCCAATGAGTTCATCATACTTGTAGGTGGTTAAGTCTTGAGCTTCCTCAACGACAGTTTTCTTTGCTTGCCAGCTTTTAGGAAGACTCCTAAGAATCTTCTTAACTTGCTCTTCCTCAGTGAAGATCTTTCCAAGTCTCTTGAGCTCGTTGATTATGTTTGTGAACCTTGCATTCATGTCAGAGATTCCTTCATCATCATTCATTTCAAACAGCTCGTACAACCTCATGTGCTGGTTGACCTTGGATTCCTTCACCTTGTTGGTTCCTTCATAGGTGACCTCCAGCTTCTTCCAAATCTCCTGCGCTGACTCACAACCTGATATCTTGTTGTATTCTGCAGCATCTAAAACACAGTGAAGCATGTTTATAGCCGAAGCATGATTTTGTAGCTTCTTGAGATCATCCTCTGTCCATCTAGTCTCAACTTTGACAACTGTTTGGCCATCAATAGTTTCAATAGGAACAAATAGGCCTTGGACTATAGATAGCCATGCACTCATATTTGTTGCCTGAATGAAATTTTTGATTCTATTCTTCCAGAAGGTATAGTTAGACCCGAAGAATAGAGGATGCCGAGTTATGGACAGACCCTCAGGTAAAATCTGAGTTGTCAGATTTCCTAGGAGAAACCGAGTGCTGTTCTCAGCCATAGTGGGGATCAGCTCAAGGTAGTTAAACCTTGCACAATGAGCTTTTAAGCTCTGATACCACTTGTTGGTCCCTTATAACGTGACAAGTTAGTTCCAAGGGGGGGGGGATAGGAACTATTTAAAATTTTGTCCGTTAAGGCTGACTTCTTTTCTTATGAAAAGGTTTACACAGCGTCACTAAGTAGATTCAAGACACAAGCTTAGTCAACTTGTGACTAAGTCTGCTTCTTTACTTGAGTCAGGAAATAGCACTTAGAGTCTATTCCTGAACTCAGCTTCTTAGTGGACTTAACTCAGCGTGAGTTCTTTACTTAGTCAGTTTTATAGCAAGCAATATATATTAAAGGAGTTTAAGGGTTAGAAAGATATTACTCAGCAGACTTATCCTGGTTCGGCCTCTCCGCCTACGTCCAGTCCCCGGAACTCGTTCTGAGCTTTTTGAATTCTCTACTGAGCTCTTTAAAGGTAGAGCACGAAACCTTTTACAATAGAAGCTGAGTATAACAAGAGTACCTTCCTCTATACCTCTACTCACTCCTATATCTACCGCTGAGTACTATAACCGAGTACTCAGCCTCTCCTTTCTATTCTTCTAGAAATGATAAAGTGTTTGTCCTAAACAACAATTGCTAAGACACTTTAGATGATTGAAAATCACTCTAGACTTTTACACAATAATATAGAATTTGGTGTAAGGTATTTGCTTTGCTTTTCTCACAGAAACTTCAAGTATGAATTTGGTCAGCGTTTCGACTAATTGAAGATCTGCATCGATTGAAGCAGATGGATGGCCTTTATATAGTTACACTTGAGGCACCTGGTCATTTCGAATTTCGAAATAACCGTTGGAGGGAAACGGCTTCCTGTCGTTGTCACTCTGGGCGTGCACAGTGTCGTTGGCTAATAGGATTCACGCATCTTCTGTCTTCATCAGTCTTCGGCAGAATGTTTCGACATTTAAGGAAAAGTCCACGAGACAGCTTCCTGCGCCTTCTGAACTTTTCCTAAAGTAGAAATACTTTGTCTAGAAGTTGAACATTGTCTGACGCTGTCCAGACTGCATTGTCGTCCAACTTAGCAGCTTCCACTTGAAGCTTTTGCTTCGAAGGCTTCTCGATTCTTCTTTTGCTGAGTCATCGTTTTGCTTGATACGGCTTCGTTTTGAACTCTTGGGCCGAATGGTCTTGATGTGTTGACTTGGGCTTGACTTCTACTTTAAGGGCCTTTGGGCTTTTTAATCTTAATGTCTTGTAAACAATTTAACTCAACATTGAACAAACACATTAGTGTAATAAATCAAAGCATTTAAATTTAATGTGTTTAGAATATTTTTATCATTAAATAATTTTGTCAAATCAAAATCATATGGAAAGGTGTTTCAACAACCAAGTGGGAGTTAATCCATGTGCCTCTAGAATCTAACACAGAGGCCGATCACCTAGCCAAAATGGCTTCAAGCAGGGAGCATTGGGCGGATCTATAGTGCCCGTTTGAGGTCAAGGCAGCACCGACATTCGCCTCAGAGATGGTATCCTTACTCACATATGTGGAAAGTGATTGGAGATCACCAATCCGCTAGTATCTGATAGATGGAACTTTGCCTTTGGACAAGGAAGAAGCTCGACGGATAGTAAGGAAGGCGGCTTATTTCTCCGTGATAAATGATTGCCTATGTAGAAAGTCTTTTAGCCACCCCTGGCTGAAATGCATTGTGCTGGAAGAGGGACACCAGATCCTCAAAGAGTTGCACGAAGGCACATGTGGAGCCCATGAGGCATCAACCTCCATCTTGAAGAAGTCCAGGTTAGCAGGATTTTATTGGCCCACAGTAGAACTTGATGCCCAAAAGTTAGTGGAGTCTTGTCATAATTGCCAGGTGCATGCAAATGAATCCCACACAGCTAAACACCTTCAAAGGCCCATCATCGAAGGTTGACCCTTTGCAGTTTGGGGAATTGATATCGTTGGTCCCTTTCCTCCTACCAAAAGACAAAGAAAGTATGTGGTGGTGGCTGTGGATCATTTTAGCAAATGGGTAGAGGCTGAAGCTGTCTCCTCTATCAATGCTGAACGAATGGTGGAGTTCGTCAAGGATAACATCGTAGGAAGGTATGGAGTTCCCCACAAGATTATCGCTGACAATGGAACGCAATTCAACTGTGGAGAGTTCAAAACTTTCTGTGAAAAATTGGGCATTCAGAACAGATTCGCCTCCGTTTATTATCCTCAATCTAACGGCATGACCGAAGTTACAAATCGGACGATCGTTAAAGGAATAAAGAAAAGGTTGGGGGAGCATGACAAAAAGTGGGCGTATCAGTTAATGAGCGTCCTATGGGCGTATCGCACTACTCCCAGAACAGCCACGGGCGAGACACCATTCGCCCTTTCTCACGGTGTGGAAGCTGTGATCCCAGTTGAAATACAGGTCCCAAGTGACAGAGTTGCATTCTATTGCGAGGAGGAAAGCAGCCAAAGGTTGAAAGAAAGTCTTGATCAAGTGGAGGAAAAGTGGGAAAAGGCATATGTACGCATGGCAGCCTACAAACAGCGGATCGCGGCTTATCATGACAAAAATGCAAAGCTCATCAATCTGAATGTGGGAGATCTTGTGCTCCGAAAAGCAGACAAAATCCAATCTACGGAAGGGAAAGGAAAGATGGGGATCACCTGGATAGGTCCGTACCGAATAGTCACCAAGATTGGATTCGCCACATTTAAAATCCAAGACATGGAGGGAAATACACTGCCGCGTACATGGAACATCCAGATCCTCCGCAAATATTTCACCGGAAAATAGTATGTAATCAAGGTCTTGAGTACTCTTTTTCCTTTAGTAAGTTTTTATCCCATGATGTTTTTCTTATTAAAGGTTTTAATGAGGCTCACATGTAAGACCCACTTGCTGTAATAAGGCACATCGCCATTCAATAAAAAGCAACTTTTGTCCTATCAATTCTTTTTTAAGTATTTTCTTGTAGCAATATAAATATTTCAGATTAAAAAAGAGGGAGGGCCAACAAACGCATTTTCACACGTAGGATAATGCTTTCTCCTCAAAGATAGGAGAACAATCTCAACGGCAGATCTATCTACCTCAAAGATAGGAAACAAATTGATCCCCGTCAGAGATAGAGTTAAAACATTTCTCAGACGTGAGATCTTTACACTCTCGTACACTCTTTCCAAAGAAGAGTTCAAAGTCCTAGTGGCGGATCGATTCACCTCAAAGATAGGAAGCTAATCGATCGCCTAAGGCAGCTTAATTCCCTCAAAAGGAATAAAAAGCTTCAAGCCTTCGCAAAGGCTCACACTCCTGAGTATGGTCGGGCGCCTACTTCGGATCAAACATTAAATCCTAAAACCCACGAGTTTTACTTGCTAAAACATATAAAGCAGAAAAGTAAAAACCAGCGGTTGTTCAAAAAGGGATTAAGTTAAATTGTACGCAAATTACATTTAAAATATCAAACAAGAGCATTTTCCCCCGCATCTTGCACAATATATGCGCCCTCTGCAGAAGGGGCTCCTCCTGGCAGAACAATGCTCTCAGTCAACTCATGGCTATTGTCATCCGCCTTGCCATCAGTCTTGTCATCCGCCTTCAAAGATGCTTCACCAGTATCTTCGGATTCGAGATCAACGACAGGCTTGGTTTCTTCGACAGATCCACTCATCACCTTTCGGATGTGATCACGGATGTAGTCATGAATGTTTGGGATCTTGCGATATTTAAGGACAACATCAACATCCGGAACAACATACTCTGGATCATTGAAGTCAATCTCAGGATGAGCAAGCCGGACATACTCCATGATCCACTCTCCGTAATAATATGCACGCTCTCCCGCCAGGATCTCTGCCTCACCTAAAGCATCCTCATGATGCTTAGCATCCTCCTCCATCTTCTCCTTCAGGCGGCGAATCTTAGCGTCTTTGCTTGCGTTCAGAGCAATAGCAGAGGTGGCATTTGTATTAAGCCACAACAACTTCTTTCTCCAGCCTCTGAATAGTTGCCTTATCCGCTACCCCTTGCAACACCTCCGCTTCCAAGGAACGCATGTGTGTATATGCCTATCAAAAAGGAACACACATCAACACACTTTCATCTGTGTAAACACAAAATTTAAAGAAGGGCAAACTCACCAAAAGAAGTTCCCTTTTTCCCATCATTGCATGGGCGGATCTGGAGGACACACTCTGATCATCTTGCGCCTCGGTAAGTTGACCAAGGGCCTCATCAACATCATTGATGACAGACTCATCATTCACAGACCCTTTTCGGCCAAATCTAGTAAGCCAGTAGTTTCCCAGGTCGGGTTTCGCCACCTAAGTAGAAAGTAGAAAGCAAATGATTAGGATTCAAGCAAAGAAAAAGAGACTGTAATAAGAGGAATACCTTTTCACGTTCCCCCATTGGCTTTTCAGCCCCAATGGCATCCGCCATTAACTTCCCACTACCCGGAGTCCCGGATTTCTTCTTCTTGGTCAGAGGAAGATCCATAACGTCAAACGCAGGACGCTTCCCAGAGTTCTTGAGGGGATCCATTACCTGCTTGTCTTTTTTAGCTGCTTGAGCTGCCTCCTCCTTCTTCTTTTTGCGCATCTCTACAAGGGCGCGACTATTGCCTCAAATAAAACCCTGGCAAGGGAACAGTAGAATAATCAAGGTTCAAGGAAAAATAAAGTTACCTTCATCAAGTTGTGTAAACTTCACGTAAGAGATCTTGTCTCCTTCCCGGCGGATCAAGGGAATGTCATTCATCATAAAGTCCAAGGCGTCGGTGTATGTCCAGGCATCCGCCCTGATACTTTTCAAGATATCCGCCACTTCCTCATCACTGTCCGTCAATATACGCATGTCTCCAGCCATATGCAAAGGTTTGGCATTCCAAACCGATGGAAATCCTAGAGATTCGCCCTCTCCTATCTTTACAAAGAAAAATCTATCGTCCCAAAGATGGACATTTGACATCTTACCGCAGAAGGGCGAATAAGTTTTGAATTTTGCGAAAGTGAGGAAGGATTCGGCATTTCGCTTCGTTGGTTTATGGAGAGATCGAAAGACACGAGGGTTGCATACTATCCCTAAGTTTGAGGCCAAATAACAATCCAGAGCCAGATCTAACCAGCCATTTGGATGTAGCTGGCTGACACTGATGTCAAAGTAAGCTAAGATATCCGCCATCATCTTAGGAAGAGGAAGCCTGAACCCTCTTTCTACATGACAACTGTACACAGTCAAATATCCACTAGGCGGACAGGCGGGTCGCTGATGAGCAGCCACCAATTCGGTCTCATAATTCTTAATCCACGGAAAACGATCCGCTAGATTCGCTAGATCCACGACGCTCATACGAGACGGAGTGGACTCCGCACGTGGCGCCTTTTTCCTGGACGGAGCTGAAGAAGAAGCCTCCATCCCAGAAAACTGCCTAGAACCTATTGTCGGAGTAACCCGAGAAACGACGATGGGAAGGTTCTGAATCCTACCTAAACGAGTTCGATTGCTATTACGCGCTGAGTTACACAACTCAGCTAAGTCGCAACTGACAGTACCTTCGGAAGAATCAGAATTTTCCGAAGAAGAAGAAGTCCACCTAACTACGGTTTCGGAAGAAGTGGTCAAATTAAAAAGTTCGAAGGTAGACTCAAAGGAGGAAGAAGAACTCCTAAACATTCACAAAAACAGAATGAAAAGATTCACTTACATGGGAGTTAAGGCTTTGAGGATTCTGAAACTCCAGGAAAATTCTGGAAAAAACCCGAAGAAAGATGGAAGAGGAATACAAATGAAGTAGAAAGAGAAGGAGAGGAAGGAAGAAGGCGTTTTCTCTTCCCTCGAGCGGCACGCTTATGACACGTGTCACCTACCGATTGGCATCGAACAGAGTGACCATCAATGCAAGTCATCATGACGGCGCGCGGAGAAGCTCAAAAGCCCTAAAGGACTTTAAAGGAACTTTAGGGGGGCTTCTGATAACATTGAGATATTTACCAAAGGATCAAGGGAGATATTTGCCCAAAACGGCCGTGTATTGATCACCTGATACCGGAATGCCATGGCGTATCAAGCAAAGGGATCCGACAGGCGGATCACCAAGACTTCGCCACGTGAGATCCATAGTCAAACCTATGTGGAGATCCGCCATAACCCCTCAATCCGCCAGCGGAGCAGTTGAGCCGATTCCGCAATAAAGGCCATTAATGAGCTATTAATGAGCTAACAGACATACTTAAAGGAAACCAGTAACCGCCATTAATGAAGCATTAATGGAGACTTTCTAGTTACTAAAGGTTACAACTTCATGACTATATATAGCTTGCATCTCAAGCTATCAAGGTACACATTCACACAAGCTTAGTAACCCTACTTTGTCAATTCAGTTTATTCCTCCTTATTCTATACTGACTTTGGCATCGGAGCTTCCCCCCGTCGAACCCAACGACGCCCCCACAGGGACAGAGGCTAATCGGAAATTCTCCACTAGTCATCATCTTTATATTTAGATATAATTATAGATAATAACTAATAAGAATTTTATTCCGAATTAAATTCTTATTCAGTAACCTAATTCTATCTAACTAGGGTTTAGATACAAGAGAGTATATATACCCCCCTTACATGAGAATTTCGGCCAACCCTAGCTAACTGAATAGAGAGAATTTAGACACCCCCAGTTGAGGATGAAATAATACACCGCTTCCTCCCGTTTTAATTGATTATTAATCTCTTTCTCTTATCCTTGATCTTGTGTTGATTTATTAGAGGCAATATGCTTTTATACGGTTGAGTTCTAATCATATTTTGAATTGTGTTTTTGTCTTGTGCTCGGGAACTCGGAGTAAGAGTTGTGGGCACTACGATTGCAATGGTAGATAGATCTTCAAAAGGTATTTCCTTCTATCCCTCTTTATATGAAATAACGATTAACGGATCTTGGTTAATGGAAAAAGGTTAAAATTTTTATATTTCCGCTGCCAAACGTTAGCCTATTTTCCTTCAGTGGTATCAGAGCCTGCGTTAAATCCGTTATTTCATATATGAAAATTAAGAAGTTTTTCAATCAGATTGAATGAATATTTATAGTTAGGTTAATTAACAAAACTGTTTTGATTAATTAATTCTAAAGATAAATAAGTTTTAATTAATTGTTAATTAAAATAGATTATGCATATTCTACCAAAAAAAAAAAAAAAAATAGATTATGCATATGTTCCTAATTATTTTGGTTGATAATCATTATAACAAAATCTATTAGTTTTATAGTTAGATTGATAAAAGTTAGTTTTATTATTCTAAAGATAAAACGGAAAATCTTTAATAGTGCACCCCGCATATTTGAGTCTCCGGTCAAAATGCACTTAAAACGTACCTCTTACGCGGGGCGCCCCCCTGGGCACGCCTCGCGTAGGACCTGACCTACAAGGGTCTAATTTTAATTCCATCTTTATTTTTGTTTTTGTTTTTCTTTTCTTTTGCGACGTCCTTGGAATAGACGTCATTTTAATAACGCGGAGGGTCGTGCAACCCCGCACTCACCGTTTGTTTTGCACTAACAAAAACAAAAATAAAAATAAAATAAACAACAAAATAATTAAACTAATTTATTGATTCTTAAATTCCTCCGACACACTACCTCCCTCGAAAATTATTTAAAGTTCCGTTATTTGTCCTTAAATAAAAAGACGTTGACACAAAGGATCGGTTTTAGTAAGAAATTTTAGTCTTAATTCTGAAGCTCTAGAATTTATGCAAAGCCTAGGTTCGTACTAAACAAAAGCATTGAGTCCTAACCCAAATGTTATCTCTATAATAAAATTTAAAAAGGCAATAAAAAACGGGATAGTTGACAATTTGACGATAACTTGAACGTACACAATTTAACCTGAAATTTTGTGAGATATTTTTGAGCCTAAAAGAGTTCGTACGAGAACTCTATTTCTTTCACAATTTTTCAAGAGCTTTGACTTCACTCGATTAATAGAGTTTGCACCTAATACCGGGTTAAGTACACTTATTTTGGTTAAAATAGCAATAGATGATAAAACGAACCCACTTAGTCTAATTCTTTTCTTAAATTATTTTTCTCGTTTTCATCAACCTCTAGGAAACCCCCTCGAGCCTATTAACCGACTTTTCTTGTTAATACCCTTTTAACAATTAACCCTTTTTCCTCTTGTTTAAATACCAACAAAATCAAATAGCACCCGAAATAAGCCAAGGCCTTGATAAGTAAGCACCATAAGTTCTCGAAATCGTTTTTGTGCCGCGCTCAAAACAAAAAGAAAAAGAAAAATACAATGAAGAGCAAAAGGCATTCTCAAGCTCCACCCGAGCAATTTCGAGATTATTTTACGAACCTACTAAGGCCAAAATAAAAACACGGCGCGATCATCAAAATGGTGTTTAAACTCGAGTTTCAAAAATTAAACACTAAAAAGCCGCCCGTATTACAACCCCCCTCCGGATTCATTTTTAATATTGACTAGACCATAATATAGGAGGAAAAACCCAGATGAAAATGCAAACTCAGAGTGATCTCGAGTAAGTGCAAAGAAGAGTGCAAAAACACCGACCCGCCAAAGTTTGAGCGTAAGAGTGAAATCCCTTGGTGAGGTACTTTTGGGTTCTCAAAAGATAATCGACTCCCATTAATATTGCCTATTAAATTTGATCGTGGAGGTTTCAAACAAGTTTTGGTCACTCATCTGTTTGCGTAGGTACTTGTCGAAGACTTTGCGTAAGACTTTAGCTTCGGAATCACGCACTTGGTAAAACCAACCGACGGTTTGTTTCTTAATAATCTCAATCCCTTGTCTTTCGATTTCTTTTACTTGAGGACAAGTAAAACTTTAAAGTCCGAGGAGGTTTGATAGGGGTATTTTACCCTATCTTTTAGCGTGATTTACGATTTAATTTTGGATGAAATAAATAAGTTTAATTGCAAAAATAGAGTGTTTTAATAAAATAACAAAATAAAAATAAACTCCGTACTTTCGGTTAACTTTCCTTATTTTTGATTAATTTAGAAAATAAAACGTCAAGCTAACTCGGCTCTCGCGAATTGTATTTCAGGTATGAGCAAGAAGTGAAAATCTACCAAAATACACGGGGCGTATCGCTCCTCACGCGGGGCGTGAAACACTTAGTCAGAAATAATTGCCCTATCCACAGGTACCACGTGGGATCTACTCAGCAATACTCGGGGCGTATCAACAACCACGCGAGGCGTGTGACATGTGTCAGAAATGATAAGCCTAATCCTGAAACTCAGACTGCATGGTCTCCTAGAGTCAACTACTCCTACGCGGGACGTACCACCTTACACGCGGGGCGTGTAAGGAAGTTCTTCAACCTAAAAGACTCAGAGACTCATTTACGCGAGGCGTGCTTCAGCTACGTGCGACGTAAAAGACCCAATTCAAGCAATAAAAACTCAGAGACTCAACCACGCGAGGCGCACCCCAGTCTACGTGGGGCGTGGTTGAGACAACAAGATCTGGATTTGGTCCACATGCAGGAGATTTCTGACGGAATGGGCAAACACGCGGGGCGTTCCACACCATACGCGAGGCGTATCATGGGAATTCTGCAGAAAATAATGTTGCTCCATGCTTGTACTTTGTGAAATTACAAATCTACCCTAGCTTGATGTGTATAAATAGGAGTGACTAGCACTCATTTCATAGATCTCTCTTTTGGATATAAAAAACTCTTGATATAGATTAAGTTCTTGTTATTGTAGTTTTAGATTTTTTTTTAGGCTTTATATAGCTAAACTCTAGCATCTTGAGAGCTTGTTCGTTGATTCCGGCATCCCGTCAAAGTTCCGTTCCATCTCCGTTCACCAAGCTCGAAAGCTCCACCTCCAAGACCTAAGAGATGGCTTTGAGTTCGGTTAGCTAGTTCCGAGGGTGGATTCTTCCCTTTTCACTTGCTAACTAGCTTGTACTCTTCCTATGTACTAGGCTTGGTTGTATTTCATATTTGCATCATATTTATAATTTATGATTCATAATCTCTTTTTCTATATATGTGTTGATGTTTGTTACTTGTTTTGATACTCGTAATTGATTATTGTGTAGGAGAACGCGATTTCCGACGCCATTCGGGCTATCTTTAGGGATTCACATAGGTGTTGCCTTACCGGAAGTGACGCTCCAGAAACCGTAGGAATTGACAAGCCACGGAACTTACGGGCCCTAATTTCTGATCCCAAGCATTAGACACGCCTTGACTAGGAACCACGTAGTCTAAGTACTTCACGGGTCGGTCACACTACACGTAGTCGTCATTGCAAGAGTAAATCATTAACCGTATATACATTAGGAGTCATTGTTTGTCATATTTATAACTTATCGCCATCCATATCATTTCGTAGAGTTTTGTTATATAAATTTGCCTCACCCGTAGTTAGGAGTAGTTTGTAGTTGTTCCCCGAATCAACTCAAAGTATTCACCGCTTAGATAACATACAAAACAGAGTCGTTTAATACTTGCAGTTATAAATCCCGCGGATTCGATACCCGGTCTTAACCGGATTATTACTTGATACGACGGGGTACACTTGCCCCTAAGTCGTAGCGTCTAGTAGAGATAAAGTAATTAGGAAGATCACATCCATAGCCATAACGCACTTATCGTAATATATATTTCGTCGTAGAAACTCTACCTAGGCGCCGCACGCATCAAGTTTTTGGCACCGTTGCCGGGGATTTATAACATCTTGCAATATTAGACAAAAACGTTTTATTGTTAGTTTAAGCATTCTTTTTGTATAAATTGTTTATATATACTTTTTACTACAACAATTTTTTCTTGTTTATATTTTATTTCATTTATTTTATGCACACCCGATCTCGGAGTGATACTCTCGTTCCTATTGATCTCGAAATTGAACGTACTCTTTGTAGGATTCGGAGAGAGAAAATGGCAAACCCTAACACCGAAGTCAACCTGCCCGAAGGGAACCAAAGGCCGTACGTGAACAACATCCGCGGGGGCAACGACACGCGTTCGATGATGGAGATCCTTGCTCCACATCGTCCCCAGAATCGTAACGGAATTATCGCCCCCACAATCCCGGCCAACACATACGAGATAAAGACCGGCATGATCCAGCTGATACAACAATGCGGTCAATTCGGAGGGGAACTCCATGAGAACCCTAACGAACATCTCAATAAATTTTTTATGTGTGCCGACACCTCTCGACAAAATGGTGTTCCCGTTGAGGCTGTAAGACTAAAGTTGTTTCCGTTTTCTTTGACAGGACAAGCGTTGGAGTGGCTACACTCGTTGGAGGCGGGATCAATCACGTCATGGGAGGAGCTCGAGAAGGAGTTCCTTTCCTACTATTTCCTGGCGTCCAAAACAGTCAAGTTGAGGACTGATATCATGTCCTTTAGGCAGCTGGAATGCGAGGCCCTTCATGCAGCTTGGGCTAGGTTTCGAAAATTGCTCCGAAACTGCCCCCACCATGACATCCCAAAGCACGACTTGGTAAGTACTTTTTACCACGGTTTAACCCCCACTAATTGTGCGACCTTTGATTCCGCTGCAGGTGGGGATTTGTTTCGAAAGTCAGCAAGTGAGGCCTACGAGCTTATTCACGAGCTCGCGAGAAAAAGCGTGCAGTGGCAAGAAGATCGGCTTGCCGGACCTTCGCGAAATCAAACGTTTGCCGTGGAGAAAGAGGCTCCGAAAAGTTCCATGGCGGAAATGAATAAAAAACTTGACGCTTTAATAGCCCAGTTGAGCCTCAACAAAAGTGCACAGGTCCTGATGTGCAATCACTGTGGTGGAGATCATGACGGACTTGATTGCCAAGCCGGTAGCCCTTTTGTTGGAAATTAGGCTGAGGTATAGCAGCGGAAATATAAAATTTTTAACCTATTTCCATTTAACCACAAGATCCGTTAACCGTTATTTCATATAAAGAAGGATAAGAAAAAATACCTTTTAGAAGTTCTATTTACCGTTGCAAACGAAGTGCCCACAACTTCAAAAGAGATAGAAACTGTCTACCAATCTGCCCCTATCCGAAACAGACCTTCCAGACCTCCGAACGACAATCCCTTCGGTGGAAACGTGGAAGAATATGTCTAGAACCTCCTGTCCAAAAATCGTGACGATCAGACGGTTCAATCTCCGGGAATCCGTGAAATCGTGAACTGACCTGTTGTAGGAGTAGTAAAACGAATTTCTCTCTTTTGTTTGTTTTTCTTCTTCGAGTTCCCAAACACGAAATAAAACACGGGAAGATTAATTTAGAATCAACCGTTGAATAGCAACCAAAGTAGATTGCCTCTAACTAATTAACACAAGATCAAGGATAAAAGAAATAGATGAAAATCAATTGATCAAACGAAGCCGTAGAGAAATCTCGTCCTCGAACTAGGGGTGTCGAATTTTCTCTCTTGGACTAGGTGAATTTCGAAAATCACAAGTAGGGTATGGCTTGCTTGGATTTCGAAAATCTCAAGGGAATGGGTATTTATAATCTCTTGTATCTAATCCATAGTTAGATAGAATTAGGTTACTGAATAGGAATTCCATTCGGAATAGAATCCCTAATTATTATCTCACTGTATATCTAATATATTAAGGATAATAATAATAACCTTATTGGATAATAATAGGAGTATATTAATCTAATTAAAACTCCTAACTTAATTATCTCTTAATTAATTTAATTCATATTCCTAATCTAATTAGGATTAACAAAATCAAATTAATTATTCATGTATATCATTACATGAATTTCGACCCCCTTATGTCCATGGGCCTTATTGGGCTCAATTGGGCTTCTATCAATTAATTAACATCTATCTCTCTTTTAGGTTCCAAGTCTTATGTGTGACCCATTAGGTTCTTATTGCTTCTAGCCGTATGCAACGTTATTAAATTAATTTTCAAAGAATTATATTTAATCTTTGCATAACGGAATGATGTACATAGTATGTGATTAGAAAGTCGGTAATCATTCCCCCAGAGCTATAAGAAGACAGGTTGATTCTGTCGTTAACCTTTCCGTATTAGTTACAGTATAATTCGATCCTTTATCAACTACATCCTTGAACTGAATCTTATGACTATGGGTGATGTCAAGTCACATATAGCGAGACGTTCGTTTTACTTGTACAGGCTGAGTCAACTCAAAAAAGTGAAATCTGTATTTTTTACTCTTAAGCTATCACCTTGCAAGGATTTAGAGTTGAGTCTTCCACAAGCGATCCATGGATGTATCTCCCATTTATCGGGAGTGATAAATGCTCAATCCAATATATAACGACTCCGCAATTACTTCCTGTGATACCCAACGTCTACTGTTCACACCCCAGAGTCATCTCTGTTAAGGATCGTGTTACACCAGAGTCAAAACATCACATTCTGTAATCCAGAATACCAATTAATATTCCTTTAAGTCTGAGGATTAGTTATACCTATTAATACCAATGAGATGAACAGGTGACAAGGATGAATCTACCCATCCTGTTATCTCAAATCGGATCCCCAATCCTAATGAACAACGTTTCATCGGATCTATGTAACTGTCCAGATATCTGTATATATGAAGCTTGTGAGATCAGCTTTCTGTCGGACAGAAGACATTGTTACATACAAGTCTCAACAGTGATATGTCAATCCCAAACATATCACTTGACTTGGGGTGGTTTTAAGTTTATCAGTTTATTATAAAGTTTTGTCTCACTTCATGCTTGTATGAACACTGTATAATCACTTTAAATAAACTTACGGATTTCCTTTTATTAGACTTTATTTAGTGCTTAAAAGGGATTGCCTTTATATAGTTATAAAACATATATATCATTAAACAAATGATATAAAGAACAATTCATTTACATTAAGTTTGTATCCTAGAACAATTGTCTATAGGACACTAAACCCCAACACCTTTCGCCGGCGATACCGAAAATGTAAGTTACATAGGAGGCAATCAAAGGTACAATCCTAACCCAAACTCCTATTCACACCACCACAATAATAATAACGGCGGATGGAGGCCTCGATACCAACACTCGAACTTGTCATATGGCAATAATAATAATGTGTTGAGGCCCCCATCCGACTTTGATCAAGAATATCGGGAAATCGGGCTAGGGAAATCACAAACCATGCCCGGTAATCGGAACACACCACCCCCCGATAATGTGCATGGCCAGTCCGTAACGTCCTTGTTAAAGGATATCTTAACCCGTTTGGCCGATAGTGAGATGTTTTACAGGCACCTTAGCCGCCAGGTGGCCCACTTGAATCGTCAGCAACAGGAAAGGCCATTAGGAACCCTTCCGGCAAACACCGAGCAGAACCCGCTGGGTAAAAATAGAGAGTCCGGACAGGTGATAACGCTCCTAAACAGTAGAAGTTCGGACCCTTCGAGTTCCAACTCGGACAACTTGCAGTAAGCCGCCGCATAAGAAAGTCGAGCTAATTCGACTCTAAACGTAGCATCGGTTTGAATCTCTCAAATCCCATGTTTATATGTATCATAACCGTTTTTTCAACTTATTTTTATTCATTTTTATTTTCTCTTTCATGTTATTTTTAGTTTTCTCCTTTTAGTTATTTTTATTTCTATTTTTATTTTTATTTTTATTTCCACTTTTATTTTTACTTCCCATAAATTAAAAGAAAAACAAATCTCATTTTTAATCCAAATTTTTTTAATCACGCGGGACGCACAACCCATTACGCCCCGCGCATCTGCGTGGCTGACCCATTTCTCACAATTAAAGACACGTTACATGGGGCGTCCTTCACACCACGTCCCGCGTAACCTTCGGTAGACAGTCCCCTCCTAAATAAACGCCACGTGTTGGGACACGCGGGGCGCCTCATAGGGCACGCCCCGCGTATCCTCGGGGAGCTGCGAATTGCAACTCCCCATGACAGATTTTCCTTCTTCCACCTCTCCCATCACTCTTTCCTCTTCCCCATATATCTTTCCCACTTCCACACTCCACCTCCTCTCACCCCCAATCACATCACCTCTTTTCAAATTCAAATCCTTTCACCTTCCCTCCATATTAATTTTATTTAAACCACCTCCTTAATTAAACTTAAAAAATCATTAAATCATTAAATACTCATTAATAAAACCATAAACCACCAAATTAAAAATCAGAAAAATAAAAAACCAAAAACAATTGTTTCAACTTCTGTCTTCTACGCGGGGCGTACCCCTATGTACGCCCCGCGTCCTCACTTTTCTCCCACCAAATTTGGCCAGGAGACGATATACGCGAGGCGTACTACCAGGCACGCCCCGTGTATGAGCTCCTTTCTCGCGTAAAATAAGCTCAGGAGGTGGGATTCGCGTGGCGTGGCCCAATTCACGCCTCGCGTACCCCCCTGGGAATCCGAGTTTTACTTGGATTCCCCACTCCTCCCCTATAAATACTTCCCCTTTTCCTTCTTCTTCCTCACAACTCATTCTCACTTCCCACAACCTTCCTACACACTCTCTCAATCCCTCACTCACACCATGGTAAGGCGAAAACAGGTTGCCGATATGCACCCCCCACGGTCCACTCGGGCCCGTACCTCTCGTACCTAACCACGACAATCACCATCGCCCCCCGAACGGGAGGAAACACCGCCACTCACCCGCCAATACCGGGCTCCTTTCCATCTTTTCATCGAAGAAAAAGCCCAATCCTACCAAACACTCTCCGCCGCCCACGTGATGGAGCTCCCATACATTGAACGTAGCGTTCTTGATCGCTACAACATTGGAGGTGCCTTCGAGGACGGCCTCCGTGCTCTCAATTGGCTCGATCACTATCGGGCACGCCACCATGTCTACTCTTCATTGGTCATGGAGTTCTACACCTCCCTAGAATCCAATAATGTTTCGGGAGCCGCCCTCTTCAACTTCCGCCTTCACAACCAACCTTTCACCATTGACACCCAATGGCTCCGCAACCATTTCACCCATCAAGCGGAGGCGGGCATTGCACATTGGCCCGAGGGTGTCTCCCCTCGTGATTTTTGGACCTCCATCACTGGGTCCGATGATTACGATATCTCCAACCTCCGCTCGACATGCATCCGCGACCCAATCCTCCAACTTCTCCACCGCTTCATCTCCTTCTACTTCTCGGGGAAGTCCGAGTCCACCAAGGTCAATAAGCACGAGCTTTTGGCCCTTTACTGTTGTGCAAACGGCCTCACCTACGACCTTTCCTACCTAGTGGCCGTCCAATTACACCATATGCCCACCCGAAAACGTGGGAGAATCGGGTTGGGCCATCTCATCACCATCTTCGCCACCTCCGCTCTTGGCGAAGCCGCCCTTGACCGCCTCCCCAGCTTGGAGTCGTGGCCTTTGTAGAAAAATGCCTTTAAATCACTCAAGCGCCCTACCTCCAGTCCGGGTGAAACTTCGGGGGTGGCCCACTCAAATGAAGAGGAGGGCTCGGACTCGGACATGGGCCTCAATTTTAGTCCACCACCCCTCCACGACTTCAACTCCCTCTATGCCCGGTTGGATATTTTGGAGGACAACCAACGCCGAGATCGGGCCCACTTCGACTCCCGCTTCGATGCCCTCGATGCCCGCCTCGACGCCTCCGAGGTTCAAAGGCGTGAGGATCGGGCCCATCTCGATGCTCGCTTCGACGCCCTCACCAACTCCTTCGCCTCCTACTACAACATCCACGTAAATCCTCCTCCGCCTCAACCGTAGTTTCCATTTCTTTGTTTTTATGTTTCCGTTGCCTTGTGTTTATTTTAGTTCGTCTTTCTTTTGTCGTTTTTGTTTTCTTTTTGTGTTTTTATTGTACTTTCTTTTGTTCTTTTAATATATTTACGATTTTCCTTTATGATTCGTTTTATTTACTTTTCGTGTTCATTTTTTTATGCACCATTAATAACCTTCACGCAGGGCGTACTCCCTTTTACGCCCCGCGTGTTAGTCATTTTTCTTGCATAAAAATCTCAGAAACTCAAACACGCGGGACGTCCCTCGTAGTGCGCCCCGCGTATTTGAGTCTCTGGTCAAAATGCACTTAAAACGTACCTCTTACGCGGGGCGCCCCCCTAGACACGCCTCGGGTAGGACCTGACCTACAAGGGTCTAATTTTAATTCCATCTTTATTTTTGTTTTCGTTTTTCTTTTCTTTTGTGACGTCCTTGGAATAGACGTCATTTTAATAACGCGGAGGGCCGTGCAACCCCGCACTCACCGTTTGTTTTGCACTAACAAAAACAAAAATAAAAATAAAATAAACAACAAAATAATTAAACTAATTTATCGATTCTTAAATTCCTCCGACACACTACCTCCCTCGAAAATTATTTAAAGTTCCGTTATTTGTCCTTAAATAAAAAGACGTTGACACAAAGGATCGGTTTTAGTAAGAAATTTTAGTCTTAATTCTGAAGCTCTAGAATTTATGCAAAGCCTAGGTTCGTACTAAACAAAAGCATTGAGTCCTAACCCAAAGGTTATCTCTATAATAAAATTTAAAAAGGCAATAAAAAACGGGATAGTTGACAATTTGACGAGAACTTGAATGTACACAATTTAACCCGAAATTTTATGAGATATTTTTGAGCCTAAAAGAGTTCGTACGAGAACTCTATTTCTTTCACAATTTTTCGAGAGCTTTGACTTCACTCGATTCATAGAGTTTGCACCTAATACCGGGTTAAGTACACTTATTTTGGTTAAAATAGCAATAGATGATAAAACGAACCCACTTAGTCTAATTCTTTTCTTAAATTATTTTTCTCGTTTTCATCAACCTCTAGGAAACCCCCTCGAGCCTATTAACCGACTTTTCTTGTTAATACCCTTTTAACAATTAACCCTTTTTCCTCTTGTTTAAATACCAACAAAATCAAATCGCACCAGAAATAAGCCAAGGCCTTGATAAGTAAGCACCATAAGTTCTCGAAATCGTTTTTGTGCCGCGCTCAAAAGAAAAAGAAAAAGAAAAACACAATGAAGAGCAAAAGGCATTCTCAAGCTCCACCCGAGCAATTTCGAGATTATTTTACGAACCTACTAAGGCCAAAATAAAAACACGGCGCAATCATCAAAATGGTGTTTAAACTCGAGTTTCAAAAATTAACCATTAAAAAGCCGCCCGCATTACAACCCCCCTCCGGGTTCATTTTTAATATTGACTAGACCATAATATAGGAGGAAAACCCCGGATGAAAATGCAAACTTAGAGTGATCTCGAGTAAGTGCAAAGAAGAGTGCAAAAACATCGACCCGCCAAAGTTTGAGCGTAAGAGTGAAATCCCTTGGTGAGGTACTTTCGGGTTCTCAAAAGATAATCGACTCCCGTTAATATTGCCTATTAAATTTGATCATGGAGGTTTCAAACAAGTTTTGGTCACTCATCTGTTTGCGTAGGTACTTGCCAAAGACTTTGCGTAAGACTTTAGCTTCGGAATCACGCACTTGGTAAAACCAACAGACGGTTTGTTTCTTAATAATCTCAATCCCTTGTCTTTCGATTTCTTTTACTTGAGGACAAGTAAAACTTTAAAGTCCGAGGAGGTTTGATAGGGGTATTTTACCCCTATCTTTTAGCGTGATTTACGATTTAATTTTGGATAAAATAAATAAGTTTAATTGCAAAAATAGAGTGTTTTAATAAAATAACAAAATAAAAACAAAACGTCAAGCTAACTCGGCTCTCGAGAATTGTATTTCAGGTACGAGCAAGAAGTGAAAATCTACCAAAATACGCGGGGCGTGGAACACTTAGTCAGAAATAATTGCCCTATCCACAGGTACCACGTGGGATCTACTCAGCAATACGCGGGGCGTATCAACAACCACGCGAGGCGTGTGACATGTGTCAGAAATGATAAGCCTAATCCTGAAAGTCATACTGCATGGTCTCCTAGAGTCAACTACTCCTACGCGGGACGTACCACCTTACACGCGGGGCGTGTTGATAGCTCCCATTTATATAGTGTTTTTAGGATTGTTTTAGTTCGTTTTTGCTTTATTTCCATTTAATTTCAGTATCATTTTGCTATCTTTCAGTTAAAATCAGTAATTTCCATTATTTATGGCATTTTCTATATTTTCAGGTGTTTTGGGACTGTTTGAGCATTTTCGAACCAGACCCGTGTCTTGTGGAGCACCTCCGGACAATTCAGGGACCATCGGAGCAAATTTCGGAAGTCCAGGGCCCAAAACAAAGAAAAACCGGATTCAGCCCCAATTTAGTGCATGTCTCGCCGAGACAGTGCCTGTCTCGTCGAGACAGGCCCTCGCCTCGTCGGGACACTGCCCGTCTCGACGAGACGAGGCGGGCCGATGGTTCCCAAAGGGAACCATCGCGTGGTGTCTCGACGAGACGCCTAGTGTCTCGTCGAGACACCCTCTTGTCTCGTCGAGACACCTTTTGTCTCGACGAGACGAAACGCTGGGAAGCAATTTCCCAGCGTTTCCTCACTCCCTAGGCGCGAATTTCAACCTGCAAAATGCCCAAACTACCCCTAACTAAGCCTGCACTATAAATAGAACATGATGTCATCTTTGTGGGGGGACTCCTTTTTCCTTTTTGTTCTTCTCTCTCTTTCCTTGTATTAGTTTTGATTATTTTGATTTACTTCGATTGAAATGGTTCTTAGCTTCTTGAAGATTGATATAGGAGAGAGTCCTCTCCCGATTTGTAATCAGAATCAGACGAAATCGGGTTTTATATTCCTAATTCCTTATTCTGTGTCTTACTTTTTGCTTATTTGAATTAATGATGATTCAGGCTTATAATAATTGCTTGTTTAGTTTAACTATGAACTAATCCCTATCCAATCTGGGATGGGGATGATTTGATTGCATAACCATGTATGATTAGGGATTTAGTTTACTGGATTGTTTCCAATTGATTAGATTATGCGAGCTTAATGTCTTAGATTTGTCAGGGATAGGATGATTGCTAGAATGAGATTCGATGATGATCAACTAGCCTGACATAGCAGAACCTAATGCCTTGAGTCTGACAAATTTAGGATTGCAGATAGGTAGTTACCTGACCAAGGAACTACCTAATCCGAATTAGCATAATATGACCTCGCTAGAGACCACTAGGAGTGCGGGCTAGCGGCTGGGCTACGGCTTTAGCCTTAATCACCACAGACCCTAATGCTTTGCATGCCCTAGGTTATATGCCGAATCAAGCCGTCAACCAAATGCATGTGAATAGACTACAGGAGATTGACAATCTCCACGTGGTTAATTAGGTGGTTACCATCAATTATCATTATGATATGAAACTAAATCCCAGTAAATCATACATGGGATCCAATTAAGGGAATCCCCATCTTAGATTGTTTCATCAATTAATTCGAATTCTTCCTTGTCAAACGCTTTTATCTTTTATTTTAGAAAATTTTCCTCTTTAATCACTCCACAACATATTCAACCTTTCGAACAATTGTGTGCCCACCTTGGGCCGACTAGTTGTGATAAATAGTCCTTGTGGTTCGATCCTGTGCTTAGCACTGTATTACTTGCTGCGATAGGATACACTTGTCCTATTAACCGCTATATAATTTACGAGCATCAAGTTTTTGGCGCCGTTGCCGGGGACTATTTTTGTTTATAACTAGTTTACTTTTGGTGATAGGTTTATATAATTGTTTGGAATTCCAAGAACTGAGGTTCTGGGAATTACTCATCATTGCATCTTGATTCTTAAGCTGATATTGTTCTTGCAGGACATAAAAGGGGGACACAATGGCCGAAGATCCATCGGTCATGGAGTTGTTGAGGGCAAAGCGGCCTATAAGCACCTCTGGCATCCTCGATCCGACAATAACAGCAATGTCATTTGAAATCAGACCAACAATGATTCAGATGATCCAGAACTCGGGACAGTTCGGTGGGGATTACTATGAAGATCCTAACTCACATCTTGACAAATTCATGGAATACTGCAGCACTTTCAAGTGCGAAGACGTCACATCTGAACAGACCTTCCAGAAGCTGTTTAGATTTTCTCTGAAAGAAGAAGCTGCAGAATGGCTACAATCCATTGAGCCAGGGTCTCTCACTGACTGGGACACTACAGTATCAACGTTTCTAGCAAAGTACTTCCCTCCGTCAAAGACTGCACAATTCAGAAGCGACATCACCTCGTTTAGGCAGTCCGACAGTGAGAACTTACATCTAGCCTGGGAGAGGTTCCAGAAGTTGTTAAGACGGTGCCCCCACCATGGTTACCAGCGGTACCAGCTTGTTGACATGTTCTACTCAGGAATATCTCTTGTCAGCCGTGCCTTTCTGGATGCAGCAGCGGGAGGAAATCTATTCAACAAGACTGCAGTTCAAGCGTACAATCTGATGAAAGAATTAGCTGAACGAAGTGCATGTTGACAAGTTGAGAAGTCGGCTCCAAAAAGAGGCACAACAGCTGAAGAGTTCCCTGGAATATTTTCAGAATCAAATCATCAGATAGCAGCGCTTACAGAAAAAGTAGATCTGCTGGGGACTCACCTGAAATCACTAGAACCAGTAGCAAGCTGTGAGGTTTGCAGCGGAGGGCACAAGAACGTGGAGTGCCCGATGGTACTTGAACAGATCCATTATCTAAAACAGTATGGGTCAAATAGCACACTTTGGCAGCAGAACAGACACCGAGGATCAGGTTCTGAGACTGAATGGGAGAGAAGTATAGATGTCCTGAGAGAGAGCCTGAGTGCCATAGAAGGAAGGATGGCACACAATGAAGCTTTCTGCCAAAGGCTTCAAACACAGGTCAGTAAATTGGTAGAAGAGGAAGCACGAGCAATCACGCTTAGGAGCGGAACACAGGTAAGCGCACCAGACTTTGTGCCTCAGCAAGACAAGGTTTCAGACCCCATTCCTGATAATATCTCTACCCCGTCTGCTCCACATGTAAGTGTTTCTGATCCAACTCCGACTACTGAAACTGATGTACCACCAACACAGGTTACCTTGCCTTATCCTACTTCTGGGAGAGCTAAGTTAGACAAGGATTATTCCAAAATGTTAAATGTGTTTAAGAAAATCGAGATTAACCTCCCGTTTCTTGAACTTCTTGAGAATATGCCTGTGTACGGAAAATTTTTAAAAGAGCTGATCTCTAAAAAGAGAAAATTAGGAGATCATGAGACTGTAATGCTAAGCCAGGAATGTTCTGCCATGCTAACAAATCCGTTACCTAAAAAATCTAAAGATCCTGGTAGTTTTAGCATTCCCTGTACAATAGGCAAGGTTCATTTTAAACGTGCTTTATGTGATCTTGGTGCAAGCATAAATCTTATGCCGTTGTCTGTTTACAGGAAATTAGGAATGGGAGACCCAAAGCCTACGTCAGTCACAATTCAGTTGGCTGACAGGTCTATAAGGCGTCCGGTTGGAGTGGTGGAAGACATTTTGGTCAAGGTAGATCAGTTCATCTTCCCAGCTGACTTCGTGATCATGGACATTGAAGAAGATGATCAAGTCCCGATCTTATTAGGGAGGCCTTTTCTCGCCACTGGACGAACACTGATTGATGTTAAGGGAGGCAAATTGATTCTCAGGCTTCAAAACGAGGAAGTTGAATTCAACATTCTAAAATCTATGAAATTTTCTATTGATGATGAATGTTGTAATTTTCTGAGCGTAACTGACTCTTTGGTTGAGAATGTTTTCCAGGAAACTGAAGAACGGAACCTGAGTATTGAACTAGATGAGGAGCCATTGGATTTGGAGACCGAGGTAGAAGGTAAAGAGGGTTGTCATTGGGCCCAGCATGACGAACTCTTGGACAAAGAAACCAAGACAAGGCCTAAGACCTCGATTGAAGAACCACCAACCCTCGATCTCAAACCGTTACCTGCCCATTTAAAATATGTGTTCTTGGCACCTCCTTTACACTTACCTGTGATTATTTCGGCTGAACTTACAGGTCCTGAGGAAGATCGCTTGGTGGAGGTGCTGAGGAAGCACAAGGGAGCGTTTGGATGGTAAATGTCTGACATCAAGGGAATCAGCCCGTCTCTCTGTGAACACCGGCTCTATATGGAGGATAAGGTGAAGCCGACTGCTCAACCACAGAGAAGACTCAACCCAAAAATGAAGGAAGTAGTGAAGGCTGAGGTAATTAAGTTGCTTGATGCAGGGATGATCTATCCAATCTCTGACAGCCAGTGGGTGAGTCCCGTGCATATAGTGCCGAAGAAGGGGGGCACAATAGTGACATTGAATGAGAAGAATGAACTAATCCCGGTACGGAAAACTACCGGGTGGCGAATGTGTGTGGGCATCCGTTCATTGATCAAATGCTTGAACGCATGGCAGGTAAGTTTTTCTTCTGTTGTGTGGATGGGTATTCGGGCTACATGCAAATATCAGTGGATCCTGACGATCAGGAAAAGACCATTTTCACTTGCCCTTTTGGGACATTTGCATATAGACGGATGCCCTTCGGGTTGTGCAATGCACCTGCTACGTTTCAGAGGTGTATGACAGCTATATTTTCTGATATGATAGAAAAATTCATGGAGGTCTTTATGGATGATTTTTCTGTTTTTGGTACTACTTTTGATAGATGTTTGCATAACTTGGGATTAATGCTGCAAAGATGTGAGGAAACTGACCTAGTCCTAAACTGGGAAAAGTGTCAGTTTATGGTCACTGAGTGTATAGTTTTAGGGCATAAGGTATCACGAAAAGGGATTGAGGTAGACCCTGCTAAAGTTGAGGTCATTGAAAAACTACCTCCCCCTTCCAGTGTCAAAGCAGTTAGGAGTTTTTTAGGCCACGCTGGTTTTTATAGGCGCTTTATTAAGGATTTTTCTAAAATTGCCAGGCCTATGACCCAATTGTTGCTGAAGGATGCCAATTTTGTTTTCACACCTGAATGTCTTGAATCTTTTAACACTTTAAAAGACAAATTGATTAAAGCTCCCATAATGGTTAGTCCCAACTGGGATTTACCATTTGAGCTAATGTGTGATGCTAGTGACACAGCTGTAGGTGCATGCTTAGGTCAAAAAGTGGATAAAATTTGCCGACCAATTTCATATGCTAGTAGAACTCTGAATGACGCTCAATTAAATTATACCACCACAGAAAAAGAGTTATTAGCTGTGATTTTTGCACTTGACAAGTTTCGTTCATATTTGGTGCTTTCAAAAGTTATTGTTTACACTGACCATGCTGCATTGAGGTATTTGTTTTCAAAACAGGATGCCAAACCTAGACTCCTTAGGTGGATTCTATTACTGCAGGAGTTTGATCTGGAGATACGAGATAAGAAGGGAGTTGAAAATGTGGTTGCTGATCATCTTTCTAGATTGGAACAAGAGGAGGTGGATGCAGACACCGATGCAGACATCCAGGAGACATTTCCCGACGAGCACTTACTGTCAATTAGACATGTCCCTTGGTTTGCCGATTTTGCTAATTTCCTTGTAGGAAAGCTGATCCCTCTAGACCTCTCTTACCAGCAGAGGAGGAAGTTCCTGCACGACGCAAAGCAGTACCTCTGGGATGATCCCTACCTATTCAAGGTTTGTGGCGACAACATCATCCGTCGGTGCATTCCTGAGGAGGAGGTAGCTTCCGTCCTTGCATTCTGTCATTCTAAAGAGGTAGGTGGCCACCATGGCGCGGACAGAACTGCAGCTAAGGTACTCCAAAGTGGGTTCTATTGGCCCACAATCTTCCATGATGCTTTTAATTTTGTTAAAAACTGTGATAAGTGTCAACGAACTGGTAACATTTCACAGAGACATGCCATGCCTATGAAACCAATTTTAGTCTGTGAAATCTTTGATGTTTGGGGGATAGACTTTATGGGACCTTTCCCGAAGTCGCTCAAAAACGAGTACATCCTTATAGCCATGGACTACGTTTCTAAATGGGTGGAGGCTGTAGCCCTGCCTAGTAATGATGCGCGAGCTGTCATCCGATTCTTGCAAAAGAATATCTTCACACGGTTTGGCACCCCCCGCACCATTATTAGCGATGGAGGGTCTCATTTTTGTAATCAAGCTTTTAAACAGGTCCTGCATAAATATGGGGTCACTCATAAAGTGGCTACCCCGTATCATCCCCAGACTAGTGGTCAAGTTGAAGTGTCAAATAGAGAGATCAAAACCATTCTTGAAAAAACAGTAAATTCCTCTAGGCATAATTGGTCACTCAAATTAGATGATGCCTTGTGGGCATATAGGACAGCGTTCAAAACACCAATTGGCATGTCCCCATTCAGGCTAGTTTACGGTAAGGCATGTCATCTCCTTGTAGAACTCGAACATAAAGCTTACTGGGCTACCCGTTTTCTAAACTTTGATACACGAGTTTCAGGTGAGAAACGGTTATTGCAGCTTGATCCCCTGGAAGAGTTCAGGCTCAGTGCCTATGAGAATTCACGGATCTACAAGGAGAGGACGAAAAGATGGCATGACAAGAGAATAATCAAACTCCACTTTGAGGTAGGGGATAAGGTTTTACTGTACAACTCCAGGCAGCGATTATTCCTTGGTAAGCTGAAGTCGAGGTGGTATGGACCGTTTGAGGTCACCCAGTTATTCTCCTCCGGAGCAGTCGAGATCACAAACGGCCACAATGCCCCTTTCAAGGTCAACGGGCAGCGTCTGAAAATTTATGAAGATAACTTGGGCGTAGTGGAAACACTGCGTTACATAGAGGCCCCCTGAGGGAGTTTTTCCTATCATATCTCTTTTCTTTCACTTACTGTTCAATTTCATAAATATGCATCTTTTGGAATTAAATGCATGATTTAGTGTGGGGGAGGAGGCAATAGGATAGGACATTTTGTACATATACCAATTGCATGTTTTATGCCATTATTTGTGTTTTGTGGCATGTTTAGCTTTTGCTTTCAATATTTTGCTTTCAGTAGTTAGAAATAAAAAGAATCTTAGGCAGTTGATTTTTGATGCATCTAGCAATCCTGACATTACAGTTGAAATTGTGCTTTGAAAGTCTGAAAGCTCAGTTGAAATCGATGCATGCAAAAACTTGTGAACAACATTTGAGTCTCCAAAGAGTGTTATTTAACTAAGATTGACATGGAACGTTTCGTTAGGTGAGGCTAGGATTGTTGCAAATAACCCCTAAATTGTGAGCTAGAGCCTAAAGGTCAATATTTTAGACTCATTTTTAGGAACAATCGATCTCTTAGGTGTGGGATTACAGTTATTGTCATTATGCTCATAGGAATTGCATCCAATACTGGTTGAATATTGTGTTATAATTGAACTTGAAATGATTAGGCAATCTAGGTTTAGCCCTTTGTGAACTTAGCCTATTCTTTGATTAGCCAAAATCCCTTACCAATTCCACTAGATCAGCCCCTTTGAGCCTTATTTACCCATTTTCTTTGATAAACCTTGTTACAAGCCCTTAGCCTTCCTAAATACCCTTTCTCACCCAAGTTAATTGACTCAATTTCGGTTAGAAAATCCTTAGGCACACATCCTTCAAATTTCCATTAGCTACCATTGAAAGGTTGTAATTCTAAATAGAAGAAGTAACCAATTCAAATTGACCCTTTGTCCCCTCTATCTCAAAAGAAAAGAAAAGAAATATATATGGTTCAAAATTGAACCGAATAAATTATAGAGGAAATGATAAAAGGCATTCTTTAATTACTTCCCAAACTGAAATAAATCAACCTTGAGCTTCTATCTCGCATATAGCGGGAAAAGTGCCAATTTTTGCGAAAAAATATTCCAGCTAGTTGAGTCATTAACTTTTTGCCTAAATTCCCTTTTTCCTACCCCCAAACCTTAGCCTATGTTACAACCCTTTGAAGACCTATAATCTTGTTTGATTGTGATGTGTAATTTCGACTGGATGGATGATGCAATTCCAACGTGACCATTTTGTGCAATAGACTGTAGAGCGTTTGCCAAATTCATATTTCACCCAAACACTTGAGTGCAAGAGCGACCACCTGTGAGCTAGCAATCGTAGTCCTCGCCTTTTTGTTTTCGCAAAGTGTTGGTTGATAAAACTAATTAATCAGTTTTGGAGATTTATCTGAGGTTCACTTTGTTTTTAATTGTGACGTGAGTAGTCTGAGACCGTATAGATGATAAAAATGCAGTGGATCTTTGTCTATGTACGGGAGCTATTTGTTGAGTTTTAGTTGCCTTTGATTCTTTCTTGCTTGCTGACAAGCAAGATTCAAGTGTGGGGGGGTTGATAGCTCCCATTTATATAGGGTTTTTAAGATTGTTTTAGTTCGTTTTTGCTTTATTTCCATTTAATTTCAGTATCATTTTGCTATCTTTCAGTTAAAATCAGTAATTTCCATTATTTATGGCATTTTCTGTATTTTCAGGTGCTTTGGGACTGTTTGAGCATTTTCGAACCAGACCCGTGCCTTGTGGAGCACCTCCGGACAATTCAGGGACCGTCGGAGCAACTTTCGGAAGTCCAGGGCCCAAAACAAAGAAAAACCGGATTCAGCCCCAATTTAGTGCATGTCTCGCCGACACAGTGCCTGTCTCGTCGAGACAGACCCTCGTCTCGTCGAGACACTGCCTGTCTCGACGAGACGAGGCGGGCCGATGGTTCCCAAAGGGAACCATCGCGTGGTGTCTCGACGAGATGCCTAGTGTCTCGTTGAGACACCCTCTTGTCTCGTCGAGACACCTCTTGTCTCGACGAGACGAAACGATAGGAAGCAATTTCCCAGCGTTTCCTCACTCCCTAGGTGCGAATTTCAACCTGCAAAATGCCCAAACTACCCCTAACTAAGCCTGCACTATAAATAGAACATGATGTCATCTTTGTGGGGGGACTCCTTTTTCCTTTTTGTTCTTCTCTCTCTTTCCTTGTATTAGTTTTGATTATTTTGATTTACTTCGATTGAAATGGTTCTTAGCTTCTTGAAGATTGATATAGGAGAGAGTCCTCTCCCGATTTGTAATCAGAATCAGACGAAATCGGGTTTTATATTCCTAATTCCTTATTCTGTGTCTTACTTTTTGCTTATTTGAATTAATGATGATTCAGGCTTATAATAATTGCTTGTTTAGTTTAACTATGAACTAATCCCTATCCAATCTGGGATGGGGATGATTTGATTGCATAACCATGTATGATTAGGGATTCAGTTTACTGGATTGTTTCCAATTGATTAGATTATGCGAGCTTAATGTCTTAGATTTGTCAGGGATAGGATGATTGCTAGAATGAGATTCGATGATGATCAACTAGCCTGACATAACAGAACCTAATGCCTTGAGTCTGACAAATTTAGGATTGCAGATAGGTAGTTACCTGACCAAGGAACTACCTAATCCGAATTAGCATAATCTGACCTTGCTAGAGACCACTAGGAGTGCGGGCTAGCGGCTGGGCTACGACTTTAGCCTTAATCACCACACACCCTAATGCTTTGCATGCCCTAGGTTATATGCCGAATCAAGCCGTCAACCAAATGCATGTGAATAGACTACAGGAGATTGACAATCTCCACGTGGTTAATTAGGTGGTTACCGTCAATTATCATTATGATATGAAACTAAATCCCAGTAAATCATACATGGGATCCAATTAAGGGAATCCCCATCTTAGATTGTTTCATCAATTAATTCGAATTCTTCCCTGTCAAACGCTTTTATCTTTTATTTTAGAAAATTTGCCTCTTTAATCACTCCACCACATATTCAACCTTCCGAACAATTGTGTGCCCACCTTGGGCCGACTAGTTGTGATAAATAGTCCTTGTGGTTCGATCCTGTGCTTAGCACTGTATTACTTGCTGCGATAGGATACACTTGTCCTATTAACCGCTATATAATTTACGAGCATCACGTGTAAGGAAGTTCTTCAACCTAAAAGACTCAGAGACTCATTTACGCGAGGCGTGCTTCAGCTACGTGCGACGTAAAAGACCCAATTCAAGCAATAAAAACTCAGAGACTCAACCACGCGAGGCGCACCCCAGTCTACGCGGGGCGTGGTTGAGACAACAAGATCTGGATTTGGTCCACATGCAGGAGATTTCTGACGGAATGGGCAAACACGCGGGGCGTTCCACACCATACGCGAGGCGTATGATGGGAATTCTGCAGAAAATAATGTTGCTCCATGCTTGTACTTTGTGAAATTACAAATCTACCCTAGCTTGATGTGTATAAATAGGAGTGACTAGCACTCATTTCATAGATCTCTCTTTTGGATATAAAAAACTCTTGATATAGATTAAGTTCTTGTTATTGTAGTTTTAGATTTTGTTTTTAGGCTTTATATAGCTGAACTCTAGCATCTTGAGAGCTTGTTCGTTGATTCCGGCATCCCGTCAAAGTTCCGTTCCATCTCTGTTCACCAAGCTCGAAAGCTCCACCTCCAAGACCTAAGAGACGGCTTTGAGTCCGGTTAGCTAGTTCCGAGGGTGGATTCTTCCCTTTTCACTTGCTAACTAGCTTGTACTCTTCCTATGTACTAGGCTTGGTTGTATTTCATATTTGCATTCTACATATTTATAATTTATGATTCATAATCTCTTTTTCTATATATGTGTTGATGTTTGTTACTTGTTTTGATACTCGTAATTGATTATTGTGTAGGAGAACGCGATTTCCGACGCCATTCGGGCTATCTTTAGGGATTCACATAGGTGTTGCCTTACCGGAAGTGACGCTCCGGAAACCGTAGGAATTGACAAGCCACGGAACTTACGGGCCCTAATTTCTGATCCCAAGCATTAGACACGCCTTGACTAGGAACCACGTAGTCTAAGTACTTCACGGGTCGGTCACACTACACGTAGTCGTCATTGCAAGAGTAAATCATTAACCGTATATACATTAGGAGTCATTGTTTGTCATATTTATAACTTATCTCCATCCATATCATTTCGTAGAGTTTTGTTATATAAATTTGCCTCACCCGTAGTTAGGAGTAGTTTGTAGTTGTTCCCCGAATCAACTCAAAGTATTCACCGCTTAGATAACATACAAAACAGAGTCGTTTAATACTTGCAGTTATAAATCCCGCGGATTCGAAACCTGGTCTTAACCGGATTATTACTTGATACGACGGGGTACACTTGCCCCTAAGTTGTAGCGTCTAGTAGAGATAAAGTAATTAGGAAGATCACATCTATAGCCATAACGCACTTATCGTAATATATTTTTCGTCATAGAAACTCTACCTAGGCGCCGCACGCATCAGACAGCAGCTCGGGTTGCACCTCACGGCGCAACCCGACCGCTGTCCTACGGTTGCTGCCTCGCGGCGGACCAGACGCAATGGCTGCTGTCAAACGGCAGCAGCCACGTGTTCGGGCCCGGCCCGAAACTACATATTTTAAAATCGTTTTAAAATAGTTTTTAAATATATATTTATATACATATATGTTTCAGAAATTAATAGTTTTCTGTTTTTGATTATCGGATAAAAGAATTTATTTAAAAGTTTGTTTTACCTATTTGTAAATCAAAAGTATTAAATGAATTAAAATCAAAATAACCGGGATATGCATATATAAGATTTTGTATAGTTGTATTAATCTAATATGTAATTGCTACATTTAATTAGATTAAATATAGAAGATACGAAACTGATAGAATTAAAATTGGATGAAAGTTAATTTGATAAGTTAATTCGATTAACCTAAATATTACATAAATATTTTATGTAATCAACCAATTAAATTTATTTAATTGAGTCTATGTATGTTTGGAGTTATGGACATATTTGGACCCTCTATTTAGTCTTTTGGTATTTTTAAAATAGGGCTTGCGTGTCCTGCCTATCTACTATCTATTGTAATTTCTCCTCTCATCTAATTCCCTTCAAGATAATTGAAGTTTTCTTTAGTAGTATAGAAATTAATATGTAATTTCAAGGTGCCATGGAGAAGACGGAGGACCTAAAGAGAAATATGTAATAGTTATTATTTCCCTTTTGGCCTTTTATTCCGTTTCTGGCTCAACGGAATAATTTAGATAATATGTCCATAACACCAATGTATGTGTCTGATGTATGCTAAAGCAAATCAAGACTAGGTTAGATTATGAGACTTAAAATAAAAATCCCTCACTAATTAAAAGTTAAGTAAATAAGCAAGTTATTAAAATCGGTTGCCCCTCCCTAATATTATAATTCAGCCGGCAGTACTGAGGGCCTTTGGGTTGTTGAGTAAACTCAAGCTCGGGGTCTTATGGTAACACCTGAATTATCGAAAAATCATTTTTCATGAATATGGGGTAATACTTAAATTAGATTATGATAATCGAATGGGTAAACTCATGTTATCGTAAACTAATGGGCAATATGGTTGGGATTAATATGAATAACATATTAGTTACTAGGTAAAGGCTATGGTTACTTTGTTTTTGACAAAGTAAATCTTACTTTGTGTGTTTTCACCATTGGATGAATTTTATACTCCATCATCCAATGGTGAAAATAACCAAGTAAGGTTTACTTTGTCAAAAACAAAGTAACCATAGAATGCACCTAGTTACTAATGTGGTTAGTAACCCAATAACCTAGGAATCACATTATTGATGTGATTGATTGCATGAATCTACCTAACAAATGAGACTATCTTGTTGAGTAAACTCAAGGTGAAATCTCAGGAGTTAGGATCCTAGCTCACTAAAGGATTTGTGAAATTCTTCGAATTAATATGGAGGGCTATTAATTTGGCAAAATAGTGAGAGCAATTTAAAATAAATTAAAAGACCTATAATTTTAGATTGATGTACTTTAAAGCAAATGAATAACATACGTTTACTCTTTCTCACTCTCAGGTTAAATTAAAACACTCCTAAAATCATGACTAAAACCAATCTGCAAAATATACTTAGCGATAACAAGTTGAACGGTTCAAACTTCACTGACTGGTATCGCAACCTCAAAATCGTTTTGAAGTTCGATAAGATAGGGTATGTACTTGATACATTGATACCCCCTAACCCGGCTGATGATGCTCCCACGAAGAGATCGATGCTTACCAAAAGCACAAGGCTGATGACGATCATGCGGGATGCATCATACTTGCATCGATGACACCGGAATTGCAAATGCAACATGAGGAAAGGGATGCCTTTTCCATCATCATGCACCTAAAGGAGTTGTTTGGGAAACAGACTAGGTGTGAATGCTATGAGATATCAAAATTGTTATATCGTTGTAGGATGCAAGAGGGCACATGTTGTCTCCTGAATGGACTCTAGCAAGTGTACTAGATACAAGTAATAAAGTGATAAGTCAAGTATCGTATCCACATGGATTGAGGACCAAAGTTTATAAGAAATACTTTGTAGAACAGGGTGTTCGTGTGCGTAACTTCTTTAGATTGAGAGAAGTTGTTTAAAACAGTAGCAAAGTCAATGATTTAGGAGATTAAAAAGGAGTATTTAATGATGATAAAAGGCAGAACAGGTTAAGCACAGCGGAACATGTTACTTTCAGTCTATAAACATCCTATTTATTCATGAATGACGTAAAGTGAAGTCAAGGTCTCTGCTTTAATGCCCTCTTAAGTCAACTCTCGTGTTTTCTTAAGATTCTAAGACGTACTACAACCTTAAGCGTCCCTAAAGTTGGTTCTTTCTCGCATTACGATCGAAACAGCATTTCAATGAAGAAAACCCTTGATACAACCTCCTGACATCTCTGTTTCGGGGTTGAATGCTTGACAAATAGTTCCGTGAAGATGAAAGCAGTTTCCTATCATGCATCTAACACTATCATACATGCATTTAGCAATGGAGTTAAAGATTTGTCAAGCACATCATAATATATCAACATTCATTCATAAATAAGATAATAAACGACTTACATAATCGGCCCTAACTGGCCAAACCCATTCAAAATGACTACTCACTCATAGTGTAGAGTGAACAGCCTGAGTTAATTCCACAAACCTCCATTGATTGAGTCATCTTCCTTAGAGAGCTTTTCATCTCTCAAAGAAACCAAAAATTCTAGTTAAACGATTATCCGAAGTCAAAAGGTACTCCTCTCCTTCCCTCCACTACGTCTATATAAAGGAAGAAATACAAGCCGTACCACAAAATATTACAAAAAGATTGTTTTTCTACAGCTAAGTTACTAGGAAATGATTAATTCTAATTTGACCCTTGAACACTCAAGGGGGTGATCCATCTTGTCATCATGTTGCTTTTCTGCCTTTCCTATGTCTGCTATCACTGCCACGCCGCTCCTGCCACTTGTCCAGTCGCTATCCGTCATCGGGTATGCATCGGAGATCCGCTGGATCAAAGGGTGCTAGACTCCTCAAGGTTTGTTGCAAAACAGGCTGTGTAGTAGCCCTTTTTGACTTAATCAATACAAATCTGCATGAAACACTTATAAGTCCTTTTATTAAGGAAATTTCGCCTAAAATACACACAAATTGTTATTAACACGCTGCATTATCGCAGTCATATTCATGCCTAACAAATACCCCCAAATAGAATCCTTACTTGTCCTCAAGTAAAAATAACAACAACATCACAAGGGATTAGGTATGAATAATGGAAGAATATTTAGAGAATAAAGATGAACAGGGGAAACAGATTTAGGAAAATGATTCAATCAGAAAGAATTTATGACAGAAAACTTTTTGATCACTTTGTGATTGCTAATGAGGTTTTTGCTAGAGTTAAAATTTATATCCCTTTCTTATGAAATTCCTCAAATCTTCAAATTGAACCTCAATCATCATTTAAACCACCTGCTTTGCTCCAAGTGCCTCACTAAGTTCAGGAGGATTCACTCACTCTCGAATGGCCTTTGTTGCCATAGGGGAAAGGATCATCGCTCCTCAGCTTAATACCACTATCGTCAGGCTATGACATTGCTCGTTAGCCCTATCTCGATGGATCAAAAAATTTCCGATCATAGTCAAAAGGTCTTAAACATAGGTTGTAATGTTAGGCTAAGGCTAAGGTATGGAAGTGAATGGCCATTTAAGTGTAAGAGTTTTTATCTACATGCAATGCAATTCACCATACTCAGCACTCAACATTGATCACTTCACACAGCCTGTTTCACAACATCGGCCAAACTATTCTTCAAACACACAAAATACAATCATCCAAACATTTCATTTTAGGCTCAAGATATAAATATGTGTCTTGAAAATGAAGAGACTTTATTCAAATATTTTTCTGTTATCTTCTACAATTCCTATTTGGGATTTTTATTTTTATTTTTCTTTTAACCTTATTCGAAAAGTGGCCCTCACTCCATCATCATCCCTCAAATGTCATTATTTCAACAATTTGATCATTATACACTCAGATTTTTTTTTTCAAAAATTGCATTTTCTTTAACTAGAGCAGCTTGTTCTGAGGCATGAGACAAATTCAAGGCATTTTGGGATTACAGTGAAGGGAATTGGTTCCTTTAAGTAGTGTTTTAAAAAAAATAGGTCAAGGCTCAAGTTGGATATCCTAAAAATGTGAGTGCAAAGCACGGGTAGGCCTTTTGTGGAGTGAATTTCGGATCTAAATGCCTTTTTCCTCCTATGTTCGTCCAAAATTTAACCAAGGCAACCAAAGCAATGCCTACCTAAAGACAATACGCACTAGCCCTCTCATGAAGAATCAGTGCATTTTCATGCTAATGTAGGCTCAAGTTCTCACATTTTAGGGCTTTTTGCATTGGAGCAGGAGATTCTTTAAGTGAAGATTGAGTTAAAACTTAAATTTTTTTAGAACTTCTTGATTTGGGAGTTCAAAAAATTTACACAAAGGTATTTCCTCAAATCGCAATCACAAAAGCACAAACAGCTAGGAATTAGATGAGAGAATAAGATAATTACAAGAAAACAAATAACGGACAATTTGCTTAAAGCAGACGTCGAGATTTATTAGAGGGTATTTATTGAACATAATATTGACAACAACAGCATGCTTCATCTTTTTATCATGTTATGCTCAGGTTAAACGCATGCATCCCACCCCCAAATAAAAATCAACATTGTCCCCAATGTTACACTACAAACGGGAGAAAAAGAATCATAACATGATCGCATTGGAGTGTAACAATAAATGTAAAGAAGGGTTATAAGTGTTACCGGATGCTTGGATAGCGACAAGTGTGAAGGTTTAGACATGTGGGGAATGAGAGGACTCAACCTCTCGATCCTTAGCAGGAGCAGTACCATCCCCTTTCGAGGAGGTAGCGACATGTGTTTTAGGGGCAGCAGATTTCGCTCTTACCAGACTTTTGACCGAGGTACCCGAAGGACTTTCCCGCCCATGCTCCTCTACACAGAGACGCTTCAGCATATCCACTTCTCCTTCTAGAGTAGCAGTTTTATGCTCAAGGGCATGGGTCTGGTCTCGGTTAGCTACATTTTGCACAAACAGGGCATTGAACTTACAAACAATATCATCATTGGTGAGCTTTGCACATTTCATGTAAAAGGCAAGGTCTTTTTCGTGCTCAACTTGCTCGGACTCAGAGGAGATAGAGATAGTAGGTTCACACTTTCTCTTTCGGCTTTCGACTCTCGTTGCTTCAACAAAGTCTGCCATCCAGACCCACTTACCATTCACCAGTTTCCCAAACAACATGCTCCGTAAACTCCTTAAATCAATCTGGTCAGGGTGGTTCACAACAGTGAGCCGGGTGCGGTCCTCTGGCTTAAAAACCCCAATTTCTTCTGCAATCAGAGTCACGATAATCCTACAGCAAATGACCGAGGAATTCTTCTTTCCAAAGTTGGCAATGTACTCCCCAAACCAATAGCCTAAATTCATTCTAGGCCCAGTTGTCATACTCCACAGAGCCGTAAGGTTGACATGGGGAATAGTGGCCTGGTTTTCGCGGGCAAAGACGGTTCCAGAGACCAGTTTATGTAGGTAACGGATGACATAGTCATCAATATTCGAAGCTTTGGAAGCACTACCGTCATACCTCGGCTGGTCCGAAATAGATTGCTAGAAAGCTTGTGGGTCAAACACATCAGGGGTTTGAGTGAACGCCTCCTTGTAACTTTCCGACTCTAGGTCATCGTCATCCGTGGCACCCAATAAACTGTTAAACATGTTCAATGAAGGCCGCTGGGTGTGAGTCATTGGCCTGAAACTAAACTTTCCTTCCTCGTCTGGGTCTGTGATCTCGGGATGGTGCTTAAACGTAGCCAGGAATTCCAACGTGAGTTCTTTGTAGGCCGCCTCCATCATTTCAAAGAAACAGCCGAAATGGCCTGCCTTCATGAGTTTCCGCACACGCTCGGCAAGTTTGAGCTTCTTCAAGGTCTCCCAGCAAACTGTTCTCACAGGTCCGAATTCTAGTTGCGGAAGTTCCTCGTAGTATGTCTGCACGGCCGCATCTTTGAACTGAGACAGCTTTTTCACCAATTTTTCATCAGGGATGAAAGCATTTGTGCTTGCTCCCGTCATTTTGCCCTTAGCTTTTTCTTTCTTTGTTGATCCTTCGATTTTTACCTGCTTGCCAGATCCACGAGTTCTCATCCTGTGCTCAAGTCTAAATAGGGTTTCCCAATGATAAAGAGCACAGAGCATGTGGTGAACCGTGAAACAAAAGTGTGAAAATAATGCAAGTCGAACGAGGCGCCATATTTTTGTTGGTCTCCTTAAGTAGGGAGAGGAAATGAAACGTCCTGTTGCCAACCCGCCTTTATGAGAGCGGTCCAAAGGATGCCACCTGGACAAGTGGTTGGCAAAAGGCACGTTTCTCCGAAGAGACACTAGGGCGACGAACGGTCACGCTTCTAAATTTGAATTTATGACTCCCCTATCCGTTGGATTTTATCGAGGAAAGGAGAGCATGTGAAAGAAGTACCTAGTGAATATGATGAGACATTTTACTTTTTCAGACTTTTAGTTCGCCTCCCAGTTTCCAAGGACAGCCCATCAATGGAAAGGTAAATCAACTCCCTATTTGAACAAGTAAAAACGTAAAACTCGACCCTTGTGGAAAAGGTGTAAGTTTTACATCTTTGCTTGCGCCGGAAGTACATATTGTTGGTCCCTTATAACGTGACAAGTTAGTTCCAAGGGGGGGGGATAGGAACTATTTAAAAATTTGTCCGTTGAGGCTGACTTCTTTTCTTATGAAAAGGTTTACACAACGTCACTAAGTAGATTCAAGACACAAGCTTAGTCAACTTGTGACTAAGTCTGCTTCTTTACTTGAGTCAGGAGATAGCACTTAGAGTCTAATCCTGAACTCAGCTTCTTAGTAGACTTAACTCAGCATAAGTTCTTTACTTAGTCAGTTTTATAGCAAGCAATATATATTAAGGAGTTTAAGGGTTAGAAAGATGTTACTCATCATACTTATCCTGGTTCGGCCTCTCCGCCTACGTCCAGTCCCCGGAACTCGTTCCGAGCTTTTTGAATTCTCTACTGAGCTCTTTAAAGGTAGAGCACGAAACCTTTTACAAATAGAAGCTGAGTATAACAAGAGTACCTTCCTCTATACCTCTACTCACTCCTATATCTACGCTGAGTACTATAACCGAGTACTCAGCCTCTCCTTTCTATTCTTCTAGAAATGATAAAGTGTTTGTCCTAAACAACGATTGTTAAGACACTTTAGATGATTGGAAATCACTCTAGACTTTTACACAATAAGATGGAAATTGGTGTAAGGTATTTGCTTTGCTTTTCTCACAGAATATTCGAGTATGAATTTGGTCAGCGTTTCGACTAATTGAAGTTCTGCATCGATTGAAGCAAATGGATGGCCTTTATATAGTGACACTTGAGGCACCTGGTCATTTCGAATTTCGAAATAACCGTTGGAGGGAAACGGCTTCATGTCGTTGTCACTCTGGGCATGCTCAGCGTCGTTGGCCAATAGGATTCACGCATCTTCTGTCTTCGTCAGTCTTCGACAGGATGTTTCGACATTTAAGGAAAAGTCCACAAGACAGCTTTCTGCGCCTTCTGAACTTTTCCCAAAGTAGAAATACTTTGTCTAGAAGTTGAACATTGCCTGCCGCTGTCCAGACTGCTTTGTCGTCTAACTCAGCAGCTTCTACTTGAAGCTTTTGCCACGAAGGCTTCTCGATCCTTCTCTTGCTGAGTCGTCGTTTTAGTTGATACAGCTTCGTTTTGAACTCTTGGGCCGAATGGTATTGATGTGTTGACTTGGGCTTGACTTCCACTTTATGGGCCTTTGGGCTTTTTAATCTCAATGTCTTATACACAATTAAACTCAACATTGAACAAACACATTAGTGTAATAAATCAAAGCATTTAAATTTAATGTGTTAGAATATTTTTATCATTACTTAAATAATTTTGTCAAATCAAAATCATGTGGAAAGGTGTTTCAACACATATTACGGACCATTGCACGACACAAAATGGATCTAAACTACCTTTAACAAAATTTAACAAAATTTGAAATGCAAACTAATTTAAATGCAAAGTTACTTGTGCTACAATTGGTGTTTGTAGCGAACACCCTGTTTGTGCTTCTACTGGCGCGGGGGGTCTTGGAAGTGAACTGTATCGATCTTCCTTGTGTGATCATTCTCTAGATAGGGTTTCAGTCTTTTCCCATTCACCTTAAAAGGTTCCTGACCCTCCTTCCCAATTTCAACTGCACCATGACCAAACACCTTGTTTACTCGATAAGGTCCTGTCCATCTTGATTTCAGCTTCCCAGGAAACAACTTGAGTCTCGAATTGTACAAGATAACTCTTTGTCCTTCGTGAAACGTCTTCATCTAGATTTTTCTATCGTGCCACATCTTGGTCTTGTCTTTATAATTCACCGCATTTTCATACGAAAACAGCCTGAACTCTTCCATGTCACAGAGTTGAAGTCTTCGTTGATCTCCCACAGCCTGTTGCTCAAAATTTAAGAAAGTTAACGCCCAAAAAGCCCTATGTTCCATTTCAACCGGCAAGTGACAAGACTTGCTGTATAGTAATCTAAACAGTTTTCTCTAAAATTCTTTTGATTTCACGATTCGAAATCTTAACCTGTCCACTTGTTTGTGGATGGTAAGGTGTGGCAATTCTATGAGAGACCCCAAGCTTGCCCATCAGCTTTTCAAATTTTGCATTGCAAAAATGGGTCCCTTGATCACTAATGATCACTCGTGGGACACCGAATCTGGCAAACGGCCTTTTCAGGAATTTCACGACCACACGAGCGTCATTGGTGGGGCTAGCCATTGCTTCAACCCACTTGCTCATATAATCAACAGCTACTAAGATATATTTATGCCCAAAGGATGTAGGGAGTGGTCCCATAAAATTTATGCCCCATATATCAAAAATTTCACAAACAACTATGTTATTGAGAGGCATGGCATTTCTAGCTGAGATATTGCCTGTTCGTTGGCATTCATTGCAAGTGCGAACGAATAGATTGGCATCTTTAAAAAGTGTTGGCCAGAAAAAACCTAATTGAAGTACTTTTGCTGCAGTTCTGCTAGCGCTATGGTGTCCTCCAGCTTCTCGATCATGACAATGGCTTAGAACAGCATGTCCCTCCTCTTGAGATATACATCTTCGAATAATTTGGTCGGCGCACAACCTGAAAAGATAGGGTTCCTCCCAAAAATAATATTTAATTTCAGCATAGAACTTCCTCCTTTGATTAGTGGACAGGTTGTGAGGTTTAAGTGAACTGGCTAGATAATTGGCAATGTCAGCAAACCATGAAGCAGGCTGTGCAATATAGAGACGTTCGTATGGAAAACTCTCCAAAATCTCAGGTTGTTCTTGGTTGCTTTGGTGAGGAATTCTTGACAAATGATTAGCTGCTACATTTTCCGTTCCCTTCTTATCCTTAATTTCGAGATCGAATTCTTGAAGTAAAAGCAACCACCGTATCAGCCTTGGTTTTGTATCCTTCTTGGCGAACAGGTAGCGTAGTGCAGTATGGTCTGTGTGAACAATAACTTTTGACAGCACCAAGTAGGGGCGAAATTTGTCGAAAGCATACACAACTGCGAGGAGCTCCTTCTTTGTCGTGGTGTAATTTTGCTGGGTCTCGGTTAATGTTTTGCTTGCATAATAGATAGGTCTGAATTTCTTCTCAACCCTTTGCCCGAGAACAGCTCCCACACACGTATCGTTTGCGTCACACATCATCTCAAAAGGCTGTTCCCAGTCGGGTCCTGCCAGTATAGGCGAGTTGATCAGCTTGCCTTTCAACAGTTCGAAAGCCTTTAGACAGCTTGCACCAAAAGAAAATTCCGCATCCTTATGAAGTAATGCTGACAAAGGCAGTGCAATCTTTGATAAACCGGCGGTAACACCCTGCGTGCCCTAGAAAACTTCTCACATCCTTTACATTAGTTGGAATAGCCAGCTTCTCTATCACTTCCACTTTAACCTTATCCACTTCCATCCCCTTTTCTGAGATTTTATGCCCGAGAACAACTCCACCTGTAACCATGAAGTGGCATTTCTCCCAATTCAAGACCAAGTGGGTCTCCTTGCATCGCACAAGCACGGCCTCGAGGTTGTTTAGACAGCTCTCAAAAGAGTTTCCATAAACAGAGAAGTCATCCATGAATATTTCTACAGTTCGCTCCACCATATCATGAAATATAGACGTCATGCATCTTTGAAACGTGGCTAGAGCGTTGCACAGTCCGAACAGTATGCGCTTGTAGGCATAGGTCCCGCATGGACATGTGAACGTTGTCTTTTCCTGGTCCTCACAGTGAATTGCAATCTGATTGTACCCCGAGTAACCGTCAAGGAAACAATAGAATGCATACCCCGCTAACCGTTCTAACATCTGGTCAATGAAGGGCAAAGGAAAGTGATCCTTCCTTGTGGCTTCGTTGAGCTTTCCGTAATCCACACAAACTCACCATCCTATTATGGTTCTCGTAGGGACCAACTCATCTTTCTCGTTGAGTACCACGGTTGTTCCTCCCTTCTTTGGTACAACGTGAACAGGGCTGGTCCACACACTATCAGAAATTGGGTAAATAATGTCGGCATCCAGCAGCTTGATCACCTCCTTTCGCACGACCTCTTTCATGTGGGGGTTCAATCTGTGCTGTGGCTAGACAGACGGCTTGTGATCCTTCTCCATCAAAATTCTGTGGACACAGACTGTTGGACTGATCCCTTTGATATCATCAATTTTCCATGCGATTGCATCCTTGTTCCTTCGCAGAACTTTCATGAGTTGAGCTTTCTGATCAGGAGTTAACTTTGAGGATATAATAACTGGACTCTCGCTGGGTGGTTCTAGGAATGCATACTCGAGGTGTGAAGGCAACGGTTTCAATTCTGGTTTAGATAATGGCACAGTTGGTATCTCCGGTGGTTCTTGATGAGTGGGCACAGTAGGATCAAAAGGGGGTGTAGGTAAGTTGGATTCAATGGAACAACCTATTCCTTCACATATGTTCACCTCTTCTCCCAATAGACTCTCTAGAGTGTCCTGTTCCTGCAAAGGGGTTAGACTTTGGAACTTATCTAAGAAACAACATGTGTCATCACTAGTGTTAGCTCGTCTTATTGCCTCATTCATTTTGAAAATGATCTCCTCCCCATTAATTCTCAAGAAAAGTTGTCCCTCCCCCACATCTATCAATGCCTTACCTGTAGCTAAAAACGGTCTACCTAGGATAATAGGAACATGCAGGTCTTCATCTATGTCCATTATGATGAAATCAACAGGCAATATGAATTTTCCTACTTTGACCAACACATCTTCCACAACTCCCCTAGGATAACATACTGAGCGATCGGCCAATTGAATAGACATTCTGGTTGGTTGTGGCTCTCCTAATCCTAGTTTAGCATATACAGAATATGACATTAGGTTTATGCTAGCTCCTAGGTCACATAGTGCATTTTCAATATTTAACCTTCCAATTGAACAAGGGATAGAAAAACTTCCTGGATCTTTTAGCTTTTTCTGAAGCTGCTGCTTGTTCTGGAGTATTGATGAACAATCTCTGTTGAGTTGGATCATGGATATGTTTTCCAGCTTTTTCTTGTTTGACAGGAGATCTTTCAAGAATTTTGCATATGACGGCATCTGTGCAAGTGCTTCGATGAACGGAATGTTGATGTGCAACTTCCTTAAGGTATCTAACACCTTAGAATTCTGTTCTTCCAGCTTTTTGTTGATCAACCGCGTTGGATATGGCACAGGAGGAACATACGGCGGAGGTGGCTTGTACATCTTTTCGCTTTCCCCCTGATCCTGCTCACTGGTAGATTTTGTCTTCCTGGTTTCTTCTTGACTAGGAATAGTCTATTCCTGCTCTCCTTCAGTTTCTTCGGATGTTTCTGCTCATTCAGCATTTTCATCAGTAGATATAATGGGTTGAGTTTGCTTACCAGATCTCAGGGTGATTGTCAGGACATCGCCCTTTGGGTTTGGTTCTGTGTTGCTTGGCATTATTCCCTTCCCTTTTGACGTAGATGCAGCTAATTGATGGACTTGTGTTTCCAGATTTTTAATTGATGCTTGTGTCTGTTTCATGAACTGCATCATCATCGTCTTCATATCTGGCTCTATATCTTCCTTTGGTGGAACAGGTTGTTTATAATGCTGCTGGGGTTGCCTCTGGTAGTGTCCTCCTTGCTGTTGTTGATATCTCGGTTGTTTCTGCTGGTTGGGCTGGCCTGTCCATCCGAAATTCAGATGATTTCTTGTGGCGGGGTTATATGTTAGAATATGGGTTCGGTGGATTCCTCTGATTATACCCTGCATAATCACATTCTGCCTGTGCACCCTTTCTCTGCTTAACTCCGAGACAGTTGATGCTGAAATGAAGGCCTCCACAAAAATCACAAATGTCATTGAATGGTGGTTCATTGTGGATCAAGGACACATTTATCTTGCCGAGCTGTTTGGCAAGCTGTTCTACCTGGCTTGTCAATTTTGACACAACATCTTCATTTCCCGCTCTTTTTCCTTCACTTCTGGCGGAGTGCGAGTTATAACTTGTGCTTACTACTCTCTCAATAAGGTCGTACAAGGCTTGTGGTTCCAGATCTTCGGGGTTTCCATTGGCTATGGACTCGATCTGGATCTTATAAATGTTGGTTACCCCATTGTAAAAGTTCTACATTTGCATCCACATCGAGATGCCATGATTGGGGACTCTCTTTAGTAATTCCTTGTACCTTTCCCATGCCTCGGCTAAGGATTCATCCTCTTCTTGCACGAAATGGGAAACCTCGTTTCTGAGCTTAATGGCTTGTCTTGGTGGGAAATATTTCATTAAGAAAGCGCTGGCCATTTCTTCCCAAGTAGTAATCGTTCTTGGTTGTAAGTTTTTCAACCAATTCTTCGCTTTATCTCTTAGAGAAAAAGGAAACAGTTTTAGTCTAATTACGTCGTCAGAAATGCCCCTGTTTGATCTGAAAGTGTTGCACTGCGTGATAAATTCAAGGATATGCCCATTTGGATCTTTCGACTGGTATCCATTGAACTGTACTGCTGCCTGCAACATTTGTATCATAGATGCTTCACCTCGAACATGTTGTTCCCTTCGTTGGGAAACACGATCCATGATGAATGTCCTTCAGTGGCTGGTCTTGAATAATCTCTGATTTGTATGATAGGAGGGTTGTTATTCTCTCCCTCTTCTTCCTGGTTTGGTTGAACTGGTTGTTCGGGTGGTACCCTTCCAGCCATTCTTCTCTCTCTTTGTCGTTCTCTTTCTCTTGCACGTCGAGCTCCCGCTCTGTTTCGTCTACACGTTCTCTCCAATTCGAGATCTATAGGGAAAACATGAGGTCCAGCTCTGCGCATAAACCGATAAATATTCCTTCTGGCTGCACTATTTAGCAAACAGATTAAAAACACCTTGTTTCGCAGAAAAGTTCGAATAGACTTTGTTGCTTTCAATCCCCGGCAACAGCGCCAAAAACTTGTTGTCTCCTGAATGGACTCTAGCAAGTGTACTACATACAAGTAATAAAGTGATAAGTCAAGTATCGTATCCACAGGGATTGAGGACCAAAGTTTACAAGAAATACTTTGTAGAACATGGTGTTCGTGTGCGTAACTTCTTTAGATTAGGAGAAGTTGTTTAAAACAGTAGCAAAGTCAATGGTTTAGGAGATTAAAAAGGAGTATTTAATGATGATAAAAGGCAGAACAGGTTAAGCGTAGCGGAACAGGTTACTTTAGTCTATAAACATCCTATTTATTCATGAATGACGTAAAGTGAAGTCAAGGTCTCTACTTTAATGCCCTCTTAAGTCAACTCTCGTGTGTTCTTAAGATTCTAAGACGTACTACAACCTTAAGCATCCCTAAAGTTGGTTCTTTCTCGCATTACGATCGAAACAGCATTTCAATGAAGAAAACCCTTGATACAACCTCCTGACATCTCTGTTTCGGGGTTGAATGCTTGACAAGTAGTTCCGTGAAGATGAAAGCAGTTTCCTATCATGCATCTAACACTATCATACATGCATTTAGCAATGGAGTTAAAGATTTGTCAAGCACATCATAATATATCAACATTCATTCATAAATAAGATAATAAACGACTTACATAACCGGCCCTAACTGGCCAAACCCATTCAAAATGACTACTCACTCATAGTGTAGAGTGAACAGCCTGAGTTATTTCCACAAACCTCCACTGATGGAGTCATCTTCCTTAGAGAGCTTTTCGTCTCTCAAAGAAACCAAAAATTCTAGTTAAACGATTATCCGAAGTCAAAAGGTACTCCTCTCCTTCCCTCCACTACGTCTATATAAAGGAAGAAATACGAGCCGTACCATAAAATATTACAAAAAGATTGTTTTTCTACAGCTAAGTTACTAGGAAATGATTAATTCTAATTTGACCCTTGAACACTCAAGGGGGTGATCCATCTTGTCATCATGTTGCTTTTATGCCTTTCCTACGTCTGCTGTCACTGCCACGCCGCTCCTGCCACTTGTCCAGTCGCTATCCGTCATCGAGTACGCAGCGGAGATCCGCTGGATCAAAGGTGCTCGACTCCTCAAGGTTTGTTGCAAAACAGGCTGTGTAGTAGCCCTTTTTTACTTAACCAATACAAATCTGCATGAAACACTTATAAGTCCTTTTATTAAGGAAATTTCACCTAAAATACACACAAATTGTTATTAACACGCTGTATTATCGCAGTCATATTCATGCCTAATAGCACATCTGTGATGACACATTGTGTCAAGATGATTGGCTATATTACCAAGCTTTCTAATATTGGATTCGCGATGGATAACGAACTAAGTGTGGACTTAATTATTCAATCCCTCCTAGAGAGTTATTCACAGTTCATCATGAACTACCAGATGCATGACTTGCAAACCTCTCTTGAAGAGCTTGCAAACATGCTTAAGACAGTTGAGCCCAATATGAAGAAAGACAAGGCAATACCAGCTCTTGTCATAGAGGGATCAAAGAAGAGGAAAGGGAATTTTCCCAATCCTAAACATTCCAAGAAAGGCAAGAGGGTCATGCCCACTAGAGCTAAGGGAAAGGAAGTGAAGAAGCCCAAAGGAGAGTGCCACTTCTGTGGTAAAGACGGGCATTGGAGAAGGAATTGCAAGGAGTACCTAGCATCCCTCAAGAAGGGAAAAGACGGTGCTTCAACATCTGGTATGTTTTATATTGAAATAAATACAATTTCACAGTCTGAATCTTGGGTACTTGATACCGGATGTGGATCTCATATTTGTACGAATATGCAGGAACTAAATCGGACTAAGGAATTGAAGAAGGGAAGCGTAAACTTGCGAGTAGGAAATGGAGCAAGAGTTGCCGCCCTCGCTATTGGAGATTATGCTTTGAGTTTGCCCTCTGGGCTTGTAATAGAATTAAGGAACTGTTTGTATGTTCCAGAAATGTCTAGAAACATTATTTCTATTAGTTGTCTTGTTGATGACGGCTTTCATATTTCAATAAAGAATAAACATTGCGACTTTTATAGAGATGTGATTTTCTATTTTTCAGGAATATCACAAAATGGGATTTATGTGCTAGATGACAAAATTGTTGGGGTTTAGTGTTCTATAGACAATTGTTGCAGGATACAAACTTAATGTAATGAATTGTTCTTTATATCATTTGTTTTAATGAGATATATGTTTTATAACTATATATAAAGGCAATCCCTTTTAAGCACTAAATAAAGTCTAATAAAAGGAAATCCGTAAGTTTGTTTAAAGTGATTATAAAGTGTTCATACAAGCATGAAGTGAGACAAAACTTTATAATAAACTAATAAACTTAAAACCACCCCAAGTCAAGTGATATGTTTAGGATTGATATATCACTGTTGAGACTTGTATGTAACAATGTCTTCTGTCCGACAGAAAGCTGATCTCACAAGCTTCATATATATAGATATCTGGACAGTTACATAGATCCGATGAAACGTCGTTCATTAGGATTGGGGATCCGATTTGAGATAACAGGATGGGTAGATTCATCCTTGTCACCTGTTCATCTTATTGGTATTAATAGGTATAACTAATCCTCAGACTCAAAGGAATGTTAATTGGTCATCCTGAATTACTGAATGTGAGACTTTGATCCTGCGGTCCCACGATCCTTAACAGAGATGACTCTGGGGTGTGAACTGTAAAGGTTGGGTGTCACATAAGGTAATGTCAGGGTAGTTATACATTGGATTGAGCATTTATCACTCCATATTAATGGGAGATACATCCAAGGATCGCTTGTGGAAGACTCGACTCTAAATCCTTGCAAGGTGATAGCTTAAGAGTAAGAAATACATATTTCACTTAACCTATCTATTTGAGTTGACTCGGCCTATACAAGTAAAATGAACGTCTCGCTATATGTGACTTGACATCACCCATAGTCATAAGATTCAGTTCAAGGATGTAGTTGATAAAGGATCGAATTATATTGTAACTAATACGGAAGGGTTAACGACAGAATCAACCTGTCTTCTTAACGGACTCTGGGGGAATGATTACAGACTTGCCAATAACATACTCAGTACATCATTCCGTTATGCAAGGATTAAATATAATTCTTGAAGAAATTAATTTAATAGTTGCATACGGCCAGAAGTAGTAAGAACCTAATGGATCACACATAAGACTTGGAACCAAAAGAGAGATGGATGTCATTAATAGATGGAAGCCCAATTGAGCCCAGTAAGGCCCATTTAAATAGAGGGGGCCGAAATTTATATATAATAAATAAGGAATTATTTTAATTCCATTAATCCTAATTTGATTAGGTTTATGAATTAAATTAATTAAGAGATAATTAAGTTAGGAGTTTTAATTAGATTAATATACTCCTATTATTATCCAATTAGGTTATTTATTATTATCCTAGATATATTAGATGTATTATAAGATAATAATTGGGAATCCTATTCCGAATTGAATTCCTATTAAGTAACCTATTCCTATCTAACTAGGGTTTAGATACAAGTTATTATATATACCCCCCTACTACATGAATTTCGACTAAGCCTAACCCCTCCCCTCATTGTGATTTTCGAAACATACAATTAGAGAGAGAAAGTGAATTCACATCCCCTAGTTCGTGGACAAGAATTCATACGGCTTCCATCGATCGATTAATTTCATCTATCTTTCTTTCTCTTTGATCTTGTGTTGGTTAATTAGAGGCAATCTATTTTGGTTGCATCTCATACGGTTGATTCTAACTTAACCTCACCGTGTTATACTTCGTGCTTGGGAACTCGGAGAAGAATTGTGGGCGCTTTTTTAACAACGGTAGATTGTTCTTCAAAAGGTATTTCTTCTTATCCCTCTTTATATGAAATAACGATTAACGGATCCTATGGTTAAAAGGAAGTAGGCTAAAATTTTATATTTCCGTTGCTATACCTTAGCCTTAATTTCCTTCAGTGGTATCAGAGCCATCGTTAAATCCGTTATTTCATATATGAAAATTTAGAAGTTTTTCAATGGGATTGAATAAATATTTATGGTTAGGATTAATTAACAAATTGTTTGATTAATTGATTCTAAAAATAAATGAATTTTAGTTAATTGTTAATTAAAATAGATTATGCGTATGTTCCTAATTATTTCGGTTGATAATCATTATAACAAAATCTATTAGTTTTATAGTTAGGTTAATAAAATTAGTTTTATTAATTCTAAAAGATAAACGGAAATCTATTGTAGTTTTTCCTATTTCTGAAAATCGTTTTTAAAACCGTTTTAAAATCTGATATATATAAATATATATATGTTTTAATAAAAAAAATAAAAAAAAATAAATACGACAGCGGCTGCTGCCTCGCGGCGGCAGCAGCGTGCGCAGTCGCGGGGCTGCTGCCAAACGGCAGCAGCCCAGTTTCGGGTCCCGGCCCGAATCCCACTTGATTTTAATTGTTAAAATCGGCTTGAATATAACTTGTATATATAAATATATGTTTCGGAAATTAATAGTTTTCTGTTTTTGATTATCGAATGAAAATTCGTTTAAAAGTTTGTTTTTACCAAGTTGTAAATCAAAGTGTTAAATGAATTGAAATCAAAATAATTGGGACATGCATAATCGACGTTTTATATGGTTATATTAATCTAAGAATTAATATAAAGATACAAAACGATTAGAAGTAAAATTGGATGAAAGTTAATTTGACGAGTTAATGTGATTAACCTAAATATTACATAAGCCGGTTATGTAATCAACCAATTAAATTTATTTAATTGAGTCTATGCATGTTTGGAGTTATGGACATATTTGGACCCTCTTTTAGTCTTTTGGTATTTTTGAAATAGGGCCTGCGCGTCCTACCTTTCTACTATCTATTGTAATTTCTCCTCTCATCTGATTCCCTTCAATTCAATTGAAGTTTTCTTATAGTAGTATAGAAATTAATATGTAATTTCAAGGCGCCATGGAGAAGACGGAGGACCTAAAGAGAAATATGTAATAGTTAGTATTTCCTTAGGTTTACCCTTTTATTCCGTCTCTGGCTCGACGGAATAATTTAGATGATATGTCCATAACGCCAATGTATGTGAATGTATGTGTGTCTGATGTATGCTAAAGCAAATCAAGACTAAGTTAGATTATGAGACTTAAATAAAATCCCTCGTTAAAAAGTTAAGTAAATAAGCAAGTTATTAAAATTGGTTGCCCCTCCCTAATATTATAATTCAGCCGGCAGTACTGGGGGCCTTTGGGTTGTTGAGCAAACTCAAGCTCGGGGTCTTATGGTAACACCTGAATTATCGAAAGTCATTCTTTCATGAATATGGGGTAATACTTAAATTAGATTATGATAATTGGATGAGCAAACTCATGTTGTCATAAACTAATGGGCAATATGGTTGGGATTAATGTGAATAGCATATTAGTTACTAATGTGGTTAGTAACCCAATAACCTAGGAGTCACATTCAAGATGTGATTGATTACATGAATCTACCTAACAAATGAGACTAGCTTGTTGAGCAAACTCAAGGCAAAATCTCAGGAGTTAGGATCCTAGCTCACTAAAGGATTTGTGAAATTCTTCGAATTAATATGGAGGGCTATTAATTTGGCAAAATAGTGGGAGCAATCTGAAATAAATTAAAAGGCCTATAATTTTAGATTGTTATACTTTAAAGCAAATGAATGACATATGTTTACTCTTTCTCACTCTCAGGTTTTGTTTAAACACACTCTTAAAATCATGACTAAAACCAATCTGCAAAACATTCTTACCGATAACAAACTGAATGGTTCAAACTTCACCGACTGGTTTCGTAACCTCAAAATTGTTTTGAAGTTCGATAAAATAGGGTATGTACTTGATACATCGATACCCCCTATCCCTGAGGATGATGCTCCCATCGAGGAAATCGATGCTTACCAGAAGCACAAGGCTGATGACGATCATGCCGGATGCATCATACTTGCATCGATGACATCGGAATTACAAAGGCAACTATGCATGTTCCATCATCATGCACCTAAAGGAACTGTTTGGGAAACAGACTAGGTGCGAACGCTACGAGATATCCAAGTTGCTATATCGCAGTAGGATGCAAGAGGGCACATCTATCATGACACATTGTGTCAAGATGATTGGCTACATTACCAAACTTTCTAGTATTGGATTTGCGATGGATAACGAATTAAGCATAGACTTAATTCTTCAATCCTTCCCAGAGAGTTATTCACAGTTCATTATGAACTATCAGATGAATGACTTGCAAACCTCTTTTGAAGAGCTTGCAAATATGCTCAAGTCAGTTGAGCCCAATATGAAGAAAGGTAAGCCGTGCCCAACAAAACTAAGGGAAAGGAAGTGAAAAAGCCCAAAGGAGAGTGCCACTTCTGTGGTGAAGACGGGCATTGGAAAAGAAACTGTTGGTGTACCTAGCCTTCCTCAAAAGGGGAAGAAGCCGGGACTTCAACATCTGGTATGTTTTATATTGAAATTTCACAGTCTAAATCTTTTGGTATTTGATACCGGATGCAGCCTAAGGATATTCTAGGAATATCTAGAAATATTATTTCTATTAGCCGTCTTGTTGACAACGGTTTTCATATTTCAATAAAAGACAAGAGTTGCAATATTTATAAAGATTCGATCTTTTACTTTTCAGGAATTTCACAACATGGGATTTATGTGTTAGATAACAAAATTCCTGCTTTTGCAATTGATACCAAAAGACATAAGCTAGATAATTCAACTTACTTGTGGCATTGTCGTTTAGGCCATATAAACAAGAGACGCATGCTAAAGCTACATTCAGATGGGCTTATAGATCCAATCGATTCTGAATCATTGGAAACATGCGAATCATGTTTAAAAGGTAAAATGACAAAGACACCCTTTAGCAATAAAGGTGAGCGTGTATCAGACACTCTAGGACTCATTCATTCAGATGTATGCGGTCCTATGTAAGTCCAAGCAAGAGGAGGATTCAGATACTTCATTAGCTTCATAGATGACCATACTCGATATGGTTACATCTACTTGATGAGGCACAAATCAGAATCTATTGACAAGTTCAAATGCTTCAAGAATGAAGTAGAAAATCGATTAGAAAAGAAAATAAAGACGCATCGATCCGATCGAGGTGGCGAATATCTTTCAGATGATTTTCTGAATTATCTAACTGAATGCGGGATATGCTCACAATGGACACCTCCCTATACACCACAACACAATGGTGTATCCGAGAGGAGAAACCGTACCTTATTAGATATGGTACGATCCATGATGAGCATGGCCTCTCTTCCAAAGACGTTCTGGGGCTATGCCTTAGAAACTGCCATCTTCACCCTGAACCGAGTACCAACTAAATCCGCTAGTTCCACACCATATGAATTGTTCGTTGGTAGGAAACTCGTGTTCTCATTTATGAGAGTATGGGGTTGTTCAGCGTATGTCAAACGCATAGCGTCCGACAAACTAGATTCTAAATCTGATAAATGTTTCTTCGTTGGATATCTCAGGGAAACCATAGGGTATTACTTCTATCATCCAGATGATCAGAAAGTAATAGTATCCAAGCACGCAACCTTCTTAGAGAAAGAGTTTCTCGAAGAAACCCAAAAGGGAAGCGTGATTGAACTCGACGAAGTTCAAGAGGAAGAAACACCGACTGAAACAACAGAAGCGGTTGAGGTACCCAAAGAAGTCCCATTAGATGAGACTCCAGTGGCACCTATTCGTAGATCACGAAGAGTTCGTGAACTCCCAGTTAGATATGGTTTTCTAGTGGGAGATGATAACAAGGTTCCCGTATTAGACGACGAACCCGAAAACTACGAAGAGGCTCTTACTAGTTCAGATTCTAAAGCATGGCTTGAGGCCATGGATTCTGAAATGGATTCCATGTATACTAACCAAGTGTGGACTTTGGTTGATCCACCCGAAGGGATAATTCCCATTGGGTGCAGATGGATCTTCAAAAAGAAGACTGACATGGATGGAAAGGTTAGCACCTACAAGGCTAGGCTGGTAGCGAAAGGATATCGTCAGAAACAAGGTGTTGATTATGACGAAACCTTCTCTCCTGTTGCTATGTCCAAATCAATCAGAATCATGCTTGCTATTGCCGCTCACTACGATTATGAGATTTGGTAAATGGATGTGAAAACAGCTTTCCTAAATGGAAACCTGCTTGAGGATGTATACATGATGCAGCCTGAAGGTTTCATATCAAAGGATGCAAATAAAGTTTGCAAACTTCAGAGATCCATTTATGGACTCAAGCAAGCATCTAGAAGCTGGAACAAGCGTTTTGACGAAACCATAAAACAATTTGGTTTCGAACAAAATTGCGAAGAAGCTTGCATTTACAAGAAAGCAAGTGGGAGCTCTATAGCATTTCTCATACTATATGTGGACGATATACTGTTAATGGGAAATGACATTGCTCTATTACAGTCGGTAAAAGTATGGTTATCCGGTAACTTCTCAATGAAAGACCTTGGTGAAGCAGCTTATATACTTGGTATAAAGATCTATAGAGATAGATCGAGAAGACTGCTTGGTTTTTCACAGGCTACATACATTGAAAAGGTGCTAAATCGATTTAGCATGCTTGAATCGAAACGAGGTAACTTACCCATGCTACATGGAGTAAATTTAAACAATCATCAATGTCCTAAAACTGATGATGACAAACGACGCATGGCTGTAGTCCCGTACGCCAGCGCGATCGGTTCGATTATGTATGCTATGCTATGCACTAGACCTGACGTAGCGTTCGCGTTATCTGTAACGAGTCGTTACTAAGGGAATCCGGGAGACGAGCATTGGATTGCCGTCAAGAACATTCTTAAGTACTTGAGAAGGACTAAAGATATGTTCCTAGTGTACGGAGAAGGAGATCTGAAAATTGAAGGATTTTCAGACGCTAGTCATCTCACAGATGAGAATGATTTTAAATCCCAATCAGGATACCTGTTTATCTTGAATGGGGGCGCGGTCAGTTGGAAAAGTTCCAAGCAGGGAAGCATGGCTTTCTCTACGACCGAGTCAGAGTACATCGCTGCTGCGGAAACAGCAAAGGAAGCAGTTTGGATTAGAAAGTTCATTACAGAACTAGGTGTGGTGCCTGACATTGTCAATCCCATTACTCTGTACTGTGATAACAATGGAGCCATTGCGCAAGCAAAGGAACCACGGTCTCATAATGCATCCAAGCACTATTTAAAGCGATACCACATCATAAGAGAGATTGTGGCTAGAGGAGATGTGAGAATAGAAAGAGTACCTACAGAGGACAACGTTGCAGATCCGTTGACAAAGACTTTAACCCAAAAAGTACATGATCGTCATTTAACTTCTACTGGGATAAGTTTTAGAAACAATTGGTTTTAGTCCAAGTGGGAGTATGTTGGGGTTTAGTGTTCTATAGACAATTGTTGTAGGATACAAACTTAATGTAAATGAATTGTTCTTTATATCATTTGTTTTAATGAGATATATGTTTTATAACTATATATAAAGGGAATCCCTTTTAAGTACTAAATAAAGTCTAATAAAAGGAAATTCGTAAGTTTGTTTAAAGTGATTATAAAGTGTTCATACAAGCATAAGTGAGACAAAACTTTATAATAAACTAATAAACTTAAAACCACCCCAAGTCAAGTGATATGTTTAGGATTGATATATCACTGTTGAGACTTGTATGTAACAATGTCTTCTGTCCGACAGAAAGCTGATCTCACAAGCTTCATATATATAGATATCTGGACAGTTACATAGATCCGATGAAACGTCGTTCATTAGGATTGGGGATCCGATTTGAGATAACAGGATGGGTAGATTCATCCTTGTCACCTGTTCATCTCATTGGTATTAATAGGTATAACTAATCCTCAGACTCAAAGGAATGTTAATTGGTCATCCTTAATTACTGAATGTGAGACTTTGATCCTGCGGTCCCACGATCCTTAATAGAGATGACTCTTGGGTGTGAACTGCAAAGGTTGGGTGTCACAGGAGGTAATGTCAGGGTAGTTATACATTGGATTGAGCATTTATTACTCCCGATTAATGGGAGATACATCCAAGGATCGCTTGTGGAAGACTCGACTCTAAATCCTTGCAAGGTGATAGCTTAAGAGTAAGAAATACAGATTTCACTTAACCTATCTATTTGAGTTGACTCGGCCTATACAAGTAAAATGAACGTCTCGCTATATGTGACTTGACATCACCCATAGTCATAAGATTCAGTTCAAGGATGTAGTTGATAAAGGATCGAATTATACTGTAACTAATACGGAATGGTTAACGACAGAATCAACCTGTCTTCTTAACGGACTCTAGGGGAATGATTACAGACTTGCCAATAACATACTCAGTACATCATTCCGTTATGCAAGGATTAAATATAATTCTTGAAGAAATTAATTTAATAGTTGCATATGGCCAGAAGTAGTAAGAACCTAATGGATCACACATAAGACTTGGAACCAAAAGAGAGATGGATGTCATTAATAGATGGAAGCCCAATTGAGCCCAGTAAGGCCCATTTAAATAGAGAGGGCCGAAATTTATATATAATAAATAAGGAATTATTTTAATTCCATTAATCCTAATTTGATTAGGTTTATGAATTAAATTAATTAAGAGATAATTAAGTTAGGAGTTTTAATTAGATTAATATACTCCTATTATTATCCAATTAGGTTATTTATTATTATCCTAGATATATTAGATGTATTATAAGATAATAATTGGGAATCCTATTCCGAATTGAATTCCTATTAAGTAACCTATTCCTATCTAACTAGGGTTTAGATACAAGTTATTATATATACCCCCCTACTACATGAATTTCGACTAAGCCTAACCCCTCCCCTCATTGTGATTTTCGAAACATACAATTAGAGAGAGAAAGTGAATTCGCATCCCCTAGTTCGTGGACAAGAATTCATACGGCTTCCATCGATTGATTAATTTCATCTATCTTTCTTTCTCTTTGATCTTGTGTTGGTTAATTAGAGGCAATCTATTTTGGTTGCATCTCATACGGTTGATTCTAACTTAACCTCACCGTGTTATACTTCGTGCTTGGGAACTCGGAGAAGAATTGTGGGCGCTTCTTTAACAACGGTAGATTGTTCTTCAAAAGGTATTTCTTCTTATCCCCCTTTATATGTAATAACGATTAACGGATCCTATGGTTAAAAGGAAGTAGGCTAAAATTTTATATTTCCGCTGCTATACCTTAGCCTTAATTTCCTTCAAAAATTTCTGTATTCGCGATTGATACCAAAAGACATAAGATAGATAATTTGACTTACTTGTGGCATTGTCGTTTAGGCCATATAAACAAAAGACGCATGCTTAAGCTACATCAAGATGGGCTTGTAGATTCAATTGATTCTGAATCATTGGAAACATGTGAAGCCTGTTTAAAAGGTAAAATGACAAAGACACCCTTTAGCAATAAAGGTGAGCGTGTATCAAACACTCTAGGATTAATACATTTAGATGTATGCGGTCCTATGTCAGTCCAAGCAAGAGGAGGATTCAGATAATTCATAAGCTTTATAGACGACCATACCAGATATGGTTATGTTTACTTGATGAAGCACAAGTCCGAAGCTTTTGAGAAATTCAAATGCTTCAAGAATGAAGTAGAAAATCAATTAGGAAAGAAAATAAAGATACTTCGATCCGATCGAGGTGGTGAATATCTTTTAGATGATTTCCTGAATTATCTAACTGAATGTGGGATATGCTCACAATGGACACCTCCTTATACACCACAACACAATGGTGTATCCGAGAGGAGGAACCGTACCTTACTAGATATGGTACGATCTATGATGAGCATAGCATTACTTCTAAAGACATTCTGGGGCTATGCCTTAGAAACTGCCCTCTTCACCCTAAATTGAGTACCAACTAAATCCGCCAGTTCCACGCCATATGAATTGTTCGTTGGTAGGAAACCCACATTTTCATTCATGAGAGTATGGGGTTGTTCAGCATTTGTCAAACGCGTAGCATTAGACAAACTAGATTCTAAATCTGATAAATGTTTCTTCATTGGATACCCTAAGGAAACTATGGGGTATTACTTCTATCATTCAGATGATCAGAAAGTAATAATATCCAAGCACGCAACCTTCTTGGAGAAAGAGTTTCTCGAAGAAACAGAAAAGGGAAGCATGATTGAACTTGATGAAGTTCAAGAAGAAGAAACACCAACTGAAACAACAGAGGCGGTTGAGGAACCCGAAGTAGCCCCATTGGATGAGACTCAAGTGCCACCTACTCGTAAATCACAAAGAGTTCGTGAACTCCCAGTTAGATATGGTTTTCTTGTGGGAGATGATGATGAGGTTCCCGTGTTAGACGACGAACCCGAAAACTACGAAGAGGCTCTAACCAGTCCAGATTCTAAAGCATGGCTCGAGGCCATGGATTCTGAAATGGATTCCATGTACACCAACCAAGTGTGGACTTTGGTTGATCCACCCGAAGGGATAAAACCCATTGGGTGCAGGTGGATCTTCAAAAAGAAGACTGACATGGATGGAAAGGTTAGCACCTACAAAGCTAGGTTACTAGCGAAAGGATATCGTCAGAAATAAGGAATTGATTATGACAAAACTTTCTCTCGTGTGGCTATGTCCAAATCAATCAGAATAATGCTCGCTATTGCCGCTCACTACGATTACAAGATTTGGCAAATGGATGTGAAAACAGCTTTCCTAAACGTAAACTTGCTTGAGGATGTATATATGATGTAGCCTGAAGGTTTCACATCAAAGGATGCAAACAAGGTTTGCAAACTATAGAGATCCATTTATGGAATCAAGAAAGCATCAAGAAGCTGGAACAAGCGTTTTGACGAAACCATAAAACAGTTTGGTTTTGAACAAAATTGCGAAGAAGCTTGCATTTACAAGAAAGCAAGTGGGAGCTCAGTTGGATTTCTCATATTATATGTGGACGATATATTACTAATGGGAAATGATATAGCTCTACTACAGTCGGTGAAAGTATGGTTATCAGGTAACTTTTCCATGAAAGACCTTGGTGAAGCAGCTTATATACTTGGTATAAAGATCTTAAGAGATAGATCAAGAAGACTGATTGGTCTTTCACAGGCTACATACATTGAAAAGGTGCTAAAGCGGTTTAGCATGCTTGAATCGAAACGAGGTAACTTACCCATGGTACATGGAGTAAAGTTAAGCAATCATCAATGTCCTAAAACCGAAGATGATAAGAAACGCATGGTTGTAATCCCATATGCCAGCGCAATCGGTTCGATTATGTATGCTATGCTTTGCACTAGACCTGACGTAGCGTTCGCGTTAAGCATAAAGAATCGTTATCAAGGTAATCCGGGAGACGAGCATTGGAATTCCGTCAAGAACATTCTTAAGTACTTGAGAAGGACTAAAGACATGTTCCTAGTATACGGAGAAGGGGATCTGAAAATAGAAAGATTTTCAGATGCCAGTCATCTCACAGATGAGAATGATTTTAGATCCCAATCAGGATACCTGTTTATCTTGAATGGGGGCGCGGTCAGTTGGAAGAGTTCCAAGCAGGGAAGCGTAGCTTTCTCTAAGACCGAGTCAGAGTACATCGCTGCTGCGGAAGCAGCTGTTGGAAATAGGGCTAAGGTATAGCAGCGGAAATATAAATTTTTTAGCCTACTTCCTTTTAACCATAGGATCCGTTAATCGTTATTTCATATAAAGAGGGATAAGAAGATATACCTTTCGATGATCAATCTACCGTTGCAAACGAAGTGCCCACAACTTCAAAGGAGATGTAAACTGTTTACCAATCTGCCCCTATTCGAAACAGACCTTCCAGACCTCCGAACGACAATCCCTTCGGTGGAAACGTAGAAGAATATGTCTAGAAGCTACTGTCCAAACATCGCGACGATCCGACGGTTCAATCTCCGGGAATCCTCGAAATAGTGAACTAACCTGATGTAGGCGAAGAAAAACGAATTTCTCCCTTTTGATTGTTTTTTCTTCTTTCGTGAACACGGTGAGGTTAAATTAGAATCAACCCTTATGAGATGTAACCAAAATAGATTACCTCTAATTAACCAACACAAGATCAAGGAGAAAAATGGATGAATTAGATTAATCAATCGATGGAATGCCGAATGAATTCTTATCCACGAATTTGGGGATGGGAATTCTTTCTTTCTCTCTCCAGAAGCAATTTCAAAAATCACTTGTAGGGGGGGGGGGGAGGAATTAGTGTGTCGAAATTCATTAGGGTAGGGGTATATATATTAGGTTGTATCTAAACCTAGTTAGATAGGAATAGGTCACTTAATATGAATCCAATTCAGAATAGGATTTCTAATTATTATCTTACTATATGTCTAATATAATTAGGATAATAATAAGTAACCTAGTTAGATAATAATAGGAGCATATTAATCTAATTAAAACTCGTACTTTAATTATCTCTTAATTAATTTAATTCATAATCCTAATCAAATTAGGATTAGTGGAATAAATTAATTCCTTCCCTAATCATATATATAAATTTCGACCCCCTTATCCATGTGGGCCTTACTGGGCTCAATTGGGCTTCCATCTATTAATTAGATCCATCTCTCTTTTGTTTCCAAGTCTTATGTGTGATCCATTAGGTCCTTACTACTTCTGGCCGTATGCAACTATTAAATTAATTTCTTCAAGAATTATATTTAATCCTTGCATAACGGAATGATGAATGCTCAATCCAATGTATAACTACCCTGACATTACCTCCTGTGACACCCAACCTTTGCAGTTCACACCCTAGAGTCATCTCTGTTAAGGATCGTGGGACCACGCGATCAAAGTCTCACATTCAGTAATTCAGGATGACCAATTAACATTCCTTTGAGTCTGAGGATTAGTTATACCTATTAATACCAATGAGATGAACAGGTGACAAGGATGAATCTACCCATCCTGTTATCTCAAGTCGGATCCCCAATCCTAATGAACAACGTTTCACCGGATCTATGTAACTGTCCAGATATCTATATATGTGAAGCTTGTGAGATCAGCTTTCTGTCGGACAGAAGACATTGTTACATACAAGTCTCAACTGTGATATATCAATCCTAAATATATCACTTGACTTGGGGTGGTTTTAAGTTTATTAGTTTATTATAAAGTTTTGTCTCACTTCATGCTTGTATGAACATTTTATAATCACTTTAAACAAACTTACGGATTTCCTTTTATTAGACTTTATTTAGTGCTTAAAAGGGATTGCCTTTATATAGTTATAAAACATATATCTCATTAAAACAAATGATATAAAGAACAATTCATTTACAATAAGTTTGTATCCTGCAACAATTGACTATAGTACACAAAACCCCAACATACTCCCACTTGGACTAAAGCCAATTGTTTCTAAAACTTATCCCAGTAGAAGTTAAATGACGATCATGTACTTTCTGGGTTAAAGGCTTTGTTAACGAATCTGCAACGTTGTCCTCTATAGGTACTCTTTCTATTCTCACATCTCCTCTAGCCACAATCTCTCTAATGATGTGGTATCGCTTTAGGTAGTGTTTGGATGCATTATGAGACCGTGGTTCCTTTGCTTGCGCAATGTCTCCATTGTTATCACAGTACAGAGTAATGGGATTGACAATGTCAGGCACCACTCCTAGTTCTGTAATGAACTTTCTAATCCAAACCGCTTCCTTTGCCGCTTCCGCAGCAGCGATGTACTCTGACTCGGTCATAGAGAAAGCCACGCTTCCCTGCTTGGAACTCTTCCAACTGACCGCGCCCCCATTCAAGATAAACAGGTATCCTGATTGGGATTTAAAATCATTCTCATCTGTGAGATGACTAGCGTATGAAAATCCTTCAATTTTCATATCTCCTTCTCCGTACACTAGGAACATATCTTTAGTCCTTCTCAAGTACTTAAGAATGTTCTTGACGGAAATCCAATGCTCGTCTCCCGGATTCCCTTGGTAACGACTTGTTACTGATAACGCGAACGCTACGTCAGGTCTAGTGCATAGCATATCATACATAATCGAACCGATCGCGCTGGCATACGGGACTACAGCCATGCGTCGTTTGTCATCATCAGTTTTAGGACATTAATGATTGTTTAACTTCACTCCATGCACCATGGGTAAGTTACCTCGTTTCGATTCAAGCATGCTAAACCGATTTAGCACCTTTTCAATGTATGTAGCCTGTGAAAGACCAAGCAGTCTACGTGATCTATCTCTATAGATCTTTATACCAAGTATATAGGCTGCTTCACCAAGGTCTTTCATTGAGAAGTTACCGGATAACCATACTTTTACCGATTGTAATAGAGCAATGTCATTTCCCATTAATAGTATATCGTCCACATATAGTATGAGAAATGCTATAGAGCTCCCACTTGCTTTCTTGTAAATGCAAGCTTCCTCGCAATTTTGTTCGAAACCAAATTGTTTTATGGTTTCGTCAAAACACTTATTCCAGCTTCTAGATGCTTGCTTGAGTCCATAAATGGATCTCTGAAGTTTGCAAACTTTATTTGCATCCTTTGATATGAAACCTTCAGGTTGCATCATGTATACATCCTCAAGCAGGTTTCCGTTTAGGAAAGCTGTTTTCACATCCATTTGCCAAATCTCATAATCAAAATGAGCGGCAATTGCAAGCATGATTCTGATTGATTTGGACATAGCAACTGGAGAGAAGGTTTCGTCATAATCAACACCTTGTTTTTGACGATATCCTTTCGCTACCAACCTAGCCTTGTAGGTGCTAACCTTTCCATCCATGTCAGTCTTCCTTTTGAAGATCCATCTGCACCCGATGGGTTTTATTCCTTCGGGTGGATCAACCAAAGTCCACACTTGGTTAGTATACATGGAATCCATTTCAGAATCCATGGCCTCAAGCCATGCTTTAGAATCTGGACTAGTAAGAGCCTCTTCATAGTTTTCGGGTTCGTCGTCTAACACGGGAACCTCGTCATCATCTCCCACTAGAAAACCATATCTAACTGGGAGTTCACGAACTCTTCATGATCTACGAATAGGTGCCACTGGAGTCTCATCTAATGGGACTTCTTCGGGTACTTCAACCGCTTCTGTTGTTTCAGCCGGTGTCTCTTCCTCTTGAACTTCGTCGAGTTCAATCACGCTTCCCTTTTGTGTTTCTTCGAGAAACTCTTTCTCTAAGAAGGTTGCGTATCTGGATACTATTACTTTCTGATCATCTGGATGATAGAAGTAATACCCTACGGTCTCTTTGGGATATCCAATGAAGAAACATTTATCAGATTTAGAATCTAATTTGTCGGACGCAATGCGTTTGACATATGCCGAACAACCCCATACTCTCATAAATGAGAACACAGGTTTCCTACCAACGAATAATTCATACGGTGTGGAACTAGCGGATTTAGTTGGTACTCGATTTAGGGTGAAGAGGGCAGTTTCTAAGGCATAGCCCCAGAACATCTTTGGAAGTAAGGCCATGCTCATCATGGACCGTACCATATCTAATAGGGTACGGTTTCTCCTCTCGGATACACCATTGTGTTGTGGTGTATAGGGAGGTGTCCATTACGAGCATATCCCACATTCAGTTAGATAATTCAGAAAATTATCAGAAAGATATTCGCCACCTCGATCGGATCGAAGCGTCTTTATTTTCTTTCCTAATTGATTTTCTACTTCATTCTTGAAGCATTTGAACTTGTCAAAAGCTTCTGACTTGTGCTTCATCAAGTAGACATAACCATATCGAGTATGGTCATCTATGAAGCTAATGAAGTATCTGAATCCTCCTCTTGCTTGGACTGACATAGGACCACATACATCCGAATGAATGAGTCCTAGAGTGTCTGATACACGCTCACCTTTATTGCTAAAGGGTGTCTTTGTCATTTTACCTTTTAAACATGATTCGCATGTTTCCAATGATTCAGAATCGAGTGGATCTATAAGCCCATCTGAATGTAGCTTTTAGTATGCGTCTCTTGTTTATATGACAATCCCACAAGCAAGTTGAATTATCTAGCTTATGTCTTTTGGTATCAATTGCGAAAACAGAAATCTAACACATAAATCCCATTTTGTGATATTCCTGGAAAATAGAAAATCCTATCTCTATAAAAATCGCAATGTTTGTTCTTTATCGAAATATAGAACATACCAGATGTTGGAGTACCGGCCTTTTCCCTTCTTGAGGGTAGCTAGGTACACCAAACAGTTTCCTTTCCAATGCCTTTCTTCACCACAGAAGTGGCACTCTCCTTTGGGCTTCTTAACTTACTTTCCCTTGGACACATCTTTCTTACCTTTCTTGGGATGTTTAGGATTGGGAAAATTCCCTTTCCTTTTCTATGATCCCTCTATGACAATAGCCGGTATTGCCTTGTCTTTCCGAATATTGGGCTCAACTGACTTGAGCATATTTGCAAGCTCTTCAAGAGAGGTTTGCAAGTCATTCATCTGATAGTTCATGATGAACTATGAATAACTCTTTGGGAGGGATTGAAGAATTAAGTTTACACTTAGTTCGTTATCCATCACGAATCCAATACTAGAAAGTTTGGTAATATAGCCAATCATCTTGACACAATGTGTCATGATTGATGTGCCCTCTTGCATCCTGCAACGATATAACCATTTGAATATCTCGTAGCGTTTGCACCTGGTTTGTTTCCCAAACAATTTCTTTAGGCGCATGATGATGGAACAGGCATAGTTGCCTTTGTAATTCCGATGTCATCGATGCAAGTATGATGCATCCGACATGATCGTCATCAGCCTTGTGCTTCTTGTAAGCATCGATTCCCTCGATGGGAGCATCATCCTCAGGGATAGGGGGTATCGATGTATCAAATACATACTCTATTTTATCAAACTTCAAAACAATTTTGAGGTTGCGATACCAGTCGGTGAAGTTTGAACTATTCAACTTGTTATCGGTAAATGTATTTTGCAGATTGGTGTTAGTCATGATTTTAAGAGTGTTTCATTAAACTGAGTGTGAGAAAGAGTAAACGTATGTTATTCATTTGTTCTAAAGTATAACAATCTAAAATTATAGGCCTTTTAATTTATTTCAGATTGCTCCCACTATTTTGCCAAATTAATAACCCTCCATATTAATTCGAAGAATTTCACAAATCCTTTAGTGAGATAGGATCCTAACTCCTGAGATTTCGCCTTAACTTTAGCCAACAAACTAGTCTCATTCGTTAGGTAGATTCATTCAATCAATCACATCTCGAATGTGACTCCTAGGTTATTGGGTTACTAACCACATTAGTAACTAATATGTCATTCATATTAATCCCAACCATTTTGCCCATTAGTGTATGAACAACATGACTTTTGCCAACCAATTGTCATACTCTAATTTAAGTATTACCCCATATTCATGAAAGAACTATTTTCGATAATCCAGGTGTTACCATAAGACCCCGAGCTTGACTTTTGCCAACAACCCAAAGGCCCCCAGTACTGCCGGCTGAATTATAATATTAGGGAGGGGCAACCGATTTTAATAACTTATTTATTTACTTACTTTTTAATGAGGGATTTTTATTTAAGTCTCATAATCTAACTTAGTCTTGATTTGCTTTAGCATACATCAGACATACATTCACACATACATTGGCGTTATGGACATATCATCTAAATTATTCCGTCGAGCCAGAGACGGAATAAAAAGGGCAAACCTAAGGAAATACTAACTATTACATATTTCTCTTTAGGTCCTCCGTCTTCTCCATGGTGCCTTGAAATTACATATTAATTTCTATACTACTAAAAGAAAACTTCAATTGAATTGAAGGGAATCAGATGAGAGGAGAAATTACAATAGATAGTAGAAATGCAGGACGCGCAGGCCCTATTTCAAAAATACCAAAAGACTAAAAGAGGGTCCAAATATGTCCATAACTCTAAACATGCAAAGACTCAATTAAATAAATTTAATTGGTTGATTACATAACTGTCTTATGTAATATTTAGGTTAATCACATTAACTTATCAAATTAACTTTCATCCAATTTTACTTCTAATCGTTTTATATCTTTATATTAATTCTTAGATTAATATAACCATACAAAACGTTGATTATGCATGTCCCAATTATTTTGATTTCAATTCATTTAACGCTTTGATTTACAACTTGGTAACAACAAACTTTTAAACGAATTTTCATTCGATAATCAAAACAGAAAATTATTAATTTCCGAAACATGTATATATATTTTATATTCAAAACTAATTTTAAACATATATATATCAGATTTTCAAAACGGTTGAAAAGCGATTTTCAGAAATAGGAAAAACTACAATAGATTTCCGTTTTATCTTTAGAATCAATAAAACTAATTTTATTAATCTAACCATAAAACTAATAGATTTTGTTATAATGATTATCAACCGAAATAATTAGGAACATAAGCGTAATCAGTTTTAATTAACAATTAATCAAAACTTTATTTATCTTTAGAATTAATCAATCAATACTATTTGTCAATTAATCCTAACCATAAATATTTATTCAATCCTATTGAAAACTTCTATATTTTCATATATGAAATAACGGATTTAACGATGGCTCTGATACCACTGTTGGAAATAGGGCTAAGGTATAGCAGCGGAAATATAAAAATTTTATCCTACTTCCTTTTAACCATAGGATCCGTTAATCGTTATTTCATATAAAGAGGGATAAGAAGATATACCTTTCGATGATCAATCTACCGTTGCAAACGAAGTGCCCACAACTTCAAAGGAGATGTAAACTGTTTACCAATCTGCCCCTATTCGAAACAGACCTTCCAGACCTCCGAACGACAATCCCTTCGGTGGAAACGTAGAAGAATATATCTAGAAGCTACTGTCCAAAAATCGCGACGATCCGACGGTTCAATCTCCGGGAATCCTCGAAATAGTGAACTGACCTGATGTAGGCGAAGAAAAACGAATTTCTCCCTTTTGATTGTTTTTTCTTCTTTCGTGAACACGGTGAGGTTAAATTAGAATCAACCCTTATGAGATGTAACCAAAATAGATTACCTCTAATTAACCAACACAAGATCAAGGAGAAAGAGGGATGAATTAGATTAATCAATCGATGGAATGCCGAATGAATTCTTATCCACGAACTTGGGGATGGGAATTCTTTCTTTCTCTCTCCAGAAGCAATTTCGAAAATCACTTGTAGGGGGGGAGGAATTAGTGTGTCGAAATTCATTAGGGTAGGGGTATATATATTAGGTTGTATCTAAACCTAGTTAGATAGGAATAGGTCACTTAATAGGAATCCAATTCAGAATAGGATTTCTAATTATTATCTTACTATATGTCTAATATAATTAGGATAATAATAAGTAACCTAGTTAGATAATAATAGGAGCATATTAATCTAATTAGAACTCTTACTTTAATTATCTCTTAATTAATTTAATTCATAATCCTAATCAAATTAGGATTAGTGGAATAAATTAATTCCTTCCCTAATCATATATATAAATTTCGACCCCCTTATCCATGTGGGCCTTACTGGGCTCAATTGGGCTTCCATCTATTAATCAGATCCATCTCTCTTTTGTTTCCAAGTCTTATGTGTGATCCATTAGGTCCTTACTACTTCTGGCCATATGCAACTATTAAATTAATTTCTTCAAGAATTATATTTAATCCTTGCATAACGGAATGATGAACAGAGCATGTTATCGGCATGTCCGTAATCATTCCCCCAGAGTCCGTTAAGAAGACAGGTTGATTCTGCCGTTAACCCTTCCGTATTAGTTACGGTATAATACGATCCTTTATCAACTACATCCTTGAACTGAATCTTATGACTATGGGTAATGTCAAGTCACATATAGCGAGACGTTCATTTTACTTGTTATTGGCCGAGTCAACTCAAAAGATAGGTTAAGTGAAATCCGAATTTCTACTCTTAAGCTATCACCTTGCAAGGGTTTAGAGTCGAGTCTTCCACAAGCGATCCTTGGATGTATCTTCCATTCATCGGGAGTGATAAATGCTCAATCCAATGTATAACTACCCTGACATTACCTCCTGTGACACCCAACCTTTGCAGTTCACACCCCAGAGTCATCTCTGTTAAGGATCGTGGGACCACGCGATCAAAGTCTCACATTCAGTAATTCAGGATGACCAATTAACATTCCTTTGAGTCTGAGGATTAGTTATACCTATTAATACCAATGAGATGAACAGGTGACAAGGATGAATCTACCCATCCTGTTATCTCAAGTCGGGTCCCCAATCCTAATGAACAACGTTTCACCGGATCTATGTAACTGTCCAGATATCTATATATGTGAAGCTTATGAGATCAGCTTTCTGTCGGACAGAAGACATTGTTACATACAAGTCTCAACTGTGATATATCAATCCTAAATATATCACTTGACTTGGGGTGGTTTTAAGTTTATTAGTTTATTATAAAGTTTTGTCTCACTTCATGCTTGTATGAACACTTTATAATCACTTTAAACAAACTTACGGATTTCCTTTTATTAGACTTTATTTAGTGCTTAAAAGGGATTGCCTTTATATAGTTATAAAACATATATCTCATTAAAACAAATGATATAAAGAACAATTCATTTACAATAAGTTTGTATCATGCAACAATTGACTATAGGACACAAAACCCCAACAGCAGCAAAGGAAGCGGTTTGGATTAAGAAGTTCATTACAGAACTTGGTGTGGTGCCTAACATTGTAAATCCCATTACTCTGTACTGTGATAACAATGGAGCCATTGCACAAGCAAAGGAACCACGGTCTCATAATGCATCCAAGCATTACCTAAAGCGATACCACCTTGTAAGAGAGATTGTTGCAAGAGGAGATATGAGAATAGAAAGAGTACCTAATGAGGACAACGTTGCAGATCCGTTGACAAAGCCCTTAGCCCATAAAGTACATGATCGTCATCTAAGTTCTACTGGGATAAGTTGTAGAAACAATTGGCTTTAGTCCAAGTGGGAGTATGTTGGGGTTTAGTGTCCTATAGGCAATTGTTCTAGGATATAAACTTAATGTAAATGAAATGTTCTTTATATCATTTGTTTTAATAAGATATGGTTTCATAACTATATAAAGGCAACCTCTTTTAAGAACTAAATAAGTCTAATAAAAGGAAATCCCTAAGTTTGTTTAAAGTGATTATAAAGTGTTCATACAAGCATGAAGTGAGACGAAACTTTATAATAAACTAATAAACTTAAAACCACCCCACCAACTTAAGTAATATGTTTAGAAATAGGATTGACATATCACTGCTGAGACTTGCATGTAACAATGTCTTCTGTCGAAACAGAGAGCTGATCTCACAAGCTTCAAATATGCAGATATCTGGACAGTTACATGGATCCGATGAAAGGGAGTTTGTTAGGATTGGGGACCCGACTTGAGATAACAGGATGGGTAGATTTATCCTTATCACCAGTTCATCTCATTGGTATTAATAGGTATAAGTAATCCTAAGATTCAAAGAAATGTTAATTAGTGATTCTGGATTATGGAATGTGATGCTTTGATCCTGTTGTAACACGATCCATAACAGAGATGACTCTGGGGTGTGAACGGCAGACGTTGGGTATCATAGGAAGTAATTGCAGGATAGTTATACATTGGATTGAGCATTTGTAACTCCTGATAAATGGGAGATACGTCCAAGGATAGCTTGTGGAAGACTTGACTCTAAATCCTTGCAAGGTGATAGCTTAAGACTTGAAATGCAGATTTCACTTAACCTATCTAATTGGAGTTAACTCGGCCTGTACAAGTAAAACGAACGTCTCGCTATATATGACTTAACATTATCCATAGTCATAAGATTCTGTTCAAAGATGTAGTTGATAAAGGATCGAATTATACTGTAACTAGTACGGAAAGCTCAACGACAGAATTAACATGTCTTCTTATAGCTCTGGGGGAATTTTTCGGATCTGCCAATCACATTTCACGTACTCATTCCGTTATGCAAAGATTAAATATAATTCTGAGAAAATTAATTTAATGGTTGCATACGGCTAGAAGCAATAAGAACCTAATGGGTCACACATAAGACTTGGAGCCCAAAAGAGAAACAGATGTTAATTAATTGATGGAAGCCCAACTGAGTCCACTAAGGCCCAGTACATAGGGGGGCGATTTTATGTATATAAAATACATAAATAATTAATTTGATTTTTAACAATTCTAATTAGATTATGATTGTGAATTAAATTAATTAAAGGATAAATAAATTAGGAGGTTTAATGAGATTAAATTGCTTCTATTATTATCATGTCAAGTTATTATTATTATCTTTATATTTAGATATAATTATAGATAATAACTAATAAGAATTTTATTCCGAATTAAATTCTTATTCAGTAACCTAATTCTATCTAACTAGGGTTTAGATACAAGAGAGTATATATACCCCCCTTACATGAGAATTTTGGCCAACCCTAGCTAACCGAAGAGAGAGAATTTCGACACCCCCAGTTGAGGACGAAATAATCCACCGCTTTCTCCTGTTTCAATTGATTATTAACCTCTTTCTCTTATCCTTGATCTTGTGTTGATTTATTAGAGGCAATCTACTTTGGTTGCTTTTATACGGTTGAGTTCTAATCATATTTTGAATTGTGTTTTTGTCTTGTGCTCGGGAACTCGGAGTAAGAGTTGTGGGCACTATGATTGTAACGGTAGATAGATCTTCAAAAGGTATTTCCTTCTATCCCTCTTTATATGAAATAACGATTAACGGATCTTGGTTAATGGAAAAAGGTTAAAATTTTTATATTTCCGCTGCCAAACGTTATCCTATTTTCCTTCAAGTTGAAATAGCTAGGACAATGCTGAGTGAGAATAGGCTTCCAAAGTATTTCTGGGGTGAGGCTGTCAACACAGCTTGCTATATACTCAATAGGGCTTTAGTTAGACCTATACTTAAGAAAACCCCCTATGAACTTTGGAAAGGACGAAAACCCAATATTGGATATTTTCGTGCCTTTGGTTGTAAATGTTTTATTCTCAATACGAAAGACAACCTTGCTAAGTTTGATTCAAAAGCTGATGAAGCCATCTTCTTGGGGTACTCAACAAACAGCAAAGCATACAGGGTATTTAATAAACGAACTCAGGTTGTAGAAGAGTCTGTTCATATTGAGTTCGATGAAACTGACCTTGCAGGGAAGATAAGTCAGACTACCGAAGATGACCCATGCTCAACTTCCGCTGACCAAAATGGAGCCACTGAGTCATCACCTCAAGGACTGACCAAAGGTCAAAATGAACCTGAAATTATCTTTGCTGACCAATATAATCCTGCAGAGATTGTTGAAACATCGACGCCTGAAAACTCAACACTACCGAAAGAGATCAAGATTCCAAGAGGACACTCAGAGAAGTCCATTCTTGATGCTGCTGAGAACACCCTGATGACCAGAAATCAACTCAGGAGATATCTCAGTAATGTAGCCTTCGTCTTAGTTCATGAACCAAAGAACTTTTCCGAAGCTGAGCACGATGAATTCTGGATTAATGCAATGCAAGAAGAACTTGATCAATTCAAGAGAAACAAACTGTGGGATTTAGTGCCTAAACCAAAGAACCAAAAGACTATTGGAACAAAGTGGGTATTTCGCAATAAGCTAGATGAACAAGGTAACGTAGCCAGGAACAAAGCTAGACTTGTAGCTCAGGGTTACAGTCAGCAGGAAGGTATTAACTATGGTGAGACCTTTGCACCCGTAGCTAGATTAGAGGCAATAAGAATACTGTGTGCATATGCTAGCTTTATGAACTTTAAACTATTCCAAATGGATGTTAAAAGTGCATTTCTTAATGGAGTTATAAACGAAGAGGTTTATGTTAGTCAGCCTCCAGGGTTTGAGGATCCAAAATTCCCAAACCATGTTTATAAACTCAAAAAGGCTCTGTATGGCCTAAAGCAAGCACCACGTGCTTGGTATGAAAGGCTGACCAGTTTCCTGCTGATCAGGAACTATGTCATGGGAAAAGCTGACACAACCTTATTCATTAAGAAAAAGGGTAAAGATACCCTGTTGGCACAAATATATGTAGATGATATTATCTTCGGTGCTACTAACAAATCTATGTGCAAGGAGTTTAGCAAACAGATGCAAACTGAGTTTGAGATGTCAATGATGGGAGAACTCAACTTCTTCCTTGGACTTCAAATCAAACAAGGTAAAAATGGCATCTTCATTAGTCAAACCAAGTATGCTAAAGAGATATTGAAGAAATTTGATATAGAAGAATGTAAGCCCATATCTACCCCAATGGGTACTGACACTGTGCTTTGTGCTGATGAGAAAGGTAAGTCAGTAGACAACAAGTTATATCGAGGTATGATTAGCTCTCTACTTTATCTAACTGCGAGTAGGCCAGACATTCAGTACTCAGTATGTTACTGCGCTAGATATCAAGCTGACCCTAAGGAATCTCACTATATAGCTGTGAAAAGAATTTTTAGATATTTGCAGAGCTCAGTAAATGCAGGTTTATGGTATCCAAACACAAATGACTTCACACTCATTGGATACACTGACGCTGACTATGGACGAGACAGGCTGGAGCGTAAAAGTACTTCAGGAGGATGTCACTTCCTTGGAAGCTGTCTAGTGTCTTGGTTCAGCAAGAATTTGCCCTGTCAACCACTGAAGCTGAGTACATAGCTGCTGGAAGCTGTGTGGCACAAGTCCTATGGATTAAGCAACAGCTGGAGGATTATGGAGTACTAACAAAAACAATCGAAGTCAAATGCGACAACAAAAGTGCCATTGACTTATCCAAAAATCCAATCCAACACAGCAGGATGAAGCATGTTAGCATTAGGCATCACTTCATCAGAGACCATGTACTCAAGGGTGAGATCAAGCTGACCTATGTTCCAACAGATGAACAGCTTGCGAATATCTTCATGAAGCCCTTGGCTCGTGAGCAGTTTAGCATACTAAGGGAAGCTATCGGCATGTCTAATCCTCTTCAATAAGTTTTCTGCGCTAAATGAATGTTGAGTGATTATTATATGCCGAGGGATTATTGCATAATAAGTTACTATCATATGCTAAGCTAACATGAATGACATAAAATCACCTTATGCTGAGTAGACAAACATATTAAGTGACTACTATATGCTGAGTTACTAAGCATGCTAAACATCCCTTCTATACGAAACAACATACTCGGAACTCCAAACGTTTAGTATCCTAGATACTGAGTAAAGCCACTTGCATAATTAATGCTAGCACGCGCATTTAAGTAGCCATCTAGGATGATGTAAGCGCAATGATTAGAAAACCATGCGCCGAATGTGTCATTAATGCCAGAGATAACTGTCGATTGATCAACTCGAGGACAAACCGCCATTCCGACCTATCAAATCAACTCGAAACAACTATAAATAGTGGATGATTTCCCACTAACTTCTCTTTACACTTGAAATCTTTGGCATTCGATTTCTCTCTCTTAAATTCCCTAATCTTCTAACTCTCTCAAGAATCCTCAAGAAAACATGTATAGCGATTCTCAGAATAACTCCGGCCACCAATACGACGACGATCGCTTTGATATGTACCCTCCATCTCCTGCTGAGCAGGAATATCAGGAGACTTCCATAGAGTCTCAAGAACAAACCCATGGTCAGCGTGCCTCCCAAAAAACCCTCAAGCTGACCAACCAGCCTCGTCAAAGAAGAAGAAGAAGGAGAAAAGGAACGAAAAACCTAAGGAAAGGACGTTCTCCCCAGTCTTCAAAAACATCAAAAATCTTAAAGTCTTCCATTCCCGCTGGTTCTCCAAAGGCTTCGTAGAAGCTGAGAAACCCTTTTGCGAGTGGATTTCAAAGAATGGCTGGAACGAACTCTTCTCTCTCCCTGGAACCACTTATCTGCAGTTAGTGAGAAAATTCTACACGAACCTAAGAGTAGCCGATGATGACGACGACTATATGGTTACGAAGGTCAAAAACAAGGATATCATCATCAATCCATCTTATCTCGCTAAACTGTTAAAGCTAAAGGAAGAAGGATCAGAACTCAGATGCACAAACGACTACTTGCGCGTTAATTACGTTGTTGAGCTCTGTAAACCCAAGAACCACAAAGGAGAAATTGCCAGCACCTGCATGGGTCAGCCTAAAAAACAAGCCCACTATATCCTGACCAACTTCCTGTTCCCCAAGGTCAACTCCTCCTCCTCAGCCTCCAACTTTGAGCAGTGCTTCATCTGGCACATGCTGAACTACAAGCCGCTCAACATGCCCTTCTTTCTCATCGGGGCTTTTCAACGTAGCACCGGGATCCTCAGGATGGGTTCTCTCATCACCAAAATACTTCAGGATCACCAGGTCAGCTTAGTAGAAGAAATTGAGATCGAGGGCATTGAGATCACCTCTGTAGTACTGTTCGACTTAGCTCACAGCCTACCCATTAAACCTAAGAAAGGAAAGGGGCTATGGTTGAAGAAGCACCCGCTGAGGAAGATATGGTTGAAGGGGATAATATGGTTGAAGAAGCTCATGCTGAGCTAACCAAGAAAGGGAAGAAAGTTATGGTTGAAGAAGCACCCGCTGAGCGCACTAGGCAGGACAGAAAGAGGAAAGCTGACCAATCCTCAACCAAAGACATTAACACAACTCCGAAGAAGCTTAGGATAGTATCTAGTGCGAAGAAAGCTACTCTTGCTGAGCAAGCTCAAGGGGAACCTAAGTCAGTTGAGAAACAGAAAAGGCAAGGTGAGCCTGAGGAAGAAAGTGAGGAAACACCAGATCAGCCTCTAAAGAGGAAGAAAACCTCTAGGTTGAAGCCAATTGATGCTAACCCACTTGACTTTGTGATTACCAAGTAATCTCACTTCGTGCGAAGTCAAGAAATTGATCTGGAAAAGCCTCCGTGTGATCAGGAGGAAGAACAGTGCCCTACCGAAGATCAGGGTCAAGCTGACAAGATGGGTTCTACTGAGCCAAGTAACAAAGGTGCTGCTGAGCAACTTGCTGAGAACCAAGCTGAGTCACCAGTGAAGGACAAGGTTGTGGAAGGCCTTGATGCTGACCTTGGAGTCAACTCTTCCTCTGAGTCCCTTGAATCTATTACTGCTGATCCTTCTCCTCGAACCAAAACTCAAAAGGACAGCACAGACAAGCGGTTCAAACGCAAGGCTCTGAAACCCAAAGTCATAGACTTATTGGATGAATCTCCAGTGAGGGACCCAATCACTGATCTCACTGGGCTTTAATTCCAGTTCTTCACAGACATCATTGAACCCACTCCCGACCAAGTGAAGGAAAAACAAGCCTCTGTTTCTCGAGCTGAGGAACAAGCTGACCCAAAAGCTACTAAGGGTCCAATCTCTGCCGACACTTCTGCTCATCCTTCCACTGAGCAAGTGCTCGAAGTCCATGCTACTCAACCCAACGAGTTGGCAAAGGAAACTCCTCCTCCTCAAGCCAGCTCTGAGTTGCCTCAACCTCAAAACTCTATTCAACCTCAGACTGACACTGAGCAGGTTAAAAACTTTGCTGATCAAACTTCTCCTACTCCTATTAAGCAGACAGAAAACCAGTCAGCTCCTGCTGTTGGCCTAAATAAAAGTGCAGCAGCTGACCAAGCTGGTACTTCCACTTCTGGGCAGCACCAAACACCTCCTCCATCCGGTGCTGACAATATTACGGCCCCTGAGCATAACACTGATGAATCCTACACTTATCTGAATGCTTCTGAGTCTGGAAGGAAAATCATCCACTCAGCTCACGCTCTACTTCAAGATATTCATCAGTCTCACGCCGATGCTGCTGGGCCTATTCCTGCTGAGCCAACACAATTCTCCTCTGTCACTCAACTTCTGACCGAACTTAAGGGTCTCAAGGAACTGATGAGTGTCATGACTTCCTTAGTCTCTCAGCAGCCCAAGCAAGAATCCATAATGAAGCTGGCTGAACTCCAGCTGATGATGGTGAATCACATGAACTCCATCCAAGGACAACTTAATGTCTTATTAGCTGCCAACTCAACATCTACAACCTCTGCTGAGGTCAATCAACTTTTTTCCTAGTTGTCCTCTGAACTGACCGGAGCTCATGACCTTATCTCCTCCTCTTCTCAGTGCTCCATTGAACAGATTGGTGAAGCCATTCGCCTACTCAACTTAAGCAAAGAAGAGATGGACACTGACCAGGTCAAGACCAACAAGATTCTGCAATGCACCCAATCAACACTTGCGCATGTCCGGCATATAAATTTTCAACGTCAGTCATATGATACTGCATTCCTCAGGATGTATCATCAATCCTATGCACGGATGACGGACTCAATCAGTTGGATTGGAAAGTCACTTGAATACCTACTCAGCATGCTCAGCGCCAATATCAAGATCCCTGCTTCAAGTATGGCTGATGGCATGCAAGTGTTTAAAGGTCTTAGGGAGAATACGGGTCACATGCAACACTACTCCTCCATCCTGACTCGTGCTGTTCAACAAGGGCAGTTTCTTGCTCCTCCGCTTCAATCGAATGATGCTAGCAAAATGAGGGAGAAAGAACAAGCTAAGCAAGCTGCTGGAACTCAGCAAAAACCGGGGGAAAAAGCTAAGGATAAACAGCCAGCTGCCGGAACTCAGCAGAAGCCTGGTTCAACTTCTGCTGTCCCGAGCACCCTTACTCAGCAACAACGAACAACCAAGCCAGGCCAAACCAAACCCAAGTCAAATCAAATTCAAGCCAATATTAAGCGATAGAACTAGCAATAGTCTATAGTCGTAGCTTGTAACTTTTGTTTTTTTGACATGTTCTTGCTGCTGAGTACTTATATATATAAGCATCTTTTATCCAAAATGATTATATTTTTTTGTGATGCTTACTTGCTGTGTTTATATGCTGAATTGTCTGATATAACTATCCATTGAACAACAATCAAACAAAGCTTGTGAACTCAAAATTAAACAAGTTAATATACTCAGCACACTTCCAACTCTGATACCTATATTTGAAACTGAGTAATGACTAAAATTGACCTACTTCTGAAAACTGACCTTAGGATCATCTGAATTAGATCTTGGAAGGTCTAGATGTTGGTGTGCCCTAGTTCATAGGCATTGGTTCTTATAAAATGTATTTGTGTCACATTAATAAAGGAATTAATCTAGTTCATTTATATCTTGTGCTATAATATGAATAGAGAATCCATTGATTGATAATCGTAAAAACCATATCCCAAGTCTATTCTATCATGGGAATGATTAGGACCACAGACTTGTATATTCGATGACTGTATGGTAGTAATTGATACTAGCCATAGCACTTGATAAGTTAGTTGTGAATATGGGTACATGTTGTATACATGTGACTGGATCGATCCGCTCGAGAAAACTACATGGTGGTTGTGTCATTAGTTTTCTTAAGTAGGTCTCTAACTGGCTTCAGACCAGATTTCATTATAATATCAATGTGGAATCCGGTTCACTTTGACATACACCTAACAGGTCTGTAACAGGATGCCAAATACGGGTATGATTGGGTGAACAGGTGAACACGTTGGTATTGATAGTGAAGTGATGGAATTACCACTCATGTAATAGCGAGATGATATCATAGGCCACTTGATAAGTGAGATTGATAAGTGTGTGGCCACACCCTGATAAGTAGTTTACTTATCTGATTCATTAATCTACTTGAGATCAAGAAATATCATAAACATCAGAGAAGATGACAACCATCATGCCTCTAGTTTATAATATCGATATCAAATGGTAAAAGACGTTAAGAGATAACTACAGGGTCTCTGCATCTTTAGACTGCTGAAACTCTGTCTTAGTTAGGGGCAGTAATGGTTTGCTAGAACCCACTTACTGTCTGTGAGCCATAAGCCCACTGCTAGCTAAGGACAGTCCCATAGGATCGTGCACATCGAACATCTGAGTTAGAACTTATAGAACGGTACATTAGAGAGATAGAATTAATTAATTGGTTGACAGTAAAATGTCAAGGTAATTAATTGATGGTTAATTAATTGATTAATTGATATTTTGTATCAAGGTAATTGATTAATGGTCTTAAGTGTTGAGTATTTAATTGATTAATTAGTTTACGAGATGTAATTATTTAATTTGTAAATTAATGAAATTGCATTCGATGAATAATTAATTAGATTAATACGTCAATTTATTAATTAGTGTTATTCATTTAATTGGGGTAGTTAAATTTAATCTAATCATAATTAATTGCATAGAATAAATATTATTGGTATTTATTTATGTAATTAGATTAGCATTGGATTAGTTTTGTAATTAACCAATTAATCCTAAACCAATTAGGTTTAAGAATACACTATATATAAATTAAACACCCTAAACCTAATTAACCTAATACATGATATTCGGCCAATATTGATTTTGGAGCAGTATTGAGTTCGGCCACATTCATATGGAAAGTGGAGGAATACTTTGAAAAGTTACATAATCTCTCCAGTTCTTCTCCGTTCTTCGGCTAGCACCGGTTCTAGCTCAATAGCTGTTCGTGCACCTGACTACGGAGATCTTACTACTTTGTGGATTCTTCAGCCGTCTCTAGAAGAGACATTCCGGGTAAGTTTTTATCCCCTAAACGGATCCAAAAGGTTTTATTCAATCAATGGTTAACGGACAAAGATTAGACTAAAAGGGATTAGAAATAAATTTTAAACCGCAATTCCGCTGCGCTACAGTTGATTAACTGGCTATAATCCCTAACAGTGGTATCAGAGCGATGGTTTAGTCCGTTTTGATTGATTGAAAATTAATAAGGTTTGATTTTTATTATTTTTCCAAATCAGTTTTGAGAATTCCTATTAATTCCTCATGTAGAAATTGTTCTAGGAAGTTTTCAATTTATTGTTTCTGTCTGTGTTTTTTATATTATTTGGTTCTGAAATTATTTTTTAAAATAATTTAAAATTAAAAAAATACAGCAGCCCTTTTTTATTTATACAGTAAATAAACAAAAAAAATAGTTTCGGACACGGAACAGCAGTCACGGGACTGCTGTCCGCAAACAGCAGCCCCGCGGCTGCTGTTGGGCGGACAGCAGCAGTGCTGCTGTTTGCCAGACAGCAGCCACGGGGCTGCTGTCCGTGGACAGCAACTTCGTTACTGTCTCGGGTCCGTTTTGGGTCTAAATTTAGTCTAAATTTAGATTATAGGGACTGATTTTAAATTTTAAAAATTTTCATGGGTATTTTAATAAAATCAGGGCCCTAATACCGTTTAATTTATTAAACGTGTTTTGAATAAAAATTAATTGGTATTAAAATGTTTTTGATTGGCATTCATATTTAATTTTAATCGAATTGATAATTTGTATAAAATTGAATATGGTTAATTTGTGAAATTGGCCCAATACACCATGACACCGGTTTAAATTGGGAGGGCTAAATTTTAGATATGTGACGACCCTAAAAATTTAGTGGGAGCGAAATTGTAATTTTGCATACAAATGGATGTTAACCGTTTGGGCCTTTATGGGCCTTAGTCACATATGGTAAAATTGGCGATTTCACCATAAGTACTCGGCTTAACTTTATTAGATGATTTTGGAATGCCATGATCATGCATTATATTTATATGTCTTACCGTGCAGCAATGTGTTATAGAGTTCTATGGGCCCTAAATTAAAGTCGGTTTGTAATTTAATTTATTTTGGGAAATATGGCCTGCGTGCCATTCTTTCATTAATGTAATTTTTAGAATAGGTTCTATTCATAAAAAAATTGTAATTGGTCGTGAAGAAGCCCAGATGGTCCAAGCCCATGGTGGGAGCCCAAGGAGAATTGAAGCAAGCCCGTGAAGATTAGATAGTTTATCTAGTTTCACCAGGATGTATTATAAGGCCCATAGAGTCTCTATGTTTATTTTAATTATACAATTGCTTAGTATAACATGAAATATAAGTAGCAACGATCACCAGATCATCACCCGCGATAATTATATGTTAAAGCCGTATCACTTAATTAATCCGGATAATGAAATATTGAGTCGCTTAAAAGTGCTTTCCAGATTCACACCTCTTCCTCCCAGGTAGTGCTACAGTGTATGACGTGCCCTAGCAGGTATGCTGTAGTAATTAGTGGGCCGTCGAGGGTTAGGATACTTCGGTATGGCTAACGCATGTATGGTGGTTGGACTCAACATGGGTAGCATTAGCTCAGAGCGGGCCCTAAGCACAAATGGGCTAAGTGTCACAAAGCCCATCAAACCAAGAGTCCTCGTGGAGGATTGGATAATTTATCCTACCAAATCGTCAATGGTCGACGGCGGAGCCCTAGCTCGGTCGATTATTAATGGATTGTGGATCTTGGTCAAGACAGCCAAATATATATCACCAATAACGAATTAAAATGGATTATTAATTTGATCTTTGGCTTAAGCCCTTTATTCTAACTCTAATGTAATTTTTCCACGTAGACTAAGCACCATATCAAAATTACACGAAAAGAAAATTAAATGGCTGCAACAAGCAACAACTCACTCAGACCACTCCTGGAAAAGGAAAAGCTTTCAGGGACTAATTTCCTTGACTGGTCTAGGAACTTGCAAATAGTTCTTAGACACGAGTCGAAGGAATATGTGCTGACTGATGCCTTACCAGCAGCTCGTCCTGCAGGTCGGGGCGTAACCGCTGATCAAATAGCGGGGTACGACCGACATGTTAAGGATGACAGAGATGTGTCATGCATTATGCTGGGTACCATGGTTCCTGATCTTCAGAAACAATTCATGGAGCAGCACGCCTTTGAGATCATAGATCAACTGAAAAGGATGTTCCAAGATCAAGCTCGTCAGGAAATATACTTGACAACAAAGGCGTTGTGCAGCACTACGATGCAAGCCGGGACTTCTGTTAGTGCACACGTGCTAAAGTTGAAGGGTTTTATTGACACATTGTCAAGGCTTGGCTCACCAGTGCCTGCACAACTAGCAGTCGACATCATTCTTGGATCACTTCCGGCATCCTACAATCAGTTTATCATGCACTACCACATGCAGGGCATTGATAAGTCTGTAGTAGAATTGCATGGCATGTTGAAACTTGCTGAGAAATCCTGCAAGAGGACTCCAGAAGTGTTGTTGGTTAACAAAGGGAACGTACCTAAGGGAAAGGCCAAGTCCAAGTCCAAAGCGAAGGCCCAAAAGGCCAAGCCCAAGGCTAGGAAGGCGTCAGCTTCTAAAGGTAGGTTGGCCTCAGTAGATGATATCTGCCATGAGTGTAATGAGAAGGGACACTGGAAAAATGCGTGTCCAAAGCTAAGGGAGAAACAGAAGGACGAAGCTTCTGGTTCAGGTATTTATGTTGTTGAATTTAATCTAGCTATTTCTACATCTTGGGTTGTAAACACTAGATGTGGTACTCACATTTGTTCAAATGTGCAGGGACAAAGAAATAGGAGATTGCTGGGATCTGGTGAAGTGGATCTTCGAGTCGACAATGGTGCTCATGTAGAGGCCTTAAAGATCGAAGATTATTCTTAGAGATACCTAGTGGATTAGTTTTAGAAATTAGAAATTGCTATCTTGTACCTGCAATGCGTAGGAATATTATTTCAGTTTCTATGTTGGATATTTATGGTTTTAATTTTAATATTGGACGTGGTATGATTTCTATACATCATGGCAATATTGTTTATGGAACCCCATTTCTAGAAAATGGTTTGTATATCCTTGATCTAAAACATAGTGAATCAATCTATAACATAAAAGCTAAAAGGATTAAGACTAATGAACTGAATCCTACATATATCTGGCACTGTCGTCTTAGCCACATAAATGAGAAACACATAACTAGGCTTCACTCTAGTGGAGCGCTAGGGTCGTTTGACATGCAGTCTTATGAAACGTGTGAATCTTGTTTAAGAGGGAAGATGACAAAGGCGTTTTTCACCAAAAACTGGTGTAAGGGCCACAGAGCTGTTGGAGCTGATACACTCAGATGTATGCGGTCCAATGAGCACCAGTGCTAGATCTGGTTTTCTGTACTTTGTTACCTTCACAGATGACTATAGCCGGTATGGGTATGGGTATCTGATGAAACATAAATCTGAAACTCTTCTGAGATTCAAAGATTTCAAAAATGAAGTAGGAAATCAACTTGGCAAGAAAGTAAAAGCGCTCCAGTCTGATAGAGGGGGTGAATACTTGAGCCAAGAGTTTGTCTCATTCTTGAGAGAGTGTGGGATTGTATCCCAACTCACTCCTCCTGGTACACCCTAATGGAATGGAGTGTCGGAAAGGAGGAATAGGACCCTACTTGACATGGTCCGCTCAATGATGAGTCAAGCTTCTCTCCCTAAGTCCTTTTGGGGATTTGCTTTGGAAACTGCTGCTCATACAATTAGCAATACACCGAGCAAGGAAGTTGAAGGAACACCATATGAATTATGGATGGGCCGAAAGCCCAACGTTTCCTTTATGAAGATTTGGGGCTTTGATGCACACATCAAGAAATTGATAAGTGGCAAACTAGAGTCCAAATCTGTTAAATGCCAGTTCGTGGGTTACCCTAAGGAAACTAAGGGTTATTACTTCTACAACCCAGCTGAGAATAAAACATTCGTGGCTAGGTTTGCAATCTTTTTGGAAAAGGAATTCCTTTCCAAAGTAGACAGTGGGAGTGATATTGATCTCATTGAGATTTAAGACTCACAAACTCCTGCAGCTTATACTGAGGATGCTTTAGGAACCGATATAGATCTTCAAAACATTGAGGAGGCTAAACCGGTTATACATGTGGTGTTTCAAGTAGATTCGTACAGAATTCTGATGAACCCTGTGTGTATATGAAATTCAGTGGGAGCATATCCACTTTCCTAATATTGTATATCGATGACATACTGCTCATTGGAGGCAATATATTAACACTGCAAGATCAAGCAGTGGTTGAGTAAATGCTTCACAATGAAAGACTTAGGAGAAGCCGATTAAGATCTACAAGGTTAGATCCAACCGACTTCTAGGCTTAAGTCAGGCATCGTACATAAACAAGAATCCATCATGTACTCTATGTTATGTACAAGGCAAGATGTTGCGTGTTGCACCAAACATGACTAGTCAGTGCCAGTTAGATCCCGATAAGGAACACTGGAAGACAGTCAAGGCAATCCTAAAGTACCTCAACCGTACCAAGGATGTTTTTCTTAGTATTTGATGAGTAGGAGGAATGGCAATATCAGGTTACATTGACTGAGGTTTTAAGGATGATAACCAGTCACATACTGGGTATAGATTTCTCTTGAATGGCGATGCCATTAGTTGGAGATCCTTAAAGTAGCCAACCATTGCCGATTCTATGATGGAAGGTAAGTACATCGTTGCATGTGATGAGGCAGAGGAAGAAGTTTGGATTAAGAAGTTCATAACTGATTTAGGAGTAGGTCAAACTCTCCTAAGACCAGTTGATGTTTTCTGTGACAATAATGGGGCCATAGCACAAGCACTGGATCCCATGTCACACAAGAGATCCAAACACGTACTTAGGTAGTAACACCTTACCTGGTGACATTACATTGTAGAGGGTTGACACTGAGAACAATGTCGCTGGTCAGTTTACCAAGGCAATTGGTAGTACTAGATCTATAGTGTTTAGGGCAATACCCGCTTGGAACTAGTTCAAGTGGGAGACTGTTGGTGTGCCCTAGTTCATAGGCATTGGTTCTTATAAAATGTATTTGTGTCACATTAATAAAGGCATTAATCTAGTTCATTTATATCTTGTGCTATAATATGAATAGAGAATCCATTGATTGATAATCGTAAAAACCATATCCCAAGTCTATTCTATCATGGGAATGATTAGGACCACAGACTTGTATATTCGACGACTGTATGGTAGTAATTGATACTAGCCATAGCACTTGATAAGTCAGTTGTGAATATGGGTACATGTTGTATACATGTGACTGGATCGATCCGCTCGAGAAAGCTACATGGTGGTTGTGTCATTAGTTTTCTTAAGTAGGTCTCTAACTGTCTTCAGACCAGATTTCATTATAATATCAATGTGGAATCCGGTTCACTTTGACATACACCTAACAGGTCTGTAACAGGATGCCAAATACGGGTATGATTGGGTGAACAGGTGAACACGTTGGTATTGATAGTGAAGTGATGGAATTACCACTCATGTAATAGCGAGATGATATCATAGGCCACTTGATAAGTGAGATTGATAAGTGTGTGGCCACACCCTGATAAGTAGTTTACTTATCTGATTCATTAATCTACTTGAGATCAAGAAATATCATAAACATCAGAGAGGATGACAGCCGCCATGCCTCTAGTATCGATATCAAATGGTAAAAGACGTTAAGAGATAACTACAGGGTCTCTGCATCTTTAGACTGCTGAAACTCTGTCTTAGTTAGGGGCAGTAATGGTTTGCTAGAACCCACTTACTGTTTGTGAGCCATAAGCCCACTGCTAGCTAAGGACAGTTCCATAGGATCATGCACATCGAACATCTGAGTTAGAACTTATAGAACGGCACATTAGAGAGATAGAATTAATTAATTGGTTGACAGTAAAATGTCAAGGTAATTAATTGATGGTTAATTAATTGATTAATTGATATTTTGTATCAAGGTAATTGATTAATGGTCTTAAGTGTTGAGTATTTAATTGATTAATTAGTTTACGGGATGTAATTATTTAATTTGTAAATTAATGAAATTGCATTCGATGAATAATTAATTAGATTAATACGTCAATTTATTAATTAGTGTTATTCATTTAATTGGGGTAATTAAATTTAATCTAATCATAATTAATTGCATAGAATAAATATTATTGGTATTTATTTATGTAATTAGATTAGGATTGAATTAGTTTTGTAATTAACCAATTAACCCTAAACCAATTAGGTTTAAGAATACACTATATATAAATTAAACACCCTAAACCTAATTAACCTAATACATGATATTCGGCCAACATTGATTTTGGAGCAGTATTGAGTTCGGCCACATTCATATGGAAAGTGGAGGAATACTTTGAAAAGTTACATAATCTCTCCAGTTCTTCTCCGTTCTTCGGCTAGCACCGGTTCTAGCTCAATAGCTGTTCGTGCACCTGACTACGGAGATATTACTACTTTGTGGATTCTTCAGCCGTCTCTAGAAGAGACATTCCGGGTAAGTTTTTATCCCCTAAACGGATCCAAAAGGTTTTATTCAATCAATGGTTAACGGACAAAGATCAGACTAAAAGGGATTAGAAATAAATTTTAAACCGCAATTCCGCTGCGCTACAGTTGATTAACTGGCTATAATCCCTAACACTAGAATTGAACTAAGTCAGTAAAGGCATGCCTTAGTTTCACTCGATTAGATCTTAGAAGGTTTAGAGTTGAATTAAGTCAATAGATGCAACCCTTACGGGGGAGTAATTTTAGAAGAATAAGAAAGGTCAACTATCATGGGGAACCTCAACGCTGAGTTCCATAATTAAATACTTTTGCCAACATCAAAATGGGGGAGTTTGTTGAAACACCTTTCCACATGATTTTGATTTGACAAAATTATTTAAGTTAATCCAATGATTAAAACAATTAAATTTAAGTGCTTTGATTTAATTGTACTAATGAGTTTGTTCAATGTTGAGTAAGTTTACTAACGAGAACAGGAACTAAGTGATCAATAAAAAGAAAGACAGAACGAAGTCAGTATGAGCAAAGACACACAACAGAAGCTGAGTGGAATGTAACTCAGCCTTGTTAAAAGAAAAGTCTTCTTCAGAATAACGCTTGAAGGCAAAGCCGACCGAAGAAGCTGAGTAGAATATAACTCAGCATAGATAAAGAAAAAGATTGAAGGCAAAGCTGATAAATTCAAGTTGTGTAGCCGTCAGGACAGCGCCAATGATCCGTTGACTAGAAGACAAAGTTCGACACAGGTCTGCAACAATTCAGAAGCCTCGGAAATCCGCCTAGAGACCTTTTCAAGAAGCATGGATCAATTGGCATTTGGAAAGAAGACAAAACTGGCACTAGAAGACGAACCTGGCGAAAGAAGACGAAACAGGCAATCCTGCCTCCTGCACAAATCAGAAGACATGATTGGCTTGCGATTCTGGAAGCTGACCATTCAATGACGAAATGAAGACCGTTACTCCCAACAGATATGTTGGAATTCAAATGATTTGAAGCTTCAGAATTCACTATAAAAGGACAAGTTCATCACTTGGATCTGGACGACATATACAAGCAAAAACAGACAGAAAAGCGAATCTTCACAAGAGTGAAAATCCAAAATAGAAGCTGTCTGAAAAGAAAGCAACCTCTTACACCTGATTTCCAATCATTGTGTAAAAGTCTAGAGTGAATTTGTATTCATATAAAATGTTCTTCATTTAGAGAGAACAACCTTGTATCAATTGTAAAGGTTAGAAGAGTGAAGCTGAGTACTCGGTTTTAGTACTCAGCGGTAGAGAAAATCTGAGTGTTCGGTTATAACGCTCAGTAGGATTGAGTAGACGAATAGAGGACGGTACTCTTGCATACTCAATTGCTTTATAAACGGTTTGTGCTCTACATTTAAAGAGCTCAGTAGTGGATTGATAAAGCCCGGAAGGATTCTGGGGACTGGACATAGGCGGTGAGGCCGAACCAGGATAAGTCTGCTGAGTAATCTCTAACCCTTTCTCTTGATATATATGTATGTGTTGCTTGCTTAAATTGCTCAGGAAATAATCTGTATAAGCCGACACTGAGTAATTAGAGTGCTGAGTTGGAAGCTGACCTAAAGTGTTATTTTCCAACTCAATACCAAAACAGCTATAGTCAGTTTCTGATTAAAGCTGTCTTGCATCTCACTCAGCCTTGCTGACCTAAAGCTGAGTTAAATTATCAAACATTTAACTAAGTCAGCATTATTAAGCGAAAAAGTTACATTAGTTCCTAACCCCCCCTTGGAACTAATCCTATTACATTATACGGGACCAACAAGCAGGATTTATTCGCTCGGTTCGTAACGAGCCGAGCTTGAGCAGGCCAAAGCTCGTGAGCAAGCTCGATTAGAACATTTATGAACAAATTTTAGTTTTATAGAAAACTATATAGTTTTGTGTTAGTTCACAAATATCTAAACTTAATATTATTTCATTTGCTATTAGATGAGTTCATTCACATACAAAATAAATGTGTAATAGACGAACTATTTGTAATCATCTTGTTTATTTATTCATGAACTTTGCTTATGAGCTTGTTTATGTACACAATTAAAGAGTTATTTGTGAGCAAACTTCACAAATATAATTAACGATTTACTCACAAACAATTCATGGTTAGATAATTTTCTTAGTGAACCAAGTCCAAAGAGTATTTAGGGCTCGAAACAAGCTCGAAGCTCGGCTCGAGCTCGTTGAGCAGGTCAAAGCTCGGCTCGGGCTCGAGCTCGTTAATTTTATAGCAAGCTCGGCTCGGGCTCGAGCTCATTAATTTATAGCGAGCCGAGCTTGAGCAGGTTAAAGCTTGGCTCGGCTCGATTACAACCCTATCCATCTCGCATTGAACATGGTTCATGTTTTGGCTAAACTGCATGCTGATCTTATCAATGAGTCGCTGGTGTTGAGGGTCCATATGCTCCTCGTGGTGTTGGTCATGGGAGACCAGTCGAGAATCTGGCTGGAATTCCGTTATGCCCTTGTTTTGGATGCTTGGCCCTAGAGGTCGACGGTCCCATAACTAACTCTACATATGGAATCATTACTCTCGGGGAGGATGAATGAAGTCCATACTCACCTCACCAATGATGTCGTTTTAGGAATGCGTCCTAATGAGTCATTAAACACGTGTCAGCTTCGGTTGGTTCTGCCAAGCTAAGACTGGGACGACGTCATGTTGTGCAGTTTGCCATGTAGAAAACATGCTGCTAGGTGTTAGTGTTTATTAGACCTAAGGCCTTCGGGTCTCTAAAGTGTGAGGCGGTGCACTCTGTCCTTTATCTCCTGTTCTTTGCGCAGCCGTTTCTATTGATCCAACGATTGCTCATTCTTAACCGTACGACTATTGGGACAGACACGTGAGGATTCTTCCATATGGTTGAAGGGAATTCTTTTCTCCATATCAGAGGTTCCGGTAAATCTTCCAAATCAAAAGGGGTGACATTAGGATTAGGATGTTTCATGGTATAGTCTTTCTTTCCCCATTAACCAAAATAACTTATTTTATTGAACATTGACCTTTTTACTTGCCATCCATCTACACTTCTCGTGTCCCTTTATGTTTGAAATCGTGAAATGAATATTGCCACCAAAAGAATACTACTATTTGTTGTTTTCCTAAACGAGAGAAAAGAAGAGACAAGACAAGCATGAGTACTGACTGACTACTAACCAGAGAGAAGAGTGAAGCATGAAGAAAAACATAATCAGAAGCAACTTCTAAAAAGTCAGCTCTTCCTTCCTAAATCACTTCACTTGCTCACATCATCACTCTCTAAACATTAGATTCTTCTCTCTACTGCTTTTTCAGAGACTCCCTTTTTTATTATCTCTCCTTTGAACTCTTTTTCTTTCCTGGATTCTTCCCTCTTTTTATTTAATGTTAGATTCACTTAAATCTGGTTTTGAAATTGGGAATACCCATTTGTGGAAAAAGTGTGCCCTCAGCCCCCACTATAGGTGTTGGCTTCACAGCTATATTTTACTTGGTTTACAAGTGAAGTTTTTAATGCCAAATGGACCTTTTTCGGATTACGTTTCACAGACACGGGTTTTAACTGGTAAAGTTTCGTCATCCTCCCTTCTTCTAAACCTTTTTTCAAGCTCTAGGTATTATAAATTTTTAATCTTGGGATCTCATTTCTGTTTATAAAATTAATTAAGGAGTTACTTAATTAGCTAACTGTTGAAACTTTGTTGGTTTTTAGGTGCTTCGGGATGTGTGTTTTCAAGTTTCTACACTTGGCTGACTTTCTTGCTCTGACTCGCTACAAACATTGCCTGTAATTGCTCAGCATTATTAGGGTTTTAGGGGGTTGGTAATTTTAGTCAAGGGTTTTGGTTCAAGTGGGGCTGGGAGTTTCAGATTGCTTTACTGGCTTCACTATATGTTTGTCTCTCATTTTGTATTTAAGCGATCAGTATCAACCTCTCTTTCAAGTTCTTATAGGGTCCTCTGTTTTTCTGATTCCTTTCCCTTATTAGGCATTCCATTCACAAAACCAGAATTGGGATTTGATTTAAAGTGGGGATTTTTTTTTGCATCAATTTTTGTTGCCTTTTCTTTTGCCTCTCTCGCAATTTGCAGCTTCCATCTCTTTCTGAAATTACTTTTTGGGGGATGTCGGTTCGCAGGCTTCTTCATTTGGGTTTCTTCTGAAAAGTAGGTCCCCACCTAAGAAGCACACTAGCTTCAATTGGGTTGTCTTTTGCTCGATTTTGAATTTGAGGCGAAACATTAGTTTCAATGATTATGGTTTTCCTCAAATGGGTATTCTTTGCTTGCTTTCTTTGTTCATCTTTGTGTCTCAAAACTAAATCCCAATCTTGTGATCCAAGAGATTTTCTGGCATTGAAGGAATTTGCTGGAAACCTCACAAACGGGTCCATTAACACAGCATGGTCTAACAACAGTAATTGCTGTCAATGGGATGGAGTTGTTTGCGGAAATGGTGGCAATGATAGTAGAGTGACTATGTTATTGCTGTCGAACAAGGGTCTTGAAGGGGAAATTCCGCAGTCTCTAGGTCGCTTGGATCAGCTGAAATTACTCAATCTCTCTTGCAACAATCTCCGAGCTAGCCTGCCAATGGAGTTATCAAACTTGAGGCAACTTGAGGTTCTTGATTTAAGTCATAACATGTTATCAGGACAGGTTTCAAGGGTTCTGTCTGGTTTATTGTCTATTCAATCACTTAATATCTCTAGCAATCTGTTCAAAGATGATATTTTTGAACTTAAGAGTTTTCGAAATCTTGTTGTATTGAACATGAGCAACAATTCATTCACTGGTCGAATCCCTACTCAAATATGTAGCTCCTCTAGTGGGGTTCGGACTCTTGATTTATCAATGAATAATGTTGCGGGAAATCTTGAAGGCTTGGACAATTGTAGCACATCTCTCCAGCAATTGCATTTGGATTCTAATTTATTTTCAGGCTCTCTACCAGATTCTTTCTACTCAATGGTAGCCTTGCAGCAATTCTCAATCTCCAACAACAATTTCTCTGGCCAGTTAAGCAAAGAATTGAGTAAGCTTTCTAGCCTCAGAACCTTGGTTATTTATGGCAACCGTTTTTCGGGACATATTCCCAATGTGTTCAGTAACCTTACAGAGCTAGAACAATTTGTTGCACATTCCAATTTGTTTTCTGGGACTTTGCCTTCAACACTTGCATTATGCTCAAAGCTTTCAGTACTTGACCTTAGAAACAATTCCCTAAGTGGTCCATTTAATCTTAATTTTACCGGAATGCGTAGCCTATGTACTCTTGATCTTGCCACTAATCATTTATCTGGGCATCTTCCAAGTTCCCTATCTGATTGCTCTAAGCTGAAAATTCTTAGCCTGGCCAAGAATGAGTTGAGTGGTAGTATCCCTGACAGTTTTGTGAAGCTCACATCACTTTTGGTGCTCACTTTGTCGAATAACAGTTTCACGGATCTGTCAGGGGCATTATCCGTGCTGCAGCATTGCCAAAATCTCTCCACTCTTATCCTAACAAAGAATTTCATTGGTGAGGAAATTCCCAGCAACATGACTGGGTTTCAAAGTTTAGCAGTCTTAGCGCTGGGAAATTGTGCTCTAAAAGGCAAAATCCCGAATTGGTTGTTAAGTTGCAGGAAGTTGGAAGTTCTTGATTTGTCATGGAACCATTTGGACGGTTGTATTCCTCCTTGGATTGGTCAGATGGAGAATTTGTTCTACTTGGATTTCTCAAACAATTCTCTTACTGGTGAGATTCCAAGAAGTTTGATGGAGTTGAAGAGCCTTGTCAATACGAACTACAGTTTGCCGAACCTTACTGCTTCTGCTGGCAATGGCATTCCTCTGTATGTGAAGAGAAACCGGAGTACTAGTGGTTTGCAGTACAACCAGGCCTCAAGTTTCCCTCCTTCAATATTGTTGAGCAACAATAGAATAAATGGGACAATTTGGCCTGAAATTGGACTACTGAAACAGCTCCATGTCTTGGATTTGAGCAGGAATCAAATAAGTGGGACTATTCCTAGTACCATTTCTGAAATGGGGAACTTGGAAACTTTGGATTTGTCATTCAATGATCTGTATGGGTCCATTCCTCCATCATTTGAGAAGCTCACATTTTTGTCAAAATTTAGTGTTGCTAATAATCACTTGAAGGGGCAAATTCCAACTGGAGGGCAATTTTCGAGCTTTCCCAATTCAAGCTTTGAGGGCAACCCAGGCTTATGTGGAGGAGTAATTCCTCCGGGTAGTGTCATAACCAACATGTTGAAACCTGGTACGTCATCTGGCTCAAACCACAGATTCGGGCGAGCAAATGTATTGGGGATAGCAATCACTGTAGGATTTGGGCTTGCTTTGGTACTTGCACTGGTTTTACTCAAGATGTCAGGAAGGGATGATGTGGGAAATCGAATTGATAATTCAGATGAAGAAATCAACCAGCCACATAGGTTATCTGATGTGATCGTGCCTTCGAAGTTGGTGCTTTTTCAGAGTTCAGACTGCAAGGAACTCACAGTTGCAGATTTGTTGAAGTCAACAAATAATTTCAACCAAGCAAATATCATTGGCTGTGGTGGATTTGGCTTGGTTTACAAAGCCAGCCTTCCAAATGGTACAAAAGCTGCAATCAAGCGTCTTTCTGGAGACTGTGGTCAGATGGAACGTGAATTCCGTGCAGAAGTAGAAGCCCTTTCAAGGGCTCAACATAAAAACCTTGTTTCTCTCCAAGGTTATTGTTGTCACGGTAACGACAGATTGTTGATTTACTCTTACATGGAGAACGGAAGCTTAGATTATTGGCTACACGAGTGCATGGATGGAGAATCATTTCTTAAATGGGAGGTGAGACTCAAAATAGCCCAAGGTGCAGCATCTGGGTTAGCTTATCTGCACAAAGTTTGCGAGCCACATATAGTTCACCGAGACGTGAAATCTAGCAACATACTTTTAGATGAAAAATTTGAAGCTCATTTGGCTGATTTTGGGCTATCGAGGCTACTTCGACCCTATGATACTCATGTTACAACAGACTTGGTTGGGACATTAGGTTATATTCCACCAGAATACAGTCAAACATTGACAGCAACCTGCAGGGGCGATGTCTACAGTTTTGGTGTTGTTCTTCTTGAGCTTCTGACTAGAAGGAGGCCAGTGGAAGTTTGCAAAGGTAATAAAAACTGCAGGAATTTGGTCTTTTGGGTGTTTGAGATGAAGTCTGAAAAAAGGGAGTCGGAGATCATAGACCCGTCAATTTGGGACAAAGATAACGAGAAGCAGCTGTTACAAATGCTTGAAATTGCTTGTAGGTGCTTAGACCAGGATCCAAGGCGGAGACCTCTTATCGAGGAGGTTGTTTCATGCCTTGATGGTATTCAGTAATGAAGTTACATTTTTGTTTGATGGTTAGTAGTTAGCTGGGATGGAAATGGATAGGTATACCTGTAAAGCAAGCATATTTTACAAGTCCTCTAGTGCTTATAGAGAGGTATGTGGTGTGTAAATAGGCAGTTGTGGCATTTTAGTCTATCAGATCAGTCATAAGATGTTTTCAATTATATTATGTAATTTATCTGGTTTTTGTTAATCAATCTTCATATGTTGAAGTTATTTCCTTGTCACAACTCGAATGTATCCGTTGCAGTCTCTCATGTCTTGAAAGTTTGTAAATTTTGATCCTGCTGAACCTAATAAGACTGCCAAATGCTAACAAAAAAAAAAACCCTGAATTCTGAAATTTGAGTTGCCTGATAAGAAAAGATGTAAAAAAAAAAAAGCTATCTTTACTAACAGGAACAGAAGCAGCTTAGATACTTTTTTAAATTTTGATGTTTGGTTTGGGTTTGTTATTGACAAGATTGAGATTAAAATAAAACAATATATTTTTTGGACAAAGTTATCATCTTTTTGACTTTGTTGATACTGATGTGAACCCAGAAAGTAGCTTTTAACATTCATTATTTAAGAAAAAAGATTCTACAGTGATTACTAATCAGTGATTTAAGTATAATATATGTTGAGTGCATGAAATATTATATTTTTTTTCTTAAAAAAAATGAAATCAACGTTAGATGAAATTAGTCACACAACACATGTGACATTATTAAAGTATAGGATTTGAAGGAAAAAACATGAAGTTTGAAAAGAAGAGATAATTAGATATAGATGAATGAATGAATGATTGGTTAAGGAGCTGGTATACGTCATTTTTTTACAAGTTTGGTGATTTGTGGTTGGAGAGACGAAAATATTGTTGAAATTAAGCAAATCATTTTCCAAGCGTTAAATTCAAACAATATTATAGAATTTTATTATTTTTCAATCACTCATAACAATTTTAATAATTGCTTAAAAAAAAAAAATACAATTTTAATAATTAGAAAAAACAACTATATAAATAGCATAAAGCAGAAAACTAAACATGACCACCCGCGGGGAATGCTAAATAAGTGACTAAAAAAATAAGTATATTATATATTGTAGAAAGGCATAACAACCATTTACTCTTTAAACTTAAGTTTAAAGTAAAATAACATGTTCAACTATAAAGTAAAATAACATGTTCAACTATCAAAATTATCAATCAAGTTATTGAACTAAATAAAATTCTAATTCTAAGCAAAAATTATTAATTGAGTTCCTATAAAAAATCATTCGATTAAAAGATCCACTTTTCAAAACACATTTTGAGCCAACATAAAAATCATTACGGTCAATGTTAAATAGTTAAAATTTCTGATTTTAGGATATGATGAAAACTTAATTTATGATTTTGATAGTTTAAGATTTCTAATTGATTTTGAAATTTTAGTTTAGAGGCTCAAAAATAAGTATGATGCCTTTATCTGCATGTGAAATCATGACCACGATAAAAAAAAAATATTTTTGGCTTAATATATCATTTGCTCTTTGAATTTATCCAAAAAGCTTTAATTGACCCCTGAACTTTCCAAGTGGATACGAAAGATGTGTTGCATGCGTCTTGAAAAAGTAAAACAATCAAGGTTAGGGTATGAAGTTCTAATATTAAAGAAGACAAGTTTTATAGTTGAATAAGTAAGAATTTTCTTTTTAATATGTTTTAATTTAGGGCAAAGTACGAAAAAAATGCTCGTGGTTTTCCTTATTTGCAAATAGAGGCCCGTAGTTTAAAAGTTTACAAATAGAGATATGTGTTATGCTTTTTTTTAATAAAATAAAGTATTTAAAATTAAAATTTTAAGTAATTGATGAGAATAAGAGCATTTTTTAATTTTTTTCAATTACATTTATATACTGACAAAATACAGATCCAAAAATCAAATTGTAACTATGTAAAATGAAATTAAATATCAATTTAGTTCATAAACTGTCAGATAAGTAAAAAAAGTAAAATTCTACCATATTATTATTCTTTCAATTTAGGAAGTTTTTTTTTTCGGGGATTGTGTTTTGGTGATATGTAAGAATAATTTTTTAAAAATAAAAATGTCTTTGGTTGTAATCAGAACTTAACTGTGTAATTATAGTGCTTTGTTTTGTAAATAAAATATACCACAGACCTTTATTTGTAAACTTTTAAACCACATGCTTCTGTTTGCAAATTGGGCAAACCACGTACATTTTTATGTGAATTATGTAATAACATTTTAAGACACGTGCAATACATCTTTTGTATGTAACTTACTTTTTTTTTATACTCGAATAATTAATTGATTATATTTTAAGCAAGTTGAAAGAGTTGTTGAGACATTTTAAATAAATTGAGTCTTGTCAAAAAACAAAAATTGAGAGGATTATTAAGATATTTTAAAAGTTCAGGGACAGAAAAATTCAAGAGGCAAATAATGTATTAAGCCTATACTTTTATTATAAAAGAGTGTTTTTATAACTGTAACACATTATATTTTTTAATGAGATACTATATTTTAGAAAGTCTACGTTGAATGGTTCAAACAAAAAAAAAAAGTCTACGTTGAATTTATTTTTTATTTTTTTGGGTAATGAATTTCTTTTTTATTGGTACCAAGTATTGATGCATATGTGGCATTTGTTAATGAATTTACTCTAGCAATTTAAATTCAATAAAAAAATTAGGATAATTATGCATTTTTTCTGAATCACGATTTCCTCATGCTAAGTAATAATTGGATTAATTACAAAAAAAAAGGTTAGGTTACATCATTTTACCGGTTTCTATCTGTTTGTTTTTATTTTTCGGAATTATTTTTTGTTTTTAAATTTTAAATAGAAAATTAAAAGTATTCGGTAAAAATTAAAATAACTACAGAAAAATCAATTAATATCTACTATTAATTATAACAAATAACAAACAACTAATAACAACAACAAAACATACGGAAAAAAACAGCCCCCAAATAAATAGTTGTTCAATTTATATATTGTCTTTCTAATTTCTCTGAACCAGTAAAATAAGACAGTTTTAGCCGAAAGAGCAGTCCAATTATGATTTATAACCCATAACTCCACATTACACACTAAGCCCGTTTGTTTGTGAGAAAGTATTTGAAAAATATTAAGTAAGAAATTCTCATTTTTCGATGATGTTTGACTATAACACCAAAAACTAATACAACCTAAAATTTTCCTCTTTAACTAATGAAGTTCCAGTTAAAAAAAAAAAGGTTTAAAAAATAATACAACCTAAAATTTTCCTCTTTAACTAATCTAATTTTTTTTTGTTGATTTTTCCTATACAAAAGACACAGAAAAATTAGCAAAATGTTTTAATAAATAATATTTTCCAATAACAAATAAACGGAGCCAAAATTCACACGTCTAATGAGATAAGGGGCACATCTTTTCTAAAATAAATTTTTATTATATTGATCAATACAAGAGAAAAGTTTAAGATAAAATAGCTTTTATATTGACTCCGTGGTAGATAATTTAAACATACATAATCAAATACACTGGTATATATTTGTATTTTCCATATCCATATATTTTGATTACGATCCTATTTGGTTCAGCCGTTAGTTAATAGTTGATTACCATCCTAAAACGCAACAACTCAGTAAAATTCGGGTCAACTTAGGACTGAGTATGACCTAAAATTTTAAATTTTTTTTATAAAAATTAATTAAAAAACCCTCCCCTTCTCTTCTGAACTTCACAGTTTGAGTGCCTTAATTTGAATATGATATTTTTGAGTTTTCATGTAATCATAAAATTGAAACCAAGCAGATTTTGTGGTTAACTACTGCATTGCTACTAAAGCAGTGTCAATAGTTTTATCAAGCAAGTGATGCGAATGTATCAAAATTGGAAGAATTTTTTTTTTTTTTTTTTTATAATTTTAGCTTCTCTGCTGACAATTGCTAACAATTCTACTTGTAATTTTTAAATTATTTTTATATATAATTAATATATTATTATTTTTATTTATTATGTTATTCGGTCCAACCAATTCGGATCACTTTATTAAATCAAGTGACTCATGATCAAATTTTAAATCCAATTTGATGCCAGTCCGATTCTAACAATATTATTATTTAAATCCACAATATAAATACCTCTTTGTGGATTTTCAAGTGAATCTCAAATCCATTAACATGAAAAGATTGATTTATTTGAGAGAATGGATTTGTGGAAATTCAAATGCTGGAGGATGAGCTACACAAATTCTAAATTGTAATGATGTAGATGTTATTGCATTAATTCCCTTTTTATACTGTTGAACATCGGGTAAATTACATACGTGGTGTACAACCTTTACCTGTTATCATATTTTGGTGTACAACTTTCAATTTTGCACACTAAAGTGTACAAACTTCAGGTGACCTCTCACTAAAGTGTACATCCGGTTTTTGTGACCGGTCAACCCTATTAACCACTTGGTCAATGTGACACCTCATCAATTTTCACTCCTTAAAAATAAAAAATGGTCCCCACATATTATTAAGTTACTTTTATGTCCTTAATAAAAAGATTTTTTCATTTCTCTCTCCTAAAATTTATTTTGTCCAACATTATCTCTTTAAAACCTATCTCCCCTCTCTCTCTCTTCGCCATTTTTTCATTTTTCTGCAACTTCTCTCTCTCTCTCTAAAATCTGGGTTTCTTCAACTCTATCTCTTAAATATGGTTTCTTCAACTCACTAAAAGAGTAAAGGCTGTCAAGCATAAGAATAAATCCCTTGAATAAATCCGAAAGCAGACAACAGATAAATCTTCAGATCCTAGATCATGGATTAGTGATGGAAGAAAGGCCCTAACACAATATGCTGGGGAATTTCCTAATTTTGATCTCAAAAAAACCCTAACACCAATTTTGATCCAAAACACCCTAACACAACGCAATATGCTGGGGAATTTCCTAAACTCTTCCACTTCTGGTACAGGTCTGCTACATTCACCAGCATAAACATGTTTCCTCCAGCGTCTTGGCGTCGAAGTTGCAAAATCGATCCTCGGCAGTGTAACGTCATGCGTATCAGTAGCAGCAGCGCCGCGAAGATCACCAAGTTCATCGTCGATCACACCAGGTACAGCTGTTCTGCGTATTTCCGCAGTGGTCATCTCGGTAGCGCAATTCCTTTCATCAGTAGATTCTGATCGCCTCTCGTTTGTGCTTGCTGCGGCTGCTCCTGTTGCTTGTTCGCCAACAGCACCTTCATCTTCCAGTTCTGCACAACATTTATACCAGCATCAACCTCCTCCAAGTTTTCCATACGGAAGTTCAGAGCAGTTTCAGCACCAGCACCATCAACATTTGCCACATCAGTATGAACTAGATCACCAATTGCACTATTCAAATTTAAAGCAACAGCAACGCCAGTACCAGCAACAACAGGAAGAATCAACGAAGAAAAGAGCGACGAAGGTAAGGAATTGATATACTGAAGGAGCTCAGGGAAGGACCAATGGAGGTTAGGAAAGTCGGTGATAACTGAAGATTATCCATACGGATTTGCCGGTTGGGAAATTAGTAGCAAGGCAGGGAAGTGGAAGAAGTGGTGACTGCTGAGGGTTCGTAAATTGAAAGAGAGGGTTTTTAATTTTAAAAAGCATCTCGAGGTCCCTACTTTCTTTCATGCTGCTGATCAAACGCACTATTGAGAAGAAAATCACGCCAAATCGGGTTCCGTATTTGGGGAAGCAACTAATGTTTCCATAGTCAGCACAGATTTGTGCGAGAGAAACTTAGAGAGAGTTCTTAGATAGATAAATATGAGAGAGAGAGATGAGTTAAGGAGAGAGGATCTAGAGAGAGAAAGAAAAAGAGTGAGAGAGGAGTTGCAGAGGAAGGTGATAATGCTATTTTAGTAATTTCATAATAGGGTATCGATTTTTTATTTTTAGAATAGTCAAATTGCTGATGTGGCAGCGTTGACCTGTGTTGACCGGTCATAAAAACCGGCTATACACTTTAGTGGGAGGTCACCTGAAGTTTGTACACTTTAGTGTGCAAAATTGAAGGTTGTACACCAAAGTGTGATAACAGGTAAAAGTTGTACACCACGTATAATTTACCCGTTAAACATCTTTAAACATATACATATCTATTGGCCCTTTTGTGCCGTTTCTTGGCCAACATAACCTAGAGTTTTCTTAGTAGGGGCCGACTTAGCATTTTAGGCTTTGATTGGATAAAGGGTTGAGAGGAGTTCGTAAAGGAAGAGTTAAGAATGGAAAGAGTATAAAAGTAAGAGATTAACCTTACCTTGTTTAGTAGAAAGGTATGTTTCATAAAGGTTGATACTCTTACCTTATTTGGTTTGAAGGGTTTATAATGTATTGGTAAATAACAAAATTACTTAAATATCCACTATATAAATGATGTGAACATCTCTTTTAAGGAATTGAGTTAAGGTGAAGGAAGTCGTATGAGATACAAATCGAAGGAGGACGTGTGGAAAAACTGTCCCACACAATGTGTCACACCTCCACACGCCGTGTGAGGCTTGCAAGAAAAGAGAGTTGCGAGCGTCAACTCCCCACACGGTGTGTCACCAGGGGTACACACCGTGTGGACAAGGCAAAAATCCCTTAGAACTTCTGATTAATACCACACATCTTGTGCCTCTAGGCCGGGCTGAATCATGGAGGTTTTGGGGCGAAGCTGACGGACGCAGGCGAAGGCCACACGATGTGTGGTACCACCACACGCCGTGTGGGAAGGAATTTCAGCACCAAAAAGGCTAGGGGACAAGAGAGACAAGTGCTGCCAGAATTCTGACTTCCTTTTAATTACTGTTTATGTCCCTCATTATTTCATGTTTTGTCTTTTTAGTCTTAATTTCCTAAATGCCATTTAGACATCCATTTCCCATATTACCCATACCTTTCTTTATTGCATTGTAACCATTGCTAGGTTATTTTAGTCTTTTACATTTTAGTTGGGAGAGCTATATAAGACTCCTTATTTGTAAGGAAGAACAACTTTTCATTAATAAAAAAATTGTAATCCTCTCTTTGAGAGTTTGTTAAGGGTTATTCATTCAACAATAGGGACTTCACTATTCCTACGGATTTAGTCTGTGAAACCTCGGGATTAACTCCTTCTAGTTTACCTAAAGAAGAAACCTCTTTGTTGATTTAAGATTAAAATCAACTCATTCAACATTAATCCGTATCATTTGGTATCAGAGCCGGTCGTTTTCCTAACCGAGACTTCTTCGGTAATGGTTCAACCAAGTTCATCACAAAAATCCATTGAAGCTTCCAATAAGAGATGGGAAGATTTCATAACCGAGTTGAGAGAACAAAGAAGGACATCCATGGGGTATTGTGAAAAAGGGAGGCGTTTGGAAGAACGAGATAAGGAAGCCAATAAGAAAGTACTAAGTGTTGGTCCCGTGTGATTAGTTCCAAGGGGGGGGGGGGTTAGGAACTAATACAACTTTTTCGCTAATTAATCTTGCTGACTTAATAATTTTGGTGAGTTTATAAACTCATCTTTGGTCAGCTTGGCCGATTTTAATGTAAGACAGCTTTAGTCAGATGCTGACTAAGACTGTTTCACTCAAGAGTTGGGAATTGACACTTGTGTGGTCAGCTTCCAACTCAGCACTCCAATTTACTCAGTGTCAGTTTCAAACAGTTTATATGCTGAGTAAATATAACAAGCAACACAAGCACTTATAAATATATATTTGAGAGAGTTAGAAATTACTCAGTATCACTTATCCTGGTTCGGCCTCTCCGCCTACGTCCAGTCCCCAGAATCCTCCGAGCTTTTAGAATCCAATACTGAGCTCTTTAAGGGTAGAGCACAAACCGATTACAGGCAGTTGAATATGCAAGAGTACCTTCCTCTATTCGTCTATTCAACTCCTACTAAGCGCTACAACCCAGCACTTAGATTTCTTCTACCACTAAGTACTTAATACCAAGCACTCAGCACGCACACTCTCAATATTACAATTGATTACACACTTGTTCCTTTTAGGATAAAGAACACTTTAGATGATTACAGAGAATCAATCTAGCATTTACACAAAGAATAGAAGATTGGTGTAAGCTTTCTTTCTTGTTTTTGAGTGCTTTGAATTTGTATTTTTCTCACTTGTAATTTTCTGTAAATCGGCAATCTTCCAAATGATATCTTTGTCCCTTTTATAGTTGAAATGTGAGGAACAAATCATTTGAAAATTGATTTGTCCGTTGAGTCCAAAACGGCTCTTTTGGGGGGACAAACTTCTGGTCAGCTTCAGATGTGCATGCCAATCTTGTCTTCTGAATTCTTCAGACGTCAGATTTGTCTTCTTCCTATAGACTTTGTCTTCTTGCGACAGTTTGTCTTATAGCATCGAATAGTTGACCCATGTATATTGGAATTTGGCTTTTGCGTATTTTAAGGCTTCAATTATTGGTGCAGACAGATGTCGAATTTGTCTTTTAGCCAACGGATCATACATGTTGTCCTGAAGGTCACTCGACTTCACTTTAATAATCATTGTCTTTGATTTTTACCAAGTTTCATACTGAGTTCTTTTTCCACTCAGCTTCCATGGTCAGCTTCGTTCTGTAGGATCTATTTCTTGGAGCAGACTTCTTCTGTGCTGACCTTCGTTTCACTCAGCTTCCTTGATCATCTTTATTCTGAAGCTGTTGTTCTGAAGATGACTTATCATCTCTTATACTGAGTTGCTCTTCACTCAGCTTGTGTTGTGTTCTCATTCTGACTTTGTCCTGTCTTAATTTCTTTTTGCATTTATATTTATACTCAACATTGAACAACCGGATTAGTACAATTAAATCAAAGCACTTAAATTTAATTGTCTCTTAATCATGGATTAAATTTAAATGATTTTGTCAAATCAAAATCTTGTGGAAAGGTGTTTCAACAAACTCCCCCATTTTGATGTTGGCAAAATATTTAATTTGTGGAACTCATTATTGAAATTCCCCATGATTGAACTACATTTTATTCTTCTGAAGTTACTCCCCCGTAAGGGTTGCATACATTGTCTTAACTCAATTCTAAACCTTCTAAGTAATTAGAGAAGTCATGTTTGTACTGACTTAGTTCAATCCTAGACTTTCTAAGATCTTCTTTAGATGAACCTAGGTTAGTTTTCAGAAGAGTTACTCAGTTTGATACATGAATAATTTTGGTATCAAGGTTAGTATGTACTGAGTATTTTGAATTTGAAATTATTTGTTTGTTCAACGTTTAGACAGGTCAGCATGTATCATAATTTAATAAGCATCGCATATAGTTAAGTCAATTTGAATTAAGGATACTTAACATATATATTCAAGTTATCAAGCATAAATACATAACAAGCTAAGTCCTAAGATTTACTAAGCTATTGCTTCCTGTTAACTTGTGCTTGATGAGCAGCCTGATACAATTTTCCTTTGCCTTTTTCTTTCCGCTTCTTACTACCCGAAGCTTCCCCTGTGTCTTGTTGAGTTCCATCATTAACCAGTTCTTTCTCCCCCATTTTGCCACCATCTGGCAGATGAGGAATGAATGTATTATTGAGAGCAGCACGAGTGAGTTTGACTGAATACTTCTTAAGGCGTTCAGTACTTTCCCTTAAACCATAAAAAATGGGCACCCCATCATCTATGACAGCATGAGGAATTCGGATGGATTTACTTAGCATGCTCAGGATGTACTCTTGAGATTTGCTTACCCAAGAGATGGCTTCAGTAAGCTGAGCATATGATTGATGATACATCCTCAGGACAGCTTTGTCATAGATTTCTCTCTGATCGTTTGTGTGACGCACATGTCGAAAGATGCTTTGAGAAGTTTGCAAAATGGTGTTGGTTTTGACCAAGTCAGTTTCCATTTCCTCTTTGCTCAGATTTAGAAGACGCACAGCTTCACTAATCTCATCCATTGTGCATTGGGAAGTTGTGGAGAGAAATTCTCGAGTGCCAGTTAGCTCGAAGGTCAGCTTAGAAAAGCAGTGATGTATCTCAGCTGAAGTGGCATACCCCATATTGACTGTTGGAAGAGCATTGACCTAACTCTGAAGTCCATGGATTTGACCTTGAAGTGAATTGATGTGATTTACCATGAGTAAGTGTAGCTCGGCCAGTTTGTCAATGGAGTCTTGCTTAGGTTGCTGGGTTTGGACCGTTGTCATTACACTGACCAGATCCTTGAGAGTTTGAATCTCATGAAGAAGCTGAGTGATTGATGACACAGAATGTGACTCAGCGTTAGTAAATCCAGTGGCATCAGCAGAAGATGTGTTCAAGTCCTGGAGAATTGTTTGAGCTGAGTCGATGATGCGACATCCAGACTCAGTGGCATGAAGATAGGCGAATTGTGCCTCAGAACTTGGCTCAGTTGCCGGAATTTTGGTAGCACCACAAGGAGAAGATGTTTGGTGCTGTCCATGAGTGGAAGTGCCGGCGAGGTCAGTAGTGGGACTTTGATGTTGATTATCAGCAGGAGCTGACTGCTCAATATTCTGCGTATTTGAAGAAGGAGGTGGATCTGCAGAGATATTTACTTGCTCAACATTGTCTTGGGGAGATGTATGAGCAGACAGTTCAGATTGAGTAGGGTTTTCCTTAGCTTGTGTGGCTCCATGAGTAGTTTGGACTTCGAGCTCTTGCTCAGTATGAGTTGGATTTTCTGGAGACTTGGCATGTTGCTCAGCATGAGTAACAAAGGCTTGATTTTCCATATCATCGGAGAAGAAGTTGAATTGTAAGTCGGTGAGGTTGGTAATGGGATCCCTCAGGGGAGAATCGCCCATGAGATCTATAACTGGAGTCTTTTGAGCCTTCTTCTTAAGCCTTTTGAATTTCTTCTCCTTTGGAGGTGGGGAGTCGGCAGGAATGGACTCAAGAGATGATTCTACCTCAGGGTAAGTAGTGAGATCTTCCACAGCTATTTCCTGCTCAGCATCAACTGTGTTGCTGGGCACAATCAGATTCTCAACTTCATCATTTACTGTCTGCTCGTGCTCAGCATGATCTTCTTGATGTTGTACGTCATCCTCAACATTATCATCATTTCTCTGTTCTTCTGCTTCTTGATCAGCAGGAATTTGTTTAAGGTCAATCTCTTGACTTCTTACATAGTGGGAATCATCTGGAACTGCAAAACCGAGAGGGATAGCATCAACTGGACTTGAACCAGAGATTCTCTTCTTCTTCTTTAGAGGGGTTTCCTCACCTTCCATTTCCTTAGGCTCATCTTGCCTTTTTCTCTTCTCTGCTGACTTAGATGCTTCCTGACCTTTCTCAGCATCAGTTTTCTTTTCCCTCAATATTACCCGAAGTTTTTTTGGGACAACATGGACATCTTTTGATGATGTTTGGACAGCTTTTCTCTTCTTGTCTTGCTTAGATTGGTCAGCAGGGATAGTCGTAGCTTTCTTCCCTTTCTTAGTTGCCACTTCTTCAACCAAGTCCTCTTCTCCCTCCTTTGATTTTATTGGCTGATTATATACTAAACCGAATAGTAGAGCAGCAGTTATTTCAGTCCCACAAGTAGTCACTTCCTGAACTATATCAATTTGGTGGTCCTCAAGTATTCTGGTGATGGGTGATCCTAACCTGAGTTTAATAGTGCTTCGTTGAAGGGCACCAACCAGAAATACAGGCATATTGAGCGGGCTGTAGGTCAGCATGTGCCAGATAAAGCACTGCTCGAAGTTTGAAGCGGATGATGCTGTGTTGAATTTTGGGAAGATAAAGTTGGTTAGTATATAGTGCGCCATCTTCTGGTTTTGTCCCATACACGTGCTGGGTATTTCCCCTTTGTGCCCCGCAGGTTTACAGAAAGTGGCGATGTGGTCAAGCTTCTCCTTGGTGGTTCTAAATTCTTTGCCCTTGTTTGGAAGCTCTAGCAAGGTTGCTAGATAGGCCGGGGTGATTATTATGCGTTGGCCACTCACGGTAGTCTCAAGGTAGTCAGCATCATCTTCGTCCACTTTAAGGTTAGAGTAGAATTCTCGTACTAACCTAGGGTAAGCATCGCCAGGAAGGGAAAACAGCTTGGTCCACCCATTTTTTGATATCCACTCACAGAAGGGTTTTTCGTCCGTTATAAAACTTGGAGAGAACCACCTGCAGCGGAGGACCTCGTGATTTTTGACGCTTGTGTATACTTGACATAGTACCCTCTTCTGTGGTTGCTTATCCTTCTTGCTTTTCTTTTTCGACGAGGTAGCTGGGTTAGCATAGCCTTGCTTGACCGGAGTTTGGTCTTGCTGATCACGTGTTTGGGGCTTAGTAGGAGTGTCTTCATACTCCTCCTGAGTTGGAGATTTGGGATTTTCATCGGAGCCGAGATCATTGTAACCGGCGCCGGAAAGATTTTGAGAGTCCGACATTTTTAGGATCTCTTTGAGAGGTTTTGGGATTTAGAGAAAATGAGAGAGGTTTGGATGTCAGAAATTCGAGAGTAAAGAGTTCTGAGTGGGAATGCTTCCACTATTTATAGGTGTTCAAATTGATCCTAAGCATTGAACTAGCCGTTTTACCTTGAGATAATCAATCGACAGAGATTCTGTCATTTATGACACGTTCGGCGCATGAGTTTTCTAATTATTGATTGCATCATCCTAGGTAGCTATTAATGCGCGTGCTAGCATTTAATGTTTTAAATGGGTTTTACTCAGCATTAAGAATATCAACCGTTTGTGATTCTGAGTAGTCAGTTTTACGTAGGATAGTTATTTGTGAACTTAGTAACTTAGCAAAAAAAAATCACTCAGCATGTATGTCTACTCAGCTTAGGGTGATTTCATGTCATTCTTAACTCAGCATGCAACGGTTACTAAATTATCACAAATTACTCAGCATGGTAATCACTTCAACTTTTAATTTAGCACATAGAATTTATTGAAGAGGATTAGACATACCGATAGCTTCCCTTAGTATGTTAAATTGCTCACGAGCCAAGGGCTTCGTAAAGATATCCGCAAGCTATTCATTTGTTGATACCTAGGTGTTAAGCCCAAAATATACCTAAAATATCATTAACATTTACATCATTTTTATTACGAATTTGTGTTATTTATATCTGTTTAGATTACTTTTACTTTCGAATATCTTTCTTTCTTGCAAGGTACTTGAATATTTGGTAAAATCCAAATAGGAACGAAAAAGGATCTAAAACAGAAGAAAAACCCTACAAAAGGAGTCAAAGACGACGTAAATCGAAAGCGCCAAGTCGAGGACACGAACGAAAGCAAGAAGTAAGAAAACCTGCCGGGCCGCGACAGAGGATCCCAGACCCGCGGCCGCGACACGCGTGGTACAACCAATTCTCCCCTTCGTCCATCGCTCAGCTCAGTGCTACGTCATTCACGGCCGCGGATTACTATCCTCGGTAAGTGCAGAAATTCACCAAGAGCATTTAACACATGCTGAAAATCCAAGAAACGCGTTCGTTCAAGTGGATAAAGACGTCCTTTCACAACGGACACGACTCTTAACCAACGGATACATCACTTCAAACACAACCCTTCAACATCTATAAATAAAGAGTTGATGTTGAGAAAAAGTGTAATGAAATGCTATAATATAGATATAGAAATCAGAGCGTAGAACTTATGTCGAAGTTCTAAGTAAAAACATTTCGAGAGTTAGAAATTAGATTCTGTACAAAACAAGATGAGGTACACATATTGTTTATAGTTTAATTACAACTCAGTAGCGTTTAGACATTGTTCCAGTTTTAGTTTGCATCATGGTAGTGGCCGACCGAATCCCTATTACGAAGTTACAGCGAGAAGATTGAGTAAAGTGTTCGCCCCCGAGCCTGACAACCTCCTAGGAAACCCAAGGAAGCGGAACCGATCAAGTCCTTCACTTGCACGCCCTCGAAGAACTCGATGCTCCTTATTCTCTGTAAACTTGTATCAATTTACATTTCATCTAATAAAGTCCGTTCTATTCGACAAATCGTTATGCAGCACTTATGGTAACCAATCCAATATAAGTGAGGCTGGTGTTTTCATTAATATGCACTTGAATTCAAAATCATTACAAGGAAACTTTGTTGAAAACTTAGACAAATTATCATCTCGAAAGAGTGTTAATTTGAGTAAGGGCAACTATCCCGAAAGGGTTTTGTCGCGTTCAAAGCCAATTAATTAGAGGTTCCGTCATTTATTTCATCATCATAATAATACAAAGTCTAAGTTGTTTTCTTTGCTTAATGCAAATGAACAAATTCATTCCTTTTTCTAATAAGTTCTAAATGTTCCTGTTTTGTAAAATTCATCCTTAAAATCAGAAGATCTTTCTAACAATCGATTTATTCTAAATATATAATCTTATTCCAGCATTTTCAAATACTCAAAGTTTTCAAATTCAATCAAATAAATTTCCTAAATTCAATTAATCCAATTTTCACTTTTTATTTACATTTTATAAATCTAACAAGTTCGAAATTAAAGACTCAAAAATAAGTTTTTCGTTAAAAAACGTATCTCTGTGGGATCGATATTTTTATTACTACAAGCGAAACCGTGCACTTGCGGAAATCGCTCAACAAGTTTTTGGCGCCGTTGCCGGGGATACGCCAAAATTTTTGACAAAATTTTTATTTTTCGCATTTTATTTTCGAATCTAGGTTTATACATTATTTTTATACAACTTTTATATTTTATTTATTTTCAGTTTTATAATATATTTGCTTTCAATTTTGTTTTGAAGGTAGTTTGGCTCGTGTTACAATTTCAAGTTGATGCGCAGTTCACGAAATTCGGGCACGCCACCAGATCCTTTTGATCCAGAAATTGAAAGAACACTTAAGAAAAACAAGAAAAACAACAAAAACAAAGACAAAACACCCTTAAAAACCAAAGTAGTCCAGCCAGAAATCATGGCCGATCCACCGACACTTATGGATTATGCTAGGCCAGGAATGGCCGGTGTAACTAATAGTGTAGTTAGACCCCGTATAAACACAAATCAATTTGAAATTAAGCCTGCTTTGCTTAATATGTTGCAAAACAAAGTAACGTTTTACGGATTGCCTAACGAAAACCCTAATGCACATTTGACAAATTTCTTAGAAATTTGTGACACTTTTAAAATTACTGATGTAACAGCCGAAGCAATCAAACTTCGCCTCTTTCCTTTCACTTTGAAGGATAAGGCAAAAATTTGGTTAACTTCTATGCCTGCTGCAACATTTGAAACTTGGGACCAATTAGCCCAAGCATTTTTACAAAAATATTTTCCCTTAGCAAAAACCGCAAGAGTCATCAAAGAGTTGACATCTTTCACACAAAATGATAATGAAACTCTTTATGAAGCTTGTGAACGTTTTAAAGAACTTCAACGTTTATGCCCACACCACCAATTGCCAGATGCACTTTTAATGCAGACATTCTATAATGGATTAAATCCTACGACTAGAGGTTCATTAGATGCTATGTCTGGAGGGTTATTTATGAAGAAGACGTCCGCCCAAGCAAGAGAACTTTTGGAGGAAATGGCAATCAACATCAGTATGTGGCCCGCAGAGCGTGGACATATACCAATGGCGAAACCATCATCCTCATGTACATCATCGGTTAAAGGTATAATGAATCTTGATCCTGTAGCAATGTTACAAGCCCAATTTTCTGCCTTATCGCACAAAATTGATAAATTTATGGCACCATGTGATCCTAATGATCCGATCCAGAGAGACATTGACTACGAAGGTATGAATGAGATAGAACAGGTAAATTTTTTCCAAGGACAAAACCAAACTACTAATCCTTATTCTAATACTTATAATCCTGGATGGAGAAATCATCCTAACTTTAACTGGAAAGATGGTAATAATAATAATAATGCAAATGCTAATCAATATCGTATAAATAATTATCAAAATCAAACAAGAGATACGATTAGCACTTTATCTTCAAAAATCGACAAATTTATAGATGCTATGAATGGAAAGGTATGTAATCAAGACGATGGTTTTAAACGGATCGAAAATAAATTCGATCAGCTTATCAAAAACCAATCATCTAGCATCCATAATTTGGAGGTTCAAATTGGACAACTTGCTAAATCAATTCCATCCCGCAAAGAGGGAAGTCTTCCCAGCCAAACGGAAGAAAATCCGAAAGAGCATGTTAAGGCTATCACTCTTCGTTCGGGGAAAAACTACTTAGGTCCGGAAATGCCCGGAATTTCAATTTTACCTGGAAATGATTTACCAAAATCCAAAAAAGATACATTAAAACAAAAAGATACACCAATTGACTCTAATCCGAAACCTTTTGTACCAAAGCCACCTTTTCCACATAGGGTCCGAAATAAGGACCATGATAAACAACTTTTATCATTTTTAGATAAACTTAAAAATTTGCATATAAATTTAACATTCATGGATGCAATTACGCAAATTCCTAATTATGTTAAATTCTTGAAAGATTTAATTTCAAAAAAGATTAGTTGGGAAGGAATTTCATCCATTTCACTTTCTGAAGAATGTAGTTCGATAGTATCAAGCAAATTACCTACTAAACTCAAAGATCCTGGATGCTTTACCATTCCGTGTACATTGGGAAATATGGAATTCCCAAGCTGTCTTTGCGATTTAGGAGCTAGTATAAACTTGATGCCATTGTCTATTTTTGAGAAATTAGGATTAGAAGAAGACATCAAGCGTACTAATATGGTTTTGCAATTAGCGGATCAATCCACTAAAAGACCATATGGTATAATTGAAGACGTTTTGGTAAAAGTTGACAAATTTATTTTTCCAACTGATTTTGTTATCTTAGATTTTGCTTATGATGCTAATTGTTCGCTAATCTTTGGTAGACCATTCATGAACACGGGACGTGCTCTAGTTGATGTGTCGGAAGGAAAAGTAGTTTTACGAATAGGTGACGATAAGATCGAGTTCGATATGAATCAAGCGATGAAATATCCTATGGAGGATTTCGCTTGTATGAAGCTTGATTTAATTGAAGAATATGTTAATGACATTGTTCAAAGAGAAGAAATAATAGAACCTGTAATGGGCGAAGAATTAGAAGATAAGGACCCAGAGCCTTTGATTCGAGAAGATGGACCAGTTCCGTCTTCGGTCGTAATTCCACCTAAATTAGAACTTAAAGAGTTACCAAACCATTTGAGGTACAATAAAGAATATTGGGCTAGTAGGGAACTTAACAAAATTTATTACGAAAATATTTCCGAAATAGGAACTAGTTTCGTAACAAGATTTCCTGACATTTAAATCATTTCATTTTTCTTTTATTATTTTTATTTTATTTTTATTTTTATTTTTGTTTTGTTTTAGATTATATCATTTTAGAATTTTAGATATAGAAATATATATTCGAGTCATGATTAATTTTTAGGAATTTCATAAAAATTAGAAAATTCAGTGATTCTCAGTTGAGAATTTCAGATTCTCAGTTGAGAATTCACATATATGAAATTCTTAATGAGGTTGAAATATTTCTGGACTTATAGAGAATTTCAAATTCTCAGTTGAGAATTTAGGTATGGCTAGAAGTCAGGAAAATTTCTGGACTTGTAGAGGATTTCAGATTCTCAGTTGAGAATTCTGATTGAAAATTGAAGGGAAAAATTTCTGAACTTACCGAGGATGAGGATTCCCGGTAGAGGATCAGGAGTTTAGAGTTTTGACAACTGATTTTCGCAGGAAAATCAGCGTGTCGCGACCGCGGGTCAGCATCCACGACCGCGACACGGGGGAAATTTTGCCCAGATTGAACCTTTTCTCAGCAGTTGTAACTATTCAGAATGAAACACTAAGTTTTTCTCATTTCTAAAAGGTTTGTTTCATGCCTTTTCACTTCGAAACAACACCTCTTTTCGTCCTAGGATCTTATATATAGGTACTAGAGGTCCAGTTTTCTGTCACTTTCTTTTTCATCTCTATCAGAACTATCTCTGATTTTCTTACCATTCATAAAATCCAAACACTAAGTTCAGAACTTTTTCTTCCTTACTCTTTCCAAAAATCATGGCTTCCTCAAACACTTCATCTAAGAAAGTTATTACTTCACGCAATAAACATGTGGATATATCAGAGCGTTATGGATGTAACTTTCCTATCTTCAATCACGATGAGGGAAGGCGCTTCCTGAAACTTCGATACACTTTCTTTGTCGGAATGCTGTACATGGACGACTTTCTTAATGATCAATTAGGAATTAAGGAAGATATGAGTCGTTACATGGAGCGACTAGGATGGACCAGATTTGTCGATATGAAGTTTCCTATAATTGGAGACTGGGTGTTAGAGTTTTTCTGCACTGTGCGTTTTGTTAACAAGCGTCGTGTGCGTCTCAGTTTTCGTCGGGATGGCAAAACTTTCACTTTTGGATATCCTGAATTGCATGCTTGGTTTGGTTTTCCTTTGAAGGATACTACCAAACGCCATCATGGAAGAGATATGACGTCCACTGATATTTGGCGAATGCTCACCGGTATCTGGCCTTTCCACCCAAAACTTGCCTATAATAAGTCTTTCTATTCCAACTCTATGCTATATTTGCATAAGTTTCTGAGTCACAGCCTGTTCGGTCGCACGTTCAGTAGTGACGTCCAAGAATCTGATCTTTATGTCCTTGGCGATATATTTCAAGGCAATGTGGTTGATTCTTCAAAAATTCTGATGGAGGGTCTTGTTGCCGCATCTAGATCCAAGGCTAAGAAGGTTGGGTTCGGGAATATTATATGTGGAATAATACTAGGGACCAAGGGAAGTATTTCTGTTCCTTGGAGTGATGCTGAATCTTTCCCGATGCTAGACTATGAATTTTTAGAATTTGAAGGTCTAGTGAAGCGAGTTTTTCGATCAGGACCAAATTTTCTTTCTGCACCCGAACGACAAGCCTTCGTGCAGTTGAAAATTGATCGATTTAGGGCTAAGAAAATCCCGATTAAAAGGGACGAATTTTTAGCATAGTTTGTGTTTTATATTGTTTGTAAATATATGTACATAAATGTTAATAAATAAATTTTCTTTTTGCACTATATTTCGATTTTGGTTATATGGTTGCATTTTAATTTCATGAATTTAGACCATTGAATCAATTAAATGCAAACTTAATCTATTCATGACTAATTAAATGTTAATAATTGCATTTCAAGTTCCTTAAATAAGATTCATTTAACTTAACTTAATGAATGCACATAAATGTTTCAATTAATTTTAGTTCCAAACCTTTCATATTCATAATTTTAACATTCATTAATTAATGCAATTTTTATTTTAATTTTCCATTAATAAGGATAAACCTTTGGTTTTCCTTATCATTTAATGATTTTCATTTATGTTTTAAGTACAGATTACATTTTTAAGGAGTTCAGGATATGATTTATCAAGAAAATGCACGAAATGAAGTAAATAAGCTGAATTTGGGTAGCTACGAGGTGATCCGCGACCGCGGATGCGCTTCCACGGTAACATCAGAAAAATTCCAGAGAATTTCAGACACAAGATTCGATGGCCAGCGCGATTCGCGGCCGCGAATGTTGGATTCTCGGTAACTTCAGATTTTTTCTTCTCAAATTTCAGAGGATATGTTGGTTGAAAAACGCGATCCGCGACCGCGGATATACATCCACGACCGCGACACGCGTAATTCAGGCACTCCTGGTCCGGTTTTAGACCTATTTTTCCATTCTTCCTATACCTTTTCCTTTTCTATTTAACCTATACCTATTTTTCTTCCTATTCATCCTCTATTTACACCTTTTCCTATTCAACCTCTAACTATATTAATTACTCTTCCTATTTCAACTCTACCTATTCCAATTCCTATTTCTACTCTAACTATTTACCTTGTTATTCAAACCCTATATATACCTATTACCTACACACACCTTACATCACCTCCAATTTACCCAATCCCCTACTCTTACCTCTTCCCAATACCTTACTTTTACTTTTCCCAATTTCATCATTACCCTTTTCAATCACCTACACCTTTCAACCTCAAGAATTCAACCATTCTACTTCATCTTCAACCTCAAGCTTTTCTCTCTTTTCATCTTTTTCTCTAAACCCTAACATTCATAACACATAAACACCACAACCATGCCTAGAGCAAAGCGTGTTGGACACAAGCCAGCTGTAACTGAGGCTAATCGCCTTAGGGTTAGTTGTGGGGCTTATTTTGACATTCATTCTGAAGAAGAAGTTGGACGTTTCAAGCACTTTTCACACGCCAATCGTAAGTTCGTGGATATGCAGTTTCTTGACTTTGATTCGGTAAGAAAGTTGAACTTCTCTACACAAATTACTGCTTTTATTGAAACTTTGGGATGGGAAACTTTTGCTTCTATGCGTTTTCCACAAATTCAAGAGTATGTGGTTGAGTTTTTGGTTACTTTAACAATGAACAAGAAGAGGACTGAAATTTCTTTTCGGAATAAGGGTATTACCTATACAGTTGATTATGAGGCTATGGGTAACATGTTTGGTTTCCCTACTAGTGACTTTTATGATAAGCCTCGGGATTTTGATAATAACTCTTTTTGGCAAACTCTGTCTGACCAAACTTCTTTTGATTCTAAGAACACTTCAAGCAAGTTGATTAAGGACAATTGTGTGTTCTTCTTTCACAAGTATTTGAGTTTTTCACTTTTTGGTCGTGTTGAGAGTTCGAAGATTCAAGTCCGGGATTTGTTTGTTTGGGATTGTTTATTCAAAGGTTTAAGGGTTGACAGCATTGGAATGATTTTTGACAACTTGTATCGTGCTTCGAGGGCTCACACCACTCAAGTCCCTCTCGGTAATTTAATCACCGCTATTGTTTTGGGGGCACGGGATGAATTGACTACTTTTGATATGTCCACCTACCATGGATATGTTCCAGTTTTGGACATTGCGGCTCTTGAGCGGGCTCATTTGTTGGTTTCTGCGGCTCCTCCTGTTTTTATTTCGTATGCTACCCGTATTGCACATCTTCGTGGCACTATGGGTGGAGGTGCTTCTAGTTCTCATAATGTAGGTACCGACGAAGAAGGAGCGGAGGAAGGTGGAGACGCTGCCCCACAAGCCCAAGCAACCCAAGACACTGATCCGGTGGATTTAAGGCGGATTTTGAACCAAATCAATGCAAATAATCGACAAATGAATTTGAGAATTGATGATTTGATGGAGAACAATATGGTGATGAATGACAACCTCAATACTTTGAGGCGTGCGCATCGTTCAACTCGGCATCGGATGCTTTCATTTTTCTAACGCCGAAATGTGGAAACTTCACCAACACCTCCGGATTCCCCGCCACATGCTTAGGTTTTATCTTTTATTTTTATCTTATCTTATTTCAATTTCAGTTTCGTACATTTTTATATTTATTATGTTTCGTACAATTTCTAATTTCACTTTAATTTTATGATGAATGTTTTTGCTATATCTTTCGTTTATTTCCGTTTGTTTTATCTTTAGTGTTTTATCTCCATTTTTGCCCCCATGAGGACATGGTCCAATTTAAGTGTGGGAGGAGATATTTACATATATCATTTTATGCAAACGAATGAATGAATGTATGCAAATAAATGAATGAATGTATGCATCACTTGTTTTTCAAACTATAAAAGCAACATATATATTGCAACACTTTTTAACTATATTGCAACAAATGATAAAAACTTAACATTTTTTTTATGAAATATCATTTTTTACATTTATCAAATTAATCATAAGTTATACATCTTTTATGATTATTTTTAGGTTATCATTATCGATAGAAATAATATATTTCTATACGGGTAATATTTTTTAAAATATTTTTCACAAATCTTCGACACGATTTTAAGTAAAATTGTCTCGCGTGAATGTATTTAAGTAAAAATTCTTTATTTTTAATCTCTATTTCATATCATGAAATTCATGATACAATAAATCTTATTTTAAATTTTCAATTAGATTTATAGGCATTAAATTGAACTAATAATTTTTAGCTCGGTTTTGATTTTGTCTTACATTTACACCAATTGAAGTTTTTAAGGAAACTATAGCCATAATACATGTTGAATTTTAAGTCAATATAGGATGAATGTGCTAATTTTCTTTTTCCCAAGTTATAATCAATAAATCGTATTCTTAACTTTTGGCCACGATTGAGACCAACCTTATCACAATCGAGGTATGAAAGGGAAGAAATTAATAAGTAAAGCGTACTTTTGGCCACGGTTGCGACCACCCTTATCACGATCGAGGTATGAAAGGAACGTTTAAATTAGAAAAATTAAGCGTGTTTAAAGTTTAAAGTAACGATTGCGTCCACCCATGGCATGGTCGGTACCTCTTAAGCGAACATAAGTAAAATGCATATAAAGTTACGATCGAGACCACCCTTATCACGGGCGTAACTAAGCAAATAAATTAAACTTAATACTCATATATAATAATTCAAGTTTGGGAAAGGAAATTTGGTGCTTTGAAATGCCTTGAGATGGAAAACTCAATAACATGCGTGCTTACATCGTCCCGAATACTTCAATTTAAAAATTGAAATACAAGACGAATGATATATCGTATTTATACTAAGTTAGTTTGATATCTTGCGTATAAATATGCCCTGCGAAGTTAGTCTTTTCGGCTTAACTAATTTAAAAGGTAAACACAAAGATATATGTTTTATTTTTTATAAAGAGATTAGTTAAAGAATAAATTCAGTGAAATTTTGCTCGGGACTAGCAAAAGATTAAGTGTGGAGATTTGTTAAGCCCAAAATATACCTAAAATATCATTAACATTTACATCATTTTTATTACGAATTTGTGTTATTTATATCTGTTTAGATTACTTTTACTTTCGAATATCTTTCTTTCTTGCAAGGTACTTGAATATTTGGTAAAATCCAAATAGGAACGAAAAAGGATCTAAAACAGAAGAAAAACCCTACAAAAGGAGTCAAAGACGACGTAAATCGAAAGCGCCAAGTCGAGGACACGAACGAAAGCAAGAAGTAAGAAAACCTGCCGGGCCGCGACAGAGGATCCCAGACCCGCGGCCGCGACACGCACGGTACAACCAATTCTCCCCTTCGTCCATCGTTCAGCTCAGTGCTACGTCATTCACGGCCGCGGATTACTATCCTCGGTAAGTGCAGAAATTCACCAAGAGCATTTAACACATGCTGAAAATCCAAGAAACGCGTTCGTTCAAGTGGATAAAGACGTCCTTTCACAACGGAAACGACTCTTAACCAACGGATACATCACTTCAAACACAACCCTTCAACATCTATAAATAAAGAGTTGATGTTGAGAAAAAGTGTAATGAAATGCTATAATATAGATATAGAAATCAGAGCGTAGAACTTATGTCGAAGTTCTAAGTAAAAACATTTCGAGAGTTAGAAATTAGATTCTGTACAAAACAAGATGAGGTACACATATTGTTTATAGTTTAATTACAACTCAGTAGCGTTTAGACATTGTTCCAGTTTTAGTTTGCATCATGGTAGTGGCCGACCGAATCCCTATTACGAAGTTACAGCGAGAAGATTGAGTAAAGTGTTCGCCCCCGAGCCTGACAACCTCCTAGGAAACCCAAAGAAGCGGAACCGATCAAGCCCTTCACTTGCACGCCCTCGAAGAACTCGATGCTCCTTATTCTCTGTAAACTTGTATCAATTTACATTTCATCTAATAAAGTCCGTTCTATTCGACAAATCGTTATGCAGCACTTATGGTAACCAATCCAATATAAGTGAGGCTGGTGTTTTCATTAATATGCACTTGAATTCAAAATCATTACAAGGAAACTTTGTTGAACACTTAGGCAAATTATCATCTCGAAAGAGTGTTAATTTGAGTAAGGGCAACTATCCCGAAAGGGTTTTGTTGCGTTCAAAGCCAATTAATTAGAGGTTCCGTCATTTATTTCATCATCATAATAATACAAAGTTTAAGTTGTTTTCTTTGCTTAATGCAAATGAACAAATTCATTCCTTTTTCTAATAAGTTCTAAATGTTCCTGTTTTGTAAAATTCATCCTTAAAATCAGAAGATCTTTCTAACAATCGATTTATTCTAAATATATAATCTTATTCCAGCATTTTCAAATACTCAAAGTTTTCAAATTCAATCAAATAAATTTCCTAAATTCAATTAATCCAATTTTCACTTTTTATTTACATTTTATAAATCTAACAAGTTCGAAATTAAAGACTCAAAAATAAGTTTTTCGTTAAAAAACGTATCTCTGTGGGATCGATATTTTTATTACTACAAGCGAAACCGTGCACTTGCGGAAATCGCTCAACACTAGGTCAGCTTGATCTCACCCTTGAGTACATGATCTCTGATGAAGTGGTGTCTTATGCTGACATGCTTCATCCTGCTGTGTTGGATCGGATTCTTAGATAAGTCAATGGCACTCTTGTTGTCACATTTAACTTCTATTGTTTTTGTTTTGACGCCATAATCCTCAAGCTGTTGCTTAATCCATAGGACTTGGGCCACACAGCTTCCGGCAGCAACGTACTCAGCTTCAGTTGTAGACAAGGCTACTGATGACTGCTTCTTACTAAACCACGAAACCAGACAGCTTCCTAGGAATTGGCATCCTCCTGAAGTGCTTTTTCGTTCTAGCTTATCTCGTCCATAGTCAGCATCAGTATATCCAATCAGTGTGAAGTCACTTGTATTTGGATACCATAAACCTGCATTAACTGAGCTCTGCAAATATCTGAAAATTCTTTTTACAGCTATTAAGTGAGATTCCCTGGGGTCAGCTTGATATCTTGCGCAATAACATACTGAGTACTGAATATCAGGTCTACTGGTAGTAAGATAAAGTAGAGAGCCTATCATACCTCGATATAACTTGCTGTCTACAGACTTACCCTTTTCGTCAGCACAAAGGACCGTGTCAGTACCCATTGGGGTTGATATGGGTTTACATTCTTCCATATCAAACTTCTTTAGCATTTCTTTGGCGTATTTGGACTGACTTATGAAGATGCCATTCTTACCTTACTTGATTTGAAGTCCAAGGAAGAAATTGAGTTCGCCCATCATAGACATTTCGAACTCAGTTTGCATCTGTTTGCTAAACTCTTTGCACATAGAATCGTCAGTAGCACCAAAAATTATGCCATCTACGTAAATTTGTGCAAGTAGGGTATTTTTACCCTTTTTCTTAATGAACAAGGTTGTGTCAGCTTTGCCTCTGACATAATTCCTGGTCAGCAGGAAGTTGGTCAACCTCTCATACCAAGCTCTTGGAGCTTGCTTTAGGCCGTATAGGGCCTTTTTGAGTTTATAAACGTGGTTTGGAAATTTTGGATCTTCAAACCCTGGAGGCTGACTAACATATACCTCCTCATTTATAAAGCCATTAAGAAATGCACTCTTAACATCCATTTGATATAATTTAAAGTTCATAAAACTAGCATAGGCACACAGTATTCGTATAGCTTCTAACCTAGCAACGGGTGCAAAGGTTTCACCGTAGTCAATACCCTCTTGCTGACTATAGCCTTGGGCTACAAGTCGGGCTTTATTTCTGACTACATTGCCTTGCTCATCTAGTTTATTTCTAAAGACCCACTTAGTTCCTATGGTCTTTTGATTCCTAAGTTTAGGTACTAAATCCCATACCTCATTTCTTGTGAATTGATCAAGCTCTTCTTGCATAGCGTTGATCCAATATTCATCGTGCTCAGCATCGGTAAAATTCTTTGGCTCATGCACTGAGACGAAGGAAACTTTGCTGAGATATTTTCTAAGCTGATCTCTTGTCATCAGCTTATTGTCAGCAGCATCGAGAATGGACTTCTCTGAATGTCCTCTTGGAATTTTTATTTCTTTGGGCAATATTGAGTTGTTTGGAACAGGTGTTTCTACAATCTCTGCAGGAATGGATTGGTCAGCAAAGGTTATTTCAATCTCTTGCTTACCTTTGGTCGGTCCTTGTATTGATGACTCAGAGGCTCCACTTTGATCAGCGGAAGCTGAGCTTGGTTCATCTTCATTGAGCTGAGTTGACTTTCTTGCAGGGTCAGCTTCATCGAACTCAATATGGACAGACTCTTCTACAACCTGAGTTCGTTTATTATATATCCTATATGCTTTGCTGTTAGTTGAGTACCCTAAAAGATCGATTCGTCAGCTTTGGCATCAAATTTTGCAAGATTATATTTTGTGTTGAGTATAAAACATTTACACCCAAAGGCACGAAAGTAGCCAATGTTGGGCTTTCGTCCTTTCCAAAGTTCATATGGGGTTTTCTTAAGAATAGGTCTAACTAAAGCTCTATTTAGAATGTAGCATGCTGTGTGGACAGCTTCACCCCAGAAATACTTTGGAAGCCTATTTTCACTCAGCATTGTCCTAGCTATTTCGACAATTGTTCTGTTCTTCCTTTCAACAACCCCATTTTGTTGAGGTGTTCTAGGAGCAGAGAAATTGTGATCAATACCACTGGTTTTATAGAATTCATCAAACTGTTGGTTTTTGAATTATCCACCATTGTCACTTCTAATATGAGCTACTCTTAGGTCTTTGTCATTTTCAAGCTTTTTGATCAATGTGGTGAACATCTCAAATGTTTCATCCTTGCTACTCAGCAAGATGATCCAAGTGTACCGAGAGAAATCATCTACAATGACTAAGGAAAATTTCTTACCTCCTAAGCTGAGTGGCTGGACAGGTCCGAAAAGATCCAAGTGTAGTAATTCCAATGGTCTCTTGGTTGAGACAATATTTTTACTTTGAAATGACTTTTTAGTTTGTTTGCCCTGCTGACAAGCATTACACAATTGATCTTTTTCAAACTTAAGTTTGAGCAGTCCCTCAACTAGTTGCTTTCTAGCTAATTTGGCAAGAAGGTCCATGCTTACATGACCAAGTCTTCTATGCCATAGCCAGGAGTTATTATCCTCTTTAGACACTAAGCATATATTTTTAGAAAACTGTTTTTCCAAACTCAGCATGTACACATTGTCTATACGAGGGGCAGTTAAAATCAATACGTTTGTTTTTCCCTCGATTATTTGACACTGAGTATCATCAAATACAACCTTTCTGCCGCTCTTGCAAAGCTGAGCTACACTCAGCAGATTGTATTTGAGACCTTTAACTAAGGAGACTGACTCAATAGTTGGGTTACCTCCGATAGTACCTGAGCCGGCTATCTTACCCTTCTTATTGTCTCCAAAGCTTACACTTCCACCTCGTTTAAGCTCTAGTGTGATGAACTGAGTTTCATCACCAGTCATGTGCCTCGAGCATGCACTGTCTATATACCACAGTTTTGATTTCTCCATGCATCTCAGGCTCACCTGCATTTTAGACTATTCATCTTTAGGTACCCAATTCTTTTTGGGTCCTCGTTTGTTAGCATAAACAGGTGCAAAGTCGTATTTTAATTTGTGACGGCATACTTTGATAGTGTGGCCAATTTTACGACAGAAGTCACAATGAATTACCCTTTGAGGGTGGTCAGCATTATTGTGTTGAGCATGCCAACATACCTTTGTGGTATGTCCTTTCTTTCCGCAGAAGTCACATTGGACAGTCCGCTTATTGTACCAACACACTTCTCTTGTGTGTCCCTTTTTCCCGCAGCAGTCACACTGTGTGAACTGTTTATGCTGACTAGTACTTGAGTACTCAGCATGGGGTTTATTTTTATTTGAGCCTCTTATTTGGCTCTGTAAGGTAGTGACATCCTTTTTCAGTTTCTTTGAATCTGATTGGACCTCCGAGACAAACTTGTGCATAATTTCCATGTTGCTATGCAAAGTTGAGTTGTCTTGGAGGAGATATCGGAGGTCACTCAGCTTGACCTCTTCAATCTCATCACACCGCCTGCTGAGTGCCTTTACTTTCTTATTGCACTTTTTAGTTAGCGCATATAAATCACTCAGGGCGTTTATCATCTCATTTCTAAGCAAAAGTAAGGATGTTACCTCATTGTTGTGTACCTCCTGGTCCGTTTCATTAGAGAGGTCAGCTTGCTCAGATTGAGAGTGGTCAGCATCATCGGCCATGAAGCATATGTTTGCCGTTTCATTTGCATCAGCTTCGAATGATGTTGAATCATCACTATCACTCCATGTTGCTACCATTGCCTTCTTGTTTCCCTTCTTGTCTCTCTTGAGGTTCGGGCAGCTTGACTTGATGTGCCCAGTTTGGTGGCACTCGAAACATGTGACAGGCTTGGAGTTGTCCTTCTTGTATTTGTCACTGGACTCAGCTTCGTACCTGTCATTTTTTCTGAATGGCCTTCTGCTGTTCTTTTCACTCTTCCTAAACAGCTTCTTCATTTTTCGTGTAAACATGGCCATCTCCTCATCGTCTGATGAGTCAGCTTCGGTCGAGTCAGCTTTCATGACAAGTGATTTTTGTTTCTTGTCTTCTGACTTTTCTTTCTCTTTAGCTTCAAAGTTTTTCATTGAGATTTCATGAGTCAGCAACGATCCGATAAGCTCATCGTACTTATATGTAGTCAGGTCCTGAGCTTCCTCCACATCAGTCTTTTTGGCCTGCCAGCTTTTGGGGAGACTTCTTAAGATCTTCTTCACTTGTTCTTCCTCAGTGAAGTTCTTTCCGAGTCTTTTCAGCTCATTTATAATGTTGGTAAATCTAGCATTCATTGCCGAGATGTCCTCATTATCATTCATCTCGAACAGCTCGTATAATCTCATGTGCTGATTTACTTTTGATTCCTTGACCTTGCTAGTGCCTTCGTAGGTCACTTCAAGCTTTTTCCAAATCTCTTGTGCTGACTCACAACCTGAAATCTTATTGTATTCTGCAGCATCTAAAGCACAGTGAAGCATATTGATAGCCGAAGCATTGTTTTGAAGTTTTCTAAGGTCATCTTCTGACCACTCAATTTCACTCTTAACAATTTTCTCATCGTTAACAGTTTTATATGGCACATATGGGCCCTGAACTATTGCAAGCCATGCACTCATGTTTGTGGCTTGAATAAAGTTCTTCATCCTATTCTTCTAGAATGTATAATTGGATCCAAAGAATAGGGGAGGCCGACTAATTGATAATCCCTCAGGGAGTATCTGTGTTGTTTGGTTCCCGGGAAGGAAACGAGTGCTGTTCTTAGCCGTTTATCGGGATCAGCTCAAGATAGTTATATCTTTGAGTAGTGAGCTTAGGCTCTGATACCAGTTGTTGGTCCCATGTGATTAGTTCCAAGGGGGAGGGGGGGTTAGGAACTAATACAACTTTTTCGCTAATTAATCTTGCTGACTTAATAATTTTGGTGAGTTTATTAACTCAGCTTTGGTCAGCTTGGCCGATTTTAATGTAAGACAGCTTTAGTTAGATGCTGACTAAGACTGTTTCACTCAAGAGTTGGGAATTGACACTTGTGTGGTCAGCTTCCAACTCAGCACTCCAATTTACTCAGTGTCAGTTTCAAACAGTTTATATGCTGAGTAAATATAACAAGCAACACAAACACTTATAAATATATATTTGAGAGAGTTAGAAATTACTCAGTATCACTTATCCTGGTTCGGCCTCTCCGCCTACGTCCGGTCCCCAGAATCCTCCGGGCTTTTAGAATCCAATACTGAGCTCTTTAAGGGTAGATCACAAACCGATTACAGGCAGTTGAATATGCAAGAGTACCTTCCTCTATTCGTCTATTCAACTCCTACTAAGCGCTACAACCCATCACTTAGATTTCTTCTACCACTAAGTACTTAATACCAAGCACTCAGCACGCACACTCTCAATATTACAATTGATTACACACTTGTTCCTTTTAGGATAAAGAACACTTTAGATGATTATAGAGAATCAATCTAGCATTTACACAAAGAATAGAAGATTGGTGTAAGCTTTCTTTCTTGTTTTTGAGTGCTTTGAATTTGTATTTTTATCACTTGTAATTTTCTGTAAATCGACAATCTTCCAAATGATATCTTTGTCCCTTTTATAGTTGAAATGTGAGGAACAAATCATTTGAAAATTGATTTGTCCATTGAGTCCAAAATGGCTCTTTTGGGGGGACAAACTTCTGGTCAGCTTCAGATGTGCAGGCCAATCTTGTCTTCTGAATTCTTCAGACATCAGATTTGTCTTCTTCCTACAGACTTTGTCTTCTTGCGACAGTTTGTCTTATAACATCGAGCAGTTGACCCATGTATATTGGAATTTGGCTTTTGCGTATTTTAAGGCTTCAATTATTGGTGCAGACAGATGTCGAATTTGTCTTTTAGCCAATGGATCATACATGCTGTCCTGAAGGTCACTCAGCTTCACTTCAATAATCATTGTCTTTGATTTTTACCAAGTTTCATACTGAGTTCTTTTTCCACTCAGCTTCCATGGTCAGCTTCGTTCTGTAGGATCTATTTCTTGGAGCAGACTTCTTCTATGTTGAGCTTCGTTTCACTCAGCTTCCTTGATCATCTTTATTCTGAAGTTGTTGTTCTGAAGATGACTTATCATCTCTTATACTGAGTTGCTCTTCACTTAGCTTGTGTTGTGTTCTCATGCTGACTTTGTCATGTCTTAATTTCTTTTTGCATTTATATTTATACTCAACATTGAACAACCAGATTAGTACAATTAAATCAAAGCACTTAAATTTAATTGTCTCTTAATCATGGATTAAATTTAAATGATTTTGTCAAATCAAAATCTTGTGGAAAGGTGTTTCAAAACTAAGATGTTTCGACAACATGGCCAACAACTTAAAGAAACTTTAGACAGAGATCCGAAACACCCTCCAACCAACCTTGGATGTCCCTCCTAGAAGAAATGAAGAAAACCCCATATTGCCTCCTAAAGAGTCATTCCAAATCTTTCCTCCATTACACATTGAAGAGGTAAATTCTAAACTTTCAATTTCTCATATTGAAGTTATGGGTAATCCAATTACTAGTGAGGAGTTGGGTGTTTGTGACATTGATGGTGATTTAGATTCTCATTATGGGTTTCTTGATAATGAAATGGCAAAATGAGAATTTGAATTCATGTATAAATGGGGAGGAAGGAGTACTTATAGGTGAGAACATTGGGGAAACTCATGTGGAAAAAGGTGCTCCCTATATGTTTCATGAAATGCCCCTTAGGCATAACTTCATTTGTATGCTTGAGGAAGGTGAGGCTATTTATCTTGAAGAAGGGGAAAGTAATTTTGGCTTGATAGTCTCTTTGAAGGGAATGGTTAAATAACCTTATATGTGGAGGTTGATGGCTATGGTGATGGGAGAGTGTTAAGCCCAAAATATACCTAAAATATCATTAATATTTACATCATTTTTATCACAAATCTGTGTTGTTTATATCTGTTTAGATTACTTTTAATCTCGAATATCTTTCTTTCTTGCAAGGTACCAAAATATTTGGTAAAATCCAAATATGAACGAAAAAGGATCAAAAACAGAAGAAAAACCCTACAAAAAGGAGTCAAAGACGACGTAAATCAAAAGCGCCAAGTCAAGGACACGAACGAGAGCAAAGAAGTGAAAAACACAGCATGCCGCGACAGCGAATCCCCCACCCGCGGCCGCGACACGCGTGGTTCAGCTACTTCCTCCCTTCGTCCAAAGCTCAACTTAATGCTCCCCCATTCACGGCCGAGGATTCCCATTCTCGGTAAGTGCAAAAATTCTGCCAAAGTGCATTTAACACATGTTGAAATCCAAGAAACGCGTTCGTTCAAGTGGATAAAGACGTCCTTTCACAACGGACACGACTCTTAACCAACGGATACAATTTTTCACAAAAGACACATCACTTCAATCTCAACCCTTTAACATCTATAAATAAAGAGTTGGTGTTGAGAAAAATGGATGTAATGTTATGTAATATAGATATAGAATCAGAGCGTAGAACTAATGTCTAAGTTCTAAGCAAAAATAGTTCGAGAGTTAGAAATTAGATTCTGTACAAAACAAGACGAGGTACACATATTGTTTATAGTTTAATTACAACTCAGTAGCGTTTAGACATTGTTCCAGTTTTAGTTTGCATTTTGGTAGTGGCCGACCGAATCCCTATTACGAAGTTACAGCGAGAAGATTGAGTAGAGTGTTCGCCCCTGAGCCTGACAACCTCTAAGGAAACCCAAGGAAAGGACTGATCAGCCGTTCACTTGCACGCCCTCGAAGAACTCGATGCTCCATGTTTTCTGTAAACTTGTATCAATTTATATTTCATCTAATAAAGTCCGTTCTATTCGATAAATCGTTATGCAACACTTATGGTAACCAATCCACTAAAGTGATTGCTGGTGTTTTCATTAAAACGTAGTTAAATTCAAAATCATTACAAGGAAACTTTGTTGAACACTTAGGCAAATTATCATCTCGAAAGAGTTTTAATTTGATTAAGGGCAACTATCCCGAAAGGGTTTTGTCGCGTTCGAAGCCACTTAATTAGAGGTTCCGTCATTTATTTCATCATCATAATTGATACAAAGTTTAAGTTGTTTTCTTTGCTTAATGCAAATGAATACATTCATTTGTTTTTCTAAAAGTTCTAAATGTTCCTGTTTTGTAAAATTCATCCCTAAATCAGAAGATCTTTCTAACAATCGATATATTCTAATATAAAATCTTATTCCAGCATTTTCAAATACTCAAAGTCCACAAACTCAATTAAACAATTTTCTAAATTCAATTAGACAAATTTCACTTTTTCATTTAAATTCAATAGTAAATCTAACAAGTTCGAAATTAACAGATTCAAAAATAAGTTTTTCGTTAAAAAACGTATCCCTGTGGGATCGATATTTTTATTACTACAAGCGAAACCGTGCACTTGCGGAAATCGCTCAACAAGTTTTTGGCGCTGTTGCCGGGGATACGCCAAAAATTTTGACAAATTTTTTATTTTTCGTATTTTATTTTCGAATCTAGGTTTACACATTATTTTTATACAACTTTTACATTTTATTTATTTTCAGTTTATATAACATATTTGTTTTCAATTTTGTTTTGAAGGTAGTTTGGCTCGTGTAACAATTTCAAGTTCATGCGCAGTTCGCGAAGTTCGGGCACGTCACCAGACCCTTTTGATCCAGAAATTGAAAGAACACTTAAGAAAAACAAGAAAAACAACAAGAACAAAGACACAACACCCTTAAAAACCAAAGTAGTCCAGCCAGAAAATATGGCCAATCCACCGACACTTATGGATTATGCTAGGCCATGAATGGCCGGTGTAACTAATAGTGTAGTTAGACCCCGTATAAACGCAAATCAATTTGAAATTAAGCCTGCTTTGCTTAATATGTTGCAAAACAACGTAACGTTTTACGGACTACCTAACGAAAACCCTAATGCCCATTTGACAAATTTCTTAGAAATTTATGACACTTTTAAAATTACCGATGTAACAGCCGAAGCAATCAAACTTCGCCTCTTCCCTTTCACTTTGAAGGATAAGGCAAAAATTTGGTTAACTTCTATGCCTGCTGCAACATTTGAAACTTGGGACCAATTAGCCCAAGCGTTTTTATCAAAATATTTTCCCTTAGCAAAAACCGCAAGAGTCATCAAAGAATTGACGTCTTTTACCCAAAATGATAGTGAAACTCTTTATGAAGCTTGGGAACGTTTTAAAGAACTTCAACGTTTATACCCACACCACCAACTGCCAGATGCACTTTTAATGTAGACATTCTATAATGGATTAAATCCTACAACTAGAGGTTCATTAGATGCTATGTCTGGAGGTTTATTTATGAAGAAGACGCCCGCCCAAGCAAGAGAACTTTTGGAGGAAATGGCAATCAACAGCAGTATGTGGCCCGTAGAGCGTGGACATATACCAACGGCGAAACCATCATCCTCAGGTACATCATCGGTTAAAGGTATAATGAATCTTGATCCAGTTGCGATGTTACAAGCCCAATTTTCTGCCTTATCGCACAAAGTTGATAGGTTTATGGCACCGTGCGATCCTAATGATCCGATCCAGACAGACATTGATTATAAAGGTATGAATGAGATAGAACAGGTAAATTTTGTCCAAGGACAAAACCAAACTACTAATCCTTATTCTAATACTTATAATCCTGGATGGAGAAATCAACCTAACTTTAACTGGAAAGATGGTCATAATAATAATAATGCAAATGCTAATGAATATCGTGTAAATAATTATCAAAATCAAACAAGAGATACGATTAGCACTTTATCTTCAAAAATCGACAAATTTATAGATGCTATGAATGGAAAGGTAAGTAATCAAGACGAAGGTTTTAAACGGATCGAAAGTAAATTCGATCAGCTTATCAAAAACCAATCATCTAGCATCCATAATTTGGAAGTTCAAATTGGACAACTTGCTAAATCAATTCCATCCCGCAAAGAGGGAAGTCTTCCCAGCCAAACGGAAGAAAATCCGAAAGAGCATGTTAAGGCTATCACTCTTCGCTCGGGGAAAAACTACTTAGGTCCGGAAATGCCCGAAAATTCAACTTTACCTGGAAATGATTTACCAAAATCCAAAGAAGATACGTTAAAACAAAAAGATACACCAATTGACTCTAGTACGAAACCTTTTGTACCAAAACCACCTTTTCCACACAGGGTCCGAAATAAGGACCATGATAAACAACTTTTATCATTTTTAGATAAACTTAAAAATTTTCATATAAATTTAACATTCATGGATGCAATTACGCAAATTCCTAACTATGGAAAATTCTTGAAAGATTTAATTTCAAAAAAGATTAGTTGGGAAGGAATTTCATCCATTTCACTTTCTGAAGATTGTAGTTCGATAGTATCAAGCAAATTACCTACTAAACTCAAAGATCCCGGATGCTTTACCATTCCGTGTAAATTGGGAAATATGGAATTCCCAAGTTGTCTTTGTGATTTAGGAGCTAGTATAAACTTGATGCCATTGTCTATTTTTGAAAAATTAGGTTTAGAAGAGGACATCAAACGTACCAATATGGTTTTGCAATTAGCGGATCAATCCACTAAAAGACCGTATGGTATAATTGAAGACGTTTTAGTAAAAGTTGACAAATTTATTTTTCCTACTGATTTTGTTATCTTAGATTTTGCTTATGATGTTAATTGTCCGCTAATCTTTGGTAGACCGTTCATGAACACGGGACGTGCTCTAATTGATGTGTCGGAAGGAAAAGTAGTTTTAAGAATAGGTGATGATAAGATCGAGTTCGATATGAATCAAGCGATGAAATATCCTATGGAGGATTTCGCTTGTATGAAGCTTGATTTAGTTGAAGAATGTGTTAATGACATTGTTCAAAGAGAAGAAATAATAGAACCTATAATGGGTGAAGAATTAGAAGATAAGGACCTAGAGCCTTTGATTCGAGAAGATGGACCAGTTCCGCCTTCAGTAGTAGTTCCACCAAAATTAGAACTTAAAGAATTACCAAACCATCTGAGATACGCTTTCCTAGGCGGAAGTGATACTCTACCTATAATCATCTCTAACAAATTAACAGAAAATCAAGAAGAAAAATTGAAAGAAGTTGTTAGAAATAGAATAGGAAGTATGGGATGGCAGATTTCAGATTTAAAAGGAATTAATCCTAGTATTGTAATGCATATGATTCACTTAGAAGAAGATAAGCCACCTAAAGCGGATAGACAAAGACGTTTAAATCCGAATATGAAAGAAGTAGTCAAAAATGAGATTACTAAACTCTTAGACAATGGAATCATTTATCCTATTTCGGATAGTGAATGGGTTAGTCCAATCCATTGTGTACCCAAAAAGGGAGGCATAACTGTAGTAAGGAATGATGAAGGTGAATTAATACCTACGCGAACCACCACTGGTTGGAGGGTTTGTATAGATTATAGGAACCTAAATAAGGCAACTAGGAAAGATCATTTTCCTTTACCTTTCATTGATCAAATGATCGAAAGGATAGCCGGTCATGCATTTTATTGTTTTCTTGATGGCTATTCCGGATTTTTTCAAATATATATTTACCCGGATGACCAAGATAAAACAACCTTCACATGTCCTTATGGAACATTTGCATATAGGAGAATGCCTTTTGGTCTATGTAATGCACCAGCAACTTTTCAACGTTGTATGACTGCAATTTTTAATGATTTCATCGAAGATATCATGGAAGTATTTATGGATGATTTTTCAGTTTATGGAGATTCTTTTGATGCATGTTTAAAAAACTTAGATAAAGTTCTTTCTAGATGCGAAGAAACGAATTTAGTATTAAATTGGGAAAAATGTCATTTCATGGTTGACGAAGGAATTGTTTTAGGTCATAAAATATCTGAAAAAGGATTAGAAGTGGATAGAGCAAAAACTTCAGTAATAGAAAAATTACCCCCACCAATAATTGTCAAGGGAGTAAGATCATTTCTAGGACATGCAGGTTTTTACAGACGATTTATAAAAAACTTTTCTGTAATCTCCAAACCACTTACTAATTTGCTTATGAAGGATTCAACCTTCGATTTTAATGAAGATTGCATTAAAGCTTTCGAGACATTGAAAACAGCTTTAGTCAGTGCACCCATAATCGCTTAACCCGATTGGGATTTACCTTTTGAAATCATGTGTGATGCAAGTGACCTAGCTGTAGGATGTGTTTTAGGTCAAAGAAAGGATAAAAGATTACATGTTATATATTATGCAAGTCACACATTGTCCGGTGCACAGTTAAATTACACAACAACAGAAAAAGAGATGTTAGCCGTAGTATTTGCATGTGATAAGTTTAGGTCATACTTGTTAGGATCTAAAGTTATTATTTATACAGATCACGCAGCTTTACGTTATCTGTTTGCTAAGAAAGATGCAAAACCGCGTCTGATTAGATGGGTTTTGTTGTTACAAGAATTTGATATAGAAATTAAAGACAAAAAGGGAGTAGAAAACCTTGTCGCCGATCATCTATCAAGACTAGAAGATGAAAACGGTCCTATAGGTGAAACTATCGGTATACGAGATGATTTCCCCGATGAACATCTCTATCAAGTAGAAAGTATCATGTCACCATGGTATGCAGATATTGCTAATTATCTTGCAACCGATATTGTTCCGGAAGGATTATCTTTCCAACAAAGGAGGAAATTTTTCTTCGATATTAAACAGTATTTTTGGGAAGATCCCTTTCTATTCAAATCATGTGGTGACGGGATAATTAGGAGATGTGTTGGAGAAAATGAATATGAATCTATAATAATGGAATGTCATTCCAGCTCATATGGAGGACATAATGGAGTTAATAAAACGGTAGCTAAAATATTGGAATGTGGTTTCTTTTGGCCTACGATGTTTAAAGACGTTGGTTCATTTATTACTCGTTGTGATAAATGCCAAAGAACAGGAAATTTAGGAAGGAAAGATGAGATGCCCCTCACAAACATATTGGAAGTTGAAATCTTCGACATGTGGGGAATTGATTTCATGGGACCTTTTCCGCCTTCCAATGGTAAAACTTACATATTAGTAGCCGTTGATTATGTTTCGAAGTGGGTTGAAGCAATTGCAACCCCTACGAATGATTCTAAAGTAGTTGTTAATTTTCTTGACGATATATTTTGTAGATTTGGTTGTCCTTGATTCGTTGTTAGTGATGGCGGTACCCATTTCATAAATCGAAATTTTGATATACTTATGAAAAGGTATGGAGTACGCCACCGCGTGTCAACGCCATACCATCCTCAGTCAAATGGTCAGGCGAAGATCTCAAATAGAGAACTCAAATGGATTCTAGAGAAAACTGTTTCGTCATCAAGAAAAGATTGGTCACAAAAACTCAATAATGCGCTATGGGCATACCGTACTGCATTTAAATCACCAATAGGAATGACTCCATATCGTTTAGTATATGGAAAAGCATGTCATTTGCTAGTAGAATTAGAACATAAAGCCTATTGGGCTATTAGAAAACTTAATTTTGATTTACAACAAGCAGGAAAGAAACGTTTGCTCAATTTAAATGAGTTAGAAGAGTTACGTCATCTATCGTATGAAAATGCGAGGATTTATAAAGAAAGAGTGAAAAAATGGCACGATGCCAAAATCAAAGTCAAACACTTTAATGTTGGAGATAAGGTGCTGTTATTTAATTCACGGCTTCGTATATTTCCAGGAAAACTTAAGTCCAGATGGACCGGACCGTATTTAGTCGTCAAAACATTCGACTATGGTTCTTTAGAACTTAAGGAAACTAACGGCAATCGTTTCAAAGTTAATGGTAATAGATGTAAAATTTATTACGAAAATATTTCCGAAATAGGAACTAATTTCGTAACAAGATTTCCTGACATATAAATCATTTCGTTTTTCTACACATAATTTTTATTTATTTATTATTATATATTTTTTGTTAGAATTTTAGATATATATAAAAAAATATATTCAAGTAACGACAATCGTTTCAAAGTTAATGGTAATAGATGTAAAATTTATTACGAAAATATTTCCGAAATAGGAACTAATTTCGTAACAAGATTTCCTGACATATAAATCATTTCGTTTTTCTACACATAATTTTTATTTTATTTTGTTTTAGATTATATTATTTTATGTTAGAATTTTAGATATATATAAAAAAATATATTCAAGTCATGATTTTAATTAATTTTTAGGAATTTAATGTGAATTAAAAGAAATTTCGTGATTCTCAGTTGAGAATATGGAATTCTCAGTTGAGAATTCACATATTTAGAATTCTTAAAAAGATAAGGAATTTTCTGAACTTATAGAGAATTTAAAATTCTCAGTTGAGAATTTAGGTATTTCTAGTTAGCTAGGGAATTTCTGAACTTACAGAGGATTTGGGATTCTCAGTTGAGAATTCTGACTTCAATAGATTTCAAATAGACAGGAAAAATTCTGAACTTACCGAGGATATGGATTCTCGGTAGAGGAAATTTTTTTTTTTTTTGAGGTTTTGACGCTTGATTTCCGCAAGGAAATCAGCGTGTCGCGACCGCGGCTCAGAATCCTCGGTCGCGACATGGTGAATTTCTGCAGAAATCCGACCCTTGTTCTTCATTTTCCAGCAGACACAACTTTTCAGAAACGAAAAATTGAGTTTCTTCATTTTTAAGAGGTCTGATTTTATGCCTTTTCACTTCAAAACAACACCTCTTTTTCATCCTAGGATTTTATAAATAGGTTCTAGAGGTTCAGTTTTCTGTCACATTCTTTTCATCTCTGTCAGAACAATTCTCTGATTTTCTTACAATTCATCTACCCAGAAAATAAGTTCAGAACTTTTTTTTTTTGCTTCCTTACTCATTCCAAACACCATGACTTCTACAAACACACCATCTAAGAAAGTTGTTGTTTCACGCAATAAACATACTGATATATCAGAGCGTTATGGATGTAACTTTCCTATCTTCAATCATGATGAGGGAAGGCGCTTCTTGAGGCTTCGATACACATTCTTTGTAGGAATGCTATACATGGATGACTTTCTTAACGATCAACTGGGAATTAAAGACGATATGAGTCGCTACATGGAACGTTTAGGATGGACCAAATTCGTTGATATGAAGTTTCCTATAATTGGAGACTGGATATTAGAATTCTTCTGTACGGTTCGTTTTGTTAACAAGCGTCGGGTGCGTCTTAGCTTTCGTCGGGATGGCAAAACTTTTACTTTTGGATATCCTGAATTACATGCTTGGTTTGGTTTTCCCTTAAAGGATAATATCAAACGTCATCATGGAAGAGACATGACATCCACTGATATTTGGCGAATGCTCACCAGCATCTGGCCTTTCAATCCTAAACTTGCCTATAATCAGTCTTTTCACTCCAACTCTATGCTGTATTTGTATAAATTTCTGAGTCACAGTCTGTTCGATCGCACGTTCAGTAGTGTCGTCCAAGAAACTGATCTTTATGTACTTGGAGATATATTTCAAGGCAACGTGGTTGATTCTTCAAAGATTCTGATGGAGGGTCTTGTTGCCGCGTCTAGATCCAAGGCTAAGAAGGTTGGATTCAGGAATATCATATGTGGAATAATTCTAGGGACCAAGGGAAGTATTTCTGTTCCTTGGAGTGATGCTGAATCTTTTCCGACGCTAGACTATGAATTTTTAGAATATGAAGGTCTAGTAAAACGAGTATTTCGATCAGGCCCAAATTTTCTTTCTGCACCAGAACGTCAAGCCTTCGTGCAGATGAAAATAGACCGCTATAGGGATAAGAAAATCCCGATTGAAAGGGACGAATTTCTAGCATAACTTTGTTTATTTCGATTGTATATATGTTGTACATATTTCCAATCAATAAAACTTTCTCTTTTGCATTATATCCTGTTTTTGATTATAGGGTTACACTAACATTAAATTTCATTATTCTACACTAATGAATCTATTAAATGAAACTTTAGTAAATTCATGACTAATTAAATGTTCATAACTAAGTTTTAATTCCTAAAATAATGATTCATTTAACATACATTAATTTAAGCATTTTCATTTATTTTTCCATTAATAAGGATAAACCTTTGGTTTTCTTTATCATTTAATGTTTTACATTTATGTTTTTAAGTACAGATTACATTTTCAAGGAGATCAGGATAGAATTTATCAAGAAATTACACAACATGGAGTTAATATGCAGAATTTGGGTGACCAGGGGGTGATCCGCGACCGAGAATGGTACGATTCTCGGTAACTTCAGCAAAAATCCCTCAGAAAATCAGAGAAAAATTCTCTGAAAAACGCGTACCGCGGCCGCGGATGTACGTCCTCGGTCGCGACACGCGAAGTTCATGCACTCCTTAGTCCGGATTTTTGCCTATTTTTCAACCCCTTCCTCTTCATACTCTACCTATTACTTTTCCTATTCCTACTCTACCTATTACTCTTCCTATTCAACCCTATATATCCCTTTTACTTACACAAACCTTACATCACCTCAAATTTTAACCAATCCCCTACTCTAACCTCTTCCCAATACCTTACTTTTACTCTTCCCAATTTCATCATTACCCTTTTTCAATCACCTAAACCTTTCAAATTCAAGTCTCCATACAACTTCTACTTCATCTTCAACCTCAAGCTTTTCTCTTTTTCATCTCTTATTTTTCCAAACCCTAACCACCATAACCATGCCTAGAGCAAAGCGTGTTGGACACAAGCCGGCTGTCACCGAGGCTAATCGCCTTCGTATTAGTTGCGGGGCTTATTTCGACATTCATTCAGAGGAAGAAGTTGGACGTTTCAAGCATTTTTCACACGCCAATCAATATGTGGTTGAGTTTTTGGTTACTTTGAAGATGAACAAAAAGAGAACGAAAATTTCTTTTAGGAATAATGGTACTACCTATACCATAGATTATGAGGCTATGGGAAATATGTTTGGTTTCCCTACTAGTGATTTTTATGATAAGCCTAGGGATTTTGACAATAACTCTTTTTGGCAAACTCTTTCCGATCAAACTTCTTTCGACTCTAAAAACACGTCAAGCAAATTGATTAAGGACAATTGTGTGTTTTTCTTTCACAAATATTTGAGTTTTTCACTTTTTGGTCGTGTTGAGAGTTCGAAGATTCCAGTCCGGGATTTGTTTGTTTGGGATTGTTTATTCAAAGGTTTAAGGGTTGATAGCATTGGAATGATATTTGACAATTTGTATCGTGCTTCGAGGGCTCATACCACTCAAGTCTCTCTCGGTAATTTAATCACCGCTATTGTTTTGGGAGCACGGGATGAATTGGCAACTTATGATATGTCCACCTACCATGGGTATGTTCCGGTTTTGGACATTGCGGCTCTTGAGCGGGCTCATTTATTGGTTTCTGCGGCTCCTCCGGTTTTTATTTCTTATGCTTCCCGTATTGCACATCTTCGTGGCACTATGGGTGGAGGTGCTTCTAGTTCCCAAAATGTAGGTACCGAAGAAGGAGGTGCGGAGGAAGGAGCGGAAGATGCACCACAAGCCCAAGCAACTCAAGACAATGATCCGGTGGATTTATGGAGAATTTTGAACCAAATCAATGCTAATAATAGACAAATGAATTTACGAATTGATGATTTGGTGGAGAACAACATTGTGATGAATGACAACCTCAATACTTTGAGGCGTGAGCATAGATCGACTCGGCATTGGATGCTTTCGTTTTTCCGTCGCCAAAATGTGGAAACTTCACCAACACCTCCGGATTCCCCGCCGCATGTTTAGGTTTTATCTTTCATTTTTTTTATCCTATCTTGTTTTAATTTCAGTTTCGTACGTTTTTATTTCTAATGTTTCGTACAATTTCAATTTAATTTTATGTTGAATGTTTTCTTTGCTATATCTTTCGTTTCTTTTCGTCTGTTTTATCTTTAATGTTTTATCTCCATTTTACACCAATGAGGACATGGTACAATTTAAGTGTGGGAGGAGCTATATACATATATCATTTTTATACAAACGAATGAATGAATGAATATATGCAACACTTGTTTTCAAAAATACTAATGCAACGTATATTGCAACACTTTTATAAACTTAACATTTTTTATGATATATCACTTTTACATTTATAAATTAAACATAAGTTAAAATTCTTTTATGATTATTTTTAGGACATCATTATCGATAGAAATAATATTTCTATACGGGTAATATTTTTCAATTTTTTTTTTTTACAAATCTTCGACACGATTTTAAGTAAAAAATTGTCTCGAGTAAATGTATTTAAGTAATAAATTCTTTAATTTTAATCTTTATTTCATATCATGAAATTCATGATATAATAAATCTTATTTTAAATTTTCAATTAGGTTTATAGGCATTAAATTGAACTAACAATTTTTTTAGCTCGGTTTTGATTTTGTCTTACATTAACACCAATTGAAGTTTTTAAGGAAACTATAGCCATAATACATGTTGAATTTTCAGTCAATATAGGAAGAATGTGCTAATTTTCTTTTTCCCAAGTTACAATTTATAATTCATAATCATATTCTTAACTTTTGGCCACGATTGAGACCAACCTTATCACAGTCGAGGTATGAAAGGGAAGAAATAAATAAGTAAAGCGTACTTTTGGCCACGATTGCGACCACCCTTATCACAATCGAGGTATAGAAGGAACGTTTAAATAAGAAAAAATTAAGCGTGTTTAAAGTTTAAAGTAACGATTGCGTCCACCCATGGCATGGTCGGTACCTCTTAAGCGAACACAAATAAAATGCATATAAAGTTACGATCGAGACCACCCTTATCACGGGCGTAACTAAGCAAATAAATTAAACTTTATACTCATATATAATAATTCAAGTTTGGGAAAGGAAATTTGGTGCTTTGAAATGCCTTGAGATGAAAGACTCAATAACATGCGTGCTTACATCGTCCCGAATACTTCAATTTAAACATTGAAATACAAGACGAATGATATATCGTATTTATACTAAGTTAGTTTGATATTTTGCGTATAAATTTGCCATGCGAAGTTAGTCTTTTCGGCTTAACTAATTTAAAAAGTAAACACAAAGATATATGTTTTATTTTCATACAGAGATTAGTTAAGGAATAAATTCAGTGAAATTTTGCTCGGGACTAGCAAAAGATTAAGTGTGGAGATTTGTTAAGCCCAAAATATACCTAAAATATCATTAATATTTACATCATTTTTATCACAAATCTGTGTTGTTTATATCTGTTTAGATTACTTTTACTCTCGAATATCTTTCTTTCTTGCAAGGTACCAAAATATTTGGTAAAATCCAAATATGAACGAAAAAGGATCAAAAACAGAAGAAAAACCCTACAAAAAGGAGTCAAAGATGACGTAAATCAAAAGCGCCAAGTCAAGGACACGAACGAGAGCAAAGAAGTGAAAAACACAGCATGCCGCGACAGCGAATCCCCCACCCGCGGCCGCGACACGCGTGGTTCAGCTACTTCCTCCCTTCGTCCAAAGCTCAACTTAATGCTCCCCCATTCACGGCCGAGGATTCCCATTCTCGGTAAGTGCAGAAATTTTGCCAAAGTGCATTTAACACATGTTGAAATCCAAGAAACGCGTTCGTTCAAGTGGATAAAGACGTCCTTTCACAACGGACACGACTCTTAACCAACGGATACAATTTTTCACAAAAGACACATCACTTCAATCTCAACCCTTTAACATCTATAAATAAAGAGTTGGTGTTGAGAAAAATGGATGTAATGTTATGTAATATAGATATAGAATCAGAGCGTAGAACTAATGTCTAAGTTCTAAGCAAAAATAGTTCGAGAGTTAGAAATTAGATTCTGTACAAAACAAGATGAGGTACACATATTGTTTATAGTTTAATTACAACTCAGTAGCATTTAGACATTGTTCCAGTTTTAGTTTGCATTTTGGTAGTGGCCGACCGAATCCCTATTACGAAGTTACAGCGAGAAGATTGAGTAGAGTATTCGCCCCTGAGCCTGACAACCTCTAAGGAAACCCAAGGAAATGACTGATCAGCCGTTCACTTGCACGCCCTCGAAGAACTCGATGCTCCATGTTCTCTGTAAACTTGTATCAATTTATATTTCATCTAATAAAGTCCGTTCTATTCGATAAATCGTTATGCAACACTTATGGTAACCAATCCACTAAAGTGATTGCTGGTGTTTTCATTAAAACATAGTTAAATTCAAAATCATTACAAGGAAACTTTGTTGAACACTTAGGCAAATTATCATCTCGAAAGAGTTTTAATTTGATTAAGGGCAACTATCCCGAAAGGGTTTTGTCGCGTTCGAAGCCACTTAATTAGAGGTTCCGTCATTTATTTCATCATCATAATTGATACAAAGTTTAAGTTGTTTTCTTTGCTTAATGCAAATGAATACATTTATTTGTTTTTCTAAAAGTTCTAAATGTTCCTGTTTTGTAAAATTCATCCCTAAATCAGAAGATCTTTCTAACAATCGATATATTCTAATATAAAATCTTATTCCAGCATTTTCAAATACTCAAAGTCCACAAACTCAATTAAACAATTTCCTAAATTCAATTAGACAAATTTCACTTTTTCATTTAACTTCAATAGTAAATCTAACAAGTTCGAAATTAACAGATTCAAAAATAAGTTTTTCGTTAAAAAACGTATCCCTGTGGGATCGATATTTTTATTACTACAAGCGAAACCGTGCACTTGCAGAAATCGCTCAACAGAGAGATGTTAGTGGTTCAACCATGGTGGGATTTAGTATGTCATTTGAGTCAGGTAACTTGTCAAATGGATTAGCCGGCTTGAACTCTAGGGAGAAGTGGAAGAAAACGAGAGGCCATGGGAAATAATGGGTTGTTGACAACGAGGGAAACAAATTCGAATATGATCATAAAGAAGATGAGCTAGAAGAGGAGATTAATAAAGAGGAGAACCAATATGAGAATGAGCTAAAAAGAAATGGTGAACTTGGCTATTATGAGAGTGAATTCGAGGATGGGGTTGAAGAGAGAGAGAGAGAACACTTCCGAAGATGAGCTAAGTGAAGATGGTGAATTTTATCATAATGTGAATGATTATGATAAAGATGATGGAGTTTACCATGATTAGAATGAACGTCAGAATATCGAGTGGAACCAACATGGGACCGCTTATGAAGATGACAACGATGGGGTCTATCATGATGAGAGTGAGCTTCGGCATATTGAGTGGAATTAACACAAGGCTACTTATGAAGATGATGAAGATAGATTCCATTGTGATGACGAGTTGGAGGGCGTTGAGTGGAGCCAAAATGAAGATACTTATGAAGGTGATGATGGAAATGAGCGTAATGTGTATTAGTGACGAGGGTGTTAATGTCTACGCCATAGGTAATGACGGAATCAAGTACATTCTTACATCCTTAAAGAGTTTGTCTATGGAGAAGAAGAAGAAGAAGGCAACCTTAAATGCATATCCTACTTAGGAGCTGAATTTGAGTGGGTGCATCGGTAGAACGGGAAAGACATCACATCACATTAACTTGGCTTCCGTGGATGATTTACCTAGCCTCTCTCATGATGAAGTCGGATCCAAAGAGGAGAATGAGGTTGAGAAAGGAAAGAGCAAAGTTGAAAATGGGGAAGTTGAGCAAATGTCCGAAGGTGACACGTACGTGTCTTTCAAAGAGCCACCTTGAGGGCTTCCACTTTTGGGGAAGATACCACGTGACATGACATGGGATCCCAGAGATAGTACACATATTCTTACACATGGTAAACTGAGCTTTAAGGAGGAGAATGATGGGTACCTTGTGACGCCTCTTGAAAGAACTGATACTCCTAGCATATGCATGATGCGAATGAATCAAGTTGCCTACTTGGTAAACTCTGAACTTATTCTTTTGTGGTTTGTTGAGATATATTTGTCGAGAGCTATGTTGCATCTATTGAGGAAGAATCCACCCTATAAGGGGCCTATAAGATATAATCTTGTACCGAAGAGTGTGAGCTTCATGGAGTATTTGGGGAAATGGAATGATATCCTGGGTGATGTTGAGAAAATAGGAGATATTCGAGAGTTACTAGATAGTGCTCAAGTTAGTGAAGAGGCGAATCTAGAAATCCTGAGATTGTTAACTCAAGAAAAGGGAGGAGCTAATACGGGTTTCTTGGGATCACTATAAAGTGGGTTAACAAGTGCCGTTGGGATATTCCATTTGATGCCGGTAATGAGCGAGTAGAGGTTGAGCATAATGCCTAGGTTGATGATGTGAGGTATAGAGAAGTCCGGGAATATTCAACTCAAAGTCATGTTGGGGTTTTGAAGAGTGCTCAAGGGATCGCTCCGAATTGGGTTGATATGTTTCGCTAGGAAATTCCATTTGAGGTCAGCTATGAGCGGAGAGAATTGGTGGGTACTCTTTAAACTGGTGATGTACAGACCGAGAAGATCTCGGGCTGATCCGTTCGATATGATGATAGAAGGTGGAAGACGAATGTCAAGAATGATGAAAATCGGGGCATCATTTCTTGCCCTATGAACGATTTGGGTTCCAAATCTTTTCAAGAAGGGGAGAATGATGCAAACATCTCCTTCAAGGAATCGAGTCAAAGTGAAAAAAGTCGTGTGAGATACGAAGCGAAGGAGGAAGTGTGGATAAAACTGGCCCACACGACGTGTCACAACTCCACCTGCCATGTGAGGCTTGTAGGAAAAGATAGTTGCGAGCGTCAACTCTTCACACGTCGTGTCACTAGGGGCACACACCATGTTGGTAAGGCAAAAAGCCCCTGAAACTTCTGATTAATTCCACACGTCATGTGCCTCTAGGCCACACGGCGTGTGACTCAATTGGGGATAGATCGTGGAGGTTTTGTGGTGAAGCTGGCTGTCGCAGAAGAAGGCCACACACCGTGTGGGAAGGAATTTCAGCACCAAAAAGTCTAGGGGGCTAGAGGGACAAGTGCTGCTAGAATTCTGACTTCCTTTTAATTACTGTTTATATCACTCATTATTTACTGTTTTGTCTTTTAGTCTAATTCCTTAAATGCCATTTAGGCATCCCTTTCCCATTATACCCCTACCTTTCTTTATTATGTTGTAACCCTAGCTAGGCTATTTTAGTCTTTGACATTTTAATTGGGAGAGCTACACAAGTGTTGTCACGTCCGAGTCTAAATTTCTAGAATTTATATCTTGATAGTAATATATATTATATTTATTAGGTGTATGATTTTTATTTGGTGCTATAGGAAAAATTTGGAGTTAATTTGATGGGTTTAGGTGTAAATTAAAAGTTTAGAGTAATTTTTAAAAGATTATATAAAGATGAAGGATCAAAAGAGATATTATCCAAATTTGAGATATATATCTCAAATGGAATCGGTGGATCATCATCTGTATATTATTTCTTTTTCTTATTCTTTTTCTTTTATCATCAGTTTTCTCTGAACCGTTTCTTCGTCGTTTCTTTGATTTACGGAGATTCGACCGTCCAAATCACTCGAAATTGGAAACATAGCATCCTTATACATAGATCTAAGTCCTAGCCGAAGAGTTTTTGAGTTTCGGCAGTGTTTGGAGGGAAATGGCTGAAACAGAGTTTAGAGGCGAATTGAAGAAACAGCTGAAGGGGCCTGAGCACATAATGAATACCCAAAAAATTTCCTCAAGGCAGCACCATAGTGATTTAGCAAAAAGAACAGCCTGTAAACAAATGAAGCCGTCTTTCAGACTTCGTCTTGCACAGAATGCAACGGGAAACCAAGTGGATTCCCCTTTTCTGAAGATTGTCCTGCGTAGCAAGCCTTCTGTACATTATTCTCCAGCAGGTGAAGGATCTGGACGGCGGTATTTGGGATCCCCAAATAAATTGGTGCCATAATCATAATAATAATATGTCTATCTCTACTTTTTCACTCCAATCCTGATGAATATGAACTCCAAGTCATCATTATTAATCAAATATAAACCTTATATCGATAACATATTTCCTCTATGAATATCACATTGACTTATTTATTTTCGTAAAACCTTTATAATCAAATCCTTACAATAAGAAAAATCAATATAGATCATTCTTATACCCATCATCCTACATCCAATTAATAACTCCAAATAAATTTAAGTTTCTCATCAAACTATATGGATAACAAATACGATTTACTTAAATCGCAATGTGCAAAATCAAAGTTGTGTATGTGTATCCATCATCGAATTCCACCCGTGTAGATCATAACATCAATCATAACAATATCGAGATATCTCATTTATATCTCGTTCCTTGCCTAACAGTTAGGACTATCAGCCGTGCACTCTGGCCATACCGCCATTAGATATGGTCTTACAAATACAACTCCTACCTGGGAGAATATATTAGAGTTCATGATTTGATGAGTAATATGAAAATTTGGTAAGCTTAAATAGGGTTTGAGGAAAATAATTAAGATATGAATTTTGAGGACGTATTTTTCTGATCTTAAGCACAATTTGAGATAGGAAATTAAGAGATAAAGATGAAAGAAGTTATTTGGAATTGAAGTTATTTCGAGTTGAAGTTTGTGTGATTATGGTTTAATTTATATATAAAATTGGAATTTTTCACGATCTTGTTTTTATTGTGAAATTATGGTTCAAATGAAGCTAGTGACTATGCTTCTATGTGAATTTCAGATTTTACTTGATTATGTTGATTTAAGGTTTGATTTGGTTGATTTACATATATACATATATGTTTTTGGTTTCAATATATATATATTGAATAAAATGAATTTGATGATTTCTTACGAATAGTTTTTGGATTGAGAAATCTGTTGTGGTTATTGTTGTTATTATTTTGGATTGAAGTCCAAATATGATTTTTATGAGTTGTGATATTTCGAAAGATTAAATGGTTTTGTCCATCTAGGATTGCCTGGGGTAAGAGTTGTATTTGTAAGACCATATCTAATGGCGGTATGGCCAGAGTGCACGGCTGATAGTCCTAACTGTTAGGCAAGGAACGAGATATAAATGAGATATCTCGATATTGTTATGATTGATGTTATGATCTACACGGGTGGAATTCGAGGATGGATACACATACACAACTTTGATTTTATGAACTTAAGTTTTGAGTATATTTTATAAGGTTTTGATGATTATATTATAAACTTAAGTTTTGAGTATATTTTATACGATTTTGATGATTATATTATAAACTTAAGTTTTGAGTATATTTTATAAGGTTTTGATTAAATCTCTTTATAAATGTATATATGTAGCTATGTTAAGTAAAGTTGGTTTTTATAGTTGATAATTTCTTACTGAGATTTTTGTCTCACGTTTTTAAATGTTTTCATGTTTTTAGGTGAGAAAGTACAGGATATAGAGAAGGTTACCGACCGTTTAGGCGAGGTTTGGAAGTTGGCTGCTTATTGTTAGAATTATGGTTAGAACTTTGATATTGCAATTGTAATATAATGATATTTGGTTAAATTGGAGACTCCTAAGTATTGATTATGATCTTTCTATTTCACGCCCGATGCCGATTGAGGTCGTTTAGGGTCGGGTGTGACAAGTGTCCTTATTTATAAGGAAGAATAACTTTTCATTAATAAAAAAAAATTATAATATTCTATTTGAGAGTTTGTTAGGGTTATTCCTTCAATAATGAGGATTTCACTATTCCTACGAATTTAGTCTGTGAAACCTCAGGATTGACTTCTTCTAGTTTACTTAGAGAAGAAGTATCTTTGTTGATTTAAGATTAAAATCAATTTGTTCATCATTAATCCTATCAATAAATAAGAGATTACAAAATTGGAGTTAAAAGAAAAGAGGGATAAATAATGGTATTAAATAAATGAGGTTAGAATAATTTAGTAATTTAAGTTTTATACCCTCTAAAATACTCCAAATCGGTGGGTTCAAAATTCGGAGGAGGACATGTTTTAACCTTATAAACCCCCTTAAACCTTTATGCTCTCAATCCCCTCCCTCCCAAACATTTCCAGTGTATATTACTATGTTAATTTGATCCAAGAGTAAAAGAAGCAGTATTTATGGGTATTTTCTTTGGAATCAAATGATATCGTTTATATTGCTCGGAGTCCAATCACATTTTGTGCTCTTGGGAAATTCATTAATTTCCTAGAAAATGAGAAACAAGCCACTATCTCCGGCTCATCTACAAAAGCTGAGTATATTACAATGTACGTTGTTACTACATAAATTCAAACATTTTTGTTAGGAGCTTTGAAGAATGATTATAGATACCCAATTCCTCTGTTTTGTGATAATTGTTCAACTTTGTACCTCACTAGCAATTCTACATTTCATGAACTGAGCTCGATTGCCATTTCGTTTGAGTAAAGTTAATTAGGAAAAAACTACTCATACAAATAATACATTATATATAACGACTAGTTAACGTGTAGTGAGGATAGTTATGTTTTGAGTATGTATAATATTACAGTAAAGAAAACGAAAGAACAAGGTTGAAATGGAGTTCTGAAGTTCGGACTTCAAATGGAAGGAGAGGAAGGAGAAGAGGCTTTTGGATTCTCAAGACTCAAGTTTACGTATTGAGAGAAGATATCATCTGACTCAAATACAGTAAACATAATAAATCAAAGGGTTGGTGACTTTTCACTTAACCAAGGGTAATCTGGTCATTCTGCAAGCTTGGAGGCTATTTTAGACTTTTACCCACATTGGAGCATTCTAGAAGAACCCCATCTCCTTGTGATGAGCACCACCTTACCCAATTATCCCCTAGAGTAATCACCACCATTCATCATCTCCTGATTTGATCAATGGTGGTGATTCATCCACTTGTTATGTCATTTTTTACTTAGTCCCCAAGATTGCTTGCTCAATACACCTAGTTACAAATATAAAATGTAATAGTTAGTTGTTTTTATCTTTAATGAGAAATACAAGATTTAGTAAATTTCTTACCTCATTCAATTTACTATGGTATCAGAGCAAGCCTCTCTTTAGAAGTTTCACCATTGAAACAATATGGCTACTCCTTTGATAACATCTAATAGCCCCTATCATCTGACTCAAAATGAAACCCCGGCCCTTGCATTGGTGTCACAAGTCCTCACCGGGCCAAATTACCATCAGTGGTCACGAGCGGTCAAGGTAGCCCTTATGTCGAAGAATAAATTCTCCTTCGTCGACGGCACCATCAAAGCTCCGGCACTCGACGATGCAATGTACACCCAATGGGAAAGGTGCAATAACATGGTTATGTCATGGATCCACCACGCACTGTCACCTTTTATAGCCCGAAGCATCATGTGGCTCGATAAGGCAGATCAAGTCTGGGCAGACCTGAAGGAACGATTCGCACAAACGGATTCGATCAGAATACTGGAGCTACACAGAGAAATACATAATCTAAAACAAGGAAATGGCAACATTTCAGATTATTATACCTGCTTGAAGATTCTTAACGACGAGCTCATGAATCTGAGACCAATGCCCAAATGCACCTGTAGGCAGACGTGTAGTTGTGACGCCTTCAAAATCCTCCGTGACCAGCAAGACACGGACCAAGTCATCACCTTTCTCCAAGGGCTGAACGACTCTTATTCTACAATCTGCTCACAGATTCTGTTGACCGAGCCTTTACCTTCTCTTAACAAAGCTTTCACATTGGCCACTCAGCACAAATGGCAAATAGGTCTTGCACCTGTCAAAAGCAACGATGGAAATGAAAGCAACGTATTCGCACGTTTCACCAACACTCAGAATAGACAAAACAACAAGCCGAATAACTCAAGGTATAATACTCGCAAAACAAATGGCAAAACATCACCATTGTGTACATATTGTGGCAATACAGGTCACACGGAAGAAAGATGCTTCAAGAAACATGGATACCCACCGAACTATGGCAATAGAAACAAAGGAGCTCCTTTCAGAACAAATCAGCCAAAGGCCAATGCAACGATGAATCAGAACAGGGATTGTGGAGACTCAGGAGAGGAGGATGACAGGCAACCTAACACGAAACCTTTCTCCCTCACCAAAGAGCAGTACAACACGCTGATTGCCCTATTGCCACAGAAGCCCTCAGGGAAAGCTCCGGCCTCGGGTAGCAGCGTTAACACCTTTGTTAAAGGAGAAAGTTCTGGTAAAACCTTAAATCCTAACTCTATTTCATCATGTTGGATAATAGACACCGGGGCTACAGATCACATCATTTGTGACACCAAATCATACAGTTCATATACAAAGATAGATAAATGCTGGGTGAATTTGCCAAATGGGGAAAGGGTCAAGGCTCAGTACATAGGCACAGTGGTCCTTAGCTCACAACTCATATTGCATAACGTATTATGCATACCTGCTTTTGACTATAACTTAATCTCAACCAGCAAGCTATTGAATACAGGGAAACTGTGCGTAGTAATAACGGGTTCAGTGTGTGCAATACAGGACTCAACCAGCTGGAAGAGGATTGGCTTGGCTAGAGAGCATGAAGGTCTATATTACCTGGAATATCCAGTACCTAGTTTTCATTCTGTTTTTTCAATCAAAACCGATGTATGGCACTTACGTTTTGGCCATCCCTCTTACGAGCGATTAAAAGGCCTAAACTTATCCTATAATGACTTTGATTCCCTAAAGGCAATACCATGTGATATTTGTCAAAGATCCAAACAGAAAAAACAACCATTTTCATTAAGTCACAGCATAGCAAAGCAATGTTTTGATTTGATTCATGCCGACAATTGGGGTCCCGTAAGAGAATCACATTCTAACAAGCATTACTTCTTAACCATACTTGACGATCATAGCAGGTATACATGGATCACGTTAATGCAAAACAAGGGTGAGGCAAGCAACGCACTACAGTGTTTTTATAAATATATCAGCAATCAGTTTGGTAAGAATGTAAAAGCAATCAGAACAGATAATGGGCCCGAGTTCATCATGAAGGAATTCTATGCCACAAACGGTATAATCCATCAAAAATCATGTCCAGAAACACCTCAACAAAATGGCAGGGTAGAAAGAAAACACCTAGACATCATGAACACTACTAGAGCACTCATGTTTCAAAGTTGCCTACCCAAAGAATACTGGTCAGAAGCAGTCAGTCATGCTGTTTACCTTATTAATAGATTACCCTCGACACCAATTCAGGGATAGACACCTTATGAACGCCTATATGGTGAAAAGAGCAGCATAGAAGATCTCAAAGTCTTTGGTTGTTTGGCTTACGCCTCGTCACTTGACCGGCACAAGACCAAATTCATAGACAGGGCAATCAAATGCATCTTCCTAGGCTACAGAAATGGCACCAAAGGCTTTAAATTGTTAAACTTAACGACTAATGATGTTTTCTTTTCCAGGAATGTCAAGTTTTTTGAACAGCACTTTCCTTTCACAAATCAAACAACAATCACATCATCCTGCAGTGAGGCAGAACTAGACACACTACACTTGGCATCAATGCAAGATAATGAGTTTGACACAGAAGAGGACCATGTATTGCAAGATATGATACAACATGTTGACATCACACAAGCACAGGAAAACCAAGGCACCATAGAAATTACAACAAGCACAACAACAGATGCACAACCACAGAATATAACAGGCAGACCCCGACGGGAAAGATAGCCCCCATCTTATCAAAAGGATTATCACCTGGCCTTGATAAAAGGCTCTGCTTTGCCTTATCCCATAAATTCACCACATAGCCTCTCCAAGTTCCTTTCATACGAAAGGTTATCTCCCACTAAACGTATCTTTTCCATCAACCTTGCCTGCCATAGAGAACCTGCAAGTTACACAGAAGCCAAGTCAGATACAAATTGGCAACAAGCCATGAAAAGAGAACTTGACGCCCTCGAAGAAAATCACACATGGGATCTGACAATTTTACCTGCGGGAAAGAGACCTATCGGATGTAAATGGGTCTACAAAATCAAGCATAAAGCTGACGGTAGCATTGCACAATTCAAAGCCCGCCTCGTGGCCAAGGGTTACTCGCAGCAAGAGGGAGTGGATTTTACTGCTACTTTTGCACCTGTAGCAAAATTCACAACCATTAGAGACATACTTGCAATAGCAACATCAAAAGACTGGTACATCCATCAACTTGACATAGACAACGCATACTTACATGGAGATCTCAACGAAGACGTGTACATGCAATTGCCTCCAGGGATGATTCTTGAGAACCCACAGCAGGTCTGCAAGCTCAATAAATCCCTCTATGGCCTCCGGTAGGCGGGCCGCCAATGGAATGCCAAACTTACAGCCACCGTCAGAAACATGGGTTTTGTTCAATCTGTTGCAGATCCATCCCTTTTCACCAAGCATGCAGGTGATCAAATTACACTTTTACTCATTTACGTCGATGATGTTATTTTGACAGGGAACGACATGCACATGATCACTTTGGCAAAACAACATCTCGACAAATCCTTCAGCATCAAAGACCTTGGGAACCTCCATTATTTCCTTGGCTTCGAGTTCGTTCGAATCAAGCAGGGACTCCACATGTCACAAAGAAAATACGTATTAGAACTGTTACAAGAAATGGATTTTTTGGCATGCAAACCAACTTCATCCCCAGCACTACCAAACCACAAACCACCCCCAAACACAGATTCCATCACAGATATCACATCTTATAGAAAAATAATAGGCAAACTATTATATCTCATGCATACAAGGCCAGACATCTCCTATATCGTCAATCAACTCTCACAACACCTAAACCAGCCAAATACCGACCATCAAAACAGAGTTCATAGGATATTACGGTACCTTAAGGGGACGGTGGGTCTGGGTATCTTTTTTCCCGCATGCAACGACTTACAACTTCATACCTTCACCGACTCCGACTGGGCTACTTGCACAGAGACCAGAAAATCCATTACCAGCTACACCGTCTTCCTCGGCACCTCTCTCATCTCCTGGAGATCTAAGAAACAGAACACTGTTTACCGCTCATCCTCAGAAGCTGAATACAGGGCCATGGCATCCACCTCTTGTGAGATTCACTGGATTCGGAATCTCCTCAAAGATCTCCACCTTCCTCCGACCACGGCTTCTTTGCTTTTCTGTGATAACACTGTTGGTCCCTTATAACGTGACAAGGTTAGTTCCAAGGGGGGGGGGATAGGAACTATTTAAAATTTTGTCCGTTAAGGCTGACTTCTTTTCTTAAGAAAAGGTTTACACAGCGGCGCTAAGTAGTTTTAAGACACAAGCTTAGTCAACTTGTGACTAAGTCTGTTTCTTTCCTTGAGTCAGGAGATAGCACTTAGAGTCTATTCCTGAACTCAACTTCTTAGTGCACTCAACTCAGCGTGAGTTCGTTACTTAGTCAGTTTTATAGCAAGTAATATATAAAGGAGTTTAAGGGTTAGAAATATGTTACTCAGCAGACATATCCTGGTTCGGCCTCTCCGCCTACGTCCAGTCCCCGGAACGCGTTTCGAGCTTATTGAATTCTCTACTGAGCTCTTTAGAGGTAGAGCACGAAACCTTTTACAATAAAAGCTGAGTATACAAGAGTACCTTCCTTTATACCTCTACTCACTCCTATAACTACTGCTGAGTACTATAACCGAGTACTCAGCCTCTCCTTTCTATTCTTCTAGAAGTGATAAAGTGTTTGTCCTAAACAACAATTGCTAAGACACTTTAGATGATTGGAATCACTCTAGACTTTTACACAATGATTGGAAATTGGTGTAAGATTTTTCTTTGCTTTTCTCACAGAACTTCAAGTATGAATTTGGTCAGCGTTTCGACTAATTGAAGATCTGTATCGAATGAAGCAATTGAGAGGCCTTTATATAGTGACACTTCAAGCACCGGTAATTTCGAATTTCGAAATAACCGTTGGAGGCTAACGGCTTCCTGTCATTGTCATTCAGGACGTGCTCAGTGTCATTGGCCAATGAGATTCTTGCATCTTCTGTCTACGACAGTGCTCAGCAGCTTCTCGTCAGATAAACAGAATGTTTCGACATTTACGGCAAAGTCTTCCAGACAGCTTCCCGCGCCTTCTGAACTTTACCCAAAGTAGAAATACTTTGTCTATAAGTTGGTTCTATTCTGCCGCGGACCTGATTGCATTGTCGCTCAACTCAGCAACTTCCTCTTGAAGCTTTTGATAGAAGGCTTCTCGATCCTTCTTCATGCCGAGTCGTCGTTTCACTTGATACGACTGCGTTTTATCTTCTTGGGCCGTGAGGTCTTGATCTGTTGACTTGGGCTTGACTTCCACTTATGGGCCTTTAGACTTTTTATCTTAATGTCTTATAAATCAATAAACTCAACATTGAACAAACATATTAGTGTGAATAAATCAAAGCATTTAAATTTAATGTGTTAGAATATTTTTTTATCATTTACTTAAATAATTTTGTCAAATCAAAATCATGTGGAAAGGTGTTTCAACAAACTCCCCCATTTTGATGTTGGCAAAAATATTCAGTGAAGAACTCAGTGTTGAGCTCCCCCATGATAGTTGACCTTATATTACTCAAGATACTCCCCCGTAAGGGTTGAGCTACTGACTTAGTTTTACTTTAAACATTTCAAGGTTTAATCAAGTAAGTCTAAGGCCAGTTTTCAGAAATAGGTCAGCTCATGGAACATATTCTTTTTAACTCAGTTTATGCGGAAGATTTAGATATCAGAGAGCGTTGAGTATATCTTTGTTCAATGTGTTTAAGAAGACATATAAAAGAGGTCAACTTATAGATCAACACAGCATACAATCATAGAGCAATGTAGACAATTAACACAGTTGATTTAATGAAGATGCGTTAGAGTTCATCACAAAACATAAGTAAGCATCACATCTGATTGGTCAATTTTGAAAAGGTAGATGCATGCATAGTTTTGTATTCAGGGTCAGCACAACAAAATACATAAGGGAAAGACTACAAGTTTTAACTAAACTAAATCTAGCAATCCTAGTCAAGCTGTTTTTTCTTATAGTTAATTTGGACATCATGCTCTTTAGCTTTTCCTTTTCCCTTGAATTTCTGATGGCTTCCTGATGCTTCCCCTGATTGTTGAGTTCTTAGAGCTTGTTCTTTCTCCCCCGTTTTGCCACCATCGGGAGGAGGAGGAATGAAGGTATCGTCAATGGCAGCACGAGTTAAGCAGCCAGAGAATGCCTTAAGCATGCGCGTGCTTTCATTGATGCCATCAAAAACATGAACACCCTTATCCAAGATAGATTGTGGAATCCTGATAGCCGAGGCACTGAGCATACTCAGGATGTATGCTTGAGACTTTCCAATCCAGGTTATTCTGTCAGTTAGCATGGCAAAGGCTTGATGAAACATCTTTAGCAAGGCCGAGTCAAAATACTGACGTTGAGCATTTGAGTGGCGCACATGGTTGAAAGTGACTCGAGAGTACTTCAGAATTTCATTCGTCTTGAGTTGGTCAGTTTCCATCTCTTCCTTACTCAAGTTGAGTAGACGGACAGCCTCACTAATTTGCTCAATGGAGCATTGGGAGGAGGAAGAGAGTTGCTCATTTGTTCTGGCTTGCTCAGTAGGAAGCTGGTTGAAGAGTTGATGAACTTCATCAGAAGTTGTATACATTGTGTTCACAGTTGACAGTTGATGAAGTTGACCCTGTAGAGAGTTCATGTGATTGACCATGGTCAGCTGGAGTTCGGCCAGCTTTGTTATTGATTCCTGTCTGGGCTGTTGAGATTGAAGTGAAGTCATGACACTCAGAAGATCCTTAAGACCTTTGATTTCTGTGAGAAGCTGAGTGACAGACGAAAGCTGAGTTGACTCAACAGGAACTGACCCAGCGGCATCGGTAGTTGTTTGATGGAGGTCCTGGAGTAGAGCTTGAGCTGAGTCAATGATTCTTCGACCAGACTCAGAGGCATTCAAATAAGAGTAGGATCCATCATTATTTGGCTCAGTTGCCGGAATACGAATAGAACCGGATTGTGGAGGTGTTTGGTTCTGCTCAATATTAGAAGTGCCAGTATGATCAGTGGCTGGTCTTAAGTGGATATTTCCAGCAGGAGCTGACTGGATGATATTCTGCACTTGTGTTTGTGGAAGAGAAAGATCGACAGAATTATCTACTTGCTCAGAGTCTGACTGAAGCTGACTAGTTTGAGGAGGTTGAGGAATTTCAGCACTGACCTGAGCAGGTATTTCCTTAGCTGGTTCAACATGTTGAGGAGCAGGAACTTCGAGCACTTGCTCGAGATCATCTTGGCTTAGGGGAGCAGTTGAGTCGGCATGTTCCTTAGGATTAGAAACAGAGGCTTGCTTTTCCTGTTGCTCTGGTGGAGACTCAGTGGGATTTGAGAAGAACTTAAATTGCATATCTGATAGGTCAGTGATCGGATCCCGCAGGGGTGAGTCACCCATAAGGTCAGTGACAGGGGATCTATGTGCCTTCTTCTTAAGTCTCCTTAATTTCTTAGTCTTTTGAGGAGAGGGGTCAGCAGGAATGGACTCAATTGAGTCAGTGGGTGAAGGTTCCCCTTGATCAGTGTGATCCTTTACTGTTGGCTCAGCTTCTTCTTCTTCAACCTGCTCAGTGTAGGTTGTTTGATGTTGTTCAACATCTGATGGCTCATGTTGCTCATCATCCACTGTTTCCTCATTATCAAACTGACCATCTAGTTCATCTTCATCTTGGTCAGTAGGGTTGTTCTCATGAACAATGCTCTGACTTCTCGCAAAATGAGAGTTTTCAGAGATAACAACTCCAAGAGGGGCTACGTTAATAGGACTTAACCCAAAAGAGGTTTTCTTCTTCTTCCTCAGGGGTGATTCAGGAGTGTCCTCTCTTTCGTCTTCCTCAGGCTCAGCTTGCCTTTTGAGGTTCTATGTAGACTTAGGTCCATCCTGACCTTGTTGAACTTGAGGCTTTGTTCCTCTGGATACAAACCAAACCTTCTTCGGTGGAGAGACATCGTCTCTGGAGGGGCTTTGAACAGCTTTCCTCTTTCTGTCCTTTGGGTCAGCTTGAGCTCTTGTTTCCTTCTTTCCTTTTCGGGTCACCATCCTCTTTGTATCCTGAACAGCGGCCCCTTTTCCTTTCTTAGGGATAATTGGTTGGTCGTAGACCAAGCCGAACAGTGCAGCTGCATTAATTTCTATTCCCCAGGTGTGGATTTCCTCAACCAAACTCACCTTGTGATCTTTGAGGATTCTGGTAATAATGGAGCCTAACCTAAGGGTTCCAGTGCTCCGTTGAAAACCACCGATAATAAAGACTGCATATTGATCAGCTGGTAGTTCAGCATGTGATAAATGAAGCATTGCTCGAAGTTCGTTGCTGAGCAGGTGCAGTTGATCTTGGGGAAGAGGAAGTTGGTCAATATGTAGTGGGCCATCTTCTGATTCTGACCCATGGAAGTGCTGGATATCTCTCCTACGTGATCAGCGGGTTTGCAGAACTCAACGGGATACTCAATTTTGTCTTGGTCACCTGATTTTCTGAGTTGAGCTCCTTCGTTTTTCAGCTTGAGTAGTGAGGCAAGGTAAGCAGGTTTGATGAAGATATCCTTCCCTCGAACCTTGGTGACCATGTAGTCCCGGTTATCATCAGCGACTCTTAGGTTAGCGTAGAATTCCTTCACTAACTCAGGATAGGTAGCTTCTCGAACTGAGAACAGCTCGGTCCAGCCGTTCTTTGTGATCCACTCACAGAAGGGTTGCTCAGCTTCCACAAATCCCTTTGAAAACCATCGAGATTGGTCAACCTTATACCCCCTTACACTCTCGTAGACTAGAGAGTAGATGCGTTCCACGGGTTTCTTTGCCTTGTCCTGCTTTTGCTTCCCTTTCGAGGAGGTGGCTTAGTCAGCTTTGGTTTTCTTCCTCGGTGTAGTGACCTTTGAGTGGTCACACTGACTAGTTTTTTGAGACTTGGTGGGAGTCTCACTATGTTCCTGCTGAGTAGGAGATTGAGGGTTTTCATCGGAGCGGTTATCGTCGTTGTAACAGCCTCCGGAGAGATTCTGAGAATCCGATATGATTTTCAGAGAAATTTGAGAAGTTTTGGGAATTTTGGAGAGAAGAGGATTTGAATACCAGAAATTTCTAAGCGTAAAGAGGTAAGAGTGGGAAATCGTCCACTATTTATAGAGATGTCGAGTTGATCTGAAGCGTTGAGGTGGCCGTTTGACCTCGAGATACTCAATCGACAAAGATTCTGGCATTTATGACACATTCGGCGCATGTATATTCTAATTATTACGCTTACGTCATCCTAGGTGGCTATTTAATTCGCGTGTTTTGCATTAAATTTTACAACGGATCTTTACTCAGTGTTAAGGATTCTAAACGTTTAATGTTCTGAGTAGTTGGTTCAACGCAAAGGAATTATTTGTGTGCTTAGTAATTCAGCTTGAGATAATCACTCAGCGTGTACATCTACTCAGTATGTAATAGACATAGATTTAGCATAAATCACTCATCATGGTAGTCAACTCAGCATGCATATATCACATATTATACTTAGAATTTATTGAAGAGGATTAAACATACCAATGGCTTCTCTAAGTATGTTGAATTGCTCACGAGCCAGTAGCTTTGTGAAGATATCAGCAAGCTGCTCGTCCGTTGGGACATAGGTCAGCTTGATCTCTCCCTTGAGTACATGATCTCTGATGAAGTGATGTCTTATGCTGATGTGCTTCATCCTGCTGTGCTGGATTGGGTTCTTTGATAGGTCAATGGCACTCCTGTTGTCACATTTGACTTCAATTGTTTTAGTCTGAACGCCATAATCTTCTAGCTGTTGCTTAATCCATAGGACTTGAGCAACACAGCTTCCAGCAGTAATGTACTCAGCTTCAGTGGTTGACAGGGCTACTGACGCCTGCTTCTTACTGAACCAGGACACAAGATAGCTTCCGAGGAAGTGACATCCTCCTGAAGTGCTTTTTCGTTCAAGTTTGTCTCGTCCATAGTCAGCATCAGTGTATCCAATAAGTGTGAAGTCATGAGTATTGGGATACCATAAACCTGCATTCACTGAGCCTTGCAAGTATCTAAGGATTCTTTTTACAGCTATGTAATGAGATTCCTTAGGGCTAGATTGATATCTAGCACGATAACATACTGAAAACTGAATGTCCGGCCTACTAGCAGTTAAGTAGAGTAGAGAGCCAATCATACCTCGGTACAATCTGCTGTTTACTGACTTACCATTTTTGTCAGCGCAGAGGACAGTGTCAGTGCCCATAGGGGTAGATATTGACTTGCAGTTCTCAAGTTCATACTTCTTCAATATCTCCTTAGCATACTTAGTTTGACTGATGAAGATGCCATTTTTCCCTTGTTTGATTTGAAGTCCAAGGAAAAAGTTGAGTTCTCCCATCATTGACATTTCAAACTCAGTCTGCATTTGCTTACTAAATTCCTTGCACATTGACTCGTTAGTGGCACTAAAAATAATGTCATCAACATATATCTGAGCCAGTAGGGTATCTTTACCCTTCCTCTTAATGAATAAGGTTGTATCAGATTTACCTCTGACATAATTTCTAGTCAGCAGGAAACTGGTCAGCCTCTCATTCAAGCACGTGGTGCTTGCTTGAGACCATACTGAGCCTTTTTGAGTTTATAAACGTGGTTTGGGAACTTGGGATCCTCAAACCCTGGAGGCTGATTAACATAGACTTCCTCGTTTATGACTCCATTAAGGAATGCACTCTTAACATCCATTTGAAATAATTTAAAATTCATATAACTTGCATACGCACATAAAATTCTTATAGCCTCTAGCCTTGCCACTGGGGCAAAGGTCTCACCGTAGTCAATACCTTCTTGCTGACTGTAGCCCTGAGCTACAAGTCTTGCTTTGTTCCTAACCACGTTCCCTTGTTCATCCAGCTTGTTGCGGAAGACCCATCTTGTTCCTATGGTCTTCTGGCTTCTTGGTTTCGGCACTAAGTCCCATACTTCATTTCTTCTGAACTGATCAAGTTCTTCTTGCATTGCATTCATCCAGAACTCATCGTACTCAGCTTCAGCGAAGTTCTTTGGTCCCTGAACTGAGACAAATGCTACGTTGCTGAGGTATCTTCTGAGTTGATTTCTTGTCATCAACGTGTTTTCAGCAGCATCAAGAATGGCACTCTCTGAGTGTCCTCTTGGTATTCTGATCTCTTTTGGTAGAGTGATGTCTTGAGCTGGTTGTGTTTCAACAATCTCTGCAGGTGTAGATTGGTCAGTGAAAACAATTTGGGTTTCACTTTTACCTTTGGTCAGCCCTTGAGGTAGTGACTCAGCGGCTGTTTCTTGGTCAGCGGGTGCTGAGTATGGATCATCCTCAATCAGCTGCTTGTCTTTTCCTGCAGGGTTAGTTTCATCGAACTCAACGTGTACTGACTCTTCTAAGACCTGAGTTCGTTTATTGAAAACTCTGTATGCTTTGCTGTTTGTTGAATAGCCTAAAAAGATAGCTTCATCAGCTTTTGAGTCAAACTTAGCTAGACTGTCTTTGGTATTTAGAATAAAACATTTATAACCAAAGGCACGAAAGTATCCAATGTTGGGCTTTCGTCCTTTCCAAAGTTCGTAGGGAGTCTTCTTTAATATGGGTCTGACTAGAGCCCTATTAAGTATGTAGTACGCTGTGTTGACAGCTTCTCCCCAAAAGTACTTTGGAAGCCTATGCTCACTCAGCATTGTCCTGTCTATTTCAACCAAGGTTCTGTTTTTCCTTTCAACAACCCCATTCTGTTGAGGCGTTCTAGGAGCAGAGAAATTATGGTCAATGCCGTTGGCTTCACAGAATTCAACAAATTGTTGGTTTTTGAATTCTCCACCATCATCACTTCGGATGTGAGCTAACTTAAGGTCTTTCTCATTTTCAAGTTTTCTTACTAAATTTGAAAACGTCTCAAAGGTTTCATCCTTGCTACTCAGCAAGATGATCCAAGTGTACCGAGAGAAGTCATCTACAATGACCAAGGAAAATCTTCTACCACCCAAGTGTAGCAACTCTAATGGACGCTTAGTTGAGACAATGTTTTTACTATGAAAAGATTGTTTGGTTTGTTTTCCAGCTTGACAAGCATGGCATAATTGATCTTTTTCGAACTTAAGTTCTGGCAGTCCCTCAACTAATTGCTTTCTTGCCAATTTGGCCAGGAGGTCCATGCTTACATGACCAAGTCTCTTGTGCCATAGCTAGGAATTTTCTTCCTTTGACACTAAGCATACAGTTTTTGAAAATTTCTTTTCTAGATTCAGCATAAAGACATTATCAATACGAGGGGCAGTTAAAATCAACTTATTTGTTTTACCCTCGAATATTTACATCCAGTGTCATCAAATATAACTTTTCTCCCATTATCACATAGCTGAGCTACGCTGAGTAAGTTATATTTGAGTCCGCTGACTAGGGAGACTGACTCAATAGTAGGATTACCACCAACGGTTCCTGACCCTACTATCTTACCCTTTTTGTTGTCTCCAAAACTTACGCTTCCACCTCGTTTACGTACAAATATGATGAACTGAGTTTCATCACCAGTCATATGCCTCGAGCATGCGCTGTCAATTTACCACATCTTTGACTTCTCAGCACACCTCAGGCTTACCTGCAATATAGCTAGTTATCTTTAGGTACCCAAGTCTTTTTGGGTCCTTGTTTGTTAGGCTCAGCAGGTAAAACATCATATTTAAGCTTATGACGACACACTTGGACAGTGTGTCCATTTTTCCCACAGAAGTCACAGCTGACCTTCCATTTAGGATATCTCTCTGACTGGTCAGAACCCCAGTGCTGAGCATGCCAGCACACCTTTGTGGTGTGTCCTTTCTTCCCACAGAAGTCACACTAGACATTCCGCTGAGGATTCCATCTCTACTGACTAGTACTTCGGTACTGAGTGTTCAGAGGAATGTTTCTTTTATTAGGAACCTTGAGTTGATTTTGAATAGATGTGACATCCTTTCTCAGTTTCTTAGAATCTGATTGGACCTCAGAGACAAACTTTTGCATAATTTCTACGTTGCTATGCAAAGTTGAGTTGTCTTGGAGAAGATATCGAAGGTCACTCAGTTTGACCTCCTCAATCTCGTCACATCGCTTGCTGAGTGCTCTAACCTTCTTGTTACACTTTTTGATAAGTGTGTAGAGGTCACTCAGGGCATTTATCATTTCATTTCTGAGCAGGGGTAGTGATATTACCTCAGTTGAGTGTGCCTCATCGTCAGATGCAACGGAGGGGTCAGCATGCTCAGAAACACAAGGCTCAGCAAGCTCATCTGCCATGAAGCAGATCTTTGCTGACTCAGTGGCATCGTCTCCTCATGATGATAACTCATCACTATCACTCCAGGTTGCCACCATTGCCTTCTTGCTGTTCTTCTTTTCCTTCCTCAAGGTAGGACAACTTGATTTGATATGGCCAGTTTGATGACATTCAAAGCATGTGATTGGCTTTGAGCTGTCCTTCTTGTACTTGCTGTCGCTGGACTCAGCTTTGTACTTGTCAAACTTCTTGTAAGGCTTCTTTGAATACTTATCATTCTTTCTGAACAGCCTCTTCATTTTTCTAGTGAACATGGCCATCTCTTCATCGTCTGTTGAGCTCCCGTCAGTGGAGTCAGCTTTCATGATAAGAGGCTTTTGCTTCTTGTCCTCAGACTTCTCCTTCACCTCAAAGTTCTTCATTGAGATCTCATGGGTCAGCAAAGATCCAATGAGTTCATCATACTTGTAGGTGGTCAAGTCTTGAGCTTCCTCAACAGCAGTTTTCTAGGCTTGCCAGCTTTTAGGAAGACTCCTCAGTATCTTCTTGACTAGCTCTTCCTCAGTAAAGATCTTGCCAAGTCTTTTGAGCTCGTTGATAATGTTTGTGAATCTTGAGTTCATTTCAGAGATTCCTTCATCATCATTCATTTCAAACAGCTCATATAACCTCATGTGCTGGTTCACCTTGGACTCCTTAACTTTGTTGGTTCCTTTGTAGGTGACCTCCAGTTTCTTCCAGATCTCCTGCGCTGACTCACAACCTGAAATCTTGTTGTACTCTGCAGCATATAACGCACAGTGAAGCATGTTTATAGCCGAAGTATGATTTTGTAGCTTATTGAGATCATCCTCTGTCCACTTAGTCTCAGCTTTAACAACCGTTTGGCCGTCAATAGTTTCAACAGGAACAAATGGGCCTTGGACTATAGAAAGCCATGCACTCATATTCGTTGCCTGAATGAAATTTTTCATTCTGTTCTTCCAAAAGGTATAGTTAGACCCGAAGATCAGAGGAGGCCGAGTAATGGACAGTCCCTCAGGAAGAATCTGAGTTGTCTGATTTCCTGGGAGGAAACGAGTGCTGTTCTCAGCCATTGTGGGGATCAGCTCAAGATAGTTATATCTTGCTCAGTGAGCTTTTAGGCTCTGATACCACTTGTTGGTCCTTTATAACGTGACAAGGTTAGTTCCAAAGGGGGGGGATAGGAACTATTTAAAATTTTATCCGTTAAGGCTGACTTCTTTTCTTAAGAAAAGGTTTACACAGCGGCGCTAAGTAGTTTTAAGACACAAGCTTAGTCAACTTGTGACTAAGTCTGTTTCTTTCCTTGAGTCAGGAGATACCACTTAGAGTCTATTCCTGAACTCAGCTTCTTAGTGCACTCAACTCAGCGTGAGTTCGTTACTTAGTCAGTTTTATAGCAAGCAATATATAAAGGAGTTTAAGGGTTAGAAATATGTTACTCAGCAGACATATCCTGGTTCGGCCTCTCCGCCTACGTCCAGTCCCCGGAACGCGTTCCGAGCTTTTTGAATTCTCTACTGAGCTCTTTAAAGGTAGAGCACGAAATCTTTTACAATAGAAGTTGAGTATACAAGAGTACCTTCCTTTATACCTCTACTCACTCCTATAACTACCGCTGAGTACTATAACCGAGTACTCAGCCTCTCCTTTCTATTCTTCTAGAAATGATAAAGTGTTTGTCCTAAACAACAATTGCTAAGACACTTTAGATGATTGGAATCACTCTAGACTTTTACACAATGATTGGAAATTGGTGTAAGATTTTGCTTTGCTTTTCTCACAGAACTTCAAGTATGAATTTGGTCAGCGTTACGACTAATTGAAGATCTGTATCGAATGAAGAAATTGAGAGGCCTTTATATAGTGACACTTCAAGCACCGGTAATTTCGAATTTCGAAATAACCGTTGGAGGCTAATGGCTTCCTGTCGTTGTCACTCAGGACGTGCTCAGTGTCGTTGGCCAATGAGATTCTTGCATCTTCTGTCTACGGCAGTGCTCAATAGCTTTTCGTCAGATAAACAGAATGTTTCGACATTTACGGCAAAGTCTTCCAGACAGCTTCCTGCGCCTTCTGAACTTTACCCAAAGTAGAAATACTTTGTCTATAAGTTGGTTCTGTTCTACCGCTGACCTGACTGCATTGTCGCTCAACTCAGCAACTTCCTCTTGAAGCTTTTGATAGAAGGCTTCTCGATCCTTCTTCATGCTGAGTCGTCGTTTCACTTGATACGACTGCGTTTTATCTTCTTGGTCCGTGAGGTCTTGATCTATTGACTTGGGCTTGACTTCCACTTATGGGCCTTTAGACTTTTTATCTTAATGTCTTATAAATCAATAAACTCAACATTGAACAAACACATTAGTGTGAATAAATCAAAGCATTTAAATTTAATGTGTTAGAATATTTTTTATCATTTACTTAAATAATTTTGTCAAATCAAAATCATGTGGAAAGGTGTTTCAACAAACACCTCCGCCATGCATATCGCACAAAATCCCGTCTTCCACGAACGCACAAAGCACATTGACATCGACTGCCATGTGATTCGTGAACGAGTTCAAGCCGGGATCATCCGTCTCATGCCGATCTCTTCCACTTTACAACTCGCAGATCTCTTTACGAAGGCCCAGCATTCACCGCACCTCCGTTTTCTCATTGACAAACTCGGTTTGAAGAATCCCTATCAAGCCTAGTTTGAGGGAGACTATTACAGTAAAGAAAATGAAAGAACAAGGTTGAAGATGGAGTTCTGGAGTTCGGACTTCAAATGGAATGAGAGGAAGGAGAAGAGGCTTTTGGATTCTCAAGATTCAAGTTTACGTATTGAGAGAAGATATCATCTGACTCAAATACAGTAAACATAATAAATCAAAGGGTTAGTGACTTTTCACTTAACCAAGGGTAATCTGGTCATTCCGCAAGCTTGGAGGCTATTTTAGACTTTTACCCACATTGGAGCATTCTAGAAGAACCCCATCTCCTTGTGCTTACCCAATTATCCCCTAGAGTAATCACCACCATTCATCATCTCCTGATTTAATCAATGGTGGTGATTCATCCACTTGTTACGTCCTTTTTTACTTAGTCCCCAAAATTGCTTGCTCAATACACCTAATTACAAATATAAAATGTAATAGTTAGTTGTTTTTATCTTTAATGAGAAATACAAGATTTAGTAAATTCCTTACCTAATTCAATTTTTTATATAAGATGAAAGAGAAAGGAGAAGGTTACTGATTTATAGTCAATTTTTTTCGTTCTTCTCTTTTTCTTCCTTCTCTGTTATTCATCTTCAGTATTTCAGTGAATCTTTAATTGTTGATTTCCAAATTTATTAATATATACATGAATACAAACACTCTTTACACTTTTAGCTTTTTATACATAAATCAACAAAATTAAAAGTTAAAATGCCTTCTAAAATGAACTGATAGAATCAATTTAGTCCAAATTGGACTTTACCTATCAACTCATTAGTCATCTTAACAAACTAGTCTTAACTTTACAAATTTTAAATATTAAAACTGATTATATTTGATTAAGTTTTCAAAGTTTGTCTAACTTAAGAATTGAATTACATAAAATTCAGTTTAAATTAAATTAATCATATTTGTCAAAATTTAAAGGTTATTTTTTATAAATTAACTATATAAAACTATAAATTAAGGATAAAAATAAACCTAAAATTATCAATCAGGATCAACAAAATCAAATTTTATGTAACCACTCAGTTCTTAAATTTTAATTAAATTAAAAATACAATCAATTTTAATCTCTAAAATTTAAATTAACTTATGAAAATTTATGAAATTAAAAATATAATTGATATATAGAACTTAATTTCAACTAAATTGATAATGTTTGATCCCTTATTGATAGAATTACTAAAGGTTGAGTTAAGCATTCTTGGCATATATGTATAAAACGTGTCAAAAGCATAATGAAACGTGTCAAATGATAGTGAGGAATTAAAAAGTACGTGTCAAATAGCATTCATTGTGTTGTAAATTGTAATCCACATAACAGCTAGCAGATAAGTTAATTGTTGTTTTGAAATGTATATATATTTTGCAGATGATAATTCTTTTAAATTAAAAAATGGCAGCTGCAAGATATTTGGGAAAGAAAGAGTCCATGAAAGCTTCCCTTATGAAGCTCCATTACTGTTCTTCTCCTTATGTTGATTCTTCCGCCAGAGTTTCATCCACAACTACTCAGGTTATATCTTTTTTAGTTTTTACTAACAGTAAAGAAAAGTAGTAGGTTTTAATGTAAGAAATGAATTTCAGGAAAGAAGAGAAGAGGGGGATGAAAAATCAAGAACAAGAGAATATGTAGCAGATATTGGTAAAGAGGGAGTTAGGAAAGCAAGAGAGATAGCTGATGAAGCTAAAAAGAGTTTGGATGGAGCTTGGGAAACTGCTAAGGACAACATTTTAGATAGAAATGAGGAAAACTATAACATTAATGAGGAAGACCCAGTTGTTGATGAGATGAAGAAGCTAGATGGGCCTGTTGATACTGTTGCATATAGAAATATGGACACCAATCACAAACTTTGATCTTATCTTATATTTACATATTATATGTATATATTCTTGCTTGCTACTTTTAAGTGCTGGTCAACATTACAAGGGAAATGCACAATTTTAAGATATAGCGACCAAACATTAATCGGACTTGTCGCTAATACACGTTGACTAGTTTTCAATAACCAGTGCAAACTTTGTGGTCAGTTGTCATTACCGGCTTCAGTTGGTCGTTGAAGTTAGGCATTATGTTCGAGAGAAACAGTTAGAGGGTGTTTGAGGAGCGTTTAGCGTTTCACTCCAAACCGTAGGAAATATAGCGTTCGGTTCGGTTTATATAACCGTAGTGTTTAGTATTACTTTTTTTTTTTTGGAAACTGCAGCGTTTTGGAGCGTTTCACGAAAAATTTATATTTCGAGTTTTTTTTATAAGCAGCAGTTTGTAGTTAGTTGTTATTGACAGTTGTTATTGACAGAATTATCCTATTTATTTTCACAAAATATGTTTATTTTTTAACATTATTTACATTTCTACAACATAATTATCGGAAAACAAGATTTTGTTGCGTTAAATAAATTTTTTATTTTTTATATAGATTATTTTTATGAACTTGTGTATCACATTTTTTATTTTATAATAGGATAAGGTGTAAAAATATTTTAATATTGCCTTTTGTATAAGTTGGATAAAAAAAATTCGATATTTCATCGAATTTATAAATATTAATTTTTAATTTTATTATTAAATCATAAAAATAAAAAATATCTTTTTTAGAACTTCTGGTATGCGTAAAAAATAAAATATATTATTTTTTAATAATATCTAAAATCCATTCAATTTATCAATGTTAGAGATAAATTTTCTCTTAACTGTCAGCGTTATGTTTAAAATTGTACTATTTTAGATATTAAGAGGAAAATTATTTCTAGTTATGTGTATTTTTTTATATTTTTTTAACAATTTCATCGTTGATTAATTTAAAACATGTTCATTTTAGATATTTTAAACCCGAACAGTAACAGTTCAATATAATTTTACCAAATATTAGTAATTAAATAACTAATAATAGATAGCTAACAGCAACAGCTAATAGTTTGCTGTAAACAGTTAACAGTAACTGCAACAGTTATTAGTTAATGCTGAATCAAACAGGTCTTTAGTCGTTAACCCAATTAACTTTTATACCTTCAATAATAATTGTTCTATTTTATCAGTAATTAATTAACTAAAATAGGATAAATAATTTATTAATTTGCATATTACTATTTAGGTGATTTTCAATAAAAAATTTAATAAAATTGAAAAAACTTAGTGATCAATCAAATAAGTGTTTGAAAGTTTTTGAATTTTAAGGCTTTGAATAGTAGGTTTTAAATGATTTATTTATTTTGTTTTTTTCAAAAAAAAAATGATTTAATTTTTTTTTATTCTTAAATGATTTAATTATATATTAAAAATATTTATTAAATATAAAATTAATTTAATTTGTGATTTATTAAATTAAGTGAATTTTAATATTTAAAGCAGTGGAGAAATAATTGAATATATTTAATTTTTATATTTTTTTATAAAAATATGTTTAATTTAAGTAAATATTTAATGTTTTAATTTAAGTGTTTATTTTTTTTATAGAAATTGGGACAAGACTGAATAAGGGCGGGGTGAGCACCCATGACCCTGAACTGTCAAACTCGCAATATATTAAAAAAGAAAAAATGAGTGTTGGAACAAGAAAAGAGAAAGGAGAACAAACAAAAAGAAGGGGGAGGAGAAAAGATCCGAGGTTTTAATTTAAGTGTTTATTATTAAATATAATTTATATTTTTTTAAATAGCAGTGGGTTGGGTTATTAAATATAATTATATTTTCTATAATTATATGCAAAATAATAAGTTTATATTAATAAAATATTAAATTTAGTTTTAATTAAATTTAGGTAATTAAATTTATAATAATAAAATATTTTAATTAGAGGATTTAATTTTTTCTTAGAATAGTAAAATTTTAGTTGGAAGATAAATTTAATATAATATTTTAATTAAAGGATTTAATTTTTTCAAAGAGAACTAACTATTTAGTAGATATCCACAAAGTCGAATGATCGTAGTGATTTTAGAAAATCCTAGAGGTCTGTAAAGGGCACACCATATTCGATGATTCAAAGTATTTACACACTACACTCGTGATGATTCATAGTAAGAATATCTCAGTCAGCTGTCTGATTTCTTTTTCTGTATGTGTGAGTCAAAAGTGAACCGAGGAGCTTTCGACATTTAATAATAAGCCATGCAATGGGATAATGGACAAAAATCGTACCATTCATAAATATTAGCACCGAACTAGAATCTAACTCTAAAATAACCTTTCGGAACCCTTTATCTCAAGCAAAGGACAATCCAAAATAGCGATCTCATAGTGCAACTAAGAACCCAGTGTTGGATTCAACTTTGAACCAAGTGCAGATGCATGGGATGATGAACAGAAATTGTGCCATTCATAAACATTAGCACCGTGCTAGAATCCAACTCTAAAATAGCCTTTCGGAATCCTTAATCCCAAGCGAGAGACAATCTAAAATAGTAACATCATAGTTCAGTTAAGAACGCATGATGAACAGAAATCGTGCCATTCATAAATATTAGCATTGAGCTAGAATCCAACTCTGAGATGAACAGAAATCGTGCCATTCATAAACATTAGCACCGAGCTGGAATCCAACTCTAAAATAAGCTTTCTGAATCCTTAATAACAAATGAGCGACAATCTAAAATAGTAACCTCATAGTTCAGTTAAGAATGTAAGATGAACAAAATTCGTGCAATTCATAAACATTAGCACGGAGCTAGAATCCAACTCTAAAATAACCTTTAAGAACCTTTTATCCCAAGCGAGAAACAATCCAAAATAGTGACCTCATAGTTCAGCTAAGAACGCCAAATCCTCTTAGCCAACATCCATTAGAGTCTCTGATCAGACCTCCTGCAGCTGATGTCGCTGATGTCCCTGGGTTACCTTTACTCGGTCTATCAGTGTTAACTTTTAACCCAACCCGGTTTCGGGATCTCCACTAAACCCATGTCATCCTCTTATCTGGGATGAGATCCTCAACATTTTTCACAAAAACTTCACGAGCTCTAGTTAAAATGAAATTCATTCTCGATTGAGTAAAGGATGTACCTTCGAATATCCACTGGTTTCTCCACTTACAATGCCACCATATACCCATCGAGAAGATAGTTCACCACAGAACTCCATACCTCGACTCCCTATTCTACAGATTTACCCGTAACTAGTCTGTCCAAACAACATTAAAAAAACACAATGTGAAAGAAAACGGGAGAAGCTACTATCAGCACAACTAAACTCGCGGGTAGTCACGAAAAGTGTGTAGCAAAGTTTCCTCTAATCCGTAAAGCGCATAACTCGTGTCTACAGTTAACAAACGCCTCCCTCTTTCCACATTACAAAGGACCGCACCTTGCTCCACTAGCCAAACGAACATCTGAACATGTTTCGTCGGTCAATCCAACCATCCTCATATTCGTCGGTGATGGGATTCTTGTTTTTCTCCTCTAATGGCTCTGATCGAAAAATAAAGTAGAATGCTAGAAAAGAGGGAAGCAGATCGGGGGAGGACGAATAATAGATAACATGTTACATAATCAGAGTTCTGTATAGTTGACTTATGACTAGGCAAGAAGGAGAAAATGACTTGCCTCAAGTGGATACTGGATGCTCTGTTTTTTCACAGTAAGCTTAGAAGACGATGTTTGGAAGAGAGCACATGAGAGAGATGTGGGAGAAAGAGGAAATGTGAGGTGCCAGTTGGGGTAAGATTTACTATTTTAAAAATATAATACATTATAAAATCTAAAATAAATGAAATGATAAAAATGCCCATTTGACCATTTGACTTTGACTGTCACTTTAGATTGTTTAACACTGTTAGTCTTTTTGAACAATGTTTACTAACAGAATCAACCTCAACGTACCTATTTGTCAACTTTTAAACCACATAGTTTATGTCTGAAAATTGGTCAAACCACGAGGTTTGTTTTTATACTTTTCCCTAAAGTATATATATTATGATTTATGTGTTATTTTTATGAAATTGAAGTTGCTATTAATAAGTATATTTTAAGTTTGTTTATTGGTAAATTTTGGTTTGTTTATTTAATAATAATTTATGATTTAATATGTTGGAAATCGATTGAGTAAAGATATTAAGAAAATTGATGATGTTGTTGTTTATATGATTTGAATTAAAGTCCAGAAATGATTTTTATGAGTTGTGATATTTTGAAAGACAGATTAAATGATTTTGTTCATCTAGGATTGCTCAAGTAGTAGTTAAAAGCCTATACATCATTGCAGTATGGTCAGAATGCACGACTGGCAGTCCTAACATTAGGTAATGAAATGTATATCTCGATTATTGATATTGTTGATGTTAGGATAAATTAGGCAGGTGGAATTCGAGGATGATATGAGTTTTCTATTAAGTATTTTAATATACTAATCTACGTTTTGGTAATGGTTGATAATTTGAAAAATAACATTTAATAGCAAGCTTATAATATTTTAGTTGCAGATTTTGTTAAATAAATAATTTGAGTATGGGATGTTTGGATAAAAGTTTATTTCACGTTATTAACTTGATTTTTTTTGTTAAATTATATATATTTATATAATTAATTTGAGTACATTATATTATGAAATATAAAACTATTTTGAGTATTTTATTATTGGTATCATATTCGAGAATAGTGATAGAATTAAATATCGAATAAATTTATTGTTGTCTTAATTAGTTAAAAGAAATCTAGATTTCTAAGTAGAACTACATGTTTTTGATTCCTAATTTAAAATTTTAAAAGATGTTGCATTCAGAATATGTAAGAAGTGTTGGAAATAGGGCCAAGGTATAACAGTGGAAATATAAAAATTTTAGCCTACTTTCTTTTAACCATAGGATCCGTTAATCGTTATTTCATATAAAGAGGGATAAGAAGATATACCTTTCGATGATCAATCTACCGTTGCAAACGAAGTGCCCACAACTTCAAAGGAGATGTAAACTGTTTACCAATCTGCCCCTATTCGAAATAGACCTTCCAGACCTCCGAACGACGATCCCTTCGGTGGAAACGTGGAAGAATGTGTCTAGAAGCTACTGTCCAAAATTCACGACGATCCGACGGTTCAATCTCCGAGAATCCTCGAAATAGTGAACTGACCTGATGTAGGCGAAAAAAAACGAATTTCTCCCTTTTGATTGTTTTTCTTCTTTCGTGAACACGGTGAGGTTAAATTAGAATCAACCCTTATGAGATGTAACCAAAATATATTACCTCTAATTAACCAACATAAGATCAAGGAGAAAGAGGGATGAATTAGATTAATCAATCGATGGAATGCCGAATGAATTCTTGTCCACGAACTTGGGGATGGAATTCACTTTCTCTCTCTAGCTAGTAGATTTCGAAAATCACAAGGGATGGGGCTAGAGTGTGTATCGAAATTCACTAGGTAAGGGGTATATATATTATCTTGTCTCTAAACCCTAGTTAGATAGGATTAGGTTACTTAATAGCAATCCAATTCGGAATAGGATTTCTAATTATTATCTTACTATATATCTAATATAATTAGGATAATAATAAGTAACCTGGTTAGATAATAATAGGAGGACATTAATCCAATTAATAACTCCTAACTTGATTATCTCTTAATTAATTTAATTTCACAATCCTAATCCAATTAGGAAGAGTGGAATAAATTAATTCCATTCCTTTAATACATATAATTTCGAACCCCCTTATCCATGGGCCTTACTGGGCTCAACTGGGCTTCCATCTATTAATCAGATCCATCTCTCTTTTGTTTCCAAGTCTTATGTGTGATCCATTAGGTCCTTACTACTTCTGGCCGTATGCAACTATTAAATTAATTTCTCCAAGAATTATATTTAATCCTTGCATAACGGAATGATGAACAGAGCATGTTATCGGCATGTCCGTAATCATTCCCCCAGAGTCCGTTAAGAAGACAGGTTGATTCTGCCGTTAACCCTTCTGTATTAGTTACAGTATAATTCGATCCTTTATCAACTACATCCTTGAACTGAATCTTATGACTATGGATGATGTCAAGTCATATATAGCGAGACGTTCGTTTTACTTGTACAGGTCGAGTCAACTCAAATAGATAGGTTAAGTGAAATCTGTATTTCTACTCTTAAGCTATCACCTTGCAAGGATTTAGAGTCGAGTCTTCCACAAGCGATCCTTGGACGTATCTCCCATTCGTCGAGAGTGATAAATGCTCAATCCAATGTATAACTACCCTGACATTACCTCCTGTGACACCCAACCTTTGCAGTTCACACCCCAGAGTCATCTCTGTTAAGGATCGTGGGACCACGCGATCAAAGTCTCACATTCAGTAATTCAGGATGACCAATTAACATTCCTTTGAGTCTGAGGATTATTTATACCTATTAATACCAATGAGATGAACAGGTGACAAGGACGAATCTACCCATCCTGTTATCTCAAATCGGATCCTCAATCCTAATGAACGACGTTTCATCGGATCTATGTAACTGTCCAGATATCTATATATGTGAAGCTTGTGAGATCAGCTTTCTGTCGGACAGAAGACATTGTTACATACAAGTCTCAACAGTGATATGTCAATCCTAAACATCTCACTTGACTTGGGGTGGTTTTAAGTTTATTAGTTTATTATAAAGTCTTGTCTCACTTCATGCTTGTATGAACACTTTATAATCACTTTAAACAAACTTACGGATTTCCTTTTATTAGACTTTATTTAGTACTGTAAAAGGGTTTGCCTTTATATAGTTATCAAACATATATCTTATTAAAACAAATGATATAAAGAACAATTCATTTACAATAAGTTTGCATCCTACAACCATTGTCTTTAGGACACTAAACCCCAACATACTCCCACTTGGACTAAAGCCAATTGTTTCTAAAACTTATCCCAGTAGAAGTCAAATGATGATCATGTACTTTCTGGGCTAACGGCTTTGTCAACGGATCTGCAACGTTGTCCTCGGTAGGTACTCTTTCTATTCTCACATCTCCTCTAGCCACAATCTCTCTAATGATGTGGTATCGCTTTAGGTAGTGTTTGGATGCATTATGAGACCGTGGTTCCTTTGCTTGCGCAATGGCTCCATTGTTATCACAGTACAGAGTAATGGGATTGACAATGTCAGGCACCACTCCTAGTTCTGTAATGAACTTTCTAATCCAAACCGCTTCCTTTGCCGCTTCCGCAGCAGCGATGTACTCTGACTCGGTCGTAGAGAAAGCCACGCTTCCCTGCTTGGAACTCTTCCAACTGACCGCGCCCCCATTCAAGATAAACAGGTATCCTGATTGGGATTTAAAATCATTCTCATCTGTGAGATGACTAGCGTCTGAAGATCCTTCAATTTTCAGATCTCCTTCTCCATACACTAGGAACATATCTTTAGTCCTTCTCAAGTACTTAAGAATGTTCTTGACGGCAATCCAATGCTCGTCTCCCGGATTCCCTTGGTAACGACTCGTTACTGATAACGCGAACGCTACGTCAGGTCTAGTGCATAGCATAGCATACATAATCGAACCGATCACGCTGGCATACGGGACTACAGCCATGCGTCGTTTGTCATCATCAGTTTTAGGACATTGATGATTGTTTAACTTCACTCCATATACCATGGGTAAGTTACCTCGTTTCGATTCAAGCATGCTAAACCGATTTAGCACCTTTTCAATGTATGTAGCCTGTGAAAGACCAAGCAGTCTACGCGATCTATCTCTATAGATCTTTATACCAAGTATATAGGCTGCTTCACCAAGGTCTTTCATTGAGAAGTTACCGGATAACCATACTTTTACCGATTGTAATAGAGCAATGTCATTTCCCATTAATAGTATATCGTCCACATATAGTATGAGAAATGCTATAGAGCTTCCACTTGCTTTCTTGTAAATGCAAGCTTCCTCGCAATTTTGTTCGAAACCAAATTGTTTTATGCTTTCGTCAAAACGCTTATTCCAGCTTCTAGATGCTTGCTTGAGTCCATAAATGGATCTCTGAAGTTTGCAAACTTTATTTGCATCCTTTGATATGAAACCTTCAGGTTGCATCATGTATACATCCTCAAGCAGGTTTCCGTTTAGGAAAGTTGTTTTCACATCCATTTGCCAAATCTCATAATCAAAATGAGCGGCAATTGCAAGCATGATTCTGATTGATTTGGACATAGCAACGGGAGAGAAGGTTTCGTCATAACCAACGCCTTGTTTTTGACGATATCCTTTCGCTACCAACCTAGCTTTGTAGGTGCTAACCTTTCCATCCATGTCAGTCTTCCTTTTGAAGATCCACCTGCACCCGATGGGTTTTATTCCTTCGGGTGGATCAACCAAAGTCCACACTTGGTTAGTATACATGGAATCCATTTCAGAATCCATGGCCTCAAGCCATGCTTTAGAATCTGGACTAGTAAGAGCCTCTTCGTAGTTTTCGGGTTCGTCGTCTAGCACGGGAACCTCATCATCATCTCCCACTAGAAAACCATATCTAACTGGGAGTTCATGAATTCTTCGTGATCTACGAATAGGTGCCACTGGAGTCTCATCTAATGGGACTTCTTCGGGTACTTCAACCGCTTCTGTTGTTTCAGCCGGCGTCTCTTCCTCTTGAACTTCGTCGAGTTCAATCACGCTTCCCTTTTGTGTTTCTTCGAGAAACTCTTTCTCTAAGAAGGTTGCGTATCTGGATACTATTACTTTCTGATCATCTGGATGATAGAAGTAATACCCTACGGTTTCTTTGGGATATCCAATGAAGAAACATTTATCAGATTTAGAATCTAATTTGTCGGACGCAATGCGTTTGACATATGCCGAACAACCCCATACTCTCATAAATGAGAACACAGGTTTCCTACCAACGAACAATTCATACGGTGTGGAACTAGCGGATTTAGTTGGTACTCGATTTAGGATGAAGGGGGCAGTTTCTAAGGCATAGCCCCAGAACATCTTTGGAAGTAAGGCCATGCTCATCATGGACCGTACCATATCTAATAGGGTACGGTTTCTCCTCTCGGATACACCATTGTGTTGTGGTGTATAGGGAGGTGTCCATTGCGAGCATATCCCACATTCAGTTAGATAATTCAGAAAATTATCAGAAAGATATTCGCCACCTCGATCGGATCGAAGCGTCTTTATTTTCTTTCCTAATTGATTTTCTACTTCATTCTTGAAGCATTTGAACTTGTCAAAAGCTTCTGACTTGTGCTTCATCAAGTAGACATAACCATATCGAGTATGGTCATCTATGAAGCTAATGAAGTATCTGAATCCTCCTCTTGCTTGGACTAACATAGGACCACATACATCCGAATGAATGAGTCCTAGAGTGTCTGATACACGCTCACGTTTATTGCTAAAGGGTGTCTTTGTCATTTTACCTTTTAAACATGATTCACATGTTTCCAATGATTCCGAATCAATTGAATCTATAAGCCCATCTGAATGAAGCTTTAGCATGCGTCTCTTGTTTATATGGCCTAAACGACAATGCCACAAGTAAGTTGAATTATCTAGTTTATGTCTTTTGGTATCAATTGCAAAAACAGGAGTTTTATCATCTAACACATAAATCCCATTTTGTGATATTCCTGAAAAATAAAAGATCGAATCTTTATAAGAATTGCAACTATTGTTCTTTATCGAAATATAGAACATACCAGATGTTTGGAGTACCGGCTTTTCCCTTCTGGAGGGTAGCTCGGTACAAAGAACAATTTCTCTTCCAATGCCCCATGTCACCATAATAGTGGCACTCTCCTTTGGGCTTCTTAACTTCCTTTCCCTTGGGCACATCTTTCTTACCTTTCTTGGGATGTTTAGGATTGGGAAAATTCCCTTTCCTTTTCTATGATCCCTTTATGACAATAGCCGGTATTGCCTTGCTTTTCTGAATATTGGGCTCAACTGACTTGAGCATATTTGCAAGCTCTTCAAGAGAGGTTTGCAAGTCATTCATCTGATAGTTCATGATGAACTATGAATAACTCTTTGGGAGGGATTGAAGAATTAAGTCTACACTTAGTTCGTTATCCATCGCGAATCCAATAATAGAAAGTTTGGTAATATAGCCAATCATCTTGACACAATGTGTCATGATTGATGTGCCCTCTTGCATCCTGCAACGATATAACCATTTGGATATCTCGTAGCGTTTGCACCTGGTTCGTTTCCCAAACAATTCCTTTAGGCGCATGATGATGGAACAGGCATAGTTGCCTTTGTAATTCCGATGTCATCGATGCAAGTATGATGCATCCGGCATGATCGTCATCAGCCTTGTGCTTCTTGTAAGCATCGATTTCCTCGATGGGAGCATCATCCTCAGGGATAGGGGGTATCAATGTATCAAATACAGACCCTATTTTATCGAACTTCAAAACAATTTTGAGGTTGCGATACCAGTCGGTGAAGTTTGAACTATTCAACTTGTTATCGGTAAATGTATTTTGCAGATTGGTGTTAGTCATGATTTTAAGAGTGTTTCATTAAACTGGGAGTGAAAAAGAGTAAACGTATGTTATTCATTTGCTTTAAAGTATAACAATCTAAAATTATAGGCCTTTTAATTTATTTCAGATTGCTCCCACTATTTTGCCAAATTAATAACCCTCCATATTAATTCGAAGAATTTCACAAATCCTTTAGTGAGCTAGGATCCTAACTCCTGAGATTTCGCCTTAACTTTAGCCAACAAACTAGTCTCATTCGTTAGCTAGATTCATTCAATCAATCACATCTCGAATGTGACTCCTAGGTTATTGGGTTACTAACCACATTAGTAACTAATATGCCATTCATATTAATCCCAACCATTTTGCCCATTAGTGTATGAACAACATGACTTTTGCCAACCAATTGTCATACTCTAATTTAAGTATTACCCCATATTCATGAAAGAACTATTTTCGATAATCCAGGTGTTACCATAAGACCCCGAGCTTGACTTTTGCCAACAACCCAAAGGCCCCCAGTACTGCCGGCTGAATTATAATATTAGGGAGGGGCAATCGATTTTAATAACTTATTTATTTACTTAACTTTTTAATGAGGGATTTTTATTTAAGTCTCATAATCTAACTTAGTCTTGATTTGCTTTAGCATACATCAGACATACATTCACACATACATTGGCGTTATGGACATATCATCTAAATTATTCCGTCGAGCCAAAGACGGAATAAAAGGGCAAACCTAAGGAAATACTAACTATTACATATTTCTCTTTAGGTCCTCCGTCTTCTCCATGGCGCCTTGAAAATTACACATTAATTTTCTATACTACTAAAGAAAACTTCAATTGAAAATTGAAGGGAATAGATGAGAAGAGAAATTACAATAGATAGTAGAAAGGCAGGACGCGCAGGCCCTATTTCAAAAATACCAAAAGAATAAAAGAGGGTCCAAATATGTCCATAACTCCAAACATGCAAAGACTCAATTAAATAAATTTAATTGGTTGATTACATAACTTATTTATGTAATATTTATGTTAATCAAATTAACTCATCAAATTAATTCCCATCTAATTTTACTTCTAACCGTTTTGCATCTTTATATTAATTCTTAGATTAATATAACCATACAAAACTTCAATTATGCATGTCCCAATTATTTTGATTTCAATTCATTTAACGCTTTGATTTACAACTTGGTAAAAACAAACTTTTAAACGAATTTTCATTCGATAATCAAAACAGAAAACTATTAATTTCCGAAACATGTATATATATATTTTATATTCAAAACTAATTTTAAATTTCATATATATATCAGATTTTCAATACGGTTGAAAAGCAATTTTCAGAAATAGGAAAAACTACAATAGTTTTCCATTTTATCTTTAGAATCAATAAAACTAATTTTATTAATCTAACCATAAAACTAATAGATTTTGTTATAATGATTATCAACCGAAATAATTAGGAACATACGCATAATCTATTTCACTTATTTATCTTTAGAATTAATTAACCAAACAATTTGTTAATTAATCCTAACCATAAATATTCATTCAATCCTATTGAAAGCTTCTAAATTTCATATATGAAATAACGGATTTAACGATGGCTCTGATACCACTGTTGGAAATAGGGCTAAGGTATAGCAGCGGAAATATAAAAATTTTAGCCTACTTCCTTTTAACCATAGGATCCGTTAATCGTTATTTCATATAAAGAGGGATAAGAAGATATACCTTTCGATGATCAATCTATCGTTGCAAACGAAGTGCCCACAACTTCAAAGGAGATGTAAACTGTTTACCAATCTGCCCCTATTCGAAATAGACCTTCCAGACCTCCGAACGACGATCCCTTCGGTGGAAACGTGGAAGAATGTGTCTAGAAGCTACTGTCCAAAAATCGCGACGATCCGACGGTTCAATCTCCGAGAATCCTCGAAATAGTGAACTGACCTGATGTAGGCGAAAAAAAACGAATTTCTCCCTTTTGATTGTTTTTCTTCTTTCGTGAACACGGTGAGGTTAAATTAGAATCAACCCTTATGAGATGTAACCAAAATATATTACCTCTAATTAACCAACACAAGATCAAGGAGAAAGAGGGATGAATTAGATTAATCAATCGATGGAATGCCGAATGAATTCTTGTCCACGAACTTGGGGATGGAATTCACTTTCTCTCTCTAGCTAGTAGATTTCGAAAATCACAAGGGGTGGGGCTAGAGTGTGTATCGAAATTCACTAGGTAAGGGGTATATATATTATCTTGTCTCTAAACCCTAGTTAGATAGGATTAGGTTACTTAATAGCAATCCAATTCGGAATAGGATTTCTAATTATTATCTTACTATATATCTAATATAATTAGGATAATAATAAGTAACCTAGTTAGATAATAATAGGAGGACATTAATCCAATTAATAACTCCTAACTTGATTATCTCTTAATTAATTTAATTTCACAATCCTAATCCAATTAGGAAGAGTGGAATAAATTAATTCCATTCCTTTAATACATATAATTTCGAACCCCCTTATCCATGGGCCTTACTGGGCTCAACTGGGCTTCCATCTATTAATCAGATCCATCTCTCTTTTGTTTCCAAGTCTTATGTGTGATCCATTAGGTCCTTACTACTTCTGGCCGTATGCAACTATTAAATTAATTTCTCCAAGAATTATATTTAATCCTTGCATAACGGAATGATGAACAGAGCATGTTATCGGCATGTCCGTAATCATTCCCCCAAAGTCCGTTAAGAAGACAGGTTGATTCTACCGTTAACCCTTCCGTATTAGTTACAGTATAATTCGATCCTTTATCAACTACATCCTTGAACTGAATCTTATGACTATGGATGATGTCATGTCATATATAGCGAGACGTTCGTTTTACTTGTACAGGCCGAGTCAACTCAAATAGATAGGTTAAGTGAAATCTGTATTTCTACTCTTAAGCTATCACCTTGCAAGGATTTAGAGTCGAGTCTTCCACAAGCGATCCTTGGACGTATCTCCCATTCATCGGGAGTGATAAATGCTCAATCCAATGTATAACTACCCTGACATTACCTCCTGTGACACCCAACCTTTGCAGTTCACACCCCAGAGTCATCTCTGTTAAGGATCGTGGGACCACGCGATCAAAGTCTCACATTCAGTAATTCAGGATGACCAATTAACATTCCTTTGAGTCTGAGGATTATTTATACCTATTAATACCAATGAGATGAACAGGTGACAAGGACGAATCTACCCATCCTGTTATCTCAAATCGGATCCCCAATCCTAATGAACGACGTTTCATCGGATCTATGTAACTGTCCAGATATCTATATATGTGAAGCTTGTGAGATCAGCTTTCTGTCGGACAGAAGACATTGTTACATACAAGTCTCAACAGTGATATGTCAATCCTAAACATCTCACTTGACTTGGGGTGGTTTTAAGTTTATTAGTTTATTATAAAGTCTTGTCTCACTTCATGCTTGTATGAACACTTTATAATCACTTTAAACAAACTTACAGATTTCCTTTTATTAGACTTTATTTAGTGCTGTAAAAGGGTTTGCCTTTATATAGTTATCAAACATATATCTTATTAAAACAAATGATATAAAGAACAATTCATTTACAATAAGTTTGCATCCTACAACCATTGTCTTTAGGACACTAAACCCCAACAAGTAGCTTGATATAATATGTTTCTTATAATCTATTAGAAAATTTGATTAAAAATGTAATCAGTTATAAGATAATTTTACTAAATTAAAGGATGATAAAATTGATAAACTTTTACATTTAAAAAGTGATGGGTCAATTTCGTAGAAAATAGGTTCGCATTTTACACTTATACACGTTTGTTATCTCACCATCGTACCCGATGCCGTTTAGGATCGAACGTGACAACGGTACACTATTTAGTCATGCAAAACGAGTATTTTGTTCAATGATAGATGGAGAGATAAGGCCGCTTCCCTAATTCTTGGTTGGCGAGTTGGCTGGAAATAGATCTCTAATTAGTTTAGGCCAGAGTCTTCTGGATCTAGCTAAGGTTGAGTTATTTGTGAGAGTTCGATACTAGACGTTAGCAGATATCGTTGGTAAGATGATTGCGACATTAGTTTCCATTTGGGAATTTCTGTTCCTCTCAACTGTGAAGTGTTTCTCGACAAGACTATTGTTAGGTTGTTGTTTTGCTTTGGTGTCATGACGTTCGTGAGCTTTATGAATATTTATTCGCCGATCTCAACCGTTGAAGCGATATTTCTTATAACTGCTTGTGAGAAAGAAGCACTAATCTACCAAGGTATGCTTCCGGTATTGCTAATAACATCAATTCTAGTAAGGAGGTAGGCTTGCTTCCCTCTAAATCCATAGGAAGTCCATAGGGTCTTGGATTTGTGTTGCTCGTGTTCACATTTGATACATCGGTTTCCAGGCTCGAAGAATTCATGTTGCAATGATCCCAGGTCCACGCGCTCCACATCAATGATGACAAGGTATGTAGTTGTCCTTTAAAGGATCCATAAGTAAGTCTGAATAGATCTGAATGTTGTGTTCTGGATATATGTAAGCGTTGACGAGGCTTGGTTATGTGCTTAGTATGAATGCTTGCAAGATAAGAAAACACTTAGCGAATCCCCAACGAGGATACTCCAACCTTTAAGTCAGTTCTAATCTTTAGAGAGACAATATAAGAGTGAGGACTTTGTGTCTAATTAGGAGAAAGCTGACCCTCTGTTTGATTAGGAAGTTGAACCGAGATTTTCAACCTTCCCTATTTATCTAGCGATATCTACGCGCAACTAGGTATCATGTCCTATTTAAGGGATGAGTCCAACTAACGATAGAACTCCTAACTAAGCGAGAATTTCCTGTAACCTATGTTATAAGAGTTGAAGTTTCTAGAAAGATAAATAAGACATGCGACTATCGTGGGGAGAAAATCTGAGTCTGCTAATATTATCATTTATAAATGTGATTCAAAACAACTTTAATTTGTCAACTTTTTTATTTTGAAATTTTAATAAAAAAATAAAATTCAAATAAAATTTTGTATCCAGTTTTGAATTTAAAAGCCATTAAAAAAAAAGTAAAACTTAAATTACCCTTTTTTACTCGTAACATTTCATATTATCGATTAACGTATGTCTTTTTTAGTTTTTATTTTACAATTTTCGGTTCGAGTGTCATGAAACATCTTTTAAATGGATAATTTTCTATTAAAATTAGGATTCGAACTCGACATCTAACTTAAACGATTTGAGACCTGTAATCAATTGAACCAATCTTAATTAATTTAGGATAGCTTATTTAATACCAAAATGTGATGGAATTGTGGAATAACGTTCCATAAATTGAAAGGTGATAAATATAAATATCTAGATGAATCTTTTTCCTCTTTTATCAGTTGTCACTTAAAGATGGAAAGAATGAAAGACGAAGAGGAACATAGCTGTCTTTGAGTTAGCTAGCATTCTACTTTCTTTTTATATGGAAAAGACAAATTCTTACAGAATCCGATACACACTCTTTTTATATTTTAATTTTAGAATTCATAATTCACCTAATAAATAATTTTGAGATTAAAAGATTACACATAAAAGCCAACTAGTTGTTTTGTTTCATCACCAAGGGAAAGGACTATATGGCTTCTATATATATATAAAAAAAAAAGGACTATATGTTATAACATTTTTACGAATTATACTGTAATTTGTAAATAAATATATTTTCTTAAAAAAAATGTGTCTAATTTCACCTTAAATGATATTTCATTTACAAATTTGTCTCAAATTTACGCAAATGAGTACTTTTATTTTTAGAATACTTAAATGTATAATTTCTCAAGTTTAGACCTGAAAAACTAGAATGTGAAATTTGCAAGAAACAGTATTTATAAGTGACTTATCATTTGACTAGATAACTATAGTACTACTGCTATATAGACAAACTTGAGGCTAACTCCATCCTCATAAGGGCTGCCTCATATCCATAGATATCCTTTTGCTCCTATTACTGATTAATATGAGATAAATAGTCAATTTGTTTCGGTTCCATAATGAAATATTATATATAATTACTAACTAATACTCTTGTCTAATCCTGGATGTCCGCCAAACGGATTGCATTTTGTAGGGCCGGCTGTAAGGTGGACCGCTGCAGTCCGCTAGGCAGAATGATTTCAGCAGTCCACAAAAGTCCGCCAGTCCACCCGTAGCAGTCCCCTAAGCAGATTGCCCCAAATTCACATGATGTCTGCTATGCGGACTGCCCAGAGGGCCGAGCCATGGACGTGTTTGAATTTTATAGATTCCCAAACTCTGAAACACGTATCAATACAAAATGTTGAAAATCCTAATTGTTAGATTTTTCTATCCTCGTTTGTTAATTAGATTAACAAAGAAATTTAAAATTGGAATCAAAAGGTTTTGTTTTTCGAGTTTTAAAATCACTTGTTTTTATAAGAAATTGAGCTAGGAACATTCTAAGGAACAGAAAATTCTAGTGGAATTGGAGCCCGAACTTTGAAGTTTATTCATTTTGTAAAGCTTAGAATTTTACAATAGAATGTACTAGGAAATTCCAATGTCATATCACGTTTTCTTTTCAACATTTACTTACATTTCTTGCAAAACTGACGTTATGTATTAATCCATGAGTTGTATAAGCAGCTTAATAAGGCGTAATAAAAATCAATCCCCAAATATTAAGTAAAAAATGATATCCACGATCAAACATTGTTAAGTCGTCGATCATTTAAACGTGTGTCGACCTCAATCGAGTACATTAGACCATCTTCGTGAGGCAAGAGTTAAGGGTAATGGTTACACCTTAATATCAGATTGGTGGTTGGGCTTAACATGGACCTCTAGGGACTTAACATCTGCCATGCCAAGTGCTGAATAGATAGGGCTCCAGCCAATTATGACAGTATAGGCCTCCTTATAATGGCATTGTATGGCAGTACATAATCAACCATGAGGAAGTCTACTTTAGCCCTCCATTTTGGGTGTCTATCACAAATTTCTACTTTTAGCTTGATGCTACCTAATAGAGGAACGATGTGGTTGCTTATCCTGACTATGGGAGACATGGTTGGAATCAATCTGTTTGAGTCCATTTCTAAAGCCTCGTATGGTTATGATATTGGCAAAGCTTCTTGTATCAATAAATACGCTACTATAATGAAATTCTTGATTACCATGTCTATCACTAGAGCATCCTTATGAGCTTGCTTTGGGGTGCTCTTCAGGTTGCCAAATGAAAACAAAGAGCTTGAATCTTGGAGCCACTATCTATTGTTGTAGGTTCTTTTTATTTTTACCATATGGTATTCTAGTTGGCCTCTAGCGATCACATTGATGACGCCTTGCTAAACGTACTCTTAAATACGATCTTCCTACTTTTTGATGGTACAGCACGTAGAGTGTTGGTCCCTTATAACGTGACAAGGTTAGTTCCAAGGGGGGGATAGGAACTATTTAAAATTTTGTTCGCTAAGGCTGACTTCTTTTCTTAAGAAAAGGTTTACACAGCGGCGCTAAGTAGTTTTAAGACACAAGCTTAGTCAACTTGTGACTAAGTCTGTTTCTTTCCTTGAGTCAGGAGATAGCACTTAGAGTCTATTCCTGAACTCAGCTTCTTAGTGCACTCAACTCAGCATGAGTTCGTTACTTAGTCAGTTTTATAACAAGCAATATATAAAGGAGTTTAAGGGTTAGAAATATGTTACTCAGCAGACATATCCTGATTCGGCCTCTCCGCCTACGTCCAGTCCCCGGAACTCGTTCCGAGCTTTTTGAATTCTCTACTGAGCTCTTTAAAGGTAGAGCACGAAACCTTTTATAATAGAAGCTGAGTATACAAGAGTACCTTCCTCTATACCTCTACTCACTCCTATATCTACCGCTGAGTACTATAACTGAGTACTCAGCCTCTCCTTTCTATTCTTCTAGAAATGATAAAGTGTTTGTCCTAAACAACAATTGCTAAGACACTTTAGATGATTGAAATCACTCTAGACTTTTACACAATGATTGGAAATTGGTGTAAGATTTTGCTTTGCTTTTCTCACAGAACTTCAAGTATGAATTTGGACAGCGTTTCGACTAATTGAAGATCTGCATCGAATGAAGCAATTGAGAGGCCTATTTATAATGACACTTGAGGCACCGGTGATTTCGAATTTCGAAATAACCGTTGGAGGCAAACGGCTCCCTGTCGTTGTCACTCAGGTCGTGCTCAGTGTCGTTGGCCAATGAGATTCTTGCATCTTCTGTCTACGGCAATGCTCAGCAGCTTTTCGTCAGATAAACAGAATGTTTTGACATTTACGGCAAAGTCTTCCAGACAGCTTCCTGCGCCTTCTGAACTTTACCCAAAGTAGAAATACTTTGTCTAGAAGTTGGTTCTGTTCTGCCGCTGACCTGACTGTATTGTCGCTTAACTCGGCAGCTTCCTCTTGAAGCTTTTGTTAGAAGTCTTCTCGATCCTTCTTCATGCTGAGTCGTCGTTTCACTTGATACGACAACGTTTTATCTTCTTGGGCCGTGAGGTCTTGATGTGTTGACTTGGGCTTGACTTTCACTTATGGGCCTTTAGACTCTTTATCTTAATGTCTTATAAATCAATAAACTCAACATTGAACAAACACATTAGTGTGAATAAATCAAAGCATTTAAATTTAATGTGTTAGAATATTTTTTATCATTTACTTAAATAATTTTGTCAAATCAAAATCATGTGGAAAGCTGTTTCAACAAACTCCCCCATTTTGATGTTGGCAAAAATATTCAGTTGAAGAACTCAGTGTTGAGCTCCCCCGTGATAGTTGACCTTATATTGCTCAGGATACTCCCCCGTAAGGGTTGAGCTACTGACTTAGTTTTACTTTAAACATTTCAAGGTTTAATCAAGTAAGTCTAAGGTCAGTTTTCAGAAATAGGTCAGCTCATGGAACATATTCTTTTTAACTCAGTTTTTGCGGAAGATTTAGATATCATAGAGCGTTGAGTATATCTTTGTTCAATGTGTTTAAGAAGACATATAAAAGAGGTCAACTTATAGATCAACACAGCATACAATCATAGAGCAATGTAGACAATTAACACAGTTGATTTAATGAAGATGCGTTAGAGTTTATAACAAAACATAAGTAAGCATCACATAAGATTGGTCAATTTTTAAAAGGTAGATGCATGCATAGTTTTGTATTCAAGGTCAGCACAACAAAATTCATAAAGGAAAGACTACAAGTTTTTTTAAAATCTAAGTCTAGCAATCCTAGCTAAGTTATTTTTTCTTGTACTTGAGTTGGGCTTCATGCTCTTTAGCTTTTCCCTTTCCCTTGTATTTTTGCTGACTTCCTGAAGCTTCCTCTGATTGTTGAGTTCTTTGAGATTGTTCTTTCTCCCCCGTTTTGCCAGCATCAGCAGGAGGAGGAATTAAGGTGTCGTCAATGGCAGCATGAGTTAAGCGTTTAGAGAATGCCTTAAGCCTGCACGTTCTTTCATTAATGCCATAAAAAACAGGAACACCCTCATCCAAGACAGAACGTGGAATTCTGATAGCCGCGACACTGAGCATACTCATGATATATGCTTGAGACTTTCCAACCCAGTGTATACTGTTAGTGAGCATTGCAAAGGCTTGATGAAACATCTTTAGCAAGGACGTGTCAAAATACTGACGTTGAGCATTTGAGTGGCGCACGTGGTTGAAAGTAACTCGAGAGTACTTCAGAATTTCATTCATCTTGAGTTGGTCAGTTTCCATCTCTTCCTTACTCAAGTTGAGTAGACGGACAGCCTCACTGATTTGCTCAATTGAGCATTGGGAGGAGGAAGAGAGTTGCTCATTTGTTCTGGCTTGCTCAGTGTGAAGCTGGTTGAAGAGTTGATGAACTTCAGCAGAAGTTGCATACATTGTGTTCGCAGCTGACAGTTGGTGAAGTTGACCCTGTAGAGAGTTCATGTGATTGACCATGGTCAGCTGGAGTTCGGCCAGCTTTGTTATTGATTCCTGTCTGGGCTGTTGAGATTGAAGTGAAGTCATGACACTCAGAAGATCCTTAAGACCTTTGATTTCTGTGAGAAGCTGAGTGACAGACGAAAGCTGAGTTGGCTCAACAGGAACTGACCCAGTGGCATCGATAGTTGTTTGATGGAGGTCCTGGAGTAGAGCTTGAGCTGAGTCAATAATTCTACGACAATACTCAGAGGCATTCAGATACGAGAAGGATCCATCATTATTTGGCCCAGTTGCCGGAGTATGAGTAGAACCGGATTGTGGAGGTGTTTGGTTCTGCTCAATGTTAGAAGTGCCAGCATGATCAGCGGCTGGTCTTGAGTTTAGATTTCCAGTAGAAGCTGACTGGATTATATTCTGCACTTGTATTTATGGAAGAGGATGATCGGCAGAATTTGTTACTTGCTCAGAGTCAGGCTGAAGCTGACTGGATTTTGGAAGTTGAGGAAGTTCAGTATTGACCTGAGCAGGTATTTCCTTAGCTTGCTCAACATGTTGAGGAGCAGGAACTTCGAGCACTTGCTCGGGATCATCTTGGCTTAGGGAAGCAGTTAAGTCGGCATGTTCCTTAGGATTAGAAACAGAGGCCTGCTTTTCCTGTTGCTCTAGTGGAGACTCAATAGGATTAGAGAAGAACCTAAACTGCACATCTGATAGGTCAGTGATCTCATCCCTCAGAGGTGAGTCACTCATTAGATCAATGACGGGGGATCTATGTGCCTTCTTCTTAAGTCTTCTCAGTCTCTTGGTCTTTTGAGGAGAGGGGCCAGCAGGAATGGACTCAATAGAGTCAGTAGGTGAAGTTTCCCTTTGAACAGTGTGTTCCTTTGCTGTTGGCTCAGCTTCTTCTTCTTCAACCTGCTCAGTGTAGGTTGTTTCATATTGGTCAACATCTGACTCATGTTCCTCAACATTTTCTGTCTCCTCATTATCAAACTGACCACCCAGTTCTTCGTCATCTTGTTCACCCTGTGGTTGCTCAATATCAATGCCAAGACTTCGCACATAGTAGGAGTCTTCAGAAATGATAACTCCTAGTGGTGCTACGTTGATATGACTTAACTCAGAAGAGATTTTCTTCTTCTTCCTCAGTGGTTGCTCATCAGCGTCCTCTTTCTCTTCTACCTCAGGCTCAGCTTGCCTTTTGAGGTTTTCTGTGGACTTAGGTCCAACCTGACCTTGTTGAACTTGGGGCTTAGTTCCTCTGGACACGAACTTAAGCTTTTTAGGTGGAGAAACAGCGTCTCTAGAGGGGCTTTGAACAGCTTTCCTCTTTCTTTCCTTCTTTCCTTTACGGGTCTGCATCCCTTCAGTTTCCTGAACAGCAGCCCCTTTCCCTTTCTTGGGCACAATTGGTTGATCGTAGAATAGACCAAACAGTGCCGCTGCTGTGATCTCTGTTCCCCAAGTGTGGATTTCCTCAACCAAGATCACCCTATGATCCTTGAGGATTCTGGTGATAATGGAGCCTAGCCTAAGGGTTCCAGTACTTCTTTGAAACCCACCGATTATAAAGACAGGCATGTTGATCGGCGTATAGGTCAGCATGTGCCAGATGAAGCACTGCTCAAAGTTTGTCGCTGAGTTGGTGCAGTTGATCTTGGGGAAGAGGAAATTGGTCAGTATGTAATGGGCCATCTTCTAATGCTGACCCATGGAGGTACTCGAAATTTCCCCTATATGACCAGGAGGTTTACAGAACTCAACGGAGTAGTTGGTTTTATCTTGGTCACCTGATTTACGAAGTATTGCTCCTTCGTTTTTCAGCTTGAGAAGTGAGGCAAGGTAAGCAGGGTTGATGAAGATATACTTTCCTCGAACCTTGGTGACCATGTAGTCCCGATTATCATCCGCGGCTCTTAAGTTAGCGTAGAATTCCTTCACTAACTCAGGATAGGTAGCATCGCGGACTGAGAACAGCTCGGTCCAGCCGTTCTTTTTGATCCACTCACAGAAGGGTTGCTCAGCTTCCACAAACCCCTTTGAAAACCATCTAGAGTGGTCAACCTTATACCCCCTCACACTCTCGTAAACTAGAGAGTAGGTACGTTCCACGGGCTTTTTTGCCTTATCCTTCTGTTGTTTTTCTTTTGAGGAGGTGGCTTGGTCAGCCTTGGTTTGCTTCCTCGGTATGGTGACCTTTGAGTGGTCATGCTGAGCAGGAGATTGAGGGTTTTCATCGGAGCGATTATCGGTGTAACCGGCACCGGAGACATTCTGAGAATCTTTTGTCATGATTCTTAGAGAAGTTTGGGAATTTTTAGAGAAGAGTATTTGAATACCAGAAATTTCTAAGCGTAAAGAGATAAAAGTGGGAAATCATCCACTATTTATAGAGGTGTCGAGTTGATCTGAAACGTTGAAGTGGCCGTTTGACCTCGAGATACTCAATCGACAAGGATTCTGGCATTTACGACACATTCGACGCATGTATATTCTAATTATTGCGCTTACGTCATCCTAGGTGGCTATTTAATTCGCGTGTTTTGCATTAAGTTTTGCAACGGATTTTTACTCAGTGTTAGGGATTTCAAACGTTTAAAGTTCTGAGTAGTCAGTGTTATGCAAAGGAATAATTCGTATGCTTAGTAGCTCAGCTTAAAATAAACACTCAGCATGTATATTTACTCAGCATGTGATAGTTATTGATTTAGCATAACTCATTCAGCATAATAATTCACTCAGCACGTATATATCACATATTGTACTTGGAATTTATTGAAGTGGATTAAACATACCAATGGCTTCTCTAAGTATGTTGAATTGCTCACGAGCCAGTGGCTTTGTGAAGATATCAGCAAGCTACTCATCCGTTAGGACATAGGTCAGCTTGATCTCTCCCTTGAGTACATGATCTCTGATGAAGTGATGTCTTATGCTGACGTGCTTCATCCTGCTGTGCTGGATTGGGTTCTTTGATAGGTCAATGGCACTCTTGTTGTCACATTTGACTTCAATTGTTTTAGTCTGAACGCCATAATCTTCAAGCTGTTGCTTAATCCATAGGACTTGAGCAACACAGCTTCCAGTAGCAATCTACTCAGCTTCAGTGGTAGACAGGGCTACTGACGCCTGCTTCTTGCTGAACCAGGACACAAGACAGCTTCCAAGGAAGTGGGATCCTCCTGAGGTGCTTTTTCGTTCAAGCTTGTCTCGTCCGTAGTCAGCGTCAGTGTATCCAATAAGTGTGAAATCATGAGTATTTGGATACCACAAACATACATTCACTGAGCCTTGCAAATATCTAAGGATTCTTTTTACAGCTATGTAATGAGATTCCTTAGGGTTAGATTGATATCTAGAACAATAACATACTGAGAACTGAATGTCCGGCCTACTAGCAGTTAAGTAAAGTAGAGAACCAATCATACCTCGGTACAATCTGCTGTCTACTAACTTACCATTTTCGTCAGCGCAGAGGACAGTGTTAGTGCCCATAGGGGTAGCTATTGACTTGCAATTCTCAAGTTCATACTTCTTCAATATCTCCTTGGCATACTTAGTTTGACTGATGAAGATGCCATTTTTCCCTTGTTTGATTTGAAGTCCAAGGAAGAAGTTGAGTTCTTCCATCATTGACATTTCAAACTCAGTCTGCATCTGCTTACTAAATTCCTTGCACATTGACTCGTTAGTGGCACCAAAAATAATGTCATCAACATATATCTGAGCCAGTAGGGTATCTTTACCCTTCCTCTTAATGAATAAGGTTGTATCAGATTTACCTCTGACGTAATTTCTAGTCAGCAGGAAACTGGTCAGCCTCTCATACCAAGCACGTGGTGCTTGCTTGAGGCCATACAAAGCCTTTTTGAGTTTATAAACGTGGTTTGGGAACTTGGGATCCTCAAACCCTGGAGGCTGATTAACATAGACTTCCTCGTTTATAACTCCATTAAGGAATGCACTCTTAACATCCATTTGAAATAATTTAAAGTTCATATAACTTGCATACGCACATAAAATTCTTATAGCCTCTAGCCTTGCCACTGGGGTGAAGGTCTCACTGTAGTCAATACCTTCTTGCTGACTGTAGCCCTGAGCTACAAGTCTTGCTTTATTCCTGACCACATTCCCTTATTCATCCAGCTTGTTGCGGAAGACCCATCTTGTTCCTATGGTCTTCTGGCTTCTTGGCTTTGGCACTAAGTCCCATACTTCATTTCTTTTGAACTGATCAAGTTCTTCTTGCATTGCATTCATCCAGAACTCATCGTACTCAGCTTCAGTGAAGTTATTTGGTTCCTGAATTGAGACAAATGCTACGTTGCTGAGGTATCTCTTGAGTTGATTTCTTGTCATCAGGGTGTTTTCAGCAGCATCAAGAATGGCACTTTCTGAGTGTCCTCTTGGTATTCTGATCTCTTTTGGAAGAGTGATGTCTTGAGCTGGTTGTGTTTCAACAATCTCTGCAGGTGTAGATTGGTCATTGAAAACAATTTGAGTTTCGCTTTTACCTTTGGTCAACCCTTGAGGTAGTGACTCAGCGGCTGTTTCTTGGTCAGCGGGTGCTGAGTATGGATCATCCTCAGTCAGCTGCTTATCTTTTCCTACAGGGTTAGTTTCATCGAACTCAACGTGTACTGACTCTTCTAAGACCTGAGTTCGCTTATTGAAAACTCTGTATGCTCTGCTGTTTGTTGAGTAGCCTAAAAAGATAGCTTCATCAGCTTTTGAGTCAAACTTAGCTAGGCTGTCTTTGGTATTTAGAATAAAACATTTATAACCAAAGGCATGAAAGTATCCAATGTTGGGCTTTCATCATTTCCAAAGTTCGTAGGGGTCTTCTTTAATATGGGTCTAACTAGAGCCCTATTAAGTATGTAGCACGTTGTGTTGACAGCTTCTCCCTAAAAGTACTTTAGAAGCCTATGCTCACTCAGCATTGTCCTGGCTATTTCAACCAAGGTTCTGTTTTTCCTTTCAACAACCCCATTTTGTTGAGGCGTTCTAGGAGCAGAAAAATTATGGTCAATGTCGTTGGCTTCACAGAATTCAACAAACTGTTGGTTTTTGAATTCTCCACCATTATCACTTCGGATGTGAGCTAACTTAAGGTCTTTATCATTTTCAAGTTTTCTTACTAAAGTTGAAAACGTCTCAAAGGTTTCATCCTTGCTACTCAGCAAGATGATCCAAGTGTACCGAGAAAAGTCATCTACAATGACCAAGGAAAATCTTCTACCACCCAAGCTCAGTGGCTGGACTGGACCGAAGAGATCCAAGTGTAGCAACTCTAACGGACGCTTAGTTGAGACAATGTTTTTACTATGAAAAGATTGTTTGGTTTGTTTTCCAGCTTGACAAGCGTGGCATAATTGATCTTTTTCAAACTTAAGTTCTGGCAGTCCCTCAACTAATTGCTTTCTTGCCAATTTGGCCATGAGGTCCATGCTTACATGACCAAGTCTCCTGTGCCATAGCCAGGAATTTTCTTCCTTTGACACTAAACATACAGTTTTTGAAAATTTCTTTTCTAAATTCAGCATGAAGACATTATCGATACGAGGGGCAGTTAAAATCAACTCATTTGTTTTACCCTCGAATATTTTACACCCATTGTCATCAAAATAACTTTTCTCCCATTGTCACATTGCTGAGCTACGCTGAGTAAGTTATATTTGAGTCCGCTGACTGGGGAGACTGACTCAATAGTAGGATTACCACCAACGGTTCCTGACCCTACTATCTTACCCTTTTTGTTGTCTCCGAAACTTACACTTCCACCTCGTTTATGCACAAATATGATGAACTAAGTTTCATCACCAGTCATATGCCTCGAGCATGCGCTGTCAATGTACCACATCTTTGACTTCTCAGCACACCTCAGGCTTACCTGCAATATAGCTAGTTATCTTTAGGTACCCAAGTCTTTTTGGGTCCTTGTTTGTTAGGCTCAGCAGGTAAAGCATCATATTTAATCTTATGACGACACACTTGGACAGTGTGTCCATTTTTCCTACAGAAGTCATAGCTGACCTTCCGTTTAGGATATCTCACTGACTGGTCAGCACCCCAGTGCTGAGCATGTCAGCACACCTTTGTGGTGTGTCATTTCTTCCCACAAAAGTCACACTGGACATTCTGCTGAGGGTTCCATCTCTGCTGACTAGTACTTCGGTACTGAGTGTTCAGAGGAATATTTCTTTTATTCGAAACCTTGAGTTGGTTCTGAATAGATGTGACGTCCTTTTTCAGTTTCTTAGAATCTGATTGGACCTCAGAGACAAACTTTTGCATAATTTCAACATTGCTATGCAAAGTTGAGTTGTCTTGGAGAAGATATCGAAGGTCACTCAGTTTGACCTCTTCAATCTCGTCACATCGCGTGCTGAGTGCTCTAACCTTCTTGTTACACTTTTTGACAAGTGTGTAGAGGTCACTCAGGGCATTAATCATTTCATTTCTGAGTAAGGGTAGTGATATTACCTCAGTTGAGTGTGCCTCATCGTCAGATGCAACGGAGGGGTCAGCATGCTCAGAAACACAAGGCTCAGCAAGCTCACCTGCCATGAAGCAGATCTTTGCTGACTCAGTGGCATCGTCTCCTGATGATGATGACTCATCATTATCACTCCAGGTTGCCACCATTGCCTTCTTGCTGTTCTTCTTTTCCTTCCTTAAGGTAGGACAGCTTGATTTGATATGGCCAGTTTGATGAAATTCAAAGCATGTGATTGGGTTTGAGCTGACCTTCTTGTACTTGCTGTCGCTGGACTCAGCTTTGTACTTATCAAACTTCTTGTAAGGCTTCTTTGAATACTTGTCATTCTTTCTGAACAGCCTTTTCATTTTTCTAGTGAACATGGCCATCTCTTCATCGTCTGTTGAGCTCCCGTCAGTGGAGTCAGCTTTCATGACAAGAGACTTTTGCTTCTTGTCTTCAGACTTCTTCTTCACCTCAAAGTTCTTCATTGAGATCTCATAGTTCCGCAGCGAGCCAATGAGTTCATCATACTTGTAGGTGGTTAAGTCTTGAGCTTCCTCAACAGCAGTTTTCTTGGCTTGCCAGCTTTTAGGAAGACTCCTCAGTATCTTCTTGACTTGCTCTTCCTCAGTAAAGATCTTGCCAAGTCTCTTGAGCTCATTGATAATGTTTGTGAACCTTGCGTTCATCTCAGAGTTCCCTTCATCATCATTCATTTCAAAGAGCTTGTACAACCTCATGTGCTGGTTTACCTTGGACTCCTTAACTTTGTTGGTTCCTTCGTAGGTGACCTCCAGTTTCTTCCAGATCTCCTGCGCTGACTCACAACCTGAAATTTTGTTGTACTCTGCAGCATCTAACGCACAGTGAAGCATGTTTATAGCCGAAGCATGATTTTGTCGCTTCTTGAGATCATCTTCTGTCCACTTAGTCTCAGCTTTAACAACCGTCTGGCCGTCAATAGTTTCAATAGGAACAAATGGGCCTTGGACTATAGAAAGCCATGCACTCATATTTGTTGCCTGAATGAAATTTTTCATTATGTTCTTCCAAAAGGTATAGTTAGACCCGAAAAACAGAGGAGGCCGAGTAATGGACAGTCCCTCAGGTAAAATCTGAGTTGTCTGATTTTCTGGGAGGAAACGAGTGCTGTTCTCAGCCATTGTGGGGATCAGCTTAAGATAGTTATATCTTGCTCAGTGAGCTATTAGGCTCTGATACCACTTGTTGGTCCCTTATAACGTGACAAGGTTAGTTCCAAAGGAGGGGGGATAGGAACTATTTAAAATTTTGTCCGTTAAGGCTGACTTCTTTTCTTAAGAAAAGGTTTACACATCGGCGCTAAGTAGTTTTAAGACACAAGCTTAGTCAACTTGTGACTAAGTTTGTTTCTTTCCTTGAGTCAGGAGATAGCACTTAGAGTCTATTCTTGAACTCAGCTTCTTAGTGCACTCAAGCGTGAGTTCGTTACTTAGTCAGTTTTATAGCAAGCAATATATAAAGGAGTTTAAGGGTTAGAAATATGTTACTCAGCAGACATATCCTGGTTCGGCCTCTCCGCCTACGTCCAGTCCCTGGAACTCGTTCTGAGCTTTTTGAATTCTCTACTGAGCTCTTTAAAGGTAGAGCACGAAACCTTTTACAATAGAAGCTGAGTATACAAGAGTACCTTCCTCTATACCTCTACTCACTCCTATATCTACCGCTGAGTACTATAACCGAGTACTTAGCCTCTCCTTTCTATTCTTCTAGAAATGATAAAGTGTTTGTCCTAAACAACAATTGCTAAGACACTTTAGATGATTGAAATCACTCTAGACTTTTACACAATGATTGGAAATTGGTGTAAGATTTTGCTTTGCTTTTCTCACAGAACTTCAAGTATGAATTTGGACAACGTTTCGACTAATTGAAGATCTGCATCGAATGAAGCAATTGAGAGGCCTATTTATAGTGACACTTGAGGCACCGGTGATTTCGAATTTCGAAATAACCATTGGAGGCAAACGGCTCCCTGTCGTTGTCACTCAGGACGTGCTCAGTGTCGTTGGCCAATGAGATTCTTGCATCTTCTGTCTACGGCAGTGCTCAACAGCTTTTCATCAGATAAACAGAATGTTTCGACATTTACGGCAAAGTCTTCCAGACAGCTTCCTGCGCCTTCTGAACTTTACCCAAAGTAGAAATACTTTGTCTAGAAGTTGGTTCTGTTCTACCGCTGACCTGACTGTATTGTCGCTTAACTCAGCAGCTTCCTCTTGAAGCTTTTGTTAGAAGTCTTCTCGATCCTTCTTCATGATGAGTCGTCGTTTCACTTGATACGACAACGTTTTATCTTCTTGGGCCGTGAGGTCTTAATGTGTTGACTTGGGCTTGACTTTCACTTATAGGCCTTTAGACTCTTTATCTTAATTTCTTATAAATCAATAAACTCAACATTGAACAAACACATTAGTGTGAATAAATCAAAGCATTTAAATTTAATGTGTTAGAATACTTTTTATCATTTACTTAAATAATTTTGTCAAATCAAAATCATGTGGAAAGGTGTTTCAACTTAGAGAAGTAAATAGTTTGCATAAGATCCATATCCATTGCTAGCTGGATTGAGAGGACTGCTTTCCCATCCACCTAGGCTCCAAACAACGAGGAATGCTTGGAAATTTTGTTCGGTAGTAGGCACCTTAGACAATGTTTAGAGGAAGCAGTCCATGATTCCCCTTTCGATAATTTTTTCCACCTCAAATACGAGCTGCCTAAAGTCTTTAGTATCATGACCTTCACTTTTATGGAATTCATAGTAAGCTCCATTATTGCGACGCCTTAATTTTTTTTTAGCTTTTGGGAGTCGTCAATTTGTTGCTTGTTCTTTCTGCCTCTTGTGGTCCATGTCTCTATCTCCTTAGTAGTGATGTCTTGAGCTATGGTCCAGAGCTAAGCGGTCTTTCACGCTAGTGCTTTTTAGGAAAATGGTTGAGCCTGTAACCGTTCCATTTAATGAAATCCTTAGCCTATTACATTAAATATAGGAATGGTTTAGGTTGATCTTTGGTTAACTCTTGGGATATGACCTCACATCAGAAATTTGGTTCCATGGAATAAACAGCAACATCCGGGGTGAGGTTACGAATTTGGATTGGCACTTTATAAAACTGCTCGACCTATTTCTGAAGGGATTTTCCAGGCTCATAGACTAGATAGTTGAGATCCTGAATGGTTTTACTTTCAAGAATGGACGTGATGAAGTGTCAGAAAAACTCATTCACGATTTGATTAAAGCTTCATATGGATCTAGCGGGCAAGTACTTGTATCAGTAGGATGTTACGTCTTTCAGAGTAGTTGGGAAAAGTCAGCATAAAATGACATTTGTGGACGTAGTAGTTTCGAGCGCTCTTTTAGATTTTTTAGCATGTATTGTCGGATCTCCAATTTCATTGTCCTTTTCCAATGAGGGGTATTTGAAAACTCAAGGCATTGCAACCCCCCCCCCCCCCCCCCCGGGTAAGAGGCACGTACAAAGTTGGAACTCGTGTCTATGACCTCAGGAAGGAATTCGGGAATCCATATTTGAGCCTCCAAATGCGCTTCTTAGCTCTTTATAGCTAAGCTCCACCATTGAATTATTTTTTTATCGGGTGTTAGTTGTCTTTACTACTCGTGGAGGTGTCCTGATACATGGTTCTTCGATCTCTACGAGATCTTCACACGGTTGTCTTCCTCTCCCTTTGATGGCCTTCCCGAGATCCAAATTTGGGAGAGCCTCTCAAAGTTTTATTTATCTTAGGCAGGGATATAAATTCTTCTGAGTATCTTTGAGTTTTTTTGCTTTCGTAATGGGGACGTGGATAGAAATTTTGGGGATCTGCGATTCTTCAAAGGAACCTCAACCTCTTGGTTGGATTTCCTTCATTTTGATGGGGAGTTCAAACAGGTTGTCCCCTTTCAAGACACGCACGGGGGAGGGGGAGTGTTCTTCCTCGTAGGAATCTTTCGAGTTGCTTTCGTTGTAAGAAGAGGATAGTGATAAAGAGAGATTGCTCTTGCCTTTTCGAGGAGTTTGTTGTTTTCCACTGGTTTCCTCTGTATGTTTACCCTTCAGTATTTGGGTGATGCATTCATCCTCCAGGGATAGCTACAGACTGTATGTTATTTTGTTGAATAGACCATAAAGTCTTGTTCCTTGGTTAATCTAATAGCTTCTTTCAGCATAATTTAGCTTTTCTTATAGCTTAGTCATTGTTATAGCATTTTCGTTGGTGGCTTGTTGCATGATGTTGACGTTGTAAAACAGTTGCTTTGTTATAGTATCCATGAAGGCGATGTTGGTCGGGTCTAAGGATCCTAAACACTCATCGATATGTTTTTTTAGGGTCGATGGTGATTTGGAAGCGACCTAATGTATTTTTACTAGCATTTACCTGAGATTTTGAACCATGCATGTGATTCGAGGATGATGGGTTTGTTGTTATCTTGATGAAACGTGGTTGTTTATTGTGTTTGATCCATGATCACCGCACCAATTTGATACGATTGATTATGTGAACTGGTGTTTTGATGGCTAAAGGGATTTCTTCGATGCCTGAGATAAGACAGAAAAAGGATCAATGTGATACTGTTGACCGAAGACCTCACTCTGATGCCTAAGTTAGGAGATTATATATTTGAAGTGCAAAGCAGCTGAGAGTAATTGCAATAGCTAAGTGTGTATGTATTGTGACTCTAAAGTCGTATTCTATTGATAAGGAATTCAATGGTAAAACCACCAGCCGATGGAACTTTTTCTTAGATTCATCGAAGAACTTGTGTCATGTCCTCAGTGGTGGGTGTATTTTAAGTGGTTATCAATATATCTGAATTATGACTCCTTGATCTTAAGTGTGGTTGAAGGTTCTTGGTTCGGAGATGATTCAAAGAATGCTCTATTGATCTATGTATCCTAAAAAATGTTTATTTCTATTTATGAGGTGTTTGGTTGCAGCTTTTTGATCTCCTATTTGCATTTTCACTTTGAAAATGAGAGTTTTAGGTGTTTGGTTAGACACCTCATGTAGTTGAAAAGCAGTTTTTTATATAAAAGCAGTAAATCTCTGTTTTTTGGAAAAGCAGTTTTTTCAAACAGCAAACAACAAACTGTAACAGGAAATAGCAAACAGCAACAACAACAACAGGTAAAACAAACGGGCACTCAGTTCAATCTGGCCATCTTTCTTACTTCAAACCCCAATGTTAGTTTGAGATAAATACACGCGAGTTTTGATATATTTTGAAAGATATCAACCCCTATAATTATAAAAAGGCTAAAAAAGACTCGATATTAGTATTATACTACACCATGTGAAGCAAGAATGTGAATTTAGTACAGTCAAACCTCGATAAATGAATGTTCGATAAAGTAATAACCTCATTTATATAATAAAAAATTTCGGTCCCGACTTGGGCCAATGGACTAAAGTAATAACCTTGCTAAATGCATTAAGTAATAAAAATATTTAAATCTTTAAGGACCTAATGAAAATATAAATTAATAATTATTGAATTACATACAATATATATATATATATATATATATATATATATATATATATATATATATATATATATATATATATATATATATATATATATATATATATAGAGAGAGAGAGAGAGAGAGAGAGGCCAAATCTATTTATTGTTTCTTGGAATATATCTTCTATCTTTTATTAGAGCTGTCAAAATGAGTCATAACCCATTTATTGACCCATTTAACCCATCATTTAAATAGGTTAGGGTTGACCCTTTTATGGACTGGGTCATAAAGAGGTTGAGCCATTTAACCCATATAATAAAAGGGTTGAATAGGTTTTTGGCAGGGTCAACCCTATAACCCATTAGTTTTTTTTTTTTGAATCACCCATTACTTTCTTATTCATCTTAAAACAACCACAAATACTTATTCTTTAATATTAGTAGATTTGAATTATTGAATGAAATTTGAATTATTCCTCCACTAAATTAGAATTATTCTCTTCATATTATTCTTTTCATACTTATTCTTTAATATTAGTAGATTTTTCAATTGATTATATATAGTTTCCTTTGAAATAATATATTTATTTATTTATAAAATGTGAGGATGTGAGGCTGTGACGACAACCCAATAAATAATTTCATCAAAACATTCATTTATTTAATAATTAATAAATATATTTTTTTTATTTCTCATACAAAACGTCTAAAACAAAAAATAATATTCTCTAATTCCACGAAATATTAAATTATATATATTCTCAAAAGAAAACTTATAAAATTAAGGGTTAATTTAAAAAAACACATGGTTTCATAGATCAAAAATTCTAAAATTCAATAAGTTTCTAGAATTTAAAATTCCGAAATTCTAGAATTTTTTAGAATTTCATAGCTCTGGAATTTTTGAAATTTCATATTTCAAAAATTTCAAAAATTCTGGAATTTCAAAAATTATAGAATTTCAAAAATTCTGGAATTCCAGAATCTGAAGAATTCTGGAATTCCATAATCTAAAGAATTCTAGAATTCCAGAATCTGAAGAATTCTGCAATTCTAGAATCTGAAGAATTCCAAAATCTGGAAATTCTAGAATTTCAAAAATTCTGAAATTCTAGAATATGAAAATTCTGAAATTCTAGAATTTCAAAAATTCTGGAATTTCAGAATATCTGAAATTTCTGAATTTTTGAAATTCTGAAATTCTAAAATTCCAGATATTCTGAAATTCCAGAAATTTTGGAATTTTGAAAAATTCTAGAAATTTTGGAATTTTGAAAAATTCTAGAATTTCAGAATCTGAAGAATTGAAATTCTAGAATTTCAAAAATTCTGAAATTCCAGAGTATGAAAATTATGGAATTTCAAAAATTCTAAAATTTTAAAAATTCTAGAATTTCGAAAATTTTGAAATTCCAAAATCTGAAATTGCAGAATCTGGAATATCAAAAATTCTGAAATTTCAGAAATTCCAGATATTCTGAAATTTCAGAAATTTTGGAATTTTGAAAAATTCTAGAATTCTAGAATTTCAGAATCTAAAGAATTGAAATTCTAGAATTTCAAAAATTCTGAAATTCCAGAATATGAAAATTCTGGAATTTCAAAAATTCTAAAATTTAAAAATTCTAGAATTTAGAAAATTCTGAAATTCCAAAATCTGAAATTTCAGAATCTGGAATATCAAAAATTCTGAAATTTCAAAAATTTCAGAAATTCTAGATATTCTGAAATTCCGAAAATTCTGAAATTTTGAAAATTCCGAAATTTCAAAAATTCTGGAATTTCAAAAATTCTTGATGATTTGGATGATTACTACGTTGTTGTTTGATTTTATAGAACATTACATTATTTGGACTAATAGTTTTTTACGTGTATGTTAATTGAAATTCAAATGAACAAATTTCTAGGTTTTTTACGCTAGTTCTTTTTGTACTTAGTTGAATTTAAATTGAATTTTAATTACACTAAGAGACTATATCATATAACAGGATGAATAACCAGATATTATATTATATTTTAGTTAATTGGGTTAAATGAGTCGATCCGTGTAATTTTTACATTTTCATGTTTTTATGTTTCTACGTTTTTTTTTGTTTAATTTTTTATTAGATTTAGTTAAATGGGTTAAATGGGTCAACCCATATAACCCATTTAATAAATGGGTTGGGTCATTTTGACCTCTATACAAATAGGTTATTACAACCCATTTATTAAATGGGTTGGATTGGGTCAACCCATTTATTAAATAGGTTGGGTCAATCTTTCTAGCCATTTTGACACCTCTATCTTTTATAGCTAAATACTAAATCTTTTCATTTGCTATGTACATGAACTTAGTTTTAAATGCATTAAGTTTCACCAAAAAAAATTAAACGTCTCTAGATTCAAGTAATACTTTAATTGATGTCTTTTGATTTTTCTTACCACATACAATGTATGCATTTTACAATAAAAATTTATCTATAAAATAATGAATATTGATTTATCGATAAATAAATAATCTCGTTTATTGAATATTTTTTCCGTTTCTAAAAATATATATTTATCGAGGTTTTACTGTATGTATACTCGTAATATTGAAGAAGGATAATAGATGATATAAAAATGAAAGAGAATGAAGATTGAAAATGAAGAGAAAGAGAAGAATATAGGACCTAAATCCAACAAAAAGTGAGAGAGATGGGTAAGAATTGTTTGGTAGCGAAGAATGTGAAATTTCAAAGTCAATACGCGGAAGAGAGGGCAGGTGAATTTTAATTAATTGGACCATAGAATCATGGTTTACGGTTACCATTTTTTAAAATCCACTATCCTTATCCAAGCATAAATTCCACTCTCCCCTTTTCTTACTTTTCATTTATATATAGCTGGCTTAATGTATCAATTGGATCTTGCGGTTGTTTTCGTCGGGCTACTGACTGAAATGGGATTAATCGATTTTTTTTTTTTTTTTTACATAAACAGAGAACCAAACGTAAATATACAAGATGAAATACAATTTAAATCTTCAATAAAAATTTCTATATTAGAAAAAGAATGTGTCCAAGCAGCTAGTATATGTGCCACAGAATTTGTTTAACGTCCCTCATACACGAATTCAATTGAAGAAAAAGATCTGGCTACCTCATAAATATCTTCTAAAACGATCTTCAACCAGTTTCACAAAACCACATCACTTATAATTAACTGAATAGTCGATGTTGAATCAGAAATTACCAAAATATCATGAAATATCAATTTTTTTAAACTAAGTTTAAAGAACTGGTAATATTAAGGGTCGGTTTGGCTACTTGCTATTTGTTGTTCATGTTTGCTGATTCCTGCTCCTGTTTGTTGTTTGTCTTTGGAAAATGCTGCTTTTATATAAAAAAAACAGAGATTTCCTGCTTTTGTAAAAAGCTACTTTTCACCTCTAAAAACAAACAGTAGATATCTAACCAAACATATCAAACTTTGGATTTTAAAATGAAAAAGGCAAACAGAAGTTTAAAAGTAGGTAACCAAATACCCCTAAGTCATTATAGTTTTGTGACAACATGAATAATAATAAAATGTAGAATTAGTATGTGTTGAAAATAACCCTATATATATATATATATATATATATATATATATATATATATATATGTTTTGCATTCCAATATACCTTTCGCAAAAATAACAAAACACAAATTTTCCAAACTACTACATGTTGGAAAAAACAAATAATATGGATTAATTTTTTTTTGGTAGAAATAAGAAAAGAAGAAAACAAACAGACACCAACTAATCTGGGATTAGCCTAGGAAAGCTAACCCCAATTACATCCTCTAAGAGGAGAGAAGAAAGAAAGATAGGTGGAACTGAAAGGGTGGAAACACCTAACACCCCTTCATAGCCTTCCGCCGCCAAGCGATCTGCGACCCGGTTCTGCTCTCTGAATATGTGACTGAACTCCAAGAACTCAAAGGAAGAGCCAATCCTTTTGATAAACATATTATATGGATTAATAAACATATTATCTTAGTTAATTTTTCTGTGAACGCTGATTGTTATAATAAAACTAATTATACTTAATCTCTCTATCCATAATTAATATTAATTAATATTTTTTCAAAGAAAAAAACTAATACTTAATTCTTGTACAAAAGGATAAGTTTGTCATTTTATCGTCCATTAATTTATATATATGGTAAACATAAATTAAATATTTTTTTTTTGTAACCTAACCAATAAAATTAAATTTATGAGTAGATTAATAGTTAATTGTAATATATAATATTTTAGTAAAAATAATTAAATGCTATATTATGATATTATATAAAATGACATCACGATGATGACACCATGATCACCTCCTTTAGGGGATAAAAGGTTGCATGTTGTCTAAAACAATGCTCATGGCCTAATAATAAACAGCATAGCCACATCTACTCAAAGCTCGAAACTCTCAACACGAATTTGGACCCAATCATAAGAGAAACTTCTAGAACTCTATGAGATAAAGGATTTCTTTTAGAATTCAGACTCTTTTAGAGACTAGGAATCTTAGACTTATAAGGATTCTTAAGGAGGTGACAACCTTAACGTAATCAAACACTATAAATAGGTAGACATGAGCATAAGGTTCGGTGCGTTAACTACTATCTCTAAACTTGTTCTTACTCTTCAATCAAATCCAATCATAAAACTGACTTAGGCATTGGAGTGGGTATGCCGAACTCTGGTCCCGTCTTGTTTTGTAGACCCATTACAACGCCAGACTAAAATAGAGGTTAAGACACGCGATCAAATTCAGGCATCAAGTTATCATTGGTGCGGTGAGCGTGGATAACGATCTTCCGCGATTATTTAGAATATCCATTTATGGATACATCCCAACGAATTCAATCAGAAGTTCATTGAGACAACGACGAGGAGGTACAACAGACACCCAAACTAGATCCTCAGCACCAACTACTGGCGAAAGAGGTGTCCCGGAGGTTTGGTAAGAATACGTCCTCCATGCAAAAAGAGATGGACGATGCAAAAGAAGCCCATAAACGGGAGATGGTTGTTCTCCAACAGCAACTGAGAAAGGCAATGGAGGATCTCCAAAATATGCTCGTGCAAGCAGCGGAGTCCGGTCACGAGTCCACTAGAACCCCAAAGGCACGTTCCCAAAGGCTATCACCAAAAAAGGAGATATTCTCGGTCAATGAGTTCTCGGTGCAGGCATGAAAAGCCAAAAGAGAAGGGTCGATCTCGGGGTCATAGCAAAAATCGTACCCCATCCAAGCTTTTAGGCCACCGACATAGTAAGCAGATAACCAAAGCCAAATGAGGTCACACCACTTAACAATGAGGATGTATTGGAACTCCTTAGAAAAGCTGCGCTGAAAAGAAACAACACAAAGGATTGATACTTGGGCTTCTCAGATACTTGCAGACCCTTGTCTAGGGAAATTCAGCGACAGCCGATGCCTAGGGGTTTCCGAATCCCAACTTTTGGCCAATATGGAGGCGTTAGTGATATGGTTACCCATGTTAAGAATTTTCGAAGAATCATATAGGCAACCACTGCCATAGATGTAGTATTATATCGTCTTTTTCCTACGACTTTGAAGGAATCTGCAACCTTTTGGTATGAGCAACTCTTGCCCGAATCGATCTACAAATTTAACCAAATGGCTGAGTCTTTTGTGAATCATTTTGTCACATCAATACCCGAAGGAAAAACGATGCAAGATCTCAATCATACTGTCTAGCCAAAGGAGAGAAGTTGGCCCAATTTATAGAAGAATTTTAGGCGCTGGCCAATCAGGTTAAAGAGTTTAGCGTCGAAGGAGCGTTTGACGTTGTGGCGAGTAACTGTCGAGGTAGGGCCTTACAACAAAGCATCATACCGACTAGGTCGAAGGACTTCCATGACCTTATGAAGAGGGCCTGAAGCTATACATGGTGGGATGAACATAAGCCAAACCCTTTGTTGAGAAAATAATCCATGCCCGGATGTGGTAAAACTTCCCGAGACAAAGATAGAAGAGACCGAAGCACCAATAAGCCTCCAGAGCAAATAGATAAGGCACAACTATCCTTTAATGCTCCCTAGAAAAAGATGCTTTTTTGGGTTGAAGATAATAAAATGCGAATAGAATACCCGTCGAAGCTCACAAAAGTGTCGGAGTAATGAGAAATACTATCACTTCCACAAAAGCGAAGGATATGAAACAGAAGATTGCAGACAACTAATCTTAGAGCTGGAGAAGCTGGCAGAAAGTGGCAAGCTAGATCGTTTCCTCAAGAAATATGGAGAAGAAAGAAAAATAGAGAAAGAGAAAAAGCAAGAGGGTCGAGCCCCTCGGGGAGTGATTAATGTGATTACTGAAGGCTTGCAAACCAAGAGAAAGAGAAGAGATACTAACAAATCCAGGAACTACTCATGGAGCTAAAATGGACTTGTATCGAATGAGATGAATTTTCAAAGTTAGACTAGAAAACACAAAATCCAACTCGTAGACAACTATTTTAATGTCAGTTGTTACAAGGATGCACGAATTTCACCTCTAATCTGCCAATTGAAGCACTAGGGTTAAGGATGAGTGAAAATAGAAGGTAATGATGCCAATGGATGCCCAAAAACTCTATAAATAGAGCTTAAATTCTTCATTTTTAGACACCAACAAATAGTCTCAAGAACTCTTATTCCAGCTTTTAATTTGATTCTCAGCCTTCCATTCAATCTATCCAAGCTCTAATTTTTTATTTCCAATTCCCAAATTGCATTATCTTCCCGATTTATGTTCGCCTCCTAAAATCGATTGACTCAAATTTAGTTCTTAAAATCCTACTTCCGCCCATTAAATTTATTCTCTGAATATTCATTCTTTATCGTCCATTCTTTAGTATTAATTTCCAGTACTCAACTAATTTTTTCAGATCATTTCCTACAAATCGAGATTTGCTAAACACCATTTTCAAATTTTGAAGCTTTGTTCTTGCTGTCGAAAAATGAATCCTTATTCCTAACCAACGATTTTCAAATTCGAACATTTAATCCTCATTTCTTAGCCCCTAAATATATTTCCTAGTCTTGAATTCGATTCAATTCCATATATAAAATCTATCATTGGCATCTTCTTTCTTAGCTTTAAACTCAAGTTAATAAACCGAAACACTCAAAACCTCCATTTTTTCTGTTCTCTGCTAATGGACTATTTTCCATCATTATTTCCATACTTTCCATCAATTCAATTTGACCATTTCAGCCTAGACTCACAATTCCAATTGTTTTCAATTCGTTTTCTAAATTAATTCTTGTCGCAGAATAGCCCCGGCCAGACAACTTCAACAAAAAAAATTACCGACTTCACGGCCTCCGATTTAACTAATTTTGATTTCTAAATAGTTTCCAGCAACCCAACATCGGTCTCAAAAAATTTATATCCCAAATCCTACTCCAAATACGAGTTATTTATTGCTCCAAAGTTCACCAAACTCTGCTAATTTTTGTTGCTCTAAAAATCCAGATGAGACCAGTCAACTTCTACAATTTATTTTACCGACTTCCCGACCTCCGATTTGCCTAATTTTGATTTCTAAATACTCTCCAACAACCAATTTTTTATCTCAAATTTTTTATTTTCCAAATTCGATCCCGAATAAAAGATATTTAGTGTTCTAAAGTTCACTAAACTTTGCTGACTTTTGCTGCTCTAAAATTCCAGATTCGACCACCCTTTTCCAACATTTTTTCTAGCCCTTTCGAGTCCCTTAAATCCAAAACTTTTTTACAACATTTCAATTCCTGACATATCAACTCCAACCCAAGCCTTCATTTCACCCAAACGCTTACCTGAAACCCGACTTTTTTAGCCATTTTCGATCCAAAACACTTTTTTTTAAGTTGGTGCTGAAATTTGTTTACATTTAATCAATTCTATTTCAATCTTAATTTGCTTACTTGGTATATATTTTGTGATTATTTCCCTTTATTTGCAATTTTCATTTTTATGTGAGGTTCACTTTATAATTCCCTATTTTTTCTTCGCGATTTTTACTCAAAATATTATAAAAAATCAATAAAAAAAATTTAAAAATCGTTTGTGTTGATTTTTTTTATGTCTTTGCTTTTTTTTGGTAGTCATTTGTGAGCTAGTTAAACTTTTTTTTTTCTTGGTAGTCATTTGTGAGTCATTAATTTACATCTAAATATCATTTCTAAAACTAATAAAATTAAACCATCATTTTTTTACATCTATTTACTATATAACAAATACCTAAACATTTGTTCTCTCCGAAAACAACAGTTTCTCTTCCCAAATCATTGTGGATCTACTTTGAAGAGGAAGAAAGAACTTTATCTTCTTTCTTTCTCCTCCTTCCGGATTAGGTTTTATGTGTGTGTGTGTTTTTTTTTTCTTTTTAATGAGTGTCCATATAATTTTTCAGATCTATCTATTTATCTGAATTGTATCTGCTCTCAATTATTCCTTTATTTATACCTTCTTCGGATTTAGCAAGAGCGGAAACGATTTATTTTCACTATGCCAAAACCCTCTTCAGACGACGGTTAAAAACCGCCGTTCCGTGAGATATAAATCTGTCATGAGGCTCGCTGCCGTCTGTTGCACCTTCAGACGACGGTTATGTTCTGTCATTTGAAGATACTATACATGACATCAGTCTAGTTGCGTACTGTCATATGAATCTTGTTACGATGCAACTTTTTTATTATTAACGTCACCTTTAATGTCATCACATGACATACTAATAATTAAAAATGTCAAGTAGTTATATGGGAAATTGGCATATTGGTATTCACAATGACAGATTTTATAATAATTTTTATCGTTGTAACTTGTATCAGATGGCATAGGTCTTAATCAATCATATCAATAGATTTATTTTAGATGACAGATTCTTTTATTTTAATGTCTTTTTTATTGTTGTTTAGATTATATTTTTTTAAACGTAAATGTCACTCTTTGCCTTCTTCTTCGAATGAATCTGATAATGAACAATAATCAAATTAACAAGAATTTCTGTATATCAATGATTTTAAATTTATTGGAGACTAATGCTCATAATCTATTACATTTGAACTAGACAAATTTATGAATGTAATAAGGTAAAAACAATAAGCAATTGATAACAACCGCCATAAAGTATGAAGGACCAAGATGAGAATATTCCCTGAAAGGAGGACCAAGAAGGAGAAATGACAGGATGGGATCCGCCACCTTAATAAGTACGGCGTACATTTGGGCCGATATGGAGGTGCCTTATGTGTCATCCTCGGATCCATCAAATAGAAGCACGCAAGACCCGCCAAACAAGACGATCCGCCCAGAAGAGGCATTGGGCCAATATAAGGCGAGTCCACTATTATTAAATAAAAATTCATGACGCCTTGAAAGCAGTAACAACTTGAGGGTTAAGAGCAGAGTTAAATTTGCATTAAAAGAGCATTACACTTTATTAAAAGGGCATTAAAAAAAGGGAGTTATTACGGTTATCACTCAACCCTATATAAATACCCCTGTAACATGACAACAAAGGTACACACAATATTCTAACCCTACTTTTGTGATTACAGTTTATTCTCTCAAGAATATTACTGACTTAGGCATCAGAGTTTCCCCGACCGATCCCAACGGCGCCTCACAGGGAAGGGCTCCGATCAAGAATCTTTTCACAAGATATCAATTGGTGCGGTGAAGGTGGAATCCTAATATTAATAGGATTTACACAACGAATGTAGAATTTCTTCAGAGTTGATAACATCGAGATATTATCGCAAGGACCAAAAGAGATAATTGCCTCAAGTATGCCACGTAGCACAAGAAGCCGCCCGGCGGATCTCCCTGGATTAGCTCTAAGAGATCCGCTGGCGGATCTCTAAGGCGAGTCTCTCTATTTTCCCATATAACGGCTGGCCGCCGTCTCGGCCATAAATGAATCATTAATATTCTCAAAACCGTCAGGTTAAGAGTAACTTATAACCGCCAATAAATGAGCATTAATAGAGACTTTCTAGTTACCTAGGGGTTACGAATTCTCCAACTATAACTAGCCTACATCTAGGGCTACCAAAAGGTACATTCATTCTTACGTTCCCTCATCCTTGTCAATACAGTTTATTCTTCATATTAGCTACTGACTTAAGCATCGGAGTGTCCCCGGCCGATCCCAACGGCGCCTCACAGGGACGTGATCCGATCATAAGTTTCTCCAGTGTTATCAATTGGTGCGGTGAAGGTGGAATCCTTGGTCAAGATAAAGGATTTTTCGTTCACACTGAAACATCATGACGGAGGAAAGACTAAATTTCTCCTCTGGGATTAAATCACTGATAATTACACCGCCAAGTGCTGGTCACACAGATATGACCACTCATGAGACTTATTATAAATATCACAAGGAAGATGGCTACACTGATGCTAGACTCAAAGAGGACTCGATGAAAAGGAAGAGAAAAGACACAATTAACGTCATAGCTGGCGGACTAGGTTACCAGCCAACAGTAAAAAAGGCAAGGGTGACCACCCTTGAAAGAACGTCATTAAACCGCCCTTTTTCAGATGCAGGTCAGAAGATTGCACCCCATGCGGACGCACTGGTCGTCACCATGATGGTTGAAGGTTGGGAAATGAGGCGAGTAATGATTGATACGGGAAGTTCATGTAACATTATTACGCGAGGAGCATTCACCAAACTCAAGATTGATCCTGTCCGGATAGAACCAACTGTGGTCGATATTTTAAGAGTCACTGGTCATACCATTCGGACGAAAGGTCAGGTTACTTTGGATTGCGAGCTTACCGGGGATGATCAAGTTTGGAGAGAAGATTTGGAGTTTTCGGTCTTAGACGGACAATTAGCTTACAATATTATCCTTGGACGACCTTTTATCTCCGGAGTTGCAGCTCTTATTTCCATTCGCCATTTAGCACTCTACATTCCCACGGTCAAGGGATGCATGATGGTTAAAGGTTGTCAGAGGAGGCCCAAGAGACATATTCTGCATCCTTAATGATTCGCCCTCAATCTAAGGAGGAAGATGAAGAGGAACACGTCACAATGGCTTTGGGGGAAACCGAAATGTACCCTGTGGCGGATGGGAAGCAGGTACGGATAGCTAAAAGTCTACAAGGTGAGATTAGAGACGCAATCACCAAGGTACTTGGCGAAGCTGAAGATGTTTTCGCATGGAAAGATGAAGTACTCCCCGGAATTATCCCAGATGTGATCACCCACAAACTCAACATTGACAAAAATGCGGTTCCTGTGGCTCAGAAGCGGAGAAACCATGGTCCGGAAAGGCAAAAAGTGATTGAGGATGAAATCGCAAAGCTCCAAAAGGCGGATGCCATTGAGGAGGTGCTTTATACCCAGTGGTTGGCGAACGTCGTATTAGTCAAGAAAGCTGGCGGATCTTATCATATGTGCATCGATTTCACAGATCTTAATAAAGCTTGTCCCAAAGATAATTATCCTCTACCGTGCATAGACATGCTTGTAGATGGAACTGCTGGTCACGCAATGTATTCCTTTACTGATGTAAAGTCTAGTTATCATCAAATCCCTATGGAGCCCTCAGATAGAATCAAAACCTCGTTCGTAACACATCAGGCCACTTACTGTTTCAAGGTTATGCCCTTCGGGCTCAAGAATGCGGGAGCTACCTATCAGAGGATGATGAACAAGATATTCGTGGACAATAAAAGTGGTAATTATTCCGTCTACGTAGATGACATGATCATTAAAAGCATGACGGCAGAAAGGCATGCGGAGGATATAAGGGAAGTACTGGGCGTACTGCGACACCACAACATCAAGTTAAATCCTGAGAAATGCACTTTTGGAGCTACATATGGAAAATTTTTAGGATTCATGATCAGCGAAAAAGGAGTTAGCCCAAATCCTGACAAAGTCAAAGCAGTTCTTGAGATGCAAGCGCCCCGGAATATCAAGGAGGTACAACGCCTTAATGGGCATATCATAGCCTTGGGCAGGTTTATTTCTTACTCAGCCCGTAGATGTTAGCCTTTTTTCGAAGTTATCAAACAGCAAAAAGCATTCGAGTGGAATGAAGATTGTCAGAATGCCTTCGAAGGAATCAAACGGTTCCTCACAGAACCACCTATGATGAGTCGACCTTTGAAGGGAGAAGATTTAACATGTATGTATCGGTCACGGATAAAGCCGTATGCATGGTCATGATACGGGAGGAGGATGGCCAACAGTTCCCAATTTATTACGTGAGCAAGGTTTTGAAAGATGCTGAAACCAGGTATTCAAGACTAGATAAAATGGCACTGGCTGTTGTAACCACGGCAATACGCCTTAGGCCATATTTTCAGGCGCATACAGTAATAGTTCGTACCAATATACCAATGAGAAAAGTATTACAGAAGCCGGACACTTCGGGAAGGTTGATGGAGTGGGCGATCCGCCTGGGCGAGTTTGATGTAAGATATGAAAGCAGGTCATCATTGAAAAGTCAAGTCCTGGCGGACTTCGTGAATGAATTCACTGATGAGGGGATATCTCATCCCAAACCTCCGTTAGAAGAATGGTCGATGTATACCGACGGGGCTTCATCGGCGGAGGGAGCAGGGGTGGGAGTTGTGATCAAGGGTCCCCATTACATAAAATTGCGGTACGCAGCAAAACTAAATTTCCATGCCACTAATAATGCTGCTGAGTACGAGGCCTTGATATTGGGTCTACGTATACTTCAAGAGATCATCCCGGAGCGGATCGTGATCTACAGCGATTCAAAACTAATGGTCAACCAAGTCATCAAGAATTACGAGGTAAAAGACGAGATCCTGGCCAAATATGTAGCAGAAGTCAAGAAATTGCTAGATAGCCTTGAAGCTAAAGAAGCCAGATGGGAATTGGTTCACATACCAAGAGAATCCAACACAGAGGCGGATCAATTGGCAAAAATGGCTTCTTGTGAGGCAAACTGGGCGGATCCGGACTGTCCCTTCGAAGTAAAAATGGCTCCGGCATTTGTATCTGCGGAAGTATCTCTACTCACAACAGTAGAAGATGATTGGAGGACGGTCATCCGCCAATATCTGCTAAATGGAACATTACCTGAAGATAAAGAAGAGTCACGAAGGATAATCAGAAGGGCAGCTTATTTCTCCTTGATCAACGATGGTCTCTATAGAAAATCCTTTAGCCATCCTTGGCTGAAGTGCATTCTACCTGAAGAGGGACAACAAATCCTTAAGGAACTACACGAGGGATCTTGTGGGTCACATGAGGCATCCGCCACGATTTTGAAAAAATCCAGGTTAGCGGGTTTCTACTGGCCCACAGCCGAGTTAGACGCCCAGAGTTTGGTAGAATCTTATCACAGTTGCCAGATTCATGCAAATGAGTCGCACACTACCAAGCACATCCAAAAACCAATTATTGAAGGCCGTCCGTTCGCCCTCTAGGGAATAGACATTGTTGGCCCATTCCTCCAACTCGCCGGCAAAAGAGGTACGCAATAGTGGCAGTGGACCATTTCACCAAATGGGTGGAAGCCGAGGCTGTTTCCTCCATTACAGCGGAGCAGATAGTAGAGTTTGTTAAGGACAACATCGTAGGAAGATATGGCATTCCACATACTATTATCACCGACAACGGGACACAATTTAACTGTGGCAAATTCAAGGCTTTTTGTGAGGGATTGGGCATCCTGAACAGATTCGCTTCCGTTTATTATCCTCAGTCCAATGGAATGACCGAGGTAACCAACCGAACGATTGTAAAAGGGATAAAAAAGAGACTAGGAGAACACGACAAAAAATGGGCAGATCAGCTTACGAGTGTTTTGTGGGCTTATCGTACAACTCCTAGAACTGCTACAGGAGAAACGCCATTCGCCCTTTCTCATGGAGTGGAGGCCGTAATCCCAGTTGAAATACAAGTCCCCAGTGATTGAGGGGCCTTTTATTGTGAAGAGGACAATGATAAACGGTTGAGGGACCGCCTGGATCGGGTTGAAGACCGTAGAGACCAATCCTATGTGCGCATGGCAGCGTATAAGTAGCGGATTGCCTCTTATCATGACAAAAATGTCAAGCTTGTGGATTTGAAGATGGGGGATTTGGTGCTTCGTAAAGCTGATAAAATCCAATCTCGAGAAGGCAAAGGCAAGCTAGGGATCAGTTGGGTAGGTCCATATCAGATAGTGGAGAAGGTTGGACCAGCCACATTTAAGATACAAGATATGGAGGGCAATACGCTACCACGCACGTGGAATCTCCAAAACCTCCGCAAATACTTTGTCAGAAAATAGAGCGCGCTCACGATCTTGAGTACTCTTTTTCCTTTAGCAAGCTTTTATCCCATGTGGTTTTTCTTGTTAAAAGGTTATTAAATGAAGCTCCTTTGTAAAAGACCTATTCACTGTAATAAGGTGTCTTTCCTATCAATAAACATTGTTGATCAACTTTACGTCTTTTACTGTTGCAATTTCAGTTTTCCATAAAGAGAACATCCCAAGTTCTCTACATTCACAATAGATCCGCCACTTGGCGGATCATGGTCACCAATAGAGTTAAAACGATCCTTGGACGCAAGGTCTCTACACTCTCATACCCTTCCCAGAGAAGGATTTATAAGTCCTGCGGGCGGATCATTTCACCTCAAAGATAGGTAGCAAATTGAACCCCTGGGCAGCTTTACTTCCTCTAAGAAGGAATAGAACAGCTTCAAAACCTTCACAAAGGTTCATACAATGGAGTATGGCTGGCCACCTACTCCAAAGCAAAATCAAAAAAATAGGGTTACCCCCTTCTTCTTCGCCCTCGCCGCTTGAGGGTCCTCCTCCACAGCCATAGATTCGCCACCAGTAAAGATATTTCTTAAGGAACAAAACCTAACGAAAAGACGAAATCAAAGGCTGGTAGTATCCCTTTAAAAATCATCTGTCACCACTGTGATGTTACTACACGCGTCGGCCATAAAAGAACATTGAACAGAATGCTCGCAGAAGCATAAGACGACGCGCAGAGGACCCAAAAGCCCTGAAGGACTTTAAAGGCATTTCGGGGGGGCTTCTGATAACATCGAGATATTATCGCAAGGACCAAAAGAGATAATTGCCTCAAGTATGCCACGTAGCACAAGAAGCCGCCCGGCGGATCTCCCTGGATTAGCTCTAAGAGATCCGCTGGCGGATCTCTAAGGCGAGTCTCTCCATTTTCCCATATAACGGCTGGCCGCCGTCTCGGCCATAAATGAATCATTAATATTCTCAAAACCGTCATGTTAAGAGTAACTTATAACCACCAATAAATGAGCATTAATAGAGACTTTCTAGTTACCTAGGGGTTACGAATTCTCCAACTATAAATAGCCTACATCTAGGGCTACCAAAAGGGACATTCATTCTTACGTTCCCTCATCCTTGTCAATACAGTTTATTCTTCATATTAGCTACTGACTTAAGCATCGGAGTGTCCCCGGCCGATCCCAACGGCGCCTCACAGGGACGTGATCCGATCATAAGTTTCTCCAGTGTTATCAAGAGTTTCACAAAGAACAAAACAATGGAGTCAACGGAACAAAAATCTCAATCTCAAACCTTGGCTCAATTAGTACAAACAAATCTATCCAAAGATAGGGTTCTCTATATATTGGTGGGAAAGAGTTTTCTATATTAAATCTGGAATTTTATGATAAATAAGATAAGTTTCCTCCCCTTTCTTATTCCATTTTTAATTAAAGAAAATTGAAGTTTCTTACCCTTGTGAAGTGTTATAAATATCATTATGATAAATCTAATAAGCTATGAAAGAAAAAGTCATAGAGACATATCTTCATTAAATCTTGTATGCTCAATATGCCTTATATTTTTATGCATGACAAGTATAATATGTCATTATCGTGGAAATAGAACAAAATGCACATATAAGACATATAATATTGGAATTTTATAACAAAATTCACCCATTCAAGGTGATTTCATCACTTAATATTAAGATGTCATAAAAGGCTCGTGTAATTACAGATGATTTAGGTCTGATCAGTCTTTTGGATGAACATGCATATAACTATTAAAAGAAATTACAAAAAAAAATCATATTTGGTTTTTCTTGTACAATTCACCATCTATGTATGGCTTTTGTCAACATGCATATCAGAAATTCATATTTTTTAATATTGTTTTGTCAAACAGTTATTTCATCCCCTTTTTTACAAGGATGTGTTTATTCATATAAAAATTGTTTATCTGACATTGTTAGAATTTCTTTTACCAATGTAAGAGACTTGAACATATTGAATCTATTTATGATCATCATGTAATTGTCCCTAACTATTAAAGCCATTATGGATTGATGAATTACCAAATTGGATAAACAAAACTTCCATGTCCTTAACTAACTACAAAAGAGTGTAAGTGTTAGTTTCGAATAAGAACATTAATTTATGCAAAGTTCTTAGGATATACATAAGAGTTCTTTAGAGATTGTTTGGATGATGATATTTGAAGATAGGTAGGGGTGAATTTTGGGGAAAAAAATTCCTTACACCCCGAATTGAAGGAGAATCATGATACACGTCTTTTCCTTCCAAAATTACCCTTTGTCCTTTATTTTATTTATATAAATAAAATAATATAAGAGTAATTCTATATGTAACTATATTATTAAACCATCACTTGTCTTACTTTAATTGCACTTCCTCCAAACAAGGCATTAATAATCTCTGAATGCCATTAAGGCATGAAAGCATAATATTAGTTACAAGTGAATAGTAACTATATATTACCCAATATTGAAGGTTATAATGTTTATGATATTTAAAATAAATTTATTATCTTGGATGATAATGTGCATTATAATCCAAAAGACATTGTTTTTTAACCTTTGTCATTATGGTTATTTATTATTAGAAATTCATTATGATATTTATGTGCAATAGTAACCTTTATGGTTATGACCGTTATATATGGTATTATTAAAGCAAACACGATTAAAATTCTATTATGAATTTGTTTGACATATAATATTTACTTAGTTTTATCCTTTGACTGATTTCATTATAGAGTCAGTGACTAACGTGAAGGAATTACTGAGTTGATTCCAAGATGAACTAAAAATTCCATAAGGAGGCATTGCATCATACATGATATTTGCCAACAATGCAAATGCAAACAGTCTTTCGCTATGAAGTTTGTTCCATGGATCAAGCCATTGATCCCTAAAGGAATCATTAATACTACAACCAGTGCCAAACACTGGCATGAAAAATAAAGCTCAATCCAGAGAAGTGTACATTCGGAGCAACTTCAGAAAAAATTCATTGGTTCTGTCATTAGCCAAAAAGTAAAGTTCCAAAGGTTGAACATGCGGATCATCGTACTAGGAAGGTTCATACCTTGTTAACAGGAATTCGCCATCCACAGCACAGATCCTGGGGTACAAGGCGGACAAAAGGTTTAAAGCTCCCAACTCGCCATGATATAAAGAAAAAGAGTTAGTATAAACGGGACATTACATATCCCGAACCCAAAGGAGGGGAGCATGTACGCCAAGGCGAATTGCAGGTTCCCTAGAAAAATTGACCATAACACAGAAGCTTGCTGGGAGCTGGAAAAGTAGAAGATAGATTTGTCTAGAATCACAAATAACAAGACAAAGGCAAGCAAAAGATAGAGCCTAGAAAGAAATCCAAAAGTGCCATTAATGTCATAGCAGATGGACCAGGGTATCACCCACCCGTGAAAAAAGAAGCCAAAATATCCGCCCAGGATAAAACATCCCTTAATCACCTTTTTTGCAGAAACAGATCCAGTTATCCCTCCACATGCAGATGCATTGGTAATAACAATGGCGATTGAAGGATGGGAGATGAAGCAAGTCATTATTAACACGTAAGCTAAATATGGCGGAAGATGCAACTGCAAGTTGCTCAGAAAAGACGGAACCATGGGCCTAAAAATCAGTATTTTTACGTATTCTTATATGTGCATTAAACTGTTATAGTATCCTATATTTTATAACTTATTATTTCTCGCCATATTTCTTATATTCATTTGCCTAGTTTTGTTCTATTTCTTTCTAAATTCTATAGAAGAAGAAATAGTAAAGCTGAAGAGGGCGGATGCAATCAAAGAGGTAATATACGCCCAATGGCTAGCAAATGAAAATCCCACGGGCGGATCAGCTACCTCAAAAATAGAACAAAGTGATCCTCCATCTGGGGCGGGTCCACATACCTCAAATATAGGACAAAGTGATCCCCTATCAAGAGCGGGTTTTAACAAAGCTCTCAGAAAGACCGGTATCCATTCTAATAAAGGCAATGACATTGTTCCATTAAATAAACTAACATTTGTTATCAAACGTGTTTATCGTTTTGTTTGCAGAGTTCACAGACAACATAAATGTCTCCGGATCCCAGTGAAAGAAATCCATAAAGCTTATCATAACCTTATAGGGGACGGCTGGCCACCTACCCTAGTAATTCGGAGGAAATCTAAGGCGAATTGAAATTCTTTCTGAATTTTTTACAAAGTCCTCATCAATAGGCATCACATTTTTTACCAATGTGGCAAAGTCCCGCAAAGGGCAGACAAAGTCCCGTCAAGGGCAGACAAAGTCCTCATCAAGAGGCGTCACATTTTTTACCGAGGCGTCATATTTTTTACTCTATCGATTGTAATAAAAGCAAGTCATTCTTCGCTCATTAATAAATTACTCTTGTTATCAAGGTTTATGTAGCGTTTCTATACTAGAATACATAAATTGTTGGTCCCGTGTGATTAGTTCCAAGGGGGGGGGGTTAGGAACTAATATAACTTTTTTCTAATTTAATTAAGCTGACTTAATATATTTTCTTAAGTTTGTCAACTCAGCTTTGGTCAGCACGGCCGATTGTAACGTAAGATAGCTTTAGTCAGATATTGACTAAAACTATTTTACATATGAGTTGGGAATTGACATTTTTGTGGTCAGCTTCCAACTCAGCACTCTTATTTACTTAATATCAATTTAGACAATTTATATGCTGAATAAATGTAACAAGCAACACATACATATATATATATATATTGAGAGAGTTAGAGATTACTCAGTACGACTTATCCTGGTTCGGCCTCTTTGCCTACGTCCAGTCCCCATAGTCCCTCCGGGCTTTTGAAATCCAATACTGAGCTCTTTAAAGGTAGAGCACAAACCGTTTACAGGCAGTTGAATATGCAAGAGTACCTTCCCCTATTCGTCTACTCAACTCCTACTAAGTGCTATAACCAAACACCTAGATTTCTCTACCACTAAGCACTCAACACCGAGTACTCAGCTCAACACTCTCAATAATACAATTGATACAGACTTGTTCTTTTTCAGACAAAGAACACTTTAGATGATTACAAAAATCACTCTAGCTTTTACACAAGAATAGAAAGTTGGTGTAAGATCTCTTTTTGTTTTGATGTGCTTTTTACTTGTATTTTTCTCTCTTGTATTTTCTGTAATTCGGCAATGATCCAAGAGGTATACTTGTCCCTTTATAGTTGTAATCTGAAGATCAAATCATTTGAATTTGATTTGCCCGTTGAATCCAAAACGGCTCTTTTGGGGATAATATTCTGGTCAGCTTCAGATATGCAGGCCAATCCTATCGTCTGAATTCTACAGTCGTTAGGTTTGTCTTCTTCTAGCAGGGTTTATCTTTTTGTGCCAGTTTGTCTTTTAGCAACGGAACAGTTGATCCATGCATCTCGAAATTGGCTTTTGCGTAATTCCAAGGTTCTGGATTGGTGCAGATAGTTGTCAGATCTTGTCTTTTAGCAAACGGGTCATTCATGTTATACTGAAGATCACTCAGCTTGACTTTGATAGCCGTTGTCTTTGATTGTTGCCAATTCAGATATTGAGTTCTCTTTTACTCAGCTTCCATGGTCAGCTTCATTCTACAATACATATCTGACGAAGACTCTTCTATTTTTGATACTGAGTTTCGTTCCACTCAGCTTCTTGATCTTTAAGCTTCTGTTCTGAAGATGACTTATCTTCTGTCATGCTGAGTTCCAATCTGCTCAGCTTGTGCTGTGATCTTATGCTGACTTCGTCATGTCTTACTTTTTATTTCTATTTGTATTTATATTTATACTCAACATTGAACAAACATATTAGTACAATTAAATCAAAACACTTAAATTTAATTGTCCCTTAATCATGGATTAACTTAAATGATTTTGTCAAATCAAAATCATGTGGAAAGGTGTTTCAACATAAATGTCTTCTTACAAAGAAAGGGGGAATCCTCATCAAGAGGCATTACATTCTCCTTCGATGATCAAATACAAAATCTCTCCAAGAGGCGAAATTCCTTTCCCCGTGAAGGAATCTTACACAAAAGTCCCTTTAAAGGGCAGATTTTCTTCCCCATGAAGGAATCTTATACGAAGTCCCTTCAAAGGGCTAAGGTTTTAATGAGGTTCACAAGAGAGGTCGTCCGCCGTTGTAATAAAGGCAAGCTACTTCTTGCTCAATAAATAAATTACTATTGAATAATTGATTCTTTGCATACATGTTTCTTTTTGGCGTATAATACATAAATGTCTTCTTACCAAGAGGGAAGGCATAGATTCAGATTCACTCTGAGATTTTATACAAAGTCCCTCCATAGGGAAGATTCTCCATTTGTGTTCTCCATTTTTCTCCCATAATGAGATTTTATGCAAAGTCCCTCCATAGGGCAGATTCTCCATTTGTGTTCTCCATTTTTCTCCCATAATGAGATTTTATGCAAGTCCCTCCATAAGGCAGATTCTCCATTTGTGTTCTCCAATTTTCTCCCATAATTAGATTTTATGCAAGTCCCTCCATAGGGCAGATTCTCTTCCCCGTGAAGAAATCTTTTAAAAGTCCTTTCATAGGGCGGATCCAATTATAAAAGTCCCGCAACAGATAGAAACTTCCTTGTAAAGTGGTCATTAAAAATCCTATTAAAGGGCGGATACATCCTGCGCAAAGGAAATCCTTAAAAGCTTATCGCAAGCTTGCCGGAGGACGGCTGGCCACCTACCCTGGGGGATATGGTGGAATAAGTTTAAACACTTAAAAATATCTCTCCAGAAAAGATAAGTTTAAACACTTAAAAAGATCTCTCCAGAAAAGATAAGTTTAAACACTTAAGCAAAATCTCCTCAAAGATGGAATAAGTTTAAACACTTAAGCAGAATCTCCTCAAAGGTGGAATAAGTTTAAACACTTAAGCAAAATCTCCTCAAATGTGGAATGTTTAAACACTTAAACAAAAATCTCCTCAAAAGCAAAATAAGTTTAGATACTTAAAAAAGATGTTCTCAAAAGTTCAAACATAGAAGAAACAATGAAATTCTTCACAAAAGCAGAATAAAAGTAAAGCCTATCAAATGGCAAATGGCGCGAAGAATGCCTAAGAAAAAGCTAGATGTGGCGAATGCAAAATATGGAGAACGAAGGAAAAAGCCCCACGAGGAAAATTCCTAAATGGAAAAAGTAAAGCCTCAAATGGCGAATGGCGCGAAGAACGCCTAAGAAAAAGCCCCAATGTGGCGAATGCAAAATATGACGAACGAAGGAAAAAGCCCCACGAGGCGAATGCCCATATGGCAAAAGTAAAACCTATCGAATGGCGAATGACTCAAAGAACGCCCAAATAAAGCTACAATTGGCGAATCTTCTTCATCAAAAGCAATGAAGCCTCGTCTTCATCAAAGATAATGAAGTCTCGTCTAAAAGATTAAAACAAAGTAAAACACTTTGGAAAATAAGTAAAGGCTAAAAAGGGGTGAATATGCAAATAATAAAGAAAAAGGAAGGAATCTCTAGCATTATATCTCGCCTCATGGACCATGATGAGATACGCCATAGCATGATACGCCCAATGAGAGCGAGTAATGGAGACTCGCCATAGTTCTTAAGACGTCCATACATACGCCTCGGTGGTTCTAAAGAATACCAAAAGGCGCACTTATAACCATCTTTGAAAGAAATAAATACAATTAATAGCCATTAAGAAAGAGATCAGTATCCGCCAGGAAGATGAACTTACATGGAAATACGGTGTGCAAAAAAGAGAAAGTCACGAGAGTCTTCTATAAAAACTAGAAGGGATGATCGAGAAACGACGGTTGTCAGACACAATAAATGCTATCGGCAAGCGGAGAAGCTGAAAAGCCCTAAAGAGCTTAGAAGACCTTTTAGGGGGGGCTTCTGATAACAACCGCCATAAAGTATGAAGGACCAAGATGAGAATATTCCCTGAAAGGAGGACTAAGAAGGAGAAATGACAGGATGGGATCCGCCACCTTAATAAGTATGGCGTACATTTGGGCCGATATGGAGGTGCCTTGTGGGTCATCCTCGGATCCATCAAATAGAAGGACGCAAGACCCACCAAACAAGACGATCCGCCCAGAAGAGGCATTGGGCCAATATAAGGCGAGCCCACTATTATTAAATAAACATTCATAACGCCTTGAAAGCAGTAACAACTTGAGGGTTAAGAGCAGAGTTAAAATTGCATTAAAAGAGAATTACACTTTATTAAAAAGGCATTAAAAGGGAGTTATTACGGTTATCACTCAAACCTATATAAATACCCCTGTAAGATGACAACAAAGGTACACACAATATTCTACCCTACTTTTGTGATTACAGTTTATTCTCTCAAGAATATTACTGACTTAGGCATCGGAGTGTCCCCGACCGATCCCAACGGCACCTCACAGGGAAGGGCTCCGATCAAGAATCTTTCACAAGATATCAGCAATGTACATCTCCAAATCTGTCAATATTTCAAGAGGCATGGTGGTGTTGATTGGATGCCAAATCCAACTTGATCTGCATGCATATCTAAGTCATTATTGCCTAGAATCCCCAAGTCTTGATATCTGCAAAACCAAATAATTCTCATTAATTACATATCGTATACAGATAGACCTAATTAATCTCGTTTTACCCTTTCTCCCTTCTGAGACCCTTTCCTTACCCACCCACATTATAAATATGAAGCTTTTAACAATTCTCAAGAGTCCACAACCCAACACTATACTTACTCTAGTTATATCGAGCATGGATATACGTAACCTCTATCATTGTGTTGAGTTGAAGATTTCCCTACTCCGGTCTGAGGCACCCAGGTGGCTTGTCAATATATATGCAGTTCCTGACCGTCGACAATAGACTGCCATGATGAAGGGCCCTCCAAACACCCCTTATGAAGGAGGTGTATTCATAGTCCACATGGACTTCTCTGTCGATTTCCCCTCCACACCTCCAGTTGTAAGAACATGCATGAACTTATTAACACACAAAAATCAGTTCATATATATGCAAATACACTCATGAAATTGCTATTGTTCGCAGCTCATATTCAGGACCAAAATTTATCATCCTAATATCAGTCCCTTGGGGCATGCATCTATGCCCCATCTACTTGATCACCCTTATCCTATTGCCACGGTAAGATGATGCTATAAATCTATGCATTTGCCTATTTTTGGGGTCTAATTTATCTATTCATGTTTGGGGTCTAATTTAATTTATCTATGCATTTTATAGCTGCTGTGGAATATTTATGGACTGCTGATAGAGCCCTTCATTGAGGGGCCATTTCCTGGCCGAGAGCAAATTGTTGAACGATACATCAGCAATAGGGCAGGTTATGTAGCAACTGCCAAGAGATGGACTGAAGAGCATGCAGTGGAATGATGATGTGCAAATAGCAAGCAAGGGGGGCATGATGATGTGACGTGCGGATAGCGTATAAGGAGGGCGTGATGTGCGAATATCAAAGAGATTTGGATGCTAAACAAAAATTGAGTTGGATGGTGTGGACTACTGGATGGGCATAGATCCAATCTTAAAGAGTAGAATGATTACTGATTACAAATCTACTTGGTAATCAATATGATCTTCAATGTTGGCTCCATGCCTCGCCAATATTCGACACCATCTAACTCTAATGGTTGTTCAGCATCCAGATATCCTTGGTTACAATCTGCACATTATAAGCATATAAGGAAGGAGGCGTGATATGCGAATGGAAAGGAGATTTGGATGCCAAAGAAACACTAAGTTGGATGGTGTGGACTGCTAGATGGGCATAGAGCCATTCTTGAAGAACAGAATGATTACTGATTACAAATCTACTTGTTAATCAATCTGGTCTTCAATGTTGGCTCTATGCCCCTCCAGTATTCCACTCCATCCATCCAGCTCTAGTGTTTCTTTAGCATCCAAATCTCCTTTTATTGCTATTCGCGCATCACGCCCCCCTTGTACGCTATTCGCACGTCACATCATAATGCCCCCTTGCACGCTATCCATTTTTTATAGGCAATACAAAGTAGACAACTTATTCAAGTAGACATATGTATATTCAAGTGACATATAACATGGTATAACAAGTAGTCAACTTATTCATTTATGTCTATTCCTAAATTAATATAAAACATATGTATATTCAAGTGACACATAACATGCTACATGCCCAATGAACATTCATACACAAACTGAATTAGTTCTACTTTCTAAACAGAACATAAAACAAGCCAACATGCTTCATACATAGACATATACACATAGAGTATAGCTCGTAGGTATAAGAGTATTCCCATATCACAATGGATATTCATATCTACATGCCAAAATGAACATTCATAGCAATGCACATAAATAACTCTTTACAATATACTTGCCACTTGGATTGTACTCGCTGAAAAGTGAGCATGGTGATGAAGTCTGCGATGCTCTAGCCACAAGTTCATAACTTATGCTGATAGCATCGAAAACCCATCACCATTCTGAATGGTTTCAATCAGATAATAAGTCAAGTGGAAGGTATATTGTAAACCTATCTCATCAGCATAACTCATGTTAAAATAAAAAGGAATCAGGTGAGTTCATAACATTTTCAGCTTTAAGAGTATGCCTAATCAGCTACATGCCCAATGAACATTCATACACATACTCAATCAGTCTAGCTTCCTAAACAGAATATCAAGTAGACAACTTATTCGTGCATGTCTATTCCTTACTTATTCATAACATTTTCAGCTTTAAGAGTATGCCTAACATGCTATAACAAATAGACAACTTATTCATACATGTCTAAAACTTATTCTCATAGCATCATAAAGCCACCACTATGTACCTGCCACTTGGATTGTACAGTTCATGATGAAGTTAGCATGGTGATGAAGTGTATGATACTATCACCACAAGCTTAGTCATAAACTTACGTTGTTAGAATCATACAACTTCATCACCATGTTAAATACTTTTCCATAAGTATAACAAGCCAAGTGACATGATACATTGTAATGGAGATTTAGGTTGACCATATGACTATGCTTCACAAACCATATGTTGTAGGCATGAACATTATTTCACTCAATGAACATTCATAGGATAAGAGTATGACCAATCACAACAACATCATACATGTAACTAATCAGCTACATGCCCAAATGAACATTCATACACATACTCAATCAGTCTAGCTTCCTAAATAGAACATCAAACATTAACATATTTCATAGACATACACATATCAATCACTTCTAGCAGTATAACTCATAGGTGTAAGAGTATTGCCAATCACAATGAACATTCAAAGCTTTAGAGTATGCCTAATCAGCCACATGCTTAATGATCATTCATACATAAACTCTATGAGTCCTAGCTTCCTAAATAGTTATATCTAACCAATCAGTTCATACCAATCATTTCATCATCACCCACAACATCATACATATATGTAATCGTTTAGTTCACACCCACATAACAATATATATACTAAATCAGACTAGTTTCCTAAATCAATGAGTTCTAGGTTCCTAACTAGTACATCAAACATACTCAATCACTTCTAGCTTCCTAAACAGAACATCAAACATGAACAAGCCAACATGCTTCATATACATACACATATTCATTCAGATAACAAGCCAAGTGGAAGATATATTGTAAACCTATCTCAGCAGCACCACCCACAACAACATCATGCATGCAACCAATCAGTTCAAACCAACATAACATTAATATATATTCATTAAGTTAAAGAAATCTTCCCATATGCTAAAGGCATGAACCGATTGACAATCTCTTCAGTCAGCCTTCCTATGTACTGAAGCATTCTTACTATCCCTACAAATATTATGTTCAAATAAAAAGGAATCAGATGAGTTCATACCATCTTCAGCATCAGGCACTGTATTTTCCTAGGTTAAAAAAGATAAAGACCCAATCTTTTCAGCAGTGAATCTGAATACAATAAAATCAATGTAGCTAAACGGGAGATCTAAACCTTTCAATGATAGGTCTGAAAATCACTAGATCCTTATTCCAGCTACTGAAATCGACATACACAAAAGTAAATCGGATGAGGAAAAGATAGAATAAGGAATAATGAAACTCTAATACACCTAGGAACGAAGAAAATATGGCTTACCAGTACCGTGTTTCGAGCTCACTCCCAATGATTGCATGTTGAAATCAACCATGGAGATAGAGAGGGATGAGAGGGATGAAGCTTGCGTAACCTAAACTAGGGTTTGGGATTAGAGAGAGGGTTTATATATCAGCTGAAATTTCAGTCAAACGATAGAGCGCCTAAAATTTGGTATATGGCCGCGTAACTGAAATTTCATTTGCCATTTTTTTTGTTTTCGACATACAATGACATTCATTTATTAGAGGTGTCATCTAATGAGCGCATCAAATTTAATGAAAACGCACATTTTCTTTGGATGACAGTAGTGTGTAATCGTAACGTCATATGAGAATCAAGTGCGTTTTTTATTACGCATTCAGATGACATAATGTTAATATACTGTTGTTGAGCGATTTCCGCAAGTGCACGGTATACGCTTATAGTAATAAAAGATATCGATCCCACAGGGAACGTTTTTTAACGAAAACTTATTTTGAATCAGTTAGATTTACTTTTAAGGTTTATAATATGTAAAATCGTTTTATCGGATTTGGTTTTGAAATTGCTAGGATAAGAATTAGATTAGAGTATAACAAATGTTAGAAAATATTTCTGATTTAGGGATAAATTTACAAAACAGGAACATTTAGTTCTTTTAGAAAAGTAAACAAATGTATTCGTTTGCATTAAGCAAAGAAAACAACTTTAAACTTTGTATAAATTAAAACAATGAAATAAATGACGGTTCTTCTAATTTTAGGGCTTTGAACTGCAGTCAATCCTCCTACGGTCGGGTTAGATCGCTACCTTAACCAAATTGATACTCTACTGATGATATCAATTTTCCTAAGTGTTCAACGAAGTTTCCTTGTAAAGATTTTGAATTTAACTACGTTTTAATGAAAACACCAGCATCCACTTCGGATCCTTTACCAAAGTGTCGCATAAAAATCTATCGAATGGAACTGACTTTATTAGATGAAATATAAATTTGATACAAGTTTACAGAGAACAAGAAGCATGAAAACATTTGACGACTTGCAAGTGAACGGGTTGTCAATCCTTTTCTTGGGTTTCGTTAGAGTTTGTCAGACTCAGGGTGGATTCTCTACTCAATCTTCTCGCTGTAACTTCGTAATAGGGATGCGGTCGGCCACTACCAAAATGTAAACTAATATGAACAAATCTAAATGCTACTGTGTTTGTAATTATTGAATAAACAATGTGTGTACACCATAATGCTTTTTACAGAACCGAACTCTAATCTCTGACTCATTTCTGAGTCAGAGTTTCTGCATAACTCTTGCACTAATCTTAAAATGTAACTCTCTCATTATATTTTCAACTCTCCATCAACTCTTTATTTATAGATGTTGAAGAGTCGTGTTTGAAGAGTCGTGTCCGCTGCGAAGAGACGTTTCTATCCACCCGAATGAACACGTTTCTTGGATTTGAAACATGTGTTTGTTGTGCTGCAAAGGCTGCTGATCTTACCGAGAATAATTAATTCTCGGCCGAGAATGGGGAAGTGATTTTTTTATCTTGGGAACAAAGGAAGGGAGATCTAGACGACGCGTCTCGCGACCGAGAATTTGGATTCTCGGTCGCGGCCCACAAATTCTCTATCGAGAATTTGGTTTCCTCAACCGAGAATCTGGCATATTCTTCTGTTTCTGACTTCGGCTTCGTCTTACTCGTATCGGTGTGCTTATTTCTTCGTCTTTTGGCTCCTAACTTAGGGTTTTTCCTTCGTTTTTGACCTCTTTTCGTTCCTATTTGGATTTTACCAAATATTTAGGTACCTTGCAAGAAAGAAACATATTCAAAAGTAAAAGTATTCTAAACAGGTATAAATAGTATGAATTCGTAGCAAAACTGATGTAAATATTAATGATATTTTAGGTATATTTTGGGCTTAACAAATCTTCACACTTAATCTTTTGCTAGTCCCGAGTAAAATTTCACTCAATTTATTCTTTAACTAATCCCTGTATAAAAATAAAACATATATCTCTGTATTACTTTTTAAATTAGTTAAGCCGAAAAGATTGACTTCTCATGGCAAATTTATACGCAAAATATCAAACTAATTTGTATAAATTCGATATATCATTCGTCTTGTATCTTTATTTTAAAACTGAAGTATTCGGGATGATATAAGCACACATGTTATTGAGTCTTTCGTCTCAAGGCATTTTAAAGCACAAAATTTCCTTCCCAAACCTAAACTAATATATGAGATATATTAAATGAATAAGTACTTAATTTTAATTTATTTGCTAGTTACGCCCGAGATAAGGGTGGTCTTGATCGTAACTTTATACGTATTTTATTGCTTAGTGTTCGCTTAAGAGGTACCGACCATGCCATGAGTGGACGCAATTGTTACTTTAAACTTAAACACGCTTAATTTATTTTTTTTTTGCTTTTTAAACGTTCCTTCCATACCTCGATTGTGATAAGGGTGGTCGCAACCGTGGCCAAAAGTAAACGGTACTTAATTTTCTTCCCTTTCATACCTCGATTGTAATAAGGTTGGTCTCAATCGTGGCCAAAAGTTAAGAATTCAACTAATTCATTAATTAATATGAATTATGAAATTTAAATTGGGAAAAAGAAAGATAGCACATCCATCCTATATTGACTTAAAATTCAACATGTATTATGGCTAAAGTTTCCTTAAAAACTTCAATTTGTGTTGATGTAAGATGAAATCAAACCGAGCTAAAATTGTTAGTTCAATTTAATGCCTATAAACTTAATTGAAATTTTAAAATAAGATTTATTGTATCATGAATTGCATGATATAAAATAGAGATTGAAAATAAAAAATTTATTATTTAAATACATTCACTCGAGACAATTTTACTTAAAATCGTATCGGAGATTCGTGAAAAATATTTGAAAAATATTGCCCATATAGAAATGTCATTTCTAACGATAATGATAACCTAAAAATAATCATAGGTTAAAATATATTTAAACATATAAAAATGTAAAGTTATGAAAAGTAATGTTAAATAAATTGTGTTGCAATATATGTTGCACTTGCATAAAACAAGTGTTGCTTTATAGATGTTGCTTTTTAAAAATTATTCGTTGCATTTATTATTCGTATATGTTTAAATGATATATGTATATCTCCTCCCACACTTAAATTGGACCATGTCCTCATTGGTGCAAAAATTGAGGAAAAATAAGCACGAAAATAAAGCATACGGAACAAAAATAGAAATTTAGCAAAGAAAAATCATTCGACAGAAAATTTAAAAACAACATAACAAGATGAAAAGAAAAGGTAAAACCTAAGCTTGAGGCGGGCAATCGGGAGGTGTTGGTGAAGTTTCCACATTGCGGCGACGGAAGAAAGAAAGCATTCGATGCCGAGTTGACCTATGCTCGCGCCTCAAAGTATTGAGGTTGTCATTCATCACCATATGATTCTCCACCAAATCATCAATTCGTAAATTCATTTGGCGATTATTGGAATTGATTTGGTTCAAAATCCGCCTTAAATCTACCGGATCATCATCTTGAGGTGCTTGAGGTTGTGGTTGAGCCTGCAGTGCACCTTCCTCGTCCTCCTCCGCGCCTCCTTCTTCGGTACCTACAAATTGTGAACTTGAAGCGCCTCCACCCATAGTGCCATGAAGATGGGCAATACGGGAAGCATATGAAATAAAAACTGGAGGAACCGAAGTAAACAATAAGTGAGCCCGCTCAAGAGCCAAAATGTCCAAAATCGGAACATACCCATGGTAGGTGGACATGTCATAATCGGCCAATTCACCCCGTGCTCCCAAAACAATCGCGGTGATAAAATTACCGAGAGGTACTTGAATTGTGGAAGCCCTCGAAGAACGAAACAAATTATCAAATAGCATACCAATGCTATCAACCCTCAAACCCTTAAATAAACAATCCAAAACAAACAAATCCCGAACTTGAATCTTCGAACTCTCAACACGACCAAACAATGAAAAACTCAGAAATTTGTGAAAGAAGAACACACAATTGTCCTTAATCAACTTGCTTGAGGTATTCTTTGAGTTAAAATAATCTTGATCCAAAAGTGTTTTCCAAATAGAATCGTTATCAAAATCCTTAGGCTTGTCATAAAAATCACTAGTAGGGAAACCAAACGTATTTCCCATAGCCTCATAATCTATGGTATAAGTTACACCATTATTCCGAAAGGAAATTGATGTCTTCTTCTTATTCATGGTCAAAGTGACCAAAAACTCTACAAACTGCCTGTTAGCATGGAAACAAACTCTTGCCAACCCAAAGTTTCAATAAAAGCATCAATTCTAGTAGAGAAATTCAATGCTCGTACCGAATCGAAGTCAAGGAAGTGCATATCCACAAACTGCCTGTTAGCATGAGAAAAGTGAATGAACCGAGCGGCTTCCTCCTTTGTTTCGACGTCAAAATAGGCTCCGCAACGTATACGAAGGCGATTAGCTTCCATAACTGCTGGCTTGTGACCAACACGCTTTGTTCTAGGCATGGTAATGGTGTTTAGGGTTTGCAAAGAAGAAGAAAAAGAGATGAAAAGAGAGAAAAATCAAAGCTTGAAGATGAGTTTGGACTTGTAATGTGTATGTGAATGAATTGATAAGTGATTAGAGATGGAAAGAATAAATGGGGAAGAGTAAAAGTAATATATGGGGAAGAGTTTAGAGTAGGTGATTGGGTAAAAAGTGAGGTGATGTGAGGTTTGTGTAAGGAGTAGGTTTATATAGGGAGATGTAGAGGTGGAATAGGAATAGGAATAGGCTAAAAATAGGTCAAAAAAATCCGGAATAACTCTGCCTACAGGTCGCGTGTCGCGACCGAGAATCCAGATTCTCGGTTGTGACACATCATGTTCAGAGAGAAAATCTCACTGAAAAATTACATGTCTTCTCTGAAGTTGCCGAGAATTTTCAATTCTCGGCCGAGAATCTGCACTTGGCAGCGACAAAATGTGCGTAAAAACTCCGTTTGTGCAATTTTCTGGGTAAATATGTCCTATAATGAAGTAAAGGTATAACTGAAACTTAAAAAAACAAATTAAAACATTAAATACAAGGGAAACCAAAGGTTTAGCCTTGATAAATTTGAGTAATGAAACAATTAAAGCCCTAAATAGAGTTTAATGTATAAACAATGCTCATTAATTCGCATAAGGTAAATCAATCTTCTAAAAGATAATGAACGTAAGTTCATGTAGGTATTTATTCATGCTTAAAACTTAAACATTAACTTTATTCAAATTGATACAGATTCATATGAAAAATTGTATGTTTTATTTTAATAAGTTCATACTGATATATGTAATAATCAACATGATATAAGTTCATGATTTCATAATTAAAATTAAACTCAATGGTTGCATGAAAATCATGTTCAATAATTAATAATGATCATAACTTATTAGCATTGAAGATATACATGAACAGATTCATTTGCTAATAGTTTATAAATTTTAACAGACATAAACCAGAACATAAGATTAAAGTATGAAAATGAAACAAAGTTTTATTGCATAACACATATTTGCATAAATGAATATTAACATATGTACTAGAAAAATTAAAAACGATCCTATATACAGAAACAAACAAATAAAAATTAAACAAATCAAATTATTAATCACTTATTCATATTAAATCTGAAACATTGAAACTTATTCAGATTAATGAAATGATATACAGATTCATTTTAACATCATATACAGATTCATGTTTGAAGGTTATACTGATTCATTTTAATATTATATACAGATTCATTCTAATAACTTGCATGGTTAACATATACTAATCAAAAATAACCAAAGGATCAAAGTTGATATGCTATCAAAATTGAAAAACATATGTACAGAACAAAACTTAGAATTTATCATATAAAATGAATGTTCATGAACTTGTGCAATAGTTATTAATGATTATACCGTATTAGTATGTAATATATATGAAAAGTTAGATGTTCAGAAACATTTCTGAAATTGAATACAGATTCATGAAAAATAATTACAGATTCATGTTAAAACTTAGATTCGGATGTATTCGTATAACTTGTATGGTTAACGTATATTTAAGCAAAAAGAATCAAAGAATCAAACTTGATAGTTTTATTAAAAATAGAAGACATATATACAAGTTATATAAAGAACAAACACAAAAACAAACTTATATACAAACTATATACAACAAATAGTTTTATAATATCTTCGTTCTTCATCATGTGTGTAAATGGGAAATGGTGTACCGTAGCATTCTGATAAATCAGGACGCTTGTTACGCGCAGCAGTAATCTTCATGGAAGATTTATGCTTGGTACTCATGTGTTGGAAAGAGGAAAAAGTCTCTGTAACTTTTTGAAAGATTTGAATAATTGGAGAAGAATATCAGATTTTGTCTGAAAAAGATGAAAAGTATTGAAATCTGATCTTCTCTAATTATTTATAATGATGTTAGGATGAATTAAAGTGTCTGTTGGTGGTTTTGAAAAGAAGAAAAAGTTTCTGTAACTTTGTTTTTTAAATGTGTGATAACTGAGAAGAAATCAGATTTTGTCTGATAGAGATGAATAGAAAATGTAAGTAACAAAAATCTGATCTTTTCCAATTATTTATAATCAATCCAGGACAAATCAAGGTGTCTGTTGGATTAAAAATGTGTAAATTCACACCATTTGAACATGAAGAATCTTAATTTTTCGAAATATTCAGCAATGGTGCATGAACTGAAGAAGAAAGAAAGTATACATGTCTAATATACGTCCGTGTCGCGACCGTGAATGGCGATTCTCGGTCGAGACAAGTCATTTTCAGAGAGAAAATCTTTCTGAAAATTTTATGCTTTTGCTGAAGTTACCGAGAATTTGCAATTCTCGGCCGAGAATTTCGGTTCTCGGTAAGTTCAGAAATTTTTTTTTCTTCCTTTCCCTTGAAATTTTGGAATCCTGAATTCTTAACTGAGAATTCACATTCTCAGTAAGTTCAGAAATTTATAAGGCAGAGAAAGTAAGATTCTCAACTGAGAATTCACATTCTCAGTAAGTTCAGAAATTTTCTAAACATCAAACAAAAGTCACTGTAGAGATTTTAATAATCTCTATACAAACAGAAACTTAAATTTTTGTAACTTTTAATTCAATTGAGATTTTTTTTAAAAAAAATCTAAAGACACTTTCCTAATCAATTACACATATTTAAGATACATAACAAATCTTGAATATCTTTCAATGATCACAAAATTTTTTATTTCTAATCTCACCATTATTACTAAACTAAAGACTAATGTATAAACTAAACTAAAATGAAATGTAAGAATTTCAAATATCAAAAACTAAAAACTAAAAAAAATGTGATAATCCTTAAGAATTCTCAAGGAGAATCAAAATCATGGACATAATCAATTACTTAGACCGGTTTTAAATAATGGTTCTGTCCATTTTACTTACCTGGGAATAATTTCAAGCGGGAATAAAAGAAAGTAGAATTGTACCCCTAACTTTGAAATTATTATTATATTTTTTTTTCTTTTTTTTAGCATTTTTTTAAGCGCTTTCTTTTTTAGCGTTCTCTAAATTTAAGGATCTAGTGATTTCGGTTGAATGTCCGAACTTTTGGTTCTGACCTCGAACAAAAACTACGCACATGAACCGAAACTTTCAAAACTATATTAAAAGTATACAATTCCTTCCCGGCGGATCATGTAATTTCATCCTACGTCTGATATATCTATCTTCGATCAGCTGTTTCCTGGATAGATCAATGTAGGTGTTTTAAGGAAATGATAAAAAGGAAATTATTTGGGTTTAGTGTAGGAATTGATATCTTCTTAACAAAGAGATACGATGTTTTGGTGAATTATTGAGTGTATAGAAAAGAGGTAAAGGTGTTTGGGAAAAGGTAAATTTTCTGGAAAAAATTATATGTCACGTCTGACATGTTGCTTCAAAAATTTTGCTTTCCTTTCTGATGTATCTGCATGCTTAATTGCTTTTCTGTAGACTCCTTCTGTGAATTTCATTGATAATCAAATCTCCAGGTTATCTTTGAAAAAAAAACTTGAATTTTTTTTATTTGTAAACATTTAATTGCAAACGTTAAATAACAACGAGGATTTAGTCCTAGTGACCATCCTCAAAATAAAAACTATAAAATAAATAAATAAATAAATTATAAACCAAAGTTCGGAATAAAATACGAAAAACATAAATTTTTGTTAAAAATTTTGGCGCTCCTCGGCAACGGCGCCAAAAACTTGTTGAGCGATTTCCGCAAGTGCACGGTATACGCTTGTAGTAATAAAAGATATCGATCTCACAGGGAACGTTTTTTAACGAAAACTTATTTTGAATCAGTTAGATTTACTTTTAAGGTTTATAATATGTAAAATCGTTTTATCGGATTTGGTTTTGAAATTGCTAGGATAAGAATTAGATTAGAGTATAACAAATGTTAGAAAATATTTCTGAGTCAGAGTTTCTGCATAACTCTTACACTAATCTTAAAATCTAACTCTCTCGTTATATTTTCAACTCTCCATCAACTCTTTATTTATAGATGTTGAAGAGTCGTGTTTGAAGTGTCGTGTCCGTTGTGGAGAGTCGTGTCCACTGCGAAAAGACGTTTCTATCCACTCGAATGAACACGTTTCTTGGATTTTAAACATGTGTTCATTGTGCTGCAAAGGCTGCTGATCTTACCGAGAATAATTAATTCTCGGCCGAGAATGGGGAAGTGATTTTTTTGTCTTCGGAACAAAGGAAGGGAGATCTAGACGACGCGTGTCGCGACCGAGAATTTGGATTCTCGGTCGCGGCCCACAAATTCTCTACCGAGAATTTAGTTTCCTCAACCGAGAATTCTTAAATTAACCCTCAATCTATGTTCAAAAAATTAATTGAGCCTCTTTTAAGTTTAAAATATTAATTATTTAGATTCTTTAAAATCTAAATAATTTTTAAGGCTTTTTACATAAATATTATAATTGGTTACAATTTACAAAATTACAATTAAATCACATCATCAAAATTACGTTTCAATATGTTATTATTTTTTATATATAAAAAATAAAATATGATTTTATACTTTAATTAAAAAAATTTAGACCTTAATTCATAAATTTTAGTAAATATATTATAGACACTTAATTTATAAGCTTTAATATTTAAAATTTATTAAAAATAATGATTTTATTAGTTTGATCTAATTTAGAAGTATTATTTGAAATAATTGTGAATAAGTTTTTAAAGGTAAATTTTTATGTAAATTTTTTAATATTAATATTTGTATTTTTTTAAGCTAAATATTTGTGTAATTTGTTTTGAGAAAAAAATATGCTTTTAGAGAGGGTTGAGCCTAGACCCCTCTAAATTGCAATTGGTTCTTATACCTTGTGTGTGTATATATATATATAATAAAAATATTTGGACATCCTTATAGCCAGGGCACTCCTGGCCTAGGCTCAGGGTCGGTCTTGGTTGTTTTTCTATTTCCAAAAATTATATATTTTATTTTTTTTTGTTTATACCTTTTATGGATTTTTAATGTTCTTTGTAGGCATTTCCGTCTATTTGTAGATTTTGTAAGGTTTCATTTCTTGTGTTTTTCTTATTGTATTTGTACTTTTTTTATGTAATAAAAATATAAGCATTTACATCAAAAAAAAATTACAATTTTGATAGAGAATAACGATTAAAACTAACACGTCCCGAAATCCGATCCGTACAGGTGAAAACTTATGTTGGGTGATATCATAAGTCAAGCAAAGATTGTAATTTGTAAAAATATGTAGGTAGAGAGTGATTCTCTCTTAAAATGATGGGACCAATATGAATATGAGTATGTAAATGTTAGTGTGATGAGCAGGTTATTATAAATATAAATAATTTTGTTAGAGATAGAAAATAAAAAGTAGAAAGGAATAAATATATGGGATAGAAAGCAAAAGAAAACAAGGATAGCTAGGTATTGGTGTAATAGTAATAGAAAGAGTTAGTACGATTCCAACTCAAAATAGCAGAATTAGGAGAAAGTATTGGTGCGTACATCTTCATTAATTGAAAGGATGCAATCATATTTCATCTGTCTTTCTCACGCTTCTGTCACCCAACCCTTTTTCTTTCTCTCTCTTTCCACCTTTCTACTGCCTATCACCTCTAACTTAACGGTAACAATAAAAAAAACCTATTTTTGTGACACTTTTTCACTTTCACCTGAGTTTAATTCACTTTATTATTGTCAGAATTCTTAGTAAATTCATCCATGCCTCTAAGATTTTCTGATACAGAGAAGGGTTGAACACATTGTGAAGGTTTTAATCTCCACCTAATACATCACCAACTCCTTGAACTTGTACATAATAATAGATTGACTTCCTGAATTCTCAAACCTACAACACTAACTCTTATAATAAGTTGAAAGGTATGCGAAGAGAAAAATTATCACTCGAATAGATAAAGATGTATTTTTAGAATTTAAGTTTAATAGGTTTTTGTATTTAGTTGTTACGGAATAAACAAGTTTAGGGAGTTGGTAGGATACTTATAAAGTTCAATGAGCTGGTGAGATAAAGTTTAGGGAGTTGGTAGGATACTTATAAAGTTCAAGGAGCTAATCCACTTTTATTGACAAGTTTAAGGAGTTAGTAATACGAAATAAGTTCAATGAACTGGTGGGATACTTGCAAAGTTTATGGAACCAATCTACTATTAAGAACAACTTTCGGAAAGTAATCTAAGAACTAAAAAAAATGGTTCTCAAGCTATACTTGAAGTAGTATAAAAACCTCTGTATGGGTAAAAGTATAAATCTTAAACAATCACTTACCTTACATTGTTTTCAACCACAACGATGTATTTTATAGATCATTATCACACCTCACTCAACTTACCTTACCTTACCATAGTTTGATGACACCTCAACTAAACAAAGTGTTAATTAACTCGCTTGCTCTTTTCTAAGAAAGTGAATTGCAGATTGCTCGGCGAAAATTCGTCCAATAACTAATGGATTCCCAACCTTAATCGAGGTCAAACATCAATGACCCCTGGAAATTATGTTGGGGTTCAGGTCCGCGACCTAGGCCCCTAAAAATGCCCCTCGATGCATATTTTTCTCCCCGGTGCTTTCTCGGTGTATTCCAACTGTCTCATTTTAATTAGCACTATTTTCTTGGGTTAATAAAAGCATAATAATCTCCGATTCTTTCCAATTGTTTCGAGTTGAACTTCTTTCACCCGATTTCTTCCGACTATATGTTCTAACATTATTTTATCAACTTGATGTCCTCATCATTTTCCATGTACAGTAAAACCTCTATAAATTAATAATATTGGGACCATGAAATTTTATTAATTTATAAATATATTAATTAATCAATAAATTATTAATTATTAATTTATAGAGTGGTTTTAATTATTGTTTAAAATAAATTTTAAATTACTAATTTAAATAAATATTTTATCTAAAATCAATGAATACATAAAGTTTTTATCTAAAATCAATGAACTATATTCATCATATTTTTACATAATAAAATTAAATGTGCATCATATAAGTTAATTGAACTTGAAAGTTCATTGTACTTTTGTTGAAAAAATTCAATGTATCATAATTAATGAATTACTATATAAATTTCTATGGAGTGTTCTAGATTTAAACTGAAAAAAAAACAAAATACTATAGAGTTATATTTTAGTAAATTATCCTATGTATTATCTATAATATATACTTGGCATATGTATTTGAAAAATTATTAATTTATAGAGATAATAACACAATATATTTATAAATGGTTGTTCCAAAAAATTATTATCTTATTAATTTATTAAAATTAATCATTTTGAACTGGTTCATGTCGGGATCAGAACAAATTATTATTTTAAAAATATTATTAATTTATCGAATATCAATTTATGAAGATGTGATTGTATCATAAAAAGAGATACTTTTTCTCTCCCCCTACTTTTTTTTTTGTTTGTTTTTTGTAATAAAAAACAATCTAATTTCTAATTCAATTTATGTTCATTTTTTTATGCCTTTAGTCGCAATTGAAAGATGACCTTAAAGCATCAAAACCATCTAAATAGTACACATTTTTTTAGGATGTGTTTGAACACACAACCTCACACCTTTTAAAAAAATATAACAATTGAACAATATTAAAAAAACATTATTAGTTCACTGATCTTTCATTTTTGTTTATTAAACTCTTGATTTTTTATTTGGATACATTAAGGCACTGATCATTTATTTTGTGTCTAATTAAGTCATTCATGACCAAATTAGTAAGATATGAACATCTAATTCTGCTAAAATTACGTTATTAACTTCATCTGTTTTTAAGGATTTGTCATAATTTGAGATTGAATAACAAATTGAAGATAATTCTCTCTCTTTTCTTCCTATATTTCTTATAGCATGTTTATAGAACCTTAGTTTTTTTTTTTTTTTTTTTACATTCAGTTGAATCCGCATATTGCACATTTTCCTTGCATAATAGAAGACATGTAGTGGCGGATCCAGAGGGGAGCGAAAGGCACCCCCTCTCTCTTATTGGCCGACTTTTAATTGTTTCATGTTGGTATAATTGTAATTAGTTACAAAATTAGTTAGTTTTTCCATCGATTTAATCCTTGGGGTTAGGTTATGCTTACTTTGTTTTTGACAAAGTAAGCTCATCCAATAGTAGAAAGAATAAAGTAAAGCTTATTTTGTAACAAAGTAAGCATAGAAAACACCCTAATCCTTTTGTATATAAAGAAAGGAAAAGAGTTATAATGTAATGCTTCTTCAATCTATCTCATCATAGGGAGTCTTGTAACAGCAAAAAAGAATTTACATTTGTGCTCATTAATTCTCTCTTTTGTGCCTAAAATTCTAATAATTTTTAAAATAATTAAATTTAGTATTAGGTGCGAAAAAAACATGTGTAATTTGGCCAAAAGTCTAAACAATAAAGGTGAAGATATTTGATCAATGTAAGCATATGGTAATGTGTAACAATTTTAAATACACAATATGATTATTTTGTTTTTGACAAAGTAACCATTACTTTGTAATAGAGTACAAAATATAAAATATTTATTTCTTGCCAATTTGCTGTAAAACTCAATACAAACAAGGCTTCAAAAATGTATTATTTAATATGGTAGTATTATAGTAAATTATAATATTTTATCTTGATCCCTATCTTTATTCAACATACCAAAAATGGCATATGAATTTCTAATTATTTTATTTTTAGGGTTAATTATAAAAATTGGTCAAATGGAAGGCTCATTTACATATTTAACCCATTTACTCAACCTACTACATATCTACACTGATTTTGTGTGACTTTCCCATAACACCCTCAATATTTACGCGCGTCTCGCCCCCTCCCGTCTGACTTCGCAGATTCCATATTATGCGAAGCATGCGAAGCTAATGTTTGGGTTTACTTGATGAATTTAATTAGCATATGCGAAGCCTGCGAAGCTAATGTTTGGTTTACTTGATGAATTTTATTAGCATATGCGAAGCCTGCAAAGCTAAAGTTTGGTTTACTTGATGAATTTAATTCGCATATGCGAAGCCTGGATGTGTTTTGAAGCTAATTCGTGAAGTGGTATATAACAAAAAATGGCAAACAACAACGGATTCTAACATTAAAATCATAACATTATCAAAATTTACAACAAGATTGCCATAATAAACTCCTAACAAAGCACTTCAAAGTGAACTTAACTAATCCGGTACCAATTTTGAAGGAGATGAGTAATCTTGGTGTGTACCATGGGACACATCCATCCCAAAAGGTCTGGCTCATCCCAAAAGGTTTGCCAGACCTTTTGGGATGGATGTGTCCCATGGTGCACACCAAGATTGGCACAATCTCTCCTAACCAATAATTTTAGGAGTGAATATGCCAATCTTGAGGGAAATTTCTCCCTTTATAGAAGAAAAGTTATCTCCCCTGCAGCCCAATACGCCGCCTTCTAGAAAGGGATATTATGTAATCAACCACCTTCAGAAAAAAATTAATCGTGTTAGGCAGGAAAAAAGACGATTTTGGCTTCGCGAAATGAGGATTAGCGAAGCATGCGAATGTGAATGTGCAGGGAAAGAGGTGATTTTACTTCGATAATCGATGTTTTCGCGAGGTATGCGAGGTCTGAAACGTGACGATCTACGTCGCATATCGATGCTTTCGCGAAGTCTGCGAGTCAAATCATGAACTTTTCTACTCGCAAACTTCGCGAACTAATCGATTCGCGAAGTAGATCCACACGTTTCAGGCTCTTTCTCTTTGCAGATCTTCGCGAAATCATCGATTCACGAAGTAGATCGTCACGTTTCAGGCTCTTTCTCTTCGTAAATTTTCGCGAAATCATCGACTACACGAAGTGTATTCATGAAAAAACACAGAAAAAACAACAGATACTTAAATTTTTCGCGCCTTTCACCCTTAAAAGCGACAATAACAATATGATAAACTGGGAAAAACGAAGGAATAACGTAGAATAACCATTTGGTAACAAGAAGAAAGAAACAAAGTAACGAGTAGGAACAGGAAGATGAAGAACCATGGCTTCGTTTTCTAAGATTAGGAAGTTGCAGAATAAGAGATGAAGAGAGAAAAAAGATAAATTCATTGTGATTTGGCGAAATGTGCAGATTTCGTGTAATTTAAAGGAAGATGGAAAGATCAAAAGTCTTGAAATCATTAATGGATGAGCTAACTTTTTGCGCAACCAATGAGATAGGAGGGAGCGGCCGTTCGCGTTGTGGGAAGTGGGAAGGTTAGGGGTATTATGGGAAAGTCATACAAAATCAGTCTAGATATATAGTAGGTCGAGTAAATGGGTTAAATATATAAACGGATCTCCCATTTGACCTAGTTTTATAATTTTTCCTTATTTTTATCCTCCTTCATATTCCTATTCCTATTCCTATTCCTATTCCAACCAATTATGTTTATCTCTATGTCAACTTTTATTATTATCTTTATCTAATCAAAGTACCAAAAAGAATTCCAAATTATCTTATTTATTCGCAGAACTCTCCTAAAGTACAAGATTTTTTTCTATATGATTTTAATTAGTAAACCTCTATATCTAGCCAATAGAATATATTTCTATTTTCATTTTTCTACCCATTAATTATTTCATCCCAAAATTATCCTAATTATCGTTAGATTAAAAAAATGTAAACATCATCTCTAGAATTTGAAAGAACCCTATTCTAAAATAAAATATCTCATCTCCTACTCTCCTCTTCCTATCGTTCATATTTTCGCTTTGCTCTTGCGGTATCGCCTCCTCTTAAGAATTTTTTGGATCCGCAACTAGAAAACTACATAATAATTTTAAGATAAAATGTAGTGAGAGGACCACAAAAATGGGTATCATTTAATGAGAGTGATGCGCACAAAGTTGAATATCAAAACAAACTGTCACCCTAACTTTGAAAAACAAAGAATTAGGCAGAAAAACATTTGAGGAGTCTAAAGTAAATTATATAAGTAACCAGCAAATTATGTAACTCTACTCTTTAAAAGATTTAAAAGTAGCGAAATCATTTTCATTCCATACAAAAACAAAACACAGAAGAATATATAGATAGTGGTCCTCCACACCCACTTTTTATATACTTTCTCTATTCTCTTAATGCCACAACCCTCTTTAAGTACTACAAGTACTTGCATCAATTTAGTAGAGCTTTGTGCTGTGCCTATTTCTCTCAGACCCTATCTTCCTCACTCTCTCTAACTCTAACAATGGAAGGAAAGCGTACTTTGAGGGAGAGATCCATCTTCAGAGACGATTTCATCGTTGAAGATGATTTCTTGGAAGATGATATGGAAGAGGAAGATCACACTTTTGCTTATGGTTTTATTGATGATGACAAGAAGAAAGCTGTTTCTGTTGCCTACGGTAAGAGAGGCGGGACAAGTGCTGGTGGCGGAGGAGGAGGAGGAGGAGCGTCGCCGCCTTCTTGCCAAGTGGACAAGTGTGGAGTTGATTTAAGTGAAGCTAAACGGTATCATAGGCGACATAAAGTTTGTGAGCTTCATGCAAAGGCACCAGCTGTGCTTGTTGCTGGCCTAAGGCAGAGGTTTTGTCAACAATGCAGCAGGTACTACTCTTCTTTTTCTTTCTATATGGATCTATTTCTCTTTTTAAACAATACATATGACTTGACAATAATTGGTCTAATACCCGGTAGATGTTGCGCTTTAACCCAAATCTCATTCCTTCAACCTTGCGGTTTTAAACAAATCTAACTTGATTATTAGAAATACAGGTTACTAATCGGGCAACAGACTAGATAAGCGGTCTTTGTCTCTAGGGCATCATGAAATACAGGTTACTAATCGGGCGACAGACTAGATAGCGAATTTTGCAGGGTCTTTGTCTCTAGGGCATCATGAGTTCGGTGTATTTTCCGCAGGCATCCAAGATATTTTTGAGGAAAATAGTTCTGGCACGTGCTTTAGTCGGGTTGTTGGAGCTTAGCTTTCCTTCTTTTTGTTTGCTTAGGGTTTAAGCCTTTTATCTCTATAAAAAGAAATACAGCTCAGTCATTTTTTCTCCATTTTTAATATGAGATTCAGTTCATTCATATCCTCAAATTGTCCTTCACTCCTTGCTAAGGCCTTGCATCCTGGTGTTACTACCTTAAAACCGGGTCGTTACAATATGTCATAGACGCGCTAGCTCATCTCATTTTTTGCATAGTAAGTCGTTAGGACACATGTTGAGATTTTTCACTCCTAGCTAATCTCCCTTGACCGTACTTATGTGAAGTTGTATGGTGGTCTAAAACGAAGAAAAACACTTCTTAACATGATGTTAAAAACGAGAAATTATACTATGCTATGTTAATTCCAAGTAAACAATCTACTTGAAACTAACAACCAGTAAGAATACACTATAAACTAACAACCAGTAAGAATACACTATTTAAAAAGATAAAATGTACAACCGCTATAGTTTCTAGTTAAAAACATAAAATGAAAGATACGTGTCACCTGTGTGACCTTGTTAGTGGTTGTATCAGTTACTATCTTTGTACTAGAGAAAATGTATGTACCAATCAATTTGTTTAACACATTGAATAACTGAATAATTGAATGCTCTTGTGATTTGGGGTTTTAGATTCCATGAGCTAATGGAGTTTGATGAAGCAAAGAGGAGTTGCCGGAGGCGACTGGCCGGCCACAACGAAAGGCGGAGGAAAAGCACAGGCGAAAGTCACGGGGAAGGATCGAACCGGAAAGGGTCAATGAAGGAAAGTCAGTGCAGGCAAGGTGATGATCAGAGGGGGAAATTTCAGATAACAATACCAACAACAGCAGCAGCAGCAGCAGCAGGGAATTCCAATTATAAACGTCCCCAATTCAGATAGATTATTGATGAGTTGCTATGCTCCCTCTCTTCTGTCATCCTAGCTATGCTCATCCACCACCATATTTTAATTAATTTCAACCACTACTATGTTATGCTTATATATATTTAGAATTTGAGGAGCGTTATGTGTGTTTTAGCTTATGGATTATCATGATTAAATAAGTGTGTAATAAATTATGTGGAGGCTAGCTACATCATGCAGACTAGACTTCTATAAATTCATGATGATAATAAAAGGTGCTTAATTATTCTATATATGAGGAACTTCTGTTGATTAATCTTAGCAACTAACAACTTTAAATCCATCATTTTGCACTCGGGGGTGGTTGCAGGGTGGACGCTTTCAAAGCGGACTCCCCACCTTAGATAGATAGAGAAGATCACCAAGATTTCGTGATCCGCTGCCGAAAATATGAGTATCTTATGTTAAGGGCTTAGTTGGTTTAATTACATTTTGGATATTATTTTCAGAATTTCATGGATATTGCTAACTGTCAGAATCTTATTCTATGATGCAGAAAAAGTTAAGTTACAATGGCATGTTTCTACCTAAATAAATATGCCTAATATTATATAGGAATAAGTACCAAAATAGCTTTAAGGGTTTTTTTTTTTTTATAAGAGCCATTTAATTCCGTATATGTAAAACAATACAATTTCAGGATCAACGTTTATTGAATGGTACAATTAAATGCAAATATGAAAGTGATATTGGAATTGAAATATGTGGTCCCTAGATGTAGAGGGGTTAACAATACGGTATCTCATGTGTCAATTCAGTTAATAAAGACTTTAATTGTGGCATTTTACAAAAAAATGAGACTAACATTATGTTGTTTTGTACGTAAAGACTAAATTGCTTATTTCTTAAAAGCCTTAAGGCTATTTTGGTGTCTTATCCCTATTATATAGGGTAAATAACTTGTTGGTACATGCCTTTTCACCTAATATACTTTTTAATCTTTATATTTGCAATACTACATTATAAGTTCCCTAACGTTTATCACCGTAAAATGTTTGGTTCCTACCGTTAAAAATTAAGTTAGAATATGTTAGTCAAAACTAAATAATGGTCTAATATACTTAGGTTTTTTTATATCACCCATTTTCACCTTATTATTTTCCTTTGATTTCACTTATTAGAAAGTACTTGAACCAAGGAACACATTACTCCAAACCTCCAAACCAGATTACAGGTCATCAATTCATCAGCAATCAACTTCATGCAATCACAGCAAATGACACGGATCACCCTTGTAATTAGTGCTAATGATTAGCTCACTGACATAGCGTGAATGCCCTCCTTGAAGCTGCATTTTTCTTTTTCCTAGTTGTTAAACCATTAGGCCTTACTTGTTGAATTTTCTATAAATGTAACCTTCTAATTTATTTTCAAATCAATAAGAAAGAAAGATCTATTCATTCAAATTTCGTCTTTGATTCTTATGATGGTATTAGAGCAGAGAAAACATTTATATTGATTCTAAATTTCTCTTTTCAAAATGGCAAATCGATTCCAACATCTTAGGGAAGAGGACATACCTCGAAGTCCTTACTCATTCGAGCAAATAAGACACCAGCTCTCTCCTTAGTTTCTCACATTCTTACCGGGCCAAATTGTCAATAGTGGTCAAAATCAATCAAGGTTATGCATTCATTGATGGTACTATCACAACACTTACCATTGATGATACATTATACTCAACCTAGAATAGGTGCAATAAAATGGTGATATTATGGTTGCTTCACATTGTTTCCCAATCAATAGCTCATTTTATCATCTAGATCAACAAAGTAAATGATATATAGACGGATTTGAAAGATCAGTTCTCTTATGGGGACTCATTGAGAATTTCAATGCTTAAAAATGAGATCCATATTCAGAAAAGGAGAGCTTACAATTGCAGAGTATTATACCAAGCTAAAAATCTTATATGATGAATTTTTTAATCTTAGGCTTATGGCTAAGTGCATATGCCATCTAGCTTGTAGATGTGGAGCATTCTATACAATTAGAGATCAATTTGAAGCTGATTAGGTAATACCTTTTCATCAAGGGTAGAATGATCAATTTGCCACTGTTTGTTCGTAGAGCCTGTTAATAGAACCTTTGCCATATCTAAGTCATGTTTTTGCTTTGTCAATTCAACATGAGAATTAGTTACATTAGGTTAAGCCATTACAAGCATAGAAACAACATCGTTCCTTGGATCTGTAAATTTTCAGTCTAGGTCCTCAAACAAACCAAAGTCTACATATTCCTCTAAAAAAGTTCACAACATCAAAACCTCATCTATTTGCACTTATTATGATACCTTTGGACACTGAAAGGATACATGTTATAAGAAGCATGGATATCCTCCAAATTACACCAATAGATTTAAGAATAATAACAGATTAATTGCAACTAAATGATCGAATAGCTAATTCATCCAATGTTGAGTACATTGAAAATGGAAGTGAAGAGTACATGAATCATTCTGCAGCATATAAGTGAGACCAAAAGTCGCAGTATGTGCTTACTAAAGATTAGCATCAACAACTGATGACATTATTTCCTTCCAATCAGTCTTTCAGCATTAAATAGCATGCACATAGTGACAGTGCCAATAGCAGCTACAGAGTGAATTATTCTAGTGTAATCCTTAGCACTACCTTATGTAATACAAGTCTAAATTCATGGATCATAGATATAGGGGCAACGGGTCACATTGCTTGTGATTTGAAATTCTTTAGTTCATATTCTTCGATTGAAGGATGTAGTGTTCAACTACAAAATGTCAGTTCAGTGACAGATCCCTATATAGGCACAATAATCATACAACCAAATTATGTTCTTCAAAATGTGTTGTATGTGCCATTGTTTCAATACAATCTAATATCTAACAGTAAGCTCACTTCTACAAACAAAATGTGCACCATTGTAACCGAAAATTGTTGCATGATACAAGACCTTATAAAACAACAGATGATTGGCAGCCTTGGTGTGTTTGCTTTTCCGATTGAAAGTTCCTTTGCTTATCTTGCTGAACTATCTGCTGCTGTTTATGCCATTGACATGGCTATCAGCAAAGGTTGGTGGAAAATTTGGCTTGAAAGCGACTTAATGTATGTTGTGCAGATGTTCAAATCTAAATCTTGTTCGGTTCCTTGGTTGCTTACACAAAAACGGTTCAATTGTTTAAATCAGATTGATTATGTGGCTTTTGTGATTTCTCATATTTTTCGTGAAGGTAATCATGTTGCGAACTCGCTTGCAAATTATGGGCGGACGGCAACAGCATCGACTTGGTGGGATGTTGTCCCGGATTTTTGTGGATCGATCTTTTATCATGATCGTGTAGGACGTTGCATTTATCGTTTTTCCTAATTTTTTTACTTCATTTTATTCTTTATTCTTTTTGTATTATGACATTTATTTATTCTTTTAATAAATTTGGTTCAGGGCTTTTTTGGGTCTGTGGTGGGAATAAGGAAAAGTGTGCACCATCTTTCAAATCTTGGATATTCAAGAATATCAATAGCATCGAGTTCAGATGATTACATTTGGAATAAGACGCTTAGTCATCCTTTTTCACAGAGAATGAAGAAATTAGAAAGTTAATTTCAACTTTGTACTTTCAAACATCCAAGTTCTTTTGACATTTGTGAATTGGCTAAACAAAAGAAATTACCATTCCATTTGAGCACAAGCACCTTTGTAGTAGCTTTTTATTTAGTCCATCATGACATTTGAGGGCCAATAAAAGATTCTTTCACTGAACACCATTACTTTCTAACTATTGATGATAATAGTATATAGGCTTAGATTTTCTTAATGAAAACAAAGTCTAAAGCAAGATCATTATTGTAGCAGTTTTGTGCATACATAAACACACAGTTTCAGAAGAAAATCAAAACTGTCAGGTATGACATGGACTTGATTCCACGTGCCAAATTTCTATTCCATTCATGGCATGATGAATAAAAATATTAGGCCTTTAGACTCCTTACGAGAATAGCATTGCTGAGAGGAAGCATCAGGACATAATGAATGTTACTCATGCATTACTTTTGCAAATTTCATTGCCAAAACTCTTCTGGCCCTTTGTTGTCACTCATGTTTTATATCTAATAAATACACTTTCCTTAACATCCATACACAACCACGCCTCCTTTTCCTCAACTTGACCAACACAATCCAGACCTCAATAACTTAAAAGCATGTGCATGCTTGTCTTATGCCTCTGCACTTGACAAACACAAAATCAAACTCTCAAACCGAGAAATCTAATGCATTTTCATTAGGTATTGTTTGGCTCTTTCGTGGAAAATTGGAGGCGTGCCAGATAATTATAGTATTATCAAACTATGGAATGAAATTGTGTGCGCTTTCTAACTTCTAAATATCAAACCACTGTAAGAATTAAAGAGACCGAAAATTCCTAAAAGATTCGATTATCAAAACGATACCGACCTTACAGAAAATGATTGAACAACAAATAAAAATAAAATTGTACTGGAAAAGATGAATGAACTTGAACTTGAATGAAAATTGAATCTAATGGAATAACTAAGAATTCTAAAATGCTGAAGTCTAGAGGTAATTTGCTAGAGTTTTTGCTTGGGTTTGTTGAGTTGTTGAGTTGGTGAGTTGGGGAGTTTTTGAGTTGGGTTGTTCTCATCGTGATTCCTTCTTTTTATAGATATTGGAGGTAACTTCTTACTTGCTTCCACTAATCCACGTTCTCCACCATATTGAGTAACCTCCACTTTGACTTCCACGATGGATTGATATGTACACTTTCTGATTTTTTTCTGCTTTTTAATTGGCTCATAAAAACACGTTAAAATATTAACGGGCCCTTGGTTCCCCTATGTTTGCTTTAAGTGCCCCCTGATAGAAATCCTAAGTGAACGATGTACTAGGAAAATATGAAAAGTTTCTTGAAATGAAAACTTTCAAGGAACCGATTGAACTAAAAGCTCGAGCTTATAGTTAAGGCCCAATCATATATCTTATATTAATCTCCGACACACCCCCACACGCAAATGCTCATTGGGCTTGCAGCGTGCACAACACAGGCCCATCCCGCCATGTGTTCATCCCGCCATGTGTTTTATTAATTCCATAAATTAATGAGGTTGTCGGGACTCGAACTCTCGACCGTTTGGTCATAGTGGCTCTGATACCATGTCAAGGAACCGATTGAACTAAAAGCTCGAGCTTATAGTTAAGGCCCAATCATATATCTTATATTAATCTCCGACACTAAATAGGCCTTTTAAGAAAAAGTTTCCTAAAATGTTCTTTTAAGAAAAAGTTTCCTAAAAAGAAAAGTTTATCCCATGAAAAAGAGTAAACAAGGGTATGCAATAAAAAAAACTTTATTTTTTGTGCAAACAATTGCCCCCCTCAAGCATGAATTTGAGGAAAGTAAATTTCATGCTTGATTCTTCAAAAGTCGTGGTGTCAGCTTTTAAAAGTGTTGCATGATAACTCTTTAGGTGACACAAAATATATAGGTCGTGGAGTCGGCCTTTGTATCACCTTCATACTAATATCTCATTTCCTCAATTGGAGGAATTCTCACCAGCCTCAACTTCACCTCCTACTTCTCCCTTGACTTAGCATCTCATCGCTGCTTTTTTTTCTTGGCTTGTGAAACTCAAAATGGCCAACTTGACGGAAGCTATACTCATATAGTTTTTGGACAGCTTCTCGGATGATCTCCGCAGTAACTAGGGGAATTTGTTGAGGGCTGCCAATCTGTTGGTGAACATAAGACACATTAGGAATTCTAGTGTTTCTCCCATTTCCTCTATGGTTGCCCCCCATCTCTCCAATGATATGGTGGCCTCCTGCCTCCTCGTGATATGAAGTTGTATAGGTGGTAGGATTAGTGTTCCCAAAACATTGAGGAGCAGATGACTTACTAGAATTTTCTTGGCCTGCAAAAGTAGTGGCCTTCTTTAAGACAACTTCCTCCCTCAACTTGACCAACACAATCCAGACCTCAATAACTTAAAAGCATGTGCATGCTTGTCTTATGCCTCTGCACTTGACAAACACAAAATCAAACTCTCAAATCGAGAAATCTAATGCATTTTCATTAGGTATTGTTTGGCTCTTTCGTGGGAAATTGGGGGCGTGCCAGATAATTATAGTATTATCAAACTATGGAATGAAATTGAGTGCGCTTTCTAACTTCTAAATATCAAACGACTGTAAGAATTAAAAAGACCGAAAATTCCTAAAAGATTCGATTATCAAAACGATACCGACCTTACAGAAAATGACTGAACAACAAATAAAAATAAAATTGTACTGGAAAAGATGAATGAACTTGAACTTGAATGAAAATTGAATCTAAGGGAATAACTAAGAATTGTAAAATGTTGAAGTCTAGAGGTAATTTGCTAGAGTTTTTGTTTGGGTTTGTTGAGTTGTTGAGTTGGTGAGTTGGGGAGTTTTTGAGTTGGGTTGTTCTCATCGTGATTCCTTCTTTTTATAGATGTTGGAGGTAACTTCCTGTTTGCTTCCACTAATCCACGTTCTCCACCATATTGAGTAACCTCCACTTTGACTTCCACGATGGATTGATATGTACACTTTCTGATTTTTTCTGCTTTTTAATTGGCTCATAAAAATACGTTAAAATATTAACGGGCCCTTGGTTCCCCTATGTTTGCTTTAAGTCCCCCTGATATCCACTATAGGAAGTTGGTTTCCTACGAGGTACACTATGGTTTCCCACGAGATACACTATGGTTTCCCCTAAGGTACACTATGGTTTCCCACGAGGTACACCATGGTTTCCCCTAAGGTACACTACATAGGAAGTTGGTTTCCCCTGAGGTACACTGTATCGGAAGTTGGGACACTATTTTAGATGTTTCCCCTGAGGAAAACTGAGGTTCACTCTAGGAAATCCTAAGTGAACGATGTACTAGGAAAATATGAAAAGTTTCTCGAAATGAAAACTTTCCTAAACATGCCTTTTAAGAAAAAGTTTCCTAAAAAGAAAAGTTTATCCCATGAAAAAGAGTAAACCAGGGTATGCAATAAAAAAAAAACTTTATTTTTGGTGCAAACAGGTATTTATAAAAATTAAATGGGTACATACTACTAGATTGGCAACATTTGTGTGGCATGCTCCGCACGAAGGATGTTCATTGATTTTTGGGTAATTAATTTATTAGTTCCTATATTTTGACAAAACATACTGTTTAGGCCCTGTATTTTTAAAAACACATGGTAAGGTCCCTAACCTTTTTCTCAGCGAACTGTTTAGTCCTTCCGTCTGTTTGTTAGATTTTTTACCGTTTATAAATTCGGAAATGACTAAATTACCCTTTACTATTTACCTTCAAAATTCAGAAGAGGAAATCTAATTTAGAAAAAGAAACTATTTGTATGGAGAACAAGAAAAAGAACAGACCCAATGCTTACGAATTTGAACGATTAAGAAGAAAATCAAGAAGAAGAACACTCAAAATATAGGGACTAATAAATTAATTACCCTTGATTTTTTAACAGACCCCATATTGTAGATTAACTGTTTCGTTAAACCATCCATAAAAAAAGCGTTGTTCAGGATCGAGAGATCCTAAACATGCATCAATTTTCTGATCCAATGGTGGTGAAACCAGCAAAGGTTAAATTGGAATGCATCAATTTTCTGATCCAAATTTAATACATTGCGTACAACGTAGAAGCATTCTGTAAATCTCAAAACCCAACGTATATATCAATATAAAGGCATCCATTGTAAAGAAGTTGAAGAAACCCAATGTCAATATAACCACATCCATTGCAAACAAGTTCAAGCCTAAATCAACAAGTAATCGACCAGTTCAAGTCTGACTGTAGAAGAAGATAGACCATCTTAAGTCTACAATTAAGCCGAATGTAGAAGAAGAAAGAGAAGCCATTAATTCGATTCTTCAAACTTAAACCACGAGCTTGGACAAAGTAAGAAAGAGGTGTAAAAACTAATAAATTATTTAGTAGTGTCAAAGATTAATATAAGATCTACGATTGGGCCTTAGCTGTCAGTTCAAGCTTTTAGTTCAATTGGTTCCATGATAAGTAGGTACACAACTAAATCACGTCTTTGTATAATTATGTGTACACCTCTAGAGAATATATGTATATAGTTTTCTCCTAGGTTGGGATTTCTTTATTAAATAAAATAAATATACACTAGTCTTCAAGTACTCGAACTTACCTTTATTGCGCGCACACACTCACACATGCATAATAACAAAAACAACGAGACAGCTTAACTTTTGAAATGTAAATCTCAAATAAAAGCTTCCAAAATAGAAAATTAGAATTTGTCTGTCCTTCAAATCATAAGATTTGTGCGTAAATAAATATAACACTAAAAAGCAAACAAGTTTACAATTCTGTATTTGCAGAAAAAAAGCATCCGCTTTTACCTACTTGAATTAATCTTTCACAATTGTTGAATCAGAATTCAATTATCTTGAGACATCAAACAATACAAATATTACCCATCTAAAACTATATAAGATTCAACAACAGAGCCTGAAAAAACTGCCATGGAGGAGACTATGTCTGTTAAGAACATGCTTTCATGCATTTTCAGCACATGTAACTATTTCATGGCCTCAACCAGAAATGCAATAACTCTTCTTTCATTTCAATTTGGAAACCAAAAATTTTCTCAACTGCCATTAACTTTATCTACAAACTATTCGTTCAGGATTACAATGAAACAACATTTGGATCAGAAAAGGAGCTTATGAAGCAAATTTACATAAACCTGTTATATATATTTAGACTGCGGCAGGCAATGCCTGAGTATTATTAATGTACTAGAGCTAACATGTTTCTGGAGTAACTTACCAAACAAACGAGTGAGCGGGAAAAGGGAATCTAGAGATCAGTGAAATTTTACAACTATGCAGGAAATGTCATCTGAGCTCCTCCTATTAAGTGCCTCCTCGGTAAGTCGTTTTGCTGCAGAGCGAGCATCTTTCATGTTCTTGATTGCATCTGCTGCTTCTTGATTTGACATCACCTGGCATCATATTGGAAAATAGATTTTTGTTTTCAAGCAAACAGTCAAATACAAAGATTAAATCATAAGATTTGGAAGTAAAATTAGTAAGAGTTCTGATAAGAACCCACCTTCCATAAGCCATCACTAGCTAAGATAATAAAATCTGTGCCATCATCAATCGTGTCTCTTGTAATATCCGGTTCTGAACTGAGATGTTTTTTCAAGCTCTTGTCACCAAATGCCCTTGCCACTGCCAATTGCCCATCAACGCGCGGAACATCCCCTAAATTCATCAAGTATGCATCTTAATGCTGGATGACCCAAATGAAAATTAATAAAACAAAAGAAAACCAGGGGAAACTCCGTGACTATTATAGTTCATGTGGCTGTGAGTTAATGGTACATTTATGTATTATTCTACCAAGATGTTAATAAAAAACAAGATTGTTAAACAAATACAGAAGTATATATGTAATCACAGAAGTGTGATAATTCAATGCATTTCTTATCATTCTGTAGCATCTTAAACCCTGTCAAAGAAAGGCATCACAAAGTGCTCTTCAGAATTCTGATGTGTATTGTGTGATTCTAACTGAGGGCGAGCCTTGGCGCAACGGTAAAATGTTGTTGTCGTGTGACCGAAGGTCACGGGTTCGAGTCTTAGGAGCGGCCTCTTGCCAAACAAATTGGCAAGGGAAGGCTTGCCCCCCAGTACACCCTTGTGGTGGGACCCCTCCCCAGACCCTCGCTTAGCGGGGACGCGTAATGCACCGGGCCGCCCTTTATTGTGTGATTCTAACTACTAAGAACAGGCAAACAAACTACAAGACCTTAATGATACAATAATTTCGAACTCTAATTTGTGATGAGTTGAAGTCATTTTTATATAAAACCATCTCTATACATGATCTTCGATATTCTGGAGAGATCATACCTGGAAAGTTTGAGACAAAACCGCCTCTGTTCTCAATTTCATCCCTTTCTGTACTTGGCTCGTGATCAACTGACAGTTGTCTGGCAACACCGTTTTTGCATATGACAGCCCGAGAATCACCAATATTGGCTACTACAAGAATGTGACAATTGATTAATATTGCCGTGACAGCTGTTGAACCACCTCTACCCATATTTGCTGCATGCTCCAAAATATCAGTGTCTGTTATTTGATAAGCTTTCCTCATGGCATTTTCTGGTTCTGTCCAGAAGTCTGGCTACTTGCAGCAAAAAAAAAAAAAAAAAAAAGAGAGAGAGAGAGAGATAAATGCTCCTTAATTTTTTAGTCATACAAACTCATAACAGAAGCACAAGTTCATAATAAATAAATTTAGTAAATCATACTAGGGATCTATCTGATTCATCAAAGATAAAAAAGAATGTTTGACTTAAATTTGATGCTCCAAATAGAAATGAATGGCCAGTTAGCAAGCAGCATTTGAATAATGATTACAACTATTAAAACATGAAAAGAATAGAGTAATGATTACCTCTTTTAAGATATTGTCAAACAGATTAGTGCGCAAATAATCAGGAATAGTATGGCTAAGATGGCCATCAAAAATTGCAAATAAACCAAGCTCATTTTCATCAACTTCCTTAAATTCTGCAACAATGTAGTCTTCCATGGTACGATGTGTTTTTCCCTTGACTAAGTGATAGCCATGGGTCACATGCTTCGATATCTTACTCTTCCCCTTTCCACAATCTGCAGATGAACCTAAACCAACTTTTTCCTGTGCCATGCTTATTCAAATTGGTGATTTGCACAATCATTATTCAACATAGGATAATACAAGCATAATCATATATTGAACAGCGGAATGAACCACCCACAAAATCCAGCTTTGAACTGTCATGGAACAATTGAACTAGAAGCAGGCACAATTATAGATCTTATATTAATATGCACATGCAAATGACCAATACGCTTGCAGCGTATACAAGCCAGGCCCATCCGCAATATGTTTTTAATTTCATAAATCTTATATTAATCTCCAAACACCCGCACATGCAAATGTAAACATATGTCATGTAACCAATTGAATTAAAAGCTCAAACACATAGTTAAGGCTCAATAGAACTTATATCTTATATTAATCTCCAGAAATAGCCCTTCCACGAATCAAACTATAGGGGGGATTAGAAATTGAACAAAAACCCAAACCTGATTTACATAAAGGGGAACATAAAACGTGAAAAAAAAAAAAATCAATTGCTCAAAACACAAAAATCCGCAAATTCCAGAGAATGATGCACTGAAAAACACAATCCCTTAAATTAGAAGGGAAGAAGCTTTCCAAATTACATGGGAATTGAGCTACAATATGTGAATGCAATCTAAAACAATGGAATAAATCTAGAAATCACCAAACACGCATTACAGGGTCAGAGAAAACATAAAAAAAAATGATAATGAAAAAGGAGCATACCTTCATCTTGTGTAAGATTTCCTTGCCGCCAGTCATTAGGAATTTGATTAGTTATTTTAAAAGGAAAAGAAAAGAAAAAGAAAATAAAAGAAGGAAACAGAGTGGCCAAGAAAGAAACAAGGAAGATAAGAGAAGAGAGCGGTAGTTGCAGAAGAAATGTCGACACGGCATCATTATTTGCTAGCAATAATCTAATTATGACGCGTTAACTTCTCTTCCTCTTCAGTTTCCACGTTCACTTCCTCTCTCTCTCTCTCTCTGTCTTTTCTCGATTTCTGTGCTTATAATATTGAGCTATCTTCGGCTTCGCCGTTTAGATAGTATAGAATGTCTTGCTACTCTTATAACATGCATTTAAATCTAACTTTACAATTATCATTTCATCAAAAAATATATATATATATATATATATACTTTAGAATTATCACGAGCCATGTCATCTCTTTGTGTGCCTGCGTTTTGATATCCGACCTACATTTTGCAATTACAATATAGGCGTAATACATCACCAGCTCCATGATAGTAGATTGGTTTCTGAACTATCTCACAAGTTTTCTAAATTTGCTTATTTCGTGTTATCAACTCTCTAAACTTATCTATAAAAGTAGATTTGATCCCTGAACTTTGCAAGTGTCTCACCAACTCCTCAAACTTGCTTATTTTGTAACAACTAAATACAAAAACCATAATACTAACTCTCGATCCCCATCCATTGAATCTCTCAAACCTACAACACTAACTCTTATAATAAGACGAAATGTAGGAGAAGCGAAAAATTACCTCTCGAATAGATGAAGATGCATTTTTAGAATTTGGGTTTAATAAGTTTTTGTATTTAGTTGTTACCAAGTTTAGGGAGCTGGTGATACGAAATAAGCAAGTTTAGGGAGCTGGTAAGATACTTGCAAAGTTCAGAGAGTCAATCTACTATTTTGGACAAGCTCAGGAAGCTGGTAATGTATTAGGCCTAAAATATATATCATCTCAAATAACACTTTCTATATTCACTTCTTATTGAAACATGAAACACAAAATTACCGAACTAAAGAATATAAAATGAGTCGTAGACTATGTGGCTCTTTTTAAGACATTCACCACATTGTCTTCGAATTATGCAAGTAGTTTAAAAGTCGGTCATCTCCAAAATAGAACAGCACACTCATAACAATAATTCAATTCTAAATTGCACATTACATAATCGATCTAATTAATGAGTACACTTTATAACTGATTAATTTCGAAAGGAAAGAGAAAGACATAAAAGAAGAATGTTTTCTCTTATAAACTCTAAACAGTTATATGAAAAATAATCTGAGAAAATATTTGGAGACGTTTGAATAACAGAAAGAGAAAAATGCATTCAATTAAAAGAAAAATATGCACAATAAAGATTGGTGTGATCTATTTTAATTTTTGAAGATCACTTCAAAACTATTTAAAATTAGGTTATAAAAGAGAGAAAAGTTCTCCCTTCTTTCCTTTTTCCTTCTCCCACAACTGTCTTCCTAGGCTCTTCCACCTGTCGTCGTCATCGTTGTGGATGCCACTGCCATGATGTTCCTTTCTCTCTTTTTCTTTATTTTCCTCATTTTTAGCCTTCTAATCAGGTTTCCTTAAAAGCTTCATTCTTCCTCTTCTTATCTATGTTTTAGTTTTAGTTTTTAAATTCTTATTTATATTTTCTTGTTGTTTTGAATCTATATACCTTATCAAAATTCTTTTCCGTTGGATATGTTGGATCGAAAAATAAAGTTTCAGAGGTATAGAGAAAGAGTATAATTGCTGGAAAAAATTCTCTTACCATACTGCTTCTATTCATAAGTATGTATAGATTACAAATAAGACTCTTAGAAAATAACATAACTCTCATAAAATATAGTTTACTTTTTAAGAAACAACACAACTCTTAATAAATACAGAAGACTCTTGGGCAAAACAACATGACTCTTGGTAAATAAGTTTATCTTTTCAACACACCCCTTTAAACTTACAAATTTTTCAGCCCTTACTAACATCAAGAACAGTTTTTAATCTGCTGAAATCTTCAAACTTCAAAGCCTTAGCGATTATATCAGCAACTTGATCTTTGGATGGTACATGTGTGAGCTGAATTTCTTTCCTTCCAATGTATTGTCTAATAAAGTGATACATGGTGTCAATGTGTTTGCTCTATCATAAAATATTGGATTTTTAGCCGACGCAATACTGACTATCAACAAAAATATCAATTGCTCCATCTTGAACAAAATTCAAACTTTTTAACATCATTTTTTACTATATTGCATGACAAACACAAGAAGTTGTTGTAACATACTCTACTTCAAATGTTGAAAGTGTAACAATTGTTTTTTTCTTAGAACTCTAAGCAAAAACAGCAGTTCCCATAAAAAAACAAAATTAGTTGTGTTTTTTCTATCATTAACATCTCCTCCCCAATCACTCGCACTAAATCTGAACAATCTGGAACTGTTTTGAGAGGAGTAAAATAAACCATAATCCAATGTATCTTTGATGTAACGAAATATTCTTTTCGCAGCCTCCGTATGAGTTAAAGTTAGATCCTCCATGTAACAACTAATGATCCAAATCCATACAAGATATATGGTCTCGTAATGTCAAATATCTCAGCCTTCTAACCAATCTTCTAAAAAAGGTTGGAATCACCTTTTCTTCACCATTGTTCTTCAATGACTTTCTTCGACAATGAACGGGTGTGGAAGCTGAATTGCAATTGTCCATCTTAAATTCATTCAAAATAGCTTCCATATATTTTGAGAAAGAAATACGCCTTCATCACTTTGATTCACTTCAACTCCCAAATAATATGATATTAGTCCCAAACCAGTCATCTCAAAAAATTTCATCATCAACTTTTTGAATTCCTCAATCATATGTTGATCACATCTTGTGAAAATGAAATCATCAACATACAAGCGCACACATTTTTTTCCATTCTCATTCTGCTTAATATATAAAGCATGCTCTTAAGGACATCTTGTGAAGCCATTCTTTTGAAAATAGTCATCGGTGCAAGAATACAACTCCTTTGGAGCTTGCTTGAGGCCATATAAAGCCTTCTTTAACTTCAGCACCTTATTTTCTTGACCTTTAACAGCGTAACCCAATAGTTGATTCACATAAACTTCTACTTCAAGAGTTTCATTTAAGAACGTTGATTTGACATCCATTTGGTGAATTTTCCATCCTTAATGAGCTACCAATGAAATAACTAATTGAATTGTCTCCATTCGAGCCACTAGAACAAAAACTTGTTCATAATCAATTCCGGCCTTTTGAGATAAACCTTTTGCAACAAGATGAGCTTTATACTTCTCCTTTGGCATTCTTCTTCACTTTGAAAATCCACTTTACTGTTACTGTTTGTTTGCCTTTGGAAGTGTTGTCAAGTCCCAAATGTCATTCTTTTTTATGGAATTCACCTTTCATCCATGGCTTGTCTCCATTTCTTTTCCTGGACAACATCTTCAAATTGTACAGGTTTTGTATCAGCAAACAAACAAAACAAAGTAGTGTTATCTACTTCTTCAATTTCTCCATAAACCTCACTCAAACTTCTCATTCGAGGTTGTCTTTCTAATGAGCTTTCCGAGGATGAGTCTGCAACGTTTGTTTGAGATATGGAAGGTAAATTCGGTGGTGTGATAACTACATCTTCATGCTGATTAGCAAAATCATCATAAAATACAAGAAGAAAATCATAATTTTTATCTTGTGGAACCTCCCAATTCTAGGAGTTTTCTTCTTCGAACTTCATATCTTTGCTTATCACAACTTTTCCATTCTTGGGATTATAAAATTTAGGGTTAATTTAAAATAAAATGCATGTGGTTTCACTTTTTTACATATCGATTGGTTTTTTTGTTGCAAAACAAACTTTGTGGTTGACATCATTAGCCATTTTGGGTTGACTTTAACAAATTTGACCAATAACGACCTCAAAATTAAATTTTTTGAGATGTATGTACTTTTACCTATTATATTCAATTTATACACATTTAAAAGTCTATAATTTTTTTTGTTAGTAATACTTTAATATTCTCTCTATTTTTTTTTTTAAATTAATCACTCTATTTGTTTTGTGTATAATTGTCTTTGTTATATTTGTCTTTGTTATATATATAAAAAAATATTATTTTTTTTGGAAGAGAAAAAATATTATTTTTTAATTTTCCAATTTAATCAAAATATTCTTAACGAAATTTATATACTATATATACACCGAAGTGTATATATTAATTATAAAAAAAGCTATTATCTATTTATTTATTTATTCATTTTTTTATTGTTTAACTAATATTGAACTAACATCAAATATTATTATGAATCTTGAAAAAAAAATTAAAATCATATTTTTTTGTTCATTAGAGATTTAAAAATACTTTTATAATTTCTTTATTATTTTATATAGTTTTACTTCTAATTTTATATGTTTTAAATATATTTTTTGAGAATTTTTTAAATATTTTTCATTCCATAACATTATTAAATTAGTTCTATAATTATATAAGAAAACATTAAAAAAATATGTAGGGAAAAAACATTAAAAAACACAAATAAAATGTTCGATCATTTTAAATAGGATAAAAGACAATTTTATCATTTTGAATTTTATTTAATCTAATTTAACCATTAATTCTAATAAGACTAAAGAGTTTTTTTTTTATTAAATAAAACTAAAGGGTTGATGAAATCAAAACTTTGAAACTATATAATTATTTCCAACTAACTGGTATTCGGCCTCAATGGCAGCGTTGTTTTGTGTATTGCTCAAAAATGGAATTCCGAAAGTCTCTCATATTCTGCAAAGGAAATAGAGCGGTAAATTGTCTCGATGTGTGTTTCTTATGATGGTCTACTTTGGTGGGATTCTGTCCCTGCTCAATGTCAATCTTTGGTTTCGGATGACAACTATGGTCGTCCAAATTATAGAATTTGTTAGATCCCTTTTTGCCCTGATCAGGTTGTTTTATTTTTGTTTTCTTTTCAATTGTAACTCTTTCTTTTTTAATAATACACTAGAAGATACCCTCGCTTTGCTTCGAAAAAAAAATAATTAAATAATATAGTCGAAAAAAAAACAGATTTTGTAATAGATTTTTTATGAATATTACCTAATATAATAAAGAATATATTTTTTATGAATATTTGTAATATATTTAAAGTGTATAATTATTTTTTGTATAAAATACGTCATTATAACGTCAGCATACCGTCATAATTCTACCCTAATATACGTACGTATAAAAACGACGTCGTACAAAAAGATGGTCCATATTCAACCCTAAAAATTGCACACTATATAATGTCATTCATACAGATATAACTCCACGCCGCTGTTAAACCACTGCATATCCACTATCTGTCTGTCTCTCTTCATCCACATAAAAAAATGGCAAATCCGAAAGAGCGTGAATCCATGGACGAAATCCCTTACCTCGTCATCACAGAGATACTACTGCTTGTCATCCTCCTCATATTATTTGCCTTTTTTTCTTCCCGAGATCATCCTAGGTCCTCGTTAACTAAGAGAAGGTAATATGTTTAGCAATAAAACTATCGTTTGATTATGAGCTGAAATTAGAAGTTCTGTTGTAATTTCAGTAACTGTATCGTAAAGATGTACTGGAGAAATCCAGATGTTTGATGATCTGAAGGTAATAAAGAACCAATTAGATTGTGATTTTGTCCGTAAATTCTAAAACATATGGATCTGATGTTTTATCTATATTATTATCTATTTTGGGACTTATAGAAGTAACTAAAAATACTGAACTGTGAAACCATATATTATCCATGAATTTATAATACGTTGCATTAACTTCATTGTTTGAAAGAGTTCAAGATAAGCTAAAGGATTTGAAAAATGAGGTAATCTGATTAAACATCTTTTAATAAATAAATTCAGGTACAATTCATAAATAACCGTAAAGAAACAATTAGGAAAGATAGTTGAGAAGTGGCTGCAACTTCAATTGCCCTGTAAAAAAAAATTAAATAGTCATGATGAGAATAAACCAAGAATGTATTTGGAAAAAATATTTAAAAAAACTAACCTCAATAATCGTTTTTGATCTATTGTTTACTTCTTTTTTGATGAAGTTGAGGTCACCCTGAGAAAGCATATTAATATCAGAAGTGTGATTCACAAAACAAAATTAACTATTACTTATGTACTTACTCATTACGCTTTCTTTTGTTTTGAACCTCTGTTGATGATTGATGAACATCTGGTTGGTTTTCAACAATTGGTAACTTTCGTTTTGCCACTGGAGACAAAGAACATCGAGATATGGGTGACTTCAAATGAGTGGAAGGTGTTGAATTTGGACTTGGAACTTCTTTTTTAGGTGTTACCAGAGTGTCCTTAAAAATGTAAATTACTTTAAATGATATGTTGGATGGATCATCAACTAAATGACTGACTTGAATTTGAAATACGGTTTCAACACCGTAAATCTTTGTCATTACAGGTGGAACCTCATATCTTTCTTTAAAACTATTTGCAAGAGTAGTTGCAGGAATGCCAATTAAATCTGCTGTCATATGCCCAAAAACTACAAATGTGCTTGTACCTGTAGCATCTTCAACAACCAATTTCACTCTATACCTGTAATATTTGTTATAAAATAAGCACAATAATTTTAGTAGAAAATAATTTAAATATGTATGAATAGTATAAACAATTCAAAATTTTACCATGGTAGTGGTAGATCATCAATGAATCTGCAATTTTTACACCACAATTTGTCGTCAAAGTTTTGAATACCACTTTTACATGTAGGACATGCCCGGTACCACCAACCATCAATGGGGTCAATTTCTTTGATTTTTGCCTTGCATGTGAATTTGATTTCCTAAGAAAAATGAAATTGAGATTGGTAGTATTAATTTTTATGCTTAAACTCATATATATAAACTGATCAAATATAATCTTAAACAAAACCTTGTCGGTGTGAATATCTATTTGCAGTAACTCAGCAATTGTCTTTCGATTTGCTTCTTTCTCTTCCTCTATAGTCATGACTTTTGGGAAGTTCAACGTGCTTTTTTCCAGCAAAGGGTAAGGTTTTTCAACACTAAAATGGGTGTAATAAATGTTAGCAACTAAAATGTTATATTTATATTTTGTGTGTGTGTGTGTGTATTGTAATTATAAGTAGATAAACAAAAGTTACTTTTTCAAAAAAGAAATGATTTCTGGGATTTCTGGATTTATGTAACATCTGGTGGCGGACGAACTGTTTAAGCTAACTCCATCTACAATAATAGAAATGTCAATATTCGTATTAAATATAACATTTATATATGTATATATATATATATATATATATATATATATATATATAGTGTTTAAAATAATACCATTGAAAGCCTTAGGTATCATGGACACAAAGGCTGCTGCAATTGGCTTGTCTTGAGCAATAGAAAAAATCAAATCTTCAGGAAAAGTGGTGGCTTCTTTATCCGACAAAACAACGTTCATTTCTTGTCCACTTATTTACAAATAAAAATATTAAATTTTATTATTTTTTTCCAATATAGAAATCATGAGCTTAATTTATATATTAATTTAAAACTTACTTGGAGTCTTTGAGGCTTATGTTTCGTTTCTTCTTAATTTGGTCATTAACTCGGATATCTTCTAAATTTCCAACCATTGTAATTAAACCGAAGGTATCTAATATGCGTAATTTATGTTAGTTGAAACAATTTTAAAAAATTGAATTAAAAAAAATTATAAAGCATTGTTATTTATATAAAAAAACGTACCGATTAGATAGTCCAACAAACCAGTACGCTCTACAACCGCCTCAAAAGAAAGGAAATTAAATATGTCATATGGAATGTCCATTGTAGTAGTTTCGAGTTTCCTAACGTAGGTGTTGTAAGGGAAACACAGACGAAAAGGATGGCTAGAAATTCGATACTTCGACTGTGACGTAATAACTTGGAATCCTGAAATGTGATACACACTACCTTCTAGAAGAAGTGTTCTGAACTTTTCAGAAATATCATTTGAAATCGTCGCCTGAATTGTGTCCCCCTGATATCATAAACCTCTGTGAGTCCATAATTATTTTCAAAATATAAGAACACAAAATAGACATTACATGTTCGTCAATAAGCAGTAGGTCAAAACTGTAGATTTGTTTAACATTTCTATGATTCACAAAGTCCCAAGCCCTAGCAATTCGAACTTTGATTCTGACATTTTTAGTGTCCTTGTTAATGTTGGATAGTGCAACGTAAGACATATTGTACCTGCATGAAAAATACACTATTAAAAAAATTTTATAACATGCATTACATGTTTTATAGTAAGATTCCATTTAATTCTATATTACGTTTTTGAATATTTCAGTATAAACGACATTTTTTGTCATATAACATTTATGTATTTCGTCTTCTTCATTTGTTTGTTCTTTTTGAGTCGTATTTGACTGTAAAACTATTTTGAGATCCACGAAGTAAGAGTTATATGTATATAAATGGGTAAGGTTTTTCAACACTAAAATGGGTGTAATAAATGTTAGCAACTAAAATGTTATATTTATATTTTGTGTGTGTGTGTGTATTGTAATTATAAGTAGATAAACAAAAGTTACTTTTCCAAAAAAGAAATGATTTCTGGGATTTCTGGATTTATGTAGCATCTGGTGGCGGACGAACTGTTTAAGCTAACTCCATCTACAATAATAGAAATGTCAATATTCGTATTAAATATAACATTTATATATGTATATATATATATATATATATATATATATATATATATATATATATATATATATATATATATATATATATTGTGTTTAAAATAATACCATTGAAAGCCTTAGGTATCATGGACACAAAGGCTGCTGCAATTGGCTTGTCTTGAGCAATAGAAAAAATCAAATCTTCAGGAAAAGTGGTGGCTTCTTTATCCGACAAAACAACGTTCATTTCTTGTCCACTTATTTACAAATAAAAATATTAAATTTTATTATTTTTTCCAATATAGAAATCATGAGCTTAATTTATATATTAATTTAAAACTTACTTGGAGTCTTTGAGGCTTATGTTTCGTTTCTTCTTAATTTGGTCATTAACTCGGATATCTTCTAAATTTCCAACCATTGTAATTAAACCGAAGGTATCTAATATGCGTAATTTATGTTAGTTGAAACAATTTTAAAAAATTGAATTAAAAAAAATTATAAAGCATTGTTATTTATATAAAAAAACGTACCGATTAGATAGTCCAACAAACCAGTACGCTCTACAACCGCCTCAAAAGAAAGGAAATTAAATATGTCATATGGAATGTCCATTGTAGTAGTTTCGAGTTTCCTAACGTAGGTGTTGTAAGGGAAACACAGACGAAAAGGATGGCTAGAAATTCGATACTTCGACTGTGACGTAATAACTTAGAATCCTGAAATGTGATACACACTACCTTCTAGAAGAAGTGTTCTGAACTTTTCAGAAATATCATTTGAAATCGTCGCCTGAATTGTGTCCCCCTGATATCATAAACCTCTGTGAGTCCATAATTATTTTCAAAATATAAGAACACAAAATAGACATTACATGTTCGTCAATAAGCAGTAGGTCAAAGCTGTAGATTTGTTTAACATTTCTATGATTCACAAAGTCCCAAGCCCTAGCAATTCGAACTTTGATTCTGACATTTTTAGTGTCCTTGTTAATGTTGGATAGTGCAACGTAAGACATATTGTACCTGTATGAAAAATACACTATTAAAAAAATTTTATAACATGCATTACATGTTTTATAGTAAGATTCCATTTAATTCTATGTTACGTCTTTGAATATTTCAGTATAAACGACATTTTTTGTCATATAACATTTATGTATTTCGTCTTCTTCATTTGTTTGTTCTTTTTGAGTCGTATTTGACTGTAAAACTATTTTGAGATCCACGAAGTAAGAGTTATATGTATATAAATGGGTAAGGTTTTTCAACACTAAAATGGGTGTAATAAATGTTAGCAACTAAAATGTTATATTTATATTTTGTGTGTGTGTGTGTATTGTAATTATAAGTAGATAAACAAAAGTTACTTTTCCAAAAAAGAAATGATTTCTGGGATTTCTGGATTTATGTAGCATCTGGTGGCGGACGAACTGTTTAAGCTAACTCCATCTACAATAATAGAAATGTCAATATTCGTATTAAATATAACATTTATATATATATATATATATATATATATATATATATATATATATATATATATATTGTGTTTAAAATAATACCATTGAAAGCCTTAGGTATCATGGACACAAAGGCTGCTGCAATTGGCTTGTCTTGAGCAATAGAAAAAATCAAATCTTCAGGAAAAGTGGTGGCTTCTTTATCCCACAAAACAACGTTCATTTCTTGTCCACTTATTTACAAATAAAAATATTAAATTTTATTATTTTTTCCAATATAGAAATCATGAGCTTAATTTATATATTAATTTAAAACTTACTTGGAGTCTTTGAGGCTTATGTTTCGTTTCTTCTTAATTTGGTCATTAACTCGGATATCTTCTAAATTTCCAACCATTGTAATTAAACCGAAGGTATCTAATATGCGTAATTTATGTTAGTTGAAACAATTTTAAAAAATTGAATTAAAAAAAATTATAAAGCATTGTTATTTATATAAAAAAACGTACCGATTAGATAGTCCAACAAACCAGTACGCTCTACAACCGCCTCAAAAGAAAGGAAATTAAATATGTCATATGGAATGTCCATTGTAGTAGTTTCGAGTTTCCTAACGTAGGTGTTGTAAGGGAAACACAGACGAAAAGGATGGCTAGAAATTCGATACTTCGACTGTGACGTAATAACTTGGAATCCTGAAATGTGATACACACTACCTTCTAGAAGAAGTGTTCTGAACTTTTCAGAAATATCATTTGAAATCGTCACCTGAATTGTGTCCCCCTGATATCATAAACCTCTGTGAGTCCATAATTATTTTCAAAATATAAGAACACAAAATAGACATTACATGTTCGTCAATAAGCAGTAGGTCAAAGCTGTAGATTTGTTTAACATTTCTATGATTCACAAAGTCCCAAGCTCTAGCAATTCGAACTTTGATTCTGACATTTTTAGTGTCCTTGTTAATGTTGGATAGTGCAACGTAAGACATATTGTACCTGTATGAAAAATACACTATTAAAAAAAATTTATAACATGCATTACATGTTTTATAGTAAGATTCCATTTAATTCTATGTTACGTCTTTGAATATTTCAGTATAAACGACATTTTTTGTCATATAACATTTATGTATTTCGTCTTCTTCATTTGTTTGTTCTTTTTGAGTCGTATTTGACTGTAAAACTATTTTGAGATCCACGAAGTAAGAGTTATATGTATATAAATGGGTAAGGTTTTTCAACACTAAAATGGGTGTAATAAATGTTAGCAACTAAAATGTTATATTTATATTTTGTGTGTGTGTGTGTATTGTAATTATAAGTAGATAAACAAAAGTTACTTTTCCAAAAAAGAAATGATTTCTGGGATTTCTGGATTTATGTAGCATCTGGTGGCGGACGAACTGTTTAAGCTAACTCCATCTACAATAATAGAAATGTCAATATTCGTATTAAATATAACATTTATATATATATATATATATATATATATATATTGTGTTTAAAATAATACCATTGAAAGCCTTAGGTATCATGGACACAAAGGCTGCTGCAATTGGCTTGTCTTGAGCAATAGAAAAAGTCAAATCTTCAGGAAAAGTGGTGGCTTCTTTATCCCACAAAACAACGTTCATTTCTTGTCCACTTATTTACAAATAAAAATATTAAATTTTATTATTTTTTCCAATATAGAAATCATGAGCTTAATTTATATATTAATTTAAAACTTACTTGGAGTCTTTGAGGCTTATGTTTCGTTTCTTCTTAATTTGGTCATTAACTCGGATATCTTCTAAATTTCCAACCATTGTAATTAAACCGAAGGTATCTAATATGCGTAATTTATGTTAGTTGAAACAATTTTAAAAAATTGAATTAAAAAAAATTATAAAGCATTGTTATTTATATAAAAAAACGTACCGATTAGATAGTCCAACAAACCAGTACGCTCTACAACCGCCTCAAAAGAAAGGAAATTAAATATGTCATATGGAATGTCCATTGTAGTAGTTTCGAGTTTCCTAACGTAGGTGTTGTAAGGGAAACACAGACGAAAAGGATGGCTAGAAATTCGATACTTCGACTGTGACGTAATAACTTGGAATCCTGAAATGTGATACACACTACCTTCTAGAAGAAGTGTTCTGAACTTTTCAGAAATATCATTTGAAATCGTCGCCTGAATTGTGTCCCCCTGATATCATAAACCTCTGTGAGTCCATAATTATTTTCAAAATATAAGAACACAAAATAGACATTACATGTTCGTCAATAAGCAGTAGGTCAAAGCTGTAGATTTGTTTAACATTTCTATGATTCACAAAGTCCCAAGCCCTAGCAATTCGAACTTTGATTCTGACATTTTTAGTGTCCTTGTTAATGTTGGATAGTGCAACGTAAGACATATTGTACCTGCATGAAAAATACACTATTAAAAAAATTTTATAACATGCATTACATGTTTTATAGTAAGATTCCATTTAATTCTATGTTACGTCTTTGAATATTTCAGTATAAACGACATTTTTTGTCATATAACATTTATGTATTTCGTCTTCTTCATTTGTTTGTTCTTTTTGAGTCGTATTTGACTGTAAAACTATTTTGAGATTCGCACTGTTTGTTACACGTGATAAAGCAACGTAGAGCTGACCATGTGTGAAAACTGGTTCATCAAGAAATAAACCTACTTGTTTAAGTGTTTGCCCTTGACTTTTATTGATTGTCATACTGTAACAAATTTTAACAGGAAACTGTCTTCGCTGTAAAGTAAATGGATTTTTTTTTGCAGTGTAATTTAGTGTAACACGTGGTATGAAGACTCTATTACCAATAAAAGAACCTGTTAAAATACATGCTTCTATGATTCTTTGTCCTAATTGCATAATAAGTAATCTAGTTCCGTTACAAAGTCCAATAGCTGGGTTAAGATTTCTCAAAAGCATAACCGGTGTGTTAATTTTAAGTGACAGTTCATGAGTAGGAAACCCAAAAGGATTGATAGAATTTAAAAACTCTACTGGATATAAAACCTCAAATTCCTCAAGATTTGAAGATGTTTTGCTTATAGAATCACAACTATAATATGTTTTCACACATCCAGGCACCATATTTAACATATAATCATTTATAGTATTTGCTACATGGTTTCGAGGTGTTATACAATTGCCCTTTCTTGCAAATAATTAAAAGACTTATAATTACATTTGAAATTTGGATATGTTTCATTTATAATTGATAAAATAGGATCATTCGTGGTTGCTGAAACCAATTGTTTTGGTATTGTAATCCAATTATTTTCTGCATCAATTGCAGAATTTGTTTGTCTTGCAATTTGACCATCCCCAACAGCAAGAAGCCATTTAGCAAAAGAATTATAGTTTTCATGTGCAAATTCAGTTGTGATTTCCTTTAATCTCATGTTTGTTTTTAATATAAAAATTCTAAAATGTTTCCACAAATAAGAGTTCGTAATCGATCCATTAGGAATTACCGGCAATATCTGCCTGAAATCCCCTCCAAATATAATTGGTTTACCTCCAAAAGGAACTTCTAGATTTTCCAAATCTTTAGAAAGTAAAATATCTTTAAAAGACCTGTCAACCGTTTCAAAGCAATATCGATGAGTCATTGGGGCTTCGTCCCAAATAACTAATGAGCATTTTTGTATAAGTTCAGCAAGATTTGTTCCTTTTTTAATGTTGCATGTAGAAAATGATGTTGGTTCTAATGGTATTTTAAAACGTGAGTGGGCTGTTCTACCGCCTGGTAAAAGTAGGGCAGAAATACATGAAGATGCAACAACTAACACTATTTTGGATTGAAAAGCTTATTTGGATCTGTTACACCCCAAAAAATAATAATAATTACAAACAGATTACGAATTTGCTTTGCAGAACCTGTGAAGGCACATTCTTTTAAAGCTTCGCTCCATTCTTTATCGTCACCTAATAAACCATATGCATTACATGTTTCTTGAAAATTTTGATATTTAACACCATTTATAGTTCGAATTTCTTCAAAAGAAGTAGGGCCTTTAACAAAATTAAGAAGCATCCGGAGGTAATATAACTCGCTGGAATTTGGATGAACAAAACAAATTCTTCCTAAAGACATACCCTTTTTGCGGGATAGCCAAATTTTATTTTTAAAATCCCAAACCCATTTAGTAGGAAATTCGACATATGTAAGGTCTCGGGCATGCATATGTAAACCATTTGTAACCATCCATTCGGTAAGCATTGTTTTATGAGATTGGCTATGATAAAGTATATTGTTCAAAGATCTATTTTCCTGATATAAAACTACATTTTGGTTAGGTAAGTGGATAGATAAACGTTCAACAGATGGTTCTCTATGATGAATAGGAAATTCAAATAAGCGCCAACATGCTTCTGTAGGAGAAATGTATCGACAATCAAGATAATTTTTAATTTCATCGTTCACTACAGGTATATTATTGTTTTCAGTTCCATCATCTGAAGGTTGTTCTAGAATAATTGCACGAATTCTATCTGTTCCTTTTGTTATATATTTAAAGAGATATTTAACCATAGTAGAATAACAACATGCTTCAACATTTAGGTGTGCTTAATATCTGACTATCAAATCTCGATTATAAGGTACCACAAACCTATTATCGATATTAAAACCATTTTTCTCAAAATAAACATTATTTTCTCTTCTTTTGTAAGTGACAAATCCTTGATCATCAATGGTAGTTTGGGGTTGGAATTTTTTGGGGTAGAATTTTGAACATTTATTATTCTTCATGCATGGGCACTTAGGATTAATAACACCACATGGACCATGTATCATGAATTTAGAAACACATTTAAAACCAACAGGATCAAACCTAGGACATGGTAGTTCAGCACTAATTAAAGAGTCTATTTCGTTTATGGATAATTTTTTTTCAATTCTTTGCAACCATACTAAACAATGTATATGTGGTAGACCTCTTTTTTGAAATTCAACTGTATACAAAAGAGCGTTTGTGTTACCAAAAATTTTTTTATTCTTAATATCATCGATAAGGCCATCAATTTTCATTCTAAATACCCTTGTTATAATGTCAGGTCTATTTTCCGGTTTTTGATTAGGTGTCATTTTTAACGTTTCGATGATCTCTGACCATAGTGGGTTACATGTGAACGTAATAAACAAATTCGGATTTCCATAAAATCTACAAATAGCCATAGCGTCTTGATAATGTTCTAACATATATCTAGGACCACCTGTGTAAGTAGAAGGTAAAATAATTTTTTTACCAATACTCGAACCATCTTGATCTCCTTTAAAAAAAGCATCACGTAATCCAGAATAAATTTCCGATCGAAGACTCGTTTGATTGTGTCTTAAGAAATCTAAACGTGCTTGTTCTACACATGAATATGCGTCAACCACAAATTGTTGAAATAATCTGCCTGCTTTAAATAACGTTTTTGTCTCTCCATTTCTAGAAAATAGATGGTAAGCATAATATTCCCTCATTGTAACGTTTTTTCGTTTCAATGTTTTTTGAACGGGAGAAACAGAATATTTAATATTATCGTGAAAACCATCTTCTCCGAATGGAAATAGTATTGGATATTGCATAGACATTAAGCTAGGATGCAAAATGCTTATCCGTTTTAATGTGTTGCATTGAGTTTCAACAATGATGTCTCTACTTTCATCATAATGGTCAAATTCACCAACAATTAAACTTGCAATTTCGGATGATTGCGGAGCATCATATTGTCGGTTATCTGTTTCATGTCTACCAAGCAAACGTAATTTCAAAGGTGGTAAATTGTTTTCGTTGAAGCGGTCTCGCATCATTCTAAATGATTTAGTAAGTTGATTATGCTCATCAAACATTTTTGTTAGGTTTCTAATTATGTCTTCATCAATAAAATTTTCATTTGATGTAGAGGTGAAATTAGAAATTCTATTTGATATCTCATTGATTGTATCATAAATGTAAATCTGGAGAAATTTAGGTTGCTGATCAGCCGGAGGCAATAAAGAACCAATCAGATGGTGGTTTTGTCCACAAATTCTAAAAACATATGGACCTGATGTTTTATTTATATTGTTATCTATTTTGGCACCTATAGAAGTGAATGAAAACATTGAATTATAAATCCGTATGTTATCCATGAATTTGGTATAAGTTGCATTAGTTTGATTGTTTAAAAGAGTTTCAAGATAATCCGGAGGTTTGGGAAAATGAGGTAATTTGATTAAACCTTTTTTACAATATCTATTAAATGTCGGTGTAGTATTATTAAATGTAGATTTAATAGCCTCTTCCCGCCAAAAAAAAGCCCCACAAAATGGGCAAATGCACGACGGCACTCCATAATTAGAGAGTGGTACATCTAGATTTAAAAAAAAAAGTTAAAAAATTTAGTATTTAGAAAAGGATAAAGTAAGAAAAAAATGCTCGTGATTTGCCTTATTTGTAAATAAGGGTCCGTGGTTTAAAAGTTTGCAAATAAAGGTATGTGGTATGCTTTTTTTAACAAAGCAAAGTATTTAAATTTAAACTTTTAAGTAATTGATGACAATAAGAGATTTTTTTTTTCAATTACATTTATATATTGACAAAACACATATCCCAAAATCAAATTGCAACCATGCAAATGAACTTAAATATCAAATTAGTTCATAAACTGTCAGATTAGTAAAAACGTAAAATTTCACCATATTATTTATTGTTTCGATTTAGAAAGTTTTTTTTCGAGGGTTGTGTTTTGCGGATATATAAGAATAATTTTTTCCAGGATAAAAATGTCTTTAGTTGTAATTAGAATTTAACTGTATAATTGTAATACTTTATTTTGTAAATAGAACATACATCGGACCTTTATTTGTAAACTTTTAAACCACATGCATCTGTTTGCAAATTGGGCAAACCACATGCATTTTTTTCGTACTTTTATCTTTAGCAAATAAAGAAGATAAATTTCCGTACGAACTTTTAATGCACTCTGCATTGTTGTAGCGAATCGATATTGTTTGGTCGATAGAAATCGGAATATCAACCAAATTAGTTTGTTGTTGCAAACCAGGATATGTAAAAGAGGAATGCTCAAAAGGATGGAGGTCTAATATGGTTGAAGAATAAGAAGAACTCGCATTGATATGTTTTGACAAACGTTTCCGTTTGGATGGGTTGTGTTCTGTTCTTAAGATTTGGAGAAAACAATTGCCGTAGTCATTATCTGCATTTTAATAATTAAAAAATAAATAAATTTCACAACCTTCAACTAGCAACTCAGGGGCAAGCACATCGTGTCAACTACCATCTCTACTCGGCCCGTATCCAGGTAATTTCTCTAATCCCAACCCTATAGTATCTTCTTCTAACCTAGTTCCATACTCTGCACCCATCACACCTGGACCCCATCCTGGAACCCCAACTCCTCCTCCTGACTCTGAAGCCACACACAGTGCTCCTTTAGCTCCACCTCAATATATGTCACCAGTGGTCACTACTGCATCAACACCTGTTCCTCAGAATGATCCTAACACTCCAGTTGATGCTGCGGACATCATCACACCGGAAATACAGAATGCAATTCCTCATGAGGAGAACATCATACCACAAACAGATTCTCCTCCTCCTGAAAGTGCACCACATGCTCTTATTCCACCTGAAAGGCCCAGGCCTCGCAATGCACCGCCGATTGGTCCACGATAACATTATATGCAACTTCGACAGTCATCTCTTCAGTCAAGAGGAAGGTTTGAGGGACTATTAGCTACACATCCAAATGGCACAGTGGATCCCACATGCTTCAGTAAAGCCAACAAACAATCAGAATGGCGTACTGCCATGTCTGAAGAGATCCAAGCTCTTCTGGACAATGGCACATGGCAACTTGTACCGAGACCACATGATCAGCATGTCATCACCTCCAGGTGGCTCTTTCGTACAAAGAAGAAGTCTAATGGAACCATTGAGCGTCACAAAGCTCGCTTAGTAGCAAGAGGATTCACTCAAAAAGCTGGGATTGACTACAAAGAAACATTCAGTCCAGTAATCAAAGCCACAACCATCAGGTCTGTATTTGCCATCGCAGCAGCAAACAACTGGTTCGTCAATCAGCTAGATGTCTCCAATGCATTTCTAAATGGAAACTTATCAGAAACCATATATATGGAACAACCGCAGGGGTTTCGGGATAGTGATCGACCAGATCATGTCTGCCTTCTCAAAAAGAGTCTCTATGGATTGAAGCAAGCACCGTGAGAATGGTTCACTCGTCTTCGAACATTCCTCCTCTCCCTAGGGTATAAAATGTCACAGGCTGACAACTCTTTGTTCATCAGACGCACCGATACTGAAAAGACTTACATTCTGTGCTATGTTGATGATATACTCATAACAGGGAACCACCCGGCACACATCACCAACACTATTGCAGCCATCGAACGTGAGTTTCCCATTCGCAATCTTGGCAAAGCAGAATACTTTCTTGGAATTGAGATCCGATATGAGAAGGATGGCATTCACATGTGTCAAGCCAAGTATGTGGCTGACATCCTCGACAGAGTGAAGATGATTGACTCCAAGCCCACACTAACGCCCATGGCCACCACACCAACACTTTCGAAGGAGCTAGGCACCAGCTTAACCTCTGGAGATGAATATAGAAGCATTGTGGGGGCACTTCAATACTTAACATTCACTCGTCTTGACATTGCATTTGCAGTTAACAAATTATGTCAGTTTCTACACTGTCCAACTGATGAACACTGGAAAGGAGTCAATAGGGTTTTACGCTATGTTCAGGGTACATCAGATTTTGGCATAGTCATGTCTGTCAAACCAATACAGCACATCCATTGCTACTCAGATAGTGATTGGGGAGGGTGTCCTGATGATCGACGATCCACGGGTGCCTTCTGTGTCTATCTTGGATCCAGCATTGTATCGTGGCAGACCCGCAAACAACCCACAATAGCCAGATCCTCAATAGAGAGCGAATACAAAGCAGTAGCAAATGCCACTGCCGAACTACTATGGCTCAAATCTCTTCTCTCGGATCTCGGATTTCCATTACCCACCCCGGTTCAGTTATGGTGTGACAATGTTGGAGCAATCTATCTCACCTCAAATCCAGTGTTTCATGCTCGCACGAAACACATTGAGCTAGACTACCATTTTGTTCGTGAACAAGTTCACAGAGGATTTCTCAGTGTCAGATTTATTCCAACCGATGATCAGGTTGCAGACATACTCACCAAGCCGCTAGCTCCGGCTCGTTTCACGATGCTATGCTCCCGCCTCTTCGTTCGTGCCCACCATCGGCTTGAAGGGGGGTGTTAGAGATAATATTCTAATTATCTCTGTAAATAGATTCCTATCTAGTTAGAGTTTTACTCTGTCTATATTCCTAGCTAGGTAGAGTTTCAATACGACTATACTTATGTATTGTATTCCTATACAAACTATTATTGGCTCACTATAAATACAAGGCCTCTGAGCCAGAATCATTAAGCTGATTCAATTCATTATTGTGCCTATTACTTATCTGTCTATCTCCATATTCCTATCATTATCAAATCATTCATCCAACATGTAAAAGCTAGTGAGGTTGGGTGAATGTAAGTGTACATGTGATGTTCCATTTATAGAAATTTTGATCTTCATGAGAGAGAGTATGACAAATAGCATTAAATGCTAAATTATTGAAGATATATATTTTTATCTTGAAAAGTTATTGTATGGAAAGTGGGGACATATTAAATGACATTAAATACTACTTTGTTTTTTATATATAATTATTGATAAATTTAAAGTTTTATTGTAAAAATAGTATTATTAAATGTAAGCATTACTTTTAAAATACTAAATATAAGAAGATATGTAACAAAGTAGATAAAAAAATGTTAACAAATTAGTTTAAAACTCTTAAAAAATAAAACAATTGATGAAAAATAATTTTAAAACAATTTGATACAAAGTTATATATATTTATTATATTTATCTAAGACAAAACCAATAAAAAATCAAAAGTATATATGTATAGAAAAAAAAACTCTTTAGTAATAATGTATATAGATTATTGTATATAGATAAGGTAAAACAAAAGAAAAATAACATGACAATTTGAGGCAAACATTAAATGACATATGGGTTTGAAATAGGGAAAAAAATAATAATGTTATTGTATGGAAAAATGGAAACATATTAAATGACATTGAATGCTAGTTTATTTTTTATATATATATAATCATTAATAAGTTTTAAAAAAGTATAAATTTGAAGCTTTTTGTAAAAATAGTATTCTATATTATCTCCTATAAATAATATCATATTATATTTATGTATATTAAATCCTATTTTTACTGACATATGGATTTCAAATAATAGGTAAGAAATTATATGGAATAGGACAAATAACATTAAATGATAGATTATTGAAAATGTAATTTTTTAAATTCTCAAAAAGTTATTATATGGAAAGTTGAAGAAATAACTTATCCAATCATATTAAATAGCATTTAATGTTAGTTTTTTTATATAACTTTTAATTATTAATAAATTTTAAAAAAACTATAAATCTAAAGTTTTTTTGAAAAAATAGTACTGTATAATGTATTGTACAAAAAATATTATTTTGTTGTATTTACATATATTAAAATCCATTTTAACTTAAATGTATACAAATAATTTTTTATATATGTTTATTATATGTATCTAACAAAAACAATAAAAATCAAAATTATATATGTAAGAAAAAATAAATAAAACTATATTTTAATAATTTATATGCATTAATTGTATATAAATAATGTCAAACAAAAGAAACATATAACATCACAATTTATGACACACATAAAATGACATATGATGCCAAAAACAATTATTGCTTGTAAGTTTCAAAACATGAACACCATACTTGCTTTAGACTTTTTTTTATGACACATGATGTCAAAAACAATTATTTCTTTAAAGTTTCAAGACATAAACACTATACTTGTTTTAGACTTTTTTTTATATATATTTTTAATCCTAATAGTCAAATAATTTATCATATCATATCAACCACATTAAATGCTATGGTTTTTAAATTCAATTACTAACAATTTGAAATACTTGAAAAATGCTAAAAAAAATGCAAGAATGTATGAAAGAATTATTTAATAAAAAATATAGTAAAAGTTTTATTTTTGGTTTTTAAACAATATATATTATTTAATTAATTTTACTAAGATCAAAAAATTAAAAAATATTAAACATTACTCATTAAAAATGACTCAAGATTATATGTAGGAAAAAAATAAACAAAACTATATTTTAATAATTTATGTGCATTAATTGTATATAAATAATGCCAAACAAAAGAAACACATATGATGCCAAAAACAATTACTTCTTGGAAGTTTCAAAACATGAACACCATACTTGCTTTAGACTTTTTTTATGACATATGATGCCAAAAACAATTATTTCTTGGAAGTTTCAAGACATGAACACCATACTTATTTTAGATTTTTTTTTTTTATATTTTTATTCCTAATAGTCAAATAAGTTATCATACCATATCAACCACATTAAATGCTATGTTTTTTAAATTCAATTACTAACCATTTGAAATACTTGAAAAATGCTAAAAAAAATGCAAGAATGTATGAATGAATTCTTTAATAAAAAATATAGTAAAAGTTTAATATTTTTTTTCAAACAATATGTATTATTTAATTAATTTTACTAAGATAAAAAAATTAAATAATATTAAACATTACTCATAAAAAATGACTTAAGATATAGATAAATTTTTTAAAGAAGTTAGATTATATATGTAGGAAAAAATAAACAAAACTATATTTTAATAATTTATGTGCATTAATTGTATATAAATAATGTCAAATAAAAGAAACACATATGATGCCAAAAACAATTATTTCTTGGAAGTTTCAAGACATGAACATCATACTTGCTTTAGACTTTTCTTATGACATATGATGCCAAAAACAATTATTTCTTGGAAGTTTCAAGACATAAACACCATACTTGTTTTAGATTTTTTTTTATATATATATTTTTAATCCTAATAGTCAAATAAGTAATCATACCATATCAACCACATTAAATGCTATGTTTTTTAAATTCAATAACTAACAATTTGAAATACTTGAAAAATGCTAAAAAAAATGTAAGAATGTATGAAAGAATTATTTAATAAAAAATATAGTAAAAGTTTTATATTTTTTTTAACAATATGTATTATTTAATTAATTTTACTAAGATCAAAAAATTAAATAATATTAAACATTACTCATTAAAAATGACTTAAGATATGGACAAACTTCTTAAATCATACCATCCACATTAAATATTAAACTATTTTGAACTCAATTAATAAAAAAATGAATAAAAAAGGTTTTTTAAACATTTTTCTTGGTTATGGAATATTTGTTCATAGAGTTTGAAAAACATGTTATTGAGTTTTACAAAGTTGAAAAAAACATAATGGAATTTTGTGGTGTATTTAGAAAAAATGTACTTCTTAGGTTCCTAAAAATTTATTTATTGGATTATGTAAATTACATAAAATAAGATGCAAGTTTTGTCAAATCATATCTATAAATTAAATGACAACTTTTATTATTACAATTTTGAATAAATTGAAAATAAAAATATAAACCTAAAAATATAAACAAATATATTAAAAACAATTAAATAGTTTCTCATTAAAAAAATATCAAAAGTGTTATGCATTCTTGGGATTATACATATATTTTAATTAATTGTAATAATAATAAATATTTTTAAAAAAATACTAAATTAAACAAATATATATTACTTATAAAAAATATGTGATGGATTTCAAAGTGTTACATACAATAAAGTTTGGGTTTCTTGTTCATTTTGTATATATATATATATATATATATATATATAATTGAAAGAAAAAATATTTGTGATTCCAAAAAACTTGAATTTTTTGTAGTTCTAATTTTTAAAAAAGAAATGAAGATTAATATTGCTTGTATATTAATTTATTTAATAGCTAAATAAATATTAAATTATATCAATAACATTAAATACATATTTTCTTTTTAATTCAATGATTACTAAATTGTTTAAAAAATATACTGTGGGTTGAAAAACAAAAAAAAAATATTCCAAAAAAATACTTATTGAATCTGAAATTTTTATTTTAAACTTTCATTTTTATTTATTTTTCTATTTTCATAAATAAATTTGTTTTCAATCATATTAAATGATATATTTTCTATAATTCGGTTGTTAAGAAATTTAAAAAGTAAAAAAAAAACTCAAGAAAAGCAAGACCATATAAAAGTAAAACTGACAAAAAAAAATATTTGAATTATTTATTTTTCAATTATATACTATTTAACTATGTTAATTTTTTTTATTGTTTGTATGATTGAAAAAAATGCTTACTTTAAAATAAATTAAATTCAATTATTAAACATATACCTGTTTAAATACAATCCACATTAAATATCAAACTATTTTAAATTTAATTATTAAAAAATAAGTAAATAATGTAATTTTAAACTTTTTCCATCCTTATGGAATATTTGTTTATTAAGTTTCAAAAACATGTAATTATAGACAACTAAATTATTAAATCATATCAATTAAATTTAATGTTAACTTCATTTAGAATCCATTATTAATAAGCTGAACATTTAAAAAAAAAACTTTAAAAATGCAATGATATATTAAATTTTTATAATAATAGATTTTTTTTTTGTAGTAAATACCTTATTCATTTTGTAGTTATTTATTTTTTTTTTTGGGTAGGAAAGGAAAAGAAAACAAACGAAACAAAAAACCTAACCCGTGATCAGTCTAGGAAGACTGACCCCAACCCTATCCTCGAGAAGAATAGACAAAAGAAAAGGAGGAGGAACAGAAAAGGTAGAAACACCTAACATCCCCCCATACCCAGCAGCAGCCAAGCGATCCGCCACGCGGTTTTGCTCCCTATAAATATGGGAGAAACTAAGAGTCTCGAAAGCAGGACGAAGCCTCGAAATAGCTTTGACAAGATTCTGGCTAATAAGACAAACAGCCTGGCTATCCGAAATCTTGTTGATTGCCTCCAGATTGTCAGACTCCACTGAAAGCCTCTTTACCCCCATGCGAATGGCTAGCTTAATACCTGACAGAATACCCCAGAGCTCCGCAGAAAAGGACGAGCCCATCCCCAAGTTATGGGTAAACCCAGCCAGCCAAGCGCCACCAGCATCCCGAAGAACACCTCCGGCAGCAATTCTGTCATTGCTTAGGCAAGATCCATCTGTATTCAGCTTAACAACCCCTTCTCTATGCTTATTCCAACCCACTAAATGGACAACTTTAATCGGGGAAGGTCTAACCAGGGGCTCCCCTTCATAGCTTTTTAAAATAACCGAGAGCTTTTTGGAGAAGAAAGCAAGTAAGTTAGGGATAAGGGTAGTCTTCTCGGTAAATAACTCTTCATTCCTCCATTTCCAAATTGGGTGACAAATAATAGCGAAGAAAATGTCACCGTGCTCTATGTTAGCCAACAACTTCCCATTGACACCATCAGAGAACCAGTCAGCTGCAGAATAAGCCATGAAAGAAGGAAGGGTGTGGTAAGGGAGAATCCCTTCCCAAATCTTTTTACTATTAGGGCAATCCCTCAAAGCATGACACAAGGATTCCACCTGGCCTCTGCACCTACTACAGGCACCTGACTCAGCCAAATGCCTTCTGTGCCTATCAGCATTAGTGAGCAACCTGTCCTTAACTCCTAGCCACAGGAAACTCCTAATACGATAAGGGACTTTAAGGGCCCAAATGGTCTTCCAAATCTCCAAAGGAGGATCAGCCCTGTTAGGGGAAAAAGCTTCATAGGCCGATTTACAAGAAAAGAGACCATTATTAGTCAAGGCCCAGCAGTGCCTGTCTTTATCCTCATCTTGATTGCTAACTTTAACTCCTCTAATCTTAAGGAGGATCTCCAGGCTAAGGAAGGAGTCGAAATTTGACCAGATCCAATCTCCAGGCTAAGCCCTTTCCAGAGGAACGAGCAGTTGACAACCCTCTCCTTCGGGCCTCCAAAGATTTTGTCCTTCCGATACTTGCCGCGCAGAAGACGAACCCAAAGAGAGGAGGGACACTGCCACATTCTCCAAAGGAGCTTCATTAAAAGGACCTTATTATTGTCCTTGGCTTGCCTTATACCAAGACCCCCCCTGCTTTTAGGCTGGCAGGCTTCCTTCCAAGGGACCAGGTGAACCTTTCTCCCCTCACCAGACTCTCCCTAAAGAAAACACCGATTAATCTTATCAAGCTCGTTAAGAACCGGCTCAGGGAGCTTACAGGCTTGCATGATGTGATTTGGAACCGCACAGTTAACAGATTGGATTAAGGTAAGGCGACCAGCAAGGGAAAGAGAATTAGCTTTCCAGCTAGCACACGAACCGTTAGTTTTATCCAGAATGTCTTTGAAGGAGGCTTTGGAGACCCTGTCGCTATGAAGAGGGACCCCAAGATACTTCCCCAACGAATGAGTCAGGGGGGTGCCAGAAATCTCACTAAGTCTTTTGCACAAGCTGTTGTCCATGTTTTTAGAACAAAGCATACGGGACTTCTGGATATTAATCTTCTGGCCAGAAGCATCACAAAAACGATTGAGGATATCCATAACCACCTTAATTTGCTCCACATTCCCCTCCACGAAGAGCATCACATCATCCGCAAAGAACAGATGGGTAACAGGGGGGCAATGTTTGCTGATGGAAACAGGGTGGAGAGACCCCTTGCACACCGCTTCTTGGATCAGGTGGGCAAGTCTTTCCATGGCAATAACAAAAAGGAAGGGACTCATAGGATCCCCTTGACGAATACCCCTGGAGGGAGAGAAATCATCAGACATGTCCCCATTAATCATAACCTGGAACACAGGAGAGGAGATGCACTTCTCAATCAAATTCCTCCAGTTATCCGGGATACCAGCTTTGGCTAAGCTATCCAGAAGAAAACTCCAGTTAAGTCTATCATAGGCTTTCTCCAGGTCCAGTTTAAGAGCCACAATCCCTTTCTTACCTTTCTTAATCTTCATGGAATGGATAACCTCCTGGGCAATGACAACGTTATCCATCATTTGTCTGCCAGGCACAAAGCTCCCTTGATTCTGGCTAATAATATCTGGCAGGATCTTCCGGATTCTATTAGCCACAATCTTGGTAATAGCTTTGTACAAAACATTACAAAGGCTGATAGGTCTCATTTGGAGGAAGGAAGAGGGCTTATCAACCTTAGGAATCAGAACAAGGAGGGTCTTATTAACTAACCTGATATCATTAGAACCACCAAAAACTCCTAACACGAAGCTGTAAATACCCTCTTTCACGGTATCCCAGTGTTTGTGATAGAAGCTAGCGGGGATTCCATCAATCCCAGGAGCCTTAGTGGAACCGATGCTAGAGAAGGCCAGATCAATTTCTTTTCGGTCAACAGGATAGAAAGCATCCTTAATAGCATCCTCCCCAAGCCGAGGAAAGGTGGTATCAGAGTAGGCGCTCTCCAAGTTCACCGCTTCCTCTCTGAATAGGTCTTTATAGAAATCAAGGGCAAGACACCGAATGTCCTCCTCCTCAAAAATTCAAACACCATTGGCGTCCTTTATAGCATCGATCCTATTTCTCTATCTTCTAATGATCGTAGAGAGGTGGAAGTACCTGGCGTTCCGGTCGCCATCTTGAATCCAAGTCTTCCTAGATTTCTGGAAACAAAGAAGCTCTTCCTGTCTAAGCACAGCTTCCAACTCGTTCTGAAGAGATCTAAGGTGACCATCCAGGCTGTGGTCGAAGCGGACCTCTAAGCAACGTTGGATGCCTTCCATCCTTCTCAAGAGCTTGTTCTTCCTTCTGATAATGTGACCAAAGATGTTCTTGTTCCAACCAGCCACATTCTTCCTGAACTCCTCAGCAGCGAGAAGGACATTGGAGTGAGGATGCCAGTTGTTTTTAACAAAAGCCTTGAACTCGGGGTGAGAGTCCCACGCCACAAGATACCTAAAAGGTCTGTTACCTTTCATCCGGTTTCCTTTGACCATCCTAATAAGGATAGGGCAATGGTCAGAGTGACGGAAAGGAAGATTAAGCACATTGACCTCAGGAAACCTACAGATAGCAGCAACATTAGCATACACCTTATCCAAACGAACAAACACACTATTCCTTTTCCAGGTATACTTGTGTCCGGCAGCTCCCAGGTCCGACAGACCACAAAGATCCATACTCTGTTTATGGTTAAGACATCGGTTAATATAATGATTACCCCCGCCTCTCTGATCACTCAAGGTGGCAATGTCATTAAAATCCCCGGCAACCAACCACGCCTCCACCATATTGGAACTAATAGAATGAAGAATCTCCCACATCCTTCTTCGGTTAGTCAAAACAGGGTCGGCATAAACAAAGGAGACAAAGAAGGGTTTATTACCCGGGAGACACACCTTACTATGGATGAATTGACTGTCCATAGTAACAATATCAATATTGACTTGACCTCGCTTCCAAAAGAACCAAATCCCCCCAGCCCGGCCCGTAGCCTCCGATCTGACACAATTCCAACTCTTGAACTTTCTAACCACCTCGTCTGCTTTAGCACCACTGACCTTGGTCTCCAGAAGAACAAAGCAAGAAGGGTTAAATTATTTAATGAGATCATTAATATGGATGCGGGTTGCCTTGCTCGCCGCACCTCTGACATTCCAAACAAAGAAATCCATCAGAAAGGAAAACTACAGACACAAGCCCATACCCTAGATCAGGTATTTATTCGGGGCTCCGGAGAGCCTAGAGGAGGTACCAGACGGCCCCCTTTTATCCCAAGAATCCGACCTATTGAGGTTCTTTATAGGTTTCGCTTTAGGCTTAGGTTTCTTCATATTTAACTTATTCACACCTATAGCTTTTCCAATAGGGATATCAGGAAGAGGGGTCAGCTTACTAAGCTCATTACTCACCCCTTTCCCTGCTGATAGGAGAGGCTGGGAGCTCTCAATGGCATTCGCATTAGCAACAAAGAGAGGATTAATAGAGTTACCCAGACTAGAAGCCGGCTCAGCCGGTTCTAGACTTGGCATGCTTAAATCAATCTGCTCATAGGAAGGATCCGAGCCCTGTCCTTCCTCCATAGACAGAACACCGAACCTAGACCCCGAGCCAGAAGCTGGATCCACACCAGCCTCACTACCCTTCTTGGAGTCCGGGGGTCTGACCTTGATCTCAGGAACAATCTGGAGAGAAGTCATCTTTTTACTGATTTCCATAGAATGGCCGGTAGTAGCATTAGCACGTGGCTTCCTTCTCACATTCCTCTTGGCAAGCATCCATGGGCTAAAACTCCTTTCTTCCCCCTGACTCTTCTCAGCACTACCTATAATAGGTTGCACCATCTCTTCCACCACTTTCTTCTTCTTAGGGCAACCCTCAAAGGTATGGCCAAACATACCACATTCATAGCATATATTGTGTATACCTTCATATTCAATATGAAAAACCTTATTCTGAACACAGAATTGAGAAAGAAGAGGCTTAGCGAGATCAATGTCAATACAGACCCTGGCAAACTTGCCCCTAACCGCCTCGACGGTTGTCTTATCAACATGGTGAACTTTCCCCACAAGGCTACCAATCTTATTCAAGAATCTATCACTGTAGTATTCTAGAGGGAGGCCTGGGAACCTAACCCAAGTAAGGATCCTATTAACCGAGCAGTCATGAGGATCAAAATTTGGGACACAAGGTCTCAGCGCCAAGACATGATTGGAGATAATATAAGGACCTCCATTAACCACAGCATTGAAGTCCTCAGCCCTTGTAAATTTCATAACAAAATAGTCATTCTCAAGGTCTGTGATGGTAACCTTTCCTTTCTTTGCCCATTGGGCCTGGATCCTATGGGCAAAGTAATTAAAGCTAATCCTCTTCCCCAACACAGTAACAATAAGCGCCAATTTCCACTTAGACCTGATGATATGCTTGTCTTCCGAGGAAAGATGAATTCTAGGACACAGGGGGTTGTCTGGCTCTCCATCCTCTATATCGGAGTCAGAAAGGAAATCTTCAGAATCATCCTCCATAGTGTCTACCTCCATCAGGGGATCCTCTTCAGTAACCCCTAACACCTTATCCCTCCAGGAGGGATATCCCCCATCCTTCTGATAGAGCTGGATATGCTGGCCCTGGGTATCTTTAGGGCGTGGGGACAAAGCCTGATCCCTAATATGCCCTGGTTGCACAATATTCAACTTCCCGGCCATAGGCCTTGAGGAAGGAATTGACGAGGCTTGAATAGTAAATGCAGGATGCACAGTCTGTAAACCTGCCATGGCCTGCACATCCTGGGAGGCTAAAATAGCCGGAGCAACCGGCTGGGAAAGGGCTGCCAACTGCGGGAATGGCACCGGAGCCGACAGGGCCGGACCGCTGGCCAGAATATCGCCAACGCCAACCCGCTGCTCACTAGACCCAGACCCAACGACCGGATCCATCACACCCGGTTCCTTACCCGTAACCCTACCCGAATCCGATCCACTAACCCAGGCAGCCTCACTCTCCGCCGCATCCCTTGCCCTAAGCCTATCCGCCTCCCCCTTGCCATCGCCACAACCACCGACTCCCAGCCCCACCGCCAGCCCCTCCCCATCCGAGCATCCTGGCCGAACACGATCTACCCTCTCCCCACTCCGACGGTGGTAACGGGCAAAGCCGATCGCCGCCCCATCACCCCCAACAAACGCCCTAAATTTCCCTAGATCGGCAGCCTCCGCCTTCCCCTCCACCCGATCCCCCAACGACAAGGACTCGCACCTAGCCGTGCTTCCCATCGCCCCAGCCAAACCTCCGATCGCCCTAGATGTCGCACCGTCTCTCTTGCTCCCCTTCGTCATGTCTTTTCTTGACCGGTTTTCTCGTTGTTTAGTTTACAGTAGTTTTTGTAGTTATTTATATATATATTATTAATTATTTTAACTCATAACAAAAAAAAATTAATATCGCATTAAATAATAACAATTTTTTCTTTTTATCAGTAAAAATATGTATGACTTCAATAAAAAATAGATAAATAAAATGGAATAAGGTGCATAAGGTCTAAAATGGTGCAATTTGACCTATAACGACAGTGAAAACAATTTTACCTCTTATATTAATAAATTGAATCAATTATAAACACTATTATAACGAACAAATGTTTTTTTTCTCTATTGTGCACCATTTACATAAACATTCTTTATAAAAAAAATAAGAGATAAGATAACAAAATAGGACTATGGTTTTGGGGAAATATTAATTTAGGTTCAACGTACAAAATAACACCAGTATGGGGCTAACGTTAAAAAAGGTATCAATTTAGACATCGGGAACAGAGTGGACGCGTCATTGATATTACTCCATTAAGTTTTGATTTCTCCCTCCACATACAATTGAAAGAACTTAATGGAATAATATAAACATCGTGAATAATTCCATAATCGAGGCCTAAATTGGACCCTTTTTTAACGTTAAGCCTATATTGGTGCTATTTTGTACGTTGAGCCTAAATTGATACTTCACTAAAAAACGTAGGCCTATTTTGATATTTTATCCTAAAAAATAATAAATTTTATGATTTGATAATAGAGTTGAAGAACAATATCTTTAATTTCAAAAAAAAAAACATGTGATTTAATATAACAAATAACTGGCCTGAATAACTCTATAACCTTATTCATGCTCTTAAGGACATCTTGTGAAGTCATTCTTTTGAAAATAGTCATCGGTGCAAGAATACAACTCCTTTGGAGCTTGCTTAAGGCCATATAAAGCCTTCTTTAACTTCAGCACCTTATTTTCTTGACCTTTAACAGCGTAACCCAATAGTTGATTCACATAAACTTCTACTTCAAGAGTTTCATTTAAGAACGTTGATTTGACATCCATTTGGTGAATTTTCCATCCTTAATGAGCTGCCAATGAAATAACTAATTGAATTGTCTCCATTCGAGCCACTAGAACAAAAACTTGTTCATAATCAATTCCGGCCTTTTGAGATAAACCTTTTGCAACAAGATGAGCTTTATACTTCTCCTTTGGCATTGTTCTTCACTTTGAAAATCCACTTTACTGTTACTGTTTGTTTGCCTTTGGAAGTGTTGTCAAATCCCAAATGTCATTCTTTTTTATGGAATTCATCTTTCATCCATTGCTTGTCTCCATTTCTTTTCCTGGACAACATCTTCAAATTGTACAGGTTTTGTATCAGCAAACAAACAAAACAAAGTAGTGTTATCTACTTCTTCAGTTTCTCCATAAATCTCACTCAAACTTCTCATTCGAGGTTGTCTTTCTAATGAGCTTTCCGAGGATGAGTCTGCAACGTTTGTTTGAGATATGGAAGGTAAATTCGGTGGTGTGATAACTACATCTTCATGCTGACTAGCAAAATCATCATAAAATACAAGAAGAAAATCATAATTTTTATCTTGTGGAACCTCCCAATTCTAGGAGTTTTCTTCTTCGAACTTCATATCTTTGCTTATCACAACTTTTCCATTCTTGGGATTATAAAATTTAGGGTTAATTTAAAATAAAATGCATGTGGTTTCACTTTTTTACATATCGATTGGTTTTTTTGTTGCAAAACAAACTTTGTGGTTGACATCATTAGCCATTTTGGGTTGACTTTAACAAATTTGACCAATAACGACCTCAAAATTAAATTTTTTGAGATGTATGTACTTTTACCTATTATATTCAATTTATACACATTTAAAAGTCTATAATTTTTTTTGTTAGTAATACTTTAATCTTCTCTCTATTTTTTTTTTAAATTAATCACTCTATTTGTTTTGTGCATAATTGTCTTTGTTATATTTGTCTTTGTTATATATATAAAAAAATATTATTTTTTAATTTTCCAATTTAATCAAAATATTCTTAACGAAATTTATATACTATATATACACCGAAGTGTATATATTAATTATAAAAAAAGCTATTATTTATTTATTTATTTATTCATTTTTTTATTGTTTAACTAATATTGAACTAACATCAAATATTATTATGAATCTTGAAAAAAAAATTAAAATCATATTTTTCTGTTCATTAGAGATTTAAAAATACTTTTATAATTTCTTTATTATTTTATATAGTTTTACTTCTAATTTTATATGTTTTAAATATATTTTTTGAGAATTTTTTAAATATTTTTCATTCCATAACATTATTAAATTAGTTCTATAATTATATAAAAAACATTAAAAAAATATGTAGGGAAAAAACATTAAAAAACACAAATAAAATGTTCGATCATTTTAAATAGGATAAAAGACAATTTTATCATTTTGAATTTTATTTAATCTAATTTAACCATTAATTCTAATAAGACTAAAGAGTTTTTTTTTATGAAATAAAACTAAAGGGTTGATGAAATCAAAACTTTGAAACTATATAATTATTTCCAACTAACTGGTATTCGGCCTCAATGGCAGCGTTGTTTTGTGTATTACTCAAAAATGGAATTCCGAAAGTCTCTCATATTCTGCAAAGGAAATAGAGAGGCAAATTGTCTCGATGTGTGTTTCTTATGCTGGTCTACTTTGGTGGGATTCCGTCCCTGCTCAATGTCAATCTTTTGTTTCGGATGACAACTGTGGTCGTCCAAATTATAGAATTTGTTAGATCCCTTTTCGCCCTGATCAGGTTGTTTTATTTTTGTTTTCTTTTCAATTGTAACTCTTTCTTTTTTAATAATACACTAGAAGATACCCCCGCTTTGCTTCGGGAAAAAAATAATTAAATAATATAGTCGAAAAAAAAAACAGATTTTGTAATAGATTTTTTATGAATATTACCTAATATAATAAAGACTATATTTTTTATGAATATTTGTAATATATTTAAAGTGTATAATTATTTTTTGTATAAAATACGTCATTATAACGTCAGCATACCGTCATAATTCTACCCTAATATACGTACGTATAAAAACGACGTCGTACAAAAAGATGGTCCATATTCAACCCTAAAAATTGCACACTATATAATGTCATTCATATAGATATAACTCCACGCCGCTGCTAAACCACTGCATATCCACTATCTGTCTGTCTCTCTTCATCCACATAAAAAAATGGCAAATCCGAAAGAGCGTGAATCCATGGACGAAATCCCTTACCTCGTCATCACAGAGATACTACTGCTTGTCATCCTCCTCATATTATTTGCCTTTTTTCTTCCCGAGATCGTCCTAGGTCCTCGTTAACTAAGAGAAGGTAATATGTTTAGCAATAAAATTATCGTTTGATTATGAGCTGAAATTAGAAGTTCTGTTGTAATTTCAGTAACTGTATCGTAAAGATGTACTGGAGAAATCCAGATGTTTGATGATCTGAAGGTAATAAAGAACCAATTAGATTGTGATTTTGTCCGTAAATTCTAAAAACATATGGATCTGGTGTTTTATCTATATTATTATCTATTTTGGGACTTATAGAAGTGACTAAAAATACTGAACTGTGAAACCATATATTATCCATGAATTTATAATACGTTGCATTAACTTCATTGTTTGAAAGAGTTCAAGATAAGCTAAAGGATTTGAAAAATGAGGTAATCTGATTAAACATCTTTTAATAAATAAATTCAGGTACAATTCATAAATAACTGTAAAGAAACAATTAGGAAAGATAGTTGAGAAGTGGCTGCAACTTCAATTGCCCTGTAAAAAAAATTAAATAGTCATGATGAGAATAAACCAAGAATGTATTTGGAAAAAATATTTAAAAAAAACTAACCTCAATAATCGTTTTTGATCTATTGTTTACTTCTTTTTTGATGAAGTTGAGGTCACCCTGAGAAAGCATATTAATATCAGAAGTGTGATTCACAAAACAAAATTAACTATTACTTATGTACTTACTCATTACGCTTTCTTTTGTTTTGAACCTCTGTTGATGATTGATGAACATCTGGTTGGTTTTCAACAATTGGTAACTTTCGTTTTGCCACTGGAGACAAAGAACATCGAGATATGGGTGACTTCAAATGAGTGGAAGGTGTTGAATTTGGACTTGGAACTTCTTTTTTAGGTGTTACCAGAGTGTCCTTAAAAATGTAAATTACTTTAAATGATATGTTGGATGGATCATCAACTAAATGACTGACTTGAATTTGAAATACGGTTTCGACACCGTAAATCTTTGTCATTACAGGTGGAACCTCATATCTTTCTTTAAAACTATTTGCAAGAGTAGTTGCAGGAATGCCAATTAAATCTGCTGCCATATGCCCAAAAACTACAAATGTGCTTGTACCTGTAGCATCTTCAACAACCAATTTCACTCTATACCTGTAATATTTGTTATAAAATAAGCACAATAATTTTAGTAGAAAATAATTTAAATATGTATGAATAGTATAAACAATTCAAAATTTTACCATGGTAGTGGTAGATCATCAATGAATCTGCAATTTTTACACCACAATTTGTCGTCAAAGTTTTGAATACCACTTTTACATGTAGGACATGCCCGGTACCACCAACCATCAATGGGGTCAATTTCTTTGATTTTTGCCTTGCATGTGAATTTGATTTCCTTAGAAAAATGAAATTGAGATTGGTAGTATTAATTTTTATGCTGATCAAATATAATCTTAAACAAAACCTTGTCGGTGTGAATATCTATTTGCAGTAACTCAGCAATTGTCTTTCGATTTGCTTCTTTCTCTTCCTCTATAGTCATGACTTTTGGGAAGTTCAACGTGCTTTTTTCCAGCAAAGGGTAAGGTTTTTCAACACTAAAATGGGTGTAATAAATGTTAGCAACTAAAATGTTATATTTATATTTTGTGTGTGTGTGTGTATTGTAATTATAAGTAGATAAACAAAAGTTACTTTTCCAAAAAAGAAATGATTTCTGGGATTTCTAGATTTATGTAGCATCTGGTGGCGGACGAACTGTTTAAGCTAACTTCATCTACAATAATAGAAATGTCAATATTCGTATTAAATATAACATTTATATATGTATATATATATATAGTGTTTAAAATAATACCATTGAAAGCCTTAGGTATCATGGACACAAAGGCTGCTGCAATTGGCTTGTATTGAGCAATAGAAAAAATCAAATCTTAAGGAAAAGTGGTGGCTTCTTTATCCCACAAAACAACGTTCATTTCTTGTCCACTTATTTACAAATAAAAATATTAAATTTTATTATTTTTTTTCCAATATAGAAATCATGAGCTTAATTTATATATTAATTTAAAACTTACTTGGAGTCTTTGAGGCTTATGTTTCGTTTCTTCTTAATTTGGTCATTAACTCGGATATCTTCTAAATTTCCAACCATTGTAATTAAACCGAAGGTATCTAATATGCGTAATTTATGTTAGTTGAAACAATTTTAAAAAATTAAATTAAAAAAAATTATAAAACATTGTTATTTATATAAAAAAACGTACCGATTAGATAGTCCAACAAACCAGTACGCTCTACAACCGCCTCAAAAGAAAGGAAATTAAATATGTCATATGGAATGTCCATTGTAGTAGTTTCGAGTTTCCTAACGTAGGTGTTGTAAGGGAAACGCAGACGAAAAGGATGGCTAGAAATTCGATACTTCGACTGTGACGTAATAACTTGGAATCCTGAAATGTGATACACACTACCTTCTAGAAGAAGTGTTCTGAACTTTTCAGAAATATCATTTGAAATCGTCGCCTGAATTGTGTCCCCCTGATATCATAAACCTCTGTGAGTCCATAATTATTTTCAAAATATAAGAACACAAAATAGACATTACATGTTCGTCAATAAGTAGTAGGTCAAAGCTGTAGATTTGTTTAACATTTCTATGATTCACAAAGTCCCAAGCCCTAGCAATTCGAACTTTGATTCTGACATTTTTAGTGTCCTTGTTAATGTTGGATAGTGCAACGTAAGACATATTGTACCTGCATGAAAAATACACTATTAAAAAAATTTTATAACATGCATTACATGTTTTATAGTAAGATTCCATTTAATTCTATGTTATGTCTTTGAATATTTCAGTATAAACGACATTTTTTGTCATATAACATTTATGTATTTCGTCTTCTTCATTTGTTTGTTCTTTTTGAGTCGCATTTGACTGTAAAACTATTTTGAGATTCGCACTGTTTGTTACACGTGATAAAGCAACGTAGAGCTGACCATGTGTGAAAACTGGTTCATCAAGAAATAAACCTACTTGTTTAAGTGTTTGCCCTTGACTTTTATTGATTGTCATACTGTAACAAATTTTAACAGGAAACTGTCTTCGCTGTAAAGTAAATGGATTTTTTTTGCAGTGTAATTTAGTGTAACACGTGGTATGAAGACTCTATTACCAATAAAAGAACCTGTTAAAATACATGCTTCTATGATTCTTTGTCCTAATTGCATAATAAGTAATCTAGTTCCGTTACAAAGTCCAATAGCTGGGTTAAGATTTCTCAAAAGCATAACCGGTGTGTTAATTTTAAGTGACAGTTCATGAGTAGGAAACCCAAAAGGATTGATAGAATTTAAAAACTCTACTGGATATAAAACCTCAAATTCCTCAAGATTTGAAGATGTTTTGCTTATAGAATCACAACTATAATATGTTTTCACACATCCAGGCACCATATTTAACATATAATCATTTATAGTATTTGCTACATGGTTTCGAGGTGTTATAATTGTCCTTTCTTGCAAATAATTAAAAGACTTATAATTACATTTGAAATTTGGATATGTTTCATTTATAATTGATAAAATAGGATCATTCGTGGTTGCTGAAACCAATTGTTTTGGTATTGTAATCCAATTATTTTCTGCATTAATTGCAGAATTTGTTTGTCTTGCAATTTGACCATCCCCAACAGCAAGAAGTCATTTAGCAAAAGAATTATAGTTTTCATGTGCAAATTCAGTTGTGATTTCCTTTAATCTCATGTTTGTTTTTAATATAAAAATTCTAAAATGTTTCCACAAATAAGAGTTCGTAATCGATGCATCTAAAATATCCTCTTTTGATCCATTAGGAATTACCGGCAATATCTACCTGAAATCCCCTCCAAAAATAATTGGTTTACCTCCAAAAGGAACTTCTAGATTTTCCGAATCTTTAGAAAGTAAAATATCTTTAAAAGACCTGTCAACCGTTTCAAAGCAATATCGATGAGTCATTGGGGCTTCGTCCCAAATAACTAATGAGCATTTTTGTATAAGTTCAGCAAGATTTGTTCCTTTTTTAATGTTGCATGTAGAAAATGATGTTGGTTCTAATGGTATTTTAAAACGTGAGTGGGCTGTTCTACCGCCTGGTAAAAGTAGGGCAGAAATACCTGAAGATGCAACAACTAACACTATTTTGGATTCTGATCTTAATTTCGCAATGATCGTTTCGTATAAATATGTTTTACCTGTACCCCCTTCACCGTATAAAAAAAACATAAAAGATTGATTATTTTCAATACCAGAAATAACCAAATCGTAAAATATTTTTTGCTCGTTATTAAGCGAACCCACCATTTTTTGATGTTTTAGTCCTAAATCTATAATATCATATGCTAGTTCTTCTTGTATTAATCTATTTTCAATCGAAGATTCTTCACTTCGAAATGGCATAGGTAAATTGTAATCGGTTAGTGAATAATAATAATTACAAACAGATTACGAATTTGCTTTGCAGAACCTGTGAAGGCACATTCTTTTAAAGCTTCGCTCCATTCTTTATCGTCACCTAATAAACCATATGCATTACATGTTTCTTGAAAATTTTGATATTTAACACCATTTATAGTTCGAATTTCTTCAAAAGAAGTAGGGCCTTTAACAAAATTAAGAAGCATCCGGAGGTAATATAACTCGCTGGAATTTGGATGAACAAAACAAATTCTTCCTAAAGACATACCCTTTTTGCGGGATAGCCAAATTTTATTTTTAAAATCCCAAACCCATTTAGTAGGAAATTCGACATATGTAAGGTCTCGGGCATGCATATGTAAACCATTTGTAACCATCCATTCGGTAAGCATTGTTTTATGAGATTGGCTATGATAAAGTATATTGTTCAAATATCTATTTTCCTGATATAAAACTACATTTTGGTTAGGTAAGTGGATAGATAAACGTTCAACAGATGGTTCTCTATGATGAATAGGAAATTCAAATAAGCGCCAACATGCTTCTGTAGGAGAAATGTATCGACAATCAAGATAATTTTTAATTTCATCGTTCACTACAGGTATATTATTGTTTTCAGTTCCATCATCTGAAGGTTGTTCTAGAATAATTGCACGAATTCTATCTGTTCCTTTTGTTATATATTTAAAGAGATATTTAACCATAGTAGAATAACAACATGCTTCAACATTTAGGTGTGCTTAATATCTGACTATCAAATCTCGATTATAAGGTACCACAAACCTATTATCGATATTAAAACCATTTTTCTCAAAATAAACATTATTTTCTCTTCTTTTGTAAGTGACAAATCCTTGATCATCAATGGTAGTTTGGGGTTGGAATTTTTTGGGGTAGAATTTTGAACATTTATTATTCTTCATGCATGGGCACTTAGGATTAATAACACCACATGGACCATGTATCATGAATTTAGAAACACATTTAAAACCAACAGGATCAAACCTAGGACATGGTAGTTCAGCACTAATTAAAGAGTCTATTTCGTTTATGGATAATTTTTTTTCAATTCTTTGCAACCATACTAAACAATGTATATGTGGTAGACCTCTTTTTTGAAATTCAACTGTATACAAAAGAGCGTTTGTGTTACCAAAATTTTTTTTATTCTTAATATCATCGATAAGGCCATCAATTTTCATTCTAAATACCCTTGTTATAATGTCAGGTCTATTTTCCGGTTTTTGATTAGGTGTCATTTTTAACGTTTCGATGATCTCTGACCATAGTGGGTTACATGTGAACGTAATAAACAAATTCGGATTTCCATAAAATCTACAAATAGCCATAGCGTCTTGATAATGTTCTAACATATATCTAGGACCACCTGTGTAAGTAGAAGGTAAAATAATTTTTTTACCAATACTCGAACCATCTTGATCTCCTTTAAAAAAAGCATCACGTAATCCAGAATAAATTTCCGATCGAAGACTCGTTTGATTGTGTCTTAAGAAATCTAAACGTGCTTGTTCTACACATGAATATGCGTCAACCACAAATTGTTGAAATAATCTGCCTGCTTTAAATAACGTTTTTGTCTCTCCATTTCTAGAAAATAGATGGTAAGCATAATATTCCCTCATTGTAACGTTTTTTCGTTTCAATGTTTTTTGAACGGGAGAAACAGAATATTTAATATTATCGTGAAAACCATCTTCTCCGAATGGAAATAGTATTGGATATTGCATAGACATTAAGCTAGGATGCAAAATGCTTATCCGTTTTAATGTGTTGCATTGAGTTTCAACAATGATGTCTCTACTTTCATCATAATGGTCAAATTCACCAACAATTAAACTTGCAATTTCGGATGATTGTGGAGCATCATATTGTCGGTTATCTGTTTCACGTCTACCAAGCAAACGTAATTTCAAAGGTGGTAAATTGTTTTCGTTGAAGCGGTCTCGCATCATTCTAAATGATTTAGTAAGTTGATTATGCTCATCAAACATTTTTGTTAGGTTTCTAATTATGTCTTCATCAATAAAATTTTCATTTGATGCAGAGGTGAAATTAGAAATTCTATTTGATATCTCATTGATTGTATCATAAATGTAAATCTGGAGAAATTTAGGTTGCTGATCAGCCGGAGGCAATAAAGAACCAATCAGATGGTGGTTTTGTCCACAAATTCTAAAAACATATGGACCTGATGTTTTATTTATATTGTTATCTATTTTGGCACCTATAGAAGTGAATGAAAACATTGAATTGTAAATCCGTATGTTATCCATGAATTTGGTATAAGTTGCATTAGTTTGATTGTTTAAAAGAGTTTCAAGATAATCCGGAGGTTTGGGAAAATGAGGTAATTTGATTAAACCTTTTTTACAACATCTATTAAATGTCGGTGTAGTATTATTAAATGTAGATTTCATAGCCTCTTCCCGCCAAAAAAAAGCCCCACAAAATGGGCAAATGCACGACGGCACTCCATAATTAGAGAGTGGTACATCTAGATTTAAAAAAAAAAGTTAAAAAATTTAGTATTTAGAAAAGGATAAAGTAAGAAAAAAAATGCTCGTGATTTGCCTTATTTGTAAATAAGGGTCCGTGGTTTAAAAGTTTGCAAATAAAGGTATGTGGTATGCTTTTTTTAACAAAGCAAAGTATTTAAATTTAAACTTTTAAGTAATTGATGACAATAAGAGATTTTTTTTTTCAATTACATTTATATATTGACAAAACACATATCCCAAAATCAAATTGCAACCATGCAAATGAACTTAAATATCAAATTAGTTCATAAACTGTCAGATTAGTAAAAACGTAAAATTTCACCATATTATTTATTGTTTCGATTTAGAAAGTTTTTTTTCGAGGGTTGTGTTTTGCTGATATATAAGAATAATTTTTTCCAGGATAAAAATGTCTTTAGTTGTAATTAGAATTTAACTGTATAATTGTAATACTTTATTTTGTAAATAGAACATACCTCGGACCTTTATTTGTAAACTTTTAAACCACATGCATCTGTTTGCAAATTGGGCAAACCACATGCATTTTTTTCGTGCTTTTATCCTTAGCAAATAAAGAAGATAAATTTTCGTACGAACTTTTAATGCACTCTGCATTGTTGTAGCGAATCGATATTGTTTGGTCGATAGAAATCGGAATATCAACCAAATTAGTTTGTTGTTGCAAACCAGGATATGTAAAAGAGGAATGCTCAAAAGGATTGAGGTCTAATATGGTTGAAGAATAAGAAGAACTCGTATTGATATGTTTTGACAAACGTTTCCGTTTGGATGGGTTGTGTTCTGTTCTTAAGATTTGGAGAAAACAATTGTCGTAATCATTATCTGCATTTTAATAATTAAAAAATAAATAAATTTCACAACCGTAAATGCTACTACAAAATTTTAAAAAGAAATTTAGTTAGATTACCAAGGTTAAGTTGTATTGGGGTTTCTATAAGATTGTGGTCTTCAAGATTACGTGTCGAAACTGATTCCATATATGTATTAAGACAACGGAGCTTACATATACATTAAAAAAAATATTAAGTATGCAATCAAAATAATCAATAAGTACTACATGATAATAAATTGCAGCAAACTACTTATTACAATTTTTTAATAACATATAGAAAAGCTGAACATTTACATTCATGTTAGCTTGTTTATCTTATTAATAATTGGTTTAAGTTGGGATATTAAATACTTGACTCTAGACATTTTTTTTTAAAGAACTATAAGCTGAAAGAAGATTTGTATGAGGGATTAAAATAGTATTTTTGTATTCATGCAACGCCTCCATATAAGCTTCATGTAAGACGAATGCATTATTATGATTGAAATCAATTACTTCAAAATTGTAGAACTGTTGGAGTGCTCTTAAAACTGAGTAGCAAGCTTTTTTCCTAGCCATGCTTTCACTCTCCGGACTTATACCGCGCAAGACCAAAGTTTGTTCATTGTTAAGATTATCACGATAACTGGATGAAACTCGGCAAGTGTACAGACCAAATTCATTATGTTCACAATCAATTATTGGTGGTGGTAGACCTAATTCATTTAGGGTACATCGGAGAACCGCTTCCAAGAAAACGATCATATTTGTCATCTGACATATAAAAAAAATAACTTAATAAAAGCAAAATAAATTTATTTATATCTACTTATTAATTATATCAAACTTATTTATGTAATTTAAAAAAAAAATTGTACTTTCATAATACATAAAAGTAACATAAAATTTGTATCATCTTGCAATAAGTTAAAAGGACAATGATATAATATGTATGTATTAGAAAATTAATTTATATTTGTAAATAATAATTTGATAAAATATGAATAATTTAATAAACAATATTTTAAAAAAATTATGATAACTAATATATTTTCACATTTTTAAAACTAATACAAAAATACTACATATTTTATATTTAAAAAATAAAATGTGAGTAAATAGAATTAATTTTTTATTAGTTTAAAAATAAAGTGATTTCTATTAATATGTTATTTAAATATGATTAAATTGTAAAGTAAATCAACAGTATACCAATAATTAGTTTAAAAAAAACTTAATTTTTAAAAGTCACTCAAATGTGACTAAATAATAAAGCAAACCAAGATATAAACCACGGAAAAAAATATATATGTCAATAGTTAAAAAATTATATAAAAATATAAAAAATAAGTAAACATATAGTTATAATAAAATATTTCTAAACAATAAAATTCTATCTATTCTAAACAATAAGGATCTATCTACTGTAAAATGTAATCTGAAATATTTATATATTAATTTTATGCATGCAACATGCATGAATTTTACATATCTATTTATATTACAATATATTAAATTTGAAAAAATAAATTAAGCAAAGAAACAAAATTACTTAAGTTAAAAAAATACATATAATATCATTAATACTGAAAAATATGACAAACAATAGTAATTATACTATTTTTTTAACTACAACTATAATACGAAAATATATATGTATAAATACAATTTTAAGTTATACATTAAATTAAAAAAAAAAATTACAAATTTAATTATTACTTGGATCAGCTAATCTAAACCCACAAAATATACTGCTAATTGATCGAAGGACTGAAATGGTGTGATCATATGATTCCTTAAGCTTATCATATTTATGATCTAATGATATCAAAGTCTTCATTCCTTTGTTGCGAGCAACGTCGAGAATTTTTTTTTTTTTCATTTAGTTCCGAAATTAGTTCAAAATTGAAATCATGGATTTCAATATTATACAGTGGTTTTAAGTATGCAAGTGTTTGATAGACAGCGTAATATTTTGCTTCATCAAAATTATTGTCACTATATCCTCATATATCAATTGGCTGTGAGTCAATACCTCTATAATTAAGAGAGGGTAACAAAATACAACAGCAAAATAGATCACTGTCAGGATCCCAACTAAAATTTTCAGTGTACGGAGGAAACTCTATTCGAGTAAAAAATTCATTAAGCAAAGAGTCCAAAGGTATCTTTATTGATAAAACCATCTGTTCAATAAATTAAAATAATATTATAAAATTAATACATGTAGTAAATTATTTGTTTTTAGATTGTTTTAATATAGCAAATTTTAGATTTATGTTTTCCAAACAAACAATTACAATTGGGTGTTTGGAAGAAATAAACATAATTACAAATTATATGTATATAAAAAGGTATAGCAGAATACCTTAGAAGAATAGCCACGCAAGTTTTCAATCTGTTGACAAAAAAAAATGTTTAGTCATTGCAAAAAGAAAATAAATATTGAACAAATTAGATAAACAAAGAAGAACAAATAAAAAAAAGTTGAGTGAACTAACCAAATAAGAAGTATGAAAGAGCAAGAGGTAGAAGGATAGCCAGGCAAGTTTCAATCTGTTGACAAAGAAAATGTTTAGTCATTGCAATGAAATTAAATATTGAACAAATTAGATATACAAAGAAGCAAATTAAAAAAAAAAGTTGAACAAACTAACCAAATAAGAAGTATGTAATGTTAGAGATAATATTCTAATTATCTCTGTAAATAGATTCCTATCTAGTTAGAGTTTTACTCTGTCTATATTCCTAGCTAGGTAGAGTTTCAATACGACTATACTTATGTATTGTATTCTTATACAAACTATTATTGGCTCACTATAAATACAAGGCCTCTGAGCCAGAATCATTAAGCTGATTCAATTCATTATTGTGCCTATTACTTATCTGTCTATCTCCATATTCCTATCATTATCAAATCATTCATCCAACATGGTATCAGTAGTATCAACTTCCGCATCCTCCGAATCCTCTGATCATCCTCAATCCCCGACCTATTCCCAATACAAAGCCGCCATTGCCGCAGCCGCCGCCACTGCGACTGCCGCCGCCTCGTCTGCCGCCGCAGATCCAATCGTGTCCGGCGATTCAGTCGCACCGAGCTCGGGTTGGCGATTCACCTCTCCGTTTGTAACCGGTGAATCGTCGTTCCTCGCAGCAAACAATCCTCCGCCACAAGCGTCGCAGCCGCCTGCGACAACCGCGACAGATTTGCTGCCACAGGCGGTTCTTGACGCCCTAGCCGCACAACAGGCGCAACAGCGTCAGCAACATCGTGAGCCGCAGGCGGCCCTCACAGCGGCTGTCGTTCACCGTGAGCCGCAACCCACGCAACAGCAACAGACCGTCGGTGACCTCCTGCCGCAGGCAGTCCGCGATGCGCTAGCCGCATTCCAAGCGGCAAGCCTTGGCGGCACGAAGCAGCAGAACGCGCAAGCCGCGATCCCCACTACCGCCGCTGTCAACGCGATCCCCGCTACCGCTGCTGTCAACGTGCAAGCCGTGCCTCTCGTGACTCCGACGAACTCCACAGCCGATGCAGCGGTGCTAGCCGCGCTTGCGGCATACCAGGCAGCAGTTCCGCTGCCGTAAAATCAACAAACCCGGGTTCAGCAGCCATCCACTCAATTGCAACAATCGACGACACCTCCAACTCTATTTTCTCCATCAGTTCTTGCTGCCCTAGCAGCGTATCAGGCAGCCGAAACCAGTAATAGAAATCAGGTTATTTCTGAATCTTATACTTCACCGTTTTGTTACAATACTCAATTATCCCATGATCCCTCACCTTCTTTCTTCTCAAATTCGTTTCATAACACTGTTGATGCACCGTCAAACAATGTTAGACACAACTTTATTTCCCCATCCATTCCTCATACTAGAAACAATCCTGTCCCTTCAGAACCTATCTCCACTCATGTTGAACAACCAAGACAACCACCCACAAATATCAACATTAACATCAAATTAACACCAAACAACTACAAAGCATGGAGAATGTCCATGGAATCCACCCTTCAAACCTATCATCTTCTTCCTCATATTCTCAGTTCAACACCACCTCCACCCAAATTTATTCCTAGAACAGGTTTTGTGACATCAGCTACGGATTTAATCATAAATCCATCTTTTATTCAATGGGATGATGTAGAAAATGTGGTTAGGACTTTGCTCCTAAATTCAATCACCGAAGAGGTATTTTCTGAAATTGCATATCTCAAATATTCACATGACATTTGGCTAGCCTTAGAGGATGCCTATGGGCTAATTACAGGCAGCAAGCAGTTTCAGATGGGAGTCGAACTGCATGAACTTGAGCAGGGAGGAATGTCTGTTACGGCATATATGCAAAAAGTGAAATCCATCCTTGATGATCTGGCTGCCTCAGGGAATCCCTATCCTCGGCATCTACTACCGTCAGTCCTTTACAAAGGTTTAGCAGAAGAGTATCGCTCCACTGTTCAGAATCTTGTAACTCAGCGCGGTACAAACATCAACTATCAAGAGATTTTGCATAGCTTGAAGATAGTTGAGGGCATGATTCAATCGACCAGAAAGACAACTCTGCTTCAGCCTGAGGCCAATGTATCCACCATGGAAACAAATCAAGTAAAGAAGCAGAATCCAAAGAAAAGAAGAAGTGGCAAGTGCTACAATTGTGGTGATCCAAGCCACTGGGCTGACAAGTGCAAAAGGCCAAAGAACAATTCAAGAGCACAATACAATCCTGGACCACAAGCGCATATGGCATGGCAACAACCACCGAATCCATTCATGGGTCCTAATCAGTCGTGGTACCCAGACACAAGAGCAACTAATCACATAATGGCAAATCCGGCTCATCTTCAACAAATGCAGCCATATCCAGGATATGATACAGTTCAGTTTGGCAATGGTCAAGGTTTGCAAATTTCTCACTTTGGAAATTCAAATATCAATAATCTGAAAATTAATGATGCCCTACTTGTTCCCAAGCTTACCAAATCTTTATTATCTGTTCAAAAATTTACCCGTGACAACTCATGTTTCTTTGAATTTTGGCCTAACCATTTTCTTGTGAAGGACCAAACAACTGGGGAAATCCTGTTACGGGGCCCGAGTAAAGATGGACTCTATGTGCTTACACCCACCCTGAAGGAGGCGCTAGTTGGAGAGAAGGTGTCTTTTGAAAGGTGGCATGCACGGCTTGGACATTGTCAGAATCAGACAGTCAGCTCAGTTCTCAAAGGAAACAATCCATCCTCTTCAAAACCAGTTAGCAAATGTTCTTTTTGTCCATTAGGCAAGCTTACAATGAGCTCTTTACCATCTATTAGTCGCTCTAGCACATTTACTTTTGAAAACTTACATCTGGATGTTTGGGGGCCAGCTCCAGTTGCTTCTTGTCTTGGCCACCGTTATTTTTTAATAATCATTGATGAATTCACCAGATTTGGATGGGTTTTTTGTTTAAAGAATAAGAGTGATGTCTTTTCAACCTTCTGTGATTTTTATGCCATGATTTCTAATTAGTATAGTGCAAGGGTTAAGAATATTTACTCTGATCTTGGGGGGGAGTTTCAAAAACTACAACCTTTTTTCAAACGTCATGGCATTATACACAAGATTGCATGCCCTCACACTCATGCACAAAACGGTATAGCTGAGAGAAAAATTAGACATGTTGTTGACACTTGCCTTACTTTGCTAGCCAATGCATCTTTACCTCCAAAATTTTGGAACTATGCCATGATACACAGCATTAGGCTAATTAACTACTTACCCACCAAAATCCTAAACAACAAGTCACCTTATTTCTTGTTCTACAAGAAACAACCTGCCTATAAGGCCTTACGCATTTTTGGCAGTGGTGTTTATCCCCTTCTTCGTCCATACAATCAGCACAAATTTGATTTTCGTTCCAAGCTATGTGTCTACCTTGGTCCATCAGAAAATCATTCCGGGGATATATGTCTTGAATATGCCACAGGACGCATATACATCTGCAAATTTGTGCAGCACAATGAAGAAGTCTTTCCTGCATCAACAATCACTGCATCATCACCTTCAACTAGCAACTCAGGGGCAAGCACATCATGTCAACTACCATCTCTACTCGGCCCGTATCCAGGTAATTTCTCTAATCCCAACCCTATAGTATCTTCTTCTAACCTAGTTCCATACTCTGCACCCATCACACCTGGACCCCATCCTGGAACCCCAACTCCTCCTCCTGACTCTGAAGCCACACACAGTGCTCCTTTAGCTCCACCTCAATATCTGTCACCAGTGGTCACTACTGCATCAACACCTGTTCCTCAGAATGATCCTAACACTCCAGTTGATGCTGCGGACATTATCACACCGGAAATACAGAATGCAATTCCTCATGAGGAGAACATCATACCACAAACAGATTCTCCTCCTCCTGAAAGTGCACCACATGCTCCTATTCCACCTGAAAGGCCCAGGCCTCGCAATGCACCGCTGATTGGTCCACGACAACATTATATGCAACTTCGACAGTCATCTCTTCAGTCAAGAGGAAGGTTTGAGGGACTATTAGCTACACATCCAAATGGCACAGTGGATCCCACATGCTTCAGTAAAGCCAACAAACAATCAGAATGGCGTACTGCCATGTCTGAAGAGATCCAAGCTCTTCTGGACAATGGCACATGGCAACTTGTACCGAGACCACATGATCAGCATGTCATCACCTCCAGGTGGCTCTTTCGTACAAAGAAGAAGTCTGATGGAACCATTGAGCGTCACAAAGCTCGCTTAGTAGCAAGAGGATTCACTCAAAAAGCTGGGATTAACTACAAAGAAACATTCAGTCCAGTAATCAAAGCCACAACCATCAGGTCTGTATTTGCCATCGCAGCAGCAAACAACTGGTTCGTCAATCAGCTAGATGTCTCCAATGCATTTCTACATGGAAACTTATCAGAAACCATATATATGGAACAACCGCAGGGGTTTCGGGATAGTGATCAACCAGATCATGTCTGCCTTCTCAAAAAGAGTCTCTATGGATTGAAGCAAGCACCGCGAGAATGGTTCACTCGTCTTCGAACATTCCTCCTCTCCCTAGGGTACAAAATGTCACAGGCTGACAACTCTTTGTTCATCAGACGCACCGATACTGAAAAGACTTACATTCTGTGCTATGTTGATGATATACTCATAACAGAGAACCACCCGGCACACATCACCAACACTATTGCAGCCATCGAACGTGAGTTTCCCATTCGCAATCTTAGCAAAGCAGAATACTTTCTTGGAATTGAGATCCGATATGAGAAGGATGGCATTCACATGTGTCAAGCCAAGTATGTGGCTGACATCCTCGACAGAGTGAAGATGATTGACTCCAAGCCCACACTAACGCCCATGGCCACCACACCAACACTTTCGAAGGAGCTAGGCACCAGCTTAACCTCTGGAGATGAATATAGAAGCATTGTGGGGGCACTTCAATACTTAACATTCACTCGTCCTGACATTGCATTTGCAGTTAACAAATTATATCAGTTTCTACACTGTCCAACTGATGAACACTGGAAAGGAGTGAAGAGGGTTTTACGCTATGTTCAGGGTACATCAGATTTTGGCATAGTCATGTCTGTCAAACCAATACAGCACATCCATTGCTACTCAGATAGTGATTGGGGAGGGTGTCCTGATGATCGACGATCCACGCTATGTTCAGGGTACATCAGATTTTGGCATAGTCATGGCAGACCCGCAAGCAACCCACAATAGCCAGATCATCAACAGAGAGCGAATACAAAGCAGTAGCAAATGCCACTGCCGAACTACTATGGCTCAAATCTCTTCTCTCGGATCTCGGATTTCCATTACCCACCCCGGTTCATTTATGGTGTGACAATGTTGGAGCAATCTATCTCACCTCAAATCCAGTGTTTCATGCTCGCACGAAACACATTGAGCTAGACTACCATTTTGTTCATGAACAAGTTCACAGAGGATTTCTCAGTGTCAGATTTATTCCAACCGATGATCAGGTTGCAGACATACTCACCAAGCCGCTAGCTCCGGCTCGTTTCACGATGCTATGCTCCCGCCTCTTCGTTCGTGCCCGCCATCGGCTTGAGGGGGGGTGTTAGAGATAATATTCTAATTATCTCTGTAAATAGATTCCTATCTAGTTAGAGTTTTACTCTGTCTATATTCCTAGCTAGGTAGAGTTTCAATACGACTATACTTATGTATTGTATTCCTATACAAACTATTATTGGCTCACTATAAATACAAGGCCTCTGAGCCATAATCATTAAGCTGATTCAATTCATTATTGTGCCTATTACTTATCTGTCTATCTCCATATTCCTATCATTATCAAATCATTCATCCAACATGTAAAAGCTAGTGAGGTTGGGTGAATGTAAGTGTACATGTGATGTTCCATTTATAGAAATTTTGATCTTCATGAGAGAGAGTATGACAAATAGCATTAAATGCTAAATTATTGAAGATATATATTTTTATCTTGAAAAGTTATTGTATGGAAAGTGGGGACATATTAAATGACATTAAATAATACTTTGTTTTTTATATATAATTATTGATAAATTTAAAAAAATTATAAATTTAAAGTTTTATTGTAAAAATAGTATTATTAAATGTAAGCATTACTTTTAAAATACTAAAAATAAAAAGATTTGTAACAAAGTAGATAAAAAAAATGTTAACAAATTAGTTTAAAACTCTTAAAAAATAAAACAATTGATGAAAAATAATTTTAAAACATTTGATACAAAGTTATATATATTTATTATATTTATCTAAGACAAAACCAATAAAAAATCAAAAGTATATATGTATAGAAAAGAAAAACTCTTTAGTAATAATGTATATAGATTATTGTATATAGATAAGGTAAAACAAAAGAAAAATAACATGACAATTTGAGGCAAACATTAAATGGCATATGGGTTTGAAATAGGGAAGAAAATAATAATGTTATTGTATGGAAAAATGGGAACATATTAAATGACATTGAATGCTAGTTTGTTTTTTTATATATATAATCATTAATAAGTTTTAAAAAAGTATAAATTTGAAGCTTTTTGTAAAAAAATAGTATTCTATATTATCTACTATAAATAATATCATGTTATATTTATGTATATTAAATCCTATTTTTACTGACATATGGATTTCAAATAATAGGTAAGAAATTATATGGAATAGGACAAATAACATTAAATGATAGATTATTGAAAATGTAATTTTTTAAACTCTCAAAAAGTTATTGTATGGAAAGTTGAAGAAATAACTTATCCAATCATATTAAATAGCATTTAATGTTAGTTTTTTTATATAACTTTTAATTATTAATAAATTTTAAAAAAACTATAAATCTAAAGTTTTTTTGAAAAAATAGTACTGTATAATGTATTGTACAAAAAATATTATTTTATTGTATTTACATATATTAAAATCCATTTTAACTTAAATGTATATAAATAATTTTTTATATATGTTTATTATATGTATCTCACAAAAACAATAAAAATCAAAATTATATACGTAAGAAAAAAATAAATAAAACTATATTTTAATAATTTATATGCATTAATTGTATATAAATAATGTCAAACAAAAAAACATATAACATGACAATTTATGACACACATAAAATGACATATGATGCCAAAAAACAATTATTGCTTGTAAGTATCAAGACATGAACACCATACTTGCTTTAGACTTTTTTTTTTATGACACATGATGCCAAAAACAATTATTTCTTTAAAGTTTCAAGACATAAACACCATACTTGTTTTAGACTTTTTTTTATATGTATTTTTAATCCTAATAGTCAAATAAGTTATCATATCATATCAACCACATTAAATGCTATGGTTTTTAAATTCAATTACTAACAATTTGAAATACTTGAAAAATGCTAAAAAAAATGCAAGAATGTATGAAAGAATTATTTAATAAAAAATATAGTAAAAGTTTTATTTTTGGTTTTTAAACAATATATATTATTTAATTAATTTTACTAAGATCAAAAAATTAAAAAATATTAAACATTACTCATTAAAAATGACTCAAGATTATATGTAGGAAAAAAATAAACAAAACTATATTTTAATAATTTATGTGCATTAATTGTATATAAATAATGCCAAACAAAGGAAACACATATGATGCCAAAAACAATTACTTCTTGGAAGTTTCAAAACATGAACACCATACTTACTTTAGACTTTTTTTTTGACATATGATGCCAAAAACAATTATTTCTTGGAAGTTTCAAGACATGAACACCATACTTGTTTTAGATTTTTTTTTTTATATTTTTATTCCTAATAGTCAAATAAGTTATCATACCATATCAACCACATTAAATGCTATGTTTTTTAAATTCAATTACTAACCATTTGAAATACTTGAAAAATGCTAAAAAAATACAAGAATGTATGAATGAATTCTTTAATAAAAAATATAGTAAAAGTTTAATATTGTTTTTCAAACAATATGTATTATTTAATTAATTTTACTAAGATCAAAAAATTAAATAATATTAAACATTACTCATAAAAAATGACTTAAGATATAGATAAATTTCTTAAAAAAGTTAGATTATATATGTAGGAAAAAATAAACAAAACTATATTTTAATAATTTATGTGCATTAATTGTATATAAATAATGTCAAATAAAAGAAACACATATGATGCCAAAAACAATTATTTCTTGGAAGTTTCAAGACATGAACACCATACTTGCTTTAGACTTTTCTTATGACATATGATGCCAAAAACAATTATTTCTTGGAAGTTTCAAGACATGAACACCATACTTGTTTTAGACTTTTTTTTATATATATATTTTTAATCCTAATAGTCAAATAAGTAATCATACCATATCAACCACATTAAATGCTATTTCTTGGAAGTTTCAAGACATGAACACCATACTTATTTTTAATCCATATGGACCATTTTTGCATTTATTCTATAATATAATTTATAACTCATATTCTAAATAACATAACTTATGTTCTAAAAAACATAACGTATGTTCTAAAGTTTATAGTTTGTGTTCTAAAAGTTAAGTCTAATGTTCTAAAAAAATCAATAGATATCTTGATCATTTTTGCATTTGTTCTGTAATATAATCATAACGCATGTTCTAAAAAACATAACATATGTTCTAAAAAATATGTCGTATGTTCTAAACTTCATAGTTCATGTTTTAAAAGTTAAAATATATGTTATAACGTATATTTTAAAAAATATATTTTCTTATATAAATAAAATATTAATATGAAATTTTATTAAATATATAATATATTTTTATTTAAAAAATATTATATGGACTATTTTTGCATTTGTTCTATAATATAATTTATAACTCATATTCTAAATAACACAACGTATGTTCTAAAAAACATAACGTATGTTCTAAAGTTTATAGTGTGTGTTCTAAAAATTAAGTATAAATTTCTAAAAAATCAGTAGATATCTAGTTCATTTTTGCATTTGTTCTATAATATAATTTATAACTCATGTTCGAAAAAACATAACGTATGTTCTAAAAAACATAACGTATATTCTAAAAAATATGTCGTATGTTCTAAACTTTATAGTTCGTGTTTTAAAAGTTAAAATATATGTTCTAACGTATGTTTTAAAAAATATATTTTCTTATATAAATAAAATATTAATATAAAATTTTATTAAAATATATAATATATTTTTATTTAAAAAATATAGTTTTTAGCATCAGATGCATTTAATAATATATAAATAAGAATTGTATAATGAACAAACTAAAGCAAACGTATTTTTATTTAAAAAATATAGTATTATATTTTTTTAGCATCAGAGACAATTAATAATATATAAATAAAAGAATTATATAATGAATAAACTAAAGCAAACGTATTTTTATTTAAAAAATATAGTATTGAATTTTTTTTAACATCAGAGGCACTTAATAATATATAAATAAAGGAATTATATAATAAACAAACAAAATTAAATATGGCGGGCGCTACACTCTTCCTATGCCCTTGACCCAGGTTCGAATCCCTCCATCCTCATTTTCTTATTTAATCTTTAATTAAAGGTATCAAAACTACGTCGTTTCATCTAGTTCTCACATAACAAAGTGTCCTCACCTAAAGGAGGGTTCTCACTTGATCCCTCCCCTATATATATATATATAATTGAAAGAAAAAATATTTATGATTCCAAAAAACTTGAATTTTTTGTAGTTCTAATTTTTAAAAAAGAAATGAAGACTAATATTGCTTGTATATTAATTTATTTAATAGCTAAATAAATATTAAATTATATCAATAACATTAAATACATATTTTTTTTTTAATTCAATGATTACTAAATTGTTTAAAAAATATACTGTGGGTTGAAAAACAAAAAAAATTTATTCCAAAAAAATACTTATTTAATCTAAAAATTTTATTTTAGACTTTCATTTTTATTTATTTTTCTATTTTCATAAATAAATTTGTTTTCAATCATATTAAATGATATATTTTCTATAATTCGGTTGTTAAGAAATTTAAAAAGTAAAAAAAAAAACTCAAGAAAAGCAAGACCATATAAAAGTAAAACTGACAAAAAAAATTATATTTGAATTATTTATTTTTCAATTATATACTATTTAACTATGTTAATTTTTTTTATTGTTTGTATGATTGAAAAAAATGCTTACTTTAAAATAAATTAAATTCAATTATTAAACATATACCTGTTTAAATACAATCCACATTAAATATCAAACTATTTTAAATTTTTTTTTTTTTTGGTAAGAAAACTATTTTAAATTTAATTATTAAAAAATAAGTAAATAATGTAATTTTAAACTTTTTCCATCCTTATGGAATATTTGTTTATTAAGTTTCAAAAACATGTAATTATAGACAACTAAATTATTAAATCATATCAATTAAATTTAATGTTAACTTCATTTAGAATCCATTATTAATAAGCTGAACATTTAAAAAAAAAACTTTAAAAATGCAATGATATATTAAATTTTTATAATAATAGATTTTTTTTTTTTTTTTTGTAGTAAATACCTTATTCATTTTGTAGTTATTTATTTTTTTTGGGTAGGAAAGGAAAAGAAAACAAACGAAACAAAAAACCTAACCCGGGATCAGTCTAGGAAGACTGACCCCAACCCTATCCTCGAGAAGAATAGACAAAAGAAAACGAGGAGAAACAGAAAGGGTAGAAACACCTAACATCCCCCCATGCCCAGCAGCAGCCAAGCGATCCGCCACGCGGTTTTGCACCCTATAAATATGGGAGAAACTAAGAGTCTCGAAAGCAGGACGAAGCCTCGAAATAGCTTTGACAAGATTCTGGCTAATAAGACAAACAGCCTGGCTATCCGAAATCCTGTTGATTGCCTCCAGATTGTCAGACTCCACCGAAAGCCTCTTTACCCCCATGCGAATGGCTAGCTTAATACCTGACAGAATACCCCAGAGCTCCGCAGAAAAGGACGAGCCCATCCCCAAGTTATGGGTAAACCCAGCCAGCCAAGCGCCACCAGCATCCCGAAGAACACCTCCGGCAGCAATTCTGCCATTGCTTAGGCAAGATCCATCCGTATCCAGCTTAACAACCCCTTCTCTAGGCTTATTCCAACCCACTAAATGGACAACTTTAACCGGGGAGGGTCTAACCGGGGGCTCCCCTTCATAGCTTTTTAAAATAACCGAGAGCTTTTTGGAGAAGAAAGCAAGTAAGTCAGGGATAAGGGTAGTCTTCTCGGTAAATAACTCTTCATTCCTCCATTTCCAAATTTGGTGACAGATAATAGCGAAGAAAATGTCACCGTGCTCTATGTTAGCCAACAACTTCCCATTGACACCATCAGAGAACCAGTCAGCTGCAAAATAAGCCATGAAAGAAGGAAGGGTGTGGTAAGGGAGAATCCCTTCCCAAATCTTTTTTCTATTAGGGCAATCCCTCAAAGCATGACACAAGGATTCCACCTGGCCTCTGCACCTACTACAGGCACCTGACTCAGCCAAATGCCTTTTGTGCCTATCAGCATTAGTGAGCAACCTGTCCTTAACTCCTAGCCATAGGAAACTCCTAATACGATAAGGGACTTTAAGGGCCCAAATGGTCTTCCAAATCTCCAAAGGAGGATCAGCCCTGTTAGGGGAAAAAGCTTCATAGGCCGATTTACAAGAAAAGAGACCATTATTAGTCAAGGCCCAGCAGTGCCTGTCTTTATCCTCATCTTGATTGCTAACTTTAACTCCTCTAATCTTAAGGAGGATCTCCAGGCTAAGGAAGGAGTCGAACTTTGACCAGATCCAATCTCCCTCCGAGTCCACCACATCGGCAACCTTCCAGGGACGGATATCATTTGGCGGAGGGGATCTACACAGATCAATCAACGGCTTATCACCAATCCAGGTGTCATCCCAGAAACTAATAGATTTACCATTGCCCACCTCCAGGCCAATCCCCGTACAGAACTCAGCAAAAACTGCGCTAAGCCCTTTCCAAAGGAACGAGCAGTTGACAACCCTCTCCTTCGGGCCTCCAAAGATTTTGTCCTTCCGATACTTGCCGCGCAGAAGACGAACCCAAAGAGAGGAGGGACACTGCCACATTCTCCAAAGGAGCTTCATTAAATGGACCTTATTATTGTCCTTGGCTTGCCTTATACCAAGACCCCCCCTGCTTTTAGGCTGGCAGGCTTCCTTCCAAGGGACCAGGTGAACCTTTCTCCCCTCACCAGACTCTCCCCAAAGAAAACGCTGATTAATCTTATCAAGCTCGTTAAGAACCGGCTCAGGGAGCTTACAGGCTTGCATGATGTGATTCGGAACCGCACAGTTAACAGATTGGATTAAGGTAAGGCGACCAGCAAGGGAAAGAGAATTAGCTTTCCAGCTAGCACACGAACTGTTAGTTTTATCCAGAATGTCTTTGAAGGAGGCTTTGGAGACCCTGTCGCTATGAAGAGGGACCCCAAGATACTTCCCCAACGAATGAGTCAGGGGGATGCCAGAAATCTCACTAAGTCTTTTGCACAAGCTGTTGTCCATGTTTTTAGAACAAAGCATACGGGACTTCTGGATATTAATCTTCTGGCCAGAAGCATCACAAAAACGATTGAGGATATCCATAACCACCTTAATTTGCTCCACATTCCCCTCCACGAAGAGCATCACTTCATCCGCAAAGAACAGATGGGTAACAGGGGGGCAATGTTTGCTGATGGAAACAGGGTGGAGAGACCCCTTGCACACCGCTTCTTGGATCAGGTGGGCAAGTCTTTCCATGGCAATAACAAAAAGGAAGGGACTCATAGGATCCCCTTGACGAATACCCCTGGAGGGAGAGAAATCATCAGACATGTCCCCATTAATCATAACCTGGAACACAAGAGAGGAGATGCACTTCTCAATCAAATTCCTCCAGTTATCCAGGATACCAGCTTTGGCTAAACTATCCAGAAGAAAACTCCAGTTAAGTCTATCATAGGCTTTCTCCAGGTCTAGTTTAAGAGCCACAATCCCTTTCTTACCTTTCTTAATCTTCATGGAATGGACAACCTCCTGGGCAATGACAACGTTATCCATCATTTGTCTGTCAGGCACAAAGCTCCCTTGATTCTGGCTAATAATATCTGGCAGGATCTTCCGGATTCTATTAGCCACAATCTTGGTAATAGCTTTGTACAAAACATTACAAAGGCTGATAGGTCTCATTTGGAGGAAGGAAGAGGGCTTATCAACCGTAGGAATTAGAACAAGGAGGGTCTTATTAACTAACCTGATATCATTAGAACCACCAAAAACTCCTAACACGAAGCTGTAAATACCCTCTTTCACGGTATCCCAGTGTTTGTGATAGAAGCTAGCGGGGATTCCATCAATCCCAGGAGCCTTAGTGGAACCGATGCTAGAGAAGGCCAGATCAATTTCTTTTCGGTCAATAGGATAGAAAGCATCCTTAATAGCATCCTCCCCAAGCCGAGGAAAGGAGGTATCAGAGTAGGCGCTCTCCAAGTTCACCGCTTCCTCTCTGAATAGGTCTTTGTAGAAATCAAGGGCAAGACGCCGAATGTCCTCCTCCTCAAAAATCCAAACACCATTGGCGTCCTTTATAGCATCGATCCTATTTCTCTGTCTTCTAATGATCGTAGAGAGGTGGAAGTACCTGGTGTTCCGATCGCCATCTTGAATCCAAGTCTTCCTAGATTTCTGGAACCAAAGAAGCTCTTCCTATCTAAGCACAGCTTCCAACTCGTTCTGAAGAGATCTAAGGTGACCATTCAGGCTGTGGTCGAAGCGGACCTCTAAGCAACGTTGGATGCCTTCCATCCTTCTCAAGAGCTTGTTCTTCCTTCTGATAATGTGACCAAAGATGTTCTTGTTCCAACCAGCCACATTCTTCCTGAACTCCTCAGCAGCGAGAAGGACATTGGAGTGAGGATGCCAGTTGTTTTTAACAAAAGCCTTAAACTCGGGGTGAGAGTCCCACGCCACAAGATACCTAAAAGGTCTGTTACCTTTCATCCGGTTTCCTTTGACCATCCTAATAAGGATAGGGCAATGGTCAGAGTGACGGAAAGGAAGATTAAGCACATTGACCTCAGGAAACCTACAGATAGCAGCAACATTAGCATACACCTTATCCAAACGAACGAACACACTGTTCCTTTTCCAGGTATACTTGTGCCCGGCAGCTCCCAGGTCCGACAGACCACAAAGATCCATACTATGTTTATGGTTAAGACATCGGTTAATATAATGATTACCCCCGCCTCTCTGATCACTCAAGGTGGCAATGTCATTAAAATCCCCGGCAACCAACCACGCCTCCACCATATTGGAACTAATAGAATGAAGAATCTCCCACATCCTTCTTCGGTTAGTCAAAACAGGGTCGGCATAAACAAAGGAGACAAAGAAGGGTTTATTACTCGGGAGACACACCTTACTATGGATGAATTGACTGTCCATAGTAACAATATCAATATTGACTTGACCTGGCTTCCAAAAGAACCAAATCCCCCCAGCCCGGCCCGTAGCCTCCAATCTGACACAATTCCAACTCTTGAACTTTCTAACCACCTCGTCTGCTTTAGCACCACTGACCTTGGTCTCCAGAAGAACAAAGCAAGAAGGGTTAAATTGTTTAATGAGATCATTAATATGGATGCGGGTTGCCTTGCTCGCCGCACCTCTGACATTCCAAACAAAGAAATCCATCAGAAAGGAAAACTACAGACACAAGCCCATACCCTAGATCAGGTATTTATTCGGGGCTCCGGAGAGCCTAGAGGAGGTACCAGACGGCCCCCTTTTATCCCAAGAATCCGACCTATTGAGGTTCTTTATAGGTTTCGCTTTAGGCTTAGGTTTCTTCATATTTAACTTATTCACACCTATAGCTTTTCCAATAGGGATATCAGGAAGAGGAGTCAGCTTACTAACCTCATTACTCACCCCTTTCCCTGCTGATAGGAGAGGCTGGGAGCTCTCAATGGCATTCGCATTAGCAACAAAGAGAGGATTAATAGAGTTACCCAGACTAGAAGCCGGCTCAGCCGGTTCTAGACTTGGCATGCTTAAATCAATCTGCTCATTGGAAGGATCCGAGCCCTGTCCTTCCTCCATAGACAGAACACCGAACCTAGACCCCGAGCCAGAAGCTGGATCCACACCAGCCTCACTACCCTTCTTGGAGTCCGGGGGTCTGACCTTGATCTCAGGAACAATCTGGAGAGAAGTCATCTTTTTACTGATATCCATAGAATGGTTGGTAGTAGCATTAGCACGTGGCTTCCTTCTCACATTCCTCTTGGCAAGCATCCATGGGCCAAAACCCCTTTCTTCCCCCTGACTCTTCTCAGCACTACCTATAATAGGTTGCACCATCTCTTCCACCACTTTCTTCTTCTTAGGGCAACCCTCAAAGGTATGGCCAAACATACCACATTCATAGCATATATTGTGTATACCTTCATATTCAATATGAAAAACCTTATTCTGAACACAGAATTGAGAAAGAAGAGGATTAGCGAGATCAATGTCAATACAGACCCTGGCAAACTTGCCACTAACCGCCTCGACGGTTGTCTTATCAACATGGTGAACTTTCCCCACAAGGCTACCAATCTTATTCAAGAATCTATCACTGTAGTATTCTAGAGGGAGGCCTGGGAACCTAACCCAAGTAAGGATCCTGTTAACCGAGCAGTCATGAGGATCAAAATTTGGGACCCAAGGTCTCAGCGCCAAGACATGATTGGAGATAATATAAGGACCTCCATTAACCACAGCATTGAAGTCTTCAGCCCTTGTAAATTTGATAACATAATAGTCATTCTCATTGTCTGTGATGGTAACCTTTCCTTTCTTTGCCCATTGGGCCTGGATCCTCTGGGCAAAGTAATTAAAGCTAATCCTCTTCCCCAGCACAGTAACAATAAGCGCCAATTTCCACTTAGACCTGATGATACGCTTGTCTTCCGAGGAAAGACGAATTCTAGGACACATGGGGTTGTCTGGCTCTCCATCCTCTATATCGGAGTCAGAAAGGAAATCTTCAGAATCATCCTCTATAGTGTCTACCTCCATCAGGGGATCCTCTTCAGTAACCCCTAACACCTTATCCCTCCAGGAGGGATATCCCCCATCCTTCTGATAGAGCTGGATATGCTGGCCCTGGGTATCTTTAGGGCGTGGGGACAAAGCCTGATCCCTAATATGCCCTGGTTGCACAATATTCAACTTCCCGGCCACGGGCCTTGAGGAAGGAATTGATGAGGCTTGAATAGTAAATGCAGGATGCACAGTCTGTAAACCTGCCATGGCCTGCACATCCTGCGAGGCTAAAATAGCCAGAGCAACCGGCTGGGAAAGGGCTGCCAACTGCGGGAATGGCACCGGAGCCGACAGGGCCGGACCGCTGGCCAGAATATCGCCAACGCCAACCCGCTGCTCACCAGACCCAGACCCAACGACCGGATCCAGCACACCCGGTTCCTTACCCGTAACCCTACCCGAATCCGATCCACTAACCCAGGCAGCCTCACTCCCCGCCGCATCCCTTGCCCTAAGCCTATCCGCCTCCCCCTTGCCATCGCCAGAACCACCGACTCCCAGCCCCACCGCCAGCCCCTCCCCATCCGAGCATCCTGGCCGAACACGATCTACCCTCTCCCCACTCCGACGGCGGTAACGGGCAAAGCCGATCGCCGCCCCATCACCCCCAACAAACGCCCTAAATTTCTCCAGATCGGCAGCCTCCGCCTTCCCCTCCGCCCGATCCCCCAGCGACAAGGACTCGCACCTAGCCGTGCTTCCCGTCGCCCCAGCCAAACCTCCGATCGCCCTAGATGTCGCACCGTCTCTCTTGCTCCCCTTCGTCATGTCTTTTCTTGACCGGTTTTCTCGTTGTTTAGTTTACAGTAGTTTTTGTAGTTATTTATATATATATTATTAATTATTTTAACTCATAACAAAAAAAAATTAATATCGCATTAAATAATAACAATTTTTTCTTTTTATCAGTAAAAATATGTATGACTTCAATAAAAATAGATAAATAAAATGGAATAAGGTGCATAAGGTCTAAAATGGTGCAATTTGACCTATAACGACAGTGAAAACAATTTTACCTCTTATATTAATAAATTGAATCAATTATAAACACTATTATAACGAACAAATGTTTTTTTTCTCTATTGTGCACCATTTACATAAACATTCTTTATAAAAAAAAATAAGAGATAAGATAACAAAATAGGACTATGGTTTTGGGGAAATATTAATTTAGGTTCAACGTACAAAATAACACCAGTATGGGGCTAACGTTAAAAAAGGTATCAATTTAGACATCGGGAACAGAGTGGACGCGTCATTGATATTACTCCATTAAGTTTTGATTTCTCCCTCCACATACAATTGAAAGAACTTAATGGAATAATATAAACATCGTGAATCATTCCATAATCGAGGCCTAAATTGGACCCTTTTTTTAACGTTAAGCCTATATTGGTGCTATTTTGTACGTTGAGCCTAAATTGATACTTCACTAAAAAATGTAGACCTATTTTGATATTTTATCCTAAAAAATAATAAATTTTATGATTTGATAATAGAGTTGAAGAACAATATCTTTAATTTCAAAAAAAAAACATGTGATTTAATAAAACAAATAACTGGCCTGAATAACTCTATAACCTTATTCATCAATCAAATTGACAACCTTAAAACCTTTTAGAGTAAAAATTGCATATTCAACATTATATGACCTCTATTGATAAAAAAAAAAAATTATTTGACCTCACATGAATGCTTTACTTCAGGAAAAATTATAAAATTTACCTATACAAAAATGTGTCGGCTTGCTTATCATAGCAGAGGCAGCATTGGAGTTCCTTTTTCAGCAACTTCAGTTTGCTGCTCATTTAGTAAACAATAACAATTTCAGCCAAAAGCATTAAAAAATGTATATTTTTTAACAGAATTTCATTATCTAGCTCACCTGGTTCTGGTTGAACTGCTACTTCCTCGACGGAGCTGCGCATTTGTGTCTGCATTTCCAAGCAGGCTTGCATTGCTTTTTCTCAGCTCATACATTTCCCATTGAAGTTGCTCCATCTGCCCCCTCAAATCCGTTTCCTGAGATTGTAACCGTGTGTTACCAATTACTTCACTAAAAAACGTAGCCCTATATTGGTGCTATTTTGTACGTGGAGCCTAAATTGATACTTCACTAAAAAACGTAAGCCTATTTTGGTACCTGATCCTAAAAAATAATAAATTTTATGATTTGATAATAGAATAGAACAATATCTTTAATTTCAAAAAAACATGTGATTTAATCAAACACGTAACTGTCCTAAATAACTCTATAACCTTATTCATCAATGAAATTGACAACCTTAAAATCTTTTAGAGTAAAAATTGCATATTCAACATTATATGACATCCCATGAATGCTTTACTTCAGGAAAAATTATGAAATTTACCTATAAAAAAATGTGTCGGCTTGCTTATCATAGCAGATGCAGCATTGGAGTTCCTTTTTTATCAAATCGTTTGCTGCTCATTCAGTAAATAATGACAATTTGAGCCAAAAGCAGTAAAAAATGTATCTTTTTTAAGAGAATTTCATTATCTAGCTCACCTAGTTCTGGTTGTACTGCATCTTCCTCGACGGAGCTGCGCATTTATATCTGCATTTCCAAGCAGGCTTGCATTGTTTTTCTCAGCTCATACATTTCCCGCTGAAGTTTTCCATGCATCAGGTTAACATCCTGTAATAAAAAGAAAAAGAAAAGAAACAGGCATCAGGTTTATAAACTGTAGAATAATGTGAACTATATTTAAGACTGTAAATGAAGATTTAGAGATTACATTTATACTTCTATTTGATGTTTATAATTAAGAGAGTATATGCAGTTACAATTTCTGCTTAACACCTAGTAGGTAGCCGAAGAGTAAGTTACAGACACTATTATAAGAAGCAAATGTTTTTTTCCCTGTTCTGCACCAATTAGATAAACATTTTTTTAAGAAATAACGGATAAGATACCAAAATAGGATTATGGCTTTGGGAAAGTATTAATTTAGGCTACACGTACAAAATAGCACCAGTATGGGGCTAACGTTAAAAAAGGTATCAATTTAGACATTGAGAACGGAATGGACACGACATTCATATTACTCGGTTAAGTTTTGATTTCTCCCTCCACGTACAATTGGAAGAACCTAATGGAATAATATAAACGGCGTGAAGCATTCCATTATCGAGACCTAAATTGGACCATTTTTTAACGTTAAGCCTATACTGGTGCTATTTTGTACGTGGAGCCTAAATTGATACTTCAATAAAAACCTCCATCCCTCCCATGAATGCTTTACATTAGAAAAAATTATGAAATTGACCTATACAAAAATGCGTCGGCTTGCTTATCATAGCAGATGCAGCATTAGAGTTCCTTTTTTAGCAAACAGTTTGCTGCTCATTCAGCAAATAATAACAATTTCAACCAAAAGCAGTAACAAACGTATCTTTTTTAATAGAATTTCATTATCTAGCTCACCTTGTTCTGGTTGAACTGCTACTTTCTCGACCAAAAGCAGGCTTGCATTGCTTTCCTCAGCTCATACATTTCCCGCAGAAGTTACTCCATCTGCCCTCCCAAATCGGTTTCCTGAGATTGTAACGGTGTGTTATCAATTACTTCTCAAAACATGATCGAAAACTTTTCAAGTATTTGTGAAAAAAATTAGCCAAATTCACAATTGATGGATAGAGAAAGACAAATCGCATAAAAGATGAAAGGAGAGCCATAGGATGGGAATGAGAAGAAATTTATCAGAAAGCCCATGTTGAAACCCAAAGCAACAACGTTCTATTTATATCTAGGGGTATCGAGAGAAAAAAAAGGGAATGAGAATAAATTCATCAAACCTAACACCAAGAAAATAGATCAAAGATTTATAACAAAAGCTGAACCTAAACAGTGACCACACAAAAAATGAAGATCTTAATAATACCAGTTCTCAAAGAGATGCAAAGAGCATATCCATTCAAAAAGGAACCAATGAACCCAGAGATATGTGTATTTCAACCATGGAAATGATTCGAGTTTTACTGTCTATAAGAAAAGACATGTGAAATAATAAACGATAGAACCCTGCATGAAGTAAAACAGTATAGATCTATGCGTGAGGAACCCTAAAAATAATAAACGATTTTTAAAAGTGTAATGAGTAATTGAAAAGTACCTGAAAATCCACAGCATAAGACTAAGCAGTACTTTTCATGGAAAATCACTTCGAGACCACTTATAAACATATCAGTGCATATGCTTTAAGATCTCCTAAACAGAAAACCACCGGAAAAAAAAACATATTGTGCAAGGGTAATAGATCAATGGGAATCATTGCCTGAGCCAGTCAAGGTCTCACCACGGTCATCTACATTCGAAACATGTCGATGAAGATGCTTTTAGATCACCAAACGAATCATGGCCTGAGACAGTAAGAAATCACATAGAAAACATATCGGTGGATGCTTTAAGATCTCCTAAACAGAAAACCAGGGAACGAAAAAAAAAAAAACATAATGTGCAAGGGTAATAGATCCATGCGAATCATTGCCTAAGACATTCAAGGTCTCACCATACATACTGAAAAATAAAACCCCCTTTTCTTACTCTTCCATTCCTCATCTCTTAAGCGAATCGATGAAGAAAGATTAGTGATAATAATAAATACATGTAAATCAGAACAAATGCCTAAACAGGAGGGTTAATTGATTCTGAAAAAATACATGAAGAGTGAGTTAGAATACTGATGCGGATGTTTTTTAAAAGACAAATGAGCAATCGATGATGATAATAATAATAAAAACCTATAAATCATAACAACTGCCTAAACAGGAGGGTTCATCAAAACTCATATACAAAGTCCGATGATAAAAAAGATAAAGATATCTCTTGAAACAGAAATCCAATTTCACTATTGAGAACATTCAACTTTAAAGTATTAAATAGATGATATGACAACCATTTGCTACAATTATTGTAACATAATATTCAACTGACGCATAAGACTAAGCAGTACTTTTCATGGAAAATCACTTCGAGACCACTTATAAACATATCAGTGCAGATGCTTTAAGATCTCCTAAACAGAAAACTACCGGAAAAAAAACATATTGTGCAAGGGTAATAGATCAATGGGAATCATTGCCTGAGCCAGTCAAGGTCTCACCACGGTCATCTACATTCGAAACATGTCGATGAAGATGCTTTTAGATCACCAAACGAATCATGGCCTGAGACAGTAAGAAATCACATAGAAAACATATCGGTGGATGCTTTAAGATCTCCTAAACAGAAAACCAGGGAACGAAAAAAAAAAAACATAATGTGCAAGGGTAATAGATCCATGCGAATCATTGCCTAAGACATTCAAGGTCTCACCATACATAAATAAAACCCCCTTTTCTTACTCTTCCATTCCTCATCTCTTAAGCGAATCGATGAAGAAAGATTAGTGATAATAATAAATACATGTAAATCAGAACAAATGCCTAAACAGGAGGGTTAATTGATTCTGAAAAAATACATGAAGAGTGAGTTAGAATACTGATGCGGATGTTTTTTAAAAGACAAATGAGCAATGGATGATAATAATAAAAACCTATAAATCATAACAACTGCCTAAACAGGAGGGTTCATCAAAACTCATATACAAAGTCCGATGATAAAAAAGATAAAGATATCTCTTGAAACAGAAAAAAAAAAAATTAACGCTACAGTAATAGGAGAAGAAGACTTACTAACCGATCGAAAAATGATGACTGGTAAACCAAAGCTTTCGACATCGAATCAGAGTTACTGCTTCATCTTCTTCTTCATTTCCAGAATCCGATTGAAAGCCATTGGAAAGTAATCTCGAACCGAAGAAGATAGAGGATGGCAGTGGTTGTTGCGTCTGAGAAGAAGGGGAAAAGAGATTTGGAAAACGCAGGAGCGAGAGATTAGGTAGAAAGGAAAATCGCGAAACTGCTGGAAATGATGGGGGATGAGTGGATTGGAGAGTATGCAACCCCACAATGATTAATTTACTAAAAGGGGCTTGTAAAAACGATGCCGTTTAGGTTAAGAAGGGTTTTTTCTGTAAGAAAACCAGGGATAGTGTCAAGAAAAGTTGTGTCAGACGGGTTTAATTGAAAATTTGGCCAAAAAGACTATAAAACCATGAGATAGGAAAATGATAAGGACTCAATTGGAAAAATAAGACAAAAAAGGCCAAAAGGACAATAAAACCAGTTAAATAAAAAGGAGGATTGAGATTATAAGGGTTCAATTGGAAAAAATTGACAAAAGTGTTCCAATTTCACTATTGAGAACATTCAACTTTAAAATATTAAATAGATTTTGGACTCGTTTGGTTAGATATAGTCCCGAAGATGCCAACCTAATTAGGATATTCGGGTCTCACTCTTCTCGTTCTCCGATTCTCACTCAAAAAAAAATGTAAAAACATAACATGCGGACTAATTAATAAATTATTTATAAGTCATCCATACTAAATAAAGTCAAACGAATAAGTTATACATGTAAAATATGATACAGATAGAAATAGATGTTTCTCTTGTTTGTACATTTGGCTCATATGAAGCTTTTGTAAAACTAGAAAGAATAATATCCTCACAATATTAGTAGCCAAAGTAAACTGATACATATTTACATGAGTTGAGCTACCTACCATTACTCCAAAAAACTAGTTTCCCATTCAAAAACATCAGAAATTAGTTTATCTCGATGTGACAAAACTAGAGAATCAAATGGTTTCTTTTTAAGAATGTTAGAGATGATCAGCATTAGAGCTTGGCAAGCCTGATACTCATCCATCTTCTCTGAATCACTCCTTTCAATTTCAACATCCCTCCAACCTTCCTCAAATGACCTGCACCAAAAGTCCCATAAAAACTTAACTTGCTACTACTATCATCAACAAAAGTCTTGGCTAACTAACAAGCCTGCATTAACTTATGCACAATTGATCAATCTCTTGATGGAAAAGACAAGAAAAGAGAGATGGAGGAGTAGAAACTGCAAGAAAAATTATATATTACCATCTCCATTTGGGGTTGGCTTCGGTGGGGCAATGAATTCTTGCCTGCAGTGCTGCCACATCACTTGCATAACCACTCAATAAATCTGGGCCAAATTCAACATGTTAATCAGAGAGAACATGAAACTTTGGTTCGGAATGTTAAATAAATCGGATTTCAAGTTGAAGAATTAGATCCAAACAGACAAGTACAGGAAGCAATTAGTAGACTTAGGATATACCTGAATATTTGGAGGGGTAGCAGAAAAGCAGAATATGTAGAGCAGAAACAACCGAAGGAACAGCTGTGGAACTCGAACCATTTACCTGTTGGAGGAAAACTATTGTCGTCGCTAATACATCTTCACAATCAGATTTACAGCTCTTGCTTCTTCTACATCCAATATCTACATATTCCAAAAGGGTCTGCAAAGTTCTTGGGCTTGATCTTTTTGGAACTTTGGCATTTACATCATTAAGCTTCGAAAGAATGACGGTGGCAACAAGCCAATGTAAAAGTTTTGAGATCATAGACTCATCATCGGATGGCACTTCCTCCGAGTCAATCCTCAAACTAACGTGATTTTTCATGTGAAATTTTTTCTCAGAATCTGACTTCAATGCAATAGAAACCGCCCACATAAGAAAACCCGATAGCTTTTCCGCATTCTGCAGAATACATTTAAGAGAAAATTTCCTTAAAACAGAACATCTGCAAGGTAAGCAACATATCTGACAGAGCAGTGTAGAAAACACAAGAAACGTTTGAATTGACAAAAAATTCTGAAAAAGGAACCAAGAATGCAGTATTAAAAAACGAAACAAAAAGTAAACTGAGTCCAGTTTCAGATAATCGCCGTTAGATTTCATTAATACAGGCACTACTAACCTGCATTCCTTAATTGTTGTCTTTTATATTATGAGAGCTCGCAGGCAGAACACCCATTTTTTTTAAATCTCGTGTATTAGATCCAACACAATAGACAACTAGCATTTACTTATATCTAGGATTTATTACCAATGGCACAATCCATGGTATTTTCAGAAACTAGCATTCTTCGTGTCAAAGATTCTTCTATTTTTTTTCCTCTCTTTGTCGTAACATAATCAAGTTATTGTCAACCTACTTTTCTTGGTCCTTATTTCTACTTCCCATAATGTTTAGATAGTAGCTATAATTCTGTACTGTCTGTAGAGAGATAGAGAGAGAGAGAGATAGAGAGAAAGACCTCATAAAAAATGTCGACTGGAGGTGTGCTCATAAGTATGGCTGTGAGCCCAGACTCTGCATTTGGACTAGAACTTGAAGTATGAAATGCATCACAGGACTTGTAAATTCGGTACAAGCCCTCAAAAGATATAGTAAAATGTGGTTCGTATATCATCCTTTTCTGAGACATTTTCAATGTTGATATCATTATCTGTAGTATTGAATCAACTAATGTAACATTGTCTTTTATCAACTTCAAGCCACCAATAAGATGTTTATACAGATTAGACGTGAGTTCCATCAGCTGCTCCAGCGCATTATGTTGCAACCATTCAGAAATCTCTTTGGATTGAAGAATATCCAGCACAACCTGAATCCAGATGCCAAGGAAAATAAGTAAAAAAGAACAATTTAATACAAGTTCATTGTTTCTCACTTGTAAGATTTTGAGAATTTAGAAAAACTTGTGTAAGTGATTTCCAAATAAAATAGAAACAATTTTGAGAAAGGAGGGACAAATACTACACTATGGAACATAAACTTCATCAGACAAACTTTAAGGCCTTCGTTAGGTTCAAAAGGTGAAGATTTTCCATATTCATTTTCGAGTTTCCTTTTCCTATTCCTAATTTACATTCTACTTGTTGAAATGGAAAACAAAATTTTAGAACATGTTTTTTTTTCTTGCCTCTTTTTTTTTCATTTAATGTTCTAAAAACTAAAATATTGATTTGGAGTTGTTTTTCTTAGAATAGCTAAAGATTATATTGATAATATAATATACTTCGATGTAAATGTAGATATAATGAATTCTTCTTTTCATTTATTTAAGGATATAATCCATATATAAAGATTAAAAAATAATAATAATAACATATTTCGATATCAACAAGAATTTTTCACACCATAAGCCAATTTTCAACTCTGTATGTTTAAGCGAATTATTTTTATGTATAGCACCCTTTTATAATACTTCATATGTACAAAAGGTCGGTATATCTAATACACTGATTATTTCATATTATATTATTTGTTCGTATCGTTGTAACTTTTTCCATAGTTAACAAATAGTGATTACACTATTTATTAAAACAATTATTACAAACCTACATATACAAAGTCTAATAGTTTACATTTAAAACTAAAACACTCTTAACAAATTACTGAGGTTGCAGAAAACAAAAAGATTATATTTTTAAGGTAAGAAGACAGCAAGATTTCCTATGAAACATCTTTTATTAGTTTTCTAAATTTAAGTTAAAATGTGGAAAATACGTTTTCCTATTCCCCATATAGAAAATTCCCATAACTAAATGGTGTGTTCAATTTCTAGCTGGAAAATTTACCATGTCTTCCAAACCTAAACCAGGTCTAAGGTGAGACAATAAAACAAGCAAAAACTAGTAACTACCTCAATGGACACAATCAACAGCGTGGAAGAAGACCTCTTGTCATTTTCATCTATCATCCGACTGCAATTTGACACAACAGATGATAACCATGGAATTATGCCATGCTTTTTAACTAGATCACAAGTAATGTGATGCAATTTAACTGACTTCTTCACTACCTGAAAAACAAATGAGAAGCTTCAAATTTCACTCAAGTTAATAAGCAACGACGTCAAACAATCAATTTTCAGAAGCAACCGCACATGATACAAAGTGCATCAGTGACATTATGAACCATTGACTTGGATATTAATCTTCAATCAACCGTTAAAAGAACGTTTTACATCCATCAAAAGATACAACTGACAACTAAATTTCCATAAAACAAGAAAGGCTCCTTTTAACACTCCCTGTTAATAGCATGACATTCTACATTTTGAAGCATCAAGAAGTTGAATATTTCTACATGAACAGTGAAAATATTCAGAGAGCATCCGCATGATTTCAGCAAAATCTCTGAATTCCCTAATCCATGAAACAACTTATTCAAGTACTTTTCAGTTTCACCATATCATTGCATATATTAGGACCCTCTATGATTCTCAATTCTCTGTCTCAACAGTTTTATATATTTCGGGAGAACATACTTTCACTCGCATCTACATTCAACATTACTAAATCAACAGCATGAACCCCTACTTGCCACTCAATTGAACCTCAATGCTTAATCAATACTCTAAAATAACATATCAAGCTTTACCACTTCCTTTCAAGGACGACTTAAATAAATTTAAGTTCGAGATCTCAATAGATCAAAATAAATAAATAATACAGGGAGCACCAGACATTACTCAGGCAAGAATAATACAGGGAGCACCAGACATTACTCAGGCAGTCTTGTTTGTTCCATACATTTGGATCAAGGCCATAAATCCCCATTATCGTCCTCTTTAAGAGAAGATATTTACTCAATATCACACCATACCAACAAATAAGATCTATATATGGTAACCTATATAATCTGTAATAACAATAATTCAAAACACATCAAAGGCCATTTGAATACCAGGACAAGGAAATTCATGGAAAATATTAGTCAAATGCACATACACGTCCAGTGACCATTTAAAACATATAAACAAAAAAGTGCATTAGTAAAACCACATATTCCAAACAAATATTGGGTCTATGAATAACAGAAAAATCAGAAACAGTCATAGAATCAGAACATAGACTGCAAACTAGCATAAATTTTCTCAACAGTAAATAAATTTGTTAAAAGCCATTAACAACTAAAACCTTAGAAAAAACATGCAGAAAAAAGAATGACATTAATAAATACAACAAATTTTATAAAATTAGCAACCAACACGTAGATGATTTTTGATTTAGGCTTAATACATTAAAAGCCTCCTGAACTTGTCCAAAAAGGTTGATTAGCCCCTGAACTTACATAGTGTCTTTTTAGCCCCCTAAACTTGTTTAAAAAGCCATGATTAAGTCCCTAAATCTATAAAAATGTACAAAATAAAAAGTTAATTTGTTTTAAAGACTTAAAATCACGAAATGGGCCTTTATTTTTTAAGTTTTGATTTTTTGTTACGGATTTAGATAAATTGCAACGTATATCACTTTATACAAGTTCAGGGGGCAAATGGATCACTGTAAGCAAGTTCAGGGGGGCAATAGGTCACTTTAAACAAATTCAGGTGGCCCATAAGTTCTTTTAAGCAAGTTGAGAGGGCTAACTAGACACCATGTAAGTTCAGGGGGCCAATCAAACATTTTGGACAAGTTCAGAGGGGTTTTGATGCATTAAGCCTTTGATTTATAAACATATTCCACATGCATATGGCATTAGGTGTATATAAGAATTAGCAATCTGTGCAGGTATAAAGAGGCTTCTGTAAGTAAAATTTCGAACAGCCAAACCAATTGGACACCTGAGCATGCTGAGGGGAATTCTAGGTTCCAGTTTAGAGATACTTTCACATCTTATATATAAGAAGTATGTGACTCAAAAACCAATAATATGCAGATAAGAAATTTCTTACTTTATGAAATCCATGAATATTTAATACAAGATTACAGCAGTCAAAACCAGCATAGACAAAATGTTCTATGCTGTTCCATACTTCTGCCTCTTGAGTATTTGATTAGCTAACACTTCCAAAGAAATTAATGGATTATAAAATTAAAAGAAGAGAAGTAATGCTGGGACTGCTTACCTGAAGAACAAGTTCCTTGGATGCATTATCTGCCAGAGGAGTAGAATAAAAACTCAGGACAGTCCTAGGAATGGAATTTTTCATATATAAATTAGCATCGTCGTCTAAATTCAATCCAGCACATGCTAGCCGAAGCATCCATAGCCTCTCTGCTCTGAAGTTAACAGAGTTGCTCTCAAAGAAAGAACGAAAGAAAGGTATGCCCTGAAACAACAAATTAAGGGAAATATATGATTTGTTGAAAATGCAAGTTGCAAATGGAAGACAACTAAACGTAGTGGCAAAATGCCAGTAGAGCGCATACCTTTGCGTCCTTCATTGAAGAATGCATCAAATGCTTACTCAAGGTTGTGTAATGCTCATTTAAAGGATCCAACAATATCAAAGACGCCTCTGCAGCAAAAATAGCCATGATGGAAGGAATTCTCTGCCAATCCTCTTCGACACCATTTTGCATGTATATCACTAGAAGGCGAAGTAGCATTATATCCTTTTTCTTTTGGCATCTCTGAAAGAATAATTTGACAATAAAAAAATGGAAATCAAGAAGAATGAATAGCATGAATAAGAAGTCTACACTTTGCTGTCTGTTATATACAGAAGTCCAAGAAATATATTTAAAGAGTACTGAATAAATGTTTGTTGCTTTACAAATGAGTTTCTAAAATTAATAGTGTGTCATCCTCAATGGTGCCATATCCAAATCGAATTTTTAAAACATCACAAAAAAAAAGTTAGATTCAAGATATATTATGTACATGCATAGCCTGTATACACTCTATAATTGAGATGAAAATTCAACCATATAAGATCCGAGACACACAAAGAGACTTGCCATTAACCGGATATATAAATAGACAACCTTACCTCTAATGTCTCCTTAAACTTCTGAACAAAATGATAAGCCAATTTTCTCATCTCAACATCAGGTGAAGATGTGCCAACAAAGGCAATTGCAAGTAAGCCCAAGCCAGCAAACTCAATAGCTTCAATATAACCCATTGACAGAATTTGAATTGAGAAGCGCAAGATGAAAACAGGATCATATCGTTTCATTTTGTTGACACTAGGAAAATGTGCCTGCAAATAGAATAAGGGTGTAACTCTGGTGCTGCTAACAAAGTAACAACAAAAATATTAAGCTATTCAACAGCATAAACTTAGATTATATATATAATTAAGATCATACCACACATATATTCTTAAATGCCCCTGGTCCAATGCCCACAGTCCTGTCATAGGGAAAGTAAATGACTGTTGCTGCACACATTCTGGGGTCAATAGGAAGGTTTTCCCTGAATTGACTTCTTCTATGTTCTGCAAATGCTTCTGTATTAGTCATAATCTTTGAAGATGCGTCCCTGTCCAAAGTCCTTTCTTTTCTTATTTTCAAAGCAGCCTGACCCCACAGGTAATCCAAGTCAACAAGGTCATCAGAGGCTGATCTATCAATAGATTCAATTTCAGACATTAGACTATGTATCTCCAAGTCAATTTCACTGAGCGTTGCACCATACGAAGACAAAAGCAATAAATAGAGTTCTCTAAAATTGATTGCGTCATCTTTTTTAGAACAACCAGCCTGATCAGGCTTCAACTGAATGAGCGTTCTAAGCAACTTAAGAATTTCCAACTGCTGAAAAAGAGGGTTAGTTGTTTGGGAATCATTCCTCATGTTCGAATGGGGGATAACAGCCGATTTGAGAATGCTTGGCATAGGCCTAAAACAAGCACCAGTTTGAGAACTATTTGGATCTATGACAGAATGGATTGTAGAAGCAAACTGAGAGTGAGCAAGCAGCAGCTGAAGAAATGGGAGGTATGAAAATTTCCCCTCTAAAAATAATGTCAAAATGCTCCGTAGAACATTCAATGTTTTGGGATCATCAAACCTGTAGAGGAGAGACGACCTCACCAATTGCTCAAGAAAAGGTATGGTCTGCAATTGTATAAGACCATCACACATCTCCACAGATAATTCGTAAATATTTTTTAAAATGAACAATTCCAAGTATCTGTACAACTGCAGACAACCAGGGCTCTTCTCTTTTCTGGAACTATCTGAGTCTGAAGGAAACTTCTTGACCATGCATTGCCAAGTATTCACCAAGCTCAGTAAAAACTGCATTCTGGATTCACCCTCTTCATTAGACACAAATTTCAAAGAGGTTGTTTTAGAATTCCTATCTTTTTCTTTTGGTAGGGACAGGATTTTACTATCATTTGGAAATAACATCATCCTGCAAAATAATATTTTTGCAGCAACTCTAATAACAACGTTAAGTGACTGTTCAAGTGGATAGAATTCCAGTTCATCAACATCACAATCCAGCAGCTCATCATATGTACCGGAATGGGTGAGGAGACAACTGCATACCTTCAATCTTCGCTCCAATTCCATGTGCCCACTTAAGACAAAATGGCATTTTAACATATTCAGTGCTTCTCCTAGATGACTAGCATCCAACAGATTGACAAATTCTTCAATAGATGATGGCAAGAAGATATCATGATTATCCTCAAATAGATGTCCAGACACAAAGTTCTTCCAGTCACAGAAACCCCTTAAGAGTATTTCAGAATAAAACTTGGAAATTTTAGTATACAGCTTGTGGTATGGCATCTCTAACTTGATGAAAACTGAATTCAAGTATGAACATGCAGCTGGAAGCAGCCACATATAGTCCACATTTGAAAGAGACGTCTCAAAGGCCTCTTCCACCTTATCTCTCTTAAAATGAAAATTTTCACTCAAAATTCGAGATAATATGTACCCAAATGCTGATAGATGCAGAGGACTCATGTCAACAAGAAGAAACAACACTTTAGATTTTGTCTTGCTTGTCTCGTGAACGCAGTGAAAAACAATATCCATAGGAGTGCTCAGAATAACCCTTGACAGTACCAAGCTTAAGGGATCAAGTAAATCACATTTCATGTACTTCAGTCTGTAGACAGCAGTCAAAGCTTCCAGCAAACAAGAATATGCAAAATCTAGTTTAAGCGTAGACGCAAACTTGCATTGGTTCACATACATATCCTCAATCAAGGTAACATCCAAGTCTTTCTTTTTCACATCCCAAAAGGAATTTAACAGTTCTCTGGTTCTTACAGGATGCTCCAAATAAATAGATAACATTTTGAAAGCATCACTGGCAATACAAAATCCAATTGAAAGAGCAGATGCCCTACAGGATTCTAGTCCAGTTGAACCATTTAGTTCAACCCTATCAAAAATCCAAGTTGCTAATTCAAAAAGTTCAAATGGGGAAGTAAACTGTATTAGAGCATGTAAAGCATAAAATGGTTGGAGAAGGGGCAATAAACTATCAGTTCTAATGCACCCATTAAATTTGTCCTTCAGCTCCATATATAGCCTCTGTTTCAGGGTGTTGCAAGCTTTCATAATTTGCTTGTTTGAACCTTCTTCAAGTACACAATGTTGCCCGTCAAGTAAAGACAAACGGTCAAAAGTTGTTTTCAACATGTCCAAGACACGACTATCTATTAAATTAACTCTTTGTCGACAAAAACTAAGAAAAGCCTCTATATCGTCCCCAAAGTTTCCATCTGCAAACTCCTCGGTAATAAATTTATCATCACCATCCGCAGGACAAGTGAAAGATGCTTTCACAACAGGATGACAAAAGATGGTTTCAGCCACTTCTCGAATAAGGTTACCTGCAAGAACATCCCCTGAACCAGGTCTGTAAACTAGCAATTGAGCAAGCATATGATTCACAAGCATATAGCAGATTTCAGCACATTCTTCAAATTTAGCCAATGGCTTTATTCTGTATGATAACTGTATCTGATAAAACCAAAATAGAATAAGGCGCAAATATGGAATCACAAAATCACTTGTGCACTCAGCTAGTTTAGCCATAAGCATTTCTTTTAACTTCGGGAAGTCTGATAGACAAGGACCACTACCACATACAATTCCAGGAAAGAGCACATGAAAAGGTGTCTGCCCCAAAAACAAGGCAAATGCATCAGCAGCGGTTGATTCGCTAGCATCAACATGCAAAGTAAGCACTGTTTGTTGAGCAATAGCATCATCATTTGTGCCTTGCAAAATAACAATAGAAGAAGCCTTTTCTAGACCGGCAAAGAATACTGTGGGCCATAGCTTTGAAACATCAGCAAGAAAACTTTGCTCAAGATAGATTATGAAGGATAAGAAGGAAAAAGGAAGCTGGATATGTTGAGAAAGGGTCATAACTGCTGGAAAATTCTTTAGCACTGCATCTGATGTTGTACATATAATTGCAGAAGAAAAAGCTCTTGCACTTCCAGCTATCTCACCAGCATGCCCACTCTCTACAATTTTTCTTACTTCACCAAGTACTCTCATGAAAGACCTATCAACAGGCATATCCCTTTGCTCAAAGAGAAAGAAACAGGATGTTTTTTTATGCAGTAAGCTCTCTGCAAAAAGCAACAAATTCTTAAATGGCCTCCACTCACAGAACTGATCCGCAGAACAGCAATCCTGAAGTGTCTCAGACAAAGCTGAACTAATCAAAGCAGCTAAAAAGCTTGCATCTACCTACAAAAATATAGTTCTCCCATCAACTTATGTATACAATCTTTGTATTTACATGCTAAAACACAAAAACTGTACCTGAATTTGCAATAGATACTTCAATGTATTGCACACATATACAGATATCATAGACTTCTCTGGTAAAGAAAAGGTTCCAGATTTTGAACTGAGTAACCTTATGCACTTCTGCAGGACACATGGGACAAGAGGGCTGAATTCAGGTGAACTATCTGCGAAGGAAACAGGAAAAGTATTACAAAATGCAAACCAAGGCTTGTCCCAACTTTTTGGGGAAAACAACAAGCCGCCAATCTCATGCAATCCATTGAACTGGAAACAGAAGAAAAAAAAAATTAAATAAAAAAATCTGAATTTCCAATGCTCTAAATAACATCAATAACTGTGTAACAGTTAGGTAAACAGTAATAATTCTTGTTGTGAAGGGAATGTGTGCTCATGTACTTGATTCAATGGAGAAGAAATATTTCTCGACCAGAAAAGCTTGTAGTTAAGGCACTAATACTGCGTTTGTTAGGAGGGAAGTGAGGAAGGAAAGGAAGTTGGATGCATGAAGACGCATGCCCTCCAAACAAACATAGCATAAATTTTAATGAACTTCATGATGCGTGGTTCCAGATGGGGCACATAAAGAAGTAGAAGAAATAAATCAAGGCCTCATGCAGTTTTTTTGGAACTGCTCCTAGGTTTACAATTGTGCAAAAAATTCACAAGAACATTCCATAGAATGAAAAACCCTGACATTCATTTTACAGTTCAAGTGATCATTCAAAAGGAAGTGAAGTACATTTTCCTGAAGCAAAAGTTACAAACTATACCATAAAAAAAGGGCGGCCCGGTGCACTAGGAACAACAACGTTGACCCTCTTACAAACTATACCATATTAAGCTGAAAATAAATCCACTCCAATCTGGACATGCATCTAGGTGTCAATTTGAAAATAAAAAATTTAAGAGCATATTCAAGAACAGGTTTGCAGACTGATCAGTTCCATCTAGAAAAGGACAAGCAACAAGTCAAGCAAACAAAAACTGAGGATATTCAGCTACCAGTTTGTGGTTTTAAAACAAAATGCTAATGTCATCACTTCAAAGGCTGTACAGTGTATACTCTCATATCATGTAACTGGAGATGTCTGCTCTTCACCCTGCTTTCACCATGACTCTTAATTGTGTTCAATATACTCTTAATTGTCTTTTCAATATTAAGCATGTTGTCTATCTCTGTCTTGTCATATTCAAACCAAAAGTACTCTAAGTTCAAGGGGACACAAGGTTCCAATACTTTAACCACAAACCAAAAGACTATTACTACCAGTTTGTGGTTTTAAAACAAAATGCTAATGTCATCACTTCAAAGGCTGTACAGTGTATACTCTCATATCATGTAACTGAAGATGTCTGCTCTTCACCCTGCTTTCACCGTGACTCTTAATTGTGTTCAATATACTCTTAATTGTCTTTTCAATATTAAGCATGTTGTCTATCTCTGTCTTGTCATATTCAAACCAAAAGTACTCTAAGTTCAAGGGGACACAAGGTTCCAATACTTTAACCACAATCCAACTATGATTGAAAAGACTATTACATTTCCATGTTGAAATTGATGCAGAAATCTCCTTCCTTTAAATTCTGACATGGAAATACGACACCAGATGATACTTTTTTCATGCCAGTAGGCTTCAAAATAGAAAAATCAAACCTGTGAGCATTTAACCGCCGAGTATTTGACAATGTGTATTTAGAACAGGTGTCTCCATTTATAAACAGCTCAGACAAAATAACAACATAAATTAATGCAGGCAGAAAATGAAAGAGCAAAGTTGGTGCAGAAGAATCTCAACTATAGCTACATTAAGTACAAGCAAACAAAAGATGGGAAGCACAATAATAAGACAACCTTCAAAAGTGTGAATTTAAAGCACAAAACCAGAAACAAAGATAAAAGGTAAAATGAAAGATATACCAATTACCTCTAAACTCATCTAAGTGGTACGTATAATTCCTGACAACATCCCAGTGCCTAAGTAAATTGTTCCCAATGGTAGAAATGGCATCACACAAGAATGAGATGACAACTGCTGACAAGCTCTGCAGCACTTCTACTCCATGGTCCTCAACCGATGATTTAACAGCACTATAACCCGGTAAAAATGACAACCAAACAGAAATTTCATGCAAGTTTCTGTCAAATGCACCTGTACTTGACATAGCTGCTTGTGCCAATTTATAAGTGTGGATCTTTATGTCACCAAATGGTGAAAATATTAACAAATTAAGAAATGCCTGCAGATGCTTGTACATAAGTGGTGGTGTCCTAATGGCAGATCCACTACCAGGGGAAGTTCTAACGTACTCAACTAGTAGAGACAACAAAGACATGAGAAGATTAGACGGTAATTCTGATGGCATGCTGAGAAGGTTCGTAAAAAAATCAAATGACCCCTCCAGTGCAGTAGGCATTCTCAGCTGCATGAGACAAAAGTGAAATCATAATAATTCATAATGAGAAGGGTTTCTAATGACTTCCAGAAATTACAAACCCATGATATCACATTCTTTATCAGATGATGGTTGCTCGATAAAATACACAAACTAACAGGGCAACATAATAACAGGACTTCCAGCAAAAATCCATCAACAATAAGAGTGAAATTCACAAAGTGCTAAATAAGTGTTTATCTTTTCAAATAGCATTAAAAAATCTTATGAGAGCAAGTTAAAGACAGGGAACCCTTGGATTCAAGTGCAAAAAATATATTAGATTGTGGTACCGAATTACAGATAGGCACTAACAAGGGGTGAGCAAAACCGAACCAAAAACCAAAAACCAAAAAAACCGAACCAAACCAAACCAAATTGTAGCTCGGATCGGTTCGGTTTTTATTTTTATGTAACTTCGGTTTTCAGTTTGGTTCGGTTCGGTTTAGATATAAACCAAAAAACCGAATTAAATTATTACTACCCAGTACACTACAAATAATTTAGTTACTACCAATGTGCCAAGCCTATTATAAATACAATTAAACTATTATTATATTATTTGATTATTAAAAAAAAATTAAAAAAATTTAAGTTATAGAGAAAGTCGAAAAGAGGAACACAACTCACATATAATACCCAACATCAACTTATTCCATTCATTATTATGAAATTTTTATTTTAATGAATTCATTATTGTAAAGGAAAAAAATTCCAGGAACAAGTTCCAGAAACATTATTTGAAAATTTTGTTATGATTTATAAACAAACTAAAATAAAGAGAAATATGTAAAACATTTTAAAATTATAAAAAAAAAGTTCAGGAACATTATTTAGTTAATTATCTCTAATTTGGTTTGGAATGGAACCAAACCGAACCAAACCGAAATAATTTAGTTCGGTTTGAACCGAACCGAATTGTAGTTTGGTTCGGTTTGGTTTATAAAAATTGTACTTATTTGGTCCGGTTTTGTTTGGTTTGGTTTGGTTTTTGAACCGAACCAGACCATGCTCACCCCTAGGCTAATGGCAAGTTATGATGAACCTTTTGCATATTAATCGTTCTGTATCTGATGTCCTATCAAACTTTTTTTTCTTTTTTTTTTTCTTTTTTTTTTACAATAACAACATATAATAAATTGCCAGAAACAAAATATGTAATGAATATGCATTATTACATATTCACAACTGAATAAGCTGAAAAGGCTGTTATTGCCTAAATCATTAGAAATATGTAGCACAAACAATGTACCTAGGAATACTAGCATGACAAAAGCACTTCTATATTAATATGTCCAGAAGTTCAAATACAAGTTGGATTGCCATATAGGACTATAAATACAATGCTATGAGTTCAATATAGCATTATCAGATATTAATTATTAAAAATCTCATCTATCCTTCTCATAATAGTTAATTATACTTCGTCTAAAGTCTCCATCTCCAGGCTTCATCCTTTTATTGTGTTATTCATAATATCTTACTTATGTTACTGGCTAGACAGTAACATTACTGAGATTCTAGAGGAGAAACCAAAAGAACTATACAAATCTCACCATATAAAAAGTAGCACAGTGAAGTTGAAACAAGTAACACCCAACTTATAAACTTTTAATTCATTAGAGAACATGGCCTTGGCTAGAAATGATAGACAAACGTTGAAATATTGAGCTTACAAGATATATCTTGAGAGCGTCAAGAAGCTTAGAGTAGAAGAACATTTCAGCATCTTTCAGTGTAGTGACAGGTGCAGAGAATACGTCAACCCAAAGTTCAGACATTACATTCACAAAATCCACTGTACTGTCTGATGAGGGTGGTATTTGTGAATCTACAACATTTTCACCATCTGAAGGCAAAACGATGTCAGAGGCCGAACTTATACCACCTATAATTATGTCAGCTTCCTCATTCATAGCAGTTGTTCTTGGTTTCTTTTTTCGCATGCCACCAAGAGGAAAACTTTCTCTATCTGCTGTTCTTTTCAAGGATGACTCACTGGTTCTCACATGGCTACTTAAAGTAGAAAGTAGAGTCAGCAAAACCTGTGGATCAGGAAGCAAGGTTTGAATTTCATTCTGGGTTTCCTGCTCAAGAGCTTTCCATTTTTGGTTCTGTTGTTTCTGGTTACAAGATAGGTTAATAGCCTTGAAAAAGGAATCAAACAACTTCAAGGCCTCAAAAAGAAGCCGTAAAGTTCCATTCTTCACAATAAAATCTGAGTGAAGTAGCCCCTTGTTTATCATTGATCGGCTCAATGCACGAGAATGGAAGATACTCATGACATTCTGCACATCCACGCTATCAAATGAAGGTGGATCACCAGACTCAGAATCCAGGAAACCAAAAGGACTTCCAACAATCATGGAGGAAATCAAGTTTGCTGCAAGAGAAACAGTAGAAAACCTGCAAGAGCTTCAGTTGCCATGCATATGCTTGGACATGGATGGTAAAGAACAATACCAGTACAGTAGCAATAAAACAACAGACAAATAAATCAAAGTTAACACGTATATGCAGATATGTACAGGAATCTGACCAGCTAGGAGATGCATAATCTTCAAGGTTGTAAGGGAACTTCTCCAAAAATGCTGAACCAAAGGAAAGCCTCCCCCTAACAATAGCTAAAAGCAAATCTCTGTGATAAACTATCTCTGTTGCCTTTAACTTCTTCATGAGATCCAAAAGTCTCCTTGGGTTACCTCTCAAAGGATTTGGCTTTCTATTGTAATCTGGCATCAATCCATTGCAAGGATCAGTGCAAGCCTGATGTAGTACATTATAAGCGACCTCTGCGGATCCACAATTTTCCCTTCCCGAAATACCAACCAACTGTTCCAAAACAAGGCTCCCAAAGAGAACACTCCTTAGAGATGGGGGAACCAGCGAGTCTTCAGTGAGAATCCTATCTCGCAATGTTGACAAAATGTAAGCAACAGTCTCATCATCATCATTCTCAAGCCCACGAAGAACACCAGAGTACATTTCCCTCTGCTGTAGGACCCACCGCAGCAATCCCGGCTTTGCCATCTCCAAAAATGACATTGCAAATCCAACAAAAGCCCTTCTTGTTGAGTGCTTCCGTTTCTTGTCATTATGCCCTTTTTTATACTCTGCAAGCTTGGAAAATCCCTTGAGTTTGAAATCAAACTTCTTAGCAACATCTGAAGCCAGACCTGAACCACGCCGAACTATTGAGGCCATTAACAGAAGAGCTGCATTTTGGCGCTTTCCTTCATCACTGGTCAGTTCCTTATAAAGTTCCTCCAACTTCTCTTCAATAAAAAATCGTGCAAATTTATCAAGAATCACACTTATACCAATTCTCTCCTTATCATTCGGCTTGTACTTTCCATCAGGATGACTAAGAATTACAGAAATCAAGGATAATATATAAGAAATTCCAGGTTTCCCCTGTCGAAGCTTCATAGCTCCCAGAAGTTCTGAGAAATTCGTAGTCGACTGTACATAAAGACGCAGCAACTCACCCCCAAAATTACCCTTGAGCAACTTAATAAACTCCTTCGTAGCATCCGAACATAACTTAATCTCAATGGAATTGATCTTATGTAATAGTTCTCTAAGCTTAGCTTCATGGGTTGCTTTAAAAACAAGGTTCGTAACTTCCTTTCCCTGCACCACAGTGCCCTCCTCTTCCATGAAAACTACAATTTAAAAATAAAAATAGACAATTTATATTCTGTCTGGACATTCACACACACAACACTAAACTAAATGTAGTGCGAATTCAATAGAAATGTTACCAAAACAGAATTAGATTAGAAAATATATATATATCAACAAAGTTCAATCTTCTCAGAGTTTTTCATTCAATTGATGAGGATCAGAAAATACCATCACACCATTTCCATTATAAATCCTTGAGCAGAAAATGAATATAATGGCAAAGCAGAATGGGTAATGCAATCAAAGAATTATGGAGTTGGTGCAGTTATTGGGAAGATACGTATAATGAAAAATTGCGTACCTTGTTCATCGTCGGAGGCGGAGCTTAGGTCCTCCATTGAAAAGAGAGTAATAACAGAAAGCTTCTTGTTTGGGTGGAGGAGGAGGAGGAGGAGGGTTTAAGGTGCAAGGGTTTGGTTAGACAGACAGAGAAGCTGAAAGAGTGGAGGAATTGTGTCGGCCCACTAACATCTTAACTTAGTTAAGCCCAAACATACTGACTGTTGGATATTCAGCAAATTACATCCTTTGTTACTTTCTCTTTCTCGACAGTACTAGCATCTTAAATTAAAACCTACCTCAAACCTTTTCCATTAAAAAAAAAAAAAAAAAAAAAAAAAAAACAAACAAACAAACCTAGCTCAAACAAAAATTCTCTCACTAACCCACCGTTACCTTAAGGGTGACAATAAGACGGAAGGCGGGCAATGATACATTTTTCACTCCGTTCTCAATACTTACATAAATAGATTCGTAAAATTCTAGCTAAAGGATTTTAGGATTTTTTTTATCTCTATCCTTGGTATCCCGTCTTGTGCGGATACCGAGAGAAGACAAGATATCCTCGTCTCAAAAAGATAAAATTAAAAATAATTATTGAACTTTTTTTAATGATTCAAAAAGAAATTAATTATTGGTTTTGTAAAAGTAAAAGTAATGATAATGGTTAAAAAAATCTATTAAATCGTCGCCTTTTATATAAGATGTCCAGAACGTTGTTGTAGTTATATTCATCTATGTTATTGAATCAACTATTGATAACATACACATTATGTACAAAAAAAAAATCATTTTTTCCCTTTTTTTATTTTCATTTGCCATATATATACGTACAATGGAAAAATATAAGATTCTTAGAACAAACAAAGAGAATTATCAAGAAATTATTTCAATTATTTGTGGAAACATATCAATTAGTAGAACCATTATTATCTAAAAATTAGAGGTTGAGACTTGGGTTGGGAGAGTGGAAAGTAAATCAATAACTAAAGGTTAAAGGTAGCCAGTGGATTGAATTAGGTTAGCTTGGTAAGTAATTAAATATATATATATATATATATATAATTAAAATTATAAAACAATTTGTAGATTCTCATGGGATTTTTTAAAGAACCCTACAAGAATTTATTCAGAGGCGCGATCCTCACATTTCAGGGATAGTATCCTCATTTCAGCTTCAAGTCAAAATGTTCTCTCTTATTCTCATCCCGAATATTTCGGTGATTCTCCATTCACGTTGATTTGCATCGTCGCGGTTTTTGGGGAATCTCCACCCCATTATGACTTTTCTTAGAGCTTGAACGAGGAAGAGGAACTAGTCTTAGAGCCGACTGTGGATAATGGGGAACCAGAGGTAAATACTTTTGCTTGGTGTGTAGGTTTCTCACGAATTGCATCATCAAGTTCCTAGTGATGAAATATGGGATGTCGAGGTTTGGAGATTGGGAAAAGAGATGAATATCTGAGATCTGGGTTCAAGATTATCTCTCTTTTAGTTCTGTCATGCACTAGACTTAAAACGATTCCTAGGGGGTGGGACGTGGACATTTGTGATGTTCACTTTTTGCTACACAGTCATCTCAAACAAGGGGATGTTCCTAGTAATATTCTCATATCCACCTCTCTATTTGGGTCTAATTGCATAAAGTTTTGGTGGGATGCATGTCAATAGAAGAGGGTAAATTACTCGGACAATTTCTAGGGGATTTAATTGACTATGACATGAAGAACAATGTTGGAGGATGGAAGAGCTTCGTGCATATAAGGGTTCAATTGGATGTTCGTAATCCTCTAAAAAGATGGAAGAAGATTAAAGTTGCAAGTGGGTCATGGAGAGTGGTGTAGTTTAAGTATGAAGTGCCTACCTCTAATCAAATATGTTAATTTGTCGTTTGTTTGGTCACAGTGATATGCACTGTCCCGAATGATTTTGTTTCTCAAAGGAGAATTTTCTAAAAGGGTGGGGAGGATGGATTATGGCCGAGAGACGATAAAGATTTGTGGGTGGTGAGCTTTGGCTCAAGGAGGATAGGGATGGAGGAGACATTGTAGGAGGGTCAGCAAATACAGATTCAAAGATGGGAATTGACTCAATTATGACTAGCAATCAAATCCGTTAATACAAGGATTGAGCATGGTCGGGCAAGAGAGCAATGAAAGATTTATATAGGTGTTTCAAAATTGAACAATAAGCCTTTTATTCTTGGGCTGAATGAAAATAGTGATATGAGCACAGATTTTTTTGACACCTATAATGTATTATTGTTAACCTTGATCTGTAGGTTTGATTGGGTTAAAATCCAACCCGAACGCCAAAGTCAAAGTGAGAAAGGTCAAACTTAGAAAAATGTCTATCAAGGTTGATCGGGTCTAACTTAAGGTCAATCGGCCTTTCCATATAATCCAAAATATTTACTGTTGGTGCTTGATGTGAATGCGACCCATCATTAACTATCTTTCGTATGATAAGGCTAGTCGGCCTTGAAATCTAAACTTTGGAGTCAATCAACTCTTCTGTATAGAATGCACCTTACCTCGAAATGCTTTCAACTATTGCAAAGTCACCTTAATCCTTCCACATATAATCTATTTAGCCATAACATGAGAGGGAGCTGTCATTTTTAATTCAAGGCAATAAAGATTGAAATAAATTTGAGAGCTTATCTCACTAAAAGCTTGAATTTAGAGAGGGAAATGAGAAAAACATATGGAAGCTAGGATTAGTCTCATAAACACTAGAAATTTGTTACTAAATCACGCCAATACACTTACTAGACTTGATTACCTTTCATACCTTAGTGTCATTATATTGAAAATCACTAAAAACTGCTTTCAAGACCCGGGATGCACTGCTTTCAAGACCTGGGTTGGGGACGAATGGAAAACTGCTTTTAAGACCCGGGATGAACTGTATTAATGGCTAGTGATGCCATTCAGGATGACTAATGCTCCAAGTACATTCATGAGACTGATGAATCAAGTGTTTTGCCCAGTGAGTGGGAAGTTTGTGGTTGTATATTTTGATGACATACTTGTTGGTCCCGTGTAATGTAATATAATTAGTTCCAATGGGGGGTTAGGAACTAATGAAACTTTTTAGTTTAATTACGCTGACTTAATTCTTTAATTAACTCCACTCAGTTTTGGTCAGCAAGGCTTGAGCGTAGTGTAAGACAGCTTTAGTCAGATGCTGACTAGAACTGTTTCACTTGTGAGTTGGGAAATAACACTTGAGGTCAGCTTCCAACTCAGCACTCTGATTACTCAGCGTCGGCTTATACAAATTATATACTGAGTAATTTAAGCAAGCAACACATACATATATATATCAAGAGAAGGGTTAGAGATTACTCAGCAGTTTTATCCTGGTTCGGCCTCACCACCTACGTCCAGTCCCCAGAATCCTTCCGGGCTTTTTCAATCCACTACTGAGCTCTTTAAAGGTAGAGCACACCGTTTACAAAGCAATTGAGTATGCAAGAGTACCGTCCTCTATTCGTCTACTCAACCCTACTGAGCGTTATGACCGAACACTCATATTTTCTCTACCACTGAGTACTAAGACCGAGTACTCAGCTTCACTCTCTCAACCTTTACAATTGATACAAAATTTTGTTCTCTCAAACGAAGAACACTTTAGATGAATACAAATTCACTCTAGACTTTTACACAGAGATTGGATTTGGGCGTAAGAACTTGATTTTTCTATATAGACAGCTTCTATTTTGGATTTTCACTCTTGTGAAGATTTGCTTTTCTGTCTGTGCTTTCTTATTTTTCGGCAAAGGATCCAAGTGATGAACTTGTCCTTTTGTAGTAAAATCTGAAGCTTCAATCATTTGAATTCGGACATATCCGTTGAAATCAAACGGTCTTCTTGCGTCATTCATTGGTCAGCATTCAGATTTGAAGGCCAATCCTATCGTCTGAATCTAGCAGGCGCCAGGCTTGCCAGTTTCGTCTTCTTGCGCCAGGTTTGTCTTCTTGCAAAACGCCAGTTGATCCATGCGTCTCGAAAAGGTCTCTTGGCATAATTCTGAGGCTTCTGAATTGGTGCAGACCTTTATCGGGCTTTATCTTCTAGTTAACGGATCATTGGTGCTGTCCTAATGAACACTCAGCTTGACTTAATTGATGTCGCCTTTAAGATCTCCTTTGATGGGGATGAGTTATGTTTTACTCAGCTTCTTTGGTCAGTTTCGTCTTCAAGCGTTTGTTTAGAAGAAGACTTTTCTTCTATGATGTTGAGTTGTGTTCTACTCAGCTTCTGTGGCTCATGCTGACTTCATTTTGTCTTACTTTTTATTTCTGTTCTCATTTATTAATATACTCAACATTGAACAAACACATTAGTACGATTAAATCAAAGCACTTAAATTTAATTGTCTTAATCATGGGATTAACTTAAATAATTTTGTCAAATCAAAATCATGTGGAAAGGTGTTTCAACAAACTCCCCCATTTTGATGTTGGCAAAAGTATTTAATTTTGGAACTCAGCATTGAGGTTCCCCATGATTGATTTACCTTTTATTCTTCTGAAGTTACTCCCCCGTAAGGGTTGCATCTATTGACTTAAATTAACTCTAAACCTTCTAAGATTTAATCGAGTGAAATTAAGACATGCCTTTACTGACTTAGTTCAATTATAGACCTTCCAAGATCTAATTCAGATGAGCCTAGGTCAGCCTTCAGAAGTAGGTCAATGCTTGGAACATTTAGTTATTACTCAGTGTCGCATATAGGTATCAGAGTTGTGTGCTGAGTATATTTTACTTGTATATTCCTTATGTTCACAATATTTAATTTGTTGTTCAATGAATAGTTAAGTATGACAGATCAGCATATAAGCACAACAAGTAAGCATCGCATATATAAAATCAGTTTGAATAAAAGATGCTTATAAATCATATAACTCAGCTTAACAAGAACATGCCATAAAATATAAGTTGCAAGCACTATAGACTATTTGCCAGCACTATTTCCTAATATTGGCTTGAACTTGATTTGACTTGGGTTTGGTTTGGGCAGTTCGTTGTTGCTGAGTGTGGGTACTCGGGTCAGCAGAAGTTGAACCAGGCTTCTGCTGAGTTCCGGCAGCTGGCTTAGATATCTCCTCCGTTTTCTGTTGAGTTCCAACAGCTTGCTTTGTTCGTTCTTTCTCCCCCGTTTTGCCAGCATCATGAGATGGAGGAGAAGGAGCATAGAAGATTCCCTGTTGAACAGCACGAGTCAGTTTGGATGAGTACAGTTGCAGTTGACTCGTACTCTCTTGTAGACCTTGGAAGACCTACATGCCATCGGCCATACTTGAAGTGGGGATTTTAATATTGACACTGAGCATACTTAGCAGATACTCTTGAGATTTCCCGATCCAAGTTATCGATTCTGTCATCCGTGTATAGGATTGATGATACATCCTGAGCAGGGCAGTGTCGTATGATTGACGTTGAGCATTTATGTGCCGGACCTGCGCAAGGGTGGATTGAGTGCATTGCAGAATCTCGTTGGTCTTCACTTGGTCAGTGTCCATTTCCTCTTTACTTAGGTTGAGTAGGCGAATGGCTTCACCAATCTATTCGATGGAGCACTGAGAGGAGGAGGAGATAAGGTTACGAGCTCTAGTTAGCTCAGAGGTCAGCTGGGAGAAATGTTGATTAACCTCAGCAAAGGTTGCATATGTGGAGTTCACAGCTGATAAGGTATTGAGTTGACCTTGGATGGAGTTCATATGGTTCACCATCATCAGCTGGAGTTCAGCCAGCTTCATTATTGACTCTTGCTTGGGCTGTTGAGAAACGAAAGATGTCATGATGCTCATTAGTTCTTTGAGACCCTTGATTTCGGTCAGAAGCTGAGTGACAGAGGAGATTTGAGTTGGCTCAATATGAACAGATCCAGCAGCATCGGCGTGAGTTTGATGAATATCCTGAAGGAGAGCTTGAGCTAAGTCAATAATTTTCCTTACAGACTCAGAGGCATTCAAGTAAGCGTAGGATTCATCAGTGTGATGCTCAGGGGCCGGAATCTTATCAACACCGGATAGATGAGGTGTTTGGTGCTGGAAAGTGGAGGTGTCAGCTTGGTCAGCAACTGCACTTTTATCCAGGTCAGCATCAAGGGCTGACTGATTTTCATTCTGCTTTGTAGGAGTAGGAAGAGGTGGATCAGCAGAGTTATTGACCTGCTCAGTGTCAGTCTGAAGTTGAGTAGATTTTGGAAGTTGAGGCAACTCAGAACTATCTTGAGCAGGAGTTTTCATTGCCAGCTCATTTGGGTGAGCAGCATGGACTTGGAGCACTTGCTCAGTGGAAGGTTGAGCAGAAGTGTCGGCAGAAATTAGACCCTTAGGAGCTTTCGGGTCGGCTTGTTCCTCAGCTTGAGAAACAGAGGCTTGTTTTTCCTTGATTTGGTCTGGGGTTGGTTCAACAATGTTGGTGAATAATTGGAACTGAAGTCCGGTCAAGTTTGTGATTGGATCTTTGAGTGGGGAGTCATCCAACAAATCGATGAGGTTGGGCTTTTGAGCTTTGCGTTTGAAACGCTTGTCCGTACTGTCCTTAGGAGTTTTGGTTGGTGGAGAAGGATCAGCATGAATAAACTCAAGAGACTCAGAAGAGGAGTTAAGGTCAGTATCAAGGCCTTCCACAACCTTGTCCTTCACTAGTGACTTAGCGGGGTTCTCAGCTTGCTCAGCATCAACTGGTTTACTTTGCTCAGCAGGACCCATCTTGTCAGCTTGAGGTTCTCCCTCAGTATCACCCAGTTCTTCCTCTTGACCAGAAGGAACCTTTTTCCAGATCAATTTCTTGACTCCGCACGAAGTGTGATTCCTTAGTAATCACGAAGTCAAGTGGGTCAGCTTCTATTGGCTTCAACCCGGAGGTTTTCTTCCTCTTTAGGGGCTGATCAGGTGTCTCCTCACTTTCTTCCTCAGGCTCAACTTGCCTTTTCTGTTTCTCCGATGACTTAGGTTCCCCTTGAGCTTGCTCAGCAGCAGCTTTCTTCACACTAGAGATTATCCGAAGCTTTCTCGGATCTGTGTTAATATCTTTGGAGGAGGATTGGTAAGCTTTCCTCTTTTTGTCTTGCCTAGTGTGGTCAGCAGGTTCTTTGTCACCCATCACTTTCTTCCATTTCTTGGTCAGCGCATCTTGTGCTGCTTCAACCATATTATCCCCTTCAACCATATTATCCCCTTCTATGTCTTCCTCGGCGGGTTCTTCTTCACCCATAGCCCCCTTTCCTTTCTTCGGTTTTATAGGTTGGTTGTAGGCTAAACCGAACAGCACTGCTGTGGTGATTTCCGTACCCGAAATCTCAATTTCCTCTACCATGCTGACCTTGTGATCCTGCAGTATCTTTGTGATGAGGGAACCCATCTTGAGTGTCCCGGTACTGCGTTGGAAGGCACCGATGAGAAATACGGGCATGTTGAGCGGCTTATAGTTCAGCATGTGCCAGATGAAGCACTGCTCAAAGTTCGACGCTGAGGAGGAGGAGTTGACCTTGGGGAACAGGAAGTTGGTCAGGATGTAGTGCGCCATCTTCTGAGGCTGACCCATGTAGGTGCTGGCGATTTCACCTTTATGGTTCTTTGGTTTACAGAACTCAACTGGGTAGTCAATGCGCGGGTAGTCGTTGGTGCACCTGAGTTCTGATCCTTTGGCCGTCAGTTTTAACAGCTTAGCGAGATAGGTCGGAGTGATGGTGATGTCCTTGTTTTTGACCTTGGTCACTAAGTGGTCAACATCATCTTCGGCAACCCTTAGATTTGCATAAATTCTCTTACCAACTACGGGTAAGTGGTACCGGGGAGTTTGAAGAGTTCGGTCCAGTCGTTTTTGGAGATCCATTCGCATAAAGGTTTCTGAGCTTCTACGAATCCTTTGGAGAACCAACGGGAACGGAAGACTTTAAATTTTTGCACGCTTTTGTAGACTGGAAGGAACACCTTTTCCTTGGTTTTCTCTTTCTTCTTTTTCGACGGAGTTGCTCGGTCAGTTTTAGGGTTCATGCTGACCTTAGTGACAGATTGGTCATGCTGACCTTGTTCTTGAGACTCAGTGGAAGTCTCTTCATAGTCCTGCTCAGCAGGAGACGGAGGATTTACATCGGAGCGATTGTCGTCGTATTCTTGATCGGAATGGTTTTGGGAATCACTAGACATGATTTTCTTTAGGATTTGAGAAATGCAGAGGATTTTGGGAAGTTAGAGAGAGAAATCGAATGCCAAAGATTTCAAGTGTAAAGAGAGTTGAGTGGGAAATCATCCACTATTTATAGTCGTTTTGAATTGATTTGATAGGTCGGAATGGCGGTTTCACCTCGAGTTGATCAATCGACTGTTATCTCTGGCATTTATGACACATTCGGCACATGTGTTTTCTATTTATTATGCTTACATCATCCTAGGTGGATACTTAATGCACGTGCTAGCATTTATTGTGCAAGTGGCTTTACTCAGTATCTAGAATACGAAACGTTTGAAGTTCTGAGTGCTCAGTTTTACGTAGAAGGGATAGCATGCTTAGTAACTCATCTCATGGTAATCACTCAGTATATATGTCTACTCAGCATAGGGTGATTTTATTCATGTCAGTTCAGCATATCATGCAATAATCACTCAGCATTTAATAGTCACTCAGCATGTAATAATCACTCAACATTCATTTAAGTGCAGAAATCTATTGAAGAGGATTAGACATACCGATAGCTTCCCTTAGTATGTTAAATTGCTCACGAGCCAAGGGCTTCGTAAAGATATCCGCAAGTTGTTCATCTATTGGAACACAGGTCAGCTTGATCTCACCCTTGAGTACATGGTCTCTGATGAAGTGATGCCTAATGATGACATGCTTCATCCTGTTGTGTTGGATTGGATTTTTGGATAAGTCAATGGCACTCTTGTTGTTGCATTTGACTTCGATTGTTTATGTTTGTATTCCATAATCCTCTAGCTGTTGCTTAATCCAAAGGACTTGTGCCACACAGCTTCCAGCAGCAATGTACTCAGCTTCAGTTGTTGACAGGGCCACTGACGATTGCTTCTTACTAAACCAAGACACTAGACAGCTTCCAAGGAAGTGACATCCTCCTGAAGTACTATTACGCTCTAGCTTATCTCGTCCATAGTCAGCGTTAGTGTATCCAATGAGTGTGAAGTCATTTGTGTTTGGATACCACAAACCTGCATTAACTGAGCTCTGCAAATATCTAAAAATTCTTTTGATAGCTATATAGTGAGATTCCCTGGGGTCAGCTTGATATCTCGCACAATAACATACTGAGTACTGAATGTCTGGCCTACTAGCGGTTAGATAAAGTAGAGAGCCAATCATACCACGATATAACTTGCTGTCTACTGACTTACCTTTCTCGTCAGCGCAAAGCATAGTGTCAATACTCATTAGGGTAGATATGGGTTTACATTCTTCCATATCGAATTTCTTCAATATTTCTTTGGCATACTTAGACTGACTAATGAAGATGCCATTCTTCCCTTGCTTAATTTGAAGTCCAAGGAAGAAGTTGAGTTCGCCCATCATTGACATCTCGAACTCAGTTTGCATCTGTTTACTAAATTCCTTGCACATAGATTCATTAGTAGCACCAAAGATAATATCATCTACGTAAATTTGTGCCAACAGGGTATCTTTACCCTTCTTCTTAATGAATAAGGTTGTGTCAGCTTTACCTCTGACATAGTTCCTGGTCAGTAGGAAACTGGTCAACCTTTCGTACCAAGCACGTGGTGCTTGTTTCAGGCCGTACAGGGCCTTTTTGAGTTTATAAACGTGGTTTGGAAATTTTGGATCTTCAAACCCTGGAGGCTGACTAACATATGCATCTTCGTTTATAACTCCATTAAGGAAAGCACTTTTAACATCCATTTGGAACAGTTTAAAGTTCATGAAGCTAACATATTCACACAATATTCTTATAGCCTCTAGCCTAGCTACGGGTGCAAAGGTCTCACCATAGTCAATGCCTTCTTGCTGACTGTAGCCCTGAGCTACGAGTCTGGCTTTGTTCCTGAATACATTACCTTGTTCATCTAGCTTATTTCGAAAGACCCATTTAGTTCCTATGGTCTTTTGATTCTTAGGTTTTGGTACTAAATCCCATACCTCATTTCTCTTGAATTGATCAAGCTCTTCTTGCATGGCATTGATCTAGAATTCATCGTGCTCAACGTCAGTGAAGTTCTTTGGTTCATGGACTAAGACAAACGCAACATTGCTGAGATATCTCCTGAGCTGATTTTTTGTCATCAGGTTGTTCTCAGCAGCATCAAGAATGGACTTATCCGAGTGTCCTCTTGGGATTTAGATCTCTTTGGGTAATGTTGAGTTTTTAGGAGCAGGTGTTTCAAAAATTTCTGCAGTTTTAGATTGGTCAGCAAAGGTAATTTCAGGTTCATTTTTACCTTTGGTCAGCCCGTGTGGTAATGACTCAGCGGCTCCATTTTGGTCAGCGGAAGCTGAGCATGGGTCATCTTCAGCAGACTGACTTGACTTTCCTACAGGGCCAGTTTCATCGAACTCAACATATACAGACTCTTCTACGACCTGAGTTCATTTATTGAACACCATATATGCTTTACTGTTAGTTGATTACCCTAGAAAGATCGCTTTGTCAGCTTTAGAGTCAAACTTGGCAAGGTTGTCTTTCGTATTGAGTATAAAACATTTACAACCAAAGGCACGAAAATATCCAATGTTGGGTTTTCGTCCTTTCCAAAGTTCATAGGGGGTTTTCTTAAGTATAGGTCTAACTAAAACCCTATTGAGTATATAGCACGATGTGTTGACAGCTTCACCCCAGAAATACTTTGGAAGCCTATTCTCACTCAGCATTGTCCTAGCTATTTCGACTAAGGTTCTGTTCTTCCTCTCAACTACCCCATTTTGTTGATGAGTTCTAGGAGCAGAAAAATTATGGTCAATGCCGCTGAATTCACAAAATTCATCAAACTGTTGGTTTTTGAATTCTCCGTCATTATCACTTCGGATGTGAGCTAATTTTAAGTCTTTGTCATTTTCAAGTTTTCTAATCAGTGTTAAAAACATCTCAAAGGCTTCATCCTTGCTACTCAGCAAGATGACCCAAGTATACCGAGAGAAATCATCTACAATGACCAAGGAAAATCTCTTACTGCCCAAGCTGAGTGGCTGGACAGGTTCGAAAAGATCCAAGTGTAGTAATTCCAATGGACGTTTGGTTGAGACAATATTTTTACTTTGAAAAGACTTTTTGGTTTGTTTACCTTGCTGACAAGCATTGCATAATTGATCTTTCTCAAATCTAAGTTTGGGCAAACCCTCAACTAATTGCTTTCTAGCTAATTTGGCAAGGAGGTCCATGCTTACACTAAGCATATGTTTTTCGAAAACTTATTTTCTAAACTCAACATGAAAACATTGTCTACACGAGGGGCAGTTAAAATTAAATCATTTGTTTTTCCCTCGAGTATACGACACTCAGTGGCATCAAATACAACCTTTCTACCACTGTCACACAGCTGAGCCACGCTCAATAGGTTATATTTGAGACCCCTGACTAAGGAGACTGACTCAATAGTAGGATTTCCTCTGATAGTACCTGATCCTACTATCTTACCCTTTTTATTGTCTCCAAAGCTTACATTTCCACCTCGTTTATGCACAAGTGTGATGAACTGAGTTTCATCACCAGTCATATGCCTCGAGCATGCGCTGTCAATGTACCATAGCTTTGACTTCTCCGTGCACCTCAGGCTCACCTGCAAGTTAAACTATTCATCTTTAGGTACCCAATTCTTTTTGGGTCCTCGTTGGTTAGCATAAACAGGTGAAACATCATATTTTATTTTGTGACGGCATACATTTATGGTGTGGCCATCTTTACCACAATAGTCACAAAAGATTACCCTTTGAGGGTATTTCCTCTTTTGGTCAGCACGATGGTGCTGAGCATACAAACACACATTTATAGTGTGTCCTCTTTGTCCACAACAGTCACACTGACTGTTCTGCTGAGTGTACTGTTGTTAGATGAGGTGCCGTGGCCTAATCTCCCGGGCGGACCGGGGGGTGGATAACCTCATGGCGACGTAAGCGGTGATTGGCACCGAAAGCAACCAATCGTGGAATCAAGCTGCTCGGCAGGACCGGAGCTCGGAGATATGGAAGAGTCGCCACCCACGAATGGGAAAATGAACACCGATCCTTTGCGGGAGACCGGTGTGGGTTCGGAAAACTTAGGTACGAGCCGAGAAGGCTAGCTCCTTTCCGGAGAAAGGCTACTAGGCACCCCGACATCGCCCGGTTATGAACCACCGGCCTCCTACTCAGCATGTTAGGCGATAACGGACTAATCGTATACTTCTTTAAGTTTAAAATTCATTTGAAACCCTTTTCTTTCTCTTTTTTTGAAACCGTTTTGAGCATATATTATTGAAAAGCCATATTAGTAAAGAATCACCCATTTATGTTATACATACACAGAGAGGGGGGAGAAAGAAGTGGTTTATTTACAACCGTATTTAAAAGTCATGTCGTGTGTTTATTCTACACTAACTTGTTCCCCCAAAACGAGTTTATTTACATGGTTCGCACCTTAATCGTCGTTGGAACGATCTAGGTGCGTTTTAAAACCCCGTTTGATGAAGTTTACCCGAATCGCCGTTGGAACAACTCGAGAGTTTGAAAACATTGAGATAAAAACCTTTGATGAGAAAATGTGGTTAAACATACAAGTCAATTTTATTTTGTACAAATCATTTAAGAAAACGATTCAAAACTCTATTATTTACAATGAAAACGATTTTAATTACAAGGCTCGTTTAATCTGTCGTTTGGAACGGACTAAGGTTTTAAAGCGTGATGTTTTAAGAAACGATTTGAAATGTCAAGAAAACACTATTTATTTACATTAAGAATCTCTAAAAAACCTTTTAGTTTAAATAATTAAGTTGAAAACTCTTTTTGTGATTTATTTTCCCCCTTTTTCCTTAATGGATTCTCTACTTATTACAATTACAATAATAAACCCCTTTAAACTAATATTCACACTCAAATAATACTTATTTGGAACATGGACTCATGAATGGGCCAAAAGAATGAAGAAAATAATTTAGACATATATATATATATATATATACATTTAAATCAAAAAAGAAGATATGAAAGTAAGAGTTAACACAAAAGAAACTATATGTATATGAAAATAATAGGTACAACACATTTATACAAAAAAATGTGAAAATAATAAGTAAATCTTATGAATAAGAAAATGACATTTACCCAAAAGTAATTTCATTCAATAATCAACAAAATAACCCAAATATCCCAACACTATATATATATACATAACTAATATAGTTTTAAATACCAAAAATAACATATACTAATGTCTATCAATTATTTCTCAAAATATCAAATAACTATCATTTAAAACATAGCCTAAATTAATAAAAAGGAAATACATATACATAATTATACTTATATTTAGAAAATAGTATAAAAAATGGTATACAAATATCATCAAATAATTATATATGCTAAAGGTCCAAAATAATTTGAAAAACATATATTACATAATTATACATATATATATTAAAGATTAAAAGCTTAAAAGTTAGGAAAAAGGGACTGAAATGGCATTTTTTACGTTTTGGGAGATTTACCGACGGAAAATCCGTCGGTAAACAGCCTTTAGTGACAAAATAGGTAAATTACAGCAGCACCCCTAAATGTTTCCAGATTTATTCAAAAGCTTTAAATTAGATCTAATTCAATCGTTTTGGATTTCCGAACTACCCAAGATGGATCATAGTCGAAAACGGAAGTTCCTAAACGACGTTTTTTATTTCAAAACATTATTTAGAAATTTCTTTTAAATTAAAAACTTATAATTACAACGTTTTCGATACCCGAACTACCTTTTTATCGGATCACGGTTCGTATTCGGATATCAAAACGAGGTTTTTTATTTTAAAACAAAACCGAATTTTATTCAACGCGAGATGAAAATTAAATAAATACGCTAATTAAATAAAATGTGACAACATAAATAAATAACTAAATCAATAAAAACTATAGCATAAAAATAAATAGGAGAGGAAGATAAATAAAATAAAATAAAAGAGAGTCTAGTCCTCGGATAATACCTTAAATTCGGTATCTGACAGTCGAAGCCGATTGATTCCACGAACCACGATCTTCCGTTTTTAATGAAAATTTAGTAAAAATTGAACTTTAGGAAATTTGGAATTTTTGAGAAAAAAAATATTTTTCTCAAAAAAAATCACTCTCTCTCTAAAAATGTTTAGAGTGAGAAAGCTATCCAAAAAAAATCCCCCTCTCCCTCTTTTGCATGGGGATCCGTGCCTTTTATAGGCAAACGGGTCCTCGGACCAATGGGCGACGCCCAAAGGAAATTGGGTGTCGCCCATTGGGGTTGGGCGGCCGCCCAACCTTGTGTTGGGCTACCGCCCAACCTTGTTGGGCGGCCACCCAACATTTGTTGGGCGAGCGCCCAACGGCGTTGGGCGAGCGCCCAACGCAAGGTTGGGCGCCCGCGCCCGACCTTCGTCGGGCGTTCGCCCAACGGTGGTCGGGCGTTCGCCCGACGTGGTTGGGCGCCCGCCCGACGACCCTCGGGGTGTGCCTCGCGCCGTCGGGCGTGCGCACCCCGCGGCCGTCGAGCGCGCGTTCCGCGCCACCGGACACTCACACGTCGCGGCCGCCGAACGCGCGCTTCGCGCTACCGGACGCGTGCGCTCAGCGGCCCACGAGAGTGCGCACCGTGCCACCGGACCCGGGCATTGCTCGGACGTCGAGAGCGTGCCACTCGCGGTGCGTCCGACGGACGTCGAGCGCACGTCCCGTGCCGCCGATTTTCCTTCGCTTGTTATCTTTTATATATTTTTTTCAAAACTTTCGGAATCAATCGCTTCAACCGTCTTGTTTTCAGGTTTTCGTCACAGGTCCTCCGAGTCGGTGTCTACAGTTGCCCCTACTTTTCTATTTTGACAGTGACGTGTGTGTTTCGAAAACGTTTTTTGCTAACGCAACACATGCAATGTAAAACATATAAAAGTAAAAGACACGTAAAGAGTAGGAGGGAACATACTTGACCTTCGCGCTGCGCGTTCCGGTGTCGTCCTCTGATTCCTTCCATCGTCACCTTTGAAATGGCCATCGATGAATGTTCTTTTCTCGGAATCTAGCGTACGTTGGTTATGGCTCAAAAGCAATTTCGGTGTACGACCGCTAACGGGATGGCTCAAAAGCAACTCAGGTCCGCGACCGCGAGTAAGATGGCTCAAAAACGACCCTGGTCCACGACCGCGGGTAAAATGGCTCAAAAGCAACTCAGGTCTGCGACCTTGAGTAAGATGGCTCAAAAGCAACTCTGGTCTACGACCGAGAGCAAGATGGCTCAAAAGCGACCCTGGTCCACGACCGCGGGTAAAATGGCTCAAAAGCAACTCCGGTCTGCGACCGTGAGTCAGATGGCTCAAAAGCAACTCTGGTCTACGACCGAGAGTAAAATGGCTCAAAAGCGACTCTGGTCTACGACCGAGAGTAAGATGGCTCAAAAGCGACCCTGGTCTACGACCGAGAGTAAGATGGCTCAAAAGCGACCCTGGTCCACGACCGCGGGTAAGATGGCTCAAAAGCGACCCTGGTCCACGACCGCGGGTACAATGGCTCAAAAGCAACTCAGGTCTGCGACCTTGAGTCAGATGGCTCAAAAGCAACTCCGGTCTACGACCGTGAGTCAGATGGCTCAAAAGCAACTCTGGTCTACGACCGAGAGTAAGATGGCTCAAAAGCAACTCTGGTCTACGACCGAGAGTAAGATGGCTCAAAAGCGACCCTGGTCTATGACCGCAGGTAAGATGGCTCAAAAGCGACCCTGGTCCACGACCGCGGGTAAAATGGCTCAAAAGCAACTCAGGTCTGCGACCTTGAGTCAAATGGCTCAAAAGCAACTCCGGTCTACGGCCGTGAGTAAGATGGCTCAAAAGCAACTCCGGTCTGCGACCGTGAGTAAGATGGCTCAAAAGCGGGGATTATCTCTGGATTCTTCTACAACACTGTTGTCTGTATTTTCTTACTGGAGCTAGCATCTCAGAGGTTTAATGGGGACGTATTTTAGTCTGGAATGATATAGACTAACGATTATTTTTCTGTTGACTGTTGTCTGTATTTTGACTGGTGTCACTGTTCCGTAAAAATTGACTGTTGTCTGGAGTTCATATCTTGACAATGTTGGTCGCTGTCTGGGAGAAATGCAGGCTGAAACGGACTGCAAATCGGAGGTCTGTGCACCTAGTAATTAATTATTTACTTTTTACTTTTATGTCAAATCGTACTTTTTTCACTATTTACGGGAATGCCATTCCCTTTTCCTCTATAAGGTGGTGGGGTTTCATTTCAACCCCACACCTTTTCTCTCTTCTTTCTCTCACTAGACTTCAATTTGGATTATTCTCGGGATGGATTTAGATGAATGGGATGGCACTAGAGGCATGGACGAGGTTTACGTAAACCTGGATAGAGTTGATACTTTCCACGACCCTACGACGCATTTGAGCAGGACACGCTGCAACGATGTAAGTAATTTCTCACTTTTATTTGATTCGAACTCTAGGCTTTAGCATTCCTATTCGAACATGATTTGCATGCTAACCCTTAGACTGCTTTAGAGGACTTTAGCTAGAAAACGTGAATTCCTTTACTTACAAGTAGCACTTGTTTATTTTTGTAAGAATGCGCGTTATATGCATGTGAATAGTGACACTACAATTTTATGCATGCTAACGGTACAAACAACGTGAATAGTGAATAGTGCACGTGAATAGTAAAAACGTGAATAGTGTACGTGAATAGTAAAAACTTAGCTAATGCACGTGAATAGTAAAACGTGAATAGTGAAAACGCGAATAGTGCACGTGAATAGTAAAAACGTAAAATAGTGCACATGAATAGTAAAAACTTAACTAACGCACGTGAATAGTAAAAACGTGAATAGTAAAAACTTAGCTAATGCACGTAAACAGTAAAACCTAATCTATGCTCCTTATCCCCGCAGACGAGGGTGGATTAAAGAATTGACTAAACCCTACGTGAATGACCCTACATGAGAGATTTTTACAGAAAATTGGTCCTAACTGACCGGATGTCTCTATGAAAGAATACCTAGTCTTAACACGTTCTTAACAATTGCATGCTTTAGGAGCTGTATTTAAATTTTCTTGTCTTGTTCTTTTTAGTTCATTGAGATTTCGGGGACCACCGCCGAGATTCACTCGTGGTACGATAGGCTAGGTGCCGCGGCGAGAGCCCGCGTGCGTGAGTTGGGCTTCGAGCCTTTTATTGCAGCGTTGCCCCGCACCAACGGGGTATGCGATCGTTTCGGCCTGCGGGCCTTATGTGAGCGGTGGGTTGACTCGACCCACACCTTCCACCTTTCTTTTGGGGAGATGACCATCTCGCCCAGAGATTTCTCACTGCTGACAGGGTTGCGAGGGAGCAACACTCCCGTTCCTTTCCATTTCGAAATGATGCGACCACGGGTCGACCTTGCTAGGCTCGCTGCCTTGATTGGACCGGGAGTTCGTCTTTGCGCCAAATCTACTCCAGTGAAGTTTATTTCCACCGCGAGCCTCTTGAGTCGGCGAGATTTCTGCGAGACAGACGATACCGACTTGGCGGTTCGCAGCTTCTTAGTGTATACTCTGAGTGAGACGATTTTCCGCACGAAGGGCGGAAAGGTACACGCAGGTCTCATTCAGGCGCTCAACGATCTGGATGCAGCGGCTTCCTACGATTGGGCGGGGGCAGGCTTAGCCTTTCTCTACAAGTTTTTGGATCTGACTTGCAGGAAGCGCAAGGATTTCGGTGGTTACACCTTTGCTCTGCTGGTACGTGACGCCTTCTTGACTTGCCCGCCTTATCTTCTTCGCGTTTTTTCACACTCCTAGTCCTTGTTTTTACCGCAGGTGTGGGCGTATGAGAGGCACATCCTTCCCCGCCGGTCTCGATCTCGACCGAGAGTACCGAGGCCGTCTTTCATGACTCGATGGAGGGATTTTGACTTGAGCGCCGAAAGGAGTCGGACGGTGCCACGACTCCTAGATCGGATCGACTCGCTGACCCTCACACAGGTAGATTTTGCCTAATCATGCTCGGTTTTTGTTGGAGTCTTTCTGACTTTCTCTTTGTGCATTTTTAGATTAAGTTCAGGTGGGACGACCTCGACTTCGGCCCCGATTATACATATGTATCGATGATCCAGGAGCAGCAGTGTGTGCTCACCGGCCCCTGCGTGCGGGCATGGTATTTAGGGGATCGAGGCATCACTAGAGTTAGGGACGCTCACTGGACACCGGGTGAGATCCCCGTCTTTGTGTTCGCGGTGCGGACCATGCCCTTATCGACCGTTCGTCGGGACTTGACCCGTCGGTTTGTTGGTAGAGTGGTGTGGATTCACGCCGGGGGTCGTGAGCCTTACTTATCTACTCTGCTGAGCGCGAGGGATGCCCCGGCGGCAGCGATAGAGGTGGATCCGGTGGCAGATGTATTTTCGAGGGAGGCTGTCGCGGCAGTCTTCGGTCAAGAGGAGGTCCCGGTAAGTGGTTCCATCCCCTTCTTATTTTACCTTTCATTCATGAGATGTTTAGGGGTTTTTATTGTGTTTTTTTTTTTTGCAGGAGGGGTCCTGGAGGAGTGCCCATTTATCTGATTTCTTTGACGGTACTTGGGCTCAGACGCCTGTGTGCGAGCAGCCCTACTACGTCGGCGAGTCCTCCAGCGCTGCCCGACCGGAGAGGTCTTCCCTAGGCGTGCCCCTACCAGACTACGGGAGAGATTATGCCACGATTTGCTATGACGAGTCCGGGGCAGCTTATGCGGGATTCGAGGCGGCTCCTCCTATCTTCTCCTCGAGGGTCCCATTTGATCCTTCAGACGCTTCTCTGACCACGAGGGAGACTTGTACGGATTACGTGGGGCTGTCTGGTTACCTACGAGATCGCCTCAGCTTGCGCTGCACCGATCACCTAGTATGTATCATTACTTTACTTTAGTGTAGTGGAATGTATGCATGTATGTATGATTTATGTTTTTGCCTATGCTGCTTTTTATCTGTTCTTCTTTTTTTCTTCTTTTTCTGTAGAGTGATCTGCATGCCCACGAGCGGAGGCAGAGCGAGTTGGTGCGGGAGGCCGAAGCCCGGGTTGGTCAGGTGTATCAGGAGAGAAATGACCACTGGTCAGGGATGATGCGACGGGAGACTGAGGGTCACATTGCCGTCGAGGAGAGGGCGCGTGATGAGTCGATCAGGCGCCTTGCTGCAAGGGAGAGAGCACGAGCTGCTGATGAGAGAGCACGCGCCTCTGATGAGAGAGCGCGAGTTTCTGATGAGAGAGCGCGTTCTGCCGAGGAGGCACTATCTGCGGAGCGGGCATCACACCTAAGAGATTTTGAGGACTATTGGGACTTCCCTCCGTATTAGGCTCGTTACGTATTGCTTTGTAGCTTTCATTATTGCTTTGTAGCTTTTATTAGAATTTCCCCGACGTATAGCTGATGTATAGGGAGTGGGGTGGATAGTAGGTAGGCTTTTTGTGAAAAGTAGGATAGGAAATGTATAACTCGTGATTCATATTACCATGCATTCAGTAGATTATGATGATTCCAATCATTCTCGTCAAATATATTCATGCCTTTATTTATTTACAAACAACAGAAATACTTAGTCTCTTATACATTGTTTTTGTAATTGCTCAAGTCATAACTATTGTTACCAGGATCCGCCTTTCGGTTTTCGGATCCCGACGATTTTTCTCCTCTCCTTTTACTATCCCGGAATTTTTAAATGAGTGCCCTTTCGGGTTTTCACCCATTGGGATTTCCCTTATTGTTGCATAGGTCGCCCTTTGCGGGTTTTCAACCTATCGGGAATTTTTTTTTTTTTGTTTTTTTATGAAAAAGTATTTCTTAAGCCTATCCAGGTTGGTAGGTTCGGAGAATTCCATGCCGTCCATTGTGGTTAACTTCACCGCTCCTTTGCTTAGTATCTTCTTCACGACGAATGGTCCTTCCCAGTTAGGCCTGAACTTCCCCCTTGGGTCGGTGTGCGTCACACGGATCTGTTTCAGCACCAAATCTCCTTCTTTGATAGGACTGGTCTTGACCTTTTTATTGAAAGCCCGAGCCATCCTTCTTTGATATAACTGTACATGGTAAAGCGCTTCCATCCTTTTTTCGTCAACTAGAGCCAACTGCTCACATCGTTTCTTCGCCCATTCCGCCTCGGGAATTTCTGTCTCCACTGCGATTCTCAACGATCGCTTTTCGATCTCAATTGGCAGGACTGCTTCTGTTTCGTATACCAAGGAGAATGGCGTTGCCCCAGTCGAGGTTCTGATTGTCATGCGATAAGCCCACAACGCGAGTGGGAGGTGCTCATGCCAGTTCCGATGTGATTCCACCGTCTTTACGAGAATCCTTTTAAGGTTCTTATTAGCTGCTTCTACTGCCCCATTAGCTTGTGGACGGTATGGAGAAGATCTGTGATGTTCAATGCCATATTCTCGGAACAGATTCCTTACTTCCCCCTGAAACTGGACCCCATTATCCGTAATCATGTGATGAGGCACTCCAAACCTGGTGATCAAGTGTTTTTCAATGAACTTTCTCATCTGCTTGGATCCCAGTTTGCTAAACGACTCTGCTTGTACCCACTTGGTGAAATAATCGATGGCGACAGTAATAAACTTATGTCCATTTGAAGCGTTAGGCCTTACTTCGCCGATGATGTCAGTGCCCCAGGCAGCGAATGGCCAAATAGGTGCTCACACATGTAATTCCGTGGCCGGAAGATGACTGCAATCGCCGTGGATTTGACAATCGTGACATTTCTTCGCATACTCGTTACAATCTCTTTCCATGGTGAGCCAATAGAAGCCTTGCCTTATGATTTTCTTTGGTAACACCACTCCTCCCATATGGGCCCCGCAAATTCCTGAATGCACCGATTCCATCGCCTCGCAGGCTTCTCCCGCATCTAAGCACCTTAGCTGTAACCCATCGATGTGCCTTTTGTAAAGTAAGTCGTCGTGGATGATGAACTGACGAGCTAACCTTCTAATCACAGCTTGATCCCTCGGTTCTGACTCTGCCGGATATGTTCCATTTTTCATGAAGTTCACGATATCGAAATACCACGGTTTTTCATCTGCCTCTAACAGCATTACGTCCTCATAGCATGGTTTGTGAGATCTCCTTAATACCAACGGTTTCGAGGCAAGGTTCCGGGGGTTGTCCCAAACTGACACCAAAGTGGCCAAAGCATCCGCCGCCTGGTTCTGCGCTTGAGGAATGTGATAGAAACGACACTCCTTGAATCTTTGTGCCAACCCTTCTAGCTGATCTAGATATGGACGTAGCCTTTCTTCCCTCACTTCCCAGTTTCCTTGTGCCTGTTTGATGATCAACTTGGAGTCACCCCAAATTTCGACATATGATGCTCCCAGTGCCGCTAATGACTCTAAACCATAAATGCATGCTTCATATTCGGCCATATTATTAGTGAGAGGGAAGGATAACTTCTTGGCCATCAGGATCCTTTCTCCTTCCGGTGAGGTAAGTAGTACTCCTACTCCGGCTCCATTCGAATTAACTGCTCCATCGAAGAACATTTTCCACGGTATAACTTCGATTGCGTTCAAGTGTTCATCGGGGAAATCATAGCTTATCTCTTCTTCCTCTACATTCAGAGGTTGGTTGGCCAGAAATTCTGCCACGACCCTCCCTTTGATAACCTTCTTTGTCACATATTCAATGTCAAACTCGGATAAAAGCAACAACCATCTGGCTAACTTCCCCGTCAAGGATGGAGTTCGGTATAGATACTTCACGGGGTCCATCCGAGAAATAATGATCACTTTATACGATTGGAAATAAAGCCGCAGTTTCTTTGTCAACCATACCACTGCCACACATGTCTTTTCGATCATGTTGTACTTGAGCTCGTACTCCAGGAATTTCTTACTCAAATAATACACCGCGTGCTCCACACCTGTGTCTCCCTCTTGAGCCATCGCTCCTCAATTGCTACGTAGAGGAGAAGCGGCTTTCCCAGTTTAGGCGGTCTCAGCACTGGCGGATTAGACAAATAGCTCCGGACGCTGTCCAAAGCTTGCTGACACTTATCATTCCAAACAGCGGGTTGGTCTTTCCTTAGCAACTTAAAGATTGGCTTGCAGATTGCGGTGAGTCTTGCTATGAACCGACTGATATACTGAACCTGCCCCAGAAACCCTCTCACTTCCTTCTCATTTCTCGACGCCGGCATCTCCTGTATAGCCTTCACCTTATCAGGATCCACCTCGATTCCCTTATTTCCGATTACATAGCCTAAGATTTTCCCCGACGAAACACCGAAAAAGCACTTCTTCGGGTTTAACCTTAGCTTGAATTCTGCAATTCGGGCCAAAAACTTCTCGAGCGCGGTAAAATGCCCTTCTCTTGTCTCTGATTTGACCATCATATCGTCCACGTAGACTTCTACCTCCTTGTGTATCATATCATGGAACAGTGCTGTAGCCATTCGCTGGTAAGTTGCCCCGGCATTCTTCAAACCAAACGGCATCACTCTGTAACAGTATGTCCCCCACTCAGTTGTGAACGAGGTTTTTGCTTTGTGCTTTTCGGCCATCTGGACTTGCATGTAGCCCATGAAACCATCCACATTCGTGTGTAATACACTTGACGCTGCACTGTCGATTAATACGTCGATGTGAGGCAATGCGAACTCATCCTTGGGGCATGCCTTGTTAAGATCTCTGTAATCAACGCACATCCTCACTTTGCCGTCCTTTTTCGCAATTGGTACCACATTTGCGACCCAAGGGGGATAGTCAATCACTTCGATGAATCCTGCTTCTAACTGCTTCTTCACCTCCTCCCTGATCTTATCTGCCCATTCGGGTCTCATACGTCGGAGCTTCTGCTTTACGGGCTTTGCTTCAGGATAAGTTGGAATGCGATGAGTTACGATAGATTGATCAATTCCAGGCATGTCTTCGTATGTCCAAGCGAATACAATTTCGTATTTTTTAATTATTCTCTCAAATTTTTTTTTCTCTCTTCAATAGTTAATGCTTGAGCAATTTGTATAAGTTTAGGATTTTCATCCGTACCAAGATTGAAAGTTGACATTTCTATTGCATTGATTTCAAATGTAGGCATGTTATATGAATGAGAATGCATGGAATGATCATGATCAACATCAAGCAAGTAAGCAAAATCAGAATTCATTTCATTGATAGCATGGGTGATTACATCATCTGATTCAAACAAAGCGGTAATACAATTTTCATCATCAGGGTTCTCGGGCTCCTCATGAACCTTGGAGGTATTGGGCTCGTCCACCGCTCCCACAGTTGCTTCAATGGTGATGACTTGCTCCTCGGCATTCAAGTCTAGCACCATAATCTCCTCGACAAAGCAGCTCGCCTTTCCTTTGCCCCAGTCGGCAACATCATTGAAGATTTCGAACCTCGGCAGAATCTTTCCTTCGGCGCTAATCCATGCCTCGGGGGTCCCTGAATATGCCTTTCCATGCCCCTCGTTCACGAAGTACTTCCTCAAGCCCACTTTTCCTTCGCCACTTGCGTTGGATGGACCTCCCTGCTCATATCCCAAACCCCTCCAGGTTTTCTGACTCTTAAAATCCGGAAATTCTGGCAACCCCTGATGGTGTGCTCCTAAGCCCATTCCTGGGATGAAACCTCCCTTCATCATCTTCACCACGTCGGTGGTCATGCTTGATTCGTAAATCCCGGAGACTTGGAATCCGGAGAAAAGTTGAGGCTCAATTCCCAATGCTGCCACCGAGCTCAATTTCTCAGCTCTAATTGTCACTATCTCCTCCCCGAAGGGGAATTTAATCATTTGGTGGAGCGTGGAGGGCACACCTCCCAGCTTATGGAACCAAGGGTGTCCCAAAAGTACAGCAAAGGTTACCGGTATATCCAGCACAGTGAACTCAGTTTCTTCTTCATGCGGCCCCCCTTTCAACTTGGCCTTAAAGACTCCTTCAATATGCCTACGGCTATCATCATATGCTCTAATCACAGGTTCAGAGGCTGTCAAGTTTCCCCTCTCCACTCCCAACTTCGACAAGAGTTTCAACGGACAAACATTAATAGCCGATCCATCATCGACCATCACACATCTAGTCTTCTTTCCGTTGATTTTCGCTCGGATATACAAAGGCTTATTGTGAGCCTTCCCCTCTTCTGGGAGATCCTCGTCAGTAAATGTGATTTCAGCCTTCTTTCGGGCCATAATTGCTCCCACTAGCGCTGCCGGCTCAGTATCGGTGGAAATAACCAGATTCTGCAACTCTTTCATCAGGTTCTCACGATGGTACTTAGAATGGCATAAGACTTCCCAGACTGTGGACTTAGCTTGCGTCTTCTTCAACTGCTCAAGAACTTGGTCATCGGGCTTAGGAGCCGACCCTTCTCCAATCTCTGTTTCTATCATAGGTGCCTTCCCCTCGGCCACTCGCCCTGACCTTGTCATGACGGCGATTTCTGGCTCATCATCCGATTCATCCCAAATGTTAATAGGAACCCTCTGATTGGCATCTTCCTCGTCCGAAGAACTCTCCCAAATGTCCACAACCATTAAATCCATGACGTGAGGAACATTCGGATTCAAGTAAAAGGGATCCGCCGATCCATACAAGGCCCAACCTATCAACTCATCATAATCCCAGAGGGACACTCTGCTCATCCTTCTGGCGGCCAACGGAATAGCACCTCGTTGTATGCACATAAGCTGCACCTTATCGCTCATTGTTTCATGACACTTCTCATAACGGTGCCTCCACCTCCTAGCATAGTCCACAAATGGTTCCTCGGGGAACTGCCTGATCCTATCCAGATCCTCCAGGGATCCCGTCCATGGAACATACATCTCATATCTTGCCACAAAGGCACTCCTGAGCGGTACCCAATGACCCATTTCCTCCTCTGATAGGCCTTGATGCCACAATAAGGCTTCACCCATCAAGGTTTCCGAAAAATGTTCATGCAACTCACATTGCGGAAATCCGGCGTCATACATATGATTGCGGAATAACCTCGCGTGCTCCACAGGATCCTGGTATCCACCATACCTAGGCATTGCTAACACCGCATCAGGTGTTTGGTAAGACGGAGAATCAGGGGTTTGCTCTGCTAGCATCCATACTGTATACTCCTTGATAAATCTCTTCGTCATTGCTGCCTAATCGGTCTTGACATACATTGGCAACGACATGTACCACATTAACGGTTCACCCATTAACGAATTGCAAAACAAGCTAGTGATCTCTTCCTCTTTAAAACCCAAAGGCGCCATAGCCGACAAGTAGAAGTGAAGGTGCTCCATAGGGTCCTTATTGCCATTATATTTGCTAACCCTCGGTAGCGGACGCTTGATAGGTCCAATCTGCATTGCGAAGCGCTCTGCGGCCCTGTCCTCGGCTCTTTGGTACTTTTCTAAGAATAAATTTGATAATTGATCCCAATCATGCTTGCAAGAGTCGGGTAATGAGTGGAACCATTCCAAAGGCTCGCCTACCAGTGAATGGTGGAACCACTGGGCAATTTCATCTACTCCGAAGGATTCGACAAACATATCGCGCATATATTCACGCAAGTGCACCTCGGGGTTTTCTCCACCACTAAACAGACCCAATTCTGGCACAATAGTCCGAGACGACCCTTCCCCGGTCTCTTCGGCACTATCTTCATCATACGGTGCTCCACCGTCCGACCCTTCATCCATTAGTTCATCCTCTTGTTCTTCACCAAGGAAGGACACATACAGACCATTTCCCATATTATTCTTCTCATCGGAGTCCAACAACTCCTCTACGTTCTCCTCGAAGGATTCCATCACTACACATTCTGTCAAGCCAACTCCGATCATGCTCACCCTATGATTAGGCAATGGATTATGCCTAGTGGAAGGGTTCGCTGACGAAGGATCAGCTATCTTTTTCTCCTCGATTAAATCCTGGATTTCGTGTTTCAGCCTCTCACAATTCTCAATTGTATGCCCATAACTGCTATGGAATTCACAATACCCTCTAGCCTGTATCTGCGGAGTAGGTTGAGCTTTGTTATACGGGGTAAGGGCTTTCAACAATCCCTTTTTCTGCAGACGCTCGAAAACTTTTGCGTAGGTCTGATCGAACTTGGCGAACCGCCTCTTTTCAATAGCATTAAGATCAACCACTTTCACTGCTGCGGATTCTGTACTCGCACTAGGCCCTCTGGCACTATACCCAGACTTCGTCCACTTGGTATAAGCTTTCTTTGGCTCCCCATCCCCTTCAACAGTCAAGGCACAACTATACATCTGATTGAAATCAGTAAATGGCATATACCGCAACTCATTCTTGATATACGGCAACGTGTTGCCAACCACCATTCGGATCTGATCCTGCTCGAGCGGCTTTTGTTTCATCACTGCGGCCTTAGCCCTCCATCTTTTCACAAAATCGGAAAAGGATTCCCCAGCCTGTTGCTTAGTGCTCTCTAGCTCTTTCAAAGTGACCTCCAGCATGGTGTTAAAGCTATACTGAGCGATAAATGACTTCGCTAACTCCTTCCAATCCCTCTTTGTCACCATCGGCAATGCATGGAACCATGTGAGGGCAGCCCCCTCTAGGTAGGTGTTAAACAGCCCTAGGACTTGATCTTCAGTCAGGATCGTGTGCTTCATCACAGCAACATACTGATTCATGTGAGCGGTGGGATCTCCCGTTCCATCGAACTTTTTCATGTCAGGGAGCCAGAATTTCAAAGGCAAAGCTGTTGCCGACAAACAATTCTTCAAGTTATAGAAGTCCTGACTTCCGGAACTTCCTCCACGCAAGTCCTGCACTTCCTGTGTGATGTGTTGCCTCCACTCCTCTTCATTAGCTTTCTCTTTCTCTAACTGTTTTCGGATATAATCCTGATAATCCTCCTCATTCCCAAAGCGAGGACCATCGTTCACCTCATTCTCAGCACGCTTACTACCACTCTTGTTGTCCTTCAGTGCTAACTCAGCTAGCTGGGCCAAGATCACGGCCAGCTGATCATTGATATTGTTCACAGAATTCTCCAATTCAGCCACTTTCTCATCGATCGCAGACATACTGACGGAAGACTGAGTATACCCAGACGAAGATGATTCAGAAGCCACAACTACTGATTCTGAACTGTCTACTCGTAGCTGATCAAACTGTCTGACAAGCCGATTACTCTCGCGAAACCACAACCGCTTAATGATGACGTCTGCGCGAACGGTATCCATTAGTATGTATGCATGATTTTATATGCATGATTCGTGGTGTGTGCGTTTATTTATTTTACGGATATATAAGATAAGAAGAACAAACGTTAGTCTAATTACACGTATCACAACATCTCTCTTCCACCCTTATTCCTCCACACACTCGTTGGTCCAGGTCTCTTTTCTAGGATTTTGGTTTGGGGCTCACATTGCGGTCCAGGGGACGCGTGATGCCGTCGATTATTGAGGAAAAATAAATCATTCACCATACAACACAGTTCGTTTTGACGTACCAACGTTCAGTGACTAAGATATCGACCAAGCGGATTGTCCTTTCGGAATAACTCGTCTTTTGTCCTTTCGCGAGACGCATTAATTCGGGTTTTGACTCCCTTTGAGCGCATCTCAGTTTTTAGACGTGGTACGAGTTATTCTTCTAGTCCAATCGTTCGTTATTGTCAATGATTCGTTCCCTTTTGTTCGCGTGGGTTCGTGTCTCGATTTTTGTATCACAACGGGATCTTTTAGATCTATCGAGAGACGTAACCACGTGTTTATTTAGTGATGGAATCACTTTTGGATTTTATTTTAGGGAACAGACTCATCGTGTAACGCGTTTGTTCTTAGCGTCGAGGATCCGTTTGCTCATTTTAGCTACGTGAAAAGACGGCGAGTCTTATTTTGAGCGCACGGTAACCTTTCGGCTAGCAACAGTTCGTTGTTCTTCTCAATCCTACGGGATATATCATCTTAGTGTGGTTATAGAAAACCCACCTTTCGTTAAATCGCGTGTTTGTTCGAAGCGAGGATACCACCGTTTTCTTTCCTTTAGGCGCGAATTTAAGCAAACACGTATATCGGGCCATATTTCTTGCAGTTTTGGTAACGGTCGAAATGATCGAGTCGTTAGTCAAAACCCGCAGTCTCGTCCATATGGCGCAATTATATGGTTTGGCTTAATTCGGCTTCGAGATTTTAAACGGGGTATACACTCGTCCGAGGCACGTATACAACGACATTGGTTTATTTTCTTTAACTACCCTCGGGATTGATATATATCGTAGTCTCGGAATGATTTTGGTCGATTAGTTCATTTTTCTTTTCTTTTATTTTCTTAGTCACCTTTGCGGACACATCCATTTCTCTTAAGAACGACACGAGGCATAACGTAAAAGCTCGTCTTTTATTCGGAAGGGACGGGCTACTTGTGCGAAACTTTTTACGTTACGACAGGGTCATTCAAGACAGAAATGTTCTTCGTTTTCGTTTCGTCGTGATCTCGTTTTATTCCAATTTATCTAAAGAATGTGAATAACGGCTACTGTTAATATAGTCGTTTGTATCGAAATGTAACTATCCTTAACACCGAACCGATACATACTAATACGTGCTTACGTCATAACATATTTCCTGAACACGTGCCTTCGTCGGGACACCGAAAGGGACAAGGCGGGTCACACATGTTCATTCGTACGAGATAACTAAGTCGTCTTTAGTTCAAATTGTTTCGATGTTTTTAGGGTAATTAGTATGTCGATTCATAAGTATATATTAACGCATCGTCTCATTTTCTTTACATACTTTAGGATTAGACACGTATCATGGCGGTTTGAAAACACGAACCGATTCATTTATCACATCAAAAATAGTAATGGGTAATCCTATGGAAACTTCTAAGGCTACTATATACTGACACGGCTGACCGCGGGACCTCACAGGACCGCACAGATTCGCCCCTAACGAATGGATGGGGACCCTCTGGCGCCTTACTGTAAGGGGGAACTTACACTAGCCTCTTTCGAGCGACGAATGGACTCTCGCTAGAGGTTTCGTGGAAATTACCCAAAGGGTTTGCAATAATGCACATGAATGCATACGAAAAGAAGTAAAACGATCCGTCCCCGTTAAGGGCTTAATACACGCCTTCCGGAATCAAATTTCTAGCTTCCCCAACAGAGTCGCCACTTGTTAGACGAGGTGCCGCGGCCTAATCTCCCGAGCGGACCGGGGGGTGGACAACCTCATGGCGACGTAAGCGGTGATTGGCGCCGAAAGCAACCAATCGTGGAATCAAGCTGCTCGGCAGGACCGGAGCTCGGAGATATGGAAGAGTCGCCACCCACGAATGGGAAAATGAACACCGATCCCTTGCGGGAGACCGGTGTGGGTTCGGGAAACTTAGGTACGAGCCGAGAAGGCTAGCTCCTTTCCGGAGAAAGGCTACTAGGCACCCCGACATCGCCCGATTATGAACCACCGGCCTCCTACTTAGCATGTTAGGCGATAACAGACTAATCGTATACTTCTTTAAGTTTAAAATTCATTTGAAACCCTTTTCTTTCTCTTTTTTTGAAACCGTTTTGAGCATATATTATTGAAAAGCCATATTAGTAAAGAATCACCCATTTATGTTATACATACACAGAGAGGGGGGAGAAAGAAGTGGTTTATTTACAACCGTATTTAAAAGTCATGTCGTGTGTTTATTCTACACTAACTTGTTCCCCCAAAACGAGTTTATTTACAAGGTTCGCACCTTAATCGCCGTTGGAACGATTTAGGTGCGTTTTAAAACCCAGTTTGATGAAGTTTACCCGAATCGTCGTTGGAACGACTCGAGGGTTTGAAAACATTGAGATAAAAACCTTTGATGAAAAAACGTGGTTAAACATACAAGTCAATTTTATTTTGTACAAATCATTTAAGAAAACGATTCAAAACTCTATTATTTACAATGAAAACGATTTTAATTACAAGGCTCGCTTAATCCGTCGTTTGGAACGGACTAAGGTTTTAAAGAGTGATGTTTTAAGAAACGATTTGAAATGTCAAGAAAACACTATTTATTTACATTAAGAATCTCTAAAAAACCTTTTAGTTTAAATAATTAAGTTGAAAATTCTTTTTGTGATTTATTTTCCCCCTTTTTCCTTAATGGATTCTCTACTTATTACAGTTACAATAATAAACCCCTTTAAACTAATATTCACACTCAAATAATACTTATTTGGAATATGGACCCATGAATGGGCCAAAAGAATGAAGAAAATAATTTAGACATATATATATATACATTTAAATCAAAAAAGAAGATATGAAAGTAAGAGTTAACACAAAAGGAACTATATGTATATGAAAATAATAGGTACAACACATTTATACAAAAAAATGTGAAAATAATAAGTAAATCTTATGAATAAGAAACTGACATTTACCCAAAAGTAATTTCATTCAATAATCAACAAAATAACCCAAATATCCCAACACTATATATATATACATAACTAATATAGTTTTAAATACCAAAAATAACATATACTAATGTCTATCAATTATTTCTCAAAATATCAAATAACTATCATTTAAAACATAGCCTAAATTAATAAAAAGGAAATACATATACATAATTATACTTATATTTAGAAAATAGTATAAAAAATGGTATACAAATATCATCAAATAATTATATATGCTAAAGGTCCAAAATAATTTGAAAAACATATATTACATAATTATACATATATATATTAAAGATTAAAAGCTTAAAAGTTAGGAAAAAGGGACTGAAATGGCATTTTTTACGTTTTGGCAGATTTACCGACGGAAAATCCGTCGGTAAACAGCCTTTAGTGACAGAATAGGTAAATTACAGCAGCACTCCTAAATGTTTCCAGATTTATTCAAAAGCTTTAAATTAGATCGAATTCAATCGTTTTGGATTTCCGAACTACCCAAGATGGATCATAGTCGAAAACGGAAGTTCCTAAACGATGTTTTTTATTTCAAAACATTATTTAGAAATTTCTTTTAAATTAAAAACTTATAATTACAACGTTTTCGATACATCGGATCACGGTTCGTATTGGGATATCAAAACGAGGTTTTTTATTTTAAAACAAAACCGAATTTTATTCAACACGAGATGAAAATTAAATAAATACGCTAATTAAATAAAATGTGACAACATAAATAAATAACTAAATCAATAAAAACTATAACATAAAAATAAATAGGAGAGGAAGATAAATAAAATAAAATAAAATATAGTCTAGTCCTCGGATAATACCTTAAATTCGGTATCTGACAATCGAAGCCGATTGATTCCACGAACCACGATCTTCCGTTTTTAATGAAAATTTAGTAAAAATTGAACTTTAGGAAATTTGGAATTTTTGAGAAAAAAAATATTTTTCTAAAAAAAAAATTACACACTCTCTCTAAAAATGTTTAGAGTGAGAAAGCTATCCAAAAAAAATCCCCCTCTCCCTCTTTTGCATGGGGATCCGTGCCTTTTATAGGCAAACGGGTCCCCGGACCAATGGGCGACGCCCAAAGGAAATTGGGCGTCGCCCATTGGGGTTGGGCGATCGCCCAACAATCGTTGGGCGATCGCCCAACGTAAGGTTGGGCGCCCGCGCCCGACCTTCGTCGGGCGTTCGCCCAACGGTCGTCGGGCGTTCGCCCGACGACCCTCGGGGCGTGCCTCGCGTCATCGGGCGTGCGCACCCAGCGGCCGCCGAGCGCGCGTTCCGCGCCGCCGGACGCTCACACGTCGCGGCCGCCGAACGCGCGCTTCGCGCTACCGGACGCGTGCGCTCAGCGGCCCATGAGAGTGCGCACCGTGCCACCGGACCCGGGCATTGCTCGGACGTCGAGAGCGTGCCACTCGCGGTGCGTCCGACGGACGCCGAGCGCACGTCCCGTACCGCCAATTTTCCTTCGCTTATTATCCTTTATATATTTTTTTCAAAACTTCCGGAATCAATCGCTTCAACCGTCTTGTTTTCAGGTTTTCATCACAGGTCCTCCGACTCAGTGTCTACAACTGTGTATGCTGACCAGTACTTTGATACTCAGCATTTGGATAGAACATTTTCTTAGCCGATGTACTCAGCTGGTTCTGTATAGATGTGATGTCCATTCTCAGCTTCTTAGAGTCTGATTGTACTTCCGAGACAAACCGATGCATGATTTTTAGATTTTCATCTTGCCTGGTGTTGTCTTGAAGCAGATGTCGGAGGTCACTCAGTTTGACCTCTTCAATCTCATCACATCGCCTGCTGAGTGCTCTTATTTTCTTATTACACTTTTTGGTCAGTGTATAGAGATCACTCAGGGTATTAATCATTTCATTTATGAGTAGAAGAATAGATGTTACCTCATTGGAGTGTTCCTTTTGGTCAGATCCATCTGAGAGGTCAGCTTGCTCAGAACGGCAGTGGTCAGCAGATTCGTCAGCCATGAAACATATGTTTGCTGACTCAGTGGCATCAGCTTTTGATGAGGTTGAATCATCACTATCGCTCCATGTTGCCACCATTGCTTTTCTGCTACCTTTCTTTTCTTTCTTCAGAGTCGGACAACTTGATTTAATGTGCCCAGTTTGATGGCATTCAAAGCAAGTGACAAGCTTTGAGATGTCCTTCTTGTGTCTGCTGTCGCTGGACTCAGCTTTGTATTTATCGCTTCTTCTGAATGGCCTTTTGCTGTTCTTGTCATTCTTTCTTGTGAATATGGCCATCTCCTCATCATCTGATGAGTCAGCTTCTGTTGAGTCAACTTTCATGACAAGAGATTTTTGCTTCCTGTCCTCTGACTTTTCCTTAGCTTCAAAATTCTTCATGGAGATCTCATGGGTCAACAGAGATCCTATGAGCTCATCATATTTGTATGTGGTCAGGTCCTGAGCTTCTTCCACAGCTGTCTTCTTAGCTTGCCAGCTCTTGGGGAGACTCCTCAAGATTTTCTTCACCTGTTCTAATTTTGTGAGTTCTTGCCGAGTCTCTTAAGCTCATTTATGATATTGGTGAACCTTGAGTTCATCTCAGAGATGTCTTTATTTTCGTTCATCTCAAATAGCTCGTACAGTCTTATGTGTTGATTCACCTTGGACTCCTTAACCTTGCTAGTACCTTCATAGGTCACCTCTAGCTTTTTCCATATTTCCTGTGCTGGCTCACAACCTGAAATTTTATTGTACTCTGCAGCATCTAAAGCACAGTGAAGCATATTGATAGCCGAAGCATTATTCTGTAATTTCTTAAGGTCATCTTCTGACCACTCAGTCTCACTTTTAACAACTTTCTCGTTGTTTACAGTTTTGTAAGGGACAAACGGGCCTTGGACTATTGCAAGCCATGCACTCATGTTTGTTGCCTGAATAAAAATTTCCATCCTGTTCTTCCAAAATGTATAATTTGACCCGAAGAACAAGGGAGGCCGACTAATAGATAATCCCTCAGGGAGTATCTGTGTTGTTTGATTTCCTGGAAGGAAACAAGTGCTGTTCTCTGCCATTTTACAGGGATCAGCTCAAGATAGTTTTATCTTAGAGTAGTGAGCTACTGAGCTTTGATACCACTTGTTGGTCCCGTGTAATGTAATATAATTAGTTCCAAGGGGGGGGGGGGGTTAGGAACTAATGAAACCTTTTAGTTTAATTACGCTGACTTAATTTAATTCTTTAATTAACTCCACTCAGTTTTGGTCAGTAAGGCTTGAGCGTAGTGTAAGACAGCTTTAGTCAGATGCTGACTAGAACTGTTTCACTTGTGAGTTGGGAAATAACACTTGAGGTCAGCTTCCAACTCAGCACTCTGATTACTCAGCGTCGGCTTATACAAATTATATACTGAGTAATTTAAGCAAGCAACACATACATATATATATCAAGATAAGGGTTAGAGATTACTCAGCAGTCGTTTCCTGGTTCGGTCTCACCGCCTACGTCCAGTCCCCAGAATCCTTCCGGGTTTTTTCAATCCACTACTGAGCTCTTTAAAGGTAGAGCACAAACCGTTTACAAAGCGATTGAGTATGCAAGAGTACTGCCCTCTATTCGTCTACTCAACCCTATTGAGCGCTATGACCGAACACTCAGATTTTCTCTACCACTGAGTACTAAGACCGAGTACTCAGCTTCACTCTTTCAACCTTTACAATTGATACAAAATTTTGTTCTCTCAAACGAAGAACACTTTAGATGAATACAAATTCACTCTAGACTTTTACACAGAGATTGGATTTGGGTGTAAGAACTTGCTTTCTAAAAGAACTTGCTTTTTCTATTTAGACAGCTTCTATTTTGGATTTTCACTCTTGTGAAGATTTGCTTTTCTGTCTGTGCTTTCTTATTTTTCGGCAAAGGATCCAAGTGATGAACTTGTCCTTTTGTAGTAAAATCTGAAGCTTCAATCATTTGAATTCGGACATATCCGTTGAATTCAAACGGTCTTCTTGCGTCATTCATCGGTCAACATTCAGATTTGCAGGCCAATCCTATCGTCTGAATCTAGCAGGCGCCAGGCTTGCCAGTTTCGTTTTTTTGCGCCAGGTTTCGTCTTCTAGCGCCAGGTTTGTCTTCTAGTTAACGGATCATTGGTGCTGTCCTGATGAACACTCAGCTTGACTTAATTGACATTGCCTTTAAGATCTCCTTTGATGGGGCTGAGTTATGTTTTACTCAGCTTCTTTGGTCAGCTTCGTCTTCAAGCGTTTGTTCAGAAGAAGACTTTTCTTCTATGATGCTGAGTTGTGTTCTACTCAGCTTCTGTGGCTCATGCTGACTTCATTCTGTCTTAATTTTTATTTCTGTTCTCATTTATTAATATACTCAACATTGAACAAACACATTAGTACGATTAAATCAAAGCACTTAAATTTAATTGTCTATCATGGGATTAACTTAAATAATTTTATCAAATCAAAATCATGTGGAAAGGTGTTTCAACAATACTGATTTATAGCTAGACATTAGAAGAGAATTTGGAGCATTTGATGGTAGTATTTGACATTGTCGTAATGTCGTGAATCAATATAACACACTATGACAGAAAGCAATGGGGGTATATCTTGTTTCCTATTCGGATTAGTATTGTGTTTCGATTTTCTATTTGGATTTGACATCGTAGGGACATCGTGGGTTCCAAGTCGGTTTAAGTTAGATATCGTGTGTACTATAAGTACTCTATTATATAAACCTAAATTGTAATCTGATTTTCGCCTCCTAATAAAAGATATTCTCCTTCTACACGTGGATTAGCCAACACAACGTTGGTGAACCAAGTAAATCTGTGCTTTCGATTTTCGTTTATTTATCTTTCATTAAATCCGCACAACAGACCTGTTGAGGAAGCATTAGTTGTACGCCAACACCAAGAAATATGACTTCGTCTTGGAGAGTCTAGTCTTCCTCGGGTTTGTGGTAAGCGGAGATGGGATCCGAGTGGATGAGGAGAAAGTGAGAGCTATCAAGGCATGGCCTACCCTAAGAATGTGGGAGACATTTGGAGTTTTCACGGACTAGCCATCTTCTATCGATGGTTCATCCAAAACTTAAGCACCCTAGTAGCCCCACTTACTAAATGCCTGAAGAAAAAGAAAGGGATTCATGTGGGAAAGAGAGTAGGAAAACAGTTTCGCCTCGATCAAGGAAAATTTGAGTACGACTCCAGTGTTAGCCTTTCCCGATTTTGATAAACTGTTTGAATTCGAGTATGATGTCAGTGGATTTGGGGTTGGGGATGTCTTGATGCAAGAGAAGAGGCCCATCACCTACTTGAGTGAAAAGCTATGTGAAGCAAGACAAAAGTGGGCTACCTATGATCAAGAGTTCTATGATGTGGTTAGGACTTTGAAAACATATGATCATTACCTGGTGGGGAAAGAATTTGTCCTTTACATGGACCACCAAGCTCTTAAGTATTTAAGGAGTCAGAAGCAGCTCTAGAACTCCATATATGCCCGATGGTCTGCCTTCATAGATAAGTTCCCCTATAAACTTATCCACAAGGCTAGGCAACAGAACAAAGTGGAGGATGCCCTAAGCCTAAGGGTGGCACTTTTGAAGTCAGTGAGTCTAGAGATAGATTGTTTTGCGCATATCTGAGGAGATTATAGGGCAAATCCGGACCGCAGAAGCATTTGGGAGAATTGTAGAAGCCAACTTAGGGATATGGCATACCATCTGTTTGACGAATACCTTATGAGAGGTAACTAGCTTTGCTTACCATGTACCTCCATCCGGGAGAAAGTTATGAAGGGAAATTAGACAAGCCTAGGCACAGCGGAACTATAAAATTTTATCTATTTTATCTATTTCCCTTTTCCCAAGATCTGTTAATCGTTATTTCATATAAAGAGGGATTAAACATATGCACCTTGTGTCACGTCCGTGACTAAATTTCTAGAATTTATATTTTGATATTAGTATATGTGATAATTATTAGGTGTATGATTTTTATTTGGTGTTATAGGAAAAGTTTGGAGTTAATTTGATGGGTTTATGTGTAAATTAAAAGTTTAGAATACTTTTTAAACGATGATATAAAGATGAAAGACCAAAATGAATATTTTTCATATTTGATCTCATCCATCACCGATTCATCTTCTTCATATTCTTTTTCTTTTTTGTTTTCTTTGATATTTATCATCAGTTTTCTCTTCACCGTTTCTTCACCGTTTCTTTGATTTACGGAGATTCGACCGTTCGAATCACTTGAAATTGAAACCATAGCATCCTTATGTATAGATCTAAGTCCTAACCGAAGAGTTTTTGAGTTTCGGCAGTGTTTGGAGGCAAATGGCTTAGACAGAGTTTAGAGGCGAATTGAACGGATTATATAGAGAAGGTTACTGACCAATTAGCCGAGGTTGGAGACTCTTAAGTGTTGGTTATGATCTTTCTATTTCACGCCCGATGCCGATTGAGGTCGTTTAGGGTCGGGTGTGATACCTTAGTTGACGAACTATCTACTTTGCAAATGAAGTGCCCACATGGATGTCACGTCAATCACGAACACAAACAAAAACCCAAACCAAAAGTTAGTAATCAACCAAATAGCAATCAAGTGTAGATTGCCTCTAATGGTATCCACACGAATTAAAAAATGAATGGAACAGAGGAAATAATTTAGTCGAATGAGAGACGATAAGAAATCTTCTTTTGGTGTTAGCCAAAATTTTCATGGCTAGGGGGTCTATTTACAGTCTTCCATTAATTGAATCCCAATTCTATTAGATTTAGTTAATTAGAATCCTAACTATATTAGGTTTTCTAATTGGATAATAATTGTATTTATCATATATTATCTATATCAAATATAATATATATATATATATATATATATATATATATATATATATATATATATATGATAATTACTATCCTAATCCTATTAGAATAATTAATTAGGTTAGGATAATAATATGGATTTATAATCACGTTACACTATCTAATCAACATTATCCTTTTAATTGATTTAACCATAAATATAATCTAATTATATTTATCTAAATAAATCAATTAATTATCCTAATTTATATACTGTAAATTTCAGCCCCCTTATATGTCTCCCTCTTAAATTACCATTTCATTGTCCGGTCTTAATTCTATATGTGACCCATTAGATTCTTACTGCAGCTAGTCGTATATATTTATTTAAATTAATTTAACCAAACTAATTTAATCCTAAACATATAACAGAATCAGTGCACAGACTATTTTATCATAATCATCACATTTCCCCCTGGAGCGATAAGAAGTCAGGTTGATTCTGACGTTTACCTTTCAGTATTAGGTCCAATATAATTCGATCATTCATCAACTATATCCTTAGACGAATTCGTAACTATGGAATATGCCAAGTTACATATAATAAGACGCTTGCTTTAATTGTTTAGGTAAAATTAACTCTGAATAGATAGGTTAAGTGAAATCTCAATTTCTACTCTTAACCCTATCACCTTGCAAGGATCCAGTTAATTCTCCACAAGTGGCACATGGATATATCTCCTATCTATCAAGAGTGACGAATGCTCAATCTAACATTAACTATCTTGCAATTACTTTATGTGATACCCAACCCTACTCTCACACACCCCAAGGCCCCTATGTAGCGGATCGTACTTGCACAGAATCAAAGCATCACACTCCATAATCCAGAATCACTAATTAATGTTTATTTGAGTCTGAGGATTACTTATACCTACTAATACCATTTGAGATGAAATAAGTGACATTAGATAAATCCATCCACCCTGTTATCTCAAGTCAAGTCTCCAATCCTAATGAATTCCTTCATTGGATCCACGTAACTGTCTAGATATCTCCATATCTAAAGTTTGTGAGATCATCTCTATGTTCATAACAGAAGACATTATTACGTGCAAGTCTCAACAGCAATATGTTAATCTCATAAACATATTACTTGACTTGGGGTTGTTTTAAGTTTATTGGTTTATTATAAAGTTTAGTCTCACTTCATGCTTGTATGAACACTTTATACTCACCTAAATAAACTTGAGATTTCTTTTATTTAACTTAATTAGTTCTCATAAAAGATAAATGCCTTTATATAGTTAAACTTACTATATCTTATAAAACAAACGATAATGAACAATTCATTTACAAATAGTTTATATCCTACAACAATTGTCTACATGACACTAAACCTCAACAAGTCATTCGAGATTTACATGGTGGCAGTATATGAGGGCACTCCGGGAGAGACAAGACCTACGAAGCAGTGAGCTCTAGGTGCTTTTGGCCTAAAATAAGAAGGGATGTCATATACCTGGTGGAGCGGTGTTATATCTGCCAAACCGCTAAGGGACATACGACCAACGTCGACCTACACCTACTATTACCCGTGCTAGAGACAGTGTGGGAAGATTTGTCCATGGATTTCATCCTAGGACTACCCAGAACCCAGAGGGGCATGGATTCCATTTTCGTTGTGTTTGCCAGTTTTTCCAAGATGGCCCATTTTATCCCATGTCGAAAAACAAAGATGCTTCAACGATCGCCAAACGGTTCTTCAAAGAGGTAGTAAGATTACACGGGGTACCAAAAAGTATTGTTTTAGATCGAGATATGAAATTTCTGAGCGACTTTAGGTGGATGTTATGGGCTCTCTTTAATGTGACCTTAAAGTTCAGTACTACCACACATCCGCAAACTGATGGTCAGATAGAGGTGGTTAATCGGACCCTATGGAACTTACTAAGAAGCAAGTGTAAGGACAAGCCCAAGATGTGGGACTTGGTTCTGGCTCAAGCAGTGTTTGCTTATAACGGATCGATACATTCGGGAACTGGGAAGACACCATTTGAAGTGGTATATATGAAGATCCCTAATCACAATCTAGATGTAGCAAACCTTCTAAAGGGGGGGGGGGAAGGGGAATATGACTGCCCACCAACTAGCGAATGAGTATCTATGGATGCATAAAGAGGTGAAGGAGACTCTTGAGGAATGAAACTAGAAGTTCAAGGCCAAAGTGGATGAACACTGAAAAGACCTTGAGTTCGAAGTAAGGAAAAACTCGCCAGCGCCCCGAGCAACAAACTTCAGCCAATAAGGTACGGTCCATATAAATTGACTAAGAGGATCAATGTCAATGCTTATCATATGGCTCTACCAAATTGGCTTGGCAAGATGTCACTAGCCTTCAACATATGAGATCTCAGTCCGTGGAAGCCAGATGGACCCATTGAAACTACTAAAGGTGAATCGGGATCCAACTCTTGAAAAGAAAGAAGGAATGATAAGGGCATCCTATCTGTATCCTTTATACGACCCAGACCTGGCAGATGCTCCCGTTAGTACAAGAAGAATCATTAGGCGAAAGCTTACTGTTTTATTGGGTTAGTTACTTACTGAGTAGTTTCACTGTTGTAATTAGTTAACATTTCTGTTTAGTTATTAAAGGTAAATATCTATTTGTTACCATTATACGACCCTTAATCTATCTTTTGTAAACTAACTCTCTGCCACTTATCTAATCATGAATCCAAGTCTTTTTCTTCTTTTTTTTTTACTTTGTTTGGTTAACATATTTTTTTACTTGTATTTGTTATACTTTTGTTGGGAGAAATTCTAATTAAAGTTGCTAATTTTAATTTCAATCTTTCTAATGGAGATGTTATTTTTTTCTCATTTTAACTCCCCTCTTGGTTTTATCAAGAATGTAATTTCAGTAAAAAAAGAATATGTTGGATGCTATTTGTCAAAAGTATTATTATTACACATGCAATACTAAAAATGGAAACATAGTAATAAATCAATAAAGGTGAAGTGTGAGATATGTAGAAGGCTCTAATGAATAAAATTAATAAGGGGAAAAAGCATGTAAAACTAAACTCTTCAACACTAACCCACCACATGCCTATGCTATTATCATTATTGGAGGTTTGGAAATAGTCAAACTTATAACTACATCCACAAGTAAAAAATTGACTTCTTGATGAATTCAATTTTACTTTTATTGAAACTATCAAAATATTTAAATAATTAGTCAAACAAAGTTTCAACCTTAAGGTCATTATATTATATTATTATTTAAATTACTGTTTTATCATCAATAACTATTATGGTGGTTTTTTAAAGGTTAAACAAAAACCACTGTTTGAAAAGAATATTATTTAATAGACAAAAATTTCCATCAAATAACTATGTCTTTTTAATACCCCAAATTAGAAGATTAGTATATGTGATTTCTACTTTTCATTTCAAAGAGTATCCTTCAGATATATATCCATATTCATCAATGAAATGTCAATTAAAATTTTCACAAGATGACAATATTTTTATTGTATGGTAAAGATATACTTGTAATGAAATTTATAGTTATTTGGGTTAGGAATGTAATTTCATAAATCTGAATTTGAGCATAAATAATTTATCTTGCTTACTTTATCCATACACAATAAAGTAATATAACGCGATAATAGATTAAATGTTTGTTTGATTTTTATTTTTGTAATTTATTTTTGTTTTTTCACTCTAAACGGTAGAAAAGAATTGTTTGATTATGATTAAAAAATAATTGGTTATAGTTATTTCAAAAGAAAAATCAACTAATTTATACCGATTAATAGTAAATAACAAACATTATGTAGATATACAACAAACCAAATAAACTTTATATTTTCTACTATACTGAATAAATTATAATTACATACTCTAATCTAAGTTGAATTAAATAGCAAGAGTTGGTGTTTCATGGAAGAAATTTCACATAGAAACTCAAGAATATGTACTCTTTAATCTTGAATTGATCAAACTTACACACTAGCTAATACATATAATTAAGACATAAGTTTTGAACTACTAAAAAGTATGTATGGTAGGGATAAATTACACTAATTAATGGTTGGGATGTGTTTTAAAAAGGTACTAAACTTTATTTTGTTTTAATAAAATTATTGAACTTTCGTTTTTATTTCAATAAAGTTATTTTAGCCAATTCCAATTCAACAAAAAAATTCATTATAATAGTGACATGATAACCACGTTGAAAGAAGTTATTTTTAATATGATAGTCACACGGCAACTACATTAGGGATGTAAATGGGACGGGAATTACATTCTCCATCCCCGCTCTCCGACCTATCGGGGATTCCCTTTAACCATTCTCGTAACTTAAACGGGGACAATTTTGTGCCCATTTTGTCCCGCAGGATCCCTAGTCCCTGTTTTATTTTACTTTTTTTACATATATAAAACTTGTATTCTAATTTTTATCATCTTCTTGGTATTTGATATAGTATAATGATAAAGAATAAGATTAAGTTTGAGTTGAATGTTGAAAAGAATGAATAAAATCGATCTAACATATTAACTCTAAAAAAATCATAAAATTAAAAATAAAAAGTAAATGTGAAACAGAAAATTAATCGGGGAATCTACATGATCCCCGTGGATGTATGTTGGAGATGGTGGGGATACCTATCCCTATCCCTGCTTACGGAGGACAAAATAATCCTCGTCCCCACCTCCCACGGGGATTCTTACCTCGATGGGACTGATCCTTGATGGGGATGGGGAATCCTCACCTCATTTGCATTGCAACCCGAAACCACGTGTATATGCCACATGATGGTTAAAAAAAAAATATATTTTTTTGCTATCACTTGATAATTTTTAAAAGTTGAAATAAATAAATAAATAAAATATTTTTTTATAATTTGTTCGATTTCTCGGTTCGAGACTCGTCAAACATTCTATAGGTGAATCCTCTAACAATTAAAGTTTTATGTGTATGTTATGTTTTGAACTCGAGATCTCTACTTTAAGCGACTTGATATCTTTAACCACTAAAATCAACTTTGATTATCATATCGTACGTAAGGGTCAGGTATTTTTAACGTGAGTGAAACCTTTGTAACACCCATTTTAAAATTAAGCTGAAATGTGAGTGACCCTCAATGAATTTATTTAGGCATATGGTAGGACTTAACTATGACATAAATAATTGGAATTTGAGGTCAAAATAAAGGGAAGAGTCAAACATAGTACTAAGTATATAATAGAGGTACCACAAGACACAAAAAGAGTATGATAAAAGGAAGTTGCTTAGTGGGGAGGAAAAAGCATAATATAAATATTGTTGATATACAGACATAATCAACTCCAATGGCCCCAAATGGTTTCCCTTTACAAACCCATATGGGAGACAACATATTTTTTTAACACTTACTTTGTCCTCATTTTCAGGACACTCATCTAAACTCTTTACTTTCATAAATAATTATTATTAGGACTTGGATCCTTATTGGCTATATAAATTTTAATAGGCGAATGTGCAATCACAATAAAAAAAAAAAAAAAAACAAAAACAAAAAACAAAAAGAATCTTTGGAAAGGAGATTTAATGCTAATTAACTCTCTAACCAATATCAAACCGTATTCTTAAAATACAGTTTAATATAGTCAAAATGATGAAATGAATTGGAGATGTTATAAGTAAATTTTATCGAGAAAAATCCTATAATTTGAATCCATGACCTTCTTAGTCATAGACATACTCTCAATCACTAAGTTAAAAATTTTACTACTGCCAGTAGTTATTATTTAAAATAAATAATCAAATATAGGTCTAACACTATAAAAAAAATTCTAGTAGGATTAGTTTACAGTTTCTATTATAGTTAAAGAAAAACGAAATAAAATAAAATTGTAGACATAACAATTTTATTATAACAAGTCCCCACAGAGAGCCTTTAGCATTAAATAAAAGTATGTGTTGATCCCATCATAACAATGTCCCTAATTGAAAAGTTAAAGCCTAAAACAATAGCGATTAATTAATGAATTTAAGGTCCAAAACAGTACGTGAAGTTGCAATATTGACAAACTAGATAAATACAATTAATTTCAAAAACCAAAAATTTGTGGAATTGAAACAATTTTATTAAAACGAATTGATATTTAAAGTTTCATTTAGGTCCAACTTATCATTGGGTTATTTCCACTCCTAATTCATTAATTAATATTAGCGTTGTTGTTGGTATTAGTGTTGCTTGAGCTTGACCATTAATTGAGAATTGAGTGAGAGCTTTATATGTATAATCTATAAATATGGGAATGGGAGAGTATTTTTGGGAGGTTGTGTCCTTTGCTTTAACAAATCACAAAAGCAATTTTGACGATCACCAAATCAAATTCCATTTAATTTCATATTTTAAATAAAAAAAAATGAATATTACTTTTGTCAGGAAAGATGTCCACAACACTTAAATATGTACTATTAATTATACATTATTTGGTAAGCTATTAAGAAACTATTAGAGTTGGTTTTTAACTCTATTTTCTTACGTTTTAACTTAAGAACTGACCTAAGAATTTATTGGAGATGCTCTTAGTATAACAACTCTACACAGGGCCGTCTCCAGCATTTTGAAGGCCCTGTGCATTTTTTTTTTCATATTTAAATCTAATACTATTTTAGAAATATTAAATATTAAATAGTAAAATCAATAAATTATTAACTACAATTCAAGTCATATAATAATAATATAAAACTAAGAAATTATTATTCTTTTTGCTTTTGTACATGTAAAATCGAGTTTTCTTTTATATATTTAAAATCAAGTTTCTTCTCACCAGTCATGCGAGAAGCAAGTAGACGACAAAGTATTAATTTCTGAAAATTAATCTTGGACGGCTAAACTCGAACCTAATCGCAAGATTCTATTGAAAGAAAAAGAAGAATTTATCTTCGAGATTAAAAATTGGTTGAGTCGCGTATTTATTATGAATTACAGGCTTAAATCATTATTTGGACATCGATTGATCCAATGAATCTTGTCATTTGGCGCTTGATCTATCCAAAATTTTATCATTTGGTCACTGAACTATCCCAATTGGTGAAATTTCAATCCAATTTGGATGGAAACTTGATAGAATTATTGACATATGACGATATTTTGATAACTAGACTTGATACATTTTAGTTTAGAGATTTGTTTTCTTGTTTTAATCTCATTAATTATTTAGGTAAATCAACTTTAAAACGTACAACATGTCAAGCCCATATGTCAAAATATCACCACATATCATAAGGAAACAATTTTATCAAGACTTCATCAAAATTAAGTAGAATTTCATCAATTTGAATAGTATATGGTCCAAATGTGACCAAATGATAAATTAGTGGCCAAATATTAAAATTTTAAATAAATTAGAGTTTAAATAACATTTTATACCAAATTACAAATTGTAATTTATAAGTGCATTTCGTCTTGTAATTAAAAAATAAAAAATTTAAAAATCACTATAATAACAAAATAATAGTTTATACATTGTTTCCAAATATGAAAAAAAGTTCAGAAAAAATCAGTACATGTGTTGTCAAAAGAAAGAAAAAAAATAAGAGAAAAAATGAACCAATAAATGTTGATTCAAGGAATTGTCAAAATTGAGTGAAATTTCATCAATTTAAATAGTTTATGGTATAATTGTGATCAAATAATAAATTAGTGGCCAATATTAAAATTTTAAATAAATCAGAGTCTAAATAACATTTTGCACCAAATTATAATTTATAAGTGAATTTCATATTGTAATTTATTAAAAAATAAAAAATGTAATTAATAATTCATACATTTATGTTGTCCAAGAAAGAAAGAAAAAATAAGAGAAAAGATGAACAAAAGAAATGCTATTCCAAGGAATCGAACCTTCACCCTTGTAAACATCTCCATTATGTCTTTACCATTTAGCCTAATAGTATCTTTTATTATATATTTAAATTTATATACCTTTTAACCATAACTTTTTTAATAATTATCAAATTTTAAAAAAATTCTGATCGGAGGCTCCCGTAGGTCGGAGGCCCCCGTAGGCGGCCGCCTAGGCAGCCTCCCCAAAGAGTCGGCCCTGACTCTACATACATATATCATAAGAGGAATTGACAATTTCATATTTATTTAATATTGATATTGAAATTAGTATTTTATAATAATGTATATTTTGGTACTATCGAAATAATTATTATAAAGACAGAGTTCTCATAATAACTATTTAGGGAAATTCTACCGTGGATGGGGATCAGTAGTGATCCATCAACTCAGATGATGCCACATCAGCAATTAAAATGACATGATATCATTTGAGTTTTACTAATAACAAAGAGCTTTTAAACGAGTAGCTTTCGTACTATCTAAACCAACAATTTGTTAAATGATATGATATTGAAATTAATTTGGTTATAGTTTAGCATCTAGAATATTAATTTGATTGATGTAGAAATTAGTAGAATTATATTTATTTAAATATTGAAGTTTAACACGTTTTTTCTATATTAATAAAAAAAAAATGTAAATGTTACATCAAGAGGACTAAAGGAGGAGCCTCTGGTCTAATAATTTGAATTGGCATAGGCATGATTTAGCAAATAAATCTGAGGAACATCCCACATTATTATAACCAAATCTATTTCATTTAAGATTTAAGATTTAAGATTGAGCTGGCAAGTATTGACCCTCATCATTCATACCCACCCTACGAAGTCTTATTTTTCTAATTTTCCATTGAAACATCCTTTTTCTTTCTCTTTTTTTGTCTTTTAATCCTCCATACAATATAAATATATATAAATACTCTCTCCAGTCTCCACCCAATATTCTTCTATCCAGAAAAAAAAAATAATGGAAGGCCAGAAGAAGAACATTTCAAGAGACATCTTCTCATTTCCGAGCACTCCTCAAGATTCCGATTTCGAATTTGGATGCTTGACGCCGGAAAAGAATTCACCGGCCGATCATCTATTCTACAACGGAAAACTATTGCCTCATTATTTTCCACCACAGCCGGCGCCAAATGGCACCATTTCAGGATCGAGCAGCTGCAAGAGTTCGCTTATGTCATCGAGAAGTAACAGTGTTAATAGCAGTAGAAGCAGCGTTAGCTGCAGCAGTGTCAGTGGAAGAACAAGTTCAAGTGAGAATTGGGAAAGGAGCAGGAAATTATTGAATGGGACTCGGAAATTTGGATCGGTTTCATCATCGTCACCTATGGCTAGTAAACTTGTTATGGCTCAGCTTTATGGATCTTCTCAAAGATGGCAACACATTGTTCCGTTGCCTTTGCCTGTGCTTAAAAGGGAAGATTCCAAGAGATCAGTTACAAGCAATTCTAATTCTAAAGAAGATCATCAGAAGAAGAAGGTGAGCAAATCATCTGGGATTTGCTTGAGATTTTTCAAGTCATTGCTGCTCACATGTAGACAATGTCATGCTATGGAACCACCCACAGACGATTATTGCTAGTGACATATGATACAATTTCTGCCCTAGTGAAATGATTTTGGATATTTTGGGGATTTTTTTTTATATTGTAAATTATTCAGCCAAGAAGGCAAGAACTGAAGTATATTAATTTCAAAATCTTGAAATTGGAAAAGTAAATTTTCGTTATAAGTTGTTATGTCTCTGTATATGTATTAAATTTTCATATATAGATAGCATTCAAGCTTTTGATTATATACAGACAGCAGGACAAGAAAAAAGACATAATGAATTATGATTTATGTGGATTAATGATTTTTCCATGATTTGTTATGGAAAATCATTAGAGGCGTCTCTTAAGAAATATTGTAATCATTGCAAATATATTACTAGTATTTTAAATTTCTCCTCATCGTAACAATTGTGACATTTCAATGTTGACATCTCTTAAGAAGAATTTAAATACTCCAAAGTTAGGTTTCAATCAGCAGTGGATCCTAAAATTTCGAGAGGGGGCAATGTAGTTTTAGCAAAGTGGAAAGGGTATTTTAGTATTTGTAATACACAAAGTATCCGTTGTATAGATAGTTAGATTGTTAGTATATCGATGGTTTTCACCTAGTCAATGAATTTGATCGGTTACCATTGCATCTAAGTTTATTAAATCTTATGGCTCACCAAAATTATATGAAAATTACTAGTTACTAGTTAGTATATATAGATAAGTTAGACTCTTTTAGGTATAAAAGAAATATTACTAAGGTTATTTTAAGTTATTTTTTCTTTTGTATGTAGGATAGTTTAGTCTTTACGACTCAAAGAGTAGAAGGTCTTTATTTATACCATTATATAAGGAACATAGAGTTTATGTTTAGGGTTAACAAATCTAATACATTTTTCTCTATGTATTTTCTTTCTATTGTTCTTCGTCTTTTCCATTAAATCTGAATCTAAGTTATTTTCTTCAATAATCATTTTGAAGTTGTTTATGGTATCAAAGAACGCTTTATGTTAATTTTCATTAATTTCCATCAATTTCTCATGGAGCTATTTCTTCCTTCACGGAAATTGCTTTTTTTTTTCCGTTTTAGTTTTTCTTCGATTTTCATCTGAAAAGAATTGCTTTTTTTGTTTTTTTCTTCTTCTAGAAACCACCTTGATTCATCTTCTTTTCACAATCTTACTTTGTTTACACATCTTTAGGACGAGTTCAGATTCAAGTTCTAGTTCCAATTCATCACCTATTAAGAATTCGAAGAATTCTAATCGTTCAAATCGACATACAGAAACTGTGTTTATTGATCCATATCTTAATCCTTCTAGTTGTTACTATTTCAATCTGGAGAGAACCCTAGCTTGGTTCTAGTTGCTCAATGTTGTCCTAAAAGTAGACTCTAGCAAGTGCACTAGATGCAAGTAATATCTCAGTAAGTAGAGTATCGTTCTCCTCAAGGTTTGATGAATAATTTTAACAGAAAAACCTTGTAGAACAAGGTGTTCGTAGTGACAATAACTTCTTTCTTTTAGTTGGAAATGGGTTTCATATGATTTGATTAGAATAATCTAAAAGTAACAAATCTTCAAAAAGTTCGTTTAGAAAATATTGATTTATCACAATAAAAAGGTGGAACAAGCTAAGCCTAGCATGAACAGGGAGCTTGCAGTATGACTTTTGCCTATTTATTCATGAATGTAATATGATGTGGTCAAGGTCTCTACTTTGGGTTCACTCAAGTCAACTCTCGTGTGTTCTTGAGATTCTAAGATTTACTACAAATTCAAGCGTCCCCAAAAGTGATTCTTTCTTGCATTAAACACTAAGCAACATTTCATTTTCAGAAAACCCTTGATATAAAACCATTATATTTCTATTTCAGGTTTTACATGTTTAATGATAGATACGTGAGTATGAAAGCAGTCTCCCATCATTCATAAACACTTAGATAGCAGTTAATGAAACATACATGAAAAGCATCATTAAACACCTAAGGTATAAACCACATTCATTCATAAATAAGCTAAGAAAACTTACAGCTCCACCCCTTAGCTGGCTTAGCTCTTTCAGTCGACTACTCACTCACGATACAAAGTGAACAACCACAAAATATGCAATAACTCCTCATCAATGGAGTTCGGTTAAAGTATCAGAGAGTTCTTCTTAAAGAGATGAAGCTTTGGCTCTCCAAAATGATTCATAAAGGTGTCCCTTTTCTCCTCATAATTGTCCGCTATAACTAGGAGGAAAGGTACAAAATATAAAAAGATTATTAAAAAAGTAGATTGTTCAGAAAAAGTGAAATTGTTCTTCATAAATTGGTGTTGACTTTGGACATTTGAACACTCAAGATCTGGATATTTTCATCATGTTGCCTGGTCCATCCCTGATATCGCCTCCCTGTTCTGCCGTCCTCAGCGCTTCTCGCTTTTGCCCGTCAGTCCGACGAGTCTCTTTCAACTTTTCTCTACAAAACAGGCTGCATAACAGCTGTTTCGTCTTGTCATTTAAGATCTGCACAAAAAGCCTTTTAGTCCTCATTTTATACATTTAATTACCTTAATTAGTCCCATTTTAATCACACATGGAATGTTGAAAAACCTTTCCACATAATTTTGATTTGACATAATTGTTTAAGTATAAATTAAAATACATATTCTAAACACACTAAGTTTAAATGCTTTGATTTATTCTACTAATGTGTTTGTTCAATGTTGAGTATAAATGTTATAAGCCATAAGGATTGGAAGGCCCAAGCCCAATACGGAAGCCAAGGCCCAAGTCAAACAACTTAGTACACTCGACCCGCATATGTCAAGATGTTGCCGTTTTGAACAAAAACGCAACTCAGCAATCGGAAGGATCTAGAAGACCTTCGGGAACAACTTCACAATGAAGCTGCTGAGTAGTCTCGACAAAGCGTACAAGACAGCAGCTGGCAAAGGAAAACTTCCAGACAAAGTGTTTCCTCTTTTGGCAAAGTTCAGACGACACAGTATGCTGTCCAGTTGACTTTACCATAAAAGGAGAGACCATCTGCTTAGCTGACCGAGGACAGAAGATACACGATTGTGATTGGCCGAGAGCTCTGTGCAAGTCAGGATGACAACGACACATAGCCGTTTCCCTCCAATGGTTATTTCGAAATTCGAAATGACCGAATGACCAGACGTCTCTATAAATAGTGCCATCATAAGCTTCACAACAGACAGAACTTGATCAAGCCATTACGCTTACCAAATCTCTACAAGTTCTGCAAGCAAGAAGCAAAGCAAAATTCTTACACTACATTTTCATATCTGTGTAAAAGTCTAGAGTGATTGTAAATCGTCTAAAGTGTCTTAGCACATCTTTGTATTAGGACAAAAACACTTATCATTTCTAGAGATAGAAATGAGAGGCTGAGTACTCGGTTTTAAGTACTCAGCGGAGAGATTAGGATTGAGTAGAAGTATAGAGGAAGGTACTCTTGTCATACTCAATTGCTGATATTGTAAAAGGTTTGAGGCTCTACCTTTAAAGAGCTCAGTAGAGGATTCGAAATCTCGGACGTGTTCCGGGGACAGGACGTATGCTTAGAAGAAGCCAAACCTGGATAAATCTGCTGAGTGAAGTATTTCTAAACCTTTGACTCCTTATTTATATTGCTTGCTTAAACAATCAAAACTGACCAAGTCAAGAGGTCAAGTTGAGTTGTGCGCATTAAAACGTAAGAGCTCAGGAATAGACTCTAAGTGCTATCTCCTGACTCAAGCTAAGAAACTGACCTAGTCACCTGTTGACTAAGCCAGTATCTTGCTGTTTACTCAGCGCCGCTGTTCAAACCTTTTCTTTACTAAAAGAAGTCTGCCTAAATTGCGAAAAAGTTTAAATAGTTCCTAACCCCCCCTTGGAACTATACTTGCAACTAAATAAGGGACCAACAAGTGGTATCAGAGCCTAAAAGCTCACTGTAAAAGGTCTAACAACCTTGAGCTGATCCCTACCATGGGCGAAAACAGCACTCGGTTTCTCCCTGGAAACCAAACAACTCAAATACTGCCTGAGGGGCTGTCCATTACTAGGCCTCCCCTATTCTTCGGGTCAAACTATACCTTCTGGAAGAATAGGATGAAAAACTTCATTCAGGCTACAAACATGAGTGCCTGGCTATCTATAGTCCAAGGGCCGTTTGTACCTGTTGAGGTTGTGGCTGGCCAAACAGTTATAAAAGCTGAGGCCAAATGGACAAAGGATGATCTTAAGAAGCTTCAAAACCATGCTTCAGCTATCAATATGCTTCATTGTGCGCTCGATGCTGCAGAATATAATAAAATCTCAGGTTGTGAGTTGGCACAAGAGATCTGGAAGAAGCTGGAAGTCACCTACGAGGGAACAAACAAAGTAAAAGAATCCAAGGTGAATCAGCAGATGAGACTGTACGAGCTGTTTGAGATGAACAATGATGAGGGCATTTCAGACATGAACGCAAGGTTCACCAACATCATTAATGAGCTCAAGAGACTTGGGAAAATCTTCACTGAGGAAGAACAAGTCAAAAAGATACTCAGGAGTCTTCCAAAAGACTGGCAAGCAAAGAAGACAGCAGTTGAGGAAGCTCAGGATTTAACCACCTACAAATATGACGAACTCATCGGTTCATTGCTGACCCATGAGATATCCATGAAAAACTTTGAGGTGAAGGAAAAATCTGATGACAAGAAGCAGAAGTCACTTGTCATGAAGGCTGACTCCACTGACGGGAGTTCAACTGATGATGAGGAGATGGCCATGTTCACAAGAAAGATGAAGAGGCTGTTCAGGAAGAACGACAAATATTCTAAAAAGCCTTACAAAAAGTTTGATAAGTATAAGGCTGACTCAAGCGACAACAAATACAGAAAGGACAGCTCAAAGCCCATTACATACTTTGAGTGCCATCAAGCTGGCCATATTAAGTCAAACTGCCCCACGCTGAGGAAAGACAAGAAGAGTGGGAAGAAGGCAATGGTGGCTACCTGGAGTGACAGTGATGAATCTTCATCAATAGAAACTGAGGCCACCGAGTCAGCGAAGATATGCTTTATGGCTGACGAACTTACTGAGCCATGCGTCTCTGAGCATGCTGACCCATCCATCGCATCAGATGATGAAGAGCAATCAAATGAGGTAATTTCTCTTCCCCAGCTCAGAAATGATATGGTTAATGCCCTGAGTGATCTCTATACACTTGTTAAGAAGTGTAATAAAAAGGTTAGAGCACTCAGCAGGCGCTGTGACGAAGTAGAAGAGGTCAAACTGAGTGACCTCAGATACCTTCTTCAGGACAATTCGACTCTGCATGATAACATGAAGATCATGCATGAGTATGTGTCTGAAGTCCAGTCAGGTTTAAAGAAACTGAGGAAGGACGTCACAACCATCCAGAACCAACTAAAGGTTCCTAAGAAAAATAACATTCCTCTGAGAACTCAGTACCAAGGTACTCAGCAGAGATGGAATCCCCAGCGAAAAGTCCAGTGTGACTTTTGTGGGAAGTTAGGACACACTACTAAAGTGTGCTGGCACGCTGAGCACTGGGGTGCTGACAAGTCAGTAAAAAATCCTAAACAGAAGGTCAGTTGTGACTTCTGTGGAAAGAATGGCCATACTGTCCATGTATGTCGCCATAAAATAAAATATGATGCTATAGCTGTTGCACCTAACAAGTCAGGACCCAAAAAGAATTGGGTACCTAAAAGTAACTAGTTACAATGCAGGTAAGCCTGAGATGTACTGAGAAGTCAAAGATGTGGTATATTGACAGCGCATGCTCAAGGCATATGACGGGTGATGAAACTCAGTTCATCACGTTTGAACGTAAACGAGGAGGGAGTGTAAATTTTGGAGACAACAAGAAGGGTAAGATAGTAGGCTCAGAAACCATCGGAGGTAATCCTACTATTGAATCTGTCTCCCTAGTCAGCGGACTCAAATATAACTTACTCAGTGTAGCTCAGCTATATGACAATGGGAGAAAAGTTATATTTGATGCTACTGGATGTAAAATATACGAGGGTAAAACTAATGAGTTAATTTTAACTGCCCCTCGGATAGATAATGTCTTTATCCTAGACTTAGAGAAAAAGTTTTCAAAAACTGTGTGCTTAGTAACAAAGGAAGAAAATTCCTGGCTATGGCACAGGAGACTTGGTCATGTAAGCATGGACCTCCTGGCCAAACTAGCAAGAAAACAATTGGTTGAGGGACTGCCTGAACTTAAATTTCAAAAAAATCAATTATGCCACGCTTGCCAAGCTGGAAAACAAACCAAACAATCTTTTCACAGTAAAAACATTGTCTCAACTAAACGTCCATTAGAATTACTACACTTGGATCTCTTTGGTCCAGTCCAGCCGCTCAGTCTGGGTGGAAAAAGATTTTCCTTGGTCATTGTAGATGATTTCTCTCGGTATACGTGGGTTATCTTGCTGACCAGCAAGGATGAGACCTTTGAGACATTTGCAAATTTGGTTAGAAAAATTGAAAATGAAAAAGACCTAAAATTAGCTCATATCCGTAGTGATAACGGTGGAGAATTCAAAAACCAAAAGTTTATTGAATTCTGTGAAGCCAGCGGCATTGACCACAATTTTTCTGCTCCTAGAACACCTCAGCAAAATGGGGTTGTAGAAAGGAAGAACAAAACTCTGGTTGAAATAGCCAGGACAATGCTGGATGAGCATAGGCTTCCAAAGTATTTTTGGGGAGAGGCTGTTAACACAGCATGCTACATTCTTAATAGGGCTCTAGTTAGACCTATACTCAAGAAAACCCCCTATGAACTTTGGAAAGGACGAAATCCCAATATTGGATACTTTCGTGCCTTTGGCTGTAGATGTTTTATTTTAAATACCAAAGATAGCTTAGCAAAGTTTGATTCAAAAGCTGATGAAGCTATCTTTCTGGGCTACTCAACAAACAGCAAAGCATACAGAGTTTTTAATAAGCGAACTCAAGTTTTAGAAGAGTCAATACATGTAGAGTTCGATGAAACTGACCCTGCAGGTAGATACCAGCCGCTGACCGAAGATGATCCAAACTCAGTAACCATCGCTGACTCAGAACCAGCTACTGAGTCATTCACGAAAAGGCTGACCAAGAGTAAGAGTGAACCTAAGATTACTTTTACTGACCCATCTACTTCTGCAGAGATTGTTGAAACAGGAACATCACAAGACATGAATCTACCCAAAGAAATAAGGATTCCAAGAGGGCACTCCGAAAGTGCAATCCTTGATTCTGCTGGGAATACCCTGATGACGAGGAATCAACTCAGGAAGTACCTCAGCAATGTTGCTTTCGTCTCAGTATAAGAACCGAAGAATTTCGATGAAGCTGAGTACGATGAATTCTGGATGAATGCAATGTAAGAGGAGCTCGATCAATTTCGAAGAAATGATGTATGGGAGTTAGTGCCTCATCCAAAGAGTCAAAAGACCATCGGAACAAGATGGGTCTTTAGGAACAAGATGGACGAACAAGGAAACGTAGTCAGGAACAAAGCAAGGCTTGTAGCTCAGGGCTACAGTCAGCAAGAAGGTATAGACTACGGTGAGACCTTTGCCCCAGTGGCAAGGCTAGAGGCAATTAGAATATTATGTGCATATGCATCTTACATGAATTTTAAATTATTCCAAATGGATGTCAAAAGTGCATTTCTTAATGGAGTTATAAACGAGGAGGTTTATGTAAATCAACCTCCAGGTTTTGAGGACCCTAAGTTCCCAAACCATGTTTACAAACTCAAAAAGGCTCTGTACGGCCTCAAGCAAGCACCACGTGCTTGGTACGAGAGGCTGACCAGTTTCCTGCTGACTAGAAATTACGTCAGGGGGCAAAGCTGATACAACCTTATTCATTAAGAAAAAGGGTAAAGATACCCTGCTGGCCCAAATTTATGTTGATGATATAATATTTGGTGCAACTAACGAATCAATGTGCAAGGAGTTTAGCAAACAAATGCAGACTGAGTTTGAAATGTCTATGATGGGAGAACTCAACTTCTTCCTCGGTCTTCAAATTAAACAAGGAAAGAATGGCATCTTCATCAGTCAAGCCAAATATGCCAAGGAGATCTTAAAGAAATATGACTTGGAAAATTGCAAGCCAATATCCACTCCTATGGGCACTGACACTGTCCTCTGCGCTGATAAGAATGGTAAGTCAGTAGACAGCAAGTTATATCGAGGTATGATAGGCTCTCTACTTTACTTAACAGCCAGTAGACCGGACATTCAGTTTTCAGTATGCTACTGTGCTAGATATCAATCTAACCCTAAGGAATCTCATTACATTGCTGTAAAAAGAATCCTTAGATATTTGCAAAGCTCAGTGAACGTAGGTTTGTGGTATCCAAATACTTATGATTTTACACTTATCGGATACACTGACGCTGACTATGGACGAGATAAGCTGGAACGTAAAAGCACCTCTGGAGGATGCCACTTCTTAGGAAGCTGTCTTGTATCCTGGTTCAGCAAAAAGCAGGCGTCAGTAGCCTTGTCCACCACTGAAGCTGAGTACATTGCTGCTGGTCGTTATGTTGCTCAAGTCCTATGGATCAAGCAACAACTTGAAGATTATGGTGTTCAAACGAAGACAATTGAGGTCAAATGTGACAACAAAAGTGCAATTGATTTGTCCAAGAACCCAATTCAACACAGCAGAATGAAGCATGTCAGCATCAGACATCACTTTATTAGAGACCATGTACTCAAGGGTGAGATCAAGCTGACCTTTGTCCCAACGGATGAACAGCTTGCGGATATCTTCACGAAGCCACTGGCTCGTGAGCAGTTCAGCATACTGAGAGAAGCAATTGGTATGTTTAATCCTCTTCAGTGAATTCCTGTGCTAAATGAATATGAATGCTGAGTGAATTACATACTGAATGATTTATTGTTTGCTGAGTTACTCATCGGAACTGTCTGAATATACAATAACTGAGTAAAACTTGCATACTGAGTAAATTAATTTAGAACTTGAAGTTAACATCATCCATAAATACTGCACTGACCACTCAGAATATCAAACACTTGACATTCTAAATATTGAGTGATTAATCCGTTAGCATAAATGCAAAGCACGCGTATAGCCTAGGATGACGTATTCGTCGTAATGTGTCATGAATGCCAGGATCGTTGTCGGTACATGATCCCAAGGCAAAACTGACACATGGATTCGATTAAGATCCACACCGTTCAACTCGCCTATAAATTATGGGTATTTCCCCATCTTTTACTCTTTACGCTTAATCAATTCTTAAGGCAAAGAAATCACTTAGAGTTTCTCTTCTCTCAAATTCCTCTAATTCCTCCATCTTCGAAGAATGACTAAGTTATCTTTCAAAGTCTCCGGTGCCGGCCACCAAAAGTCCAGCTCCGATGAACCTTCACAAAACCCTTCTATGCCGAGCAAGGGTAAAACTGGCCAAACGTCTAGCAAAGAGAAAGCTGTTTAGATCAGGACCTACTCCAAGGTCTTCGACAATGTACGTGAATGGAAGGTAGAACCCTCCAGATGGGTTTCGGAGCACTTTGTACAGAACGAACAGCCATTTGCTGAGTGGATTTCCAAGAACGAATGGACTGGGCTGTTCTCGGTCAGGGATGAGACATATCCTGACCTAGTGAGGGAATTTTACCACAACCTCAAAGTTGCCAGTGACTCCGCCGACTACCTAAGCACTGAAGTAAAAGGGAAAACCATCTTCATCAACCCTCTGTACATAGGAAATCTTCTCCAGCTCAAAACTGAGGGAGTAAGGCTGAGGAAGTCAGGAGATCAGGACAAAACCAACTACGTCCATACCTTCTGCAAACCTGAGGGTCACTCAGGCGAGATCTCAACATCTTCAATGGGACAACACCAGAAGATGGCTCACTACCTGTTGAGCTATTTCATTTACCCAAAAATCAACTGTACTACATCCGCAACCAACTTTGAACAGTGCTTCATATGGCACATGCTGATGTACACCCCCATCAACATGCCGGTTTTCTTAGTTGCTGGGTTTCTACGCAGCACGGGTACGATGAGACTTGGGTCACTCATAACTCGAATTCTTCTTGACCACAAGATTGACCTCGAAGGTGAAGAATCCTTCAAAGGAACTGAAATCACAGCTGCCTCTCTGAGGGCACTAAAGTTTGGGCAGCCTTTGAAGAAAGGAAAAGCTGCTGCTGCTGCCGCTGGCCAAGCTGATCAGACTGAGGAGACTATTGCTGAGCCTAAGAAAGGGCGAAGAACTAAGGCCCCAGCTTCTCGCAAGAGAAAATCTGCTGAGACACCTAATGTTGTGTCTCCAGCAAAGAGGCAGAGGTCAGCTGGAAAGTCAGCTGAGAAGAGAAGCAGGCAAGATGAGCCTGACACTGAGGAAGCTGCTGAGCTACCTCAGAAGAAGCAGAAGTCTTCAACACTGGCACCTCTCGACGTCATACCGACAGATTTTATTGTACCGGGTGATTCTCATTTCACTCAATGCCAATGTACTGATGCTGAGGAACCTGAGGTCCAGTTAGATGACCACTTCATCTCCCAAGTTGAGGAAGAACTTGATGGAGATAATACTAAGGAGGAAGAAGAAGACGATAAAACCAGCGGTCAGGATGACGCTGAGGAGTCTGAAGAGTATGACAGCGAAATCGAGGTTGAAAATGCCAACACTGGGTTAGCAGGTGGAGCTGTGCAGACTGACATTGAGTTGGCTGCGGGAGTTGAACAAGTTGAAGAGCAAGCTGATCAGACTCATACTGAGCAACAGGAATCCTCTCCTACTCATTCAAAAGAAGAAGATGCTCCTACTTTCACTCCACCACGTAGAAGGTGAAAGTTGGTTAAAGCAAGTGAGAAGCTCGTCAGTGAACCTCCTGTGTAACTACCGACTCTTCCTGACCTTGTTCTTTCAAAGACAACAAAGGACCCTTCTACTGTTCAACTAAAGTTTTTCAAACGGCCATCAACTTCCTCTACTACAACGCCATTGGAAAAACAAGCCTCTGTTTCTTCTCAACAGGAATATGCCGACCATAACACTTCAACCACGTCAACTAGTCAGGTTGAACCGACCACTGCTCATGCTGTCTCCTCAAGCATGGTGCTGACTCCTCATCCTTCTGCCGTCAGCACAGACAGTGTTCGGGTTATGACTTCCATCACCAACCTCTCTGCTGATCAATCAACCTTACCTCCAACTCAAGTGCAGATTGAACCAAGTCATCCAGTCACTGACTAGGGTACTCCTTTCACTCCACTTTCTTCTGGTCATACTGATGTACATCGGGATGCCACTGAGTCCGGGTATAAGCTCGTTGACTCAGTGCAAGCACTCATCCACAATCTTCAACATTCCGCTTCGCCTGCTGCTGGATCTTCAATTCCTGAGACAACTCAGCTCTCCCAGGTCACTCTACTTCTCAACGAAGTCAAGGGACTCAAGGATCTGCTGAATGTAGTCTTGTCATTCCAAGCCCAGCAAGCTAAGCAGGATTCACTTGCCAAGTTGGCAGAGATACAGCTGTCAACAATTCAACATCTGAACTCTCTCCATCAGTAAGTTCAGAAGTTATCTGCTGTGAACACTGACTACGCCACTTCCTCAGAACTCAAGATGCTTTTTGCTCAGCTTCATACTGAGCAACTTAAGACAAATGAGCAAATGGTGTCCTATAGTCAGTGCTCAGTCGGGCAAATCGGTGAGGCCATCCGGCTACTTAACCTCAACAAATAAGAGATGGATACTGACGCGTTGAAACAGAATGAGTTGATATCTCTTGCACAGCAATCCTTCAATCACATCCGTCATAATAATATCCAGCGTCATCATTATGACTCAGCTGTCTTGAAAACTTTCCACCAAGTCTTTGCTGGTCTCTCTGAAGCTCTCATCTGGCAAGCCAAAGCTCAAGCTTTCAATGTAAATATGCTCAGTGCTGCTGATCTTCATATACCAGTAGAAGTATCAGCTGATGGAGTTGCCATTTTTGATGGCGTAAACGAAAGTGCTGACAAACTAAAAGAGCTTTCACAAGAACTTTCTCGTGCTGTCTTAACCGATGCGTTCAAGCTCCCTGAAGTTGACAAAACGGGGGAGAAAGCGCAAGCTACCAGAGCTCAGCATGAGCGACGTCAGTACGAGCGAAGTCAGTCACAGGGCAAGAAAAAGAAATAGATAGGCTAGGTCTTAACATTTGTAATCTATGTGCTATGTTTATTTCTTTTGCTGTGTAACTGCTGACTTCTTTCTACTTATATATCATACTTACTTTTCTTATTCAAATACTGAGTTATGATATATGCTAATAAGTACTGAGTTATTATGTATCTTCATTTATATCAGCTTTGTTTAACACTTATAATATTTGACTAAATGATATGCTGATAACATGTTTGACATGAACCTATACACTTATGAAATATTCTGATAAGAACTCATTGAACAACAAATTACTCAGCGCGCTCTATATGTCTAAAATCTTCCGCCTAACACTGAGTAAATAGAATATGTGATATAACTGACCTATATCTGAAAACTGACCTTAGACTTACTCATTTAAATCCTTAAATGTCTTAAGAAAAATTAAGTCAGTAGCTCAACCCTTACGGGGGAGTTTGCTTAATTATACTAGGTCAACTATCATGGGGGAGCTCATACTGAGTTCCTTGCTGAACAGTTTTGCCAACATCAAAATGGGGGAGTTTGTTGAAACACCTTTCCACATAATTTTGATTTGACATAATTGTTTAAGTATAAATTAAAATACATATTCTAAACACACTAAGTTTAAATGCTTTGATTTATTCTACTAATGTGTTTGTTCAATGTTGAGTATAAATGTTATAAGCCATAAGGATTGGAAGGCCCAAGCCCAATACGGAAGCCAAGGCCCAAGTCAAACAACTCAGTACACTCGGCCCGCGTATGTCAAGATGTTGCCGTTTTGAACAAAAACGCAACTCAGCAATCGGAAGGATCTAGAAGACCTTCGGGAACAACTTCACAATGAAGCTGCTGAGTAGTCTCGACAAAGCGTACAAGACAGCAGCTGGCAAAGGAAAACTTCCAGACAAAGTGTTTCCTCTTTTGGCAAAGTTCAGACGACATAGTATGCTGTCCAGTTGACTTTACCATAAAAGGAGAGACCATCTGCTGAGCTGACCGAGGACAGAAGATACACGATTGTGATTGGCCGAGAGCTCTGTGCAAGTCAGGATGACAACGACACATAGCCGTTTCCTTCCAACGGTTATTTCGAAATTCAAAATGACCGAATGACCAGACGTCTCTATAAATAGTGCCATCACAAGCTTCACAACAGACAGAACTTGATCAAGCCATTACGCTGACCAAATCTCTACAAGTTCTGCAAGCAAGAAGCAAAGCAAAATTCTTACACTACATTTTCATATCTGTGTAAAAGTCTAGAGTGATTGTAAATCGTCTAAAGTGTCTTAGCACATCTTTGTATTAGGACAAAAACACTTATCATTTCTAGAGATAGAAAGGAGAGGCTGAGTACTCGGTTTTAAGTACTCAGCGGAGAGATTAGGATTGAGTAGAAGTATAGAGGAAGGTACTCTTGTCATACTCAATTGCTGATATTGTAAAAGGTTTGAGGCTCTACCTTTAAAGAGCTTAGTAGAGGATTCGAAATCTCGGACGTGTTCCGGGGACAGGACGTAGGCTTAGAAGAAGCCGAACCTGGATAAATCTGCTGAGTGAAGTATTTCTAAACCTTTGACTCCTTATTTATATTGCTTGCATAAACAATCAAAAATGACCAAGTCAAGAGGTCAAGTTGAGTTGTGCGCATTAAAACGTAAAAGCTCAGGAATAGACTCTAAGTGCTATCTCCTGACTCAAGCTAAGAAACTGACCTAGTCACCTGTTGACTAAGCCAGTATCTTGTTGTTTACTCAGCGCCGCTGTTCAAACCTTTTCTTTACTAAAAGAAGTCTGCCTAAATTGCGAAAAAGTTTAAATAGTTCCTAACCCCCCCTTGGAACTATACTTGCAACTAAATAAAGGACCAACAAGATGTCTATTAGGGTCAAGTATGAACCCATCACTCAACTACTCGATGGAAATAATTACCATTCCTGGAGCAGAGAATTCAACTGAGTTGTGTGAAGTACAATATGGATTTTATAGACGGTTCTTTGGAGATTCCATCGCTCAAAGATCCAAACTTTGCTCCTTGGGAACGTTACAATACCATGACCTTCTCCTAGTAGTGTAGGTCAATTGTTTTTTCTACTTCACATAGTATCCATTGGTTCGAAAACTCCTTTGATGCTTAAGAAAATCTACATAAACATTTTGCACATGGAGATTATTTTAAGATCTCCAAACTATAGGAAGAGTTATTCTCTTTCAAGAAGGGGACTTTGTTTGTCACCGAATATTACACAAAAAATGACTATTTAGGAAGAATTAGTTAACTATAGGCCTTTATTTATTTGTAATTGTCAACCTCCTTGTAAGTGTGCACTTTTTTTTTTTTATCAAAAGCTAAGGCTTATCGAGAGGAGGATTTTGTAATCCATTTCTTGAAGGGATTAAATATTAAATATGTCAATGCACATTCATAAATCTTCATGATGAACCCTTGCCTAGCATAACTGTTGAAACACCTTTCCACATAATTTTGATTTGACAAAATTGTTTAAGTATAATTGAAATACATATTCTAAACACACTAAGTTTAAATGCTTTGATTTATTCTACTAATGTGTTTGTTCAATGTTGAGTTAAATTGCTTATAAGACACAAGAATTAAAAGGCCCAAGCCCAATACAAGTGTCAAAGCCCAAGTCAAACAACTCAGTACAACTCGGCCCGCGTTAGCCAAAACGATGTCGCTGTGTACAAAACGCAACTCAGCAATCGAAGGATCTGGAAGACCTTCGGGAACAACTTCAAGAGGAAGCTGCTGAGTAGATTCGACAAATGTACAAGACAGCAGCTGGCTAAGGAAAACTTCCAGACAAAGTATTTCCACTTTTGGTAAAGTTCAGATGACACAGTATGCTGTCCAATTGACTTTACCATAAGTAGTGAGACATTCTGCTGAGCTGACCGAGGACAGAAGATACACAAATCTGATTGGCCGAGAGCTCTGAGCAAGTCAGGATGACAACGACAGGAAGCCGTTTCCCTCCAACGGTTATTTCGAAATTCGAAATGACCGATGCCCAGATGTTTCTATAAATAGAGTGCCATCAGAAGCTTCAACACTTACAGAACTTGATCAAGCCATTACGCTGACCAAATCTCTACGCAAAGTTCTGCAAGCAAAAAGCAAAGCAATCTTACACTACATTCAATATCTTTTGTGTAAAAGTCTAGAGTGATTATTTAATCATCTAAGGTGTCTTAGCAAATCATTGTTTAGGACAAACACTTATCATTTCTAGAGATTAGAAAGGAGAGGCTGAGTACTCGGTTATAGTACTCAGCAAGAGATTAGGATTGAGTAGAGGTATAGAGGAAGGTACTCTTGTTATACTCAGTTGCTAAGATTGTAAAAGGTTTGAGGCTCTACCTTTAAAGAGCTCAGTAGAGGATTTGAAATCTCGGAACGTGTTCCGGGGATAAGACGTAGGCTTAGAAGAAGCCGAACCTGGATAAATCTGCTGAGTAACGTATTTCTTACCTTAAACTCCTTATATATATTGCTTGCTTAAATAACCAAAACTGACCAAGTAAAAAAGGTCAAGCTGAGTTGTGCGCATCAAACATCTGAGCTCAGGAATAGACTTTAAGTGCTATCTCCTGACTCAAGTCAAGAAACTGACCTAGTCACCAGTTGACTAAGCCAATATCTTACTGATCACTCAGCGCCGCTATTAAAACCTTTTCTCTTAAGAAAAGAAGTTTGCCCAAACTTAAGAAAAAAGTTTAAATAGTTCCTAACCCCCCCTTGGAACTATACTTGCACTGTTATAAGGGACCAACAAGTGGTATCAGAGCCTAAAAGCTCTCTGTAAAAGGTCTAACAACCTTAAGCTGATCCCTACCATGGGCGAAAACAGTACTCGGTTTCTCCCAGGAAACCAAACAACTCAGATACTGCCTGAGGGGCTGTCCATCACTCAGCCTCCCCTATTCTTCGGGTCTAACTATACCTTCTAGAAGAATAGGATGAAAAATTTCATTCAGGCTACAAATATGAGTGCCTGGCTATCTATAGTTCAAGGCCTATTTGTACCTGTCGAAGTTGTGACTGGCCAAACAATTGTAAAAGCTGAGGCCAAATGGACAGAGGATGATCTTAAGAAGCTTCAAAATCACGCTTCGGCTATCAATATGCTTCATTGTGCGCTCGATGCTGCAGAATATAATAAAATCTCAGGTTGTGAGTCGGCGCAAGAGATCTGGAAAAAGCTGGAAGTCACCTACGAGTGAACCAATAAAGTAAAGGAGTCCAAGGTGAATCAGCAGATGAGACTGTACGAGCTGTTCGAGATGAACAATGATGAGGGCATCTCAGACATGAATGCAAGGTTTACCAACATCATTAATGAGCTCAAGAGACTTGGGAAAATCTTCACTGAGGAAGAACAAGTCAAAAAGATACTCAGGAGTCTTCCTAAAGACTGGCAAGCAAAGAAGACAGCTGTTGAGGAAGCTCAGGATTTAACCACCTACAAATATGACGAACTCATCGGCTCGTTGCTGACCCATGAGATATCTATGAAAAACTTCGAGGTGAAGGAAAAATCTGAAGACAAGAAGCAGAAATCTCTTGTCATGAAAGCTGACTCCACTGACGGGAGCTCAACTGATGATGAGGAGATGGCTATGTTCACAAGGAAGATGAAAAGGCTGTTCAGGAAGAATGACAAATATTCTAAGAAGCCTTACAGAAAGTTTGATAAGTATAAGGCTGACTCAAGCGACAGCAAATACAAAAAGGACAGCTCAAAGCCCATTACATGCTTTGAGTGCCATCAAACCGGCCATATTAAGTCAAGCTGCCCCACACTGAGGAAAGACAAGAAGAGCGGCAAAAAGGCAATGGTGGCTACATGGAGCGACAGTGATGAGTCTTCATCTACAGAAACTGAGGCCACCGAGTCAGCAAAGATATGCTTCATGGCTGACGAACTTGCTGAGCCGTGCGGTTCTGAGCATGCTGACCTATCCATCGCATCAGATGACGAGGAGCAATCAAATGAGGTAATTACTCTTCCCCAGCTCAGAAACGATATGGTTAATTCCCTGAGTGATCTCTACACACTTGTCAAGAAGTGTAATAAGAAAGTTAGAGCACTCAGCAGGCGCTGTGACGAAGTGGAAGAGGTCAAACTGAGTGACCTCAGATTCTTTCTTCAGGACAATTCAACTCTGCATGATAACATGAAGATCATACATGAGTCTGTCTCTGAAGTTCAATCAGTTTCAAAGAAACTGAGAAAGGACGCCACAACTATCCAGAACCAACTAATGGTTCCAAATAAAAGAAACATTCCTCTGAGAACTCAGTACCAAGGTACTCAGCAGAGATGGAATCCCCAGCGAAAAGTCCAGTGTGACTTTTGTGGGAAGAAAGGACACACCACTAAGGTGTGCTGGCATGCTCAACACTGGGGTGCTGACAAGTCAGTGAAATATCCTAAACAGAAGGTCAGCTGTGACTTATGTGGAAAGGATGGCCATACTGTCCATGTATGTCGCCATAAAATAAAATATGATGCTTTACCTGTTGCACCTAACAAGCAAGGACCCAAAAAGAATTGGGTACCTAAAAGTAACTAGTTACAATGCAGGTAAGCCTGAGATGTGCCGAGAAGTCAAAGATGTGGTATATTGACAGCGCATGCTCGAGGCATATCACTGGTGATGAAACTCAGTTCATCACGTTTGAGCGTAAACGAGGAGGAAGTGTAAGTTTTGGAGACAACAAGAAGGGTAAGATAGTAGGGTCAGGAACCATTGGAGGCAATCCTACTATTGAATCTGTCTCCCTAGTCAGCGGACTCAAATATAACTTACTCAGCGTAGCTCAGCTATGTGACAATGGGAGAAAAGTTATATTTGATGCTACTGGATGTAAAATATACAAGGGTAAAACATATGAGTTAATCTTAACTGCCCCTCGCATAGATAATGTCTTTATGCTAGACTTAGAGAAAAAGTTTTCAAAAACTGTGTGCTTAGTAACAAAGGAAGAGAATTCCTAGCTATGGCACAGGAGACTTGGTCATGTAAGCATGGACCTCCTGGCCAAACTAGCAAGAAAGCAATTGGTTGAGGGACTGCCTGAACTTAAATTTGAAAAAGATCAATTATGCCACGCTTGCCAAGCTGGAAAACAAACCAAACAATCTTTTCACAACAAAAATATTGTCTCAACTAAGCGTCCGTTAGAGTTACTACACTTGGATCTCTTCGGTCCAGTCCAGCCGCTGAGTCTGGGTGGAAGAAGATTTTCCTTGGTCATTGTAGATGACTTCTCTCGGTACACGTGGGTCATCTTGCTGACCAGCAAGGATGAGACCTTTGAGACATTTTCAAATTTGGTTAGAAAAATTGAAAATGATAAAGACCTAAAATTAGCTCACATCCGTAGCGATAATGGTGGAGAATTCAAAAACCAAAAGTTTGTTGAATTCTGTGAAGCCAGCGACATTGACCACAATTTTTCTGCTCCTAGAACACCTCAACAAAATGGGGTTGTTGAAAGGAAGAATAGAACTCTGGTTGAAATAGCCAGGACAATGCTGGATGAGCATAGGCTTCCAAAGTATTTTTGGGGAGAGGTTGTTAACACAGCGTGCTATATTCTTAATAGGGCTCTAGTTAGACCTATATTAAAGAAAACCCCCTATGAACTTTGGAAAGGACGAAAGCCCAACATTGGATACTTTCGTGCCTTTGGCTGTAAATGTTTTATTTTAAATACCAAAGATAGCTTAGCAAAGTTTGACTCAAAAGCTGATGAGGCTATCTTTTTGGGCTACTCAACAAACAGCAAAACATACAGAGTTTTTTATAAGCGAACTCAAGTTCTAGAAGAGTCAGTACATGTGGAGTTCGACGAAACTAACCCTGTAGGTAGATACCAGCCGCTGACCGAAGATGATCCACACTCAGTAACCGCTGACCAAGAACAAGCTACTGAGTCATTCATGAAAAGGCTGACCAAGAGTAAGAGTGAACCTAAGATTACTTTTACTGACCCATCTACTTCTGCAGAGATTGTTGAAACACAGACAACACAAGACATAAATCTACCTAAAGAGATAAGGATTCCAAGAGGGCACTCAGAAAGTGCAATCCTTGATTCTGCTGGGAATACCCTGATGACAAGGAATCAACTCAGGAAGTACCTCAGCAATGTAGCCTTCGTCTCAGTACAGGAACCTAAGAACTTCGCTGATGCTGAGGAAGATGAATTCTGGATGAACGCAATGCAAGAGGAACTCGATCAATTCAGAAGAAACGATGTATGGGAGCTAGTGCCTCATCCAAAGAGTCAAAAGACCATTGGAACAAGATGGGTCTTCAGGAACAAGATGGATAAACAAGGGAATGTAGTCAGGAACAAAGCAATACTTGTAGCTCAGGGCTACAGTCAGCAAGAAGGTATTGACTACGGTGAGACCTTTGCCCCAGTGGCAAGGCTAGAAGCTATTAGAATCTTATGTGCATATGCATCTCACATGAACTTTAAATTATTCCAAATGGATGTCAAAAGTGAATTTCTTAATGGAGTTATAAACGATGAGGTTTATGTTAATCAACCTCCAGGCTTAGAGGACCCTAAATTCCCAAACCACGTTTACAAACTCAAAAAGGCTCTGTACGGCCTCAAATAAGCACCACGTGCTTGGTATGAGAGGCTGACCAGTTTCCTGCTGACTAGAAATTACGTCAGGGCCAAAGCTGATACAACCTTATTCATTAAGAAAAAGGGTAAAGATACCCTGTTGGCCCAAATTTATGTTGATGATATAATATTTGGTGCAACTAACGAATCAATGTGCAAGGAGTTTAGCAAACAAATGCAGACTGAGTTTGAAATGTCCATGATGGGAGAACTCAACTTCTTCCTCGGTCTTCAAATTAAACAAGGAAAGAATGGCATCTTCATCAGTCAAGCCAAATATGCCAAGGAGATATTAAAGAAATATGACTTGGAAAATTGCAAGCCAATATCCACTCCTATGGGCACTGACACTGTCCTCTGCATTGACCAGAATGGTAAGTCAGTAGACAGCAAATTATATCGAGGTATGATAGGCTCTCTACTTTACTTAACATCCAGTAGACCGGACATTCAGTTTTCAGTATGCTACTGTGCTAGATATCAATCTAACCCTAAGGAATCTCATTACATTGCTGTAAAAAGAATCCTTAGATATTTGCAAAGCTCAGTGAACGCAGGTTTATGGTATCCCAATACTCATGATTTCACACTCATCGGATACACTGACGCTGACTCTGCCAGTGATTTACCTAGGGATGCCACGTCGCCCGCTATTGGACAAGTTCGCTGTGTTTTCTAATCGACGTAAACGTGGATCTAAATCTTTCACCCCCCCGGAAGTAGTTTATCACAAAATGGATGGGATAAGCTGGAACGTAAAAGCACCTCTGGAGGATGTCACTTCTTAGGAAGCTGTCTTGTATCCTGGTTCAGCAAAAAGCAGGCGTCACTAGCCTTGTCTACCACTGAAGCTGAGTACATTGCTGCTGGTCATTGTGTTGCTCAAGTCCTATGGATTAAGCAACATCTTGAAGACTATGGTGTTCAAACAAAGACAATTGAAGTCAAATGTGACAACAAAAGTGCAATTGATCTTTCAAAGAGCCCAATTCAACACAGCAGAATGAAGCATGTCAGCATCAGACATCACTTCATTAGAGACCATGTACTCAAAGGTGAGATAAAGCTGACCTTTGTCCCAATGGACGAGCAGCTTGCAGATATCTTCACGAAGCCACTGGCCCGTGAGCAGTTCAGCATACTGAGAGAAGCTGTTGGTATGTTTAATCTTCTTCAGTAAATTCATGAACTAAATGAATATGCATGCTGAGTGAATTACTATGCTAAATGATTGTTTTTGTTGTGTGTTCATTGAAATTAATTGAACAGCAAATACTGAGTAAACCTGCACACTGAGTAAGTTAGTTTTAAACTTAGAAATCATCCGTTCATGCAATACTGACCACTCAGAATATCAAACGCTTAGTATTCTAAATGCTGAGTGTTAGATCCGTTAGAATAAATGCAATAGCACGCGTATAGCCTCTAGGATGACGTATACGCCGTATGTGTTATAAATGCCAAGATCTTTGTCGGTTGACAATCCCAAGGAAAAACTGACACATGGATTCGATAAAATCCACACCACACCTCACCTCTATAAATAATGGGTAATTCCCCATTTTTTATTCTTTACGATTATCGAATCACTAAGGCAAAGAAAGCTTTCTCACCAAACACTCTCTCTCTCTAAGATTTCCATACCTTCTTCTCCAAAACTATGACTAAAGTTACCTTCAACATCTCCGGTGCTAGCCACTCTAAGCCCAGCTCCGATGAAACTTCCAGGCAAACCTCTGTGCCGGAATCCACCAGGGTCACCTCGCCGAGCAAAGGAAAAACTGGCCAAACCTCCTCTGGTAAGGGAAAGCTTGAAAAAGTCAGGACCTACTCAAAGGTCTTCGAAAACGTCTGAGAATGGAAGGTTGAACCTTCAAGATGGGTATCTGAAGCTTTCGTCCAATCCGAACAACCTTTCTGTGAGTGGATTTCCCAAAATGGATGGACTGACCTATTTTCAATTAGGGATCACACCTATCCTGACCTGGTAAAGGAGTTTGACCACAACCTTCGCATTGCCAATGATAACCAGGACTACCTGGTAACCGTGGTGAAAAAGAAAACCATCTTCATCAACCCTCTCTACCTAGGGAATTTGCTCAAGTTAAAAACTGAGGGAGCAAGGCTAAGGAGATCTGGAGATCAGGATGGTACTGGGTACGAGGTCAACTTCTACAAACCTGAGGGCCACTCAGGAGAAGTCTCATCTTCATCTATGGGTCAGCACCAGAAGATGGCTCATTATCTACTGAGTTACTTTATCTATCCGAAGATCAACTGCACTACCTCAGCAACGAACTTCGAACAATGCTTTATCTGGCATATGCTGACGTACAAACCGATCAACATGTCAGTATTCCTTATCGCTGGCTTCCAACCAGTATTGGCACGCTGAGGCTAGGATCACTCATCACTAGGATCCTCATTGATCATCAGGTAGACCTGACAGATGAAGAAACAGCTAGAGGATCTGAGATCACAGCGGCTTCGCTGAGAGCGTTGAAGTTCGGTCAGCCTTTGAAGAAAGGTAAAGCTGCTGCTGAGGGAACTGCTGTCCCACAGAAAGGAAGAAGGACTAAGGCCCCAGCTTCCCGGAAAAGAAAAGCTGTTGGGACTCCTTCAAAAGATGCTGAGTCTCCAGCTAAGAGGCAGAAGTCAGCTGCTAAGTCAGCTGAGAAAAGGAGCAGGCAAGATGAGCCTGAAACTGAGGACACCAATGATCAATCTCAAAAGAAGCAAAAGTCTTCTGCACTGACTCCCCTCGACGCTATGCCTACTAACATAGTTGTGCCTGGTGACACTCACTTCACCCAATGTCAAGGAAATGAGGCTGAGTATGAAGAAGAAGAAGTGCAACTGGACGATCAGTTCATCTCCCAAGTAGAGGAAGAACTAGATGGTGATAGTTCAGAAGAAGACGAAGAAGACGAAACCAGCGGTCAGGATGACGCTGAGGACAATGAGGAGACAACCAGTGAGGTTACAGCTGAGCACGCCAATACTGGGTTGGCTGCTGGAGAAGAGCAAGAACTTGACCAACACAACATTGATCAAGTCCAAGAGCAAACTGATCTCCCTCATCATGATCAGGAAGAAACTTCTCCTTCTCACTCAGGAGAGTCTATTCAAGCTGACAATCCTCCTACTCCTCCTCGAAGAAGAAAACTCATCAAGGCAAGTCAGAAAGAAGTCAGTGAGAATCCCGTTGAACTATCAACTTTTCCTACCTTTGCCGTTCAACAACCAACGAAAGACCCTTCTGCCCTAAAACTCAAATTTGTTGGTAGAAAGCCTGCGGCATCCATCGAAAAGCAAGCCTCTGTTTTTTCTCAACAGGAACATGCCGACTTAAGTGCTTCCGCAAACTCAACCAGTCAAGTTGAGCCGATTACTGTAAATGCTATTATTCCAAGCATGGTGCTGACTCCAAACATATCCGCCCCCGTCAGCACTGACAGTATTCGCGTTGCTACTTCTCCAACTCATCTATCTGCCGATGCCTCAGTTCTACCAGAATCTCAAGTGCAGATTGGAACAACACTTCCAGTCACTGACCATGTCATTCCCTTGACTCCTCTTCCTACCGGTCACACTGATGTCACTGAAGGCTCTCAAAGCTATCTGAATGCCACTGAGTCCGGCAAAAGGATAATTGACTCAGTGCAAGCATTGATCAAAGACCTTTAACAATCCACTCCTCCTGCTGTTGGGTCTTCATCTATTGAGACTACTCAGCTTTCCCAGGTCACTCAGCTTCTCAACGAAGTTAAGGGATTCAAGGACTTGCTGAACGTCATCATCACTTATCAAACACAGCAAGCTAAGCAGGACGCCATCGCCAAGATGGCTGAGATCCAGCTGACAACCGTTCAACACTTGAATTCTCTACAACAACAGGTTCAAAACTTGTCAGCTGCGAACCAAGGCTATGCAACCTCTGCTGAGGTCAAGATGCTTTTTGCTCAGCTTCACACCGAGCAACTCAAGACCAATGAGCAAATGGTCTCTTACTCTCAGTACTCAGTGGAGCAAATTGGTGAAGCTGTTCGATTGCTCAATCTGAACAAGCAGAAGATGGACACTGACCAAATGAAACAGAACGAGATGATGTCTATCACAAGACAAACCTTCAATCACATCCGTCACACAAATATCCAGCGTCGGTACTTTGACACTTACTTACTCAAAACCTTTCATCAAGTCATTGCTGGACTGACTGATGCACTTATATGGATTGGTAAGTCTGAAGCTTTCATCGTCAGTATGATCAGTGCTGCCAACCTCAATATACCTGATGAAGTCTCCAATCAGGGTGTTGCCATTTTTGATGGTGTAAATGAAAGCGCTGACCGCCTTAAAGCGCTGTCCAACGAACTGACCAGGGCTGTCTTAATCGACAGCTTTAGGATTCCTCCTCCCGATGCTGACAAAATGGGGGAGAAAGAACAAGCGAGAACACCAGCAAGACTAAGTCAGATGTAATCTATATGTCTTATCTTGAAGTTTTGTTTGTAAACACTGACTACCGATAATCAATATATCATACCTGCATCTTTCATTCTATTCCTAAGTTATGATATATGTTGCTGTGTACTGAGTCATTATGTATCTTCAATTAAAACTGATAACATGTTTGACATTGACTTATATGCCTATATAACATTGTCTTATAGAACTCATTGAACAACAAATTACTCAGCGCACTCTAAATGATTAAACCTTTCGCTTAATACTGAGTAAATAGAATATGTTACATAAGCTGACCTATATCTGAAAACTGACCTTAGACTTACTCAATTAAACCTTTAAATGCTTAGAGTAAAACTAAGTCAGTAGCTCAACCCTTACGGGGGAGTTTGCTAAGTTATAATAGGTCAACTATCATGGGGGAGCTCAATACTGAGTTCCTCGCTGAATAGTTTTGCCAACATCAAAATGGGGGAGTTTGTTGAAACACCTTTCCACATAATTTTGATTTGACAAAATTGTTTAAGTATAATTGAAATACATATTCTAAACACACTAAGTTTAAATGCTTTGATTTATTCTACTAATGTGTTTGTTCAATGTTGAGTTAAATTGCTTATAAGACACAAGAATTAAAAGGCCCAAGCCCAATACAAGTGTCAAAGCCCAAGTCAAACAACTCAGTACAACTCGGCCCGCGTTAGCCAAAACGATGTCGCTGTGTACAAAACGCAACTCAGCAATCGAAGGATCTGGAAGACCTTCGGGAACAACTTCAAGAGGAAGCTGCTGAGTAGATTCGACAAACGCACAAGACAGCAGCTGGCTAAGGAAAACTTCCAGACAAAGTATTTCCACTTTGGGTAAAGTTCAGACGACATAGTATGCTGTCCAGTTGACTTTACCATAAGTAGTGAGACATTCTGCTGAGCTGACCGATGATAGAAAATACACAAATCTGATTGGCCGAGAGCTCTGAGCAAGTCAGGATGACAACGACAGGAAGCCGTTTCCCTCCAACGGTTATTTTGAAATTTGAAATGACCGATGCCCAGACGTCTCTATAAATAGAGTGCCATCAGAAGCTTCAATACTTACAGAACTTGATCAAGCCATTACGTTGAACAAATCTCTACGCAAAGTTCTGCAAGCAAAAAGCAAAGCAATCTTACACTACATTCAATATCTTTTGTGTAAAAGTCTAGAGTGATTATTTAATCATCTAATGTGTCTTAGCAAATCATTGTTTAGGACAAACACTTATCATTTCTAGAGATTAGAAAGGAGAGGCTGAGTACTCGGTTATAGTACTCAGCAAGAGATTAGGATTGAGTAGAGGTATAGAGGAAGGTACTCTTGTTATACTCAGTTGCTAAGATTGTAAAAGGTTTGAGGCTCTACCTTTAAAGAGCTCAGCAGAGGATTTGAAATCTCGGAACGTGTTCCGGGGACAGGACGTAGGCTTAGAAGAAGCCGAACCTGGATAAATCTACTGAGTAACGTATTTCTTACCTTAAACTCCTTATATATATTGCTTGCTTAAATAACCAAAACTGACCAAGTAAAAAAGGTCAAGCTGAGTTGTGCGCATCGAACATCTGAGCTCAGGAATAGACTTTAAGTGCTATCTCCTGACTCAAGTCAAGAAACTGACCTAGTCACCAGTTGACTAAGCCAGTATCTTACTGATCACTCAGCGCCGCTGTTAAAACCTTTTCTCTTAAGAAAAGAAGTTTGCCCAAACTTAAGAAAAAAGTTTAAATAGTTCCTAACCCCCCCCCTTTGGAACTATACTTGCACTGTTATAAGGGACCAACAATAACCACTGTTTTATCTTTTATTTCACAACAACAAAGGCAGAGCTGAGGAACTAATGTTTTTATTGAATCTTCTCTAAATTTAGCTAAAATGCAACATTATGATAGTAAGAAAAAAAGGGTCTTAAATTTAGTCATTGTGACAAGCCTGGTCATATTGTTGACTAGTGCTTACTGGATAAACACAATCCCTACTCTGTTTCTTTCTAATTCAGCTCATTTTCAATTGTTATATGATAAATGATGCGATAATTTTAGTACAAATTTTCGATTACAGTATAATAAAAAGTATCGATCCACAGGGAGTTTAGAAGGGTATTTGAATTCTATTTTGCTCAGATTTAAGAGATAAGAGTAACCAAGTAATGTTTATAAAAGTTTGTGATGTGAAATAGACTGAACACAATAAAACAGTAGAAATAGCAAAGCTAAAAACGGAATACTACTTTGGTAAAACGCATGGGACAAACTTGCACAATTAGGACATAGATATAGCAATACAACTTAGAGGGGTATTATTTTAGCACATAAGCAAGGTATTCGAACATCATTATTTCCACATTTCCATGGTCAAAGAAGTTCATGTTATATTTAAGCCACATCTTTATCAACCTAAACATTTAACTGATTAACATGGCACAACGAAAAATTTAATAGATAATCTCTTACTCTATTCATGACCTATCTAGCTTAAGATTAGCATCTCTGCCTAATCTTTTACTAAACACCCTAAGTTCAGGTTCAGATTAAGTTATCTTTCTCTCGAACAGATTTCTTAAGAACAAACAACATCAATGACCTATTAATGTTACGTTAAGCACAACTTAAAGGTACTTAAAAGAATGAATACCCCCTTATATGAGTTTCAATTGGTTTCATAAGATAAACTAGTTGAAATTCATTAGAAATTCAACTGAAATATATTGAAACTTAAGTAAAACTTGATGAAAATTTTGTGTTTATTTTTTAGAATAGTGTCACACGAGCATTAGTAAGTTTCACATAATTCTCACGAAGTTTCATAAAATGTGAAACTGGTTGAACTCAATTGAAACATGTTGAAACTCAAATGAAACATTTGTGTTAATGTTTCAGACTACGTTCAATCAGTTTTACATGAGTTTAAATTAATTTCATAAAAGGACAAACTGATTGAAAATAATAAGAAATTCAGTTAAAACTTATTGAAACTCAAGTAAAACTTGATGAAAACTTTATGTTAATATTTCAGCATAGTTGCACATGAGTTTTATCGAGTCTCAAATAAGTTTCATGAAGTTTCATAAAAGGTGAAACTGCATAAAACTCATGTTAAACTCGATTGGAACTTGATGGAATCTTTTTATTAACGTTCAAAATAGTTTCAATCAGTTTCACATGAACTTTATTTTTTAACATAAAAATCCTTAAACTTTAATATTAACAATCAAATCAATAAAGCCTGTTTAAAAATGAACGAAATTAATGATGATTTGGATACCTTTAACCACATCATTAACCTTTTTTTTATGTCACTGTAAATTGTGGTAAAACATATATTTTGCACTCAGCAATTTCTTCTTAACAAGATCTTTTTTTTTAATTACACTTTTTTTCTTGATTATTTCTGTATATATAAAGGTAAAATAGGTGTCCACAATAATTATGGTGATTTGGATAAAAAAAATGATAAGTTCAAAATTGGCTAACTCAATATTTTATTAAAATTTAATTATTTTTTATGTTAAAAAAGGAAATGGATGAGTTATGTTATTAATAACATTGTAATTCACAGGCCATGAGTCCAATAAAATGAGATGCCAAGAAAGAGTTATTGATCTCCTGTAATGGGCCTTGCCCTCTGGTAGGTCTTATATATATATATATATATATAGTTTATTAGAGATGAGATCAGGTGTGACACATTTCTTATGATGTGACAAACTTTATTGTATGATAATGAACAATTTTATAATTAACTAAAAGGAGCTGGCAAATTTGTAAATAAAAGGAAAAAGAAAATTGTTTTATTTTTTTCTTTAAAATGCATTTTCCCAACTTTTCCAATTTTGTTTTTCAAAAAATTTTATACCGTTGGACTCGTCTTAATTAGACGGTCATTTTAAGATCCCAGAAGCTCGGGTAAAAAAATTTCCGGTGAATGGAATCCGGCGATCTGTTTTTCTGTGAGAAAACAATATCCATAAAATTCTCAAAAAATTGCAGAAAATGTAAAACATTATTCTGAGAAACTTTAATTCTTGATTCAAAATGAGATTCCTTACGGTTTAGTCCCAAATCAACGGAATCCGGCGGTTAGATGAGCGTTTTACGATAAAAAAACTCGAAATTGCCCAGAAACTTCTCAAACAATTCCAGAAAATGTAAAACATTATTTGGAGAAACTTTAATTCTTGAGTCGAAATAGGATTTCTTACGGTTTAGTCCCAATAAAACTTTTTCCTTAATTTTATCCATTTTACATCATTCAACAATTTATTGGGTCAAAACCGTAAGAAATCCCGCTTCGGCCCAAGAATTAAAGTTTCTTAGAATAATGTTTTATATTTTTTGAAATTGTTTGAGAATTTTTTGGGCACTTTTTTTCTCGCCTGAAAACGCCCACCCGGATTCCGTTCACCGGAATTTTTTTTTACTTGAGCTTCAAGGATCTTAAAATGACCGTCTAATTTAGACGAGTCTAATAGTATAAAAAATTTCGAAAAACGAGGTTAGAAATTTCAGGAAAATGTATTTTAAAGAAAAGAAATAAAATATATTTCTGTTAGAACAATATAAGTATTATGTTGGAACAAATGATACACTGATTTAGAACAAATGGTACACTGATTTGGAACAATGTAAGTAGGACAAAAAACGTGCCCAGAAAATTATCAAAAAATTCCAAAACATGTAAAACATCATTTTAAGAAACTTTAATTCTTGGCTCAAAGCGAGATTCCTTATAGTTTTGACCCAATAAATTGTTGAAGCATGTAAAATGGATAAAATTAAGGAACAAGTTTTATTGGGATTAAACCGTAAGAAATCCCACTTCGACCCAAGAATTAAAATTTCTTAGAATAATGTTTTACATTTTTTGAATTTTTTTGAGAATTTTCTGGGAATTTTTTTTCTCGCCAGAAAACGCTCACCCGGATTCCGTTCACCGGAATTTTTTTTACTTGAACTTCAGGGATCTTAAAATGACCGTCTAATTTAGACGAGTCTAATAGTATAAAAATTTTCGAAAAATAAGGTTAGAAATATCGAAAAAATGTATTTTAAAGAAAAGAAATAAAACAATTTTCTGTTGGAACAATATAAGTATGATGTTGGAACAAATGGTACACTGATTTCGAACAATGTAAGTAGAATAAAAAAATATGCCCAGAAAATTATCAAAAAATTCCAAAATATTTAAAACATCATTTTAAGAAACTTTAATTCTTGGCTCAAAACGAGATTCCTTACAGTTTTGACTCAACAAATTGTTGAAGCATGTAAAATGGATAAAATTAAGGAAAAAGTTTTATTGGGAGTAAACCGTAAGAAATCCCGCTTCGACCCAAGAATTAAAGTTTCTTAGAATAATGTTTTACAGTTTCTGGATTTTTTTGAGAATTTTCTAGGCACTTTTGTTCTCGCCGGAAAACGTCCACCCGGATTCTGTTCACCGGAAATTTTTTTACTTGAGCTTCAGGGATCTTAAAATGACCATCTAATTTAGACGAGTCTAATAGTATAAAAAATTTCGGAAAACGATGTTAGAGATGTCGGAAATATATATTTTAAAGAAAAAAAATAAAACAATTTTCTCTATCCTCTTTCATTTTATTTAAAAATTTGTCAGCTTGCCCTTTTTAATTATCATCAAAACTACTTAGTTTTGTTATGTCACACAATAAACTCCTTGTCACACACTTACCACTTGTCACACTGGATCTCACCCCTAGTTTATTAAAGACAACAATTTCACATTTACCATTTTATATATCTCTCTTTTAATTTTATATTTTTTTATCATTATTTTTATTAAAACAAATTGTATATCTCTAAATTAAATTTCTATAGTTAAATAAAAATTATTAAATCAATTATTATATATTGGACAGATTAATATTATATGGGAAAAAATGAAAAGAAAAACACACAAAAAAAGTATGGTAAAATAAAAAAAATAAATATTTAATTATTATAAAAATGGTAAATGATAATTTTAACATTTTTAATTTTATGTAGTCTAGTTTGATGATTGGTTTAAAAAAAACTAAAAACCTTGATAAATATAAAATTTCGAGATTATATAATTATTTTTAAAAACATATGTAAAACATAAAAACTAATAAAGTATTTATCCTAAAATTTATCAATCCTAATAGTTTAAAATATTAAAATAACAATTTATTAGAGGGTAATTTAATAATTCTATTATTAATTTATATTTTTAAGATTCCAAACATCATAACGGTAAAATCTAATTTGATGTAAAAAGTCTTGTATTCTTTTCATGACAACTATTGTTCATGATTATATTGTTAAGTTGATAACAATAGTATTTCTTTTAAAATTATATTTACATATTGACCAAAGATGGATTTCAAAATCGAATTGTAACTGTGTAAAATGAACTTAAATATCAATTTAGTCCATAAACTATCAAATTAGTAAAAAATATAAAATGTCCACCATATGATTTATGGAATCGATTTAGAGAGCTGTGTTTTAGGGAGGGATGTGTTTTTACATATAAGCAAAAAAAATTTAAAGATAAAAACATCTTTGGTTGTTATCAAAAGTTATCAATATAATTTGAAATACTTTGTTTTATAAGTAAAACATACCACAAACCTTTATTTACAAATTTTAAACTTCAAATTTTTTAAACTAACAAAGAGGTTCTTCTCAAGCTAAACTTGAAGGAGTGAATCCTGGGTTTTACGGACTAAACTGTAGGAATAATGAAATCCCCAATTGTTGAAGGTTAAAACCTTAACAAAAGCTTCAATGAAGAAGATGATATAATTGTATTGATAAAAGTTAAATTGATTAAAAAGAAAGAGATGCATTTATTGTTGAAACACCTTTCCACATGATTTTGATTTGACAAAATTATTTAAGTATATGATTAAAAAATATTCTAAACACACTAAGTTTAAATGCTTTGATTTATTACACTAATGTTTTTGTTCAATGTTGAGTTAAAATTGTTTATAAGACATAAAGACTAAAAGGCTAAAGGCCCAAAGGAAAGTCAAAGGCCCAAGACAACTCGGCCCGTGTAAACAAAATGCTGTCGTTGTGGACAAAACGCAGCTCAGCATGAAGAAGGATCTGGAAGACTTTCTTTATCTACTTCGGAACGAAGCTGCTGAGTTGGATGACAAAGAGTACAAGACAACAGCTGAGCAAGGAACAACTTCAAGACAAAGTATTTCTACTTTGGGTAAAGTTCAGAAGACACAGAAAGCTGTCTAGAAGACTTTGCCATAAAAGGCGAAACATTCTGCCTGTCTGTCTAAAAACTGCTCAGCACTGACCGAAGACAGAAGATACAATAATCTGATTGGCCAACGGCACTGAGCGTGTACTGAGTGACAACGACATCAAGCCGTTTCCCTTCAACGGTTATTTTGAAATTTGAAATAACCGATACCTCATGTGTCACTATAAATAGGCCTTTCAGTTGCTTCATTCGATGCAGATCTTCACCAAGCCATTACGCTGACCAAATTTCTACTTGAAGAATCTGTGTGAAAAAGCAAAGCAAATACTTACACCAATTTCCATATTACTGTGTAAAAGTCTAGAGTGATTATCCAATCATCTAAAGTGTCTTAGCAATTGTTGTTTAGGACAAACTTATTATCATTTCTAGAATTAGAAAGGAGAGGCTGAGTACTCGGTTATAGTACTCAGCAATAAAATATGAGTGAGTAGAGGTATAGAGGAAGGTACTCTTGTTATACTCAGCTTCTTGTTGTAAAAGGTTTGATGCTCTACCGTTAAAGAGCTCAGTAGAGAATTCGAAAGCTCGGAACGTGTTCCGGGGACAGGACGTAGGCATAGAGGCCGAACCTGGATAAATCTGTTGAGTAACATCGTTCTAACCTTAAACTCCTTTAATATATATATTGCTTGCTTAAACAAAATTGACCCAGTAAAGAGGTCACGCTGAGTTGTGTGCATTGAGTATCTGAGTTCAGGAATAGACTCAAGTGCTATCTCCTGACTCAAAGAAAGAAGCTGACTTAGTCACCAGTTGATTAAGCCAGTGTCTTACTTCACTCAGCGCGATGTATAATTCCTTTTCAAAGAAAAAGAAGTCAATCTTAACGTACTAAAATTTTAAATAGTTCCTATCCCCCCCCCCTTGGAACTAACCTGTTACGTTATAAGGGACCAACAAGTGGTATCAGAGCTTAAAAGCTCACTGTGAAAGGTTTAACTACCTTGAGCTGATCCCCACTATGGCTGAAAACAGCACTCGGTTTCTCCCAGGAAACCAGACAACTCAGATCTTACCTGAGGGGCTGTCTATTACTCGGCCTCCCCTATTCTTCGGGTCTAACTACACCTTCTGGAAGAATAGGATGAAAAACTTTATTCAGGCAACAAATATGAGTGCATGGCTTTCAATAGTCCAAGGCCCATTTGTTCCTATTGAAGTTGTGGCTGGCCAAACAGTTGTCAAAGCTGAGGCCAAATGGATAGAAGATGATCTCAAGAAGCTACAAAACCATGCTTCGGCTATAAACATGCTTCACTATGCGCTTGATGCTGCAGAATATAACAAGATTTCAGGTTGTGAGTCAGCGCAAGAGATCTGGAAGAAGCTGGAGGTCACCTACGAAGGAACCAACAAAGTGAAGGAGTCCAAGGTGAACCAGCAGATGAGACTATACGAGCTGTTCGAAATGAAAGATGATGAAGGAATCTCTGACATGAATGCAAGGTTTACAAACATCATCAACGAGCTCAAGAGACTTGGGAAGATCTTCACTGAGGAAGAACAAGTCAAGAAGATTCTTAGGAGTCTTCCTAAAAACTAGCAAGCAAAGAAGACCGCTATTGAGGAAGCTCAAGACTTAACCACCTATAAGTATGATGAACTCATCGGCTCACTACTGACCCATGAGATCTCGATCAAGAATTTCGAGGTGAAGGAAAAGTCTGAAGACAAGAAGCAAAAGTCTCTTGTCATGAAAGCTGACTCCACTGATGGAAGCTCAACAGACGATGAAGAGATGGCTATGTTTACCAGAAAGATGAAAAGGCTGTTCAAAAAGAATGACAGATATTCTAAGAAGCCTTATAAAAAGTTTGATAAGTACAAAGCTGACTCCAGCGACAGCAAGTACAAGAAGGACAGCTCAAAGCCCATTACCTGCTTTGAATGTCATCAAACTGGCCATATCAAGTCAAGCTGTCCCTCGCTGAGGAAAGAAAGAAAGAACGGAAAGAAGGCAATGGTGGGAACCTGGAGTGATAGTGATGATTCATCATCATCTGAAGCTGATGCCACTGAGTCAGCGAAGATTTGTTTCATGGCTGACGAACTTGCTGAGCCATGTGCTTCTGAGCATGCTGACCCCTCCATTGCATCTGATGATGAGGAACATTCAACTGAGGTAATATCACTACCCTTGCTCAGAAATGAAATGGTTAATGCCCTGAGTGATCTTTACACACTTGTCAAAAAGTGTAATAAAAAGGTTAGAGCACTCAGCATGCGATGTGACGAGGTTGAGGAGGTCAAACTGAGTGACCTTCAATACCTTCTTCAGGACAACTCAGATTTGCATAGTAACATTGGAATTATGCAAAAGTTTGTCTCTGAGGTCCAATCAGATTCTAAGAAACTGAGAAAGGACGTCACATCCATTCAGAGCCAACTAAAGGTTCCAAACAAAAGAAATATTCCTCTGAATACTCAGTACCGAAGTACTGGCCAGCAGAGATGGAATCCTCAGCGGAATGTCCATCGTGACTTCTGTGGGAAGAAAGGACACACCACAAAGGTGTGCTGGCACGCTCAGCACTGGGGTGCTGACCAGTCAGTGAGACATCCTAAACGGAAGGTCAGCTGTGACTTCTGTGGAAAGAATGGCCATACTGTCCAAGTATGCCGCCATAAAATAAAACATGATGCTTTACCTGTTGAACCTAACAAGCAAGGACCCAAAAATAATTGCGTACCTAAAAGTAAATAGTCACATTGCAGGTAAGCCTGAGGTGTGCTGAGAAGTCAAAGATGTGGTATATTGACAGCGCATGCTCGAGGCATATGACTGGTGATGAAACTCAATTCATCACATTTGAGCGTAAACGAGGAGGAAGCGTAAGTTTTAGAGACAACAAAAATGGTAAGATAGTAGGGTCAGGAACCATTGGAGGTAATCCTACTATTGAGTCTGTCTCCCTAGTCAGCGGACTCAAATATAACTTACTCAGCGTAGCTCAGCTATGTGACAATGGGAGAAAAGTTATATTTGATGACACTGGATGTAAAATATTCGAGGGTAAAACTAATGAGTTAATTTTAACTGCCCATCGCATTGATAATGTCTTCATGCTAAACTTAGAGAAAAGGTTTTCAAAAACTGTATGCTTAGTTTCAAAGGAAGAAAATTCCTGGCTATGGCACATGAGACTTGGTCATGTAAGCATGGACCTCCTAGCCAAATTAGCAAGAAAGCAATTGGTTGAGGGACTGCCAGAACTTAATTTGAAAAAGATCAACTATGACACGCTTGCCAAGCTGGAAAACAAACCAAACAATCTTTTCATAGCAAAAATATTGTCTCAACTAAGCGTCCGTTAGAGTTACTACACTTGGATCTCTTCGGTCCAGTCCAGCCGCTGAGTCTGTGTGGAAGAAGATTTTCCTTGGTCATTGTAGATGACTTTTCTCGGTACACTTGGATCATCTTGCTGAGTAGCAAGGATGAGACCTTTGAGACATTTTCAAATTTGGTTAGAAAACTTGAAAATGATAAAGACCTAAAGCTGGCTCACATCCGAAGTGATAATGGTGGAGAATTCAAGAACCAACAGTTTGTTGAATTCTGTGAAACCAATGGCATTGACCATAATTTTTCTGCTCCTAGAACGCCTCAACAAAATGGGGTTGTAGAAAGGAAGAACAGAACCTTGGTTGAAATAGCCAGGACAATGCTGAGTGAGCATAGGCTTCCGAAGTACTTTTGGGGAGAAGCTGTCAACACAAGCGTGCTATATTCTTAATAGGGCTCTTGTTAGACCTATACTACAGTAAACTCCCTACGAACTTTGGAAAGGACGAAAGCCCAATATTGGATACTTTCGTGCCTTTGGCTGTAAATGTTTTATTTTGAATACCAAAGATAGCTTAGCTAAGTTTGACTCAAAAGCTGATGGAGCTATCTTTTTAGGCTACTCAACAAACAGCAAAGCATACAGAGTTTTCAATAAACGAACTCAAGTTTTAGAAGAGTCAGTACATATTGAGTTCGATGAAACTAACCCTGCAGGAAGATATCAGCCGCTGGCCGAGGATGATCCACACTCAGTACCCGCTGATCAAGATGCAGCCGCTGAGTCATTCCCTCAAGGGCTGACCAAAGGTAAAAGTGAACCTCAAATTGTTTTCACTGACCAATTTACACCTGCAGAGATTGTTGAAACACAGACAGCACAAGACATCAATCTACCAAAGGAGATAAGGATACCAAGAGGACACTCAGAGAGTGCTATTCTTGATGCCGCTGAGAATACCCTGATGACAAGAAATCAACTCAGGAGATACCTCAGCAACGTAGCCTTCATCTCAGTTCAGGAACCAAAGAACTTCGCTGATGCTGAGCACGATGAATTCTGGATGAGCGCAATGCAAGAGGAACTTGATCAATTCAGAAGAAACGATGTATGGGAGTTAGTGCCACATCCAAGGAGTCAGAAGACCATTGGAACAAGATGGGTCTTCCGCAACAAGCTAGATGAACAAGGAAATATAATCAGGAACAAAGCAAGACTTGTAGCTCAGGGCTACAGTCAGTAAGAAGGCATTGACTACAGTGAGAACTTTGCCCCAGTGGCAAGGCTAGAGGCTATTAGAATTTTATGCGCTTATGCAAGTTATATGAACTTCAAACTGTTTCAAATGGATGTTAAGAGTGCATTCCTTAATGGAGTTATAAACGAGGAAGTTTATGTTAATCAGCCTCCAGGGTTTGAGGATCCTAAATTCCCAAACCACGTTTATAAACTCAAAAAGGCTCTGTACGGCCTCAAGCAAGCACCACGTGCTTGGTATGAGAGGCTGACCAGTTTCCTGCTGACTAGAAATTATGTCAGAGGCAAAGCTGATACAACCTTATTCATTAAGAGAAAGGGCAAAGACACCCTGCTGGCTCAAATATATGTTGATGATATTATTTTCGGTGCTACTAATGAGTTAATGTGCAAGGAATTTAGCAAGCAAATGCAGGCTGAGTTTGAAATGTCAATGATGGGAGAACTCAACTTCTTCCTTGGACTTCAAATTAAACAAGGGAAAAATGGCATCTTCATCAATCAAGCTAAATATGCCAAGGAGATATTGAAGAAATATGATCTTGAAAATTGCAAGCCAATATCTACTCCTATGGGCACTGACACTGTCCTTTGTGCTGACGAGAATGGTAAGTCGGTAGACAGCAAATTGTATCGAGGTATGATAGGCTCTCTACTTTACTTAACAGCAAGTAGACCGGACATTCAGTTCTCAGTATGCTACTGTGCTAGATATCAATCTAACCCTAAGGAATCTCATTACATAGCTGTAAAAAGAATCCTTAGATATTTGCAAAGCTCAGTGAACGCAGGTTTATGGTATCCCAACACTCATGATTTTACACTCGTTGGATACACTGACGCTGACTATGGACGAGACAAGCTTGAACGAAAAAGCACCTCTGGAGGATGCCACTTCCTAGGGAGCTGTCTTGTATCCTGGTTCAGCAAGAAGCAGGCGTCAGTAGCCTTGTCTACCACTGAAGCTGAGTACATTGCTGCTGGACACTGTGTTGCTCAAGTCCTATGGATTAAGCAACAGCTTGAAGACTATGGTGTTCAAACAAAGACAATTGAGGTCAAATGTGACAACAAAAGTGCAATTGATCTATCAAAGAACCCAATTCAGCACAGCAGGATGAAGCATGTCAGCATCAAACATCACTTCATTAGAGACCATGTATTCAAAGGTGAGATCAAGCTGACCTATGTCCCAACGGATGAGCAGCTTGCGGATATCTTCACGAAGCCACTGGCTCGTGAGCAGTTCAGCATACTGAGAGAAGCCATTGGTATGTTTAATCCTCTTCAGTAAATTCCAGTTCTAAATATAGATTCATGCTGAGTGAATTGACATGCTGAATGATCTATGCTATTATTTGCTGAGTGAATAGATGTATGCTGAGTGTTTAATGCTAATTGAATGAATATCACATACTGAGCAAATATGCGCACTGAGTAGTTATCTCAAACTGAGCAATCAATTACTTAAACCATCCGTTTGTATAAAACTGACTACTCAGAATATAGAACGATTAGGATTCTCGCACTGAGTAAATTGATCCATTGCATTAAATGCAAAAGCACGCGTGTAGCCACCTAGGATGACATATGCGCCGAATGTGTCATAAATGCCAGGATTCTTTTCGGTTGAATATCCCAAGGGCAAAACTGACATATGGATTCGATAAGATCCATCTCTCACATCTATAAATAATGGGCAAATCCCCATTTTTATCTCTTTACGCTTACAGAATTCTCTGGCATAAATATTCTCTCTCAAAAACTTCAAATCATTCATATCTTCTCTGCGAAAATGACGAATGATTCTGTAAACATCTCCGATGCCGGTCACCAATCTGATGGAAACCCTAAGTTTCTTACCCAGCATGATCAAACCAAAGCTACCACACCAAGCAAGAAAACCGATACTGAGCAAGGCACCTCCTCCAAGGGAAAGAAACCTAAGCAACGAACCTACACTAAGGTCTATGAGAACGTCAGGGAGTACAAGATGGACTACTCAAGGTAGTTCTTGAAAGAGTTTGTGGAAACTGAAAAACCATTCTGTGAGTGGATCTCTAAGAATGGGTGGACCGAGCTGTTTTCGATCAGCTACAATACCTACCCTGACTTGGTAAGGGAATTCTACCACAACCTTCGTGTTAATGATAATAACCAGGACTATTTAGCCACCAAGGTGAAGGACAAACCCATCTTCATAAATCCCAACTACTTAGCCAACCTTCTGAAGCTTAAAAATGAAGGAGCCATTCTTAGAAAGTCTGGAGATCAGGAAGATACTGGGTACTCCACTACATTCTGTAAACCGACTGGCCATGCTGGTGAAATTTCTAGCACTTCGATGGGGCAACACCAAAAGATGGCGCACTACCTGCTGACCACTTACATTTACCCGAAGATAAATTGCACCAGCTCAGCAACAAACTTTGAGCAATGCTTCATATGGCATATGCTGACATACAAGCCCATCAACATGCCAATATTCTTGATAGCCGGTTTTCAAAGGAGCACTGGAACTCTAAAGTTGGGCTCACTCATTACCAAAATCCTCCTTGATCATCGAGTAGACCTCACGGGGGAAACTAAGGGCCAAGGATCAGAAATAACTGCTGCTGCTCTATTCACCCTAAAGTTTGATCAGCCAATCAAGAAAGCAAAAGGAGCTGCTGACCCAAACGCTGAAGGGACGGTAATTAAAAATGGCAAAAGAACTAAGGCCCCTGCTGACAGGAAGAGGAAAGCTGTGCATGGCACCTCTAAGGAAGCTGTTCCCGCTCCTAAGAAGATAAAGATTGTGTCCAAAGGAACGACTGCACAAGCTGAGCCCAAGTCAGCTGAGAAAAGACCTAGACAAGTTGAGCCTGAGGCAGATGAAAGGGAAGACGTTGATGAAGAACCTCTGAGTAAGAAGCAGAAGAACTCGTCGGAGTTAAGTCCAGTCGATGCCATTCCTGCTGGCTTCTTTGTTCCCGACGACTCTCACTATGCTCAGAGTCAAGGTATTTCTACTGAGCAACAGAATGATGAAGTTGAACTGGATGATCAGTTCATTGAACAGTTGGAAGAAGAACTAGATGAGGAAGATCAGGATGATGAGCAAGAAGAAGAAGGAGAAGAGAGTGGTCAGGATGACACTGAGGAGACAACAAGTGAAGAAGATGTTGAGCCAACTCACACTGAGTTGACTGCAGAAGAAGAAGCTGAGCAAACTGAATAGCCGGATGCTGATCAAGGAGTAAATTCTCCATCTCATTCAATTCAATCAATTCACGCTGATCCCACTCCTCCAAGGACCCAGGGAAAAAGAAGAAGACTTGTCAAGGCACACCCAACAACTGTGCTTGACGTCATGGATGACTTAACGCAGAAAAGACAAACCACCGATCCATCTACTATAAAGATCAAATTCTTCAGGAAATCTTCCACTACTCTGCCAGAGCACACTGAAAAGCAAGCCTCTGTTTCTCTTCCACAGGAACAAACCGACTTAGATGCTTCTGAGAACCCAACTAACACCGAGCCAATTCTCAATGCAGATGCTAAACCTAGCCCTCTGCCGGCTAAGGAAATTCCTGCTTTAGTCAGCACTGAACCTATCCAACCTTCAACAGAAAGTCAGCTTCAGCCTGACTCTGAACCTGCATCCAATGCTGCTGTTCAATCACCTCTCCATTCTACAGAACAAGTGCAGGTTGAAACACTAAGACCAGTCAATGACCCCACTAGCACTACAAATGATGCACTGAATCTCACTCCTCCACCAGCTGGTCAAACTAATGAAGAATCATTCAACTACCTCACTGCCACTGAGTTTGGTAGAAGGATACTTAACTCGGCTCAGTCCTTGATCCAAGACCTTCATCAAACTTCAGACACTGCTGCTGGGTCTTCCGATAATGAGTCCACTCAGCTTCCACAAGTCACTCAACTTCTCAATGAGGTTCGAGGTTTAAAAGACTTGCTGAGTGTAATGATCAATACCCAAGCCCAACAACCAAAGCAGGCGTCCATAACAAAGCTAGCTGAACTCCAGCTGACCATGGTTCAACATATCAACTCCCTACAGGGACAATTTCAAGCCTTGTCAGCTACGAACTCAGGGTATGCAACTTCTGCCGAAGTTCATAAGTTATTCACCCAGCTTCAAACTGAGCAAGAGAAGACAAACCATCAGCTTTCCTCTTACTCCCAATGCTCAGTATAACAGATTGGCGAAGCTGTTCGTCTTCTGAATCTAAACAAGGCAGAGATGGATACTGACCAGATGAAGCAGAATGAGATTCTTCAGTATACACATCAAATATTTACCCATGTCCGTCATTCCAACATTCAGCGTCAGTTCTATGACTCATCTCTGCTCAAGATGTTTCATCAAGCTTATGCTGCGCTGACTGATACACTCACTTGGATGGGTAAATCTCAAGCCTATGCACTGAGCATCCTTAGCGCTGCTGAAATTGGTGTCCCTCAAGAGGTATTCGACGATGGTGTTGCTATCTTTGATGGCATCAATGAAAGCACTTTCAAGCTTAAGGAATTCTCAGCTCACATATCTGAAGCTGCTCAAAACAGCACCTTCAGGCCTCCTCCTCCTCCCGATGCTGCCAAAACGGGGGAGAAAGAAAAAACAGGAAGAACTCAGCATGAGGCTGCTGGAAGTAGTCAGCTTAAGGGAAAGGGCAAACTGAAGAAGAAATAGCTTTAGTTAAGATAGCTAGTTTCTAAGTCTTAAGTATCCCTGTTTGTTTTGTACAATGCTGACTACTTATGAATACTATGTTTGCATCAAATTTTTCAACTTGATTAAAATCTTATGTGATGCTGGGCTATTATGTTTTGCATACATCAACTGTGTTTATCATTCTTAATGACTTCTGATTGTATGCTGTTAACACTGTCTTGTATGATTAAAACATTGTCTTATAAGACTCATTGAACAACAAAATACTCAGCGCTCTCTGATAGTAAAATCTTCCGCTTAAAACTGAGTTAGTAGAATATGTTTCATGAGCTGACCTTATTTGAAAACTGACTTAGGACTTACTCGATTAAACCTTAAAATGTTTAGAGTAAAACTGTGTCAGTAGCTCAACCCTTACGGGGGAGTTTATTAAGTTATAAAAGGTCAACTATCATGGGGGAGCTCAAAACTGAGTTCTTCACTGAATAGTTTTGCCAACATCAAAATGGGGGAGTTTGTTGAAACACCTTTCCACATGATTTTGATTTGACAAAATTATTTAAGTATATGGTTAAAAAATATTCTAAACACACTAAGTTTAAATGCTTTGATTTATTACACTAATGTGTTTGTTCAATGTTGAGTTAAAATTGTTTATAAGACATAAAGACTAAAAGGCTAAAGGCCCAAAGGAAAGCCAAAGGCCCAAGACAACTCGGCCCGTGTAAACAAAACGCTATCGTTGTGGACAAAACGCATCTCAGCATGAAGAAGAATCTGGAAGACTTTCTTTATCTACTTCGGAACGAAGCTGCTGAGTTGGACGACAAAGAGTATAAGACATCAGCTGAGCAAGGAACAACTTCAAGACAAAATATTTCTACTTTGGGTAAAGTTCAGAAGACACAGAAAGCTGTCTAGAAGACTTTGCCATAAAAGGCGAAACATTCTACCTGTCTGTCTAAAAGCTGCTCAGCACTGACCGAAGACAGAAGATACAATAATCTGATTGGCCAATGGCACTAAGAGTGTACTGAGTGACAACGACATCAAGCCGTTTCCCTTCAACGGTTATTTCTTGAAATAACCGATACCTCATGTGTCACTATAAATAGGCCTTTCAGTTGCTTCATTCGATGCAGATCTTCACCAAGCCATTACGCTGACCAAATTTCTACTTGAAGAATCTGTGTGAAAAAAAAAAGCAAATACTTACACCAATTTCCATATTACTGTGTAAAAGTCTAGAGTGATTATCCAATCATCTAAAGTGTCTTAGCAATTGTTGTTTAGGACAAACTTATTATCATTTCTAGAATTAGAAAGGAGAGGCTGAGTACTCGGTTATAGTACTCAGCAATAGAATAGGAGTGAGTAGAGGTATAGAGGAAGGTACTCTTGTTATACTCAGCTTCTTATTGTAAAAGGTTTGATGCTCTACCATTAAAGAGCTCAGTAGAGAATTCGAAAGCTCGGAACGTGTTCCGGGGACAGGACGTAGGCATAGAGGCCGAACCTGGATAAATCTGCTGAGTAACATCGTTCTAACCTTAAACTGCTTTAATATATATATTGCTTGCTTAAACAAAACTGACCAAGTAAAGAGGTCACGCTGAGTTGTGTGCATTGAGTATCTGAGTTCAGGAATAGACTCAATTGCTATCTCCTGACTCAAAAAAAGAAGCTGACTTAGTCACCAGTTGATTAAGCCAGTGTCTTACTTCACTCAGCGCGCTGTATAATTCCTTTTCAAAGAAAAAGAAGTCAGCCTTAACGTACTAAAATTTTAAATAGTTCCTATCCCCCCCCCCTTGGAACTAACCTGTTACGTTATAAGGGACCAACATTTATAACATCCAAAACCTAATTGACAAATTACATCAAGGGTAAAGACATATAATTAATTATGTATAAAACTTAAAGGGGTAAAATGGGTTGAAGGTATAGGGGTGGCATGGATGGTAATTTAGGAGTGGCAAAGGTTGTAATTAAGGAGTGACAGAGTTATAAATAGGAGGAAGCTGGAGTAAGGAGCAAGGCTGATCCACAAGGCTTTTTAAGTGATCCCAAGCGGAGCGTGGAAAAAGCCAAGCGGAGCATGACTTAAAGTCACGCGGAGCGTGGATTGGCTGTTGATCCAATAAATGCCCCTTCCTCCGGACCACTCATACTCCACGTAGAGCGTGAGATTAAGTCAAGCAGAGCGTGAGACTGTTTTTGGCCTATTTACTCACTTGATTATCTGTCTTTGATTCCTCCTCTGACTTCCCTCATCTGGACCCAATCCTCAAGAGAGATGCTCCGCATCATATATTATAATAATGTAAGTGGAATACGAACTGAAAAAGCCCACTAAGCCCACCTAAGCAACTTTTCATGAAAACAATCTCACAGGCACATACAATCAAACCTACAATACCACAAGGGCATTGGTAAATAGACCCTACTATCCAATCCTATTAATATAGAAGGCACACTATTGGTAAAGAGATCCAAGAATCTCTCTAAAACTCTTAATCTATATTTGCTTTATCTTATTATCGGAACATTAATTTGATCGTCGGAGTGTCTAAAGGAACCCATCCTGATGCAGGAGGCGAACCACCAAAGATAGTCAATCTAGGAATTCCATATTCTTATTACTCCATGTTACTGACAAGACTCTCTCCCCTCCAGTCTTGATCACATGCACCTTAATAAACATGTAGAATTTGCTTATTCACCGTTAGATCTAGGCTTTTTAGAATCCTAAGGTGGAGATTCAAAGCATCCAGAGGCTTGGATTTAATAAGCTTATATCTAACGGTGAATGAGCAAATTCACTTGCTCATTAAGGTGCATGTGAAAATTCATGCTCTCCCCTCTCTATTTCATTTTTTTTATTAATGGGTCTATCTCCTCTCTTTGTTGGCCAGAGCCGTAAATAAAGGTGTACGAGGAGTCCTTTCGACAAGGCCCCGCAAAGTTAAGGGTTCTATGCTAAATTGGAAAAGGCTTAAATCACCATTTAGCTACTGGCCTATTTAAAATTTTTGCATTTAGTCTTTTATATATTATTTGGTCATATGTGATCTCTGACCTATTCCAATTGGTGAAATTTGTTCATTGACACATGGCGATATTTTGACAGTTGTATGTAATAAATTTTAATTTAGGGATTTATTTTTACCTTTTAATTTTTTTTTTTAAATCTAATTAAATGTTTCCACATAAGAAATTCTCCGTGTAAAAAATAAAACTTTAAGATATGCCATATGCTAAGTTCAGGTATCAAAATATTATCACGTGTAAAGAGGATAAAAGTTTTATTAAATCTTTACCAGAATTGGGTAAAAATTCACCAACTGAGATAAATCACGGGTCAAATATAACTAAATAATAGATCAAAAATCAAATGATAAATTTTAGATAGGTAAGGATCAAATAGTGGTTTAAGTGTTTGATTTGGTGTTGCATTTTGTGAATTTTGATCCAATAAAATTTTGGGCCCCTAATTAAACTCTAATAAATGAATGTTTTATTTTACAAAATTATATTAAATATTAAGGTGCAATAGATAACATAGTACATGTCTCACAAAGTTTAAGATTATTATTGGTAAATATAATAATGGGTTAGACTATGCTTACTTTGTTTTTGCCAAAGTAAGTCTTACTTTGTTTTTACCATTATTGGATGAACTTATTTTGTTAAAGTCCACCATCATCCAATGGTGAAGAAAACAAAGTAAGCTTTACTTTGTCGAAAACAAAGTAAGCTTTACTTTGTCAAAAACAAAGTAACCATAGAAGGCAATAAGAAGCGAGTATGAAAAGTATTATTGGAGATGATAAGTATTTTAATATTTAAGTAATATTGTCAGATTCGGAACGAACCGTAAACTAGCTAGATCTCCTGTCTGGGTTAGAGATTGACCGTGAACTAGCTAGATCTCTTGTCTGGGTTAGACTAGATTTGTTGATCTTCAAACGTCCGGCAAGAACTGGGATCAACCTAGGATCCGACAGTCCAGTTGGGACACGATACGATCCCAGTTTTTTTATTTTATTTTAAAAATAATAATAATTATATAAGGGTAAAAAGATAAAAAAAAAATCTCTCATTCTCAATATGTACATTTGTTGTTGTTGCTTTTTTGATTCTCGAACTTTATCACCTTTGATTTTATTAGATATGTCGATTTGCATTCTAATACAAGATGATTACATATAATCTGATTTTTTTTTCTTTCACCTAGTATTATTTTACAGTTTTGAAAATATTCATTAGTTTCTTGGGATGTCTTAAAGATATCACGAGGTTTTGAGTTTTGATAAAGGAATTACTAAGAAAGATTTTTAGAAAGCAATTAATGGCTTATATCCATATTTTTTATATATCTAATTTCTAAAAATAATTTTAAATTATATATATATATATATATATATTTTTTTTTAAAGATTGGTTAGCGAGGAAGGGTAAGCGGCGGACATCCCAGCTATGCTAGCACCCCCACCACAGACCCCAAAAAAGCCCCGAACTAAATTTATTAAAATTAAATTATATATATATAATTTACTTATTTACATCATCTAGTCGGATCAATCGAGTCACTTGGTTGAATCAAATGATTCATGGTCTAATTATAAATATGATTTGATATTCAGTCAAGTTCTGACAACATTGATTTTAAGTGTTTAAGGGAACCAAATTGTTAATATTATTTGTAAGAGATAAAACTAAGAACTTCTTGGAAATACTCTTATCTAAGCTTCTATTTCATACTTTCGGTTCTTTATTACTAATTATACACCTCTCAATTCCAACACCCTTGTCAAGTTGACGTGGGTAAGTTAACCAAACCTAACTTGATCAAGTTAGGCTTCATTTAATTTGAACTTGAGGGCTTAGTAAACATGTCTATTAGTTGTAAACTTGCCGCAACATATGGACTAGAAATGAATCCATCTGGAAGGCGCTTATGAAAAATGTGACAGTTAATGGCTATATGTTTGGTTTGCTCGTGTAAAACCGAATTAGATGCTATGTATATAGAGATTAACTATTACAACCTAATGGAATAAGCAATGAAGGTTTAATTCTAAGCACAACAAACCATTTTAGCTCGCAAACTATAGTTGTCATGGATCTATCATCTATATTCCGATGGTACCATATAAAGCCCCTCCTCAATGTGCCAATGAAAACAAGTTTTGTTAACGTCATCTTAGTGATGCTCAAGGTCGGCTCGTTTCTGAGTCGAGCCTAAAATCGTTTTTAACTTTCACTTGTTTATAAATTGAACTGAACATGATCGAGCTTTTATCAAGTCGAATGTTGAGCTGCTCATTTACAGCTCTAGCCTTTGGGTTTTGAACTCCATATGGAGAAGGAGCATTGTTGTTGTTGTTTGCAAGGTCTCGATCATTTACATGGACCCACTTCTCATTCCATTTGTGAGAATTTTATGATCTATAAACCGTCTATGGCGAACGATAGGTTCATGTTTGAGCATAATGAATCACTTCGTACCGACCTCTTACAAATAAACTATCCGACCTCATATGAGAATGGAAAACTGGAGAATTTTCTGTATCAGTAGATGAAGAATTGTGAACATAATAATTTCTGGTTGACCATGTTTCCAGGAAAAATATACTTTCAAGAAAAAACGAGTACGACTGGAGTGGCTATACATATAAATCTTTTTACAAATCTATATACTTCGATTGGAACTGGAAGTTCCAGAACAGGCGGATGGTATACCACCATAATGAAACTGCCTTTTTTTATTACCATAATGAAATTGCCTTTTTTTTAATTCAGATAGAATTTATGTTGGCTTCGTAAGGAGGTTCGCATAGTTTGTTACGTCAGCTCCAAAAGGATAAGTTATATTGACATCAAGAAAGTTACGTGGACTTTATAATTATATAAAGTCAAAATAAATCCCTCTAAAGCTCATTCCATACTGAGACACTTGTCTTATGGAGAAATTTTCATGGACTTCATAATTGCATAAAAGGAGTCAAAGTAGTGACTGCTGCGCATCCCTCATAGATCTCATTCCATACTAAGACACTTGTCATATGGAGAAATTTCTATGGACCTTATAATTTATAATTGTATAAGAAGAGTCAAAGTAGTAGCTACGACGCATCCCTCAAGAGCTCATTCCCTATGGAGACACTTGTCTTTCGTTGGCAAGGCAAGATGCCTCCGATCCCCTAATGAACTTAAGTGAAACACTTAAACAAAATACAACATTCCTTCCTTGCAAACAAGGATATGCAATATAAAATTTGATGTTTCCTCTAAAACTCTACTCCACCTTCCTTTGATTTCTTTCCCCCTTCAATCCAAAGTACATATAGATTATGGAATCATTAAAATTACAATTAAACAAAAAGATAGTAATAGTTTAATAGCATAATTAATAACTTTAAGTTGTGTTTGTAGTAGTAGAATCAGCTATAAGATGTTGAATTAGAACCAAGTATATTATACATCCTGAATCTGAATGTGAATGTGAATGGTTGAACAACTATCCTGCTTTCTGATGCAACTACTCTTAAAACATCCATCATCTCCTACCCATTAAATCCATTTCAAACAAAACTTTTAAGTTAGGATCAACTACAACTCCAGTCCAGTCAAGTCATTTAACAAACAAAATTAACACAACTAGCTACTTAACCAAATTCAAAAACAAACACAACAACATAACAAATTAAAACACAAAAAAAGTTCAGAAAAAGCTTTTCCTACATACAACTTTACTCCCTCTAAACACCTTTCACTCCAGGAAAGTCTCCATCACATCCGAATACATCCCTGCAGCTTCTGAATTCCTGTACTCCACAGCTTGTTGCTGATGGTGATCCATCGAGTTCGAAGAAGACGACGTCGCCATTCTTGCAGGCAAAGTGAAGCTTCTTTTGTACTTGTTTTCCATTTTCCTTGCACTATCCGGATGGCTGTCCAAGCTCAAGAACTCATTCGGATTCGTTGAAGCATCTGGATTTGAGTTCTGATTATCAGATTTGTTCCCTAAGCTCTCAGGGTTAAACAAAAGTTTGGCATCATCAGAACGTCCGGTTAATGCATTGAAAAAAGACAAACCATTAGGCCATTTAATGTCATTTTCATGCTCTCCTATCATTTCTTCCATTCGAGTTTCTGCAGAATGTGGAAGGATGAACATATGAGGTTCATCTTTGGCTTGTGGAAATCCAAGTCTACCACCAGCAGGGTTTTGAAAATTGGGCGAAGAAAGCATAGAAACCCCAGATGGAAGTGGCCTCTGACCCCAATTGAAAAGGGGAGGAGGCGGCCGAGTCGGCATAGCAGATTGTTTAGTAGGAATAGAAGAGGAAGAAGATGAGTTTCTAGTTGAAGAAAAGAGCTGAGAAAGGTAAAAACCAGATTGATAGCCTAATGATTCAAAAGTATGCCTCATTCTTAGCACAAAATGAAGGTCTTCAGGTATCTGAGAATCAAATGTATGCCTCAGGTAACATTTCTATTACATCTATTAGCAAAGAAATAGTACAAAAGATAAAAACTTTTAAAACTCACGATCTTGCAGGAACCCAACTGTAGAAGTCCATGGCCAGCTTGTATAACAGCAATGGTCTAGTACACATAAAAAGAGAAACCTAATTAGAAGAAGAAAGGGGAAAAAAGTTCCTAAAAAACACAAGACAACATTAACAAGACTTTACCTGAATGCCAGACTCAAATTGATCAGTCCACTCTGGAGGAAGCTGCAATTATTAGCAACAAATTTGGAAACTTTAGCAATAATAGAAGAAGTTGAGAATTAATTAGATTTGGAAGTTAAGTTTCCTCCTTACAGCATCAAAAGAACTCTGCCAGTAATTGGAGATATTTGGTTCACATTCTGAAGGTTCTTTAAAAACCCATTTATGACACTTATCTGATGCAACTTTCCCCATTAACCTGATTCAACACCAAATTCATTTAAGTAAAACAAAAAAGATTAAACCTTGTTAAACAGAAATTAAAAGTAATTAAACAAAAACACCTACCCAGTACCCACCCTTCTCCATAATTATATAACTGGATAGACATTTTGCTGAATGATTTCCTCACAGGATCTTCTCCGTCCATTTCTTCCAGACAATCTCCTACTCTTCCTCGGCAAAACCCATCTTCCCACATCAACATCCTTCACAATATTATGAAAATCAACATCAAAATCACAAATTACCCATTACCCATTTCTCATTACTCTTCCTACTATTAGATTATATACATTAATTAAACTTTATTTGACCCTCTGCAGCAGAGAAAGAGCAAAAAAAGCCCATTTTGGTAAGTTTAGACAGAAGACAGAAAAAACAAAATAGAGAAACTCACAAACTTCCATTATCATCGCCAACCTTGCAACCATTACCACCTCTGATTCGGCTGCAGAGAAAAATGGAAGGAAACAAAATTAAGAAAGGAAAAGAGTGATAGAGAAAGATTGAGAAAGAAAGAAAGAAAGAAAGAAAGAAAGAAAGAGTACGGTCGAGGACGGATAGTCCAGAAAACAGAGTAAGTCCAGTCTGTGTTGAGACAGACGCTTCTGAGGGCCTCATGAAGGGCCATCATCCCAACAGCTTCTTTGCTTCTATCTGCTCCTGCTGCTGAGCCCACCATCTCTCTCTCTCTCTCTCTCTCTCTCTAAATCTAAAAGTGTTTCCTCACACTATCTCTAGTAGTATATATCATCAGTATATGCTCTGTTTGTTTCTATTTCCTGTGTTAAAAAAGAATAAAGAAAAAAAGGCCCTTCTCTCTGAAAAGCTCACAACTTTGAAGCAAAAAAACACTGCCACCGCCTCCAACTCTAACCCAGTTGGGTTTTGCAGCTAGATTAAAGTTAATCTCATCTTAATTATAATTATAATTTAATTATTCCCAAGTTAAGTAAACTGATTTTATCTTTATAGAAAGGTTATCTCAATCTACTATTTATTTAGTTTGTCCATAAGTGAAAACAGGAGGAGGAGGATTAAAAAAAGAGGAATTATACAACAACGGGTTGTCTTTGTTTGATGGTTTCTTCTTTCTCTACTACTACTACTACTACCAAGTGTTGCAATCCAAGCATGTAAGAAAGAAGGTGGGGACAAACTTTTCTTTTAGCTTTGTCTTATGTTTTCATTTGGCTTTAAGCACTATATTACCCCTTCACTCTTTTTAAATATTGGTATTTGCTAGCTACTCAAACATTTCCTAATATTTATCTACAATCTTCTTCTTTGTTTCATAACATATTGATGTGGTCCTTCTTCGTCAGTTGTCCGGTTAACCTATTCCGACTAACTCAGTTTGAGAAAAGACTTCGGATAAATACAATAGTAAATCAAAACTAAGATGTAAGTTAATGAATAAATGGAGTGGTGTACATTGAGTCGTGTTTACTCTATTTATACTGTAATCGAGTTGTAGAAGACGGTTATAAGTTTAGGAGCGGCACATGCTATGTGTTACATGTTGATAAGTGGACGTACACTCGGCTATCCGGCCTGATATCTTTTAAACCCATTATCTCCATGATTTACGAGATGATGTGTAATTTCTGTAACGGATGAATCATTGACGGGGTCTTTGAAGACTTCCTGGGCCAAGGCATCAAGAATCAAGATGAAGTCGTATTGAGCAATTTTGTATGGTGATGCCACGTATTCTTCGCTCTCAAGTGATTGTCTAAGTTTTTTTTATTGATATGATATCACATATTATTTGGTAATATGTCATTCACCTATCAACGTTGGAAAATTTTAGTTAATAGAATGGTAAATGAATATTTTTTAAAAAAATTAGTACTATTAAATTTTTTGTGGATCAAAATTAATACTATGGACGTTAAGGTTTTAATAAAATTGTTATTTCTATCAGCTATATTGGTTGAGATTTTACTAATTTTAATATAGATCGAATAAAGATCAACATTTTAAATAAGTAAGAGGAAGAATGTTCCTAAATAATCGGTAAGAGTGTAAATACCAACATTTTAAATATGTCAAAAAACAAACAAGTAGTTTTTTTTAATATAAAAATCAACCTTGTGGTTTGGTCAGTTTGCAAAGACGGTTCCCGTGGTTTAAAAGTTTACTAACATCAATTTTGTATTTGTGAAATTTGCAGTTAAAGAATATGTGAGTCAATTTTTCAATCGAACAATATTTTTGGTTATCTTGTATTTTGAGTAATTTACAAAGTCAGTTTTTTTAATTGCTCTAGATCGTTCCTTTTGGGGTAAATCCGCAGGACCATAATTTTTGAAACAATGGTTGAGTTTGTAAACTATAAAAAAAAAACATAAAATCATTTTGCAAACTTTTAAACCACGTGATTATCTTTGCAAATGAGCTAAATCACAAGATTTATTTTTGTATATTTCCTTTTTTTATATATACTTTTTATGGGATAGGGCTAAATTTGACTTTAAGGTTTTTAAGAAAGTGGAGATTTGATCCTAATATACGAAATATTACAAATTTAACTCTAATATTTAAAAAAAACGGTTTTATCTCTAAGTTATTGAAAATTTGAATATGTTTGGTTTGATTAATATTTTATTATCAAATCAGATCATCCAACCATCAATTATGTCTACCAAATATCAATTATATCTAAAATATATGTGTTATTAACATAAAAATACTTGTTAAAATGGTAATAATTAAGTCTGTTATATATAAGTTAATAGAAAAATAAATTAAGTATTTACAATATTTATATAATACTAAAAAAGTTATAAATAACTAAAAAAAATGGTATGAAATGATTCAGTTTCTCAAAAAAAAAATAAATAGAAAATTCTATATTATAAGGTATTAGAAGGTTATGCTCTTCCTTTGATTTCATCAATTTCAGTCATGTCTTTAGAGAGCAAAACCGGGTAGCGGATCGTTTGGCGGCTGCTGGTCATGGGCGTCACAACTTTCTCTTCTCCTCCTGATTATTTATCTTCTCTTCTTTTGGAAGATGTTGTGGGGGTTAGCTTCCCTAGGCTAATCCCGGATTAGAATTTTTGTTTTGTTTTTTTTCTTTCCTGTTCCTAAAAAAAATTAAATAGTTGTTAAATTAATCTGTTTAATTTTTTTATTTAATATAAATAAAACTGATATTGCTTAAAAATATTAATAATAATTTTATATTATCTCTTATATTAAAATCAAATTTGCAATTGTCAAAATATATTAACTTATTCATTTATTTTTATATTTTAACCCTCAACATGAGGAAGAGAGAGAAGGTTAAGGGGAAAATTGAGCAGGGAATTTCAGTTAAGGAAAAGGAGAGGAGGTGGGTTAGGTTTGGTATATTGACCTACTTTCTTTTTATTTTTATTTTATTTTATTGATTTGAATTTGTTTCTATTCATTTTAACTTTTTAATAAGAGATCTAAGAATTGGAGCTCTTTCTTTCTTTTGGTCTCACATCATATTTTATTTTTCACATTATATATATCCATTATCATTATTGGCCATTTATTTCTTTTGCATTTTGTTAAATGATTTTTTAATATTTCTTTATCATTTTTTAAGGGACCTTGATAAAAATGACCCTAAAATTATTGAGAAACTATCAATTTGATCCCCGCATACAAAATGATACTAAGTTGATCCTAATATTTATAAAATAGTATAATTTTAATTCTGACTAACGAAGCTTGTTATGTCACCCTAATTTCTTTATTACCTCTAGTCAGATCATTGTCACGTCACTATTTAATAAAACAACATGTGTCAACTAAAATCTCTAAAGTGGTCATATGCATGTACTCTACACGTGACATTCCAAGTGACAACATTTATCACATCACCCTAACTCTCTATTAGCTCTACCGAGATCATCGCCACATCACTATTTAGTGCAATACAAAGTTGCCTTTTATAGTTAGAGTAACTAACTCACTCAATGTACATAAATTTGACTCGTAACTTGTAAGTGCGGATTTGTCACTTCTGATTATGAAAATAGTTTTATCAATGAAGGTACAAACCTGGTAGAGTGACATGTGACATGGTATATATTTTTTGAAGAAGACCTGAAAAATCTCTAAACAACAAACTTTTAGCGAATTAAAATTATTATATGTAATTTCAAAAATATATATATAAATAAATCTAATTATTTAAATAAAAAAAGAAGAAGAATGTTGAAACACCTTTCCATATGATTTTGATTTGACAAAATTATTTAAGATAATCCCATGATTAAGACAATTAAATTTAAGTGCTTTGATTTAATTGTAGTAATGTATTTGTTCAATGTTAAGTATAAGTATAAATGAGAATAGAAATAAAAAGTAAGACAGGATGAAGTCAGCATGAGACACAACACAAGCTGAGTAGAAGCGTAACTCAGCATTATAAAAGAAAAGTTTTCTTCAGAACAAATGCTTGAAGACGAAGCTGCCCGAAGACGCTGAGTGGAATGGAACTCAGTCTCCGATATAAATAAAGAACAAAGGCATCGTCAATAAAGTCAAGCTGAGTGTTCGTCAGGACAACGCGAATGATCCGTTTACTAAAAGACAAGATCTGACATGAGTCTGCGCCAATACAGAAGCTTTGGAATTACGCAAGGAGACAGTTTCGAGACGCATGGGTCAACTGGCGTTTGGCTAAAAGACGAAACTGGCGCTAGAAGACGAACCTGGCGGAAGAAGACAAGCCTAACGCCTGCTAAATTCAGACGACAGGATTGGCCTGCAAAACTGTATGCTGACCAGTGAATGACGCAAGAAGACTGTTTAAATTCAACGGATACATCCGAATTCAAATGATTGAATCCTCAGAATTCACTATAAAAGGACAAGTCCAACTCTTGGATCCTTAGCCGAAATACAAAAGAGAAAAGCATACATACAAGCACATACAAACGAGAAAAAGCAAATACTTACACCCAAATCCTATTTCTGTGTAACAGTCTAGATTGAATTTGTATTCATCTAAAGTATTCTTCATCTAGAAAGAACACATTTGTATCAATTGTAAAGATTGAGAGAGTGGTGCTGAGTACTCGGTTTTAGTACTCAGCGGTAGAGAGAATCTGAGTGTTTGGTTATAGCGCTCAGTAGGGGTTGAGTAGACGAATAGAGAACGATACTCTTGCATACTCAATTGCTTGTAAACGGTTTGTGCTCTACCTTTAAAGAGCTCAGTATTGGATTGAAAAAGCCCGGAAGGATTCTGGGGACTGGACGTAGGCGGTGAGGCCGAACCAGGATAAGTCTGCTGAGTAATTTCTAACTCTTTCTCTCAATATATATGTATGTGTTGCTTGCCTAAATTACTCAGGATATAAATTGTATAAGCTGACACTGAGTAATCAGAGTGCTGAGTTGGAAGCTGACCTTAAGTGTTAATTCCCAACTCACAAGTAAAACGGTTCTAGTCAGCCTCTGACTAAAGCTGTCTTACATCTTGCTCGGCCTTGCTGACCAAAACTGAGTAAAGTAATTTAAAGAATTAAATTAAGTCAGCATATTTTAAGTGAAAACGTTACATTAGTTCCTAACCCCCCTTGGAACTAATTACACGGGACCAACAAGTGATATTAGAGCACAGTAGCTCACTACTCAAAGATAAAACTATCTTGAGCTGATCCCTGTAAATGGCTGAGAACAGCACTCGTTTCCTTCCTGGAAATCAAACAACACAGATACTCCATGAGGGATTATCTATTAGTCGGCCTCCCTTGTTCTTCGGATCAAATTATACATTTTGGAAGAACAGGATGAAAAACTTTATTCAGGCTACAAACATGAGTGCGTGGCTTGCAATAGTTCAAGGCCCATATGTGCCTTACAAAACGGTAGACAACGAGAAAGTTGTTAAGAGTGAAACTGAGTGGTCAAAGGATGACCTTAGAAAACTGCAAAATAATGCTTCGGCTATCAATATGCTTCACTGTGCGTTAGATGCTACAGAGTACAACAAAATTTCAGGTTGTGAGTCAGCACAAGAAATATTGAAGAAGCTGGAAGTGACCTATGAAGGTACCAGCAAGGTCAATGAGTCAAAGGTGAACCAACACATGAGACTATACGAGCTGTTCGAGATGAATGACAATGAAGACATCTCTGAAATGAACGCAAGATTCACCAACATCATAAATGAGCTGAAAAGACTCGGCAAGAACTTCACAGAAGAAGAGCAAGTGAAGAAAATCTTGAGAAGTCTACAAAGAGCTGGCAAGCTAAGAAGACAGCTGTGGAAGAGGCTCAGGACTTGACCACATACAAATACGATGAGCTGATCGGATCTCTGCTGACCCACGAAATATCAATAAAGAACTTTGAAGCTAAGGAAAAATCAGAGGACAATAAGCAAAAATCTCTTATCATGAAAGCTGACTCAATAGAAGCTGACTCATCAGATGATGAGGAGATGGCCATGTTCACAAGAAAGATGAAGAAGTTGTTCAGAAAGAACGACAAGAACAGCAAAAGGTCATTCAGAAGAAGTGATAAATACAAAGCTGAGCCCAGCGATAGCAGATACAAAAAGGACAGCTCGAAGCCTGTCACATGCTTTGAATGTCATCAAACTGGGCATATTAAATCAAGCTGTCCCACCTTGAAGAAAGAAAAGAAAGGCAGCAAAAAAGCAATGGTAGCAACATGGAGTGACAGTGATGAGTCAACCTCATCAGAAGCTGATGCCACAGAGTCGGCAAACATATGTTTTATGGCTGATGAATCTCTTGACCAATGCCGATCTGAGCAAGCTGACCTCTTAGATGAATCTGACTAAGAGGAACACTCCAATGAGGTAACATCTCTTCTCTTGCTTAGAAATGAAATGGTTAACGCCCTGAGTGATCTATATACACTGACCGAAAAGTGTAACAAGAAAATAAAGGCACTCAGCAGGCGATGTGATGAGATTGAGGAGGTCAAACTAAGTGATCTCCGACATCTACTTCAGGACAACACTAGGCAAGATTAAAATTTAAAAATAATGCATAGATTTGTCTCTGAAGTCCAATCAGACTCTAAGAAGCTGAGAAAGGACGTCACAACTATACAGAACCAGCTGACCAAAAGAGGACACACTATAAAGGTGTGTTGGTATGCTCAGCACCATCGTGCTGACCAAAAGAGGAAATACCCTTAAAGGGTAATTTTTTGTGACTTCTGTGGAAAAGATGGCCACACCATAAATGTATGCCGTCACAAAATAAAATATGATGCTTCACCTGTTCATGCTAACCAACGAGGACCCAAAAAGAATTGGGTACCTAAAGATGAATAGTTTCAAATGCAGGTGAGCCTGAGGTGCGCGGAGAAGTCAAAGCTTTGGTATATTGACAGCGCATGCTCGAGGCATATGACTGGTGATGAAACTCAGTTCATCACACTTGAGCGTAAACGAGGTGGAAGTGTAAGCTTCAGAGACAACAAAAAGGGTAAGATAGTAGGTTCAGGTACTATCAGAGGAAACCCTACTATTGAGTCAGTCTCCCTAGTCAGAGGTCTCAAATATAACCTATTGAGCGTAGCTCAGCTGTGTGACAGCGGTAGAAAGGTTGTATTTGATGCCACTGAGTGTCGGATACTCTAGGGGAAAACAAACGATTTGATTTTAACTGCCCCTCGTGTTGACAATGTTTACATGTTGATTTTAGAAAAGAATTTTTCGAAAAACATATGCTTAGTATCAAAGGAAGATAATTCCTGGCTATGGCATAGGAGACTTCGTCATGTAAGCATGGACCTCCTTGCCAAGTTAGCAAGAAAGCAATTAGTTGAGGGTTTGCCCAAACTTAGATTTGAGAAAGATCAATTATGCAAAGCTTGTCAGCAAGGTAAACAAACCAAAAAGTCTTTTCAAAGTAAAAATATTGTCTCAACCAAGCGTCCATTGGAATTATTACACTTGGATCTTTTCGGACCTGTCCAACCACTCAGCTTGGGCGGTAAGAAATTTTCTTTAGTTATTGTAGACGATTTCTCTCGGTACACTTGGGTCATCTTGCTGAGTAGCAAGGATGAAGCTTTTGAGATGTTCTCAACACTGATCAGAAAACTTGAAAATGACAAAGATTTAAAATTAGCTCACATCCGTAGTGATAATGGCGGAGAATTAAAAAACCAACAGTTTGATGAATTCTGTGAAGTCAGCGGCATTGACCACAATTTTTCTGCTCCTAGAACTCCTCAACAAAATGGGGTAGTTGAGAGGAAGAACAGAACATTAGTTGAAATAGCTAGGACAATGCTGAGTGAGAATAAGCTTCCAAAGTACTTCTGGGGTGAAGCTGTCAACACAGCATGCTATATACTCAATAGGGCTTTAGTTAGACCTATTCTTAAGAAAACCCCCTATGAACTTTGGAAAGGACGAAAGCCCAACATTGGATACTTTCGTGCTTTTGGTTGTAAATGCTTCATACTCAATACGAAAGACAACCTTGCCAAATTTGATTTTAAAGCTGACGAAGCGATCTATCTAGGGTACTCAACTAACAGTAAAGCATATAGGGTGTTCAATAAACAAACTCAAGTCGTAGAAGAGTCTGTCCATATCGAGTTCGATGAAACTGACCCTGCAGGTAAATCAAGTCAGTCTGCCGAAGAAGACCCAGGCTCAGCTTCCGCTGACCAAAATGGAGCCGCTGAGTCATTACCACACGGGCTGACCAAAGGTAAAAACGAACCTGCAATTACCTTTGCTGACCAATCTAAAACTGCAGAGATTGTTGAAACACCTGCTCCTGACAACTCAACATTACCAAAAGAAATCAAAATCCCAATAGGACATTCGAAGAAGTCTATTCTTGATGCTGCTAAGAACAACCTGATGACAAGAAATCAACTCAGGAGATATCTTAGCAATGTTGCGTTCATCTCAGTCCATGAACCAAAGAATTTTACCGAAGCTGAGCACGACGAATTCTGGATCAATGCTATGCAAGAAGTGCTTGATCAATTCAAGAGAAATGAGGTATGGGATTTAGTACCAAAACCTAGGAATCAAAAGACCATAGGAACTAAGTGGGTCTTTAGAAATAAGCTAGACGAGCAAGGCAATGTAGTCAGGAACAAAGCCCGACTTATAGCTCAAGGCTATAGTCAGCAAGAAGGCATTGACTACGGCGAGACCTTTGCTCCAGTTGCTAGGTTAGAGGCTATACGAATATTATATGCATATGCTAGTTTCATGAACTTCAAACTATATCAAATGGATGTCAAGAGTGCATTTCTTAATGGATTTATAAACGAAGAGGTATATGTTAGTCAGCCTTCAGGGTTTGAAGATTCAAAATTTCCAAACCACGTTTATAAACTCAAGAAGGCCCTGTACGGCCTGAAACAAGCACCACGTGCTTGGTACGAAAGGTTGACCAGTTTCCTACTGACCAGGAACTATATGAGAGGTAAAGCTGACACAACCTTATTCATTAAGAAAAAGGGTAAAGATACCCTGCTAGCACAAATTTACGTAGATGATATTATCTTTGGTGCTACTAATGAATCAATGTGCAAGGAATTTAGTAAACAGATGCAAACTGAGTTCGAGATGTCAATGATGGGCGAACTCAACTTCTTCCTTGGACTTCAAATTAAGCAAGGGAAGAATGGCATCTTCATTAGTCTGTCTAAATATGCCAAAGAAATATTGAAGAAATTCGATATGGAAGAATGTAAACCCATATCTACCCCAATAGGTACTGACATTGTGCTTTGCGCTGACGAGAAAGGTAAGTCAGTAGACAGCAAGTTATATCGAGGTATGATTGGCTCTCTACTTTATCTAACTGCCAGTAGACCTGACATTCAGTGCTCAGTATGTTATTGTGCAAGATATCAAGCTGACCCGAGATAATCTCACTATATAGCTGTGAAAAGAATTTTTAGATATTTGCAGAGCTCAGTTAATGCAGGTTTATGGTATCCAAACACAAATGACTTCACACTCATTAGATACACTGACGCTGACTATGGACGAGATAAGCTAGAACGTAAGAGTACTTTAGGAGGATGTCACTTCCTTGGAAGCTGTCTAGTATCTTGGTTCAGCAAGAAGCAATCGTCAGTGGCCCTGTCAATAACTGAAGCTGAGTACATTGGTACTGGAAGCTGTGTGGCCCAGGTCCTATGGATTAAGCAACATCTGGAGGATTATGGCGTACAAACTGAAACTATTGAAGTCAAATGCGACAACAAGAGTGCCATTGACTTATCCAAAAATCCAATCCAACACAGCAGGATGAAGCATGTCAGCATTCGACATCACTTCATTAGAGACCATGTACTCAAAGGTGAGATCAAGCTGACCTACGTACCAACCGATGAACAGCTTGCGGATATCTTTACGAAGCCTCTGGCTCGTGAGCAATTTAACATACTAAGGGAAGCCATCGGTATGTCTAATCCTCTTCAATAAAATTCTATGTCTTATTGAATGTTGAGTGATTATCATGCTGAGTGATTTGTGCTTAATTAAGTAACTACCGCATGCTGAGCTAATATGAATTACATAAAATCACCTTATGCTGAGTAGACATACATACTGAGTAATTATCATAAGCTGAGTTACTAAGCATACAAATATTCCTTCTACGTAAAACTGTGTACTCAGAATGTCAAAAACGTTTAGTATTCCAGATACTGAGTAAAGCCAGTAAAACAATAAATGCTAGCATGCGCATTAAGTAGCCACCTAGGATGACGTAATCACAATAATTAGAAAACACATGCACCGAATGTGTCATAAATGCCAAAGATAACTGTCGATTGATCATCTCGAGATCAAACCGCCATTCCAACCTATTAGATCAACTCGGAACTTCTATAAATAGTGGACGAATTCCCACTAACTCCTCTTTACGTCTGAAAACTTAAGGCATTCGATTCTGTCTCTCTAATCCCTAATCTTCAAATCTCTCAAAAATCTCAAGAAAATCATGTTCGACGATTCCCAGAACCGATCCGACGAGCAATACGATGATAATCGCTCGGATATAAATCCCCCATCTCCTGCTGAGCAGGACTATGAGGAGACCTTAACTGAGTCTCAAGGGCATGGTCAGCATGACCAATCTAAGGTCAACACTCTGAGCAAAAACCCTAAAGCTGACCAAGCAACACCTTCGAGAAAGAAGAAGGAGAAGAAAAACAAGCAACCAAAGGAGAAGGTATTCCTCCCCGTGTACAAAAACGCACTAAAGTGTCAGGTTGTCCGTTGCTGTTGGTTCTCTAAAGGGTTCATAGAGGCTAAGAAACCCTTCTGTGAGTGGATATCCAAAAATGGGTGGACCGAGCTATTCTCTCTCCCCGGTACCACGTATCCACAGTTGGTAAGAGAATTTTACGCAAATCTCAGGGTTAACGAGGATAATGTTGACCACTTAATCACCAAAGTCAAAGGCAAGGACATCACGATTACTCCGTCCTATCTCGCAACTCTGCTTAAACTAACGGCCAAAGGTTCAGAACTCAGGACCACTAACGACCACTCGAAAATTGACTACCCTATTGAGTTCTGCAAACCAAAAGACCACAAAGGGGAAATAGCCAGCACTTGTATGGGTCAGCCTCAGAAAATGGCCCATTACATCCTGACCAATTTCTTATTCCCTAAGATCAACGCCTCCTCCTCAGCTTCCTACTTCGAGCAGTGCTTTATCTGGCACATGCTGAATTATATACCACTCAACATGCCCGTCTTTCTTATCAACGCATTCCAACGAAGTACCGGGAAACTCAGGATGGGCTCCCTCATCACAAGAATTCTTCAGGACCATTAGGTGAGCACTGTCGAAGAAATTGAAATCTGGGGTACAGAAATTACAGCGGCACTGCTGTTCGGCTTAGCATATAACCAACCCATTAAGTCCAAGAAAGGAAAGGGGGCAGAAGAAAATGAAGAAGGGGATAATATGGTTGAAGAAGCACATGATGTGCCGACCAAGAAAGGGAAGAAGATAATTGTTGAAAAGAAACCCGCTGACCACACCAGATAGGATAAAAAGAGAAAAGCTGACCAATCCTCCTCCAAAGATATTAACACAGCTCCGAAGAAGATTCGGATTATTTCTAGTGCGAAGAGAGCTGCTACTGAGCAAGCTCAAGGGGAACCTAAGTCAGCGGAGAAACAGAAAAGGCAAGTTGAGCCTGAGGAAGAAAGTGAGGAAACCCTTGAAATGCCACTAAAGAGGAAGAAAACCTCTGGGTTGACGCCGATCAAAGCTAACCCACTTGACTTCGTGGTTACTCCTGAATCACACTTTGTGCGGAGTCAAGAAATTGACCTTGAGAAGACTCCTACTGACCAGGAGGAAGAACTGGGTGATATTGGAGGTCAGCCTTAAGCTGATAAGACAGGATCTGCTGAGCCAAGTGTGCATGTTGCTGCTGAGCAAACTAAGAACTAAGCAGAGCAACCAATGAAGGACAAGGTTGTGGAAGGCCTTGATGCCGACCTTGGTCCTAACTCCGCCTCTGAGTCCCTTAACTCCATTGCTGCTGATCCCTCTCCTCAAACAAACAATGACAGCACAGGCAAGTGGCTCAAGCGTAAGGCTCTGAAACCAAAATTCATCGATCTATTGGATGAATCTCCACTAAGGGATCCAATCACCGACCTCACCAAACTTCAGTTTCAATTCTTCTCAACTGTCACTGAGCCAACTCCGGACCAAATAAAGGAAAAACAAGCCTCTGTTTCTCAAGCTGAGGAACAAGCCGACCCCAAAGCTCCTCAAGGTCCTATTTCTGACGAGCAAGTGCTCGAAGTTCCTGCTGCTCAAGACAATGAGTTGGCAAAGGAAATCCTTGCTCAAGTCAGTTCTGAATTACCTCAATCTTCAAAATCTCCTCAACTTCAGGCTGATACTGAGCAGGTCAATAACTCTACTGATCCACCTCTTCCTACTCCTTTAATGCAGAATGAAAACCAGTCAGCTCCTGCTGGCTAAAAGTGCAGCTGCTGAACAAGCTGGCACCTCTACTTCTCAGCATCAAACACCTCCTCCATCCGGTGCTGACAAGATTCCGGCTTCTGAACCACAAACTGATGAATCTTATGCTTACTTAAATGCTTCTGAGTCTGGCAGGAAGATTATCGACTCGGCTCAAGCACTACTTCAGGACATTCATCAAACTCAGGCCGATGCTGATGGGTCTGTTCATGTTGAGCCAACACAAATCTCGTTTGTCACTCAGCTTCTCACTGAAATCAAAGGTCTCAAAGACTTGATGAGTGTCATGACCTTTTTCGCTTCTTAACAGCCCAAGCAAGAGTCAATCATAAAGCTAGCTGAACTCCAGCTGATGATGGTGAATCACATGAACGCCATCCAAGGTCAACTCAACGCCTTATCAGCTGTGAACTCAACATATGCCACCTCTGCTGAGGTTAATCAACATTTCTCCCAGCTGTCCTCTGAGCTGACCGGAGCTCGTGAGCTTATCTCCTCCTCCTCCCAGTGTTCCATAGAACAAATTGGTGAAGCCATTTGCCTACTCAACCTAAATAAAGAGGAAATGGACACTGACCTAGTGAAGACAAATGAGATTCTGCAATGCACTCAATCTACCCTTAAGCAGGTTCGGTACACAAACACTCAACGTCAATAATATGACACTGCCCTGCTCAGGATGTATCATCAATCATATGCCCGGATGACAGAATCTATAACTTGGATCGGGAAATCTCAAGAGTATCTGTTAAGTATGCTCAGTGCCAACATTAAGATCCCCGCTTCCACTATGTCCGATGGCATGGATGTCTTCAACGGCCTTCGGGAGAGTACGAGTCAACTTCAAATGTACTCATCAAAACTGACTCGTGCTGTTCAACAAGGAACCTTCTATCCTCCTCCTCCAACTCCCGATGTTGGCAAAATGGGGGAGAAAGAAAGGCAAGCTGCTGGAACTCAGCAGAAACAGGGGGAGATAACTAAGCCTGCCACCGGAACTCAGCAGAAGCCTTGTTCAACTTCTGCTGACCCAAGTAATCCTAGTCAACAACAAAGAACTGCCAAGGGCAAAGGCAAATCCAACCAAGTTCAAGTCAATATAAAGAGATAGATTAGAAATAGTCTTAGACTTGTAACTTTATATGTGGCATGTTCCATTTTGTTATGCTGACTATCTATTATAAGCATCTTTTTATCCAAACTGACTTATCTATATGCGATGCTTACCTATTATGCTTATATGTTGATCAGTTATACTTACTACCCATTGAACAACAAATTAAATCTTGTGAACATAAGGAAAATACAAGTAAAAAAAATACTCAACATACATAACTCTGATACCTATATGATAACTCTGATACCTATGTGCAACACTGAGTAACAACTATATGTTCCAAGTATTGACCATCTTCTGAAAGCTGGCCTAGGCTCATCTGAATTAGATCTTGGAAGGTCTAGAATTGAACTAAGTCAATAAAGACATCTCTTAATTTCACTCGATTAAATCTTAGAAGGTTTAGAGTTAAATTGAGTCAATAGGTGCAACCCTCACGGGGGAGTAACTTCAGAAGATTGAAAGATAAATCAATCATGGGGAACTTTAATGCTGAGTTCCATAATTAAATATTTTTTCCAACATCAAAATGGGGGAGTTTGTTGAAACACCTTTCCACATGATTTTGATTTGACAAAATTATTTAAGTTAATCCCATGATTAAGACAATTAAATTTAAGTGCTTTGATTTAATTGTACTAATGTATTTGTTCAATGTTGAGTATAAGTATAAAATGAGAATAGAAATAAAAAGTAAGACAGGATGAAGTCAGCATGAGACACAGCACAAGCTGAGTAGAAGCGTAACTCAGCATTATAAAAGAAAAGTTTTCTTCAGAACAAATGCTTGAAGACGAAGCTGCTCGAAGACGCTGAGTGGAATGGAACTCAGTCTCCGATATAAATAAAGAACAAAGGCATCGTCAATAAAGTCAAGCTGAGTGTTCGTCAAGACAGCGCGAATGGTCCGTTTACTAAAAGACAAGATCCGACATGAGTCTGCGCCAATACAGAAGCTTTGGAATTACGCAAGGAGACAGTTTCGAGACGCATGGGTCAACTGGCGTTTGGCTAAAAGATGAAACTGGCGCTAGAAGATGAACCTGGCGGAAGAAGACAAGCCTGACGCCTGCTAAATTCAGACGACAGGATTGGCTTGTAAAACTGTATACTGACCAGTGAATGACGCAAGAAGACCGTTTGAATTCAACGGATACATCCGTTTTCAAATGATTGAAGCCTCAGAATTCACTATAAAAGGACAAGTTCAACTCTTGGATCCTTAGCCGAAATACAAAAGAGAAAAACATACATACAAGCACATACAAACGAGAAAAAGCAAATACTTACACCCAAATCCTATTTCTGTGTAAAAGTCTATATTGAATTTGTATTCATCTAAAGTGTTCTTCATCTAGAAAGAACAAATTTGTATCAATTGTAAAGATTGAGAGAGTGGTGCTGAGTACTCGGTTTTAGTACTCAGCGGTAGAGAGAATCTGAGTGTTTGGTTATAACGCTCAGTATGGGTTGAATAGACGAATAGAGGACGGTACTCTTGCATACTCAATTGCTTGTAAACGGTTTGTGCTCTACCTTTAAAGAGCTCAGTATTGGATTGAAAAAGCCCGGAAGGATTATGGGGACTGGACGTAGGCGGTGAGGCTGAACCAAGATAAGTCTGCCGAGTAATTTCTAACTCTTTCTCTCAATAAGTGTTCTAAAAGTCGGCCAAGTCGCCGACTAATCGGCCGACTAGTCGGTGAAATTCAGAACACTGACCGATTTTTTATAACTGGGCGGGTTAAGTCGGGGGTCCGATATATTTTCGCCTAGGCGGTTCAAGTCGGGGTAAGTCGGGCAAGTCGGGTTAGGTGGGCAAGTCGGGTTAGGCGGCTAAAAATCGGGTTAGGCGGCTAAAAATCGGGTCAAATCATAAAATTATAAAAATTTTGCTACAAAATAAATAATACAGATAATTAATGATCACAACAACAACTAAAAATAATAAAACTAATTTACATAGCACTAAATAAAATTAATTTCAATATATTAGATTACAAATATTAAATATTTTGAGGAAGAAAATAAAGAATTATTTGATGAATATGGAGACGGTAGTAGACATTTTTTTATGAATATTTATGGATATTTTATTATTTATTTAAAGCAAATATTTATAATATTTAGATAATATTTATTAATATTATTTTTAGATGTGATAATTTATATTTTAAATGTGTTTATATAATATTTATTTAATTATAAATATAAAAAATAGAAAAATACATATCCGATTAATCCCCGATTAATCCCCGATTAATCTTTTGAGGTCTTGTCCGCCAAACTAGCGCCTTACGACTTTTACAACACTGCTCAATATATATATGTATGCGTTGCTTGCCTAAATTACTCAGGATATAAATTGTATAAGATGATACTGAGTAATCAGAGTGCTGAGTTGGAAGCTGACCTTGAGTGTTAATTCCCAACTCACAAGTAAAACGGTTCTAGTCAGCCTCTGACTAAAGCTGTCTTACATCTTGCTTGGCCTTGCTGACCAAAACTGAGTAAAGTAATTTAAAGAATTAAATTAAGTCTGTATATTTTAAGCGAAAAAGTTACATTAGTTCCTAACCCCCATTTGGAACTAATTACACGGGACCAACGAGGAACGCATGCAAACTTTTGAGAGACGGCTCGCCCCTCCCAACTTCTAGTGAGTCTCCCAATAGATTATATTGGGGATCTGAGTCACCTCCCCAGCTTGTCCCGTAGAGGATGGGCAACTCGCTCATCCCTTACAATGGGAGAGCTCTCGTAACCTCCACCCTTCCATGTACGAGATTTCCAATAAATGACTAAAGGCCACTATTTGATGTCACCCCACATATTCTCCGAAAATTCTATAAATAGGAAGCCATAAATAAGCTTTTAAAGGATTTAAATAAATATTTCAAGAGAAAAAAATACTATTTCATTTTGATTTACAAACTTTTTTTAAGAGATTATATAAACTTATTTTCTAATTGTTTAGCTAATTTTCAGCTAAATCACATTAAAATCTTAGATTTAGTTATTCAAGTTGTAAAAAATTAATTCCATACATATTTTGATATTAGTTTTATTCACCAAAATATTATTTGTTCGAGATAAGCCGTTTGGAGAATTGGAAGCAACCCATATGTTTCCGTATGCTAGAACCACGACCAATACTGGAGGTACGCTTCAAAGGTAACATATTCAGGAACATACAATTCCTCTTCTTTATTTATGTTTGTTATTATTATTGCTTCTTGTGTTTTTTTTTTTGTGGTTTTTGAGACATTTTTTTATTTTGGTGTTTTTTTATGATTTTTTTCTAGTCCGTAAAAAGTATTTTACTATCTTTTTAATTTAGTTTTATTCCTAATGAGTAAATCTCGGGAAGAGACATGTCTTCTCATAGGAGAGTCAACTCACCCCTCTTTCTTTATCCTCTTGAAAATTTCCATTTTGAGCCCTTCATTTGAATTTTAAATTTTTTTAAATCTTATTATTTGGTCTATTTCACCACGAAATTTATTTATTTTCATTTTTACATCACTCGACAGATTTCATTTTCAGTCTTTAAACTTTATTTTGATTACATTATTTATCCAAATTTCATTTTAAATAAAAAAATACTTATTTTAATTATTTTATTTACATTATACTTATTATCATTTTAAAATTATTAATTTTATTCCAAAAATGCCCTTTTATGCGCTTCTCTTAAATTTTAATTCTTTTGTTTTATTAATGTAAACATAAATAGTTTACATTTTCTTTGCTTTTTTAAATAATAAAAAATATCTCAAGAGGTCTCAAAAGGCTTGTTGTTTAGATTAGTATATTTAGGATTTTTTTTTTGATAAGAAGGGAAGAAAAAAAACAAACAAACAAAAACCTAACCCGAGATCAGTCTAGGAAGACTGACCCCAATCCTATCCTCAAGAAGAGAAGGTAACAGAAAAGAAGGAGGAACGGAAAGGGTAGAAACACCTAACATCCCCCCATGCCCAGCAGCTGCCAAGCGATCCGCCACGCGATTTTGCTCCCTATAAATATGGGAGAAGGTAAGAGAATCGAAGGCAGGACGAAGCCTCAAGATGGCTTTAATGAGATTCTGACTCTTAAGACAAGCAGCCTGTCTATCCGAAATCCTGTTGATAGCCTCCAAATTGTCAGACTCCACCGAAAGTCTTTTAACACCCATGCGAATGGCGAGTTTAATGCCAGACAAGATCCCCCAGAGCTCCGCAGTAAAGGAGGAGCCCGTACCTAAGTTATGGGTAAACCCAGCCAGTCAGGCGCCACCAGCATCCCGAAGAACTCCACCAGCAGCAATTCTGCCATTACTAAGGCAGGAGCCATCCGTATTCAACTTGACAACCCCTTCCCTGGGCTTCCTCCAACCAACTAACTGGACTTCTTTAACCGGGAAGGGGTGAACCAGGGGCTCTCTTTCAAAACTCTTTGTAATAACAGAGAGTTTTTTCGAGAAAGTATATTTAGGATTTAATTATCTTTTTATTTTTTGAGAAAATAATCTATCTATTTTTCTATGCACATTTAATACCTAGATTAAATTTGTAACAAATTTCTCACTGGTCTTTATTAACTGGCTCATTAATTTGTTCCATTTAACTTTTGTAATTGTTCTTTGGATCAATCTGTGGTTTTATTCCGGTGATAACTTCCATACAGTAAGAGTTTACTTGTGTAATATGTTGTATCATGAGAGACTAGCATCAATAGCGACAAAAACTGACTTAAAAAAACTGTTAATACATGTCTTAGATTTTTCACATCCTGATCTTTAGACTGCCCTATACTTTCATTTAATTTTTGTTAGTCCATTTTTTTATTATTTTTATATATCTCTCCATTCGTTTTTTTTATTAATTACTTCATACATAATGCAGGATAAGTTTGAAATGTCCATAATGGGAGAATGTTGTCCTAAAATATGAACACTAGCAAGTGCACTAGGTACAAGTAATAAAGTGATAAGTAGATATCGTCTCCACGAGGATAGAACAAGCACACCCACACTCCTATAAAGGTAAGTATAGCCAAGTTTTAAAAGTAACTAATTACTTAAGTTGATTTGAGGTGGTTTGATACGATGAAATATTTAAAACAAGCAAGGAAAATAAGTTTAACTTCAGATGTGAAAAGAACAGGTACACAACATACGCAGAAATGTCATAGAACAGTCACTCTACTCCTTGTTCATTAAGTAAAAACGACTTTGGCTTAAAGTATCTTTCACAAAAACCAATTGAGTCAGGTGTCCCTTGTTCCCAACATTCTTTAAAAACAATCAAAATAAGTCTCCTTGAAATCGATATATCTTTAAGCTTTAAGAACAGGAAAGCATTTAATTGGAACAACTAAAACCTTTAACATTTAATTAATTACGTCTCTGTTTCATAATTAAATGTGCTCAATGAAAGTTCAGATTTGCAAAGAGAGTCTCCTCGTAGTTGCTCTGTTAGAAAACAAGTTAGCTAATCCTATTTAGCGTTAATTATTCATTGAAAGCCATGCCAAATATACTTAATGAGTTTAGAGGGAAGTTAACCTGCCCTTTTTACATGTTTCTACTCCGTTGCATACCTGTTTAGTGAATTACTCACTCATGGTTGAATGACATAAGACAAAAGTATAATAAGGAAAACAATAATTCATTAAACACACAAAACAAAGTTACAAACTAAGCTTCAGATCTGAAAATCTGAATGATGAACATACAAAATGAGGGCTCCTTAAATAGCCCGAAATTATCCAGAAATGATTGTTCAAGATAAAATAAAATAAGGAAGATATGGTCTGGCAGACTATTCTGACAGTTAGGAACAGTCTGCAGCACAGCAGTCCGCCCATGCTTGATGATTTCTTCTGTGAGGGATGGTTGTTCTGCCTCCAGCATTAACTCTTCTTTCGAAAATGTCTCCAATGATTTAAGGATGATTGATCAAGGTTCTCGGGTACAAACTGCACCCATGAGTTCTTGTTCTCTTCCTTGTTCTTCGCTTTTCCGCACTCATTTCCTGCTTGTTCACCATGTGGATTCTGCTACCGAACAGACGGCTGCTTTATCACAAACAATCTGAGAAAAACGTACATTATGAGAATGATATGATGCATTATTGTTCCGTTTATGCCCAAAATTGCTATAAAATATTATACACATTTTACACTCATCAAAATACCCCCAAAACAATGTATTGCTTGTCCTCAAGCAATGTTTTTGTAGAGATGTTCCCCTTTTCATATCAGGATTGACTTTCATGTAGGTTAGAATAGCTAGAAATATTTGCAAGAGCAGGGGATAATATGTGATCAAAAAGAACTTTATCATTTTCCAACTACCCTTGTTCACACCTTTACACTTGAATTCTGAATTTCAACATGTTTGACTTGCAGCCCGATCACCCAGTCTAGGGGAAGGTGTTTGGGGCGTTGATTATTTCCCTCATGAAACCAATGCAAGAACAGGTTTGTCCATTGGACTTAAGAATCAGTCTGTTCGACACTTTGTACAGGAATCTATACCCTCATTGGGACTTTTGCGGGTTGTAATGGGGTTAGGGTGATTGGGTGTGTAGTGAAGGCGTTTTACGGCTAACGAGGACTGTCGAGCTTATTTTCTTTGAATTTTTATTTTGAGCAAGATCAAGAGCGTGCAATTTCTATGATTGTTTTCGTGTTCTGTTGGATGCTTTTTAGACAAGAGTGCTGATGATTTTTCTTTGTTGGCTTGTCTTTTTATTTGCGTTTAGTTCACAACAGAACATAATTAATGATGATTCTCTTGGCTCAAACTTTTTATGGATTCGACGGCCCTCTAGGGGTTCTTTTGGGATTGTGAGAGTGGTCTGGTGGTGTTTAAGATGGTTTACTGATGCGCCTCACGGTTGAGACTCGCTAAGGGATAAGTGTACTCCGTCGTTATCAAGTAATAATCTGGACAAGTCCAGGTATCGAATCCACAGGATTTATTCCTGCAAGTATCGAGCTACTGGGTCTCAGGTGTTATCTAGGCTTTGGGGGGTTTTGAGTTTGGTTTTGATTAAGTTAATCTACTCCTAGTTGAATTACTTTACTCCTAGCTAAGTTATTCTAATTCTAATTAAGTTATTCTACTCCTAGGTGATCTTTCACTAATGCAATTACCTGAAGGAACATGGTATGAACGATAATAATGAAGATAATTATTAGGTCAATTGATTAAAAACCTAATCTAAGTCACTTGTATTCAAGGCGATTAACCCTACTTACCCTTCTGAAGTCCCTAGTGCGTGATTCCCTTGTAAGGCCGAAACTAGGTCCAAGGCTCAGCAATTTAGGCTTAATCAACTAAGAGGTCGTCAATCTCCTAGGCTCTGACTAGGTCAGATTCGGCTCACAATATGTGCCAACTAGATTTTTGGGCTTTTGAATGAGTTAAACCAATTAAATAAAGCGTAAGACAAAGATTAAACAAATAAATCATTGAACAAAACAAGAGCTAAAATATTATAAAAGATGAAGAACATTGTCACGGGGATACAATTAGCCTAGGATTCATAGACTATATCAAGGGATAAAAACATAATTAGATGAAAGAGATGAGAAAATCCATTTCAGGGAACCTGTCTACCCTGCAGCCGGCTTCCTATGACTTAAGGACGGACCTTGAATAATCCTCGGTGAATGGAGCTTCGAAGGTTCTTCAATGGAGGTTAAAGGAGACGGATGAGGTGGAGAGGATTCTTCAAGGGTGAAGGCTAAGGTAAATTACAATAAATGAAAGATATCTTACATTTGAAACTAATGGTCCTATTTATAGTCGCAGTTCGGGCCCTCTTTCTGACCTAATTCGTTTCCTTTTGCAGGTGGGAAGACGTGGGGTCGATCGTGGCGTCGTGGGGCTGGGAATCAGTCTTTTGATAAATTCCTGCAGTGCAGCTCACCGAGCTGGGCGAGCCAGCTCGATCGAGCAGGCCCCTGAGGGCCTGCTCGGTGAGCTGGCCTGTAGAGGCCAGCTCGACGCGAGCTGGCATGGCCAACTTGCCCGAGCAGGCCCCTGAGGGCCAGCTCGCCGATCTGGCTCCAAAAAGGCCATTTCGATGAGCGGGAATGCCCAGAACGCCTTGCGCCACTGCTGGATGTCCCGAAACGCAATTTTTGCCCGAACTCGTTCCTGTTTTAACCTGCACATGCACATAAACTCCAAATAACATTAGTTTCGAGCTAAATTGACCCGCCAATCGCTCATTTTGAGTAAACACTCCGTTTGGTGCGACTTTTGGCGGATCACTTAGCTATAAAAGATAATTGAATTTTAACGTACATGCTAATTTGGCCATATTTGCCTAAAATAATCAGAAAACGAGCCTAAACAACGAAAAGTAAATAGAACATATACAATTTCTAACTAACTCACACAAAAGCATATAAATGCGAGAATTGCTCGCTTATTCATAAAATAACCCTAAAAACCGTCCTAAAACCGTACCCAAAGATAGGGGTTTTTGACCCCTATCATTTAGCCAAGGAAAATGTTGGACTCAAATGGTTGTTCTAATAGTGTGGAGAGAAGGGTAATCGTATAGGTTTATTGGGGAATATCCTAATGCCCAAATCATGTTGGTATTGAATTCCTTTCCTAAGGTCTGAACAGGCATCCAAAACAAGTCCTGGACTCCTTGTTCAAGATGGTCCTCTCAATCAAAAATGTCAGATTATATTGGCTCAATTCCTCACTTGATTGGTGTGTTGGACTCTTACATCTAAGGGTTGTTTCCTTAAATATGCTGAATTTCAGATTCAATGAAGATTAAGAACGGGTAGTCTTTATCGGTTTATTCCTTTTTTACCTCTATTGACTCCTTCATGCAATTATTAAAGCTAAACTATCCTACATTGTGGCTAGTATGATTGTTCAAAGAGTCATTTTCTCTATAAAAACAAAAACTTGGGGGGGTATTTTATCGTGCAATGGTTACCCCCAAAACAATTATGATGGTGGCAGTGCATAACATTTTCACAGATTGAACAATTAAAACAATGAAGTGTATACCAACATATTCAGTTCCCTTCCCCGACACAAAAGATTGCATTGTCCCGAATGCAAGAACATGTATGGAAAGAAATCATACTTAGTTGTCTGTGATATGCAAAGAAAACAGAAATAAGAACACCTTACCAGATAAAAGAATCCACACGGCGAGAGAAGAGTTAAGCTTCGGTAATGGGAGAGGAGACTTCGTCCTCTCCCTTTTGCATTGGGGTCTCACCATCATTATTCTTACCATCGGTAGGATCGGGGAACAAGGTGCTACAGTAGCTCAGCTATCTCCCCATCATGAGCCTTACCCGTCAATAGAGGTGTCTATTGTGTTCGAACAACTGTCCCACATAGTTCATCACCTACCGCATGGAAATGTCCCCTGCATCCATTGGCCCTTCCCCACTGTCAAACATTCTTCGTTTGCTGTCCGAGTATGCCATCTGGATTGGCTCGACATAGTGTGGTTCCCCTGAGACTTTTCTCTTAGCTGATTGTTCTGCAAGTGGTTCTTCAGCCACGAGGACCCAGTTCTGCCCCACTTTATGGCAGATGGAGAGCTTGTTCATGACCTTGCAGTCGAACGGCTCCATGGTTTTAGCTAGAGTGAGAGAATGCTGGAGTGGATTGAACAATCCCACATTTTTCGCGATCTTGGTGATGAAAGGGCCGCATAATAGGCATTTGCTGGTTGTTCCCTCAATGCCAGCTAGGTGCATACCAATCCAATGTCCCACATTGATCCTCTTTGCATTCACCATACACCAAAGAATGAACAGGTCATTGCTGGGGATGTTGCTTTGGTTAGCCCTGCCGAATAGTGTTGACGCCAGGTACTTCTGAAGATAGCACAGAGGGTGCGTTGGCAGCTGTGAGGATTTCAAATCACTGGGGTTGTAGGAGGTATTTCCTATGAGTTCATGCTAGAAATCTTATGTAATGAACTCGGGCGGCATTGCGATGAGGCTGTTTTTGTGTTCATCACTCATCATGTCTTCTTTCGTGACTGCTCCCAGGTAGAGGTTAAATGTGTTGAGTGAGGTGAACATGTCAACTCCCATGAGATGGAACTTGTATTTCATCTTGTCATCTCGGTCGGTGATTTTAGTGTCCACCGAGAATGTGGCCATGAATTCCAGCGTCAGTTCTTTGTAGGCTGGCTCATTGATGCTACTGAACTCGAGCAACCCAGCTCCATCAAGCAGGTCACGAACCTCATCTTCCAGCCCCAAGCTGCGAAGGCTCTTCCAGCAAATAGTTCTGGCAGCTTGAAATTCCATGGCACTAAACAGTTCATACTTCGCTTTCTCCTTAGGGTTTATGAAGCTGGCCAACCGATTTATCAAGCGCTCACTTTGATCTGAAGACATACTGGTGTCGGAAAGGGGTACCATTCTCTTTCTTCATCGGGCCTGTTCTTGTGCTCCTCGGCATTTTCAAGTAGGAATTGTGATGGGGAATTTTGCTGGAGGTTTGAAAATGGAGGTTTGAAAATGTTGTGGTAGAGGCACTGGAAATGTGGGTATTTAATGGGTAGGTAGAGTGGAAGCCGAAAGGTTCCGCGAAGAAAGAGGGGAGTGGAAAGTTTCTGCCATAACTGTTTCGGCTCTTTTATTGTCCCTTGGACTGGTTGGTCCTTTTTCGACTTTGGAGGGAAAAATAGACTTTGTATCACCTGCATGTCAGTTGGCTGCTCTGCACGTTTTATCTTCATTTATTATTAACATGACAAAATTCAGAGAAAATAAATAAAAACTAACACACCAATACAACAAAACAAAAACAGACACATTGTTCTCCAATTGGTGTTTGGAGAGGACACCAGTGAGGCTGCTTGTTCAATGAGCCTCTAGGATACGGAGATTCTCTGTATGGTTGTTCTCCTGGGCAAGGTATGGCTTAAGCCTCTGCCCATTTACTTTGAATCTTTCCTGTGCTGCATTGGAGATTTCAATTGCTCCATGAGGGAACACTTGAGTGACTGTAAAAGGACCGGACCACCTAGACTTGAGTTTACCGGGGAACAGTTTGAGACGGGAATTGTAAAGCAACACCCTCCGGCCTGGCACAAAGGTCTTTGTTTGAATGTGTTGTTCGTGCCAACGCTTGGTTTTTTCTTTGTATATGAGGGCATTTTCATATGAGAACAAGCGGAATTCATCCATCTCACTCAGCTTTCTATGTTCTTCTATAGCCTGTTCGTCGAAGTTCAGGAACTTCAAGGCCCACAAGGCTTTGTGCTCTAATTCGACGGGCAAATGGCATGACTTACCGAAAAGGAGCCTGTAGGGTGACATACCTATTGGTGTTTTAAAAGCTGTTCGATAGGCCCAAAGGGCATTGTCCTGCTTGTTCGCCCAATCTTTGCGGGAACAACCTATGGTCTTCTCTAGGATGCGTTTTATTTCCGTGTTCGAGATTTCTACCTGTTCGCTTGTTTGCGGATGGTATGGGGTGGCTATCATATGAGTGACACCGTATTTCCCTAGGAGTCTTTCGAATTGTGAATTACAAAAGTGGGTGCCTTGGTCACTTATGACTGCTCTAGATACTCCAAATCGTGAGAACAATTGTTTCAAAAATTTGATAACAACTCGGGCATCATTTGTGGGGCTGGCTATAGCTTCTACCCATTTACTCACGTAGTCTACAGCTACCAGTACGTACTTGTTCCCATAAGAGTTTGGGAACGGTCCCATAAAATCATTTCCCCAAATATAAAAAATTTCACATACCATGATGTTCTGCAAAGGCATGGCATTCCTTGAAGAGATGTTACCTGTTCTTTGGCATTCGTCACATGATGAGACAAACCTGTGAGCATCCTTGAACAGAGTTGGCCAGTAAAAACCTGCCTCCAATACCTTTGCGGCTATTCGATTGGCAGCGAAGTGTCCTCCTGCTTCCCTGTTGTGGCAGTGGTTGAGGATGAGCATTCCTTCTTCTTGTGATACACATCTCTTGACTATCTGATCTGCACAAATTCGGAATAAGAATGGCTCCTCCCATAGGTAGTATTTTACGTCCGAGAAGAACTTCTTTCTTTGATTATATGTCAGTTGGTGCGGAATGATTCTTCGAACCAGGTAGTTGGCTATGTCTGCAAACCATGGAGTGTTTCTTATCTGAATGCTGCACAACTGTTCGTCGGGGAAAGTTTCCCTGATGTCAAGTTGTTCTTCCTGCTTGTTCGAATCTAATCTGGACAAATGATTTGCGGCAAGGTTCTCCACGCCCTTTTTGTCTCGAATCTCCAAATCGAATTCTTGAAGCAACAAATCCATCTGATCAATCACGGCTTAGCATCTTGTTTTGAGAGGAGGTACTTCAGTGCAGAGTGATCTGTGAAAACGATGACTTTGGCAAGAACAAGATAAGATCTAAATTTATCGAAAGCATAAACAACGGCAAGTAATTCTTTCTCTGTCACGGTATAGTTCTGTTGGGTTTCGGTGAGAGTTTTACTTGCGTAGTCTATAGGCTTGAAGTGTTTGTCAATCCGCTGTCCCAGAACAGCTCCAATACAGGTGTCACTAGCATCACACATCAATTCAAAGGGCATCTCTTAGTTGGGTCAACCAGGATATGTGCCTTCGTCAGCCTGTTCTTCAATTGTTCGAATGCCTGAATACATTTTTCTGTGATCTTGAACTCTGCGTCCTTGTGGAGCAAGGCGGATAATGGTAGTGCAATCTTGGAGAAGTCTTTTATAAATCTTCGGTAGAATCCAGCATGTCCTAAAAAGCTACGCACGTCCTTGACTGAGGCGGGAATAGGCAGTTTTCAATGACTTCTACCTTTGCACGATCAACCTCGAGTCCTTTGCATGCTTTTCACTTTGAGTAGCTTGGACTTCGAGCTCTTGCTCGGCAGGGATTTGATTTTCTGGAGTCTTGGCTTGTTCCTCAGGATGAGTAACAAAGGCTTGCTTTTTCTAAAGTTCCTTTAGAGAAGACTCAGTGGGATTGGAAAAGAATTTGAACTGCATGTCCGAGAGATCAGTGATGGGATCTCGGAGAGGAGAATCACCCAGAAGGTCAATAACTGGAGATCTATGAGCCTTTTTCTTGAGTCTCCTTAATTTCTTAGCCTTTGGAGGAGAGGGGTCAGCTTGAATAGAATCAAGAGATTCAGAAGGTGAATTTACCCTTAGGTCAGTATTGAGTTCTTCCCCGGCTATGTCTTGCTCTGTGAACTCAGCATCAACTGTCTTTCTTGGCACAGTTGGATTCTCAACCTACTCAATATCCGCTGTTTGTTCTTGCATAGCATTATCTTCCTGACATGGCTCAACATCATCACGCTGACCTTCATCGTTTCTTAGTTCTTCTGCTTCTTGATCAGCAGGGATTTTCTCAAGATCAATTTCTTGACTTCTGCCGAAATGCGAATCATCGGAGATTACGAAATCAAGAGGGGCAGCATCAATAGGACTTAACTCCGAAGATTTCTTTTTCTTTTTCTGCAATGGTTGCTCTGGAGTTTCCTCACTCTCTTCTTCAGGCTCAACTTGCCTTTTTCGTTTCTCTGCTGACTTAGGTGTGTCCTGAGTTTGCTCAGCATCAACTTTCTTCCCATTTGATACAAACCGGATTTTCTTTGGGGCAACATTAACATATTTAGAAGAAGTTTGGATAGCTTTCCTCTTCTTTTCTTTCTTGGTTTGCACCTCCTGTGCAACATCAACTTCTTCCTCATGTTCCTCAATGGCCCCTTTTCCCTTCTTAGGCTTGAGGGGTTGGTTGTATACTAACCCAAACAGCAGAGCCACTGTGATTTCAGTTCCCCAAGTCTCAGTTTCATTAATCGTGTCTATTTGATGATCTTCAAAGATTCTTGTATTGAGGGACCCCATCCTGAGTTTCCCAGTACTTCGTTGAAGTGCACCGATAAGAAACACCGGCATGTTGAGTGGTTGATAGGTCAGCATGTGCCAGATGAAGCACTGCTCGAAGTTTGAAGCTAATGATGCTGAGTTGATTTTAGGGAAGATAAAGTTAGTCAGGATGTAGTGAGCCAGCTTTTGATTCTGACCCATACATGTACTGGCTATTTCCCCTTTGTGGTCCTCCGGCTTGCAGAACGTCACGGTGTGGTCAAGTTTCTCCTTTGTAGTCCTGAATTCTTTCCCTTTGGCTGGCAGTTTTAGCAAGGTTGCTAGATAAGATGGGGTAATCGTTATTTTTTGATTTTTGACATGGGTTACCAGATGGTTAGCATCTTCTTCATCAACACAGAGGTTGGAGTAGAATTCCCTTACCAACCTAGAGTAGGTTTTACCAGGAAGGGAGAAGAGTCCAGCCCATCCGTTTTTCGAGATCCACTCACAGAATGGTTGCTCAGCCGTTACGAAGCTCGGAGAGAACCACCGACAATGAAGTACCTCATGGTTCTTAACACTTTTATAGACTTTAAGGAATACCTTTTCCTTGGGCTGCTTGTCCTTCTGTTTTTTCTTCTTTTTCGAAGAGGTTGCGAGGTCAGCTTGAGGGCTCTTGCTTGGAGTTTGGTCATGCTGACCTTGTCCTTGAGACTTGGTGGGAGTTTCGCTGTATTCCTGCTGAGTAAGAGATTTAGGGTTTTCATCAGAGCGGTTGTCGTCGTAACCGGCACCGGAGATATTCTGAGAATCCGACATGATTTCCAGAGATTTTTGAGAGGTTTGGAATTTTTAGATAGAGTTAGTTTGATTGCCAGAAATTCTAAGTGTAAAGAGGTAGAAGTGGGAATTCATCCACTATTTATAGAGGCTCGAATTGATCTAATACGTTGAACTAGCCGTTTTACCTCGAGATGATCAATCGACAAAGATCCTGTCATTTATGACACATTCGGCGCGTGTATTTTCTTTAATTATTTCTTACATCATCCTAGGTGGCTATTTAATACGCATGCCAGCATTTAATGGTGCAAGTGGGCTTTACTCAGTTTGTTAGAATACTGAACGTTTTGTGGTACTGAGTGCACAGTTTTACATAGAGGGTTTTCATACTACTTTAGTAACTCAGCCTAAGATAATCACTCAGCATATATGTCTTACTCAACATAGGGTGATTTTCTATAACACATATTAAGCTCAGCATGTAGAAGTTACTAATTTAGCACTAGTCACTTAGCATGGTAATCACTCAACATTCAATTAAGCACATAGTATTATTGAAGAGGATTAGACATACCAATTGTTTCCCTTAGTATGTTAAATTGCTCACGAGCCAGAGGCTTAGTGAAGATATCCGCAAGCTGTTCATCTGTTGGAACGTAGGTCAGCTTGATCTCACCCTTGAGTACATGATCTCTGATGAAGTGATGCCTTATGCTGACATGCTTCATCCTGCTGTGTTGGATTGGATTTTTAGATAGGTCAATGGCGCTTTTGTTGTCGCATTTGACTTCAATTGTTTCTGTTTTAACTCTATAATCCTCAAGTTATTGCTTAATCCATAGGACTTGTGCAACACAGCTTCCAGCAGCTACGTACTCAGCTTCAGTTGTAGACAGGGCAACTGATGACTGCTTCTTGCTGAACCAAGATACGAGACAGCTTCCAAGAAAGTGACATCCTCCCGAAGTACTCTTACGCTCTAGCTTATCTCGTCCATAGTCAGCATCAGTGTATCCAATGAGTGTGAAGTCATTTGAATTTGGATACCATAAACCTGCATTAACTGAGCTCTGCAAATATCTAAAAATTCGTTTTACAGCTACAAGGTGAGATTCCTTGGGGTCAGCTTGATATCTAGCGCAATAGCATACTGAGTACTGAATATCAGGTCTACTAGCAGTAAGATAGAGTAAAGAGCCAATCATACCTTGATATAGCTTACTATCTACTGACTTACCTTTCTCATCCGTGCATAGGATAGTGTCAGTACCCATTGGGGTTGATATGGGTTTACAATCTTCCATATCGAACTTTTTGAGCATTTCCTTGGCGTACTTGGACTGACTAATAAAGATGCCATTCTTACCTTGCTTGATTTGTAGTCCAAGGAAGAAGTTGAGTTCGCCCATCATAGACATCTCGAACTCAGTTTGCATCTGTTTACTAAATTTTTTGCACATAGATTCATCAGTAGCACCAAAGATTATGTCATCTACGTAAATTTGTGCTAGCAGGGTATTTTTACCCTTTTTCTTAATGAACAAGGTTGTATCAGCTTTGCCTCTGACATAATTCCTGGTCAGCAGGAAGTTGGTCAACCTCTCATACCAAGCTCTTGGAGTTTGCTTCAGGCCATATAAGGCCTTCTTGAGTTTATAAACGTGGTTTGGAAGTTTTGGATCCTCAAACCCTGGAGGCTGACTAACATATAACTTTTCGTTTATAAAGCCATTAAGAAAGGCACTTTTAACATCCATTTGATATAATTTAAAGTTCATATAGCTAGCATATGCACACAGTATACGTATAGCCTCTAACCTAGCAACAGGAGCAAAGGTCTCACCATAGTCAATGCCCTCTTGTTGACTATAGCCTTGGGCTACAAGTCGGGCTTTGTTTCTGACCACATTGCCTTGCTCATCTAGCTTATTTCTAAAGACCCACTTAGTTCCCATGGCCTTTTGATTCCTAGGTTTTGGTACTAAATCCCATACCTCATTTCTTTTGAATTGATCAAGCTCCTCTTGCATAGCATTGATCCATAGTTCGTCATTCTTAGCTTCTGAGAAGTTCTTTGGCTCCTGCACTGAGACGAATGCAACATTTCCAAGATACTTTCTAAGCTGATCTCTTTTCATCAGTTTGTTGTCAGCTGCATCAAGAATGGACTTCTCCGAATGTCCTCTTGGGATTTTTATTTCTTTGGGTAATGTTGAGTTGTTTGGAATAGGTGTTTCTACAATATCTGCAGGAATAGATTGGTCAGCAAAGGTAATTTCGGGTTCGTGTTTACCTTTGGTCAGCCCTTGTACTGATGACTCAGTGGCTCCTGTTTGGTCCGGAAGCTGAGCTTGGTTCATCTTCGGCGGACTGAGTTGTCTTTCCTATAGGGTCAGTTTCATCGAACTCTATATGGACAGACTCTTCAACAACTTGAGTTCGTTTATTATACACACTATATGCTTTACTGTTAGTTGAGTACCCTAAAAAGATCGCTTCGTCAGCTTTAGCATCAAATTTTGCAAGGTTATCTTTTGTATTGAGTATAAAACATTTACACCCAAAGGCACAAAAGTAGCCAATGTTGGGCTTTCGTCCTTTCCAAAGTTCGTATGGAGTTTTCTTAAAAATAGGTCTAACTAAAGCCCTATTGAGTATGTAGCATGCTGTGTGGACAGCTTCACCCCAGAAATACTTTGGAAGCCTATTTTCGCTCAGCATTGTCCTAGCAATTTCGACATTTGTTCCGTTCTTCCTTTCAACCACCCCATTTTGTTGAGGCGTTCTAGGAGCAGAGAAATTGTGGTCAATACGACCGGCTTCACAGAATTCGTCAAACTGTTGGTTTTTGAATTCTCCGCCATTGTCACTTCTAATGTGAGCTACTTTTAGGTCTTTATCATTTTAAAGTTTCTTAATCAATGTTGTGAACATCTCAAAAGTTTCATCCTTGCTACTCAGTAAGATGATCCAAGTATACCGAGAGAAATCGTCTACAATGACTAAGGAGAATTTCTTACCGCCCAAGCTGAGTGGCTGGACAGGTCCGAAAAGGTCCAAATGTAGTAATTCCAATGGTCTCTTGGCTGAGACAATGTTTTTACTTTGAAAAGACTTTTTCGTTTGTTTACCTTGCTGACAAGCATTGCATAATTGATCTTTTTCAAATTTCAATTTGGGCAATCCCTCAACTAGTTGCTTTCTAGCTAATTTGGCAAGGAGGTCCATGCTTACATGACCAAGTCTCCTATGCCATAGCCAGGAGTTATCCTCTTTAGATACTAAGCATATATTTTTGGAAAACTGTTTTTCTAAACTCAACATATATACTTTGTCAACACGAGGGGAAGTTAAAATCAAATATAACCTGTCTAACGCTATCACAAAGCTGAGCTACGCTCAATAGGTTATATTTGAGACCCTTAACTAAGGAGACTGACTCAATGGTGGGGTTACCTCCGATAGTACCTGATCCTACTATCTTACCCTTCTTATTGTCTCCAAAGCTTACGTTTCCACCTTGTTTAAGCTCAAGTGTGATGAACTGAGTTTCATCACCAGTCATGTGCCTCGAGCATGCGCTATCAATATACCATAGTTTCGATTTTCCACGCATCTCAGGCTCACCTGCATTTTAAATCATTCATCTTTAGGTACCCAATTCTTTCTGGGTCCTTGTTTGTTAGCATAGACAGGTGCAAAGTCATGTTTTAATTTGTGACGGCATACTTTTATTGTGTGGCCAGCTTTACCACAGAAGTCACAAAATGTTACCCTTTTGGGGTGTCTTTGTTTTTGGTCAGCACCATTGTGCTGAGCATACCAACATACCTTAGTGGTATGTCCTTTCTTTACGCAGAAGTCACATTGGACAATCCGCTTTTATACCAACACACATCTGTTGTGTGTCCCCTTTTTCCACAACAGTCACATTGAGTGAACTGTCTATGCTGACTAGTACCTGAGTACTCAGTATGGGATTTATTATTGTTTGAGCCTTTAGTTTGGCTCTGTAGGGATGTGACATCCTTTTTCAGTTTCTTTGAATCTGACTGGACTTCCGAGACAAACTTGTGCATAATTTCTATGTTACTATGCAAAGTTGAGTTGTCTTGGAGAAGATGTCGAAGGTCACTAAGTTTGACCTCTTCGATCTCGTCACATCGCCTGCTGAGTGCCTTTATTTTCTTGTTACACTTTTTAGTCAGTGTATATAAATCACCCAGGGCGTTAATCATTTCATTTCTAAGCAATTGTAAGGATGTTACCTCATTTGAGTATTCCTCCTGTTCAGATTCTTCAGAGAGGTCAGCTTGCTCAGATCGAGTGTGGTCAGCAGCGTCATCGGCCATGAAGCATATGTTTGCTGACTCGGTGGCATCAGCTTCAGATGATGTTGACTCATCGTTGTCACTCCATATGGCCACCATTGCCTTTTTTCTTCCCTTCTTTTCTTTCTTCAGGTTAGGGCAGCTTGACTTAATATGCCCAGTTTGATGGCACTTAAAGCATGTGACAGACTTGGAGCTGTCCTTTTTATATTTGTCACTGGACTCAGCTTTGTATCTGTCGCCTCTTCTGAATGGCCTCTTGCTGTTCTTTTCATTTTTTCTGAACAGCTTCTTTATCTTCCTTGTGAACATGGCCATTTCCTCATCATCCGATGAGTCAGCTTCGGTTGAGTCAACTTTCATGACAAGTGATTTTTGTTTCTTGTCTTCTGACTTTTCTTTTGCTTCGAAATTTTTCATAGAGATCTCATGAGTCAGCAGAGATCCGATCAGCTCGTCGTATTTATATGTGATCAAGTCTTGAGCTTCCTCCACAACAGTTTTCTTAGCTTGTCAGCTCTTGGGTAAGCTTATCAGAATCTTCTTCACTTGCTCTTCTTCAGTGAAGTTCTTACCGAGCCTCTTTAGCTCATTTATGATGTTGGTGAATCTAGCGTTCATTCCTGAGATGTCCTAATTGTCGTTCATCTCGAACAGCTCGTATAATCTCATATGTTGGTTCACCTTTGATTCCTTGACCTTGCTTATACCTTTGTAGGTTACTTCAAGCTTTTTCCAAATCTCCTATGCTGACTCGCAACCTGAAATCTTATTGTATTCTTCAGCATCTAACGCATAGTGAAGCATATTGATAGCCGAAGCATTGTTTTGTAATTTTTTAAGGTCATCTTCTGACCACTCAGTTTCACTCTTAACAATTTTCTCATTGTGAACAGTTTTATATGGCACATATGGGCCTTGAACTATTGCAAGCCATGCACTCATGTTTGTGGCTTGAATGAAGTTCTTCATCCTATTCTTCCAGAACGTATAATTAGATCCAAAGAATATGGGAGGCCGACTAATTGATACTCCCTCAGGGAGTATCTGTGTTGTTTGATTCCCTAGAAGGAAACGAGTGATGTTCTCAGCCATTTATCGGGATCAGCTCAAGATAGTTATATCTTTGAGTAGTGAGCTATTAGGCTCTGATACCACTTGTTGGTCCCGTATAATTAGTTCCAAGGGGGGGGGGGTTTAGGAACTAATATAACTTTTTCCTTTTTAATTAAGCTGACTTAATATATTTTCTTGAGTTTGTTAACTCAGCTTTAGTCAGCACGGCCGATTGTAGCGTAAGATAGCTTTAGTCAGATGTTGACTAGAACTATTTTACATATGAGTTGGGAATTGACACTTTTGTGGTCAGCTTCCAACTCAGCACTCTTATTTACTCAGTGTCAATTTAAACAATTTATATGCCGAGTAAATATAACAAGCAACACATACAGATATATATATATATATATATATATATATACAGTAAAACCTATATAAATTAATAATGTTGGGACCATGGAATTTTATTAATTTAGAGAGTTATTAATTAATCGATAAATTAATAATTATTAATTTATAGAGTGATTTGAATTTTTTTAAAAAATAAATTTTAAATTACTAATTTAAATAAAGTTCTTGTCTAAAATCAATGAACAAATAAAATTAAATGTGCATTATATAAGTTAATTGAACTTGGAAATTCAATGTATTTATGTTAAAAATATTCAATGTATCATAGTTAATGAACTACTATAAAAAAAATTATATGGAGTGTTGTATCAAATCATACTAAAAATAGGCTTCTCATGAATCTGTCACAACGAATTTAGAGGAAGCAACCACTAAAGACATTCATGAACTTGAGGGAATGATTGGTCAGCTTGGTTACCGCAATCCAATGGATTTCAATCAAATATTGGATTGTCCAGGTGAAAACAATGAATGCTCACAAGTCCGAAGTTTAGAAAAAGTTGTGTCGGGTGTTATGCAAAATTCAATTGAGGATGAAGCTGAAGATGATTCGGTACCTTTGAAATCAGTCACAAGAAATGAAACAATTACAGCATCATCCTCTCTTTACAATTTTTTGTTACAATTTGACAAGGATATACTGAAACTTTTGAATGCACTGAGAATAGTTACAGATGAAATTCAACTAGATTTAAATTTCAAGAAAAAACAAAATACTGTAGATTCATATTTTGCTAAATTATCCCAAGTACGTATATCTATATATATTTCGCATATATATTTGAGAAATTATTAATTTATAGAGGTAATAATACAATGTATTTATAAAGGGTTGTTCCAGAAAATTATTATCTTATTAATTTATTAAAATTGATCATTTTTTGAACTGACTCAAGTCGGGACCAGAAGAAATTATTATTTTAAAGAGTTTATTAATTTATCGAGTATTAATTTATAGAGGTTTTACTGTATATATATATATATATATATATATATATATATATATATATATATATATATATATTGAGAGAGTTAGAGATTACTCAGCACGACTTATCCTGGTTCGGCCTCTCCGCCTACGTCCAATCTCCAGAATCCCTCCGGGCTTTTTAAATCCAATACTGAGCTCTTTAAAGGTAGAGCACAAACCGTTTACAAGGCAGTTGAATATGCAAGAGTACCGTCCTCTATTCGTCTACTCAACTGCTACTAAGTGCTATAACCAAACACCTAGATTTCTCTACCACTAAGCACTCAACACCGAGTACTCAGCACGACACTCTCAATTTTACAATTGATACAAATTGTTCTTTTCGAATGAAGAACACTTTAGATGGTTACAGAAAATCAATCTAGCTTTTACACAAGAATAGAAATTTGGTGTAAGATCTCTTTTGGTTTTTATGTGCTTTGTATGTATACTCTTTTTTGTTCTTGTTGTGATCGGCTTATGATCCAAGAATGATCATGTCCTTTTATAGTTAAGGTCTGAAGCAGAAATGATTTGAATCTTGAATTTGTCCGTTGATCCAAACGGCTCCTTTTTGAGACAAGGCTCTAGTCAGCTTCAGACTTGCAGGCCAATCCTATCGTCTAAATTCTGTAGGCGTCAGGTTTGTCCTCTTCTCACAGATTTCGTCTTCTTGTGCCAGTTTATCTTTTAGCGACAGAACAGTTGACCCATGCATCTCGAGATTGGCTTTTGCGTAATTCCAAGGTTTCTATTATTGGTGCAGACAGTTGTCGGAGCTTGTCTTTTAGCAAACGGATCATTCGTGCTGTCCTGAAGATCACTCAGCTTGTCTTTGATAGCCGTTGTCTTCGATTGTTTGCTAATGCAAATACTGAGTTCTCTTTTACTCAGCTTCCATGGTCAGCTTCGTTCTGCAAGACAGAGTTCTTCAAGAAGACTTCTCTACTTTTGATACTGAGTTGCGTTCCACTCAGCTTCGCTGATTTGTTTGATCTTTAAGCTTTTATTCTCAAGATCTTCTATCATGTCGAGTTACACTCCACTCAGCTTGTGCTGTATTCTCATGCTGACTTCATCCTGTCTTACTTTTTATTTCCATTTGTATTTATATTTATACTCAACATTGAACAAACGTATTAGTACAATTAAATTAAAGCACTTAACTTTAATTGTTCCTTAATCATGGATTAACTTAAATAATTTTGTCAAATCAAAATCATATGGAAAGGTGTTTCAACACCACGAGCCTGACAAACTCTAACGAGGTTTGAGGAAAGGATTGACGACCCAGAACTCTCATGCCGTTCGAATGCTTCCATGCTTTTTATTCTCTATAAACTTGTATCAAAGTCATACTTCATCTAATAAAGTCATGCAATTCAATATAATTTTATGTAGCACTTCTGTAATTGATCTGAAGTGAGTTCTGGTGTTTTCATTAAAACGTAGTTAAATTCAATATCTTTATAAGGAAACTTTGTTGAACACTTAGGCAAATTCATTCTTTGAGAATTAATTTGGTTAAGGTAGCAATCTATCCCGACCGTAGGAAGATTGTCTGCGGTTAAAAGCCTTTTAATTGAAGGAGTTTACGTTATTACACTTTTCTAATTTATACAAAGTTTTGATGACTAGTGGAGAATTTCTGATTAGCTTCCGTCCCTGTGGGGGCGTCGTTGGGTTCGACGGGGGGAAGCTCCGATGCCAAAGTCAGTATAGAATGTCGAAAGATAAACTGAATTGACAAAGTAGGGTTGCTAGGATTGTGAGAATGTGTACCTTGATAGCTTGAGATGCAAGCTATATATAGTCATGAAATTGTAACCTTTAGTAACTAGAAAGTCTCCATTAATGCTCCATTAATGGCGGTTACTGGTTTCCTTTAAGTATGTCCGTTAGCTCATTAATTGCTCATTAATTGCCTTTATTTGAGGAATCGGCTCAGCTGCTCAGCTGGCGAATCGAAGGGTGATGGCGAATCTAATGTAAGTGTGACTACAGATCTCGTGTGGCGGAGCTTCGGTGATCCGCCCATCGGATGTCGTTGCTTGATACGCCATGGCCTTCTTTGTCCGGTTCAATACGCGGTCATTTGGGTAAATATCTCCTTTGATCCCTCGAATAATATCTCCATGTTATCAGAAGCCCCCCTAAAGTTCCTTTAAAGTACTTTAGGGCTTTTGAGCTTCTTTGCGTGCTGCCATGATGATTCACATTGATGGCCACTCTGTTCAATGCCATACGTTGGGTGACAGGTGTCATGGGCGCGCTGCTCAAGGGAAGAGAAAACGCCTTCTTCCCCTTCTCTTTTCTCTTTCTCTTTTATTCACGTCTTTCCCTTTCGTCTTCCTTTGAGCTTTTTACAGAGCTTTTTTTCGGAGTTCCAGAATCCTCAAAGCCTTTAACTCTCATGTAAGTGAATTCTTTTGCTCTGCTTTCTGAATGTTTAGGAGTTCTTCTTCTTCTTCTGAGTCTACTTTCGATCTGTTTAATTTGACCACTTCTTCTGAAACTGAAATTAGCTGGACTACTTCTTCGGAAAATTCCGATTCTTCCGAAGGTACTCCCAGTTGCGACCTAGCTGAGTTGTGTAACTCGGCGTGTAATAACTATAGAACTCGTTTAGGTAGGACTCAAAATCTTCCCGTTGCCGTTTCTCGTATTACCCCGACAATAGGTTCTAGGCAGTTTTTTGGGATGGAGGCTTCTTCTTCAGCTTCGTTCAGGAAAAAGGCGCCACGTGCGGAGTCCACTCCATCTCGTATGAGCGCCGCGGATCTAGCGAATCTGGCGGATCGCTTTCCGTGGATTAAGAATTATGAGACCCAGTTGGCGGCTGATCATCAGCGACCCGCCTGTCCGCCAAGTGGATATTTGTCTGTGTATAGTTGTCATGTAGAAAGAGGGTTCCGGCTTCCTCTTCCTAAGATGATGGCGGACATCTTGGCATACTTTGGGATCACTGTTTGCCAGCTGCATCCGAATGGCTGGTTAGATCTCGCTCTGGATTGTTATTTGGCTTCGAACTTAGGGATAGTATGTAGCCCTCGTGTCTTTCGGTCTCTTCACAAACCAACGAAGCGAAAGGCCGAATCTTTCCTCACTTTCGCTAAATTCCAAACTTATTCGCCCTTCTGCGGTAAGATGTCAAATGTCCATCTTTGGGATGAAAAATTTTTCTTTGTAAAGATAAGAGAGGGCGAATCTCTAGGATTTCCGTCGGTTTGGAATGCCAAACCTTTACATATGGCTGGAGACATGCGTATATTGACGGACAGTTATGAGGAAGTGGCGGATATCCTGAAAAGTATCAAGGCGGATGCCTGGACATACGCCGACACCTTGGACTTTATGATGAATGACATTCCTTTGATCCACCGGGAAGGGGACAAGATCTCTTACGTGAAGTTTACACAACTTGATGAAGGTAACTTTGTTTTTCCTTGAACCTTGATTATTTTATTGTTCCCTTGTCAGGGGTTTGTCTGAGGCCAGTCGCGCCCTTGTAGAGATATGCAAGAAACAGAAGGAGGAAGAGGCTCGAAAGAAGGGGCAGGTAGCGGATCCCCGTAAGAGCGCTGAAAAACGCCCTGCCATTGATTTGGTTGATCCTCCTCATCCAAAGAAGAAGAAGTCTGTGTCTAACAGTGGAGGGAAGCTACTGGCGGATGCCATTAGAGCCGAGAAACCAATGGCGAGGCTTGAAGAGGTGCGTCTATTTTATTGTTTTCTCTTCCTTTACTTGGATCTTATTTTCTGCTTTTTAATGCTTGTATAGTTGGTGAAGCCGGACCTAGGAGGTTACTGGTCCGCCAAATATGGTGACAAAGGATCTCTAAGGAATGAATCTGTCATCAATGATCTGGATGAAGCTCTTGGTCAACTAGGGGAGGTCTGGGAGAGCCAAAATAAGATCTCGGGATCAGCCCATGTCCAGATGGGAAAAACAGAGCTTCTTATGGTAAGTTTCTTCCATCTCTTTTTGCATTTTTGGATGAAAGAGTGATCTCCTTGTGGGAGAGTTTGCGGTTATTCCTTTGCTTGAATTGGCTTTTGCCTTGATAGGTATACACCCATATGCGTGCTATGGAAGCGGATCTCCTTCAAGGAGTACCGGATAAGGCAACCATAGAAAGGTTGGAGAAGGAGGTCGCTGTTGCCAATGTGAATGCTGCTTCTGCTGTTGCCCTGAACGAGAGTAAGGATGCTGAGATCCTTAGGTTGAAGGAGAAGATAGATGCGGATGCTAAAGCGCATAAGGCTGCCTTACTCGACACGGAGATCCTGGCAGGGGAACGGGCTTACTATTATGGCGAGCGGATCATGGCGTATGTTCAACTTGCTCATCCTGAGATTGATTTTACTGATCCGGAGTACGTGGTTCCTGACGTGGAGGTTTGCCTTAAGTATCGCAAAATTCCAAACGTCAAGGATTACATCCGTGATCACATTCGCAAAGTGATGAATGGATCCGCCGAAGAGAGTAAACCCCTTGTCGACCTTGAACCAGAGGACCTTGTTGAAGTGTCTCAGAAGGCGGGTGATAAGAGTGAAGAGCTGATAACTGATTGTACCATTCCTCAGGAGGGTACTGTAGAGAAGGAAGCCCCACTAGAGGGCGCATCTGGTGTAAAAGATGCTAAGGAGGATGCTCCTTTATATGTTTAGTTTTTTTGTAAAACTAAGTACAATTTTTAATCCTTACTATAACCATTTACTTTACGCTTTATGTTTTTCAACAAGTAAATCTATAGGTTTTAGGATTGAGTTGAAGTAGGTGGCCAGCCATACCTCAGAGTGTGAGCCTTTGTTAAGGCTTGGAGCTTTTATTCCTTTAGAGGAAGTTAAGCTGCCTTAGGCGATCGATTGGTTTCCTATCTTTGAGGTGAATCGATCCGCCACTAGGACTTTGGACTCTTTTTTGGAAAGAGTGTACGAGAGTGTAAAGATCTCACGTCTGAGAAATGTTTTAACTCTATCTCTGACGGGGATCAATTTGTTTCCTATCTTTGAGGTAGATAGATCCGCCGTTGAGATTGTTCTCCTATCTTTGAGGAGAAAGCATTATCCTATGTGTGTGGGAATACGTTTGTTGGCCCCCCTTCTTTTTTAATCTGGAATATTTATATTGCTACAAGAAAATACTTAAAAAAGAATTGATAGGACAAAAGTTGCTTTTTATTGAATGGCGATGCGCCTTATTACAGCAAGTAGGTCTAACATGTGAGCCTCATTAAAACCTTTAATAAGAAAAACCTCATGGGATAAAAACTTACTAAAGGAAAAAGAGTACTCAAGACCTGGATTACATTCTATTTTCTGGTGAAATATTTGCGGAGGTTCTGGATGTTCCACGTACGTGGCAGTGTGTTCCCCTCCATATCTTGAATTTTAAACATGGCGGACCCAATCTTGGTGATTATTCTGTATGGACCTGTCCAGGTGATCCCCAGCTTTCCTCTTCCTTCCGCAGATTGGATTTTATCCGCTTTTCGGAGCACGAGATCTCCTACATTCAGACTTACAAGCTTTGTATTTTTGTCATGATAAGCTGCGATCCGTTGCTTGTAGGCTGCCATACGTACATATGCCTTCTCTTTTTTCTCCTCCACTTGATCGAGACTTTCTTTTAACCTTTGGCTATTTTCATCCTCGCAATAGAATGCAACTCTATCACTGGGGACCTGTATTTCAACAAGGATTACAGCTTACACGTCGTGAGAAAGCGCGAATGGTGTCTCGCCCGTGGCCGTTTGTGGAGTGGTCCGGTATGCCTATAGGACGCTCATTAACTGATCCGCCCATTTTTTATCATGCTCTCCCAACCTTTTCTTTATTCCTTTAACGATCGTCCGATTTGTAACCTCGGTCATCCCATTAGATTGGGGATAGTAAACAGAGGCGAACCTGTTCTGAATGCCCGGCTTTTCACAGAAAGTTTTAAACTCTCCACAATTGAATTGTGTCCCATTATCAGCGATAATCGTGTGGGGAACCCCGTACCTCCCAACGATATTATCTTTGACGAACTCCACCATTCGTTCGGTGTTGATAGAAGAGACAGCTTCGGCCTCTACCCATTTAGTAAAATGATCCACAACCACCACCACGTATTTTCTTTGTCTTTTGGTAGGAGGAAAGGGACCAACGATATCAATCCCCCAAACTGCGAAGGGCCGACCTTCGATGATAGGCCTTTGAAGGTGTTTAGCTGTGTGAGATTCATTTGCATGAACCTGACAATTATGACAAGACTCCACTAACTTTTGGGCATCAAGTTCCGCCGTGGGCCAATAAAATCCTGCTAACCGGGACTTCTTCACGATGGAGGCAGATGCCTCATGGGCTCCACATGTGCCTTCATGCAACTCTTTGAGGATCTGTTGTCCCTCTTCGGTCACGATGCATTTCAACCAGGGGTGGCCAAAAGACTTTCTGTATAAGCAATCATTTATCACGAAGAAATAGGCGGCCTTCCTTACTGTCCGTCGAGCTTCTTCTTTGTCCTGTGGCAGGGTGCCATCTATCAGGTACTGGCGAATAGGTGACCTCCAATCACTTTCAACAGATGCAAGTAAGGATACCTCTTTTGAGGCAAATGCCGGTGCTGTCTTGACCTCAAACGGGCACTGTAGATCCGCCCAATGCTCCTTGCTTGAAGCCATTTTAGCTAGGTGATCGGCCTCGGTGTTAGATCCTCGGGGAACATGGATCAGTTCCCACTTGGTTTCCTTGGCTTCGAGGTGGTTCAACAATTTCTTAACTTCTTCAACATATTTGGCCAGAATGTCATCTTTTACCTCAAAATTCTTGATTACCTGATTGACCATTAATTTGGAATCACTGTAGATAATGATCCGCTCGGGAGTGATTTCCTTCAAAAGGCGTAGTCCCAATATTAAGGCCTCGTACTCCGCTGCATTGTTGGTTGCGAGGAAGTCCAATTTTGCCGCGTAATGCAGTTTTATATATTGGGGACCTTTGATCACGATGCCTATACTTGTGCCTTTCGTCGAAAAAGCCCCGTCTGTATACATCGTCCATTCTTCAACCTTAGATTTGGGGAGATTCATACCTTCTTCAGTGAATTCATTTACAAAGTCTGCCAAGACTTGACTTTTCAGAGCAGATCGACTTTCGTAACGAACATCAAATTCGCCTAAACGAATCGCCCACTCCATTAATCTCCCCGAGGTTTCTGGCTTTTGTAATACTTTCCTCATGGGTATGCTGGTGCGGACTATGACAGTATGTGCCTGAAAGTGTGGCCTGAGATGTATTGAGGTGGTGACAACGGCCAGTGCCATTTTATCCAATTTGGAGTATCGAGTCTCGGCGTCTTTTAACACTTTACTCACATAATAGATTGGATATTGCTGTCCATCCTCTTCTCTGATCATGACTGTGCAGACAGCTTTATCTGTAACTGAAACATACATGTAGAGATTCTCACCTTTCAGGGGCCGACTCATCAGAGGTGGTTCCGTGAGAAATCGCTTGATCCCTTTGAAGGCTTGCTTACAGTCCTTATTCCACTCAAATGTCTTTTGTTTTTTTATTACCTCATAGAAGGGTTGACATCTGCGAGCCGAACAGGAGATGAACCTGCCCAAGGCCACGATACGCCCATTCAGACGTTGCACTTCTCTGATGTTCTGTGGTGTTTTCATATCCAGGACTGCTTTAACTTTATCCGGATTTGGACTCACTCCTCTCTGGCTGATCATGAATCCCAAGAATTTTCCATATGTCGCCCCAAAGGTACATTTCTCTAGATTCAGTTTAATGTTGTGGTGTCGGAGTACACCTAGGATCTCTCTTATATCATCTGCATGCTTTTCCACAGTGGAACTTTTGATGATCATATCATCCACGTAGACAGAAAAGTTATTACCTTTGCTTTCTTCGAATATTTTGTTCATCATCCGTTGATAGGTAGCCCCTGCATTTTTAAGCCCAAAGGGCATGACCTTGAAGCAGTAGGTGGCTTGGTGAGTCACGAATGAAGTCTTGATTCTGTCAGAAGGCTCCATCGGGATCTGGTGATAACTCGACTTCACATCAGTGAAGGAATACATGGCGTGTCCCGCGGTCCCATCTACTAAAATATCAATACATGGCAGAGGGTAGTTGTCTTTGGGACAAGCTTTGTTGAGATCGGTGAAGTCAATACACATTCGGTATGACCCGCCCGCCGTTTTGACTAGCACCACGTTCGCCAGCCATTGCGTGTAAAGTACTTCTTCGATGGCGTCCGCCTTTTTAAGCTTCGCAATTTTCTCTTCTATTACTTTCTGTCTTTCAGGACCATGATTCCTTCGCTTTTGTGCTATTGGGACAGCATCCTCGGAAATATTGAGCTTATGAGTCATCACATCCAGATTAATCCCTGGGAGGATCTCATCCTTCCAAGCAAAGACATCTTCCGACTCACGGAGAACCTTTGTAATAGCCTCTTTAATCTCACCTTTTAGCCCTGTAGCAATTCGTACCTGGTTTTCATCCGCCATAAGGTACATCTTTGTTTCACCCAGAGCCATTGTGACAAGTTCCTCTTCTTCCTCACCTTTAGACTATGGGCGAATCATCAAGGATGCCGAATACGTCTCCTGAGCAACTTTTTGATTTCCTCTGACCATTACTCCTCCTTTGGCCGTGGGGATGTAAATGGTGAGATGGCGGATGGAGATGAGAGCCGCCGCTTCGGAGATGAAAGGCCGACCCAGGATGATATTATAGGCCAATTGACCATCTATAATGGAGAACTCTAGATCTCCCTTCCAGGCTTGATCTTCATCCGCCAACTCGCAATCTAACATTACCTGTCCCTTCGTTTGGATTGTGTGCCCCGTTACCCCTAGGATATCCACAATAGTGGTTTCCACTTGGACGTGATCAACCATAAGTTTGGCGAATGCTCCTCTTCTAATGACGTTGCACGAACTTCCAGTGTCAATCATTACTCTTTTCATTTCCCATCCTTCTACCATCATGGTAATGACTAGGGCGTCTGCGTGAGGGGGAACTTCTGGGCCTACGTCCGCAAAAGGGCGATTGAGCGATGCTCTATCCAGAGCGGTGGTCTTTGCCTTCTTCATCACAGGTTGATATCCTGGTCCGCCTGCTATGACATTGATGGTCCCCTTCTTTTTTTGATCATCCCTTGACTTATCATTATCTCCTTTTTTGTTATCATTTTGGACAAACCTGTCTAGCTTTCCCCTTTCTATAAGCCTTCTATCTCCCTGGCCAACTCCCAACACGAGTCAGTATCATGGCCATTCTTCTTGTGGTACTTGCAATAATTTTTGGGATTTTTTCCCGTGTTGGTGTACTCCCCCCCTTTTGGCTCAGGGTATGAAATGCTCCGCTTGTGCTGGCTGTTTTCTATCCACATCAACACTTCACTTTTGGAGGCGTTTAATGGTGTAAACGATGGTACGTATGCCGATTTCTTCTTAGAGCCTCTGCGCCTGCCTCTAGATGACAAGTCAGGATGTTTGTCCTTTTCTTTATCCCGTCTACGAGATTCGCCTTTGTCCTTCTTTGGCGGAGATACTGATTCCCTGCGAATGTCGTCCACCTCCATGAAATCCTTGCATCTTTCTATCAATTCTGCCATATCTCTGGGCTTCTTTCTGATTAGATCTTCCTGCAAACTTTTGCATGTGGTGTTTTTCACTAGAGCTTCCACTGCCATGGAGACATTCACATCAACAATTCTTATACACAATTTGTTGAAATTGTCTACATATTCTCGAAGGGGCTCATTTGCTTTATATTTCAATTCAAAAAGCTTCCGTGATTTGACCACTGGAGGGATGCATCCGATGAATTTTGCACAAAACTCTCTACTCAACTGATCCCAGCCGTCTATTGATCCTGGAGGTAAAGACTGGAACCAATCATAGGCGGGACCACCAAGCGTGGTGATAAACATCCGACATAACACCGCTTCACTGGCCCGGTTAAGGCTGAGTAACATGCGGTACTTCCTGGCATGGGCCTCAGGGTTGTCCACGCCCGTGTAGACTGGGATATTAGGAATTTTAAAGTGCCTATGCGTTTCTTCAGCTTCGATCCACGCTGTAAAGGGCGAATCCCGATTGGCGAATGGGTTATGTCTCACATTCTCTTCATTTTGGCGGTGCACCTCATCTCGGATTAGATCCTTAATATTCCTCTGATTCTCCCTGGAACGTCCTCTACGTGGGGATCTACTCGGAGATGATGATGAAATGGAATTAGATGAAGGATCCGATGGCGAACCACTTCCTCCTCGCCCTCCTGGCGGACCACTTCCTCCTCGTCCTCCTGGCGGAGCTTGTCCATTAGCTCCTGGATTAGGAGGCGGATGCTGTCTATCTTGACGAGGTTCCTCAATTGGTCGCTTACTCCTTCTACGCTCTGTGGTTGGAGGAGACCTTCTGCGTTTTGGGGGTGGAGGAGATCTACCTCTCTGGGAGGATCTATGCTTTGGGCGAGATGGAGATTTAGATCGTCCTCTTCCTGTCGTCTTCCTACGCTTTTTGTGCTTTCGACCCTCCAGTCCACCCTCTGGGGGATTAGTCCTTGCACTATTGAGAGCTCGAGTCCCGCCAATATTAAGCCTTGGGTTGGCAGGTCCCTCAGGAAAAGCTTGATCATTTGTCCAACTCCCTTCCGCTCCGTCAAAAAATAGTCGCCGATTTAATGGCGGATTACCGGCTGCCACAGAAGTAATTACCATGGAATCCGTAGGTTGAGAGTGAAAAAAATGAGGAATCATGAGCGTTTGGTCCTATGGTGATATTTTGCCATTGGGATGCCGTAGAAGTTGGTGCTGTACGTCAAAGCGGGGGAATTAACATGTACGACCTTAAGCGGCCCAACTCTTTTCCTATGGATCCCGCACATATTTCAAGAAATGTGTCAGGTGACATACTACCCTCACCATGTACCGTAGGAGCTTCAATCCCTGAGGAGGGATCAACGCGGCCAGCGTTCGTAACAGGATTGGCTGATGGGGTTACTAAGGGCGTTTCAATCCCTGAGGAGGGATCAGACCCTCCACTCGTCATGTCTTATAATGTGAACGAAACCCTTATTTGGTTAGGGTTCCACCTTCACCGCACCAATTAATGACTAGTGGAGAATTTCCGATTAGCTTCCGTCCCTGTGGGGGCGTTGTTGGGTTCGACGGGGGGAAGCTCCGATGCCAAAGTCAGTATAGAATGTGGAAAGATAAACTGAATTGACAAAGTAGGGTTGCTAAGATTGTGAGAATGTGTACCTTGATAGCTTGAGATGCAAGCTATATATAGTCATGAAATTGTAACCTTTAGTAACTAGAAAGTCTCCATTAATGCTCCATTAATGGCGATTACTGGTTTCCTTTAAGTATGTCCGTTAGCTCATTAATAGCTCATTAATTGCCTTTATTTGAGGAATCGGCTCAGCTGCTCAGCTAGCGAATCGAAGGGTGATGGCGAATCTAACATAAGTGTGACTACGGATCTCGTCTAGCGGAGCTTCGGTGATCCACCCATCGGATGTCGTTGCTTGATACGCCATGGCCTTCTTTGTCCGGTTCAATACGCGGTCGTTTGGGTAAATATCTCCTTTGATCCCTCGGATAATATCTCAATGTTATCAAGTTTAAAGTTATTTTCTTTGCTTAATGCAAACAAACACAATTAATCTCTTATTTTAAACACTAAACGTTTCTCTTTTGTAATTCATACTCAAAACAGAATTGATTTCTAACATTCTACATATATTCTAATCTGATTCTTATTAATTCAATCTCAAAACCAAATCCAATTAAACGATTTTCCATATTATAAACCTAAAACGTGAATCAAACTGAATTAAAATAAGTTTTTGTTAAAAAGCGTTCTCTGTGGGATCGATATCTTTTTATTACTACAAGTGAAACCGTGCACTTACGGAAATCACTCAACACCAACATTCTTTAAAAACAATCAAAATAAGTCTCCTTGAAATTGATATATCTTTAAGCTTTAAGAACAGGAAAGCATTTAATTGGAACAACTAAAACCTTTAGCATTTAATTAATTACGTCTCCGTTTCATAATTAAATGTGCTCAATGAAAGTTCAGCTTTGCAAAGAGAGTCTCCTCGTAGTTGCTCTGCTAGAAAACAGGTTAGCTAATCCTATTTAGCGTTAATTACTCATTGAACAGCCAAGCCAAATATACTTAATGAGTTTAGAGGGAAGTTAACCTGCCCTTTTTACCTGTTTCTGCTCCGTTGCATACCTGTTTAGTGAATTACTCACTCATGGTTGAATGAGATAAGACAAAAGTATAATGAGGAAAACAACAATTCATTAAACACAGAAAACAAAGTTACAAACTAAGCTTCAGATCCGGAAATCTGAATGATCAACATACAAAATGAGGGCTCCTTAAATAGCCCGAAATTGTCCAGAAATTATTGTTCAAGATAAAATAAAATAAGGAAGATATGGTCTGGCAGACTGTTCTGATAGTCAAGAACAGTCTGCAGCACAGCAGTCCGCCCATGCTTGATGATTTCTTCTGTGAGGGATGGTTGTTCTGCCCCCAACATTAACTCTTCTTCCGGAAAGGTCTTCAATGATTTAAGGATGATTGATCAAGGTTCTCGGGTACAAACTGCACCCATGAGTTCTTGTTCTCTTCCTTGTTCTTCGCTTTTCCGCACTCCTTTCCTGCTTGTTCACCGTGTGGATTTTGCTACCGAACAGACAGCTGCTTTATCACAAACAATCCGAGAAAAATGTATATTATGAGAATGATATGTTGAATTATTGTTCCGTTTATGCCCAAAATTGCTATAAAATATTATACACATTTTACACTCATCAGAGAACTTAGCTTCTTTCTTGGACTTCAAATTAAGCAATGCAATAATTTTATATTCATTAGCCAAGCCAAATATGCTAAAGAAATATGACATGAAACATTGTAACCCAATCTCCACACCTATGAGCATAGATACAGTACATTCAGTAGATGAGTTAGGTAAGTCAATAGACAGCAAATTATACAGAGGTATGATTGGCTCCCTACTTTATCTTATTGCTAGTAGACCAAATATACAATTCTCAATATACTATTGTGCTAGATATCAATCTAACCCTAAAGAATCACACTATATAGCAGTGAAAAGAATCCTTAGGCATTTGCAAAATTTTATTAATGCAAGCCTTTGGTATCTCAATACCTCTGAATTTACCCTTTTGGGATAGACTGATGCTGACTATGAAAGGGATAAGCTAGAACAAAAAATACTTCTGGAGGATGTCACTTTCTCGGAAGCAGCCTAGTGTCCTGGTTCAGTAAGAAGCAATCCTTAGTGGCTCTGTCCTCTGGATAAAGCAGTTGCTAGAAGATTTTAGAGTCAGAACCAAAACTATTAATGTCATGTGTGACAACAAAAGCGCCATTGACCTCTCCAAAAATCCAATCCAGCACAACAGGATGAAGCATGTTAGCATAAGGCATCACTTCATTAGATATCATGTCCTTAAAGGAGAAATCAAGTCGAAGAATGACGATTGTTGTTGGAATGTGGAGATCAGAAATGGAATATAGAGACCGAAGTTGAAAATGTTGTTTCTGTGTGAGTTATATTGAGAATTTGTATGGAGATAGAATTCTGTTATGAAAGAAATATGAGATTGATTTGGTTAGTAGTCTCTTATATAATATTATGTATTTTAGGAAATGCAGGAAAACAGTGCTTTAGAAATTTTTGTTTTGATTTATGGTATTTTTCAAATGATCAGTGTGTTTGGCATTTTAAAAATAAAATGTTCTTTTATGATGTTTATGTGAATTCCGCTTTTTATACTCTCTAACACACCTCCACACGTAAGTATTATTTAGATTTGAAGTGTGTACAACACATATCCAAGATTCGAACCCTTGACCGTTTAAGCTAAGACGCTCGGATACCATATCAAGCAATCAATTTAACGAAAAGGTTAAACTGATAGTTAAAGTCTAATAACAAATTTTATTACAAACCACAGTAAAACCTCTATAAATGCATATCGTTGGGACCGGAAAAAAATATTCATTAAGCGAGATTATTTATTTATCGATAAATGAATAAATTATTCATTTATCGATAAATTAATAAATTATTCATTTATCGATAAATATTCATTAGATATGTAATTATCTTGTTTAGGAAATATATTATCTGATTGATTTGTAATTATCACATTAGCATAATTACAAATCAATCAAATAATTATAGGCACAATTATAGGTCTTGTTTTTTGTAAACTCTTGGGTATTTATATTGATCAATATATATATTTTGTATGTAATTTAATAATTATTACTTTATATTTTCATTGAGCCCTTAAGGATTTGAATATTTTTTATTACTTAATACATTTAGCGAGGTTATTAGTTTAGTCCATTGGCCCAAGTCGGGACCGAAAAAATTTATTATATAATCGAAATTATTACTTTATCGAATATTCATTTATCGAGGTTTAACCGCATAACATAATTAACCTAATTAAGGTCAGAAATTTTGATGGGAAGATATGAGCTAACATGTGAGAGATTTGATCAAGATTCATGATAATATAATATTGGCTAAAGGAAAGGAGGCATATGATGGATGAACCAACAATTAATTATTTTGATTGTCATAAAATTGAATTATTTGCATGTGAATCGAAAAGTGAAACCAAACAAACAAGAAGATTGTAATGATTATTAAGAATGTAAATAAATATGTAATGTTTGATGTAATATTGATAGAATAACCGAATGGTTATTATTCTGTTTTAGGAAGTATTGTTGTAGAGTTATTTGTAATTAGTAGGTTGATTTGTTTTCTAGATTAGCTCCTAAAATTACTCCTAGATTAGCTCCTAAAATTACTCTTGTTTCCTAGATTAGCTCCTAAAATTACTCTTGTATATTTGTATATATGCCGTGTTAGGCTTAAGAAATAATCAACAAATTATCTTCTATTATGGTATCAGACTAAACCTAGTTTTCTTCCTAGAGCCGCCGTCCTTTTCTTTTCCAGTCTCTCTATACTGGTCGGCCAATCTTCACCTCTACCTTCCGCTTCTCGATTAATCTATTCATCATGACTGACTCCAAGTTTCATCCGGCGCTTGGGGTGTCTAATATTAAAAACCATATCTCCATTATTCTTAGTTTGGAGAAGGTTCAATATTCTACCTGGGCGGAACTCTTTAAAGTTTTTGCCAAATCCCACAAAGTTATCCACCATATCATTCCGAATGGTAAAGCCGTTGCCTCTCCCTCCGATGAGGCTGCCAAAGATCAGTGGGAAACCTTAGATGCCACGGTTCTTGGGTGGATTTATGCCACCATTACTAATGATCTGTTAGAGACGATAATTGAGCCGGATGCTACCGCCATGGAGGCATGGAATCGTTTACGTGACATCTTTCAGGACAATAAACATTCCCGTGCAGTTTCAATTGAACAGGAGTTTGTTGGTCCCGTGTGATTAGTTCCAAAGGGGGGGTTAGGTACTAATGTAACTTTTTCGTTTAATTATGCTGACTTAATTAATTTCTTAAGTTATTTAACTTTGTTTTGGTCAGCACGTCCGAGAAACGTAAGACAGCTTTAGTCAAATGCTGACTAGAACTGTTTTACTTATGAGTTGGGAATTGACACTTGGGGTCAGCTTCCAACTCAGCACCACAATTACTCAGTGTCAGCTTTTACAATTTATATCCTGAGCAATTTAATCAAGCAACACACATATAGATATATTGAGAGAGTGTTAGAAATTACTCAACACGACTTATCCTGGTCCGGCCTCTCCGCCTACATCTAGTCCCTAGAGTCCCTCCGGGCTTTTTCAATCCAATATTGAGCTCTTTAAAGGTAGAGCACAAACCGTTTACAAAGCAGTTGAATATGCAAGAGTACCTTCCTCTATTCGTCTACTCAACTCCTACTAAGTGCTATAACCGAACACCTAGATTTCTCTACCGCTGGGTACTAAACCAAGTACTCAGCACCACTCTCTCAATTTTACAATTGATATAGACTTGTTCTTTTCTAGATGAAGAACACTTTAGATGATTACAAAAATCAATCTAGCTTTTACACAGAAATGGAAATTTGGTGTAAGATATTTTTCTTGTTTTTGTGTGCTTTGTATGTATGCTCTTTTTCTCTTTTGTTTTTCGGCAAATCGGCTAAAGAATGAACTTGTCCCTTTATAGTTGAAATCTGAAGTCTCAATCATTTGAATCTGGATCTATCCGTTGAATACAAACGGCTCTTTCTTGCGTCATTGTTCTGGTCAGCTTCAGATTTGCAGGCCAATCTCGTCGTCTGAAATTAGCAGGCATCAGGCTTGTCTTCTTCCTGCAGGTGCGTCTTCTAGTGCCAGTTCATCTTTTAGCTAACGGACAGTTGACCCATGCATCTCGAAATTGACTCTGTGCGTAATTCCAAGACTTCTGTCATTGGTGCAGACAGTTGTCAGATCTTGTCTTCTAGCAAACGGATCATTCTTGCTGTCCTGACGAACACTCAGCTTGACTGTAGTGACGTTGCTTTGGCTCTTTGTTTCTGAGTCATATTCTTACTCAGCTTCCGTGGTCAGCTTCGTCTGCAAGCATTAGTTTAGAGGAAGACTTCTCTACTTTGATACTGAGTTGCGTTCCACTCAGCTTTTTTGGTCAACTTCATCTTTAAGCGTTTGTTCTGAAGACGAATTTTCTTCTGTTATACTGAGTTGCACTCCACTCAGCTTGTGCTATGTTCTCATGCTGTCTTCGTCTTGTCTTACTTTTTATTTCTGTTTTCATTTATACTTATCCTCAACATTGAACAAACATATTAGTACAATTAAATCAAAGCACTTAAATTTAATTGCCCTTTAATCATGGATTAACTTAAATAATTTTGTCAAATCAAAATCATACGGAAAGATGTTTCAACAGAGTTTTCTCATACTCTTATGAAGGATTTTTCTTCCGCCACTGCTTATTGACAACGTCTAAAGGAATTATCGGATCAACTCCGTAATGTGGATTCCCCGGTGTCGAATGACCGACTTGTTCTTCAGATGGTTTCGGGTCTCACTGAAGCATATAATAGTATCGGCACTATTATTCAACAAAAGGATCCTCTTCCTTTATTTAATCAGGCTCGATCGATGGTTATATTGGAGGAGGCCGGTTTAGCGAAAAAGGCCGCTACTGCCTCGGCGGGGACTGTTTTGGTGGCAGCGGGATCTTCTCCCTTTTCTCCTCCGTCTGCTAATCCGTTTGGGTATATGCAAAAACAATCTCGTCCGGTTCAAGGAGGCAATCGGGGACAGAATAAGAAAATGGGCGCTGGAATAATAATAATAATTCTCGTGGTGGCGGCAACGGCGGTGGCCATGGAAATAATCCGGCGAACCGGCCGGGCAGTGGTGGTTCGGCAAATCAGTGGCAGCAGCCGTCCTGGGGAGGTTCACAACAGGGCTCTTGGTCTTGGGTTCCTTGGCAGGCCCCTCCATGTCCATATCCATCTCAGTCATGGGCTCGGCCCACTGGCAATTACACAGGTCCTCCTCCGGCCCAGAATGCAGGGCTGTTAGGCCCTCGCCCACAACATGCCTTTTATACTGCTACCAATTCCGAGCCTACAGATATTGAATCTGCTTTGTACACTCTGAGCCTCAATCCTCAGGAAAATCCATGGTACATGGACACAGGCGCTACTTCACATATGACGTCTGATAAGGGTAAACTCTCGTCTATTTTTAATATGAGCAATAATCATGGCATAATTGTTGGTAATGGACATTCAATTCCGATTCATGGACTAGGGCACACAAACTTAACTCACCCACATCCACCCTTAGCCTTAAGAAATGTTTTATATGCTCCACATATTATTAAATATTTAGTCTCTGTCCGTAAGTTTACTTCTGACAATTCAGTATCTGTCGAATTGACCCGTTTGGATTTTCTATGAAGGATTTTCAGACGGGCCGGCGTATAATGAGATGTGAGAGTCAAGGCGACCTTTATCCCGTCACTACCAAAGCCAACTTCCCGCCAAGTCCTCCTTCTAGTTTTGTTGTTTTAGCGCCATCCTTATGGCATGACCGCTTAGGACATCCCAGCTCTCCGGTGTTAGATGCTCTTAGACAAAAGAAATTTATTGAATGTAATTCTCTTTGTAGTAGTTCAATTTGTCGGTCTTGTCCTCTTGGAAAACATATTAAGTTGCCATTTATTTCATCCAATAATAAAACTCCTTTGTCGTTTGATATTGTTCATTGCGATTTATGGACGTCTCCTATTTTAAGTTCAATGGGGCATCGATATTACATTGTTTTTTTGGATGATTTTTCTAATTTTGTGTGGACATTTCCCTTGCATAAAAAGTCAGATGTTTTCTTTATCTTTTTACAATTTCGAGCACTAATCCGTACTCAATTTGAAAGGAAATTAAAAATATCCAATGTGACAATGGGAGGGAGTTTGATAATAAAGCTTTTTGGGATTTTTGTAATGTTAATGGAATTTCTTTTCGTTTCTCGTGTCCTCATACTTCGTCTCAAAATGGGAAATCCGAGAGAAAACTTCGTAGCATCAATAATATTATCCGCACACTTTTAGTTCATGCTTCCATCCCATCATATTTTTGGCATCATGCACTTCAAATGGCCACTTATCTTCTCAATATTCGACCAACTAAAAATTTAGAATTCCAATCCCCATTATGTGTGCTCTATAGGACCGATCCTGTGTATTCCCATTTGAGAGTCTTTGGGTGTTTATGTTATCCTTTATTTCCATCCACCACAATTCACAAACTCCAAGCTAGGTCCACTCCTTGTGTCTTTTTAGGCTATCCGTCTCATCACCGGGGGTATAAATGTTATGATATGGAGTCTAAGAAAATCATAGTATGTCGTCATGTGATCTTTGATGAAACTCAATTTCCTTTCGCCACTATTCCTCCACCCACTGTGTCTAGTTATGATTTTTTGGATCATGGACTTACACCCTATGTGCAATTTCATCTCACTAATGGGCCTTCTCTTGACACCCCGCCGGTTTCTACCCAACCCGAGCCCAAAACAACCCTCCTATTAGCCGCAAACAACCACTATTATTCGGCCCTTTCTCACCCGACCCATCGGTCCTCCACCCGACCCATGCCGCTGGTCCATCCGAACCATCCGTGCCAAGCCCAAATCTGACCCCATCTGATATCTCGGCCTCTCCTTCCCATCAAACAAACAGCCCACCTCTACTTCCCTCACCGATCCCAACTCCACCACCATTACCTCCTCTTCCCAATATGTCTTCCCGTCCTGTTACTATGAGTCAATGTGGGATTTTTAAACCCAAGAGTCAATTTAACCTAAATACCGTCGTGTCTAGGTCCCTTTTGCCTCGTAACCCTGTGCCTGCTCTTCATGTTCGGAATTGGAAAACTGCTATGGATGATAAATTTAATGCTCTTATTAAAAATAGGACGTGGGTGTTGGTGCCTCGTCCACCTGATGTTAATGTTATTCATTCTTTGTGGGTTTTTGCTCATAAAGAGCATTCTGATGGCTCTTTTGAGAGGCATAAAGCCCGTCTTGTAGGTGATGGGAAAACTCAGTGGGTGGGCGTTGATTGTGGTGAAACGTTTAGTCCGGTTGTAAAACCCGCAACTATTCGTACTGTTCTCAGTTTGGCTCTCTCCAAGCATTGGGATATCCATCAATTGGATGTCAAGAATGCTTTCTTACATGGTGAATTGAAAGAAACCGTGTATATGAATCAACCGGTTGGTTATCGGGATCCTGACAAGCCGAATCATGTATGTCTGTTGAAGAAATCCTTGTATGGCCTCAAACAAGCCCCTCGTGCTTGGTACAAGCGATTTGCAGATTTTGTGTGTACTCTTGGATTTATTCATAGTACTTCGGATCACTCCCTCTTCATTTATCATCATGGGTCACATATTGCTTATATGTTGTTATACGTCAATGACATCATCCTCACAGCTTCCTCTGATGCTCTTCGTAAGCACATTCTTTCTACTCTTAGCTCCGAATTTGCTATGAAGGATTTGGGTCCCTTGAGCTATTTTCTTGGTATTGCGGTTACTCGTAATTCCGGTGGTTTGTTTTTATCTCAAAAGAAATATGCCAAAGAAATTATTGAGCGTGCGGGAATGTCGTCTTGTAAACCTTCCTTCACGCCTGTGGATACTAAGTCCAAGCTTTTTGCTACTGACAGTCCAACATATGCCGATCCTTCGCAATACCGGAGTCTTGCCGGAGCTCTTCAGTATCTGACTTTTACTTGACCCGATATCACTTATGCTGTTCAGGAGGTATGTTTGTTCATGCATGATCCGAGGGAGGTCCATATGCACGCTCTCAAGCGTATTATTCGGTATGTTCAGGGTTCTATTTCTCATGGTCTTCATCTTTTTCCGAGCTCCACATCCACTCTTTTGGCCTATACCGACGCTAATTGGGGCGGCTGTCCGGACACTAGACGGTCAACCTCGGGTTATTGCGTATTTCTTGGGGACAATCTTATCTCTTGGTCTGCTAAACGCCAAGCAACTCTTTCCCGGTCCAGTGCCGAGGCCGAATATAGAGGGGTTGCTAATATTGTTTCTGAGTCATGTTGGCTACGTAATCTTTTACTTGAGCTTCATTGTCCTATCCAAAAAGCCACGTTGGTATATTGTGATAATGTCAGTGCAATTTACCTGTCGGGCAATCCTGTTCAACATCAGCGAACTAAGCACATTGAGATGGATATACATTTTGTTCGTGAAAAGGTTGCTAAGGGCGAGGTACGTGTTTTGCATGTTCCTTCACGTTATCAAATAGCTGACATCTTTACCAAAGGCCTTCCCCAAGTTCTGTTTGAGGAATTTCGAAACAGTCTATGCATTCGTCCTTCTCCTGCTTCGACTGAGGGGGAGTGTTAAAATAACCGAATGGTTATTATTCTGTTTTAGGAAATATTGTTGTAGAGTTATTTGTAATTAATAGGTTGATTTGTTTCCTAGATTAGCTCTTAAAATTACTCTTAGATTAGCTCCTAAAATTACTCTTGTATATTTGTATATATGCCGTGTTAGGCTTAAGAAATAATCAACAGATTATCTTCTATTAAATATAATCATTTGTGGAGTTTAATTAGTTTGAACAAAAACACTATAATTTGCCGATCGATTATTCAATTAACCAAAACATCAAATAAATATTAATTAGTAATGAGTTGAAAATTGAATGAAGAGAACAGAATCTTGAATGGTCAAAAGTGATAGGAAGAATTAGATTTGGATTCATATTTTAATAGTTTTATGTCAGTATTTGCAAGCTGTTTTCATTTTTTTTTATATGTACGGCTCTCATTTTTACCTTTTTAATAGGTTTCTAAATAATCTCAACAGCTCGTCACCAGTTTGACGCTCAGTTTAATAAAAATTCGGTTGGGTTTGATCTGATTATTGTTTCGTAAACAGAAAATTTTGGACTAGAAACTCTTGGTTATAGGTTTTGAAACAAACTCAAATATAATATTAATGAATAAGTTCATCGTCAAGTTTACTTTGATTTTTTTTTTAATGATACTATTTCTATTATTCTACGAAGGGGAATAAAATTAAAATTAAGTAGTTTGTTTATGAGGTTTCCTCGTGAATTTTCTTATTAATATAATTAATAAGTTGTTTGTTAGTAAAATTTATGAACAAAATTAAATACTTGCTTGTGAATAAAGTTTATAAACAGAATTAACGAGTTATTCAAGAACAAAGACTGTGAACAAAATAAACGAGTAAGCAACTCATGAATAGTTAATTTCCTCTAACATAATTTTGAGCTTGTGAATTTTTTGTTAAGTTTCGTGTCGGTTCGACTCGATCACGAACTTATCTTGTGAATTTTTTGTTAAGTTTCGGCTCGAAGCTCAGCTCGAGCTTGTGAATTTTTTGTTATGGTTTTCTTTTTCATTTTTCTCATAAGTTTTAAATTTGTTAAAACTATACTTTTAGGATATATATACTTAAAATTACTTATGATTTTCTCTACATGCAAAAACATATTTGTAGTTTAAAAGTTTATAAATAGAGTTTATGATATATTTTTGTTAAAAAGACATCTTATTTTAAACTATACAGTTAAATTCTAATGACAATGAATGTCATTTTTAACTTTTAAAAGGATTACATTATATATTGACATAAGGCATCTCTCCAAATTGAGTTGTGGTTGTATAAAAATAATGTAAATATCAATTTAGTTTGTAAATTATCAAATTAGTTAATAAAATCAAAACATATAATTAAACCCCTGAATTTTGATTATATTAAGGATAAGGTATCTGATCAATTATTTTTTCATATTGAGCCTTGATCATTGATTTCGTTATAGATCCGGTCCTTATTTAACTTTTTCGTCAAGTTCGGACGGAGCGAGTTGTTAGGGCGATTCAACCTGTTGATGTGAACAAATAAAAATAAGGGTTTCTGGAATATGAGAGATAAAGAGTAAAAAGTAGGGTAAATTTCAAATAAAACCCTTGTGGTTTCACTAATTTTCAGATAAAAGACTGTGGTTTACTTTTTGTCAAAACGAGGATTGAGGTTTCTCACTTAGATTAATGCTATTAAAATCATCTTTAACGACCTGAAAATGAAAATTTTCAAGAATTAAAATTGTTCAATGTCATATTTTTTATGGAACTACATTTTCTGTTTTCGAAAATCATCTTTTTTGAAACTCTCTCTCTAAATATTAATTTTCTCACTCTTTACCAAACATCATCTAAATAATCTCAAAATAAAAAAGTTGAAGAATTAAAGTTGCTTAGAATATTAGTAGTTATTAAAATATGTAATTTTTGAAGTCGTCAATGGTGATTTTAATATATCAATCGAAAAAGTCCTTATTTTGTTAAAGTTGAAAACCTCAATCATTGTTTTGACAAAAAGCAAACCATAATCCTTTATCTGAAAATTAGTAAAACCACGAGGGTTTTATTTGAAATTTACCCTAAAAAGTAAAAAGAAATTATTGAAATCAATTTCCAGCAGGTTCTTCTAAGCTCGATCTTCTCCTCTCCTAGTTCACGATTTCCAGCATCAAAATCACCAAATTGATTTTCTCTCATAACACTAAAATCTATTTTTAGTAGGTTTTTCCAAGAATGATTTTTAGCTTGAAAGAACCTACTTGGAATTTATTTTTCTAATTTCTTTTTACTTTTTACCCTCTTTTTCCTAATCAAGAATTTTTTTTATTTGTTCACATAGAAGGAAAATATCCACATCAACATGTTGAATTCCTTAACGACGCGTGTCTAAACTCAATGGAAAAGTTAAATAAGCGTCAGATCCATAATAAAATCAATGGCCCAAAGTTTAATATGGAAAAAATAATTCATCAGAAATTTGATCTTCAAATGCTTATTTATGATTTTGATTTGGGGTATATTTTTTTATAAGTAAATGTAATTTTTTGAAACACGTGCCCGAATTTATATTAAATAAGAAGACATAAACCGATCCTTACAAACAGCGGCTGATGGCCAAATAGGAATAGTAAAAGAGGAAAACTCGTTAGTATTGGAAAGGGCATGCCGTGCAATGACATGTGCAACCCCATTCGCTGAACGAGGAAAGAATGACACCGAACAATCAGTTCTGTTAGAGAGAAGAAATTGGCAATCTTTTATAATGGTTCCAAAATCTGATAGATCATCTTTATAAGCATTGACAACGTCCACAACTCGCTTGGCATCACATTCAAAGATGACATTGCTGCAATTGAGTGAAAATATCCATAAATCACTTGATGAAATGCAAGAGCCTCAGCTGTATCAGCAGCTATACAACCATCATTCCAAGCACTGTAGCAAGCCATAAAAGTACCGTTTGAACTCCGCAACACAACTGCCATACTTATTTTATCAGCATCCAAGAAGGTAGCAGCATCACAGTTGCATTTTACTTGGCCACTTCTAGGTTTCGTCCAACAAACATCATGCCTCTCCCTGCCCCTTCGAACAACGGCATCAGCAGATACAATATGCGTTGGATCAGCAGCAACATTAGGTATGATACCCATTAAAACAACAACAACAGCAAGTACAGCCGGCGTTGGAACTGCATCAGCAGCAAATGCAAAAAACAAAGGAACAACAACAGCAACAGATGCAGGACGCGTTTGAACACCAGCAGCAGCTGAAGCGAGACACATTTGAACAGCAGTAGGTGCTCGACGCATTTGAACAGCAACAGCAGTAGGCACAACCGACATTGGACCAGCATGTGAAAAATGCAACTGAATAGCAGCAGCTCCCTCATGTGATTTTTGGTACTTCTTCCAATCTGTCAGGAAATTTAAACCAGTACGAACAGTAATAGCAGCAAGTACAAGATGCGCATTCCATATCAGATCATTCCTGCTTTTCCAAATAGATCATAAAACAACAGCAATAGTACACAACAGATCTTTGCGCATTCTTACACACAGATTAAGAATCCTGCTACTGAGATATTCGTAATTAAATACATCAGTATCAATTCCACATTGAATCCAATAATCAATAGCATAAGGGCACCCAACAAAAAAGATGATAATCGTATTCAATATCATTAGGGCAGAAAGGACATGAGGTCGTAATAGACAGATGTCGCATACTAAGCCTGTGTCGTGTCGGAAGGCAATTTGAACACAGCTTCCACAAAAATGCCTTGATTTTTGGCGGTAATTGAAGCAACCACAAATCAGCCCACCCCAACTCATTGATTACATGCCTATTTTGATTCTCTAATGCCCTGTAACCAGACTTGACTGTGTAAATACCGTCCCTCGTGTAGTGCCAAACCAGCCTGTCAGTCACTAGCCGAAACAGAATCACCATCTGTGATATCAATTTGGCTTCACATCGTTAGAATTTAATAATTAATTTAAAATATTTTATTTTGTTATATAATATCTATTTATAAAATTTTGAATAATAAATTTGTATTTATAGTTGGGCAACCCATTTTTTTCATTTTTTTAAATTTGACTTAGCTTTTATTATATTGTTTATGGTGAAAAAGAAAATTCTATAAAAAAAAAAAGAATTAAATGGGAGTAAGTTGTGGTATTATAGTAAACTAAGAGTGCTCAAATCAAATTGAAGAGTAAAAGTATGATTATGATTTAATGTTGTTGATTAAGAATGATTTCAATAAGTAAAAAGGGATAATTACTAATCTGACCCAATCAAGGACCCCAATTTACATATCTAGCCCACATTGCCTCAAAGTTACCAAATTAGACACTTTCACCCATTTTGGACAAAACTAACCTTAGTTCTATTCGATCAATCGATCAATCTTCTTCTTCTTCTTCTTCTTCTTCTTCTTCTTCTTCTTCTTCTTCTTCTTCCGCTTCTTCTTCTTTTTGTTGTTGTTGTTCTTCTTCTTGTTCTTCTTCTTCTCCATTTCAACTTCTTCTTCGGTTCATCTTCTTCAATTTTTGATACCAATCGTTAGCAATTTTTGACATATTATGTTCAATTTCCCGTACAAATGGTATATTTTTAGCTTATACACTTGCTTTTCTCGTTGGTTTTGCCTCTTTCTTCATCTGTAATGGTATCGTTTCAATTTCCTCTATTTTCCATAATTCTTTTCCATTTTTCTCCATTATTGTCGCATTTGTGACGAAATTGTCGCATTTCGTCACAAATGCGACAAGAGTTGTCGCATTTCATAGCAAATGCGACAACTCTTGTCGCATTTGCGACGAATGCGATAATTCTTGTCGCATTTGCGACGAAATGCGACAATTCTTGTCGCATTTGTGACGAAATGCGACAATTCTTGTCGCATTTGTGACGAAATGCGACAATTTCGTCACAAATGCGATAACAATGGAGGAAAATGGAAAAAAATTATGGAAAATTGAGGAAATTAAAACGATACCATTACAGATGAAGAAAGAGGCAAAACCAACGAGAAAAGCAAGCGTATAAGCTAAAAATATACCATTTGTACGGAAAATTGAACATAATATGTCAAAAATCTCAAAAATCGCTATCGATTGGTATCAAAAATTGAAGAAGATGAACCGAAGAAGAAGTTGAAACGGAGAAGAAGAAGAAGAAGAAGAAGAAGCGTATGAAGCGGAAGAAGAAGAAGAAGAAGAAGAAGAAGAAGAAGAAGAAGAAGAAAAAGAAGAAGAAGAAGAGAAGAAGAGAAGGAGTAGATCGATCGATTGATCGAATAGAACTAAGGTTAGTTTTGTCCAAAATGAGTGAAAGTGTCTAATTTGGTAACTTTGAGGTAAGGTGGGTTAGATATGTAAATTGTGGTCCTTGATTGGGTCAGATTAGTAATTATCCCTAAGAAAAAAAGTACAAAACAGAAAAAACAGGGTTTAAGAAGTCACGTGCGCACGAATTGCGGGGCACTACTACTGCGTGCTCTACTTGCAACATTCTCTCCTACATATCCACGCGCTCTTTTTCTATACACCAACCTCCATTGCATGTTGATTTTATTTGAGATCAAGGATCCAATTGTTTTACACTTAGAGGGTGTTTGTTTCAGCTTTTCGGAGGAGCATTTAGCGTTTCACTCTAAACCGCGGGAAATATAGCGTTTGGTTAGGTTCATATAACCGCAGCGTTTAGCATTTTCTCTAAAAACTGCAGCGTTTTAGAGCGTTTCACGAAAAGCTCCTATTTGAAGCTTTTCATAAACAGCTGTTTGTAGTTAGTTGTTATTGACAGAATTATCCTTCTTATTTCTACAAAATATGTTTATTATTTAACATTATTTATATTTCTACATCATATTTACCAGAAAAACAAGGTTTTGTTGCGTTTAATAAATTTTTTATTTTTTATATAGATTATTTTTATTAATTTGTGTAAAACATTTTTTATTTTATAATAGGATAAAGTGCAAAAATACTCCCAACATTTATAGCTAGGAGCAATTTTACTCTTGACGTCTAAAATGATGCAATTATACCCCTAATTTTGGCAGCCAAAAGCAATTTTACCCATAACATTGTTAAATTGGGTCAATTTGAGAAATAATTTATCAAATTGTCTTCTTGGTCATGAATATTGTCATCTACACTTCACATATGCACCATTTTATCATCGTTAGTAACAGATCATAAACATATGATTAGATCTGAATTTCTTTTTTAAGAAAAAAAAATATATATTGTCTTTTCTACGAGTTGGACAAATTTTTTTCCAATATTTCTTCAAAATTATAAATATTAATTTTCAATATTATTATTAAATCACAAAAATATATGAAATCTCTTTTTTAGAACTATTGGTATGCGGTTGGTGTATAATAAGAAATAAAATATCTATGTTTTCTAATAATATCTGAAATCGACCCAACTTGTCAATGTTAGGGGTAAAATTGCTCTTAGCTTCCAGCTTTATGGATAAAATTGCACAATTTTAAATATTAAGAGTAAAATTATTCCTAGTTGTAAACGTTATGGACATTTTTTCATATTTTTCCTTTTATTAATTTCATCATTGATTAATTTAAAACATGTCTATTTTAGACATTTTAAATCCGAACGGCAATAGTTCAATATAATTTTACCAAACACTAGTAATTAAACAGCTAATAACAAACAGCTAACAGCTTACTGCAACTGCAAACAGCTAACAGCAACCGCAACAGCTATTAGCTAACAGCTGAACCAAACAGGTCCTTACTCTTACTCTTTGTTGTTTATTGTTACGATATACTGTTTACGGGTTAAGCTATGCTTACTTTGTTTTTGACAAAGTAAGCCTTACTTTGTTTTTTCCACCATTGGATGGTGATGAACTTTAACAAAGTAAACTCATTCAATGGTAGAAAAAACAAAGTAAAGCTTACTTTGTCAAAAACAAAGCAAGCATAGAAGACACCTGCTGTTTGCTGTTAGAAAAAATTACTTTTCTAAAAAGTAGGAATTATCTACTTTTATCAAATGCTACTTTTTAGGTATAAAAGGCAAACATAAAATCACTAACCAAACACCTAAAACTCTTCATTTTGAAGTGAAAAGACAAACATAAACATAAAAATAAGCAATCAAACACCCCCAAAGACTCAATTTACCTCTCTAACGTTTTAAAAGAATTTTAGATTTAAAATATTTTCAAGCAAGATCAATTTTAATACTATGTTGTTGGAAAATTTTGAATAAAATTATTATATTAATTTATATAGCCAAAACCTCATTAAAGCCATTAGGAGGCTTGTCTCCGTCTTTGAGTCTGTTGAGTTCAGACATATCTACAGAGAGCAAAACCGTATTGCTGACCGCCTGGCTGCTGCTGGGCATGAGGGGATGCTGGGAGTTACCATTCTTTCTAGTCCTCCTTCTTTTCTTTCTTCCCTTCTTCTTGAAGATAGGGTTGGGGTCAGCTTTCCTAGGCTGATCCCTGGTTAAGTTTTGCTTTGTTTTGTTTTTTTTCTTCTTTGTCTACAAAAAAAAAATATACCAGCAAATACCTCCTTTCATGAACAGTCGTGTCCGTTGTGTACAGCCGTGTTCGTACGTGAACAGTCGTGTCTGTCCGTGTACAGTCGTGTTCGTTCATGAAAAGACATATCCTTTCAAGTTCTATTTATATAGAATGGATTGTCAAATTCAAATATGGTTAGAAAAAATATTCTCTGTAATTTTTCCTACTTATTAGTCTGTTCATAATGTTTTGTTTTCCTACTCTGGTGATAACTAGGCTACACACGGTTTGAGTTCGCTTGCATAATCTGTTGTATCCTGGAAGACGATCGTCAATAGCGACGACATCTGTCTTAAGGAAACTGCTAATACAGGCCTCAGATTTGCCTATCTCTTTCCTTTTAATTTTCAGTTTTACTGTTTATATGTTTTTTCTGTGTTCATTTTGTTTTTTGGTTAATCACATCTAACATTTTTAAGACAGACGTAATCGTTTGTCTAACATATGTTATATAAAATCAGAAAAAACATATTTGATTGGTATTTAACTGTCACTTCAGACCTTCCAAATATTAATTATGTCGAAGATAGTTAATTTATTACTAATAAAATTAAAAAATTATATTAAAACTAAATCTGTTATATATATGTTAATGGTTAAAAAATTTGTGCAACTGTCTAAAATATTTATTGTGTTATCAATATAGTTACAAAAAAACCAACCAAAAATTTACAAACTGCTTCAATTTATCGACAAACTTGTTTGAAATGCCAGATGTAACAGTTAAATAACAATCAAACCAGCGGTTTCAAATTTTTGATATCGCATGTCTAAAATTGATCTTGTTTGAAAATGTTAGGGTTTAAATTTACAGAATTTCATACGTTAGGGCTAAATTTGTACTTCTCTTGACACGTTAAGGTAAAATTTGTCCCTTATCCCATTTTGAGATAAAGACCAAATATAACTTCAACGTTTTACGGGAAGTGCAGATTTATCCTTAACGTACGAAATAATACAAATTTAACTCTAATGTTTTGAAGCAAAATCAATTTTAGCTCTACTTTATACAAAATTAGGAAAAACTTGTTTGATTGATATTTAATTGTTACTTCAAACCTTCCAACTATCAATTATGTCTAAAATATTTGATTTATTACTAATAGAATTACAAAAATTTGTTAAAATGCTAAAAACTAAATATGCTACATATAAGTTAATCATAATTTTTTTGTTAGTCAAACTGTCTAAAATATTGGTTTAACTTTTGTTTAATTGTCACATTGGAAATTCTAAACATCAATTATATCTAAAATATTTAATTTGTTACTACAATTAGAAAAAAATTCTATAAACTGAGTTTTCCACATATAAGTTAATCACTCTTTTTTTGTCCAAGTGTCTGAAATATTTATTATGCTACTAATATAGTTATAAAAAATGTATGCAACTGCATCAATTTATCGACAAACTTGTTTTCAATACCCGATGTGAATGTTAAATAACAACCAAAACTGTTGGGCTTTTCTGACCCATGAAGAGTCCAAAATGGGTTAGGCCCATGTTGGTAGTATATAAATGATAAGTTTTAGAGAGCTTTTTATAACCTAAGTGCAACCACAAACATAAAAAAAGAAGAGAGAAAAATATGTATATTCTTTTAATCTGCCCAACATTAATGAATTGCCTCTCCATTGGATCTCCGTGATGTTTGAACATGAGCTTCTAAACACCTTGTTTCTTATTCTGACCAGAAAGATTGTCATTTGGATGACCGGAAGGCTCATTCATGTAAGTGGCAGATTGTGTCTTTTAGGGTATTTCTCATCTTTTGTGTTTTCTCTTTGATTCCATATTACTTGAAGGATATTTCTAAGAGTGTGATGTTGATTGTGTATACCTCTAGTATTATATAGGGAAAAACTATTGTATTGCCTATTATTTTTTATATAGTGGAAGGTTTAAGCGGACTACGATCTCTCGTGGTTTTTACTCCTCACATTGAGGGGGATTTCCATATAAAAATTCTTACATGTTGTGCTTGAGGAAGACTTAATAATTAAATTTGTATTGTGTATTTGATGTGTTGTTTTTTTTTTGTGTGTGTTGTGTTGTGAAATGTGTTGAAATGACCTCTATTTATAGTTGCGGGCAAGTAACTTAATTGTAACTACCTGCAACTATGCTCATCTAACAAACTATCAATCCTGCAAGTTAATTTATTGATACAGATCGGTTTTGGGACGTGTTAGTTTTAATCGTAAACTAACAAAGATGTTCTTCTCTAGCTAAACTAGAAGGAGTGAATCTCGGGTTTTATGGATTAAATCCATAGGAAATAAGAATTCCCCATTGTTGAAGGTTAAAACCTTAACAAAGCTTCACAAGAAGAAGATATAATTTGATTTGATAAAAGTTAAGGAATTACAAAGAAATAGATGAATTTATATCATCTAAAACCTAATTGCTAAATTACAATAAAGGGTAAAGAACATAACTAATTAAAAATAACAAGATAAGGGTAAATTGGGTTAAATATAAAGGGGTGGCATAGGTGTAAATATATGAGTGGTAGAGTTGTAATTAGGGAGTGGCAAAGGTTGTAAATAAGGAGTGACAAGATTGTAATTAAGGAGGAAGCTTGAGTAAGGATCAAGTTCCTTAAAATGAAGGCACGCGGAGCGTGCCTAATTCCAAGCGGAGTGTGTCCAAATCCAAGCCCCACGTGGATTGATCTCTGGACTTTTCTCCGGATCAATCCTCATTCACGCGGAGCGTGCCCGATCCAAGCCCCGCGTAGATGACCTTCTGGACTTTTCTCCGGATCAACCTTCCTTCACGCGGAGCGTGCTTTCACTCAAACGGAATGTGCCTAATCCAAGCGGAGTGTGCCCAAATCCACGCGGAGCGTGCTTGAGCTGCTGTGTGGCACTGTTTTAATCTCTTTACTCGCTTGTTGCTCGTGTTTGGTTCTTCCTCCGACTTCTCTCGTCCGGACCCGATCCTCCAAGGAGATGCCCCTCATCATTTATAGTTAGGAGTTAATTAAGTTAGGTTAAAGCAAATTTAGCAACTAACCAACTAACTTTGCACCTATTTCTCACTAAACTTCTAAAGCTCATTCCTTCTTCTATACTAATCTATTGGGGGGCCATGAGTACTTCCCATATTCTTCTGGATGTTTAGTTTCAGAAACATCCGACCATGCAAAAAATCATGTTTGTTTGATTCCCAAAAGATCATTTAAAGCAACGTAGGTGCTACTGGAAATATAAAAAACAGCAAAGAGAACTTTCCTTTCTTTTTTTATTTTGTCATAATCTTTCATTTATTCTTTATATTTCATAATTCATCTTTCTAATCACACTTTTATTTTACAAAGCATGTAATAAATTACAATATGCTTTTGAATGAAATTTTATTTTATGGGCAAACAATTGTATTTTTTATAATTGGTTAATTTATTAGATTAATTTGTTTGATAAAACAATAGAGCAGTCAAATTGGAGAAAATCTCGAATCTAATGCAAAGAACAATTAACAATAGTGAATATAGATTTTTAGAAATCAAAACTAAACTTGTTATGAAACTGAAAGAACATACTTTATTTACCATATATCTTGCAACTTGCATTTTCGTTACATCTCTCCCATTGACTAGAATTTCCAACCTTGTAAGTTCCTTGTATATTTTCTAAAAAAATAAAAACAAAACAAAAAGATATTAGCATGGAGAGCAATATCCAATGAAAAATAGCTAAAGGTCTAATTTGCGATATCGAAAGGAGAAGCTTTACCGACTGATAAGTGAACTTGAAGGTATTGAGGCGTGGTAGAATAAGCAGTGGTAGTCGCAGTGGCATCCTCCATCTTAGCATCAGTTGGCTGGGCATAAAGCTAGGGGGTCGAAATAGGGAAAATGATGAAACATATCTCAAGTTAAGAATGTTATTTAGGCACATATTACATTCATAAATGGAAGAGAATGGAAGGAAATGAAGATTAAGAGTTTGTTAAACTGAATGAAATAAATACAAAAACATTCATAAATGGAAAAGTGAGAGAAAAAGGAAGATGTAGGGGTTGTAAACCTGGATGAAGAGATAAACAAAAGAAGAGCTAATGAGAGGTTTTCATTTTTTTTGGAATTTTGTAGCTTTGTCACGTTAGATTAAGCTAACTTGAAAGCATAATAATAGGTTTTCTTAGTTCAGATATATATATATACTAGTTTTTGGCCCGTGCGATGCACGGATTCATCTTAATATATAAATATTAATAAAAATACAATCTAATAATTACAATTAATGACATAAATGTGTTATATAAATTAAATATTATTATTTGATTTTCACATTTACTTTAAATAATATTTTTATAGATAAATATAATAATAAAATAAAAACTAATATATTATATATTATATTATATTTTTTATCAGTAAAAAAGGAGGAAATGACACCTCAGTTCCATCGTTACTGTTTTATATTATATATAGATATGTAGAGAATTAGAGAGATTTTAGGGATTAATTTAAATTCTGTAGTACTCTTAGATATATGGAATAAAATAATCTTTTTATAGATAAATATACATAATAAAATTAAAATTAATATATTAAATTTTTTATCACTAAAAAAGGAGGAAGTGACACCTCAGTTCCATCGTTACTGTTTTATATTATACTAGTTTTCAACCCGCGCATCTTGCGCGTATTTTTTAATAATTTAGATGTATAATTTCAAATACATATAAAGTTAATAACGTATTTTTAACAGAATTAGATATTCACAATTTACTAATTTAATCATCAAGGGTTTAATGAGACCAAAAAATAAATGATCAGAGCTTAATATATCCAAATATATAAAAGATTAAGAGATTAATGAACCAAAAAATGAAAAATTAGGAGGCTAATGATGCTTTTTGCCTTTAATTAAATACATGACCGGTGTGCAAAACCAAATCAGATTGCATTATTTGAATTGTAATGTAAGTCACCTATCAAAACCTCTAATAATGGACAAATAACTTGAACTCTAGTAAGAGCATTAGAAGAAAGACATATTCCATGAATTTTCCATGGCCATTGACAATATCACTCTGGAAAAGAAGGAATCTATCTCATTGTATTTGACTGGAGCATTCCAATTGAACGAAAATTCTGTAGATGCACAGCTTTGGAGGTATTTCCGTTGAGAGCCTAGCATACATGTTAATTTAAACAAAGTAGACTGAACTCAGAATACTAAAAACAAACAAAAGAATATAATTAAATAGAAAAACATCAAAGCTCAAAATCTTGTCGAGATTGGCCTTTAGTAATTATAAACTACAATTCCAATTCTTGTCGAGATTGGCCCTTAGTAATTACTTAAAAAGCTCAAAATCTAGAGTTTTTAAAACACAATAACATTTTGAGTTGAGAACTGAAAATTGGTTACGAAAGTAAAAACAGCATTATACATTTGTAGCACATAATTAAGCAAACTACTCTACCAAAACAAACAAAGAAAATCAGAGTTAAGGTAAAATAAACCTTGGAAAAAATAGAGAAAATAAACCTATGATTATAAGATTATATATAGTTGAGGTTGTACTTATCTCTTTTGGCAATGGTCTTTGAGTTTCATTCAAATCATGCTAGATAGGTTTTTGCGGCAACAACTCTTATCCTTTACTTTAAAAATAACTCTTATCCTTATCTAGTCCAACATTTGAAAAAAAAAATATAATTTAAGGACTACTAATATAAGGCTAATAAATAATATACTAACAGCGCATGGTAAAAGATAAACTAAAATTTAGCTTTACATGAGATCCGGATACTCAGAAATAGGGATAAAATCCAAATCCATATCATGTTGTGATATGAGATTCTTCGGTATTTTAATGCAAATGAAGAATTAAAGATAAGAGAAGCTTAGAAAGAAAGTGTAATACCTCTTTAATTAATCCATTTTGACAACCCATTTCAATAATTGCAGACCCAACTGCAAAGTATAAGAAGCACATCAGGAGGGAAATTAGCAGAAATGGAATAGATAAAGAAATAGACATGCAAATGAAGAAATTAACCCAACTGAATAGACGGAGAAGACAGGCAAATGAAGAAATAAATCAAACTCAAACTCATTTCAATAATTACAGATCCAACTACATAAATTAGCAGAAATGGAATAGACGAAGAAACAAACATGCAAATGAAGAAATTAACCCAACACAAACTCATTTCAATAATTACAGACCCAACTACATAAATTAATAAGCATACCAGGCAGGAAATTAGCAGAAATGGAAGAAGCAGACATGTAAATGAAGAAATTAACCCAACTCAGAAGTATGCAAATGAAGAAATTAACCCACCTGGTAGAGGGAGGAGCGATTAACGGACGTAAAGAAAACTGATTTTAGCCATTAGTTTAGAAAACCTGTATACCTTTAAATGATTCCAGAATTTTTTTTAGGAAGGCCATAAACTGATTTTAGGGATGTGAGTTTACAGAATACGTGAGAAGTTATGAGTTAGTGGGAGAGTCATAATCTAACTAAACTGTTAGAGATTGTGAGTTAGTGGGAGAATAACCACTAATTTAATAAAATAATAGAAACTAAATAATAGATTAATAAATATTAAATAAATTAAAATAAATAAATAAGAAATTAAATTCAGAAATTATCTCAGACTGACACATCAGCATTTTATCTCCAGCTTTTAGTATATGTATAGATATAGATGTGTAGAGAATTAGAGAGATTTTAGGGATTAATTTAAATTCTGTAGAACTCTTAGATATAGTACGGATAAAATAATCTTTTTATAAATAAATATATATAATAAAATTAAAATTAATATATAAATTTTTTATCACTAAAAAAGGAGGAAGTGACACCTCAGTTCCATCGTTACTGTTTTATATTATATAATATATAGAATATAGATGTGTAGAGAATTAGAGAGATTTTAGGGATTAATTTAAATTCTGTAGAACTCTTAGATATAGTACGGATACAATAATCTTTTTATAGATAAATATATATAATAAAATTAAAATTAATATATTAAATTTTTTATCACTAAAAAAGGAGGAAGTGACACCTCAGTTCCATCGTTACTGTTTTATATTATATATAGATCACTAAAAAAGGAGGAAGTGACACCTCAGTTCCATCGTTACTGTTTTATATTATATATATGAAAAAACAAAAGTTCAAAATATGAAATTAGCATGTGGGTTAATTGGTAGACATGAATAAACACCAAATTTAACCTTAACATTTTAAACGAAATGCAAATTTAGTTCTAACGTATGAAATTATGCAAATTTAACCCAAACATTTTCAAGGAATATCAATTATAACTCTGTGCTATCGAAAATTTAAAAAGACGGGTTTGCCTGTTATTTAACTGTCACATTGGACATGCCAAACAAAATTGTCGATAAATTGAAGCAGTTTTGTACATTTTTTGTAACTATATTAATAACACAGTAAACATTTTAGACAGTTTGACAAAAAAAATTGTGATTAACTTATATACAGTAGATTTAGTTTTATGTATTTCAACAAAATTGTTTAATTTTGTTATTAATACACTAAATATCTTAGACATATTTGATATTTGGAAGGTATGCGGTGACGGTTAAATATCAGTCAAACCAGTTTTTCTAATTTTCGATAATGTATACCATTTCACAAGTTAATATTAAATATGTACTTCTCTTAAAACGTTAAATCTGTATTTATCGGGCATGACTTCAGAAAAAAAAATTCCGACTTCATAAATCTAATTCCGACACCACTTGCACAGATAAAATTAACTCTCCATATATAAATTTTTGGCTCCACTACTGGGTATAGGGCTATCCAACGACGACTTCAATTTCCTTGAAAAATACAAATTTTATTGTAATTTCTCTCCTACTAAAAAATGGATAAGGTATCAAAATATGCCTATTTTTTTTTGGGAAGTATCAATTTAGACTTCACGTCCAAAATAGCACAAATATAAGCTCAATGTTTACAAAATAACACTAATATAAGCTTAATGTTTACAAATTAGCACTTATTTAGACCTCACTAACGGAACGTGACATGTTATCTGTTAATAGCACCAATATAGTCTTAACTTTACAAAATAATATCAATTTGTGCTTAACGCTTACCAAATATTACCAATGTAGGCTTAGCGTCACAATTAATTAGATCATATTCTTGTCATACAATTAACTAGATCGTATCCTTGCCTATTATTGAGACCTTATGTTAACATTCCTTTAACATGAGATGTCTAATTTACATATACTGATTTTACTCTGTGATCTGTTTTCTCATCAACGATTCCATATACAAACTAGAAAGCAATTGAATATTTCATGAAATTTCAAACACCGTAGTTAAAATGATATTGATACATGAGAGCAAAGGTTCAAAGGAAGAAGATGGGAAAAGGAGAGAGCATGGAAAATCGTGGAGATGAAGGAAAGAATTGATTCGACCCGATAGAAAGAGAGTTGCACGCGATTCTACTAAAGAAGGGATTGTATTAGAATAAACAACAAGATAGAACTAAATAGAGAGATAACATATATTAATTTAAGTAGGGTAAGAATATGATGTGATTAATTGTAACGTTAAGCTTATATTATATTGATAATATTTTGTAAGTATTAAGCCAAAATTGATATTATTTTGTAGGGCAAATTACAAATCTAGCCCAACTAAAGGGGTCCATTTACATATCTAACCCATTTTGATTCTATCTCACCAAATTAGACACTTTCATGCATTTTGGACAAAATTATCCTTAGTTCTATTCGATCGGTCGATCTATTCCTGCTCCCGCTTCTTCTTCTTCTTCTTCTTCTAGTAGATTATTGAGATTATTCAAGTATTATGTTTTTAGCTTATAAGTCTGCTTTTCTCACTGGTCTTGTCTCTTTCTTCATCTGTAACGGTATCGTTTCAATTTCCTCTATTTTCTTCCATTTTCCTCCATTATTGTCGCATTTGTGATGAACTTTATCGCTTTTCATCACAATGTGATAACAGTTGTCGCATCTTGTCACAAATGCGACAACAGTTGTTGTATTTCGTCACAAATGCGATAACAATTGTTGCATTTCGTCACAAATGCGACAACTCTTGTCGCATTTGTGACGAATTCGTCACAAATGCGACATTACAATAGTTCAATTTTTAGGTTTTTTTCTTTCTCATTTTTTAAAGCTTTCCATCCTAATCCTCTTCCACATACATTAATTCTTCAAAGGTTGAACGAAACATAATCTATTCTCTCTATAAAGCACCGTCTTTTCATCGGTTTGGGATGACGAAGAAGACGTTGAGAATCTGAGGAAGACGGTGAATTAAAATAAGATTATTCTTGTCCAAGGTGGATGAAAGTGTCTAATTTGGTGAGATGGAAGTAAAGTGGGTCAAATATATTAATGGACCCCTTCAAATGGGCTAGATTAGTAATTAGCCCTATTTTGTAAACTTTAAACTTATATTCGTGCTATTTTTTTTTACGTGGAGCCTAAATTGATATCTCCAAAAAATCTTAGACCTATTTTGGTACCTTATCCGACATGTCATGTTAAAATTGTGATGTGGTGCTGAGTTGGCAGAACTTAACGGATGACGTGTCACCTTTCGTTAGTAAGGCTTCAATTGGTGCTATTTCTATAAATATTAAGTATATATTGATACTATTTTGGACATGAAACCTAAATTAATATTTGGCAAAAAGCATTCTGAGGCCCCTGATCTTTCAATTTCGGTGTATTAAGCTCCCTGATCTTTTATTTGGATACAGCAAGCCCTTGATCTTTCATTTTTAGTTCCATCAAACCTTTCGTTAACAGAAAAGTTAAATAAATTGGATGGTGTTAAAGTAGAGAGTAATATGATGCTTTATTTACTTATCTCCTAACCAATTTCAGAAAATCTCATAAAAGTGATATCTATAAAATTTATTTAGATAGATAATTTATTGGTCTTTATATTTTTACTTAACACATTATTAATCTTTGTATTTTTCTTTATAAAATAATTCTCGTATTTTCAATAATAGATTATAAGAATCAGTTTTATTATCACCTAAAATCGTTGAAGCTGCGGCTCTCTGGCAGGTAATCAGAAAAATTCCGGATTTGGGATTTCATTGAATTACCTTGGTGACAGACACCAAGACAGCTGTGGAAAGTTTTCACTCATCCAAGGAGGACCTCTCAGATTTTGGCAACATTATTAAAGACTGTCAATTTCTTTTGAAAAATCGACACGATATTAACGTGTCCTTTCGTTCGCCGATTAGTGAATAGGGTAGCTCATACTTTAGCTAGGAATTCCCTTTCAATGCTAATCCTTTAACTTCTTTTCTGATTCATTCATTTCTGGAATCTGATCTGTATTTCAACGCTATGCTTTATGATTAATGAGCCATCTTAGTTTTCATTCAAAAAAATAAGAATCAGCTTTGTTATATCAATAGTTTAGTCTATCATTTAAACTACTAATTTGTCTTTTATCTATCAAGCGTAATCAAATTTTTGGCCAAAGGAGCCAACTTCTGAACTTAAGAATCTTATAGTATATTATTAAAAATACGAGGACTAAAAAATATATTAGTTAAAAATATGAGAAATAATAAATTGTATGGTATTTTTCTTGGCTCCTTTGACCCTTTTTTTTTAATAAATTGTTTATTTTAGGATCTCTCATCTTAATTTTTCTTTAGTCCTTGTAAGTGTAACCATGCTAAAGTTTATGTACCAAAAATTTGATTACGTTTGACAGATAAAAGATAAATTAGTAGTTTATATGTATGAATGGACTAAACTATTGATATAACAAAACTTAAGAATCTTATAATCTATTATTGAAAATACGAGAATTATTTTATAAAGAAAAATATAAATATTAAAATATTAAAATAAAAATATAAAAATTACTAATAAATTATCTATCCAAGTAAAATTTATAGATATCACTTTTATGAGATTTTATGAAATTAGTTAAGATATAAGCAAATAAAACATCATACTACTTTCTACTTTAACACCATCTAATTTATTTAACATTTTTGTTAACAAAGAACTTGATGGAACTAAAAATGAAAGATCAAGAACTTCATGGATTCAAATAAAAAACAGTAGACTTAATACACCAAATATTAAAAGATTAGGGGCTTGAAAATGCTTTTTCCTTAATATTTTGTCGTTTATTTTGGTACCCAAATAAAAAAAGATAAGAGAAATAAGGCGTGTAGGAAAGAGAGGAAAATAAGAAAAGTAAGGCATAGGATCTTTCATATTTGTTGTAGTTTTGTATTATTATAAAAAAGAAAAGATGTATCTTCTCTTCCGCATTGACCGGCCCCTGCCACGCTCTAACCCCACGACCGTATCTCTTGTGGACCCTTTTCCATATTCCCCACTTTTCACTTTCCCATTCCCCTCCCTACTCTCACTTCTTCCATTCCTTTCTCTCCTTTTTTTCTTAACATTCGATTTGGATACCGTTTCAAAGTCACTTACAATCTTAAATTATTAAGAGCATTTTTAAGAGATTTTTAGTGAGCTTTATAAAAATAATATAAATAATTGATTCTTAATGATTCAAGAGTAATTAAGATATATCATCTCCAACAATGTTCCTTATATTCACTCCTTATTTATTATTTTATTATTAAGATTATTTTTTATTGTTACATTACCAATAGTGTGAGGAAAGAGACACATCAATAATAAATTATTAATAAAAAATGAAGTTAGGAGGCTCTAAGGCTCTGTTCTTTATCGCTGAAAAAAACTGAACTGAATTGAACTGAACTGAATTGAACTGAACTGAACTGAACTGAACTGAATTGAACTGAACTGAACTGAATACTACTGAATACTGAACTGAATACTACTGAATACTGAACTGAATTGAACTGAACTGAATGCTACTGAACTTAACTGAATGGTACCGAACTTAACCGAACTTAACAATAATGATGATATTAGACTTTAAAATAATTTTAATGATAATATTGGACATTAATAAACTTATAATAATAATAATGGTTCTAATAAATATAATATAATATCAATAATAAATAAATATATTATTAAAGATAAAACTAAATTGAATATCAAATAAAAGCTCGGGTTGATAAAATCTTAGCTCGATAAAAGCCTATGAAATTAAATAAAAATGAGTCTAATTTAAATTAAAAATACAAATTACATACAAACACAAATTTACATATAATTTAAAGCCTATGAAATTAAATACAAATTTTCATATGAATATAAACTCTTAACTTTTTATTCTAATTAAGGGTTAAAGTGCAAAAATATCGTTTTGGGTCAGGAGTAATTGTACCCCTAACGTCTAAAATTGTGCAATTTTATCTCTAACATTGATAAATTCGGTAAATTTTAGAAACAATTCATAATTTGGATGCAATTCCTAATTTTTAAATATGGATGCATACTTTAATGTTAATTTTTTATTAAACAATATATACTTTAATAAACTATCATTTCTTGACTTTTATCTAATTTATAGATAATGATAAAGTATAAATAATAATAATAATATATAATAATAATAATAATAATAATAAATAATGATAAATTATAGATAAATAATAATTATTATTATAATATAATAAATAATGATAAATTACTGAATGCTGAAACTGAATACTGAAACTGGATGCTGAAACTGAATGCTGAACTGAATTGAACTGAACTGAACTGAACTGAATTGAACTGAACTGAATTGAACTGAACTGATTGTTACTGAAATTAAGTGATAAAGAACAGGGCCTAAGAGGTGGATAGATGCTCTCTATTAATAGAGAGGATGTAGAGGCTCTTAGAGTTTTGAGGAGCCACTAAGAGGCTGTTGGAGATGAATTTTCATTCTCCCTCCTCAAATTTTAACTTAAGAGCCAACTTAAGAGGCTGTTGGAGATGCTCTAAACTAGTTAAAAATTATTAATTGAGTTTTCATTCTACATAAAAATCTTCAATTGAGACCTGATCGAAAATTATTTAGCTGAACAGTTTCAGATCTTCTTCCCCAAATCCATTTTGAACCAACATAGAGATTATTACAGTCTATATCAAATAGTCACAATTTCCGATTTTAAGATAGAATGAAGATTTAATTGATGATTTTTGCTTAATTCAAAGACCTGATTGATGATTTTGATAGTTTAGAAACCTAATTGATTTTGAAGTTTTAGTTTAGGGATCTAAATGGATATAATGCATTTTTTTAATAATTTAACCTATTACTCGATTTGAAACATTTTTAAGTAAATTTTCGGCTTAATACATAGATCGTCCCTGAATTTGTGAAAAAAAAACTTGATTACCTCCTAAAATGTCAAAATATTCTAATAGCCTCTCAATTTTACATAAAATATTCACTTAATCATCTAAGTAATCTGTTGTATCCTGAGAGACTATCGTTAATAGCGACGACATCTGTTTTAAAGAAATTGCTAATATATGTCTCAGATTTGTCTAACATTTTCCTTTTAATTTCTACTTTTATTGTTCGTATGTTTTTCTGAATGTTAGATGTGATTAACTAATAAACAAATCGAACACAGAAAAGTATATAAACAACAAAGTGAAATCAAAATAATAGAGTTAGACAAATCTGAGGCATGTATTAGCAGTTTCTTTAAGACAGATTTCGTCGCTATTGACGGTAGTCTCCTAAGATACGACAGATTACGCAAGCGAACTCTTACTGTGTGTAGATTTGTTATCACTAAAGCAGGACAACTAGAACACTATGAACAGACGGAGAGCATAAACATTCAAAGAATATTTTTAATTCTTCAAGACTCTAGTTTCTGAATTTGGACGATTCCATTCTATATGAATAGAACTCAAAAGACATGACCGTTCATGAATGAATACGGTTGTTCATGGATAGATACGATTATTCACGAATGTTCACGATGGACATGATTGTTCACGAACGAACACCACTATTCATGAAATGAGGTGTTTGTTGGTATTTAAATTAATTATATAATTTTATTCAATTTTGTCTAATAAAGTTTTATAACGGTGCTAGAGAATCAAGTGAGACCTTTTCAATCATTGTGTCCCTTGGCAACCGTTTCAATTAGATTTCAAGTTTAGGCACGCAAATCCATAAACTTGACCTTCCATATTAATTGAGTATTAATTTTTCTGGCACGTCCGTATCCAAAACACGTGTGACAAAATTAAAATTGACATATTTGTAAAGTATCGCTAACAGTAATACAATAAATATTTTAAACATAATTGATGTTTTATATCTTTGATCTGACAATCAAATAACGGTCAAATCGATCCGTTCAAATTTTTTATTATATAAATAAAATTTACCATGTTTGGAAATATTAAAAATAAATTATACGATATTATATATATTACACTTCTAAAAACCTGTTCTGTAGAGGATTTCAACTCTCTAGAGGATCTCTAGCCCAAATTTTCTCCTCTTCTCTCTCTTATCAATTGCTTGTTTTTTTATTCTTTTTTATTGAATCAATTGCTTGTTAATGGCAACCTTCACTATATAACAATAAAATGGGATAACGTTTAAATTTATAGTATGGTTTTTTTTCTTTTTTTGAAATGGAATGAAATTAATGGGCTACTAAAGGGCAAAAAATATTGAATACAGAAGCTAGAAAACTTGGTGAATGATCAAAAACTACGGGACTGTTAGCTAATCCGGATTTCCTAGCAAGAGCCTGAACAATACCGTTAGCCTGTCGCTGAACAAATGTGACTGAGTAACAATCATGAGCAAAAAGAATAAAGCGACAGTGCTGTACAATGTCTCCAAACTCTGTGAGATCGTCACGTGAGGAATTGATGGCGTCGACCACCAGTTTTGTATCAGATTCAAAAATTACCTTAGAGAGATGTCGTTCTACAGCCCAATGTAAGGGCTTCCAGCACCGCCCTTGCTTCACTTTCTCGAATTGGAGGATTCCCTTCAAAATTGCGTATTCGAGCCGCTACAAATGTGCCCTCCTCATGTCTGATGATAGCAATAATTCCTCCCAACCCTTCAGCTGCAAACGAGGCCGCGTCAACGTTGCACTTGACAAATTCAGCAGGCGGAACATGCCATAGCCAACAAACCGATCCACCTGCCAGTTCATGAGCGTCGCACCTTCTGTTACGCTTCTGCAACTGAAATCGTACCCAGTCTGACAGCAGCTCCATCGCCATTCGTATCACGTTGGATGGAGATACCATGACCTATCTCCACAACTTTTCATTCTGCTACGTCCATATAGACCACAACAACATTAGAAATCGGTCCGCCTTGTCTGTGTTAGACGCACGAAGCACTGAAAAAACCAGGTCGCTGAAGTTTGTAGCAGTTGCAGCTGCGTTTCTGATAATATTCAGCAGTCCCGATTCTCCCAATACTCGCTGCGCATATCTGCATTCTCAGAACGGCTAGAGATCCTCTAGAGTTGAAATCCTCTAAAGTTGGTGGAGTTATATACATCTCAACCATTAATTACAAAATGAATGAATGAGATTTGATTGATCAATAAATGACTAATTAAATATTAAAATTTATCAATTAAATCTCATCCATTAATGTTGCAATTAATGGTTGAGATTACAACTCCACCAACTCTAGAGGCTCTTCAACTTTAGAGGATCCCTAGAAGAAAATTTGACAAAGGAAAGAGAAACATATCACGAATAATATGCATGCAATACGATGTGTTTCTTTTTAGAAAAAAAAAAAGTCAAAGATAAGTAAATATAAAAAGTTGTGTTAATTATTGAAGCTTAACAATTTGGATAAAGATATTTCTACAATGAGCTGGGCCGCTGATGAGTGATTTGGTACTCGGTTCGATTCGGTTTGATTGATAAATGAACCGTTTACAAACACGATTTAGAGGTTTGAATATGAGCCGAGTTTGAGTATGATAAAGCTCGTGAGCAGATTCGGTTATAGGCCCGTGAACAAGTTCATAAACAAGCTCGATTATAATGTTCATGAATAGCTTTGATAGAGGCTCATGAACAAGCTTAGTAGAAGCTCGTGAATAAGCTCATAAATAATATCGAATATTATATATATTTAATAATTATAATTGATTTACAGGTTATTCCACGATTCTTCTATTTGATACTATAATTCAATATAAATTAGATTAGGTAGATAATGAAAGGAGTTTTTTCTTCTTCTTCTGAATCATCATCAGATCACTTCATGTTTTCTTCACATTCACTTCTCCTCTCTCATTCCTCTTTTTATTTCGGCCTCCCTCTTCTCACATTATTTTTATTTAATGACTAAAAGGAGATTTTTAATGTTTATGCAAGTAAATTTATATTATTTCATTTACTAAATATATTATTATTTTATTTGATATTATTCCGTTCGTGAACAAAAGATATAAGTTACTCACAAGCAAGCTCGTGAATAAAATAAACGAACAGCTCACGAGCTAAACTCGTGAACAAGGTAAACGAGTTGGCTCGTGAGCAGCTCATGAACAAACAAATTTCTAAATGAGCCGAGATCAAACACAAATTTAAATTTGAGCTTTTTAACATTATGACGAACCAAGTTTGGACAGAACGAAGCTCAAATCGGCTCGGCTCGATTATAACCTTAAATGCATAGTGGAAACGGGTAGCCCTGGAAAATAAATAAAAGCTTGAATTCTGACTTGTAAGGATGTTTGACTATTTATATGCAGTAGACAATATCCTATTTTTAGTCATCTTTAAGCTGTTATATAAAGTAATGCTCTATGATTTGGTAGAAAAATAAATTAAAGTTAGGCATTAGTCTTTCATATAAATGAGATGAAATGAAATGAATTTCACCCAATAAAGTATGGTTCATGAATGTACTGTTACGTCCAAGTTGTTCAAATCCGCTTTAGTTTGGACATGTATATTTAAAATTGGTTAGGTCCAGCTCCGTACCTATTATTTATCGTTTACTGTTATAATTTGCTGTTGGAAAAAACTGTTTTTTCAAAAACCAGATATTTCCTGCTTTTGTAAAAGAATGTTTTTCAGATATAAAAAGCATATAGAAGATCATTAACTAAATATATAAAATTCTCTATTTTAAAGTGAAAAAGTAAACATGAGTATGAAAATGAGCAACCAAACACCTAAATCTACTCAAATTTGTACATAAAATGGATTGAAGGGATTTGTCTCAAAACTCAAGCACAATCTGTCCAGCACACCCTTATATTATATATATTTTTATTACCTCCATTTTATAATTATTACTTTTATTTTTATTGAGTTTTATTAAATTAATTAACTGAAATTTAATTTTCTGTATTTTTATTGTTTATATTTAAAGTTTAATATCATGTTTAATTAATTTTTTTTATATTAGTTGGACAGATTGAATTGAGTTGGATTTAGAAATGAGTTTTTTTATCTTGGTTTCATCAGACCTGAGCCCGATGTAAATATAATATAGACTAAATTGGATTTGGACAAGATAGTTTGATGTAAAATTTGATTAGTCCGGCCTGAACCCGGCCGTACCCACCCTATAATAAACAAGTCTAACACATCCAGAGTATTCATCAACTCTAAAACCAAATATTAAATTAAATTCAAACAAAGCTAAAGAAAAAAGCTGAGAAAAGATAAATAAAATGTGTTTTAATATTTTGAGAATTATGAACTTTTTTTTTACAAAATAGTACATATAATTTTTTGTATTAGCAAAAAAAAATTTGGCTCCATTATTTTGGAAGTCTCACCATTCCATTTTCTTTATAAATTTAAATTTAATAAATATAAAATTTAATTAATTCTTGACTGGATTCAGAAGAACAAAATAAAAATTATAATTTTAAGTCAATTTATAAAGAATAAAATTAGCCACTATATTATTATGGGAGAAGGTAAAAATTTATCTCTATAGTTATTGAGGAAGAACACATTTCGCATCTGTGTACATGCAATTTTAAGCTTAATGTTTACAAGACGGTTTAATTTAAAGTCTTATTAATGCAAGATCAATTCTTTTCCATATGTAATTCATATTTTGAATACCCTTCGACCTCTATCCCTCAATGATTACAGTGCTAACTTATCCTCATATGTTATTTTCAAGAGAGACACTGCGAAATAAATTTTGAAACTTCTTATTGTTTTAAAAAGGTGGTGATGAAAAAAAAAGGTAATATGTATTATCATTGTCGATTTGCAAGTCAATTTTAGCAGATTGTATTCTTTTATATATATATATATGAGATAGCGAGACAAAACCTAATCTATATATCAGAATTTAGATCAGAAGATAATTTCTTAAATAATGAAATTAGTTCAGAATGAGGAATCTAATTGCTTTATGTTTTCTGGGTCCATTTAATAAGCGTATTAGTTTAAGCATTTCAAAAAAATTAATGTCAGATATTAAAAGGAAAATATATTGATTTTGAAAAAACAAATGCATCTGCAGCACGTGCGATGCCATATTGATTTTGAAAAAACAAATGCATCTAAACTGATGCAGCAGCACGTGCGATGTGAGATGAGACATGAACATGTGTACTGTACACAAAAGGCAATTTAAGGTTTAATATCGTACACCTCCACCATTCTCTTTTCAATTATATAACAATTAAAGGCTCAAATCACACTTTTACCTAGGGCTCTAATCCAACTCACCTGAGCTTCCAACTCAAATTTGTATTTGAGTTCGGTTCGTTTAGAAGTTCGTTTATTCATGAGCCCGTTATTTACCTTGTTCACGAGCATAGTTCGTGAGCTGCTTGTTTATTTTGTTCACGAGTTTTGCTCACGAGCAGCTCGTTAAACATGTTCATGAATTTGCTCGTTCATTGTGCGCGAACGAAATAATATCAAATAAAACAATAGAATGTTTAGCAAATGAAATGAAATAATACAATTTTATATGCATAAACATTAAAAACATTCTTTTAGTCATTAAATAAAAATTGTGTGAGGAGAGGGATGCGGAAAAGAAAAGAGGAATCTGAGTAGGAGAAATGAATGTGATAAATATATGAAGTGAACTTATGATGATTTGGAAAAAAAACCCTAAATCCCTTCCATGCTCTCCAATCTAATTTATATTTTACTATAATATCAAATAATTTTATTTTGGAATGGACCATATATCAAATTGTAATTATTAAATATAAATAACGTTCGATATTATTCATCAGCTTATTGATGATCTATTTGGGAACATTATAATTTAACTTTATAATTGAACTTGTTCACAAGTCTATAATCGAGCCTGCTCGTAAACTTTCAAGCCGAGCTTTGTCATGCTCAAGTTTGGCTCGTTTACGAATCGAGCCTCTAAATCGTGTTCGCGAGTGGCTCATTTAAAAATCGAGTCGAGCCGAGCTGAGCTTTTATAGAGCCGACAACCGAACCGCTCATGAGCGGCTCGGCTCATTTACAACCCTAGCTTTACCCTTGTTTATTTATATGTCTTTTACAACAGGTAAGACCAATATCAACTCAGTCCATATACATAACGGAAAAAATGTGATATTGTTTTTCCACCGTTTTTTTTACAAACTACAAATTTTACGAAGACCATCGAATGTTTCATTGAATCACATATCATAAATGTAGGTATTAAGTTGATGGTTAATCTCAGTTATTTCACAACTAGATCTTTTAAATATACTTAGCAAAATAAAGTAGTCTCTTTCAGTCAAACTTAGCAAATGAATTTGATGGATCAAGATATAATATGCACAAAAATAACTCAAAAGTTGATTCCCAAAAACGATTAATGTCATTTATAATCATAATATTAGATAACATAAAGAAAATCAAGTACCTGGAGAAATATATCCATACGAAAAACAGTGGAGATGAGTCTTTTGTACTCCATCAACAAGATGTCCAGCACGATTTGGAATGATATCTTCCATCATAGTCACATGTATATTTCGTGTTTGGAAAATTTAGTAAATTCTTTTAACAACTTATCCCAACCGTTTTCCTTATATGCTCACAAGCCACTTTTCACCACTTTAATCATGTTCATAATACTTACTATGCTTTGATTCTTAACTTGTAAGAATTGTGATAATCGATTTGTCATTTCCATCAACTTTCCGGATAACACATATTCAAAATCTAACAATTTCATAACCAAACTATTAGCAATGCCTTGACATTTTGCATCATTGTCATCCTTTGATATGACTTAAAGCACTTCTATCACTTCTATCACATGTTAAAAAGATGGTTTATCATTTTATAGTGAGAACCCCAACGTGTATCACCTAGACGAGTTAAAATTATTTATTGATTCTTGTCATTTCCTGTAGAAATTTCAGTGTTTTCTATTTGTTGTGCTACTTTATCATGACGTAATTGGGGTAAATTTCATTCATGGTATACAACCTTTACCCTAAATCACACTTTGGTGTACAACCTTCAATTTGTCTCAGTAATATGTACGAACTTATAGGTGACCTCCCACTTTGGTGTATGGCCGGTTAAAATGACCGGTCAACCCATAGTCAACACGCCAGCTCATCATTTTTATTTTACACATTTATAAGATGAGACCCACACATAAGATAATTACAAAAATACCCTTTTTTTTAATAAAAAAATGATATCTTTCCATCCTTCAATTTCTCTCTTTTCTTCTTTCCTTTTTTTTGTCCAGCAAATCAACTCTCCTCTCCCCATTTTTAATCATTTTTGCAAAGGGATATAGTTGAAGGATTATAGCTTATAAATCTAATTTATGCTTTTTGGGTTCTAATTATCAAAGTTCTTATTTCTAAAATCCTAATTTTTTCAATCCCTAGCTGTAATCCACACACTGCAAAATTTTCTTGCCATTTTCCCAACCAAACGAACAGAACTTGAGTACAGATGCAACTTCAAGGAAATGCTTGGAATCAGAAGAACAAATCATGCATCTGCACTCATTAAGTCACCAATTCCTCCAGCGATGTTGGGTGAGCGGGACAGCAAAAGGCAAGAAGAAAATTAAAGAGGGGAAGACCAAACAACGCAACAAACTCACCACTAAAAAAACAGATTCTTCGTCTCAATCGCGTCAAGGTTTCACCAACAACAGAACAAAACTGGATTTGGACAGTCTTTCATCATGACCCTTTAATGTTCCAAACTTTGGAGATTTTAGCAAAATGCTTATAAAATAAGAATAAATTTTGCAATTTGATGAGAGAAAAGGATTTGCAAAAAGGATTAAAGATGGAGAGAGAAGTTAGAGAGATAAAGAGTTGCAGGAAAAAAAAGGAAAGACAGAGAAATGGAAGGAGGGAAACATAGTATTTTTTATTTAAAGATAAGGGTATTTTTGTAATTATATTATGTGTGGGTCTCCTTTTATAAATGGGTAAAATAAAAATGATGAGCTGGCGGGTTGACTTTGGATTGACCGGTCATTTTAACCGGCCATACACCAAAGTGGGAGGTCACCTATAAGTTCGTACATATTACTGAGACAAATTGAAGGTTGTACACCAAAGTGTGATTTAGGGTAAAGGTTGTACACCATAGGTGAAATTTACCCGACGTAATTGCTGAAGAGCATGATTTCTTTTACATGAAGACACAACAATATTCATAATACTAGGAAATAAAAAAAAAAAACAATGAATATAATGTGCATGCTTGTTTTTATTTAAAATGAGTCAGTTTAACCTTGACCTCTAAGCCTCGAAAGTGATAATTTATTCACAACAAAGAATTTGTGGATAGCTTTTTTCAAACACTGTGTAGATGTGTCACTAATAGCCACTAATCCAAAAAGTCGTTCGATCATTTTTCCATGATCATTTACAAATCTCAAAACCACAACCATCGGCATTTTAACTGCACAATCTCGGGAGAACTTATCCACAATTTCATTGAGGATAACTTTTATTATCTTTGGTGCATAAACTTTTATAATTTCCTTTTGAATTTCAGGAGAAATCAATTGATTATAACCTGCAACATTTAATTGTAGTACCTTCCTTACACCTTCATTTCGCATACAATACCATCTGATGAGTGAAAGAAAATTACTTGGGTGTGTCGACTCATCATGTTCCTGAAACCCCACACTTTCCTCCAAAAGATATTGAATAACATGTACAATTATAGTTAACCTGGTACAATATTCAGTCCCTAATGTTGAACATTTTGATACTAACACATGATCCATATTCTCCATTTGATTTTGGTATTGGTCAAGCTATTTTTAGCATAATGGTATGAACTAGAAGTACCTCCTTCATGTAGAACAAAATTTCCTAAAGCTTTCTCAATTTTCTAAATCAATTTGTGTAAAAGCATTATCCCTAATTTATTACCACTGGCAAATAAATAACAATATAAACGAAATACGACATCTTTAGATACACCATATTCTAACTAAGAAAATTTTTCAAACCATTTGTGTTGAAACTTCCTTCTATTACCTTTACCAAACTTAGACATCGGAAAATTGTGCCCACTAGGTTAAGAAGGGACTTTGGTCAAGTACCGTCTCCTCATCGGATCTTTCGTATCAACAGAATATAAATCAATTGGTATACACTTTCCCGGATCACCAATAAGATCATCTGCAATTTGTACATCTACACAGACTCTTTTATCACTTTCTTGCTTAGTATTGGTTGAGCAAGATGAGTAGGTCGGAATTCTCTTTAATTTGATAACAAACTTGTCCATCTTTTTATGGCTCTACAATGAAAAAAAAAAGCAATATGTTGAAAAATATATAATTGACTAAAGTATTCGATATTTTTATCAATTAAATCTCGAATTAAATCCCTAAGTCGTCAATTAAATTCACAATTCAATCCCCAATTAAATCCTTTAGTCATCAAGTAAATCCCCAACTAAATCTCTAAGTCATCAATTAAATCTTCAAATTTATCCATTAATATTTTCAATTTAACTCTAATCTATTATATTTTCAATCAATCAAACTTATAAATAATAATAACCCTAATAAAAACCGAAAACAAAAACCCTAATAAATAATAATAACCTAAATACTTTTTTTTTTGAAATTTTTTTTTTTATTAATCACTTCTTAAAACTGATACAAGAAAGGAAAGGGGTAAATCACCTCAATCTCTATAGTCTGACATAATATCAGTTGCCCCAGCTAAAGTATGAGCTACTAGATTCACATATCTCTTAACAAATCGAACATAGCAATTGTAAATTTCTCTTATAAGGGAATTACAATAAGAAAATAATAAGGCCTAACATAGAATTCACATTCTCTTGATCGTTGATAGTATTGACTAAAAGTTGAGAATCTAATTCCACAGTCATATTTTGAAAGCCATTATCCTTCAACCAACTTAAAGCTTCCCGGACACTGAGGCCCTCAATGATAAGCACATCAGACGTAAAAGGTAAACTACCATTTTGAGGGTGAATAAAACCAACATAGTCTATTAACAAAAAATCGTACCTAACTCATTGAGAAACAGAAAAAAGACCAGTGTCAACTTACACTTAAATGAGCCAGAATAAGATAGAAACCATTTAATTGGAGAAGCTGAAGAGGACCTTGAAGGAGACATTGAAAAATGGTAGAGATATCATCGATACAAAAAAAAAAAAAGTCGCATGACTAAAAATCACACCCAGCGGTGAAGGATGGTTATATCAAACCACCAAATTTCTATTTCGCCAAATCCCCCAACTTAGACAACCGCCATTGCAAAATCAGAGATATTTTTATGTTCCAGAATAGACCACAAATCCACCATATTAGAGAAAAGAGGACTAATATACTTATAATTTATAATTAACCTCAATACTTAAAATACAAAATAAATTTATAATTGTCAAAAGAAAAACCCTAATAATTTTAATAATCTCATACTTAAAATGCAAATTAAAGAATAAATGAGTTATTATGACATACATGCATTGCAGTGGGGAGGCAAGAGGGGCAGACTTTGACGCCATGACGACGAATGAGGCAAGGAGGAGGAGGATTGAATTTGAAAATTGTAGGCTTCAGTGGAAAAGTCTAATGGATTTCTCTAACCTCTAAGGGACGGGTAATGCACCCAGATCTAATAATAAGTAAATCAACAGATTTAGGCTTACCTCTTGTAGCGCAGATCCGTTGAATAGCAGGAGAAGTAATTGACTTTGACTCCATATTACCGATCTAGGAGGTTACCGTACTAAAGGAATAATCACCGTTGATTCACGAACTAAGAACGAAACTTGAAGACAAAGGGGGAGAGAGAGGGGATGCGTAAGAAAGAGAGAATCTCTTTCTCTATTATCTTGTATTAGGGTTTTAGTCTCCCTAACTATCTATTTATAGCTAGGTTAAACTTGGCCCTAACTTTAATCCTAATAAATTAGGAACCATAAATTATGAACTAGTAAATGGGGCAAGACCGCTTACTCCATTTATCCCAACAAAAATAAAGAACATAGAAGGAAAAAGTTTAGAAAGAACCTTTTGTTCTCTATCGAAGAAGAATAAAATGGCAATAATGCCACTGTGTAAAAGGACTTGGATTTTACCTCAATTCTTTTTTTTAATAACTCTGTTTTTGATGTGCAAATTTACGTTTTTAATTACGGTTACACGCCACAACGTCATTTTGGGTGGGCCTAATTAAAAATAATAATGGTGCTCGACCTATTATGATTGGACACCTTTCATCTCTGTTGGGGTGAGACTCACCAAAAGGTTGCAGTGGAGTTGGGCCAAACTCTGGACTGGTTCTTTCACTAAGAGATACTCTTTCAATTAATTTTTTTTAACTACACTAAAATTCAAATTCGAAATTTCTAGTTTAAACGACTTAAGATCTTTAATCACTCAAACCAATTTTAACTGGTTCTTCCCAATTTTTTTTATACAAATGATAAAATAATAACGGTAAAATTCTCAAAAGAAATAATTAAAAGTATAATAAGAATATTAATAAACTCACCCATTAAATATGATAAGAATATGATTATCAATGGTTAGTGATATTTATATTTCTTAAAAAATGAGGAATTAATAGGATACATGTTACGCCCGTGTCTAAATTTCTAAAATTTATATTTTGATATTAATATATATTATAATTATTGAGTGTGTGAAGTTAATTCGGTGCTATAGAAAAAGTTTGGAGTTAATTTGATGGTTTTATGTGTAAATTAAAAGTTTAGGATAATGTTAAAAGATTATAGAAAAATGAAGGATCAAACGTGATATTTATTAAATTTGGATATATATTACCAAATTCTCTAGAATGATCGTCATCTTCTTTTCTTTTCTTTTCTTTTTTTTTATTCCTTTTAGATTCATCAGTTTTCTCTGAACCGTTTCTTTGATTTATGGACATTTGACCGTTCGAATCACTCGAAGTTTAAAACATAGCATTCTTATACATAGATCTAAGTCCTAACAGAAGAGTTTTTGAGTTTCGGCAGTGTTTGGAAGGAAACGTCTTAGACAGAATTTAGAGGAGAATTGAACGGGAATGTTTTCCTCAATTAGTAGCCAAAGTAAGTAACTATCAACTATATTTTGAGTTTTATGTAAATATATATATATATATATATATATATATATATATATATATATAATCAAAGAATTTTCAGAATTTGATATTTCAGGGTTATGCATGAATTTTGTAAAATTGGGGTTTTTAATGATTTTACTTTTTATTGTGAAATTATGGTTCAAATGAAGCTATTGACTATGCTTCTATGTGAATTTCAGATTTTACTTGATTATGTTGATTTAAGGCTTAATTTGATTGATTGACTTTGGAATTTTTATTGATTAAAGATTGATATTTTGAATAACCGTGGTTACGTTTACAAAAGGGATAATTGAAGCCAAATGATTTATGGTTATGAAATAGTTTGAAATTGGATTGTGAAAGGAAATTTGAGCACATTATGATTTATGATTTTATATCCATCGAGAGTTATCCGGATCGGTGGTTTTATATTTAAAGACCATATTCAGTGAGGGACATGGCCTGTGTACACAGTCTGAAGACCTATCGGGTATGGCAGTGAAGTGTCGGGTAAGACCATATAGGATAGGCAATGTTAAGAGACGTCTTGACTATATATGTGGTTATGGATTGATACTTAAGGGGAGAAACTCGAGAATGGATACAATGTTTTAAGTTCATTTGGATTATGTTTTCGGTTATGATTGATTTTGATATAAGGTTTTACGTTTGATTGAATACGAGTTGTTTTGATAAAACACTTATTTGATTACAAGATGGTTTGATAAAACATTTACTTGATTATGAATTGGTTTGATGAAACGTTTATTCGTTTTGATTCGTTTTGATAAGATGCATTATATATATAAAGTTATATGAACTTAAGTTTTGAGTATATTTTATAAGGTTTTGATTAAATCCGTTTATAAATGTATATATGTAGTTATGTTAAGTAAAGTTGGTTTTTATAGTTGATAGTTTCTCACTGAAATTTTTGTCTCACGTTTTTAAATGTTTTAATGTTTTTAGGTGAGAAAGTACATGATATAGAGAAGGTTACTGACCGATTAGGCGAGGTTTGGAAGTTGGCTGCTTAATGTTAGAATTATGGTTAGAACTTTGGTATTTCAATTGTAATGTAATGGAGTTGGTAAATATATGTTGAGGTCCTCGAATGACTAATGTAGTAGGAATATGAATTATTTTAGAATATATATTGGAGAGGAATGCCAAAATAAATATGATATTATGATATTTGGATAAATTGGAGACTCATAAGTATTGATTATGATCTTTCTATTTCACGCCCGATGCCGATTGAGGTCATCTAGGGTCGGGTGTTACAATACAGGCAAGAACGACTATTGCCCGGTAAATAGCTGTTAGCTATTAACTGACTACATTAGTTGTTAATGGATTACCTTTTTGGTTAGCTGATTTGACTAGCCGATTGTGTAACTTTGTTTGGTAAAACTTAGCTCATTGTTGTTTGTGTAAAATGACATATAAGAACATGATAAACTCTTTATTTGGAATTACAAGGTAGTAATTAGGAGTAAAAATGTCATTCAAAAGAGATGGAACGATAAACTAATTGAAAAAGCTCCTAAAATAAGCTTTTTCAAAATTAGTTTTTTGGATTCAATAAACCAATGTTATCAGGCTCGGACCAGACCGGCCGGTCCGACTGGTCGAACCGGGAACTGGTGAGGAAGCCGGTCCGAGCCTGGCCAGTTTTTTGAATGTTCAAAAAACCGGCGAGACCCGGGACCCGGCGGTCCGACCGGGAACCGGGGTGACCCCGGGTTTCTAGATTTAGGCGCAAAATTTTTTTTGGGCTGGCTGTTGTTTTAATTTTAGGCGGGCTGTGAAATGAATTGGGCGAGCTTTGAAACTGCTGGGTGGGAAAAAAGTTATAAAAAAAAGTTGATTGACCCCCTGAACTTACATTGTGTCATATTAACCCTCTAAACTTGTTTAAAGTGCCATAGTTAAGTCTTAAATCTATGAGAAAAAAATATTATAAAGATGTACAAAACAGAAAGTTAATTTGTTTTAAAGACTTAGAATCACGGATTAAGCTTTTATTTTGTAAGTTTTGAATTTTTTCATACATTTAAACAAATTGAAATGAATATCACTTTAAACAAGTTCACGAGGACGAATGGACAATGTAAGCAAGTTCATGGAACCAATATGTCACTTTAAATAAATCCTCGTTAATAGATTATTTTAAGCAAGTTAATGGGATAACGAGACACCATGACCAATCAATTTTGTTTTGAACAAATTTAAGAAGCTCTTGTTATATTAAGCCTTTATATTATAAGTTAAGTGAGATGTTTGGCCCAATCTGCCTTGCTAAATAGGCCTGCTGGAATTTGAGATGCTCGGGCCAACTTTTCTAAACTGGCCCGTCTGAAATGGTCCTGCACCTGAATACTGAAATGGGCCTTGATCCAAATTAAAAGGTCTTGAATTATGATTTTGCTTGGAATAATGGGCTTGTTGCTATCTTTCCCAATTGAAATGGTTGCCTACCTGTTCAAATTAGGGGTGTTCAAATTTGGATTAGGTGTTATAATTGGATTTTTAACCAACCATATAAAAATATTATTTTATGGATTTGATAGGTTATGTGAATATTTCTGGTTATGCGGATTGGAATAATTGTTTTTAGATGGATTGGGTAGGTTAAGTTATATGATTTGAGTAGATTATATTGGGTTGAAAATTATTTTTGTTTTTTTTACTATTTTTCTTGTTTTTTTTATTTTTTTTATCTCAAATAGTGTAGGTTAAATATTAAAAAAAAGTTAAATTGACATTTTATGGTTTAAGATATATTTATGTTCTTTTTACTTTTATCGAACCGTAAATTCGAAGTAAAAGAATTTGTTGAGTCTTTAGCCGAGTCTCATGGTTTTCTTTAAAATTCTCTTTATTTACACCAATGTGTTTTTTTTTATCCATATTTAAAATTTTAAATACAATTTTTTTAATGGAATACATGAATCGCCAGAATCGGTGGACTCGTCTGATTCACCACCGATTCAGACGTCATGTCCAATTTAGGTATGCTTTTTTCCCTTTTAGAATTTTTTTTGTTTGTTTTCTCAATTCTTCGGTTTTATAATTTTTATTTTTTCAATTTAAAAATATCGAATAACCATATTTTTTAAAAAATTTAAATGAGATAAATAAATAACAAAGTGAGAATATAGATAATTATATGAGTTGAGTGGGTTAGACGGATTGTTAGTTGAGTTATGATAAACCATCAAATATAAGATCTATAACCCATTCAACCCTTCTAACCCATTGTAACCCACTAAACGCTACCTTTCATGGGTTGGATAGGTTGAAATTTGGTGGGTTATAATAATCTAACCAATTTTAAATGGGATAATTACACTGAAATTCATTTTTAAAAAAATATTTACAACTATGCCTAGTCATAATTTTGGATTATGTCAAACTAGTAAAATCAGTACTTTTAATATATTTTAAGGATTGGAATTTATAAATTAGAAGTCTAGAATATATTTTCTACGGTTTATGATTTATGAATTGGAGTCTAATTTTTTTTTTTAAATTATGATGTAAAATCGTAATATATAGAAAATAATGACATATTAAGAATTAAGTTTGGTGATATGACTTAGTTGTAATTTTGTACTTAATTATGATATTCATGTATTTGACCCATTTTAAACACATGAAATTTATTTGTTTATATTTCAACTTTTGAATTTATTTGTCATAAACAATTATTTAGAAATTAAGTATATTCTAAATATTAATTATAACATAAATCTAAATAAACGTTAATGTCAATGTTAACATATGTTATTATATTATAATTCATAATTTAGATTACATGGGTTTCTAAATACCATTTATGACAAATTAATAACAAATCGAGATATTAATCCGAATGAATGAAATTTGAACTTGATTAATAAATTATAACTTGAAATTAAGTGAATCGATTTTACTCAAAATAATCGAGTAAAATTTATAATAAGTTGAAATTTCATGTTGATTCTAGTAAATTATATTTTTAATAAATTCAATATTTTTACTGATAGACATCAAAACATGATGAACTAGCTTTAACAACAGAATTTCTTCTCGACAAACTATTTCTAGATAACATCTCATATTCCGAATAATTTATGAATCGTTTAAATTTTGAGTACAATTTATTAAAACTTAAAAATTAGTCTAGACAAAAATGAGTATCTACAACTACCCCTTCTGTATATCTCCATTGAAAATGGAGTGTACAAAGTAGACTGAGATACACATTTTGATGGATTTATTATAAGTTAAAGTTTAAAGAGAGTGTGTTGAATGGCTTTGACCGAGCATTCTCCAAGTTTGAGTGTGTATGATTAGCATCCTTCCGCTTAGATGATTGCACCATGCTTTGCTGCTTAAACGCTTTTACTGCATCCTGCTACTTAAATATTGTGATTGTCATGACTCATGTCCTGCTGCTTAGACGTTTTCATCACCATGTCCTGTTACTTAGACGTTTCGACTATACCCTGCTACTTAGATGTTGTGACTGCCATATCCTGATGCTTTGACCTGTTTATGAGTGATATAACATAAAATAAGTGGGCTTAGGCAAAGACCTAGCTGAATCTAGCGTATATGCCGAATCAAAAAATCCCATATTATAGGAGATTATGAAATCTCATCTACACGAAATCTTCTTCAGGAAGCTGCCTGAGAGGACATGTGGACCAATGGTTGTCCCGGATCCCAAAAATATGCTCCTAGTTCCCATGTCAGGTCATGAAATTCGGAACGATATAAGAGGAAAGAATCTGAAGCTAGTTAGAAGTTGAGACGTGTTAAAGGCACTCCTACTTTAGATGCTCGCTTATGCATTACAACATTATCTTTCATTTCAGAAAATCTGATAAGAACACTGTTGCAGTCTTTAGTGGATCAATCTGTAATAAAAATAGATCACTTTAAGAGGTAAACACGAGTAAACTTTCTTGTAAGTTTAGTTTATTAAATAATCAAATATAGCAAGATCCATTGGGTTAAGGAAAGAAAAAATTTAAAGTTTCCGTTGTTCTATATAAATTGTCTATAATTTATTATTCCCAACACGGATTCCCTATAAAGAGAGATCCAGGAAAAGGCTTTCATTTGGTTTAAAATCTTCGACCAACATTCGGGATCATTCATTTTAGTATTGTGCATGGTTCGATTTTGATGGGAAAAATGTCTGTTTATAGAGAATAGTAAGAGTCGTCAACCGTTGTTTCCATTATTTACCAGGAATAATTGGTATAGTAGACGTTGTAATGGGACAACCATACCATTCAAAGAACGAGTTTGTGGATGTTCTACCTACTTTATCTTATTCTGAATATCTTAAATATTTTTTAATCAGTTTCTTTTATGGATTTGATTTTTCACTTTCATCCCTGAATAATTACTATAGTGCTAACGCAATGAATTAATTATTAATGACTTGAAAAGTCGACATTTTCTCCAAATTCCGAATTCATAAGATTATGACAGAATAATGTACAAATAAATAAGTAATGAATAATATTAATGATTGCAACTATGTTCACAAATATAATTTAAATGTTAGGATATCAATAAAGATAATAAATCTTCAAAAGAAAAGGAAAATAATTAAATCTTATTTTTTCTTTATTGAAATTATCCACAATATTATATATATATATATACTCACAAAAAGTAAAAAAAATATTTATTTTTAGGCCTAATACACAAATAACCCTCTGAACTTGTCCAAATATTGCAACTGCCTCCCTGAACTTTCAATTGTAACAACTTACCCCTCAAAGTTGTCTAATTGTAAAACATAACCCCTCAAACTTGTTCAATTGTAAAACATAACCCCAAATTGCTGACATGGACTACAATTGAAGAAACACGTGAAATACAAAAGCTGCAACGCTCGTGGAGTGTGATAATCAGATCTTTGACGTGATACGAATCCGGAGAAACGTTTTTACGGTTGCTTCAAGTACGAGATAAAAAAATTCCCAATTTGGAGTTATGTTTTACAATTGGACAAGTTTAAAGGGTAAGTTGTTACAATTGAAAGTTGGAGGGGGCAGTTGCAACATTTGGACAAGTTCAGGGAGTTATTTGTGTATTAGGCCTTATTTTTATAAATAAAAAGTCATTTCAGATACTCACTCTTGAGAAGTTGGTAGCTCATTGGTCTTCATCTTTGACTAATTATGCCCACTCTAGACACGATGTTCGCAATTTATACTTGATTAACTTGAAAGTGTGATCAGTCAGAATCTTGTGCTCAGTAATCTCTCGATCTATTCTAGGCATGTTGTCATAAGACTAGGCAAAGGCACCTATATGTTTCTTAAACATTTTTATGATCTCTATTCTTCATGTGAATTAAATTCACTTGAAATAGAAACTAATATATGTTGTTCATTTGTCCCTAGATTAATTCATGCAATGTAGTGTTATGTTTGCTGAATGTGCAACTTAGAGGATTAGATGCAATGCAACTATAGTACCATCATAGTACACATCGCACAAGTAAGTAAAAATGATTTTATTTCATTAAGTTTGGCAAAAAGTACATTATCAAACTCCAGTCCTTCCGATATTTTGCTTTCATATGATCTATGAGGAGTGCCTCTTTTGTTCTTGCCCTTATGGTGACCCCTTACTCGATTTTCAACATCTATTATAATCTATGCTATCTCAGCTTTCATTGAGTCGACCCTTACCAAGCGAATATATTCATGTTCCGATGCGGACAAACTCTTAATGGCCATCTTTGTTACTAGACTTACAATTATGAAGATTATTTTAGAACCGGAGACAGTGGCGGAGCCAGCACCGAATGATGGGAGGGGCTCTAGTGTTCGTAGGAAAAAAAAATTGGATGACTCCTTAAGATTTTGATTGTTGTTAGTTTCACAAAAACACCTTTTTCACTGTATTTGTTTTATTATAATTTGAATTATTAGATAATATATCAAAGATTTAATTTTTGGAATTTTACATGAAAATCGTAATTAATTATAAAATTACAATTAAAGCATAGTATCAAAATTAATTTTCAATATATCACTATTGTCTGTATATTACAAATAAATTATGCTTTTATACCCTTATTAAAGAATTCTATACCTCACTTCATAAATTATAAACCTTAAAAAATACGTATATATTATAGACTATTAATTTATAAACTATAATCCTTAAAATATATTAAAATGAATAATTTATTTAATTTGATACAATTTAATTATATTATGTAGATAAGTTAAATTTTTGGGTTAAAGTACAAAAATACCTCTAATATTTTGGGTTATGAGCAATTTTATCTCTAATATCTAAAATTGTACAATTTTACCCCTAAAATTAGAAACCAAAAGTAATTTTACTCCTAAAGATAAATTTGGTCAATTTGAAAAATAATTTTATCTAACTAATATATTAGATACTTTTATTTTCCAACGAATTAAAAGCTAGAGACTTAAAAAGTAAATAATATTAGCAATTAACACTTAATATTAGCAAGTCTTGGAGATTGTATTTTTCTTGTAAAAGATAAATATGCTGCAAGTTCCAACTAAAATAGCTATAGCATAATTAATAAAAAAATATTCCCAAAGCAAATCATTATCATCACTTATATTCTAACCAATAAGCTACGGAGTAAATGAAGGGACACTTCATTTATTGCTTCCTCCTCCTCCTTCCATGTTCCTTTATTACTTCCTCCTTCTTCCATGCTCCTTTCTTCTCCAATCATTTTTCTAACAATATACTCTTTATCTTTAAGTTATACGAAACAATGGTTCTCCACTCATCTATTTTCGTTTCTGGGTATAAAAACATAACAAAAGGCAGAAGATACTTTCTGCGAATGAAGCAGCCGCCATGGCTGGAGGGGCTCCAGCCATGGCGGCTCCTGGCGGAGCCAGGGAGGAAAACCGCTCTCTGGGGTTTTCCGGCGGAGTCGGAGGGTCGGCTGACCCTCCCCGCCCCCTCTGTCTCCGCCCCTGACCGGAGACTAATTCCTCCATAGTTATTCACGGCACCTCAACTTCTTTGAGGGGGGCATTCTTCCAGTCCATTTAGACAGGCCCATCCCCGCTTTTGACAAAATTTGCTATATCACTGAATATTTCAAATCCCAGCCCTTCTTCCTCATTTAGCATTAATGGTTTAGGCTCACCAAGGCACTGTCTTGCCCTTGTCTTGACAAAGGGTTTTAAAGGTATCACGAGTTATGATAGTCTATTGTTTGTTAGCAGATTTAGCTTCATAAACCAAGCCACGGATGTGACTATGACAAGGCTTAATGTCAAAGAAGGGAGTACCCTGCTTATTAACCTTAAGGCCCATTCCGTAACTTAAAAGCACATGTGTCATCTCTAGAATACTTTAATGATGATGTGTAATTTTATAAGATTGATGTGTTTCCATTTCTTAAAATTCTAAATTGTAAAAGTGTGTTGCTAAAAAAGAAAAAAACCACTCTGAAAAGTTTAACAAAAAGAAAATCAAAATTCAAAAATTCTCTGAATTTTCGCACCATTTTGAAACTTATCCATTAACCTCAACTACTCCTTCAAAATCGCTTCCTCATTCAAACTCCTGAACGATTTCTAACCCATATCTCCCTTCCTCTTTATCATCGTACTCACATTCTTCTCCCTTCTTCGGTGGAGATAATGAACATCGAAGCATTAGTATCTTGGGCTGCTCCAATGGTCAATTATTCTTTGTTGGGTTGTCCATGAGGAAATTTTGTTTTTGCATATTTGATTTGATCTTCAAGGTAAGAAATTTTCGGATCCTTAGTTCATTTCCTTTGATTTTGTTTTGTCAATCTTTTTGATGATGAATGTCTCCATATATACAGTATCTTCTTTACATTTCTTACGTACTTTTGCATCTATTTGTTTCAATTTACTCTTTCAGACGATAGTGTTAATTACACCTTTGTTTTCACTCACGTAGCAAGCATTAGTATCTTGGGCTGCTCCAACCGTCGAGTATTCTTTAATTGGTAATTTTCGTTTTCGCTCTAATGTGTTCTTGGATGGTTTGAATCTGTTGAAGAGTATGTCAGGGTTTTTGAGCCTTTACTTGAAGAATATCGAGCACAGTTATACAACACATGGGAAGAGTTGGCTGAAACAAATTGCTCATCTAATGGTTTCTATAAAGAGCATTGAAAGACATGTATGGCATTTGATTAATCTTTAGAAGTTAAATTGGTTTGCCTCTAACTTGCAACTATTTTTTCATCCTGTCAAGCAGTCAGATCCAAGAGGACCAACACATCTGCAAAATGAAGATGATAATGATGTCGACACACCGGTGAATGTGTGGCTGGTACTGTTAGAAGTCACACTAAAAGGTTAGATATTGAAGTTTGATATCCATTTTACTATTCCCCATTGCATGTTCTGAACTTCTAACAATATTTGTTGTTATTTTGATTTTTTATATGTTATCTCTTCTTTTAAATTGGTATTTTTTTTATTTGGATTGGCTAGGAATGGGTCTGTTAGCATGACCGTTTTTATTTTCTTTTTGGCACAATTGGTTGTGCCATTTTTGATTGAGAGACTAAATTAGAACAAGAAAAAGCTGCAATGCAGTGAAGAAAAAAAAAGTCATATAGTGATATAAAATCTTACCAAAACATCACTGCCTTATGACTTTGATGATGACTTCTAACGAAGAATAAGAGGCTTCATCCACTTAGCTTAGCTGGAGATTTTCAAATTTCACAAAGAGAATGTTTTATACTGTATGAATTATAACAGAAAATACTTCCAAAAATAGTGAAGTAAAATTGCATAGCATGTATATTGAAGATGAACAGTAGAAAGTAACTTGTGAAAGTAAAATACATCAAAAATTGAGTAATTGATAACACAGTATGTCTAAAAGACATAATTTAAAATTAAGACCCTCATCAAATGATCCACTACACTGAATTGCGGGCTTGAATCAGAGAATAAGAGAGAAGCAAATAAAGAAAGAGAAACACGATTACACAGAAAATTAGATCAGAGACATTTTGGTGTACGAAAATAATAATAATAACATGCTTGCTTATATTAAAAGCAAGAGCTGCAGGCCACCAATTGATCATTGAGAATGAGACTCCAAACTTTGCCAAAGTATCAGCAACTCTATTTCCTTCCCTAAAAATGTGTGTAAAAAGAATGTTCATCCTAGAGAAAATGCTAAGACAATGCAACCACTCTTGTCTAATACTCCAATGAACATCCATAGAATGATGTCATAGCAGATTAACTACATAAATGGAGTCTGACTCAACCCAAAGCTGATGCCAATTTTTCTCCTAAGCAAGTTCAATTGCGAAAATAACAGCTCTCAATTCAGTCATATAAGCAAAAGAAGGAGGGGTAGAAAAAACAAAACAACCTTTGGGAAAGCCTTGATAGTTGCGAAAGATACCTTCTGCTCTTGCCTTGCCAGGAGTGCCAAAAGCAGAGCCGTCCACATTGACTTTAACCCAGCCCGGAGGAGGTTTAAGCCAATGGACCGGAATATGCTCCCTAGAACTATGGAAGAGATTAGAGAAATACTCAATTACATGATCAGATAATCTTACCGTGTCAGAAGTGGGACCCCCCATTGTCGATCCTTAAATGATGAATGTTGGCCCAAGTCTTGCTAACTTTAGCAGACTTTTGGAAAAAACTAGTGTTCCTATCCCCCTCTTTAAGCCACTTAACACGACTTTGCTCTTTGTACATCATCTCCTACCGAAGAAGTTGTAAATCAAGGTTGGAGCAGGCGATAGAAGCAGCACTACTCAACTCCGGAGAATCTCCTTGCTCTGAAACTTGCTTTTGAATATCGGCAAGATGAACTTCTTTCAGGTGGATATTGGAATCAATTCTACCAAACATGTTTTTATTCCAATCCCTGAGAATTGGCCTAAGAGTGCGAAGTTTATGATATAATAGTTGTGCAGGAGGGAGAAAGATGTGGGATGTTGTCCAGTGATTAGCAATTACCCCCCTTTAAAGAATCATTAGTGGTCCACATGGCATGGAATCTGAACCTAGATATTCTTGGTTCTCATTATGCATTGAAGGAGCATCAGGCAATGATCAGAACTATACCTTGCTAAAGCCGTGCAAGAGATAGAGTCCCAAGAATCTAAAAATACCTCTAACATTAAAGCTTTATCCAGGTGACATTCAACATAGCTGCCCCATGCCGACCATTGGACCAAGTAAACTTCTGACCCAAAGTATCAATATCAATAAGATCACAATCATCAATAAAATTCATGAATTCCCTACAGGATCCAGCAGCAGGAGGGGAACCAAGCTTCTCATGAAAGCCCGTAATAGCACTGAAATCCCCAAACACCAACCAGTTATTATAAGGAAAGGCCCAATTATAAAGAGAGGACCACGACTCCCTTCTTTCCGAAGCCAAGTTACTACCATAGACAAAAGAAAGCAGAAAAGACTTATCACCCATCTGGTGTTGAACAGTAACATGTTGGGCATGAGAAGAATGAAGAGAAAGAGAAGAAGCATCCCTAGAGAGAAGCCAAAGAGTCGGCGAATCCTTATCATTCCAGGCAAAGAGAGAAAGACCCAGAGATCTCCAAAATCGGTCAGCAGTCACTAAAACAAACAAGAGGTTCTGCAAGACACAAAAATCAGGACGATGTTGATGGCACAGAAGCTTCAGGGCTCGTTGAGTGTGATCATTACCGATGCCCCTACAATTCCAAAATAACACAATCATTGAAACCGCACAGGCGGCTTGCTATGTCGTTACCACTGACCTCAAGGGGAATGTTGTTATCCTTGTGCTTCTTCCTTTTCTGGACTTTAGACCAAGTCTTTTCCTCAGTATCATTAACCACCTGCAAACTGTCATTGTTTTCTGAATGCTCAATGATTTGCAAATTAGGAAATTCAGAATCCTCAGGAATGGGGTGAGAGGTTTGCCAACCCAAGACTCCCAGCTCTTTATCAAGTTGATAAGATGGAAAGCCAAGAGAAGGAGAGGCGAGGGCCATAAGAATCAAGAACCGGCTCACTTATTATCTTGACAGAACTATGAAGTACCATCTGCAAATCACAGTTATTAGGCTTGTCAGACTCTCTGATGGGAGGAGGCCCTTTAGAGAATTCACCAGTATCTACTGATTTTTTTAGAACATTATATTTAATTTTTGGAACACAAACTATAAACTTTAGAATATACGTTATGTTTTTTTAGAACATACGTTATGTTATCTAGAATATGAGTTATAAATTATATTATAGAATAAAGGCAAAAATGGTCCATATATTTACTGATTTTTTAAAAATATTATACTTGATTTTTAGAACACAAATTATAAAGTTTAGAACATATGTAACAATATTTAGAACATCGTCCTTAACATTTTAAAACATAAATTACAAAAATATAGAGGAATTAAAATAAATAAGAAATTGGAGCATGTTCTTGAATTTTTTTCTATTAATAATTCATTATTATGCACATTTCTTTTCTTTCTATTAATAATTCATTATTATGCACATTTAATCAATATTAATAAGTGAATGCGTCAAATATTAAACAATGGAAGCTAGGGGTGTGCATCGGTATAAAACCGAACCGAAAAAACTGAATACCGAAATGATCAAAATAATTCGCATCGACACCGAACCGAATAATAGGTAAAACCGAACCAAAATATGCGGTTCGGTTCGGTTTAAACCGAACAAACCGAATTAAGTTAAAAATAACAAATAAAAATCGCTATATTTTCTCATTAAATTTACCTCAACAACAACAAAAATTGAAATATTTCCCAAATATATCTATATTGGTTATTATCTCAACAATAAAAAAAAAAACTTGTATAATCAAATATATATATATAGGGGTGAGATCCAGCGTGACAAGGGCTTAAGTTGTGACAAGGAGCTTATTTTGTGACATAACAAAACTACGTAGTTTTCATGATAATTAAAAAGGGCAAGGTGGCAAATTCGTAAATAAAATGAAAGAGATGATAGAGAAAATTGTTTTATTTCTTTTCTTTAAAATACATTTTCCCGACATCTCTAACATCGTTTTTCGAAAATTTTTATACTATTAGACTCGTCTAAATTAGACGGTCATTTTAAGATCCCTAAAGCTCAAGTAAAAAAATTTCCGGTGAACGGAATCCGGGTGGGTGTTTTCTGGCGAGAAAAAAAGTGCCCAGAAAATTCTCAAAAAATTCCAGAAAATGTAAAACATTATTCTAAGAAACTTTAATTATTGGGTCGAAATAGGATTTTTTACGGGTTAGTCCCAATAAAACTTTAATAATTTTTTTTATTAAATATATATATATATATATATATATATATAGAGGAGGGCTCTTGTGAGAACCATTTCTTAGGTGAGGACGCTTGCTTAGGTGAGAACCACTTAAAACTACGTAGTTTTGAGTCTAAAAATTAAAAAAAATGCTGCTGCCATGGGGGTTTGAACCTTGGACCATTTGTTTGCATTCCTTATTACTTACCACTGAGCTAATTATTTTTCTTATGTGTTGTGTCGCGCGCTAATTAATATACCACTGCACTTCTAGCTTCTATTATTTAATATTTGACGCATGCACTTATTAATATCGATTAAACGTGCATTATAATGAATTATTAATAGAAAAAAAAGAAACGTGCATAATAATTAATTATTAATAGAAAAAAATCCAAGAACATGCTCTAATTTCTTATTTATTTAATTCCTCCATATTTTTGTAATTTATGTTTTAAAATGTTAAGGACGATGTTCTAAATATTGTTTAATATTTGACGCATGCACTTATTAATATCGATTAAATATGCATAATAATGAATTATTAATAGAAAAAAATACAAGAACATGCTCTAATTTTTTATTTAATTCCTCTATATTTTTGTAATTTATGTTATATAAGAAAATATACGTTATGTTTTTTCGAACATGAGTTATAAATTATATTATAGAACAAACACGAACTATAAAGTTTAGAACGTACGGTATATTTTTTAGAACATACGTCATGTTTTTTTAGAACATGTGTTATGTTTTTTCGAACATGAGTTATAAATTATATTATAGAACAAATGAAAAAACGATCCAGATATCTACTGATTTTTTTAAAACATTATACTTAATTTTTGGAACATAAACTATAAACTTTAGAACATGTGTTATGTTTTTTAGAACATGCGTTACGTTTTTTCGAACATGAGTTATAAATTATATTATAGAACAAATGCAAAAATGATCGAGATATTTACTGATTTTTTTAAACATTATACTTAATTTGGAGAACATAAATTATAAAGTTTAGAATTATGTAACATTATTTAGAATTCCGTCCTTAACATTTAAAAACATTGGAGCATGTTTTTGGATTTTTTTGTTCTATTAATAATTCGTTATTATGCACATTTCTTTTTTTTTTTATTAATAATTTATTATTATGCACATTTAATCGATATTTAATAAGTGCATATGTCTAATATTAAACAATAGAAGCTACATGGATAATGGTATATTAATCAGCGCGCTCCATAATGGATAAGGAAAACAATTGTTGTTTAAAAAAACAGTAAATATATGGACCATTTTTGCATTTGTTCTATAATATATTTTATAACTCATATTCTAAATAACATAACGTATGTTCTAAAGTTTATAGTTTGTGCTCCAAAAATTAAGTATAATGTTCTAAAAAAATCAGTAGATATCTGGATTGTTTTTTCATTTGTTCCAAAAATATAATTTATAACTCATGTTCGAAAAAACATAACACATGTTCTAAAAAACATAACGTATGTTCTAAAGTTTGTAGTTTGTGTTCCAAAAATTAAGTATAATGTTCTAAAAAAATCAGTAGATATTTGGATCGTTTTTTCATTTTTTCCAAAAATATAATTTATAACTCATGTTCGAAAAAACATAACACATGTTCTAAAAAACATAACGTATGTTCTAAAAAATATATCGTACGTTCTAAACTTCATAGTTCGCGTTTTAAAAGTTAAAATATATGTTGTTTCAAAAAAAAAAGTTAAATTATATGTTATAACGTATGTTTAAAAAAATATATTTTCTTATATAACATAAATTACAAAATATAAAGGAATTAAATAAATAAGAAATTGGAGCATGTTCTTGAATTTTTTCTATTAATAATTCATTATTATGCACATTTTTTTTTCTATTAATAATTCATTATTATGCATATTTAATCAATATTAATAAGTGCATGTGTCAAATATTAAACAATGAAAGCTACAGTGCGATAGTATATTAATCAGCGCGGCACGAATTACATAAGGAAAGTAATTGGCTCAGTGGTAAATAATTTGGAGTGTAAACAAGTGGTCCAAGGTTCGAACCCCCATGGCAGTAGCGTTTTTTGTTTAATTTTTAGACTCAAAACTACGTAGTTTTAGTGGTTCTCACCTAAGAGGAGGTTCTCACTTGATCCCTCCCCTATATATATATATATATATATATATATATATATATATATATATATATCAGTTCTACAACAATTTTAAAACGATTTTCAGAAACAGAAAAAACTACAACAGATTTCCGTTTTATCATTTAGAATTAATAAAACTAATTTTATCAACCTAGCTATAAAACTAATAGATTTTGTTATAATGATTATCAACCAAAATAATTAGGAACATAAGCATAATCAGTTTTAATTAACAATTACTCAAAACTTTATTTATCTTTAGAATTAATTAATCAAAACTATTTGTCAATTAATTCTAACCATAAATATTTATTCAATCCTATTGAAAACTTCTATATTTTCATATATGAAATAACGGATTTAAACGATGGCTCTGATACCACTAAAGGAAATTAGGGCTAAGGAAATTAGCCACTCATCTGATAGTTCATGATGAACTGTGAGTAGCTCTCAGGGAGGGACTGTAGAAGTAAGTTTTCACTTAGTTCATGGTCCATCGCATCTCCAATACTAGAAAACTTGGTTATGAGGCTGATCATCTTGGCACAATGTACCATCACAGATGTGCCCTCCTGCATCTTGCTTTTATATAACTCTTTGGTTATTTCGAAGCGCTCGCACCGAGTTTCTATCACAAATAGCTCTTTAAGGTGCTTGACCATAGAAGAGGCATCCATATCTGAATGCAGTTGCCTTTTAACTTCCGGTGTCAATGATGCAAGTATGATGTCCCCTACTTGATCATCATCAGCTTTATGCTTCAAGTAAGCATAAACCTCTTGGTAGGGAGCATCATCCATTGGGTAAGGGGGTATCGGTGTATCAAGTACATACCCTTTTTCTTTCGAACTTCAAAACAATTTTGAGGTTACGAAACCAGTCGGTGAAGTTTGAACCATTCAATTTGTTATCGGTAAGAATGTTTTACAGATTGGTTTTAGTCATGATTTTAAGAGTGTGTGTTTAAACAAAACCTGAGAGTGAGAAAGAGTAAACGTATGTCATTCATTTGCTTTAAAGTATAACAATCTAAAATTATAGGCCTTTTAATTTATTTCAGATTGCTCCCACTATTTTGCCAAATTAATAACCCTCCATGTTAATTCGAAGAATTTCACAAATCCTTTAGTGAGCTAGGATCCTAACTCCTGAGATTTCGCCTTGAGTTTGCTCAACAAGCTAGTCCCATTTGTTAGGTAGATTCATGTAATCAATCACATCTTGAATGTGACTCCTAGGTTATTGGGTTACTAACTACATTAGTAACTAATATGTTACTCATATTAATCCCAACCATATTGCTCATTAGTTTATGACAACATGAGTTTGCTCATCCAATTATCATAATCTAATTTAAGTATTACCCCATATTCATGAAAGAATAACTTTCGATAATTCAGGTGTTACCATAAGACCCCGAGCTTGAGTTTGCTCAACAACCCAAAGGCCCCCAGTACTGCCGGCTGAATTATAATATTAGGGAGGGGCAACCGATTTTAATAACTTGCTTATTTACTTAACTTTTTAACGAGGGATTTTATTTAAGTCTCATAATCTAACTTAGTCTTGATTTGCTTTAGCATACATCAGACATACATACATTCACATACATTGGCGTTATGGACATATCATCTAAATTATTCCGTCGAGCCAGAGACGGAATAAAAGGCCAGACCTAAGGAAATACTAACTATTACATATTTCTCTTTAGGTCCTCCGTCTTCTCCATGGCGCCTTGAAATTACATATTAATTTCTATACTACTATAAGAAAACTTCAATTGAATTGAAGGGAATCAGATGAGAGAAGAAATTACAATAGATAGTAGAAAGGCAGGACGCGCAGGCCCTATTTCAAAAATACCAAAAGACTAAAAGAGGGTCCAAATATGTCCATAACTCCAAACATGCATAGACTCAATTAAATAAATTTAATTGGTTGATTACATAACCGGCTTATGTAATATTTAGGTTAATCACATTAACTCGTCAAATTAACTTTCATCCAATTTTACTTCTAATCGTTTTGTATCTTTATATTAATCCTTAGATTAATATAACCATATAAAACGTTGATTATGCTCGTCCCAACTATTTTGATTTCAATTCATTTGACACTTTGATTTACATATTGGTAAAAACAAACATTTAAACGAATTTTTCATTCGATAATCAAAACAGAAAACTATTAATTTCTGAAACATATATATATACATTTAATACAAAACGATTTTAAACCATTTAAAATCAAGTGGGTATCGGGCCGGGCCCGAGAGCGGGCTGCTGCCGATTGGCAGCAGCCCTTAGGGCACGCGGGACGCTGCTGCCTTGCGGCAGCGGCGCCCCTGCGCCGCACGCGGCTGCTGCCGCGAGGCAGCAGCCGCGCGACAGCGGCCAGTCGCGCCGCGAGGCGCGACTCGGCTGCTGTCGTTATATATAATTTTTTTTATTAAATATATATATATATATATATATGTATATATATCAGTTCTAAAACGATTTTCAGAAATAGAAAAAACTACAATAGATTTCTGTTTTATCATTTAGAATTAATAAAACTAATTTTATCAACCTAACTATAAAACTAATAGATTTTGTTATAATGATTATCAACCAAAATAATTAGGAACATAAGCATAATCAGTTTTAATTAACAATTAATCAAAACTTTATTTATCTTTAGAATTAATTAATCAAAACTATTTGTCAATTAATTCTAACCATAAATATTTATTCAATCCTATTGAAAACTTCTATATTTTCATATATGAAATAACGGATTTAACGATGGCTCTGATACCACTGAAGGAAATTAGGGCTAAGGTATAGCAGCGGAAATATAAAATTTTTAGCCTATTTCCTTTTAACCATAGGATCCGTTAATCGTTATTTCATATAAAGAGGGATAAGAAGGAATACCTTTCGATGAACAATCTACCGTTGTTAAAGAAGCGCCCACAATTCTTCTCCGAGGTTCCAACCGCAAAGAGAATACGGTGAGGTTAAGATAAAATCAACCCTTATGAGATGCAACCAAATTAGATTGCCTCTAATTAACCAACACAAGATCAAGGAGAAAGAGGGATGAATAAGATTAATCAATCGATGGAATGCCGTATGAATTCTTGTCCACGAACTAGGGGATGGGAATTCTTTTTCTCTCTCTAATTAGCAATTTCGAAAATCACTATAAGGGGGAGGGAAAGGCTTAGTCGAAATTCCTATAGGGAGGGGGTATATATAGTTGCTTGTATCTAAACCCTAGTTAGATAGGAATAGGTTACTTAATAGGAATCCAATTCGGAATAGGATTCCTAATTATTATCTCACTATATATCTAATATATTTAGGATAATAATAAATAACCTAATTGGATAATAATAGGAGTATATTAATCTAATTAAAACTCCTAATTTAATTATCTCTTAATTAATTTAATTCATAATCCTAATCAAATTAGGATTAATGGAATAAAATTAATTCCTTATTTCTATATATAAATTTCGGCCCCCTCCATATATTTGGGCCTTACTGGGCTCAATTGGGCTTCCATCTATTAATCATATCCATCTCTCTTTTGGTTCCAAGTCTTATGTGTGATCCATTAGGTCCTTACTACTTCTGACCGTATGCAACTATTAAATTAATTTCTTCAAGAATTATATTTAATCCTTGCATAACGGAATGATGTACTGAGTATGTTATAAGCAAGTCTGTAATCATTCCCCCAGAGTCCGTTAAGAAGACAGGTTGATTCTGTCGTTAACCCTTCCGTATTAGTTACGGTATAATACGATCCTTTATCAACTACATCCTGGAACTGAATCTTATGACTATGGGTAATGTCAAGTCACATATAGCGAGACGTTCGTTTTACTTGTTCTTGGCCGAGTCAACTCAAAAAGATAGGTTAAGTGAAATCTGTATTTCTACTCTTAAGCTATCACCTTGCAAGGGTTTAGAGTCGAGTCTTCCACAAGCGATCCTTGGATGTATCTCCCATTAATCGGGAGTGATAAATGCTCAATCCAATGTATAACTACCCTGAAATTACTTCCTGTGACACCCAACCTTTGCAGTTCACACCCCAGAGTCATCTCTGTTAAGGATCGTGGGACCGCAGGATCAAAGTCTCACATTCAGTAATTCAGGATGACCAATTAACATTCTTTTGAGTCTGAGGATTAGTTATACCTAGTAATACCAATGAGATGAACAGTTGACAAGGATGAATCTACCCATCCTGTTATCTCAAGTCGGATCCCCAATCCTAATGAACAACGTTTCACCGGATCTATGTAACTGTCCAGATATCTATATATATGAAGCTTGTGAGATCATCTTTCTGTCGGACAGAAGACATTGTTACATACAAGTCTCAACTGTGATATATCAATCCTAAACATATCACTTGACTTGGGGTGGTTTTAAGTTTATTAGTTTATTATAAAGTTTTGTCTCACTTCATGCTTGTATGAACACTTTATAATCACTTTAAACAAACTTACGGATTTCCTTTTATTAGACTTTATTTAGTGCTTAAAAGGGATTGCCTTTATATAGTTATAAAACATATATCTCATTAAAACAAATGATATAAAGAACAATTCATTTACAATAAGTTTGTATCCCACTATAGGACAGTGTCCAGGTTTGACTTCCACCAGCAGCATTTTGCATTTTTTTTAATTTTATACTCAAAACGGCGTAGTTTTGAGTGTTCTCACCATAAGGGTATGTTCTCATGCAAGAGGAGTGTTCTCACAAGAGCCATCATATATATATATATACATATATATATATATATATATATATATATATAGGTGCGCCACATGAAATCGTGGCTAGTAGCACAAAAAACATTAGGTAATTAGAGTAATGGAACTGATAACATGTGAAAAAGGAGTTATAGGGACAATTTCATAATGGTAATCAAGGCACTAGAAGGTGGTTTTCAAGTTCGTGTACTGGGAGGCAAAATCGTGTGAAAACCAATTAACAACATACAAAATAGTGACTATGGAGAACCTTTGTTTTCAAAAACATAAAAAAAAAAAAATCTTTAAAGTACTTTTAAAAAAATAAGTAACCAATACCAATTCAAACACACCAGGAATTTTCACATACTTCTTTTTTGCAAGGGTTTAAAAATCCAATAAACTAATTTATAATTGTTATGAAACAAGGAAGATAATATGCAATAGAATAAGAACAATGGAGAGAGTGTAAGCTTGTATTTCACTTGTCCTTTTACTTGTGTATCTATTACATGAAAGAAACCTATATTTATAGGCTTATGAATATATAGGTTACATAAGAACATAAATTATGAAGTTACAAAATATTAAGGAATACAAAGTTACAACCTTAATGAATGAATAGTTACAATATTAAGGAATGAGGAGTTACAATGGTTATACTAATGGACATCCATCAATTTATTCATAACACTCCCTCTTGGATGTCCATCCATGTGAATAAGGCACTGCCTCATTAAAAACCTTTACCAAGTAAAACCCAGTGGGACAAAACCATTGGTTAAGGGAAAAAAAGTACAGTGTTTACTCCCCCTATTCGCAATATTACTGAAGGTCTTTAAGACGATGCATTCCAATAACGTAAACCAACTTCTTGAAAGTTGTAGAAAGTAATGCCTTTGTGAACAAATCTGCCAGATTGTCACTTGATCGAATTTACTGAATATTGATATCATCATTCTTTTGAAGATCGTGCATAAAGAAAAACTTTGGTGAAATGTGCTTTATTTTGTCTCCTTTAATGTAGCCTTCTTTAAGTTAAGCAATGCAATCTGCATTATCTTCATATTCTGATGATCTACCACATGACTTTCGTATGTGCTTAGTTAACGATCTTAGCCAAACACATTCCCAACTTGCTTCATGAATATCTATTAATTCAGCGTGATTTGAAGAAGTAGCGGTAATAGTTTGCTTCTTAGAGCGCCAAGATATAGGTGTACTTCCATATGTGAATAAATATCCTGAATCAATAGTTCCTTGAAGATAACATAATATATGCTTAATTCCATTCCAATGCCTTCGTGTAGATGCAAAGCTATATCTGGATAACAAATTGACAGAAAAAGCAATATCTGGCCTCGTATTGTTAGCAAGATACATTAGTGCACCTATTGCACTAAGATATGGTACTTCAGGAGCAAGAATTTCTTCTCTACCTTCTTGAGGTCGGAAATGATCTTTATTTACATCAAGTGATCGAACAACCATTATAAATAATTAATTCACCTAAATAGAATTAATAATCAAATAATTACATACCAACCATCAATCACATTTCAATCTCAATTGTCATTCAAAACAATAAATGCTAATGGCACTTAGTCATTTATTACCGCAAACTTGACACATCAACCAACCAAACATGACAATTACAAGTTCAGCAATCAGATAAGAGTGAGCATATAAACAATACAACTATGCATATAACTAACCACTTACATTCATTACAAGCATAAAATTCAATTGTGATGAATATGTAAATAAGCAAACAAAGAACTATATACATAATTAACTATGATCAATTTGTAAGTGAAGACAAAATTTTGTCTTTCCAAGATCTTTCATCTCAAATTTCCTTTTCAAATAATCCACTACTTTTGGAATCTCTTCAGGAGTTCCAGTAATATTCATATCATCTACATAAATAGAAATGATAGAAAATTCAGTTTCCGATCTCTTTATGAAAAGACGGTTACATTACATGCATGCAGATTGTTTCAGTCCATACAAAGACATCTGTAACTTTATCAAATAAAGTTCTTGTTTTTCATATTTTTCTTGCATTTTAAATCCTTCAGAGATTTTCATATAAATGTCATTATCCAATGGCCCATATAAGTAGGTTGTGACTACATCCCTCAAATGTAAATCAAGCCCTTCTCTTATTGTCAAACTTATGAGAAACCTAAAAGTAGTTGCATCTGCCACAGGGGAGTATGTTTCTTCATAATCAATTATAGGTTTTTATGAGAATCCTTGTGCAACTAAACATGCTTTATATCACCATTTTCATTCCTTTTTCTCAGAAAGACCCATTTATATCCCACCAGTTTTACACCTTTAGGTGTACGGACTACAAGTTTTTTTTCAAGAGATTTCAATTCTGTCTTAATTGCTTCTTTCCATTTTGCCAATTATTACTTTGTACTCTTCAATGGATTTTGGTTCATGGTCCTCATTTTTATCCATAACATCAACTGCTACATTGCATGCAAAAATTTCATCGACGTCGATTTTATTGCGGTTCCATTTTATTCCAGACATGACATAATTAATTGAGATCTCTTCATTCTCAGATACCTGAATTTTTTTCCTTTGTCATGTTTATGATCTCTGTGGGAGATCCTTCATTGTTCTTTGGTTCCTCGAAAAATCCATTGCCAATTTCTACTACTTTTCTTTTCCAAGAATTCTTATTTCTGGAACCGATAGGTCTACCACACTTCATGCGTGTGTGAGACTCATTAGCAGTTTGATGTTGTCCTTCAGGGACATCAATTATAATTGGAGCATTTACAGCTAGAATATGTGTCTTGGTCACTCTCTTTGGGTCAGTAAATGTGTCTGACAATTGATTTTCTAAGTTTTGTAAATGAATTATCTTTTGGACTTCTATTTCACATTGTTTAGTACGAGGATCAAAATGAGACAGATATAATTTATTCCAACTAATTTCATGTTCCAGCTGTTTATTTTCTCCCTCTAATGTTGGAAAAACTGACTCATTAAAATGTCAGTCAGCAAATCGAGCCTTAAATAAATTTCCAGTAGCTGGCTCTAGATACTTAATGATTTTCCTAAATTTGTGAATGCATCTGGCAGTTGATTTGCAATATTTTGCAAATGTATTATCTTTTGAAATTCAAGTTCACATTGTGAGGATATAAATGAGATAATGCCAATGCATTCTAAGTAATTTTTTTTTCAACTCTTTATTCTCTCCCCCTAATGTTGGAAAAATGATTTCATTAAAATCTCTTCATTTGTAACAACTCCAAGTGTTTGCTCAATTTCAGGTGTTTGCACTTCTTCAGGAACTATGTTTATGTTAGTACAGTATCTACATCTTTAATAGATTCATTCTTATCATCGATCGAATTTCTTTTTCTATGATTTTTATCCTTTGAACCAATAGGTCGTCCACGCTTCAGGCGTGCTTAAGAACGATCATCATGTTTTTCTTCAGGAATTTCAATATGAATTGGTGCATTAACTGCTGGTTTTTGTTACTCGTTTTGGATCAGCAAGTGCATCTGGCAACTGATTTGCTAAATTTTCAAGATGAATTATTTTCTGAACTTCTTGTTCACAATTCTTTATTTCAGAATCCATGTGAGAAAGTGATGAAGATTTCCATGTTATTGTCTTTTCCACATTTTTATTTTCTCCCCATAATTTAGGGAATGTGGATTCATTAAAATGACAATCTGCAAAATGTGCAGTAAACATATCTCCCATTAATGGCTCAAGATATTTAATTATTAAGAGAGATTCATATCCAAAATAAATTCATAATCTCCTTTAAGGACCCATTTTTGTACGATGTGATGGAGCAATAGGAACATATACTGCACATCCAAAAACTCTTAGATGAGAAATATTGGGCTCATGACCAAAAGCTAATTGTAATGGGGAGTACTCATGATAGCTTGTTGATCTAATACATATAAGTGATGTTGGATGTAAAATTGCATATGCCCATACACATGTAGGAAGATTGGTTCGCATGAGTAATGGTCTAGCGATTAATTGCAGACATTTAATAAATGATTCTGCTAGACCATTTATGTATGAACATAGGCTATATGATGTTCAACAGTTATCCCAATTGATATACAATAATCGTTAAATGTTTGGGATGTGAATTCACCGACATTATCAAGACAAATTGTCTTAATTAGATAATCAGAAAACTGTGTTCTTAATCTAATCATTTGAGCAAGTAATCTTGCGAAATCTATATTGCGTGATGATAATAAACATACATGTGACCATTGAGTAGAAGTATCAATTAAAACCATAAAATACCTAAATGGTCCACATATATCGCCTTCAAGGCGTTGTAAAATTGTCGGTGATTCAATTCCAATCTTACCCTTTGAGGGCCTTATAATTAATTTTCCTTGCGAATAAGCAACACAAAAATATTCATTGCTTTGAAAAATCTTTTGGTTCTTCAATGGATACCCATGTGCATTTTCTATAATTGTTCTCATCATTACAAAACCAGGATGACCCTGTCTATCATGTCAAATCTTATAAGTATCAAAATCTATAAACTTCTGGTTTCCAATAAGATTTGCTTCAATTACGTTAATAAATGTGTAACACAAATTATATTACAAAGTATTAAATTTTTCTAGTCCATATATCTTTCTTGAAATTATATTCATAACATAAAGACATTCTTGATTTCCTTCACTTACAGTTAAAGGATAGGTATAACCACCAGAAAAATGTGATATTACCTAAAGCTCGTCATGAATGGTCTAATTTAAGACTACAAGACTTTAAGTCATTAAGTGAATATAACTCAGCCATGTTTAGAATTACTTCACAATTGATATTATGTGGAGATAAAATCATTGATGCAGAAATGTTAGAGAGAACATATTCTACCTTTCATGCGAAATAATGTTGTCCTATATACACAATATCGTGAAAAGGAATTTAAGAAATATTCTGAACTTATATCTTATCTCCTTGTGGCTGAGCAAAATAATGAGCTATTGATGAAAAATCATGCATTACGTCCAACTGGTTCTGCTCCATTCCCTGAAGCGAATGTGACGTCCTATAATGTGAAAGGAGATAGAACGAAGCATAAAGACAAGTGAAATACAAGCATACACTTACTCTTTATTGTTCTTATTCTATTGGATATTATCTTCCTTATTTTATAACAATAATTATATTATGATTATTATTTTTAACCGACCCCAATGCCCTTTAGCCTCGGTTATCTATACAACCGTAGCTAATGAGGCATATCAATAGGCCATTTCTGTACTGGTGACACATCCAAAAACATTTAAATATATTGTGAAAAGAATCAACATCCCACAAGACCAAAAACATTTAAATATATTGTGAAAAGAATCAACATCCCACAAGACATATCCTCCTTTTTGCTACAATTTAACACATCTAAAAACATTTAAATTTGTAGCGATTTCAATCCCCAAACCATATGTTCTCACTACTACCTTAATGATCAAAAAATAATTACTTGCAGATTTATATGAATAAAAAAACCATCAATCTTGTCATCCAAAATAATATGATCCTCGTCAATCTCAGATGTCTCAGACCCGGATGTTCCTAAAAGAAGTTTATTGATGGCCGATTGTACTGTTTCAACGAACCATTCGTCCTCAAGTAGGGCCGTGCATGAACTTAGTTGCTAGCAGAGAGAATGGAAAAGCTCAGAAATAAAATGAACATGATGTTTGTAACATCCGGAATTTTATAGACTGTGTTTTGAAATAAAATTTTAGTAGTTATTAAATTTTTAATAATCATGAACCAATTATTTTCTAAAATTTAGATTATTATTTTTTTTATTATTAATATTTTTAATATACGTGTCCTTTGATTAACCTTTATATTTAAAGGTACTTATTCAAATTTTTATTATTATTATTACTTATTATTATTCTTTTTTTTTTTGAATAAAAAACAATGAATTAATGAGCCAAATCATGGCAAAATTGTAACAATGAATCAGAAACATAACTCGGTAATAAATTAAAAACAGAAGGGCAAGTGGATAAACGAGAAGACTGTGCTAACACATGTGCCATCCCATTCGCTTGCCGTCGTATCCATTTGACTGAGTAACAGTCATTTGATGTTAGAATCGATCGTATTTGAATAATTCTATCCCCAAATTCAGAATCATCAACAGAACTAGAATTTATTGCGTCAATCACTTGTTTAGCATCAGATTCAAAAACCACATTCCTTATTCCATCTGCTTTTAGCCATTGCATAGCATGTAATAGAGCTTCGGCCTCACATTCTCGTGTTGTCGGACAACATAACAAACCCGCACATCTCCCCATTACAAACTGCCCATTTGCATCTCGTACTGCTGCTCCCATCCCTACACGACCATCAGCGTTAAAGCATGCAGCATCAACACAACACGAGAGAAATCCTTCTGATGGCGGGTGCCAAACCGTGCAACCAGCAGATGAAATATTTCCTACTACTGTATTCCCGATCCGTTGTTCCCTCGTACCAGTCCGATTCCTCAAGGCATTTGCTTCTGACCAATCATTAAGTACTGTGCAAGCTTGAGCTACTATTTGATCTGTTGTGCGAATCTCATACTACCAAAGACGGGTATTTCTAGGCTGCCATAAACTCCAGAGGTGCATCAAAAATGTTTTTATAATTTGTTCCGGTGCTGCTCTAATTATATTATGAAACCATGCTGTCAGGTTCTCAGCTACCGTCGCCTCTGCATTAATTCGTTCCAGAAGTCCTGCCTTTTGCCATACTCTTATAGCTCCTGCACACTCAATAAAAAGATGACATCCATCCTCCCAAGGTTCGTTACAAATTACACAAGTACTACATATCTGTAACCCACGAGATTGAAGATTCACACGCGTTGGGAGACAATTGCGTGCTAATTGCCAACCAAAATGCCGGACTTTTTGTGGAATTTCAGCATACCATAATTTTTTCCAGGCTCCCTGAACATGAAATCTTTCACTTGCTTCCAATGTTGTAGCCAACCGGTAAGCACTTTTCACTGTGTAATGTCCCGAAGAATGGAATTTCCATATTAACCAATCCTCAATACTTAAAGTACCAATGGAGAGTTTATGAATTTCTATAATATCTCTATGCTCGAAAATTTCCTCCAACAGCTCTTCATCCCAATCCCTGGAATTATGGATAAACAAATCATTAACTTTCAAATACTCCAACCCTTCCACCATAGGGGTTCGTATATAGCCATCATCCTCATTACGCAACCATCTCTCACTCCACACATTTATTGATTGACCGTTTCCTATTTTCCATCTGATTCCTTCTCTAATGATTAGTTGAGAACTCCAGATACTTCGCCATATAAAAGTTGGTGAATGCCCCAATGAGGCCCCCATAAAATCCCCTCTTGGATAATATTTAGCTTTGAAAACTTTACTAACAAGCGAAGATGGATTGGTAAATAACCGCCATCCCTGTTTTCCCAACATAGCAAGATTAAAGGCTGTGAAATTTCGGAAACTAAGTCCTCCCATCAATTTTGGAGCACATAATCTGTCCCATGCCATCCAATTCAGTCCTCTCTCACCTGACTTTTTATTACCCCACCAAAACGAATTCAGCATTCGTTGTAATTCCTCAGCCGTCGATATAGGGAGCAAGAATACACTCATAAAATAGATTGGGATAGCTTGCCCTGCTGCTCGAATAAGTGTAGCCTTACCAGCTTTTGATATTCCTTTCCCTCTCCAGCGCTGTAGGCGCTGCCATAATCTGTCTCTGAAGTGTGCAAAGATTGCTCGTTTTGTTCTGCCCACCAACGATGGAAGACCCAGATACCTTCCCGTATTCAATGGACTAGTAATACCCAAAATGCTAGAAATTCCCATAGCCAGGTCAGTTGCCACATTTCTACTAAACATGATTCCAGATTTTTGACAATTTATAGCTTGCCCCGAAGCTAATTCATATGTTCTGAGTAATTTTTTTAACACTCTAGCTTCAGATATGGTAGCCTGGCAAAATAAGAATGCATCATCAGCAAAGAGCAAATGTGAAATTGTTGGCGCCCCTCTCTTAACTCGGCATCCATGCAATAACCCCCTGTTCTCAGCTGCCATCAATAATGACGTCAATCCTTCAACACAAATCAGGAATAAATACGGTGATAGTGGATCACCTTGGCGAAGCCCTCTTTTTGGACAAACAGGACCAACCAACTGATCATTTATTTTAACCATATATTGCACAGAAGATACACAATGCATTATCAAATTCACCCATTTATCTGCAAAACCTAACTTTAGCATCAATTCTCTTAGATAATTCCAATCCACCCTGTCATATGCTTTACTCATATCAACCTTTAATGCCACATTACCTTCTTTCTTAACAACGTTATTGTTAATGCTATGAATAAGTTCAAATGCAATCAAAACGTTGTCATGAATAGACCTCCCTTTAATAAAAGCAGATTGATTTTCAGAGATAATCCCAGGTAAAAGCAATTTCAATCGATTTGCTAAGACTTTGGAGAAAATTCTGAGTATAACATTACACAGTGCTATTGGACGAAGTTCAATCATAATAACAGGATTCTCACACTTTCGAATAAGAGTAATGATAGTATTATTAAGCTCAGAGGGGAACATACCTTGATCAAACCATATTGACCCAGCAATGAAGATATCATCTCCAATTATGTCCCAGAATTTTTGGTAAAATCCTGGATTAAATCCATCAGGTCCTGGAGCCTTATCAGGATGCATATCAAATAAAGCTCTCTTGAATTCCTGTTTTGTAAGTGGTCGTAGTAATTGGTCATTGTCCCGATCAGTGATGCGTGGCTGCATCAAATCTACCACTTCATTCCATTCACTGTTACTGTCAGAGAAAACCGTTTCAAAATACTGTATTGCAATCTGCCCCATCCCATCCTTATCATCAATCCAGTCTCCTGCATTATTCTTGAGCCCTGTTAAACTGTTCCGCTTCCTCCTTCCATTAGCAAAAGAGTGATAAAAACGAGTATTCAGATCTCCCTCCTGCAACCATAAGACTTTTGCTCTCTGTTTCCAGTGGTCTTCCTCTTGAACCATAATTCTCACATACTCAGCTCGGGTCGACTCATACTCATCACTATTATTTGGTCCTCCCAGATCACGTAGTTGTATTAACTTCGCTTTTAATTGTTCAATTTTCTGACGAAAGTTGACATCGCTACTTCTACTCCATCTCATAAGCACTTCTGCCACATGCGCTAACCTCGAACTCAGTACCGTTCGCCTATCTGATCCCCATGCCTCCTTAATTACATTCCAAATATCCTCATCCCTTAGCCATTGTTGCTCAAATCTGAACTGCTTTTTCCTCAGAATAGTTAAATCAGTTGCGGTTTGTAAGATTATTGGGGAGTGATCTAAAGTGGGAGCAATAGAATTAACACAAAAATTACCAGGAAAACGCCTCCCCCACGCTTCTGTACAAAGGCTTCGATCAAGCTTCTCTTGAATTCATTTGGTTTACCTCTATGTTGTACCCATGTATACGGATATCCTTAACGGAATATTAGTAAGACCACAATCAGTCAGTGCATCTCTAAATCCCTTATAACACCACTCAGGATGTTCATTCAACCCTTTTTTTATCACTATGAACAAGTAGATCATTAAAATCTCCCAAAATAGACCATGGGAGAGGAGAGGCGGCAGCAAGGCTCCTTAGTAAATCCCAAGAAGTCCTTCGTCTAGCTCTCTCCGGATACCCATAAAAACCAGTAAGGCGCCAATCTCCATCCCTAGGATCATTTACAGTCAAATCAATGTAATTTGATGAAAATGATCTTAAGGAGCACATACTGGCCTTCCTCCAAAAAAGCACAAATTCCTCCACTTCTCCCAATCCTATCAACAACAAAACATCCTTCAAAACCAATGCGTACCCTGATAGCTTCAATAAGTTATTATTATTATTATTATTATTATTATTATTATTGGGGAGTTTAGGTTACAAGAGGGGACGATTTTGGTTTTACGGGGAAAGAAGATACTGCATCACCTTTTTCTTTCTTTTTTCTTATTTTCTTCTATTATATTTTCCTTCGTAACTTTTTATTCGGGCCACCTCTTGAAGCAAAAATCATACCATTAAATTTCTTATTTCGTAAGGAATATTTTGAGATCACTATTGATATTTTTCTGAGCAAAAAGTATGGTGATCGGAGCGGGTATTTCTCACTGGAAAAGTGTTAGATCCCGACATTTTAGGCGGTTTTAGTTGTGAAGGGGGTGTACTTTTAGACTCCCCTGATCGTTGGCTATCTCGTGATAGTCTTGGTTTGCGATTTCGACATCTCCGGCGAACTTCCGGCGACCGACCACCGCGCTCCGATGAAACTCCGGGAAACCAGAAATGAGTCAATTAGAACCCGAATAATTTGATTAGCCTTTTGGGACGAGAGGTAAACTTAATTGCTTATGTTTATATATATTTATGTCTATTATATATTTATTTATATTTATGTGAGTGTCTTTTGATATATTGTCATAGAATAGTAAAATAAATGTTGAGTATTTTGTTATCAATTGATTTGTGCTTATTTATACATATGATCATTTGAGATGTGGAGTTTTAAATATTCTTTGTTCAGTTGAATTTATTGATATATGATTTTGTTTCTTTTGAAATGGTGTTCTTATGTATTTACCTATTGAGGTAATTAGCTATGAAATTATATCATGGTAGAATGAGAATTCATATGAATTCAATTATGAATTATGAAATTGTGTTGGATTATTTTGGAGTGAGAACAAAACATAAATAGCTAGCTTGGGTGGGTATATTCAATGGTCTGGAGGTTTGTTGATACTGTGATCACAGGCACCTGGGTAGAGTGTTATTTTGGTCTAATTGAGCTTATACTGTGTCCTGAAACTGGGGGCGATAGCAGTACTGTATTATTGAAATAATCATTATGAGGTTGAAAGGGTACGTGTCCTGAAACTAGGGGCGATAGCGTACAGTTGGAATATTGTTAACCATGAGACCATTGGGTATATTTCACTTAGGTCTAGTCGGGCCCTTAAAAATAAAGATAATAAATTATAATTTTATTGTTTGAAGTAAATCGAGTCATATACGATATTATATGTTTATATTGTATTCTTGATTGATTGATTGTTAACTGTTTGATTAATTAAATGTTAAGATGCATGAAATTATATATATAAACGTAGGTAATTATTCTTATTGAGTAGGCAGCTCACCCCTTGCCACGTTGACATTTTCAGGCTAGGTTCAGAGATTCTCCTATTTGCTAGATTTTCAGGTTTACTCTACATTCATTCAGGTTGGCCAGCACAAGCGTCTTATTTCCATTAGAAATTTTATGAGCATTTATTAGGATTTAATATATTATTGAACTGGATTACTTTGTTTAGATTGAGTGAATTTTTATTGATCGATTAAATTGTTTTATTGATTATTGAACCTTTTGAATATTGATTTTTGATAGGCAATAATGAACAAGGAGACATTATTTGAATATGTTGTTCTTTGTACGCAATTATGATAATTGATTGGGTTTTTGTGTATTTTCAACGCGACCCGGGACGGGGGTTACAATGTTACTTACCTTTGCGGGTCTATGCCTCTAGTAGAGAAGGTCCTGATTGCTCGAGCAATTATGATTGGTGCCACTTAGAACCAAGAAAGATTGAATAATTCGACTAAATGTAACATGTAAATAAGAAGAAATCTTAGCTTACTCTTTAAATTGTCTTTGTCTTCATAAGAAGAAATATGAGAGTCTCCAAAACCTTCAACCATTAGCTTTCCTTTTGTCAGGGAAACGTTGGGAGCTAAAGTCCCTATTGCTATCATGTTCAGGCTCCCTATCATCTTGATCATGATTTCTCCTATCTCTGTTTTCCTTCTCAATAGCCCTTCTATGTTCTTTGTGGACTTTCATCATTGTCATCATCCTTTTAAATAATTCTATCCAACATTGCTAGAAAATATATAATTTCCTCAACATTAAGAATCAGTTAAACAAAGGTGATGCCTTTTCATTTGTTTGAGTTAATCCAACAATTTGGCCATTCTGAATATCATAATTATAAGAAATAATGACAATCCAACAATTTTCTTTGAAGGTCCTCAAAGAGAGAAGCAACTTGAAAGATAATTTAATAAAAACAACAAAATATATCTTGGTGTTCAGATAATAATAAAAACAACCCTTCCATGAAATGCAGATCAATCAACATAAATAATCAAAGGTGACAACCAAAAATTGTGTATCTTTACCTCACTGTAGACCTCATTTGTGTCCTTATGCTCTTTCCAATACATATTCAAAATGTCTAAAAATTATTTGTACACATGTTCATCATTTTGGAAACGTTCCTGTAAGTGAAAATTCAATGAGCACAACTCAAGAGTCAAGAAAAGACATATACCCTTCAAAATGAAACAAAACCACAATTTAATTATTTTGCTACCTTTATTTTGTTCACAAAACCGATAGCTTCTTCAAATTCAACTCTTTTCTTTGATGGAGCTTCATTCTCATCAAGGTTATTTCATATCCTTTGAGTAAGAAAGTGCTAAATCCAAAGATCAAGTATAGGTATGACCCTTGATTAACTCTTTCACTCTTGCAATGGCGCCTAAAGTGTCAGTTATGAAAGAAACATACAACATCATAGATCAGTTAGCACAAATCAACATTTGGCATGAGTCTAGAAGATGAGGTTCGACCTGGATAATGAACAAATGTTTCAAAGTTTTCTTTCTTCGTAAAATTTCAATCCAATTTATACATATAAATAAAGCTTAAGGCCACTTTTCAATAGGGAAAGGAAAACACAAACTCCATGTCGGCATTTAATCAAACAGGTATTGTCCTTTCTAAATGGTTGAAGATGAAACTTAAGCTTTTTTTTCATTTTTAATGAGCAGCAGGGATATCCTTCGCCGATAATGCGAACACCTATAGAAAACGAAGTGAGAAAAACAAAGGCTGCTAAAAAGAAGGAGAGGAATAGGCTATTTAAATCAGTTTCACAGAAAACAAAGAACATAAGAGATCAATCATTTGTGGTTTTAGTTAGTAATCCAATATATTTCCTAATTGGCATATCTTAGAAAAGTTGTAGTCAATATGTTCATCTCGTCCACAACCATATGCACTTAATGCATCAAAACGTCAATGAAGCGAAATTTCTACAACGAATCACAGTTTGATATAATTGTAGTGCAGTTCAAGATTGGAAGGGACTTACCTGTATTCCATTGCTAACATAGTGATCTCCAACATCAAAGGGGTAAACCAAGAACATGAAAATGACAGCCTCAATCAATCCGAAACCAAAACCTATTTAAAAGATAGAAGCAAAATCAGAACTATAAACTTCAGCATTGTTTCCTACATCAAATCTGAAAAATAAATCAATTAAGCATAAAAATAAAATAATCAAACACAAACATCAATAGGTAATTATAAGAAAGAAGGGTTGACAACATGAATGAAGTGATGAATGATGAGGACACGGCTACAAAATAGAATCAAAGTGCCTGAATACAATAGAAGGTAAACAAACCCAATAAAAAAACACTTACAGAAAATTAACAAATTGAGAGTTAATTAGGTGAAAACAAACCTTGAGAAAAAGATTGGAGTAAACGAGAAGAGAGAGCTTTCCCAGGAGTTAGAGGATGGAGATGAAGGATCTTAGGTGCCAAAAAGAAGAGATGAGTAAAACTCAGAAGGAGAAATTTTACTATTCTACTGGAGTAATACTTCCCACCAAACAAAATTGTTTTTAATCCCACTGCATGAGCATTATTGGTGGAAGAAAAAAATATATATACATGTGTCATGCATTGATTGGTGGGATTCTAAAATTACTATAGGAGTACCCTAAAATTACTCACATAGGAGTTATGATTGGAACCGATATGATGGCATTTAAGGAAATGGTTAGAAAAGATTAGGAGTGGGCCAAGATTGAGGGAGTAAGGAGCATGAATTTGATTGAAGTGTAATACACATAAACTTTTTTTAAAATTCTATGAAAATCAACTTAGAATGTAAACTTTAAGTATGTGGATAGATTAGCAACTCCATTCGGTAGGTAGCCATGAAAGATACCCGCAACTAGAGGCATTTCCTCATCTTGTCCACCAATTACTTTTCAAGGGATCCTCTTTGATAGATTTAGCGGCTTATTCAAGTAAGAAAGTGCTAAATCCAAAGATCAAGTTGTTATGACCCTTGAATATCTCTTTCACTCTTGCAATGGCACCTAAAGTGTCAGTTATGAAAGAAACATACAGCAGCATAGATCAGTTAGCACAAATCAACATTCGACATGAGTCTAGAAGATGAAGTTCGACCTGGATAATGAACAAAGTTTTCAAAGTTTTCTTTCTTCGTAAAATTCCAATCCAATTTATACATATAAATAAAGCTTAAGGCCACTTTTCAATAGGGAAAGGAAAACACAAACTCCATGTCGGCATTTAATCAAACAGGTATTGTCCTTTCTGAATGATTGAAGATGAAACTTAACCTTTTTTTCATTTTCAATGAGCAGCAGAGATATCCTTCGCCCATAATGCGAACACCTATAGAAAACGAAGTGAGAAAAACAAAGGCTGCTAAAAAGAAGGAGAGGAATAGGCTATTTAAATCGGTTTCACAGAAAACAAAAAACATAAGAGATCAACCATTTGTGGTTTTAGTTAGTAATCCAATATATTTTCTAATTGGCATATCTTAGAAAAGTTGTAGTCAATATGTTCATCTCGTCCACAACCATATGCACTTAATGCATCAAAACGTCAATGAAGCGAAATTTCTATAAGCGGCTTTTGTTTCATAACCGCGGCCTTGGCCCTCCATCTTTTCACAAAATCGGAGAAGGATTCCCCCGTCTGCTGCTTAGTGCTCTCAAGCTCCTTCAAAGTGACCTCAAGCATGGTATTAAAGCTATACTGAGCGATGAATGACTTCGCTAACTCTTTCCAATCCCTCTTCGTCACCATCGGCAATGCATGAAACCATGTGAGGGCAGCCCCCTCGAGATAGGTGTTAAACAGCCCCAGGACTTGATCCTCAGTCAGGATCGTGTGCTTCATTACAGCGACATACTGATTCATGTGGGCAGTGGGATCCCCAATTCCATCGAACTTTTTCATGTCAGGGAGCCGAAATTTCAAAGGCAAAGCTGTTGCCGATAAATAATTCTTCAAGTTATAAAAGTCCTGACTCCCGGAACTTCCCCCACGTAGATCCTGCACCTCCTGCGTGATGTGTTGCTTCCACTCCTCTTCCTTAGCTTTCTCTTTCTCAAGCTGCTTCCGGATATAATCTTGATAATCATCCTCGTTCCCAAAGCGAGGTCCATCGTTCCCCTCATTCTCAGCGTGCTTACTGCCACTTTTATCATCTCTCATGGCCAGCTTAGCTAACTGGGCCGCTATCACCGCTAATTGCTCATTAATGTTGTTCACAGAGTTTTCCAATCCGGCCACTTTTTCGTCGGTCGCAGACATACTGCCGATTCAGAACTATCAATCTGTAACTGGTCAAACTGCCTAACTAGCCGACTGCTCTCTCGGTACCACAATCGCTTAATGATGACGTCTGCGCGAACGGTATCCATTAGTATGTATGCATGATTTTATATGCATGATTCGTGGTGTGTGCGTTTATTTATTTACGGATATATAAGATAAGAAGAACAAACGTTAGTCTAATTACACGTATCACAACATCTCTCTTCCACCCTTATTCCTCCACACACTCGATGGTCCAAGTCTCTTTCCTAGGATTTTGGTTTGGGGCTCACATTGCGGTCCAAGGGACGCGTGATGCCGTCGATTATTGCGGAAAAGTAGATCAGTCATCAGACAATACAGTTCGTTTTGACGTATCAACGTTCAGTGACTAAGAAATCGACCAAGTCGGATTGTCCTTTCGGAATAACTCGTCTTTCGTTCTTTCGTGAGACGCATTAGTTCGGGTTTTGACTCCCTTTGAGCGCATCTCAGTTTTTAGACGTGGTACGAGTTATTCTTCTAGTCCAATCATTCGTTATTGTCAATGACTCGTTCCCTTTTGTTCGCGCGGGTTCGTGTCTCGATTTTTAGATTACAACGGGATCTTTTGGATTTATCGAGAGACGTAACCACGTGTTTATTTAGTGATGGAATCACTTTTGGATTTTATTTTAGGGAACGGACTCATCGCGTAACGCGTTTGTTCTTAGCGTCGAGGATCCGTTTGCTCATTTTAGCTACGTGAAAAGACGGCGAGTCTTATTTTGAGCGCACGGTAACCTTTCGGCTAGCAACAGTTCGTTGTTCTTCCCAATCCACGGGATATATCATCTTAGTGTGGTTATAGAAAATCAACGTTTCGTTGAATCGCATGCTTATTCAAAGCGAGGATATCACCGTTCTCTTTCCTTTAGGCACGAATTAAACAAACACGTACATCGGGCCATATTTCTTGCAGTTTTGGTAACGATCGAAATGATCGAGTCGTTAGTCAAAACCCGCAGTCTCGTCCATATGGCGCAATTATATGGTTTGGCTTAATTCGGCTTCGAGATTTTAAACGGGGTATACACTCGTTCGAGGCACGTATTCAACGGCATTGGTTTATTTTCTTTAACTACGCTCGGGATTGACATATATCGTAAATTCGGAATGATTTTGGTCGTTTAGTTCATTTTTCGCTTTTCTTTTCTTAGTCACTTCTGCGGACACGTCCATTTCTCTTAAGAACGACACGAGGCATAACGTAAAAGCTCGTCTTTTATTCGGAAGGGACGGGCTACGTGTGCGAAACTTTTCACGTTACAACAGGGTCGTTCGAAACAGAAATGTTCTTCATTTTCGTTTCGTTATGATCTCGCTTTATCCCAATTTATTTAAAGAATGTGAATAACGGCTACTGTTAATATAGTCTTTTGAATCGAAGTATAACTATCCTCAACACCAAACCGATTCATACTAATACGTGCTTACGTCGTAACGCATTTCCTGAACATGTGCCTTCGTCGGGACACAGAAAGGGACAAGGTGGGCCGCACATGTTCATTCATACGAGATGACTAAGTCGTCTTTAGTTTAAATTGTTTCGATGTTTTAGGGTAATTAGTATGTCGACTCAAGAGTATATATTAACGCATCATTTCATTTTCTTTACATACTTTAGGATTTAGACACGTATCATGGCGATTTGAAAACATGAACTGATTCATTTATCACGCCAAAAATAGTAACGGGAAATCCTATGGCAACTTCTAAGGCTACTATATGCTGACACGGCTGAGCGCGGGACCTCACAGGACCGCACAAATTCGCCCCTAACGAATGGATGGGGACCCTTTGGCGCCTTACTGTAAGGGGGAACTTACACTAGCCTCTTTCGATCGACGAATGGACTCTCGCTAGAGGTTTCGCGGAAATTACCCAAAAGGTTTGCAATAATGCACATGAATGCATACGAAAAGAAATAATACGATCCGTCCCCGTTAAGGGCTTAATACACGCCTTCCGGAATCAAATTTCTCGCTTCCCCAGCAGAGTCGCCACTTGTTAGACGAGGTGCCGCGGCCTAATCTCCCGGGCGGACCAGGGGGTGGACACCTCATGGCGATGTAAGCGGTGATTGGCGCCGAAAGCAACCAATCGTGGAATCAAGCTGCTCGGCAGGACCGGAGCTCGGAGATATGGAAGAGTCGCCACCCACGAATGGGAAAATGAACACCGATCCCTTGCGGGAGACCGGTGTGGGTTCGGAAAACTTAGGTACGAGCCGATAAGGCTAGCTCCTTTCTGGAGAAAGGCTACTAGGCACCCCGACATCGCCCGGTTATGAACCACCGACCTCCTACTCAGCATGTTAGGCGATAACGGACTAATCGTATACTTCTTTAAGTTTAAAATTCATTTGAAACCTTTTCTTTCTCTTTTTAGAAACCGTTTTGAGCATATATTATTGAAAAGCCACTTTAGTAAAGAATCACCCATTTACATCAATTTGATATACATACAAAGAGAGGGGAGGAAGAAAGAAGTGGTTTATTTACCACGAGATTTACATGTCGTGTTGCGTGTTAATTCTATACTAACTCATTTCCCCAAAAGGAGTTTATTTACATGGTTCGTACCTTAATCGTCGTTGGAACGATTTAGGTACGTTTCAAAACCCTGTTTGATGAAGTCCGCCTGCATCGCCGTTGGAACGACTCAAGTGTTTGAAAACATTGAGATAAAAACCTTTAATAAGAAAACGTGGTTAAACATACAAGTCAATTTTATTTTGTACAAATCCTTTAAGAAAACGATTCAAAACTCTATTATTCACAAAGAAACGATTTTAATTACAATGTTCGCTTAATCGGTCGTTGGAACGGACTAAGGTTTTAAAACGTGGTGTTTTGAGAAACGATTTGAAATGTCAAGAAAATTCAATTTATTTACATTAGGAACCTCTAAAAATTCATTAATTTAAATAATTAAATTGAAAACTCTTTTTGTGATTTATTTTCCCCTTTTCCTTAATGGATTCTCTACTAGTCATAATTACAATAATAAACATATTTAAACCAAAATTCACTCCCAAATAAAGCCCATTTGAAACATGGACCCCTAAATGGCCCAAAAGAACAAAGAAAATAATATAAGCATATATATATACATTTTAATCCAAAAAGGAAACATGAAATAAAAGTTAATGAAAAGAGATTGTATAATACATATATGAAAATACTGAATATAATACATTTATACTTTAAACATGTGAAAATAGTAAATAAAACTCCTAGATAAGAAAATAACTTTTATTCCCAAAATAGTTTTATTTAATAATAACTAATATAACCCAAATATCCCAAAACTATATATATACATAACTAATGTAATTTTAAATGTAAAAAATAATACATATTTATCCACTAATAAATCACTCCCAAAACCCCAAGTAAATATTCTTTTAAAATGAGATTAATTACCATTTAAGTAAAGGAAGAAGAAAAGAAAAGATATATATACATATACTTATATTTAAAAATAAAATAAAAAATGATATACAAACATCCTAAATAATTATATATACCAAATGTCTAAAAAAATAATTTGAAAACATATATTACATAACTATACATATATATCTAAAGGATCAAAAGCTCAAAAGTTAAGAAGGAGGGACCAAAACAGCATTTTTTACATTCCAGCAGATTTACCGACGGAAAATCCGTCGGTAAATAGCAATTAGTGACAGAAACGGAAAATTACAGAACTACTCCAACCGTTTCCAGATTTATTCAAAAGCTTTAAATTAAGTCTAATTCAATCGTTTTGGATTTCCGAACTCCCAAAAATGGATCATAGTTAATAACGGAAGTTCCTAAAACGACGTTTTTATTTTAAAACATTATTCGGAAATTCTTTTAAATTAAAACTTATAATTACAACGTTTTTAACACCCGAACTACCTTTTTATCGGATCACGGTTCGTATTGGGATATCAAAACGAGGTTTTTTATTTTAAAGCAAAACCGAATTTTATTCAACACGAGACGAAAATTAAATAAATATGCCAAATTAAATAAAATGTGATAAAATAAAAGAAATAACTAAATAAATAAAAAACTATAACATAAAAATAAATAAAGGAAAGGAATAAATAAAATAAAATAAAAGAGTCTAGTCCTCGGATAATACCTTACATTCGGTATCTGACAGACGAAGCCGATTGATTCCACGAGTCGTGATTTTCCGGTTTTTTGTGTTTTTTTTAGTAAAAATTTAACTTTGGGAAATTCGGAATTTTTTTGGGAAAAAAATATTTTCTCCAAAAAATTGACTTTCTCTCTCTAAAAATGTTTAGAGTGAGAAAGCTCCAAAAATTCTCCCTCTCCCAAATGCATGGGGATCTGTGCCTTTTATAGGCAAACGGGTCCCCGGACCAATGGGCGACGCCCGAGTAAAATCGGGCGTCGCCCAAGGGGGTTGGGCGATCGCCCAACAATTGTTGGGCGGTCGCCCAACAGCATTGGGCGAGCGCCCAACGCGAGCTTGGGCGCGCGCGCCCAACTGCCGTTGGGCGTCCGCCCGACGCGGTTGGGCGCTTGCCCAACGGCCGCCGAGGTACGTCTCGCGCCGTCGGGCGTGCACGCCCCGCGGCCGTCGAGCTCGCGTTCCGCGCCGTCAGGTGTCCACGCGTCGTGACCGCCGAACGTGTGTTCCGCGCCGCCGGGCGCACACGCCCTGTGGCCGACGAGTGCGCGCTTCGCGCTGCCAAGCTCGTGCATTGCTCGGACGTCGAGCGCGTGCTATTCGTGGTTGGATGCGTGCGTCCGACGGACGTCGAGCGCGCGCTTTGCGTCGTCGAGCGGGCGTCCGACTGTCGTCGAACGCGCGCCGGCTGCCGCTAAGCACTCGCACCATGCCGCTAAGCATTCGCGAGCCATCTGATCAACAACAGCGACCCACCGTAACTTATTTATTTTATTTTTTTTCCGAAACTTCCGGAATCAATCGCTTCAACCGTCTTGTTTTCAGGTTTTCATCATAGGTCCTCCGACTCGGTGTCTACAAGAGGGATACAATAAAATACCTTTTCTAAAGAACTATCTACAGTTGCAAACGAAGTGCCCACAACTCTTAATCCGTGTGTCACGAACAACAAAAGAAACAACATAGAAAAGAAAGACGATTAGTAATCAACCTTAATAAATAGCAATCGCAATGCCTCTAACAGAATCGATGCGAGATCAAAGAGAGAGTAAGAAAGATTGTAATTAGCCGAGACGGTTTCGGAACGGTTCCTCTTGCCCCCTTGTTGTGTGTTGGTTGAAATATTGGGGTTAGGGAGTCTATTTATAGACTTCTCAAAACCCTAATCCCAGTTGTGTTAGGTAATTAAATGATTAGAATCTTATTCGGAATAGGATTACTAATTAGATAATTAAATAAACACTTATTTTTATCTAAATAATAACTAATTATATCTAGATAATATTATTAATCAAATTAATAATTTAATTATTGTTAGGGATAATTAATTAGAGTTTCAATCTCATTAAAATCTCTAATTAATATTATTAGATAATCCTTTAATTTAATTCACAACTACAATCCAATTATAATTATTAATCAAATTAATTTATCCCTAATTTAATTACAAATTTCGGACCATATATTAGTGTCTCACTAATTACATTTTCGTCCTCTGGTTCCAAGTCTCATATGTGACCCATTAGGTCCTTTATTGCCACTAGCCGTATATATCCTTTGAAATTAATTCATCTTGATTAATTTCAACATATATATAACGGAATACCGTCGCGAGCTGTTACTAGCAGAACCTATGATATTCCCTCAAAGCAATTAAGAAGTCAGGTTGATAACTGACGTTAACCTTTCTGCATTAGGTACAGTATAGTACGATCCTTCATCAACTATATCCTGTCGTTCAATTCCTTATAACCATGGAACGTGTCAAGATTACATATAACGAATGGTCCAGTTTTACTTGTACAGGTTGAATTCACTCTGAAAGATAAGTTAAGTGAAATATCCATTTCTACTCTTAACTCTATCACCTTGCAAGGATTTCAGTTAATTCACCACAAGCGGCCATTTGGATATATCTCCCACTTATCGGGAGTGACGAATGCTCAATCTGACATTAACTATTCTACAATTACTTTGTGTGATACCCAACCCTGCTCTGACACACCCCAGGCTCTCACCTGTTGGATCGTGCTCGCACAGAATCAAAGTACTAGACTCTATAATCCAGAATCACTAATTAACGAATGTCTGAGTCTGAGGATTGGTTATACCTACTAATACCAATGAGATGAATAGTTGACACATTAGATAAATCAATCCATACTGTTCTCTCAAGTCGGGTCCCAATCCTAATGAACTCCTTCACCGGATCCATGTAACTTTCTAGATATCTAAATATCTAAAGCTTGTGAGATCAGCTTTCTGTCTCGACAGAAAACACTGTTACATGCAAGTCTCAACAGTAATATGCCAACCCCTATAACATATTACTTGACTTGGGTTAACTTTAAGTTTATTGATCTTGTTATAAAGTATAGTCTCACTTCATGCTTGTATGAACACTTTATAACTGCTTAAACAAACTTAGGATTACTTTCTTTATGAAAGATTTGTGCTTTTATATATAGTTACATTTTAATGTTATACATCTAATTAAACAAATGATTAAATAAACTATTTATTCAATGATATTTATATTCTAAAACAATTGTCTTTAGGACACTAAACTCCAACATCATATCCGTCATAGGATTGGCTCATCGGGGACTTAACATTTGGATGGAATTGAAGCTGGATACACAACATCATTCATTGGAGAGGCTCTAACCCTAATATTATTCCCTTTTGCTTTTTTGGTGCTTAGACGATGAACATGATAACGTATATTGTTTCAATTGCTCCTCCTGTCCCGTTTATCATTGACAGTAAAAGATTATTCTCTAAAAGAAATGGTAGACCATACCCGCATGCCATTAATCCAAGATGAAACCAATTCAGGAGAGATCACAGAAAAGAAAGGTCATCTTCAAAGTGCGAAAAGAAGAACATACCAGGAAGAGAGGAGACAATTGAGCAAAGTCATGACATATGGGATACCTGAAACTGCTGAGTTGATTTACTTACTCCTTATGATTCTCTTGAATGTGATCCTGTCCATTTTTAAGAAAACCAGAAAGAAATTGAAATGTGTACGTCAGAGCAGCACCATTTACTAAAAATCAAGAAAAATCAACAAAAAGGAGAAGAAGATAAAGGAGCGTACCAAAAATACTAAACAAGAAGAGGGCGGTCCAAGAAACATAGGAGATAAGGAGAGAGTTTCAGTGAGGGGAAGAGGTGAAAAGGGGGAATGGGGTCTAAGGTAGTGTAGTGCACTTTCATATGGTCTCCAGTCGAATCATAGGATTGGCTCATCTCATAGGGGATGGAATTGAAACACGATACACAACACAACACCTCCTTTAATTTGGATGAAGAGAATAGTACTATTTATCCGCTAAAGGCAACCCGTAATTATGGGAAGTTCTGATAGTTCCATCGAATCCGGCTGTAACAATCACAAGCCCCCAAGCATCTAGTAGAGAAGCCTGCTGGTGCTGGTACTCTATGGACGATGTTGCAGAGCTTCCTCTGTATAAGAAACAATTGCCAAGTCTCCTTGGGGATGCACATGCACTGTGTAAGGTACGACTATATAAGCCCCTGGTTTCTGTTCTGATACCAAACCAAGGTACTACTGCAGATACGGCTTCAAAGAAGAAAGCTCGCAAGATGTGACTGATTTTGTGTGTTTAGATGATCCATCGTAATCCCACACATAAACACGAGAGTCTTCACCAACTGATACTATATGTCTCCCTGTTGAAGTAAATGAAGCTGACCTTTGACTCCCAGACTTAGCTAGACCTGTAATCAAAACTCCCAACACAGTAAATTAATCAAACAACAATATAAATAAATCATGGATATAGCTACATAATATGCATAAAGTGAAAATGTTCACCTCTACTCTAATAAGTTACATAATAAAATGCTACTTTTAACTAAATTGCAACAACAATAGGAGACATAATTTACCTTTAAATTTCTGTACAACATCAAATCCATCAAATATACGAAGTCAAGAATCTTGAGAGGTGATCATAACTCTTCGAGGTCTGTCACTGTCACTGGAAAACTGCACCATGTAATGAAACAAATGTTAATGAATGATGAACAAAAGTAAGCTCATATTTTCTTCATTAATAAGAGTCTCAAGTTTCAACCTGTATGCTAGTGATTCCATTGCCTAAAGATTTTTTTTCTACGAACACAAATCTCTCCTTCAAACTCGATCTCATTTTCTAAAGAGGTCCAAGTCCAATTTTACATATTATTATGTTTCCAAAGAACATAAAATGAGAGTCTTTAACATAAATGAAATATATATATATATATATATATATATATATATATATACCTGATGCTTTGTAGAAGTGGCAAGTACCTAGAATAGAACCAACAACAAAGCCCTATTTTCATTCAAAAATACATTATAAGTTATTAAAAATTATTTATATTTTTTAGATGAGTTTATTTGGGTTACGTTTTTTGATTGGATTTTTAAGTCGAAACTCAGCCCAACCCGAGCCTTCCTGAAATAACAACGAGTTGGGCTTAGTCGAGGTTAAGTAATTTTTTTTAGGCAAACAGTTAATTATTTTTTCATATTGATCATTGATTTTGTCATGGATTTGTCCCTTATTTAATTTTTCCATCGAGTTTGGGAGGGAAGAAGATCAATTTGGCGATTCCATTTCTGAAAATCACAAAATGGGAGAGGTGAAGATTGAGTTTGGAAGAACCTAATTTCTGTAATTTCTTCTTATTTTTTACTCTCTATCAATCCTAGTCAATAAATTCTTATTTTTTATTTGTCCACGTCAATAAGCCGAATCTCCCTAACGATGTGTGCCGCCCAAACTCGATAGAAAAGTTAAATAACGACCGAATCCATAAGAGAATCAATGCTCAATGACTCAATGTGGAAAAATAATTGATTAGGAGTTTGATCCTGAAAACAAGCAAAGTTCAGGAGGTTACCTATGCTTTTTGTCATTTTTTTACAAAAGCTTGTGCTATCCAGTGTAACCCGTGAACATGTCTAACATGAATGAAGAAGTCGAAATTTCATTTGGGGAGTTTCGTACTATAGACAGTTTGATAAATTTTAAGATCATATTAATTAACTTTTGTTTGATTAGAAATTTCAATATTTTTTATACTATCAAATGATTTTTATTTTTTTCAATTTATTATTGCAAATATTTTCATTTATTTTATTTCTATGTGGAAGTCAAATAAAGGTAATTCTAATCGTTCAAATATTTATTAGGTAAAGATAAAAACTAATCATAAAGATAAAATGATCTTACTTTTAACATTTTAAAAGTAAATTTTAAAAAAAATTAAAAACCAAATCCAATGTTATTGTTTGTGGTGCCAATGACGCCAATGACCCTCAAAAACAGGCGCGCTCAAAATTTAGGGGCTTTAGAGTCGGTTATATCAAATAACCGATGCCCATAAGGTATTATTTGGGTCGGTTATTTAAATAACCGACCCCAATGCCCTTTAGCCTCAGTTATCTATACAACCGTAGCTAATGAGGCATAGCAATAGGCCATTTCTGTACTGGTGACACATCCAAAAACATTTAAATATATTGTGAAAAGAATCAACATCCCACAAGACCAAAAACATTTAAATATATTGTGAAAAGAATCAACATCCCACAAGACATATCCTCCTTTTTGCTACAATTTAACACATCTAAAAACATTTAAATTTGTAGCGATTGCAATCCCCAAACCATATGTTCTCACTACTACCTTAATGATCAAAAACTAATTACTTGCAGATTTATATGAATAAAAAAACCCATCAATCTTGTCATCCAAAATAATATGATCCTCGTCAATCTCAGATGTCTCAGACCCGGATGTTCCTAAAAGAAGTTTATTGATGGCCGATTGTACTGTTTCAACGAACCATTCGTCCTCAGGTAGGGCCGTGCACGAACTTAGTTGCTAGCAGAGAGAATGGAAAAGCTCAGAAATAAAATGAACATGATGTTTGTAACATCCGGAATTTTATAGACTGTGTTTTGAAATAAAATTTTAGTATATAATTTTAGTAGTTATTAAATTTTTAATAATCATGAACCAATTATTTTCTAAAATTTAGATTATTATTTTTATTATTAATAATATTTTTAATATACGTGCCCTTTGATTAACCTTTATATTTAAAGTTACTTATTCAAATTTTTATTATTATTATTACTTATTATTATTATTTTTAATAAGTTATTATTATTATTATTATTATTATTATTATTGGAGAGTTTAGGTTACAGGAGGGGACGATTTTGGTTTTACGGGGAAAGAAGATACTGCATCACCTTTTTCTTTCTTTTTTCTTATTTTCTTCTATTATATTTTCCTTCGTAACTTTTTATTCGGGCCACCTCTTGAAGCAAAAATCATACCATTAAATTTCTTATTTCGTAAGGAATATTTTGAGATTACTATTGATATTTTTCTGAGCAAAATGTATGGTGATCGGAGCGGATATTTCTCACCGGCAAAGTGTTAGATCCCGACATTTTAGGCGGTTTTAGTTGTGAAGGGGGTGTACTTTTAGACTCCCCTGATCGTTGGCTATCTCGTGATAGTCTTGGTTTGCGATTCCGGCATCTCCGGCGAACTTCCGGCGACCGACCACCGTGCTCCGGCGAAACTCCGGGAAACCAGAAATGAGTCAATTAGAACCCGAATAATTTGATTAGCCTTTTGGGACGAGAGGTAAACTTAATTGCTTATGTTTATATATATTTATGTCTATTATATATTTATTTATATTTATGTGAGTGTCTATTGATATATTGTCATAGAATAGTAAAATAAATGTTGAGTATTTTGTTATCATTTGATTTGTGATTATTTATACATATGATCATTTGAGATGTGGAGTTTTAAATATTCTTTGTACAGTTGAATTTATTTATCGATATATGATTTTGTTTCTTTTGAAATGGTGTTCTTATGTATTTATCTATTGAGGTAATTAGCTATGAAATTATATCATGGTAGAATGAGAATTCATATGAATTCAATTATGAATTATGAAATTGTGTTGGATTATTTTGGAGTGAGAACAAAACATAAATAGCTAGCTTGGGTGGTTATATTCAATGGTCTAGAGGTTTGTTGATACTGTGATCACAGGCACCTGGGTAGGGTGTTTTTTTGCTCTAATTGAGCTTATACTGTGTCCTGAAACTGGGGGCGATAGCAGTACTGTATTATTGAAATAATCATTATGAGGTTGAAAGGGTACGTGTCCTGAAACTGGGGGCGATAGCGTACAGTTGGAATATTGTTAACCATGAGACCATTGGGTATATTTCACTTAGGTCTAGTCGGGCCCTTAAAAATAAAGATAATAAATTATAATTTTATTGTTTGAAGTAAATCGAGTCATATACGATATTATATGTTTATATTGTATTCTTGATTGATTGATTGTTAATTGTTTGATTAATTAAATGTTAAGATGCATGAAATTATATATATAAACGTAGGTAATTATTCTTATTGAGTAGGCAGCTCACCCTTGCCACGTTGACATTTTCAGGCTAGGTTCAGAGATTCTCCTATTTGCTAGATTTTCAGGTTTACTCTACATTCAAGTTGGCCAGCACAAGCGTCTTATTTCCATTAGAAATTTTATGAGCATTTATTAGGATTTAATATATTGTTGAACTGGATTACTTTGTTTAGATTGAGTGAATTTTTATTGATCGATTAAATTGTTTTATTGATTATTGAACCTTTTGAATATTGATTTTTGATAGGCAATAATGAACAAGGAGACATTATTTGAATATGTTGTTCTTTGTACGCAATTATGATAATTGATTGGGTTTTTGTGTATTTTCAACGCGACCCGGGACGGGGGTTACAATGTTACTTACCTTTGCGGGTCTATGCCTCTAGTAGAGAAGGTCCTGATTGCTCGAGCAATTATGATTGGTGCCACTTAGAACTAAGAAAGATTGAATAATTCGACTAAATGTAACATGTAAATAAGAAGAAATCTTAGCTTACTCTTTAAATTGTCTTTGTCTTCATAAGAAGAAATATGAGAGTCTCCAAAACCTTCAACCATTAGCTTTCCTTTTGTCAGGGAAACGCTGGGAGCTGAAGTCCCTATTGCTATCATGTTCAGGCTCCCTATCATCTTGATCATGATTTCTCCTATCTCTGTTTTCCTTCTCAATAGCCCTTCTATGTTCTTTGTGGACTTTCATCATTGTCATCATCCTTTTAAATAATTCTATCCAATATTGCTAGAAAATATATAATTTCCTCAACATTAAGAATCAGTTAAACAAAGGTGATGCCTTTTCATTTGTTTGAGTTAATCCAACAAATTGGCCATTCTGAATATCATAATTATAAGAAATAATGACAATCCAACAATTTTCTTTGAAGGTCCTCAAAGAGAGAAGCAACCTGAAAGATAATTTAATAAAAACAACAAAATATATCTTGGTGTTCAGATAATAATAAAAACAACCCTTCCATGAAATGCAGACCAATCAACATAAATAATCAAAGGTGACAACCAAAAATTGTGTATCTTTACGTCACTGTAGACCTCATTTGTGTCCTTATGCTCTTTCCAATACATATTCAAAATGTCTAAAAATTATTTGTACACATGTTCATCATTTTGGAAACGTTCCTGTAAGTGAAAATTCAATGAGCACAACTCAAGAGTCAAGAAAAGACATCTACCCTTCAAAATGAAACAAAACCACAATTTAATTATTTTGCTACCTTTATTTTGTTCACAAAACTGATAGCTTCTTCAAATTCAACTCTTTTCTTTGATGGAGCTTCATTCTCATCAAGGTTATTTCATATCCTTCGAGTAAGAAAGTGCTAAATCCAAAGATCAAGTATAGGTATGACCCTTGATTAACTCTTTCTTGCAATGGTGCCTAAAGTGTCAGTTATGAAAGAAACATACAACAGCAGAGATCAGTTAGCACAAATCAACATTCGGCATGAGTCTAGAAGATGAGGTTCGACCTGGATAATGAACAAATTTTTCAAAGTTTTCTTTCTTCGTAAAATTTCAATCCAATTTATACATATAAATAAAGCTTAAGGCCACTTTTCAATAGGGAAAGGAAAACACAAACTCCATGTCGGCATTTAATCAAACAGGTATTGTCCTTTCTGAATGGTTGAAGATGAAACTTAACCTTTTTTTCATTTTTAATGAGCAGCAGGGATATCCTTCACCCGTAATGCGAACACCTATAGAAAACGAAGTGAGAAAAACAAAGGCTACTAAAAAGAAGGAGAGGAATAGGCTATTTAAATCAGTTTCACAGAAAACAAAGAACATAAGAGATCAACCATTTGTGGTTTTAGTTAGTAATCCAATATATTTTCTAATTGACATATCTTAGAAAAGTTTTAGTCAATATTTTCATCTCGTCCACAACCATATGCACTTAATGAATCAAAACGTCAATGAAGCGAAATTTCTACAACGAATCACAGTTTGACATAATTGTAGTGCAGTTCAAGATTGGAAGGGACTTACCTGTATTCCATTGCTAATATAACGATCTCCAACATCAAAGGGGTAAACCAAGAACATGAAAATGACAACCTCAATCAATCCGAAACCAAAACATATTTAAAAGATAGAAGCAAAATCAGAACTATAAACTTCAGCATTGTTTCCTACATCAAATCTGGAAAATAAATCAATTAAACATAAAAATAAAATAATCAAACACAAACATCAATAGGTAATTATAAGAAAGAAGGGTTGACAACATGAATGAAGTGATGAATGATGAGGACACGGCTACAAAATAGAATCAAAGTGCCTGAATGCAATAGAAGGTAAACAAACCCAATAAAAAAACACTTACAGAAAATTAACAAATTGAGAGTTAATTAGGTGAAAACAAACCTTGAGAAAAAGATTGGAGTAAACGAGAAGAGAGAGCTTTCCCAGGAGTTAGAGGATGGAGATGAAGGATCTTAGGTGCCAAAAAGAAGAGATGAGTAAAACTCAGAAGGAGAAATTTTATTGTTCTACTGGAGTAATACTTCCCACCAAACAAAATTGTTTTTAATCCCACTGCATGAGCATTATTGGTGGAAGAAAAAAATATATATACTTGTGTCATGCATTGATTGGTGGGATTTTAAAATTACTATAGGAGTACCCTAAAATTACTCACATAGGAGTTATGATTGAACCGATATGATGGCATTTAAGGAAATGGTTAGAGAAGATTAGGAGTGGGCCAAGATTGAGGGAGTAGGGAGCATGAATTTGATTGAAGTGTAATACACATAAACTTTTTTTAAAATTTTATGAAAATCAACTTAGAATGTAAACTTTAAGTATGTGGATAGATTAGCAACTCCATCCGGTAGGTAGCCATGAAAGATGTTGAAACACCTTTCCACATGATTTTGATTTGACAAAATTATTTATGTAATTGATAAAAATATTCTAACACATTAAATTTAAATGCTTTGATTTATTCACACTAATGTGTTTGTTCAATGTTGAGTTAATTTGATTTATAAGACATTAAGACACTAAGCCTAAATGCCCATAAGTGGAAGTCAAGCCCAAGTCAACAGATCAAGACCTCACGGCCCAGGAAGATAAAACGCAATCGTTCTAAACAAAGCACTAGCTCAGCGTGAAGAAGGATCGAGAAGCCTTCTATCAATTGCTTCAAGATGAAGCTGCTGAGTTGAACGACAAGAAGTACAAGTCAGCGGGAGAACAGAACCAACTTGTAGACAAAGTATTTCTACTTTGGGTAAAGCTCAGAAGATGCATTAAGCTGTCTGGAGGACTTTACTATAAATGGCGAAACATTCTGTTCATCTGACGAAAAGCTGCTGAGCACTGCCGTAGACAAAAGATACAAGAATTTCATTGGCCAACGACATTGAGCACGTCCAAAATGATAGCGACAGGAAGCCGTTAGCCTCCAACGGTTATTTCAAAATTCGAAATCACCGGTGCTTGAAGTGTCACTATAAATAGGCCTTTCAAATGCTTCATTCGATGCAGATCTTCAATCAAGTCGAAATGCTGACCAAATTCATACTTGAAGTTCTGTGAGAAAAGCAAAGCAAACCTTGCACCAATTCCAATCTTTGTGTAAAAGTCTAGAGTTATTTCATTCATCTAAAGTGTCTTAGCAATTGTTGTTTAGGACAAACACTTATCATTTCTAGAAGAATAGAAAGGAGAAGCTGAGTACTCGGTTATAGTACTCAGCAGTAGGTATAGGAGTGAGTAGAGGTATAGAGGAAGGTACTCTTGTATACTCAGCTTCTATTGTAAAAGGTTTCGTGCTCTACCTTTAAAGAGCTCAGTAGAGGATTCAAAAAGCTCGGAATGAGTTCCAGGGACTGGACGTAGGCGGAGAGGCCGAACCAGGATATGTCTGCTGAGTAACATATTTCTAACCTTTAAACTCCTTTATATATTGCTTGCTATAAAACTGACTAAGTAACGAACTCACGCTGAGTTGAGTGCACTATGAAGCTGAGTTCAGGAATAGACTTAAGTGCTATCTCCTGACTCAAGGAAAGAAGCAGACTTAGTCACCAGTTGACTAAGCTTGTGTCTTAAAACTACTTAGTGCCGCTGTGTAAACCTTTTCTCAAAGAAAAGAAGTCAGCCTTAACGGAAAAAATTTTAAATAGTTCCTATCCCCCCCCCTTGGAACTAACCTTGTCACGTTATACGGGACCAACAAATGGTATCAGAGCTTAAAAGCTCACTGCGCAAGATATAACTATCTTGAGCTGATCCCCACAATGGCTGAGAACAACACTCGTTTCCTCCTAGGAAATCAGACAACTCAGATTCTTCCTGAGGGACTGTCCATTACTCGGCCTCCTCTGTTCTTCGGGTCTAACTACACCTTTTGGAAGAACATAATGAAAAATTTCATTCAGGTAACAAATATGAGTGCATGGCTTTCTATAGTCCAAGGCCCATGTGTTCCTGTTGAAACTATTGACGGCCAAACGGTTGTCAAAGCTGAGGCTAAGTGGTCAGAAGATGACCTCAAGAAGTTACAAAATCATGCTTCGGCTATAAACATGCTTCACTGTGCGTTAGATGCTGCAGAGTACAACAAGATTTCAGGTTGTGAGTCAGCGCAGGAGATCTGGAAGAAACTGGAGGTCACATATGAAGGAACCAACAAAGTTAAGGAGTCCAAGGTGAACCAGCACATGAGGCTGTATGAGCTGTTTGAAATGAATGATGATGAAGGAATCTCTGAAATGAACTCAAGATTCATAAACATTATCAACGAGCTCAAAAGACTTGGCAAGATCTTTACTGAGGAAGAGCAAGTCAAGAAGATACTGAGGAGTCTTCCCAAAAGCTAGCAAGCCAAGAAAACTGATGTTGAGGAAGCTCAAGACTTGACCACCTACAAGTATGATGAACTCATTGGATCTCTGCTGACCCATGAGATCTCAATGAAGAATTTTGAGGTGAAGGAGAAGTTTAAGGACAAGAAGCAAAAGTCTCTTGTCATGAAAGCTGACTCCACTAATGGGAGCTCAACAGACGATGAAGAGATGGCCATGTTCACTATAAAGATGAAAAGGATGTTCAGAAAGAATGATAAATACTCCAAGAAGCCTTACAAGAAGTTTGACAAGTACAAAGCTGAGTCTAGCGACAGCAAGTACAAGAAGGACAGCTCAAAGCCCATCACATGCTTTGAATGTCATCAAACTGGCCATATCAAATCAAGCTGTCCTACCTTGAGGAAGGAAAAGAAGAATAGCAAGAAGGCAATGGTGGCAACCTGGAGTGATAGTGATGAGTCATCATCATCAGGAGCTGATGCCACTGAGTCAGCAAAGATCTGCTTCATGGCAGATGAGCTTGCTGAGCCTTGTGTTTCTGAGCATGTTGACCCCTCCATTGCATCTGACGATGAGGCACACTCAACTGAGGTAATATCACTACCCTTGCTCAGAAATGAAATGATAAATGCCCTGAGTGACCTCTACACACTTATCAAAAAGTGTAACAAGAAGGTTAGAGCACTCAGCAGGCGATGTGACGAGATTGAAGAGGTCAAACTAAGTGACCTTCGATATCTTCTCCAAGACAACTCAACTTTGCATAGCAACGTAGAAACTATGCATAAGTTTGTCTCTGGGGTCCAATCAGATTCTAAGAAACTGAGAAAGGATGTCACATCTATTCAGAATCAATTCAAGGTTCCGAATAAAAGAAATATTCCTCTGAACACTCAGTACCGAAGTACTAGTCAGCAGAGATGGAATCCTCAATGGAATGTCCAGTGTGACTTCTGTGGGAAAAAGGGACACACCACAAAGGTGTGCTGACCAGTCAGTGAGATATCCCAAACGGAAGGTCAGCTGTGACTTCTGTGGGAAAAATGGACAAACTGTCCAAGTATGTCGTCATAAGATTAAGTATAATGCTTTACCTGCTGAGCCTAACAAACAAGGATCCAAAAAGACTTGGGTACCTAAAGATAACTAGCTATATTGCAGGTAAGCCTGAGATGTGCTGAGAAGTCAAAGATGTGGTACATTGACAGCGCATGCTCGAGGCATATGACTGGTGATGAAACTCAGTTCATCACACTTGTGCGTAAACGAGGTGGAAGCGTAAGTTTCGGAGACAACAAAAAGGGTAAGATAGTAGGGCCAGGAACCGTTGGTAGTAATCCTACTATTGAGTCAGTCTCCCTAGTCAGCGGACTTAAATATAACTTACTCAGCATAGCTCAGTTATTTGATAATGGGAGAAAAGTTATATTTGATGACACTGGATGTAAAATACTTGAGGGAAAAACAAATGAATTAATTTTAACTGCCCCTCGTATTGATAATGTCTTTATGCTGAATTTGGAAAAGAAATTTTCAAAAAATGTATGCTTAGTGTCAAAGGAAGAAAATTCATGGCTATGGCACAGGAGACTTGGTCATTTAAGCATGGACCTCCTGGCCAAATTAGCAAGAAAGCAATTAGTTGAGGGACTGCCATAACTTAAGTTCGAAAAGGATCAATTATGCTACGCTTGTCAGGCTGGAAAACAAACTAAAACGTCTTTTCATAGTAAAAACATTGTCTCAACCAAGCGTCCACTAGAGTTGCTACACTTGGATCTCTTCGGTCCAGTCCAGCCGCTGAGCTTGGGTGGTAGAAGATTTTCCTTGGTCATTGTAGATGACTTTTCTCGGTACACTTGGATCATCTTGCTGAGTAGCAAGGATGAAACCTTTGAGACGTTTTCAACTTTAGTAAGAAAACTTGAAAATGATAAAGACCTTAAGTTAGCTCACATCCGAAGTGATAATGGTGGAGAATTCAAAAACCAACAGTTTGTTGAATTCTGTGAAGCTTCTGCTCCTAGAACGCCTCAACAGAATGGGGTTGTTGAAAGGAAAAACAGAACCTTGGTTGAAATAGCCAGGACAATGCTGAGTGAGCATAGGCTTCCAAAGTACTTTTGGGGAGAAGCTGTCAACACAGCTTGCTACATACTTAATAGGGCTCTAGTCAGACCCATATTAAAGAAGACTCCCTATGAACTTTGGAAAGGACGAAAGCCCAACATTGGATACTTTCGTGCCTTCGGCTGTAAATGTTTTATTCTAAATACTAAAGACAGTCTTGCTAAGTTTGATTCAAAAGCTGATGAAGCTATCTTTTTAGGCTACTCAACAAACAGCAAAGCATATAGAGTTTTCAATAAACGAACTCAGGTCCTAGAAGAGTCAGTACACGTTGAGTTCGATGAAACTAACCCTGTAGGAAAAGATAAGCAGCTGACTGAGGATGATCCATACTCAGCACCCGGTGACCAAGAAACAGCCGCTGAGTCACTACCTCAAGGGCTGACCAAAGGTAAAAGCGAAACTGAAATTGTTTTCACTAACCAATCTATACCTGCAGAGATTGTTGAAACACAACCAGCTCAAGACATCACTCTTCCAAAAGAGATCAGAATACCAAGAGGACACTCAGAAAGTGCTATTCTTGATGCTGCTGAAAACACCCTGATGACAAGAAATCAACTCAGGAGATACCTCAGCAACGTAGCATTCATCTCAGTTCAGGAACCAAAGAACTTCTCTGAAGCTGAGCACGATGAGTTCTGGATGAGTTCAATGCAAGAAGAACTTGGTCAGTTCAGAAGAAATGAAGTATGGGACTTAGTGCCAAATCCAAGAAGCCAGAAGACCATAGGAACAAGATGGGTCTTCTGCAACAAGCTAGATGAACAAGGGAACGTGGTCAGGAACAAAGCAATACTTGTAGCTCAAGGCTACAGTCAGCAAGAAGGTATTGACTACGGTGAGACCTTCGCCCCAGTGGCAAGGCTAGAGGCTATAAGAATTTTATGTGCATATGCAAGTTATATGAACTTTAAATTATTTCAAATGGATGTTAAGAGTGCATTCCTTAATGGAGTTATAAACGAGGAAGTCTATGTTAATCAGCCTCCAGGGTTTGAGGATCCTAAGTTCCCAAACCACGTTTATAAGCTCAAAAAGGCTCTGTATGGTCTCAAGCAAGCACCACGTGCTTGGTATGAGAGGCTGACCCGTTTCCTGCTGACTAGAAATTATGTCAGAGGTAAAGCTGATACAACCTTATTCATTAAGAGGAAGGGTAAAGATACCCTACTGGCTCAGATATATGTTGATGACATTATTTTTTGTGCCACTAACGAGTCCATGTGCAAGGAATTTAGTAAGCAGATGCAGACTGAGTTTGAAATGTCAATGATGGGAGAACTCAACTTCTTCCTTGGACTTCAAATCAAATAAGGGAAAAATGGCATCTTCATCAGTCAAACTAAGTATGCTAAGGAGATATTGAAGAAGTATGAACTTGAGAATTGCAAGTCAATATCTACCCCTATGGGCACTGACATTGTTCTCTGTGCTGACGAAAATGGTAAGTCAGTAGACAGCAAATTGTACCAAGGTATGATTAGTTCTCTACTCTACTTAACTGCTAGTAGGCCAGACATTCAGTTCTCAGTATGTTATTGTGCTAGATATCAATCTAACCCTAAGGAATCTCATTACATAGCTGTAAAAAGAATCCTTAGATATTTGCAAGGCTCAGTGAATGCAGGTTTATGGTATCCCAATACTCATGATTTCACACTCATTGGATACACTGACGCTGACTACGGATGAGACAAGCTTGAACGAAAAAGTACCTCAGGAGGATGCCACTTCCTTGGAAGCTGTCTTGTGTCCTGGTTCAGTAAGAAGCAGGCGTCAGTAGCCCTGTCAACCATTGAAGCTGAGTACATTGCTGCTGGAAGCTGTGTTGCTCAAGTCCTATGAATTAAGCAACAACTAGAAGATTATGGCGTTCAGACTAAAACAATTGAAGTCAAATGTGACAACAAGAGTGCCATTGACCTATCAAAGAACCCAATCCAGCACAGCAGGATGAAGCACGTCAGCATAAGACATCACTTCATCAGAGATCATGTACTCAAGGGAGAGATCAAGCTGACCTATGTCCCAACGGATGAGCAGCTTGCTGATATCTTCACAAAGCCACCGGCTCATGAGCAAATCAACATACTTAGAGAAGCCATTGGTATGTTTAATCATCTTCAATAAATTCCAAGTATAATATGTGATATATGCATACTGAGTGAATTACCATGCTAAATGATTTGTGCTAAATCAATAACTATTACATGATGAGTAGATATACACGCTGAGTGGTTATCTTAAGCTGAGCTACTAAGCACACGAATAATTCCTTTGCGTAACACTGACTACTCAGAACTTTAAACGTTTGGAATCCTTAACACTGAGTAAAGATCTGTGGCAAAATTTAATCCGAAACACGCGAATTAAATAGCCACCTAGGATGACGTAAGCGCAATAATTAGAAAATACATGCGTCGAATGTGTCATAAATGTCAGAATCTTTGTCGATTGAGTATCTCGAGGTCAAACGGCCACCTCAACGCTTCAGATCAACTCGACACCTCTATAAATAGTGGACGATTTCCCACTTTTACCTCTTTACGCTTAGAAATTTCTGGTATTCAAATACTCTCTTCTCTAAAAAAAATCCCAAACTTCTCAAACTTCTCTAAGAATCATGTCTAACGATTCTCAGAATGTCTCCGGTGCTGGTTACGATGACAACCGCTCCAATGAAAATCCTCCATCTCCTGCTCAGCAGGAATATAGCGAGACTCCCACCAAGTCTTAAGAAACTAGTCAGCGTGACACTCTAAGGTCACTACACCGAGCAAGAAAACCAAGGCTGACCAAGCTACCTCCTCGAAAGGGAAACAAAAGCATGACAAGGCAAAGAAACCGGTGGAACGCACCTACTCCCCAGTCTACGAGAGCGTAAGGGGGTATAAGGTTGACCACTCTCGCTGGTTTTCGAAGGGATTTGTGGAAGCTGAGCAATCTTCTGTGAGTGGATCTCAAAGAACAGCTGGACCGAGTTGTTCTCAACTCGAGAAGCCACCTATCCTAAGTTAGTGAAGGAGTTCTACACTAACCTCAGAGCCACTGATGATGACCGGGACTGCATGGTCACCAAGGTTAAAGGGAAAGATATCTTCATCAACCCTTCTTACCTTGCCTCACTGCTAAAACTGAAAAACGAAGGAGCAAAACTTCGCAAATCAGGTGACCAAGATAAAATTGAGTATCCCGCTGAGTTTTGTAAACCTGAAGGTCATGTTGGGGAAATCTCGAGTACCTCCATGGGTCAACACTAAAAGATGGCCCACTACATACTGACCAATTTCCTCTTTCCAAAGGTCAACTCCAACTCATCGTCAAACTTCGAGCAGTGCTTCATCTGGCACATGTTGACCTATAAGTCGATCAACATGCCAGTCTTTATAATCGGTGGGTTTCAAAGAAGTACTGGAACCCTTAGGTTAGGCTCTATTATTACCAGAATCCTCAAAGATCACCGGGTGAGCTTGGTTGAGGAAATTCACACCTGGGGTACAGAAATTACTGCAGCTGCATTGTTTGGTTTATTCTATGATCAACCAATTGTGCCTAAGAAAGGAAAAGGGGCCGTTGTTCCGAGGGGATGCAGACCAGAGAAGGAAAGAAAAAAAGGAAAGTTCAAGCTGACAAACAGGACAGAAAGAGAAAAGTTGTTCATACCTCTTCAAAAGATGTTGTTTCTCCACTGAAGAAGGTTCGGTTTGTATCTAGAGGAACAAAGCCTCAAGTGGCATAAGAACAGGCTGAGCCTAAGTCAGCAGAAAACCTCGAAAGGCAAGCTGAGCCTGAGGAAGAAGAAGAAAAAGAGGATACTCCTGATGAGCAACCACTTAGGAAGAATAAGAAAATCTCTTCTGGGTTAAGTCCCATCGACGTACTCCCACTTGGAGTAGTTGTCTCTGAAGACTCTCATTTTGTGAGAAGTCAGGACATTGTTCTTGAGAAAAATCCCACTGACCAAGATCAAGAAGAATTGGGTGGTCAGTTTGATGCTGAGGAGACAGCAAATGTTGAGCAACATGAGCCATCAGATGTTGAACAACATGAAACAACCTACACTGAGCAGGTTGAAGAAGAAGCTGAGCCAACAGTAAAGGATCACACTGATCAAGGGGCAACTTCACCTACTGACTCAATTGAGTCCATTCCTGCTGACCCCTCTCCTCAAAAGACTAAGAGATTAAGGAGACTTAAGAAGAAGGCACATAAATCCCCTATCATTGATCTAATGCATGACTCACCACTGCGGGATCCAATCACTGACCTCTCAGATATGCAGTTCAAATTCTTCTCAAATCCCACTGAGTCTCCACCAGAGCAACAGGAAAAGCAAGCCTCTGTTTCTCAGCCTAAGGAACATGCCGACTCAATTGCTACTCTAAGCTAAGGTGATACCGAGCAAGTGCTCGAAGTTCCTGCTCCTCAACATGTTGAGCTAGCTAAGGAAATACCTGCTCAGGTCAGTGCTGAAACACCTAAACCTCCTTAAACCAGTCAGCTTCAGCCTGACTCTGAGCAAGTAGATAATTCTGCCGATCATCCTCTTCCACAACCACAAGTCCAAAATATCAACCAGTCAGCTCCTGCTGGCAATCTAAACTCAAGTCCAGCCGCTGATCATGCTGGTAATTCAAATAATGAATTGAACCAAACACCTCCTCCATCCGGTTTTATTCATATTCCGGCAACTGGGTCAAACAATGATGGATCCTATGCTTATCTGAATGCTACTGAGTCTGGTCGAAGAATCATTGACTCAGCTCAAGCTCTACTCCAGGACCTCCATCAAACCAATACCGATGCCGCTGGGTCAGTTCCTGTTGAGCCAACTCAACTTTCGTCTGTCACTCAGCTTCTCACGGAAATCAAAGGTCTTAAGGATCTTCTGAGTGTCATGACTTCACTTCAGTCTCAACAGCCCAGACAGGAATCAATAACAAAGCTGGCCGAACTCCAGCTGACAATGGTCAATCACATGAACTCTCTTCAGGGTCAACTTCATAACCTGTCAGCTGCGAACTCAATGTATGCAACTTCTGCTGAAGTTCATCAACTCTTCACCCAGCTTCAATCTGAGCAAGCCAGAACCAACAAGCAACTCTCTTCCTCCTCCCAATGCTCCATTGAGCAAATTAGTGAGGTTGTCCGTCTACTCAACTTGAGTAAGGAAGAGATGGAAACTGACCAACTCAAGACGAATGAAATTCTGAGGTACTCTCAAGTCACTTTCAACCATGTGCGCCACTCAAATGTTCAACGTCAGTATTATGACTCGGCTCTGCTTAAGATGTTTCATCAAGCCTTTGCCATGCTGACTGATTCTATAACCTGGGTTGGAAAGTCTCAAGAATACATCCTGAGTATGCTCAGTGCCTCGGTCAGGGTTCCACGTTCTGTCTTGGATGATGGTGTTCCTATTTTTTATGGCATAAATGAAAGCACACGCAAGCTCAAGGCATTCTCTGTCCGATTAACTTGTGTTGCCCTCAATGACACCTTCATTCTTCCTCCTCCCGATGCTGACAAAACAGGGGAGAAATAACAAGCTCAAAGAACTCAACAATCAAGAGAAGCATCAGGAAGTCAGCAGAAATCCAAGGGAAAGGGAAAAGCTAAAGAGCATGATGTCCAAATTAACTACAAGAAAAAAATAGCTTGAAAGATATACTCAGCGTACTCTGATATCTAAATCTTCCGCACATCTTAACTGAGTTAAATAGAATATGTTCCATGAGCTGACCTATTTCTAAAAACTGACCTTAGACTTACTTGATTAAACCTTGAAATGTTTAAAGTAAAACTAAGTCAATAGCTCAACCCTTACGGGGGAGTATCTTAAGTAAAACAAGGTCAACTATCATGGGGGAGCTCAACACTGAGTTCCTTACTGAATATTTTTGCCAACATCCAATTGGGGGAGTTTGTTGAAAGACCTTTTCACATGATTTTGATTTGACAAAATTATTTATGTAATTGATAAAAATATTCTAACACATTAAATTTAAATGCTTTGATTTATTCACACTAATGTGTTTGTTCAATGTTGAGTTAATTTGATTTATAAGACATTAAGACACTAAGCCTAAAGGCCCATAAGTGGAAGTCAAGCCCAAGTCAACAGATCAAGACCTCACGGCCCAGGAAGACAAAACGCAGTCGTTCTAAACAAAGCACTAGCTCAGCGTGAAGCAGGATCGAGAAGCCTTCTATCAATTGCTTCAAGATGAAGCTGCTGAGTTGAACGACAAGAAGTACAAGTCAGCGGGAGAACAGAACCAACTTGTAGACAAAGTATTTCTACTTTGGGTAAAGCTCAGAAGACGCAGTAAGCTGTCTGGAGGACTTTACTATAAATGGCAAAACATTCTGTTCATCTGACGAAAAGCTGCTGAGCACTGCCATAGACAGAAGATACAAGAATTTCATTGGCCAACGACACTGAGCACGTCCAGAATGATAGCGACAGGAAGCCATTAGCCTCCAACGGTTATTTCAAAATTCGAAATCACCGGTGCTTGAAGTGTCACTATAAATAGGCCTTTCAAATGCTTCATTCGATGCAGATCTTCAATCAAGTCGAAACGTGACCAAATTCATACTTGAAGTTCTGTGAGAAAAGCAAAGCAAACCTTACACCAATTCCAATCTTTGTGTAAAAGTCTAGAGTGATTTCATTCATCTAAAGTGTCTTAGCAATTGTTGTTTAGGACAAACACTTATCATTTCTAGAAGAATAGAAAGGAGAAGCTGAGTACTCGGTTATAGTACTCAGCAATAGGTATAGGAGTGAGTAGAGGTATAGAGGAAGGTACTCTTGTATACTCAGCTTCTATTGTAAAAGGTTTCGTGCTCTACCTTTAAAGAGCTCAGTAGAGGATTCAAAAAGCTCGGAATGAGTTCCAGGGACTAGACATAGGCGGAGAGGCCGAACCAGGATATGTCTGCTGAGTAACATATTTCTAACCTTTAAACTCCTTTATATATTGCTTGCTATAAAACTGACTAAGTAACGAACTCACGCTGAGTTGAGTGCACTAAGAAGCTGAGTTCAGGAATAGACTTAAGTGTTATCTCCTGACTCAAGGAAAGAAGCAGACTTAGTCACCAGTTGACTAAGCTTGTGTCTTAAAACTACTTAGTGCCGCTGTGTAAACCTTTTCTCAAAGAAAAGAAGTCAGCCTTAACGGACAAAATTTTAAATAGTTCCTATTCCCCCCCCCCCCTTGGAACTAACCTTGTCACGTTATACGGGACCAACAAAAGATACCCGCAACTAGAGCCATTTCCTCATCTTCTCCACCAATTACTTTTCGAGGGATCCTCTTTGATAGATTTAGCGGCTTATTTGACTCATCATTCCCTCATCCAAGACAAACCTATAAACATGGTTCTTCTGTAGCTTCTCCTTATTGAACTCAGTGATCAAGAGCTCGGTTTCAACCACGAGATTTAGAGCGGTTGGATGGATCTCAATCCTTGGAGTCATGGTAATTAGTTGTGCATATGGTACCTCGACCTATCTCATTAGCGACTGAAGGTCTATGCCTTCCACCTTTCGCGTTACGTATTCCGCAATGTGTAAAAAATGTGAGGCGCTAGTCGGACGGACAGGGCCTTCGAGGATTAATTGGGGATTAGTCGGGGATTGATCGGATTTGTAATTTTGTATTTTATTTGCTAATCAACAATTTGTTATATAAATTCAATTAAATTATATATTATAGTATCTAAAAAATAATAATAATATAAATTTTTTTAATATATAAAAACACGTATGTTTGTGATATATATCTTTAAAATTAGCAAACATTAACATTTCAACAACAATATAATTGAAACATCTCAAAAGTAAATTATAATAAAGAAAAAATCAAATTCATAATGAAAAATAGTTTTGTTCATTGTCGCGTAGGCGGTGCCTAGGCGGTCTAGGTAGTGTTGAGGCGGCCAAGGCGGAGTCCAGATGGCTAAAATCGCTTATGGACCACAAAAACGCCTAGAGGGACTAATAGGAGAAAATCAGGCAGATTCTTGATGTCGAGTGCCTAGACGGCCTTGGTTTTGAACAGTGGTATTCCGAGAGAAACGCATCTTGGAGAAATTCGCAAATTGAAGCATTCTTCTAGTTGATTAAGGCAAGATCATTTGTTGGGGGAGAGCGTGGAACCATTTGTGGACTATGGCGTCATTGCACTTTCAACCTTTCCATTACCTTGAGGCACTCCAGTCGACTCATAGCCGGATTGGCTCATCGGGAACTTAACATTTGGATGGAATTGAAACACTTGTGGACTGTGGCGTCATTGCACTTTCAACCTTTCCATTACCTTGAGGCACTTCTCCATATGGTCTCTAGTCGACTCATATCCGTCATAAGATTGGTTCATCGGGGACTTAACATTTGGATGGAATTGAAGCTGGATACACAGTATCATTCATTGGAGAGGCTCTAACCCTAATATTATTCCCTTTTGCTTTTTTGGTGCTTAGACGATGAACATGATAACATATATTGTTTCAATTGCTGCTCCTATCCCGTTTATCGTTGACAGTAAAAGATTGTTCTCTAAAAGAAATGGTAGACCATACCCGCATGCCATTAATCCAAGATGAAACCAATTCAGGCGAGGTCACGGAAAAGAAAGGTCATCTTCAAAGTGAGAAAAGAAGAAGAACATACCAGGCAGAGAGGAGACAGTTGAGCAAAGTTATGACATATAGGATACCTGAAACTGCTGAGTTGATTTACTTACTCCTTATGATTCTCTTGAATGTGATCCTGTCCATTTTTAATAAAACCAGAAAGAAATTGAAATGTGTACATCAGAACAGCAACTTTTACTAAAAATCAAGAAAAATCAACAAAAAGGAGAAGAAGATGAAGGAGCGTACCAAAAATACTAAACAAGAAGAGGGTGATCCATTGAAACAGAGGAGATAAAGGAGAGAGTTTCAGTGAGGGGAAGAGGTGAAAATGGGGAATGGGGTCTAAGGTAGTGTAGTGCACTTTCATATGGTCTCCAGTCGAATCATAGGATTGGCTCATCTCATAGGGGATGGAATTGAAACACGATACACAACACAACACCTCCTTTAATTTGGATGAAGAGAATAGTACTATTTATCCGCTAAAGGCACCCGTAATTATGGAAAGTTCTGATAATTCCATCGAATCCGGCTGTAACAAACATAAGCCCCCAAGCATCTAGTAGAGAAGCCTGCTGGTGCTGGTACTCTATGGGCGATGTTGCAGAGCTTCCTCTGTATAAGAAACAATTGCCAAGTCTCCTTGGGGATGCACATGCACTGTGTAAGGTACGACTATATAAGCCCCTGGTTTCTGTTCTGATACCAAACCAAGGTACTACTGCAGATATGGCTTCAAAAAAGAAATGCTCGCAAGATGTGACTGCTTTTGTGTGTTTAGATGATCCATCGTAATCCCACACATAAACACGAGAGTCTTCACCAACTGATACTATATGTCTCCCTGTTGAAGTTGTAACGACCCGGTCCGGAGTGGGTGACGCTGGGGTAGAAGGCCTGAGCAAGGAGCGGCCCTAAGGGATGGCGATGGGGACAGGAATGAACTAAATCCCACATCGGAAATGGAGAGGGAGTTATTGGGGCTTATTAGTCAGATGTGAATCCAATGCATGTAGACGCGTTTTAAAGCCGTGAGGCCCAAGGTGTTGGATTTGGGCCAGAGCGGACAATATCTACATGGTATTGGACCAGGGTGTTATAGAAGTAAATGAAGCTAACCTTTGACTCCCGGACTTAGCTAGACCTGTAATCAAAACTCCAACACAGTAAATTAATCAAACAACAATATAAAAAAATCATGGATATAGCTACATAATATGCATAAAGTGAAAATGTTCACCTCTACTCTAATAAGTTACATAATAAAATGCTACTTTTAACTAAATTGCAACAACAATAAGAGACATAATTTACCTTAAAATTTTTATACAACATCAAATCCATCAAATATACTAAGTCAAGAATCTTGGGAGGTGATCATAACTCTTCGAGGTCTGTCACTGTCACTGGAAAACTGCATCATGTAATGAAACAAATGTTAATGAATGATGAACAAAAGTAAGCTCATATTTTCTTCATTAATAAGAGTCTCAAGTTTCAACCTGTATGCCAGTGACTCCATTGCCTAAAGATTTTTTTCTACGAACACAAATCTCTGCTTCAAGCTCGATCTCATTTCCTAAAGAGGTCCAAGTCCAATTTTACATATTATTTTATGTTTCCAAAGAACATAAAATGAGAGTCTTTAACATAAATGGAATATATATATATATATATATATATATATATATATATATATATATATATATATATATATATACCTGATGCTTTGTAGAAGCGGCAAGTACCTAGAATAGAACCAACAACAAAGCCCTATTTTCATTCAAAAATACATTATAAGTTACTTGAAAAATCAAAACAGAAACAAGCATGTCAAAAGAAGCAGATCATACCTTCCTATCTGGCTCATAGCATATAGCAGTTGTTATATCTCTTGCATCAACCCAATCAAAAACTCTCTTCTCAGTCACTCCCCAAATTCGTACTTTTCCATCAATGGAGCCACTTATGAAATAGTTTTCATCAATTGGATTGAATTGAATGCATGTCATTGTTGCATTCACAAAAATAGGGATTCAAAATGGCATAAAAATCACTTACTTTGCAATAAGATCAAAGAATATTAGTGGTGAAAAGGAAAGTGGTTATCATATTTACCATAATCTTTATGGTGGAAAACATTTATGCAATGACTGTATCCAACTTGCCACAGATGGACAGTTTTGTCTTTAGAAGAAGAAAGAAGACACTGCAAGAGAATTGTTCCAATATAAGCTAAACATATCAAATTGCTATATAGACATATAGATATTGACAAGGTTTTTTGAAGGAACAACTCACATTGGAATTGGACCATGCTAAGTCCAAAATGTCACTGGCATGGCCATGAAATTCATGTATTGGTAACTCTTCAATCTTAAAAATCTTCTCAGGAATGATAACTGATGCATGCTTAATCTTTTTCTCCAAAACCTCTGCTTGCATTCTTTCAAATATCCTTCTAAAGGAAACGACTCATGAGAGGCATCTCCTGATGTAACATGCCATATCCGTACAACCCCGTCTTCACCACCAGTTGCCAAATACTTTCCATCCGGACTAAACTTCAGACTTGAGATAAAGCCTTTGTGACCTTAAGCTCTTGTCCCATATAAACTCCTGTAAATTCCTTACACCTCTTCTTCTTCTTCTTCAGTTTCACCTTCATTATGTTGACTTGATTGCTCCAAGATCAGAATTTGATACCTCATCAGACCTATGATGCTTCCTCTTACTTAGAAAAAACTTCTTCCACCAGCTCTTCATTTTGTTCTTTCCTTCGTTCAAATTTTTACATGGTTCTGCATCACATTCAAACTCGGGTGGCAGAGTTTTATCCATCTGATATTCAAGCCCTACATGATAGGGTTCAGAATTCTTTTCCCTGTCATAACAGTGCAAATTCCCCTCTTCACCATATGTAGCCGAAGAGTTTCATACAACCCTATGGCAGTCGGAAATCTTGTTCAATCCAATAATCTGATGATCACTCTTAGAGAGCAACTGATCCAAACACATAATTAATTAAGCAGGCACCAATATGAAAGCCATTAGATTTATGAGGAAATTATTAGAGAAGATATATAAGAAAACTTTATCAATTATTAGTGATTAGTGATGAATTTAATTTACTTTTTCTCTTTTAAATCATTACAGTAAGCAAACAGTCTGTTTTTGCAGTAACAGAGTTTATCAGGGGATTCCTTTTCATAAAGATTAAAAAAATTCTTGGGTACAAGCAATATCCAAGGAGAATGAAAATATAGCAAGACCCAAGGAAGAAAGAATGACCCATCTTAATGGGCTTATTGCACAGGCAGGTAGTAAGATTAAGTGCTTCTTGATATGAGGACTACGGTGAAATATGAAAAGGGCTTCTTGATATGAGGGCTACAGTGAAATATGAAAAGGTTTATAAAGAGACGTACAGTAAGAGAATGATTCTTGAAAAACAAGTATCCCTTTCAATATAACTATATAAAGCGCACGAAGTATTTATAGTATATGGCATGTAAACCATCTATCTAATGCCTTGCAAAAAGATCATGAATCAAAACGGCTTTGGTAAATATTAGAATGGTAAGATCAAGGCCAATATTATTGGAAATTTTTCTGGATTGCTACAATTTAGCGGAAGTAATAATTCTCAAAGCACAATCAATATATTGCTAAGAAAAATGATAGCTCAAAACTTAAAGGCAATTTTATTGAATTTATGAGGTGGAGGTGTACAAGAGGGTGTTCTCTAGAAACTTTCTAGAGTTACAATGAGATAAAACAAAAATAGTGTCACTCAGGTGTTTCCCGAAAAATACCCAAAATAATTATCTTACTATTTTTGTCTCCCACCAAGATAATTGGACTAGCCTCTTTCAATTAGAAAGCAAACACACAATACATGATGTATTATGTAATTTACCCCTATTTCTATGCTCTCAACTCTCCTACTCTCTAAAATTTGAGAACCATGGCTTTAATAAGCCAAAGGAGCATTGCTCCTAATTAATTGTGCCAGCAATAATTGGTGGCACAATTAATTGCCCAGTTGACCACCAAATTCGGTGGTCAACTTTCATCAATTATATTTTTTTTATTTATATATTATAAATTACAGAACCAATCACCTATCAATACAAATTATAAAAATAGTCCCTTATTAATTGAGACTTTACAACAATTTCTTTTTTATTTAATTGTTTTAAATTAATAGTTAATTTTCTCAACAATCTTCCCCTTAAGTATTAATTTAAAACTTTTTTTTTCAATATATATCTATGATGTACTTTTCCATCATCAACTTGTAAACGGAGCACTTCTCTCCGCAAACAATTTCTCGGAGCACTTCTCACCGAATCGATTTGTTGATGAACTTCTCATCAACCTTCAACTATTGGAGCACTTCTCTCCAAATTAAGCAAATTCTTCTTCGTCAACATGATTTGCCACGTTGACACTTTCTTTTCTCTTGTTCCTGCAATTCTGTTGCACGTGCCCAAACTTCTTACACTTGAAACATTTAGACTTCCCCTTGTGCCAGCAGTCCTTTTCATCTTACCATGCCTTTTGCAATGACCACACTGAGGAATTTCCTTTTTTTCTTTTGAACCTTGGACAAGGAAAATTCCCTCAACTGTTTGCTCATTTTCTCCATTTCTCATTGTTGTTCTTTATTCTTGAGCTTGCAAAGAATTAATTAATTCGGATAAGGATAATTGACTTATATCTCTTGAATCTTCAAGAGATGAAAGTTTTGCCTCAAACCTTTCAGGCAAGCTAACGAACAATTTTTCAACAACTCTGCTATCAGGCAAATCTTCTCCCATTAGCCGGATTTTGTTCACGACCGCCATCGAAACTGTCATAATACTCATGTATCGACTCATTTTCTTTCATTCTTAGAGTCTCAAAATCTCTTTTGAAATTCAAGACTTGCATCCTCTTTGTTCGTTCATTGCCTTCATAAAGTTCTTTCAACTTTTCCCAAGCTTCATTTCCTATTTCACAAGTCATAATTCTCGTGAAATTTGACTCTGAGACAGCACCATGAATGATAGATAAAGCTCTTGGAGCTTTCAATAATTCCTTTTCATTAGCCCTTATTTGATTTAGAGTTGGATTGTCTCCAAGATGTGTTACCTCCTTATATTCAACCCACTGGCACAAGCCCAACCCTTTTAAATGAGTTTTCATTTTGATAGCCCAAATTTGATAATTTTCACCATTGAAACTTGGAGGAGAAAAAACTGATGATGATTGGTTGGCTGCCATTCTGGGTTGCAACAATTTAGCGGAAGCAATAATTCTCAAAGCACAATCAATATATTGCAAAGAAAAATGATAGCTCAAAACTTGAAGGCAATTTTATTGAATTTATGAGGTGGAGGTGTACAAGAGGGTGTTCTCTAGAAACTTTCTAGAGTTACAATGAGATAAAACAAAAATAGTATCACTCGTGTGTTTCCCGAAAAATATCCAAAATAATTATCTTACTATTTTTGTCTCTCCCCAAGATAATTGGACTACACTCTTTCAATTAGAAAGCAAACATACAATACATGATGTATTATGTAATTTACCCCTATTTCTATGCTCTCAACTCCCTTGCTCTCTAAAATTTGAGAACCATGACTTATATAAGCCAAATGAGCATTGCTCCCAATTAATTGTGTCAGCAATAATTGCCCAGTTGACCACCAAATTCGGTGGTCAACTTTCATCAATTATATTTTTTTATTTATATATTATAAATTACAGAACCAATCCCCTATTAATACAAATTATAAAAATAGTCCCTTATTAATTGAGACTTCACAACAATTCCTTTTTTTATTTAATTATTTTAAATTAATAGTTAATTTTCTCAACAAATATGACTTCAACAGGCATATAGATTACATGCTAGGTCATTAAGAAGATACAGTTTGTAAATAATCAGTTATAACCCTGTTACAAAGACAACAAGCCAATTCTCCTTAATCACATCAAACATAGATAATTGAATCATAACAGCTACTAGTTCATAATCTATCCAGTGCTACATAAATGAGCATAATTACATAAAACTTAAATGATTTCATATATGAGTTTGTGTAGATGCCTCAGAAAGAGGAATCTTGGTGCATAAAAGTCGTAAGTAAAACAAAATAAATAAATTATATTTTTTCAGGAAAAAAAGAAGAAGCAAGCATCAACTGCATAAATGTGAATACTATTAGTATGCTCACTGACGTCATTTCTCTCATCATGTATAGAAGGTAAGAAATATGAGTTTACATGTATATATTCAACAACAATTAAGTCAGTAGAAGCATTTCATGAATCAGAATTTGATACCTCATCAGACCCATGATGCTTCCTCTTACTTAGAAAAAACTTCTTCCACCAGCTTTTCATTTTGTTCTTTCCTTCGTTAAAATTTTTACATGGTTCTACATCATATTCAAACTCAGGCGGAAGAGTTTTATCCATCTGATCTTCAAGCCCTACATGATAGGGTTCATAATTCTTTTCCCTGTCATAAGAGACCAAATTCCCCTCTTCACTATATGTAGCCGAAGACTTTGATACAATCCTGTGGCAGTCGGAAATCTTGTTCAATCCAATAATCTGATGATCACTCTTAGAGAGCAACTGAGCCAAACACATAATTAATTAAGCAGACACCAATATGAAAGCCACTAGATTTATGAGGAAATTATTAGAGAAGATATATAAGAAAACTTTATCAATTATTAGTGATTAGTGATGAATTTAATTTACTTTTTCTCTTTTAAATCATTACAGTAAGCAAACAGTCTGTTTTTGCAGTAACAGAGTTTATCAGGGGATTCCTTTTCATAAAGATTAAAAAAATTCTTGGGTACAAGCAATATCCAAGGTGAAGGAAAATATAGCAAGATCCAAGGAAGAAAGAATGACCCATCTTAATGGGCTTATTGCACAGGCATGTAGTAAGATTAAGTGCTTCTTGATATGAGGACTACGGTGAAATATGAAAAGGGCTTCTTGATATGAGGGCTACATTGAAATATGAAAAGATTTATAAAGAGACGTACAGTAAGAGAATGATTCTTGAAAAACAAGTATCCCTTTCAATATAACTATATAAAGCGCGCGAAGTATTTATAGTATATGGCATGTAAACCATCTATCTAATGCCTTGCAAAAAGATCATGAATCAAAACGGCTTTGGTAAATATTAGAATGGTAAAATCAAGGTCAATATTGTTGGGAATTTTTCTGGGTTGCTACAATTTAGCGGAAGCAATAATTCTCAATGCACAATCAATATATTGCTAAGAAAAATGATAGCTCAAAACTTAAATGCAATTTTATTGAATTTATGAGGTGGAGGTGTACAAGAGGGTGTTCTCTAGAAACTTTCTAAAGTTACAATGAGATAAAACAAAAATAGTGTCACTCACGTGTTTCCCAAAAAATATCCAAAATAATTATCTTACTATTTTTGTCTCTCTCCAAGATAATAGGACTACCCTCTTTCAATTAGAAAGCAAACACATAATACAGGATGTATTATGTAATTTATCCCTATTTTTATGCTCTCAACTCTCCTACTCTCTAAAATTTGAGAACCATGGCTTATATAAGCCAAAGGAGTATTGCTTCAAATTAATTGTGCCAGCAATAATTGGTGGCACAATTAATTGCCCAGTTGACCACCAAATTCGGTGCTCAACTTTCATCAATTATATTTTTTTAATTTATATATTACAAATTACAAAACCAATCCCCTATTAATACAAATTATAAAAATAGTCCCTTATTAATTGAGAATTTACAACAATTCCTTTTTTATTTAATTGTTTTAAATTAATAGTTAATTTTCTCAACAATCTTCCCCTTAAGTATTAATTTAAAACTTTTTTTTTCAATATATATCTATGATGTACTTTTCCATCATCAACTTGTAAACAGAGTACTTCTGTCCGCAAACAATTTCTCGGAGCACTTCTCACCGAATCGATTTGTTGATGAACTTCTCATCAACCTTCAACTATTGGAGCATTTCTCTCCAAATTAAGCAAATTCTTCTTCGTCAACATGATTTGCCACGTTGACACTTTCTTTTCTCTTGTTCCTGCAATTCTGTTGCACGTGCCCAAACTTCTTATACTTGAAACATTTAGGCTTCCCCTTGTGCCAGCGGTCCTTCTCATCATTACAATTCCTTTTGCATTGACCACACTAAGGAATTTCCTTTTTTTCTTTTGAACCTTGGACAAGGAAAATTCCCTCAACTGTTTGCTCATTTTCTCCATTTCTCATTGTTGTTCTTTATTCTTGAGCTTGCAAAGAATTAATTAATTCGGATAAGGATAATTGACTTATATCTCTTGAATCTTCAAGAGATGAAAGTTTTGCCTCAAACCTTTCAGGCAAGCTAACGAACAATTTTTCAACAACTCTGCTATCAGGCAAATCTTCTCCCATTAGCCGGATTTTGTTTACGACCGCTATCAACCTGTCATAATACTCATGTATCGACTCATTTTCTTTCATTCTTAGAGTCTCAAAATCTCTTTTGAAATTCAAGACTTGCATCCTCTTTGTTCGTTCATTGCCTTCATAAAGTTCTTTCAACTTTTCCCAAGCTTCATTTCCTGTTTCACAAGTCATAATTCTCATGAAAATTGACTCTGAGACAGCACCATGAATGATAGATAAAGCTCTTGGAGCTTTCAATAATTCCTCGTCATGAGCCTTTATTTGATTTAGAGCTGGATTGTCTCCAAGATGTGTTACCTCCTTCTTAGATTCAATCCACTGCCACAAGCCCAACCCTTTTAAATGAGTTTTCATTTTGATAGCCCATATTTGATAATTTTCACCATTGAAACTTGGAGAAAAAACTGATGATGATTGGTTGGCTGCCATTCTCAAAAACTCACTGATCCCTTAAGATCGTTAAAGCTCTGATACCAGTTGTTGGGAATTTTTCTGGGTTGCGACAATTTAGCAGAAGCAATAATTCTCAAAGCACAGTCAATATATTGCTAGGAAAAATGATAGCTCAAAACGTGAAGGCAATTTTATTGAATGTATGAGGTGGAGGTGTACAAGAGGGTGTTCTCTAGAAACTTTCTAGAGTTACAATGAGATAAAACAAAAATAGTATCATTCGGGTGTTTCCCGAAAAATATCCAAAATAATTATCTTACTATTTTTGTCTCTCCCCAAGATAATTGGACTACCCTCTTTCAATTACAAAGCAAACACACAATACAGGATGTATTATGTAATTTACCCCTATTTCTATGCTCTCAACTCCCCTACTCTCTAAAATTTGAGAACCATGGCTTATATAAGCCAAAGGAGCATTGCTCCTAATTAATTGTGCCAGCAATAATTGGTGGCACAATTAATTGCCCAGTTGACCACCAAATTCGGTGATCAACTTTCATCAATTATATTTTTTTTATTTATATATTACAAATTACAGAACCAATCCCCTATTAATACAAATTATAAAATAGTCCCTTGTTAATTGAGACTTCACAACAATTCTTTTTTTATTTAATTGTTTTAAATTAATAGTTAATTTTTTCAACAAATATGACTTCAACAGGAATATAGATTACATGCTAGGTCATTAAGAAGATACAGTATGTAAATAATCAGTTATAACCATGTTACAAAGACAACAAGCCAATTCTCCTTAATCACCTCAAACATAGATGATTGAGTCATAACAGCTACTAGTTCATAATCTATCCAGTGCTACATAAATGAGTATAATTACATAAAACTTAAATGATTTCATATATGAGTTTGTGTAGATGCCTCAGAAAGAGGAATCTTGGTGCATAAAAGTTGTAAGTAAAACAAAACAAATAAATTATATTTTTTCAGGAAAAAAAGAAGAAGCAAGCATCAACTGCATAAATGTGAATACTATTAGTATGCTCACTGACGTCATTTCTCTCATCATGTATAGAAGGTAAGAAATATGTGTTTACATGTATATATTCGACAACAATCAAGTCAGTTGAAGCATTTAATGAATCAGAATTTGATACCTCGTCAGACCCATGATGCTTCCTCTTACTTAGAAAAAACTTCTTCCACCAGCTCTTCATTTTGTTCTTTCCTTCGTTAAAATTTTTACATGGTTCTGCATCACATTCAAACTCAGACGGTAGAGTTTTATCCATCTAATCTTCAAGCTTTACATGATAGGGTTCATAATTCTTTTCCCTATCATAAGCGACCAAATTCCCCTCTTCACCATATGTAGCCGAAGAGTTTGATACAACCCTGTGGCAGTTGGAAATCTTGTCCAATCCAATAATGTGATGATCACTCTTAGAGAGCAACTGAGCCGAACCCTTTCCGGATAGAAAACTTTCTCTTCTCTCCTTCACACTTTGAGGCTCACTCAATCAAATTTCAAACCTTGCATTATCAAACACCAATTCATCTTCAGACTCAAAGCTTTGAACACAATCAAAAAACAATTCACCTTCAAACATGTAAGAACTCGACATGTCTGAATGTGGAGATGAAATTTGAAATTTTGTAAGCTTCGACAACAAATAGAAATAGAGAATAAAGAATGTGTAAAGTGAAAATATAGACTACTTCACTATCTTATAAATAAAATTCAGCGAATTTTTAGCCCATATTACATTATTAATTATCCTAATTTTTAGGCATTTCTGTTAATACTTAACTAATAAGGAAAATAAAAACATTTCCTTATCTAATTTAATTTATAGGGATTTTCCAAATCTTTATAAGGATCCGTTTGTTTTACCTACGGTTTGCTGTTGGAAAAAACTGCTTTTCCAAAAAGCACCGCTTTTATTCATACTTTAACGTATCTAAACTAAGTGGTTTTCATGTAATTTTTTACGGATAAGGTGCAAAAAATACCTAACGCTTACCGGCACGAGCAATTTTACCCCTAATATTGGTAGTTAATACCAATTTTACCTCTAACGTTGGCAAGTTGGATCAATTTCAGACATTATTATAAAACACTGATATTTTGTTCCTTATTCTGCACCAATTGCATGTTAGTTGATTCTTAAAAAAAATTCTTATTTTTTGTGATTTACTAATAGAAGTTGAGATTAATATTTTTAAATTCGGTAAAATATTTGCATTTTTTTCCAACTTATACAAAATACATTATATTTTTTTTAAATTTTTTAAAATCTTTTCATGTTTAATCATATGTCCATGACTGTGATATGTTATTAATGAGCATTGTTCAAAAATAAGGCCGACTGGATCGCTTAGCCGCTCGAAATCGAGAATCCTCCTCTCCCCCGATTTTCTTTGATTAGTCCCCCTGTACATTTTTTTTAGTTGCTAGACGATTTATAGCTGCTTGGGCTTCGCCTAGGCCGCCTCGACGCCGTTAACGACGATGGATAAAAATATATTTTTATTGTGAATTTATTTTTTGCTTATTGTTTCAATGATATTGTTGTTGAAATTTTGATGTTTGTATTTTTAAAGATATATGTAACAAATATATGTGTTTTTCTACATTAAATAATTCTATATTATCATTTTTAGATATTATAATACATATTTTAATTGAATTTATATAAAAATTATTAATTAACAAATAAAAAATAGAAAAATATAAATCTGATTAATTTCCGATTAATCCCCGATTAATATTTTAGAGTTCTATCCGCTTGACTAGCGCCTATCGTTTTTTACAACATTGCTAATGAATGATAAAATGACTCACATATAAAATGTAGATGATTTTTAACCCGTAAAACATGATTAATTATCCTAATTTATAAGAATTTCTAGTAAATGCTAACTAATAAGGAAATAATTACCTAATTTAAAAGACTACTTAACTATCTTATAAATAAAATTCAGCTAATTTTTAGGCCATATTACATTATTAGGTATCCTAATTTTCAGGCATTTCTATTAATGCTTAACTAATAAGGAAAATAAAAACATTACCTAATAACATTATCTAATTTAATTTATAGGATTTCCCAAATCTTTATAAGGGTTCGTTTATTTTACCTAGGGTTTGCTGTTGGAAAACACTGCTTTTCCAAAAAGCACCGTATTTATTCACACTTTAATGTATCTAAAGTAAGTGGGTTTCATGTAATTTTTTACGGATAAGGTAAAAAAAATACCCCCTAACGTTTACCGGCATGAGCAATTTTACCCTTAATGTCTATAATGGTTCAAATTTACCGCTAATATTGGCAGCAAATACCAATTTTACCCCTAACAATGGCAAGTTAGGTTGATTTCAGACATTATTATAAAACACTGATATTTTATTCTTTATTCTGCACCACGAATTGCACGTTAGTGTATTTTTAAAAAAATATATATTTTTGTGATTTAGTAATAAAATTAGAGATTAACATTGTAAATTCGACGAAATATTTGTATTTTTTTTCCAAGTCATACAAAATACAATATATTTTTTAAATTTTTTTAAAACTTTTCACGTTTGATCATATATCTGTGATATGTTACTAATGAGCATTTTTCAAAAATAAGTACGACTGGATCGCTTAGGCGCTCGAAATCGAGAATCCTCCTCCTCCTCCCTCTCCCGATTTTCTCCGATTAGTCCCCTTGGAAATTTTTTAGTTACTAGACAATTTTTAGCCGTTTAGACTTCGCCTAGGCCGCCTCGACGACGCTAAACGACAATGGATAAAAATATATTTTTATTGTGAGTTTATTTTTTGCTTTATTGTTTCAATAATATTGTTGTTGAAATTTTGATGTTTGCATTTTTAAAGATATATGTTACAAATATATGTGTTTTTCTATATTAAATAATTCTATATTATCGTTTTTAGATAGTATAATACATAGTTTAATTGAATTTATATAACAATTTGTTAATTAACAAATATAAAATAGAAAAATACAAATCCGTTTAATCCCCGATTAATCATTTAGACCCCTACCCGCTTGATTAGCGTCTAGCGTTTTTTACAACATTGCTAATAAGTGATAAAGTGACTCACATCTGAAATATAGATGATAATATTCATGACCGAGAAGAAAAATTGATGAATTATTTCTCAAATTGACCAAACTTTTCAACGTTAGGGCTAATATTCCTCTTGACTGCTAATATTAAAGGTAATAGTGCTCCTAACTATAAATGTTATGAGTATTTTGGAGTTCTTCCTTTATAATTTCAATCTTTAGCAAAAAAAAAAAAGAATAATTAATAAATATTGTTTAGATTAAAAAAATATTGTTTGAATTTGATGATGTAACATATTTATATAATAAGGATAAGGTGTAAGAATACTAGTTATGAGCAATTTTGTCTCTAACGTTTAAAATGGTGCAATTCAATATCTAATATTTATAGTCAAGAGCAATTTTACCCTAACATTGACAAATTAGGTCGATTTTAGACATCATTAAACAACATAGATATTTTTATTTCCACATTATGCATCAGTTGGTTCTAAAAAAAAATATTTTTTTTAAATTTCATAATAGAATTGGATCCATATATTTTCATTGTCTAACTCATACAAAAGATATTATAATTTTTTTCATGTATATACGTATGTTTGTGATTTTTTACTGATGAGCGATAAAATGATGCAAATGTGCAATGGAGATGACAAAATTCATGATAGAGAAGACAACTTGATGAAATATTTCTCAAATTTACCAAATTTGTGAGTGTTGAGGTAAATTTGCTCATAGTTATCAACGTTAGGGGTATTTTTGAACTTTATCCCTATATAATAACATAGCGTGGATTAAAATACATTTTTCCAAATATAAAAGTTTTTAACTGTACATTAAAATTTATCATTAGAAGTATTTTTGAACTTTACCCCTATATAATAACATAGTGTGGGGTAAAATAAATTTTGTCATGATATAAAATATTTTAACTTTACATTAAAGTATAAATCAAAGAAAATACATTAAACAAAAACAATAGGATAATGTTTAAATTTATTTCAATCGTTTGTGGAAAAGTGCAGATTTATCCCCTAATACACGAAATAATAAAATTTTACTCTTAACAATTTTCAAGCAATTATCAGTTTTACTCATATCTAATGCAAAATTTGAATGGATTAGTATGACCGTTATTTGATTGCCCATTAGATCTTCCAAACAAATTTTAAGCAGTTTCGTATATTTTTCAAATTGTTTATAACCTATTAATAACATAGTAAATCTTATAGGCAATTTTTTTTATGATTAACTTATATATGACATACGTAGTTGTTTGCATTTTGACAGGTTATTTATAACTGTGTTAGTAGTATAGAAAACACATAATTGATATTTGAAAGGTCTGATGGCCAGTTAATAACACATCAAATAATAGTAACCAATATGTTCAAATATTGTAAAAAAGGCTATGACACTAGTCGGACGGACAGAACCTTCAAAAATTAAATTAAATGGAGATTAGTCGATGATTAATCTAATTTGTATTTCTGTATTTAATTTGTTAATAAAAAATTATATAAATATAATTAAAATATGTATTATAGTTTAAAAATATATATATATTAAATTATATAAAAATAATAATATAAAATGATTATATATATATTTTATATATATATATATATATATATATATATATATATATCCTTACAATATTTCAGTAATAATAATATCATTGAAATAATTATTACTGAAATAATTCAAACAAGTAAAAGATAATATTCATAAGTATTATAATTCACCATAAACTATGAAACAATAGACTCTGTTCTTTGTTACTTAATTTCAATATCAGTAATTCTAGTTCAGTTCAGTTCAGTAATCAGTCCAGTTCAGTAATTTATCATTACTTATTATATTTATTTATTATTATTATTATTATTAGAACCATTATTATTTTTATAAGCTTTTTATTTTAATTATTTCTATTTTAAAGGATTATATTATTATTTCAGTTTCAGTAGAATTTAGTTCAGTTCAGTTTAGTTTAGTAGCATTCAGTTCAGTTTAGTTCAGATTACTTAATTTCAGTCAAAAAGAACAGAGTCTTAAAGTCTTAAATCATATCCTGCAAATAAGTAAAGAATGCCGTTAAATAAAAATATCTGATAATAATAAACACAGTTCACTAATTACTATGCAAAATTGTTCAAAACTGAATTACATTAAAGAAAAAAACGTTGTTTTTCAATCACTACTGTCTAGGCAATCATTTTCTTCAACACTGATATATTCAAATTTGTTGTTAGATAATGATAAATGATCTTGCTTGAAAACGTTATAGATAAAATTTTACCATTTCGTGTATTTTGAGTAAATTTAGAGTCCATTTGATTTATCTGTTGTTTGTTGTTGTAAAAAAACAAAAATATATATATATATATATATATATAGGGGAGGGATCAAGTGAGAACCCTCCCTTAGGTGAGAACACTTCTTAGGTGAGAACCACTCAAAACTACGTAGTTTTGAGTGTAAAAATTAATTAAAAAAAGCTAATATTGCTGCTAGAGTTCGAACCCTGACCTCCTCACTTACACTCCACACTGCTTACCACTGAGCCATTTGTTTCTCTTGTGTATTCTATCGCGCGCTGATTAATATACCAATACCCTTGTAGCTTCTATTGTTTAATATTTGATGCATGCACTTATTAATATTGATTAAATTCATATAATAATTATTAATAGAAAAAAACAAATGTGCATAATAATTAATTATTAATAGAAAAAAAACCAAGAATATGCTCTAATTTCTTATTTATTTATTTTCTCTATATTTTTGTAATTTATGTTTTAAATTGTTAAGGACGATGTTCTAAATATTGTTACATATGTTCTAAACTTTATAATTTGTGTTCTAAAAATTAAGATAATGTTTTAAAAAAATAGTAAATATATGGGCCATTTTTTTTGTTCAAAAAAAAAAACTCACATTCTAAATAACATAACGTATTTTCTAAAAAACATAACATATGTTCTAAAGTTTATAGTTTGTGTTCCAAAAATAAGTATAATTTTCTAAAAAAAGCAGTAGATATCTGGATCGTTTTTTCACTTGTTCTATAATATAATTTATAACTCATGTTCGAAAAAACATAACATGTGTTCTAAAAAACATAACGTATATTCTAAAAAATATGTCGTACGTTCTAACTTCATAGTTCGTGTTTTAAAAGTTAAAATATATGTTATAACGTATGTTTTAAAAAATATATAGTTTGTGTTCTAAAAATTAAGTATAATGTTCTAAAAAATCAGTAGATATCTGGATCGTTTTTTCATTTGTTCTATAATATAATTTATAACTCATGTTCGAAAAAACATAACACATGTTCTAAAAAACATAACGTATGTTCTAAAAAATATGTCGTACGTTCTAAACTTCATAGTTCGTGTTTTAAAAGTTAAAATATATGTTCTAACGTATGTTTTAAAAAATATATTTTCTTATATAACATAAATTACAAAAATATAAAGGAATTAAATAAATAAGAAATTGGAGCATGTTTTTGGATTTTTTTCTATTAATAATTCATTATTATGGATATTTTCTTTCTATTAATAATTCATTATTATGCAAATTTCTTTTTTTTCTATTAATAATTTATTATTCTGCAAATTTAATCAATATTAATAAGTGGATGCATCAAATGTTAAACAATATAAGCTACAAAGGCATTGGTATATTAAGCAGTGCACAACATAATATACAAGAAAAGCAAATGGCTTAGTGGTAAGGAGTGTGGAGTGTAAGTAAGGAGGTCAGGGTTCGAACCCCAACAGCAATATTAGCATTTTTTAATTAATTTTTACACTCAAAACTACGTAGTTTTGAGTGGTTCTCACCTAAGGAGTGTTCTCACCTAAGGGTTCTCACAAGAGCCCTCTCCTATATATATATATATATATATATATATATATATATATATATAGAGGAGAACAGATGTGACATATCTCTTATGCTGTGACAAGCTTTATTGTGTGACAATAACCAATTTTGTAATTAACCAAAAGGAGGTGGCAAATTTGTAAATAAAAGAAAAGAGAAAATTATATTAGCGTTTTTTAATTAATTTTTACACTCAAAACTACGTAGTTTTGAGTGGTTCTCACCTAAGGGTTCTCACAAGAGCCCTCTCCTATATATATATATATATATATATATATAGAGGAGAGAACAGATGTGACATATCTCTTATGCTGTGACAAGCCTTATTGTGTGACAATAACCAATTTTGTAATTAACCAAAAGGAGGTGGCAAATTTGTAAATAAAAGAAAAGAGAAAATTGTTTTATTTTTTTTCTTTAAAATGCATTTTCCCGACTTTTTCAACATCGTTTTTCAAAAATATTTATACCGTTGGACTCATCTTAATTAAACGGTCATTTTAAGATCTATGAAGCTCAAGTAAAAAAAATTCTGGTGAACGGAATTCGGGTGGGCGTTTTCCGGAAAGCAAAAATGTATCCAGAAAATTCTCAAAAAATTCCAGAAAATGTAAAACATTATTCTAAGAAACTTTAATTCTTCGATTGAAGCGAGATTTCTTACGGTTTAGTCTCAATAAAAAAATTTTCTTAATTTTATCCATTTTACATGCTTCAACAATTTGTTGGGTAAAAACTGTAAGGAATCTCGCTTTGAGCCAAGAATTAAAGTTTCTTAAAATAATGTTTTACATGTTTTGGAATTTTTTGATAATTTTCTGCATACGTTTTTTTTCATACTTACGTTGTTCCAAATCAATGTACCATTTGTTCCAACATAATACTTGTATTGTTCCAATAGAAAATTGTTTTATTTCATTTCTTTAAAATACATTTTTCTGATATTTCTAACCTCGTTTTTTGAAAAATTTTATACTATTAGACTCGTCTAAATTAGACAGTCATTTTAAGATCCCTGAAGCTCGTAAAAAATATTCCGGTGAACGGAATCCGAGTGGGCGTTTTCTGGCAAGAAAAAAAGTGCCCAGAAAATTCTAAAAAAAATCCAAAAAATGTAGAACATTATTCTAAGAAACTTTAATTCTTGGGTCGAAGCGGGATTTCTTACGGTTTAGTCCCAATAAAACTTGTTCCTTAATTTTATCCATTTTACATGCTTCAACAATTTATTGGGTCAAAACTGTAAGGAATTTTACTTTGAGCCAAGAATTAAAGTTTCTTAAAATGATGTTTTACATGTTTTTGAATTTTTTGATAATTTTCTGGGCATGTTTTTTTGTCCTACTTACATTTTTCCAAATCAGTGTACCATTTGTTCCAAATCAGTGTACCATTTGTTCCAACATAATACTTGTATTGTTCCAACAGAAAAATGTTTTATTTTTTTTCTTTAAAATACATTTTCTTGACATTTCTAACCTTGTTTTTCGAAAAAATTTATACTATTAGACTCGTCTAAATTATACGGTCATTTTAAGATCCCTGCAGCTCAAGTAAAAAAAATTCCGGTGAACGGAATCCGGGTGGGCGTTTTCTGGCGAGAAACAAAGTGTCCAGAAAATTCCCAAAAAATTTCAAAAAATATAAAAGATTATTCTAAGAAACTTTAATTCTTAGGTCGAAGCAGGATTTCTTACGGTATAGTCCCAACAAATTGTTGAAGCATGTAAAATGGATAAAATTAAGGAAAAAGTTTTATTGGGACTAAAACGTAAGAAATCCTATTTCGACCCAAGAATTAAAGTTTCTTAGAATAATGTTTTACATTTTCTGGAATTTTTTGAGAATTTTCTGGACACTTTTTTTCTCGCCGAAAAACGCCCACCCGGATTCCGTTCACCGGAAATTTTTTTACTTGAGCTTCAAGGATCTTAAAATGACCGTCTAATTTAGACGAGTCTAATAGTATAGAAATTTTCGAAAAACAATGTTAGAGATGTCGGGAAAATGTATTTTAAAGAAAAGAAATAAAACAATTTTCTCTATCCTCTCTTTCATTTTATTTACCAATTTGCCACCTTGCCCTTTTTAATTATCATCAAAACTACGTAGTTTTGTTATGTCACACAATAAGCTCATTGTCACAACTTAAGCTCTTTTCACGCTGGATCTCACCCCTATATATATATATATATATATATATATATATATATATATATATATATATATATATATAAAGGACGATGTCACGAACCCTAGCCGCCGTCTCCGATCGCCGCTAGACCGCCACCACGATTCACCGCACCATGTCGACTCCGGCGTCCCAATCTCTGGAGGATCACGTAGACATTAGAGTTCTCTTCAATCCAAAGCTCCGCTACGGAAATGAGCCCGCGGCACCGGCAATGAAACAGTCTTTCTCGTCGGTCTTGAAAAAATCACTGCGAGAACAACCGGCATCGTCGGCGACGGTATCTGAATTGGGCGGCATTAAATCAGTAAAAATATCCCAGACGGCTTATAATCGCAGATTAGAGCTATGTGAGAATTCATTGATTGGCAGACTGATATTATCGAAGGGAGATTCCCCCAGGCAAGTCGGAGAGCTGCGTCAACTATTGAACAATATTTGGGGACTCTCAGAATCCTGGAGATTGATTTCAATAGGAAGGGGATTTTACCATATCCTATTGAAAACCAGGGAGGAGAAGATGAAAGCAATCAGCAAAGGGGTGTTAAACCTAAAGCCCGGAACCTTCCGTTTACAACCTTGGAAGGCAGACTTTGATCCGTACGCAGAGAAAACAACTCAGGCACAGGTATGGATTCGTTTATATGCATTGCCATGGGAATATTGGGACCCACAAATACTTGCTGATATTCCTAGGGGATTGGGAGGTTTAATCAGACTAGATAAAGTGACTATAGAGGGAGATTTTGGTCACTATGCTAGAATGTTGGTAGATATCGACCTAGCAGCAGAATTGCCTACAACGTTGGGAATTGAAAGAGAAGGTAAGCACTTCTGGATTGAAGTAGTGTATGAGAGGCTACCCAGTTTCTGTAAAGTCTGCACAAACATCGGGCATATGGCATACGAGTGTAGACAGAACTTAAAGCCTGATTCTTCGAAGCAGAAAAAATAGGGTCAGGACAGGTCTGGCCCGAATTCATCACATGAGAATATACGGCCTCCGGTTAGGAATGCAACGAAAACTCTAATTCCAGTTGCCGTTGTGAATGCAAGCATCATCCAAGCACTTGAGAAACCTACAGAGAAGGCCAGTGAACAGAATGAAAACACCATCCAAGCACTTGAGAAGAGGGCCAGTGAACAGAATGAAAATATCATCCAATCACTTGAGCAATCAGCAGAGAAGGTCAATGAACAGGTTAAGGAGATCTGGACCAATAGCCCGGAGCCTGAGTCTAAGGAGGAAAACATTGAAAGGCCTTCTTTTTCGGGAAATTCGAACTTACAAGTCCCCGCAGACACCTCAGGTATTAGTGCCACCACTCCAACCAGCTGGGCTGATGAAGTGGACTCGGAAAATCATGACTAGGAGACAGTTCGATCGAAGAAAACGGAAACACAGAAAAAGAATCAATCAGCTCGAGCTAAAAGAGCCATCAAACCTCCGGTAAGATTTAAATTACTGTCATTTTCTAGAACTGCAGGGGGATACTGAATACTGGTACCCATAACTACTTAATGAAGTTATGTACTACTCATAAACCTTTATTCTTATGCATTGCTGAACCAATGACTGATATTTCCTCTATTAATCTGCAGTTTTGGCTCAGACTCGGAATGTCTTTTGTTGCGTCTAATAGCCAGGATAGGAAAACACTGTGGTTATTCAAATCAACGTCAGTTGACTCTTTGTTGGATGTAATGGTCTGTCATGAGCAGTTCATTTTAATCAATTCCAGGTTTCAAAGCAAGATGACTTATGTTTGCTTTGTGTATGGTAGTGTTTGGTATAATCAACGCAAACAGATGTTTGATGAGATTAACAACTTGCAAAGGGCTACCCCGGGAGCTTGGTTACTAATCGGGGACTTTAACGCCATTACTGGGGCGTATGAAAAATCTTGAACTCCACCGGCGCGCAGGCCCTGTAGAGAGTTTCGCGAATTTCTGGACATAGGTGAATGGAGGGATGTGCAGGCCTCAGGATCTTTCTTCACATGGACAAACGGGAGGCAGGCTCAGGCAAGAGTTAATTGCAGGTTGGATCGAGCAATGGTATCTGGGGCATTTGAGAATTGTTGGTCCTTCAACTGCACAATTCTGACCAGGCATCATTCGGATCACAATCCGGTATTATTCCATTTTTATCAACCACCCGCAAAAGTGGTAAGATTCCGATTCCAAGCAATGTGGACCTCACACTCCAATCTAAGACAAGTAGTTCAGAATTTCTGGATGGATCAGCACCCTGACATCGGTCCAATGCATTTGCTCGGTTTGAAATTGAGAGGCTTGCGAGGTGTGTTGCGGGTTTGGAACCGGGAGGTATTCGGCCACTTAGACAGGAATATTGAGAGTAGCGAAGCTGCACTTTCTGAGATTCAGCAGCAATTGGCAGTTTCAGGGTTTAGTGTCGAGCTTCATGATCATGAAATTAAGGCACATGAGAAGTTGGAGGCCCATTTACTGCAGAAAGAAACATAACTTCGGGAGAAAAGCCGAGTTAATTGGCTTGCGCTTGGGGAACGAAATAGCACGTATTTTCACCGTATGGCCACTCATCGGCAGGCCATAACCGGTATCCATGCACTGGAGATTAATGATGAAATGGTAACGGAGAACAGTGTAATTTCAAAAGAAATAGTGGCTTACTACTCAAACTTATTTAGAAACCCGAGAACTGACCCCGTGGATTTGAAAGCAGTGCATGAGGTGATCCCGCCGTCTGTGACTGCTGAGATGAATAAGGAGCTGATTCGCGCCCTGTCGGATGCAGAAATTAAAGATGCAGTAATGAGCATGAACCCCTCGAGCTCGCCTTGTCCGGATGGCTTCACAGGTATTTTTTTCCAAGCTTATTGGGAAATTGTAGGTAGAGATGTCTGCAAAGCAGTGCTTTGGTTCTTTCAGACAGGTATTGTTACGACAGGTTTGAACTCCAGTATTATGGCTCTAATCCCGAAGGTGGAGGGGGCAAGAAAAATTGAGCAATACCGGCCTATAGTGATGAGCAACTTCGCTTTTAAGATAATTTCCAAAATCTTAGCGGACAGGCTAGCTTTGGTTGCCAGGGAGATTGTTTCGCCTAATCAGTTTGGATTCATTAGTGGCCGTAGCATTCACCAGTGCATCGCCGTGGCTTCTGAAGGGGTGAATTTTCTACAGAAGAAGTGTTTTGGTGGAAACCTGAGTTTGAAAATTGACATCACAAAAGCGTTTGACACGCTTGACTGGAACTTTCTCCTAGAAGTCCTGGATGCCTTTGGATTCTCATTGCAGTTCAGGGATTGGATACTAAATATCCTATCCTCCGCTCGAATATCTATCTTAACACCTGACGGTTTGAATGGATATTTTGGGTGCTCTCGTGGAGTTCGGCAAGGTGACATGTTATCTCCTCTTCTTTTTCTCCTTAGCAGAGGAGTTTCTGAGCCGAAGGCTCACCCAATTAAGTGAAGCTGGCAAGCTAGTCCCAGTGTCTTACACCTCTACAGTAAGCTTACCCACACATCTCCTCTACGCAGATGATATCCTCTTATTCTGCAAGGCAACAGTCAGCAATGTTAAAGTCATTGCAGAAACTTTTGAACAGTATGGTTAGCTTTCTGGTCAGCGAGTTAGCTGGAATAAGTCTGAGATCTTTGTGGGGAAACATATTACAGGCCGATGAAGTGGTAGGCTTGCGGACTTAATCGGGATCTGTGTGGGACAGCACCCGTTTTCATACCTAGGTATGCCGCTTTTCTCCGGGGCCCCTAGAACGGCGCACTTGAAGCAATTGTCAGACAAAATCGCTAATTCCTTCTCTCAATGGCAAGGGAGCGCGCTTTCCATGGCAGGGAGAATCACCCTCGTTAAATCGGTAATCAACGGCGCTCTTGTTCACTCTTGTATTATCTATAAGTGGCCCAAGTTACTGCTGAAAACGCTGACAAGGCAGATAAAAAACTTCGTCTGCTCGGGATCCATCACAAATCGGAAAATGGTAACGCCGGCATGGGATCTTTGCACGAAACCAATACACGACGGTGGGCTAGGGCTGAAAAAACTTGAAGTATTAAACATGGCGCTCTCGGGGAAATTTGCTTGGGGTATCTTATCTGGCTCGTCTCTCTGCTTTTCTCTGTTGAGAAATAGATTCATCAGTGCTTCGGGCTTGCCCAGACAGATTTCGCTCTCCTCAATTTGGAGTTCTAGCAAGGAGGCTTACAAGCTACTAAGGGCTAACTGTCAATGGATGTTGGGTAACTGCTCTTCGAGAAACTTTTGGAATGACGAGTGGCTGGTTCCGAATGTGGCTGAACAGTTGGGGATTACAGCTAAGGAGAGATTGAAGTTAGTGGATGAAGTTTGATCTTTCAGACAGCGGGATGCATAGTTCAATCTTCCACCGCTGCCCTGGATATCAAAAACGCGATTGTTGCCACCCGTGTAACCGAGGAGGAGGACAGGTGCATTTGGAAACCGGCCACGGACGGATGCTTCAGGGTCTCGCTGTTCTATCGGTGGCTTCTTCAGCCTCCAAACGCACACACCTGCTGACTCCTGTGGAAGCCGCACATCCCTCCCTCTCACCCACTTATGGCTTGGAGGGCATACAATTACTGGCTTCCTACGCAGATGGCCATGCAGGAAAGGGGCGTCATTCTGGCATCACAGTGTGGTTTATGCAGACTGCAGGTAGAAACAACAGATCACCTATTGGTTAATTGCCCATTTGTTGCATCGCTTTGGCAAGCAGTTTCAAGCCTTTTTGGTAGGCGCCTCCCACAAACCGGTACGTTAAAGGACCTATTGGATTACGCTCTAACCCTACCGTTCAGTCCACAGATTGCAGCGCTTTGGCTTAGTGTGATAATTCATGTCGTTTGGCTCACCTGGAGGGTCCGGAACGCAGGCATCTTTGAGGATCAGCAGCCAAACGTCCAAATAACGCTTCGACTGTTGTGGCAATATATCAGAAATTCAGACAGGTTGAATAAGGGAGTTGTCTGGAACTCATGGGTGGAACGAAATCTTCTTAAAAACCTGCTGATTAAGCCGCGACTACAGAGCACACCTCGCATCATTCCGGTAATCTGGAAACGTCCACCGCGGGGCTGGCTGAAAATAAACACGGATGCATCCGTTATGTTGGGGGCAACGGGATGCGGTGGCATCTGCAGAGATCACAGAGGGTGGTTCTTAGGTGCATTTGCAATGCCGGACTCCTCTCCACACGCGCACATTGCCGAGCTCAGGGCGGTGATAGTGGCAATAAATTGGGCTTTTGACAGAGGTTGGCACACAATCTGGCTCGAAACGGACTCCACATTCACGGTCAATGTGGTTCGTACTCGCACTGACAAGGTGCCATGGATTTTGCTCATGGATTGGAAAGCTTGCCTCTCCCGTTTGCTCTAGATGCATGTGGTAATTTCACACGTTTACCGAGAAGGAAACAAGGCGGCAGACGCACTAGCCGCGATGGGGCGTCAAAGCACGAGTTGCCAATGGTGGGACTTGGCACCGGATTTTTGTAAACCTTTCTTGTTCGAAAACTTATGTGACCGGGCTGTTTATCGGTTCACTTAACTCTGGATACTTGGTTTTTTCTTTCCTTTTTAATAATATTGGGTTTCGGGTTGCGGTTCTCAGGGGGTGCCAGCTGTAGACACCGAGTCGGAGGACCTGTGACGAAAACCCATAACAAGACGGTTGAAGCGGTCGGTTCCGATAATTTAAAGCAAAAATAATAATAAGAATCACGAGAGGGTCTGTAGGGGTTGCGATCGTCGAGTGGATGGCTCGCGGGTGCTCAGCGGCGCTGGGCGAGCGCCTAGCGGCAACCGGCGTGCGCCCGACGGCAGTTGGACGCGCGTCCGGCAGCGCGGGGCGCACGCCTAGCGGCAGCAGGGCGCGCACGCCCAACCTACGTTGCGCGTGCGCCCAACATCCGTCGGGCGAACGCCCAACCAACGTTGGGCGAACGCCCAACCAACGTTGGGCGAACGCCCAACGTCTGTTGGGCGCATGCCCAACGTTGGTTGGGCGCGCGCCCAACAGAGGTTGGGCGTACGCCCAACTAATGTTGGGCGTTCGCCCAACGCTGGTTGGGCGTTCGCCCAACACTAGTTGGGCGTCCGCCCAACCATTTTGGGCGTAGCCCGATGCCCTTCGGGCTACGCCCAAAATTTTTTGGGATCCGTGCCTATAAAAGGCACGGATCCCCATGCATTGAAAGATGAGGATTTTTTGGAACTTCTCACTCTAAAACATTTTTTAGGGAGAGAAAGTCATTTTTTTGGGAAAAAACATTTTTTTTCCTAAAAAATCCAAATTTTCCAAAGTTAAATATTTTACCAAAAACACAAAAAACACCGGAAAATCACGATTCGTGGAATCAACCGACTTCAACTGTCAATACCGATCTTGAGGTATTATCCCGAGGACTAGACTCGTTTTATTCTATTTAATTTATTTTCTTTATTTATTTTTATGTTATAATTTTATTTACTTAGTCAGTTATTTATTTATCACGTTTTATTTAATCTTCCGTATTTATTTAATTTTTGTCTCGTATTAAATAAACGTTTGGTTTTGTTTTGAAATAAAAAACCTCGTTTTAACATCCCAATATGAACTGTGATCCGATTCAAAGGTAGTTCGGGATTAAGAAACGTTGTAGTTATAAGTTTTTGAAAATATTTTTATTAACGTTTTAAAAATAAAACATCGCTTTAGGAGTCTCCGTTATAGACTATGATCCAATTTTGGTAGTTCGGGGACCCAAAATGATAGAATAGATCTAATCTAAAGCTTTTTAATCAATCTGGAAACTGTTGGAGTAGTTCTGTAATTTTCCATTTTCTGTCACTAAAAGCAGTTTACCGACGGATGTTCCGTCGGTAAAGCTGTCGGAATGTAAAAAATGTTGTTTTGGTCCTTCTTTCTCAACTTTTAGACTTTTGGTCCTTGATGTATATATGTATAATTATGTAATATATGTATTCAAATTATTTTTAATTTTTTTGGTATATATTTATTTAACATGTTTAGATATTATTTTTCATCAACTTGATTTGATAAGATTATATGTATATTTATAGATTTTCCATTTAATTCATTTAAACTATACATATTTGTTATTTTGGGGCTATTAGGGGTTATTTTCTATACATACTTATCATAAACCATTTTGGGGGTTAAATATTATTTTCTTATTTATGAATCTTATTCATTTTTTTACATGTTTGTTTAATTAAAATAAAAGTATATTATATCTAGCATTATTTCCATTACTATTTATACCTATTGATAATCATAATATATATATATCTTCTCTTTACCTCCTTTTTAATCTATCGGTATAATCACCATTTCTACTAAAAATATATGCATATGTACATATTTCTTCTTTTCCTTTTAAATTTCTTATATATATATATATATATATATATATATATATATATATGTGTGTGTGTGTGTGTTTTGAAAGTGTTTTGGTTGGGTGAATTTGAGATTTAATTCATTAATTGTTGTAATTATGTTCAAATAAAGGTTAATTGAGTGAAAAGGGGAAAATAAAAGACAAAAAGAGGTTTCAAGTTGATCGTTTAAATTAAAAGCTTTTCTAGATATTCCTAAAGTGTAAATAACGTTTTTTGTCATTTTTAAACCGTTTCCAAAACATCATGTGTTGAAACCTTAATCCGTTCCAACGACGGATTAAGCGAATATTGTAAATTGTTTCGTTGTAAATAATGAAGTTTCGAATTGTTTTCCTAACTAAATGGTTTTGTACAAAATAAATTGACTTGTATGCTTAATCACGTTTTTAGATTAAAACTGTTTGCTCAATGTTTTCAAACGCTCGAGTCGTTCCAACGGCGATTCGAGTGAATATCATTAACAGGGCTTTGAAACGTACATAAATCGTTCCAACGGCGATTAAGGTACGAACCGTGTAAATAAACTCGTTTTTGGGAGTGAGATTAGCGTAGATGTAATATACGACATAAAGCCTAAATCACACTGTGAATAAATCAATTCTTCCTTCTCCCCCTCTCTCTCCTATGTATTTTAAATTTATGCAAAATGAGTGATTCTTTACTAAAGTGGCTTTTAATGACATGCTCAAAACGGTTTTCGAAGCGAGAAAGAAAAGGTTTCAAATGAATTTTAAACTTAAAGAAATATGCGATTAGTCCGTTGTCTCCTAACACGCTGAGTAGGAGGCCGGTGGTTCATAACCGGGCGATGTCGGGGTGCCTAGTAGCCTTTCTCCGGAAAGGAGCTAGCCTTCTCGGCCCGTACCTAAGTTTCCCGAACCCTCACCGGTCTCCTATAAGGGATCGGTGTTCATTTTCCCATTCATGGGTGGCGACTCTTCCATACTCCAGGCTCCGGTCCTGCCGAGCAGCTTGATTCCACGATTGGTTGCTTTCGGCGCCAATCACCGCTTACATCGCCATGAGGTGTCCACCCCCCGGTCCGCCCGGGCGAGGCCGTTCGGCACCTTATCTAACAAGTGGCGACTCTGCTGGGGAAGCGAGAAATTTGATTTCGGAAGGCGTGTATTAAGCCCTTAACGGGGACGGATCGTATTATTTCTTTTCGTATGCATTCATACGCATTATTGCAAACCTTTTGGGTAATTTCCGCGAAACCTCTAGCGAGAGTCCATTCGTCGCTCGAAAGAGGCTAGTGTAAGTTCCCCCTTACAGTAAGGCGCCAAAGGGTCCCCATCCATTCCTTAGGGGCGAATTTATGCGGTCCTGTGAGGTCCCGCGATCAGCCGTGTCAGCATATAGTAGCCTTAGAAGTTGCCATAGGATTACCCGTTACTATTTTTGATGTGGTAAATGAATCAGTTCGTGTTTTCAAATTGCCATGATACGTGTCTAATCCTAAAATATGTAAAGAAAATGAAACGATACGTTAATATATACTCTTAAACCGATATACAAACTACCCCAAAACATCGAAACGATTCGAACTAAAGACAACTTAGTCATCTCATACGAATGAACTTGTGCGACCCGCCTGGTCCCTTTCCGTGTCCCGAAGAAGGCACATGTTCAGGAAATGCATTATGACGTAAGCACGTATTAGTATGAATCGGTTTGGTATTAAGGATAGTTATATCTCGATTCAAAAGACTATATTAACAGTAGCCGTTATTCACATTCTTTAAATAGGTTGGGATAAAACGAGATTATGACAAAACGAAAACAAAGAACATTTCTGTTTCGAACGACCCCGCTGTAACATAAAGAGTTTCATAAATGCGGCCCGACCCTTCTAAATGGAAAATGAACTCTTACGTTACGACTTGTGTTGTTCTTAAGAGAAGTGGATGTATCCGCAAAAGAGACTAAGAAAAACAAAAATAAAAACGACCAAAATCATTCCGTATCTACGATATATGTCGGTCCCAAGAGTAGTTAAAGAAAAGGAACCAATATCGTTAAATACGTGCCTCGAACTGGTATATACGCCGCTTAAAATCACAAAGCCGAATTGAGCTAAACCGCATGATTGCACCGTATGGACGAGACTGTGGGTTTGACTAATGGCTCGATCATTTCGACCGTTACCAAAACTACAAGAAATATGGCCCGACATGCGTGTTTACTTAACTCGTGCCTAAATGAAAAAGAACGGTAATATCCCTGCTTCGAATAAGCATGCGATTTAACGAAACATTGATTTTCTATAACCACGCTAGGATGATATGTCCCGTAAATTGGAAGAAATAAAAAGTTGTTAATAGCTGAAAGATTATCGTACGCTCGAATAAGACTCACCGTCTTTTCACATAGCCAAAACGAGCAAACGGATTCTTAACGCTAAAAACAAACACGTTACACGATGAGTCCGTTCCTTAAAATAAAAAAAAGTGATTTCATCACTAAATAAACACGTGGTTACGTCTCTCGATAGATCCAAAAGATCCCGTCGTAATCCAAAAATCGAGACACGAACCCACGCGGATAAAAGGGAACGAGTCATTGTCAATAACGAACGATTGAACCAGAAAAATAACTCTTACCGCGTCTAAATCCGAGATACACTCAAAAGGGAATCAAAACCCGAACGAATGCGTCTCGCGAAATAACGAAAGACGAGTTATTCAAAAGGACAATCCGTTTGGTCGATATCTTAGTCACTGGATATTGATATGTCAAAACGAACTGTGTTGTCTGATGGATGATTTACTTTTCCGCAATAATCGACGGCATCACGCGTCCCCTGGACCGCAATGTGAGCCCCAAACCAAAATCCTAGGAAAGAGACTTAGACCGTCGAGTGTGTGGAGGAATAAGGGCGGAAGAGAGATGTTGTGATACGTGTAATTAGACTGACGTTTGTTCTTCTTATCTTATATATCCGTAAATAAATAAACGCACACACCACGAATCATGCATATAAAATCATGCATACATACTAATGGATGCCGTTCACGCAGACTTCATCATTAAGCGGTTGTGGTTCACGAGAGTAACCGTCTAGTGAGGCAGTTTGATCAGCTACAGATTGACAATTTCGAATCGAGAGTAGTGGCTTCTGAATCATCTTCGTTCAAGTCAGCTCGGTATTCTGTCAGTATGTCTACACCAGATGAGAGGATTGCTGGGTTAGAAAGAGTCGTAAACAATATCAGCGATCAGTTGACTACAATTTTAGACCAGCTAACTGGGCTGGCACTGAAGAATAACAATAGTGGGAGTAAGCGTACTCAGAATGATGTGAACACTGGTCCCCGCTTTGGGAATGAGGATGACTATCAGGATTACATCCAGAAACATCTTGAGAAGGAGAAAGTTAAAGAAGAGGAATGGAAGCAGCACATCACTCAGGAAGTGCAGGATTTGCATGGAGGAAGCTCTGGGAGTCAGGATTTCTATAATTTGAAGAACTGTTTATCGGCAACTACTTTGACTTTGAATTTCCGTATCTCGGACATGGAGAAGTTCGCGGGAATAGGAGATCCTACCGCTCACATGAATCGGTATGTTGCTATGATGAAGCACACGATCTTGACTGAGGAACAAGTTCTTGGATTGTTCGATACTTACCTAGAGGGGACTGCCCTCGTGTGGTTTCATGCGTTGCCGCTAGTGATGAAAAGAGATTGGAAGGAGTTGGAGAGGGCATTCATTACCCGATTTAGCTTCAACACTATGTTTGAGGTTACTTTGAAGGAGCTAGGGAGCACCAGGCAGCAGGCTGGGGAGTCCTTGTTTGACTTTGTGAGCAGATGGAGAGCCAATGCGGCAGTTATGAAACAGAAACCGCTTGAGCAGGATCAGATCCACGTAGTAATCGGTAACACTTTTCCATACATTAAGGAGGAGATGCGGGGTATGCCTTTCACCAATTTTAATCAAGTGTACAGCTATGCCTTGACAGTTGAGGGAGAGCCGAAAATGGCTCATACTAAACGGAGGAAGTTGGAGAATGGTGCCAGAGGGCCGGGTGCTCACATGGAACCCATCATAGTAGGAGTGCTTGAACTCAATGCTATCGAGAAAACTAGCCATGGGGTAAGCGCAATCGGATCTAAGTTGGAGGAAAACTTGGGGGTAGGGTCGTTCTACGAATTTAAGGAGGAGTTGTTGGACTCTGATGAGAAAAGGAACGTGGGAAATGGTTTATACGTGTCTGTTTTGGAGGAAGAGCCAACGGAAGAAGTGATGGACGATAGAACTAAAACTGAGGAAACCGAGGAAGTATCATCTCGGAGGATCATGCCTGTGTTGAAATTGTTTAGTGGGGTAGAAGACCTCGAAGCTCATTTGTATAGATACGTGTGTGCTATGTTTGGGGAGCCATACAAAGTGGAAGAAGTCGCTCCATGGTTTTATCTTTCGCTGGTAGGCGAACCTTTGAAGTGGTTTCAATCGATACCTGACTCGACTAAGCATGATTGGTCACTGATGTCAAGCTTGTTTTTGATGAAGTATCGAAAAACCAAAACACAGGCAGGGGAACATAGCGCGATGCAAATTGGGCCTATCAAACGCCCGCTTCCGACTGTCAGCAAGTATAATGAAGGCAAGGACCCCATGGAGCACTTGCATCTTTACCTGTCCGCCATGTGTCCTCTGGGCTTCAAAGAGGACAAAATCACGAGTTTGTTTTGCAACTCGTTGGTAGGAGAGTCTCTAGTATGGTATATGTCTCTTCCGATGAACGTTAAAGTGAATTGGGCTGAAGTGACTAAGAGATTCATCAAGAAATACACCGCGTGGGAATGTCCAGAGGAAGTCCCTGCGTTACCCGAAGAGGAGACACCAAAGGCAGTAGTAACCATGTCTAAGTACAAGGGAGATGAGAACCCCATTGATCACATAAACCATTTACGTGCCTACATGTTTGACGCGGGACTCTACCGAAGTGAGTTGGTCCAGCATTTTCCAAAGACACTCACAGGAGAAGCTTTGATGTGGCACCGAATGCTCTCGGCAACAACAAAAGGGGACTGGGGATCCCTCATGGAGGCCTTTGTGCAGAGGTATGAGATGTACATTCCGTGGACAGGGTCGTTGGAAGATTTAGAAAGGATCAAGCAATTTCTCGAGGAAGCATTCGTGGATTATGCTAGAAGATGGAGGTTCAAGTATGCCTCATGTCTGGTCACCTTGAGCGATCAGGAGCAACTCATGTGCATCCGAAAGGGTGCTATTCCACTCGTGGCTAGAAGAATGAATGGAGTGTTCCTCAAGGACTATGAAGAACTGATAGACTGGGCTCGGTATGGATCGTCGGACCCTTCCTACATAAATCCGAACGTCCCTCACATAATGGATCTGATGGTCGTGGACATTTGGGGAAGTTCCTCCAACGAGGAAAGTATCAATCAGAGAGTTCCGATCAACATCTGGGATGAGTCTGACGATGAGTTGGAAATGGTTGTAGGCACCGAAGGAAAGATTCTATCGGGCTTTGAGATCTTCAATGATGTCACCAGCTGGGGCAAAGGAGAAGCAAGCTGCTTCGTCGAGGAGATCATGATGTTAGATCTGAATGCCGAGGAGCAGGTCATCACTATGGAAGCAACTGTGGGAGTGGTGGACGAGCCCGGTACCTCCAAGGATTATGAGAAACCCGAGAACCCCGATGATGAAAATTGTATTACTGCTTTATTTGAATCCGATGATGTACTCGCCAATACTATCAATGAAATGAATTCTGATTTTGCTTACTTGCTTGATGTTGATTCTGATCATTCCATGCATTCTCATTCATATAACATGCCTATATTTGAAATCAATACAATAAAAATGTCAACTTTCAATCTTGGCACGGATGAAAATCCTAAACTTATACAAATTGCTCAAGAATTAACTACTGAAGAGAGGAAAGAATTTGAGAGAATAATTAAAAAATACGAAATAGTGTTTGCTTGGACATACGAAGACATGCCAGGAATCGATCAGTCAATCGTAACTCACCGTATTCCAACATACCCCGATGCTAAGCCCGTGAAACAGAAACTCTAACGCATGAGGCCGGAATGGGCAGATAAGATCAGAGAGGAAGTGAAGAAACAGTTAGAAGCAGGGTTCATCGAAGTAATCGACTATCCCCCTTGGGTTGCAAATGTAGTACCAATCGCGAAGAAGGATGGTAAAGTGAGAATGTGCTGTTGGAAATAGGGCTAAGGTATAGCAGCGGAAATATAAAAATTTTAGCCTACTTCCTTTTAACCATAGGATCCGTTAATAGTTATTTCATATAAAGAGGAATAAGAAGAAATACCTTTCGTTGATCAATCTACCGTTGCAAACGAAGTGCCCACAACTTCAAAGGAGAGGTAAACTGTTTACCAATCTGCCCCTATTCGAAACAGACCTTCCAGACATCCGAACGACAATCCCTTCGGTGGAAACATGGAAGAATATGTCTAGAAGCTACTGTGCAAAAATCGCGACGATCCGACGGTTCAATCTCCGAGAATCCTCGAAATAGTGAACTGGCCTGATATAGGCGAAGAAAAACGAATTTCTCCCTTTTGATTTTTTGTCTTCTTTCGTGAACACGGTGAGGTTAAATTAGAATCAACCCTTATGAGATGTAACCAAAATAGATTACCTCTAATTAACCAACACAAGATCAAGGAGAAATAGGGATGAATTAGATTAATCAATCGATGGAATGCCGAATGAATTCTTATCCACGAACTTGGGGATGGGAATTCTTTTCTCTCTCTAACTAAGCAATTTCGAAAATCACTTTAGGGGAGGGTAGAGGCTTAGGTCGAAATTCACATGTAGGAGGGGTATATATATTTGCTTGTATCTAAACCCTAGTTAGATAGGAATAGGTTACTTAATAGGAATCCAATTTGGAATAGGATTTCTAATTATTATCTTACTATATATCTAATATAATTAGGATAATAATAAATAACCTAGTTAGATAATAATAGGAGTATATTAATCTAATTAAAACTCCTAACTTGATTATCTCTTAATTAATTTAATTTCACAATCCTAATCAAATTAGGATGAATGGAATAAATTAATTCCTTACTCAAATACATATAAATTTCGGCCCCTCCATGTAATTGGGCCTTACTGGGCTTAATTTTGGGCTTCCATCTAATCATATCCATCTCTCCTTTTGGTTCCAAGTCTTATGTGTGATCCATTAGGTCCTTACTACTTCTGGCCGTATGCAATCTATTAAATTAATTTCTTCAAGAATTATATTTAATCCCTTGCATAACGGAATGATGTACAGAGTATGTTATTGGCAAGTCCATAATCATTCCCCCTGAGTCCGTTAAGAAGACAGGTTGATTCTGTCGTTAACCCTTCCGTATTAGTTACGGTATAATACGATCCTTTATCAACTACATCCTTGAACTGAATCTTATGACTATGGGTAATGTCAAGTCACATATAGCGAGACGTTCATTTTACTTGTTATTGGCCGAGTCAACTCAAAAGATAGGTTAAGTGAAATCCGAATTTCTACTCTTAAGCTATCACCTTGCAAGGGTTTAGAGTCGAGTCTTCCACAAGCGATCCTTGGATGTATCTCCCATTCATCGGGAGTGATAAATGCTCAATCCAATGTATAACTACCCTGACATTACCTCCTGTGACACCCAACCTTTGCAGTTCACACCCCAGAGTCATCTCTGTTAAGGATCGTGGGACCACGCGATCAAAGTCTCACATTCAGTAATTCAGGATGACCAATTAACATTCCTTTGAGTCTGAGGATTAGTTATACCTATTAATACCAATGAGATGAACAGGTGACAAGGATGAATCTACCCATCCTGTTATCTCAAGTCGGATCCCCAATCCTAATGAACAACGTTTCACCGGATCTATGTAACTGTCCAGATATCTATATATGTGAAGCTTGTGAGATCAGCTTTCTGTCGGACAGAAGACATTGTTACATACAAGTCTCAACAGTGATATATCAATCCTAAACATATCACTTGACTTGGGGTGGTTTTAAGTTTATTAGTTTATTATAAAGTTTTGTCTCACTTCATGCTTGTATGAACACTTTATAATCACTTTAAACAAACTTACGGATTTCCTTTTATTAGACTTTATTTAGTGCTTTAAAAGGGATTGCCTTTATATAGTTATAAAACATATATCTTATTAAAACAAATGATATAAAGAACAATTCATTTACAATAAGTTTGTATCCTGCAACAATTGTCTATAGGACACTAAACCCCAACATACTCCCACTTGGACTAAAGAAAAATTGTTTCTAAAACTTATCCCAGTAGAAGTTAAATGACGATCATGTACTTTCTGGGCTAATGGCTTTGTCAACGGATCTGCAACGTTGTCCTCGGTAGGTACTCTTTCTATTCTCACATCTCCTCTAGCCGCAATCTCTCTAATGATGTGGTATCGCTTTAGGTAGTGCTTGGATGCATTATGAGACCGTGGTTCCTTTGCTTGCGCAATGGCTCCATTGTTATCACAGTACAGAGTAATGGGATTGACAATGTCAGGCACCACTCCTAGTTCTGTAATGAACTTTCTAATCCAAACTGCTTCCTTTGCTGCTTCTGCGGCAGCGATGTACTCTGACTCGGTCGTAGAGAAAGCTACGCTTCCCTGCTTGGAACTTTTCCAACTGACCATGCCCCCATCCAAGATAAACAGGTATCCTGATTGGGATTTAAAATCATTCTCATCTGTGAGATGACTAGCGTCTGAAAATCCTTCAATTTTCAGATCTCCTTCTCCGTACACTAGGAACATATCTTTAGTCCTTCTCAAGTACTTAAGAATGTTCTTGACGGCAATCCAATGCTCGTCTCCCGGATTCCCTTGGTAGCGACTCGTTACAGATAACGCGAACGCTACGTCAGGTCTAGTGCATAGCATAGCATACATAATCGAACCGATCGCGCTGGCGTACGGGACAACAGCCATGCGTCATTTGTCATCATCAGTTTTAGGACATTGATGATTGTTTAACTTTACTCCATGTACCATGGGTAAGTTACCTCGTTTCGATTCAAGCATGCTAAACCGATTTAGCACCTTTTCAATGTATGTAGCCTGTGAAAGACCAAGCAGTCTACGCGATCTATCTCTATAGATCTTTATACCAAGTATATAGGCTGCTTCACCAAGGTCTTTCATTGAGAAGTTACCGGATAACCATACTTTCACCGATTGTAATAGAGCAATGTCATTTCCCATTAACAGTATATCGTCCACATATAGTATGAGAAATGCTATAGAGCTCCCACTTGCTTTCTTATAAATGCAAGCTTCTTCGCAATTTTGTTCGAAACCAAATTGTTTTATGGTTTCGTCAAAATGCTTATTCCAGCTTCTAGATGCTTGCTTGAGTCCATAAATGGATCTCTGAAGTTTGCAAACTTTATTTGCATCCTTTGATATGAAACCTTCAGGTTGCATCATGTATACATCCTCAAGCAGGTTTCCGTTTAGGAAAGCTGTTTTCACATCCATTTGCCAAATCTCATAATCAAAATGAGCGGCAATTGCAAGCATGATTCTGATTGATTTGGACATAGCAATGGGAGAGAAGGTTTCGTCATAATCAACGCCTTGTTTTTGACGATATCCTTTCGCTACCAACCTAACCTTGTAGGTGCTAACCTTTCCATCCATGTCAGTCTTCTTTTTGAAGATCCACCTGCACCCAATGGGTTTTATCGCTTCGGGTGGATCAACCAAAGTCCAAACTTGGTTAGTATACATGGAATCCATTTCAGAATCCATGGCTTCAAGCCATGCTTTAGAATCTGGACTAGTAAGAGCCTCTTCGTAGTTTTCGGGTTCGTCGTCTAACACGGGAACCTCGTCATCATCTCCCATTAGAAAACCATATCTAACTGGGAGTTCACGAACTCTTCGTGATCTACGAATAGGTGCCACTGGAGTCTCATCTAATGGGACTTCTTCGGGTACCTCGACCGCCTCCGTTGTTTCAGTCGTTGTTTCTTCCTCTTGAACTTCGTCGAGTTCAATCACGCTTCCCTTTTGTGTTTCTTCGAGAAACTCTTTCTCTAAGAAGGTTGCGTGTTTGGATACGATCAATTTCTGATCATCTGGATGATAGAAGTAATATCCCATAGTTTCCTTAGGGTATCCAATGAAGAAACATGTATCAGATTTAGAATCTAATTTGTCGGACGCAACGCGTTTGACATATGCTGAACAACCCCATACTCTCATGAAAGAGAACACGGGTTTTCTACCAACGAACAATTCATATGGTGTGGAACTGGCGGATTTAGTTGGTACTCGATTCAAGGTGAAGAGGGCAATTTCTAAGGCATAGCCCCAGAACGTCTTTGGAAGTAAGGCCATGCTCATCATGGATCGTACCATATCTAATAGGGTACGGTTTCTCCTCTTGGATACACCATTGTGTTGTGGTGTATAGGGAGGTTTCCATTGTGAGCATATCCAACATTCAGTTAGATAATTCAGAAAATCATCTGAAAGATATTCTCCACCTCGATCGGATCGAAGTGTCTTTATTTTCTTTCCTAATTGATTTTCTACTTCATTCTTGAAGCATTTGAACTTGTCAAAGGCTTCTGATTTGTGCATCATCAAGTAGATGTAACCATATCGAATATGGTCATCTATGAAGCTTATGAAGAATCTGAATCCTCCTCTTACTTGGACTGACATAGGACCGCATACATCTGAATAAATAAGTCCTAGAGTGTCTGATACACGCTCACCTTTATTGCTAAAGGGTGTCTTTGTCATTTTACCTTTTAAACATGATTCACATGTTTCCAATGATTCAGGATCAATTGGATCTATAAGCCCATCTGAATGTAGCTTTAGCATGCGTCTCTTGTTTATATGACAATGCCACAAGTAAGTTGAATTATCTAGCTTATGTCTTTTGGTATCAATTGCGAAAACAGAAATCAACACATAAATCCCATTTTGTGATATTCCTGAGAAATAGAAAATCGAATCTCTATAAAAATTGCAATGTTTGTTCTTTATAGAACATACCAGACGTTGGAGTACCGGCTTTTCCCTTCTGGAGGGTAGCTCGGTACAAAGAACAATTTCTCTTCCAATGCCCCACGTCACCACAATAGTGGCACTTTCTTTTAGGCTTCTTCACTTCCTTTCCCTTAACTTTAGTGGGCATGGCTTTCTTACCTTTCTTGGGATGTTTAGGATTGGGAGAATTCCCTTTCCACTTCTTTGATCCCTCTATGACAATATCCGGTATTGCCCTGTCTTTCTTCATATTGTGCTCAACTGACTTGAGCATATTTGCAAGCTCTTCAAGAGAGGTTTGCAAGTCATTCATCTGATAGTTCATGATGAACTATGAATAACTCTTTGGGAGGGATTGAAGAATCAAGTCTATACTTAATTCGTTGTCCATCACAAATCCAATACTAGAAAGTTTGGTAATGTAGCCAATCATCTTGACACAATGTGTCATGACTGATGTGCCCTCTTGCATCCGGCAACGATATAGCAATTTAGATATCTCGTAGCGTTCACACCTGGTCTGTTTCCCAAACAGTTCCTTTAGGTGCATGATGACGGAATAGGCATCCATCTCCTCATGTTGCCTTTGTAATTCCGACGTCATCGATGCAAGTATGATGCAACCGGCATGATCATCATCAGCCTTGTGCTTCTGGTAAGCATCAATTTCCTCGATGGGAGTATCATCTTCCGGGATAGGGGTATCGGTGTATCAAGTACATACCCAATTTTCTCGAACTTCAAAACAATTTTGAGGTTACGAAACCAGTCGGTGAAGTTTGAACCATTCAACTTGTTATCGGTAAGAATGTTTTGCAGATTGGTTTTAGTCATGATTTTAAAGAGTGAGTGTTTAAACAAAACCTGAGAGTGAGAAAGAGTAAACGTATGTTATTCATTTGTTTTAAAGTGTAACAATCTAAAATTATAGGCCTTTTAATTTATTTCAGATTGCTCCCACTATTTTGCCAAATTAATAACCCTCCATATTAATTCGAAGAATTTCACAAATCCTTTAGTGAGCTAGGATCCTAACTCCTGAGATTTCGCCTTAACTTTAGCCAACAAACTAGTCTCATTCGTTAGGTAGATTCATTCAATCAATCACATCTCGAATGTGATTCCTAGGTTATTGGGTTACTAACCACATTAGTAACTAATATGTCATTCATATTAATCCCAACCATTTTGCCCATTAGTGTATGACAACATAAGTTTGCCCATCCAATTATCATACTCTAATTTAAGTACTACCCCATATTCATGAAAGAACTATTTTCGATAATCCAAGTGTTACCATAAGACCCCGAGCTTGACTTTGGCCAACAACCCAAAGGCCCCCAGTACTGCCGGCTGAATTATAATATTAGGGAGGGGCAACCGATTTTAATAACTTACTTATTTACTTAACTTTTTAATGAGGGATTTTTATTTAAGTCTCATAATCTAACTTAGTCTTGATTTGCTTTAGCATACATCAGACACACATTCACACATACATTGGCGTTATGGACATATCATCTAAATTATTCCGTCGAGCCAGAGACGGAATAAAAGGGCAAACCTAAGGAAATACTAACTATTACATATTTCTCTTTAGGTCCTCCGTCTTCTCCATGGCGCCTTGAAATTACATATTAATTTCTATACTACTAAAAGAAAACTTCAATTGAATTGAAGGGAATCAGATGAGAAGAGAAATTACAATAGATAGTAGAAAGGCAGGACGCGCAAGCCCTATTTCAAAAATACCAAAAGACTAAAAGAGGGTCCAAATATGTCCATAACTCCAAACATGCAAAGACTCAATTAAATAAATTTAATTGGTTGATTACATAACTGTCTTATGTAATATTTAGGTTAATCACATTAACTTATCAAATTAACTTTCATCCAATTTTACTTCTAATCGTTTTATATCTTTATATTAATTCTTAGATTAATATAACCATACAAAACGTTGATTATGCATGTCCCAATTATTTTGATTTCAATTCATTTAACGCTTTGATTTACAACTTGGTAAAAACAAACTTTTAAACGAATTTTCATTCGATTATCAAAACAGAAAACTATTAATTTCCGAAACATGTATATATATTTTATATTCAAAACTAATTTTAAACACATATATATCAGATTTTCAAAACGGTTGAAAAGCGATTTTCAGAAATAGGAAAAACTACAATAGATTTCCGTTTTATCTTTAGAATTAATAAAACTAATTTTATTAATCTAACCATAAAACTAATAGATTTTGTTATAATGATTATCAACCGAAATAATTAGGAACATAAGCATAATCAGTTTTAATTAACAATTAATCAAAACTTTATTTATCTTTAGAATTAATCAATCAATACTATTTGTCAATTAATCCTAACCATAAATATTTATTCAATCCTATTGAAAACTTCTATATTTTCATATATGAAATAACGGATTTAACGATGGCTCTGATACCACTGTTGGAAATAGGGCTAAGGTATAGCAGCGGAAATATAAAAAATTTAGCCTACTTCCTTTTAACCATAGGATCCGTTAATCGTTATTTCATATAAAGAGGAATAAGAAGAAATACCTTTCGTTGATCAATCTACTGTTGCAAACGAAGTGCCCACAACTTCAAAGGAGAGGTAAACTGTTTACCAATCTGCCCCTATTCGAAACAGACCTTCCAGACCTCCGAACGACAATCCCTTCGGTGGAAACGTGGAAGAATATGTCTAGACGCTACTGTCCAAACATCGCGACGATCCGACGGTTCAATCTCCGGGAATCCTCGAAATAGTGAACTGACCTGATGTAGGCGAAGAAAAACGAATTTCTCCCTTTTGATTGTTTTTCTTCTTTCGTGAACACGGTGAGGTTAAATTAGAATCAACCCTTATGAGATGTAACCAAAATAGATTACCTCTAATTAACCAACACAGGATCAAGGAGAAATAGGGATGAATTAGATTAATCAATCGATGGAATGCCGAATGAATTCTTGTCCACGAACTTGGGGATGGGAATTCTTTTCTCTCTCTAACTAAGCAATTTCGAAAATCACTTTAAGGGAGGGTAGAGGCTTAGGTCGAAATTCACATGTAGGAGGGGTATATATATTTGCTTGTATCTAAACCCTAGTTAGATAGGAATAGGTTACTTAATAGGAATCCAATTTGGAATAGGATTTCTAATTATTATCTTACTATATATCTAATATAATTAGGATAATAATAAATAACCTAGTTAGATAATAATAGGAGTATATTAATCTAATTAAAACTCCTAACTTGATTATCTCTTAATTAATTTAATTTCACAATCCTAATCAAATTAGGATGAATGGAATAAATTAATTCCTTACTCAAATACATATAAATTTCGGCCCCTCCATGTAATTGGGCCTTACTGGGCTTAATTTTGGGCTTCCATCTATTAATCATATCCATCTCTCCTTTTGGTTCCAAGTCTTATGTGTGATCCATTAGGTCCTTACTACTTCTGGCCGTATACAACCTATTAAATTATTTTCTTCAATAATTATATTTAATCCCTTGCATAACGGAATGATGTACAGAGTATGTTATTGGCAAGTCCATAATCATTCCCCCAAAGTCCGTTAAGAAGACAGGTTGATTTTGTCGTTAACCCTTCCGTATTAGTTACGGTATAATACGATCCTTTATCAACTACATCCTTGAACTGAATCTTATGACTATGGGTAATGTCAAGTCACATATAGCGAGACGTTCATTTTACTTGTTATTGGCCGAGTCAACTCAAAAGATAGGTTAAGTGAAATCCGAATTTCTACTCTTAAGCTATCACCTTGCAAGGGTTTAGAGTCGAGTCTTCCACAAGCAATCCTTGGATGTATCTCCCATTCATCGGGAGTGATAAATGCTCAATCCAATGTATAACTACCCTGACATTACCTCCTGTGACACCCAACCTTTGCAGTTCACACTACAAAAAAAGAGGCTTTTAATGAGAAGAAAAATTATCATTAAAAGTCCAAATATTCTCATGAAAGAATTTTCAATGAGAATTATTACTCTCATGGCTCCCTTCATTACAGGGGTCCCTTACTAAAAGTAATTATGAGAATAAAATACCTTCTCATTATCACCATATATAATGAGATTAATCGTCCTCATTAGAATTTTTTATAATAATAAAAACTCTTCTCATTAAATTGTTTATAATAATTAGAAATATTCTCATTAATATTTTATATAATGATTAGAAATCTTCTCATTAAATCTTTTATAATGATTCAAAAACCCCTCATTAAAGATTTTATCATGATAAAAAAAATATTTACATTATATAATAATATTCTGCTGATTAATTATAAGAATATAATTCAACAATAGATTATAAAATAGAGTTCCATTTCAATTCACTAAGAAGAAAGAGCAAATGCATTACATCAGTAACACAATAGCTTGGATTTACATATTGGTAAACAATATGCATCAACATCCTATATAAAAGCTCTAGTCGGATGCCTGACTCGAACAAACATGGCATAGCCAAACATTCCAACCGTTGTAGGACAAACAACAACCTACACAATGCAAGCCCTGTAATTAAGCAGTACCAAAAAAATAAAAAATATGTTCTAATTAAAAGATCATAGGGCCAATATATAAACATGTTCCAACTGAATATAATGCAAATAGGCAAATTAGTATTTCAAGCACCATGATTACCTCAATTTGGTAGAATCAAATATAGCACCGCTTTTGTGAACACAATCGATAGAGAATTTTTCAACTGTTAATCACTCAAAAAGGTTCGGGTCACTGCAATATGGGAATATCTATAAACCAATGGGCAAGTGAAAAAATTTACCAAGTTGTTCAAGGGTGGAAAATTCATTTTCTGTGTCATCGCCACAACCTAGAAGTGCCAGATAGTTCACCATTCCCTGAGGTAAATACCCTATCTCCCTGAACTGTTAAAGAATAATTACTGAATAGTGGAACATCAGTGTTGGCTAATAGTCGAGTAATTATACTTAGAAATTACTTATACCAAAGATAAGCAACAGAACAGAGAATTACCTGACCAACTGAAGTTGCACCATGTCGTTTTGACAATTACTCTGATCTGGAGCAAGAATTAAGGAAACGTGTGCAAAGGAAGGCATAGAGAATCCAAGAGCCTGTACGAACAGATCCCTGTTCTGTTACAGACTTGTCATGTTTTGTTACGAAGGTCCAGTTCTGTAAACAGAATTGGTCCTGTTTTTTGCACATTATATACAAGCCTATCTTGATGTTGTAAAAGCAAATATATGAACAAGCTAAAGTTACATCAGCATGAACAACTATTTTCTATGCATAAACTAGATTTTTTACTTGAGAACTGGATGTGGTAAAAGGTTGACAATCCAGACAATCAATGCATCGTAACTAGCCAATTAAACACGAATAATGGATTAACCTTAATGAGTATAAAGATCAGAAAAAGAATTAGCTCACAGGTTTTGCCATGAAAATCCATTTCATGCTTGAAAACTTCAAAGTAAATTAGGATTACTGCATACACTCAAATTTTGAATTATACAATGAAATCGAATCTATAGCTAGAAGTAAACAATTCCATGCTCAAATGCTCTTAGAAAATATCACAGAAAATCCAAATGAACATGTCCTGTTTCAAATTCCAAATGATATTAATTCACTTTCAAATGAATATGTCCTGTTTCAAATGAACAGTCTATATTGTGAAGGTGTGGATCTGAACCATCTCATCTCATTAAGGATACAACTTTATGCACAAAAGATGACCAAGATGAGCAGCAAAACATTCCTGCATATACATGTTTCACATCAAGCCCAATAAACCATGTTCCACCACTGATATAGTCATGTCGGTAAGTGCAAAGCAGTGATCTGCATATCTCATATTAATAATTACTCAACGTATTCCTATATTCTCGCATAGTTCATTATGACCGAAGAGCCTTATAAGTTCAATAAGACCTGCATATATGTTCTGGTTCAAATACATCATATCAGTAAATTTAGGAATTCACTCAAGACTCAAATACAGGTGACTGCTGTAAGTAAACACTTCATTTCAGCCAAAAATTGAAACAAGCAGTTCTCAAAAACTAACAGGAAAAGGAAACAAAACTCGTAAAAAAGGAAAAACATATTTCACTTACCAGGGCTGCCACACGTATGTCAAAGCCAACTCTTTCCACAGCTTTTGTCAACTCTCCAACCACATCTTGCCCAACCTATTTTAGGACTGTTACAGCTTCATACACAGCCTCACCGTATTCATTTCTCATCCTCATCATCTATTATCTCCTGCATTTTATCATAAACCTCAAAACATCATATAGGATAGGATCCTTAATTTGTAACCATTTAAAGCATTTATCAGATATGATATATACTAGAAATTACTTACCTGTAACTAGCCTTAGACAGTTTGCATCTTCAATGGGTGCCAATTTGGATCCTTAAAATACTCTTCCCATGTTGAGCATAGTTCAACTGCTCTCTTATGCGTATAGCCTATGGTGATGAGACATAAGATGTATTAGTGGACTCCATTTCAGGTTATCGCCTTCTCCTTCCTCCTCCTACAAGAACAAAGAAGGAAACAAAAATGGCAAAAACAGAGTCAATCATATAGTATCAAAAGCAATGAGAAATCAGACGATCAGTATACTCACAATGCCAGCAAAGAGAATGAGGATTAGAAGAAAATAGAGAAGGAAAATAATATGGAGTGTAATGGTCGGAAGAAGTGAGGAATTAAGGAGGGGGTTTCGATGGCGCATATGGATAGGCGGTAAGCTGCACAGAGTAGGAGAGATGTCAGCGTTCTCTCCGAGCTTCTATATATACCCTTAGTAGGCTTCAAGTTAGTTTCAACAAGCCAAACACAAAAGCGATTACTTTCAGAAAGAGAGAGAGAACATAGAGTTCCCAGTCATCAACATGGAGAAGCTTAATGGCGATGAGAGAGCTGCCACCATGGCTAAGATCAAAGATACGCCTGTGAAAATTGGGGCTTCTTTGAGGTATATAATCAAAACTGTCTAATTTGAATTTCATTATTCTCATCATGTTAAATGAATGAATTAATTAATTAATTGCGGGTTTGTTTTTCAGCTGCTGAACCATGGAATTGAAACAGAGTTCTCAGACAGAGTAGAAAGCATAACAAAGGGATATTACCAGAAATGTATGGAGCAAAAATTCAAGGAAATGGTAGCAAGTAAAGGGTTTGATGTTGTCCAAACTGAGATCAAAGATATGGATTGGGAAAGTACCTTCTATATCCGCCATCTTCCCCAATCTAATATTTCTGAAATTCCTGATCTCGCTCATGATTACAGGTAGGTATCTTCAATTTCCCCCAAATTTACTCTGATTAATAGAAGAGATGGGCTAATAAAAGAGGGGTAATATGATGCAGGAAATTGATGAAGGAATTTGCAGGGAAGTTAGAGGAACTAGCAGAGGAACTTCTGGAATTGTTATATGAGAATCTTGGACTTGAAAAGGGGTATCTGTAATAAGCATTTTATGGGTCAAAAGGTCCAACGTTTGGCACTAAAGTTAGCAACTACCCGCCATCCCCGAAGCTAGAGCTTATAAAGGGACTGAGAGCACACACATGCTAGTGGTATCATCTTGCTATTTCAGGATGACTAAGTGAGTGGGCTTCAGCTGCTCAAAGACGGCCAATGGATTGATGCGCCACTCAATTGTTATCAATCTTGGAGACCAACTAGAGGAATACCTATCTGTTTTTGAGTATGTTGTTGTTTTTAAATTGAAATAAAAATGTTTGTGTATACACAGGTGAACAAGGTACTAGAAGTGAACCTCCATATGTATATTGCTCTTCTCCTTGTAAAAATCAAATTCATATTTAGAACCTGATTAGCAATTTTTTCCCTTTTAATCCTTATTTCTTCTTTTAAACGTGTATACGTGACAACAATCCACATTTGATATCACTGAAATAGAAGCATAAGTAAAAAATGCAACAAGATGGACCAAAACAAAAAAAAATTACATCAGCTGAATGTCAAAGTTGTATTGACTAAAGTGAAGAGTCAGAGCAATAGACATAATAGCAGAAGCATTTCCTTACCTGCTCCATGTACTTCCATTGTAGCCTAACATCACAACCTTTACTAGATTAATGGGTTATGTAAACAGGGCAATCTTGTTGAAGCATAACATCATATGCTTAAATTAATTTGACATATGGGAGTAAACAATTAACACACACTAGATAACATGAGAGAACTAGCAAATCAAAAGTCTAAAACAGAAGCATGACATATGGCAATGGACGAAATGTCTTAAAACGTACAACTATTCTTGGAGCTAAAACCAATTGCAATATTAAAGTCAGGTACTCATGTTCCAAAATAAAGCATAAGAGGGGTGGCCCGGTGCACTACACGTCCCCGCTAAAACCAATTGCACTATTAAAGTCAGGTACTCATGATTGAATTATATACTCATACTTTAGGACTTATACATTACGAAGCACATCTAATGGAATTTCCCTCTCAATAAAAATAGGCGAAATTGCACAAGCATTATAAACAAAAGCACAATAAGAAACGAGCATAACAAGAGCATAACAAAATCAACATTATCATCCAGTTAATCAGAAATCTAACTAACCATAATAGATATTCGAACTTTATTAGAAAGCAAGCTATAATTCCAATAAGGGTGTTGTATTATATTTATGAATGTGTTTTCTTCTTCAAGCTATTCTTAAACTCATACCATAAAGACAAAGAGAGCTTCTCCTTTTATAGACCAAAAGCATGAAGGAAAGGTGACCCTCCACTAACAAATTGAGACTAATCACTTTGCAGTAGACAAGTGTTTGTTGATAATGGTAGGGATTATTTTTTAATAAAAATTAGAAGCTAGGACTCATAATGTTTTGGCAAAGTATCATAAAAAAAAGTGATGTTGATTGTGGAAGCCAAACTAGCTACATATATACAAGAGAAAGAGAAGAGGAAAAGAATATTCGAACACACAGCACCAAGACCATTAATTTCTTGGTTATAATTTATTGTGGTAGATTAGCTTGGTATTGGGCTGTGAATGCTTTTGAACCACAATGCCATAGCTAGCTTATTTTAGTCCTTCTGCTGCCCCACTCTCCAAACAAAAACATATGGCCCTCACTCATGCTTTATGGGTTTCTACCGAAAATACTAGATAATTATAGTGCAATCATTCCTTTTTATATTTTCAAGTTTTATTTTTTTTTTCAAACTGACTAGTTGCAATTTCAAACACCAATGTCTGTGTAAATTTTATATAACCTTAAATCATGCCCATACTTCTAGTTAACTTGAAGAACAGTTAAGAAAATAGGACCCATTAAACTACAAAATAGTATACTTGAAAAAAAGAGTATCAAATTAATGAACTCGTACCAAATAGAAAGATATGAGAGAGGAAATCAACATCCACCCGATAGTGAAGTCATGGGCAATTTTGTTTTTTAAAAAGAAGATAATAACATACTCTCAAAACAATAAGATCAAATCTCATAGGCCTATTATTTTATCAATTAAATGCACAAACTGGTTCAGTATATATATTTCGGGAAATACTCGCCCAGAGTCGACTTCCTCAGTTGTTCCAGATATCAACATGACTATCGCTAGGGCACATTAGGAGAAACTAAATAACCAGAAACAGGGGACAACATCTCAATGCCACAAGTAACAACCACTACAAAGTAGAAAACATATAGCACCACTCTTATATACATCAGCTCAATTTCAATATCAATACACTTAGAGTGATCATCAGAATAAAGAGAACAAGCTGATACCCTATCATTATCCATATTGGTACCTAACAGTTCAAATTCCAGGTTTCTCACAAGATGTGTACCAATGAATCCTAAAAGTAATGAAAAACTACTCTCTAATTCACTCAAAATTCACCAATAAGAAGATTTAATATAAGAAATCACTTACTCCAGATGAGAAGGCTTCCTGCACTGCACACACGATAAAGTAGATATTTCCATGACATCAGGGTTGCCTGCCATCGTACCCTAGAGCTTTCTCTCTATACAGAGAGAGAGAGATTCCTTGGATGAACCCGCTGCAAAATTAACTTAGGAGAATCAAAACAGAGAAAATAGAGAAACAAAATAGAAAGTAGGGAGATATAAGCAACAAGAGTGATACCTGAGAGAAAACAAAAGGTTAGGCTTAAACCTTTATCTGTGACCGATTGTGAAAAATCTGGTGAATTCGATTGGGATTGGGAAGAAATTGAAGATGACCTAGAATTTGAAGAGGGGATCACGAATGGTGGGAGTTTCTTTACACATACCGTAATTGTTTTAGTTAGGTTTTGTGAAGCACTTCCCCCAAATATTTGGGGGAATTGAATTTGGACAAGTCAAATATTTTAGGGGAATAGATGGCGCCTAAAATTTGGAGTTAAAATGAGTTAATATTTAATTTTAGTTTTTATAACATTATGTATTCTCATTATAATTATGGATGATACTTTTAACCAGAATATTTATATTCTCATTATTATTATTTTTACTTAATGAGGATATTTGTAAATGAAAATCTGAAAATAAAAAATGTTTAATCATTAATACTTAATGATATTATTTCCCTTCATTATACCTATCTTTCAGTGAGAATATTTTTAGTATCATTATTTTCTTCTCACTATAGATTGTTTTTCTTGTAGTGTCACACCCCAGAGTCATCTCTGTTAAGGATCGTGGGACCACGCGATCAAAGTCTCACATTCAGTAATTCAGGATGACCAATTAACATTCCTTTGAGTCTGAGGATTAGTTATACATATTAATACCAATGAGATGAACAGGTGACAAGGATGAATCTACCCATCCTGTTATCTCAAGTCGGATCCCCAATCCTAATGAACAACGTTTCACCGGATCTATGTAACTGTCCAGATATCTATATATGTGAAGCTTGTGAGATCAGCTTTCTGTCGGACATAAGACATTGTTACATACAAGTCTCAACAGTGATATATCAATCCTAAACATATCACTTGACTTGGGGTGGTTTTAAGTTTATTAGTTTATTATAAAGTTTTGTCTCACTTCATGCTTGTATGAACACTTTATAATCACTTTAAACAAACTTACGGATTTCCTTTTATTAGACTTTATTTAGTGCTTTAAAAGGGATTGCCTTTATATAGTTATAAAACATATATCTTATTAAAACAAATGATATAAAGAACAATTCATTTACAATAAGTTTGTATCCTGCAACAATTGTCTATAGGACACTAAACCCCAACATACTCCCACTTGGACTAAAGCCAATTGTTTCTAAAACTTATCCCAGTAGAAGTTAAATGACGATCATGTACTTTCTGGGCTAATGGCTTTGTCAACGGATCTGCAACGTTGTCCTCGGTAGGTACTCTTTCTATTCTCACATCTCCTCTAGCCGCAATCTCTCTAATGATGTGGTATCGCTTTAGGTAGTGCTTGGATGCATTATGAGACCGTGGTTCCTTTGCTTGCGCAATGGCTCCATTGTTATCACAGTACAGAGTAATGGGATTGACAATGTCAGGCACCACTCCTAGTTCTGTAATGAACTTTCTAATCCAAACTGCTTCCTTTGCTGCTTCTGCGGTAGCGATGTACTCTGACTCGGTCGTAGAGAAAGCTACGCTTCCCTGCTTGGAACTTTTCCAACTGACCATGCCCCCATCCAAGATAAACAGGTATCCTGATTGGGATTTAAAATCATTCTCATCTGTGAGATGACTAGCGTCTGAAAATCCTTCAATTTTCAGATCTCCTTCTCCGTACACTAGGAACATATCTTTAGTCCTTCTCAAGTACTTAAGAATGTTCTTGACGGCAATCCAATGCTCGTCTCCCGGATTCCTTGGTAGCGACTCGTTACAGATAACACGAACGCTACGTCAGGTCTAGTGCATAGCATAGCATACATAATCGAACCGATCGCGCTGGCGTACGAGACAACAGCCATGCGTCGTTTGTCATCATCAGTTTTAGGACATTGATGATTGTTTAACTTTACTCCATGTACCATGGGTAAGTTACCTCGTTTCGATTCAAGCATGCTAAACCGATTTAGCACCTTTTCAATGTATGTAGCCTGTGAAAGACCAAGCAGTCTACGCGATCTATCTCTATAGATCTTTATACCAAGTATATAGGCTGCTTCACCAAGGTCTTTCATTGAGAAGTTACCGGATAACCATACTTTCACCGATTGTAATAGAGCAATGTCATTTCCCATTAACAGTATATCGTCCACATATAGTATGAGAAATGCTATAGAGCTCCCACTTGCTTTCTTATAAATGCAAGCTTCTTCGCAATTTTGTTCGAAACCAAATTGTTTTATGGTTTCGTCAAAATGCTTATTCCAGCTTCTAGATGCTTGCTTGAGTCCATAAATGGATCTCTGAAGTTTGCAAACTTTATTTGCATCCTTTGATATGAAACCTTCAGGTTGCATCATGTATACATCCTCAAGCAGGTTTCCGTTTAGGAAAGCTGTTTTCACATCCATTTGCCAAATCTCATAATCAAAATGAGCGGCAATTGCAAGCATGATTCTGATTGATTTGGACATAGCAACGGGAGAGAAGGTTTCATCATAATCAACGCCTTGTTTTTGACGATATCCTTTCGCTACCAACCTAGCCTTGTAGGTGCTAACCTTTCCATCCATGTTAGTCTTCTTTTTGAAGATCCACCTGCACCCAATGGGTTTTATCCCTTCGGGTGGATCAACCAAAGTCCAAACTTGGTTAGTATACATGGAATCCATTTCAGAATCCATGGCTTCAAGCCATGCTTTAGAATCTGGACTAGTAAGAGCCTCTTCGTAGTTTTCGGGTTCGTCGTCTAACACGGGAACCTCGTCATCATCTCCCACTAGAAAACCATATCTAACTGGGAGTTCACGAACTCTTCGTGATCTACGAATAGATGCCACTGGAGTCTCATCTAATGGGACTTCTTCGGGTACCTCGACCGCCTCCGTTGTTTCAGTCGTTGTTTCTTCCTCTTGAACTTCGTCGAGTTCAATCACGCTTCCCTTTTGTGTTTCTTCGAGAAACTCTTTCTCTAAGAAGGTTGCGTGTTTGGATACGATCACTTTCTGATCATCTGGATGATAGAAGTAATATCTCATAGTTTCCTTAGGGTATCCAATGAAGAAACATTTATCAGATTTAGAATCTAATTTGTCGGACGCAACGCGTTTGACATATGCTGAACAACCCCATACTCTCATGAAAGAGAACACGGGTTTTCTACCAACGAACAATTCATATGGTGTGGAACTGGCGGATTTAGTTGGTACTCGATTCAGGGTGAAGAGGGCAGTTTCTAAGGCATAGCCCCAGAACGTCTTTGGAAGTAAGGCCATGCTCATCATGGATCGTACCATATCTAATAGGGTACGGTTTCTCCTCTTGGATACACCATTGTGTTGTGGTGTATAGGGAGGTTTCCATTGTGAGCATATCCAACATTCAGTTAGATAATTCAGAAAATCATCTGAAAGATATTCGCCACCTCGATCGGATCGAAGTGTCTTTATTTTCTTTCCTAATTGATTTTCTACTTCATTCTTGAAGCATTTGAACTTGTCAAAGGCTTCTGATTTGTGCCTCATCAAGTAGATGTAACCATATCGAATATGGTCATCTATGAAGCTTATGAAGAATCTGAATCCTCCTCTTGCTTGGACTGACATAGGACCGCATACATCTGAATAAATAAGTCCTAGAGTGTCTGATACACGCTCACCTTTATTGCTAAAGGGTGTCTTTGTCATTTTACCTTTTAAACATGATTCACATGTTTCCAATGATTCAGGATCAATTGGATCTATAAGCCCATCTGAATGTAGCTTTAGCATGCGTCTCTTGTTTATATGACAATGTCACAAGTAAGTTGAATTATCTAGCTTATGTCTTTTGGTATCAATTGCGAAAACAGAAATCAACACATAAATCCCATTTTGTGATATTCCTGAGAAATAGAAAATCGAATCTCTATAAAAATTGCAATGTTTGTTCTTTATAGAACATACCAGACGTTGGAGTACCGGCTTTTCCCTTCTGGAGGGTAGCTCGGTACAAAGAACAATTTCTCTTCCAATGCCCCACGTCACCACAATAGTGGCACTTTCTTTTAGGCTTCTTCACTTCCTTTCCCTTAACTTTAGTGGGCATGGCTTTCTTACCTTTCTTGGGATGTTTAGGATTGGGAGAATTCCCTTTCCACTTCTTTGATCCCTCTATGACAATATCCGGTATTGCCCTGTCTTTCTTCATATTGTGCTCAACTGACTTGAGCATATTTGCAAGCTCTTCAAGAGAGGTTTGCAAGTCATTCATCTGATAGTTCATGATGAACTATGAATAACTCTTTGGGAGGGATTGAAGAATCAAGTCTATACTTAATTCGTTGTCCATCACAAATCCAATACTAGAAAGTTTGGTAATGTAGCCAATCATCTTGACACAATGTGTCATGACTGATGTGCCCTCTTGCATCCGGCAACGATATAGCAATTTAGATATCTCGTAGCGTTCACACCTGGTCTGTTTCCCAAACAGTTCCTTTAGGTGCATGATGACGGAATAGGCATCCATCTCCTCATGTTGCCTTTGTAATTCCGACGTCATCGATGCAAGTATGATGCAACCGGCATGATCATCATCAGCCTTGTGCTTCTGGTAAGCATCAATTTCCTCGATGGGAGTATCATCTTCCGGGATAGGGGTATCGGTGTATCAAGTACATACCCAATTTTCTCGAACTTCAAAACAATTTTGAGGTTACGAAACCAGTCGGTGAAGTTTGAACCATTCAACTTGTTATCGGTAAGAATGTTTTGCAGATTGGTTTTAGTCATGATTTTAAAGAGTGAGTGTTTAAACAAAACCTAAGAGTGAGAAAGAGTAAACGTATGTTATTCATTTGTTTTAAAGTGTAACAATCTAAAATTATAGGCCTTTTAATTTATTTCAGATTGCTCCCACTATTTTGCCAAATTAATAACCCTCCATATTAATTCGAAGAATTTCACAAATCCTTTAGTGAGCTAGGATCCTAACTCCTGAGATTTCGCCTTAACTTTAGCCAACAAACTAGTCTCATTCGTTAGGTAGATTCATTCAATCAATCACATCTCGAATGTGATTCCTAGGTTATTGGGTTACTAACCACATTAGTAACTAATATGTCATTCATATTAATCCCAACCATTTTGCCCATTAGTGTATGACAACATGAGTTTGCCCATCCAATTATCATACTCTAATTTAAGTACTACCCCATATTCATGAAAGAACTATTTTCGATAATCCAGGTGTTACCATAAGACCCCGAGCTTGACTTTGGCCAACAACCCAAAGGCCCCCAGTACTGCCGGCTGAATTATAATATTAGGGAGGGGCAACCGATTTTAATAACTTACTTATTTACTTAACTTTTTAATGAGGGATTTTTCTTTAAGTCTCATAATCTAATTTAGTCTTGATTTGCTTTAGCATACATCAGACACACATTCACACATACATTGGCGTTATGGACATATCATCTAAATTATTCCGTCGAGCCAGAGACGGAATAAAAGGGCAAACCTAAGGAAATACTAACTATTACATATTTCTCTTTAGGTCCTCCGTCTTCTCCATGGCCCCTTGAAATTACATATTAATTTCTATACTACTAAAAGAAAACTTCAATTGAATTGAAGGGAATCAGATGAGAGGAGAAATTACAATAGATAGTAGAAAGGCAGGACGCGCAAGCCCTATTTCAAAAATACCAAAAGACTAAAAGAGGGTCCAAATATGTCCATAACTCCAAACATGCAAAGACTCAATTAAATAAATTTAATTGGTTGATTACATAACTGTCTTATGTAATATTTATGTTAATCACATTAACTTATCAAATTAACTTTAATCCAATTTTACTTCTAATCGTTTTATATCTTTATATTAATTCTTAGATTAATATAACCATACAAAACGTTGATTATGCATGTCCCAATTATTTTGATTTCAATTCATTTAACGCTTTGATTTACAACTTGGTAAAAACAAACTTTTAAACGAATTTTCATTCGATAATCAAAACAGAAAACTATTAATTTCCGAAACATGTATATATATTTTATATTCAAAACTAATTTTAAACACATATATATCAGATTTTCAAAACGGTTGAAAAGCGATTTTCAGAAATAGGAAAAACTACAATAGATTTCCGTTTTATCTTTAGAATCAATAAAACTAATTTTATTAATCTAACCATAAAACTAATAGATTTTGTTATAATGATTATCAACCGAAATAATTAGGAACATAAGCATAATCAGTTTTAATTAACAATTAATCAAAACTTTATTTATCTTTAGAATTAATCAATCAATACTATTTGTCAATTAATCCTAACCATAAATATTTATTCAATCCTATTGAAAACTTCTATATTTTCATATATGAAATAACGGATTTAACGATGGCTCTGATACCACTGTTGGAAATAGGGCTAAGGTATAGCAGCGGAAATATAAAAAATTTAGCCTACTTCCTTTTAACCATAGGATCCGTTAATCGTTATTTCATATAAAGAGGAATAAGAAGAAATACCTTTCGTTGATCAATCTACCGTTGCAAACGAAGTGCCCACAACTTCAAAGGAGAGGTAAACTGTTTACCAATCTGCCCCTATTCGAAACAGACCTTCCAGACCTCCGAACGATAATCCCTTCGGTGGAAACGTGGAAGAATATGTCTAGACGCTACTGTCCAAAACTCGCGACGATCCGACGGTTCAATCTCCGGGAATCCTCGAAATAGTGAACTGACCTGATGTAGGCGAAGAAAAACGAATTTCTCCCTTTTGATTGTTTTTCTTCTTTCGTGAACACGGTGAGGTTAAATTAGAATCAACCCTTATGAGATGTAACCAAAATAGATTACCTCTAATTAACCAACACAAGATCAAGGAGAAATAGGGATGAATTAGATTAATCAATCGATGGAATGCCGAATGAATTCTTATCCACGAACTTGGGGATGGGAATTCTTTTCTCTCTCTAACTAAGCAATTTCGAAAATCACTTTAGGGGAGGGTAGAGGCTTAGGTCGAAATTCACATGTAGGAGGGGTATATATATTTGCTTGTATCTAAACCCTAGTTAGATATGAATAGGTTACTTAATAGGAATCCAATTCGGAATAGGATTTCTAATTATTATCTTACTATATATCTAATATAATTAGGATAATAATAAATAACCTAGTTAGATAATAATAGGAGTATATTAATCTAATTAAAACTCCTAACTTGATTATCTCTTAATTAATTTAATTTCACAATCCTAATCAAATTAGGATGAATGGAATAAATTAATTCCTTACTCAAATACATATAAATTTCGGCCCCTCCATGTAATTGGGCCTTACTGGGCTTAATTTTGGGCTTCCATCTATTAATCATATCCATCTCTCCTTTTGGTTCCAAGTCTTATGTGTGATCCATTAGGTCCTTACTACTTCTGGCCGTATACAACCTATTAAATTATTTTCTTCAAGAATTATATTTAATCCCTTGCATAACGGAATGATGTACAGAGTATGTTATTGGCAAGTCCATAATCATTCCCCCAGAGTCCGTTAAGAAGACAGGTTGATTCTGTCGTTAACCCTTCCGTATTAGTTACGGTATAATACGATCCTTTATCAACTACATCCTTGAACTGAATCTTATGACTATGGGTAATGTCAAGTCACATATAGCGAGACGTTCATTTTACTTGTTATTGGCCGAGTCAACTCAAAAGATAGGTTAAGTGAAATCCGAATTTCTACTCTTAAGCTATCACCTTGCAAGGGTTTAGAGTCGAGTCTTCCACAAGCGATCCTTGGATGTATCTCCCATTCATCGGGAGTGATAAATGCTCAATCCAATGTATAACTACCCTGACATTACCTCCTGTGACACCCAACCTTTGCAGTTCACACCCCAGAGTCATCTCTGTTAAGGATCGTGGGACCACGCGATCAAAGTCTCACATTCAGTAATTCAGGATGACCAATTAACATTCCTTTGAGTCTGAGGATTAGTTATACCTATTAATACCAATGAGATGAACAGGTGACAAGGATGAATCTACCCATCCTGTTATCTCAAGTCGGATCCCCAATCCTAATGAACAACGTTTCACCGGATCTATGTAACTGTCCAGATATCTATATATGTGAAGCTTGTGAGATCAGCTTTCTGTCGGACAGAAGACATTGTTACATACAAGTCTCAACAGTGATATATCAATCCTAAACATATCACTTGACTTGGGGTGGTTTTAAGTTTATTAGTTTATTATAAAGTTTTGTCTCACTTCATGCTTGTATGAACACTTTATAATCACTTTAAACAAACTTACGGATTTCCTTTTATTAGACTTTATTTAGTGCTTTAAAAGGGATTGCCTTTATATAGTTATAAAACATATATCTTATTAAAACAAATGATATAAAGAACAATTCATTTACAATAAGTTTGTATCCTGCAACAATTGTCTATAGGACACTAAACCCCAACATGTGCGTCGATTATAGAGATCTCAACAAGGCTTGCCCCAAAGATGAGTTCGCATTGCCTCACATCGATGTATTAATCGACAGTGCAGCATCGAGCGTCTTGCACACGAATGTTGACGGCTTCATGGGCTACATGCAAGTTCAAATGGCAGAAAAGCACAAGGCAAAGACCTCGTTCACAACTGAGTGGGGAACATACTGCTATAGAGTAATGCCATTTGGCTTGAAAAATGCCGGGGCAACTTATCAACAGATGGCTACAGCACTGTTCTATGATATGATACACAAAGAGGTGGAAGTCTACGTGGACGACATGATGGTCAAGTCAAAGACGAGAGAGGGGCATTTCGCTGCACTTGAGAAGTTTTTGGCCCGAATTGCAGAATTCAAGCTAAGGTTGAACCCGAAGAAGTGCTTCTTTGGCGTTTCATCGGGGAAGATCTTAGGCTATGTGATCAGTGACAAGGGGATTGAGGTGGATCCCGACAAGGTAAATTCCATACAGGAAATGCCAGCACCCAAGAATGAGAAAGAAGTGAGAGGATTTCTGGGGCAGGTTCAGTATATCAGTCGGTTCATAGCACGACTCACTGCGATCTGCGAGCCGATCTTTAAGCTGCTACGGAAAGATCAACCAATGGTTTGGAATGATAAGTGCCAGCAAGCATTGGAGAGTGTCCGGAACTACCTGTCTAATCCACCGGTTTTAAGACCACCTAAACTTGGAAAACCGCTGCTCCTCTATGTAGGAATCGAGGAACGATCTATTGGGGCAATGCTGGCCCAAGAAGGGGACACCGGTGTGGAGCACGCGGTGTATTATCTGAGTAAGAAGTTCCTGGAATACGAGCTTAAGTATAACATGATCAAAAAGACGTGCGTGGCAGTAGTATGGCTAACAAAGAAACTGCGGCACTATTTTCAATCTTACAAAGTGATCATTATTTCCCGGATGGATCCCGTGAAGTATCTGTACCAAACTTCGTCTCTAACAGGGAAGCTAGCCCGATGGTTGTTGCTCTTGTCCGAATTTGACATCAAATATGTAACGAAAAAGGTTATTAAGGGGAGAGCCGTAGCGGAATTTCTGGCCAATCAGCCTCTAAGCGCGGAAGAGGAAGAGATAAACTATGATTTCCCCGATGAGCACTTGAACGCAATAGAAGTCATACCGTGGAAAATGTTCTTCGATGGAGCGGTTAACTCAAATGGAGCCGGGGTAGGAGTGCTACTTATCTCACCAGAAGGAGAAAGGGTCCCAATGGCAAAGAAGTTATCCTTCCCTCTAACCAATAATATGGTCGAGTATAAAGCGTGCATCTACGGGTTAGAGTCGTTAGCAGCACTGGGAGCATCATATGTTGAAATCTGGGGCGACTCAAAACTGATTATCGAACAAGCACAGGGAAACTGGGAAGTAAGGGAAGAAAGGTTGCACCCATACCTAGACCAATTGGAGGGACTGGCGCAGAGATTCAGTGAGTGTCGTTTTGATCACATTCCTCGAGCACAGAATCAGGCAGCGGATGCTTTGGCCACTTTGGTGTCGGTATGGGATAATCCTCGAAACCTTGCCTCAAAGCCTTTGGTATTGAGGAGGTCTCACAAACTATGCTACGAAGATGTAATGTTGTTAGGGGCAGATGAAAAGCCTTGGTATCTCGATATCATAAACTTCATGAAAAGTGGAACATACCCGGCAGAATCAGAACTTAGGGATCAGGCCGTGATCAGAAGGTTAGCTCAGCAATTTGTCATCCATAATGACTTGCTTCACAAAAGACACGCCGATGGTTTACAATTGAGGTGCTTGGATGAGGGAGAAGCCCGTGAGGCAATGGAGTCAGTACACTCGGGAATTTGTGGAGCCCATATGGGAGGAGCAGTATTGGCAAAGAAAATCGTAAGGCAAGGCTTCTATTGGCTCACCATGGAAAGAGATTGTAACGAATATGCGAAGAAATTCCATGATTGTCAAATCCACGGAGATTATAGTCACTTACCAGCTATAGAACTACACGTGCTAGCACCCATTTGGCCGTTAGCGGCTTGGGGCATTGATATCATCGGGGAGGTGAGGCCTAATGCGTCGAACGGACACAAATTCATTGCAGTCGCCATCGATTACTTCACCAAGTGGGTAGAGGCAGAATCATTTAGCAAGTTGGGGTCTAAGCAGATGAAGAAGTTCATTGAAAAGCACTTGATCACCAGGTTCGGAGTGCCTCATCACATGATCACAGATAATGGGGTCCAGTTTCAGGGAGAGGTGAGAAGTCTCTTCTAAGAGTACGGTATTGAGCATCATAGGTCTTCTCTGTATCGCCCACAAGCTAATGGCGCAGTAGAGGCGGCTAATAAGAACCTTAAAAGGATTCTCGTAAAGACAATAGAATCGCACCGGAATTGGCACGAGCAGCTTCCGCTCGCTTTATGGGCTTATCGCACGACGATTAGAACGTCAACTAGGGCCACACCGTTCTCCTTGGTATATGAGGCCGAAGCCGTCCTCCCAATCGAGATTGAAAAGCGATCGTTAAGAATCACAGTAGAAGCAGAGATTCCCGAGACGGAATGGGTGAAGAAGCGATATGAGCAGTTAGCATTGGTGGACGAGAAAAGGATGGAGGCCTTTTACCATGTGCAGTTATATCAGAGAAGGATGGCCCGAGCCTTCAACAAAAAGGTCAAGGCCAGCCCTATCAAAGAAGGGGACCTGGTGCTGAAACAAATCCGAATGACGCACACCAACCCTAGGGGCAAGTTCAGGCCAAACTGGGAAGGACCATTCCTCGTGAAGAAAATCCTAAGCAAATAGGCAGTGAAGCTAACTACTATGGACGGCATGGAGTTCTCCGAACCTACCAATCCGGATAGGCTTAAGAAATACTTTTCGTAAAAAAAAAAGAGAAAGAAATGAAAATTCCCGATAGGTTGAAAAACCCGCAAAGGGCGATCTATGCAATAATAAGGGACATCCCAATGGGTGAAAACCCGAAAGGGCACTCGTTTGAAAATTCCGGGATAATAAAAGGAGAGATGAAAAATCGTTGGGATCTGAAAACCGAAAAAAGGCGGGTCCTGGTAACAGTGGTTATATCTTAAGCAATTGTGAAAATAATGTATAAGCGGCTAAGTATTTCTATTGTTTGTAAATAAATAAAGGCATGAATATATTTGAAGAGGATGATTGGAATCATTATAATCTACTGAATGCATTGTATTATGAATCATGAGTTATATATTTCCTACCTCTTTCACATAAAAAGCCTACGCCCTATCCACCCCTCTCCCTATATACAAGCTATACATCGGGGTGATACTAATGAGAAAACTGCAAATAATGAGCCTAATGAGGAGGGAGATCCCAGAAGTCCTCAAAGTCCCTCAGATGAGAAGCCCGCTCCGCAGATAAGGCCTCCTCGGCAGCAAGGCGCCCCGCGGTCTCCACTCGCATCATCTCCTCTGAGGCAAGACGCCCCTCGGTCTCTGCTCACATCATCTCCGACCAGTGAGCATTTCTCTCTCGATAGACATGCCCGACTCTAGCATCGGCATCCCGCTGCGACTCACTGAACCGCTGCTCGTTCGTATGAAGATCGCTCTGCAACAAAAAAAAGAGAAAAAAAAGTCAAAACAGACAACGACAGAAGTCATACATACATATGTGCATCACACGAATACATTTCACTACACTAAAACAGAATAAGAATACTCACCAGGTGGTCGGCACAGCGCAGAGTGAGCTGCTCTCAGAAATAACCGGACAATCCCATATAATCAGTACACGTCTCCCTCGAAGTATGAAGAGCATCAGGGGGATCGAACGGCATCCTCGAGGAAAAAACCGAAGGGGCTGTCTCGATGCCGGAATAGGCCACACCCACCTCGCCGTAATGAATCACCGGACAATCCTATTCACGTGCATTATTCATGTTTTTACTATTCACGTGCATTATTTGCATTTTTACGGTTGGCATGCATTGTCCGTATTCTTACTATTCTCATGTATATAGTTCACATTCTTTCAACAAACAAAAAGCATAAAGCATTGTTCACGTGCATAAAAATTCGCGTTTTCTAATTAAAAGTCTTCTAAGCAGTCTAAATGTTGGCATGCAAACGACGTTCAAAATGGGGCTGCTAAGGCCTAGAAGTCTTGTCAAAAGATAAAGATCAAGGGGTACTTACCGGATTGATGTTGGTCCGGCTCAGATGAGAAGCAGGGTGCTGAAAAGGAACCACTCTAGTCAAGTTCTCAAAACCCGCATCCATGCCCTTCGTGCCATCGTGTCTATCCGAATCCATCAAGAATGCTCTAAGTTTAGTGCTAGAGAGAGAGAGAAGAGAGAGAAGGTGTGGGGTTGAAATGAAACCCCACCACCTTATATATGAGAAGGGAATGGCATTCCCGTAAATAGTGAAAAAGGTACGACGTGACATAAAGGTGAAAAGTAAATAATTAATTACCAGGTGCACAGACCTCCGATTCGCAGTCCGTTTCAGCCTGCGTTTCTGCCAGGCGGCGACCAGTACCCTAAGGATATGATTCTAGGTGACAGTCAGAATTTTATAGAACAGTGGCGCCAGTCAAAATACAGACAACAGCCAGCAGAAAAATGATTTTTAGTCAAAAGCGTTCCAGACAAAAGGATAAGCACGTTCCTATCAATAACTCAAATACCCGAGACGATAACCCTAGGAAAACACAGACGACAGTGCTTTAAAATTCAGAATTGCTATTGAGCCATTTTGCCTGCGGTCGATTTAGAGACCAGGGTTGCTTTTGAGCCATTTTGCCTGCGGTCGATTTAGAGATCAGGGTTGCTTTTGAGCCATTTTTCCTGCGGTCGATTTAGAGACCAGGACTGCTTGTGAGCCATTTTGCCTGCGGTCGATTTAGAGACCAGGGTTGCTTTTGAGCCATTTTGCCTGCGGTCGATTTAGAGATCAGGGTTGCTTTTGAGCCATTTTTCCTGAGGTCGATTTAGAGACCAGGGTTGCTTTTGAGCCATTTTGCCTGCGGTCGATTTAGAGACCAGGGTTGCTTTTGAGCCATTTTGCCTACGGTCGATTTAGAGATCAGGGTTGCTTTTGAGCCATTTTGCCTGCGGTCGATTTAGAGATCAGTGTTGCTTTTGAGCCATTTTGCATGCGGTCGATGTAGAGACCAGGGTTGCTTTTGAGCCATTTTGCCTGCGGTCGATTTAGAGATCAGGGTTGCTTTTGAGCCATTTTGTCTGCGGTCGATGTAGAGACCAGGGTTGCTTTTGAGCCATTTTTTCCTGCGGTCGATTTAGAGACCAGGGTTGCTTTTGAGCCATTTTGCCTGCGGTCGATTTAGAGACCAGGGTTGCTTTTGAGCCATTTTTACCCGTGGTCGTGGACCAGGGTTGCTTTTGAGCCATTTTGCCTGCGGTCGATTTAGAGACTAGGGTTGCTATTGAGCCATTTCGCCTGCGGTCGATTTAGAGACCAGGGTTGCTTTTGAGCCATTTTGCCTGCGGTCGATTTAGAGACTAGGGTTACTTTTGAGCCGTTTTACCCGCGGTCGTGGATCAGGGTTGCTTTTAAGCCATTTTACGGTCGATTTAGAGACCGGGGTTGCTATTGAGCCGGTATGCCAGCAGTCGATTTAGAGACTGGGTTCCCCAGAAAGAACGTCCATCCGTGGCCGATTTAAAGGCAAAAAGGGACGGACAAGGCAAAGATCGAAGACGAAGCCGGAGCATACGGCATGGAGATCAGGTATTGTTCCTCCTACTCTATACGTGTCTTTTACTTTAATATATTTACATTGCATGTGTTGCGTTGGCAAAAAACGTTTTCAAAACACACACAACACTGTCAACATAGGAAAGTAGGGGCAACTGTAGACACCGAGTCGGAGGACCTGTGACGAAAACCCATAACAAGACGGTTGAAGCGGTCGGTTACGATAATTTAAAGCAAAAATAATAATAAGAATCACGAGAGGGTCTGTAAGGGTTGCGGTCGTCGAGTGGACGACTCGCGGGTGCTCAGCGGCGCTGGACGAGCGCCTAGCGGCAGCCAGCGCACGCCCGACGGCAGTTGGACGCGCGCCCGGCAGCGCGGGGCACGCACGCCCAACCTACGTTGGGCGTGCGCCCAACATCCGTCGGGTGAACGCCCGACATCGTTGGGCGAACGCCCAACGTCTGTTGGGCGCGCGCCCAACAGAGGTTGGGCGTAGCCCGACGCCCTTCGGGCTACGCCCAAAATTTTTTGGGATCCGTGCCTATAAAAGGCACGGATCCCCATGCATTGAAAGAAGAGTGTTTTTTGGAGCTTCTCACTCTAAAACATTTTTTAGAGAGAGAGAGTCATTTCTTTGGGAAAAAACATTTTTTTTCCTAAAAAATCCAAATTTTCCAAAGTTAAATATTTTATCAAAAACACAAAAAACACCGGAAAATCACGATTCGTGGAATCAACCGACTTCAACTGTCAATACCGATCTTGAGGTATTATCCGAGGACTAGACTCGTTTTATTCTATTTAATTTATTTTCTTTATTTATTTATTTTTATGTTATAATTTTATTTACTTAGTCAGTTATTTATTTATCACGTTTTATTTAATCTTCCGTATTTATTTAATTTTTGTCTCGTATTAAATAAACGTTTGGTTTTATTTTGAAATAAAAAACCTCGTTTTAACATCCCAATATGAACCGTGATCCGATTCAAAGGTAGTTCGGGATTAAGAAACGTTGTAGTTATAAGTTTTTGAAAATATTTTTATTAACGTTTTAAAAATAAACATCGCTTTAGGAGTCTCCGTTATAGACTATGATCCAATTTTGGTAGTTCGGGGACCCAAAATGATAGAATAGATCTAATCTAAAGCTTTTTAATCAATCTGAAAACTGTTGGAGTAGTTCTGTAATTTTCCATTTTCTGTCACTAAAAGCCGTGTACCGACGGATTTTCCGTCGGTAAAGCTGCCGGAATGTAAAAAATGTTGTTTTGGTCCTTCTTTCTCAACTTTTAGACTTTTGGTCCTTGATATATATATATATGTATAATTATGCAATATATGTATTCAAATTATTTTTAATTTTTTTGGTATATATTTATTTAACATGTTTAGATATTATTTTTCATCAACTTGATTTGATAAGATTATATGTATATTTATAGATTTTCCATTTAATTCATTTAAACTATACATATTTGTTATTTTGGGGCTATTAGGGGTTATTTTCTATACATACTTATCATAAACCATTTTGGGGGTTAAATACTATTTTCTTATTTATGAATCTTATTCATTTTTTTACATGTTTGTTTAATTAAAATAAAAGTATATTATATCTAGCATTATTTCCATTACTATTTATACCTATGATAATCATAATATATATATCTTCTCTTTACCTCCTTTTTAATCTATAGGTATAATCATCATTTCTACTAAAAATATATACATATGTACATATTTCTTCTTTTCCTTTTAAATTTCTTATATATATATATATATATATATATATATATATATATATATATATGTGTGTGTGTGTTTTGAAAGTGTTTTGGTTGGGTGAATTTGAGATTTAATTCATTAATTGTTGTAATTATGTTCAAATAAAGGTTAATTGAGTGAAAAGGGGAAAATAAAAGACAAAAAGAGGTTTCAAGTTGATCGTTTAAATTAAAAGCTTTTCTAGATATTCCTAAAGTGTAAATAACGTTTTTTGTCATTTTTAAACCGTTTCCAAAACATCATGTGTTGAAACCTTAATCCGTTCCAACGACGGATTAAGCGAATATTGTAAATTGTTTCGTTGTAAATAATGAAGTTTCGAATTGTTTTCCTAACTAAATGGTTTTGTACAAAATAAATTGACTTGTATGCTTAATCACGTTTTTAGATTAAAACTGTTTGCTCAACGTTTTCAAACGCTCGAGTCGTTCCAACGGCGATTCGAGTGAATATCATTAACAGGGCTTTGAAACGTACCTAAATCGTTCCAACGGCGATTAAGGTACGAACCGTGTAAATAAACTTGTTTTTGGAAGTGAGATTAGCGTAGATGTAATATACGACATAAAGCCTAAATCACACTGTGAATAAATCAATTCTTCCTTCTCCCCCTCTGTCTCCTATGTATTTTAAATTTATGCAAAATGGGTGATTCTTTACTAAAGTGGCTTTAATGACATGCTCAAAACGGTTTTCGAAGCGAGAAAAAAAATGTTTCAAATGAATTTTAAACTTAAAGAAATATGCGATTAGTCCGTTATCACCTAACACGCTGAGTAGGAGGCCGGTGGTTCATAACCGGGCGATGTCGGGGTGCCTAGTAGCCTTTCTCCGGAAAGGAGCTAGCCTTCTCGGCTCGTACCTAAGTTTTCCGAACCCTCACCGGTCTCCCACAAGGGATCGGTGTTCATTTTCCCATTCGTGGGTGGCGACTCTTCCATACTCCAGGCTCCGGTCCTGCCGAGCAGCTTGATTCCACGATTGGTTGCTTTCGGCGCCAATCACCGCTTACGTCGCCATGAGGTGTCCACCCCCCGGTCCGCCCGGGCGAGGCCGTTCGGCACCTTGTCTAACACCAGCCTAGCTGGGATGTCCTGTGTCGTCTTCTCGCCTCCTCATTTTCAATCAAAAAAAAATATATTTTTTATGTATAAAAGGCAAACAACAGTTCCTTAACTATACACCTAAAACACTATTTTTTAACATGAAAAGATAAATAAGAGAAGAATGGAGTAAACAAACATGTTTTACTCTTCCTAAAAATGATAAGACTTATTTGGACCTTATCCCTTAAAAAGTTAATGAAGTGGGGACTTGAAAATAGTCATTTTCATTGAGCCAAACTTATTTAGGTTATCATCTCATTATTTTTTATATAGTTTTTTTATTGATTTTAATATTAGTATAATGTAATTTACTATTACGTCAAAAAATGATCTTAAATTTTTTATATAGTTTTTTTATTGATTTTAATATTAGTATAATGTAATTTACTATTACATCAAAAAATGAAATTTTAAGATCATAATATTAATAGCACTACAATTCTTTGAATTTATTTTACTCTGATAACATGACATATTGACCTATGGTCCTATTAACATATCTAATATCAAATTATTCATGACGTAGTAAGAGCAAAGTGTAAAAATACGTTTGCAAGTTAGATTAATTTTTATATTTTTTGCAATTTAAAATCTCATTATTTACCTTTCAATTATGTGTCATGTTATCACTCATCAATAACAGATCAAAGACATGTGTATACAGGTCTTTGATCTTCTATTGATGAGTGATAAAATGATTCATATGTAGAGTGAAAATAACGAGATTCATATCTGCGTAGAATATTTCGTTCATAATGATTGAAAATTAATACAACTTTCAAACGTTGGAGTACAATTGAATAAAGTTGCGAGATATGAGCTCTTGCCTCACAAAACAAAACAAAACAAAAGAAAAACTAGATTGTACTCCATTAGAGTTGTTAAATTATCCCTATATATATTTTTGGGAGCTCACAATTCAATCAAGCTATTTCCTCAAACTAATTTAATATAATGTTAATTCTGTAATTTATCAACATATTGGTTGTTTTGCTTATCAATGAAAAGGAAAAACTAAAAACATGACCCCTATACTTGACATAATTTGTCATTTTAGCCCATGTAATGTTCACTAGTTTTGGTCCTTTTGTATATACAAACTGTTGGAAGACAAAGTTTGACAACACGCCTGCTTAGGGATGGCAACGGGTAGTGTACCCGCGGGTACCCGGCAGTACCCGACCCTAATGGGACTATCCGTACCCTGTATAAAAGGGTATGGGAAGGGTATGGGATCAAAATAGTTACCCAATAGGGTAATGGGACGGGTATGGGAATACCCTCCAGGGTACCCGGTACCCGTTACCCGTCATAATTTTTTTATATATTAAAAAATTATTGTTTTTTTAGATGTAATATTTGAGATTTTAAACCCCAACCTTTTGTTTTTCAACCATTGAGTGATACCACTAAGCTACTTATTCTTATTGATTAAGGTTCAATTTGTTCAATTTTTAGATAAATGATTTATTAAATTTATACTTGGTTAAATTTGTAATATTTTTTATTTTATTTATTGATTTTTAACGGGTAATGGTACCCGTGGGTACCCGCGAATTAAATGGGAAGGGTATGGGATGCAAAAAATATACCCGTTAGGGTAATGGAACGGGTATGGGTAATTAAAAAATAAACGGGTAAGGGTTTGAAATTGACACTGCCCGCGGGTACCCTACCCGTTGACATCCCTACGCCTGCTAATGGAATGGAATAGTCTGTCAATGGTTACTTTTTTCAGAAACACTGAAGTACAAGGTCAAATGTGGCAAAAGAAATAAATACAAGGGCCAAAATGAAAAATTATGCCACTCATGGGCCCCAATTTTAGTTTTGGCCTCAATCAAAATTGGATTAGATAATAATGATGGCTACATGAATTGGGAGCCTGTTGTGATTATTTGGCATCACAAGCAGCAGAACATACGTGCTGGGAAGAGTACAGATTTAAGATGTAATTAAGGTTTAAAATTGGACTTATGGTCCTTGGGAGAGTACATGTACAGATTTATAACTCAACGTGCTAGGATTTAATACTGAATCAAGTCACATTAATTAATTATTATTATAAACTTTAACCATAGAATAAGAAAATGAACTGAAACAAAAAAGAAATTGATTCGCTCTTAATTTAATGGATCAAAGTAAACAGGCAAAAAAGAACATCACTCAATATTTGTCTTCCCAGCATTAGCCTAGCCTAGCCTAGCGTAGGATCTCTGCTTTATAAACTTAACTTAATTTACTTCTATCTCCCTAAAACACTCCAAACATTCCTACTGACCTTAAAAAGACTTGCAATTCCGTCCCCTCTGAAAGACATCTACCTACTAGAGAGAGTTATCCATCAGCCTACAAAAGTATCCTCTGAGCCGCACTACTCTCATGTCATGATTCATCCAAACTCTACTATCAAAAAACATTTGACCCTTTGCATTTGAAACCAAATCAACAGATTAATTTCTCATGTTACCCTCCCGCAACACATCGATCATATTGTAGATCCGCTTGTCCGCCCTCAACTGAATCTGCATTTTCACCACATTATTTCTTGTAAGATTATAGTTCTATTCTATTATTAGTATTAGTACACTTTTGAACACAAAGCATTCATAGCATGTTATTATACCTTCTTAGCAAGGAAAATTACAGCATCTACAGTACCCTCTGCATATATTGATCGCCCACAAACATTATGTTGAAACTCAAAAGAAACTCTGCAAGAAATTAACTATGATGAATAACTATTTTATGCTCAGTAAAATATACTTATTTAGATAAAAAGGGATATCCGTAAAATGTCAGTCATTACGTTTCATCAGGTGATGTCAAATGATACATATGGAATGCATGGCCCGACAAATGCTCCTCTGGTACTCCCACCATCTCAATTTGTTGGCTGGGATCCCGGATCATTTGTATCTGTTCAAAATATAATAATAATAATAATTGGTACTGTGACCACAATTGCTAGGCTGGCAGTTAAGGTGTGATTAACTATGAATGCAAAGAAAATATCTGACATCAAATCTACCACATTTTTGTTATTAACTAAAGGTTTTAGCACAAAGACAATGAGATACAGGATTAGTCTTAGAGATCAAAACCAACCTTATCACCACCAAAATGTGCATGTAAGAGCATTAAATATCAAAATTAATCATCGTATCAACAAAAATTGTGGAAAATAAAAACAATAAATGTCACTTCTCTTCACTCCACTTTGGCTTGATAAATGAAATTTTAGTATTCTCTAGGTTGAGTACGGTCTTATTTTATTTTTTTTTTGGCTTGATAAATGAAATTTTAGTATTCTCTGGGTTGAGTATGGTCTAATAGAGGCGGCCCGGTGCACTACGCGTCCCCGCTGAGCGAGGGTCCGGGGAGGGGTCCCACCACAAGGGTGTATATATATTTTAAGATAATCTATTGAAGGAACTAAAGGGGGAGAACAAAAGTTGAGTGATTTTACGAGCAGAATGCACCAAATTTCTGCATCTTTTTGAAGGGTAAGAACCATTACCCAACCAAGAAAAAGGACAATGGTAACGGACCACCTATGTTGCATGGAAATGGACACCGGAAAACTTTATTTCTAAAAAATTATAGCTAGGAAATGGAAAAGAAACTGAAACGGATACGAAACGTGAAAACGCTAACGAAGAAGAGTTTCCGTGCAACATAGCGGACCACTGACCACCAAAATTCCTTTATATATTGGCCTTCAGTTAGATCCATCATGCCACTAGCCTGGTCAATCTCCGTCAGTTAATTAATTTAGGAAACAAATGATACTCCTGAGAAACAGCAAAACAGTAAAGGTTATAAATGCTGAGGTAAAATATATCCAAGCATAGAGTAACTCCTACAGCTCTTATCAAGTTATACTTCAGACACTTAGAATTCAGTGTAACAAAATTCAATAGCTATGGGGTAGGGAATCATGGCCTAGATGAAAGGGTAAGGCCAGTCATATGCTCCTATAGAGTCTAGAGTAGTATTTTGATATTTGACGAGATAAAAAAAACGTAAACGAGCACATCAAAGCAGATTCACTAATTTTCATTTAAATCATGAAAAGCAATATTGATGAAGTATAGTAGTATGACAAACCTCGTCCATGTTAAAAGAGACACCCAATTTTTGGAAGCAAGAAATCACAGCCTTTGCAGTTCCGGATGTGTCCAACTTTCCAGCTTGATGGGATTCCAACACCTATATATACCACACATAATTAATTAAGCAGACACCAATATGAAAGCCATTAGATTTATGAGGAAATTATTAGTGAAGATATATAAGAAAACTTTATCAATTATTAGTGATTAGTTCTGTTTTTGCAGTAACAAAGTTTATCAGGGGATTCCTTTTCATAAAGATTAAAAAAAAAATTGTTGGGTACAAGCAATATCCAAGGAGAAGGAAAATATAGCAAGACCTAAGGAAGAAAGAATGACCCATCTTAATGGGCTTATTGCACAGGCAGGTAGTAAGATTAAATGCTTCTTGATATGAGGACTATGGTTAAATATGAAAAAGGCTTCTTGATATGAGGGTTACAGTGAAATATGAAAATGTTTATAACGAGACGTACAGTAAGAGAATGATTCTTGAAAAACAAGTATCCCTTTCAATATAACTATATAAAAGGCGCGAAGTATTTATAGTATATGGCGTGTAAACCATCTATCTAATGCCTTGCAAAAAGATCATGAATCAAAACGGCTTTGGTAAATATTAGAATGGTAAGATCAAGGCCAATATGACTTCAAGCTAGGTCATTAAGAAGACACAGTTTGTAAATAATCAGTTACAACCCTTTTACAAAGACAACAAGCCAATTCTCCTTAATCACCTCAAACATAGATGATTGAATCATAACAGCTACTAGTTCATAATCTATCCAGTGCTACATAAATGAGCACAATTACATAAAACTTAAATGCTTTCATATATGAGTTTGTGTAGATGCCTCAGAAAGAGGAATCTTGGTGCATAAAAGTCGTAAGTAAAACAAAACAAATAAATTATATTTTTTCAGGAAAAAAATACAATGAAAAAGTCTAACCAAGATAATATGCAAAAGTAACAAATAAGTGAACTCTCCATCAAAATTTATTGCCAGATATTCATCAGCAGAAAAGTGAGATCAACAAAGGAGTTAGAAGTTTTGAGCCATGGAGAAAATGCAGAACAGCAGTACCTGAAGGGAATACCCAGAGAAAGCTCCAGGAAACTGCTCAGCCATAATCTCCATAGCTGCAAGAAATGCAACCACCTGTCAAAGCAACATCTGTTAGATTCAGAATACAATACATGACAATTTTATGTAATGTTTTCAAATCCATTAGAGCTACCAAATTGAAACCACCTGCTTGCCCATCTGTGGGGATATCACAGCATAAATATTTGAGTCTTCTACAGTCTTGTACAATTGATCCCTGTCTCCACCAGTGGTTCCCATAACAAAGGGCACTCCTACTTTGGAATATAGATTTGCATTATCTGCACATTATAAAATGGCAATCTAATAGTTAAAATTCTCGAACTAGATGCATCACAACACACCTGATAAGGTCTACAACAATGTAGCAACTGTTAAATCATAAATCGTTCTAAATGTCTCACTGGTGCTTTTATGGAAACTTACTCCTTAAGAACTAATTTCAACCATCAAGCAGTTTTGACGCCATAATCTAAGGACATGTGTTATACAGTATGAATGAACCATCAATAATAATTACAAAGTAAAGTTTTCAATATAGTTAATGTGAATTCAAAACTTGATATAGTTCTATTACTCTATATGTTTTATGTATGTTCCAATTTTTTATTACTATAATACTATGACAGAAATTCATGATCTCTTTTTAAAATGCTTGGCAACATGAAAGGAACTTTTACTGTAATAAGTAATTCATCCATTCAAACTGGATTGAACTTCAATACTGAATCTTCTCAGTTTATAATCAAATCATTCCATTTCCTATAACTGAATTTCCCCCCACAAAACTATGGTGTCTTTCATGCTTCTTTAACTATGAAGTTGCAATATATTACCATTTACTGCTGCAGGAACAGTGAAATCCACCACAATAAGATTCGGGTATTCACGAACCATTGAAGCAAGAACATCTTCTCTTTCAGAAGGACCATGTATTTTGATGTCGTTTCCACACATTTGCACGGTACACCCAGACTCCTCTGGTGCACCAAATGATACAGGAAGAATCTGGAGTCCTGCAGAGTCTGCTGCCTTAATAACAGCCTTTCCCATTTTTCCACTGCAACCATTTACCTAAAACAAGTGTCAAAAACATCATCAAATGAAATCAAAGAGCCAAATTCCAACATCAATTAATTTTAACAGCCACTGCTACTGTGATTATATATTATGAAATGAAAGAACCAAAAGGTCATTCATCATGGTATTAGTATAGTATAACATTCTGTTGAGAAATGAAGCTACCAAATAGTTGAATTAGCAATAAATAGACAATGCATACACAGTAGTTGATTAGTTATAGCACTTCAGATTTAATGTCTATATAACGCTATAACAAAATAGCATACTATATATACAGTTGTACAGGACATAGGCAAAATTTGTATAGCTGCATCATATCATTGATAAAAGGTTCTCACCCTGCCAATAGAAAAACCAAGCTTAACAAAACAAATCCGCAACAATAACATTATATGAGAACATCAAAAAAGAGCAAGTCTTTTCATTGTCTCATGAGGATATGAGATATTAATGGCATCATGGCATGCAACACAAAATCCAACGCATTCCAGAAAAATACACATCATACATACAAATAATTGGCTAATAAGCGCATAATTGTAAGAATGAGCATAAGAAGAATTAGTAACCCAAGCATAACATATTTTTCTTTTTCTTGAAACAACAATGAAGAGAAAGAAAGAAAAAAAGCAAAAAGTAAATACTGAACATGAAACGCACAATGTACTTAAACTCGTCATTTTCATGATCCATGTGAAAGCGTGAAACTGTCTAATGAAGAAAGCAATATAAAAAGAAATATAATATGAATAGCACATTTAAGCATGACGCATATCCTAGTTGAATGCTAAAAACTGTCTAGTAATAATTCGATAATTGCAGTATCAAATAAATAAATCAAATAAATCAACCAACAAGCCAAAAAATAAATAATTGCATACTATGATTGGGATGTCAAAACTGTTGGTTGACATGGACAATACTGTAGATGAAGATCTTCGTCTCTGTAGAAGGGTACTAATTCTCGGCGTCCCGTGGCCAGATAAGGCAAATGTGGGTGGTTTTATAAAAACCTGAGACACTGCCATTGTCTGCGTCAATGAAATGAGCTGAAAATGCCAAAAATTAATTATCATATTAGTTTTAACAGTCTAAAAGAAGTAATTTAAAACATCAAGAGGGTATTTGGTATAGGCTATGATACTTGGACTCGGCAAAAAATGCCGCCACACCGGTGACGATACGACCCGACACGGATCCGGGTACGAAATACGGGTCGGATACGTGAGGTAACACTCGTATACGGCAAGGTTTTAGGGTAGAGAGAAAGTGAAGACAGAGGGGCAAAAAAGAAGGGAAAAAGGTGAGATTTGCATTCACCTTCAAGTTTCAGATCTAGGGTTCGAGTAGTGAAACCAGATCAATAAATTGAAGGTGAAAACGTCGATATTATTGACTGAGATGATGGGGCTTTTGCACGCCGAACTGAGACGAGTTTATCGCTTGAGTTTGCGGTTCCCGTTGTCAATCTCACCGGTGAAATCACCGGCAACAAGGAGGAGAGAGAGAGACAGAAGAGATTGAAATTTGAAGAGGAAGACGATGAGTCAGGCGTGGTGCAAATTACTTCGCCCTTTGTTTAGGAGGAAGTTAATGGGAGTAAATGGGAGTAATGGAAGGTTAAGTATTGAGTTAACCTTGTTTGGGAGTTATTTTTTAAGAGTAAATAAAGGTTAATGGGGTTAAATGTTTACTTCCTCTAACCTCCAAACTCTAACCTCCAAATTGGAGGTTAATGGGAGTAACGTAAACTTTTTTAAAATTTCTTGTCTCTGTAGAGTTAATTTAACCTTCCTTCCCCTCCATATTTAAACTCCCAAACAAGGTTAAACATTTAACCTCATTTACATCCTATAAACTCCTAAACAATGTTAATTGTTAACTTTCCGTTCCATCACTTCCCTTCCATTTCCATTACCTCCTTTAACTCTCCCCTCCATTAACCTCCAAACTCCCAAACAAAGGCTTAGGGTTAAGGTGCCCAAACGTTTTGGGTCACAAGTAATTTTACTTCTAACGTTTTAAAATAGTACAATTTTATCTCTAATATTAATAGTTAAGAGTAATTTTATTCCTAACGTTTGTAGTCAATAGCAATTTTATCCCTAACATTGATAATTTGAATCAATTTCAGATACTTTGTCAATTGGACTTTCCTATTGTATATGGTGCAATTTTGTTTTAATAGCCATAAAAGTTCTGCTACTAATTAAACACTTTTTGAAATTGTTATAGATCAATAGCCGTTGGTGCCTCATTCGATCAACATGCCATATGAGGGCAAAAATCCAAAAGCATACATGTTCACTAAGAAATGGAAACAAAATGAGGAGATTGTTAAAGCACACTTGGCAAAAGGATCGATGAGAATGAAAAAATGAGAAAATATGAGTTGTCGTCCCCAATACTTAAGTGGGAGACCTAGTCATGGTGAAGCTGCTACCCTAGCAACTTCGGTGTCTGCACAACAGTGATAGAAGAGTGATGAGAAAATATGAGGGACCATTTCCCATTACGATGAAGGTGGGACCCATAGCTTACAAACCGGAAATGTCATAGTGGATGTCGATTCATCTTGTTTTCCATGTCAATAATTTGAAACAGTACCATCCAGATACAATAGATGATCAATGCAACAACTCTACTATACCTTCAATCACAAAGAAAGCACCGACCAACAGAGAAGTTGAAAAGATCCTTGCAAAATGTACAACATCGACATCGTGATGCTCTTACAAAGAGTACCTTGTCAAGTGGAGAGCTTAAGAAGAAGAAGAAAACAGTTGGGAGAAAGCCACATACAGCAAAACCTTCACAATTAATACTCGATGAATTAATCTTTTTAAAATAATAATTTCTTCTAGTCCCGACTTGGGCCAGATCACTAATTTTATAGTCGATAAATTAATATCTCTATAAATTATTAAAATTTCATGATCCCAACATTATTAATTTATAGAGATTTTACTGTATTTACAACCTTTCAAGACCAAGATTGAAGGCTTCATCAAAACCCGTTCGACGGGGATACTGAACCTCTGAGTGGGGGGAGAATATAAAGAGGGACAATCCTTGTAATCATAATATGTAATGGGGAGAGAGTACCTATAGTGTAGTATGAAACATTGTAACGGTCGTTTCCTCTAGGCTTCGATTTGGTATAAGACACACTATAGGAGTAGTGACGTATCACCTTTAGACTTGTCAGTAGGTATGCTTGTGTTCTACCATCTCTAGTAGTTGCCCCTCTACTGCTACGGGATGGGACCTCTTGGATGTATCCTTGTTGCTTACATATGAATGAGATCATCTGCATATTATCACTCTTATGTGTCTTATATATTGCCTATGATTGTATGTGAATGCGATGGTTTGCCTATATGATTGTATTGTATGTGTGTCCACTATATCTCCTACATATTGCTTGTATTTAACCTACATACGTGATTATTACAGATAGAGTGAATTATTTCTCTTGGTTGGCGTACTAGGGGATCAAGTAAGCGTCATATGAGTCCCTTAGACTAGCTCCGTGACGATAAGCTCCACCTTCACAGTCTCAATTACATTAATTAATATTTTTAATTAACGATCAATGAAATCAATAGACATTATCCAACTACTATTTAATATTTAATGAATTAAATAGAATATTGAAATCTTTCTTGTATCCATAAGAAAATATAATATTAAAATTAAAACAAAATTTATATAAAAATGACTATTGAATTGATTGAGTGTTGATAAAACATTAAACAATATTAATGAAACTATGAAGACATAAGAGCTTCTTAGTTGTCTATTTTTTTAGAGACAAGGCAAGTTCATTGCTGTTGAATATTATAAAGGCAAAAAGTATTAAACTATAAAACTGTTTGGTCTATACTTAAAATTAAGTGTTGATATAATTAATCTGTTTGATAATTATAATATGAGAAAATATAAAACAACAAATGGGACAATTTTACCCTTTTATATATTTTTTAATAAATTTGTATCCTTTTATATTAATTAAACTAATCTGACAAGTTGAGTTTTATCTTATCTTTTTTATAAGTTTTGCCTTTTGTCTTGTGTCTTCGTTTTTGTCTTATATTTCCATCATCATGAGTATCATGGTTTGGAACTGTCTGAGCTGGGCAACCCTGTTGGTCCCGTGTAACTTAGTATGATTAGTTCCAAGGGAGGGTTAGGAACTAATGTAACTTTTTCGCTTAATAATGATGACTTAATTAACTGTTTGAGAATTTAACTCAACTTTAGGTCAGCAAGGCTGAGTGAAGTGTGAGACAGCTTTAATCAAACACTGACTAGAGCTGTTTCAATTGTGAGTTGGGAAATAACACTTTAGGTCAGCTTCCAACTCAGCACTCTGATTACTCAGTGTCATCTTGCACAAATTATATACTGAGTGATTTAAGCAAGCAACACATACATATATATCAAGAGAAAGGGTTAGAGATTACTCAGCAGTCTTATCCTGGTTCGGCCTCACCGCCTACGTCCAGTCCCCAGAATCCCTCCGGGCTTTTTCAATCCACTACTGAGCTCTTTAAAGGTAGAGCACAAACCGTTTACAACGGCAACTAAGTATGCAAGAGTAACGTCCTTTATTCGTCTACTCAATCCTATCTCACACTGAATACTATAACCGAGTATCTAGAATTTCTCTACCACTGAGTACTATAACTGAGTACTCAGCTTCACTCTTCTAACCTTTACAATTGATACAAGATTGTTCTCACTTAGCGAAGAACACTTTAGATGAATACAATTCACTCTAGACTTTTACACAATGATTGGAAATTGGGTGTAAGGACTTGCTTTCTTTTCAGACAGCTTCTATTTTGGATTTTCACTCTTGTGAAGATTTGCTTTTCTGTCTGTATTTGCTTATATGTGTCGTTGGAATCCAAATGATGGACTTGTCCTTTTATAGTGAATTCCGAAGCTTCAAATCATTTGAATTCCGACATATACGTTGGGAGTAACGGTCTTCTTTCGTCATTGAATGGTCAGCATTCAAAATCGCAGGCCAATCCTGTCTTCTGATTTTTGCAGGAGCCAGTCTTTGCCAGTTTCGTCTTCTTGCGCCAGGTTCGTCTTCTAGCGCCAAGTTTGTCTTCTTGCCAAACGCCAGATGGTCCATGCGTCTCGAAAAGGTCCTTGATCACTTTTCCGAGACATCTGATTTGTTGCAGAGATCTGTCGGGCCTTGTCTTCTAGTAAACGGATCATTGGTGCTAACTTGTTCATTACTCAGCTTGACTTAGCGGCGTCTTGATCATTGCTCAGCTTTACTCTGCAGCTTTGCTTTCAAGCTTTTTCTGAAGAAGACATTTTTTTTGCAACGCTGAGTTGTATTCCACTCAGCTTCTGATGTGTGATTAGCTTATGCTGACTTCGTTCTGTCTTTCTTTTAATGAACAATTAGTTCCTGTTCTAGTCAGTTTACTTACTCAACATTGAACAAATATATTAGTACAATTAAATCAAAGCACTTAAATTTAATTGTTTAATCATGGGATTACTTAAATAATTTTGTCAAATCAAAATCATGTGGAAAGGTGTTTCAACAAACTCCTCATTTTGATGTTGGCAAAAATATTTAGTTCGGAACTCAGCGTTGAGCTCCCATGAAGGTTGACCTTTTCTATTCTTGTGATATAACTCCCCCGTAAGGGTTACATCTATTGACTTAGTTTAACTCTAAACCTTCTAAGATCCAATCGAGTGAAACTAAGGCATGCGTTTACTGACTTAGTTCAATTCCAGACCTTCCAAGATCTAATTCAGATGAGCCTAAGGTCAGTTTTCAGAAGAATGTTAATACTTGGAACATTTGGTCATTACTCAGCTTTGATACTTATCTATTCAGAGATATTACGTTAAGTTCAGGTATCAGAGTTGGATTTATTTATCAGAGTATGATTTACTTGTTTAATCTCTATATTCACAAGTTTTACTTTGTTGTTCAATGAGTAGTCATGTGTTCAATCAGCATATAAACACCGCAAATAAGCATCGCAAAAATATAGCCAGTTTGGATAAAGGATGCATATATAGATAGTCAGTTCAACAAAGATATGCCAGATACAAAATTGCAAGTCACAAGCTAAGACTATTGCTAATCTATTTCTTCATGTTGACTTGAACTTGGTTGGATTTGCCTTTGCCCTTGGCTGTTCTTTGTTGCTGACTTTGATTGCCCGGGACAGCAAAAGTTGAACCAGGCTTCTGTTGAGTTCCGGCAGCTGGCTGCTTAGCTTTGTCTTTCTCCCCCGGCTTTTGCTGAGTTCCAGCAGCTTGCTTCTCTTGATCTTTCTCCCCTGTTTTGCCAGCATCATTAGATTGAAGGGGAGGAGCAAGGAATGTCCCTTGTTGAACAGCACGAGTCAATATGGATGAATAATGTTGCATGTGACCCGTACTTTCTCTAAGACCCTTAAAGACCTGCACGCCATCGGCCATACTTGAAGTGGGGATCTTGATATTTGCGCTGAGCATGCTGAGTAGGTACTCAAGTGATTTCCCAATCCAAGTAATGGAGTCTATCATTCGTGCATAGGATTGATAATACATCTTGAGCAGTGCAGTATCATACAAATGACTCTGAACATTCATGTGCCGAACATGCGCAAGCATTGACCTAGTGCAATGCAAGATATCACCAGTCTTGACAAGTTAAGTAATCGGATAGCTTCTCTAATTTGTTCTATGGAGCATTGAGAATAGGAGGAGATGAGTTCACGAGACCCGGTTAGCTCGGCGGACAACTGGGAGAAATGCTGAGTGACCTTAGCAGAAGTAGCGGATGAGGAGTTTGCAGCAGATAGGGCATTGATTTTCCCTTCGATGGAGTTCATATGATTTACCATCATCAAATGTAGTTCAGCCAGCTTCATTATGAGTTCTTGTTTGGGCTGCTGAGAGACTAGTGAAGTCATTACACTCATCAGCTCCTTTAGACCCTTGAGTTTGTTGGGGTTTAGTGTCCTATAGACAATTGTTCTAGGATACAAACTTAATGTAAATGAAGTGTTCTTTATATCATTTGTTTTAATGAGATATATGTTTTATAACTATATAAAGGCAATCCCTTTTAAGCACTGAATAAAGTCTAATAAAAGGAAATCCGTAAGTTTGTTTTAAAGTGATTATAAAGTGTTCATACAAGCATGAAGTGATACAAAACTTTATAATAAACTAATAAACTTAAAACCACCCCAAGTCAAGTAATATGTTTAGGATTGACATATCACTGCTGAGACTTACATGTAACAATGTCTTCTGTCCGACAGAAAGCTGATCTCACAAGCTTCATATATATAGATATCTGGACAGTTACATGGATCCGATGAAAAGTAGTTCATTAGGATTGGGGACCCGACTTGAGATAACGGGATGGGTAGATTCATCCTTGTCACCTGTTCATCTCATTGGTATTAATAGGTATAAATAATCCTCAGACTCAAAGGAATGTTAATTGGTACTCTGGATTACGGAATGTGACGCTTTGATCCTGTTGTAACACGATCCTTAACAGAGATGACTCTGGGGTGTGAACAACAGAGGTTGGGTATCACAAGAAGTGATTGCGGGATCGTTATATATTGGATTGAGCATTTATCACTCCCGATAAATAGGAGATATGTCTATGGATCGCTTGTGGAAGTCTTGACTCTAAATCCTTGCAAGGCGATTGCTTAAGATTGAAATACAGATTTCTCTTAACCTATCTAATTGGAGTTGACTCGGCCAAGAACAAGTAAAACGAACGTCTCGCTATATGTGACTTGACATTACCCATAGTCATAAGATTCAATTCAAGGACGTAGTTGATAAAGGATCGAATTATACCGTAACTAATACCGAAAGGTCAACGACGGAATCAACCTGTCTTCTTATAGCTCTAGGGGAATGATTATGGACTTGCTAATATGATTCTGTTATGCAAAGATTAAAATATAATTCTTTGAAAATTAATTTTAATAAGTTGCATACGGCTAGAAGCAATAAGAACCTAATGGGTCACACATAAGACTTGGAACCCAAAAGAGAGACATATGTTAATTAATTGACGGAAGCCCAACTGAGCCCAATAAGGCCCAGTGACTGTGGGGGTCGAAATTTATGTATAATAAATACATAAATAATTAATTTGATTTTATATATTCTAATTAGATTAGGATTATGAATTAAATTAATTAAAGGATAACTAAGTTAGGAGTTTTAATTAGATTAAATTACTCCCATTATTATCCAATAAGGTTATTGTTATTATCTTTTATATTTAGATATATTAATAGATAATAATTAAGAGTTCTATTCCGAATTGAATTCTTATTCAATAACCTAATTCTATCTAACTAAGGATTAGATACAAGGAAGATTATAAATACCCCTAAGGGATTTTCGAAATCCCCAACCTTGAGAATTTCGAATTCCACACTAAGAGAGAGAGAGAGAATTTCGAACCCCCTAGCCCGAGGACGAGATTTTCTACCGCTTTCTTCCGTTCAATTGATTTTCATCTTTCTTTCTTTATCCTTGATCTTGTGTTGATTAATTAGAGGCAATCTATTTTGGTTGCTATTCAACGGTTGATTCTAACTTGATCTTATATTTGTTTTGTTCTATGCTCGGGAACTCGAAGTAAGAGTTGTGGGCACTTCGTTTGCAACGGTAGATAGAACATCTAAAAGGTATTTCTTCTTATCCCTCTTTATATGAAATAACGGTTAACAGATCTTGTGATTTATGGAAATAGGTTAAAAATTTTATATTTCCGCTGCTATACGTTAGCCTATTTTTTCAACATTGGTATCAGAGCCATCGTTAAATCCGTTATTTCATATATGAAAATTTAGAAGTTTTTCAATCAGATTGAATAAATATTTATAGTTAGGTTAATTAACAAAACTGTTTTGATTAATTAGTTCTAAAAGATAAATAAGTTTTAATTAATTGTTAATTAAAATAAATTATGCACATGTTCCTAATAATTTCGGTTGATAATCATTATAACAAAATCTATTAGTTTTATGGTTAGATGAATAAAATCAGTTTTATTTATTCTAAAAGATAAAACGGAAAATCTATGATAGTTTTTCCTATTTTCTGAAAATCGTTTTAAAACTGATATATATATATATATATATATATATATATATATATATATGTATGTATATATATATATGTGTATGTATATTTTATAAATAAAAAAAATAAACAGTAGTTCGGGTCACGCCATACGGCGCGACCCGACTACTGTTGCGCGGTTGCTGCCGTGCGGCAGCAACCGCGCGCGGCGTCTGGCTGCCGCTGCCGCAAGGCAGCGACATGTCCGACGCCTAGGGCTGCTGCCAAACGGCAACAGCCCGACCTCGGGTCCGGCCCGATTCCCACCTAGTTTTAAATTGTTTAAAACTATTTTTTAATATATATGTATGTTTCAGAAATTAATAGTTTTCTGTTTTGATTATCGAATGAAAATTTATTTAAAAGTTTGTTTTACCTATTTGTAAATCAAAGTTTTAAATGAATTAAAATCAAAATAATTGGGACGTGCATAATTAAAGTTTTGTGTAGTTAAGATAACATAAAAGACACGAAACTGTTAGAAGTAAAATTGGATGAAAGTTAAATGATGCGTTAATGTGATTAACCCAAATATTACATAAAATAGTTATGTAATCAACCAATTAAATTTATTTAATTGAGTCTATGCATGTTTGGAGTTATAGACATATTTGGACCCTCTTTAGTCTTTTGGTATTTTTGAAATAGGGCATGCGAGTCCTGTCTTTCTACTATCTATTGTAATTTCTCCTCTCATCTAATTCCCTTCAATTTAATTGAAGTTTTCTTTAGTAGTGTAGAAATTAATTTGTAATTTCAAGGCGCCATGGAGAAGACGGATGACCTAAAGAGAAATATGTAATAGTTAGTATTTCCCGAGGTTTGGCCTTTTATTCCGTCTCTGGCTCGACGGAATAATTTAGATGATATGTCCATAACGTCAATGTATGTGTCTGATGTATGCTAAAGCAAATCAAGACTAAGTTAGATTATGAGACCTAAAATAAAATCCCTCATTAAAAAGTTAAGTAAATAAGCAAGTTATTAAAATTGGTTGTCCCTCCCTAATATTATAATTCAGCCGGCAGTACTGAGGGCCTTTGGGTTGTTGGGTAAACTCAAGCTCGGGGTCTTACGGTAACACCTGAATTATCGAAAATCACTTTTCATGAATATGGGGTAGTACTTAAATTAGATTATGATAATTGGATGGGTAAACTCATGTTTTCATAAACTAACGGGCAATACGGTTGGGATTAATATGAATAGCATATTAGTTACTAATGTGGTTAGTAACCCAATAACCTAGGAATCACATTTAAGATGTGATTGATTACATGAATCTACCTAACGAATGAGACTAGCTTGTTGGGTAAACTCAAGGCGAAATATCAAGAGTTAGGATCCTAGCTCACTAAAGGATTTGTGAAATTCTTCGAATTAATATGGAGGGCTATTAATTTGGCAAAATAGTGGGAGCAATCTAAAATAAACAAAAGGCCTATAATTTTAGATTGATATACTTTAAAGCAAATGAATAACATACGTTTACTCTTTCTCACTCTCAGGTTTATATAATCACTCTTAAAATCATGACTAACACCGATCTGCAAAACATAATTACGGATAACAAATTAAACGGTTCAAACTTCACCGACTGGTTCCGTAACCTTAAAATTGTTTTGAAGTTCAAGAAGAAAGGGTATGTATTGGATACACCGATACCCCCTTACCCAGTGGATGATGCTCCCTACCAAGAATATTATGCTTACTTGAAGCATAAGGCTGATGATGATCAAGCGGGAGACATCATACTTGCATCTATGACACCGGAATTACAAAGGCAACTACATGTAGATATGGATGCCTATTCCATGGTCAAACACCTAAAAGAGTTATTTGTGAATCAAACTCGGTGCGAACGCTTCGAAATAACAAAACGGTTATACAGATGCAAGATGCAGGTGGGCACATCTGTTGTGGCGCATTGCGCCAAGATGATTAGCCTTATCACCAAGTTTTCTAGTATTGGAGATGCGATGGACCGTGAACTAAGTGAGAACTTACTTCTTCAGTCCCTCCCCGAGAGTTACTCGCAGTTCATCATGAACTACCAAGCGAGTGGTTTGCAAAACTCTCTTGAAGAGCTTGCAAATATGCTCGAGACAGTCGAGCCCAATACAAAAGAAAACAAGGAGATATCAGGCCTTGCTATTGAAGGATCAAAGAAGAGGAAAGGGATCTCTCCCGATCCAAACCATCCTAAGAAAGGCAATGAGGCCATGCTCACCGAAACGATGGGAAAGGAAGTTAAGAAGCCCAAAGGCAAGTGACACCATTACGGTGAAGTAGGGCATTGGAGGAGAAATTGTTTGCTGTACCTAGCTACCCTCAATAAGGGAGAAGCCGGGACTTCAACATCTGGTATGTTTTATATTGAAATAAATACAATTTCACAGTCTGAATCTTGGGTACTTGATACCGGATGCGGATCTCATATTTGTACAAATATGCAGGAACTAAATCAGACTAAGGAATTGAAGAAAGGAAGCATAAATTTGCGAGTGGGAAATAGAGCAAGAGTTGCCGCCCTCGCAATCAGATATTATGTTTTAAATTTGCCCTCTGGGCTTGTAATAGAATTAAGGAACTGTTTATACGTTCCGCAAATGTCTCGTAACATTATTTCTATTAGTCCTCTTGTTGACGACGGTTTTCATATATCAATAAAAGACAAACGTTGCAATTTTTATAGAGATTCGATTTTCTATTTTTCAGGAATATCACAAAATGGGATTTATGTGTTAGATGACAAAATTTCTGTTTTCGCAATTGATACCAAAAGACATAAGCTAGATAATTCAACTTACTTGTGGCATTGTCGTTTAGGCCATATAAACAAAAGACGCATGCTTAAGCTACATCAAGATGGGCCTATAAATTCAATTGATCCTGAATCATTGGAAACGTGCGAAGCATGTTTAAAAGGCAAAATGACAAAGACACCCTTTAGCAATAAAGGTGAACGTGTATCAGACACTTTAGGACTCATTCATTCAGATGTATGCGGTCCTATGTCAGTCCAAGCAAGAGGAGGATTCAGATACTTCATTAGCTTCATAGACGACCATACCCGATATGGTTATATCTACTTGATGAAGCACAAATCCGAAGCTTTTCAGAAATTCAAATGCTTCAAGAATGAAGTGGAAAATCAATTAGAAAAGCAAATAAAGACACTTCGATCCGATCGAGGTGGCGAATATCTTTCAGATGATTTTCTGAATTATCTAACTGAATGTGGGATTTGCTCACAATGGACACCTCCCTATACACCACAACACAATGGTGTATCCGAGAGGAGGAACCGTACCCTACTAAATATGGTACGATCCATGATGAGCATAGCATTACTTCCAAAGACATTCTGGGGCTATGCCTTGGAAACCGCCCTCTTCACCCTAAATCGAGTACCAACTAAATCCGCTAGTTCCACACCATATGAATTGTTCGTTGGTAGGAAATCCGTTGTTAGACGAGGTGTCGCGGCCTAATCTCCCGGGCGGACCGGGGGGTGGACACCTCATGGTGACGTAAGCGGTGATTGGCGCCGAAAGTAACCAATCGTGGAATCAAGCTGCTCGACAGGATCGGAGCTCGGAGTATGGAAGAGTCGCCACCCACGAATGGGAAAATGAACACCGATCCCTTGCGGGAGACCGGTGAGGGTTCGGGAAACTTAGGTACGAGCCGAGAATGCTAGCTCCTTTCCGGAGAAAGGCTACTAGGCACCCCGACATCGCCCGGTTATGAACCACCGGCCTCCTACTCAGCGTGTTAGGCGATAACGGACTAATCGCATATTTCTTTAAGTTTAAAATTCATTTGAAACCTTTTCTTTCTCGCTTTGAAAACCATTTTGAGCATGTTATTTGAAAGCCATTTTAGTAAAGAATCACCCATTTTGCATAAATTTAAAGTATATAGGAGAGAGAGGGGGAGAAGAAAGAATTGATTTATTCATAGTGTGATTTTATGCTTTAGACTATACACTAACTCTAACATAATCTCATTCCCCAAAAACGAGTTTATTTACATGGTTCGTACCTTAATCGTCGTTGGAACGATTTAAGTACGTTTCAAAACCCCGTTAATGATGTTCACTCGAATCGTCGTTGGAACGACTCGAACGTTTGAAAACGTTGAGCAAACAGTTTCTATCTAAAAGCGTGATTAAGCATACAAGTCAATTTGTTTTGTATAAAACCGTTTAGTTAGGAAAACAATTCAAAACCTCGTTATTCACAAAAACAATTTTAATTACAAGGTTCGCTTAATCCGTCGTTGGAACGAATTAAGGTTTTAAAACGTGATGTTTAGAAAGTGGTTTGAAATGATAAAAAAGCCTTTTATTTACACTTTAGGGATGTCTAAAAAACTTTAAGTTTAAATAAGCAAATTAAACTCTCTTTTTGTGATTTTACTTTCCCCTTTTCACTCAATAACCTTTAATATTATCATAATTACAACAATAAACCAATTAAACCAAAATTTACCAAGTAAAACACCTTTGGAATATATACATATATACAAGAATAAAATAGAAATACATATATACATAGTTTTATCTAAAAATAGGGATATATCTATAGATGAAAATAAGTAAGAAATATCATATGATATAACAAAGAAAGTGAAAAAGAATACTCAATATAATACCTTTTTATTCTAATTCAAAAATATGTAAAAACAATGTACCAAGTTTATAAATGGGAAGAATAACCTTTAATCTCCAAAATAGTTTTACCCAGTGATAACTAACATAATTCAAATGAGCCAAAAACCATATATATATATATATATATACTACTTTATAATATTAAATCCAAACGAATTAAATTTCAACATGAAATAAATAAATATATAGTACATAATAAATAGTTATAGGATTAAAAAATAATTTTTATAAACATATTACACAATAATATACATATATGTATAAGTAGAAATGTCAAAAAGTGGAGAAAGGAGGGTAAAAATGGTGATTTTCGGTTTCCAGCAGATTACCGACGGAAAATCCGTCGCCAATTTGCCATTAGTGACAGAAAAGGTAGAATTACAGCAGCACTCCAAAACTTTCCAGATTCGTTCGAAAGCTTTAAATTAAATCTAATTCAATCGTTTTGGATCTCCGAACTACCAAAAATGGATCATAGTCTATAACGGAGTTTCCTAAAACGACATTTTTATTTTAAAACGTTATTCGGAAATGTCTTTTCAAAACTTATAATTACAATGTTTTTAATACCCGAACTACCTTTTAATCGGATCACGGTTCGTATTGGGATATTAAAAAGAGGTTTTTTATTTTAAAACAAAACCGAATTTTTATTTAACACGGGATAAAAATGAATAAATACGAAGAATTAAATAAAACGTGATAAATAAATGAATAACTAAATAAATAAAATTATAACATAAGAATAAATAAAGAAAATAAAATAAATGAAATAAATAAAACGAGTCTAGTCCTCGGATAATACCTCAAGTTCGGTATTGACGGTTGAAGTCGGTTGATTCCACGAATCGTGCTTTTCCGGTGTTTTTGTGTTTTTGGTAAAATTTTAACATTTAGGAAATTTGGAATTTTTAGGAAAAAAAATGTTTTTTCCCAAAAAAAGATTTTCTCTCTCTAAAAATGTTTAGAGTGAGAAGCTCCTCCCAAAAATCCTCCTCCCAAATGCATTGGGATCCGTGCCTTAAATAGGCAACGGATCCCGGAATCTTTTGGGTGACGCCCAACTAAGGTTGGGCGTCGCCCAAAAGAGGTTGGGCTATCACCCAACCTGGTTGGGCGGACGCCCAACCTATGTTGGGCGGACGCCCAACATGTGTTGGACGAACGCCCAACAATCGTTGGGCGTCCGCCCAACAATCGTTGGGCGTGCGCCCAATGAACGTTGGGTGTTTGCCCGACGATCGTCGGGCGCTCGCCCAACGACTGTCGGGGGAGCGTGCCCGACGGCCGTCGAGCGTCTCGCGGACGCTGAGCGCACGCCTTGCGCTGCTGGGCGTGCGTCCGACTGCCGTCGGACACATGTCGGCTGCCGCTAGGCGTTCGCACCACGTCGCGGAGCGTGCACGAGCCGTCTACTCGACGACTGCGACCCGTTGACTCACCGCTTTGCTATTATACATTTTTCTCTTTTTCTTTCAAAAATTTTCCGGAATCAACCGCTTCGACCGCTTTGTTAAAGGTTTTCGTCACAGGTCCTCCGACTCGGTGTCTACAGTTGCCCCTACTTTCCTATTTTGACAGTGATGTGTGTGTTTTGAAAACGTTTTTTGCTAACACAACACATGCAATGTAAAACATATAAAAGTAAGAGACACGTAAAGAGTAGGAGGAAGAATACCTGACCTTTGCGCTGCGCGTTCTGGCGTCATTCTCGATTCTTTCCGTCCTTGCCTTTGAATCGGCTGCCGGCGGATGTTCTTCTTACGGACCCTAGCCTAAGTGGACTGCGGGTAAAAGTGGCTCAAAAGCTACCCTAGTCTACGACTGTGGGTAGAATGGCTCAAAAGCGACCCCCGGTCTACTACCGTGGGTCAAATGGCTCAAAAGCAACCCTGGTCCATGACCGCGGGTGAAAGTGGCTCAAAAGCTACCCTAGTCTACGACTGTGGGTAAAATGGCTCAAAAGTGACCCCAGTCTACTACCGTAGGTCAAATGGCTCAAAAGCAACCCTGGTCCAAGACCGCGGGTGAAAATGGCTCAAAAGCAACCCTAGTCTACGACTGTGGGTAAAATTGCTCTTTCCAGCTACCCTAGTTTCTAAATCAACCGCAGGTAAAATTGCTCTTTCTAGCTACCCTAGTCTCTAAATCAACCGCAGGTAAAATTTCTCTTTCTAGCTACCCTAGTTTCTAAATCAACCGCAGGTAAAATTGCTCTTTCTAGCGACCCTAGTCTTTATCTCGACCGCAGATAAAATTGCTCTTTCTAGCGACCCTAGTCTTTATCTCGACCGCAGGTAAAGTTGCTTTTTCTAGCGACCCTAGTCTTTATCTCGACCGCAGGTACTCTTTCGTTTTGCATATCTCAAAGTCCATCGTTCTACCCTAATCTCTACATCGATCACAGGCGTTTTCTTGTATTGTAGATCTCCAAATCGAACATTCGACCCTAATCTATACATCGATCGCAGGCGTCCTTTCGTTTGCACATCTCCAAATCAACCGTTCGACCCTAATCTCTACATCGATTGCAGGCGTCCTTTGTTGATGATAGCTGGGCTTTATCACTCATCCGAGAGTTTTTGACCGCCGTCGCTTTGATATTTGGGCTTTATCACTCGTCCGAGAGTTTGTGACCGCAGTCGCTTTGATATTTGGGCTTTATCACTTGTCCGAGAGTTTGTGACCGCAGTCGCTTTTTTTTTTACCAGGATCGTCTGCGTTTGACCGGAGTCGATGATGTCGTAGACCGAAGTCCGTAACAGGGCCTGTGCCTATTGATGATGTCGTAGACCGCAGTCCATAGCGGGGCCTGTGCCCGTTGGTGATACCGTAGACCGCAGTCCGTAGCGGGGCCTGTGCCCATTGATCGAATTTTAATTTGCCTATCGGAGCCTGCCTAAACTCACACGGATTTCTTGGAGCTATCCGCGTATTCCTGTATGCGGCTTGACTTGAGTCACGCCCATCACCTGATGAATATTTTTATGGTATGACCTAGTGTAGTGATATGTATGCACATGATTATGAATGAATATTTTTCTCTTCTCCCTTTTTTTTTTATACATTGCTTCCCTCCTATTTTCTTTACAGGGAGACCTCCATTCTATTGACCGAAGATTACAGGAGAACGTGGCAGTTGGGCAAGGGGAGTGGCTACCGGATGCTGACGCCCAGATCGGACGTCGTTGTCGGGATAGGGAGGATGAGCGCTCCAACTGGGAGGAGTGAGGCCGAGCAGCCGAGGAGAAGAGCCGTGTGGATGTGGAAGCCCAGCGAGCTGCTGAGGGGAGTTTGCGGATTGCAGTGGAGAGCCGCCGAGGAGGCCCTATCTGCGGAGCGGGCGTCACATCTGAGGGATTTTGAGGCCTACTGGGATATCCCTCCTTATTAGGCTCATCATGTATAGCTTTGTAGATTACCCCGATGTATAGCTGATGTATAGGGAGTGGGGTGGATAGTATGTAGGCTTTTTATTGTGAAAAGTAAAGTAGGAAATGTATAACTCATGATTCGTATTGCCATGCATTCAGTAGATTATGACGATTCCAATCATTCTCTTCAAATATATTCATGCCTTTATTTATTTACAAACAACAGAAATACTTAGCCTCTTATACATTATTTTTGTAATTGCTCAAAATATAACTACCGTTACCAGGACCTGCCTTTTTTCGGTTTTCAGGTCCCAGCGATTTTTCGTCTCTCATTTTTCTATCCCGGAATTTTCAAATGAGTGCCCTTTCGGGTTTTCACCCATTGGGATGTCCCTTATTGTTGCATAGGTCGCCCTTTGCGGGTTTTCGACCTATCGGGAATTTTCTTTCGTTTTTTTTTTTTTTTTACGAAAAATATTTCTTAAGCCTATCCAGATTGGTAGGTTCGGAGAACTCCATGCCGTCCATAGTAGTTAACTTCACCGCTCCTTTGCTTAGTATCTTCTTCACGAAGAACAGCCCTTCCCAGTTTGGCCTAAACTTGCCCCTCGGGTCGGTGTGCGCCACACGGATCTGTTTTAGCACCATATCCCCTTCTTTGATAGGGCTGGCCTTGACCTTTTTGTTGAAGGCCCGGGCCATCCTTCGCTGATATAACTGCACGTGGTAAAGGGCCTCCATCCTTTTCTCGTCCACCAATGCTAACTGTTCATACCGCTTCTTCACCCATTCCGTCTCGGGAATCTCTGCTTCTACTGCGATTCTCAATGATCGCTTTTCAACCTCAATCGGGAAAACGGCTTCTGCACCGTATACCAAGGAGAACGGCGTTGCCCCAGTTGATGTTCTAACTGTCGTGCGATAAGCCCATAAAGCGAGCGGAAGCTGTTCGTGCCAGTTCCGATGCGATTCTACTGTCTTTACGAGAATCCTTTTAAGGTTCTTATTAGCTGCCTCTACTGCGCCATTAGCTTACGGACGATACGGAGAAGACCTATGATGTTCAATACCGTACTCTTGAATAGACTTTTCACTTCTCCTTGAAACTGGACCCCATTATCCATGATCATATGATGGGGCACCCCGAACCTGGTGATCAAGTGCTTTTCAATGAACTTCCTCATCTGGTGATTCTGCCTCCACCCACTTGGTGAAATAATCAATAGCGACTGCAATGAATTTGTGCCCGTTCGAAGCATTAGGCCTCACCTCTCCAATAATATCAATGCCCCAAGCCGCAAACGGCCAAATGGGTGCTAACACGTGCAGTTCCATAGCTGGTAAATGATTATAATCTCCGTGGATTTGACAATCATGGCATTTCTTCGCATATTCGTTACAATCTCTTTCCATGGTGAGCCAATAGAAGCCTTGCCTTATGATTTTCTTTGCCAGTACCGCCCCTCCCATATGGGCTCCACAAATTCCTGAGTGTACTGACTCCATTGCCTCACGGGCTTCTCCCGCATCCAAGCACCTCAGTTGTAAACCATCGGTGTGCCTTTTGTAAAGCAAGTCGTTGTGGATGACGAACTGCTGTGCTAACCTTCTAATCACGGCCTGATCCCTAGGTTCCGATTCTGCCGGGTATGTTCCACTCTTCATGAAGTTTACGATATCGAAATACCACGGCTTTTCATCTGCCCCTAATAGCATTACATCTTCGTAGCACGGTTTGTGAGACCTCTTCAATACCAAAGGCTTCGAGGCAAGGTTCCGAGGGTTGTCCCAAACTGACACCAAAGTGGCCAAAGCATCCGCTGCCTGGTTCTGTGCTCGAGGAATGTGATAAAAACGACATTCATTGAATCTTTGTGCCAACCCTTCTAGCTGGTCTAGGTATGGACGTAATCTTTCTTCCCTCACTTCCTAGTTTCCTTGTGCCTGCTCGATGATCAGCTTTGAGTCGCCCCAGATTTCCACATACGATGCTCCCAATGTCGTTAGCGACTCTAACCCATAGATGCACGCTTCATATTCGGCCATGTTATTGGTGAGAGGGAAGGATAGCTTCTTTGCCATTGGGATCCTTTCTCCTTCTGGTGAGATAAGTAGCACCCCTACTCCGGCCCCATTCAAATTAACTGCTCCATCGAAGAACATTTTCCATGGTATGACTTCTATTGCGTTCAAGTGCTCATCGGGGAAATCATAGTTTATCTCTTCCTCTTCTGCGTTCAGAGGTTGGTTGGCCAGAAATTCTGCTACGGCCCTCCCCTTGATAACCTTCTTCGTTACATATTTAATATCAAACTCGGACAAAAGCAATAACCATCGGGCTAGCTTCCCTGTTAGAGACGGAGTTCGGTACAGATACTTCACGGGATCCATCCGGGAAATAATGATCACTTTATACGATTGAAAATAGTGCCGTAGTTTCTTTATTAGCCATACTACTGCCACACACGTTTTTTCGATCATGTTATGCTTAAGTTCGTACTCCAGGAACTTCTTACTCAGTTAATATACCGCGTGCTCCACACCGGTGTCTCCTTCTTGGGCCAACATTGCCCCAATAGATCGCTCCTCGATCGCCACATAGAGGAGAAGCGGTTTTCCCAGTTTAGGCGGTCTCAGAACTGGCGGATTAGACAAATAGTTCCGGACGTTCTCCAAGGCTTGCTGACAATTATCATTCCAAATCGTGGGTTGATCTTCCGTAGCAACTTAAAGATTGGCTCGCAGATTGCGGTGAGCCTTGCTATGAATCAACTGATGTACTGAACCTGCCCCAGAAACCCTCTCACTTCTTTCTCATTCTTTGGCACTGTCATTTCTCGTGTGGCCTTTACTTTGTCGGGATCTACCTCAATCCCCTTGTTTCCGATTACATAGCCTAAGATTTTCCCCAATGAAACGTCGAAGAAGCATTTTTTCGGGTTTAACCTTAGTTTGAATTCTGCAATTCGGGCCAAAAACTTCTCGAGTGCAGCAAAATGCCCCTCTCTTGTCTCCGACTTGACCATCATGTTGTCCACATAAACCTCTACCTCTTTGTGTATCATATCGTGGAACAGTGCCGTAGCCATTCGCTGGTAAGTTGCCCCGGCATTTTTCAAACCAAACGGCATCACCCTATAGCAGTATGTTCCCCATTCAGTTGTGAACGAGGTTTTTGCTTTGTGTTTCTCAGCCATCTGAACTTGCATGTAGCCCATGAAACCGTCCACATTCATGTGTAAGACGCTTGATGCTGCACTGTCGATCAATACGTCAATATGAGGCAACGCGAATTCATCTTTGGGGCACGCCTTGTTAAGATCTCTATAATCGACGCACATTCTCACTTTGTCATCCTTCTTTGCGATGGGCACTACATTTGTGACCCAGGGGGAATAGTCGATTACTTCGATGAACCCTGCTTCTAACTGCTTCTTCACTTCCTCTCTGATCTTATCTGTCCATTCCGGTCTCATTCGTCGGAGCTTCTGCTTTACGGGCTTCGCGTCGGGGTATGTTGGAATACGGTGAGTTACGATTGATTGATCAATTCCCGGCATGTCTTCGTATGTCCAAGCAAACACTATTTCGTATTTTTTAATTATTCTCTCAAATTATTTCCTCTCTTCAATAGTTAATTCTTGAGCAATTTGTATAAGTTTAGGATTTTCATCCGTGCCAAGATTAAAAGTTGACATTTCTATTGCATTGATTTCAAATGTAGGCATGTTATATGAATGAGAATGCATGGAATGATCATGATCAACGTCAAGCAAGTAAGCAAAATCAGAATTCATTTCATTGATAGTGTTGGCGAGTACATCGTCAGATTCAAATAAAGCAATAATACAATTTTCATCATCGGGGTTCTCAGGTTTCTCATAAGCTTTGGAGGTGCTGGGCTCGTCCACCGCTCCCGCAGTTGCTTCAATAGTAACGACCTGCTCCTCGGCATTCAAATCTAACATCATAATCTCCTCGACAAAGCAGCTTGCCTTTCCTTTGCCCCAGTCGGCGACATCATTGAAGATCTCAAAACCTGGCAGAATCTTTCCTTCGGTGCTAGTCCATGACTCGGGAGTCCCTGAATAAGCCTTTCCATGCCCCTCGTTCACAAAGTACTTCTTTAGGTCCACTTTTCCTTCACCCCCTGTGTTGGACGGACCTCCCAGCTCATATCCTAAACCCCTTCGGGTTTTCTGGCTCTTGAAATCCGGAAATTCTGGCAATCCTTAATGGTGTGCTCCCAAGCCCATACCGGGGATGAAACCCCCCTTCATCATCTTCACCACATCGGTGGTCATGCTAGACTCGTAAATCCCAAAAACTTGGAATCCGGAGAAAAGCTGAGGCTCAATTCCCAATGCCGCCACCGAGCTCAATTTTTCTGATCTGATCGTCACTATCTCCTCCCCGAAGGGGAATTTGATCATTTGGTGGAGCATAGAGGGCACACCTCCTAACTTGTGGAACCATGGGCGTCCCAACAATACAGCAAAGGTTACCGGGATATCCAGCACCATGAACTCTGTTTCTTCTTCATGCGGCCCCACTTTCAGCTTGGCCTTAAAAACTCCTTCGATGTGCCTACGGCTATCATCATAAGCCCTGATCACAGTTTCCGAGGCCGTCAGGTCTCCTCTTTCTACTCCCAATTTAGATAAGAGTTTCAGCGGGCAAACATTAATGGCCGATCCATCATCGACCATCACACAGCTAGTCTTCTTCCCGTTAATCTCAGCTCGGATGTACAAAGGCTTGTTGTGAGCCTTCCCCTCTTCTGGGAGATCCTCGTCCGTAAACGTGATTTCGATTTTCTTTCGAGCCATAATTGCCCCCACTAACGCTGCCGGCTCAATATCGGTAGAAATAACCAAATTCTGCAGTTCTTTCATCAGATTTTTACGGTGGTACTTGGAATGGCATAGGACTTCCCACATCGTGGACTTAGCTTGTGTTTTCTTCAACTGCTCGAGGACTTGGTCATCTGGCTTGGGAGCCGATCCTTCTCCTATCTCAGTGTCCATCATAGGTGCCTTTCCCTCGGCCACTCGACCTGATCTTGTCATGACGGCGATTGCCGGCTCATCATCAGATTCATCCCAGATATTGATAGAAATCCTCCGATTAGCATCCTCCTCGTCCGAAGAACTTTCCCAAATGTCTACAATCATTGGATCCATTACGTGAGGGACGTTCGGATTCAAATAAAAGGGACCCGTCGATCCATACAAAGCCCAGCCTATCAAATGATCATAATCCCGGAGGGACACTCTACTCATCCTTCTTGCCGCCAACGGAATAGCGCCTCTCTGTATGCACATAAGCTGCACCTTATCACTCATTGTTTCATGACATTGCTCATAGCGGTGCCTCCACCTCCTAACATAATCCACGAATGGTTCCTCGGGGAATTGCCTGATCCTATCCAGATCCTCCAAGGATCCTATCCATGGAACATACATCTCATATCTCGCCACAAAGGCATCCCTAAGCGGTATCCAATGACCCATTTCCTCCTCTGATAGGCCTTGGTGCCACAACAAGGCTTCTCCCATGAGGGTTCTCGGGAAATGTTCATGTAATTCACATTGAGGGAACCCGGCATCGTACATATGGTTGCGGAATATCCTCGCATGCTCAATAGGATCACGGTATCCCCCATACCTAGGCATTGCTAACACTGCCTCGGGTGTTTCATAAGAGGGTGAGTCCGGGGTTTGCTCTGCCAGCATCCATACCGTATACTCTTTGATAAACCTCTTTGTCATTACCGCCCAATCGGCCTTGACATGCATCGGAAGTGACATATACCACATCAACGGCTCACCCATCAATGAATTACAGAACAAACTAGTGATCTCTTCTTCCTTAAAGCCCAAAGGCCCCATGGCCGACAAGTAGAAGTGAAGGTGTTCCATGGGATCTTTGTTGCCATTGTACTTACTGACCCTTGGTAGCGGACGCTTGATAGGTCCGATCTGCATCGCGAAGCGCTCTACAGTCCTGTCTTCAGCTCTTTGGTACTTTTCTAGAAATAAATCTGACAATCGATCCCAATCATGCTTGCAAGAGTCGGGTAATGAGTGGAACCACCCTAAAGGTTCGCCTATCAGCGAATGATGGAACCACTGAGCAATCTCGTCCACCCCAAAGGATTCAACAAACATATCACGCATATATTCACGCAAGTGCACATCGGGATTCTCCCCGCCACTAAACAGACCCAATTCTGGCACAATAGTTCGAGACGACCCTTCTCCGGTCTCTTATGCACTATCTTCATCATACGGTGCTCCACCATCCAAACCTTCATCCATTGGTTCACCTTCCTATTCCTCGCCAAGGAAGGACACGTATAGACTATTTCCTACATTGCTCTTTTCGTCGGAGTCCAACAACTCCTTTTCGTTTTCCTCGAAGGATTCCATCACTACACTTTCTTTCAGACCGACTCCGATCATGCTCACCCTATGATTAGGCAATGGATTACGCCTAGTGGAAGGGTTTGCTGGCGAAGGATCAGCTATCTTCTTTTCCTCAATCAAATCTTGGATCTCGTGCTTCAACCTCTCACAGTTCTCAATAGTATGCCCATAACTGCTGTGGAATTCACAGTATCCCCTAGCTTGTATCTGTTGAGAAGGTGGAGCTTTGTTATAAGGAGTAAGAGCTTTCAGCAACCCCTTTTTCTGCAATCGTTCGAAGACTTTTGCGTAGGTCTGATCAAATTTGGCGAACTGCCTCTTTTCGATAGCATTAAGATCAAGCACTTTCACTGCTGCAGATTCTGCACTCGCACTTGGCCCTCCGGCACTATATCCCGACTTCGTCCACTTGGTATACGCCTTTTTCGGTTCTCCATCCCCCTCAACTGTCAAGGCGCATCTATACATTTTATTGAAATCGGTAAAGGGCATATACCGCAACTCATTCTTAATATATGGCAATGTGTTGCCTACTACCATTCGGATCTGGTCCTGCTCAAGCGGCTTCTGTTTCATGACCGCGGCCTTGGCCCTCCACCTCCTTACAAAATCGGAAAAGGATTCCCCAGTCTGCTGCTTAGTGCTCTCTAGCTCCTTCAAAGTGACCTCAAGCATGGTGTTGAAGCTATACTGAGCGATGAATGACTTCGCTAACTCTTTCCAATCCCTCTTCGTCACCATTGGCAATGCATGAAACCATGTGAGGGCAGCCCCCTCCAGATAAGTGTTAAACAGCCCCAGGACTTGATCCTCAGTCAGGATCATGTGCTTCATCACAGCAACATACTGATTCATGTGGGCAGTGGGATCTCCAGTTCCATCGAACTTTTTCATGTCAGGGAGCCGGAATTTCAAAGGCAAAGCCGTTGCCGATAAACAATTCTTCAAGTTATAAAAGTCTTGACTCCCGGAACTTCCCCCACGTAGATCCTGCACCTCCTGAGTGATGTGTTGCTTCCACTCCTCCTCCTTAGCTTTCTCTTTCTCCAGCTGCTTTCGGATATAATCCTGATAGTCATCCTCATTCCCAAAGCGAGGACCATCGTTCACCTCATTCTCAGCGTGCTTACTGCCACTTTTGTCATCCTTCATGGCCAACTTAGCTATCTGGGCCACTATCGTGGCTAACTGCTCATTAATGTTGTTCACAGAGTTTTCCAATCCGGCCACCTTTTCATCGGTCGCAGACATGCTGATGGAAGAATGAGTATACCCGGATGAAGACGAATCAGAAGCCACAATTGCCGATTCAGAACTGTCAATCTGTAGCTGATCAAACTGCCTGACTAGCCGGCTGCTCTCTCGGTACCACAACCGCTTAATGATGACGTCTGCGTGAACGGTATCCATTAGTATGTGTGCATGATTTTATATGCATGATTCGTGGTGTGTGCGTTTATTATTTACGGATATATAAGATAAGAAGAACAAATGTTAGTCTAATTACACGTATCACAACATCTCTCTTCCACCCTTATTCCTCCACCCACTCAATGGTCCAAGTCTCTTTCCTAGGATTTTGGTTTGGGGCTCACATTGCGGTCCAGGGGATGCGTGATGCCGTCGATTATTGCGGAAAAGTAAATCATTCATCAGACAATACAGTTCGTTTTAACGTATTAGCGTTTGGTGACTAAGATATCGACCAAATGGATTGTCCTGTTGGAATATCCGTCTTTTGTCATTTTGCGAGACGCATTAGCTCGGGTTTTGACTCCCTTTGAGCGCATCTCGGTTTTTAGACGTGGTACGAGTTATTCTTTTAGCCCAATCGTTTGTTATTGACAATGATTCGTTCCCTTTTATTCGCGTGGGTTCGTGTCTCGATTTTTGGATTACGACGGGATCTTTTGGGATCTATCGAGAGACGTAACCGCATGCTTATTCAGTGATGAAAGCACTTTTTATTTTAAGGAACGGACTCATCGCATAACGTGTTTGTTTCTAGCGTTAAGAATCCGTTTGCTCGTTTTGGTTACGTGAAAAGACGGTGAGTCTTATTCGAGCGCACGATAATCTTTCGGCTATTAACAACTCTTTTATTTCTTCCAATTTACGGGATATACCGTCCTAGCGTGGTTATAGAAAATCAACGTTTCGTTGAATCGCATGCTTATTCGAAGCAGGGATATTACCGTCCTTCTCACTTTGGCACGAACTGAACAAACACGCAGATCAGGCCATATTTCTTGTAGTTTTGGTAACGGTCGAAATGATCGAGCCATTAGTCAAATCCACAGTCTCGTCCATATGGCACAATTATGCGGTTTGGTTTAATTCGGTTTCGTGATTTTTAAGCGGCGTATATACCAGTTCGAGGCACGTATTTAACGACGTTGGTTCATTTTCTTTAACTACCCTCGGGATGGATATATATCGTAGATACAAAATGACTTTGGTCGTTTGTCTATCTTTGCTTTTTATTTTCTTAGTCACTTTTGTGGACACGTCCATTTCTCTTAAGAACGACACAAGGCATAACGTAAGAGCTCGTCTTTTATTCAGAAGGGATGGGCCACGTTTGTGAAACTCTTCACGTTACAACGGGGTCATTCGAAACAGAAACGTTCTTTGTTTTCATTTTGTCATAATCTTGCTTTATCCCAACCTATTTAAAGAATGTGAATAACGGCTACTGTTAATATAATCTTTTGAATCGAGATATAACTATCCTTAATACCAAACCGATTCATACTAATACGTGCTTATGTCATAACGCATTTCCTGAACATGTGCCTTCTTCGGGACACGGAAAGGGACCAGGCGGGTCGCACAAGTTCATTCATACGAGATGACTAAGTCGTCTTTAGTTCGAATCTTTTCGATGTTTTGGGGAAGTTTGTATATCGGTTTAAGAGTTTATATTAACACGTCGTTTCTTTTTCTTTACATATTTTAGGATTAGACACGTATCATGGCAATTTGAAAACACGAACTGATTCATTCATCATATCAAAAATGGTAACGGGTAATCCTATGGCAACTTCTAAAGCTACTATATGTTGACGCGGCTGATCGCGGGACCTCATAAGACCGCACAAATTCGCCCCTAACGAATGGATGGGGACCCTTTGGCGCCTTACTGTAAGGGGGAACTTACACTAGCCTCTTTCGAGCGACGAATGGACTCTCGCTAGAGGTTTTGCGGAAATTACCCAAAAGGTTTGCAATAATGCACATGAATGCATACGAAAAGAAATAATACGATCCGTCCCCGTTAAGGGCTTAATACACGCCTTCCGGAATCAAATTTCTCGCTTCCCCAGCAAAGTCGCCACTTGTTAGACGAGGTGCCGCGGCCTAATCTCCCGGACGGACCGGGGGGTGGACACCTCATGGCGACGTAAGCGGTGATTGGCGCCGAAAGCAACCAATCGTGGAATCAAGCTGCTCGGCAGGACCGGAGCTCGGAGTATGGAAGAGTCGCCACCCACGAATGGGAAAATGAACACCGATCCCTTGCGGGAGACCGGTGAGGGTTCGGGAAACTTAGGTACGAGCCGAGAAGGCTAGCTCCTTTCCGGAGAAAGGCTACTAGGCACCCCGACATCGCCCGGTTATGAACCACCGGCCTCCTACTCAGCGTGTTAGGCGATAACGGACTAATCGCATATTTCTTTAAGTTTAAAATTCATTTGAAACCTTTTCTTTCTCGCTTTGAAAACCGTTTTGAGCATGTTATTTGAAAGCCATTTTAGTAAAGAATCATCCATTTTGCATAAATTTAAAGTATATAGGAGAGAGAGGGGGAGAAGAAAGAATTGATTTATTCACAGTGTGATTTTATGCTTTAGACTATACACTAACTCTAACCTAATCTCATTTCCCAAAAACGAGTTTATTTACATGGTTCATACCTTAATCGTCGTTGGAACGATTTAAGTACGTTTCAAAACCCTGTTAATGATGTTCACTCGAATCGTCGTTGGAACGACTCGAACGTTTGAAAACGTTGAGCAAACAGTTTCTATCTAAAAGCGTGATTAAGCATACAAGTCAATTTGTTTTGTACAAAACCGTTTAGTTAGGAAAACAATTCAAAACCTCGTTATTCACAAAAACAATTTTAATTACAAGGTTCGCTTAATCCGTCGTTGGAACGAATTAAGGTTTTAAAACTTGATGTTTAGAAAGTGGTTTGAAATGATAAAAAAGCCTTTTATTTATACTTTAGGGATGTCTAAAAAACTTTAAGTTTAAATAAGCAAATTAAACTCTTTTTTTTTGTGATTTTACTTTCCCCTTTTCACTCAATTAACCTTTAACATTATCATAATTACAACAATAAACCAATTAAACCAAAATTTACCAAGTAAAACACCTTTGGAATATATACATATATACAAGAATAAAATAGAAATACATATATACATAGTTTTATCTAAAAATAGGGATATATCTATAGATGAAAATAAGTAAGAAATATCATATGATATAACAAAGAAAGTGAAAAAGAATACTAAATATAATACCTTTTTATTCTAATTCAAAAATATGTAAAAACAATGAACCAAGTTTATAAATGGGAAGAATAACCTTTAATCTCCAAAATAGTTTTACCCAATGATAACTAACATAATTCAAATGAGCCAAAAACCATATATATATATACATATATACTACTTTATAATATTAATTCCAAACGAATTAAATTTCAACATGAAATAAATAAATATATAGTACATAATAAATAGTTATAGGATTAAAAAATAATTTTTATAAACATATTACACAATAATATACATATATATATAAGTAGAAATGTCAAAAAGTGGAGAAAGGAGGGTAAAAATGGTGACTTTCGGTTTCCAGCAGATTACCGACGGAAAATCCGTCGCCAATCGTGGAATCAAGCTGTTCGGCAGGGCCGGAGCTCGGAGATATGGAAGAGTCGCCACCCACGAATGGGAAAATGAACACCGATCCCTTGCGGGAGACCGGTGTGGGTTCGGGAAACTTAGGTACGAGCCGAGAAGGCTAGCTCCTTTCCGGTGAAAGGCTACTAGGCACCCCGACATCGCCCGGTTATGAACCACCGGCCTCCTACTCAGCATGTTAGGCGATAACGGACTAATCGTATACTTCTATAAGTTTAAAATTCATTTGAAACCCTTTTCTTTCTCTTTTTGGAAACCATTTTGAGCATATGATATTGAAAAGCCACATCAGTAAAGAATCACCCATTTATGTTTATACATACACAGAGAGGGGGAAGAAAGAAGTGATTTATTTACAACCGTATTTAAATGTTATATTGTGTGTCTATTCTACATTAACTTATTTCCCCAAAACGATGTTTATTACATGGTTCGCACCTTAATCGCCGTTTGGAACGATTTAGGTGCGTTTTAAAACCCCGTTTGATGAAGCTTACCCGAATCGCCGTTGGAACGACTCGAGTAATTGAAAACGTTAAAGTAAAAGCCTTTTAATAAGAAAACGTGGTTAAACATACAAGTCAATTTTATTTTGTACAAATTCATTAAGAAAGCGATTCAAAATCTCCATTATTAACGAAGAAAACGATTTTGATTACAATGTTCGCTTAATCCGTCGTTGGAACGGACTAAGGTTTTAAAACGTGGTGTTTTAAAGACGATTTGAAATATCAACCAAAATGACTCTATTTATCTACATTAGAGATCTAAGAAAGCTCATTAGCTTAAATAGTTTAATTGAAAACTCTCTTTTTGTGACTTATTTTCGCCACTTATTTAATGGACTCTCGAACTATTATAATTACATCAATAAACACATTTAGGCCCAAAAATTAATTTTTCCAAGTGAAGCCCATTTGAAACATGGACTTATAAATGACCAAAAGGCATAAAGAAAATAATATAGATATATATTTACACATTTTAGCCCAAAAGACATAAAATAAGAGTAAAAGAAAATATACTATCTAACACATATATAAGAAAGAATAATGAAAATAATATATTTATACTTTAAACATAAGAGAATAGTGAATGAAATTCATAAATAAGAAAATAGCATTTATCACTCAAAATAATTTTATTTAACAATAATTAAGATAATCCAAATATACCCCAAAACTATATGTATACATAACTAATATAATCCTAATGTCAAAAAGACTATATGTTCATCCCCCAATATCTACTAATTATCTCCCAAAATGCCCAAGTAAATAACATTTAAAATAGAATTTAATGTAATTTAAATGAATAATAATAAAAAAGAAAGTAATATGTACATATATAAAAAAATTAGAATAAAAATGGAATACCAATCTCCTAAAATAATTATATATGTTAAAGTTTTAAAACAATTTGAAAAGAATGTATTACATAATCATATATATATATACTAAGGATTAAAAGTCTAAAAGTTAAGAAAAAGGGATTAAAATGGTATTTTTTACATTTTGGCAGATTTACCGACGGAAAATCTGTCGGTAAACAGCATTTAGTGACAGAATTGGCAAATTACAGCAGCACTCCAATATTTTCCAGATTTATTCAAAAGCTTTAAATTAAATCTGATTCGATCGTTTTGGACTTCCGAACTACCAAAGATGGATCATAGTCGAAAACGGAAGTTCCTAAAACGATGTTTTTATTTTAAAACGTTATTTGGAAACCTCTTTTAAATTAAAAACTTATAATTACAACATTTTCGATACCCGAACTACCTTTTTATCGGATCACGGTTCGTATTGGGATATCCAAAACGAGGTTTTTATTTTAAAACAAAACCGAACTTTATTTAACACGAAACGAAAATTAAATAAATACGTTAATTAAATAAAACGTGACAAAATAAATAAATAACTAAAGGAATAAAAACTATAGCATAAAAAAAATAAATAGAAGGAGAGAATAAATTAAATAAAATAAAGAGTCTAGTCCTCGGATAATACCTTTAATTCGGTATGTGACAGTCGAAGCCGATTGATTCCACGAACCGCGAGCTCCCGTTTTTTATGAAAAATTTAGTAAAAATTGAACTTAGGAAATTTAGAGATTTTCAATTTTAGGAAAAAAAAATGTTTTTTTCCCAAAAAATCCACATCCTCTCCCTAGAAAAATATCTAGTGTGAGAAAGCTCTCCCAAAAATCCTCCTCTTTTACCTTGGGATCCGTGCCCTTATATAGGGAAACGGATCCCGGAACAATGGGCGACGCCCAAAAAAAATTGGGCGTCGCCCATTGTGGTTGGGCGGCCGCCCAACCTAGAGTTGGGCGGCCGCCCAACAATAGTTGGGCGGCCGCCCAACAATGTTGGGCGATCGCCTAACTTTCGTTGGGCGATCGCCCAACCCTCGTCGGGCGTTCGCCCGACGTGGTTGGGTGCCCGCCCGGCGACCCCCGGGGCGTGCCCCGCGCCGTCGGACGCGTGCACTCCGTGGCCGCCGAGCGCGCGTTCCGCGCAGCTAGACGCTCGCACGTCGCGGCCGCCGAACGCGCGCCTTGCGCTGCCAGGCACGTGTACTCAACGGCCCACGAGGGCGCGCACCGCCAGCGGTCCCAGGCATTGCCCCGGGCGTCGAGAGCGTGCCACTCGCGGTGCATCCGACGGACGCCGCGCGCACATCTCGAGCCGTCAAGCGGGCGTTCGACCATCGTCGTCCGCGTGCGGGATGCCGTTGCGTGCCCGCACCGTGCTGTTAATTTTCCTCAGCTTATTATTCTTTATATATTTTTCAAAACTTCCGGAATCAATCGCTTCGACCGTCTTGTTTCAGGTTTTCGTCACAGGTCCTCCGACTCGGTGTCTACAGTTGCCCCTACTTTTCTATTTTGACAGTGATGTGTGTGGTTCGAAAACGTTTTTGCTAACGTAACACATGCAATGTAAAACATATAAAAGTAAAAGACACGTAACGAGTAGGAGGAAACATACCTGACCTTTGCGCTGCGCGCTCTGGCGTTGCTCTCTGACTGCATCAGACTCTGCTTCGGGCTGCACCCTAGTTCACGATCGCGGGGATAATGGCTAAATAGCTACCCTAGTTTATGACCGCGGGGATAATGGCTAAACAGCTACCCTATTTCAAGATTACGGGGATAATGGCTAAACAGCTACACTGATTTACGACTGTGGGGATAATGGCTAAACCGCTACCCTAGTCTACGATCTTAGGTAAATATGGCTCAAAAGCAACTCCGGTCTGCGACCATGAGTCAGATGGCTCAAAAGCAACTTCGATCTGCGACCGTGAGTCAGATGGCTCAAAAGCAACTCCGGTCTGCGACCGTGAGTCAGATGGCTCAAAAGCAACTCCGGTCTGCGACCGTGAGTCAGATGGCTCAAAAGCAACTCCGGTCTGCGACCGTGAGTCAGATGGCTCAAAAGCAACTCCGGTCTGCGACCGTGAGTCAAATGGCTCAAAAGCAACTCCGGTCTGCGACCGAGAGTCAAATGGCTCAAAAGCAACTCCGGTCTGCGACCGTGAGTCAAATGGCTCAAAAGCAACTTCGGTCTGCGACCGTGAGTCAAATGGCAAAAAAGCGGGTTCTGTTTCTGGATTTTCTTACCACACGGTTGTCTGTATTTTCTCACTAGAGCTATCATCTCGACGATTCGATGGGCACACGTCTGAGTCCGAAATGAAATAGACTACTGATTGTTTTTCTGTTGACTGTCGTCTGTATTTCGACTGGTGTCACTGTTCTGTAAAAATTAGCTGTTGTCTGGAATTGATGTTTTGACAATGTTAGTCACTGTCTGAGAGAAATGCAGGCTGAAACGGACTGCAAATCGGAGGTCTGTGCACCTGGTAATTAATTATTTACTTTTTACCTTTATGTCAAATCGTACTTTTTTCACTATTTACGGGAATGTCATTCCCTTTTCCTATATAAGGTGGTGGGGTTTCATTTCAACCCCACACCTTCTCTCTCATCTTTCTCTCACTAGACTTCAATTTGGATTATTCTCGGGATGGATTTAGACGAATGGGATGGCACCAGAGGCATGGACGAGGTTTACGTAAACCTGGATAGAGTGGATACCTTCCACGACCCTACAACACACTTGAGCAAGACACGCTGCAACGAGGTAAGTGGTTTCTCACTTTTATTTGATTTGAACTCTAGGATTTAGCACTCCTATACGAACATGATTTGCATGCTAACTCTTAGACTACCTTAGAGGACCTTAGCTAGAAAACGTGAATTCCTTTATTTACACGTAACACCTGTTTGTTTTTGTAAGAATGAGCGCTATATGCATGTGAATAGTACACTACGAATTTATGCATGTTGATAGTAAAAACGATGTGAATAGTAAAAACGTGAATAGTGCACGTGAATAGTAAAAACGTGAATAGTGCACGTGAATAGTAAAACGTGAATAGTGCACGTGAATAGTAAAAACTTAGCTAGTGCACGTGAATAGTAAAAACTTAGCTAATACACGTGAATAGTGCACGTGAATAGTGACAACGTGAATAGTAAAAACTTAGCTAGTGCACGTGAATAGTAAAAACTTAGCTAATGCACGTGAATAGTAAAAATGTGAATAGTAAAAACTTAGCTAATGCACGTGAATAGTGAAAACGACGTGAATAGTAAAAACTTACCTAATGCCCGTTAACATATGTGAATAGTAAAACCTAATCTACGCTCCTCGTCGCCGCAGACGAGAGTGGATCAAAGAATTGACTCAACCTTACGTGAAGGACCCTACATGAGAGATTTTTTACAGAAAATTGGTCCTAACTGACCGGATGTCTCTAGGTTAGATAATGAAAGAATACATGTTCTTGACGCGTTCTTATCAAATGTATGCTTTAGGAGCAGTATTTAAATTTTCTTGTCTTGTTCTTTTTAGTTCATTGAGATTTCGGGGACCTCCGCCGAGATTCACTCATGGTATGATAGGCTAGGCGCCGCGGCGAGAGCCCGCGTGCGCGAGTTGGGCTTCGAGCCCTTTATTACAGCGCTGCCCCGCACCAACGGGATATGCGATCCTTTTGGCCTACGGGCCTTATGCGAGCGGTGGGTTGACTCGACCCACACCTTCCACCTTTCCTTTGGGGAGATGACCATCTCGCCTCGAGATTTTTCGCTGTTGACAGGATTGCGAGGGAGCAACACTCCCGTCCCTTTCCACTTTGGTATGATGCGACCACGGGTCGACCCTGCTAGGCTTGCTACCTTGATTGGACCGGGAGTTCGTCTATGCGCCAAGTCTACTCCGGCGAAGTTTGTCTCTACCGCGAGCCTCTTGAGTAGACGTGATTTCTGCGAGACTGACGCTACCGACCTGGCGGTTCATAGTTTCTTAGTATATGCTCTGAGTGAGACGATTTTCCGCACGAAGGGCGGGAAGGTACACGCAGGTCTCATTCAGGCACTTAGCGATCTGGATTCAGCGGCTTCTTATGATTGGGCAGTGGCAGGCTTAGCCTTTCTTTACAAGTTCTTGGATCTGACTTGCCGGAAGCGCAAGGACTTCGGCGGTTATACCTTTGCCCTGCTGGTACGTGACGCCTTCTTGACTTATCCGTCTTATCTTTTTCGCATTTTTCACACTCCTAGTCCTTGTTTTTACCGCAGGTGTGGGCATACGAGAGACGCATCCTTCCTAGCCGGTCTCGACCTCGACCGAGAGTGCCGAGGCCGCCATTTATGACTCGATGGAGGGACTTCGACTTGAGCGCTGAGAGGAGTCAGACAGTGTCGTGGCTTCTGGATCGGATCGACTCGCTGACCCTGAGTCAGGTAGATTTTGCCCCATAGTGCCAGATTTTGGTTTGAGCCTTTCTGACTTTCTCTTTGTGTATTTTGCTTTAGATTCAGTTCAGGTGGGATGACCTTGACTTCGGCCCTGAGTATGCATACGTGTCGATGATCCAGGAGCAGCAGTGTGTGCTCACCGGCCCCTGCGTGCGGGCGTGGTATCTAGGGGATCGAGGTATTACCGGGGTTAGAGACGCCCATTGGACGCCGGGTGAGATCCCCATCTCTATGTTCGCGGTACGGACACTGCCCTTATCGACCATTCGTCGAGATCTGACCCGTCGTTTTGTCGGTAGAGTGGTCTGGATTCATGTCGGGGGCCGCGAGCCTTATTTGTCTACTTTACTGAGCGCGAGGGATGTCCCGGCGGCAGCGATGGAGGTAGATCCGGTGGCGGACGTGTTTTTGAGAGAGGCGGTCGAGGCCGTCTTTGGTCAGGCGGAGGTTTCGGTAAGTGATTCCGCCCCCTTTTTATTTTATTCATGATATGCTCGGAGGTTTTATTGTGTGTTTTTTTTTTGCAGGAGGGATCTTGGAGGAGTGCCCACTTATCTGATTTTTTTGATGGCACTCAGACTCAGACACCAGCGCGCGAGCAGCCCTACTTCATCGGCGAGTCCTCCAGCGCAGCCCAACCGGAGAGATCGTCCATAGGCGTGCCTATACCAGGCTACGGGAGGGATTATGCTACGATCCGCTATGACGAGTCTGGGACACCTTATGCGGGATTTGAGGCTGCCCCTCCTATCTTCTCTTCGAGGGTCCCGTTTGATCCCTCGGACGCTTCACTGACCACTAGGGAGACCTGTACAGACTACGTGGATCTATCCGGCTTCCTACGAGATTGCCTCAGCTTGCGCTGCACCGACCACCTGGTATGTATCATTACTGTACTTTAGTGTAGTGAAATGTATGCATGTATGTATGATTTATGTTTTTGCCTATGCTGCCTCTTATCTGTTTTTTTTTTTTTTGTAGAGTGATCTTCATGCCCATGAGCGGAGACAGAGTGAGCTAGTGCGGGAAGCTGATGCCCGAGTTGGTCATGTGTATCAAGAGAGGAACGACCACTGGTCGGGGGTGATGTGACGGGAGACTGAGGGTCGCCTTGCCATCGAGGAGAGGGCGCGTGATGAGTCGATCAGACGCCTTGCTGCAGAGGAGAGAGCACGAGCTGCTGATGAGAGAGCACGGGTTTCTGAGTGGAGCGGGCATCTCACCTGAGAGATTTTGAGAACTATTGGGACTTCCCTCCGTATTAGGCTCGTAGCTTTCATTGTTGCTTTGTAGCTTTTATTAGGGTTTCTCCGATGTATAGCTGATGTATAGGGAGTGGGGTGGATAGTAGGTAGGCTTTTTGTGAAAAGTAGGATAGGAAATGTATAACTCGTGATTCATATTACCATGCATTCAGTAGATTATGATGATTCCAATCATTCTCGTCAAATATATTCATGCCTTTATTTATTTACAAACAACAGAAATACTTAGTCTCTTATACATTGTTTTTGTAATTGCTCAAGTTATAACTATTGTTACCAGGACCCGCCTTTCGGTTTTCGGATCCCGGCGATTTTTCTCCTCTCCTTTTACTATCCCGGAATTTTTAAATGAGTGCCCTTTCGGGTTTTCACCCATTGGGATTTCCCTTATTGTTGCATAGGTCGCCCTTTGCGGGTTTTCAACCTATCGGGAATTTTTCTTTATTTTTATTTTTATTTTTATTTATTTTTTTTTTTTTACGAAAAGTATTTCTTAAGCCTATCCAGGTTGGTAGGTTCGGAGAATTCCATGCCGTCCATTGTGGTTAACTTCACCGCTCCTTTGCTTAGTATCTTCCTCACGACGAATGGTCCTTCCCAGTTAGGCCTGAACTTCCCCCTCGGGTCGGTGTGCGTCACACGGATCTGTTTCAGCACCAAATCTCCTTCTTTGATAGGGCTGGTCTTGACTTTTTTATTGAAAGCCCGAGCCATCCTTCTTTGATACAACTGTACATGGTAAAGAGCTTCCATCCTTTTCTCATCAACTAAAGCCAACTGCTCGCATCGCCTCTTTACCCATTCCGCCTCGGGAATTTCTGCTTCCACTGCGATTCTCAACGATCGCTTTTCGATCTCAATCGGCAGGACTGCTTTTGTTCCGTATACCAAGGAGAATGGCGTTGCCCCAGTCGAGGTTCTGACTGTCGTGCGATAAGCCCACAACGCGAGTGGGAGGTGCTCATGCCAGTTCCGATGTGATTCCACCGTCTTTACGAGGATCCTTTTAAGGTTCTTATTAGCTGCTTCTACTGTCCCATTAGCCTGTGGACGGTACGGAGAAGACCTGTGATGTTCAATGCCATATTCTCGGAAAAGATTCCTTACTTCCCCCTGAAACTGGACCCCGTTATCCGTGATCATGTGATGAGGCACTCCGAACCTGGTGATCAAGTGTTTTTCAATGAACTTTCTCATGTGCCTGGATCCCAGTTTGCTAAACGACTCTGCTTCTACCCATTTGGTGAAATAATCGGTGGCGACTGCAATAAACTTATGTCCATTTGAAGCATTAGGCCTTACTTCGCCAATGACGTCAATGCCCCAAGCAGCGAATGGCCAAATAGGTGCTAGCACATGTAGTTCCATGGCCGGAAGATGACTGCAATCGCTGTGGATTTGACAATCGTGACATTTCTTCGCATACTCGTTACAATCTCTTTCCATGGTGAGCCAATAAAAGCCTTGCCTAATAATTTTCTTAGCTAGTACTGCTCCTCCCATATGGGCTCCACAAATTCCCGAATGTACTGATTCCATCGCCTCGCGGGCTTCCCCCGCATCCAAGCATCTTAGTTGTAATCCGTCAATGTGCCTTTTGTAAAGCAAGTCGCTATGGATGACGAACTGACGAGCTAGCTTTCTAATCACAGCTTGATCCCTAGGTTCTGACTCTGCCGGATATGTTCCATCTTTCATGAAGTTCACGATGTCGAAATACCACGGTTTTTCATCTGCCCCTAACAACATTACGTCTTCGTAGCACGGTTTGCGAGATCTTCTCAATATCAATGGTTTCGAAGCAAGGTTCCGGGGGTTGTCCCAAATTGACACCAAAGTAGCCAAGGCATCCGCCGCCTGGTTCTGTGCTCGAGGAATATGATAGAAACGACATTCCTTGAATCTTTGTGCCAACCCTTCTAGCTGATCTAGATATGGACGTAGCCTTTCTTCTCTCACTTCCCAGTTTCCTTGTGCCTGTTCGATGATCAACTTGGAGTCACCCCAAATTTCGACATATGATGCTCCCAGTGCTGCTAATGACTCCAAACCATAAATGCACGCTTCATATTTGGCCATATTATTAGTAAGAGGGAAGGATAACTTCTTCGCCATCGGGATTCTTTCTCCTTCCGGTGAGATAAGTAGTACTCCTACTCCGGCTCCACTCGAATTAACTGCTCCGTCGAAGAACATTTTCCATGGTATGACTTCGATTGCGTTCAAATGTTCATCGGGGAAATCATAGCTTACTTCTTCCTCTTCTGCATTCAGGGGTTGGTTAGCCAGAAACTCTGCCACGGCCCTTCCTTTGATAACCTTCTTCGTCACATATTCAATGTCAAACTCGGACAAAAGCAACAATCATCTGGCTAACTTCCCCGTCAAGGATGGAGTTCGGTACAGATACTTCATGGGGTCCATCCGAGAAATAATGATCACTTTATACGATTGGAAATAGTGCCGCAGTTTCTTTGTCAACCACACCACTGCCACACATGTCTTTTCGATCATGTTGTACTTAAGCTCGTACTCCAGGAACTTCTTACTCAAATAATACACCGCGTGCTCCACACTGGTGTCTCCCTCTTTAGCTAACATTGCTCCGATAGATCGCTCCTCAATTGCTACATAGAGGAGAAGTGGCTTTCCCAGTTTAGGCGGTCTCAACACTGGCGGATTAGACAAGTAACTTCAGACACTCTCCAACGCCTGTTGACACTTATCATTCCAAACGACGGGTTGGTCTTTCCTTAACAACTTAAAGATTGGCTCGCAGATTGTGGTGAGTCTTGCTATAAACCGACTGATATACTGAACTTGCCCCAGAAACCCCCTCACTTCCTTCTCATTTCTCGGCGCTGGCATTTCCTTTATAGCCTTCACTTTATCGGGATCCACCTCAATTCCCTTATTTCCGATTACATAGCCTAAGATTTTCCCCGACGAAACGCCGAAAAAGCACTTCTTCGGGTTTAACCTTAGCTTGAATTCTGCAATTCGGGCCAAAAACTTCTCGAGTGCGGCAAAATGCCCTTCTCTTGTCTCTGATTTGACCATCATGTCATCCACGTAGACTTCTACCTCCTTGTGTATCATGTCATGGAATAGGGCTGTGGCCATTCGCTGGTAGGTTGCCCCGGCATTTTTCAAACCAAATGGCATCACTCTGTAACAGTATGTTCCCCACTCTGTTGTGAACGAGGTTTTCGCTTTGTGCTTTTCGGCCATCTGAACTTGCATGTAGCCCATGAAACCATCCACATTTGTATGTAAGACACTTGATGCTGCACTATCGATCAATACATCGATATGAGGCAAGGCGAACTCATCCTTGGGGCATGCCTTGTTAAGATCTCTATAATCCACGCACATCCTCACTTTGCCATCCTTTTTCGCAATGGGCACTACATTTGCGACCCAAGGGGGATAGTCGATCACTTCGATGAATCCTGCTTCTAACTGCTTCTTCACCTCCTCTCTGATCTTATCTGCCCATTCGGGTCTCATACGTCGGAGCTTCTGCTTTACGGGCCTCGCCTCGGGATATGTTGGAATACGGTGAGTTACGATTGATTGATCGATTCCAGGCATGTCTTCGTATGTCCACGCGAATACAATTTCGTATTTTTTAATTATTCTCTCAAATTCTTTTCTCTCTTCAATAGTTAATTCTTGAGCAATTTGTATAAGTTTAGGATTTTCACCCGTACCAAGATTGAAAGTTGACATTTCTATTGTATTGATTTCAAATGTAGGCATGTTATATGAATGAGAATGCATGGAATGATCATGATCAACGTCAAGCAAGTAAGCAAAATTAGAATTCATTTCATTGATAGCGTGGGTGATTACATCATCTGACTCAAACAAAGCCGTAATACAATTTTCATCCTCAATATCTTCGGACTTCTCATGAACTTTGGAGGTATTAGGCTCATCTCTCGCTCCTGCAGTTGCCTCAATGGTGATGACTTGCTCTTCGGCATTCAAATCCAGCATCATAATCTCCTCGACAAAGCAGCTTGCCTTTCCTTTGCCCCAGTCGGCGACATCATTGAAGATTTCAAACCCTGGCAGAATCTTTCCTTCCGTGCTAGTCCATGACTCAGAGGTTCCCGAATATGGCTTTCAATGCCCCTCGCTTACAAAATGCTTCCTCAAGCCTATTTTTCCTTCTGCACTCATGTTGGATGGACTCCCCTGCTCATATCCCAAACCCCTCCGGGTTTTCTGACTTTTAAAATCCGGAAACTCCGATAACCCTTGATGGTGTGCTCCTAAGCCCATTCCCGGGATGAAACCTCCTTTCATCATCTTCACCACATCGGTGGTCATGCTCGACTCGTAAATCCCAGAGACTTGGAATCCGGAGAAGAGTTGAGGCTCAATTCCCAATGCTGCCACCGAGCTCAATTTCTCAGCTCTAATTGTTACTATCTCCTGCCTGAAGGGGAACTTAATCATTTGGTGGAGCGTGGAGGGCACACCTCCCAGCTTGTGGAACCAAGGGCGTCCCAACAACACAGCAAAAGTTACCGGGATGTCCAACACTGTGAACTCAGTCTCTTCCTCATGCGGCCCTACTTTCAACTTGGCCTTGAAAACTCCTTCAATATGCCTACGGCTGTCATCGTATGCTCTGATCACTGTTTCAGAAGCTGCCAAATCTCCTCTCTCCACTCCTAACTTGGACAAGAGCTTCAAAGGACAAACATTAATGGCCGATCCATCATCGACCATCACACAACTAGTCTTCTTCCCGTTAATTTCCGCTCGGATATACAATGGCTTGTTGTGAGCCTTCCCCTCTTCTGGGAGATCCTCATCGGTAAATGTGATCTCAGTTCTCTTTCGAGCCATAATTGCCCCTACTAGCGCTGTCGGCTCGGTATCGGTGGAAATAACCAAATTCTGCAACTCTTTCATCAGATTTTCCCGATGGTACCTAGAATGGCATAAAACTTCCCAGACCGTAGACTTAGCTTGCGTCTTCTTCAACTGTTCAAGAACTTGATCGTCGGGCTTAGGAGCCGACCCTTCTCCAATCTCAGTCTCTACCATTGGTGCCTTTCCTTCGGCCACACGACCTGATCTCGTCATTACCGCAATTTCCGGCTCATCATCTGACTCGTCCCAAATGTTGATAGGGATCTTCCGATTGGCATCCTCCTCGTCCGAGGAACTCGCCCAAATGTCTACGACCATTAAATCCATGACGTGAGGAACACTCGGATTCAGGAAAAAGGGATCCGCTGATCCGTACAAAGCCCAACCTATCAACTCATCATAGTCAATGAGGGACACCCGGCTCATCCTCCTTGCGGCCAACGGAATAGCACCTCGTTGTATGCACATAAGCTGCACCTTATCGCTCATTGTCTCATTACACTGCTCATAATGGTGCCTCCACCTCCTAGCATAATCCATAAAATGTTCCCCGGGGAATTGCCTAATCCTGTCCAGATCATCCAGGGATCCCGTCCATGGAATGTACATTTCATATCTCGCCACAAAGGCATTTCAGAGCGGTATCCAATGGCACATCTCTTCCTCCGACAGACCCTGATGCCACAATAAGGCTTCACCCATCAAGGTTTCCGGAAAATGTTCATGCAACTCACACTGTGGGAATCCAGCGTTATACATATGATCGCGGAATATCCTCGCATGCTCTACAGGATCCCGGTATCCACCATACCTAGGCATTGCTAACACCGCATCAGGTGTTTGGTAAGACGGGGAATCAGGAGTTTGCTCTGCTAGCATCCATACCGTATATTCCTTGATAAATCTCTTCGTCATAGCTGCCCAATCGGTCTTAACATACATCGACAGCGACATGTACCACATCAGCGGTTCACCCATCAATGAATTACAAAACAAGCTAGTGATCTCTTCCTCTTTGAAACTCAAGGCTGTCATAGCTGACAAATAGAAGTGAAGGTGCTCCATAGGGTCCTTATTGCCGTTATACTTGCTCACCCTTGGCAATGGACGCTTGATGGGTCCAATCTGCATTGCAAAGTGCTCCGTGGTTCTATCCTCAGGTCTCTGATACTTTTCAAGAAACAAATCCGACAACCGATCCCAATCGTGCTTGCAAGAGTCGGGCAATGAATGGAACCATTGCAAAGGCTCGCCTACCAGCGAATGGTGGAACCACTGAGCAATTTCATCTACCCCAAAGGATTCAATAAACATGTCGTGCATATACTCACGCAAGTGCACTTCGGGATCCCTTCCTCCACTGAACAAACCCAAATTAGGCACGATAGTCCGAGACGACCCTTCACCAGTCTCTTCGGCACTATCCTCATCATATGGTGCTCCACCATCTGATCCCTCCTCCATTGGTTCTTCCTCTTGTTCCTCACCCAAGAAGGACACATACAAACCATTTCCTACATTGCTTCTTTCGACGGAGTCCAACAACTCCTCTACATCTTCCTCAAAAGATTCCATCACCACAGCTTCCGTCAAACCAACTCCAATCACGCTCACCCTATGATTAGGCAATTGATTGCGCCTAACGGAAGGGTTTGCTGACGAAGGATCAGCTATCTTCTTCTCCTCAATCAAATCTTAGATTTCGTGTTTCAGCCTCTCGCAATTCTCAATTGTATGTCCATAACTGTTGTGGAACTCACAGTACCCTCTAGCCTGAATCTGCTGAGTAGGTTGAGCTTTGTTATACGGGGTAAGGGCTTTCAACAACCCCTTCTTCTGCAGACGTTCAAAAACTTTCGCATAGGTCTGATCGAACTTGGCGAACCGCCTCTTTTCGATAGCATTAAGATCAACCACTTTCACTGTCGCAGATTCCGTACTCGCGCTAGGCCCTCCGGCACTATATCCAGACTTCGTCCACTTGGTATAAGCTTTCTTCGGCTCCCCATCGCCTTCGACAGTCAAGGCACAACTATACATCTGATTGAAATCTGTGAACGGCATATATCTCAACTCATTCTTAATATATGGCAACGTATTGCCAATCACCATTCGGATCTGATCTTGCTCAAGCGGCTTCTGTTTCATGACCGCGGCCTTAGCCCTCCATCTCTTCACGAAGTCTGAAAGGGATTCCCCAGTCTGCTGCTTAGTGCTCTCTAACTCTTTCAAAGTGACTTCCAGCATGGTGTTAAAGCTATACTGAGCGATGAATGACTTCGCCAACTCCTTCCAATCCTTCTTTGTCACCATTGGTAACGTATGGAACCATGTGAGGGCAGCCCCCTCCAGGTAAGTGTTAAATAGCCCCAAGACTTGATCCTCGGTCAGGATCGTGTGCTTCATTACCGCAACATACTGATTCATGTGAGCGGTGGGATCTCCAGTTCCATCGAACTTTTTCATGTCAGGGAGCCGGAATTTCAGAGGCAAAGCTGTTGCTGTCAAGCAATTCTTCAAGTTATAGAAATCCTGACTTCAGGAGCTTCCTCCATGCAAGTCCTGCACTTCTTGTGTGATGTGTTGCCTCCACTCCTCTTCCTTAGCTTTCTCCTTCTCTAACTGTTTTCGGACATAATCCTGATAATCCTCCTCATTCCCAAAGCGAGGGCCATCGTTCACCTCATTCTCAGCACGCTTACTACCACTCTTGTTATCCTTTAGCGCTAACTCAGCTAGCTGGGCCAAGATTGCGGCCAGCTGGTCGTTGATATTGTTCACAGAATTCTCCAATTCAGCCACCTTCTCGTCGGTTGCAGACCTACTGACGGAAGACTGAGTATACTCGGATGAAGATGATTCAGAAGCCACAACTACTGATTCGGGATTGTCTACTCGCGACTGATCAAACTGTCTGACAAGCCGATTACTCTCGCGAAACCACAACCGCTTAATGATGATGTCTGCGCGAATGGTATCCATTAGTATGTATGCATGATTTCATATGCATGATTCGTGGTGTGTGCGTTTATTTATTTACGATTATAAGATAAGAAGAACAAACGTTAGTTCTATTTACATGTATCACAACATCTCTCTTCCACCCTTATTCCTCCACACACTCGTTGGTCCAGGTCTCTTTCCTAGGATTTTGGTTTTTTGGCTGACATTGCAGTCCAGGGGACGCGTGATGCCGTCGATTATTGCGAGAAGGTAAATCAACCATCAGACAATACAGTTCGTTTTGACGTATCAACGTTCAGTGACTAAGAAATCGACCAAGTTGGATTGTCCTTTCGGAATAACTCGTCTTTCGTCCTTTCGTGAGACGCATTAATTCAGGTTTTGACTCCCTTTGAGCGCATCTCCGTTTTTAGACGTGGTTCGAGTTATTCTTCTAGTCCAATCGTTCGTTATTGTCAATGACTCGTTCCCTTTTGTTCGCGTGGGTTCGTGTCTCGATTTTTGGATTACAACGGGATCTTTTGGATCTATCGAGAGACGTAACCACGTGTTTATTTAGTGATGGAATCACTTTTGGATTTTATTTTAGGGAACGGACTCATCGCGTAACGCGTTTGTTCTTAGCGTCGAGGATCCGTTTGCTCATTTTGCTACATGAAAAGACGGCGAGTCTTATTTTGAGCGCACGATAATCTTTCGGCTAATTACAACTCTTTGTTCCTCCCAATCCACGGGATATATCATCTCAGTGTGGTTATAGAAAATCAACGTTTCGTTGAATCGCATGTTTATTCGAAGCGAGGATATCACCGTTTTCCTTCCTTTAGGCACGATTTAAGCAAACATGTATATCGGGCCATATTTCTTGCAGTTTTGGTAACGGTCGAAATGATCGAGTCGTTAGTCAAAACCCGCAGTCTCGTCCATATAGCGCAATTATATGGTTTGGCTTAATTCGGCTTCGAGATTTTAAACGGGGTATACACTCGTTCGAGGCACGTATTCAACGGTATTGGTTTATTTTCTTTAACTACTCTCGGGATTGACATATATCATAGATTCGGAATGATTTTGGTCGTTTAGTTCATTTTTCGCTTTTCTTTTCTTAGTCACCTTTTGCGGACACGTCCATTTCTCTTAAGAATGACACAAGGCATAACGCAAAAGCTCGTCTTTTATTCAGAAGGGACGGGCTACTTGTGCGAAACTTTTCACGTTACGACAGGGTCGTTCGAAACAGAAATGTTCTTCGTTTTCGTTTCGTCATGATCTCGTTTTATCCTAACTTATTTAAAGAATGTGAATAACGGCTACCGTTAATATAGTCTTTTGTATCGAAATATAACTATCCTTAATACCGAACTGATTCATACTAATACGTACTTACGTCATAACGTATTTCCTGAACACGTGCCTTCGTCGGGACACCGAAAGGGACAAGGCGGGTCGCACATGTTCATTCATATGAGATGACTAAGTCGTCTTTAGTTCAAATCGTTTCGATGTTTTAGGGTAATTAGTATGTCGATTCATGAGTATATATTAACGCATCGTCTCATTTTCTTTACATAATTTAGGATTAGACACGTATCATGGCGGATTGAAAACACGAACTGATTCATTTATCATATCAAAAATAGTAACGGGTAACCCTATGGAAACTTCTAAGGCTACTATATGCTGACACGGCTGACCGCGGGACCTCACAGGACCGCACAGATTCGCCCCTAACGAATGGATGGGGACCCTCTGGCGCCTTACTGTAAGGGGGAACTTACGCTATCCTCTTTCGAGCGATGAATGGACTCTCGCTAGAGGTTTCGCGGAAATTACCCAAAGGGTTTGCAATAATGCTCGTGAATGCATACGAAAAGAAGTAAAACGATCCGTCCCCGTTAAGGGCTTAGTGCATGCCTTCCGGAATCAAATTTCTCGCTTCCCCAGCAGAGTCGCCACTTGTTAGACGAGGTGCCGCGGCCTAATCTCCCGGGCGGACCGGGGGGTGGACAACCTCATGGCGACGTAAGCGGTGATTAGCGCCGAAAGCAACCAATCGTGGAATCAAGCTGCTCGGCAGGGCCGGAGCTCGGAGATATGGAAGAGTCGCCACCCACGAATGGGAAAATGAACACCGATCCCTTGCGGGAGACCGGTGTGGGTTCGGAAAACTTAGGTACGAGCCGAGAAGGCTAGCTCCTTTCCGGTGAAAGGCTACTAGGCACCCCGACATCGCCCGGTTATGAACCACCGGCCTCCTACTCAGCATGTTAGGCGATAACGGACTAATCGTATACTTCTTTAAGTTTAAAATTCATTTGAAACCCTTTTCTTTCTCTTTTTGGAAACCATTTTGAGCATATGATATTGAAAAGCCACATCAGTAAAGAATCACCCATTTATGTTTATACATACACAGAGAGGGGGAAGAAAGAAGTGATTTATTTACAACCATATTTAAATGTTATATTGTGTGTCTATTCTATATTAACTTATTTCTCCAAAACGATGTTTATTACATGGTTCGCACCTTAATCGCCGTTGGAACGATTTAGGTGCGTTTTAAAACCTCGTTTGATGAAGCTTACCCGAATCGCCATTGGAACGACTCGAGTAATTGAAAACGTTAAAGTAAAAGCCTTTTAATAAGAAAACGTGGTTAAACATACAAGTCAATTTTATTTTGTACAAATTCATTAAGAAAGCGATTCAAAATCTCCATTATTAACGAAGAAAACGATTTTGATTACAATGTTCGCTTAATCCGTCGTTGGAACGGACTAAGGTTTTAAAACGTGGTGTTTTAAAGACGATTTGAAATATCAACCAAAATGACTCTATTTATCTACATTAGAGATCTAGGAAAGCTCATTAGCTTAAATAGTTTAATTGAAAACTCTCTTTTTGTGACTTATTTTCCCCACTTATTTAATGGACTCTCTAACTATTATAATTACATCAATAAACACATTTAGGCCCAAAAATTAATTTTTCCAAGTGAAGCCCATTTGAAATATGGACTTATAAATGACCAAAAGGAATAAAGAAAATAATATAGATATATATTTACACATTTTAGTCCAAAAGACATAAAATAAGAGTAAAAGAAAATATACTATCTAATACATATATAAGAAAGAATAATGAAAATAATATATTTATACTTTAAACATAAGAGAATAGTGAATGAAATTCATAAATAAGAAAATAGCATTTATCACTCAAAATAATTTTATTTAACAATAATTAAGATAACCCAAATATACCCCAAAACTATATGTATACATAACTAATATAATCCTAATGTCGATTAAAAGTCTAAAAGTTAAGAAAAAGGGACTGAAATGGCATTTTTTATATTTTGGCAGATTTACCGATGGAAAATCTGTCGGTAAACAGCATTTAGTGACAGAATTGGCAAATTACAGCAGCACTCCAATATTTTCCAGATTTATTCAAAAGCTTTAAATTAAATCTGATTCGATCGTTTTGGACTTCCGAACTACCAAAGATGGATCATAGTCGAAAACGGAAGTTCCTAAAACGATGTTTTTATTTTAAAACGTTATTTGGAAACCTCTTTTAAATTAAAAACTTATAATTACAACATTTTCGATACCCGAACTACCTTTTTATCGGATCACGGTTCGTATTGGGATATCCAAAACGAGGTTTTTATTTTAAAACAAAACCGAATTTTATTTAACACGAAACGAAAATTAAATAAATACGTTAATTAAATAAAACGTGACAAAATAAATAAATAACTAAAGGAATAAAAACTATAGCATAAAAAAAATAAATAGAAGGAGAGAATAAATTAAATAAAATAAAGAGTCTAGTCCTCGGATAATACCTTTAATTCGGTATCTGACAGTCGAAGCCGATTGATTCCACGAACCGCGAGCTCCCGTTTTTTATGAAAAATTTAGTAAAAATTGAACTTAGGAAATTTAGAGATTTTCAATTTTAGGAAAAAAAATGTTTTTTTCCCAAAAAATCCACTTCCTCTCTCTAGAAAAATATCTAGTGTAAGAAAGCTCTCCCAAAAATCCTCCTCTTTTACCTTGGGATCCGTGCCCTTATATAGGGAAACGGATCTCGGAACAATGGGCGACGCCCAAAAAAAATTGGGCGTCGCCCAACGGCGTTGGGCGAGCGCCCAACGCGAGGTTGGGCGCCCGCGCCCAACCCTCGTTGGGCGTCCGCCCGACGTGGTTGGGTGCCCGCCCGGCGACCCCCGGGGCGTGCCCCGCGCCGTCGGATGCGTGCACTCCGTGGCCGCCGAGCGCGCGTTCCGCGCAGCTAGACGCTCGCACGTCGCGGCCGCCGAACGCGCACCTCGCGCTGCCAGGCACGTGTGCTCAATGGCCCACGAGGGCGTGCACCGCCAGCAGTCCCAGGCATTGCCCCGGGCGTCGAGAGCGTGCCACTCGCGGTGCGTCCGACGGACGTCGCGCGCACATCTCGAGCCGTCAAGCGGGCGTTCGACCATCATCGTCCGCGTGCGGGATGCCGTTGCGTGCCCGCGTCGTGCCGTTAATTTTCCTCAGCTTATTATTCTTTATATATTTTTCAAAACTTCCGGAATCAATCGCTTCGACCGTCTTGTTTCAGGTTTTCGTCACAGGTCCTCCGACTCGGTGTCTACAATACCCTAAGGAAACTATGGGATATTACTTCTATCATCCAGATGATCAGAAAGTGATAGTATCCAAGTACGCAACCTTTTTAGAGAAAGAGTTTCTCAAAGACACAGAAAAGGGAAGCATGATTGAACTTGATGAAGTTCATGAACAAGAAACACCAACTGAAACAACATAAGCGATTGAAGAACCCGATGCAGTCCCATTAGATGAGACTCAAGTGCCACCCCTTCGTAGATCACAAAGAGTTCGTGAACTCCCAATTAGATATGGTTTTCTAGTGGGAGATGATGAGGTTCCCGTGTTAGACGACGAACCCGAAAACTACGAAGAGGCTCTTACTAGTCCAGATTCTAAAGCGTGGCTCGAGGCCATGGATTCTGAAATGGATTCCATGTAGACCAACCAAGTGTGGACTTTGGTTGATCCACCCGAAGGGATAAAACCCATTGGGTGCAGATGGATCTTCAAAAAGAAGACAGACATGGATGGAAAGGTTAGCACCTACAAAGCTAGGTTAGTAGCGAAAGGATATCGTCAGAAGCAAGAAATTGATTATGACGAAACTTTCTCTCCTGTGGCTATGTCCAAATCAATCAGAATAATGCTTGTTATTGCCGCTCACTACGATTACGAGATTTGGCAAATGGATGTGAAAACAGCTTTCCTAAACGGAAACCTGCTTGAGGATGTATATATGATGCAACCTGAAGGTTTCATATCAAAAGATGCAAACAAGGTTTGCAAACTTCAGAGATCCATTTATGGACTCAAGCAAGCATCTAGAAGCTGGAACAAGCGTTTTGACGAAACCATAAAACAATTTGGTTTCGAACAAAACTGCGAATAAGCTTGCATTTACAAGAAAGCAAGTGGGAGCTCTGTAGCATTTCTAATATTATATGTGGACGATATATTACTAATGGGAAATGACATAGCTCTGCTACAGTCAGTAAAAGTATGGTTATCTGGTAACTTCTCAATGAAAGACCTTGGTGAAGCAGCTTATATACTTGGTATAAGGATCTACAGAGATAGATCAAGAAGATTGCTCGGTCTTTCACAGGCTACATACATCGAAAAGCTGCTAAAGCGGTTTAGCATGCTTGAATCGAAACAAGGTAACTTACCCATGCTACATGGAGTAAAGTTAAACAATCATCAATGTCCTAAAACCGATGATGATAAGAAGCGCATGGCTGTAGTCCCGTACGCCAGCGCAATTGGTTCGATTATGTATGCTATGTTATGCACTAGACATGACGTAGTGTTCGCATTATCTATAACGAGTCATTACCAAGGAAATCCGGGAGACGAGCATTTGATTGCCGTCAAAAACATTCTTAAGTACTTGAGAAGAACTAAAGACATGTTTCTAGTGTACGGAGAAGGAGATCTGAAAATAAAAGGATTTTCAGACGCAAGTCATCTCACAGATTAGAACGATTTTAAATCCCAATCAGGATACATGTTTATCTTGAATGGGGGCGCGGTCAGCTGGAAGAGTTCCAAGCAAGGAAGCGTAGCTTTCTCTACGACCGAGTCAGAGTATATCGCTGCTGTGGAAGTAGCAAAGGAAGCAGTTTGGATTAGGAAGTTCATTACTGAAGTGTGGTGCCTGACATTGTAAATCCCATTACACTGTATTATGATAACAATGGAGCCATTGCGCAAGCAAAGGAACCACGGGCTCATAATGCGTCCAAGCATTACCTTAAGCGATACCACATTATAAGAGAAATTGTGGCAAGAGGAGATGTGAGAATGGAAAGGGTACCTACAGAGGACAACGTTGCAGATCCGTTGACAAAGCCCTTAACCGAGAAAGTACATGATCGTCATCTAACTTCTACTGGGATAAGTTATAGAAACAATTGGCTTTAGTCCAAGTGGGAGTATGTTGGGGTTTAGTGTCCTATAGACAATTGTTCTAGGATACAAACTTAATGTAAATGAAGTGTTCTTTATATCATTTGTTTTAATAAGATATATGTTTTATTATATAAAGGCAATCCCTTTTAAGAACTGAATAAAGTCTAATAAAAGGAAATCCGTAAGTTTGTTTTAAAGTGATTATAAAGTGTTCATACAAGCATGAAGTGAGACAAAACTTTATAATAAACTAATAAACTTAAAACCACCCCAAGTCAAGTAATATGTTTAGGATTGACATATCACTGCTGAGACTTGCATGTAACAATGTCTTCTGTCCGACAGAAAGCTGATCTCACAAGCTTCATATATATAGATATCTAGACAGTTACATGGATCCGATGAAAAGTAGTTCATTAGGATTGGGGACCCGACTTGAGATAACAGGATGGGTAGATTCATCCTTGTCACCTGTTCATCTCATTGATATTAATAGGTATAAATAATCCTCAGACTCAAAGGAATGTTAATTGGTATTATGGATTACGGAATGTGACGCTTTGATCCTGTTGTAACACGATCCTTAACAGAGATGACTCTGGGATGTGAACAGCAGAGGTTGGGTATCACAGGAAGTGATTGCGGGATCGTTATATATTGGATTGAGCATTTATCACTCCCGATAAATGGGAGATATGTCCATGGATCGATTGTGGAAGTCTTGACTCTAAATCCTTGCAAGGTGATAGCTTAAGATTGAAATACAGATTTCTCTTAACCTATCTAATTGGAGTTGACTCGGCCAAGAACAAGTAAAACGAACGTCTCGCTATATGTGACTTGACATTATCCATAGTCATAAGATTCAGTTCAAGGACGTAGTTGATAAAGGATCGAATTATACCGTAACTAATACTGAAAGGTCAATGACAGAATCAACCTGTCTTCTTATAGCTCTAGGGGAATGATTACGGACTTGCTAATCACATACTCTGTACATCATTCCGTTATGCAAAGATTAAAATATAATTCTTTGAAAATTAATTTTAATAAGTTGCATACGGCTAGAAGCAATAAGAACCTAATGGGTCACACATAAGACTTGGAACCCAAAAGAGAGACAGATGTTAATTAATTGACGGAAGCTCAACTGAGCCCAATAAGGCCCAGTGACTGTGGGGGTCGAAATTTATGTATAATAAATACATAAATAATTAATTTGATTTTATCTATTCAATTAGATTAGGATTATGAATTAAATTAATTAAAGGATAACTAAGTTATGAGTTTTAATTAGATTAAATTACTCCCATTATTATCCAATAAGGTTATTGTTATTATCTTTTATATTTAGATATATTAATAGATAATAATTAAGAGTTCTATTCCTAATTGAATTCTTATTCAATAACATAATTCTATCTAACTAAGGATTAGATACAAGGAAGATTATAAATACCCCTAAGGGATTTTCGAAATCCCCAAACTTGAGAATTTTGAATTCCACACTAAGAGAGAGAGAGAGAATTTCGAATCCCCTAGCCCGAGGACGAGATTTTCTACCGCTTTCTTACGTTCAATTGATTTTCATCTTTCTTTCTTTATCCTTGATCTTGTGTTGATTAATTAGAGGCAATCTATTTTGGTTGCTATTCAATGGTTGATTCTAACTTGATCTTATATTTGTTTTGTTCTGTGCTCGGGAACTCGAAGTAAGAGTTGTGGGCACTTCGTTTGCAACGGTAGATAGAACATCTAAAAGGTATTTCTTCTTATCCCTCTTTATATGAAATAACGGTTAACGGATCTTGTGGTTTATGGAAATAGGTTAAAATTTTTATATTTCCGCTGTTATACGTTAGCCTATTTTTCCAACAGAGTTCGGTCAAAAGTTGTGTGACAGAGGAGAATTGAGTTGGCTCAGCAGGAATGGACCCAGCAGCGTCGGCTTGAGACTGATGGATCTTTTGAAGTAGAGTTTGAGCAGATTGGATGATTCTTCTTCCTGACTCAGAAGCATCCAAATAAGTGTAAGTATAATTAGTGTTGTGCTCAGAGGCCGTTTTCTGGTTAACCGCATGTGGTGGAGAATTGTGGTGTTGTCCAGAAGTATAAGTGTTAGCTTTGTCAACAGCTGCACTTTGATTGGCAAGGTCAGCATCAGGAGCTGACCGGTTGATAAACTGCTCAGTAGAGGATGGAAGTGGTTGCTCAGCAGTATTGGTTACCTGCTCAGTGTCAGTCTGACGTTGAGTTGAAATTTGAGGTTGAGGCAACGCAGAGTTATCTTTAGCAGGTGGATTTTCCTTTGCTAACTCTTTGGATTGAGTAGCATGAACTTCGAGCACTTGCTCAGTGGAAGGTGGAACAGAAGTTGTTGGTCCTTAGTAATTAGTTCCAAGGGGGGGATAGGAACTAATGTAACTTTTTCGCTTTTAATTATGCTGACTTAATGTTATTTTAAGAGTTTGTTAACTCAGCGTGTTGATCAGCACGGCCGATTGATTAGTCAGACAGTTTTAGTTCTATGCTGGCTAAGACTGCTTGACTTGAGAGTTGGGAATTGGCTCTTGAGAGGTCAGCTTCCAACTCAGCACTCAGATTTACTCAGTTTCAGTTTTAACAATTTATATGCTGAGTAAATATCACAAGCAACACATGCACACACACACACACACACATATATATATATATATATATATATATATATATATATATATATATATTGAGATAAAGAGTTTGGAAGTTACTCAGCACAACTTATCCTGGTTCAGCCTCTCTGCCTACGTCCAGTCCCCAGTTCCTCCTGGGATTTTCAATCCAATACTGAGCTCTTTCAAGGTAGAGCACAAACCCTTTACAAGGCAGTGGGTATGCAAGAGTACGTCCTCTATTCGTCTACTCAGCTCCTACTAAGTACTACAACCCAGCACTTAGATTTTTCTACCACTGAATGCTTACAACCAAACACTCAGCATACACTCTCAATATTACAATTGATAAACTTGTCCTTTCTCAACAGAAGAACACTTTAGATGATTACACAACAATCAATCTAGCATTTACACAAAGAATAGAAGATTTGATGTAAGATCTTTGTATTTGAGTGCTTTGAAGATTTCTCTCTTGGATTTTTCTTCTTTGTATTTCGGCAAATGTCCAAGTGAAATCCTTGTCCATTTTATAGATGAATTCTGGAGATTAGACCGTTTGAATTTGGTGTGTCCGTTGATTCCAAAACGGCTCTTTTAGTAGACAGCTTCTGGTCAGCTTCAGTTTTGCAGGCCAATCCTATCATCTGTTTTCTTCAGGTGTCAGCCTTGTCTTCTTCCTACAGACTTGTCTTTTTGTGGCAGTTGTCTTTTACCAATAATCCATTGACCCATGTTTCTTGGAATTAGTCTTCTGTGTATTTTTGAGGCTTCAATTATTGGTGCAGAAGATTGGCAGACTTTCTCTTTTAGTGAATGGATCCTTCATGCTATCCTGACTGTCACTCAGCTCCATTCGTTATCTTCGAATGTTCAACTTCCATGCTGAGTTCCTTCTTAGTTAGCTCCGTTTTGTTTATACAATTCTGAAGGAGTCTTCTAATTTAGTCAGCTTCGTTCTGGCAACTTTGAAGGAGACTTCTGATACTGAGTTCTACTCCACTCAGCTTCTATTCTTTCATGCTGAGTTCCGTTCCACTCAGCTTGGCTTATGCTGACTTTTGTCCTATCTAACTTTATATATATATTTTTGCACTCAATATTGAACAAACACATTAGTACAATTAAATCAAAGCATTTAAATTTAATTGCCTCTTAATCATGGATGATTTTGTCAAATCAAAATCTTGTGGAAAGGTGTTTCAACAAACTCCCCCATTTTGATGTTAGCAAAATACATAATTATGGAACTCAGTTATAAGTTACCCCATGATTGATTTATTTTTGAAATAACTCCCCCGTAAGGGTTGCACATATTGTCTTAACTTAATTCTAAACCTTCCAAGATTTAATTGGATTTAAGTCAGTTTTCAAAAATATTAGAAGTATGTTGTTACTCAGTTTATTACATAAGTATTTTAGTGTTAATGTATACTGAGTATGTTTTACTTCTTAATTTGTTTGTTCAATTTTATCAGCCAGGTTGAGAAAATGGTACTTGTCATAGATTAAGCAAAAACATATGAGGAAAGATTCTATGCTAAGTTCTAAACATTGACTAAGCTATATCTAGTTCTTCTTCTTTTCCTTCATATTGATCTGAGCTTGATGGTCAGCTCGATATACTCCTTTGCCTTTATCTTTACTTCCCGAGGCATTACCTGCAAGCTGAGTTCCGTCTTGGCTTTTCTCCCCCGTTTTGCCATCATCGGGTATATAGAGAAAGGTATCGTTGCGAGCAGCATTGGAGAGGACATTTGTGTAACGCTGGATCCTCTTTGTGCTTTCACGTAGGCCATCAATTACAGGGACACTATCATCTTGGACATGGCGAGGAACCCGGAGAGAGCTGCTAATCATGCTGAGTAGGCATTCATGTGATTTGCTAAGCCATGTGTGCGAGCTGGTGAGTTGAGCAAAAGATTGGTGGTACAGCTTCAGCATGGCAGAGTCATAAAACATGCGCTGAGCATTGTTGATGCGCATTACCTTCATAATTGCTTGGGAAAAACTCAAGAGTTGACCATTGGAGACTGGGTCAACATCCATCTGAGCCTTGTTGACGTTAAGTAGACTTACCACTTCACTCAGTTGGTCAATGTTGCACTGAGAGGTAGAAGATACTAATTCACGTGTACTGGTCAGTTGAGCAGTTAGCTTGGCAAAGCAGTCTTGTAACTCAGCAGAGGTAGCATACTCAGGATTGCCAATTGCGCTTGATTTGGTCAGTTCTATAGTTAACTTAGCAAAATAGCCTTGAAGCTCAGTGGAAGTTGCATACCCTGGATTAACTTCCGACAGTTGTTGGATTTTGCCTTCAAGCGAGTTCAGATGGTTTACCATTGTGAGTACCAATTCAGTCAGCTTTGCTATTTGGTCTTGCCTGGGTTGCTGAGTTTGAACGGTTGTCATAATGCTTATAAGATCCTTGAGTCCTCTTAGTTCATTGAGAAGCTGAGTGATACTAGACAGTTGGGAGGACTCAGCATGAGAAGATCTAGTAGCATCAGCTTGAGGAGGGTTCAAATCTTGAAGCAAGGACTGAGCAGAGGCAATGATTCGTCATCCTGTCTCAGTAGCATTCAAGTATATGAATTGAGCAGCATTTGTTTCAGAGGCTGGAATTGAGCTTGATGGTGGTGGAGTTGGCTGTTTGCCAGATTGATCATCTTGATTGGTGACAGGACTTTGATGCAGATTGGCTTCAAGAGCTGATTTATCAACATGATGTGTTGGAGGTGGAGTTTGGTTAGTCCTGTTGACCTGCTCAACTTGAGTGGGTGAAGTTGAAGCAGGATTTGTTCCATCTTGAGCAGTTGGATTTGGATTTTCAAAGGTTCTGGCTTGTTCCTCATCCTGAGTAACAGAGGCTTGTTTTTCTTTTGAAGGAGACTTAGTATCGTTTGCAAAGTACGTGAACTGTAGCTCAGATAGGTCAATAAATGGTTCTTGAAGAGGAGAGTCTGCAAGGAGGTCAAGAGTTGGAGTCTTATGGGCTTTCTTCTTGAGCCGCTTGAACCTTGTTTCTTTAGGAGGAGATGGGTCAGCATGAATAACCTCCTCATCAGTATCAACCGTCTCTTCTTCCACAGTTGGATTCTCATGTTGCTCAACGTGATCCTCCACAGCAACATTTTCTTCTTCCTCAATTCTCCGCTCAGCATCATCCTGATGTTGCTCAACATCAGTAGGTTGTTCCTGCACGGTATTGACCTCTTCCTCAGCAGGAGTTTCTTGCTCAGCATCCTTGACCGGCTCAGCATGAGTTTGGTCTAGGTCAATTCCATGACCTTTTGGAGGTACAACCCAATCCAAGGGATTAGCTTCAACTGTCTTTAAGGTATGAACCTTCTTCCTTTTCATCAAAGGGGATTCCGGAGTTTCCTCTTCTTCATCCTCAGGCTCTTCTGGCCTCTTTCTTTTCTCTGCCGACTCAGCTTTCTCCTTAGCCTGGTCAGCTTTAGCTTTCTTTTCCTGAGACACTAGTCTTACTTTCTTTGGGACAGAATTGATGTCTTTTGAGCATGTTTCAATGGCCTTTCTCTTCTTCTTCTTCTTCTCAGGCTCAGCTGACTTAGGTTCTTCAACCTGTTCAGTATTAACATATTCTTCCTCTTCATCTTCAACCTCTTCAAATCCTTTTAACGGCTGATTGTATAGTAACCCAACCAGCAAGGCGGCTGTAATCTCATTCCCCCAGCTTTCAGTCTCGTTGATTGTCTCAATCTTTTGGTCCTCAATGATCTTAGTGATCAGAGAACCCAGCCTGAGCTTCTTTCCACTGCGTTGAAGAGCCCCAACCAGAAAGACGGGCATGTTGAGTGGAGTGTAAGTCAACATGTGCCATATGAAGCACTGTTCAAAATTGGAGGCAGAGGAAGCTGAGCTTAGCTTGGGGAAGATAAAGTTGGTCAGCACGTAGTGAGCCATCTTCTGTTCTTGCCCCATACAGGTGCTGGGTATTTCACCTTTATGATTCTTGGGTTTGCAGAACCCCTTGATCTGGTCAAGCTTTTCCTTTGGTACCTTTTCTTTTGTTGTCCTAAACTCCATTCCTTCGTCTGGTAAGTTTAGCAGAGTAGCTAGATAGGCAGGGGTTATGGTGATTTTCTGTCCTTTGACCGTGGTCTCCAAATAGTCAGCATCTTCTTCATCAACAAACATGTTGGAATAGAACTCTCTGACCAGCCTAGGGTATGTTTTTCCGGTGAGTGAGAAGAGACCGGTCCATTTGTTCTTCTCGATCCAGTCACAGAACGGTTTCTCAGAAGTGATGAATCCTGGAGAGAACCATCTGCATTTTAGAACCTCCAAGTTGTTGACCTTCTTATGGACCTTGATCATGTTCCTTTCTACTGGCTTTGATGAACTGGCGGGGTCAGCTTGAGTGGGTTTGCCAGAGGTTTGGCCAAGCTGAGTGGTGAAGTTAGGGATTTCGTTTTTGCCGGAAGCCATTGTTACAGATGAAGGTTTTAAGGTTTAGGGAGAGAGAAGGATTCGATTTCAGAAGATTTTAAGCGTAAAGAGTAATGAGTGGGGATCCTTCCACTACTTATAGAGTCTTGAATCATTCCTAATTAATGAACTAGGCGTTTTCTTCTTGGGATTTTAATCGACAAGGATTCTGCCATTTATGACAGGTTCGACCAATGGGTATTCATTATTACTTGTGTTTTTCTAGGTATGATTTGTTACACGTGTCATTGTTCATTGGTACAAGTGGGCTTTTACTCAGTTTTCCAGAATATGAATCGTTTATGATACTGAGTATTTAATTCTACATAGATGGATTTTCTATCTCTTAGTAACTCAACATACGTTAATCACACAGCATGTACATCTACTCAGCATAAGGTGATTACTCAATATGTTTATCTACTCAGCACAGAATATTTACTCAACATTTGTATCTACTCAGCATAGATTATTAAGCTCAATGTGCAGTAGTTAATAGATTGATATCAGTCAGCATGACAATCACTCAACATTTATTCAAATATTTAGAATTATTGAAGAGGATTAGACATACCGATAGCTTCCCTTAGTATGTTAAATTGCTCACGAGCCAAAGGCTTGGTGAAGATATCTGCAAGCTGTTCATTTGTTGGCACATAGGTCAGCTTGATCTCACCCTTTAATACGTGATCTCTGATGAAGTGATGCCTTATGCTGACATACTTCATCCTGCTGTGTTGGATAGGATTCTTGGATAGATCAATGGCACTCTTGTTGTCACATTTGATCTCTATTGTCTCAGTTCTTACTCCATAATCCTCAAGCTGTTGCTTTATCCATATGACTTGAGCTACACAGCTTCCAACAGCAACGTACTCAGCTTCAGTTGTAGACAGAGCAACTGATGACTGCTTCTTGCTGAACCAGGATACTAAACAGCTTCCAAGGAAGTGACATCCTCCTGAAGTACTCTTACGTTCTAGCTTATCCCGTCCATAGTCAGCATCAGTGTATCCTATGAGTGTGAAGTCATTTGAAGTTGGATACCACAAACCTGCATCAACTGAGCTCTGCAAATATCTAAAAATTCTTTTTACAGCAATTAAGTGAGATTCCCTTGGGTCAGCTTGATATCTTGCATAATAACATACTGAGTACTGTATATCAGGTCTACTAGCAGTGAGATAAACTAAGGAGCCTATCATACCTCGATAAAGTTTACTATCTATTGACTTACTTTTCTCATCTTTGCATAGGACAGTATTGTTGGTCCCTAGTAATTAGTTCCAAGGGGGGGTTAGGAACTAATATAACTTTTTTTGCGTTTTGATTATGCTGACCTGAAGTTATTTTAGGAGTTAGTCAGCTCAGCTTTTGGTCAGCACGGCTGATTGTATAATAAGACAGTTTTAGTACGATGCTGACTAAGACTGCTTTACTTGTGAGTTGGGAATTGACACTGTTGTGGTCAACTTCCAGCTCAGCACTCAGATTTACTCAGTTTCAGTTTTAACAATTTATAAGCTGAGTAAATATAACTAACAATACATGCACATACATATATATATATTGAGAGAGAGTTCAGAAGTTACTCAGCACGACTTATCCTGGTTCGGCCTCTCTGCCTACGTCCAGTCCCCAGTTCCTCCTGGGATTTTCAATCCAATACTGAGCTCTTTCAAGGTAGAGCACAAAACCCTTTACAAGGCAGTGAGTATGCAAGAGTACGTCCTCTATTCGTCTACTCAACTCCTACTAAGCACTACAACCCAGTACTTAGATTTTTCTACCACTGAATGCGTACAACCAAGCACTCAGTACATACCTCTCAATATTACTATTGATTACACACTTGTTCTTTTTCAGATAAAGAACACTTTAGATGATTACAGACAATCAATCTAGCATTTACACAAAGAATAGAAAAGTTGGTGTAAGATCTTTCTTGTTTTTGAGTGCTTTGAATATCTTTCTCTCTTGGATTTTTCTTTTTGTTGCTTCTGTAGTTGTATATTATCCAAGAACCACCATTGTCCTTTTATAGATGAATTTCTGGTGATTGAAATCATTTGAGGTGATTTAGCCGTTAAGTCTAAAATGACACTTTTAGCAGACATCTTCTGGTCAGCTTCAGTCTGTTCCGCCATTTCCTTTCTCTGTTTGCTTCAGGCGTCAGATCTTTGTCTTCTTGCATCAGACTTGTCTTTTGTGTCAGTTGTCTTTTACCAATAATCCATAGACCCATGATTCTTGGAATTAGACTTCTATATTTTCGAGGTTTCAATTATTGGTGCAGAGGATCGGCAGATTTTGTCTTCTTGTCAACGAATCCTTCATTCTTATTCTGACTGTAACTCAGCTTCGTTCGTTTCTGTCGAATGTACAAGTTTCATGCTGAGGTATTTCTTAGTCAGCTCCGTTCTGTATGTTTTCTCAAGAAGGAGTCTTCTGCTTTGGTCAGCTTTGTTCGGGTGATTTAGAAGGAAGCTTATGATGCATGTTCTACTCTACTCAGCTTCTTTGTTCTCCCATGCTGAGTTCCATTTCACTCAGCTTTGGCTTTATGCTGACTTTTAACCTGTCTTACTTTATATATATATATATTTGCACTCAATATTGAACAAACTCATTAGTACAATTAAATCAAAGCATTTAAATTTAATTGCCTCTTAATCATGGATGATTTTGTCAAATCAAAATCTTGTGGAAAGGTGTTTCAACAAACTCCCCCATTTTGATGTTGGAAAAATACATAGTTATGGAACTCAGTTATAAGTTACCCCATAATTGATATTTTTGACATGACTCCCCCGTAAGATTTGCACATCTTGTCTTAATTCTGAATCGTTTACTCTTAAGATATTTTACTTTGTGGGAATGTAAGTCAGTTTTCAAAAATATGTTACTCAGTCTATTTCTTCATATATACTGAATATGCCTTACTTCTTGTTTGTTCAATTTTAGTTTAATCAACTTATATTGAGAAGAATAGGACTTAGTATAGATAAAAAAGGATAAGCACATTTCTGAAAATTGCTATGCTAAGTTCTACACATCTAGTGGGACTTTATCTACTTCTATGCTAAGTTCTACACATCTAGTGGACTTTATCTACTTCTTCTTCTTTTGATCAGCTTTAGCTATTCCTTTGCCTTTATCTTTGCTCATTGAGGCATAATCTGCAGGCTGAGTTCTACTTGTCTCCCCCGTTTTGCCATCATCAGGTTTATACACAAATGTGTCAGTGCGAGCATGAGCGGAAAGATGAGTTGCGTAGCGCTGGAGTCTCGAAGTACTTTCACGCAGACCGTCAATGATAGGAACACTATCACACTGGACACGTGGAGGAACCCGAAGGGAACTGCTGATCATGCTGAGCAGACATTCATGAGATTTGCTCAGCCAGGTGAGGGAACTTGTAAGTTGACCAAAGGATTGGTGATACATTTTAAGCAAGGCAGAGTCGTAGAATATGCGCTGGGCATTATTGATTCTCATCTCCTTCATGATGGCCTTTGAAAAACTTAAGAGTTCGCTGTTGGAGACTGGGTCAACTTCCATTGGTGTTTTGTGAAGGTTGAGCAGACGAACAACTTCACTCAGTTGATCGATGGTACATTGTGAGCAGGAAGATACTAAGTCACGTGTGTGGGTCAGCTCAGCATGAAGCTTGGTAAAGCAATCTTAAAGCTCAGCATTGGTGACTAACTCAGCAATGGTAGATGAACTGGACTTGGCTAATTCATGAGTGAGCTTGGTGAAGAGCCCTTGGAGGTCAGCAGAAGTAGCATGTCCTGAATTTATTTCAGATAAGTGTTGAACTTTACCTTCAAGGGAGTTCAAATGATTGACCATTGTAAGAACCAATTCAGACAGCTTTGTGATGTGATCTTGTCGTGGTTGCTGAGTTTGAATGGAGGTCATTATGCTGATCAGGTCCTTCAGTCCTTTTATTTCATTCAGAAGCTGAGTGACTGTGGGCAGTTGGGAAGATTCAAGATTGGAATTTGCAGTTTCAGCTTGAGTAGGGTTCAACTCTTGAAGCAGAGATTGAGCAGAGGCAATGATTTGTCTGCCTGACTCAGTAGCGTTCAAGTAGTCAAACTTGGTCGTGTTTGGGTCGGTGGATGGAATTTGCCCTGGTGGTGGAGGAGTTTGATGTTGGCCAGCTTGATTATCTTGATTGGGGACCGGACTCTGCGGCAAAGTGCTGGTAGGAACAGTGTTATCAACATGTGGAGATGGAGGTGGAGGCATGTTGATCTGTGGATCCTGAGTGGGTGAAATGGAGGCAGTTTCTGTTTCTCCTTCTTGAACAGTTGGATTTGGATTTTCAAAGGACTTGGCTTGTTCCTCATCCTGAGTAACAGAGGCTTGTTTTTCCTTTTGAGTGGACTCAGGAGCATTTGCAAAATAGGAGAATTGTAACTCAGACAGACCGAAGAGTTGTTCATGCGGGGTTGAGTCTGCAAGAAGATCAATGATCTGAGCTTTATGAGCTTTCTTTTTGAGTCGTTTGAGTTTCTGTTGCTTCGGAGGAGAGGGGTCAGCATCATTTCCCAGATCAGTGTCAGCTGTCTCCTCATGAGGCTCAGCATGATCCTCGACTTCCACATGTTCAGTTTCTTGCTCTATTCCTTCCTGAGGCTGCTCCATATCAGCATTTTCTTCATACTCAGCATGAGTCTCTTGCTCAGTATGAGTCTCTTGCTCAGCAGCGGCTTCCTTGTCTTTTTCATGATCTTGGGTTGTTACAACCCAATCTACGGGATCAGCTTCAACTGTTCTTATGGACTCAATTCTCTTCCTCTTCTTCAAAGGAGATTTAGGAGTTTCTTCTTCTTCTTCTTCATGCATTTTCTTCTTCTCTGCTGACTCAGCTCCTTCTTTTGCTTTGTCAGTTTTGACCTTTTCTTTAGACATCAATCTTACCTTCCTTGGGACATCATGGATGTCTTTGGCACAGGTTTCACTGGCCTTTCTCTTCTTCATCTTCTTCTCTTTAGGTTGCTCAGTAGGAACTTCCACTTCTGTTTCAGGCTCATTTTCAGGCTCAACGTTTAACTCAGCATCATCATTAGCAGCTTCTTCATATCCTTTCAGTGGTTGATTGTATGTTAATCCAATCAACAGAGCTGCTGTGATTTCAGTCCCTAAGGAGTCAGTTTCGCCTATTGTTTCAACCTGTTTGTCTTCGATGATCTTGGTGACCAAGGAGCCCAGCCTGAGTTTCTTTGCGCTGCGTTGAAAGGCCCCCACTAAAAAGACGGGCATGTTGAGTGGAGTATAGGTCAACATGTGCCATATGAAGCACTGTTCGAAGTTGGAGGCAGATGAGGCTGAGGCGAGCTTAGGGAGGATGAAGTTGGTCAGTATATAGTGAGCCATCTTTTGATCTTGCCCCATACATGTGCTTGGTATCTCCCCTTTGTGATCCTTGGGCTTGCAGAATCCTTTGATTTTGTCAAGGGTTTCTTTGGGGACTTTCTCCTTTGTTGTTCTGAATTTTATGCCCTCGTTTGGCAGGTTTAGCAATGTAGCGAGGTAGGCAGGGGTTATGGTGATTTTCTGGCCTTTTATTGTGGTCTCCAGGTAGTCAGCATCATCCTCATCGACGCACAAGTTGGAGTAAAATTCTCTGACCAGTCTGGGATATACCTTTCCGACGAGAGAGAAGAGGCCGGTCCATTTGTTTTGCTTAATCCATTCGCAGAAGGGTTTCTCAGAGGCGATGAAACTTTGAGAAAACCATCTGCACTTCAATACTTCCAGATTTCCAACCCTTTTGTGCACTTTGATCATATTCCTTTCGATTTGCTTTGAAGACCCAGCTATGTCAGCTTGAGTGGGTTTGCCAGATGTTTGGCCAGTCTGAGTGGTGAGGTTAGGGATTTCGTTCTTGCCGGAAGCCATTGTTATCGAGAGGGGTTTTTAAGATTTAGGGAGAAGGGGAAGATTTCGATTTCTGGCGATTTGTAGGCGTAAAAACAATGAATGGGGACTCTTTTCGCCATTTATAGACACATCAGTCATTAATGTACTGGCCGTTCTTATCTTGGGACTCTAATCGACAAGGATTCTGTCATTTATGACAGGTTCGGCGCATGGGTTTTCATCATTACTCGCATTTTCCTAGGTATGATTTGTTACACGTGTTATGGTGTATTGGTGCAAGTGGATATTTGCCCAGTTTGCCATAATTCGAACCGTTTGTTATTCTGAGTATTCAATTCTATGATGATGGATTTCCTATCTCTAAGTGACTCAGTATTCACAACATATGTATATTCACTCAGCATAGGATGATTCCTCAATATATCTATCTACTCAGCACAGAATCTTTTCTAGGCATTTGTATTAACTCAGCATAGACTATTAGGCTCAATATCTAGTAGTTGGTCAGCATGACAATTACTCAACATTTATTCAACTACTTTAGATTATTGAAGAGGATTGGACATACCAATGGCTTCCCTTAGTGTATTGAATTGTTCACGAGCCAAAGGTTTAGTGAAGATATCTGCAAGCTGTTCATTTGTTGGCACATAGGTCAGCTTGATCTCATCCTTTAATACGTGATCTCTGATGAAGTGATGCCTTATGCTGACATGCTTCATCCTGCTGTGTTGGATAGGATTCTTTGATAGATCAATGGCACTCTTATTGTCACATTTTATCTCTATTGTCTTCGTTGTTACTCCATAATCCTCGAGCTGTTGCTTTATCCATAGGACTTGAGCAACACAGCTTCCAGCAGCAACGTACTCAGCTTCAGTTGTAGACAGGGCAACTGATGCTTGCTTCTTGCTAAACCATGATACTAGACAACTTCCAAGAAAATGACATCCTCCTGATGTACTTTTGCGTTCTAGCTTGTCTCGTCCATAGTCAGCATCAGTGTATCCAATGAGTGTGAAGTCATTTGAGGCTGGATACCATAAACCTGCATCAACTGAGCTCTGCAAATATCTAAAAATTCTTTTTACAGCAATTAGATGAGATTCCCTGGGGTCAGCTTGATATCTAGCACAATAACATACTGAGTATTGAATATCAGGTCTACTAGCAGTGAGGTAGAGTAAGGAACCAATCATACCTCTATAGAGTTTGCTATCAACTGACTTACTCTTTTCATCCTTGCATAGGACAGTATCAGTACCCATGGGGGTTGATATTTGTTTGCATTCTTCCATGCTGAACTTCTTTAATATTTCCTTAGCGTATTTAGACTGACTAATAAATATGCCATTCTTACCTTGCTTTATTTGAAGTCCAAGGAAGAAGCTGAGTTCACCCATCATAGACATTTCGAACTCAGTTTGCATCTGTTTGCTAAACTCTTGGCATAAAGATTCGTCAGTAGCACCAAATATTATATCATCCACATATATTTGTGCAAGTAAGGTATGTTTCCCCTTTTTCTTAATAAACAAGGTTGTGTCAGCTTTTCCTCTGACATAATTCCTGGTTAGTAGGAAGTTGGTCAACCTTTCATACCAAGCTCTTGGAGCTTGCTTCAGGCCATACAAGGCCTTTTTAAGTTTATAAACGTGGTTTGGAAATTTTGGATCTTCAAAACCGGGAGGTTGATTAACATAAACCTCTTCGTTTATAAAACCATTAAGGAATGCGCTTTTGACATCCATTTGATATAATTTAAAGTTCATGAAACTAGCATATGCACATAATATGCGTATTGCTTCCAACCTAGCAACAGGTGCAAACGTTTCACCATAGTCTATCCCTTCTTGCTGACTATAGCCTTGAGCTACTAGTCGAGCTTTGTTCCTAATTACATTTCCATGTTCATCTAGTTTGTTTCTAAAAACCCACTTAGTTCCTATGGATTTTTGATTCCTAGGTTTCGGTACTAAATCCCATACCTCATTTCTTGTGAATTGATCAAGCTCTTCCTGCATAGCGTTGATCCAATACTCATCATGCTCAGCATCAGCAAAATTCTTTGGTTCATGAATTGATACGAAGGCAACGTTGCAAAGAAATTTTCTAAGCTGATCTCTAGTCATTACTTTGTTATTTGCATCGTCAAGGATGGACTTCTCTGAATGTCCTCTTGGAATTTTTATCTCCTTGGGTAGTGTTGAGTTGTTTGGAACAGGTGTTTCTACAATCTCTGCAGGGACAGATTGGTCAGCAAAGGTAATTTCAGTTTCAATTTTACCTTGGCTCAATCCTTGAACTGATGGCTCAGTATGCACATTTTGATCAGCAGACACTGAGTTGGGTTCTTCCTCTGTATGTTGAGTTATTCTTCCTGCAGGGTCAGTTTCATCGAAATCTACATGGACTGACTCTTCCACAACTTGGGTTCTTTTATTATAAATTCTATATGCTTTACTGTTTGTTGAGTATCCTAGAAAGATCGCTTCGTCAGCTTTGGCATCAAATTTTGCCAGATTATCTTTGGTGTTGAGTATGAAACACTTACACCCAAAGGCACGAAAGTATCCAATATTGGGCTTTCGTCCTTTCCAAAGTTCATAAGGGGTTTTCTTTAGTATAGGTCTTACTAATGCTCTATTTAATATATAGCAGGCTGTATTGACTGCTTCTCCCCAAAAGTACTTTGGAAGCCTGTTTTCACTCAGCATTGTTCTAGCAATTTCTACTATTGTCCTATTCTTCCTTTCAACCACTCCATTTTGTTGAGGAGTTCTAGGTGCAGAGAAATTGTGGTCAATGCCATTGGTTTCACAGAATTCATCAAACAATTGGTTTTTGAATTCTCCACCATTGTCACTTCTAATGTGAGCTACTCTTAGGTCTTTTTCATTTTCAACCTTTTTGACTAATGTTGTAAATACTTCAAATGTCTCATCCTTGCTACTTAGCAGGATAACCCAAGTGTACCTAGAGAAATCATCTACAATAACTAAGGAAAATTTCTTACCTCCCAAGCTGAGTGGCTGGATAGGTCCGAAAAGATCCAAATGTAGTAATTCCAATGGTCTTTTGGTTGAGACAACCTTTTTGCTATGGAATGATTTTTTGATTTGTTTGCCTTGCTGACAAGCATTGCAGAGTTGATCTTTCTCATACTTTAATTTTGGTAATCCCTCAACTAATTGCTTTCTAGCTATTTTGGCAAGAAGGTCCATGCTGACATGCCCAAGTCTCCTATGCCATAGCCAGGAGTTATCCTCTTTTGATACTAAGCATATACTCTTTGAAAATTCCTTTTCCAAGTTTAACATGTAAACATTTTCTACACGAGGGGCTGTTAAAATCAAATCATTTGTTTTTCCCTCGAGTATTTGGCACTTAGTATCATCAAATATAACCTTCCTTCCACTCTTGCAAAGCTGAGCTACGCTTAGAAGATTATACTTGAGACCTTTAACTAAGGAGACTGACTCAATTTTAGGGTTACCTCCGACAGTTCCTGAGCCGACTATCTTGCCCTTTTTGTTGTCTCCAAAGCTTACACTACCTCCTCGTTTAGGCTCTAGTGTGATGAACTGAGTTTCATCACCTGTCATGTGCCTTGAGCATGCGCTGTCTATATACCAAAGTTTTGATTTCTCCACGCATGTCAAGCTTACCTGCATTTTAGACTATTCATTTTTAGGTACCCAATCCTTTTTGGGTCCTTTCATGTTAGTGTAAACAGGTGCAAAATCATATTTTAACTTGTGACGACACACATTTGTGGTATGACCATTTTTTCCACAAAAGCCACACATGGTTACCTTTTGAGGGTGATATTGAGTGTGGTCAGCATTGTTATGCTGAGCATGCCAACATATTTTAGTTGTGTGACCTTTCTTACCACAGAGGTCGCATTTGACAGTTTTATTATGCCAGCACACAGCTTTTGTGTGTCCTCTCTTCCCACAACAGCTACACTGGGTAAACTGTTTATGCTGACCAGTACCAGAGTACTCAGCATGGGATTTATTCTTAGTTGACCTGTTTATTTGGTTTTGTAGGATTGTCACATCCTTTCTAAGTTTCCTAGACTCAGTTTGAACCTCCACGACAGACTTATGTAAGATTTGCATATTTGTATGTAAGTCTGAGTTGTCCTGGAGGAGATATCAGAGATCACTTAGTTTGACCTCCTCAATCTCGTCACAACGCCTGCTGAGTGCCTTACTTCTTTTGTTACACTTTTTAATTAGTGTATATAAGTCACTCAAAGCATTTATCATTTCATTTCTAAGCAGGAATAGGGATGTTACCTCATTGTTGTTTTCTTCCTGCTCAGAATCTTCAGATAGGTTGATTTGCTCAGACTGAGATCGGTCAGCTCCATCGTCTGCCATGAAACATATGTTGGCTGTTTCGTTTTGCTCAGCTTCGGTTGATGTTGACTCATCGCTGTCACTCCAAGTGGCCATCATTGCCTTTTTGCTTCCATTCTTGTCTTTCTTCAGACTAGGACAACTTGACTTAATATGCCCAGTTTGATGGCATTCATAACATGTAACAGGCTTGGAGCTGTCCTTTTTGTATCTGGTGTCACTAGACTCAGCTTTGTATCTGTCTCCTCTCTTGTATGGCCGCTTACCATTTCTTTCATTTCTTCTGAATAGCTTTTTCATTTTTCTAGTAAACATGGCCATTTCCTCATCATCAGTTGATTCTCCTTCAGTGGAGTCAGCTTTCATCACTAGTGATTTTTGTTTCTTATCCTCAGATTTTTCTTTAGCTTCAAAGCTTTTCATTGAAATTTCACGAGTCAGCAAGGATCCGATCAGCTCATCATATTTATATGTGGTCAGGTCCTGAGCTTCTTCTACGGCTGTTTTCTTTGCTTGCCAGCTTTTGGGAAGACTTCGTAAGATCTTCTTCACTTGCTCTTCTTCAGTGAAGATCTTGCTGAGTCTTTTAAGCTCATTTATTATGTTAGTGAACCTGGCATTCATTGCTGAGATGTCCTCATTGTCGGTCATTTCAAACAGCTCATACAGTCGCATGTGTTGGTTTACTTTTGACTCCTTGACCTTGTTGGTGCCTTCATAAGTTACTTCAAGCTTTTTCCAGATCTCCTGTGCTGACTCACAACCTGAAATCTTATTGTATTCTGCAGCATCTAAAGCACAGTGAAGCATATTTATAGCCGAAGCATTATTTTGTAATTTTCTGAGGTCTTCCTCTGTCCACTCAGTTTCACTCTTGATAACTTTCTCGTTATCAACAGTTTTATAAGGTATATGTGGACCTTGAACTATTGCAAGCCATGCACTCATATTTGTAGCTTGAATAAAGTTCTTCATCCTATTCTTCCAGAATGTATAATTAGATCCAAAGAATAGGGGAGGTCGAGTGATTGATAACCCCTCAGGGAGTATCTGTGTTGTTTGATTTCCTAGAAGGAAACGAGTGCTATTTTCATCCATTTAGGGATCAGCTCAAGATTGTTAGATCTTTGAATAGTGAGCTTTTGGCTCTGATACCACTTGTTGGTCCCTAGTAATTAGTTCCAAGGGGGGGTTAGGAACTAATATAACTTTTTTTGCGTTTTGATTATGCTGACCTGAAGTTATTTTAGGAGTTAGTCAGCTCAGCTTTTGGTCAGCACGGCTGATTGTATAATAAGGCAGTTTTAGTACGATGCTGACTAAGACTGCTTTACTTGTGAGTTGGGAATTGACACTGTTGTGGTCAGCTTCCAGCTCAGCACTCAGATTTACTCAGTTTCAGTTTTAACAATTTATAAGCTGAGTAAATATAACTAACAATACATGCACATACATATATATATATATTGAGAGAGAGTTCAGAAGTTACTCAGCACGACTTATCCTGGTTCGGCCTCTCTGCCTACGTCCACTCCCCAGTTCCTCCTGGGATTTTCAATCCAATACTGAGCTCTTTCAAGGTAGAGCACAAAACCCTTTACAAGGCAGTGAGTATGCAAGAGTACGTCCTCTATTCGTCTACTCAACTCCTACTAAGCACTACAACCCAGTACTTAGATTTTTCTACCACTGAATGCGTACAACCAAGCACTCAGTACATACCTCTCAATATTACTATTGATTACACACTTGTTCTTTTTCAGATAAAGAACACTTTAGATGATTACAGACAATCAATCTAGCATTTACACAAAGAATAGAAAAGTTGGTGTAAGATCTTTCTTGTTTTTGAGTGCTTTGAATATCTTTCTCTCTTGGATTTTTCTTTTTGTTGCTTCTGTAGTTGTATATTATCCAAGAACCACCATTGTCCTTTTATAGATGAATTTCTGGTGATTGAAATCATTTGAGGTGATTTAGCCGTTAAGTCCAAAACGACTCTTTTAGCAGACATCTTCTGGTCAGCTTCAGTCTGTTCCGCCATTTCCTTTCTCTGTTTGCTTCAGGCGTCAGATCTTTGTCTTCTTGCATCAGACTTGTCTTTTGTGTCAGTTGTCTTTTACCAATAATCCATAGACCCATGATTCTTGGAATTAGACTTCTATATTTTCGAGGTTTCAATTATTGGTGCAGAGGATCGGCAGATTTTGTCTTCTTGTCAACGAATCCTTCATTCTTATTCTGACTGTAACTCAGCTTCGTTCGTTTCTGTTGAATGTACAAGTTTCATGCTGAGGTATTTCTTAGTCAGCTCCGTTCTGTATGTTTTCTCAAGAAGGAGTCTTCTGCTTTGGTCAGCTTTGTTCGGGTGATTTAGAAGGAAGCTTATGATGCATGTTCTACTCTACTCAGCTTCTTTGTTCTCCCATGCTGAGTTCCATTTCACTCAGCTTTGGCTTTATGCTGACTTTTAACCTGTCTTACTTTATATATATATATATATTTGCACTCAATATTGAACAAACTCATTAGTACAATTAAATCAAAGCATTTAAATTAATTGCCTCTTAATCATGGATGATTTTGTCAAATCAAAATCTTGTGGAAATGTGTTTCAACAAGTATCAGTACCCATAGGGGTTGATATGGGCTTACAGTCTCCCATATCAAACTTCTTTAACATCTCCTTGGTGTACTTGGACTGACTAATGAAGATGTCGTTCTTACCTTGCTTGATCTGAAGTCCAAGGAAGAAGCTGAGTTCCCCCATCATGGACATTTCGAACTCAGTCTGCATCTGTTTGCTAAACTCTTGACACAAGGATTCGTCAGTAGCACCAAATATTATGTCATCTACATAGATTTGTGCAAGTAGGGTATGTTTGCCCTTTTTCTTAATGAACAAGGTTGTGTCAGCTTTTCCTCTGACATAGTTCCTGGTCAGCAGGAAGTTGGTCAACCTCTCATACCAGGCTCTTGGAGCTTGTTTCAGGCCATATAGGGCCTTCTTGAGTTTATAAACGTGGTTTGGGAATTTTGGGTCTTCAAAACCAGGAGGTTGATTAACATATACCTCTTCGTTTATAAAGCCATTAAGAAATGCACTTTTAACATCCATTTGATACAATTTGAAGTTCATGAAACTGGCATATGCACACAATATACGTATAGCTTCTAATCTAGCAACTGGTGCAAAGGTTTCACCATAATCAATGCCCTCTTGCTGACTATAGCCTTGGGCTACAAGTCGAGCTTTGTTCCTAACAACATTTCCATGCTCATCTAGTTTGTTTCTAAAAACCCATTTAGTCCCTATGGACTTTTGATTTCTGGGCTTAGGTACTAAATCCTATACCTCATTTCTTGTGAATTGGTCAAGCTCTTCTTGCATAGCATTGATCCAATATTCATCATGCTCAGCATCAGTAAAGTTCTTCGGTTCATGTACTGATACAAAGGCAACGTTGCTGAGGAACTTCCTAAGCTGGTCTCTTGTCATTAGCTTGTTGTCAACAGCATCAAGAATGGACTTTTCTGAATGTCCTCTTGGAATCTATATTTCCTTAGGCAATGTTGAGTCATTTGGAGCAGGTGTTTCTACAATCTCTACAGGAACAGATTGGTCAGCAAAGGTAATTTCTGTTTCGTGTTTACCTTTGGTCAGCTCTTGTGCTGATGACTCAGCATGTCCATTCTGGTCAGCAGAAGCTGAGTTGGGTTCTTCCTCTGTGTGTTGAGTTGTTTTTCCTGCAGGGTCAGTTTCATCGAATTCTACATGGACTGACTCTTCTACTACCTGAGTCCTTTTATTATAAATTCTATATGCTTTACTGTTTATTGAGTACCCCAGAAAGATCGCTTCGTCAGCTTTGGCATCAAACTTTGCCAGATTATCCTTAGTGTTGAGTATAAAACATTTAAACCCAAAGGCACGAAAGTATCCAATATTGGGTTTTCGTCCTTTCCAAAGTTCATAAGGAGTTTTCTTTAATATAGCTCTTACCAAGGCCCTATTCAATATATAACATGCTGTATTGACGGCTTCTCCCCAAAAATACTTTGGAAGCCTATTTGCACTCAGCATTGTCCTAGCAATTTCTACTATTGTCCTATTCTTCCTTTCAACAACTCCATTCTGTTGAGGAGTTCTAGGGGCAGAGAAATTGTGGTCAATACCATTAGTTTCACAGAATTCATCAAACATTTGGTTTTTGAATTCTCCACCATTATCACTTCTAATTTGAGCTACTCTTAGGTCTTTGTCATTTTCAAGCTTTTTGACTAATGTAGTAAACATCTCAAATGTTTCATCTTTGCTACTCAGCAAGATGACCCAAGTATACCTAGAGAAATCATCTACAATAACTAAGGAAAATTTCTTACCTCCCATGCTGAGTGGCTGGATAGGTCCGAAAAGATCCAAATGTAGTAATTCCAATGGTCTTTTGGTTGAGACAATATTTTTGCTATGAAATGACTTTTTGGTTTGTTTACCTTGCTGACAAGCATTACATAGTTGATCTTTTTCATATTTTAGTTTGGGTAATCCTTCAACTAGTTGCTTTCTAGCTAATTTGGCTAGGAGGTCCATGCTGACATGCCCAAGTCTCCTATGCCATAGCCAGGAGTTGTCCTCTTTAGACACTAATCATATACTTTTTGAAAATTGTTTTTCCAAACTCAACATGTAAACATTTTCTACATGAGGGGTTGTTAAAATCAAATCATTTGTTTTTCCCTCGAGTATTTGACACTTAGTATCATCAAATATAACCTTTCTTCCACTCTTGCAAAGCTGAGCTACACTTAGAAGATTATATTTAAGACCTTTAACTAAAGAGACTGACTCAATTTTAGGGTTACCTCCGATAGTTCCTGAGCCAACTATCTTACCCTTCTTGTTGTCTCCAAAGCTTACACTACCTCCTCGTTTAAGCTCTAGTGTGATGAACTGAGTTTCATCACCTGTCATGTGTCTTGAGCATGCGCTGTCTATATACTAAAGTTTTGACTTCTCCACGCATGTCAAGCTGACCTGCATTTTAAACTATTCGTTTTTAGGTACCCAATTCTTTTTGGGTCTTTTCTTGTTAGTGTAAACAGGTGCAAAGTCATATTTCAACTTGTGACGACATACTTTTATAGTGTGGCCAGGCTTACCATAGAAGTCACAAAAAGGTACCCTTTGAGGGTTGTACTGAGTATAGTCAGCATTGTTGTGTTGAGCATGCCAGCATACTTTTGTGGAATGCCCTTTGTTGAAACACCTTTCCACAAGATTTTGATTTGACAAAATCATCCATGATTAAGAGGCAATTAAATTTAAATGCTTTGATTTAATTGTACTAATGTGTTTGTTCAATATTGAGTGCAAAAATATATATATAAAGTTAGACAGGACAAAAGTCAGCATAAGCCAAGCTGAGTGGAACGGAACTCAGCATAAAAGAATAGAAGCTGAGTGGAGTGGAACTCAGCATCAGAAGTTTCCTTCTAAGTTGCCAGAACGAAGATGACTAAATTAGAAGACTCCTTCATAATTGAATAAACAGAACGGAGCTGACCAAGAAGGAACTCAGCATGGAAGTTGAACATTCGAAGATAACGAATGAAGTTGAGTGACAGTCAGGACAGCATGAAGGATCCGTTCACTAAAGGACAAAGTCTGCCAATCTTCTGCACCAATAATTGAAGTCTCGAAAATACACAGAAGACTAATTCCAAGAAACATGGGACAATGGATTATTGGTAAAAGACAACTGCCACAAAAAGACAAGTCTGTAGGAAGAAGACAAGGCTGACACCTGAAGAAATCAGATGACAGGATTGGCCTGCTGATAGGCGTAGGATCTAGGTGTGTAGAGCTTTTATAATGACGACTTAAATGTGTATTGCGATGAATGTGCTACTAATATGGATGTGATCTTTCTAATGCTCTAACTCTACTAGACGCAACGACTACTTAGGGGCAAGTGTACCCCGTCATATCAAGTAATAATCCGGTTAAGACCGGGTATCGAATCCACGGGATTTACAATTATAAGTATTAGACGACTCGATTTCGTATGTTATTTAAGCGGTAATTACGTTGGGGTGAAGTAAGACACAACTACACACTATTCCTCACTATTGGCGACACAGATTCATGTAGCTAAAACTCTATGAAGTGGGATGAGTATGATAAGTTATAGCTATGGTAAACAATGACTCTAAATGTATACGGATAATAGTTTACTCTTGCAAAGACGACCAAGTGTAGTAGAACCGACCCGTGAAGCACTTAGACTACGTGATTCCTAGTCAAGGCATGTCTAATGTGGGGGAATTAGAAACTAGGGCCCGTAAGTTCCGTGTCTTGTCAATTCCTACGGTTTCCGGTTTGTCACTTCCGGTAACGCAACACCTATATAACTCCCTAAAGATAGCCCGAATGGCGGCGGTAATCGCGTTCTCGTATACAATAATCAATTATCAATATCAAAACAAGCAATAAACATTAACACATGAAGGGAAATAGAGGTTATAAATCATAAATTATAAATATGGAAAGTGATTAGATGAAATACAACCAAGCCTAGTACATAGGAAGAGTACAAGCTAATTAGCAAGTAAAAAGGGAGAATCCGCCCTTAGAACTAGCTAACCGGACTCAAAGCCGTCTCCTAGGTCGTGGAGGTGGAACTCTCGAGCTTGGTGATGAATGGTGGAACGGAACTTCGATGGAATGCCGGAACAATCGAACAAGCTCTCGAGGGGGAGAGTTTAACTACAAAATCTGAATCTAAATTACAAGGAAAGAAAAGAGTATAGTGTAGCTCTCTAATATGTAATTGGTCTCTAGTAATGTTCAAGAGCTATCTATTTATAGACATCAAGCAAGGGCAATGTTGTAATTTCACACAGCACAAGTATGGAGCAACATAATTTGGTGCAGAAATCCCATGATACGCCCCGCGTAAATTGGACTACGCCCCACGTAAATGCCCATCCCGTCAGAAATCTCCTGCATGTGGACCAATTCCGTGTCTAATTGTCTCAAACACGCCCTGCGTAGAGGATTGTACGCCCCGCGTGTTTGAGTCTCTCAAGTTTTATTGCTTGAATTGGTGCTTTTACGCCGTGCGTAGCTGAAGTACGCCCCGCGTAAATGAGTCTCTGATCTTTTTATGTTGAAGAACTACCTTTTACGCGCCGCGTATATGGTGATACGCCCTGCGTATGGAGAGTTGACTCCGGGAGACAATGCAGTCTGACTTTCAGGATTAGGCCAATTATTGTCGACATGTGTCATACGCCCCGCGTAGAGTGGCATATGCCCCGCGTATGCTGAGTCAGTTCCACATGGCGTCTGCGGATAAGGCAATCATTACCGACACCATGTTTCACGCCCCGCGTAGAGGATTATACGCCCCGCGTATGGAGTGGATTTTTGCTCCTTTCTCGTACCTGAAATACAAAACTTGAGAGCCGAGTTAGCTTGACGTTTTTATTTCCTAAACTAATAAAAAACGAGGAAAATTAACTGATAGTATGAGATTTATTTTTATTTATTTATTTTATCAAAACACTTTATTTTTGTAATTAAACTTATTTATTTTATCCAAAATCAACCCGTAAATCACGCTAAAAGATAGGGGTAAAATACCCCTATCACCTGCAAAACTGAAGCTGACCAGAAGCTGTCTACTAAAAGAGCCGTTTTGGAATCAACGGACACACCAAAATCAAACGGTATAATTTCCAGAATTCATCTATAAAATGGACAAGGATTTCACTTGGACATTTGCCGAATTACAAAAAAGAAAAATCCAAGAGAGAAATCTTCAAAGCACTCAAATACAACGATCTTACACCAAATCTTCTATTCTTTGTGTAAATGCTAGAGTGATTCTGTGTAATCTTCTAAAGTGTTCTTTACTGAAAAGAGAACAAGTGTTTTATCAATTGTTATATTGAGAGTGTATGCTGAGTGCTTGGTTGTAAGCATTCAGTGGTAGAAAAATCTAAGTGCTGGGTTGTAGTACTTAGTAGGAGCTGAGTAGACGAATAGAGGACGTACTCTTGCATACTCACTGCTTTGTAAAGGGTTTGTGCTCTACCTTGAAAGAGCTCAGTATTGGATTGAAAATCCCAGGAGGAACTGGGGACTGGACGTAGGCAGAGAGGCCGAACCAGGATAAGTCGTGCTGAGTAACTTCTAAACTCTTTCTCTCAATATATATATATATATGTGCATGTGTTGCTTGTTATATTTACTCAGCTTATAAATTGTTAAAACTAAAACTGAGTAAATCTGAGTGCTGAGTTGGAAGCTGACATCTCAAGTGTCAATTCCCAACTCTCAAGTCAAGCAGTCTTAGTCAGCATAGAACTAAAACTGTCTGACTAATCAATCGGTCGTGCTGACCAACACGCTGAGTTAATAAACTCTTAAAATAACATTAAGTCAGCATAATTAAAAGCGAAAAAGTTACATTAGTTCCTATCCCCCCCTTGGAACTAATTACTAGGGACCAACACCCTTTTCTTCCGAAGAAGTCACATTGGACAATCCGCTTGTTATGCCAACACACATTTTTTGTGTGCCCCCTTTTTCCACAACATTCACATTGAGTGAATTGCTTATGCTGACTAGTACTTGCGTACTCAGCATGGGGTTTATTTCTACTTGAGCCATTCACCTGGCTCTGTAAGGTTGTGACATCCTTTCTAAGTTTCTTTGACTCAGATTGGACCTCTGTGACAAACTTATGCATGATTTGTATGTTGGTATGTAAATCTGAGTTGTCCTGGAGGAGATATCGGAGGTCACTCAGCTTGACCTCTTCAATCTCGTCACATCGCCTGCTGAGTGATTTTATTTTGTTATTGCATTTTTTAGTTAGCTTATATAAATCACTCAGGGCATTTACCATCTTATTTCTAAACAAAAGTAAGGGTGTTACCTCATTAGTGTGTACCTCCTGGTCAGTTTCATCAGAGAGGTCATTATGCTCAGATTGAGAATGGTCAGCATCGTCAGCCATGAAGCATATGTTGGCTGTTTCATTTGCATCAGCTTCAGAAGAGGTTGACTCATCACTATCGCTCCATGTTGCTACCATAGCCTTTTTGCTTCCCTTCTTCTCCTTCTTAAGGTTGGGACAGCTTGACTTGATGTGCCCAGTTTGATGGCACTCAAAACATGTGACAGACTTGGAGTTGTCCTTCTTGTATTTGTCACTCGACTCAGCTTTGTATTTGTCACTTCTTCTGAATGACCTTTTGCCGTTTCTGTCATTTCTTCTGAACAGCTTCTTCATCTTTCTAGTGAACATAGCCATTTCCTCATCATCAGTTGACTCAGCTTCAGTCGAGTTAGCTTTCATGACAAGTGACTTTTGTTTCTTGTCTTCTAACTTTTCTTTCTCTTTAGCTTCAAAGTTTTTCATAGAAATTTCATGGGTCAGCAGGGATCCGATCAACTCATCATATTTGTAGGTAGTCAAGTCTTGAGCTTCTTCTACAACTGTTTTCTTTGCTTGCCAGCTCTTAGACAAACTTCTCAGGATTTTCTTCACCTGTTCCTCTTCAGTGAAGTTCTTCCCAAGCCTTTTGAGCTCGTTTATAATGTTTGTGAATCTTGCGTTCATTTCTGAGATGTCTTCATTCTCATTCATCTCAAACAGCTCGTAGAGTCTCATATGCTGATTGACTTTAGACTCCTTAACTTTGCTTGTGCCTTCATAGGTTACTTCAAGCTTCTTCCAAATCTCCTGAGCTGACTCACAACCTGAAATCTTATTGTATTCTACAGCATCTAGAGCATAGTGAAGCATATTTATAGCCGAAGCATTATTTTGTAATTTTATCCGGTCATCCTCTGTCCACTCAGGTTCACTTTTAACAATTTTCTCATTGTTAACAGTTTTGTATGGCACATGTGGACCTTGAACAATTGCAAGCCATGCACTCATGTTAGTGGCTTGAATAAAGTTCTTCATCCTATTCTTCCAGAATGTATAATTTGACCCAAAGAATAGGGGAGGTCTAGTGATTGATAATCCCTCAGGGAGTATCTGTGTTGTTTGGTTTCCTGGAAAGAACCGAGTGCTATTTTCAGCCATTTATCGGGATCAGCTCAAGATTGTTAGATCTTTGAGTAGTGAGCTTTTGGCTCTGATACCACTTTTGGTCCCTATTAATTAGTTCCAAGGGGGGGATAGGAACTAATGTAACTTTTTCGATTTTAATTATGCTGACTTAATGTTATTTTAAGAGTTTGTTAACTCAGCGTGTTGGTCAGCACGGCCGATTGATTAGTCAGAAAGTTTTAGTTCTATGCTGGCTAAGACTGCTTGACTTGAGAGTTGGGAATTGACTCTTGAGAGGTCAGCTTCCAACTCAGCACTCAAATTTACTCAGTTTCAGTTTTAACAATTTATATGCTGAGTAAATATCACAAGCAACACATGCACACACACACACACATATATATATATATATATATTGAGATAAAGAGTTTAGAAGTTACTCAGCACGACTTATCCTGGTTCGGCCTCTCTGCCTACGTCCAGTCCACAGTTCCACCTGGGATTCTCAATCCAATATTGAGCTCTTTAAAGGTAGAGCCCAAACCCTTTACAAGGCAGTGAGTATGCAAGAGTACGTCCTCTATTCGTCTACTCAGCTCCTACTAAGTACTACAACCCAGCACTTAGATTTTTCTACCACTGAATGCTTACAACCAAGCACTCAGCATACACTCTCAATATTACAATTGATAAACTTGTCCTTTCTCAACAGAAGAACACTTTAGATGATTACACAACAATCAATCTAGCATTTACACAAAGAATAGAAGATTTGGTGTAAGATCTTTGTATTTGAGTGCTTTGAAGATTTCTCTCTTGGATTTTTCTTCTTTGTATTTTGGCAAATGTCCAAGTGAAATCCTTGTCCATTTTATAGATGAATTCTGGAGATTAGACCGTTGGAATTTGGTGTGTCCGTTGATTCCAAAACGGCTCTTTTAGTAGACAGCTTCTGGTCAGCTTCAGTTTTGCAGGCCAATCCTATCATCTGTTTTCTTCAGGTGTCAGCCTTGTCTTCTTCCTACAGACTTGTCTTTTTGTGGCAGTTGTCTTTTACCAATAATCCATTGACCCATGTTTCTTGGAATTAGTCTTCTATGTATTTTCGAGGCTTCAATTATTGGTGCAGAAGATTGGCAGACTTTGTCTTTTAGTGAACGGATCCTTCATGCTATCCTGACTGTCACTCAGCTCCATTCATTATCTTCGAATGTTCAACTTCCATACTGAGTTCCTTCTTAGTCAGCTCCGTTCTGTTTATACAATTCTGAAGGAGTCTTCTAATTTAGTCAGCTTCGTTCTGGCAACTTTGAAGGAGACTTCTAATACTGAGTTCTACTCCACTCAGCTTCTATTCTTTCATGCTGAGTTCCGTTCCACTCAGCTTGGCTTATGCTGACTTTTGTCCTGTCTAACTTTATATATATATTTTTGCACTCAATATTGAACAAACACATTAGTACAATTAAATCAAAGCATTTAAATTTAATTGCCTCTTAATCATGGATGATTTTGTCAAATCAAAATCTTGTGGAAAGGTGTTTCAACAGAAGTGTCGGCAGAAATTTGTCCCTTAGTGGCTTGTTCCTCAGTTTGAGAAATAGAGGCTTGTTTTTCCTTTACTTGGTCCGGAGTGGGCTCAGTGATGGTGGTGAAGAATTGAAATTGGAGCCCAGTTAAGTCTGTGATAGGGTCTCTCAGTGGTGATTCATCCAACAGATCGATTATGATGGGCTTTTGAGCTTTACGTTTGAAACGCTTGTCCGCACTGCCCTTTTTAGATTTGGTTTGAGGAGAATGGTCAGCACCAGGGGAGTCTGGAGACTCAGAAGAAAAGTTGAGTCCTAAGTCAGCGTAAAGGGTCTCTTCAACCTTGTCCTTTACTGGAGTCTTGACTCCTTGCTCATCAATCTGCTCAGCAGCAGCTGTTTTACTTGGCTCCGCAGAACCCATCTTATGAGCTTGAGCCTGTTGCTCAGGACAACCTTGGTCTTCCTCCTGATCACAAGGTGGCTTTTCCAGGTCAATTTCTTGACTTCGTACAAAATGTGAATCCGCGGAAATCACAAAGTCAAGTGGGTTAGCATCTAACGGCTTCAACCTAGAGGTTTTCTTCTTCTTTAGAGGATGATCTGGTGTTTCCTCACTTTCTTCCTCAGGCTCAGCTCTCTTCTTATTTCCTTCAGCTGACTTAGGTTCCCCTTGAGCTGGCTCAGCATGAGCAGCTTTCTTCCCACCAACCACTAACCTGATCTTCTTTGGAGCTATGTTAATATCTTTGGTTTGAGGGGTTGAGGATTGTTCAACTTTCCTCTTTTGTTCTTTTCTAGTTCGCACAGCCGGTGCTTCTTCAACCATAACTTTCTTTCCTTTCTTGGTTACCTCAGCATCTGCTTCTTCAACCATATTATCCTCAGCAGCATCTTCTTCAATCACAACTCCCTTCCCTTTTTTAGGCTTGATGGGCAGACTGTGGGCCAGCGCGAGTAGGATTCCTAAGGTGATCTCAGTGCCCTTTATGTCAATTTCCTCCTTTAGGCTGACCTCGTGATCCTAAAGGATCTTGGTGATAAGGGAACCCATCTTGAGCATCCCGGTGTTGCGTTGGAAAGCCCCGATGAGGAAGACGGGCATATTGAGCGGCTTATAGTTCAGCATATACCAGATGAAGCACTGCTCAAAGTTTGAGGCTGGGGAGGAGGAGTTGACCTTGGGAAATAAGAAATTGGTCAGGATATAGTGGGCTTGCTTTTGATGCTGACCCATACATGTACTGGCGATTTCTCCATTGTGATTTTTCGGTTTACAGAACTCAGTTTCGTACTTCACATGCGTGTAGTCGTTTGTGCACCAGAGTTTTGATCCTTCTTCCTTTAGTTTTAGCAAAGTAGCGAGATAAGAATGAGTGATGGCGATCTTCTTGTTTTTTACTATAGTGACCATATAATCACAGTCATCGTTGTCCACTTTGAGGTTGGTGTAGAATTCTTTTACCAACTGCGGGTAGGTTGTTCCAGGAGAGAGAAGAGAGTAGTCCATCCATTCTTTGAGATCCACTCACAGAAGGGTTTCTCAGCTTCCACAAAGCTCTTAGAGAACCAGCGACAATGGAATACTTTGAGATATTTGGCATTCTTTAGGACTTGGGAGAACGTCCTTTCCTTAGGTTTTTCGTTCTTTTTCTCCTTCCTCTTCTTTGATGAAGTTGGTTGGTCAGCTTGAGGGTTTTCACGAGGCATGCTGACCTTGGGAACAGTTTGGTCATGCTGACCATGGGTTTGTTCTCGAGACTCTGTGGAAGTCCCTGATATTCCTGCTCAGCAGGAGATGGAGGATTTACATCGGAGCGATTGTCATCGTATTGCTCGTCAGAGTGGTTCTGGGAATCACTAGACATGGTGTTCTTAAGGATTTGAGAAATGCAGAAGATTAGAGATTTCAGAGAGAGAGAGAGATCGAATGCGATATATTTCAAGCGTAAAGAGAAGTTAGTGGAAAATCATCCACTATTTATAGTCGGAGCGCGTCGATCTGAAAGGTTAGAATGGCGGTTTGGTTTTGAATCGTTTAACGGCTTTAAATTCTGACATTAATGACACATTCGGCGCTTGGTTTTCTAATCATTACGCTTACATCATCCTAGGTGACTACTAAAAATACGCGTGCGAGCATTAATTGTGCAAGTGGCTTTACTTAGCATCTAGGATACAAAACGTTTGGAGTTCAGAGTATGTTGTTTCGTATAGAAGGGATGTTTAACATTCGTAGTAACTCAACACGTAGTAATCACTCAATATGTATGTCTACTCAGTATATGGTGATTTCATGTCATTCATGTTTGCTCAGCATATGATAGTTACTTATCATGTAATAATCACTCGGCATATAATAGTCACTCAACATTCATTTAGCGCAGAAATCTTATTGAAGAGGATTAGACATACCGATAGCTTCCCTTAGTATGCTAAACTGCTCACGAGCCAAGGGCTTCGTGAAGATATCCGCAAGTTGTTCATCTATTGGAACATAGGTCAGCTTGATCTCACCCTTAAGTACATGATCTCTGATGAAATTATGCCTAATGTTGACATGCTTCATCTTGCTGTGTTGGATTGGATTTTTGGATAAGTCAATGGCACTCTTGTTGTCACATTTGACTTCTATTGTTTTCGTTTGAACTCCATAATCATCCAGTTGTTGCTTGATCCATAGAACTTGTGCAACACAGCTTCCAGCAGCAATGTACTCAGCTTTAGTTGTTGACAGGGCAACTGACAACTGCTTTTTACTGAACCAAAACACTAGACAGCTTCCAAGGAAATGACATCCTCCTGAAGTGCTTTTCCGCTCAAGCTTGTCTCGTCCATAGTCAGCGTCAGTGTATCCAATAAGTGTGAAGTCATTTGTGTTTGGATACCATAAACCTGCATTCACTGAGCTTTGCAAATATCTAAGGATTCTTTTTATAGCTATGTAATGAGATTCCTTAGGGTCAGCTTGATATCTTGCGCAGTAACATACTGAGTACTGAATATCTGGCCTACTTGCCGTTAGATAGAGTAGAGAGCCGATCATACCTCGATACAATTTGCTATCTACTGACTTACCTTTCTCATTAGCACAAAGCACAGTGTCAGTACCCATTGGGGTGGATATTGGCTTACAACCTTCCATGTCGAATTTCTTCAATATCTCCTTAGCATACTAAGTCTGACTAATAAAGATGCCATTCTTGCCTTGTTTGATTTGAAGTCCAAGGAAGAAGTTGAGTTCTCCCACCATTGACATTTCAAACTCAGTTTGCATCTGTTTGCTAAATTCTTTGCACATAGACTCATTAGTAGCACCAAAGATAATATCATCTACATATATTTGTGCCAACATGGTATCTTTACCCTTTTTCTTAATGAATAAGGTTGTGTCAGCTTTTCCCCTGACATAGTTCCTGGTCAGCAAAAAACTGGTCAGCCTTTCGTACCACGGTGCTTGCTTTAGGCCGTACAGAGCCTCTTTGAGTTTATAAACATGGTTTGGGAATTTTGGATCCTCAAACCCTAGAGGCTGACTAACATAAACCTCTAATCTAGCTACGGGTGCAAAGGTCTCACCATAGTCAATACCTTCCTGCTGACTGTAACCTTGAGCTACAAGTCTGGCTTTGTTCCTGACTACGTTACCTTGTTCGTCTAGCTTATTGCGAAATACCCACTTTGTTCTTATGGACTTTTGATTCTTCGATTTGGGCACTAGATCCCATACTTCGTTTCTCTTGAATTGATCAAGTTCCTCTTGCATAACATTGATCTAGAATTCATCGTGCTCAGCTTCTGAGAAGTTTTTCGGTTCATGAACTGAGACGAACGCAACATTGCTGAGATATCTTCTGAGTTGATTTCTGGTCGTCAGGGTGTTCTCAGCAGCATCAAGAATGGACTTCTCTAAGTGTCCTATTGGGATCTTGATCTCTTTTGGCAGTGTTGAGTTTTCAGGAGTTGGTGTTTCAACAATATCTGCAGGATTATATTGGTCAGCAAAGATAATTTCAGGTTCATTTTTACCTTTGGTCAGTCCTTGAGGTGATGACTCAGTGGCTCCATTTTGGTCAGCGGACGCTGAGCATGGGTCATCTTCGGTAGGCTGACTTATCTTCCCTATAGGGTCAGTTTCATCGAACTCAATATGTACAGACTCTTCTACGACCTGAGTTCGTTTATTAAACACCCTATATGCTTTGCTGTTTGTTGAGTACCCTAAGAAGATAGCTTCATCAGCTTTTGAATCAAACTTAGCAAGGTTGTCTTTCGTATTAAGAATGAAACATTTACAACCAAAGGCACGAAAATATCCAATGTTGGGTTTTCGTCCTTTCCAAAGTCCATAGGGGTTTTTCCTAAGTATAGGTCTAACTAAAGCCCTATTGAGTATATATCAAGTTGTGTTGACAGCTTCACCCCAAAAATACTTTGGAAGCCTATTCTTACTCAGCATTGTCCTAGCTATTTCAACTAGGGTTCTGTTTTTCCTCTCAACTACCCCATTCTGTTGAGGAGTTCTAGGAGCATAAAAATTGTGGTCAATGCCGCACAGAATTCGTCAAACTGTTGGCTTTTGAATTCTTCGCCATTATCACTTCGGATGTGAACTAATTTAAGGTCTTTGTCATTTTCAAGTTTTCTAATCAGTGTTGAGAACATCTCAAAAGCTTCATCCTTGCTACTGGTCCGAAAAGATCCAAGTGTAGTAATTCCAATGGACGCTTGGTTGAGACTACATTTTTACTTTGAAAAGACTTTTTGGTTTGTTTACCTTGCTGACAAGCATTGCATAATTGATCATTCTCAAATCTAAGTTTGGGCAAACCCTCAACTAATTGCTTTCTTGCTAATTTGGCAAGGAGGTCCATGCTTACATGACCAAGTCTCCTATGCCATAGCCAGGAATTATCTTCCTTTGACACTAAGCATATATTTTTCGAAAACTTCTTTTCTAAGCTCAGCATGAAAACGTTGTCAACACGAGGGGCAGTTAAAATCAACTCGTTTGTTTTTCCCTCGAGTATCCTACACTCAGTGGCATCAAATACAACCTTTCTACCGCTGTCACATAGCTGAGCTACGCTCAATAGGTTATATTTAAGACCCCTGACTAGGGAGACCGACTCAATGGTAGGATTTCCTCCAATAGTACCTGATCCTACTATCTTACCATTTTTGTTGTCTCCGAAACTTACATTTCCTCCTCGTTTATGCACAAGTGTGATGAACTGAGTTTCATCACCAGTCATATGCCTCGAGCATGCGCTGTCAATATACCATAGCTTTGACTTCTCAGCACATCTCAGGCTCACCTGCAATTGAACTAGTTATCTTTAGGTACCCAATTCTTTTTGGGTCCTCATTTGTTAGAATGAATAGGTGAAACATCATATTTTATTTTGTGACGGCATACATTTATGGTGTGGCCATCTTTCCCACAAAAGTCACAATAAACAACCCTTTGAGGGTATTTCCATTTTTGGTCAGCACGATGGTGTTGAGCATACTAACACATATTTATAGTGTGTCCTTTCTTTCTGCAATAGTCACATTGACTGTTATGCCGAGTGTACCATCTTTGTTGACCAGTACCTGAATACTCAGCGTTTGGATAGAACCTTTTCTTAGCCGATGAACTCAGCTGGTTCTGTATAGATGTGATGTCCTTTCTCAACTTTTTAGAGTCGGATTGAACTTTAGAGACAAAACCATGCATGATTTTCAAGTTTTCATCCTGCCTGGTATTGTCCTGGAGAAGATGTCGGAGGTCACTGAGTTTAACCTCTTCAATCTCATCACACCGCCTGCTGAGTGCTCGTATTTTCTTGTTACACTTTTTGGTCAGTGTATAAAGATCACTCAGGGCATTAACCATTTCATTTCTGAGCAAGAGAAGAGATGTTACCTCATTGGAGCGTTCCTCTCGGTCAGACTCATCGGAGAGGTCAGCTTGCTCAGTTTGGTAGTGGTCAGCAGATTCATCAGCCATAAAACAAATGTTTGCTGACTCAGTGGCATCAGCTCCTGACGAGGTTGACTCATCACTATCGCTCCAAGTTGCCACTATTGCCTTTCTACTGCATTTCTTTTCTTTCTTCAGAGTGGGACAACTTGATTTGATGTGCCCAGCTTGATGGCATTCGAAGTAAGTAACAGGCTTGGAGCTGTCTCTCTTGTGTCTGCTGTCGCTAGACTCAGCTTTGTATTTATCACTTCTTTTAAATGGCCTTTTGCTGTTATTATCATTTTTCTTAAACAGCTTCTTCATCTTTCTGGTAAACATGGCCATCTCCTCATCATCAGATGAGTCAGCTTCAGTTGAGTCAGCTTTCATGACAAGAGATTTCTGCTTCTTGTCCTTAGTCTTTTCCTGGGCCTCAAAGTTTTTCATGGAGATTTCATGGGTCAGCAGAGATCCGATGAGCTCATCATATTTGTACGTGGTCAGGTCCCGAGCTTCTTCAACAACTGTCTTTTTAGCTTACTAGCTCTTGGGGAGAATTCTCAAGATTTTCTTCACCTGCTCTTCTTCTGTGAAGTTCTTCCCGAGTCTCTTAAGCTCGTTTATGATGTTAGTGAATCTTGAGTTCATCTCAGAGATGTCTTCATTTTCGTTCATTTCAAACAGCTCGTATAGCCGCATGTGTTGATTCACTTTGGACTCCTTGACCTTACTGGTTCTTTCATAGGTAACCTCCAACTTCTTCTAGATTTCCTATGCTGACTCACAACCTGAAATTTTGTTGTATTCTGTAGCATCTAACGCACAGTGAAGCATATTGATACCCGAAGCATTATTTTGTAATTTCTTAAGGTCATCATCTGACCACTTATCCTCACTTTTGACGGACTTTACACCATCAATAGTTTCGTAGGGAACAAACGGGCCTTGGACTATAGCTAGCCATGCACTCATGTTTGTTGCCTGAATAAATTTTTTCATTATGTTCTTCCAAAATGTATAATTAGATCCAAAGAACAGAGGAGGCCGACTAATAGATAATCCCTCGGGGAGTATCTGTGTTGTTTGATTTCCTGGGAGGAAATGAGTGTTGTTCTCAGCCATTACAAGGATCAGCTCAAGATAGTTTTATCTTGAATAGTGTGCTACAAAGCTCTGATACCACTTGTTGGTCCCGTGTAACTTAGTATGATTAGTTCCAGGGGGGTTAGGAACTAATGTAATTTTTTCGCTTAATAATGCTGACTTAATTAACTGTTTGAGAATTTAACTCAGCTTTAGGTCAGCAAGGCTGAGTGAAGTGTGAGACAGCTTTAATCAGACACTGACTAGAGCTGTTTCAATTGTGAGTTAGGAAATAACACTTTAGGTCAGCTTCCAACTCAGCACTCTGATTACTCAGTGTCAGCTTGTACAAATTATATACTGAGTGATTTAAGCAAGCAACACATACATATATATCAAGAGAAAGGGTTAGAGATTACTCAGCAGTCTTATCCTGGTTCGGCCTCACCGCCTACGTCCAGTCCCCAGAATCCCTCCGGGCTTTTTCAATCCACTACTGAGCTCTTTAAAGGTAGAGCACAAACCGTTTACAACAGCAACTGAGTATGCAAGAATACCGTCCTCTATTCATCTACTCAATCCTATCTCACACTGAATACTATAACTGAGTATCCAGAATTTCTCTACCACTGAGTACTATAACCGAGTACTTAGCTTCACTCTTCTAACCTTTACAATTGATACAAGATTGTTCTCACTCAACAAAGAACACTTTAGATGAATACAATTCACTCTAGACTTTTACACAACGATTGGAAATTGGGTGTAAGAACTTGCTTTCTTTTCAGACATCTTCTATTTTGGATTTTCACTCTTGCGAAGATTTGCTTTTCTGTTTGTATTTGCTTATATGTATCGTTGGAATCCAAGTGATGGACTTATCCTTTTATAGTGAATTCCGAAGCTTCAAATCATTTGAATTCCGACATATCCATTGGGAGTAACAGTCTTCTTTCGTCATTGAGTGGTCATCATTTAGAATCGCAGGCCAATCCTGTCTTCTGATTTTCGCAGGAGCCAGTCTTTGCCAGTTTCATCTTCTAGCGCCAGGTTCATCTTCTAGCGCCAGGTTTGTCTTCTACACATGATATGAATATGGCGCAATTCTCTTTAAAATACGAAATCTTGCTTTTAAAACACCAAATGCACGTTCAATCACATTTCTTAATCTTGCATGTGTATGATTAAACATTTCTTCTTTTGTTTTAGAATGTCGACCATTTCGAAAATCTAATAGCCAGTATCGAGTGTTACAATCAGGAGCAAAAAATCCTCTTGTATTTGCATATGCAGCATCCCATAAATAATATTTGTATGGAACAAATAAGAAATTAATAATACATGAGAATATATTATCTTAATTTTTCAATTTTTGATCTATTTAATATAAAGAAACTATATGTAAATTGATAAATTACCAGGTGGAGGAAAAGAAAAATTATTTGTTGTATCACGCATTGTTTTAGTTAATACTCTTGAGTCATGTGCTTTTCCTTCCCATCCAGTCCAAACAAATGTGAAAATCACTTGAGTCATGTGCTATTCCGTCCCATCCAGCCCAAACAAATGTGAAAATCACACATAGAAAGCACATTTTGATAACACTCTCCTCTTCCTTTTCCTCTTCCTCGATACAGTGCTTGTTGTTCAGGTGGTATAACGGCATGAATAAAAGCCCCATCAGGAGCACCTACCACACCCTATTATAATTATAATATAATAAATGATTCTATATTAAAAAAATATTAAATAGTTTTGTAATTTCATAAAATACCTGAAATCGTCGATGATGTTGCACTTTATTTAAATCAGGGTTAAACATAATAGGTACAACCATTTCCTTAGTAAAATATAGAATTGCCTTTAGAACTTCATGAAAATAAGAATGTATAGTTTGAGTTGAATGGTTGAATCTTCGCTTCACAACATGAGTACTAAAACTCTAGCTTAGCATCATGAAAATAAGAATATATAGTTTGATGTTGCACTTTATTTAAATCAGGGTTAAACATAATAGGTACAACCATTTCCTTAGTAAAATATAGAATTGCCTTTAGAACTTCATGAAAATAAGAATGTATAGTTTGAGTTGAATGGTTGAATCTTCGCTTCACAACATGAGTACTAAAACTTTTTCATTCTTTAATTTTGACCATCCTTTAATTTTGAAATGAAGACATAAGGATAAAAAGAGCTTCTTTTTCATTCTCAACATTTTCCTAATGCGCATTCTATTGAATTTCTTCTTAATCAAAAGTAGTGCAATTACTTCCAAACTTTTTCTTTGCTTTTCGGTCAACATACTGTTATAATTTTTATAGTAAGATAACATTTTTTTTTAAAGTTGTGCGCAATGCACTTATATTAAACAAAGGAAGATTACATTAAGGAGAAATGAAAACCCTCAACCCACCCCACCCCATGTGATTCGAACCCGTGACCTCAAGGATCATAGGTAAGCTCTCAACCAACAGGCTAAGAGCTTCACCACTATAGTAAGATAACATTAATACATAAAAAGTATATATAATAAAAACACACTAAAATATTAAATCATATAATAAAATGATATGCACAATATGATTTGATAAAAATATTTATTAAATTAAAATATAATTATAATAATAATAATTTATTAATAAACTTTTCTCATTCAAAAAGTAACAAATAAACTAGATTGAAATTAAAAAAAAGATGTCAAATATTTCTAAGTAATCCTATTTTTTTAGCATTCATTTTGATCCAACTGATTCTAACTTCTTCGGGCTTTTAAGGCAGACATCAATCCATTGTTCTCTATATGTCTTGTTTTCACAAAAAAAATAGTACATGCAGCAATATGTATAGGATCGTCCATGGTCATGTTAATCATCTCATCCAATACTTGATTGCATTGTTTTATACTAGGTCCATTACCAATCTCTCCTAGTGTTTGAAAAATTGTCATCAATTGATCATCAATTATATCATCTTTAGTGTTTTTTCTGACGTTTCTTCGAATTATCATCATTAACTACGTATGCTTTGGAATCATTCACATCAAGATAAATAGGTGAATCTAGATCTCCAAAAATTGATGGATTGGTGAATGAAGAAGATCATGATCCATATGCAAATGTAGATTCTTTAAATTTGTCAAATGACATAGTATCTTTAGAAAGACATCATCCTTCCTTCCTAGTTGCACTTATACCATCAAATAATGAGTTCATCTCATCTGCATATTGCAATCCAATATAACGAAATTGTTTTGCTTATGAAACACTATGTAACATGATGGAATATTTGTTAATTATTTAATTAACAAAACAAAGCATTAATAGTAAAAATAATTATAAAATTACCTTTAGGTATTCATCTCATTCTTCAACGCTCCAATTAACATCATTTGTTATAAGATCATATTCATGCCCATTTTGTCATAATAAATTTTACCATAGAATATACTTTATTTCAAATAATTCCACCCATTCTTCAGTTGTTTCTGATTTAATTTCATGTTCTTATTTTCATCAAATGCTCTAATTATTTTTCCCAAAATTCTTTCTTCAAGATACTACCTTGATTCTTAACTTGCTTCATTTGTTCAATACATAAATCAATGAAAAATTTAACTAGTTTGGGATCTTTCTAATTAGCTTTGTTATTATCATTGGATGTCATATTTGCATTCAAGAATCTCACTCAATTCTAAAATCAAATCTAACTTATAGATATAATTCTAACCAAATAACCTACTAAATTATGTAAAAGCATTATTCAAATACACCGATTCATTATTACATTTGAGTAAACTTTATGGACCTTCTAAAGAACTTATTGATATTATTCTTCATAAATCTTAGTAGTCCATTCAACATATGAAATTCAAATGTAATCCATACTAACTACAAGAAGACATGTGATCATTTGGTGACAATGTATACGATCCTTGATTTTGGCTATAGTTACAACTATATGAAGGTTCTATTGCAAGTTATACATGTATTATAGATGATAAAATTGTGCTTTTGTCCATTTTAGGTACCATTGGATTTTATTATAAGATTACTTATTAACTCATACATATTATTTAATAGAATTAGCATTAAAGGTGGGAATTGCCCGAAACCCACAGAGATCCAAATTGAAGGGGACGAGGAACCCCTGAAACAGTTAGGGTTGGAGATAAAGATGAATTATATTTTGTCTCTAAAATCCAAACATGCATGCGATGGAGAATATTATCCTCGTCCCGTGCCCGAATAAATCCCCGAGGATATATGTATTTTGGTTGTAATCAAAACTTAACTGTATAATTGTAATACTTTATTTTGTAAATAAAACATACCATATACCTTTATTTTTAAACTTTTAAACCACATATCTGTGTTTGTACATTGGGCAACCCACATGCATTTTTTTCGTACTTTTCCCTTATTATTATATATGGTTGTGAGATGGAATTGTTGGCCCAAAATAAATAAATTTTATTTTCATGTATAGAGAAAGCTTATATTTAATTTTAGGGTATAGTTTCCATTTTTCTAAATAAAAGAAATAAAAATGATGAAAAATAAAAATAATAAATATATATATATATATATAAACTAACCTCCAGCTCGGCGAGCTAGAGGTCAGTCCTCGTCCGGAGCCCGTTTTCGGTCACCGACTTCTCCAAACGCATCCGGACACAACCACGAGCTAACCTACGAAGCCTAGCCCATCCCCACACCTAGGCCCAAGCCTTAAAAGTCTCTCTAACCATAAGGTAGTGGGTGATGTGGCATGGAAGTTAGTGGTGGTTTGTGGAGGTTGAGGAAGTTAGTGAGGTGGCAAGTTAGTGGTCAAAATTAGAGAGAAAAATAAAGGTTAGTTGGTGATTAATTACTCAAATTGCCCTCTCAAAATGCTATAAATAGACCCTCCATTCTTCATAATTATTCACTCATTCAACACATAAAACCCTCTCTCAAAGCTCCAATGATTAATTCCTAGTTTTTGTTCTTTGTTCTTTAAGTTCTTAGTTCTCCTTTCCTTTTTCTAGCTCTTTTAGTGTGTTTTATCTTTAATTCAAGCCTCTTTTCAAGTTTTTTAATGCAATTTAGCATTCCTAAGCCTTTAGTTTACTCAATTCCTTAGCTAGAATTATTTTCCAAATTGATTTTCCAGATTCATCCAATTATTTTCAAAGCCCTATTTAGTCCATTTAAAGTCATTTTTTGCTTTCAATCCCTTCAACAAAGTTGTTCCTGACGTCCTACGGTTCAATCTAGTATATTTATTTTCCCAATTCCGTGCTCAGAAACTATAGTTACAAGCCAATCTTTACAGCCCAAATTCTTGTAGATATTCTGTTTCCAGAATTTCCCAGATTCGAGCAGTTATTTTCAACTCCCAGTTTCGTCTATTTAGAGTCCGTTTTAGCCTTCGGTTCCTTATAGAAGTTTGTTCCTCACTTTCTAAAATTAAGTTTAGCCTATTTGATCATCCAATTCCGTGTGCTTAAGCACTCAATCGATCCCACTGAAGTCAAAGGTTAAATCTGCCCCATTTGCCTACCACACGTTTTGATATTGCCAAGATCATATTCCATACGTGCCCAATCGAACGTGGTGCATTAGAGGATTTCAAGCCGACATCAAAGTTCAATGTCCAGCCGAGATAGCTATTGTGGCTCCGAGTTTGTCGTTGAATTTCAATTTTCTTTTAATTGCATTTCAATTCCTTGTATTGATTTTTTTTTCCAAATTCAATTGATTGTCTATATGTTTAGTATAGAAATTTTTCAATTTTAATTCATTTTCAATTTCATGCTTTTTGAACATATGTATTCAAACCTTGATCAAATCAATAAAATACCAATTTTTTCACCAAATCTCGTGTCAATTTCGCATTTTTAATTTCTTTATTTTACCCGTCTTCAATTTATACGCTTAGCTTAAATAAAAATAATTAATCTAGCAAAGTTTTTATAAACGGCGCTAGAGACCCAAGAGGGACTTTTTCAATCCTTGCGTCCCTCGCCAATCGCTTTGATTAGAATTCATGTTTTCGGTGCACAACTTCACAAACTTAACCGCTTTTCATAATTGAGAAATAATTTCTCTGGCACGCCCGCACCCTAACCACACGTGACAAGGTTGAAATTAGCATATTTCGAAAATATCGCTAACAATTTTTGGCACGCCCAGTGGGACCTTTTGTTTTTTTTAGGCTACCAAAAATTGCATTTAGGACCTAAAACCATTTTTTACACCATTTTTTTTATTTTTCAGACCTCGTATCGTATTTTTCTTGCCCCACTTTACCTTACCAAAATTTATTAGCTAACGCTAACAATTTTTGGCACACCCGGTGGGACCTATTTTTAAGCTTTGCCAAAAATTTCGACACCCACTTTTATGGCCTATTTTTTCCATAACTTTTTTTCATACACATTTTGCCCCACTTTACTTTACCAAAATTTATTAGCCAACGCTAACAATTTTTTGCACGCCTCGTGGGACCTATTTTTTTTTAAGCTTAGCCAAAAATTTAAATACCAGTTTTCTACGTACATATTTTTTGTATTTTCAATTAAGCTTTGTGTTCATTCTTTGCTTCATCAGTGCTTTAACCAATATTTATTTATTTATTTTTCTTGCTTAATTCCAGTTACTAATTTAGTTTAATCATTTTTGCTTACCGTTATTCACGGAGAATGCCTCTGAATATCAATAGGTGCAAAGCAATCAAACCATGACGAGGACAGCATACGAAGATGTAAGGGATGCTACGATACCGGTGTATTTTGGTGGTTTCAATCGAGATCGACATTTTACAATGAGTGCAACCAGATTGTGGGTCCATTGGTACACCGTCTTTAGATGCTACAATGATGGCTATATTTAGTTCATTCATAGTGACGAGTATAATATTGACTGCAAGTGTTGTGCTTATGTTCAAACTACGTCATTCTATGATGATCGATATGGTTGCTATGTGAAGCAAGTCCAGGAGTCCCATAAGAATCCACATGGTCCTGATTATGTTGAAGTATGGGAGCATCTACGGATGAGTAATCCTCATTGCCGAAATAGTTATATTTGTAATTATAGGGATGAAAACCTCCATTTTCATCGTCCTTGTCGGCAATCTTGCTTTGAAAAAAGTACGGTCATGGCTCCAATCGAGCATAAGACATATGAAAATGTTGTGTGCTCTAATATGAGTTGTGACCAAAATTCTTTCGAAGATTCTAGTCGTGTGGCAGAGGTGGAAGAAGTCCAAGTTGTTGAGGATGATGGAGAAATCGAATCATTACTTATGGAGGAGAACCAACCAAAGGACGATGAATATCAACAAAGAATGGACCAACTCGAGAAACATGCGGCTAACATAGCGGCTTCTTTAAGATCCTGCATTGAAAGCTATTAGGGGGCAATCCAAAAGGGAGAATTTCATCACAATACGAAGTTAGAGGCATCTCCCACACGCCCAACTCCTCCAAAAACAAAGATGCCTAATGATGAGACGACAATAGAAAGTCAAGAGTATGGAGACGATCCCTACGACTATGACTCTGAGTCCATGCAAGAGGATGATAATGCTCCCAATGATCTTGATTCGAGAGGCATCCATGAAGCACGTATAGAAATTCAAGAAGATGAAGAAGATATTTCTAGGAGCTACGTTTCAGAATCCAGCGAAAAGGATGATGTCGTGTCTAGTGATCTTGATTCGGGGGGCAATAAAGAGGAAGCAATTCAGCAAAAACCCACTCTAGAAGTATTGCCCATAGATGCAAATCCCCCAAAGTCAATAGAATTTCCAGGGAGTCCCGACATGAACAAGAAGATAGTTGTACAAGCCCAGGAAGAGGAGGAAAATATATCTCATAACCTCAATTCGGATTTCAGTCGGGAGGGTGACGACCCATCAAGCACTTCTAACTCGGAGGGAATCCACGAAGGACCTGTAGAAATTCAAGAAGATGATGAAGAAGTTTCTTGGAGCTATGATTCAGAATCTAGTCAAGAGGATGAGGTATCCAACCCGGGGGGCATCCAAATGGAAGATGTGAAAGAATTTATTCTAGAAAAATCTCTCATTCTTGTGAAGTCTTTAAAACCAGAAGATTTTATGAAAAGTTGTGACATCGAATAAGAAGCGGCTTCAGAAACACAGGAAAATAAGGAAGATATTTTCTATGATTGTAATTCGCAACTCAGTCAGGATGAAGAAAACTTCTATGATCATGGTTTGGGGGGTAGTCAAGATCAAGAGATTAATCGAGAATCCACCATAGAAATACCTCTAATGATTCTTCCAACAACTCATGTTTTTCCAGAGCCTATGATCACTATGAAGTTTGTTAACTCAAATAGGGGACCAAGTTTGCAGACCATGATTCTTCTTTTCACCAATCTACTTCAACTTTCCTACCATCCGGACAAGTCACAAGGTTTCTACTTCTTAACCTTGTTTATTTATGTAGACTCTAGTTTACAATTATACTTTATTATGCGGAAAGAAAGTCATAAAAATAAGATCATCGACATGGAAACTCGAATCCCTGTTGTAGAAATATTATTGGGCATCTTATTATATGAGGCTATAACATGATTTTGTACTTACAACATAGCCCATAAGACCATTCATGGCCAAAATAAGTTGGCGTTTTTGACAGCACAAAAAAAAATCATAAAAATATATATATATTTCAGTTTTCAAAATAAATTATTTATGTTCATGTTTCCATTTGGTTCATATTTTCTACTTTTGTTTCTGCATCTTCTTCATTTTCTTCAAACTCTAACTCACAAACCGGAACGCTCAATTATTACCATTTCTAAATCGTATTTGTAATCTATTAGTTGATTCCGATTCATTAAAATACCCAGAACCAAGCTTTTGGTAATTATTGATCTCAAAATCATAATTTCCATCAAACAACTGTTCTGGTTAGCCATTTTTTCCCAAAATTGATTTCATCCGCCATAAGCCACATTTTCCTTCAAAACCAATCTCAATCTCTTCGTTGATATCCAAATTATAACTCTCAACTTTTGTTTTGTTCAAAACGATTTCCAATAACCTCAATTTTCTCACTCGAAATCACCCCATTGTCTTGATTTTTCTTACATCAGATAACTCGTGTATTTATTTTTCAATTAATTGGTAAAATTTCATTTGAGTCCTTCAAATTTTAAAATGATTCCGACACGTCCAATTTCTACGTCCAATTCAACAAATTCCAATCTGATTATTCTAGAAGTCCATTTAGCTTAGATAAACATTATACACTCCTCAATTCAAGGCAATCGTGTCCAAATTAATTTTCATCATCATCATAGCTTCAAGTTATTTTTTCATTAACCTGGAATCCTTCAAGCCATTTCCATATCATTTTCAGAAGCAATCTCTGATTCTAAAGTATCAATTATCTCAGAACCATGCTTTTGGTATTTATTTGATCTGAATCAAATTTAATCCCATTAAACAACTGTTCTGAACAACTGTTTTGATCTCAGACCATTCATCGGTCACGAGGTCAAGTTTGTTATTATTTATTTATTTTTGCACAATTATCTCCATTAATTTCGTTGTACATATTGCTTTGTAATTTTCCTGCTTTATTTCTCACATTTTCACAAAAAAAAAATTCCATGAGCTCAAACGAGGCTCTTATAAAAAAACGAAGCAAAATAAAAAAAAAAGAAAGAAAGAAAAAGAAAAAAAAATTGGTTAAAAAAAATCCTAAATACATTCTTTTGTGTACAAATTTCCAATCCTAGTCAATTTATACATAAAAGAGGGGGGCAATTGTTGGCCCAAAATAAATAAATTTTATTTTAATGTATATAGAAAGCTTATATTTAATTTTAGGGTATAGTTTCCATTTTTCTAAATAAAAGAAATAAAAATGATGAAAAATATAAAAAATAAAAATAATAAATATATATATAAACTAACCTCCAGCTCGATGAATTGGAAGTCAGCTCGGCGAGCTAGAGGTCAGTCCTCGCCCGGAGCCCGTTTTCAGTCACCGACTTCTCCAAACGCATCTGGACATAACCACGAGCTAACCTACGAAGCCTAGCCCATCCCCACACCTAGGCCCAAGCCTTAAAAGTCTCTCTAATCACAAGGTAGTGCGGTGATGTGGCATGGAAGTTAGTGGTGGTTTGTGGAGGTTGAGGAAGTTAGTGAGGTGGCAAGTTAGTGGTCAAAATTAGAGAGAAAAATAAGGGTTAGTTGGTGATTAATTACTCAAATTGCCCTCTCAAAATGCTATAAATAGACCCTTCATTCTTCATAATTATTCACTCATTCAACACACAAAACCCTCTCTCAAAGCTCCAATGATTAATTCCTAGTTTTTGTTATTTGTTCTTTAAGTTCTTAGTTCTCATTTCCTTTTTCTAGCTCTTTTAGTGTGTTTTAGCTTTAATTTAAGCCTCTTTTCAAGTTTTTTTAATTCAATTTAGCATTCCTAAGCCTTTAGTTTACTTAATTCCTTAGCTAGAATTATTTTCCAAATTGATTTTCCAGATTCGTCCAATTATTTTCAAAGCCCGATTTCTTCCATTTAAAGTCATTTTTTGCTTTCAATCCCTTCAACAAAGTTGTTCCTGACGTCCCGAGGTTCAATCTAGTATATTTATTTTCCCAATTCCGTGCTTAGAAACTATAGTTACAAGCCAATCTTTACAGCCCAAATTCTTGTAGATATTCTGTTTCCAGAATTTCCCAGATTCGACCAGTTATTTTCAACTCCCAATTTTGTCTATTTAGAGTCCATTTTAGCCTTCGGTTCCTTATAGAAGTTTGTTCCTCACTTTCTGAAATTAAGTTTAGCCTGTTTGCTCGTCCAATTCCGTGTTCTTAAACACTCAATCGATCCCACCGAAGTCAAAGGTTAAATCTGCCCCATTTGCCTACCACACGTTTTGATATTGCCAAGATCATATTCCATACGGGCCCAACCGAACGTGGTGCATTAGAGGATTTTAAGCCGACATCAAATTTCAACGTCCATCCGAGATAGCTATTGTGGCTCCGAGTTTGTCGTTGAATTTCAATTTTCTTTTAATTGCATTTCAATTCCTTGTATTGATTTTTTTTTCCAAATTCAATTGATTGTCTATATGTTTAGTATAGAAAATTTTCAATTTTAATTCATTTTCAATTTCATGCTTTTTGAACATATGTATTCAAACCTTGATCAAATCAATAAAATACCAATTTTTTCACCAAATCTCGTATCAATTTCGCACTTTTGATTTCTTTATTTTATCTGTCTTCAATTTGTACGCTTAGATTAAATAAAAATAATTAATCTAGCAAAGTTTTTATAAACGGCGCTAGAGACCCAAGAGGGACTTTTTCAATCCTTGCGTCCCTCGCCAATCGCTTCGATTAGAATTCATGTTTTCGGTGCACAACTTGACAAACTTAACCGTTTTTCATAATTGAGAAATAATTTATCTGGCACGCCCGCACCCTAACCACACGTGACAAGGTTGAAATTAGCATATTTCGAAAATATCGCTAACAGGAATCTAGGATAAAACATACAACCTACAACATGAAGGAAAATAGACAAGTCTAGGTACAACGAAAATATAAAATTTTATCTATTTTCCTTTTCCCAAGATCCGTTAATCGTTATTTCATATAAAAGGGATTAAACATATGTACATTAGTTGACAGACTATTTACCATTGCAAACGAAGTGTCCACGTGAATATCACGTCAATCACGAACACAAACAAAAACCAAAACTAGAAGTTAGTAATCAACCAAAATAATCAAGTGTAGATTGCCTCTAACGGTATCCACACGAATTAAGAAACGAATGGAATGGAAGAAATAATTTAGTGGAATGAGAGATGAGAAGAAATCATATTTCTCTACTTGTGTTGGCCGAAATTCCTATAGGCAAGGGGGTCTATTTATAGTCTCCAATTTATCAATTATAATTCCATTAGGTTTAGTTAATTAGAATCCTAACTATATTAGGTTTTCTAATTAGATAATAATATGTATTTATCAAATATAAATATATTTAATAAATACTATCCCATTAGTATAATTAATTAGGTTAGTATAATAATATAGATGTATAATCACATTATACTATATAATTAACATCATCCCTTTAATTGATTTAACCATAAATATAACCTAATTATATTTATCTAAATAAATAAATAAATTATTGTAACTAACCTACTATAATTTTTGCCTCCCTATATTTCTCCCTCTCAAATTAACATTCCATCCTCCGACCTTAATTCTACGTGTGACCCATTAGATTCTTACCGCATCTAGTCGTATATGTTTATTTAAATTAATTTAACCGAACTAATTTGATCTTAAACATATAACGGAATGAGTGCACAGACTGTTTTATCAGAATCGTCACATTCCCCTAGAGTGATAAGAAGTCAGATTGATTCCGATGTTTATCTTTCAGTATTAGGTCCAGTATAATTCGATCCTTCGTCAGCTATATCCGTTGACGAATCCATAACTATAGAATATATCAAGTTACATATAGTGAGATGTCTGTTTTACTTGTTCAGGTAGAATTAATTCTGAATAGATAAGTTAAGTGAAATCTCCATTTCTACTCTTTACCCTATCACATTACAAGGATTTCCAGTTAATTCTCTATAAGAGGCCCATTGATATATCTCATATCTATTAGGAGTGACGAATGCTCAATCTAACATTAACTATTCTGCTTATGTGATACCCAACCCTGCTCTCACACACCCCAGGGCTTTCTGTAGCGAATCGTGCTTGCACAAAACCAAAGCATCATACTCTATAATCCAGAATCACTAATTAATGTTTATTTGAGTCTGATGATTACTTATACCTACTAATACCATTTGAGATGAAACAAATGACATTAGATAAATCCATCCATCATGTTATCTCAAGTCGAGTCCCTAATCCTAATGAGCTCCTTTACCGGATCCACGTAATTGTCTAGATATCTCCATATCTAAAACTTGTGAGATCAACTCTCTACTCACAACAGACGACATTATTACATGCAAGTCTCAACAGTATTATGGTAATCCCATAAACATATTACTTGACTTGGGGTTGTTTTAAGTTTATCAGTTTATTATAAAGTTCCATCTCACTTCATGCTTGTATGAACACTTTATGATCACTTAAATAAACTTCGAGATTTCTTTTATTTAACTTGATTAGTTCTGATAAAAGATAAATGCATTCATATAGTTAAACGTACTGTATCTTATAAAACAAACGATAATGGACAATTCATTTACAACTGATTTATATCCTACAACAATTGAATATATGACACTTATAAACCCCAACACAACGATCCATGTTCAATCAAAAGGCTACATATCTCCAACAAGTGTATAATTATAAAGTTCATACATGTCCATCGAGCAACTATATATCTCCAACGAGTGTATAACGTTAGAGCTCTCAAGTGTATACCGGTCGCACGAACTACTTGCAAGTATGAATGAGAATGAGAAGAGATAAGGAATATGTTCCGTTACGAAAATGAGTAACTAGGGTTAAGACCCAATTGATAACTATAAAATAGATAAACATATTCCAAACCTAAAAGTGAGAAACTCTAATCCATATTATTACTGGGAGAGCTCAGTAGCCTCATTCTTCTTTTTTCTTGCACCGTTTCTCTAATCAGTCTTAATGAATGCTCTTAGTTCGTAGATTTATCGTGTCTTCCACCGATTGAACTTTATTTTTTTATTTCAATAAAGTCATTTTGGTTATTTCAGATAGAAAAAATCACATAAATAACGATATGATAAGCACATTACAAATGATTGACTTTTATGAATGATATGACAACCACGTGCAATAAAAGAAATAAAAATTATATTTATTATTTACTTAATTCAACTGTTTGAAATTATTATTTGACAACAAAAAAGTATATATTTTTATTTTTTCAACTGTAAACGGGATATACGTAGTTGTCATGCGACTATCATATTATACGTAAAATATTTCTTTTTCAATTGTACATCACTATTTCATTAAGTGTTACCTAAATTTGTTGAAGTGATTTTATTAAAATAAAAAGTTTACTTCAATAAATTTATTGAAACTTACATTTTTAAAATTTAATCCAAGATAATATCATTTTTTTATTAATAATATTTAGGGTTGGTTAAATATGTTAAGAATACTAACCTAGTTGGGATATCTAACCTCTTAATCGCGCCCCGATCTTTCATTCAAAAAAAACTTAATCCAAGGTAATGCAATTTATTGAAATCAAAAAAACTTAATCCAAGGTAATGCAATTTATTGAAATTGTGCTACTACTTGGACATAAAAAACACAACATAAAATCTCACACTTATCATTTTTTTTGAGAAAATAATCTCACACTTATCATCATTCGGGTAAAAACCGGACCTCCCATCCGGACTGAATTAGACGGGGAAGAAAAATATTGGTTAAATTTTTAATTAAACAAAAAATAAACACAGCCATAAAAAGATAACTCAAAAAACAAAGAAACAGAAACAGTCTCTCTCTCTTTCTCTCTCGCTCTCGATCCCTTGTAGCTCTCTTAGTCGTAGCCTCTTATGCAAAGAGGCCCAGAGAGAGAGACACAAAGACAAAGCAAGATAGAGAGACAAGTTTTAACACTTTCTTCCTTTTCATTGAGGATAAATCGAAAGAGATTTTAGAACAGAAAGATCCCTCGATATTAACAGGTAAACGGATTTCAATAAATTTCGCACTCTCTTTTCATCAAGCAGGAAAATAAATTTTGAAGCCTCGTGTGTGTTGTCTTTTCGCCATCATAACTGAAATTCCTTTTGTTTTTATTCTGTTGGGCAATCACTTCAGTTTATCTCGCTTTCCCGCACCTAACAAACCCAAATTGTTTACAACTTGTCATATCTCTATCACCATCTCCCTTTTGCTATTGCTTTGAGTGTAAAATATCTCTATTGCATTGTGGAAACACTTTTGCATTTTATATGTATTTTCCCCAATTTTTTAGATCTCAATTGCGTTAGATTTGAGGTTTATATTCTGGCCATTGATGGGTTGTCTCATATTATATTACGTAGTTGGTTTTTTAGGAAGAAATATAGATTGACGGGACCTATTTTGGGTTATGTAGATGGGGTGCGGTAAATTGCAAGTGGTTTTTTAGCAATGTGGGAGATGTGGAGATAATTTGTGTTGGATCCGTGTGCACATTGGGTGTAGAGTGAAATTGTTTTCTTGGTTTAGAAATGGAGGATGCAGCAGGGTTGATTGAGGCAGCTGGAGGTAGATTTAGTTCCTTGGAGTTAATTGGAAAAGGATCATTTGGCGATGTGTATAAAGCGTAAGTACCTATACCTTGATTACTACAATTTATTTCAATTAAATCTTGTAGAAAATTGCTTACATTTTGTTTCATCTGTCATTTGTGAAGCCTCCTCTGGTTGTTGACTGTTTTCTGTTTTGTTTAAAGCATATCATTTGCATTTTGCATTATTTTGCTAATAACATATGCTAAAGTTTCTTGAAATGAGAATTTGGGTTCTTTTTATTTAGTCTGTGTAAAATTTATTGGAAAATAAATACTTAATTAATGCTTTAGTTTTGTGATGCACATTATAGTGTCAATCATTACAAATGTCTACTTATACACTCAAAAGCCAGAGTTATGATATTTCGAATAACTCATTTAGTGGTTAAGAAGAACGTGTTATTTTCCAGGAAGTAGCATGTCTCGTTTCCTATTTTAGACAAAATCATTCAAACGTAGAAAATGAGGTTTAATTTAAAGTGCTCCTCATTTCCTAGGGATTGAAGAAAATCTCAAGGAATTAATGTGAAAAGGTGCTGAAGAAGTTTAAGTAATTGAACATCTATACCAGTTTCTGGAAATGGCTTACCATATATATTATGTAATTTTTAAAGTTGGAAGAATCATTACAGTGTTGTTGTGTAGATAATATGGTTAACATAGAGTATCAGAACCTAAAAATATTGCTTCCTGTACCATACTATTATGGGGCTATGTAAATTCTGTTTTCTTACTCTCATTGCTTGCAAAATTGAATGGATATCATGACAAATCCATAGCTTATTTGCATTTGAAGCTGCTATTTCCTGATTCCCTCTTTGACATGCAGGTTTGACAAGGAGCTTAACAAGGAGGTTGCTATCAAAGTCATTGATTTGGAGGAATCGTAAGTGCTTTTTTTGCTTTTGCATACTTAGTAATTAGTTCATTTCTTATGTACTAAATTTCAATCAATTGTCTGTACGTGATAATTTTTTCATCTTCTAGGGAGTTTAGCTAGACAGTATTTCAGTTTGGCAGTTAATGCACGGAAACTCTTCATGACAAGCGTTTCCCCGTTTCCGGCAGATGTGGGAAACGGAAACTCTCGGAAACTGATACGAAACGTTTCCGGGCACGTTTCCGTAATTACCAAAAATATGAAACACGTCTCTCAGTTTTTAAACGGTTTTCCCTTCCTATTTCGATTAAAATTTTGAAAATTCAAACTTTCTATTTGGCAGTCCTGTTTAATCCAAGATTAGGAAAATTGAAACTTTGTATTTGAGAGATAATTACTTCCTTGTATCCTTCAATTTAAAGAACTTATCCATATTTCTTTCTCCTATAATCCTTGTCTCTTAAATCTTGATTGAGCTTGGACTTTCTTCATCTTGTTCTTCAATCTTGTTTTTATTTAATGTATTATTATATTTTTAATATTTATAAATATGCCCCTATATTTTTAATATTTACACGTTTCCCCCACGTTTCCGTTTCCTATATTTTTCAGAAATTACGTTTCCCAGTATCGTTTCCGTTTCAGTTTCCGTTTCAGTTTCTGTTTCCGTGCAACATACAGTTTCTTACTTGTATTCTCGAGTTGACTAACATTCACTTTCAGTCTTAAGGAGTTGAAAATCATTTGAAAATGGCAATAACTATCTTTCTTTGTAAGTTGCTGAAGGGGCAGATTTGGTGATTTAATTTCAATGAATCAACATGTATCATTTACTAATATGTCTGAAGTGAGTCATGATATGGGTCTCATGAAACACATGGACGTGTAGTTAATTATATGGTTTTTGCCTCTCATGGAACCAAAAGAATTATAGAGTAGGAGACTTTTCGTATTGCAAAATTTTGTAACTTCATTAAAATTTCCCCTGTGCGAAGCATATGGAACATTGCTTACCTCTGCTTAGTCTTCTTTTGAATCTTTCTATATGACTTGGAGCTTGATTTTGTTTTTTTTTTGTAGTGAGGATGAAATTGAGGACATCCAGAAGGTATTACTGCTAATCCTTTTCTATATAGTATATTTTGTAAAGTGCGATTGAACAATATTGCTCATTTATCTAATTATTTATGCAGGAAATTTCTGTTTTGTCACAATGCAGATGTCCATATATTACAGAGTATTATGGTTCTTATCTTAACCAGACTAAACTTTGGATAATAATGGAATTCATGGCTGGTGGCTCAGTTGCTGACCTAGTAGGTTACTTCATTGACTTGTTTCTTTATGGTTCATGAATTTTGAACTCTTACGTATAAGATTCTTAATAACAAATGTTGCTTTTGTTTTTCATGTCTTGATTGTGTATATTCAACCATTAACTTTTTATGCTTACATTCAGAGTTGAACTGCTATTATTCAATTTTTAATTTGCTAGTGAAGGTGAAATAATTTTGGAAATAACGAACTATGTACAAAAGCTAATGCATTTTTTCTCTTACAGCTCCAATTGGGTAATCCACTTGATGAAACCTCAATCGCTTGCATTCTACGTGACTTGCTGCATGCAATTGACTATTTACACGTTGAAGGAAAAATTCACAGAGATATTAAAGGTTCTTAACATCTCACATCCCATCGAAATTACGTAGAATATTTTTGTTAGACAGAATTGTGAAAAAATATATGTTTATTTGATATAATTTGTATGTTTTTATCTCATTCTAATTTCTTTTAGTTTGCCTGCTTTGCTTTATCGGTTTCATGTAACCTTTATGCTTAACTCTGGCAGCGGCAAACATTTTGTTGAGCGAGAATGGTGATGTTAAGGTATATATCTTCTATATTATCGAATGGGCATATGAAATTCTTTTAAATCTTTATTTAGTTAGCTGATGAATGACATGTGAATAACTTATGTGCTTCCTCTTTTAAGATTGTGAGCTATTCTTGTGACATTGTTACAGGTTGCGGATTTTGGTGTTTCTGCGCAGTTGACAAGAACAATATCTAGGAGAAAGGTACTCCATCTTGTTCAGCTAAGTTTTGTTCTTGATCCAATAAAAGTGGATGACTTGATGGGAAATTATGTATTGATTCTGGTTGTGGTTTTAGCCTTAAGTTTGGCTGCACATTTTCAGGACCTATATCCCATTGTTTTCTTGTTGGGTGTTTTTATTGCCTGATAGTGCATGCAAGTTTATGCTTTTTGACCTGTACTGCTTTTCTGTTTTTTATTTTATTTTTAATTTTTTTATTAAAGATTAATCTAATAAACCATCTCACAAATGGTAAATTATGCTAGATTTTCTTGATACTTTTATTTGTGACATACTTCTAAACTGTTCCAACTACTGAATGGAGGATGTGATAAAAATTAAAATAACTATTTAGCTGATGACGTATTACTGTACTCTTGCTTTCTTTTACCCTTTCTGAGTCTTTCCTCAGACCTGCCCATATTGTTTTCTTCCAAACTTGAACTTGATACTTTAGAATAGTTGACTTGATATTGAAATTCATTGTCTTGAAACTTTTATTTACTTTGTGTGATTAAAAAAAAAAAATCATCATTGTGCTAATGTTTAACAATTACAGACTTTTGTAGGAACACCATTCTGGATGGCCCCAGAAGTGATTCAGAATTCTGAGGAGGGATACAATGAGAAGGTAATTGTCCTAGAATTTCTCTTGCTGCTATTATTCTTATCAACTTGTCTTCTTTTTTTATCTCTCTCCCTCTCTCTCTTTCTCTACCCAACTTCAGCATTCCCCCTGTCTTTAATTTGGTTGATCATGAAATTGCATCATTAATCTTTTGCTTGGTGCAGGCAGATATATGGTCTTTGGGGATAACTGCAATCGAGATGGCAAAAGGGGAGCCTCCACTTGCGGATCTTCACCCGATGAGAGTTCTTTTTATTATACCTCGAGAAAATCCCCCACAGGTTATAAGTATTCTTTGATAGTGAACTGGTTAACCATTAATCCTTTGTTAGATGGAACTATTAATGTCGACAAGTTTAAGAAAATCAACATAATGTTTCTTCTGCAGCTAGATGAGCATTTTTCTCGTTTAATGAAGGAATTTGTTTCGTTGTGTCTGAAGAAAGTTCCTGCTGAGGCAAGCAATTATCCTCTACATAATTTTTTTTTGCCTCTTTCCATATTGATATTGTGGATTTTGTTGACACTGGTGTTGTGATGGTTCTAATAAGAACTTACATATTTTTGAGCCATGTACATGGACTAAGCATTCTAGGCCAGGATGTCTATGTTGTCACGTAGTTACAAGACATATAGTTATGATAGCCAGTACAAAGTTTATGACATTTTGAAACGGAAAAATGGATATCACCAGAATGTCATGTCAGTTGTTTTGTTCTGAGTTGCCTTACCTTTTGTTCCCATCCATAAATGGACACAGACTTATGGATCTTTAGACTTATAGAGATATGAGGTTACAAATTATTTTGAAGAATATGGCAATGGAGAATCATTAATTGGGATAAGGCGTTAGGCCTTTTTGTATCCTTGCTAACCAGAGAGTCGTGAAACAAACCCAAGAAACAGCCAAATATGTTAGCTTAGCTGAGAGCCAAAAACATTTTCATATAGACAAGCCTGCTAAATAAGTATAAGTAAACTTACTACTTTGATATGTGGATAATAGGTCTACCGTATACAGAATGTGACTCAAATCTTTGTACTCGGACATGGGACATGGTATCAAGGCGAAACAAATCATATTTAAGAAGCGAACATTTGTTTATTATATTTTTGGGTGTAAAATAAATAAGAAGCCCTAAATCTGTTGTCTGAAAGTTTAAGAATAATGCGGGCAAAACTTACATTTTATCAACGTGAGTCTAATTTTCATATTTTGTGGCAAGATTCTGAGAAAATGGATTTTTTTTTGCTAGGTTAATATTATTGTTCTAGGCATGAATATTGTAGGTGCAGCATATCCATTTTTTTTAAGTAATTGACTTGTTAGATTGCTCAGTATGTGTTAATTTGGATTCATGCTCGAAGTCTTTTTTAGTTTGAAGTTGGAAAAAATATTGTTCAACTTGCTACTTGGTTCAAATGGAAGGTTGAGAATTCCAGCATATTGATCTTAATATGTTTTGGGGGCAACAGATCTATTTTTGAAAGAAACCAATCAAATAAATTTATTTTATATGATTACCGGCTTTTTAGTGACGTAAAGTTGGATGGCTATTTCTTTTATTGCGACATCTTGCCATGAGTAGCTATTTGCTCCCCCATATAATACTTCTATCTTTTTATATATATGAAAGTTTTTATGTGGTTTTACTTTATTTTCATGCAATTAATTCTTAATAGACATGTCAACGACCTTTATAGATTAGGAATGCTATCAGGTTTATCTTGTTTCTTAGTACCTATTGGTTTTGAGATGGTTGTGTGATTGAAGTTTTCTGTTATTAGTTTAATCGTTGTCGAATACTTAAATTTTCTTGTAAATTTAGTTGTCAATTTGATTTCAGAGGCCCAGTGCAAAGGAACTTTTGAAGCACCGTTTCATTAGAACTGCTAGGAAAAGCCCAAAGCTTCTGGAGAGAATAAGGTGCAGTATATTGCTCTAGCTCATTGTAGCTATGCATATTCCCATTAAGGAAAATATGATTTCCATTTTACTTTTTTGTGGTTATTGCATCTTGCAAGTGAGCAGGAGCATATTTGTCAAAGGCACTAAGTGCAGGTGCCTTGGGGATATGAGGCACACATTTGTCAGAATGTCATAACATGTTTTTAGTTTTTGCATTGAAGTAATTGTATGCAAATTAATCCAGAAATCCATTTAGGAGTATCATGAGCAATAGTAGTTGATTCAGTCAATTTCATGAAAGAGTACAATTATTTATTGTTGTGCACAAGATCAAAATTATTATTTTAACCTTAACTTTCATCTATGTACTGTGGCGAATATGTACTAAGTTCGCTCAAAGTGCAGCTGTGTCTTTGACACCTGTACATATGAGGTTCCCTAATTGAAACCCTTATGCTTTAGTATAATTTCCTAAGAAATTCTAAATATTTCCGCAGTGTATTTGCCATATCTTTGAATTATCAAACTAGAGGCTCTTTTGTATTGGTGCGAGTATACTACTTACAGTACTGTGGTTATCTTAACAGGGAGCGTCCAAAGTATCAAATAAGGGATGCGGATACTCCCAGAAGTGGTCCAAAAGGAGAAGCATCTGATACTGTGAAGGTTAAGAGAGATGTAACAGCTGAAGGAACTGTCCGAGCCAGGTGGATTGAATATGTTTACTTCCAAATTTCATCAGTTGTGTTTTTTATTCTGATCTAATCATTGGGACTGATCCTCTGGCTTCGCTTGTAGCCGTCAGGGGAAACCGTTGAAAAACGCTGGGTGGGACTTCAGTATTGGTGGTTCTATGGGTAGTGGAACTGTAAGAAGTGTTTTAAGACCACCTCAGGTTAGAGAAAAGAAAACACAAATTTCATACAATAGGGTTACCGGAGCTTCAGAGTATGGTGACCATTTGTTGTCTGGATCTGGAAATGCTCTTCAGGAATCGCCAGAAGTATCTTTTGGTAAAGATGCTAGGGATACATATCGCGATGATCATCAGGACAATTCTCACGATTATGTAAGCATGCCTCTCACTCTCACTCTCTTTCTCATATTCATTTGTCATGGATGACATCGTTCATGTGGTCAGTGCATGTAGATTTTTTGGGGTAAGTTGATTTTCTTTTTTTGAAAATGCAGACTCAAAAGGTTTCCCAAATTTAGACTGCACTGCCCCCCATGCATGTGTGTTTGGGGAAGCGGAAAAACTGACAAACCTAATGCAAAAACTAAACCATTTTTCCACACATCATCTCTATTTATTTTATCAGTCTTATGTTAAAAATATTACTGCAGAAATTAGGTGCTTTTGGCCGGTCAAATTTGATCTTGGTCTAGACTTCTGTTAGAAGTCATTTGTTGAGTGAATTTTTTTAGTGTCTGGTACTGACTCTGCAGAAATTTGACAGACAGTTTAGTTTTCCAGGCAAAACGTATTCACCGCTTAATAACTAACTGATACTCTTGAGATTCAACTGCCTGAAGTTATTGTGTACTTCTTTCCAGGATGAATTATCAGTAAGTGGGTCAGGAACTGTTGTTATTCGAACTCCCAAAGGATCTCAATCATCTACCACTTTTCGAGATCAAAGCAGTCTGGTATAACTCCAATGCAGTTGTGTTATAAACTGGGTATTAATGAGATATCAATTTCCTTCTCCTTTGCTCTATATTTATTTAATTGGATCTTAATGTAATGTGTAGTCTAGCAGCACAGTTGCCTCTTTTGAAGATGCTTCTACTAGTGGAACTGTTGTATTCCGTGGTCAACTTGATGATTCTGATTCTCCCCAGACTCCCAAGTCCAGACTGGGAATACAAGAGAAAACTTCAAGTTCCTCACATGAAGACAGCGCATCAAATCTTGCAGAGGTTAGTTTTGTTGCTTATGCACTGGTTAAATGTTTTCAGGTTGCATTTATTGTAACTATTAATAGATTATGGGTCTGTGAGCTTTAATTGAACATATTCCTTTTCCTGAACTGATCAGAAGTTTTAATGGTGTACCTTTGATTTTGTATGAAATTCATCTTCAGTTGAATTTGATTACACAGACTCTACTTTCAAGGATTTTCCCCTGAATAACCTGGATTTTTTTAATCCAAACTTGTTATATTGAAGCCTTTGAATCTTTTGCTTTTCTTATTTTTCTTGTTTATTTGAAATTTGAATGGAGGAAAAGTACCTTAATCCCTTTGTATAAGAACAAAGGCGATGTCCAAGATTGTGCCAACTATCGGGGAATCAAATTAATGAGTCACACTATGAAACTTTGGGAGCGAGTGATTGAACAAAGGCTAAGGAGGACGGTGAAGATCTCGGAAAACCAGTTTGGCTTTATGCCGGGAAGATCAACTATGGAAGCCATCCATCTAATGAGACAATTAATGGAGCACTATCGAAATAAGAAGAAAGACTTGCATATGGTTTTCATTGACTTGGAGAAAGCATATGATAAGGTACCAAGGGAAGTACTTTGGTGGGCCTTGACAAGGAAAGGCATTTCGCGGAAATATATTGACATCATAAAGGACATGTATGAGGGAGTATGCACGAGTGTACGTACTAGTGTTGGGAAGACTGAAGAGTTTCCTATTACGATTGGAGTGCATCAAGGTTCCGCACTAAGCCCATTTCTTTTTGCCATCGTTATGGATGAACTAACAAGTTCACTTCAAGATGGTATACCATGGTGCATGCTGTTTGCAGATGATATTGTGTTGGTTGATGAGACGAAAGAAGGAGTGGAGATGAAGTTGGAACTATGGAGGCAAACTCTAGAATCTAGAGGCTTTAAGTTGAGTCGAAGTAAGACAGAATATTTGGAGTGTAAGTTTAGCGGCCGTAGGAGTAGGGAGGTAGGGACAATCACCCTAGATGGGAGAGTTGTTCAGGCCTCGGATTGCTTCCGGTATTTAGGATCTATTATCCAAACGGATGGAGAAGTAGATGGAGATGTTGCTCATAGGATTAAAGCTGGTTGGTCGAAGTGGAAGAGTGCTACGGGTTTCCTTTGTGATCCCGGCATGCCTAATAGATTGAAGGGAAAATTCTACCGGACGGCAATTAGACCAGCATTGTTATATGGTACGGAGTGTTGGGCAGTGAAACACTGCCACATCCATAAGATGTCGGTGGCGGAGATGCGTATGTTGAGATGGATGTGTGGTCACATGAGAAAGGACCGGGTGCGTAATGAAATAATTAGGACAAAAGTAGGGGTCACATCTATTGAGAATAAAATGAGAGAAAACCGACTAAGGTGGTTTGGCCATGTGAGACGTAGAGCGCTTGATGCGCCGGTTAGGAGAACCGAAGAGTGGCAAAGGGATGTAGTGGTGAGGGGTAGGGGAAGACCTAAGCAAACTTGGAGGAGGGTGATCGAGAGTGATATGAGTTTATTGGGAATTGAGGAAAATATGGTAGTGGATAGGACGGAGTGGAGGGAGCGAATCTGTGTCGCTGACACGACTTGATTTTCACGGTTTTATATGATGGTTCATGTTAGCCGACCCCGAATCATTTCGGGACTAAGGCTTTGTTGTTGTTGTTGTTGTTGTATTTGAAATTTGAAATCTGCACTCACTAATTTGAACTCTGCCGATATGCTTTTTTATGAAAATTCTTTGGTTAATTTGTCTATGTAGGCAAAGGCTGCAATTCAAGCAGGTTTGCGGAAGGGAAATGCCAGAGAAAGGCCTGGTTTGAACAAGATCCGCAATGATGGGCATGAAAGTAGAAGGAAAGAACAAATGACAAATAGCTCTGATTCTTCCAGGTATTTAACATATTCTGATCGGGCCAAATAAATTGTTGTTTATTAAAATTTATGGGCCAAATAAATTGTTGTTTATTTAAATTTCTAAAGGTTACTGCTTGTACTGTAGAAGTTCTCGTGAATACTTTGATGCAAAAGCATTTCCAAGGTCACGCCACATAAGTGAAGATGAAGATAGTGTGAGAACAGTATCATCATCAACATCTTTATCGGTTTTGCTTATGCCATCGTTAAAAGAGGTGAGTTACTAGATAATGGCATTCATGTTTTTAAATAGGTTTGTGTAATAGCCAAGAACTTCATACCTAATAGCCAAGAACTTCACACCTGAAGCATGCTTCCAAGTCTTCACCCAGAATCTCTGCAAATAGGTAGCATTGTCTAGCTATATTATTCCTATCAGTTAGTTTCTTGTTTCTAACTCTAGGAAGTTGTTCGGAGAGATTCTGAAACGTGTTCATGTCAGGAATGCTTATCATGCTGCTCGGAGCTTGATCTTTTCTAATAGCTTACATTCCCTACAATTTTGGCTTGCCCTTTAACTCATCCATGGATGGCCTAAAATCGATCTCAATTCATGGAATGAAGTCGATAAGCTTGAGTTTGACATCCACAAGTGCCTCATTTTGTAAAGGAAAAACCACTTAAGAAAATATTTTTTTCATAAAGTAAGCCATATTGTGTTTTAAAATATGGATACAACAAACAAAAGAAAATAAAGTGACTTAATCAAAGAAGACATATATCTTTGGTGAACTCATAATTTATGCCCTTTGCCACTCTTCAATCCTTCTAACCGGCGCATCAAGCGCTCTTAGTCTTATATGGCCAAACCACCTTAGTCGGTTTTCCCTCATTTTATTTTCAATAGATGTAACCCCTACTTTTGTCCTAATTATTTCTCTACTCATCCGATCTTTTCTCGTATGACCACACATCCATCGCAACATACGCATCTCCGCCACCGAGATCTTATGAATGTGACAGTGTTTCACTTCCCAACATTCTGTACCATATAACAATACATGTCTAATTGCCGTGCGGTAGAATTTTCCCATCAATCTATTAGGCATGCCGGGGTCGCAAAGGAAACCCGTAGTAGCACTCTTCCACTCCGACCAACCAGATTTAATCCTATGAGCAACATCTCCATCCACTTCTCCATCCGTTTGAATGATAGACCCTAAATAACGGAAGCAATCCGAGCCCTGGACAACCCTCTCATCCAGGGTGATTATCCCTGCCTCCCTACTTCTGTCGCCGCTAAACTTACACTCCAAATATTCCGTTTTACTTCGGCTCAACTTAAAGCCTCTAGATTCGCCCTCTCATGCATAATATTTATGCAAAATTATATCTCAATGTGATCTACATGCCCATTTATAAATTAGGCGTAGATTAATCAATACTTTTATGCCGCGTTTTTGCCCTACAAAACATATTGATAATAAACTACAATTACAGAAGAGAAAGATTATGTTCGCGTAGATGCAATTTTTAAACTTTTGTTACTTAAGCTATTCCGCTGACACGACTTGATTTCACAGTTTTATATGATGGTTCATGTTAGCCGACCCCGAATCATTTCGGGACTAAGGCTTTGTTGTTGTTGTTGTTGTTGTTGTTGTTGTTACTTAAGCTATTCATACTAGTCAGAGTGCTATCTGGGCATATTTGAAGCCATTTTCATACAAGTCAAAATACTGTTTATGCATATTAAAAGAAAGAGAATGCAAATAAAATTGAGAATGAAGAAAATCTTGTATAATTTGCTATTCTAGAAGAAAATTTAGAAGAATAATCTGAATTATCAAAACTTAAGAATTGGATCATAATAAACTAATTCTCTTGTTCCTTGTGTACTTATTTTGTTGAACTGTAGTCTAACATAAGCAACCAAGGATAGAAATCCAGACAGGTCCTTTCTAAACATTTTTAAATCTTTTGCTTCTTTGGTGTTCCATTGTATCTGTTTCCTACAGATGGCGCCAAATGATAGAAAGAAAAATAGAAAGACAGAACAAATAGAGAATATAGGATTGAATTGATATTCTTAATCACTAGAATGAACAGAACCAGAAATACAAAGATAGACTGAGCTGAGAAAGATCTCAAACTCCCACAGGAAGATGAACTTCCCTCCCTGCTCAGAAGAACAGAGCCAAACACTCAAAAGTGCTTACTAACATAATTCTTCATAATCTCTCATTCACACTCTACACCTCTATATAAACTACCTAAAGCACACACTCTCTCTTATAACTAACTCTCACTAGGCTCCAAATCACATATCCTAAATTCCCCTATTGTCCGTTGCTATTAGCATATTCTCTATCATGTTCCTTGTGTACAGATGTTGTTGAACTGTAGTCTAACACAAGCAACCAAGTATAGAGATCAGACCCAGACAAGTTCTTTCTAAACATTTTTAAACCTTTTGCTTTCTCCTCTGGTGTTGCACTGTTTCTCCTTTTATTGTAGTGTTTACATGCTCTTTATGTATTACCAAATGTATCTGGTGTTCAGGTGCTGACCAAAATCTTTCTTGTATTTCCTTTTAATGTCTTCACATATCAAAAGGATTCTTCAGCTCCTGGACTATTCAAGTGCAATTGCAAGTTATTTAAAACTTAAGCTGATGAGTAAAGACTCCAAGAATAGTTTTATTATCTCTAACACTTCCCCACAATCAAATGTCCCTCGCTTCAACTTGAAGTATATATGATTACAGTCACTCTTTAACTTTGGGCTGAAATTTTGATTAATAATTTAAGGTTGTCTGGATTCAAACTCTACACCTTTTAGTCTAAGAGGATTTGATATCATGCAAAAGAACTATTTAACCCAAAAGCTTAAGTTGATGGTTAAAGGCTCTTGGTATAGTTTTTATCATCTCTAACATTACCATCAGATTGTCCACATGCATTTTCAAGTTGTTCTGCAGTCTTGAGATTACACCTCCCTTTTTCCTCTTTTATATCGCAATGATATTAAACAGGTGTTAGTCACGTATGTTAGAAGTTGACAACCGATTCCTTCAACCTAAACTTAAGAGAGCAGAATGATTTGCTAAAAATTTAGTATTGTATATCTTACAGGATCAATGTTGGTAATGACCTTTCGCCATCAAATAAATAAATGCCTGAAATGTTTATACACGAATTTTTACCGATCCTGATAAAAAAAAGTTTTGCAGCTATACAAAAGGGAACAAACTTAAAACCTCTGAATTTCTGATACTGTGTTCCCTATGTTGATGTAGGCAGTTGCTGATGATCCAGAAGGATCAGTTGTGCGTGCTGTTACAAAGTCACTTATTAATATGGAACATTCAAAGCCTGGATCTGCTGATGTTTTTGTTAGAAGTTTGCTTCAGCGATTGGCAAGGTTTTAAAGTTTCTTGCAAACCCCCCTAGAGAAAAGTTTTTTCATTTTTTTCGTCAGTCTTTTTTACTATTATTTTAACTTCTATTTTTAATTCGAATTACTCAAGGTTAGTGGTTAATGCAGTTCAGGGGAATCTTCAATGAAGGATCTACAGGAGTTAGCGGCTCACCTGTTTGTGAAAGGGAAGACCGCTCCTGAAGATACACAGAATGCATATTCAGAGGCTGAAAACAGGAGGAAGCAACAAAACAAGGAATTGAATTCAAATGCGAATTTAAGCCCTCTTGCGAGGTTTCTACTTTCAAGGTTTGTCAAGAGACTTTTATCCTTGGACTCAGTTGATGCATTCTTTTTTGTTAGGAAAAAAAGCAAGGGAAATGAGGGATTGGATATGGAGAGGAGAACGTACAGTGGCAAAAGTAAAGTGCATTCTCTTGTTGATAGTAAGAGAAAACGAGTGTAGTGGTCTTTTTTCTTTTGAGAAAATTGGAGAGAATGATATCTTTTGCACCTGTAGGTTTCCAAATTTGGACTTTTTCCCCTGAACTTCGATTTAGTGAGAGTTAACCCCCCTAGGGGTGCAAATGAGCCTTGGTAGTTCGCAAACTATTCGAGCTCGGCTCGGTGAAAGCTCGATCAAAGCTCGGCTTGATAGGGCTCGACTCGATTTCGGGATCGGCTCGAGCACTAACGAGCTGAGTCCGAGCTTCCTCAGGTTCGGCTCGAAAGCTCGCAAGCATGCTCGATTATTTTTAATTATTATATATATATATATATATATATATATATATATTTCATTGGTTATTATTAGTTTTTCATCACAATCCACAACTCAAATAAGATTTAATCAATACAAAAAAATAACACAAAAAAAAGCTTGTGTTTTCCGATCACAAGTACCATGTATTGTTCTGGAATCTCGACAATAACATGATTGTTTTTTCTTATAAATATTTTAAACTCATATGGAGTATGTTACAAGGCTTTTCTATTTTTTATGCTACTTATTCTATGCATGTATGATGAATTTGGTTAAACCTCGTTAGAAGCTCGATAAAAGCTCGGCTCGGTCAAAGCTCGGCCAGATTCGGTCAAAGCTCGGCTCGGTCAAAGCTCGTCAAAGCTCGATTCGAGAGGGCTCGGCTCGAGATATTAACGAGCCAGTACCGAACCTCGGTTCGGTTCGGCTCGGTTGCACCCCTAAACCCCCCAAACTTTGATTTTTGTTGAAACGTAACTTTTATAGTCTTCCACCTGCTTTATCTTCATGTTTGGAGAGAAATGAGATGTGTTATTAATATTTTTCCAGTCAGTTTCTTTCCTCTCATTTTCCTTCTTCCTAACACGAGAAAATTCAAAATATTCTCTCATTTGGATGTGGGAATTCTTGCTTCTGCTCGATTGGTTCTTCCTTTCTTTCTTCATGTTCCTCCTTTTCAGAGTGCAATGTAAACAAAATCCCCCCAATTTCCATGCTCATTCTTTATTTATTTTTCTTTTTTCTCTTTTTGCAGATGGCAAAGCCAAGTTTCCCGGGATGCAAATCCGACTTAGAGAAGTTTGGAGCTTGTTAACAACTTTGTTTTGTAGTGTGTTAACTGTTGCATTCTTGCAGATTTATGTACATATCATTGTAAGAAATTGTGCATTTGATATCCTACTTTGTATTATGATTATTTTATGTTTTATAGTTTCCATTTGCAGTGGCGAATTGCTGTACAATTAGGGGTTGTTTATTGTTACATCAACAATGTAACTTTAGTATTAACATTAATTGTATTTATTAATAATATTCCGGAAATTTTTTGTTGTATTAATGTTGTCTTCCAGTTCGTTTGCTAGGTTTACCAATTTTTATAATCAAAGTAGTCTTGGAAGCATACGGCCGGGCTAGCAAATAATCTTTGATAACGATGCTCCTTTTTCAGTTCAAATTGTGGAACTGTCAAACTTGAATTTGACCTGAAGATCGCTAAACAATGGTGCCATAACAAGTTTTTGTGGTCAGGAGGACTGGAAATAAAGAAAAGCAGATATGAGACTTGGAAAAAACTGTTGCTCTGGTTCTATCTGTTTGTGTGATAGCCTATGATTTACAAGAAAAATGAGGACTAGAAAAGTAAGAGCTGGTTTACAAGGTTGCACAAGAACAGGGAAGTCAGTAAGTTGGGTTTTGAGTAGGTCTCAGAGTTGGAATTTATGGTACCGATATGAGGCGGACGGTGATGGTTGCGGTTCCAGAAGAGAGCAGAGCTAATCTTTGGAGCAGTGGTGGTTCTGGCTAAATTCTTTTGTTGTTAGGTTTCCGGAGGTTGAGCTTCGTAAGTAAATGGTAAAAGGGGGAAGTTTCTATCAAATTTTCTTCATGTTTCTATTATTAATTAGAATAATTTCCTTTCGGCAATAGTGCTTGAATTTTGATGCTTATGAAACACTTGAAGGTTTCATAACATTTGTTTGGCTTGGCTAGTAAGGATTATGGATGTTAACATGCCGAACCGTAACCGAATCTAGATAAACTCAGCTCGGCTTGAGAATCGAAAAGGCCGGGTGAGGCTCGAGCTCAGAGCTCAAAACTCGTTGAGTTTAAAATTTTAGGCTCGAGCTCGAGAGGACCAAAAATAGAGTTCACTCAAGTTTCGGTTTGAAAAAGCTCGCAAACAATTCAATTCAAATATACTCAAATTTATATGTTTTAATTCAAGCATCCAGAGAGTTCAGCTACAACCATATCTTCTACTCTAGCATTAGTTATTCGAGAAAAATAATAGGATTGAAAACCGATTGCTGCATTTTGTTATTTAATTTTGGAAGACACACCAAATTTAACCTTCACAAAATAAATTTATAATATAATTTACAATAAATTTAAATGATATAATTAAATATATAAAATAATTTAAAAAATTAAGCATGTTCATAAGCTTTCGAATCGAATGTAAGGAAGCTCAGACTTGTTAATGCTCGAGTCGATTCTGAACACGAGTTGAGCCCTATCGAGTCAAGTTTTGACCGAGCTTTGATGGAGTCGAGCTCAAATAGTTTGTGAACTACCATGACTCATTAACACTCATATTAAGAATAATAAGGTTATTGCACCACTGATGGTCCTATTTTCGAATCTCGACGAGTGTGATATTACGTAAGTTTGCATTAGGGATGTAACAGGGACGAGACGATGGTTACATTCTCCATCCCCGCTCCCCCAACCTATCGTGGATTCCCCATCTTTATCATATTCCTCGCGGGGATCCTCGTTCCTCGTTCCCTGTTTCATTTTGTATTTTTAGATATATAAAAAATGTATTCTATTTTTCTCAATTTTCTTGGCATTTGATAGAGTATAACGACAAAAAAATAAGATTTGAGTTTAAAATTGAGTTACAGAAAGAAAAGATAAAATTAACCTAACCTAATAACTTTAAAAAGAATCACAAAAAATCTATAAAAAAACAAAAAATAAATGGGAAATGGGAAATTAACCAAGGAATCCACTGATGCACGTGGGGGCATATCGAGAACGGGTACGCAAATCCCTACAGGGTGGGGATACTTATCCCCGTCAACATCTCGTCCTTGCTTGTAGAGAAGAAGAAATCGCCATTCCCGCCTTGTAGAGGTTCTAATAGGAAATTCCATATCTCCGACGGTGATGGGGAATCCCCGTCTGTTTGCAACCTAGTTTGCATTCAGCATAGTATCCACAACCAGCACTCCACCCTTTTCGGTATTATTTTATAATTATTCTTGAATTTTGCAATAATTTAAAATTAATTTTCTCGCTAAATTTGATGTTGATATTTCTGTAATTATCTTTTTTTTTTAATTTTTATATAAACTATTTGGGATAATGTACAAAAATACTCTATATTGGTAGTTAACAATAATTTTATCTTTAACATTATGAATATGCAATTTTAGCACTAATATTGGTAAGTTGTCGTTAATGAACCTCTCTCCTTTTCCGCTACACACGTGCGTCATATTATTACAATAATAAATCATAGACATATACACATGAAATACAATAAAAAATTATCTTGTGTTCCACATGTGTTGGGCCCAAAAAAATGCAATTTTTTTTATCGAGTTTAAAGGTAATATATCTTTAGAATATGAGAATAAAATATTTATGTATATATATTTTGAATAATGTCTAAAATTGATACAATTTACTAACGTTAAGAATAAAATTGTACTATTTTATGCCGTTAGAGGTTAAAAATTCCGAGTATTAAAAATATGTTTTACCTTATTAACATTTGTAAAATACAAAGATAATAAAAACCAATTAAATTATAGGCTTAATACATGCTTAGTTCTCTGTCCTTTTTCAAAAAAAAAAAAAAGTCAATTGCTCCTTGTACGTTGAAAATATTCTATTTATTAGTTTAGCTGGCTTAAAATGACTAATTGAATTCTCTGAAAGGTACATATTAGTCCTATAAACTTTCTTTATTAGCTACATAAACTTGTTTGAAATGTACATATTTTCAATATTTTTGAAACCTCTCCTTACTTGACCACGTGAATTTTAAGGGGTTAGTATTTTTTTCATCTTCTAATTCTTATTGTTATTTATTCTTCTAATCTTCTAATTCAATTTATTTATTTATTTTTGTATTATTATATTTGGAACACTTTAAACACGTTCAATGGGTAAATTAAATATTTTAAAATGTAAGTGGACAATTGATTTTTTTAGACAGATATAAGAGGCTTGTATCACGAATGGATGATAGAAAAATGAAATAATCAAGAATGATCTTTGAGAGTGAAAGATTAAATGCCCATTTGAGAGGCCCTGTTTGGCAAAAAGAAGTTCGCGGTAAAATTAGAGGTTTGACGACTTTTAAAAGGTTTGATTAGTCAAGTCTCGAATAGTGATGTTTGAAAAAATTTATTAGGTTTAAATATCTAATTTTGAAAATGCTATTTTTATGAGTTTTTTCAATTAGTTTATTGCAGTATATATTTTAAATGACTTTTTTTTATCTCTAATTAATTACTATCCTTTATCCAAATAAATATTGTTTTGTTTCTTTACTAAAAATAAATTAATAACATGATAAACATATTCATCTAGCCACATTTTAGTAGTACATATCAATTAATAACTCTAAATTTACTATTATGTTGTTAGAAATCACATTTCTATTCAAAATTATATATTAAAATTAACAATTAACTACCTGATAAATAAATAGGTGTTGTTATACCCAACCACCATTTCCCACCCCTAGCCCCGTGAAAGGATGAAAATACCCTTTCAGGCGTTGGGATGGGAAATGGGCTATTTTTTTTGCTCTCCCGATACGCGGGTGTTGAAACACCTTTCCACATAATTTTGATTTGACAAAATTGTTTAAGTATAAATTAAAATACATATTCTAAACACACTAAGTTTAAATGCTTTGATTTATTCTACTAATGTGTTTGTTCAATGTTGAGTATAAATGTTATAAGTCATAAGGATTGGAAGGCCCAAGCCCAATACGGAAGCCAAGGCCCAAGTCAAACAACTCAGTACACTCGGCCCGCGTATGTCAAGACGTTGCCGTTTTGAACAAAAACGCAACTCAGCAAACGGAAGGATCTAGAAGACCTTCAAGAACAATTTCACAATGAAGCTGCTGAGTAGTCTCGACAAAGCGTACAAGACAGCAGCTGGCAAAGGAAACTTCCAGACAAAGTGTTTCCTCTTTTGGCAAAGTTCAGACGACACAGTATGCTGTCCAGTTGACTTTACCATAAAAGGAGAGACCATCTGCTGAGCTGACCGAGGACAGAAGATACACGATTGTGATTGGCCGAGAGCTCTGTACAAGTCAGGATGACAACGACACATAGCCGTTTCCCTCCAACGGTTATTTCGAAATTCGAAATGACCGATGACCCAGACGTCTCTATAAATAGTGCCATCACAAGCTTCACAAAATACAGAACTTGATCAAGCCATTACGCTGACCAAATCTCTACAAGTTCTGCAAGCAAGAAGCAAAGCAAAATTCTTACACTACATTTCTCATATCTGTGTAAAAGTCTAGAGTGATTGTAAATCGTCTAAAGTGTCTTAGCACATCTTTGTATTAGGACAAAACACTTATCATTTCTAGAGATAGAAAGGAGAGGCTGAGTATTCGGTTTTAAGTACTCAGCGGAGAGATTAGGATTGAGTAGAAGTATAGTGGAAGGTACTCTTGTCATACTCAATTGCTGATATTGTAAAAGGTTTGAGGCTCTACCTTTAAAGAGCTCAGTAGAGTATTTGAAATCTCGGAACGTGTTCCGGGGACAGGACGTAGGCTTAGAAGAAGCCGAACCTGGATAAATCTGCTGAGTGAAGTATTTCTTACCTTAACTCCTTATTTATATTGCTTGCTTTAAATAATCAAAACTGACCAAGTAAAGAGGTCAAGTTGAGTTGTGCGCGTTGAATGTATGAGCTCAGGAATAGACTCTAAGTGCTATCTCCTGACTCAAGCTAAGAAACTGACCTAGTCACCTGTTGACTAAGCCAGTACCTTACTGTTCACTCAGCGCCACTGTTCAAACTTTCTTTAGAAAAAGAAGTCTGCCTAAATTGCGGAAAAAGTTTAAATAGTTCCTAACCCCCCCCCTTGGAACTATACTTGCAACTAAACAAGGGACCAACAAGTGGTATCAGAGCCTAAAAGCTCACTTTAAAAGGTCTAACAACCTTGAGCTGATCCCTACCATGGGCGAAAACAGCACTCGGTTTCTCCCTGGAAACCAAACAACTCAAATACTGCCTGAGGGGCTGTCCATTACTAGGCCTCCCCTATTCTTCGGGTCAAACTATACCTTCTGGAAGAATAGGATGAAAAACTTCATTCAGGCTACAAACATGAGTGCCTGGCTATCCATAGTCCAAGGCCCGTTTGTACCTGTCGAGGTTGTGGCTGGCCAAACAGTTATAAAAGCTGAGGCCAAATGGACAGAGGATGATCTTAAGAAGCTTCAAAACCATGCTCCGGCTATCAATATGCTTCATTGTGCGCTCGATGCTGCAGAATATAACAAAATCTCAGGTTGCGAGTCGGCACAAGAGATCTGGAAAAAGCTGGAAGTCACCTACGAGGGAACAAATAAAGTAAAAGAATCCAAGGTGAATCAGTAGATGAGACTGTACGAGCTGTTCGAGATGAACAATGATGAGGGGATTTCAGACATGAACGCAAGATTCACCAACATCATAAATGAGCTCAAGAGACTTGGGAAAATCTTCACTGAGAAAGAACAAGTCAAAAAGATACTCAGGAGTCTTCCGAAGGACTGGCAAGCAAAGAAGACAACAGTTGAGGAAGCTCAGGATTTAACCTCCTACAAATATGACGAACTCATCGGTTCATTGTTGACCCATGAGATATCCATGAAAAACTTTGAGGTGAAGGAAAAATCTGATGACAAAAAGCAGAAGTCACTTGTCATGAAAGCTGACTCCACTGACGGGAGTTCAACTGATGATGAGGAGATGGCTATGTTCACAAGGAAGATGAAAAGGCTGTTCAGGAAGAACGACAAATATTCTAAAAAGCCTTACAAAAAGTTTGATAAGTATAAGGCTGACTCAAGCGACAGCAAATATAGAAAGGACAGCTCAAAGACCATTACATGCTTTGAGTGCCATTAAACTGGCCATATTAAGTCAAACTGCCCCACGCTGAGGAAAGACAAGAAGAGTGGGAAGAAGGCAATGGTGGCTACTTGGAGTGACAGTGATGAATCTTCATCAACAGAAACTGAGGCCACCGAGTCAGCGAAGATATGCTTTATGGCTGACGAACTTGCTGAGCCATGCGTCTCTGAGCATGCTGATCCATCCATCGCATCAGATGATGAAGAGCAATCAAATGAGGTAATTTCTCTTCCCCAGCTCAGAAGCGATATGGTTAATGCCCTGAGTGACCTCTATACACTTGTTAAGAAGTGTAATAAGAAGGTTAAAGCACTCAGCAGGCACTGTGACGAAGTGGAAGAGGTCAAACTGAGTGACCTCAGATACCTTCTTCAAGACAATTCGACTCTGCATGATAACATGAAGATCATACATGAGTATGTCTCTAAAGTCCAGTCAGTTTCAAAGAAACTGAGGAAGGACGTCACAACCATCCAGAACCAACTAAAGGTTCCTAAGAAAAATAACATTCCTCTGAGAACTCAGTACCGAGGTACTCAGCAGAGATGGAATCCCCAGCGAAAAGTCCAGTGTGACTTTTGTGGGAAGTTAGGACACACCACTAAGGTGTGCTGGCACGCTCAGCACTGGGGTTCTGACAAGTCAGTAAAAAACCCTAAACAGAAGGTCAGTTGTGACTTCTGTGGAAAGAATGGCCATACTGTCCATGTATGTCGCCATAAAATAAAGTATGATGCTATACCTGTTGCACCTAACAAGTCAGGACCCAAAAAGAATTGGGTACCTAAAAGTAACTAGTTACAATGCAGGTAAGCCTGAGATGTGCCGAGAAGTCAAAGATGTGGTATATTGACAGCGCATGCTCAAGGCATATGACGGGTGATGAAACTCAGTTCATCACGTTTGAACGTAAACGAGGAGGGAGCGTAAGTTTTGGAGACAACAAGAAGGGTAAGATAGTAGGCTCAGGAACCATCGGAGGTAATCCTACTATTGAATCTGTCTCCCTAGTCAGCGGACTCAAATATAACTTACTCAGCGTAGCTCGGCTATGTGACAATGGGAGAAAAGTTATATTTGATGCTACTGGATGTAAAATATACGAGGGTAAAACAAATGAGTTAATTTTAACTGCCCCTCGGATAGATAATGTCTTTATGCTAGACTTAGAGAAAAAGTTTTCAAAAACTGTGTGCTTAGTAACAAAGGAAGAAAATTCCTGGCTATGGCACAGGAGACTTGGTCATGTAAGCATGGATCTCCTGGCCAAACTAGCAAGAAAGCAATTGGTTGAGGGACTTCCCGAACTTAAATTTCAAAAAGATCAATTATGCCACGCTTGCCAAGCTGGAAAACAAACCAAACAATCTTTTCACAGTAAAAACATTGTCTCAACTAAACGTCCGTTAGAGTTGCTACACTTGGATCTCTTTGGTCCAGTCCAGCCGCTGAGTCTGGGTGGAAGAAGATTTTCCTTGGTCATTGTAGATGACTTCTCTCGGTATACGTGGGTCATCTTGCTGACCAGCAAGGATGAGACTTTTGAGACATTTTCAAATTTGGTTAGAAAAATTGAAAATGAAAAAGACCTAAAATTAGCTCATATCCGTAGTGATAACGGTGGAGAGTTCAAAAACCAAAAGTTTGTTGAATTCTGTGAAGCCAGCGGCATTGACCACAATTTTTTGCTCCTAGAACACCTCAGCAAAATGGGGTTGTAGAAAGGAAGAACAAAACTCTGGTTGAAATAGCCAGGACAATGCTGGATGAGCATAGGCTTCCAAAGTATTTTTGGGGAGAGACTGTTAACACAGCATGCTACATTCTTAATAGGGCTCTAGTTAGACCTATACTCAAGAAAACCCCCTATGAACTTTGGAAAGGACGAAAGCCCAATATTGGATACTTTCGTGCCTTTGGCTGTAGATGTTTTATTTTAAATACCAAAGATAGCTTAGCAAAGTTTGATTCAAAAGCTGATGAGGCTATCTTTTTGGGCTACTCAACAAACAACAAAGCATACAGAGTTTTTAATAAGCAGACTCAAGTTTTAGAAGAGTCAATACATGTAGAGTTCGATGAAACTGACCCTGCAGGTAGATACCAGCCGCTGACCGAAGATGATCCAAACTCAGTAACCATCGCTGACCTAGAACCAGCTACTGAGTCATTCACGAAAAGGCTGACCAAGAGTAAGAGTGAACCTAAGATTACTTTTACTGACCCATCTACTTCTGCAGAGATTGTTGAAATAGGAACAGCACAAGACATAAATCTACCCAAATAAATAAGGATTCCAAGAGGGCACTCCGAAAGTGCAATCCTTGATTCTGCTGGGAATACCCTGATGACGAGGAATCAACTTAGGAAGTACCTCAGCAATGTTGCTTTCGTCTCAGTACAAGAACCGAAGAATTTCACTGAAGCTGAGTATGATGAATTATGGATGAATGCAATGCAAGAGGAGCTCGATCAATTTCGAAGAAATGATGTATGGGAGTTAGTGCCTCATCCAAAGAGTCAAAAGACCATCGGAACAAGATGGGTCTTCAGGAACAAGATGGACGAACAAGGAAACGTAGTCAGGAACAAAGCAAAGCTTGTAGCTCAGGGCTACAGTCAGCAAGAAGGTATAGACTACGGTGAGACCTTTGCCCCAGTGGCAAGGCTAGAGGCAATTAGAATATTATGTGCATATGCATCTTACATGAATTTTAAATTATTCCAAATGGATGTCAAAAGTAGATTTCTTAATGGAGTTATAAACGAGGAGGTTTATGTAAATCAACCTCCAGGTTTTGAGGACCCTAAGTTCCCAAACCATGTTTACAAACTCAAAAAGGCTCTGTACGGCCTCAAACAAGCACGACGTGCTTGGTATGAGAGGCTGACCAGTTTCCTGCTGACTAGAAATTACGTCAGGGGCAAAGCTGATACAACCTTATTCATTAAGAAAAAGGGTAAAGATACCCTGCTGGCCCAAATTTATGTTGATGATATAATATTTGGTGCAACTAACGAATCAATGTGCAAGGAGTTTAGCAAACAAATGCAGACTGAGTTTGAAATGTCCATGATGGGAGAACTCAACTTCTTCCTCGGTCTTCAAATTAAACAAGGAAAGAATGGCATCTTCATCAGTCAAGCCAAATATGCCAAGGAGATCTTAAAGAAATATGACTTGGAAAATTGCAAGCCAATATCCACTCATATGGGCACTGACACTGTCCTCTGTGCTGATGAGAATGGTAAGTCAGTAGACAGCAAGTTATATCGAGGTATGATAGGCTCTCTACTTTACTTGACAGCCAGTAGACCGGACATTCAGTTTTCAGTATGCTACTGTGCTAGATATCAATCTAACCCTAAGGAATCTCATTACATTGCTGTAAAAAGGATCCTTAGATATTTGCAAAGCTCAGTGAACGCAGGTTTGTGGTATCCAAATACTCATGATTTTACACTCATCGGATACACTGACGCTGACTATGGACGAGATAAGCTGGAACGAAAAAGCACCTCTGGAGGATGTCACTTCTTAGGAAGCTGTCTTGTATCCTGGTTCAGCAAAAAGCAGGCGTCAGTAGCCCTGTCCACCACTGAAGCTGAGTACATTGCTGCTGGTCATTGTGTTGCTCAAGTCCTATGGATCAAGCAACAGCTTGAAGACTATGGTGTTCAAACGAAAACAATTGAAGTCAAATGTGATAACAAAAGCGCAATGGATCTTTCCAAGAACCCAATTCAACACAGCAGAATGAAGCATGTCAGCATCAGACATCACTTCATTAGAGACCATGTACTCAAGGGTGAGATCAAGCTGACCTTTGTCCCAACGGACGAATAGCTTGCTGATATCTTCACGAAGCCACTGGCCCGTGAGCAATTCAGCATACTGAGAGAAGCAATTGGTATGTTTAATCCTCTTCAGTAAATTCATGTGCTAAATTAATATGAATGCTGAGTGAATTACATGCTGAATGATTTTTTTTGTTTGCTGAGTATCTCATTGAAACTGACTGAATATACAATACTGAGTACACTTGCACACTGAGTAAATTAGTTTTGAACTTGACCCTAAAATCATTCTTAAATAATGCACTGACCACTCAGAATATCAAACGCTTGACATTCTAAATACTGAGTGATTAATCCGTTAGGATAAATGCAAAGCACGCGTATAGCCTAGGATGACGTATTCGCCGTAATATGTCACAAATGCCAGGATCATTGTCGGTACATGATCCCAAGGCAAAACTGACACATGGATTCGATTAAGATCCACACCGTTCATTTCGTCTATAAATTATGGGTATTTCCCCATCTTTTACTCTTTACGCTTAATCAATTCTTAAGGCAAAGAAATCACTTAGAACTTCTTTTCTCTCGCAAATTCCTCTACGTTCTCCATATTCGAAGAATGACTAAGCTGTTTTTCAACGTCTCCGGTGCCGGCCACCAAAAGTCCAGCTCCGATGAACCTTCACGAAACCCTTCTACACCAAGCAAGGGTAAAACTGGCCAAACTTCTAGCCAAGGGAAAGCTGTTAAGATCAGGACCTACTCCAAGGTCTTCGACAATGTACGTGAATGGAAGGTAGAACCTTCCAGATGGGTTTCGGAGCACTTTGTACAGAACGAACAACCATTTGCTGAGTGGATTTCCAAGAACGAATGGACTGGACTGTTCTCGGTCAGGGATGAGACATATCCTGACCTAGTGAGGGAATTTTACCACAACCTCAAGGTTGCCAGTGACTCCGCCGACTACCTAAGCACTGAAGTAAAAGGGAAAACCATTTTCATCAACCCTCTATACATAGGAAATCTCCTCCAGCTCAAAACTGAGGGAGTAAGGCTGAGGAAGTCAGGAGATCAGGACAAAACCGACTACGTCCATACCTTCTGCAAACCTGAGGGTCACTTAGGAGAGATCTCAGCATCTTCAATGGGCCAGCACCAGAAGATGGCTCACTATCTGTTGAGCTACTTCATTTACCCAAAGATCAACTGCACTACATCAGCAACCAACTTTGAACAGTGCTTCATATGGCACATGCTGACATACACCCCCATCAACATGCCGGTTTTCTTAGTTGCTGGGTTTCTACGCAGCACGGGTACGATGAGACTTGGGTCACTCATAACTCGAATTCTTCTTGACAACAAGATTGACCTCGAAGGTGAAGAATCCTTCAAAGGAACTGAAATCATAGCTGCCTCTCTGAGGGCACTCAAGTTTGGGCAGCCTTTGAAGAAAGGAAAAGCTGCTGCTGCTGCCGCTGGCCAAGCTGATCAGACTGAGGAGACTATTGCTGACCCTAAGAAAGGGCGAAGAACTAAGGCCCTAGCTTCTCGCAAGAGGAAATCTGCTGAGACACCTAATGTTGTGTCTCCAGCAAAGAGGCAGAGGTCGGCTGGAAAGTCAGCTGAGAAGAGAAGCAGGCAAGATGAGCCTGACACTGAGGAAGCTACTGAGCTACCTCAGAAGAAGCAGAAGTCTTCAACACTGGCACCTCTCGACGTCATGCCGACAGATTTTATTGTACCGGGTGATTCTCATTTCACTCAATGCCAAGGTACTAATGCTGAGGAACCTGAGGTCCAGTTAGATGACCACTTCATCTCCCAAGTTGAGGAAGAACTTGATGGAGATAATACTGAGGAGGAAGAGGAAGACGATGAAACCAGCGGTCAGGATGACGCTGAGGAGTCTGAAGAGTATGACAGCGAAATCGAGGTTGAAAATGCCAACACTGGGTTAGCAGGTGGAGCTGTGCAGACTGACACTGAGTTGGCTGCGGGAGTTGAACAAGTTGAAGAGCAAGCTGACCAGACTCATACTGAGCAACAGGAATCCTCTCCTACTCATTCAAAATAAGAAGTTGCTCCTACTTTCACTCCACCACGTAGAAGGCGAAAGTTGGTTAAAGCCAGTGAGAAGCTCGTCAGTGAACCTCCTGTGCAACTACCGACTCTTCCTGACCTTGTTCTTTCAAAAACAACTAAGGACCCCTCTACTGTTCAACTAAAATTTTTCAAACGGCCATCAACTTCCTCTACTTCAGCGCCGTTGGAAAAACAAGCCTCTGTTTCTTCTCAACAGGAACATGCCGACCATAACACTTCAACAACTTCAACTAGTCAGGTTGAACCGTCCACTGTTCATGTTGTCTCCTCAAGCATGGTGCTGACTCCCCATCTTTCCGCCGTCAGCACAGACAGTGTTCGGGTTATTACTTCTACGACAACTCTCTCTGCTGATCAATCAACAATTCCTCCAACTCAAGTACAGATTGAGCCAACTCATCCAGTCACTGACCAGGGTACTCTCTTCACTCCACTTTCTTCTGGTCATACTGATGTACATCGGGATGCCACTGAGTCTGGCAAAAAGCTCATTGACTCAGTACAAGCACTCATCCACGATCTTCAACACTCCGCTTCGCCTGCTGCTGGATCTTCAACTCCTGAGACAACTCAGCTCTCCCAGGTCACTCTACTTCTCAACGAAGTCAAGGGACTCAATGATCTGCTGAATGTAGTCTTGTCCTTCCAAGCTCAGCAAGATAAGCAGGATTCACTTGCCAAGTTGGCAGAGATACAGCTGACAACAGTTTAACATCTGAACTCTCTCCATCAGCAAGTTCAGAAGTTGTCTGCTGTGAACACTGACTACGCCACTTCCTCAGAACTCAAGATGCTTTTTGCTCAGCTCCATACTGAGCAACTTAAGACCAATGAGCAAATGGTGTCATACAGTCAGTGCTCAGTAGAGCAAATCGGTGAGGCCATCAGGCTCTTTAACCTAAACAAGCAAGAGATGGATACTGATGTGTTAAAGCAGAATGAGTTGCTGTCTCTCGCACAACAATCTTTCAACCACATCCGTCACAACAATATCCAGCGTCATCATTATGACTCAGCTCTCTTGAAGACATTCCACCAAATTTTTGCAGGCCTCTCTGAAGCCCTTCTCTGGCAAGCCAAAGCTCAAGCTTTCAGTGTAAATATGCTCAGTGCTGCTGATCTTCGAGTACCAATCGAAGTATCAGCTGATGGAGTTGCCATTTTTGATGGCGTAAATGAGAGTGCTGACAAGCTAAAGGAACTTTCACAAGAACTGACTCGTGCTGTCTTAACCGATGCGTTCAAGCTCCCTAAAGTTGACAAAATGGGGGAGAAAGCGCAAGCTGCCAGAGCTCAGTATGAGCGACGTCAGTACGAGCGAAGTCAGTCACAGGGCAAGAAAAAGAAATAGATAGGCTAGGTCTTAACATCTGTAATCTATCTATGATTATTTCTTTTGCTGTGTAACTGCTGACTTCTTTCAACTTATATATCATACTTACTTTTCTTATTCAAATACTGAGTTATGATATATGCTAATAAGTACTGAGTTATTATGTATCTTCATTTATATCAGCTTTGTTTAACACTTATAATATTTATTGACTAAATGATATGCTGATAACATGTTTGACATGAACCTATACACTTATGAAATATTCTGATAAGAACTCATTGAACAACAAATTATTCAGCGCGCTCTATATGTCTAAAAACTTCCGCCTAACACTGAGTAAATAGAATATGTGATATAACTGACCTATATCTGAAAACTGACCTTAGACTTACTCATTTAAATCCTTAAATGTCTTAAGTAAAACTAAGTTAGTAGCTCAACCCTTACGGGGGAGTTTGCTTAATTATACTAGGTCAACTATCATGGGGGAGCTCATACTGAGTTCCTTGCTGAATAGTTTTGCCAACATCAAAATGGGGGAGTTTGTTGAAACACCTTTCCACATAATTTTGATTTGACAAAATTATTTAAGTATAAATTAAAATACATATTCTAAACACACTAAGTTTAAATGCTTTGATTTATTCTACTAATGTGTTTGTTCAATGTTGAGTATAAATGTTATAAGTCATAAGGATTGGAAGGCCCAAGCCCAATACGGAAGCCAAGGCCCAAGTCAAACAACTCAGTACACTCGGCCCGCGTATGTCAAGACGTTGCCGTTTTGAACAAAAACGCAACTCAGCAAACGGAAGGATCTAGAAGACCTTCAGGAACAACTTCACAATGAAGCTGCTGAGTAGTCTCGACAAAGCGTACAAGACAGCAACTGGCAAAGGAAAACTTCCAGACAAAGTGTTTCCTCTTTTGGCAAAGTTCAGACGACACAGTATGCTGTCCAGTTGACTTTACCATAAAAGGAGAGACCATCTGCTGAGCTGACCGAGGACAGAAGATACACGATTGTGATTGGCCGAGAGCTCTGTACAAGTCAGGATGACAACGACACATAGCCGTTTCCCTCCAACGGTTATTTCGAAATTCGAAATGACCGATGACCCAGACGTCTCTATAAATAGTGCCATCACAAGCTTCACAAAATACAGAACTTGATCAAGCCATTACGCTGACCAAATCTCTACAAGTTCTGCAAGCAAGAAGCAAAGTAAAATTCTTACACTACATTTCTCATATCTGTGTAAAAGTCTAGAGTGATTGTAAATCGTCTAAAGTGTCTTAGCACATCTTTGTATTAGGACAAAACACTTATCATTTCTAGAGATAGAAAGGAGAGGCTGAGTACTCGGTTTTAAGTACTCAGCGGAGAGATTAGGATTGAGTAGAAGTATAGAGGAAGGTACTCTTGTCATACTCAATTGCTGATATTGTAAAAGGTTTGAGGCTCTACCTTTAAAGAGCTCAGTAGAGTATTTGAAATCTCGGAACGTGTTCCGGGGACAGGACGTAGGCTTAGAAGAAGCCGAACCTGGATAAATCTGCTGAGTGAAGTATTTCTTACCTTAACTCCTTATTTATATTGCTTGCTTTAAATAATCAAAACTGACCAAGTAAAGAGGTCAAGTTGAGTTGTGCGCGTTGAACGTATGAGCTCAGGAATAGACTCTAAGTGCTATCTCCTGACTCAAGCTAAGAAACTGACCTAGTCACCTGTTGACTAAGCCAGTACCTTACTGTTCACTTAGCGCCACTGTTCAAACTTTCTTTAGAAAAAGAAGTCTGCCTAAATTGCGGAAAAAGTTTAAATAGTTCCTAACCCCCCCCTTGGAACTATACTTGCAACTAAACAAGGGACCAACAACGGACGTGTGACTATCACGCCTCACGTAATCAGAAATTCTTAAACGGAAATATACCTCGACTTCAACGGATTGGTCGTTCTCGTCTCTTTCCGGGGATGAGGGATTGCTCGCCATTACACGTGTAATCAAGGATTTCGGAAAGAAATGAGTTTGGGAGAGTTTAGGATTTTTCAAATTTTTGGTAAGGGTCAGTATCGTCTTTTTCCGGGACTGAGGGTGGGAAATTGAGGCTGGATATAGTAATCCACTAAATACTTTTGAGAAAATTATAAAAATATTAGGATATTGTTTCACTAAAATATTAAATTATAAATTAATTGATATATATTATATAATATTCAAGATACTATTAGCAATCGAAGTCTAATTTTTTAAATCTCACCTTGATAATTATCTTGTTCATTAAGCTTATTAATTCTACTTTAATAATTATTAGATATCAGTAATGCACGTTTATATTTATATATTTAGGTAAATATTATTTGGTAGATAAAGAACATTCTAAAAGTAAATGATATTTGACGCCCTACCATAAGATAATTTATCATAAATCGAAATTTCGTGGTGCAAATCCAAGAGAGTCTCAAGAAAATTTCAATCATTCCCATTCTTCCTTAAGGCGTTGTACTGAAAGTAGGGGTGCACACAAAAACCCGGAAAACCAAAAAACCGAAAAACCAAACCGAAACCAAACCGAAAATAAGGTTAACCGAAACCGATGGACTAGTGTACGGTTTTTAATTTTAAAAATAATGGTTAATGGTTACGGTTTTCTTGTTCCAAAAACCGCGGTTAATCGAAACCGACCGAATTTTAATTAAATATTAAAAAAATATAAAAATGAATTTATTTATATGGGTAAACAATTATTTAATCCTTATAGTTTTTCATAACTCATTAATCAATCCACTATTTAATTATAAGGTCTCTAATTTTTTTTACTTTTAATAGTTTGGTCCTTCTATCAAATATTAAATACGTAAGTAACTCTCAGTTGATTTGTTACTGTCTCTCTAATCTAATTTCAGTTTATGCGACTTTTTTTTTTCTTTTATATTTCTGGATGTAGAAACAAGGATAAAATTTTGCTACTTGTTTTCCAAAACTTTATAGTCATAAGTTTTATTAGGGGCATTTTGCCTTTTTTTTTTGTCCGTTTAATTATTCTTTAACACATTTTTAGACGGAGATTTGATATACAGACTAAACAATTTAACGGAATCAAAACTGAAGGATCATAATGCACGTACATATCCTTTTCCGCAGTTAATCTCTTCAACTCGCTATTGACCCGCCGTCTCCCTCACAATAAAAATTAGAATTCTTTTATTATTTTTATTTCTATTTACTAATGGTTAGAAACCGAAATAAAAGGTTAACCGACCGAAATAATTGGTTAACCGATTAGTGGTTAACCGAATTTAATGGACTAGTGTATGGTTAGTGTTTTTTAAAAACCGATTAAATGGTTAACCGACCGAATTAACCTTAATGGACTGGTTAACCGACCATGTGCACCCCTAACTGAAATGGCATTTAGCATTTTGAAGGTTCAACGGAAAATATTAGAGAAAGTACCCAAACACTTGTTGCAACATGAAAATAGAACAGTTTGTGCTGCATAATTACATAAGATTGAGGAGAGTTCTTGATACAACATTTAGGATCATAGATGAAGAACTCACTTTTATTCCTCTTTAAGTATTTTCGGATGTTGAATGTATTACTACTAGTTTGATGAGGAGTAAATGATGCCAGCGTACATCTTAAAACATTTGTTTTACTTGTATGAATAAATCTATGTTTACTATTTTTTTAAAATTTTTATTTCTTAGTAAAAACCTAAAAATAATTTTTATTGTTTAAATATATTTTTATGTATTAATGAAGATCTAAGTTATAACATGTGTATATAACATTTTTTTTTCTCCAGAAAGTGTTTAAATGCCTTGTGGTTTCACATTTTTTCAGATCGATACATGTGATTGGTAAAATTTTATTTTTCCAAATTTGACCGATAACGACTTCAAAATGAATATTTTTAAGAATTAAAGTTGTGTAGTATCATATTTACTATGGAACCGTATTTTTTAGTTTTCAAAATCATCAATTTTGGAGTTTTCTCTCTCTAAACATTAACTTTCTCTCTCATAAAAAAACACTACCTAAATGACTTCAAATCTAAAAAGTTGAAGAATTAAAGTTGCTTAAAATATAATTTAATTCTAGAAAATTTCTATTTTGAGACCGTTATCCGTCAAATTTGGAAAAATGAAAATTTGCCAACGTAAGTACCGATCTGCAAAAAAAAAAAAAAAAAAAAAAATGAAACCACATGATTTTATTTGAAATGAACCCAAAAAGTAGCCATAAGATACCAATATCTTTATTTATCATTTTACACAGACAACTATTAGCAAATTAGTTAAGTTAGACAAATCAGCTAAACAAAAGAGTAATGAGCTAACGACTAATATAATCGGCTATCAACTGACAACTAAACTCTATTTTCCAAACAACACCAAAAGCTGAATCAATGTACCATAAATTATTTTGTAAATTTTCAATTTTCAATTTTTTTTCCTTTTTTCCTTAAAATCCACCTATAATGCATGCATTCCTCATCTTTTGGTATGAAAAGAGAGAATGAATTCCTATCCATTTTCAATTGTATTCCATCCGTTTATATTATTTGTCACATTTAACCAAATCACATATATTAAGAAAAGTGGATTACTATATCTAGCCATTAATTCCCACACTTAGCCTCAAGAATAGATCGAAATACCTTTGAACAAATTTCAAAATTCTCAAATCCTCTCACACACCCTAAACTCTCTTGGATCAAATTCGAACTAATTTATCAACGAAAACATGGATCGGGGGAGGGGAACCAAAGGAAAGGGACTAATAGTACGTAATTCGTTCGATTTTGTTGGTTTTTATACGTTTTTTGAATCGAATTTGGATTAGTTGGGATTTCCGAATCGCGAGGCCGTCACCTCTGGTGAGACGTATGAACATCACGCCGCACCACAGGCGACATCGTGATGTTCATACGCCGTCACCTGTCGTGAGGCGTGATAGCGTCACGCCCTCACCTATATGAGGGCGTGATCAGGGACAGATCTAGAATTTTCGATTAGTGGGGGCAAATAAACAAATGTAAATACTAATGATATAAATGGAGAACGAATGCCACTCAATTAATGAATTAAGAGTTAAAATGACTCTCAAATTTGACAATCAGAATTAATTTAGTATAAATTAAAGTTTAGACAATTCAGTCACAAATTGATATATTTTTGACAAATTGACTCAATTTTTATAAATTTTTGCTATTAAAAATGAATATATTCGGATTAATTTATTAAAAGTAGCAATGTAAAAGCTTAAATTTAAGAGACAAGTTGATACTACTAAATTTGGATTTGGGCTAAATTGATTTTGATTTATAGATTAATTTGATCCTTAATTTCTTAATTAATTTATGGTTTCCGCTAATGAAAACAGATGTAAACACCTCATGGAAACATCTAATATGGAAAAAGTTTAAACATCTAAGAGCAACTCTAATGGTTGGAGGGTTGTACACCCTCCAACCATTCCACATCACCCATTTCTAACAACTCCCTCATCAAAACACCTTCTTCTAAAAATCATCTCTAGTGGTTAGTCACTATCACCACTATTTAATGGGTCCCACACGCCATTTAATATTTTATTTTTATTTTATATTTATTTTGATGATTTTATTTTATTTATTTGATGTGTTTTTTTAAAAAATAAATATGTTTTCTTATAATTTATTTTATAAATTTATAATAATATTTAATATTTATATGGTAAGAAACAATATTTTTTTTTGATAAGTAAGAAACAATACTGGTATTTTAAAAAAAAACTGTACAAGTGATTAGATTTTATTAAATTAAAATATCACTTTGCAAAAAAATTCATTGGAGATGATTTTTTGTTTTTGTTTTTTTATGTTTAATATAGTGTATTTTATTAAATCCTTATGTTGGCCCACATGTTTAGTCAAAAAAGTTGTCAAAAAAATGTTAGTGGATGTCTTGTGATTTTCACGCGTCATCAAGGTCCTCCCACCAATTGCCAGCTTCTCTGCGTGAAAAGAAATCCTTGTGGCACGCGTGAATAGTTATCAGGCTTTTTCAAGCCCAGCGAGTCGCCAATCCTGGCGACCTGCTAGAGATGGAGGGTTTCAAAATTTATCTCTCTAATGGTTAGAGGGTGTCAAATAACTTTCTTTAATTGTAAATTGGTCCCTGTATTGCACCATTAGAGTTGCTCTAATGTAGAAAAACATAAACATCTTTTTTTTTTAATTGAAAACTCCTTCAAAATCCATTCCATAAACCTCCATTGAAAACATTTTAACTCAAATTAAGATACCGCAACCAGCACCCATCAAAGGTATTATCAATCTGCAATCCCAAAACAAAAATCAAAACATAATTTCCAAAGATGGGTACAAAAACTTTCCTGATGATCGACGTGGCCTCGGATGAAATCGACGGATTGGTGAGTGGGCTGAAATCGACGTGGCCTCACGGAACGAGGTTGCCGTTCGCTATAAAATCGCCCTCTTTCTTCCATTTTCTCTGTTGTCCGCCTTCTTCCTCGTCTTTTCTCTCACTATTCACCTTCTTCTACCGTCTGTTCGCATTCTTCCTCTTCTTTGTTCTCACTGTTCACCTTCTTCTATCGTCGTTCACATTCTCTCACTGTCGTTCGCCCTAAAATCGCCCTCTCGTTTTTCCTCTACCGCCGTTCGCTTCCCTTTTCTCTCACTAGAGTAGGAGTTGCTGGAGAATGCCGTCAAACAACAACGGATTTTGCAGGTTAGATCCCTGTGGAAGGAGGAGGAGCCATTTTGGGTGAAGAGGAAACCGTAAGGAAGAGGAAGAGGAAGAGGAAGATGAAAGATTGGGGGGTATTATGGGAAACTCACCTAAAAACAGTCTAGATATGTAGTAGGTTGAGTAAATGGGTTAAATATGTAAATGGGCTTCCCATTTGACCCATTTTTGTAATTAACCCTATTTAATTTAGTTTTGTTAATTTTTATGTTGTAAATTTTATTTTGTTAATTATAGGTAAATTTAATTGTTGTAAATTTTATTTTGTTTAATTTAGTTTAGTTAAATTTTTATGTTGTAAATTTTATTTTGTTAATTTTAGTTGTTGTAAATTTTATTTTGTTTAATTTAAGTTTAACTAAATTTTTATATTGTTGATTTATTTTGTTAATTTTATTTTGTTTAATTAAATTTTTTATTTTGTCAATATGTGTAGATGGAGAGGGAGAGTGTGGCGGGGAAATCTATCCCGTCAGCAGCTAGATATGGATGAGGAGGATACACCACGTCGTACGAAAATGCGTGGTATTGATATATCAGGCCGTAGATGGAGAGGGGCTGCGAAGCAGCAGGTGCGGGCGGCTGAGATAGAGCAGCCTGTGTTGGATCAGTCCGAGTTTGGGGGAGAGGAGGCGGATGATTCGGGAGTCCGAGATCCTGGTATTGATATTGTCGATGAGTATTTTCAGGAGTTAGCAGAGGCGCAACGACGACCTGAATCTGATGGTGATGATGATGTGCAGCCGACCCAGGGCTCGAGCAGACAGCGCAGGGGTGGTCGCTTTACTAGTACATATATTATTTATAGTTTAGTATTATTTATAATTTTAGTATAATTTAAAATTTTAATATTATTTATAGTATAATATTATTTAAAATTTAGTATTATTTTTAGTATAGTATTATTTTATATTTAGTATTATTTATAATTTTTGTATTACTTATAGTATAGTATTATTTAAAATTTAGTATTATTTTTAGTATAATATTATTTTATATTTACTATTATTTATTATTTATAATTTAGCATTATTTTTATTATATTATTATTTTATATTTAGTATTATTTATAGTTTAGTATTATTTATAGTATAGTATTATTTAAATTTTAGTATTATTTTTAGTACAGTATTATTTATAGGTTTAGTATTATTTTTAGTATAGTTTAGTATTATTTAAATTTAATATTATTTATTTCAGGGATCAGAAAACGGTCCAAAGCTATTGAGGACCGTAGATGAATTGTTTCTGGGCCGGTGGAGGGTGGCCCCACTGATAGTTCTGTGATTTCTAGTTTTCTAGGAGACGTTGCCTTACGGATGTTGGGAGTGGATCTTCAATCGTATCTTACATGCTACAATAGATCATAAACATGTGCCACATTGGAGCGATGGTATCAGCGTGCGACACCTGAGGTAAGAATAATTTGGTCTTTAAATTATTTTACTTATTATTTTTAACCCTAACCCTAAAAAACATTCAGTAATTGTATATGCGTCATGTTTACAGCTACGTGATATGGTAGAGAGGACTGGATTGTCTCACCTCCCATCCATCATGTTTAGGAACCTGGATGCGCCTCTGATATCTGCGTTCGTGGAGTGGTGGCAGCCCGATACGAACTCCTTCCATATGTCGTTTGGGGAGATGACTATTCTTCTACACGATGTATGGCAGATTCTACGTATTCTGGTGAACGGTCAGATAATCTCCGATGCATGCAGTGCTGAGCGGCTTCAGGCCATGTGTATGATGATGTTCGGGGTCAGTTGGAAGGAGTTGCTATCGCCAGCCTGGCATTACTGGAGTGGTGGAGGTGTTGTTGCTGATACTGTGGAAAAACTTACCCACCCGAGGGTGGGTCGGGAGGACGGGACTCGAGCCACAACGTGGATATGGTTTCTGTTAGGATCCACCTTATTTGTAATTCGATTGGATTTGAATTAAAAGTTAACCTAGTATCAGATTGATTATGTTATAAGTTAGTACAAATCCAATCTATAAATTGAAATCCCTAGAAATGTATTTAGTGAAAATTAATGGCACGATTTTTTGAAAAATTTGTTTTTATTTAAGTATTCGATTTAAAACTTTTAGTCGGTTCTTTTTATTTAAGTATTTGATTTAAAACTTTTTACCAATAGTTCAATAATCAATGATTCAATTTAATTGGAATCTCTTATTCACTATTTAGTCCGGTTCAACAATCTTTGAAGTCGATGCTAATCTGAACACATCAAGCTGATTCAATTGGATTAGATCGATCCACTAACTATTAGATTGATTCATGAACATCTCTTACTATTTATCTGCTCGAGGTAGTACAGTGAATATTTTAAATGTGCATCAACAAGACTTTAACTAAGCATTTAAAACAACTATTATCCAATTTAATATACTTATCATTTTTGTTATGAATTTCGTTTAATTGGATTCATTATTAATAATAATAATAATAATAATAATAATAATAAGTGAACTTCAAAGCGATTATTAAAGTGTAATATGTTAGTATATGTATATAAAAAGTCATACTGACTAATAGATTAATATATGATAATATAATAAAAATACAGAAATTATAAAATTATAAAATAATTAAATGCTTCTTACCAAAAAAAAAAAAAAAAAATAATTAAATGCTAAATTAATCGACCATTGACCATATGAAAAGTTAGAATTTGCTTCTTGTCTTAATTTTGTGTCTGTACTGTACAGACAGATTCTCCAGAAACATTCATATATAGGGATGTGTCAGAAATTATAATAAAAATTATAATTTGATTTTAATTATCAACTTAAATTTTTGGACCAAACCATACCTTGATATGGTAACAAAATGTTTTAATCCACTAAATGGTTCAGTATTCAAATTCTGACAAGCTCATATATTGAGTGGCGATAGGATCAGGTCGTCCCATCTCTAAGAGGATCACGACGGTGTTAGGGGGGCAGTTGGACTTTCTTAGGAGTCTACTACACTTGCCACTTTATATCGGCAACTGGGGATAGCGAGTAAAGGAGAGTGCTCGGGTACTTGTGGATGTTTGACCCTCCTCCAGACGTGGATATATGAGTATTTTCTAGTGTTCCAGCCCCATCGACTACCACTTCAAATCCCAGATGATTCTCTCTGGGCGTGCAGATGGGAGGTCGGGATTCCAGACAGGAAGGTCGTCCGACTCGAGACCATTCGTGCACAGTTGGACCACATGACGGCAACCGAGGTATTATTTATAGTTTAGTATTATTTTATATTTAATATTATTTATAATTTTAGTATTATTTATAGTATAGTATTATTTAAACTTTAGTATTATTTTATATTTAGTATTATTTATAGTTTAGTATTATTTATAATTTTAGTATTATTTATAGTTGAGTATTATTTTTTGCAGGTGACGTGGTTGCCTTATGGTCTAGTCGCCGATGACGACCAGCTACGAGTGTCCTACGCCAGTTGGATACGGTGTAGAGACATTGTTGAGCCGTATATGCCCAATCGAGTCCTACGTCAGGTCGGTTATGTTCAGCCTATCCCGGCTGAGCATATTAGACCCGATACTGCATTCCGACCATGAAAGTCTCTATCGTACAGACTCGCGCATTCATCTGTTACAGTTGTGATACTTGGCGGAGATTTCAAAGGAGATGCCAGCCAGTTGGAGCCGATCCCACTGCTTGTGATGCGGGGTACATGGAGTGGTATAGACGATATTCACATTCTCATTTGCTTCATGCCCCTCGGGATGCGCCGGTCCACCATGCTCGCTCCAACAGCGAATATGTAAGTTTATTATTTTATTATTATTATTATTGGTTTACATATGTTTGTTTTCTAATATTTAATTTTCTGTAGTGGGTTAGCCGTTTGACACGTATCACTGAGCGGACGCTCGCCGGGCGAAATGATGAAGAGAGCTCCACTTATTAGGACTGATATGGACCAGTTTATGGACGAGTGGCGCCGGGCAAACTGATATATGTTGTAATATACTAGAACTTATTGTTTTTAACACATTTGAAAACATATGTAATATTTTGTGTATATTAATTAATTGTAATGTTAATGTTGTATATTTAAAACTAAAAGGTTAATAACTATAATCCACAATAATCCGCAATAAACCACTAATCCGCAATATTATACAAGCGGGAAAACATAATTTTTTTCCTCTCCCGACACACGGGCGTGCGGCTATCACGCCTCACCTTGTGGTGAGGCGTGATATACACACGCCTCACCACAAGGTGAGGCGTGATTCCCTCACGCCCGCATGTCGGGAGAGGAAAAAAAATTATGTTTTCCCACCCCAACACCTGAAAGGGTATTTTCGTCATTTCACGGGGTTAGGGGTAGGAAATTGAGCTATGCTTAACAACACCCTAAGAAAATGATTGATTTGCATAAACTAAGACACTTGTATCTTTTTTTTATTAATAATTCTTATTTTCTGTAACATTCATTAAATTATACTACTATTCATACCTTAAAAACTTAAAATGACAAAAAAGAGTAATTAATGCTAAACTTATTAATAGAGGTAAAATAGGACAAATTTACATTGAAAATCTAAAGTGACAAATGAGAGAATATATTTTATGACAATTCCCTTAATCAGATTCAAAGAGAGATAGAAAATTAAGCTATTAAAATTCAGATGCGTAATTTCTTTTAGTTCTATACTCTTTCTTCCGATTATTCTTTTGTTTCATTATAATTTCTGCACACATGGCACAGTTCGATTAAGTTCATTATTTTTTTTGAAAGAAAGTTCGTTGTTATATCATAGTAAATAAACAAATGAAATTTAATCTAATTTCTATTATCAAGGAATCCAATTCTTATTATCAAGGTATTACTAATATATACATTTGTAAACATTCACAGACTAGAGCATATATATTAATCATCTCTGTAAATATGGGGCATTTCAAATATAAGACATTAGTATAGTTATTTAGGATATGAGTCATTATTAGCATAAAAGGGATGGTTATTGAGAAGTAAGAGAGAGCTATTGGAGTTGTTGTTTGGCTGAGTAGCTGGAGTGGCGAAGAGTTGCTCAAAAAAGTTGTTTTGAAGCAGGCTGAGAAACTCAGCTCGGAAAATATCAGATAGCCAAAAACCATAAACTGTAACGCCATATAAAATAAGTATTGGAGAATTTTATATCTTGCACTACGAAAAAATACATATATATAGATGAAAGGGTACTCTAATAGGAGAGATATATATATAATATAATTAAACCCCATATAATCGAGGAATCTAATTCCTGTAATCAAAGTGTAAAGCTACATACATCTGTATCAACTTGCTAAAACTCAATTTTGACAAATATCAGAAACATATTTTCTAAATAATTTATCAGATCAGCTTTCAAATAAATAATGATATGACTAACATAATAAAAGATTTTCATCAATAAGATGAATGACAGTGAGAATATGGTTGAAATAAAACCTTTTTGAAACAACTTATTAAGTTATAAATATACTCTGAAACAGAAGCTTCAAATGCAACTCAATCATTGAACTATAAAAACAAGAATTCCATTGTTCCAGTTCCAGAGAATCAAAATTCCTATCTTCCTGTACTTCCCAAGTTATGGGAGTAAAATTCTCCAATGTGGGTTCCAATTACTGAGACTTAAGTAAGAGTTAAGATACTTTATACTTGCTGTTTTCACCTCAACTGCGCCAAACACTAACATATATCAATAATAACTCTCAAGATTTGAGAAGTTGCTACAGCATTTCTCGTTTCAGTTATCTATATTATAGTAAGATTGATCAAAACTGAAGGCAATGCGGTTGAGATCACTTCCATATGTAAGATGAACACATCTTTGCTGTCTGGGTAAACAGAACCAGTTGAGCACTCGCAGCAAAGAAACCCTTCAAAGAATTTCTATTTTATCTTTGCTTAGATGGTTGCTTTTGCTTTGCAGGTGTCAGTTTCCGGAAGGCAGCATGCAAAATGGTTACTACAAAAAAGGAATTAATAGACATACAATAGAAGATTATTCTGAGAGAAATGGCTAGTCAGGTTTCCATGTATCCATGGCATCAACAAACTTAAACAAAATGAAATTGGATCAGTACCTGCATAACTGACACCAAGTGCGCAAAAGAGAGCCATTTGAACATTCAAATACACAAGAATAATTGCAGTTACTGCATGAAGATATACAGATAAAACATTAAAAGAAACTTCTCAAGTAATTCCAGCATTATTCATATCTCATATTAGCAAGAGTTCTAAAGAAAATACACACCAACTATTAAGAAGTTGCATAAAAATAAATAACTCATACACATACTAAAATCAGAGTCAAGCTACCAAGGGAAAACATTATTTTTCAGCTACCAAATTTAATAATATTTGAACTTATAAAACAAAAAGATGAGGTTTGATCTCAAGACCTCCATTTAGATTGAATACCGTAACCTTCAGCAATTGAGAACCTTATCCTCAGTGGATATAGATTCTCTCATTTCCAGTCAACAGCAAATGATTCTGATGTGAGGCCATAGATTCAAAAGGATTTTCTCAAACTTTTGTTCTGACTAACTAGTAGATTTTCAGGGCTTGTTTATGAGAGAAACATTGCCAGAGGAACCTGAAAACCTGAATATAAATAGTGCTAAAAAATTCAATTAGTTGAATTTGACTCTTCAGATTATGATCTAGGATTTTAAGATTCATTCTCTTGAACCAGGGGTTTTCTAGATAAGCAATTTTTTTGCCCCCTTCTTTTCTCATGGAGTATCTTTCTTTCGCCCCTTCTTTTCTTTCCCTATATTGTGAGCTTCTCAGTAGCAACTATGTCTATGACAATCACAAATTTAGAAAACATTTTGCAACTTTGCACACATTATAATTTGTTTTCTGCCATATACAGAAAAAATAGGCACTGAACTTGTTAAAAAAAATTCTTAGATGAGCCAAAGCATCTTACAACCAGTGTAAAAGCAGAGTTTAGGTAGTCTTAATAAAGAAATGTTCAATGCACTCAACTAGATGACTAATGTTCTGTATAAACAATTTATGCAATCAAATACCACAGTACCTCAAATCTTATGGGGGGAAAGCAAGAAGAAACTGATAGAGAACTCATTTACTCACCACATTGGGCACTGCGAATCAAAACCTGCTGAATTACAGCATATCCATCCCATCCCCATCTATCACTACAAAACTTGAAAATATCCCAAAGTGCCAAACTCGATATTAATCCAATGAGTGCAAGCGGCATCTGATACCTAGAAACCCAGCAACAACAGACAGCCTATGGCAGGTAAGAAAGCGAAAAGAAGAAAATAATTCATGGACCAGAAAAACAAAAATTATTCGTATAAAATGTCAAGAAGAAAGGTCATTGATATTGGATAATATTCTGTCTTTCCTGGCTAGCAATCATTCGAACTCTATTCCCTGTCATGGATAACATTAACTCAAAAGTGCAATTTTATAAAATATATACTATGAATTCGATTACATTAAACCTTACAAGACATTATCTAAATTCAACCCAGGTTTAGATGATAGAGAAGCAAGTGCTAATTCACCTCAAGTCAAATACAGTCTATTTTATTAATTTTGAACTCAATTTCGCTTCAACTGTTTCTTCTGATGTTTGAGAGGAAGAAAACAGGAAGCCAATTGAGGATATATTCAAATGAATTTAAATGGAAGGAGAATATAAAAAAGTAAGCCTTCATTCCTAAACTTGGTTGATTTTCAACAGGACATAAAAGAAAAATAATGAAGGAAAGATTACTAAAAAAACAGGAAGAAAGAATAAAACAAGAAGACAAATGAAGAAAAAGAAAACATACAGAGAACAAGCGAAGAAGAGAATAGAGAGAGATGAATAGTTTCTAGCATAACGCTTGATATTCTCGTGAACTCGAAGCCTGGCCTGGTCGGTACCAGAAGGGAAGGAGTAGGACGAAGAATCCCCGAAAAAGGAGCGGGTCCAAGAAGGGGTTTGGGCAGAGAAATCGTCTATTGTGAGCTTAGCCAAGGGGTTGAGAGTAAAGAGGGAAAGAAGGATTAGGATATGGGAGAAGAGAGAAACAAAAAAACAACCGGCAATTGAGGTGATGGTGGAGGAGGAGGAGGCTTTAGAGGTATTGACAGAAGTGGAAGAGGCGACGGAGGTAGAGCGTTGGTCAAGGATTTCAAGGTAGCCGGAGTCGCGGAGCCAGGACTCGAAGGCAGGGTCAGGGACGGTGAGAGAGAGTGGGTTTGTTGAGAATGCCATTTCAACGCACCAATTTCATTCTACCTTTTTCTTTCTGTTAAACCCGTACACCTATGGGTATAATACATTCAAGTTTACTTAAAAGTTGTACAAAAACTGCACATGACCTTCAAAACCTTGTTTTAGAGTTTATAGAATATAAATTAGGTTAAATGTTTAACCTCGTTTGGGAGTTTAAATCTGGAGAGAAAAGGAAGGTTAAATTTACTTTGTAAAGACAAGAAATTTTAAAAAAAGTTTACGTTACTCTCATTAACCCTCAATTTGGAGGTTAGAGTTTGGAGGTTAGAGGAAAGCTCTCTTCTTTTTGACTTAATTTCAGCATAAGTAAGTTCAGTTCAGTTCAGTTCAGTAACATTCCGTTAAGTTAAGTTAAGTTAAGTTAAGTTAATTTAATTTAATTTCAGTAAAAAAGAACAGGGCCGAAGTAAATATTTAACCCCATTAACCTCCACTTACTCTCAAAAAAATAACTCCCAAACAAAGTTAACTTAATACTTAACCTTCCATTACTTCCATTTACTCTCATTAACCTCCTCCCAAACAAGGGCTAAATTTTAAAACATTAAAATTAACTCCATCAATTTATTTATTTGGAACAAATAACACTTTAAATCAGAGTTATAACCGACAAAAAATTTTCATCTATAAATAAATAGAGGACTCAAGCTTTAATTGCAATTTGGAGAACTTAAATCAAATTATTCAATTTCAAAATTAGAAGAAAACTTTTCGTAATTAGAGTTGCGTGTTCATCATTAAAGATTCAAATATTCAACAACTCAATTTTTTTTTGTAAGTTTTTTACTTTTCAAAAGTAGGATTGTAAACATACTAGCCTGTGTATGTGGGAGTTTAATCACTTGAGCTATAAAAGTGATAAGAGGTGTGATTCTTATCGAAGAAACGAGTTGTAACAGTCCATCAAGCAACCGCAAGACTTGATAAGTTTGGGACACTTGTAAAAAGTATAGTCAGGTTTGTTAATCACCCGTAAGCTAAGCTTCAGTGAAATTTGATTTTTTCCTATCAAAGAACTGAATTAAACTCTTAAGATCAATCTTGAAGAGTGGAGTAAGTATTGATTTGTCACCATTATAAAACTCTATGTGTCAAATCTTTCTTGTCTCTATCCTCTTTATTATTATGCCTATTCAATTTACATTTATAACATTATCACTTGGAGAGATTTAGAACATAAGAGTAGATTTCAAAGTTTTATTAATATTAAATTCTGCATTTTTTAGTAAAACAATATTTAAAGGGGAAAACATATTTTTGAGTAAAAAGGTTATTTTTCAATAATATTTTTATTTACTCAAAATAATTTTTAATTGAATAAATATCCTATTCATCCTCTATTAGGATATTTTCTAGGATACTTGAGACCAACACAGTAGAATTAGTATTGACCGAAAATAGAAGAAGAAGCACGGGAATGCACCATAATATACTTAATCTATTAACATGATAAAGTAGAGAGACAAAGGTTTGTATAATCTCTCCTACCATGTCACTCTTGGAAAAGTCACCATAAATTTAACATGTCGTGCGTAGATGAATATGATTTTATCCTAGCTATAATTGATAGATTTTTCAAATATGGGGCTTACATTTCGCTTCCAAAATATAGCAGTGTACGAACAAAGACTGAGGCCTTCTTCAAACATGTGGTTATATATTAGGGTATTCCAAGTAGTATTATTAGCAAAAGTGGTGGACAATTATGGGAAAAGCTTTTGTCATAACTATTGCGGCAATTAGGATCAAACGTTGACATATTCACTTGTTATCATCCCTAAATAGATGGGCACATATATAGAGATTCAACACCATGCTAGAAGAATATCTACATCTTTTTGTTAATGACAGTCAACGGAACTGAACATTTCACCTAGATGTTTGCCTAATTTTGTTTTAATAGTAAGAAAATTTCTTCCATTAACAAAGCTTCTTTTGAAAATTGTTACATGTTAAAGCCACCGACGTTGCATTCTGTTAATATACCCTATAAAGGCAAAAATCTCAATGCCTACATTTTCATACAAAATGAAGAAATTGTAAAAGCACACTCAGATAAGCATCCTATTAAATGAAGAAATAGGAAGATACAGATTAACATCCATTAGAGTTTCGAGTTGGAGATCTCATAATAATGCAGTTGTTATTATAACAACTTTGCTTCCTTCGCAATAGAGAATGAAGATTGGTAAAAAGGTATGAAGGCTCAATTTCATTTGTGGAGAAGTTAGGAGTAGAATCTTATAAATCGGAACAACCATAATAAATGTTAGTCCATCATATCTTCCATGTTAGTAACTTCAAGCAATACCATCCAAATACAACAAAATGATGGGTGCAATTGTAGTACGAGACCACCAATTACAAAAAAAGCACTAGTAAGACAAGAAGTGGATGAGATTTTAGCTGAGTGGGTAGCCTCAACAACATGACGCATACATAAGAAGTACATCGTCAAATGGAAAGAATAAGGAAAAGAAGAATCCAGCTAGAAGAAAACTGAAGATCCACAGTGTTTCAAGCAGAAGATTGAAGACTTCATCAAATTGGTAAGATTGCAAATGAGGCGGGGATTATCTGTCCTTGATAAAAAAATCCTCCAACAGGGACGAAGAATCCTCATTTTTTTCCATAGGGTGGGGATATGGTGACAAATTTACTAAAGGCAAGGATGGAGCCGGACGGAGACCTCTATCCCACCCCACATGGGTCCCCATCCCACCATGTCCTTACTGAGATTTTCCATGAATTTTCTGAACAAAAAAGTATTTATATAAATTTTTAGATGATTATTTTTATATTATATCTGATAGATAGATCGATGTATTACTTATGAATTATGATTGGTACGTTTTTTCATATCAAGTATACCAATAATTTTTAGATTATATTTGTCTGTCTAATTATATTATATGACAAAAATAATAATTAAATTTTACTAAAGGAAATGTTATCTACCATTTGAGTAATTTTTTTTAAGTAACAATTTGAGTAATTGAGAGTGACGCTATGGGGATAATGGCAATTTTGTCTCATTTCATAGATGAAGATATACGGGAAGCAGTCCGCATCCCAGTCCTCGCACAATTTTATAACCCTATTAATCAATGAGAATCCCAACGATGAGATTTTTTTTGTAATAATGTATTTTTCATGGGCAATATTATATGCAACGTTATAATGTTGGTTCTTTCCAAATATCAATTATAAAGACTACTTGTATATGAGACTAGTAGTTAGCAGAGTATTAGTCATACTTTATTTTATATAATTTATTTGATCTTTTAGTTTGAGGTTCGTTAGACAACCTAAAGATTATTTATATTTTTTTAAAATTTATCTAATTTCTTGGTTCGAGGTTTGTCGTACACTTTTAAGTGAATCATTTTCCAATTAAAACTTTCTATTCACACTCGACTATTATTCATACTTTGTAATCCTTATTGCTATTACGTGTAGATATCATTTTTTACATATATATTATTTACTTGGTGTGCTTAAAATTGATATAGTTGTGTTTTTGATGGTTATATAAACCTTATGTAGACCCATATTTGTTAATAATTATTTACAACTTTTAATTGAATTATGTGTTATTTGACAAAACAGTAAATTAAATGCTCAAAAAATAAATATTGAATTGTAAGTGTTGAATATTACTGCAAATATAAAAAATGATGCAATTGCTTGATAAATACTAAAAATAAATACTAAATATAAAAATATTAATTGATCATATTAAATTTAAAACTTAACTTTATAAAAATAAGTGATTTTTAATGGGAAATTTACATATAAAATTCATTTTTAAAAAGCTATTTATAATTATGTAAAGTCATAATTTTGAATTATATCAAACTAATAAAATCATTACTTTTAATCTATTTTAAGAATTAGAGTTTATAAATTGGAGATCTAGAATATATTATCTAGGGTTTAAGATTTATGAAATTGAGCTTAGAATTTTTAAATTAGAAGTAAAAGCATACTTTATTTATTATATATGACATATTCAGAATTAAATTTGATTTAATAAGCCTATATCTAACGGTGAATGAGCAAATTCATTTGCTCATTAAGGTACATGTCAAAATTCCTGTTATGTAGAAACCCTTTTTTAAATTGTGGTCGAAGAATTAAAATTATCAAACAATAGATTGACATATAAGCTAGAGGAAATTACATGGAAAATCACATTCCATGAAAAATTAATGGTTATATCAAATCTTATTTTGAATTTTGTTAATAGAATGTTATCAATAACTATTTATTTTAAAGAAGGTTAAAAGATGATGGTTATCTTTTAATATATGATATTTCTAAAATAAAAATGAACCTATTTAATATATATAAATAAAAATTATCAATTTTAAAAACTAAAATATTATTATAATAGATGATGTTTATGTAATTCACACTATAATCTAACAAACCTTCCATCTTTCATATTTATTTCTTGAGCCACTTCAGAGTCAGTCAGACTCGCCCAACTCAATATTATTGAATCAATGTGAGAGTCGAACTAGATTAACGCAAAAATAAAAGTTGAATACTTGACAAATGATTTTTTTTTTCCAAACTGCAAAATTTTTTGTATTATTTTATCGCAAGTAAACTTATACTAACAATTTCAAATGTGGCAAAGGAAAATACAATGACAGAAAGAGAAGCCATTAATTGAAAGTCGTCAGAGAAACGGGCAAAAGCGCCCATAAAACTCTATTAATGTGCAGTGCAGTGCAGTGCAGTGCAGTGCAGGGTAAGTCAAACTTCAACAATAATGTAGAGGTCTATTGGAAGTTGCGCTGAACAATCTTTATTTGCCAAGATAAACATTTCCATCAGATGAAAGGAGATGATGGTGTGCATGTGAACAAAACAAAGCAAGAGTTTTCCTCGAGAGGCTGAGGCGAAACACCTGTTTCCTTTTACAGAGCACCTAAGTTTATAGGCTCACGCAAGAACCTCTCCATTTGCTTCGCCCTAGTCTTGATGGACATATCAAACACCTTTAGATCGAACTCTACCACTAGGCCTCCAAGAATACTAGGATCAATCTGCAATTAATATCATCCATTCATTATTACCCATCACTTTCATTCTACAATAACTTTTCATATCAAACCTATAATCACACACCTTTTGTTCAAGCTTCACTGTCTTCCCTTGTCCAATAATTTCCTGCAGTGTTAACTTCAAATCTTTCTCCTCTTCCGGAGGCAGGGGCTGACATGATGGAATTAACACAATTCATACTAAGTTAGTATACACTATAATTTCAAGGACTAGAGCATACCATTAGATGACAAGAAGAGAAAGGTTAAGAACACAGCTGCCTTTTTTAATTTTCCCAGAAAACCATCCAAGTAATTATTTTCTTATTGGGCTCTACTGCTGGAACGTGTCACCACTTTGGGGAACCGCGTTTCCAACTTTCAGAAATTGTTGAGACGTGCCAAAGGACATCCCAATCTAGCGTCTACGTTTCAGAGACATCTCTGAAACATCGAATCGCTGTCCAAGTGGTGTTTCTGTGCAACATAGCATTTGAGATATCAAGTTGTAGGCATTTTCAGAAGATGTTAGTTATACTACCAAGAAAGGAGGTCATCAAAGCCACTCAGGAAGGAGGTCATCAAAGCCACTCAGAGAGAAAATTTGTCTACCCCAGTAGTATGCACTAATATAGCAGCTGATATTAGTATATTACTAAGTTCCCTACATTATTGCTGTAACTTCAAAAGCGCATTTTGTTAAATTGTTATGCATGCAGCAAATCAACAAACCAAAATAAATTGTGAAGAGCGGGTAAGCAAATTGAGCAGTAGCAATCATACTAAATTCTAAAGACAAACAACATTAAGCATTAATGAGTTTTTAATGTAGATTAAAAAACCAAGAAAACAAAGGGCTGCCACTCCTACACCAATGTTCAATAAGATCTGTGAAAAGGCTACTTTCGTTACAATGACTGCAAAGACTACTTTCGTTACAATTACTGCAAACTACCATGTATAGAAATTGTATTATCCATTGCCTAAAATCCATAATATATTTAAGAATTTAAGGTACAATTGAAAAGACAGAAAAAAAAAAAAGTTGCAGATAGAGGGATACCAGACACTACTGATGTAAGTTCTAAGGGCTGCACAAAACTAACTGAAAACCGATTTCCGAAACTGATGGACTAGATTATGGTTTTTAATTTCAAAAACCTATGGTTAACAAAAACCGACAAATAAACTGATTATGTATTGATACACATAAAACTAGTATAAATATATGTAGAACTTCAATTATCAATATATAAATATACATATTTATATTTAATGTTTAAGTTAAAAATATTAAAATAACATAAAATTTATTAGTTTAGGTGATTTTATTAATTGAATTTGAATTTCAATATTTTTACTTAATATTTAAATAATTATATATTTATTTTAAAGTGAATAATTGTAGATTTAAAGTGATATTTTCTATGAAAAGTCACTAATGGTTAACCGACCGAAATATAGGTTAACCGAAAATATGGTTAACCGAATTAAATGAATTGGTTAATATTTTTTGTTAATAGACTGGTTAACCAACCATGTGCACCCCTTTCTACAGTGAAGGAAATGACAACTTACAATGACTGAGGTGACAATAGCTTTCACTTCTCCCCTATCTGCCATGGTCAACTGCACAAATTTCTCGGCGATGCTGTCTACGTATCTTAACCTTCCATTCTCAGCCAACAAAACTGGTACAAATGAAACAATGAAACTTTGTGAATAAAACTGCAATTTAATACTGATCTGTACAAGATGCCAGCAAACACTACAGCTATATATTGTATGTAAAGCAGGGTAAAAGAGGAAAATAAATACTAGTACCAAATGCTAATATCTACACAAGAAAAATATATGCCTATGATACTGTCCAATATAATAAACTACCTCAGAAAAGAATCCAAATTGGAGTAGATGAACAATACTAGGTTACCATCCTATCAACATATTGCAAGCAAAGTTCGAAAATGCAAGCAAAGTCCTATTGACAGGACATGCTGGAACAAATAAAAGCCAATTGTGCTTTTACTCACTACAGAGCAATAGAGCATTATTGAGAATATAATATTAGTAATTGTGTCAATTATATAGATGATGAATTAGTAGAGACCCATAAGACCAACAAACGTTCTTTAAGATGTTATGCTCAGGACCCAAGCTTCCTTGATTTCAAGTAGATTTTTCCTTCTATTCTCACTATAGACAGCCTGGTACATAGACAAAAGTGAATCTTAAGTTCAAAAGTAGTCATTGTATCTATCTAAAATCTACATAATCATATAAATCATATACGTAGGACTTTACTTAATCATATATTTCTAATGCACTATAAGCCTAAAAATAAAAGGCACTATAAGCCTCAGTAACTATAAATAAGTATTTTTACATATTTTAATTTTTATATATATGTAGGACTTTACTTAATCATATATTATATTATTTTCTGGGTATACTCACAGGCGGGTTTTCGGGGCGGGGATCCCCACAGTTCCGGGGTAGTAACACCCACCCCGCCCAAATTTAGCCTTCGGGGAGAAAACTTCCCCCGCACCCAAAAATTTCGGTTTTTCCCTAGCTCTGTCGGTTTGGATCCTCACAATTTTTTGTTTCTCCCCGCTCCGTTGCCACCCCTATGCATGGCACACACAAGACACCAGGCTTGGTGCCTGAGAACCCTCTATGGCTGCTCTGTAACTGCAGGGCCTTTGTGCACCTAGGCACAGTGTTCAAAGATGCACCACGATGGCATGCATGCTTTTTTAGGTATTTTAAAAGAGTTCAATATTCACCGTTGGATTAGACACATCTAGGGTCCAAAATAAATAAATAAGATACACTTGAATTTGAAGAGACAATCACACAAAATTTAAAAAAAAAAGAGAGAAAGAAGCAGAAGGAAACGGAACAGAAAAGAAACAAAGCGCTAACATACTACATACGTGAAAAATAACAGAGTGATCAAAGAAGCAATGCAGAGAACTGTTTCTGAAAGTGAAACGCAGAGAATTTCACTGAGAAGTAGCTATGAGTAAATCAACTTAGGATTTACTATTTGATTGAACAATTGAACTTTAGATTTAGAATATCGGGTTTATTGCATGTTAGAATTTGTTTATGATTAAGAATATTGTGATGGCTTAGTATTTATTGCATTTTGATTTTAGAATTTATCACTTCGTATAATTTAAATATTATCAATTATAGTTTTATAAATTTTACTTTGTTATTGCGCCAAGTGTCGCTCAGGCACGCGCCAAGTAGGGGTTTTCATCGGTCAGTTCGGTCTGAAAACCGAACCGAAAACCTAATAACACCTAAAATGAAAACCGAACCTAACTGAATAATATTTATAAAACGAACCTAACCGAACCGAATATTTTGATTTGGTTCGGTTTTCGGTTTCAACACATATGAGATAAATTATTTTTATTTCTTGTTTATGTTATATAATTATAATATCTATATATTTAGAATTAATAAATTATTGTGCATCAACTTAGTTATTGAATATTAACTTATCAAATCTAATTATTGTATATCAACTTATCTAATTAAAGTTATTATTTTATTTTATCATAGAATGAACTAGAGTTATTGAAAATTCAAAATTGAAAATATAACTCCTAAATTCAAATTGAGAAAAAAGATAACCTATATAATCTATAAGTAATTAATAAATAATTTAGATATATTTTATACAAATAAGTAACTAAAAAATAATTGCAATTCTTTCAAACTTCTGCGAAATCAAAAAAGTAACTAAAAAATAATTCATAAATAACTTAGTAAATTCAAATCCATAAAAAGATAGCCTATATAAACTATTATATAACCTATTCGGCCGGTTCGGTTAATTCGGTTATTTTTGCACAAAAACCGAACCCACCGGTATTATCGATATATTTCATAAACTAAAACCGAACCTAATAGACCAAAAAACCGAAATTCATCGGCTCGGTCGGTTATTTCGGTTAGGTTCGGTTTTTGAACATCCTAGTAGCCAAGGCTCCAAGACCCCCTTGTGCCTTACTGCATCATTCGCAGTTAATACCTATGCAAAATAGATAATTCAGCAAATAAAAGCATATGTTAGTCATAAAACTGTGGCACTTTCATTGAGTTCAAGATGTATGACATCACAATAGGAGACAGCCCCATTCCTCCATCTCCATCCCAAGTAATTCAGTTTCGTTTTCAATGGAAATTATACTCCAATAAACAAGTAACTGAGCTAAAATTGAATCCATTAGATCTCTAAGTCTAACAAAAATAGGGTTGCACCATGTAACAAATTATCTATGAAATTAAGGATAAACATATGGATGCACCTATTATTATGTTTTCCCTATGTAAGGCATTATGTTTCCATCTACTTTTTCCACTAGTGTTATATAAAAGTATTTAACTATCAGATCCTCAAACCAAAAGATCGTTTGTATGTTCTGTTTATTCACACACACAAATACATGTGTATAAACAATTAACATAATGAGTTGCATCATACCTAAAAAATTTCTTGTAATTTCTGAAAATTTAGCTTCTGCACAAATATCATCAATGGCCTTAACCCTTATAGCAGAACGCAGTGACAAGTCCTTCATGAACACCAGAAATGTGGGACTTTTCTTTGTAGCCTCCACAAGGTCAAGAAGTTCAGTCTCAACCGTGTCCAATATATTAGCCTTTTTGGCTGCAATGTACAATGCAGAGGCATACTTCCCAGTTCCACCATACAAAGCAATTGGAACCTAAACATCAAAGAGAACCATGAAAGCAGGGTTAAAATACAGAGCAAACAAAAATGTCATCAATTTCTGTTTTCAGTATATTCAGTAAAAAAAAAAAAATAGTCAGTTCCTAACTCCAAATTCCAGTTGTAGGTTCATACAATTTTAGTAACATCATTACTAACAATTGAAGATGCACATGCCAATTTAAACTCGCATTCCATCATAGATGCTCATAGAATAAATTAGTCCAGGTGATTTGAAAAACAAGTCAAATACCATCAATAGTAATCTAAATAGGTTGAAACAAGTAATGTCTAATAGATCAAATTCCAAACAATTTCAATGAATATAACTTGGATATTGGAAAGCAGTGATATATTCAATACACACGCCCAGAACATGTTAAGTGTATTTACCTTAACTTTAGCCTCCTTTTGTCCTGAAGCAGTGGCGAAACTTTTTGAAGTCTGTCCAAAACAAAATGGCCAACCTTAGATTATTGACATAAAGATCATCTCGAAGAGTTAGCATTAGTAACTTCTCCGTGGCCAGAAACACGAAAAGGAAAACAATCACTATATCACTTGCTTTGAAAAATAACAAAGCACCCATATTTTCCAAGACAAAAAAAAAAAAATAATGAAGCAAGAATGAGACAACAATCGTTGTTTTAAGACCTTATACAATAGAAATGAACCCTTCCTTGGTTTACAGAACGGTAATGGAATTAGGGCTTGGGCTTTCTGCAATCTCATGGTTTACCAGGAACAAGAAAAGAATTCGTCCATAGACATCAATCAGATATGCATAAAAAAACAGACTAAGAAATAGAAACAAATTGAAATGTTTTGGCTCTCAAATTTAGGTTTCAAGTGTTGTTGTTTTGTACAATTACCTCAGATGTGAAAGTCGGGCAAAGAATAGAGCGTTGAACGGATGATCTGGAAGCAGAGAGGGAATCAGATCTCAAAATCCGATTAAGGAGAGGGAGACCTGATCTGAGACGGCCAGCCACTGCCATATCTCTGTAGTTTTATGTTTTCCTATTATGCGTTTTTAACTTCAGGGTTTGAGCTCTGAGGTAATCTATCTATCTATCTATCTATTTATACTTCAAGGAATTTGTTTGAAGAGTTCTTTTTACTTACTAACGTGGGAGCATATAAATAATTTAGGCTTTTTTTTTTTAAAAAAAAAGTTAGTTTCTTGTTTGTTATAAAAACTTAGGGTAATTAATTTATTAGTGCCTATATATATTTTGGCAAAACACATTGTTTTGAAAAAAAATTAGTTTCTGCAGGAGGGGTTCTAAAGGATAATGGGAGTGTTTGGCTGTCTGAGTTTGTTCATAATCTGGGCATGAGTTCTTCTTTTTCGGCTAAACTTTGGGGGATTTTTTCTAATCTAAGATTGGCCAAGAGTCTGGGGTTGAAAAAGTTGCTTGTAGAATCTGACAACCTTGAGGCCATCAAAATGATCTCCGATAAGGATGCTATTTGTCTAAATAGCCAAAATTTAATCAAAGGTATTAGAAGACTTCAGTTTCAACCATGTCTTCAGAGAGCAAAACCGGGTAGCGGATCGTTTGGCGGCTGATGGGCATGAGCGAATGTTGGGCGTCACTACCTTATTTTCTCCTCCTGATTTCATGTAGCCATGTAGGCACTATCTCAAGGGATAGGAAGCAGATACATCAACATGAGTAGAGTGAAGAGGTCACTTGACTCCGACCAACGGAAAAAGAAGTGAAAGCACCCTTAACGAAATGTCTTTCCCTGTCTGAATGGAGTGGCATGCTTCAATGGGCATGTCCCTGAGACTAGTGCGGGCATCTAGGGGGAAAACCTTGGGAAATAAATCCCTTTGAATTCAAGGAAAATGAAACAAAAGAAATTTACGTTTACGAAAGGAAATCCGTTTTCAAACTATCTTAGCCTTGAGATCTCACAGATAGATTGCTAGCTAGCCTTGGGAAAGGCAGTGACGAAGGAAAAATCATTGAATGGAATGATTTACTTTTCCTAATGAGGCTTGCTGCTTTCCTTCCCTCTCTATCGGCTTATTTAGCCTTTTACCTAGTCCTTCTAGAAATGGTACAAAGAACGTGTAAAAACCCCATATTTATGCTTTATTCCTCGCTTTGCTTCCTTGCCTTCGCCTTGGGGCTAAAGGCAGAGCCGGTCAAAGGACTTTCAACTCTATCTTCTCTTCTTTTGGAAGATGTAATGGGGGTTAGCTTCCCTAGGCTAATCACAGGTTAATTTCTTTAGTTTTTTGGTTTTTTGTTTTTATGTTTTTTCTTTCCTGTTCCTACCAAAAAAAAACTTAGGGTAATTAATTTATTAGTCCCTATATTTTGACAAAACACATTGTTTAGTCCCTATATTTTCAAAAACACATGGTAAGGTCCCTAACCTTTTTCTCAGTGAACTGTTTAGTTCTTCAGTCTGTTTGTTAGATTTTTTACCGTTTATGACTTCGGAAATGACTAAATTACCCTTTACTATTTACCTTCAAACTTCAGAAGAGAAAATCCAATTTAGAAGAAGAAGCTATTTGTATGGAGAACAAGAAAAAGAACAGACTCAATGCTTACGAATTTGAATGATTAAGAAGAAAATCAAGAAGAAGAACACTCAAAGTTGATTTCAGATGCATTAGAGTTTAAAGGAAAGGAAAATAAAGGAAAAGAAGAACGCAAATCCAAATTGACTAACAGAATCTTCATGAGAGTCTAACGGCAGGGACTAGACAGTTCACTAAGAAAAACGTTAGGGACTAAACAGTTCATTGAGAAAAACGTTAGAGACTTTACCGTATGTTTTTGAAAATACAGGGACTAAACAGTGTGTTTTATCAAAATATAGGGACTAATAAATTAATTACCCAAAAACTTAATATAACTCAAATGAAGTCTTGTTGTCTCTTAACAAGTTGAGTTTTGTCTTATCTCTTTGATAAGTTTTGTTTTTTGTCTTGTGTCTTCCTTTTTGTCTTACGTCTCATCATCATGAGTATCATGGCTTGGAACTGTCGTGGGCTGCACCACCCATGTTCAGTTCGGGTTCTCTTGGATCTTGTCCGGATCAACAAACCAAGTATTATTTTTCTCTCAGAGAGTCTTTTAACTTCCTGTAGTTTAGATGCAATTAAAAGGAAATTTGGCTATATTGGTAGCTTGTGTATGAGCTGTGTTGGTAGAAGTGGGGGCCTAGCTCTTATTTGGCTTGAAGAGGGGATGGTGGATATTAGGGATTCCATCCGTAATTTTATTGATGCAGAATACACCTTTGTGTGAATCAAACATGGAGATTTACAGGCTACTACGGTTTCCCTGAAAGATCAATGCAGGTTGATTCTTGGAATCTTCTAAGGATGTTGTCTTCGTCTTCTAACCTCCTTTGGTGTTGTATGAGAGACTATAACGATATCATTTCGAACGATGAAAAGAGGGGAAATGTTCCTCAACCGCAATGGCTTCTCAGAGGGTTCCAACAAGCAATTTCTGATTGTCAGCTTGTGGATTTGGGTTTTGTAGGGTACCCTTTCACTTGGGAGAGGGCGTGGTAGCGATCGTTGGGTGGAGGAAAGGTTGGATAGGGCTATGGCGAATACTGATTGGCTGGGTTTCTTTCCTCAAGCTCAGGTTCGTGTTCTTAATCTTACTTCGTTCGATCATCTTCCTCTTCTTTTATCCTTACAACAAAATACAAGAAAGATTTGGATTAAGAAGTTTAGATTTGAGAATCTGTGGCTTCGTGAACATATATGTCGTGAAATCGTGGAAAAAGGTTTGGTTGGAGTTTGCTACCTCGAAGCTGCAGGTTAAAATTGAAGAATGTAGCAAGGCGCTTTTGAATTGGGCAATAATAATATTGGACAAATTTCCTATTATTTGAAGGAAGTTAAGCAGAATCTGGCGCATTTGAGATCCCGTAGAGACGTTGATGGTGTGGAAGAATTTTGTGCTAAACAGAGCATGTAGTTTGATCTTATTGTTGTTATAGAAATGTATTAGAAGTAGAGGGCAAAGGCCCATTGGCTTAAAGGTGGGGATTCTAATACCAAGTTTTTCCATTCTTTTGCTACTGGTAGGAAGAAACGAAACAAAATTGAGAAGATTAGGGATGAAGCTGGTGAGTGGCGCGATTAGGATAGTGGTATTGGAGATGTGATGGTGGATTACTTCTCTTCTTTATTTCAATCTTCAAATACTTTCTCTGTCGAAATTTTGGATTGTATTCATCCTTATATCTCTATTGATCAAAATGCAGAGCTATTGGGAGAGGTGTCTGTTGATGAGGTCAAAAGGGTCGTGTTTAGTATGCATCATGATAAGGCTCTAGGGCCAGATGGGATGAATCCAGGGTTTTTCCGTTCATTTTGGTCGTTGGTGGGGGTGGATGTTATCAAAGTTTGCATGGACTTTTTTTGTTGAAACACATTTTCACACTAATTTTAATTTGAAAAATCTATTTACATTAGAATTAAAATCCCTAAGATAAATTCCTAACACATTAAGTTTAAAAGTTTTGATTTGTTATTACTAATGTGTTTGTTGAGTGTTTTTGGATAAATTAAATTCTAAACCTAAAGATAAAGCCCAAGCCCATAATCCAAATCAAGGCCTAAGAAAGCAAAGAAGAAAGTCAAACGGACCAAAGGTTTTTGGATCCAGTCAGCCCAGCGGAAAGAAAGATCTAGAAGGAAAGCCAATGCCTTCACAACGAAGCTGCTGACTTCGAAGGGCAAAAAAGAAGGCAAATAAGCTTCAAAGTTGACTTCCTAACTTGCAGACAAAGGCTATCCAATTGAGGAAAGATTCAGACGTAACAGACGAGCTGTCGCTGTGCTGTCAATCTTTGCCGAAAATGGTGAGACCATCTGAAGACTCTGAGTAAAGCAACTGAAGCGCTGCTGAACAAGACACAGAGAGACAAAAAAGACTATGTTCTTATTGGCCATGCCACTAGCTGCTGAGGAAGAAAGGGACAGCAGAGCCGTTCCCTCCAACGGTTATTTCGAAATTCAAAATGACTGATGCCTTTAAGTGTCACTATAAAAGGCCTGTCATTTGCTTCATTGGAACTTGATCTTCAACAAGCCAAAACTCTGAGCAAATTCATACTTGAAGTTCCTTCTGAAAGCAAAGCAAAGACATTTGCACAAACTCTTACTCCTCTGTGTAATCAATAGATTAGATCATTCAAGCGTTCTTTGTTATAGAACAAAACTTTATCAATCACTAAAATTAGTTAGGAGACTCTAAGTTGCTCGGTATTTAGCACTCAGAGTTGAATAGTGCTGAGTATAGGTTTATAGAGGATGGTACTCTGTAACTACTCGCTGACTATTGTAAAGGGTTTGTGCTCTACCCAAAAGAGCTCAGTAGTGGATTAATGCTCAGAAAATGAATTTCGGGGACTGGATGTAGGCAGGAGGCCGAACCAAGATAAACTACTGAGTAGTATCTCTATCCCTTATCTTCTATACTTGCTTGCTTTTATATTTGCTAAGAAAACGTTTAACTTGAACTGCTGAGTTGCTTGATCTAGTGTTGTGTTCAGGAATAGACTACCAAGTGTTATTTTCTGAACCAACCTCAGAAACAACTTTAGTTGCTGACCAAAACTAAAGTTGTCTCTGACTGCACTCAGTATCATTGTGCTACTTAAATCTGTGAAGATAAAAACAGCCTATATACTAAAAATTTTAAATAGTTCCTTTCACCCCTTTAGGAACTTATTCTCGTGTCACAAGGGACTAGCATTTTTTGCCACCGGTTCTTTGCCGTTGGGTTTGAATAATACAAGTATTGTACTTATACCCAAGAAGGAGCAATCAGAAACTATGGGCGATTTTTGTCCGATCTCCCTCTGCAATGTTCTATATAAGATAATTGCAAAAGTTATTGCAAATAGAATGAAGCCTTTACTAGATTTTCTCATCTTTGAGTTTCAAAGTGTGTTTGTTCCCGGCCGGTTGATCACTGATAATATCCTAATAGCCTTTGAAACAACGCATTTTCTTCGAACAACTAGGAGGAAGGATTGTTTTGCTGCCTTGAAGATAGACATAAGTAAGGCATACGATCGTCTAGAATGGGGGTATGTTAGAGCAATGTTAAGAAGATTTGGCTTCAGTGATCATTGGGTAGATTTGATTATGCGCTGCCTGGGAACAATTAATTATCATATTGCAGTTGATGGGCAAGAGGTTGGGCTTATAATTCCTTATCGTGGAATTTGCCAAAGTGATCCACTTTTACCTTATATCTTTATTATTTGTGCGCATGGGCTAAACGCACTGATTCGAGCGAACGAAAGACAAGGTTTTTGGCATGGTTCTAGTGTGAAGTAGGGGGCTCCTATTGTTAGTCATATGTTTTTCGCAGATGACTTCTATTTGGTTTTTCGGGCTAATTTAGAGGAATATGAAGTTGTCCAAGAGGTTTTTGCATGAGTATGAACTTGCCTTAGGCCAAACCGTAAATTATTAGAAGTCAGCTATCTTGTTTAGCTGGAATGTGTTGAAACACCGTTCCACAAGATTTTGATTTGACAAAATCATCCATGATTAAAGAACAATTAAATTTAAGTGCTTTGATTTTAATTGTACTAATCTGTTTGTTCAATGTTGAGTATAAACTTAAAAACAAAAAGATATAAAAAGAAAGACAGGACAAAGTCAGCATGAGATCAAAAGACAAGGCGTGCAGAATTGAACTCAGTACCAAAGAATAGAAGCCCGAAGTTCAATGAAGCTAAGTGAAATGGAACTCAGCATCAAAAGCTCTCTTACTAGTTGCCGTGCAAAACAAAACTGACCAAAAAGGGAACTCAGCATAAGAGTTAACAACAAACAAAGACAACGTATAAAGAAGAGGATGAATAAATCCTCAGGACAGCATGAGAGATCCGTTCACTAGAAGACAAGTTTTGCTAACCATCTGCACCAATAATTGAATCCTCGGAAATACGTAATAGACACATTCCGAGATGTATGGGTCAATGGATTATTGCTAAAAGACAACTGACGCAAAAAGACGAAGTCTGCAGGAACAAGACAAGCCTGACGTCTGAATAATTCAGAGGATAGGATTGGCCTGTAATATCTGAAGCTGACCAGAATCTGTCCCCCAAAAGAGCCGTTTTGGAATCAACAGCTAAATCATTTCTTATGATCCTCCTACAGGTCTTCATCTATATAAAGACAATCAAACCTCTTGGATCATTGCCGATGTACAAAAAGAAAAATACAAGAGAGAAAAATACAAGTTCAAAGCACTTCAAAACAAGAAAAAGATCTTACACTCATTTTCTATTCCTGTGTAAATGCTAGTTTGATTCTCTGTAATCATCTAAAGTGTTCTCCCTCTGAAAGAGAACAAATTGTACCAATTGAAATATTGAGAGTGTTGTGCTGAGTGTTTGGTTGTAAACATTCAGTGGTAGAGAAATCTAAGTACCGGGCTGTGGTGCTTAGTAGGAGTTGAGTAGAAGAATAGAGGACGGTACTCTTGCATATTCAACTGCCTGTAATCGGTTTGTGCTCTACCTTTAAAGAGCTCAGTATTGGATTCTAAAATCCCGGAGGATTCTGGGGACTGGACGTAGGCAGAGAGGCCGAACCAGGATAAGTGATACTGAGTAATTTCTAACTCTCTCAAATATATATATATATATATATATATATATCTGCCTGTGTTGTTTGTTGCATTTGCTCAGCATATAAACTGTTAGAAACAAACACGGAGTAAATTGAAGTGATGAGTTGGAAGCTGACTACAAGAGAGTCAATTCCCATCTCTCAAGTAAAACAGTCTTAGTCAGCATATGACTAAAGCTGTCTTACGCTAAGCTCACCCAAGCTGACCAAAGCTGAGCTGTCTCAAATTACTAAAATAACTAAGTCAGCAAGATTAATTAGCGAAAAAGTTATATTAGTTCCTAACCCCCCCTTTGGAACTAATCACACGGGACCAACAAGTGGTATCAGAGCCTAAGCTCACTACTCAAAGATCTAACAATCTTGAGCTGATCCTGAAAAATGGGTGAGAATATCACTCATTTCCTTCCAGGAAACCAAACAACCCAGATACTCCCCGAGGGATTATCAATCAGTCGGCCTCCCCTATTCTTTGGATCAAACTATACATTCTGGAAGAATAGGATGAAAAACTTTATCCAAGCCACAAACATGAGTGCATGGCTTGCAATTGTTCAAGGGCCATTCGTGCCATATAAAACTGTTAATAATGAGAAAGTTGTTAAGAGTGAAACTGAGTGGTAAGAAGATGACCTTAGAAAACTCCAAAATAATGCTTCGACTATAAATATGCTTCACTGTGCTCTAGATGCTGCAGAATACAATAAGATTTCAGGTTGTGAGTCAGCACAAGAGATTTGGAAGAAGCTGGAGGTAACCTATGAAGGCATAAGCAAAGTCAAGGAGTCAAAGGTGAATCAACACATGAGATTGTATGAGCTGTTCGAAATGAACGACAACGAAGACATCTCCAGCATGAATTCCAGATTCACAAATATTATAAATGAGCTAAAAAGACTCGGAAAGAACTTCACCGAAAAAGAACAAGTGAAGAAAATCTTGAGAAGCCTACCAAAGAGCTGGCAAGCAAAGAAAACTGCAGTAGAAGAAGCTCAGGACCTGACTACATACAAGTATGATGAGCTAATCGGATCTCTGTTAACTCATGAAATCTCAATGCAAAACTTTGAAGCTAAAGAGAAAGAAAAGTCAGAAGACAAGAAACAAAAGTCACTAGTCATGAAAGCTGACTCGACCGAAGCTGACTCAACTGATGATGAGGAAATGGCTATGTTCACTAGAAAGATGAAGAAGTTGTTCAGAAGAAATGACAGAAACAGCAAATGGCCATACAAAAGAGGTAACAGATATAAAGCTGAGTCAAGTGACAAATACAAGAAGGACAGCTCCAAGTCCGTCACATGCTTTGAGTGCCACCAAACTGGACATATCAAGTCAAGCTGTCCGAATCTCAAAAAGGATAAAAAAGGAAACAAGAAAGCAATGGTAGCAACATGGAGCGACAGTGATGAGTCAACCTCATCTGAAGCTGAGCAAAATGAAACTGCCAATATATGTTTCATGGCAGATGATGAAGCTGACCTCTTTGATGAAACTGACCGGGAGGTACACAACAATGAGGTAACACCCTTACTCTTGTTTAGAAATGAGATGGTAAATGCCCTGAGTGATTTATACAAGCTAACTAAGAAATGCAATAAGAAAATAAAATCACTCAGCAGGCGATGTGATGAGATTGAAGAGGTCAAGCTGAGTGACCTTCGATATCTCCTCCAAGACAATTCAGACTTACATAGCAACATTCAAATAATGCATAAGTTTGTCACGGAGGTCCAATCTGAGTCAAAGAAACTCAGAAAGGACGTTACATTCCTACAGAGTCAAGTAAAAGTCTCAAATAAAAATAAATCCTATGCTGAGTACACAAGTACTAGTTAGCATAAACAGTTCACCCAGTGTGACTGTTGCGGGAGAAGGGGACACACAAAAGATGTGTGTTGGTTCAACAAGCGGATTGTCCAATGTGACTTCTGCAGAAGAAAAGGACATACCACTAAGGTATGTTGGCATGCTCAGCATCACCCTCAAAAAGTAAGTTTTGTGACTTCTGTGGTAAAAATGGCCACACTATAAAAGTATGTCGTCACAAACTGAAATATGACTTTGCACCTGTTTATACTAACAAGAATGGACCCAAAAAGAATTGGGTACCTAAAGATGAATAGTTTAAAATGCAGGTTAGCTTGACATGCGTGGAGAAGGCAAAACTTTGGTACATAGACAGCGCATGCTCAAGACACATGACAGGTGATAAAACACAATTCATCACACTAGAGCTTAAACGAGGTGGAAGTGTAAGCTTTGGAGATAATAAAAAGGGTAAGATAGTCGGCTCAGGAACTATCGGAGGTAACCCAACTATTGAATTTGTCTCCCTAGTTAAAGGTCTCAAGTATAATCTGCTGAGTGTAGCTCAGTTTTGCAAGAGCGGCAGAAAGGTTGTATTTGATAATACCAAGTGTCAAATACTCGAGGGAAATACAAATGAATTAATTTTAATTGCCCCTCGTGTAGAAAATGTGTACATGCTAAATTTAGAAAAACAGTTTTCTAAAAACATATGCCTGGTGTCTAAAGAGGATAACTCCTGGCTATGGCATAGAAGACTTGGGCATGTCAGCATGGACCTTCTTGCCAAATTAGCTAGAAAGCAATTAGTTGAGGGATTACCCAAATTAAAATTTGAAAAAGATCAATTGTGTAAAGCTTGTCAGCAAGGCAAACAAACTAAAAAGTCATTTCACAGTAAAAATATTGTCTCAACCAAGAGACCATTGGAATTACTACACTTGGATCTTTTCGGACCTATCCAACCACTCAGCTTGGGAGGTAAGAAATTTTCCTTGGTCATTGTATACGATTTCTCTCGGTACACTTGGATCATCTTGCTGAGTAGCAAGGATGAAACATTTGAGATGTTCACCACATTGATTAAAAATCTTGAAATTGACAAAGACCTAAAAGCAGCTCATATTAGAAGTGACAATGGTGGAGAATTCAAAAACCAACAGTTTGACGAATTCTGTGAAACCAGTGGTATTGACCATAATTTCTCTGCCCCTAGAACACCTCAACAGAATGAGGTTGTTGAAAGGAAGAACAGAAGTATTGTCGAAATTGCTAGAACCATGCTGAGTGAAAATAGGCTTCCAAAGTACTTCTGGGGTGAAGCTGTCCACACAGCATGCTACATACTAAATAGGGCTCTAGTTAGACCTATACTTAAGAAAACCCCATATGAACTTTGGAAAGGATGAAAGCCCAATTGGTTACTTTCGTGCCTTTGGGTGTAAGTGTTTTATACTCAATACAAGGGATAATCTTAGAAAATTTGATGCTAAAGCTGATGAAGCGATCTTTTTAGGGTACTCAACAAACAGTAAAGCATATAGAGTATATAATAAAAGAACTCAGGTTGTAGAAGAGTCTGTACATATTGAGTTCGATGAAGCTGACCCCACAGGAAAGTTAGCTCAGCTCGAAGAAGATGAACCAAGCTCAGCTTTCGCTGATCATCCAGGAGCCTCTGAGTCTTCAATACAAGGGCTGACCAAAGGTAAGCAAGAAACTGAAATTACATGTGCTGGCCAATCTATTCCTATAGAAATTGCAGAAACACATGTTCCAAATGACTCAACATTACCCAACGAAATAAAGATTCCAAGAGGACACTCAGAGAAATCCATTCTTGATGCTGCTGACAACAAGGTAATGACAAGAGATCAGCTTCGAAAGTATCTAAGCAACGTGGCTTTTATATCAGTACACGAACCAAAGAACTTTACGGATGCTGAGCACGATGAATATTGGATCAACACTATGCAAGAAGAGCTAGACCAATTCACAAGAAATGAGGTTTGGGATTTAGTACCTAAGCCTAAAAATCAAAAGTCCATAGGAACTAAATGGGTCTTTAGAAACAAACTAGATAAGCATGGAAACGTAGTCAGAAACAAAGCTCGACTTGTAGCCCAAGGCTATAGTCAGCAAGAGGGTATTGACTATGGTGAAACCTTTGCACCAGTTGCTAGGCTAGAAGCCATACATATATTGTGTGCTTATGCTAGTTTTATGAACTTTAAATTATATCAAATGGATGTTAAAAGTGCATTTCTTAATGGCTTTATAAACGAGGAGGTATATGTCAATCAACCTCCTGGGTTTGAAAATCCAAAATTTCCAAACCATGTTTATAAACTCAAGAAGGCCATGTATGGCCTGAAGCAAGCTCCAAGAGCTTGGTATGAGAGGTTGACAAACTTCCTGCTAACCAGGAACTATGTTAGAGGAAAAGTTGACACAACCTTGTTCATTAAGAAAAAGGGTAAAAATACCCTACTTGCACAAATTTATGTAGATGATATAATATTTGGTGCAACTGATGAATCTTTGTGTAAAGAGTTTAGCAAATAGATGCAAACTGAGTTCGAGATGTCCATGATGGGTGAACTCAACTTCTTCCTTGGACTTCAAATCAAGCAAGGTAAGAATGGCATCTTCATAAGTCAGTCTAAGTATGCCAAAAAAATGTTAAAGAAGTTCGATATAAAAGACTGCAAACCCATATCAACCCCTATGGGTACTGATACTGTCCTATGCAAAGATGAGAAGAGTAAGTCAATAGATAGTAAACTTTATCGAGGTATGATATGCTCCTTACTTTATCTCACAGCTAGTAGACCTGATATACAGTACTCAGTATGTTATTGTGTAAGATATCAAGCTGACCCCAGGGAATCTTACTTAATTGCTGTAAAAAGAATTTTTAGATACTTGCAAAGCTCAGTTGATGCAGGTTTATGGTATCCAACCTCAAATGACTTCACGCTCATTGGATATACTGATGCTGACTATGGACGGGATAAGCTAGAACGTAAAAGTACTTTAGGAGGATGTCATTTCCTTAGAAGCTGTCTAATATCTTGGTTCAGCAAGAAGCAATCATCCGTAGCCCTGTCTACAACTGAAGCTGAGTACGTAGCTGCTGGAAGCTGTGTTGCTCAGGTCCTATGGATAAAGCAACAGCTTGAGGATTATGGAGTAAAAACAGAAACAATAGAGATCAAATGTGATAACAAAAGTGCCATTGATCTATCCAAAAATCCAATCCAACACAGCAGGATGAAGCATGTCAGCATAAGGCACCACTTCATTAGAGATCACATACTAAAGGGTGAGATCAAGCTGACCTACGTGCCAACAGACGAACAGCTTGCAGATATCTTCACCAAGCCATTGGCTCGTGAACAATTCAACATACTAAGGGAAGCTATCGGTATGTCTAATCCTCTCCAATAATTCTGTGTGTAAAATGGAATGTTGAGTGAATGCCATGCTGAGTGAATTCAAAATTAGTAACTGCTACTTACTTGGCTTAAAATTTAGAAGACCACTCTATGCTCAATAGATATACATGCTGAGTGTCTATTCTACGCTAAGTTACTAAGAGACAAGAAATTTATTCACTAGGTACTTAGAATCACAAACGTTCCAGATTCTAGTAAAACTTAGTGAAATCCACCTGCACCATTTAATGCAAACACGTGTAATAAAAAGGGCTTCTGGGATAACGCAAGCAATAAAGGCAAAGCCCATGCGCCGAACATGTCATAAGTGACAGAATGTCTGTCGATTGAATATCCCAAGGGAAAAATGGCTAGCCCAACGAATAGGATCGATTCAAAATCTCTATAAGAAAGTGAAAGATTTCTCACTTAATCATCTTTACGCCTGAATCCTTTGGTATCCCAATCTCTCTCTCTCTCTCAATTTCAAAAACCCTCAAAAATCTCTGAGAAAAAGGATGTCGAACCATCAGAATGTCTCTGGTGGTGATTCCGGCAAACATCACACCGATGAAAATCCTAAATCTCCTCAGCCTAACCAAATTCCAGACAAAAACCATCAAGCTAACCCGGCAAGCTCCTCAAAGAAGCCCAAGGAAAGAAACATGGTCAAGGTCCATAAGAAAGTCAACAATCTGGAAGTTCTGAAATGCAAGTGGTTCTCCTCCAACTTCGTCACAGCTGAAAAACCCTTATGTGAATGGTTTGAGAAAAACAAATGGGTAGGTCTCTTCTCTCTCCCTGGAAAAACCTATCCTAGGTTAGTTAGGGAATTTTATTCCAATCTTCGTGTTGACAAGGAGGATGCTGACTACTTGGAGACCTCTATCAAGGGCCACAAGATTACAATCACCCTATCTTACCTAGCAACCTTACTCAACATGCTAGAAGAAGGAAAAGAGTTTAGAACAACCAAGGAAGCGCTTGACCATGTCAAAGGATTCTGTAAACCAGAAAATCACAAAGGAGAGATACCCAGCACCTGCATGGGGCAAAATCAGAAGATGGCTCATTACCTATTGACCAACTTCATCTTCCCCAAACTCAGCTCATTATCGTCTGCCTCCAATTTTGAGCAGTGCTTTATATGGCACATGCTAACTTACAAACCACTCAACATGCCAGTATTTCTAGTCGGAGCATTTCAACGAGGAGGCAAGAAACTCAGATTGGGCTCCCTAATCACCAAAATCCTTGAAGACCACAGAATAGAAACCATCAATGAGACTCAAAGTTTGGGAAGTGAAATTACAGCGACTCTGCTGTTGGGGTTAAAATTCGATCAGCCGTTGAAGGGATCCGAAGATATTGAGGAAGTCGAAGAAGAACATGATGTTGAACAAGAAGAGGAACCAAGGAAAGGAAAGCAAGTTGTTGACAAAACTGCTGAGTCAGTAAAAGCAAAGAAAAAGAGAAAGGCACTCGACACATGCTCAAAAGATATTGCTGCTGTTCCAAGGAAGACACGAGCTATCTCTAAAGGGAAGAAAGTTGATGCTGACCAAACACCTCGGTTAGTAAGGAAACGAAAAGGGCAAGATGAGCCCGAAGAAGAAAGTGAAGAGACTACAGAACAGCCCCTGCAGAGGAAAAGAAGAAGCTCTGTATTACAAATCGTTGAAGCCAACCCCCTCGACTGGGTTATTCCCCCAAAGTCACACTTTGTCCAAAGTCGCGGGATTGATCTTGAGCAAACCCCAGTGAATGAGGAAGAGGCAGAACAGATGAATGATGATGATGCTCAACCTGATATTGAGGAAGGAGAGCATGCTGAGCAAGAAGAGGAAGAAGATCATACTGAGCAAACTCAGACTGAGGATAATGCTGTGCAGGAGGAGAATCCAAATCTGGCCCTTCAAATAGTGAATCCTGAGCTTACTGAAAACAACATAGAAGAAGATGAGATCCATACTGAAATCAGAGACAACTCCTCCTCTGACTCTAGTGAAGATATTCAAGCTGATCCTTCACCGCCTCGAGCTAAGTCTTTCAAAAGGCTAAAGAAGAAAGCCTACAGAGCACCTGTCATTGATTTACTAGGAGATTCTCCGCCTCGAGACCCAATCACCGATCCGTCTGATATCCAGTTCACGTATTTTTCCAAGAATAGTGAGTCTCCTTCAATAGAACCTACAGAAAATCAAGCCTCTGTTACTCGCATTGAGGAACAAGCCAAGACTCTAGACAATCCAAATCCTGCCGAGCAAGAGCTCGATGTCCAAGATAGTCAAGCTGAGGGACAATCCATGGAACAACCTGCTCAACTCTTCCATCATGATAAGCACGTAAATAACTCTGTAAGTCCCTTGCCATCAACTCCAAATACTCAAGCTGTTGAGCACTCAGCTCCTTGTACTGAGCTTCCTCAAGGTCCACTTATTCATCCATCTGATAAGCAACCAACTCCACCACCATCAAGCTCCACTTCAATTCCTGCTCCTATGACAAATCTTGCTGGCACAATGGCCTATTTGAGTGCTATTGAGTCTGGACGCAACATTATTGCCTCTGCCCAGTCTCTCCTTCAGGATTTAAATCCTATGTCTATGGATGCCGCTGAAACTGCAAATCTTGAGTCCTCCCAGATCACATCCCTCACTCCACTTCTGCATGAGATTCGGAGCCTCAAAGATATTATCAGTGTTATGAGCACACTTCAGACAAAGCAACCTAAGCAAGACCAAATTGCAAAGATCATTGAACTACTGCTCATGATGGTCAACCACATGAATGCACTTGAAGGCAAAGTCCAGAAACACCCTGATGAAAATCCAGGATATGCTACTTCTTCTGAGCTCAAAGATTATTTTGCTTAGATAACCACAAACCTGGCTACCAGTGGACCTACGGGTCATCCTGCGTATGCTACCTCTGCTGAGCTGAGTCAACACTTTTCAAAGCTGAGTTCTGATCTGAACTGCACTCGTGAACTAATTTCCTCCACTTCTCAGTGCACTATTGATCAACTGAGTGAAGCTGTATGCCTCCTCAATGTCAATAAAGACCAGATGGATATTGACCCCGTCAGTACTGATGCATTTCTGCACTTTGTGCAAGACACACATGCTCAACGAACATTCTTTGACTCAGTCGTACTCAAGATGTATCACCAATCCTATGCCCAGCTCACTGAATCCATCTCATGGCTCAGCAAATCACATGAATATCTCATTAGCATCCTGAGCAGCTCCCTACATGTTCCTAGAACCATTGAGGATGATGGTGTTCCAGTCATAGATGGCCTGAGAGAAAGTACTAAGCGGTTGATACGATATTCCAAAGCCTTGTCCACTGCGGCTAGGAATGATACTTTCACTCCTCCTCCTCTCGATCTTGGAAAAATGGGGGAGAAAAGACATGGAACTCAGCACGCAGGTGGCACATCTGGGAGTAAAGACAAGGGAAAAGGCAAGTTGTAAGATGGAGAGCCTAACTCCAGGAAGAAAAAGTAGTTTAATCATTTTCAGGACTAAGCATGTAGGTTGTGCCTAATGTTTTGTGTTGTTCTTTTTGTTACTGTTTTGTTTTGATGTTACTATGGTAAGTACCATTCTATCCAAACTCTCTAAATACCATGTGCTAAAAACTGACAAATCAAAATTTGAACAAACAAGCAAAGGTAAAACATACTCAGTGTACGATAAAACTCCAAACCAATCTGTGCATCAAACTAAGTATTTAATCATTTCTGAAAAACTGATCTAGAGTAGATCTTGGACAGTCTACAATTAAACTAAGTAAGTAAAAGCAATGTCTTAAGTTCATTCGTGTAAATCTTGAAAGATTTAAAATTAAGTTAGGACATTAGATGCAACCCTTACGGGGGAGTAATTTCAGAAATATGAAAAACAATTCAATCATGGGGAATTTCAAAATTGAGTTCCATAATTATGTATTTTGCCAACATCAAAATGGGGGAGTTTGTTGAAACATCGTTCCACAAGATTTTGATTTGACAAAATCATCCATGATTAAAGAACAATTAAATTTAAGTGCTTTGATTTTAATTGTACTAATCTGTTTGTTCAATGTTGAGTATAAACTTAAAAACAAAAAGATATAAAAAGAAAGACAGGACAAAGTCAGCATGAGATCAAAAGACAAGGCGTGCAGAATTGAACTCAGTACCAAAGAATAGAAGCCTGAAGTTCAATGAAGCTAAGTGAAATGGAACTCAGCATCAAAAGCTCTCTCACTAGTTGTCGTGCAAAACAAAACTGACCAAAAAGGGAACTCAGCATAAGAGTTAACAACAAACAAAGACAACGTATAAAGAAGAGGATGAGTAAATCCTCAGGACATCATGAGAGATCCGTTCACTAGAAGACAAGTTTTGCTAACCGTCTGCACCAATAATTGAATCCTCGAAAATACGTAATAGACACATTTCGAGATGTATGGGTCAATGGATTATTGCTAAAAGACAACTGACGCAAAAAGACGAAGTTTGCAGGAACAAGACAAGCCTGACGTCTGAATAATTCAGAGGATAGGATTGGCCTGTAATATCTGAAGCTGACCAGAATCTGTCCCCTAAAAGAGCCGTTTTGGAATCAACGGCTAAATCATTTTTTATGATCCTCCTACAGGTCTTCATCTATATAAAGACAATCAAGCCTCTTGGATCATTGCCGATGTACAAAAAGAAAAATACAAGAGAGAAAAATACAAGTTCAAAGCACTTCAAAACAAGAAAAAGATCTTACACTCATTTTCTATTCCTGTGTAAATGCTAGTTTGATTCTCTGTAATCATCTAAAGTGTTCTCCCTCTGAAAGAGAACAAATTGTACCAATTGAAATATTGAGAGTGTTGTGCTGAGTGTTTGGTTGTAAACATTCAGTGGTAGAGAAATCTAAGTACCGGGCTGTGGTGCTTAGTAGGAGTTGAGTAGAAGAATAGAGGACGGTACTCTTGCATATTCAACTGCCTGTAATCGGTTTGTGCTCTACCTTTAAAGAGCTCAGTATTGGATTCTAAAAGCCCAGAGGATTCTGGGGATTGGACGTAGGCAGAGAGGCCGAACCAGGATAAGTGATACTGAGTAATTTCTAACTCTCTCAAATATATATATATATATATATCTCTGCCTGTGTTGTTTGTTGCATTTGCTCAGCATATAAACTGTTAGAAACAAACACGGAGTAAATCGAAGTGCTGAGTTGGAAACTGATTACAAGAGAGTCAATTCACATCTCTCAAGTAAAACAGTCTTAGTCAGCATATGACTAAAGCTGTCTTACGCTAAGCTCACCCAAGCTGACCAAAGCTGAGCTGTCTCAAATTACTAAAATAACTAAGTCAGCAAGATTAATTAGCGAAAAAGTTATATTAGTTCCTAACCCCCCCTTTGGAACTAATCACGCGGGACCAATAGAATTTACAACCTGATGCAAGCTATTCCTAATTTCGCTATGAATGTTTTCTTGCTTCCTAAGTGTCTTTGTCTTGAAATTAAGCATATGTTAAATGGCTTTTGGTGGTGTAATAAAGCAAAATGCATAAGATGGTTCAATTGGGATAAGCTTTGTGATGTTAAAGAGATGGGTGGCTTGGGCTTTAAAAGGTTGCATGAATTCAATCTAGCTATGTTGGGTAAGCAGGGATGTAGGTTTGTGACTCAACCCAATTCTTTGGTTTCGTGCATTTTTAAGGCTAAATACTTTAAAAAATTTAGTTTTTTGGAAGCAGTTAAAGGTAATAACCCAAGTTTTGTTTGGAGTAGTATCTTTCAAGCAAAAGATTTTCTATTCAAGGTTGTAGGAGAAGGGTTGGAAGTGGTGAAGATATTAGGATCGCTCATGATCCTTGGTTGATTGGTGAAATTGAAGGGAAACCATCTATGATTCTTCCCCAAGAAATTGCAGATGCAAAAGTTTGATCTCTTTTTGAAATTAACTATAGAAGATGGGATGAAGAAGTCATAAAAGATGTCTTTAACGAGGAAGTTCAAAACCTTATTCTTAGTTTGCCGCTTTCTAGTAATTGCGTTCAAGACATTTGGTTTTGGTGTTTAGAGAAGGACGGTTCTTTTTATATGAATAGTGGTTATAAATGGCTATGTAATGGGACCCAGCTGGTTGGTAATAGTATATGAAAAAAGATGTGGAGCTTGAAAGTTCCCCCTAAGGTGCGTAATATGCTTTGGTGTGCTTGTAGAAATGTTTTGCCTACAACTGTTGTGCTTACAGAGAAACGTGTGACTGTCAATCCTCTTTGTGCTATCTGTAATTTAGATTTTGAGTCAATTTTACATGTGTTTAGAGATTTCATTCACACTTAGTCTGTTTGGAACGTGTCTGGTTTAGGTAGAGTGTTGGGTGGCGATTTTCTTTGCTTTAAAGATTGGTTGGAATTCATTCTTGCGAATTTTAATGCTGAGAATTGCTGTTTGTGGGCTATGGTTGTGTGGAATATGTGGCCGAAGAGAAACAATTCTCTTTGGAATAATTCAAGGAATTCTACAGATGTTTATTTTCGTATAGCATGCATTGGGTTGAATGGGTGGCAGGATGCTCAATCAAAGGGGATGAATGTTTGTGCCCAGGTTGTTCCAGATGGGGCAGGGTCTGCTCGGGGTGCGATTCGCTAGTTACGGCCTCCTCCAGCTCGTTTTAAACTGAATATGGATGCCTCTATTTCTCGGGGCCAGGTCTGCTGGGTTTAGGGGCGGTGCTACGGGACTGCAATGACAAGTTTTGTGGAGCTTCTTCCAAACTTGTCCGGGGTGATTTCTTATCTCATATAGGGAAAGCTATGGGGATTCCGAAAGCTCTAAGTTGGCTAAACAGAAAAGGTATGGACGACTATCTTGTTGAAACCGATGCGGAGGTGGTGGTTTTAGATCTTAATCAACATGCCTTCAAGTCTTATTATAACCTTGTTATTGATAATTGTAATAGGTTGATTCATTCGTTGATGTTAGTATCATTTTTGCTAGTCGTTCTACAAATAGTGTTGCCCATGAACTTGCAAAGGCATCTTATCCTATGTTAGGACTGATGGAGTGACATACTAGTCCTCCGGATTTCATTATTCAAGCCTTGTACTTTGATTCTATTTAATGCACGGTCTTTTCTTTAAAAAAACTCAAATGAAACTTTGGTCTATTTAATTTTCATTTATTAGTTTCATTTAATAATAGACACGCTTCCCCCCTTCATCATCTTATCCATTTTTTTTTATATAATCTATATATTTAGATATAAAACAGTAATGATAAAGTTGAAGCTCGAGGTTTTTCCATTAAAAATAATGTTCTTTATTTATTTATTTTATTCCATTTTGTTTAATATTAATAAAAACTATAAATTAAAAATATTAGACCACGAACAAAAATTTCCAATAATATACTAATAAATAAATATGATAATGAATATCCAATAACACGTAAAAACCTACGGGGCGTTTGGTATTCTATTGGAATAGGGATAAGGATAAATGTTGGGATAGGGATAAGAATAAATGGTTGAGATAAGGATAAAAATATGATAATCGAGAATTATTATTCAATATTTGCTATGTGAGATATAGATAGGGATAAAATAATACATTTTACTATTTTAACCTTATTTAAACTACATAACATTAATTTGAGGGATAAGACGGACTTTTCTATCCTATTAAAATCGCAGGAGCTTATCCCACCTCCTTATACAACCTCCTTCTTGGGTATAGGATTTGAGGGATAAGAGGCTTATCCCTCATCTATCTCAATTTTCTATCTCTCAAACAAACACGGAATAATTTATCTCGTATTTTTATCCCTATTCCACCTTCTATATCTCTCCTAACAAACATCCTGCTAGAGTAATCATCTTTAAACTACATTAATCTACCTACTAGCTTTCAACATAATAAAAACAAATGTGATGATGAATATCCAATATCCAATATCCATTAACCTAGAGTAAATGTAGCCACAAACTCCCTCTCCTACTTTCCTCTCTAGATAAATATGATGAATATCCAATAACACATGAATGAATCTGTTTATTACAAATGGTTAATTTCTCAATTCACTATTTCAATTTATTTAACTAAGTCATCAAGATGTTTATTCGGTTGCTCGTCTTCAGTGGCGAATATCGAATTACTCGGTTGGGGGGCCGATTTTACACGTGCTTTCGGATTTTTTTTTACTAAATCAAACTTGCTTATTTTTATTTTTGTATATATGCGTGTTATAATTTGAATGGTCAAGAACCAATTTTAAGTATTAATGTATAATTTCTCAAAATTAAGCTAGATTTCGTTTAATAGTCCTAACATGTAAAAAAAAGATTTAGGGAGGGTTGAACATGTAAAAAAATTTAAAAAATTTGATTTCAGATGGCCTACCAGACCAAAAAAATTAATAATTTGGATTTAAGGAGACATAAGAGGCCAAAAAAAATTAGAAATTTGGATTTAGAGTGACCTACCAGACAAAAAAAAAATTAATAATTTGGATTTAGGAGACATAAGAGGACAAAAAAAAAATAGAAATTTGGATTTATTGAGACTTAACAAGCCAAAAAAAAAATTAGAAATTTGGATTTAGAATGGCCTAACAGGCCTAAAAACATTAGAAATTTGGATTTAGGGAGTACCTAATAATAGGTACAAACCTAACACGTAATTGGATATATTTAATTTTTTTTATTAGTTTAATACTAGTTTCTAAAAAAAATTATAACATTTTTTTATTTTTAGTTTTAAAATTTCAAAATTTAATTTGAGGCTCAAAAATAAGAAATTAATTTTTTTAATGGAAAAAACATAATAAAAATGAGTTCAAAAGTGTTATGAAAATAAATAAATTAATAATGGTAACATACTTTTATAAGTATTGAAAAATAAAATTTAAATAAATAAACATTTTCTAAAATAAATTGAGGTTGGAAGGAATTGAACTTAGAACTTTTTAAAATGAAGTAAGTGTTTTTAATCGTATCATCTACTTTTAAACAATGAAATATTACAACATAGAGTCTATATGGATTAATATTAGGGGGCCGAAACTAGTCGTGATCATGGTGGTTCTGGCGGCCAGAGGGGCCGGGCCCCCTCCCTGTCTCCGCCCCTGCTCCTCCTTACTCTTTAACTCCACCCAACTCTCTCAAGTGAACTATTTTTTCAAAAAAACTCACTCCTGCTCTACGCATCTTCATCTTCCTCAACTGCTTCTTATCTACCAGTGCCTCCCTCTCAAATTCTCAAATGGAACATCCAACTTATTCAATCGTTTTGCTACCATCTCTCATTATATCTATATTTTTTTTCCAACATTGTTAGTTCCTTCTTGCTTTGTCTACTCCTTGATTTTTCGTTCCTCTCTTCACTCCCTTAACATTGTGATTTCATGTAATTTGTCCAGTTTTTCTCATCTATTGGGATTCATATGGCTAGTAAGTGAGTTTCTCATCTATCATTGTTCCAAATCCGTTGTTGGAGTTGTGATTTCCATGTTTTTGTAAAGGCTTGATTAGTATATGAGGATTATTTTGATTCTGCTCTAGTTTTGAGTTCTTGCTAATTATAACTGCTGCAACTTAAGATTTACTTTGGATGTTTTGGATTTTATATTCATTTTCTTTTATTTTGTGTTATTAATGGTTAATCAAGATCATTTTGGTGGATTTAATTGATTTCGACAATGAATTTTGTGGTTTCAATAGTATCTTCGGAAGGAAACCGATGCTCCTGTACCTTGGGTAAACTATATTAAGGGATAAGTTTCGTGCTTTAGGTTTCATTACCATGGCTTTTAAGCGATTTTTAATCTCTTCTAGCATTTATTGTAAGTCTATATTCATGATAATTGGACAATCTAATTGACATGAATTGATGAAACCTTGATTTTGGAATTGTGCTATTTGTGTGTGGGTTGTTTGTTGTTTGATTGTGATTTTCTGTCGAAACCTTTAAGATTCAAATATCTTTTTTCTTATAGTTTCCAGAATGATGATGGTGGATATTCTACATGTGAGCAATAGAAGTAACTAGAGGGAGACAGAGAAAAATGAGAATGGAAGTTGATAATAGGAACCACTGATTTACAACTAGGAAAGCATTGTTCCAACATAAGCATTGTTCAAATTATAGCTAAAAATAAAAAAAAAATTGTGAAAATGTTACAATTTTTAGCTAACATATAAAAACCATAAAGTTTAAGTGTACTAGAAGAAGGTTAAAAAAATTTGTCCAGCCCTAACAGGCTGGACTTCGAAAAATTAAAAATCGGACTAAAATTAGCCCCCCGGACGTCGATTCCTGGATCCACCACTGTTGGTTACTTCTTAAAATTGTTACAAGAAAGGAAGGGGTAAAGGACCACATTCTTCGTAATCTGACATGCCCTAATTAAAGTATGAGCTATTAGATTTGCAGACCTATTGACAAACCGAACACAACAATTATGAATTTCCCTTATAAGGGATTTACAATCAGAAACAATAAGACCTAATAATGAATTCACAATCTTTTGATCGTTGATAGTATTGACTAAAAGTTGAGAATCTGATTCCACAATGATATTTTGAAAGTCAATATCCTTTAACCAGTTCAAAGCTTCTTGAACCCATATTCTCACAACGATAAACACATCTGACATAAAAGGCAGACTACCATTTCGACGTAAATAAAACCAACATAGTTTCTTAACACAAAATCATAACTAACTCATTGGGAAAGTGAAAAAATAATAGTGTCAATATTACACTTAAATGAGCAAGAAGGAGGTGGAAACCAGTTAATTGGAGAAGCTGGAGAGGACCCTAGACATCGACGAATGGTAGAAGACCAATGAAAAAGAAGAGCAGTCGCCAAACTAAAAATCGCACCCGCCAATGAAGGATGATTGCGCCAGACCACTTGATTTATATTTTGTCAAAACCCCCAATAGAGAACAACCTTTATTCAGAGACATTTTTATATTCTAAAATATAAGACTAGAAATCCACCAGATTAGATAAAAGAGGATTGATATCACCTATAGGCAAAAAGCTCCACACTTTTTTTAGCAATCGAGCAAACTATAAGAATGTGATAACCAGTTTCATCATAAACACCGCATAAAGGACAAACCTCAGAGATAGGAACATGGCATGATTTTAAAGCAGTTCTTTATAGGAAGACATAAAGAAATTGATTGCCAAATGAGATCCTTAACTCGAGGGGAGTCTGCAATCTTCCAATTTTTTTTTCCACAAATCAGAATTAGCCTTACCTTGTTGTTGAACTTGATTAGAGAGAAGCTTATATCCATCCTTGATAGTGTAACACCTTTTTTTTTATCTCCTAGCCAATACTAAGCATCCTTAAAGTTTTTTGAATCTGTCTCTATGAACTCGCCCATATAATTTTCTATATGGACAATAACCTTTTATTTGTCCTTTTAGTAATAGTAATAGATATTGATTTTTTTTAAAACAATTGACATGTGCATATGTTACGTATTAAAAATTGTGTCATGTGGTAAAAGTTAACAAAACATTTAATTTTACATCTAAAATGGGTTAAATGTCACTTATAAAAACAATTCAAAATTTAAATGATACCAAAGAGGTCAAATGACAAGATTCTGGATATACATGCCGAAATAGCCTTTATTCCTTCCTAATAATAATTGAGAGAGTGTTTGTTATTAGAGGGATAAATGATATGAGATACGGATACAAAATGTAATGTTATTTTATCCCATATTTGTTTATAGATAGAGTATACAGATAAAAGGAGAAATTAATTATACTATATGCCTGTCACACCACCTCAAAGTTTGATGTGGCGTGCCATGACCAATGAAAACATGACACCTGCTGAAATAACTCTAATAAATATAATTTATCCACCAAATAACTCTATCTCTCTTCTGAAGATTAACTCTAGCAAAGTTACAACTCTAGACGGCGTCGCCAATATTGCTCTAATCTTCTTCTCCGGCAGCCACCAGTTCTCTATCTATTTTCCTTTGCCACCACCTCCTTTCGTTCTTCTCTATCTGTTTTTTTTCCTTCTTCCATAGCTTAGGACAAGTGAAAACCGAGTAAAAATTGATGGCGACGACAAGAACTCTACCAAAAAATCAATTCAAGTTTTTTGGATCTGAATTTTTATTTTAAGTTTTAAGTCAAAGAAAAAAAAAGATGTTTTTTAGAAAACCCATAAATGATTTAAAGTTTTTAGATCTGAATTTTAATTTTTTTTAAAGTTTTAATTCAAAACCCAAATTTAATTGAAATTCATAATACACCACCGCTGAGTTTTAAATTGAATATAAACATATTCTTTTACAATCATCTCTATGATTTTGAGATAAGTGGGTGATGGAATTCAGGTAAAAAAATAAAAGAGAGGAAAAAGGTTGAAGGTGTTGGTTTTAAGAGGAAAGGGACGACAAAGAGAAGGAATAGATCAGAAAAAATAAATTAATGTCTTTTAATTATTGAAGTTCCATGTGTTTCAATTTTATTGGTCATGGTATACCACATCAGACTTTGAGATGGTGTTCTAGAGAAGATCAAAGTAAAATGAATTGGAAGAGAAGTATTATTGATCAAAGGAATTGAAGAATACAAAATTACAATACGTAACATAATGATGATGAGATTACAATAAAAGCTATTTATAGAAGAAGCTTAACTGACTAACAAGATTGTAACTGCTAATCAGTTAATTAGTTGTGGGTCAGTTTTAACAGATTTATATCTGTTAACTCTAACATTCCCTCTTCAAACTTGTCGTATTCATATGAACTACACCAAGTTTGGCTAAGAAACGATCAATCTGTGTACTGTTGGTCCCGTGTAACGTGATAAGATTAGTTCCAATGGGGGGTTAGGAACTAATATAAATTTTTCGCTTTCAAATGCTGACTTAATTGAATATTTGATTATTTAACTTAGTTTCAGGTCAGCAATGTGATATGAACTTTATATGTTCATAATTTGTTCAAAGTTTAGTATTTCATTTTGATAATTTGAGTGTTTATTATGTGATTTGTTAGTGTTTTATCCTTGTTTTAGTGTTATGTTTTGTGTAGGAAAATTATCAAATAGATGCATGAACATTCACATTTTGAGATGAAAATCAGCTGAAACGCGCCCGCGGAAAAAAACACGCTCATTGGATTAAAGAGGCTTGGATTGCAGGAATTTCCAGAACGCGCTCGCGGAAAATAACACGCCCGCGGAATTTTCCAGAATTGCTGTAAAGTTATGTCTCTTTGTCAAAAGTCACATTCTTCCACCCAAAAGACATGTCTATCTAGAGTGGTGTTTCAAGGGGTGTCTCTACATTTAAAAGAACATAATTGCTGGATGTTTTTAGGATGACAAAATTACTTGAAGAAGAACACAAGAGATCAGAAAAAAGAGACTTGAAGATCAATTGCATGTTTAAAGCATTTTGAAGAGAAGTTAAAGATCAAGAAGAAAGAAGACAGTAATGTAAAAAGGATAGAGAGATCATCCTTCACTATTCTCCTTCTTCTTTACTTCTTGTATTTACAATTACATTCTATATGTTTTTACATTTAAGGATGATAATTACTATCTACTTTAGTTTGTTCAATTGACTTAGTTTAATCTAACTTACAATATTCTTATCATAATACATGTCTCAGTTAACATCTTAATTATTCTTTATAGTTAGGAATATGATCGAGAGACAATTCCTTAACGAAATTTATGAAAGAATTGATTATCTTTTATCACTAGAGAGATCAGGATAAAAAAAGATAGTTGTCGTATGTTGATTTTTGAATTAGTAATGTTTATGATTGTTTAGTTGATTCAACAAGTGAGAACTGAGAATTAATATCATCATTTTATATTACTAAGTACTCTAATTTATGTCGAGAGAGTAGATTAGAATTATTTACAACCTAACTTGTAATCGTTAGATTGAATAAGTATAATTAAGCAAATCATTAAGTTTTTATCATCTGTCTCTGACTTGTTATTCAAATGCATATTTAAGTTTGATCTTTAGATTCAAGTAATTAGATTAGTTTTAGTTGGATAATTAACAACATTCTTATATTTTATTTCTGTAAACAAAAGAAACGAATTAAATGATAGTGAGTAATAATTTTGTTCCTCGAGGGATCGACATCTTTTATTACTACAAGGAAACCGTATACTTGCGGAAATTTCTTCAACAAGTTTTTGGCGCCGTTGCCGGGGAGCAATTCTGTTTATTGCCATTATTTTACTTAGTCTAACTTTTGGATTACAGTCATTTTTTTTATTTACTGATTTTTTTTTCTTTTCAATTTTGCAGATTTTTTTTAATTCAAGTACATGCCTAGGACAAGAAGTTCCAAGGAAAAGCTTGAAACATTTATCCCAGAGATTGAAAAATTTTATAAACAGAAACGAAAAACAAAAAAATTGAAAGACAAGATGGCAAATCTACCCGAGCAAAGACTTATGGATTATGCCATTCCAGCAGTGAATGGGGCGCAACAAGGAGTGGTTCGTCCGACGGTTAATGCAAATCAATTTGAAATAAAACCAGCTTTGCTTCAAATGATGCAAAATTGTATCCAATTTTATGGTTTGCCAAATGAAAATCCAAACTCTCATTTAGCAATTTTTTTGGAGATATGTGATACATTTAAAATTAATAATGTTCCTGCCGAAGCAATTAAGCTTCGGCTTTTTCCATTTACTTTAAAGGATAAAGCCAAAGCTTGGTTAAATTCATTACCACCAGGATCCATTACAACTTGGGATCAATTGGCACAATCATTTTTATCCAAGTATTTTCCTTTGGCAAAAACAGCCAAGTTGATAAAGGAAATTACTACATTTACACAATTTGATTCTGAATCATTATATGAAGCATGGGAACGTTTTAAGGATTTGCAGCGGAGTTGCCCCCATCATAGCTTTCCAAGAGAGTTACTTATGCAGACTTTCTACAATGGAGTTAATCCAGCCACCAGAACCACTATTGATTCAGCATCCGGAGGATCACTTATGAGGAAAACTACTACTGATGCCTATGATTTATTGGAAGAAATGGCTACTAACAATTGCATGTGGCCAAGTGAGAGAGCAAAGGAATCATCTTCTCAGCCTATGAAAGGAATTATTACTACTGACCCAATGACTATTTTGCAGGCACAAATTTCAGCATTAACTAATAAGATTGAGAAAATGAGTATGGGTAATCAACCAACTTGTACAATGTGTGGACAAAGTGGACATTATGAACTTGAATGTCCCTTGGGACAACCAAGTACAGAGGAGCAAGTTAATTATGTACAAGGACAAGCACGGGGAAATCCATATCCTAATAATTACAGTTCTGGTTGGAGGCCTAATCAAAATTCCTCATGGTCAAATAATGCAAATCGTGGGCAAAATATCCAACAACCACAAGATCGGTTCGGAATACTTGAAATGAAGATGGATAAATTCTTGGAGGGAATTAATAAAAAAATAAATTCCCAAGATGAGATCACTAAAAGCCTTGAATCCAAGTTTGATCAAATTGCAAAGAACCATTCATCATCTATTCATAATCTGGAGGTCCAACTTGGGCAACTAGCCAATGCAATTCCATCTCGAAACCAAGGAAATCTCCCAAGCAACACTGAAGGAAATCCAAGGGACTTGAAAGCTGTTACATTAAGATCCGGTAATCAATATACATTTCACAATAATTCAAATGATATCTTGCCGGATGATTCAAATGAGAAAACAGAAATTCAGTCACCAAGTTCTAGTGAAGATACAAGGAATTCTGAAATTCCCAAAGTGACTACTGAAAAAGGTGCTGAAAATATTATGTCATCACCACCATCAATTCATCAACCTCATCCACCTTTTCCTCAAAGGCTCAACAAGAAGAATATGGATAAGCAATTTCTAACTTTTCTTGATAAATTGAAAAATTTGAATATTAATTTATCTTTTATTGAGGCTATCACACAAATTCCAAATTACACCAAGTTTTTAAAAGACTTGATTTCAAAGAAGCGTAATTGGGAAGATGTATCTACTATCTCCCTAACGGAAGATTGTAGTTCCATTATCACAAGTGCTATGCCAACAAAACTTAAAGATCCTGGGAGTTTCACTATCCCGTGCAAATTAGGGAATATGGAATTCCCTAGATGCTTATGTGATCTAGGGGCAAGTATCAACTTGATGCCCCTTTCCATTTTTAAGAAACTTGGTTTGGAAGATGTTAAACCAACTTCTATGGTTCTTCAACTAGCGGACCAGTCAATTAAGAAACTTTATGGCATAGTTGAAGATGTACTTGTGAAAGTGGACAAGTTTATTTTTCCTGCAGATTTTGTGATTCTGGATTTTTCTTTTGATGCTAATTGTCCACTAATTTTGGGTAGACCATTTATGAACACTGGAAGAGCATTAATTGATGTCTCTGAAGGGAAATTGATCTTGAGGATTGGTGAGGATACTGTGGAATTTCATATAAACAAAGCTCTAAAATATCCCATGGATGAAAATGTGTGTATGAAAGTAGATGTGGTTGACAACTGTGTGAAAGAGGTATTTGAAATCAGCACACAAGAAAATGTTCCTAATGAAAATGAAGACATTGAAGAAGATGGTGAAGTTAGTCTAAAACCAGAAGTTCTACACTGGCATGAAGCCCCAATTCCACCATCCATTGTAAGTCCACCTGTTGTTGAATTAAAACCATTACCATCCCATCTGAGGTATGCATTTCTTGGTCCTAACGATACTCTTCCTATCATCATTTCTAACAAACTTAATAAAGATCAAGAATTGAAACTTTTAAAAGTTGTTAAAAAAACGAATAAAGAGTATAGGTTGGCAGATTTCAGATTTAAGAGGAATAAGTCCTAATGTAGTAATGCATAGGATTCATATGGAAGAAAAACACCAACCTAAAGCGGATAGGCAAAGAAGACTAAATCCAAACATGAAGGAAGTAGTTAAGAAAGAAATAATTAAACTACTTGATGCTGGCATAATATATCCCATATCAGATAGTGAATGGGTTAGTCCAGTGCAGTGTGTACCAAAAAAAGGTGGGATCACAGTTGTAAAAAATGATAAAGGAGAGTTGATATCTACACGAACCACGACTGGATGGAGGGTTTGTATAGATTATAGAAAATTAAACTCAGCAACTAGGAAAGACCATTTTCCCTTACCATTTATTGACCAAATGCTAGAACGAATTGCTGGTCATGCATTTTATTGTTTCTTAGATGGATTTTCTGGATACTTCCAAATCTTTATATATCCAACTGACCAAGAAAAAACAACATTTACATGTCCCTACGGTACCTTTGCCTATAGGAGAATGCCGTTTGGATTATGTAATGCACCAGCAACTTTTCAAAGGTGCATGACTTCAATATTTGGGGATATGATAGAGCATATTATGGAGGTGTTTATGGATGATTTTTCTGTCTATGGTGATTCATTTGACTCGTGTTTGTCTAATTTAGATAAAGTATTGGCTAGGTGTGAAGAATCCAATTTGGTCCTTAATTGGGAAAAATGCCATTTTATGGTTGAAGACGGGATTGTGTTGGGACATAAAATATCAACCAAATGCATAGAAGTTGATAGGGCTAAAACAGAGATGATAGAACGATTACCCCCACCTAATTCAGTAAAAGGTATCAGATCATTCCTAGGACATGCCGGATTTTATCGGAGATTCATTAAAAACTTCTCTTTAATAGCAAAACCATTAACAAATCTCTTGGTGAAAGATGCTAAATTTGATTTTGGAGATGATTGTTTGAAGGCTTTTGAGACTTTAAAAAATGCCTTAGTAAGTGCACCTATAATCACAACTCCGGATTGGAATTTACCTTTTGAGATAATGTGTGATGCTAGTGATCTAGCCATAGGGTGTGTTTTAGGCCAAAGAAGAGAGAACAGATTACATGTCATTTCTTATGCAAGTCATACTTTAACAGGTGCTCAATTAAACTACACAACTACAGAAAAAGAAATGCTTGCTGTAGTATATGCGTGTGATAATTTTAGGTCATATTTATTGGGTTCTAAAGTGATCATATTTACTGACCATGCGGCACTTCGTTATTTATTTGCAAAAAAGGATGCAAAACCACGCCTCATTCGGTGGGTTTTGTTATTACAAGAATTTGATATCGTAATTAAAGATAAGAAAGGCACAGAAAATTCAGTGGCGGATCATTTATCCCGCCTTGAGGATAAAAATGGACCTATTGGAGATACGTCCGGAATCAATGATGATTTTCCGGACGAAGCATTAAGGCTAGTTAGGCATTTGACTGCACCTTGGTATGCTGATTTCGCTAACTTTCATGCTGCAGGAATCACTCCCCATGATTTTACATATCAACAGAGAAAGAAATTTCTTTCTGATTCCAAACATTACTTTTGAGAGGAACCATACTTGTTTAAAGTCTGTGGGGATGGACTCATTAGGAGATGTGTGAGTGAGGACGAATATATTGATATCTTAACCACTTATCATTCTAGTCCATATGCAGGCCATCATGGAAGTTTAAAAACAGCATCTCGTGTCCTTGAATGTGGTTTTCATTGGCCAACATTATTCAAAGATGCACGTGATTTTGTGCAAAGATGTGATCGATGCCAACGAGTCGGCAATATAAGTAAGAGGGATTCTATGCCATTAACCAACATGTTAGAGGTAGAGTTGTTTGATGTATGGGGAATAGACTTTATGGGTCCTTTTCCTACTTCTTTTGGGCAGAATTATATTCTAGTGGCTGTGGACTATGTGTCCAAATGGGTAGAGGCAATCGCCTCGCCAACAAATGATTCTAAGGTAGTAACTAAGTTCTTAAAGAAATTATTTACTCGATTTGGAGTTCCTAGAGTCATCATAAGTGACGGAGGTACGCATTTCATTAATCGTACTTTTGATGCTTTGCTTAGGAAATATGATGTTCACCATAGGGTATCTACACCATATCATCCACAAACTAGTGGCCAAGTGGAGATATCTAATCGAGAATTAAAATGGATTCTTGAGAAAACCGTTTCCAGTTCACGAAAAGATTGGTCACAAAAATTGGACGATGCCCTATGGGCATATCGTACAGCATTCAAAACTCCCATTGGCATGTCACCTTATAGGTTAATTTATGGAAAAGCATGCCATTTGCCCGTTGAATTGGAGCACAAGGCCTATTGGGCTATAAAAGCACTTAACTTTGATATGTCTAAAGCCGGATTTAAAAGAAAATTGCAATTAAACGAGTTAGATGAATTGCGGCTTTTCTCATATGAAAATGCTAAACTCTATAAAGAACGAACTAAGAAGTGGCATGATGCACATATTCATGTTAAGCATTTTAATATAGGGGATAAAGTTCTTCTATTTAATTCAAGGTTAAAACTATTTCCGGGTAAACTTAAATCTCGGTGGAGTAGTCCGTTTGAAGTTGTAAGAGTCTTTGACCATGGGGCTTTGGAATTAAAAAATTCGAAGGGCGAAATATTTACAGCCAATGGACAACGATGTAAAATTTATTTTGACGATAAAATTCTTAGTCGGGAGATTTCGATCATTAAATTCATAAAGTAAGAATAAGTATTTTAGCGGGCCAAGTGGACGCAATGCGTCAGGAACACCAATCCTTTGCTCGGACGATGATGTCTTACTTCCGCAAGCAAAATGTGGAATTCACTCCTTCCCCGCCTGGTTCTCCAAATGGAAATGCATAAAGGGGCAGTTTTTCTTAACCTTTTATTTATTTATTTATTTTTGTTTTTTTTGTGTCTCATTTTTCATCTTATGCATGTTTTATTTTCTCCTAATCCTCTTCTTCATCTTTTCCTTATAATGAGGACATTGTATTTTTCAAGTATGGGGAGGAGATTTGTGTCGTTTTGTGATTCATGTATGCATTGGAGTTTCTTTTCTTGATTTGATATTGTCTACACTTTACAGGTGGAAATTTATCTTTGAAAATAGTGATTTTGGGGACATAATTGATTAGGTAGCTTTAAATGGATGTTGAACTTTGAGAATTAGTGTAAACTAATTTAGGAGCATTGATAAGTAAAGCACTTTTGATTAATTATATACTTTTCTAAGTTTATTTTTCATAATACATGCTTGATATTGAACAAACAAAGTTTTGTCATGAGTAACATTACCTTTTGTGAGAATTTTTTAGCCTAAATTAATGTGTTTTTACACATAATTTCTTTCATGAGTGTCCTTATATATTGACTATATTCTAGAACTTGTGGGTTTTAAGTTTCAAGATTACATTTAACATTAGACTATGTTTTTAATATGATAAGGGCATTAGAATCACCCATCAAGTTTAGCCTTTCATTAGCCACCTGAATACTTTAGGTAGCCAAGTTTGAGCAGAAGCCCTTTCTTTGAATTAAACACATTACAACCCGAATATTCCTTTTGCACGCTTAACTTTTTCTTTGGTTCCTATTTGTGGAAGAAAATTCAAAATATTTTGAGACATTTTCATTAATCCAATTTTAGAGCCTACATTATATACATGTCTTGTTTATTGATTCAAAATGGTTCCTAGTTCCTTCAAAATGCAAAAATAAATGCATATCAAAGAGAACAAAGTTTTCTCTTAAAAAAAAAAAAAAAACAGGAGCAAAAGAGAAAAAGGAAAGAAAAGAGAACAATGTTTTCTCTTGAGAAAAAAAAAAAAGAAAAGAAAAAAAAAGAGGAACTTAGGAATGTAAAGAATTCTTCCAATGACATGCACAGCTTAAGTTTGTCTCTGTTATCTTTTTGTTGATTTTCTTTCCACAACTCAAGTCACTTCTACCTAAAAATTCCTACCCTAACATAAGCCCCATTACAACCCTAATAAAGTCCCTTTGATTAATTGCATAAATCTATGTTAGTAGTGAAGATTTTTATTGCTTACAAGCTTATGGTAGTATGTCAATATATTGAAGGAATAGAGTGCAAACACCAATACCCCTAAACACTTGATAGTTGAGAGCAAAAATTTACTTTGAGAGAGATGTTCTATTTGACATTGCTAAGTTTTTCAAGGATTGATGTGTTTTGAAAATAACCATTTGGAAACTTATATAATCCTATGTTTTATTTTGAAATTACTTCTTGATTAGCTTTACCATAATTTTGAATTTGCTATTATCCATTTGAGTTGCTTGAGATATTACTGGTCTAATCTTTTTGAAAATTTTGTTTGATTGAAGCCTATCTATTTTTACAATTTCAATAAAAGAAAGATACTCCAGTGTTATGTTATGTTTGTGTTTAGTTGTGTCCTATTTCCTTAAGTCTTGCTTGGGGACAAGCAAGGGTTAAGTATGGGGAAATTTGATATGAACTTTATATGTTCATAATTTGTTCAAAGTTTAGTATTTCATTTTGATAATTTGAGTGTTTATTATGTGATTTGTTAGTGTTTTATCCTTGTTTTAGTGTTATGTTTTGTGTAGGAAAATTGTCAAATAGATGCATGAACATTCACATTTTGAGATGAAAATCAGCTGAAACGCGCCCGCGGAAAAAAGCACGCTCATTGGATTAAAGAGGCTTGGATTGCAGGAATTTCCAGAACGCGCTCGCGGAAAATAACACGCCCGCGGAATTTTCCAGAATTGCTGTAAAGTTATGTCTCTTTGTCAAAAGTCACATTCTTCCACCCAAAAGACATGTCTATCTAGAGTGGTGTTTCAAGGGGTGTCTCTACATTTAAAAGAACATAATTGCTGGATGTTTTTAGGATGACAAAATTACTTGAAGAAGAACACAAGAGATCAGAAAAAAGAGACTTGAAGATCAATTGCATGTTTAAAGCATTTTGAAGAGAAGTTAAAGATCAAGAAGAAAGAAGACAGTAATGTAAAAAGGATAGAGAGATCATCCTTCACTATTCTCCTTCTTCTTTACTTCTTGTATTTACAATTACATTCTATATGTTTTTACATTTAAGGATGATAATTACTATCTACTTTAGTTTGTTCAATTGACTTAGTTTAATCTAACTTACAATATTCTTATCATAATACATGTCTCAGTTAACATCTTAATTATTCTTTATAGTTAGGAATATGATCGAGAGACAATTCCTTAACGAAATTTATGAAAGAATTGATTATCTTTTATCACTAGAGAGATCAGGATAAAAAAAGATAGTTGTCGTATGTTGATTTTTGAATTAGTAATGTTTATGATTGTTTAGTTGATTCAACAAGTGAGAACTGAGAATTAATATCATCATTTTATATTACTAAGTACTCTAATTTATGTCGAGAGAGTAGATTAGAATTATTTACAACCTAACTTGTAATCGTTAGATTGAATAAGTATAATTAAGCAAATCATTAAGTTTTTATCATCTGTCTCTGACTTGTTATTCAAATGCATATTTAAGTTTGATCTTTAGATTCAAGTAATTAGATTAGTTTTAGTTGGATAATTAACAACATTCTTATATTTTATTTCTATAAACAAAAGAAACGGATTAAATGATAGTGAGTAATAATTTTGTTCCTCGAGGGATCGACATCTTTTATTACTACAAGGAAACCCTATACTTGCGGAAATTTCTTCAACACAAGGCTGAGTGATGTGTGAGACAGCTTTTAATCAGATACTGACTAGAGCTGTTTCAGTCGTGAGTTGGGAAGTAACACTTAAGTTAGTTTCCAACTCAGCACTCAGATTACTCAGCTTCAGCTTGTACAGATTATTTACTGAGTGATTTTAAGCAAGCAACACATATAAATATATATCAAGAGAAAGGGTTAGAGCTTACTCAGCAGACTTATCCTGGTTCGGCCTCTCCGCCTACGTCCAGTCCCCGGAATCCTTCCGAGCTTTTTCAATCCTTTACTGAGCTCTTTAAAGGTAGAGCACAAACCGTTTACAATAGCAACTGAGTATGCAAGAGTACCGTCCTCTATTCGTCTACTCATTCCTATTTACCACTGAATACTATAACCGATTACTCAGCTTCTCTCTACCGCTGAGTACTATAACCGAGTACTCAGCTTCACTCTTCTAACCTTTTACAAATGATAAGAAATTGTTCTTAATACAACAAAGAACACTTTAGATGGCTGAATCAATTTAGACTTTTACGCAATGATTGGAGTTTGGTGTAAGAGCTTGCTTTTTCTTTTCAGACAGCTTCTATTTTGGATTATCACTTAGTGAAGATTTTGCTTGTCTGTATGTATGTCTCTTATCTCTAATCCAAGTGATGATTTGGCCTATTTATAGCAATCTTTGGGGTGCCAATGATTTGAATTCCGACATTGCCGTTGTGGGAAGAACGGTCTTCTTCGTCATCACGTGGTCAGCTTCCAGAGCTGCAGGCCAATCCTATCTTCTGTTTTCACCAGGAGGCAGGTTTGCTAGATTCATCTTCTTGCGCCAGGTTTGTCTTTTTGCGTGAGGTTTGTCTTCTAGCCAAAAGTCAGATGGTCCATGCGTCTCGAAAAGGTCCTTAAGATGGATTTTTGAGGCTTCTGATTTGTTTCAGAAGTTTGACAGACCTTGTCTTCCAAGTTGACGGATTATTGATGCTGACTTGATTATTACTCAGCTTGACTCAGCGGCTTCGCCTTCAAGCTTTTCTGAAGAAGACATATCTTTCACAAAACTGAGTTGCATTCCACTCAGCTTCTGTTGTGTGATATGCTTATGCTGACTTTGTTCTGTCTTTCTTTTATAAACTTTCAGTTCCTGTTCTCGTTAGTTAACTTACTCAACATTGAACAAACACATTAGTACAATTAAATCAAAGCACTTAAATTTAATTGTTTTGATCATGGGAATAATTTTGTCAAATCAAAATCATGTGGAAAGGTGTTTCAATAAACTCTCCCATTTTGATGTTGGCAAAAATATTCAATTAAGGAACTCAGTGTTGAGCTTCCCCATGATAGTTGACCTTATCTATTTTTCTAAAATTACTCCCCCGTAAGGGTTGGATCTACCGACTTGGTTCAATTCTAAACTTTCTCAGATTTAATCGAAATGAGGCTAAGGTCAGCTTTTCAAAAGTAGGTCAATACTTGGAACATTTTGATATTACTCAGTTTTGATACTTAGATAAGTTTTGGTGTCAGAGTTGAGGTACGCTAAGTATCTTTCACTTGTTTAATTTTTATGTTCACAAGTTTTAATTGATTGTTGTTCAATGGGTAGTTATGTGAGACAGATCAGCACGTAAACACAGCATATAAGCATTACATATATAATGACAGTTTGTAGAATAAATGCTTGTATATAGATATACTCAGTTTAACAAGAATCATGCCATAAGAAACACAAGTTACAAGCTAAGACTATTGCTAGTTCTATTTCTTGATGTTGGCTTGAACTTGGGTTTGGTTTGGCTCGGCTTGGTTGTTCTTTGTTGCTGAGATTGGTTGCCCGGGACAACAGAAGTTGAGCCAGGAGGCTCCTGCTGAGTTTGACGTTGAGTTCCGTTAGTTGGCTGTTTATCCTTCTCCCCCGTTTTGCCAGCATCACCAAGCGGAAGGGGAGGAGCATAGAATTGCCCTTTTGAATAGCATGAGTCAGTATGGCGGAATACTGTTGCATATGACTCGTACTTTCTTTAAGACCCTTAAAGACCTGCATGCCATCGGCCATACTTGAAGAGGGGATTTTAATGTGTGCGCTGAGCATACTGAGTAAAAACTCAAGTGACTTCCCAATCCAAGTAATGGAGTCCGTCATTTGTGCATAGGATTAATAGTACATCCGGAGCATCGAAGAATCATACGAATGACGCTGAGCATTGATGTGTCGAACATGCGCAAGTGTTGATCGAGTGCAGTGAGGTATGTCATTGGTCTTTACCTGGTCAGTGTCCATTTCTTCTTTGCTCAGGTTGAGTAGGCGAATGGCTTCACCAATCTGTTCAATGGAGCATTGAGAAGTGGAGGAGATAAGTTCACGAGCTCCGGTTAGCTCGACGTTTAGCTGAGTGAAGTGCTGAGTGACTTCAGCATAGGTGGCCGATGATGAGTTCACAGTAGATAGGGCATTGAGTTTCCCTTCGATTGAGTCCATGTGATTGACCATCATTAGCTGAAGTTCGGCCAGCTTGACCATGAATTCTTGCTTGGGCTGCTGAGAGACCAAAGAAATCATAACATTCATTAGCTCCTTAAGACCTTTGAGTTCGGTCAAGAGTTGCGTGACGGAGGACATTTGAGTTGGCTCAACAGGAGTGGACCCAGCAGCATCAGCGTGAGACTGATCTATTGCTTGGAGAAGCATATGAGCTGAGTTGATGATTCACCGGCTTGACTCAAATGCATTAAGAAAATTGTAGGAATCATCTTCAGACTGGTTTTGCATAGTCTCAGGGGCCGTTTTCTGGTTAGCAACAGGTGGTGGAGTACTTTGGTGCTGCCTAGAAGTAGAAGTGCCAGCTTGGTCAGTAGCTGCACTTTTGTTATTGAGGCCAGCAGCAGGAGCTGACTGGCTTACCAACTGCTCAGTAGAAGATGGGAGTGTTTGCTCAGCAGTATTAGTTACCTGCTCAGGGTTAGTCTGAAGTTGAGTTGGAACTTGAGATTGAGGCAGCTCAGAACTGTCTTTAGCAGGAAGAGTTTCCTTTGCTAATGTTAAGCCCAAAATATACCCAAAATATCATATATAAATACATTAAATTTACATTGAAATCGTGCTAATTATATTCATTTAGAATACTTTTACGTCTTTATATACTTCTTTGATGCAAGGTACTTAATTATTTGGTTAAATCCAAATAGGAGCTAAAACGGAGCAAAAACGAGGGGAAAACCTAAGTTACGTGCCAAAAAGTACGTTTTAATTAGAAGACCGATTCAAGGAGACGAGAAGCAGCCGATAGATGGGGGAGAACGTCCCTGTCGTGATTGAGATTCTCAGAATCTCAGTCGTGACACGCTAATCTCAAACACTGAAGATCGAAGTTTTTCACCCTTCTCCAATGCCCCCTGTCGCGACTGAGATTCTCAGAATCTCAGTTGAGACAGCGAAGAATTTTGCACAGCTTTCACATGTCAGAAATCCAAAAACCGCGTCTGTTCGTTTGGATAAAAGCGACCCTTCACCAGCGGACATGACCCTTCAATTACAACCATTCACCAACTATAAATAAGTGATTCATTTCAGAATTCAAGAGTGGATTAAGTTGGTTAAGTGGTTATGAGAGTTGTTATTATGTTGAAGAAACTCTGACTCAGAAATGAGTCAGATTAGTTTACATTTCTGTAAAAGCAAACTTGATGTACACAAGTTGTTCTTAGATTAGTTATAAACACAGTAGTGATTAGTTTAGTTTTAAAGATTGTTCAAAGACAAGTTCTCATTCTGGTAGTGGACCTAGCGGTATCTATTCCGAAGATTCGGCGAGAAGAACTAACGGCTGAAGCGCAAAAGGGTCTGACAAACCTACAGAGTTTGAGGGAAAGATTGACAACCTGGATCTCAAAGATTTCGTCAAAATGCTATCCATGTTTCTTCCTCTCTGTTAACTTGTGAAGATTCACAATTCATTAATAATACATTTATCTTATTCAATATATTCTTCCTGTTGTTATTTTGATATTGTTCTGACAAAATGATTTTCAAAATGATAAATTGGTGTTTTTATTAAAACGTTTTATACAATCAAATTTACAAAGAAACTTTGTTGAACACTTGAAAGAATTAGTTTTTACGGATGATATGATCGTGAGCGCGGCTTATCGTATATAAAATACTAATTTAATTAAGGTAGAAATCTGCTCCGATCCAGAGAGATTTCTACGGTTCAAAGCCATTTACTTGCATAAATTCTTGTATTATTCCATGTTCATAATCTTACCAAAGTTATATTTGCTTTCTTTGCTTAATGCGAATAAGTTTTATACCTTTGATTCGTTCCAAATACGAAAGCGTCTATCTTGTAATCAAATCTCAAGACAAAATTGTTCTCTAAGTTCAATATAATATTCTCATCTAATCCTAATTAATCCGAACCAATACAATTAATTAAATGATTTTCTTAAAGTAAAACCTAAAGTCGAGAATAAAACTGAATTAAAATAAGTTTTAGTTAAAAAGCGTTCCCTATGGGTTCGATATCTTTTATTACTACAAGCGTATACCGTGCACTTACGGAAATCGCTCAACAGCTAACTCATTTTGTTGAGCAGCAGGAACTTTGAGCACTTGCTCAGTGGAAGGAGGAGCAGATGTGTCGGCAGAAGCTTGATCCATAGTGACTTTTAGGTCGGTTTGTTCCTCGGCTTGAGAAATAGAGGCTTGCTTTTCCTTCACTTAATCAGGAGTGGGTTTAGTGATGTCGGTGAAGAATTGGAATTGGAGTGCAGTTAAGTCAGTGATGGGGTCTCTCAATGGAGATTCATCCAACAGGTCTATGACATTGGGCTTCTGAGCCTTTCATTTGAACCGTTTTTCTGCACTGCCCTTTTGCGTTTTGGTTTGAGGAGAAGGGTCAGCAACAATAGACTCTGGTGAATCAAAAGAAGAGTCGAGTCCAAGGTCAGCATAAAGGTTTTCCACAACCTTGTCCTTCACTGGTGACTCAGCTCCTTGCTTATCAGCTTGCTCAGCAGCAGCTGTGTCATTTTTCTCAGCAGTCTCCCTCTAATCAGCTTCAGGCTGTTCATTAGTGCAACCTTGTTCTTCCTCTTAATCACAAGGTGTCTTTTCTAGGTCGATCTCCTGAGCTCGCAAGAAGTGAGAATCCTCGGTGATGACAAAGTCAAGGGGGCAACTTCCAAGGGTGTCATCCCAGAGGTCTTCTTCCTCTTTAGGGGTTGCTCAGGAGTCTCCTCACTTTCTTCCTCAGGGTCAGCTCTCTTCTTCCTTTTCTCAGCTGACTTTGGCTCAGCATGAGCAGCTTTCTTCTCACCAACCACCACTCTGATCTTCTTTACAGCCTTGTTAATTTCTTTGGCTAGTGGGGTTGAGGATGGGTCAGCTTTCCTCTTTCTTTCCTTTCTGGTTCGCTCAGCAGGTGCTGCTTCAACCACAACTCCCTTTCCTTTCTGAGGTAACTCAGCTTGTGTTTCTTCAACCATAGCTCCCTCAGCAGGTGCTTCTTCAACCATGGTTTCCTTACCTTTCTTAGGTTTGATAGGAAGGCTGTGAGCTAAGCCGAACAAAATTGTTGAGGTAATCTCAGTGCCCTCTACATCAATTTCCCCCTTTAAGCTGACCTGGTGATCCTGAAGAATTCTAGTGATGAGAGAGCCCATCCGAAGGATCCCGGTACTACATTGGAAAGCCCCAATAAGGAAGACGGGCATATTGAGCGGTTTGTAGTTTAGCATGTGCCAGATGAAGCACTACTCGAAGTTTGAGGCTGAGGAAGAGGAGTTGACCTAGGGAAAGAGGTAGTTGGTCAGGATGTAGTGTGCTTGTTTTTTAGGCTGACCCATGCTGGTACTGGAGATCTCACCTTTGTGGTTTTTGGGTTTACAGAACTTAGCAACGTACTCAAACCGCTTATAATCATTCGTGCATCGTAGTTCTGCACCTTCTGCTTTAAGCTTTAGCAGAATAACAAGGTAAGAGGGGGTGATAGTGATCTCCTTATTTTTAACCTTAGTGACCAGATAGTCATTGTCGTCGTTAGGGACTTTTAGGTTTGCATAGAATTCCTTTACCAGTTGTGGGTAAGTTGTTCTTGGGAGAGAGAAGAGGGTGGTCCACCCATTCTTAGAAATCCAGTCGCAGAAGGGTTTTTCTTCTTCGATGAAGCTCCTGGAAAACCATTGAGAATGATAGACGTTTAGGTTTTTGATACTGCTCAAGACCTGAAAGAACTTCCTTTCTCTAGGTTGCTTGTTTTTCTTCTTCTTCTTCGAAGGAGTTGTTTGGTCAGTGCGGGGGTTTTCACCGAGGATGCTGACCTCGGTCATTGGTTGGTCACGCTGACCATGGATATGTTCCTGAGACTCTGAGGAAGTCTCATGCTATTCCTGCTCATTGGAGATATTCTAGGAATTGTTCGACATGGTGTTCTTGAGGATTTTTGAGAAACTTAGAAGATTTGGGAATTGGGAGAAGAGAGAGAGATCGAGTGCGAAATTATCAAGCGTAAAGAGGGATTAGTGGGAAATCATCCACTATTTATAGCCGGTTCGTGTTGATCTGATAGGTCAGAATGGCGGTTCATTTTTGAATCAATCAACGGTAATTAATTCTGACATTAATGACACATTCGGCGCATGGTTTTCTAATCATTACGCTTACGTCATCCTAGGTGGCTACTTAAATACGCGTGCAGGCATTAATTTCGCAAGACGTTTTACTCAGCATCTAAGAGTTTAACCGTTTGAGATTCTGAGTGTATAGTTCAGCGCAGACGAGTTTCATATCATGTGTAGTAACTCAGCATTTAGTAAGCACTCAATATATATATAGCGACTCAGCAAATAGTGATTTCATAGCATTCATATCTACTCAGCATATGATAGTTACTCAACATGTAATAATCACCCGACATGATATAATCACTCAACATACTCAGAATTTTATAGAAGAGGATTAGACATACCTGTTGAGCGATTTTCGCAAGTGCACGGTATACACTTGTAGTAATAAAAGATATCGATCACACATGGAACGTTTTTTAACAAAAACTTATTTTGAATTGGTTAATTATACTTTTAAAATTTATAATAAGGAAAATCGTTAAATCGGATTTGGTTTTGAAATTGCTAGAATGAGAATTAGATTAGAGTATAAAGATGTTTAGAAAATACTTCTGATTTAGGAATGAATTTGCAAGACAGGAACGTTTAGTACCTTTTAGAAAAGTAAACAAATGTATTCGTTTGCATTAAGCAAAGAAAACAACTTTAAACTTTGTATAAATTATAACGATGAAATAAATGACGGAACCTCTAATTTTTAGGCTTTGAACTGTAGTCAATCCTCCTACGGTCGGGTTAGATCGCTGCCTTAACCAAATTAAAACTCTACCGAGATAATAATTTGTCTAAGTGTTCAACAAAGTTTCCTTGTAAAGATTTTGAATTAAACTACGTTTTAATGAAAACACCAGCAATCCACTTCAGATCCTTTACTAAAGTGCTGCATAAAAATCTATCGAATAGAACAGACTTTATTAGATGAAATATAAATTGATACAAGTTTACAGAGAACAAGGAGCATGAAAACATTCGACGATGTGCAAGTGAACGGGTTGTCAATCCTTTCCTTGGGTTTCGTTAGAGTTTGTCAGGCTCAGGGGCGGATTCTCTACTCAATCTTCTCATTGAATCTTCGGAATAGAGACTGGTCTATCTACTACCAAAATGTAAACTAAATATGAACAATGTCTAAACGCTACTGTGTTTGTTATTATTGAATAAACAATGTGTGTACATCATATTGCTTTTTACAGAAATGAAATCTAAATTCTGAATCACTTGACTCGGAATTTCTGCATAAGTTCTATACTAATCTCTTTCTTCTATATATTTCCAACTCTCCATCAACTCTTTATTTATAGATGTTGAAGAGTCGTGTTTGAAGTGTCGTGTCCGTTGTGAAGGATCGTATCCGTTGTGAAAGGACGTCTTTATCCACCCGAACGAACGCGTTTCTTGGAATTTAACATGTGTTCATTGTACTTGGCAGAATTTCTGCACTTACCGAGAATGACAATTCTCGGCCGAGAATGGGGGAGCATTTATTTGGTCTTCGGATGAAGGGAAGGAGCTGCTGAAAAACGCGTGTCGCGACCGAGAATTGTGGATTCTCGATCGCGGCTTTCATAAAATTCTCTACCGAGAATTCTGTTTCCTCAACCGAGAATTGACATTTTCTTCTGTTTCTGACCTCGTCTTTGTCATCGTTTAGGTGTAATTGATCTTTGTCGTTTTTGACTCCTTTTGTAAGGTTTTTATTCTGTTTTTAAGCTCTTTTCGTTCCTATTTGGATTTTACCAAATATTTAGGTACCTTGCAAGAAAGAAACATATTCAAACGTAAAAGTATTCTAAAGAGGTATAAATAGCATAAATTCGTAGCAATATTGATGCAATTACTAATGATATTTTAGGTATATTTTGGGCTTAACAATACTGATAGCTTCCCTTAGTATGCTGAACTGCTCACGAGCCAATGGCTTCATGAAGATATCTGCAAGCTGTTCATCTATTGGAACATAGGCCAACTTGATCTCACCTTTGAGTACATGATCTCTGATGAAGTGATGCCTGATGCTGACATACTTCATCCTGTTTTGTTGGATTGGATTTTTAGATAAGTCAATGGCACTTTTGTTGTCACATTTGACTTCAATTGTTCTCGTTTGGACTCCATAATTATCCAGCTGTTGCTTGATCCATAGGACTTGTGAAACACAGCTTCCAGCAGCAATGTACTCAGCTTCAGTTGTTGACAGGGCAACTGACAACTGCTTCTTACTAAACCAAGACACTAGACAGCTTCCAAGGAAATGACATCCTCCTGAAGTGCTTTTCCGCTCAAGCTTGTCTCATCCATAGTTAGCGTCAGTGTATCCAACAAGTGTGAAATCGTTCGTGTTGGGATACCATAAACCTGCATTCACTAAGCTTTGCAAATATCTAAGCATTCTTTTTACAGATATGTAGTGAGATTCCTTAGGGTCAACTTGATATCTTGCGCAGTAACATACTGAGTACTGTATATCTGGCCTACTTGCCATTAGATAGAGTAGAGAGCCTATCATACCTCGATATAATTTCCTATCTACTGACTTACCTTTTTCATCAGCACAAAGCACAATGTCGGTACGCATTGGGGTAGATATTGGCTTACAATTTTCCATATCAAATTTCTTCAATATCTCCTTGGCATACTTAGTCTGACTAATGAAGATGCCATTCTTGCCTTGTTTGATTTGAAGTCCAAGGAAGAAGTTGAGTTCTCCCATCATTGACATCTCAAACTCAGTTTGCATCTGCTTGCTAAATTCCTTGCACATTGACTCATTAGTAGCACCAAAAATAATATCGTCAACATATATCTGTGCCAGCAGGGTATCTTTACCCTTTTTCTTAATGAATAAGGTTGTGTCAGCTTTTCCTCTGACATTGTTTCTGGTCAGCAGAAAGCTGGCCAGCCTTTCGTACGAAGCACGTGGTGCTTGCTTCAGGCCGTACAGAGCCTTTTTTAGTTTATAAACATGGTTTGGGAATTTTGGATCCTCAAACCCGGGAGGCTGACTAACATAAACCTCTTCATTTATAACTCCATTAAGAAATGCACTTTTAACATCCATTTGGAACAATTTAAAATTCATAAAGCTAGCATACGCACACAGTATTCTTATAGCTTCTAATCTAGCTACGGGTGCAAAGGTCTCACCATAGTCAATACCTTCCTGCTGACTGTAACCTTGAGCTACAAGTCTTGCTTTGTTCCTGACTACGTTTCCTTGTTCATCTAGCTTATTACGAAATACCTATTTTGTTCCTATGGTCTTTTGATTCTTTGGTTTAGGCACTAAATCCCATACTTCATTTCTCTTGAATTGATCGAGCTCCTCTTCCATCGCATTTATCCAGAATTCATCGTTCTCAGCTTCTGAGAAGTTTCTTGGTTCAAGAATTGACACGAAGGCTACATTGCTGAGATATCTCCTGAGTTGATTTCTGGTCATCAGGGTGTTCTCAGCGGTATCAAGAATGCTACTTTTATAGTGTCCTCTTGGAACCTTGATCTCCTTTGGTAGTGTAGTGCCTTCAGGGATAGGTGTTTCAACATTTTCTACAGGATTATATTGGTCAGCATAGATAATTTCAGGTTCGTTCTTACCTTTGGTCAGCCCTTGAGGTAATGACTCAGTGGCTCCATTTTTGTCAGCGGAAGCTGAGCATGTGTCATCTTCGGCAGGCTGACTTATCTTCCCTGTAGGGTCAGTTTCATCGAACTCAACATGTACAGACTCTTCTAAGACATGAGTTCGTTTATTAAACACCTTATATGCTTTGCTGTTTGTTGAGTACCCTAAGAAGATAGCTTCATCAGCTTTTGAATCAAACTTAGCAAGGTTGTCTTTAGTATTTAGAATAAAACATTTGCAACCAAAGGCACGAAAATATCCAATATTGGGTTTTTGTCCTTTCCAAAGTTCGTAGGGGGTTTTCTTAAGTATAGGTCTGACTAGAGCCCTATTGAGTATATAGCAAGCTATGTTGACAGCTTCCCCCAGAAATACTTTGGAAGCCTATTCTCACTCAACATTGTCCTAGCTAGTTCAATTAAGGTTCTGTTCTTCCTTTCAACTACCCCATTTTGTTGAGGAGTTCTAGGAGCAGAAAAATTGTGGTAAATGCCGCTCACTTCACAGAATTCATCAAATTGTTGGTTATTGAATTCACTACCATTATCACTTCGGATGTGAGCCAATTTTAGGTCTTTATCGTTTTCAAGTTTTCTAACCAAAGTTGAAAACATCTCAAAAGCTTCATCCTTGCTACTCAGCAGGATGACCCAAGTGTACCGAGAAAAGTCATCTACAATGACCAAGGAAAATCTCCTACCACCCAAGCTCAGCGGCTGAACTGGTCCGAAGAGATCCAAGTGTAGCAACTCTCAAAATTCTTCATGGAGATCTCATGGGTCAGCAGAGATCCGATGAGCTCATCATACTTGTACGTGGTCAGGTCCTGAGCTTCTTCAACAACTGTCTTCTTTGCTTGCCAGCTCTTAGGGAGACTTCTTAGAATCTTCTTCACTTGCTCTTCTTCAGTGAAGTTCTTGCCAAGTCTCTTAAGCTCATTGATAATGTTAGTGAATCTTGCATTCATCTCAGAGATGTCTTCATTGTCATTCATCTTAAACAGCTCGTACAGCCGCATATGTTGATTCACTTTGGACTCTTTGACCTTACTGGTTCCTTCATAGGTCACCTCCAGCTTCTTCCATATTTCTTGTGCTGACTCACAACCTGAAATCTTATTGTACTCTGCAGCATCTAACGCACAGTGAAGCATGTTTATAGCCGAAGCATTATTTTGCAATTTTTTAAGGTCATCTTCTGACCACTTAGCCTCGCTTTTGACAGTTTTTACACCGTCAATGGTTTCATAAGGAACAAAGGGGCCTTGGACTAGCTAGCCATGCACTCATATTTGTTGCCTGAATGAAGATTTTCATCATATTCTTCCAAAATGTATAATTAGATCCAAAGAACAAAGGAGGCCGACTAATGGATAATCCCTCAGGGAGTATCTGGGTTGTTTGAATTCCTGGAAGGAAATGAGTGATGTTCTCAGCCATTACAGGGATCAGCTCAAGATAGTTTTATCTTGAATAGTGAGCTACAGAGCTCTGATACCACTTGTTGCTCCTGTGTAACGTGATAGGATTAGTTCCAAGGGGGGGGGGGTAGGAACTAATATAACTTTTTCGCTTTCAAATGCTGACTTAATTGAATGTTTGATTATTTAACTTAGTTTCAGGTCAGCAAGGCTGAGTGATGTGTGAGACAGCTTTTAATCAGATACGGACTAGAGCTGTTTCATTCGTGAGTTGGGAAGTAACACTTAAGTTAGTTTCCAACTCAGCACTCAGATTACTCAGCTTCAGCTTGTACAAATTATTTACCGAGTGATTTTAAGCAAGCAACACATACAAATATATATCAAGAGAAAAGGTTAGAGTTTACTCAACATACTTATCCTGGTTCGGCCTCTCCGCCTACGTCCAATCCCCGGAATCCTTCCGAGCTTTTTCAATCCTTTACTGAGCTCTTCAAAGGTAAAGCACAAACCGTTTACAATAGCAACTGAGTATGCAAGAGTATCGTCCTCTATTCGTCTACTCAATCCTATCTACCACTGAATACTATAACCGAGTACTCAGCTTCTCTCTACCGCTAAGTACTATAACCGAGTACTCAGCTTCACTCTTCTAACCTTTTACAAATGATAAGAAATTGTTCTTAATACAACAAAGAACACTTTAGATGACTGAATCAATCTAGACTTTTACACAATGATTGGAGTTTGGTGTAAGAGCTTGCTTTTTCTTTTCAGACAGCTTCTATTTTGGATTATCACTTAGTGAAGATTTTGCTTGTCTGTATGTATGTCTCTTATCTCTGATCCAAGTGATGATTTGGCCTATTTATAGCAATCTTTGGGGTGCCAATGATTTGAATTCCGATATAGCCGTTGTGGGAAGAACGGTCTTCTTCATCATCACGTGGTCAGCTATAGAGCTGCAGGCCAATCCTGTCTTCTGTTTTCACCAGGAGGCAGGTTTGCCAGATTCGTCTTCTTGCGCCAGGTTTGTCTTTTTGTGCAAGGTTTGTCTTCTAGCCAAAAGTCATATGGTCCATGCGTCTCGAAAAGGTCCTTAAGATGGATTTTCAAGGCTTCTGATTTGTTTCATAAGTTTGCCATGCCTTGTCTTCCAAGTTGACGGATTATTGATGCTGACTTGATTATTACTCAGCTTGACTCAGTGGCTTCGCCTTCAAGCTTTTCTGAAGAAGACATATCTTTCGCAAAGCTGAGTTGCATTCCACTCAACTTCTGTTGTGTGATATGCTTATGCTGACTTTGTTCTGTCTTTCTTTTATAGACTTTCAGTTCCTGTTCTCGTTAGTTAACTTACTCAACATTGAACAAACACATTAGTACAATTAAATCAAAGCACTTAAATTTAATTGTTTTAATCATGGGAATAATTTTGTCAAATCAAAATCATGTGGAAAGGTGTTTCAACAACCACTCAGCACTTTAGTGAAAAGATCTGCCAACTGCTTCTCTGAAGGAACATGTGGTGTGGCTATGAATCCTTCTTCGACATAGTCCCTGATGAAATGAATGTCTATATCAAAGTGCTTAGTCTTCTCATGATCGACAGGGTTAGCTGCAATTGCAATTGATGAGGTGTTATCACAGTGTAATTGAATTGGGTTTGGAACATGTACTTGAAAAGTTTTGTGCAGAAACGAGATCCATCGAAGTTCATAAGCTGTCATTGCTAAACTCCTATATTCTGCCTCTGCTGAAGATCGGCTAACAGTTGATTGCTTCTTGCTTTTCTATGAAATCATGGATTTGCCCAAGAAAACACAAAATCCTGTAACTGAGCGCCTTGTTTGTTTACAAACTCCCCAATCAGCATCATAGTATGCAGACAAAGTGAGTCTTGGCTGGACTGGATAAAAAATCCCTCTTGTTAAAGTCCCTCTGAGATACTTAAGGATGTGTAATGCAACATCCAAGTGATGTTGTTGTGGCTCTGTCATATGTTGGCTGAGTTGCTGTGTTGGAAAACAAATATTAGGATGAGTAAATCCCAAATACAATAATCTGCCAATGAGCCTTCTGAAAGTATCTGGAGCATCTAGAACTGTTATTATCATTGTGGGTTTGAAACTAGAAGGTAAAGGAGAATTTGCTGGAGTGGCATTTGTCATTTGTGCATCTGCCAGCATATCATTGACATATTTGAGTTAGGAGAGAACCATTCCTTCGGAAGATCGTGACACTTATACTCCCAGAAAATATTTAACATACCCCAAATCTTTGATTGTAAACTGATCATGTAAGAAATTATTTAAGGCAATTATCTGTGCTTCTGATGTTCCTGTGATTAATATATCATCCACATATAAGACTAATGCAGTGAAAAATATAGCCTTTGACTTTGTGTACAAACAATGATCATGAGCTGATCTTACAAACCCAAATTGAAGAAGCTTGGTAGACATTTCTTTATTCCATTGTCTACCGGCTTGTTTCAAGCCATATAAACTTTTCACGAGCTTGCATACCTGCCCTTCTTTAGCCTTTGTGTACCCTTCAGGTGGAAGCATATAAAGATCCTCTTCGATGTAGCCATGTAGATATGCATTATTGATATCTATCTGGTGTACATGCCATTCCTTAGCTGCTGCAATAGCTAGGAAGGTTCTCATAGTTACTAACTTTACTATTGGTGAATAAGACTCATTATAGTCTAAGCCAAAAATTTGATTGTACCCCTTAGCCACTAATCTAGCTTTAAAACGGTCAATAGTGCCATCTGGTTTTATTTTAATTCTAAAGACCCACTTGGAAGTTATGCCTTTCTTTCATTGTGGTAAAGAGGTTAAGATCCAAGTCCCATTTTCTTCTAGAGCTTTTAACTCTTGTGCCATTGCTTCTCTCCATCTCGCACCAGTAACTGCAGCTTTGTAAAACTTAGGTTCTTGTTCATTAAAAAGATTTGTCATAAAGGCTTGATGTGTCGTAGAGAATGGAGGTAAAAAGCAAGGTTGGTCTTGGCTGTTTGATTTTACAAAATGAACAGCTCCAACAAAATCTGTCATCTAGCTAGGAGTTTTAATCTGTCTCTCTGCTCTTGTATGACTGGAGGGTAAAACTGAAGTATGTAAATCATCAAATGGTGAGACTAGTAAGTCATTTGGGTTTTGTAAGGGATCTGAAGTAAGAGGAGAAGTGATTGTGATTGGTGAATTAAAAGGTTCAGATATATGCTGGTTGGGAAAAATGGTAAGAGAGTCTGATAGTGGAGTTTGAGATGAAGAGTGTTTAAAAGGGAAAGTATTTTCTTGGAATTTAACATCTCTGGAAATGAGAAATTGATTAGTGTCAGGCCTATAAACAATATAGCCCTTCTGTCCTGAAGCATAGCCCATGAAGACTGCTTTGAAGGCTCTCGCTTCAAATTTATCTTTATGTGGTTGCAAATTTGAAACAAAGCATAAGCAACCGAAGATCTTGAGATTTGTGTAGTCTGGAGATCTTTTATAGAGCCTCTCAAATGGTGTTTTCCAATCAAGGCCTTCTACTGGTAGTAAGTTGATTATATGGGTGGCAGTTTTGATAGCTTCTTCCCAAAATGTATTAGGAATTCCTGACTAGAAAAGTAGTGCTCTTGCCACCTTTAAAAGATGCTTGTGCTTTCTCTCAATAACTCCATTCTTCTGGGGTGTATATGCACAAGCTTTTTGATGTAAAATACCAAAGGTAGATAACATATTCTGAAAAGCATGACTAATGAATTCAGTACCATTGTCACTTCTGATCTTCTTAACTTTGGTACTGAATTGATTTTGCACCAGCAATATAAATTTGTTCATAGATGCCCACTCTTCTGTTTTTGAAATAAGTAATATGGTCCATAAAGCTCTTGAGTGATCATCCACTATAGTAAGAATAAATCTAGCATTGTTGGTGGAATTCAAGTGATAAGAACCCCAAATGTCTGTATGCAAGAGTTCTAAAATTGAATTGGACATTGACACACTATTTTGAAAAGTAAGCCTATGTTGTTTAGCAATTGGACAGATTTCACATGGAATCAATGTTTCCTTACAACTGATACTGGGAACATGCTTCAACTTTTTCCAAGACACATGGCCTAGTCTACAGTGCCAATACACACTTTCATTATTGACTATTTCAGTAGAAACTGTACTATTAAAAGTAGCAACATCACCTTGTAGCAACTGTGGACGAAAAGAACATTTTGATAGTCTATAAAGTCCCCCATCCATGTGTCCCACTGCCAACAACTCTTTAGTCTTCAGGTCCTATAAAATACAGTGAGTTGAGTAAAAACTGATCCCAATATCTTCTTTTTTCAACAATTGCCCTACTGACAAAAGATTGAACTGAAAACTCGGCACACATAAGACATTTCTCAATTGAAATTTATCACTGAACTTGACAATACCCTTTTGTGTTATCATCTTTGTAGTTCCGTCTGGTAGAACTACCTTTTGTGCATTTGGTAAGTGAGAAGTGGTAATGAAATTTTCAAGTTTTGCACACATATGCGAGCTTGCACCAGAGTCAATTATCCAGTCATCTGCATCCATACATTTCAGATTGGTATAATCAGTAACATTACCTCCAAAACCAGTGAAGCAGGCTAAATTTGTGGCTTTCTTGGACATGAACTTCTGAAATTCTTTCTGCAGAAAGTTGGAGAAAAACTGAGTTTGTTCTTGATCTGCATCTATATCCCCATTGATACTGCTCTCTTCTTGTACATTGTGAGCATATTGATTTGAAGTCTTTTTAACTCCTCTTTTCTTGGGCTTGTACCAGTCTGGATAGCCTTTAAGTTTAAAACATGTATCCTTCAAATGGCCGGGTTTTTTGCAATGGGAGCAAAACATGTATTCTTTGGCCTGTTCCCCCTCAGTCTTCTCTCTTTTGGGAATAACAACATTTGCAGCATTTGCAATTTCCAATCTATCAGATTGCATTCCACTACCATTAGTCACATTTTGCTTCTGTTTTTCCATTTTCTGCACCATTGAATATGCCTTATTAACAGATGGAACGAGATCTGTCATTAAAATCTGATTCCTTGTTTACTCATAAGTGTCATTAAGACCCATGAGAAACTGCATTAAGTGATCTTCTTCTATTAAGTCAGTCATTTTCTTGACTGTAACATCACAATTACAGATAGGCACATGGTTCAAAACTGCAAGATCTTCCCACAACTTCTTCATCCTCGTGTAATACACACAAATTGGTAAATCTCCCTGAATCAATGTTGCCAGATCTTTCTTTACTTGATAAATCAATGGCCCATTTGACTCTCCATATCTCTGTTCTAATTCTAGCCAAAGCTCTCTTGCAGTTTTTGCATAAAAGAAAGATTCTGCTAAATCCTTAGAAATTGAAGCTAAGACCCAAGATATAACCATTTTATCGCATCTTTGCCATTTCTTGAACAATGGAGAATTAAGTGCAGGTTTAAGATCATCATTCAAAACAAAATCCAACTTATCTTTTGCTGCTAAACCTATTTTGATTGCCCTTAACCAAGAAAGATAATTGATTATAGTTAGTGGTGCACTTACAAGGGATACTCCAGGGTGATCTGAATTGTGAAGCTCAAACTGAGAACCATATGTATTAGTCATCTCTTCTGTCTTTTCTTGATTACGATCTGTACTTGAATTGATGTGAATTTGTTCCTCTTCTTCACTTTCGGATTCAAGGATCTGAAATTTGTTGTTTCTCTTTTGATTTCGTTTCCAATTAACCATTGATCTCTTGCAGAAGCTCTGATACCATCTAGAGAAGATCAAAGTAAAATGAATTGGAAGAAAAGTATTATTGATCAAAGGAATTGAAGATTACAAAATTACAATACGTAACATAATGATGATGAGATTACAGTAAAAGCTATTTATAGAAGAAGCTTAACTGACTAACAAGATTGTAACTGCTAATCAGTTAATTAGTTGTGGGTCGTGTCGGGCATACTGAATAATTTATGTGATAAAAGGAGGTATAAACTTTTATCTCTCGATAATAAGTTACTCTAATTTTAATATATTATTTGTTAGGCAAAAAGCATCATGAGGCCCCTGATCTTTCATTGTTTGGTGCATTAAGCCCTCGATCTTTTATTTAGACACATTGAACCCCTGATCTTTCACCATTTGGTGCATTAAGCCATCGATCTTTCATTTAGACACATTGAGCCCTTGATCTTTCATATATGGGTGTATTATGTCATTCTATAAATCAATTAATATATAGGTTTATTAAGGGCATGTTTGGTGTGACAACAAATGATGTTCTAAAAATAACAAATTCTAAAATAAAAAATATATTATACAAATTAATAAAAATAATTTAAATAAAAAATAAAAAATTTATTGAACACAACAAAACCTTGTTTTTCGATAATTATGTTCTAAAAATAAAAATAATGTTAAAATTGAAGCACATTTTGTGGAAATAAGAAGGGTAATTTTATCAATAACAAGTAACTACAAACAACTGTTCATGAAAAAAGCTTTTCGTGAAAAGCTCCAAAATGTTGCAGTGTCCATAGAAAATGCGAAACGCTGCAGTTATATAAACCTAACCAAACATGTCCTTAATAAACCTATATATTAATTGATTTATGGAAGGGCCTAATACACCCATGTATGAAAGATCAAGGGCTCAATGTGTCTAAATGAAAGATCGAGGGCTTAATGCACCAAATGATAAGAGATCAGGGGCTTAATGTGTCTAAATAAAAGATCGAGGGCTTAATGCACCAAACAATGAAAGATCAGGGGTCTCAGGATGCTTTTTGCCTATTTGTTATTATATAGTAAAATTACCCTGCAAACTTAGCCTCAAGTACATATTTCTATACCCATCAAATAACAAAGGCATATCAGCATATGAAAGCACGTAAGTGTTGTAGTCTCAAACCAAGGAGCTAAAACATGTTTATCTCCATTTTGAAGAGGTAAGATTGTAATTATCTCCATTTTGAACACCCCCATCAAATTCTAATGGTTAACCGTTAGCAATTGTAGCAGCGTGAACAACGTCTTCTCTGCTAAATAGCTATCTATCAAGTCTCAGCTAGAAATGTCAAAGAGTTATTTCTTCAAACACCTAGCCTACAATCTGTATCGAGGCCCAGTTCATCCCTCATCACCACTTTCTCCAATTTCATGCTTTAAATCCAAATGTCAATATGGGAAGAAAACCATTTTTTCTCTCTTTTCCCCGGTTCAAACTTCTTATTTTTGCGTTCCTTATTGCACTTCACTTGCTGCTCCTCCTGATTCACCTGCTTACCTTTCTGTTCGCATTCGCTGTCCCAAAGATGTCTCTGTGAGCACCCTTTTTTTTTTTAATGTTTATCGATTGTTCCCTTTTTCTTCCTCCAACTTTTCTATTCACTGTAACATTTTGTTTTGTGTAATTATTGTTTTTGGATTGATTGAGTTGCTAATGAGCATCTCTTGATACGATTCTTGCCTGAAATGAAGCTATTTTCAGTAGAAGTTTCTGCAGAATTCTATCTTGAATTTTGGATGTAAATAAGGTGTTACGTTCCAGCTCTTCTACCAAATATCAAAGATTCTGAAGTCTCTGAACAAGCTAAAAGTATATAAAAAGAAAAATCCCAAAACCTATACAATGAAGGAACGAAGTCTTTTTTTCTTGTTAAGTCAGTTTTTTTTTTTTTTTGGAAGTGGAGTTATTCTTGAAGCTCTCATGTAATTTGACATGCACACTGCTTTTTGTGTTATCAGGATACGCTTTCAGAAGCTCTTTTATGCTTTGGTGCAAGCTCTATCAGTGTAGATCAACAGGATGACTCTGACAGCTCTAGTGAGGTGCCCTTTGTATTCTGATATTGATTTATGTAGAATGAAATGCAATGGATTTCTCATATTTCTGTAGTCTTTGAGTGCGCATTTATTTATTTTTCTTTATATCTCCTGTATTTGAATTTATTGGTTGAAAAATGAATACTAATGAACTATAGAAATCAAAATTTTGTGGAAAAGTCTAGAGATATTTAGATGATTTGGCCATATCTATGGACCTTAATGATTGAATTTAGGAAGGAGCGCCAAGAAGAAGAGGTGGACCATAAATGACTTGGTTCAAGTTTCTTCGGAATAATTTAGTTTGTACTATGCTATAAATTCACCAAGGAACAGAGTTACAGCAACAATAGTAGTACAAATTACAAAAGTATAAGAACTTGTAGGTTTAAATTTTTACACAAATTTGGTGGTCATTAAGTAATGAAATTCTTTGGCCAATGATGAAGGTATGCCGTCCAGAATCTGCATGTAATCAGATTATAGAATTCCTCGGTGCACAGGAGAATCTTTTTTTTTTTTTTGGTATGTTATTGTGAATTATGTACATTAGGTTACTTTTCTTGTATGTTATTGTGAATTGTTAATTATGGATTACTATGTTGATTACTGTTCATGTATGCTAAATACATAGAGCCACGATACAGACGATTACATGAGTTTTTATCAGAGATTTTTGTGAATTTGTAGGACTTCGCTGGATATGAATACCAGTCTTTTTCAAATCGCATGAAATCAACAATGATTAAAAATTATAGTCTTAGTTTTGGCAATTTTGGAACAGTTTATCACACTCTCTCTGCATACTGAAATGCATTTTCAAAAGCTGTAAAGTTTTGTGAGGCAGGGTAATGTGGAAAAATCATCTTAACAAGGGAGATTTCACATTAAGATCTGTGATAACTGATAAGTGTGGTAATTTTTTAATATCATCTACTTGATTCTCTATTCAAAGCCTTGAGATAGAATCCAATATTAGATAAACTGTTCTCTTAATCCATCTTGCAAATCATGTTTTTGTTAGATCTGCATTGATTCCATATTTCCTGAATGCCAAAATGTGGACATGTGCCTTGCACAAGCTGCTGACTCTATAGGCTTGAAGAAGATACCAGCTTATGAGGTTAAAATTGGCGAGCAATATGACTGGGTTCGAAAGACTCAGGTTTTACTTTCTTTTTTGTTCTCTCTTATGACGTTGCAAATTTCATCTTATGCACTAATTTATCAACTATTCTGCGTCTTATTGATTATTTAGGAGTTAATGGTCAATGTGAATTTTATATGTTTTTTGGATTCTTCATCACTTATATAGGAATGTTCTTGATTTATTTTGTCTAGGCTCAGTCTAGTGAGTTAGCTGTCCAAATTTAGTTGTGACAAGAAGTATACCTGAAACAAATATTCAGAACTTGGCCTTTCCTTAAAAAAAAAAAAGAGTATTAGAACTGAGAGTGTGAGAGAGGTGCGAAAATACTAAAAAAAAAAAAAAAAGGGCGGCCCGGTCGCATTACGCGTCCCCGCTGAGCGAGGGTCCGGGGAGGGGTCCCACCACAAGGGTGTATTGGGGGCAAGCCTTCCCTTGCGAAAATACTAAATGAAATTAATTATGTAATCCTATATCTTTACAGAATCTAAATCCTGTGATGTCCTTTCTTAGCTTACAATAAATATCAGCACTAAGAAGACTAGTAATTTGCTTGTGTCGTGTCTGTATGAACAGTGTGTTGACATCTCATTGCAAAAATGGTTACCAGGTGAACCAACGGATATTATCTCATGAAACTTTTATTGATAAAAGAAAGAAAGAAGTCTGTCCTGTATCCTCATATCGGCTTTATTTAGATTGTAATCTACGACTTAATTGACCATTCCCTGTTTCTTCATAACTTGCAATTATGGAGAAAAGAAAATTTAACAGGTAATTGGATCTTACCATAGTTCCTTTTCTTACGGTTTTGGTCAACAGAGGACATGTCAAAATGAATTTGACCACATCATTGCGGAGTTGACTCTCATGTATTAGAACTACTCTCATTTTGGTGATGCAGGTAAAAGGTTTCCTGAAGATCTAATATAAGAGAGTTTTATTCCTATGAAAGGCCACTTGCACGTAGCATTTTTTACCAGAAAGCCCCAGGAAATACATCTATACAAGATACTGACCTCTCTTTTAGATTGTATCATAACTTTATGGGCTATACGGGGACAAAGAAAAGTCCCATAGAAATTATGAATTAGTAAACACTTAATCAGAATTTGTTTATGAATGCATTTACTTTTATTTGGAAGATAAAATTGTTAATCTCATTAGTCATACGTTTGGCTAATAATAAGCTCTCTTTATTCGGTTGCGTTTCAATGGATATTGGTTACAGTCATTCTGCATCTGTTTCAGGAATCATTTCATCCTGTTGAAGTTACTGAAGGACTTTGGATTGTGCCTGAGTGGAGATCTCCCCCTGTATGATTATCTGCGATTATATTTTTCATGTTATTGGAGAACTGCTCACCATATGTAGGCATAGATTTCCTTTTTCCTTCAACAAAACTTAGTAAGCCTTGTGCCTGCCGTTCAGGCGTTCACCTTCATTTACTTTTCATCTAGTGGTGAGCATTAAGTTGTATTTTACCTACTACAAATTCTTTAGACTGTTGGATTTGTCACAAAATTGAATTTACATACGAGCACATATTAAAGTTCCGGCTGCCTCACAAATACTCGCTTCCACACTATGCTTACTACAGTAGTGACAGGAATGCTAAGAACAGCGTGAGCTTAACAATACATGCCTGTTAAGATGTGAGTAATAGTTAGTTAGTTATACTGGTAGTTATTTATCATATCATGCTTATCCCTTATAGGATGCTGGAGCAACAAATATAATTCTGAATCCTGGATTAGCATTTGGAACTGGGGAGCATCCTACTACAAAGCTATGTCTACTGCTGCTACGAGGTATGATAAAAGGAGGAGAACTTTTCTTGGACTACGGCACAGGTTCCGGAATTCTTGGAATTGCAGCAGTTAAGGTAATGAATTTTTGCATTTAAAATTTAATCTAAATTGGTAGGTCCATAGCATGTAGTCTATCTCCTCTTGCAAAACCAACTAAGTGGTACATGAAGCCAAAAGCAATCACCAAAGGCTTTTCTCTAAGCAATGTGAAATGAAACGTGAGATCCAAGCAGTGTGTTTGGGTATTTCAAATTCTCAAAACCGTTCTCTCATTCTGCATGTGCAGTTCCTCTGCCTGCATCTAATTCTAGATCTTTCGGCCTATATTCGACCAGTTTTAAAATGCACCATTTAAATCTTGGATTCTATTGTTTTTCTTTGAGAAACCTTCTAACTCGACAAAAAAAAGGGCGGCCCGGTGCACTACGCGTCCCCGCTAAGCGAGGGTCCGGGAGGGGTCCCACCACAAGGATGTACTGGGAGCAAGCCTTCCCCTGCCAATTTTTTTTTTTTTGGCAAGAGGCCACTCCTAAGACTCGAACCCGTGACCTCTCGGTCACATGACAACAACGTTTACCGTTGCGCCAAGGCTCGCCCTCAAACCTTCTAACTCGACAATCAAAGGAAAATTTGACAAGAAATTACATAAGCAAATGGAATAGATACAAACACCAATGTTCCTATGACCTATTGAATGGTTGATAAAAAGTAGTTCCTATTAAATTTGCAAAATGCGTTGAGTTCAAGATTCAATAGCAATAAGGCCTGGCTGAGTAAATTATTTGCTCAGTATTTTCTATGATGCTCTATTTATGTATAATACTTGCTTATATTCTTGTAGGGCTGTAAACGAGCCGAGCCGAGCTTTGGCCTGTTCAAGCTCGGTTCGCTATAAAATTAACGAGCTCGAGCCCGAGCCGAGCTTGCTATAAAATTAACGAGCCGAGACCGAGCCGAGCTTTAGCTTGCTCAACGAGCTTGAGCCGAGCTTCGAGCTTGTTTCGAGCCCAAAATCCTCTTTTGGACTTGGTTCATTAAGAAAATTATCTAACCATGAATTGTTTGTGAGTACATTGTTAATTATATTTGTGAAGTTTGCTCACAAATAACTCTTTAATTGTGTATATAAACAAGCTCACAAGCAAACTTCGTGAATAAATAAACAAGATGCTTACAAATAGTTCGTCTATTACTCATTTATTATGTTTGTGAACGAACTCATCTAATAGCAAATGAAATAATATTAAGTTTAGATATTTGTGAACTAACACAAAACTATATAGTTTTCTATAAAACTAAAATTTGTTCATAAATGTTCTAATCGAGCCTGCTCGCGAGCTTTGGAGCCGAGCTTTGGCCTGCTCAAGCTTGGCTCGTTTACGAACCGAGCCAGTAAATCGTGTTCACTAGCGACTCGTTTACAAATCGAGCCGAGTCGAGCCGAGCTTTTATCGAGCCGATCACCGAGCCGCTCATGAGCGGCTCTGTTCATTTACAGCCCTATATTCTTGTGAACAAAGTAGTGAGAGCCAAATGACCATTTGATGTTTCAGATGGTTTACCTAGAGGCTTTAAGACAAACAAACATGCATCACTTGATTGTATCATGAATAATTTAACTATTGTTTGTTTGCTATTAACATCTATAACTATTGTTAATCACTTCATCAATTTTCTTTTTATATATATAATGACGACTTCATCATTTGATTTGATGTACGAGTTACACATTCTTTTTACCAGAATCTTTTCTTCGGAGGCTGGTTTCTGCAGATTGTCATTTTCTCACCAAGTTCCTTAATTTTGCATATTGCTTTCATTTTAATTTTTATGCTTGGACATGTGCTTTTCTTGTGAGCAGTAAGAAAAATCTTATGTTGCCAAGTGATTCCTAAGATATATCATTTTGTACGAGAATGCAGTTTGGTGCTTCATTGTCGGTTGGAGTTGATGTAGATCCACAAGCTATTGCATCAGCACGTCATAATGCTGCTCTAAACAACATAGGACCTGAGAGAATGGAACTGCTCCTGGTTCCCAGCAATCCCTCATCTTGTATGGGAAATGAAAAGATAGATGAAGTTGTCAAAGACCCAAGTTCTAATGCTGTCTCCGAAAGAGCGAAATACGACGTGGTAGTTGCTAATATACTTCTAAATCCTTTACTTGAATTGGCAGATCACATTGTTTCTTATGCAAGACCCAGGGCACTTGTTTGCTTGTCTGGTATTCTATCTGAGCAGGTAATTGATTTATGATGGCTGTAGTTGACATAGCCAATTACATTAGGTACCTATCAAAAATCATGATCTTTTTGTCTATAGCTTTTAAACGCTGTCTTTCGTGTTCGTGCAGCTTCCATATATCATAGGCCGATATTCTGTGCTCTTGGAAGACATATCAGTGTCAGAGATGGATGGTTGGTCCTGTGTAAGTGGAAGAAAGAAAACTAAATCTTGATCTTCATCGAATGTGAAGAAGAAGATTGTCAAGCATCGTTGAAAGTATCAGCAGAAGAATTTATTGACAATCGCCATCCAAGCTTCTTTTCATTAATGTGATTGGGAAGCCAATATGATATTTTTGCACAATCACCTTGGAATGTGTTGGTTGCATCATGAAGCAGATCTTGCAGTGTTTTCAGACATATATATCTGACAAAGTGCCAATGTCAAAGTGTAGTTCTTGAGAATGAATTTAGACATTAACATTTCCTTTCTTTTGGATTGCCCAAGTTTGCTCAGATATTGTAGATCAATTGATATATTTGCCTCCCAATTATGGCATTTCCAAATTTTCAATCACATCTACTAATCTTGATTTCTTGTTACTAGAATTCATCAATCAATTAAGATAGTATATAGATGACACCATCTCTTTTACTCTTCTTCCCCTCAAAATTAACAATTGTAATTAAAAATCTTCTTACTCCATGAGAAGCACATAAATTAGTAACTATTCAAATGATTTTGTTATAAATGTTAAATTATTTATTACATCCCACAAGAAAAGTGTTACCAAAACCTCACATTAAACAAAAACACAACATTCCTGCATCAGAAATAAGATACTTACCTTGAGTCGTTCTTTTGCAGAGATAATGACAAACATTCTAAAAAAAAAAAAGGGAATTCCACCAAAAACAATATCACCTCTTGAGTTGCCTCCTAGCCAAAGCTGGAGCTTTTTTGGGGATGTATACCTTGTAGCTCACCTAGATGAGAGAGAGAAATTGCTTCAATTTTAAAAACCAAATAAAGTTACACCGAATGTTCACAACTACTTTAAATTAGAATACTTGCCTGTACCATTTCCCCACCCCGCATCACAGACATTGTCTTCCGTTCCAGTTGTGAACCCTCCTTACTATCTGCTTGTCCTTCACTTGCTTGTGCTGCAGAATTAGATCCACAGGCATCATCACGAGCGGTACTCCTCTGTTCCACACGCGGCCTCTCCTCATCTTCACCTTGCAATCTATTCAATCCAGCATCTACTCCTGTGGATGACTTGGCAGCAGCATTGTTAACTTTGTCACTGTTAGTCTTGCCACCAACACAAGTCACACCGACCTTATCCGAACCATTCTCATTCACCAAATTTACCTTTGGTGCTTCCACTGTACTGGTGGTACGATTTGATAGTGCTTGGTTCAGTGCTGATGTTACCAGCCTTTGCTTGTTAAATCCACGTCTTAAAGTCGTATGCACCTTGTCCGTTTTGGCAACATCAATATTGTTGGTTAGACAAACATTGTTCTCAACAGAAGTAGATCCGTTACCTCCATGCTTACCATCAACAATCTTCTCTTCTTGCACATAATGCACAGAATCTCCCTCAACTCCTTCATCCTTGGGATCATTTTGGCTTAAGTCAGCCTTTCTGGGGCATGGCGATTTCAAAGCACCACAATCCTCATCTTTTTTAGTAGCATTATTCCTTGCATTTACTCCTCGGAACCTTTTAAGATTTTCCAAAGCCTTTTGTCTTAAAATTGTCTCCAAATCATCATTTACTTTACCACTAGTCTTGGCAATTTCATCAGTCTTCTCCCCTAAGGAATCATTTGTCCCAAACCCATCAGAAGCAGGTTTACCCTCCACAGCCTGATCATCTCCACCCAAATATCTACTGGAGAGTTCTGTGGTTTTGATGTCAAAAGGATCTTCTGTTTTCTCATTCTCCGTGGACCTTTTCGTTTCAGATGCAACAGGAGACTGATTGTCTGAAATCCTCTTATTCACACCGTCGTAACTATCATTGCTTCTGCTAGATGGATAACCATCATCTTCATATATAATCTCCTCCTTATGCTCGTCTAATTCTCTTTCCTCATTGTCATCCTTTGTAAAGGTAATAACTGATTTTAGCCGCTTTGGAATGTTCCCATCCGTCACTTTCTCCTCTCTCCAGTAATCACTACCACTATCTCTACTACAAGAGGAGCCACTCCTTGACCTATATCTCCTCTTTTTACTTCTGCTTTTAACATTCTTAGAACTTTTTAAGGTGTTCTCCCTCTTTTTAGACCTGCCCCTACGGCGCCCATATTCACTCTCATCACTGCTATCACTTGAACTCTGACCAGTTGAACAACTCCTAGAACTGATACTGGAATCTCTCCGAGACTTCTTCTTCGTCTTTGTCTTCTTCTTCTTCTTATGCTTGAGAGTTTTCTTCCTCACCTCAGAATCAACTTTTTTCCTTGACCCTTTTCTCTTTCTCAAGAGAAGGGACTCTTCACTGCTGGACGAGTGCGAGCGTGCCCTCCTTTTAGTCCCCTTTGCATCCTTACGAATGCAAGACCTAGACTTTCTACCTCTATAACTATCCTCAGAGCTCAAAGAAATAGATGCTGAACTTCTTGAATCATCGGTAGAATAAGAATCTGAATCATCATAACGCCTAAGCTTTTTTGCTTTAGCTCTTTTCGTCTTACTTCTCTTCCTTGCACGATCCTAAATGATCAATGCATGGCTTATTATACATTATATAAATGTCATTGTGATACACAAAGACAAACACAATAAATTCTACAGAGATCAGTAAATTGGTATTTTCATGTACCTAATAAGTGACAGTTTACTCTCTTTCTGTCATCTAGATCCAATACAAACACACATAAAAGAGAGACAGTTGAAACAAATAAGTTTTAATGTGTCAACTACACTTTTGTGTTAGAATGTAGATTCTAATTGTAAACAATTGCAGAAACTTAGATTAATATACCATATGTGTTTATGTGCTTAGAAAATGCAGATATATACATATACCTACAAAAAGAACCTTGTCTTTTCCTAATATAAGACCACAACAGAAAAATTATCCAATCAACAAACAGATTCAATCTTTAAGAGCTCGACTTGCAAGGAAAAATAGACTAATAAATCAGAAAATCTAATCCTTAAAAAACATACAAATGTGAGGAAAATAATTTATAGAACTGAAATAGAAAAATGAAATTACTTTCAGAGAAAAGTAAATGGCAGAAATATGTAACTGAAAGAACACGAGAGAGAGAGAGAGAGAGAGGAGAGACCAGGGAGGAATATTTGGGGCGTTTCTTTCTAGTAGAAGAAGAAGATTTTGCCATAGGGGTTTTCGTATTCCTATCGATTTCTTTGTATGAATGTCTAAATCCCTGCAAGAAGCAAAATCAAACCAGAAAAGCGAAAATGATAAAAATCGAAAAACAAATAAAACAGAAACTAAAATTCATAAAACGGTGATGAGATTGAGATGGAAATATGAAATGAACGAGAAAAAGAAATACTATCTTAAACAAGGAAAAATGGTTAGGTCATCTCTTCAATCGGCTTTTTCTACAAACGACTTGTCGTCCTGCCTTCCCTGCATCCAAACCAATCCGAGGCCCATGGTAATTTCTGTTGCACTTCATAATTTAACTTTGATAATATTTTATTGGGTAAATTACAAAACTAGGTCAAATGGGAGGCTCATTTACATATTTAACCCATTTACTCAACCTACTACATATCTAGACTGATTTTGTGTGACTTTCTCATAATACCCTCAATATTTACGCGCATCTGTCTCCCTCCCATCTGACTTCGCAGATTCCAGAATATGCGAAGCTAATGTTTGGTTTACTTGATGAATTTAATTAGCATATGCGAAGCCTAGATGCGTTTTGAAGCTAATTCGCGAAGTGGTATATAACAAAAAATGTCAAACAACAACGGATTCTAACATTAAAATCATAACATTATCAAAATTTACAACAAGATTGCCACAATAAACTCCTAACAAATCACTTCATAATACATAGGCTCCTATTCAATACCGATGGATGGATGGATGTGTCTCACGGTACAGAACAAGATTGCCACAATAAACTCCTAACAAATCACTTCATTATACATAGGCTCTTATTCACCACCGATGGATGGATGTCTCACGATACATAGGCTATTATTCATCACTGAGGGATGGACGTGTCCCACGGTGTAAGCTCCTATTCACAACCGATGGTTGGAAGTCCAGGCCTTTTGGAATGGATGTCTCTCATGGCACCCCAGCATGCCGGCTTCCAGGAATGAATATTATGTATTCAACCACCTTCAGAAAAATTTAATCGTGTTAGTCAGAAAAATGAAGATTTGGCTTCGCGAAACGAGGATTCGCTAAGTATGCGAACATAAATGTGCAAGGAAGATGGTGATTTTACTACACTCTGACTTCGCGAAACGATGATTTCGCGGAGTCTGCGAGAGAAATTTATTGAATTACCTCGCAAACTTCGCGTAATCATCGTTTCGCAAAGTGAAATCGATAAATTTCTCCGCACAGACTTTGCGAAAACCGCATATGCTAAGTGAATTTATTTATGGGAAAAACGCAGAAAAAACAGTATATACTTACATTTTTCGACGAAAACAATATGATAAACTGGGAAAAACGATCAAAATAACGTAGGATCACCATTTCTTCGATTGTCACAAGAAGAAAGAAACCAAGAAACGAACAGGAAATGGAAGATGAAGAACCATGACTTCGTTTTCTAGGATTAGGAAGTTGCAGAATCAAGAGATGGAGAGAGGAAGAAGAGAAATACATTGTGATTTGGAGAAATTGTGCAGATTTCGTGCAATTTAAACGAAGATAGGAAGATTAAAAGTCTTGGAATCATTAATGGAGGAGCTGCCAACCGTTTCGCGCAACCAATGAGAAGAGGGGAGAGAACGTTCGCGTAAGGGGGAAGTGAGAAGGTTAGAGGTATTATGGGAAAGTCACACAAAATCAGTCTAGATATATAGTAGGTTGAGTAAATGGGTTACATATATAAATGAACCTCCCATTTAACCTAGTTTTATAATTTACCCTATTTTATTTAAACTAGTGGAAAAGTATATGTGCATATGTATTATTATTTTTAAAAAGAATAGATAATTAGATTAGTTTTATAATTTAATTACATCTATCGGTATACTCCTTCTGTTTCATATTACATGTGTTTCTAGAGATTATTTCTTGTTCATAATACATGTCATATTATATGATCAATACACATTAAGTCACATTCTTTCTGCTATAAAAACGTTGGTTTATGAAGATTATTATCAAATAAATAAAAAGTTGAATCAATAAATATGGGCAACAAAGTTTTTTTTTTAATATTTTTAACTTCTGTGCAACTCCAACTAGATTGGCAATCGATAGTCTTTAAAGAATTTTCCTATTCCAGTTGCAGTGTTCGACCCGTCAGCATGGCAGGGCTCTTTGGAAGGTTCATTTACTTGCAATGTGGATGTCACATGTTCTTTTATGAAGAGGGTTATTATTCGGTTGTTTTTTTCTTTTAGGATCATCGAGAAACCTACCTTTTTGCTTCCATGCCCCACTTAGTAATTGTTGTTTTTGGATCCAATAGTGACAGAAACTATCATTGTTCACGAAGCCCTTTATTGGATTAAAGCTTCTAACTATAACATTGTGGAAGGTCTTTCTTGGATTAAAGCATCTAATTATAACAATGTAACTATCATTTCTGATTGTCTTTCGGTAGTGCAAGCCTTTCAGCAGTATTTGTACCATTTATCTTATCTTTCTGATATAGTATTTGACTGTGTTTCGTTACTTAGAGTTTTAGATAATTGTTCTATCTCTTTTGTTAAGCGTTCAACGAACTCTAAGGCTCACTGTTTAGCTCTGTAGACTTGTCCACCTCCATTTCTTAGCGATGCTCTTCTTGCTGATTTGAGCTAATAAAATTTGTTTAAAGAGAATTACAGTTTTAACATTGCAAGTTTATTATTTTGTTTGCATCAGTGGAGATTGCACTGCAATTACTGATCTATGAAATGGTAAGATTTTATTCAAAATTTCATGTTGCATGACAAAGCAACGGTTCAACAGATTATTTAACTCAGCTGTTTCTTTTACTTATAGTTACAAGTCTTGCATGTAAACCTTACTTCCATTGGTCCTTTTTCCTACTTTTTGTTTATCCTAAACTATAAATTTAAATTCCAAAAAAGAACGAGTTAGAATAACATTTAATGTCGTTTGGTTCTTCTTTTCGTAGCTACCTATAATTCCCCTCGAACAAATTCAGTTTGCACATATACATATGTAGAAATGAAGTTGTACATTATTTTTGCACAAGCATTATCTATAATATGAAATTAGTTGATCCTACGCATCTTCGCCATCGCTCATACCTGTCCGGTTGTCAGTAAAGACTCCGGGTGACAAGTCCATCTCATCAACAATCCTCCCTCTGTGCCATATCATATTCATGTCAACAAGAAGAAACCTTTCTAAAAAGAAAAAAGGATAGACTCATAGCTTCAGAATAAGAGGCATACATACCTTTCAAGAACAAACTTCCCTTCTTTATACTTTTGCCCTTTTTCTTGTGCTGCCTCCTGAGTAAGAATACAGAAAGAAAGAACTAGCATTAATTACATTACATTGCGAAACCAGCATAGAATAAATAAATAAATAAATACTCTGGAGCCAAGTATCTTAACCGGCTAAACAAATTATATTCCAACAATGATCCAACTAAAGTCTATGATCATTTTCATAGCATCAAAACATGAGACAAGGAGAGTGAGAGTAAAGTACATATTTCCAGCCTACAATTTGTCCACAACAGCAGCAAAATATATCAGCTACAGTATGTAATCCCGAAAGCATCATTCTCTCCTCCATTGCTCCAATTGAAACGTTCACCCTGAAATTACAAACTCCACATTATGAACCTTTGTCACCTTATCATGTACGTACTGCACTACAGTTGTAAGGGTACACCAGCCGATATTCGCTAGAGGGAATTGCTCAAAATCCTTGTCTTAAATGCGATTCCATTCATTTGCCGGCCTACATATTGAGATATATGCATGTGCACTTCATATGTATCTGTCTTGGGTTGGTTTGTTTGCAAGAGAAGAAGAATTATTATCTTAATACAAGTTGATCAAGAATCACACAAATAACTTGTACTACAGCTCCTAGTCACAATCCGAGCGAAATTCCTACTTATCCATAATTTCTTGAGAAGATGAACGGTGTGAACTTACAAATTGATGCCACAAGCATGTAATCAAATTGCTAAGATAAGCTGGAAAATTACAGAGTGTGAATGAGAAAGTTTTAGCTGAAAATCTCTGGTTTCCAGTGAGAACCATTCAAGTTCTTTTCCTGGTTTATTACAGTTATCCACCAAAAAAATAATCTAATGCTTGACTACTGCAACTTCAGATTTATGAATTGAAGCAGCATGAGTAAGATGGGAGTTAGAGATAAATCATCACAAATGAAGGTAGAAATTCCAGTAAACGCTAAACAATTAATTAGAACTGTTAAAGCCATCAATTCGACATGTCACATAGTTATGCTAATGAGTAACAGAGACGGGTCATTAAATGAGCTTAATTCCGAAAAGGAAATGATGGTTTGGTAATATCATGATAGGCTGCAATAAAAAAACTTCAAACAGGAAATAATCCACACATAAGGGCATTAAAATCTTATGCAATTAGGAAGGAAAACAGCATTAAAGATGAATAAGAAAGTATTATTCAAACAATATGATAGAATTTTCTAGTGAACAAGAACATTCATTTACACAACGATAAGAAACCTGAAAACTGATGCGAAATTCCAATTTTCATTAGCCCATAATTATATATTCAAACTTAGCCATGGAAGGAGTTGAACAGAAATAAAAAGCAATTCATGAACCACAAGCTAGTCAAATTTCGATAACAAAAACGGTTAACATAACTACAAGTGCCAAAAGCTTGAAACTATTTAGAATTAAGCCTAAGTGCCAAGCCAATAAATAAGGAAAACTATCAAAAAAAACGTACACAGTATTGAAGAGGTAAGCCTTTCCCCTGCGGCAATGAAAAGACTGTACAAGTACAAACAAGGAAGAACATCAGCGAAGAAATACACAATTTTCTGCATAATTTGAACTGGAATAGTATGAATTGATTAAAGGAATGAAAAATTGGGGGGAATGATAGAAATATACCCTGGAGACAAGATCAATAGGAAGGGCTAAATGGGTAGTGCAAAACTTGCATCTGTAAGATCTGCCTTCCAACTCTACCACAAAAATTCTTCCCATTACTAAACTGTTTGAGCTGCTTCTGCTTCTGTAAAGTTGTTGAATTAATTGTTGAGAGGAAAGGAACGGAGAGTTTTGGGATTGCTAAGAGACGCTTATCCTGTTTTTGAATTTTACAACAATAGCCACATTTTTATACATTTTTGTCTTTTTTGCCTTATACATCCAAATAAAATAAAAATATATTAAATTATGAATCTGGAAAATTCATTCTTAGAAAATTGGTTTAACTTTCTGTCGTTTTCTTCCAAACTATTCCAAATAAAGGTTATGTTTGTCAAATAGTGATTAGTCTTAACTGGTTGTTGTTGATAGTTATTCATTTTATTTAGAGTTAAAGTTAGTAATTAAATGTAAAATATCGTTCAATAAATTAATTGAAAATTTTCGTAAAATTAGATTTTTTAAAATTAGTTTTTTGGATTCAATAAACCAAACATTATTATTAGACGTTCAACTAGTTAAAATCTCTAAAATGACTCGAACATCTAATTTTATCTCAAGAAACTCTTTACTAAACTGGGCCAAAGTGTTTAGTGATATTAACTGTTTTGAAGCAAACAACGAAGAGTTTTTTATGAACCATTGGAGCTTCTCGTAAAATATTATTTTCATTTGTTTAATTTTTAACATAATTACCCCTTTTTCCCTATGCATATATGTAGACCTAGAAATTTCATATTCGTATCGTATTATTTTCAGGTTCATTTAAAAAGAGTAAATTCAAATCCAACTCAAAAACTTTCATGTCATAATTATGTTAATCTGTTCGGATTAGTTTCGATTTCATATCGTGTTTTCAGGTTACATGTTATGCATATATATTAATGATAAATTTTAAAAATATAAGAAATATGATAGTACTATTTTTAAACATTTTGTCATTTTTACATTAGTATGTTATAACACTAACCATCGAAAAGTTAGTTAATATCATGTTAGATGATCATGTAATTTGTTTATAACAATTTAGGAGTTTGGAATCATATTTGTAAGTGATAATTATAATTTCATTATCTTTATTAATAAAGTCACATATAAAAATATGAGAGAAAATAACAATAGTTTTAAATATTCGTATCGTTTTTGGGTTATCATATCAACCTTAACCCAATCCAAAAAATTGCATGTCAGTTTTGAGTCAATCCAAAAATGACACATTACCTATTAAGCTAAACCTAAAAACTAAAATTACGTATCAATTTCGTATCGTGTAATCGGGTCCTATCTACTTTTACCAGATCTACTTACATGTTCTTTCTCCTAATATACCCAATAATTCTTAAGTTAATAAGGATTCAAATTTTTTTTCATCTTAATTTCAATTTTGTATAACTTATTGTTAAAGTGGGAATTGGAAAAACACAATTTCATCGAACACGGTAATGAGATGAGTTCTGGATGAGGTCGTTTTTTTAAGACGTTCACGGAACTGCCTTCAGTAAGTGCAAACAGTGTGAATTCCAGTTGCCTCCAAAATAAAATAGTTCACTCAATGAGAAATACGAGTTCGTATTACACAGTACGAACACGGTCTGACTACACTCAAATTATTGCTCAGTTTTGTTTTTCAGAAGCAAAAATGATTTCTAGTATATTTAAAAACGAAAATCACACAACTATTTATAGAAAAAAATGGAGCAGTTGTGTTCTGGTTTGGTGGAGAAGAAGGTGGGAGAGAAATGAGGAAAGTGGGGAACAAAAAAGACTAATTCAGATGGACTAAATCAAAAGTTTTGTTTGAGGAAGATAAAAAAAATATTTAATTAAAGAATTCCGAAAATTAATTAAATAAATATTAATTCCGAAATTAAATTAATTAAATTAAAAAATTAAAAAAATATAGAGTATACACCAACCCAACCCAACCCGGGTCAGTCAGTCGGCAGCGCGCGCATGTGATGAGGCCCTTTTTTATAAATATCAATTCAAAATGATCTCCAAACAATATGGGATTAGGGCTGTAAACCGGGTGGATCTGGGCGGAAATTGCATTAACCATCCCCGACCACTGATCTATCGGGGATTCCCCATCCCGAATAACATATGGGGAAAATTTTGACTACCATCCCCGTCCCGCGAGAAATCTCATCCCCGTTTAACTTTTTAATTTCTTTACTTTTTTTAAGGTTTCCAAGGTTTTGATTTCTAAGATTTCCATCCTCGCGGGGAATCCCTATCCTCGGTGCATGCATTACTTATTAGCTTTCAATTTTTTTATTTTATAATTTCTACTCCTAATTATATAGGTTCCGTTTTAATTTTAAACCAACCTAGTTAGAGCTCTTACTTAATCTGTCTTAATTTATTTTTAGAATATGTTCTGTTTTAATCTTTTTTTAGTTTATCTAGATCACATATATATTTTTTTAGTTTATTTTTTTTTATATTCAGGTATTTAGTTGGGGACATTCAGGGACGGGGATGGGGACGGGGGCAAGGATGGAACACTTATAACCATACCCGCATCGTCCCCGACTATCGGGGACAAAACAAAAACCAGCCCCGCTCCATGGGGATCACAAACGGGGATTCACCATCCTCAACGGGCCAGGTCTCCAACAGGGATGGGAATCCCCAACTAATTGAAAGCCCTATATGGGATGCTTTTACACTTCTATAACAAAGCTTTATGGCTTTTTCATAAATTCAATTTGGACCAAGTGGTGTAGTCCAACAAATTCAATTCGGGCCAAGTGGCCTAGCCTAACACTTATTAATCATTATTTCACAACGATTAATTTCTAGAAGTATAAAATTTATCTATATAGTGTGGAAGGATGGGCATTGCTCATTAGTGATGTGGCAATCCTTGTAGTATTCTTCCAACAATAATCACCATTCATCCTCAATAGCTCATCAACATCTGTCATCATTCTGCGGAACAAAGAATCGTTCAACCTAACAAAATTGTTAGCTAACATAGTGTGCTTTAAGTATGTGATCTTTTAGTATAAACGACAATGTAATAGCTAGTTTGTATTCTCAAAAAACAGTTTTACATATTAATAAATGTGGCAGGTTCTTCAGGGACATAAACTAGTTCTCAACCTGGAGGCTTTAGAAACCAATTTTGTAACAGAGACTAAACCAGTTGTTTTGTCTAAAGATTTGTGGAATAGTAGACTAGGCCATGCCTCTATGGATGTTATTAGCCATATTGACAGTATTCATGCTTCTTGTAGTATTTTTTATTGTGATATTTGTCATTGTGCCAAGAAAAGCAGGTTTGTGTTTCACAAAAGTGTAATATCTACTAAAGCACCTTTTGATTTGTTGTGTGTTGATTTATGAGGGCCTTTGTAAACATCATTCTCTTTCACGTGCAATATACTTTATGACTTTAGTCGATGATTTCACTAGAGTCACTTGGGTAGTTATGCTCAAACATAAATCACATATTTGTTCTATTCTTCAAGTTTTATTTGCTATGACTGAAACACAACATAAAAAAATGAGTGAAGGTCATTAGAACAAACAATGGAGGTGAATTTGTTAATGGAAATTGTCAAAAGCTGTTTCAGGGGTTTAAGAATTGTGCATCAAAAGGCACGTGCTTCCACACCTCAACAAAATAGTGTAGTTCAGATAAAGCACATGCACCTATTACAAGTTGCAAGAGGAGTCTTAATGTAGGCTTCTTTACTTACAACTTTCTATGAAGAAGCTAGTCTTATAGTTGTTGCCATTATTAATGCCTTGCCTACTAAGGTTTTAAATTGGCAAACACCGTGTCAATTATTATACAACCGGTCACCTTCTTATGATAGATTCAGAGTATTTGTTTGTCAGTGTTATTACACTGATGGCCATTCAGTCAAGGACAAGTTTGCTACAAGAGTTCACTATTGCATTTTATTAGGCTTTTCTGTAGGTCAAAAGGGGTATAAAATCTTAGATTTGAATACCAACAAAATTATAGTAAGTATTGATGTTTCTTTTCAAGAAGATTTATTTCCTTATCTCCCTATAATGGATCCTTCTCCTATAATTTATATCATCTCATTATTCTCTCAATTAACTTCTTCTTCTTGCCAAGATACAGTTATACCAACTCCTATTTTGAGAAAATCTACTCATTCTGTTTCTCAACCATCCTGGATGAAAGATTGTGTCACTTGTCTTCTTTTCCTACTTCTATTTTAGCTACACCTAGTGGTTTATTTGTCTTGCCAATCTTTCCAAAACTAAAGAAATTGCTCATTATTATGAGGCTATTAAAGATGACAGATGGATTGCAGTAATGAATCTAGACCTAGAAACCAATCAAACTTGGGACATAATGCCTTTGACTCCTAATGTCAAACCTTTACTTACTAGGTGGGTATTTCGAGTCAAATACAAGAAAAATGGTAAGGTAGATAGATTTAAAGCTAGACTAGTTGTCAAAGGCAGGGCAAATTTCATATGTGGTGTATAACGTTTGCCCCATTTAACACTTTAGTGTACAATCTTCATTTTGTCACACTAATTTATGCGACCTTATAGGTGATCGCACACTATGGTGTACAACAGGTAAAAATGACCAGTTAATGTGCCACCTCGACATTTTTCTATTATACTCATTCAAAAGTGGGACCTACTTCTTATGCAATTGCTAAAATACCCCTATCCCTAATACAATTACTAAAATACCCTTGTGCATCTGTTTTATATATCTTTCCCTTTCTCTCTCTTATCCTCCCTTTCTAATCTCTCTCTCTCTAAAAAGAAGATCTGGAATTTAGAATTCCTTCCTTCCATGCTGAGGGCACTCAGATGCATTTTATCCTTCTCTTTCTCTTTCTCTCTCTTCACAAAGAAATGTAAGGCGGTGAAATCATGGGCTTCGCAGTAGTTGAGGGAGGACTGAGGATAAAATATGTTGTTGATGGATATGCAACTGTACTGCATCTAGTTTGGTATCTAGTGTTCTTAATATAACTCTGTAGCCCATGCAATGGTGTTACAATTTTGCATGGGGGATCTGAAAATTGCAGCTTTCCTTCTTCTTCTTTTGAACTTTCTTGTGAAAACAACTAAACAGTGTTATCTTTATATGTTGGAAAATGCCTTGTTTAAGCTATCAATTACCCTAAGTTCATAATTAGAGTCACTGATGCTTCTGTTAATCAAAATAGTTGATCCTCTATTCTTATGTTATGGATAACTTTACCAGTGTTGCAGATGTGGAGAATTCTTACATCGTAGAGCTTATGGTTGTGTTGTTGTTACTAGTGAGGGTTGGCAAGAATGTTTTATTCACGAGATTAATAGTGATTTGGTATATGGGTTTGAGATTTGATGGAACCCAATTAGTTGCGAAACTTGTCGGAATGGAAATGAAATCTGTCATCTTCAAAATGGCTTAAACCAGCCCCAATGTGAAGGAAAATAGACAAGCCTAGGCGCAGCGGAATAATAAAATTTTATCTATTTTATCTATTTCCCTTTTCCAAGATCTGTTAATTGTTATTTCATATAAAGAGCGATAGAAAGTAATACCTTCGGTGAAGAACTATCTACGGTTGCAAACGAAGTTCCCACAACTCTTAATCCGTGTATCACGAACAACAGAAAAAACAACACAGAAAAAGATAACTAATCAGTAATAAACCTTAATAATAGCAATCGCAATGATTGCCTCTAACAGAAATCGATACGAGATCAAAGAGAGAGTAAGAAAGATTGTAATTAGCCGAGACGGTTGCGGAACGATTCCTCTAGCCCATCTATTTAGTGTTGGCCGAATTATGGGGTTAGGGAATCTATTTATAGACTTCTCAAAACCCTAATCTCGGTTGTGTTAGGTAATTAAATAATTGGAATCTTATTCGGAATAGGATTCCTAATTAGATAATTAAATAAACACTTTACTATTATCTAAATAATAACTAATTATATCTAGATAATTATTATTAATCAAATTAATAATTAATTAATGTTATGGATAATTAATTAGAGTTTCAATCACATAAAAACTTCTAATTAATATTATCAGATAATCCTTTAATTTAATTCACAACCATAATCAAATTATAATTATTAATCAAATTAATTTATCCCTAATTAATCTACAAATTTCGGCCCATATATATAGTGTCTCACTAATTACATTTTCGTCCTCCGATTCCAAGTCCCATATGCGACCCATTAGGTTCTTTATTGCCACTAGCCGTATATATCCTTTGAAATTAGTCATCACGATTAATTCCAACATATATATAACGGAATACCGTCGCGAGCTGTTACTAGCAGAACCTATGATATTCCCCTAGAGCAATTAAGAAGTCAGGTTGATAACTGGCGTTAACCTTTCTGTATTAGGTACAGTATAATACGATCCTTCATCAACTATATCCTGTCGGTCAATTCCTTATAACCATGGAACGTGATGTGATATCAAAAGCACAAGAGCATGGAACAAAGGAGCTTGGAGTTAAGGAGCCTAGTAGAAGCATGAGGGATCCATTGGAGCTGTCAATTGGACCTATGACGAAGAATCGTGCAAAGAAAGACCAACAAATGCTTAATGGACTCATCTTGAGCTTCTTTAAACAAGGAATGAATTCTAGCGAAGTCATTAAAGATGGTGTGTTTTTGTGTTGTATCCAAGCCCAAGCCCATAATAGTGATATGTAAAAAGGTTGATCATATTTTAAGAGAAGCTTTGGACTTGCATGTGTTTGGCATGTGCAAAACCCATTGGGACTCATTAAAATTAATGCTATAACCTTATAGGTTTGATTGGGCTTATTTCTAGCTAATTAAAAGGCCCAAATAATGTTAATTAGTGGGCTGAAATTGGGCTCTAAAGGACAAAAACGAATTTAATGTTTTTCCTTGTCTAATTAGGATTTCTTTTACCTTGGTGCACTAGGATTCAACTTCCTTTTTAGTTTAGGTTTAGGTTTATTTTGTAGCCTATATAAAGGCTTGTATTCTTCATTATTTTCATCAATCAGAAATCAATATTTTTATGAACAAAAGTTCTTCTTTTCCTTTGGGAATTATTTTCAATCCGGGATTGAATTCTTTATTGTGAGCTTGAGAGACCGGGTCATCATTCTTGCAATATTATTTTGATCGTGAACAAGTATTTTGGTAAGGTACTTGTGAATCGCCAAACACTCAGGTTCCAATTTAATTATTCGAAGGTGTAAGGTCAGATCTCCTTTCATTGTCTTTAATTCTTTGGGATTGGTTTGTTATCACCAATTTATGTTTGTTATTTGATTCTATTAATTCCTTAAGATAGATCGGGAAAACTTGTTGATTTGGTTATTATCTCTTTTTCATAACCAATATCACATCAGAACGTGTCAAGGTTATATATAACGAAGAGTCTGGTTTTACTTGTACAGGTTGAATTCACTCTGAAAGATAAGTTAAGTGAAATGTTCATTTCTACTCTTAACTCTATCACCTTGCAAGGATTTCAGTTAATTCACCACAAGCGGCCATTTGGATATATCTCCCACTTATCGGGAGTGACGAATGCTCAATCTGACATTAACTATTCTGCAATTACTTTGTGTGATACCCAACCCTGTTCTCACACACCCCAGGCTCTCACCTGTTGGATCGTGCTCACACAGAATCAAAGTACCAGACTCCATAATCCAGAATCACTAATTAACGAATGTTTGAGTCTGAGGATTAGTTATACCTACTAATACCAATGAGATGAATGTTGGTCCCTTGTAAGGTTGCAAGTATAGTTCCAAGGGGGGGTTAGGAACTATTTAAACTTTTTCTCAATTAGGGCAGACTTCTTTTTCTAAAGAAAAAGGTTTGAACATCGGCGCTGAGTAAACAGCAAGATACTGGCTTAGTCAACAGGTGACTAGGTCAGTTTCTTAGCTTGAGTCAAGAGATAGCACTTAGAGTCTATTCCTCAGCTCAGACGTTCAACGCGCACAACTCAATTTGACCTCTTTACTTGGCCAGTTTTGATTATTTAAAGCAAGCAATATAAATAAGGAGTTAAAGGTAAGAAATACTTCACTCAGCAGATTTATCCAGGTTCGGCTTCTTCTAAGCCTACGTCCTGTCCCCGGAACACGTTTCGAGATTTCAAATCCTCTACTGAGCTCTTTAAAGGTAGAGCCTCAAACCCTTTGCAATATCAGCAATTGAGTATGACAAGAGTACCTTCCTCTATACTTCTACTCAATCCTAATCTCACGCTGAGTACTTAAAACCGAGTACTCAGCCTCTCCTTTCTATCTCTAGAAATGATAAGTGTTTTGTCCTAATACAAAGATGTGCTAAGACACTTTAGACGATTTAACAATCACTCTAGACTTTTACACAAATATAAGAAATTGTAGTGTAAGATCTGCTTTGCTTCTGGCTTGCAGAACTTGTGTAGAAATTTGGTCAGCGTAACTGCTTAATCAAGTTCTGTGTCTTGTGAAGCTTATGATGGCACTATTTATAGAGACGTCTGGGCGTCGGTCATTTCGAATTTCAAAATAACCGTTGGAGGGAAACGGCTATATGTCATTGTCATCCTAACTTGCTCAGAGCTCTCGGCCAATCACAATCGTGTATCTTCTGTCCTCGGTCAGCTCAGCAGATGGTCTCTCTTTTTATGGTAAGGTCAACTGCACAGCATACTGTGTCGTCTGAACTTTGCCAAAAGAGGAAACACTTTGTCTGGAAGTTTTCCTTCGCCAGCTGCTGTCTTGTACGTTTGTCAAGACTACTCAGCAACTTCATCTTGAAGTTGTTCCCGGAGGTCTTCTAGATCCTTCTGTTTGCTGAGTTGCGTTTTGTTCAAAACGGCAACGTCTTGACATACGCGGGCCGAGTGTACTGAGTTGTTTGACTTGGGCCTTGGCTTCCGTAATGGGCTTCGTCCATTTAATCCTTATGTCTTATAATAGTTTTAACTCAACATTGAACAAACACATTAGTAGAATAAATTAAAGCATTTAAACTTGGTGTGTTTAGAATATGTATTTTAATTATACTTAAACAATTTTGTCAAATCAAAATTATATGGAAAGGTGTTTCAACAAACTCCCCCATTTTGATGTTGGCAAAACTATTCAGCAAGGAACTCAGTATGAGCTCCCCCATGATAGTTGACCTAGTATATTTAAGCAAACTCCCCCGTAAGGGTTGAGCTACTGACTTAAAACATTTAAAGGTTTAAATGAGTAAGTCAAAGATCAGTTTTCAAATATAGGTCAGCTATTTCAACATATTCTATTTACTCAGTATAAAGCGGAAGGTTTAGTCATATAGAGTGCGCTAAGTAATTTATTGTTCAATGAGTTCTTAATAGACAGTGTTTTATAAGCATATAGGTGAATGTCAAACATATTATCAGCATTTGATTTAGTCAAATAATTTTACAAGTGTTAAACATGGCTGATTCAATTGAAGATACTTAATAACTCAGTATTTAGCAATATATATCATAACTTAGGATTTGAAGATGATGAAGATAAGGATATGATATATTGATGGAAGTCATTCATTACACAGCAACACATAAAAAGATAAGGCAACAAAAGGTTAAAACTGTATACTGAGCTAGCCTATCTATTTGTTTTTCTTGTGTTGTGAAGACTGACTTCGCTCATACTGACGTCGCTCATGCTGAGCTCTAGCTGCTTGCGCTTTCTCCCCCGTTTTGTCAACTTCAGGGAGCTTGAATGCATCGGTTAACACAGCTCTAGTCAGTTCTTGAGAAAGCTCCTTAAGCTTCTCAGCGCTCTCATTTACGCCATCAAAGATGGCAACGCCATCTGCTGATACTTCTGTGGGTATTCGAAGATCAGCAGCACACTGAAAGCTTGAGCTTTGGCTTGCCAGATAAGAGCTTCAGAGAGGCCATCAAAGATTTGGTGGAATGTCTTTAAGAGAGCTGAGTCATAATGATGACGTTGGATATTGTTATGACGGATGTGGTTGAAGGATTGTTGTGCGAGGGACAGCAATTCATTTTGCTTCAACGCGTCAGTATCCATCTCTTGCTTATTTAGATTAAGCAGTCTTATAGCCTCACCGATTTTCTCTACTGAGCACTGACTGTATGACACCATTTGCTCGTTGGTCTTCAGTTGCTCAGTATGAAGCTGAGCAAAGAGCATTTTGAGTTCAGAGGAAGTGGCGTAGTCAGTGTTCACAGCGGACAACTTCTGGACTTGGTGATGGAGAGAGTTCAGATGTTGAACTGTTGTCAGCTGTATTTCTGCCAACTTGGCAATAGATCCTGCTTAGCTTGCTGGGCTTGGAAAGATAAGACGACATTCAGCAAATCTTTAAGTCCCTTAACTTCATTGAGAAGCTGAGTGACCTGAGAGAGCTGGGTAGTCTCGAGAATAGTAGAACCAGCAGCAGGAGGAGTGGAATGTTGAAGTTCCCGGATTAATGCTTGCACTGAGTCGATGATCTTTTTGCCAGACTCAGTGGCATTCAGATGGACATCAGTATGACCAGAAGGAAGTGGAGTGAAGGGAGTACCCTGGTCAGTGACTGGAAGAGTATGCTCAATCTGCACTTGAGTTGGAGGAATTGGTGGTTGATCAGCAGAGAGTTTAGTTGTGGAAATAATAACCTGAACACTGTCTGCGCTGACGGCAGAAGGATGAGGAGTCAGCACCATGCTTGAGGACATAGCATGGACAGTAGACGGTTCAACCTGACTGGTTGATGTTGCTAAGGCATTGGGGTCGGCATGTTCCTGTTGAGAAGAAACAGAGGCTTGTTTTTCCAATTGCACAGATGTAGTGGAAGTGGATTGGCGATTGAAGAACTTAAGTTGGACAGTAGAAGGGTCCTTAGTTGTCTTAGAGAGGACAATGTCAGGAAGAGTTGGAAGTTTTACAGGAAGTTCAAGGACTGGCTTTTCACTGGCCTTGACCAACTTTCACCTTCTACGAGGTGGAGTGTCAGTATGGGCAGGTTCTCCTGAGTGAGTAGGGGAGGATTCCTGTTGCTCAGTATGAAGCTGGTCAGCTTGCTCTTCAACTTGATCAACAGTGTGTTGGTCAAGTACTTGCTCAACTCTTGCAGCCAACTCAGTGTCGACATGCACATCTCCACCAGCTAACCCAGTGTTAGCATCCTCAGCTTCATGTTCGCTGGCAGTTTCCTCAGAATCCTCAGCGTCATCCTGACCGCTGGCTTCTTCTTCTTCTTCTACCTCATTACTATCTCCATCAAGTTCTTCCTCAACTTGAGAGATGAAGTGATCATCTAGTTGGACCTCAAGCTCCTCAGACTCAGCAACTGTACCTTGACACTGGGTGAAGTGAGAGTCACCCGGTACAATGAAGTCGGTCGGTATGGCTTCCAGAGGAGTCAAAGTTGAAGTCTTCTGCTTCTTCTGAGGTTGCTCAGCAGCTTCTTTAGTTCCAGGCTCACCTTGCCTGGTTCTTTTCTCAGCTGTCTTGCCAGCTGACTTCTGCTTCTTTGCTGGAGACTCAACGTTTGGAGTAGGAGTCTCAGCAGTTTTCCTCTTGCGGGAAGCTGGGGCCTTAGTTCTTCATCCTTTCTTTGGCTCAGCAGTTTCCTCAACTTGGCCAGCATCAGCAGCAGCAGCGGCAGCAGCTTTACCTTTCTTCAAAGGCTGTCCAAACTTCAGCGCCCTCAGCGAGGATGCTGTTATCTCAGATCCTCGGTAAGATTCCTCACCTTGGAGGTCAATCTTGTGGTCAATGAGGATCCTAGTTATGAGTGACCCAAGTCTCAGCGTACCCGTGCTGCGTAGGAACCCAGCAACTAAGAAGACCAGCATGTTGATGGGGGTGTATGTCAGCATGTGCCATATGAAGCACTGTTCAAAGTTTGTTGCTAATGTAGTGCAGTTGATCTTCGGGTAAATAAAATAACTCAGCAGGCAGTGAGCCATTTTCTGGTGCTGACCCATCGAAGAAGCTGAGACTTCTCCTGAGTAGCCATCAGGTTTGCAAAAACTATGTACATAGTTTGTCTTGTCCTGATCTCCCGATTTTCTCAGCCTTGCTCCCTCAGTTTTCAGTTGGAGAAGGTTTCCTATATACAGAGGGTTGATGAAGATGGTTTTGCCTCTTACTTCAGTGCATAGGTAGTCGGTGGAGTCACTGGCAACCTTGAGGTTGTGGTAAAACTCCCTCACTAGGTCAGGATAAGTTTCATCCCTGACAGAGAACAGCCCAGTCCATTCATTCTTGGAAATCCATTCGGCAAATGGCTGTTCATTCTGTACGAAGTGCTCCGAGACCCATCTGGAGGGTTCAACCTTCCATTCGCGTACGTTCTCAAATACTTTGGAGTAGGTTCGGACCTTCATGGTTTTTCCTTGACCAGAGTTCTGGCCAGTTTTTCCCTTACTCGGCGTAGAGGGATTTTGAGTAGGTTCATCGGAGTTGGTCTTTTGGTGGCCGGCATCGGAGATGTTGAAAGATAACTTAGTCATTCTTCGAATATGGAAAACTTAGAGGAATTTGAGAGAGAAGAGGTTCAAAGTAGTTTCTTTGCCTTTAGAATTGATTAAGCGTAAAGAATAAAAGATGGGGAAATTCCCATAATTTATAGACGGAATGAACGGTTATGGATCTTAATCGAATCCATGTGTCAGTTCTGCCTTGGGATTGTGTACCAACAACGATCCTGGCATTTATGACACATACGGCGAATACGTCATCCTAGGGCTATACGCGTGCTTTGCATTTATGCTAACGGATCTAACACTCAGTATTTAGAATGTCAAGCGTTTGATATTCTGAGTGGTCAGTAATGCATTTACGGATGATTTTAAAGTTTAAGTTTAAACTAATTTACTCAGTGTGCAAGTTACTCAGTATTTGATGTTCAGTCAGTTTCAATGACTTACTCAGCAAACAATCAATCATTCAGCATAGTAATTCACTCAGCATTCATATTTATTTAACACAGGAATTTACTGAAGAGGATTAAACATACCAATTGCTTCTCTCAGTATACTGAACTGCTCACGGGCCAGTGGCTTCGTGAAGATATCCGCAAGCTGTTCATCCGTTGGGACAAAGGTCAGCTTGATCTCACCCTTGAGTACATGGTCTCTAATGAAGTGATGTCTGATGCTGATATGCTTCATTCTGCTGTGTTGAATTGGGTTCTTGGAAAGATCAATTGCACTTTTGTTGTCACATTTGACTCCAATTGTCTTCGTTTGAACATCATAGTCTTCAAGCTGTTGCTTAATCCATAGGACTTGAGCAACACAATGACCAGCAGCAATGTACTCAGCTTCAGTGGTAGACAAGGCTACTGACGCCTGCTTTTTCCTGAACCAGGATACAAGACAGCTTCCTAAGAAGTGGCATCCTCCAGAGGTGCTTTTTCGTTCCAGCTTATCTCGTCCATAGTCAGCGTCAGTGTATCCGATGAGTGTAAAATCATGAGTATTTGGATACCACAAACCTGCATTCACTGAGCTTTGCAAGTATCTAAGGATTCTTTTTACAGCAATGTAATGAGATTCCTTAGGGTTAGATTGATATCTAGCACAGTAGCATACTGAAAACTGAATGTCCGGTCTACTGGTTGTTAAGTAAAGTAGAGAGCCTATCATACCTCGATATAATTTGCTGTCTACTGACTTACCATTCTCGTCAGCACAGAGGACAGTGTCAGTGCCCATAGGAGTGGATATTGGCTTGCAATTCTCCAAGTCATATTTCTTTAATATCTCCTTGGCATATTTGGCTTGACTGATGAAGATGCCATTCTTTCCTTGTTTAATTTGAAGACCGAGGAAGAAGTTGAGTTCTCCCATCATGGACATTTCAAACTCAGTCTGCATTTGTTTGCTGAACTCCTTGCACATTGATTCGTTAGTTGCACCAAATATTATATCATCAACATAAATTTGGGCCAGCAGGGTATCTTTACCCTTTTTCTTAATGAATAAGGTTGTATCAGCTTTACCCCTGACGTAATTTCTAGTCAGCAGGAAACTGGTCAGCCTCTCATACCAAGCACGTGGTGCTTGCTTGAGGCCGTACAGAGCCTTTTTGAGTTTGTAAACATGGTTTGGGAACTTAGGGTCCTCAAAAACTGGAGGTTGATTTACATAAACCTCCTCGTTTATAACTCCATTAAGAAATGCACTTTTGACATCCATTTGGAATAACTTAAAATTCATGTAAGATGCATATGCACATAGAATCCTAATTGCCTCTAGCCTTGCCACTGGGGCAAAGGTCTCACCGTAGTCAATACCTTCTTGCTGACTGTAGCCCTGAGCTACAAGCCTTGCCTTGTTCCTGACTACGTTTCCTTGTTCATCCATCTTGTTCCTGAAGACCCATCTTGTTCTGATGGTCTTTTGACTCTTTGGATGAGGTACTAGCTCCCATACATCGTTTCTTCTGAATTGATCAAGCTCCTCTTGCATTGCGTTCATCCAGAATTCATCGTACTCAGCTTCAGCGAAATTCTTCGGTTCTTGTACTGAGACGAAGGCAACATTGTTGAGGTACTTCCTGTGTTGATTCCTCGTCATCAGGGTATTCCCAGCAGAATCAAGGATCGCACTCTCTGAGTGCCCTCTTGGGATCCTTATCTCTTTAGGTAGATTTATGTCTTGTGCTGTTTCTGTTTCAACAATCTCTGTAGAAGTAGATGGGTCAGTAAAAGTAATCTTAGGTTCACTCTTACTCTTGGTCAGCCTTTTCATGAATGACTCAGTAGCTGGTTCTGGGTCAGCGATGGTTACTGAGTGTGGATCATCTTCGGTCAGCAGCTGGTATCTACCTGCAGGGTCAGTTTCGTCAAACTCTACATGTATAGACTCTTCTAAAACTTGAGTTCGTTTATTAAAAACTTTGTATGCTTTGCTGTTTGTTGAGTAGCCCAAAAAGATAGCCTCATCAGCTTTTGAATCAAACTTTGCTAAGCTATCTTTGGTATTTAAAATAAAACATCTACAGCCAAAGGCACGAAAGTATCCAATATTGGGCTTTCGTCCTTTCCAAAGTTCTAGGGGGTTTTCTTGAGTATAGGTCTAACTAGAGCCCTATTAAGAATATAACATGCTGTGTTAACAGCTTCTCCCCAAAAATACTTTGGAAGCCTATGCTCATCCAGCATTGTCCTGGCTATTTCAACCAGAGTTGTGTTCTTCCTTTCCACAACCCCATTTTGCTGAGGTGTTCTAGGAGCAGAAAAATTGTGGTCAATGCCGCTGGCTTCACAGAATTCAACAAACTTTTGGTTCTTGAATTCTCCACCGTTATCACTACGGATATGAGCTAATTTTAGGTCTTTTTCATTTTCAATTTTTCTAACCAAATTTGAAAATGTCTCAAAGGTCTCATCCTTGCTGGTCAGCAAGATAACCCACGTATACCGAGAGAAGTCATCTACAATGACCAAGGAAAATCTTCTTCCATCCAGACTCAGCGGCTGGACTGGACCAAAGAGATCCAAGTGTAGCAACTCTAACGGACGTTTAGTTGAGACAATATTTTTGCTATGAAAAGATTGCTTGGTTTGTTTTCCAGATTGGCAAGCGTGGCATAACTGATCTTTTTGAAATTTAAGTTCAGGCAGTCCCTCAACCAATTGCTTTCTTGCTAGTTTGGCCAGGAGGTCCATGCTTACATGACCAAGTCTCTTGTGCCATAGCCAGGAATTTTTTTCCTTTGATACTAAGCACACAGTTTTTGAAAACTTTTTCTCTAAGTCTAGCATAAAGACATTATCTATCCGAGGGGCAGTTAAAATTAACTCATTTGTTTTACCCTCATATATTTTACATCCAGTAGCATCAAATATAACTTCTCTCCCATTGTCACATAGCTGAGCTACGCTGAGTAACTTATATTTGAGTCCGCTGACTAGGGAGACAGATTCAATAGTAGGATTACCTCCGATGGTTCCTGACCCTACTATCTTACCCTTCTTGTTGTCTCCAAAACTTACGCTCCCTCATCGTTTACACTCAAACGTGATGAACTAAGTTTCATCACCCGTCATATGCCTTGAGCATGCGCTGTCAATATACCACATCTTTGACTTCTCGGCACATCTCAGGCTTACCTGCATTGTAACTAGTTACTTTTAGGTACCCAATTCTTTTTGGGTCCTGACTTGTTAGGTGCAACAGGTATAGCATCATATTTTATTTTATGGCGACATACATGGACAGTATGGCCATTCTTTCCACAGAAGTCACAATTGACCTTCTGTTTAGGATTTTTTACTGACTTGTCAGCACCCCAGTGCTGAGCGTGCCAGCACACCTTAGTGGTGTATCCTAACTTCCCACAAAAGTCACACTGGACTTTTCGTTGGGGATTCCATCTCTGCCGAGTACCTTGGTATTGAGTTCTCAGAGGAATGTTATTTTTATTTGGAACCTTTAGTTGGTTCTGGATGGTTGTGACTTCCTTCCTCAGTTTCTTTGAAACTGACTGGACTTCAGAGACATACTCATGCATGATCTTCATGTTATCATGCAGAGTCGAATTGTCCTGAAGAAGGAATCTGAGGTCACTCAGTTTGACCTCTTCCACTTCGTCACAGCGCCTGGTGAGTGCTCTAACTTTCTTATTACACTTCTTGACAAGTGTATAGAGATCACTCAGGGCATTAACCATATCATTTCTGAGCTGGGGAAGAGAAATTACCTCATTTGATTGCTCCTCGTCTTCTGATAGGTCAGCATGCTCAGAGACACATGGCTCAGCAAGTTCGTCAGCCATGAAGCATATCTTCGCTGACTCGGTGGCCTCAGTTTCTGTAGATGAAGACTCATCACTGTCGCTCCAAGTAGCCACGATTGCTTTCTTCCCACTTTTCTTGTCTTTCCTCAGTGTGGGGCAGTTTGACTTAATATGGCCAGTTTGATGGCACTCAAAGCATGTAATGGGCTTTGAGCTGTCCTTTCTGTATTTGCTGTCACTTGAGTCAGCCTTATACTTGTCAAACTTTCTGTAAGGCTTTTTAGAGTATTTGTCACTCTTCTTGAATAGCCTTTTCATCTTCCTTGTGAACATAGCCATCTCCTCATCGTCAGTTGAACTCCCGTCAGTGGAGTCAGCTTTCATGACAAGTGACTTCTGCTTCTTGTCTTCAGATTTTTCCTTCACCTCAAAGTTTTTCATGGATATCTCATGGGTCAGCAATGAACTGATGAGTTCATCGTATTTGTAGGTGGTTAAATCCTGAGCTTCCTCAACTGCTGTCTTCTTTGCTTGCCAGTCTTTAGGAAGACTCCTGAGAATCTTTTTGACTTGTTCTTCCTCAGTGAAGATTTTCTCAAGTCTCTTTAGCTCATTAATGATGTTGGTAAACCTTGCATTCATGTCTGAAATGCCCTTATAATTGTTCATCTCGAACAGCTCGTACAGTCCCATCTGCTGATTCACCTTGGATTCTTTTACTTTATTTGTTCCCTCGTAGGTGACTTCCAGCTTTCTCCAGATCTCTTGTGCCGACTCACAACCTGAGATTTTATTATATTCTGCAGCATCGAGCGCACAGTGAAGCATATTGATAGCCGAAGCATGGTTTTGGAGCTTCTTAAGATCATCCTCTGTCCATTTGGCCTCAGCTTTTACAACTGTTTGGCCAGCCACAACTTCGACAGGTACAAATGGGCCTTGGACTATAGATAGACATGCACTCATGTTTGTAGCCTGAATGAAGTTCTTCATCCTATTCTTCCAGAAGGTATAGTTTGACCCGAAGAATAGGGGAGGCCTAGTAATGGACAGCCCCTCAGGCAGTATTTGAGTTGTTTGGTTTCCAGAGAGAAACCGAGTGCTGTTTTCGCCCATGGTAGGGATCAGCTCAAGGTTGTTAGACCTTTTAGAGTGAGCTTTTAAGCTCTGATACCACTTGTTGGTCCCTTGTAAGGTTGCAAGTATAGTTCCAAGGGGGGGGGGTTAGGAACTATTTAAACTTTTTCTCAATTAGGGCAGACTTCTTTTTCTAAAGAAAAAGGTTTGAACATCGGCGCTGAGTAAACAGCAAGATACTGGCTTAGTCAACAGGTGACTAGGTCAGTTTCTTAGCTTGAGTCAGGAGATAGCACTTAGAGTCTATTCCTCAGCTCAGACGTTCAACGCGCACAACTCAATTTGACCTCTATACTTGGTCAGTTTTGATTATTTAAAGCAAGCAATATAAATAAGGAGTTAAAGGTAAGAAATATTTCACTCAGCAGATTTATCCAGGTTCGGCTTCTTCTAAGCCTACGTCCTATCCCCGGAACACGTTCCGAGATTTCAAATCCTCTACTGAGCTCTTTAAAGGTAGAGCCTCAAACCCTTTGCAATATCAGCAATTGAGTATGATAAGAGTACCTTCCTCTATACTTCTACTCAATCCTAATCTCACGCTGAGTACTTAAAACCGAGTACTCAGCCTCTCCTTTCTATCTCTAGAAATGATAAGTGTTTTGTCCTAATACAAAGATGTGCTAAGACACTTTAGACGATTTAACAATCACTCTAGACTTTTACACAAATATAAGAAATTGTAGTGTAAGATCTGCTTTGCTTCTGGCTTGCAGAACTTGTGTAGAAATTTGGTCAGCGTAACTGCTTAATCAAGTTTTGTGTCTTGTGAAGCTTATGATGGCACTATTTATAGAGACGTCTGGGCGTCGGTCATTTCGAATTTCAAAATAACCGTTGGAGGGAAACGGCTATATGTCGTTGTCATCCTAACTTGCTCAGAGCTCTCGGCCAATCACAATCGTGTATCTTCTGTCCTCGGTCAGCTCAGCAGATGGTCTCTCCTTTTATGGTAAGGTCAACTGGATAGTATACTGTGTCGTCTGAACTTTGCCAAAAGAGGAAACACTTTGTCTGGAAGTTTTCCTTCACCAGCTGCTGTCTTGTACGTTTGTCGAGACTACTCAGCAGCTTCATCTTGAAGTTGTTCCCGAAGGTCTTCTAGATCCTTCCGTTTGCTGAGTTGCGTTTTGTTCAAAACGGCAACGTCTTGACATACGCGGGCCAAGTGTACTGAGTTGTTTGACTTGGGCCTTGGCTTCCGTAATGGGCTTGGGCCATTTAATCCTTATGTCTTATAACAGTTTTAACTCAACATTGAACAAACACATTAGTAGAATAAATTAAAGCATTTAAACTTGGTGTGTTTAGAATATGTATTTTAATTATACTTAAACAATTTTGTCAAATTAAAATTATGTGGAAAGGTGTTTCAACAATGAACAGTTGACACATTACATAAATCAATCCATACTGTTATCTCAAGTCGGGTCCCAATCCTAATGAACTCCTTCACCGGATCCATGTAACTGTCAAGATATCTAAATATCTAAAGCTTGTGAGATCAGCTTTCTGTCTCGACAGAAAACACTGTTACATGCAAGTCTCAACAGTAATATGCCAACCCCTATAACATATTACTTGACTTGGGTTGATTTTAAGTCTATTGGTGTATTATAAAGTATAGTCTCACTTCATGCTTGTATGAACACTTTATAACTACTTAAATAAACTTAGGATTACTTTCTTTATGAAAGATTTGTGCCTTTATATATAGTTACATTTTAATGATATATATCTGATTAAACAAATGACTAAATAGACAATTTATTCATTAATATTTATATCCTAAAACAATTGTCTTTAGGACACTAAACTCCAACACAATGCTTAGATGGTAAACTAATCTTCTATTTCGTGCAATTCTTCAAATAGTCACCACTAACTTCGTGTAGTTTTTTTAGACGTGAAAAGAAAGATTCAATTTGAAGATGACAAACACTGTTTCTAAATTCCAGAAATTGAGCAACGTGAAAAGAATGGATTCCAAATTCTAGATCTTTTTTTTAGAGATAGAGGGGAGTTGGAGAGGGAGGATTAGAGAGAGAAAAGGAACGATAGGAAGATGAGTTGCATAAGGGTATTTTAGTAATTATATTAGGGATAAAGGTATTTTAGTTATTCCATAAGGAATGGGTCCTACTTTTTAAAATGAGTAGGATGAAAAATGCTGAGGTGGTGAGTTGACTAAACATTGATCGGTCATTTTTACCTGCTGTACACCATAGTGTGCGGTCACCCATAAGGTCGTACATATTAGTGAGACAAAATGAAAGTTGTATACCAAAATGCGAAATAGGGTAAACGTTGTACACCACGCATGAAAATTACCCGTCAAAGGCTACAAGTGGGAATTTGGTATTGATTATCATGAAAGCTTTAGTCTAGTGGCCAATTCAGTCACAATTAAAATGTTTTTTTTTTGCTATTGGGGCGGCCAGAAGTTGAAAAATATAACAGGTGGATATCAACAATGCTTATTTGCATGGATATTTGGATGAGGATATCTATTTGGAACCACCATTGAGGTATAGAAAGGCAATTAAAGGCCAGACATGTAAAATTGTTAAGTCCCTTTATAGACTAAAACAAGTCGGGCGCCAATGACATAAGGAAATCTCCAGTCAGTTACTTGCATATGGCTTTAAAAGATCACCAAATGACCATTGTTTATGGTTGTAAAATACAGAACAAGATGATTCCAAATTTATGGCCTTATTAATGTATGTGGATGGCATACATATCATGAATGCTCATGTTGAAAGTATAGAGGTAGTCAAGGTGTAGCTTCACATGCTTTTCACTATCAAGGATCTTAGAGAAGCCAAATATTTCCTTGGTATAGTGCTCACTGATCCAGGCACTCTACTTTCAAATCATGCTACTTATCACGGATTAGTGGGATGATTATTATATCTTCAATTTACTAAACTTGAGCTGACTTTTCCCACACAACAGTTAAGTCAGCACATGTAGATTCCATGTGATCATCATTTGAAGACAACCTTGCATGTGCTTAAATATTTAAAAAGCACAATCAAGTATGGTTTGTTTTGTCCTAGAAGTTCAGATTTAACTACAGTCACTTCATATTGTCATATAGACTAAGGGAAGTTTAAAGAGACAAGGAGGTCAATGATAGACTCGTGCATATTATTGGGATCTTCGATGATTTCTTGGAAAATAAAAAAACAAGCAACTGCGAGTCGATCTTCAGCTGAAGCAGAGTATAAAAGCATGACTTCAACAAGTTGTGAGTTAAAATGGATTCAATATTTGTTAAGTGATTTTGGACTAAAAGTTCAATTGCCAATAACAATGCACTGTGATAGTAAATCTGCAATTGCATTAGTAAATAATCATGTTTCACATGAGCAAACAAAATATATGGACATTGATTGTCATCTCATAAGAGAAAATGTACCAATGGTTTTATAGTTACCTCTTATATACAAGCTACACAACAACTTACATATTTTTTCACAAAAATTTTGAGCCTCAAGCATATATATGCTACTATCTTTGTCCAAGATGGGATTGCTCGATGCTTCCCAATCTCCATCTTAAGGAGGGGTTGTGAAAGCATGATCATTACTCATTAGTGATGTGATAATCCTTGTACATTCTTTCTACAATCATCACAAGCCATCCTCAACAACTCATCAACAACTGTCATCATTCCGGCGGGAAAAATACCGCTTAAGTTTCTTTAAGTGTGTGATCTCTTAGTATAAAAAGCAATGTAATAGCTCGTTTGTATTATCAAGAAACTGTTTTACAGATTAATAAAGTTCTAAAGTATAGTTTTCATATATACTATATATAAAATCTAAAATATATAGCTTTTTATAATAGTGACATATCAACATCAACAACACTTACATGTCATTATCTAGATTTTTTTTTTTTACATTTTTATCCTCTTTTCTAAAAGCTGATCTTGCTTAAATTCTCTATTAATTGCTTTTAAGTGTCAAACCTCCTATATCTCCCAGCTCTTGAAACTTCTTTATTAATTTATTTTTTGGAATTATTTATCATATATATAAGCATTTGGTTAATACTTAATAATGTTTAAGTGCATTCCAAAGGTGAAGTTATAATTAACTGGAACATCTTCTTTACGATGGATCTCATTATAACAATGCTAAAATCATGTTCTTTTTGGAATTTAGTTAAAGTTGTCCAAAATAATCAACTTTATTTTTGTGATAGTTTACTATTTTCTTTTAAAATTGGATTTCAATGAGTTTGAGGTTGTGTAAGCACTCTTTTAAGTTTTACTTTTCTAATTAAAGTTTACTTTTTTCCAGTATAATTCATTCGAACTTAATATTTAACCTGCTCATAAAAGTTATGTAACACTTGAAATGCTTCTAATAATATTTCAGAAGAGTAACCTATTAATTATGGTTATAGAGAAAACTCACAGTACAATGATCTATGGATAAAGGTTTGGAAATATGACATCTCTAGGTATTAGCATTACTCACCGGTTTCTTTTTATAAGTCATTCTAGCAATTGAGTTTTTTTTTTCAAAATATAAGTCTTTCTAGTTTTTCAAGAATTTTTAGTTTAGTTTTCCAGTCCAAACATTAAATTTTTGTCTTGGTCCATGTGTTTTTGAAAATTACAAGGCTTATTCACCAACCTTACATGAGAGATAATTTTGTTAGTTAACCAATACAAATTCATTAATTTTACTCTATATTAATTATATTTCTTAATTTATGTGACACAAGTTAGAATAACTTATATAATGGAATGAATGAGTACTTTTTAAATTACTTTAGATAATTAATCATAATAATTGTTTTGCTTTTTCCACTTTAACGAGAGTAATTATTTTATAGTTTATAAAATAGAAAAAGTAAACAGAAAAAAATTAATTGGCCTAATACATTTTTTATTAAAGATTGGTTAGCGATGAAAGGCAAGCGGCGAACATCCCAGCAATGCTGGCACCCCCACCACAGACCCAAAAAAGCCCTGAACCAAATTTATTAAAAGAATAAATAAATGTCATAATACAAAAAGAATAAAGAATAAAATGAAGCAAAAAAAAATTAGGAAAAACGATAAATGCAACGTCCTACACGATCATGATAAAAGATCGATCCACAAAAATCCGAGACAACATCCCACCAAGTCGATGATGTTGCCGTCCGCCCATAATTTGCAAGCGAGTTCGCAACATGATTACCTTCACGAAAAATATGAGAAATCACAAAAGCCACATAATCAATCTGATTTAAACAATTGAACCATTTTTGTGTAAGCAACCAAGGAACCGAACAAGATTTAGATTTGAACATCTGCACAACATACATTGAGTCGCTTGCAAGCCAAATTTTCCACCAACCTTTGCTGATAGCCATGTCAATGGCATAAACAGCAGCAGATAGTTCAGCAAGATAAGCAAAGGAACTTTCAATCGGAAAAGCAAACGCACCAAGGCACATGTCAGTATGCGAGCGATAAATACATCTGTAACCCGCAGGACCAAGAGCACCCGTGACATCAGTATTGATCTTAATCCAATCCCTCAGAGGTGGTTGCCAAAAAATCAGAGTAATGCGCGAAGCCTTAGCAAGACGCTTTTCAATCCCGAGCTCACCTAAGATTTAAAGTTCAGCTAGCGAATTCCAAACGGAGCCCCATCTAGTGTGAGTAGATTCACGAACAGCTCCCCAAATCTGTCTCAGCGTGACCGAAGTATCAGCCCTCTTATCCTAAAAAATGGACCTATTACGAGCAAGCCATAGAGCCCAAACCATATTAACAATTACTGCGGCCCATAGATCAGCTAATTGAGTACTGAAACGTTAAATAACAACATGATTAACCAGATTCCTAAGAGTTGAGTTTGTGTTAATTCATCTTCCAAACAATGAGCTAACACCATGCCAAAGAAATTTGGAAAACCGACAGGAGACAAAAAGGTGGTCCAGCATTTCAGTATCTAACGAGCACAAACTGCAACGAGAAACAACTTGACAGCCGCACAACTGAAGCTGATCATGTTTCGGTAAGTACCCAAGATAAGCCCGCCATCCAATAAGCGAGTATGCAAGAGGAACACTTTGACACCTTTAAAAACGACTCCAATGCTATTGAGTAGGAGGAGATATAAGCCAATCGTACATGAGCTTAATAGTTAGAACTGTTGGTCCCTTATAACGTTACAAGTATAGTTCCAAGGGGGGGGGTTAGGAACTATTTAAACTTTTTAATAAATTAGGGCAGACTTCTTTTCTTAAGAGAAAAGGTTTTGACAGCGGCGCTGAGTAAACAGCAAGATACTGGCTTAGTCAACTAGTGACTAGGTCAGTTTCTTAACTTGAGTCAGGATATAGCACTTAGAGTCTATTCCTGAGCTCAGATATTTGATGCGCACAACTCAGCTTGACCTCTTTACTTGGTCAGTTTTTAGTTATTTAAGCAAGCAATATATATAAGGAGTTTAAGGTAAGAAATACGTTACTCAGCAGATTTATCCAGGTTCGGCTCCTAAGCCTACGTCCTATCCCCGGAACACGTTCCGAGCTTTCGAATTCTCTACTGAGCTCTTTAAAGGTAGAGCCTCAAACCTTTTACAATCTTAGCAACTGAGTATAACAAGAGTACCTTCCTCTATACCTCTACTCAATCCTAATCTCTTGCTGAGTACTATAACCGAGTACTCAGTCTCTCCTTTCTATTCTCTAGAAATGATAAGTGTTTGTCCTAAACAATGATTGCTAAGACACCTTAGATGATTGAATAATCACTCTAGACTTTTACACAAAAGATATGAAATTTGGTGTAAGATTGCTTTGCTTTTTGCTTGCAGAACTTGCGTAGAAATTTGGTCAGCGTAATGGCTTGATCAAGTTCTGTGTGAATGAAGCTTCTTCTGATAGCACTATTTATAGAGACGTCTTGAGGCATCGGTCATTTCGAATTTCGAAATAACCATTGGAGGGAAACGGCTTCCCGTCGTTGCCATCCTGACTTGCTCAGAGCTCTCGGCCAATCAGATTTGAGTATCTTCTGTCCTCGGTCAGCTTTTGGTCAGCTCGGCAGAATGTCTCTCCTTATATGGTAAAGTCAACTGGATAGCATACTGTGTCGTCTGAACTTTACCCAAAGTGGAAACACTTTGTCTGGAAGTTTTCTCTAGCCAGCTGTTGTCTTGTACGCTTTGTCGAATCTACTCATCAGCTTCGTCCCGAAGTTATTCCCAGAAGGTCTTCTAGATCCTTCTCTTGCTGAGTTGCGTTTTGTACACAGCGACATCGTTTTGATAGACACGGGCCGAGTTGTCTTGAGTTGTTTGACTTGGGCTTTGACTTTCGTATTGGGCTTGAGCCTTTTAATCCTTATGTCTTATAAGCAATTTAACTCAACATTGAACAAACACATTAGTAGAATAAATCAAAGCATTTAAACTTAGTATGTTTAGAATATGTTTTTAATTATACTTAAACAATTTTGTCAAATCAAAATTATGTGGAAAGGTGTTTCAACAAACTCCCCCATTTTGATGTTGGCAAAACTATTCAGCGAGGAACTCAGTGTTGAGCTCCCCCATGATAGTTGACCTAATATAACTTAGCAAACTCCCCCGTAAGGGATGAGCTACTGACTTAGTTTTACTCTAAACACTTGAAGGTTTAATCGAGTAGGTCTAAGGTCAGTTTTCAGATATAGGTCAGCTCATGGAACATATTCTATTTTACTCAGTATTAAGCGGAAGGTTTTATCATTCAGAGGGCGCTGAGTAATTTGTTTGTTCAATGAGTTTTATAAGACTACATGTAAGTCAATGTCAAACATGTTATCAGCATTTGGTTCAATCAATAAATTTTATAAGCATTTAAACATAGCTGATTTTAATTGAAGATACATAATGACATAATACACAGCATCGCATGAAAACAATTCATAACTCAGTGTTTGAACAAAAGATGCAAGTATTGATATTTAATATAGGTAGTCAGTGTTTACAAACAAAAGTTGAAGACAGGCATAGAAATAGAGACTACATACTTAGCCTATACTGAGCTAGCCTATATCTATTTCTTTCTCTTTTGTTTGGACTGACTAGACTCATGCTGTGTTCTCGCTTGTTCTTTCTCCCCCGTTTTGTCAGCATCGGGAGGAGGAATCCTAAAGGTGTCGGTTAAGACAGCTCTGGTCAGTTCTGTAGATAGCGCTTTAAGTCGGTCGGCGCTTTCATTGACACCATCAAAAATAGCCACACCACTGTCTGAAACCTCGGTGGGTATATTAAGCTCAGCACCGCTGATCATGCTGACAGTGAAGGCTTCAGCTTTGCCTATCCATGTAAGTGCATCAGTCAGACCCGCAATGACTTGATGGAATGTTTTGAGGAAGTAGGTGTCATAGTATTGACGTTGAACATTGCTGTGACGTATGTAATTGAAGGTTTGTCTAGTGATAGACATCATTTCATTTTGCTTCATAGCGTCAGTATCCATTTCTTGCTTGTTCAGATTCAGCAGTCGAACGGCCTCACCAATTTGCTCAACGGAGCACTGAGAATAAGAAACCATTTGCTCATTGGTTTTGAGTTGCTCGATGTGAAGCTGATCAAAGAGCATCTTCACTTCATCAGAGGTAGCATAGCATGTGTTCGCAGCTGACAAGGTCTGAACTTGTTGTTGTAGAGCATTTAAGTGTTGAACTGTTGTCAGCTGGATCTCAGCCAGCTTTGCGATGGAATCCTGCTTAGCTTGCTGTGCTTGATAGGTAATGATGATACTCAGCAAGTCCTTAAATCCCTTAACTTCGTTTAGAAGCTGAGTTACTTGGGAGAGCTGAGTAGTCTCTACATTAGAAGATCCAGCAGCAGGAGTAGAAGATTGTTGAAGGTCTTTGATCAAAGTCTGTACTGAGTCAATGATGCGTTTGCCAGACTCAGTGACATTCATGTAGCTTAGAGATCCTTCATTTAGTTGCCCAGTTATGTCAGTATGACCGGTTGGAAGAGGAGTTAGTGGGATAAACTGGTCAGTGATTGGAAGTGTGGTTCCAATCTGCACTTGGGGTTATGGTAGAACTGATTGATCGGCAGATATGTTGAGTGGAGAAGAGGTAATTCTTATGCTGTCAGTGCTGACTGGAGCAGGAATGTCCTGAGTCAGTGTAGTGCTTGAGGTAACAGCATTGACAGGAATCGGCTCAACTTGACTTGTTGAGTTAGCGGAAGCATTCAAGTCGGCGTGTTCCTTTGGTGAAGAAACAGAGGCTTGCTTTTCAATGGAAGCCGATGTAGTAGAAGTTGGTTGTCTTTTGAAAAATTTCAGCTTGAGTTGAGAAGGGTCTTGGGTTGGCTTCTGAATAACAAAGTCAGGTATAGTTGGTAGTTGAACAGGAGGCTCGCTGACTGTCTTCTCACTTGCCTTAACCAATCTTCTTCTGCGAGGAGGAGTGTCAGCTTTAATAGACTCTCCTGAGTGAGATGGAGAAGATTCTTCTTGCTCAGCATTAAGCTGGTCAGCTTGCTCTTGGACTTGATCAACATTGTGTTGGTCAAGTTCTTGTTCTTCTCCAGCAGCCAACTCAGTATTGGCTTGCTCAGCTTCAACCTCACTGGTTGTTTCCTCATTGTCCTCAGCGTCATCCTGACCGCTGGCCTCTTCTTCTTCTTCATCCTCTGAACTGTCACCATCTAGTTCTTCCTCAACTTGTGCAATGAACTGATCATCCAAATGCACCTCATCTTCTTCTTGCTCAGCTACAGTTCCTAGACACTGTGTGAAGTGAGAGTCACCAGGCACAACAATGTCAGTAGGGATAGCATCGATGGGAGTCAGTGAAGAAGGCTTCTGCTTCTTCTGAGGTTGCTCATCAGCATTTGTTCTTTTCTCAGTTTCAGGCTCATCTTGCCTGTTCCTTTTCTCAGTTGACTGAGGTCTTTCCTGACTTGGTTCAACAGCTGACTTAGGCTTCTTTGCCTTAGGTTCAGCTTTCTTTGAAGTGGTCTCAACAACTTTCCTCTTATGGGCAGCTGGAGCCTTAGTTCTTCTCCCTTTCTTCGGGACAGCTGTTTCCTCAGCTTCTTGTTCACCAGCAGCAGCAGTTTTTCCTTTCTTCAGAGGCTGATTGAACTTCAAAGCCCTCAGCGAAGCTACTGTGATTTCAGATCCTCTAGCTTTAACTTCATCAGTTAGGTCTATCTTGTGATCAATGAGGATCCTGGTGATGAGCGAGCCCAGTCTTAGAGTTCCAGTGCTTCGTAGGAACCCAGCAATGAGGAATACTGGCATGTTGATTGGCTTATATGTCAGCATATGCCATATGAAGCATTGCTCAAAGTTCGTTGCTGAGGTGGTGCAGTTGATCTTGGGGTAGATGAAGTAACTCAGCAGATAGTGAGCCATCTTTTGGTGCTGACCCATAGAGGAACTGGAGACTTCTCCTGAGTGGCCTTCAGGTTTACAGAAGGTGACTTCGTACCCAGTATTGTCCTGATCTCCAGATCTTCTCAGCTTTGCTCTTTCATTTTTCAACTTCAGCAAATTTGCTAGATAGTTAGGGTTTATGAAGATGGTCTTTTCTCTTACCACAGTTGCCAGATAATCCTGGTTGTCATCAGCAACTCGGAGATTATGGTAGAATTCCCTTACGAGGTCAGGATAAGTGTGATCCCTAATAGAGAATAGCCTGTCCATCCATTTTGCGATATCCATTCGCAGATGGGTTGCTCGGAGGTTACGAAGGACTCAGAGACCCATCGTGAGAAGTCCACCTTCCATTCGCTAATGTTACCAAAGACCTTGGTATAGGTTCTGGTTTTGGTCGGTTTTTCTTGGGAGGAGGTAGCTTGCCCAGTTTTTCCTTTACTCGGCGTAGTGACCTTAGTAGTTTTAGGCACAGAGGTTTGCCTGGAGGTTTCATCGGAGCTGGGCTTAGGGTGGCCGGCACCGGAAATGTTGAAGGAAACTTTAGTCATAGTTTCAGAATTTGTTTGGGAAGCTTTGAGAGTTTTTAGAGAGAAAGCCTTTGCCTTAGAATTCGGTGGATGTAAAGAAAATAAAGAATGGGGATTTACCCTTTATTTATAGCGGTGAAGAGTGGATCTTATCGAATCCATGTGTCAGTTTTGCCTTGGGATTGTCAACCGACAAAGATCCTGGCTATTCACGTGCTTAAGCAATAAGTGCAACGGATCTAACACTCAGCATTTAGAATACTAAGTGTTTTGAATTCTGAGTGGTCAGTAGTATATGAAAGAATGATTTCTCAGTTTAAGATTACTACTCGGTGTGCATATTGACTCAGTATTTATGTGTATTTTGTGTTAAGTGCTCAGCATAATAATCACTCAGCATGCATTTGCATAAATCATTCAGCATAGTAATTCACTCAGCATAAATTCACATTTTAGAACGGGAATTTACTGAAGAGGATTAAACATACCAATGGCTTCTCTCAGTATGCTGAACTGTTCACGAGCCACTAGCTTTGTGAAGATATCCGTAAGCTGCTCATCCGTTGGGACGTAGGTCAGCTTTATCTCACCTTTGAGTACATGGTCTCTAATGAAGTGATGCCTTATGCTGACATGCTTCATTCTGCTGTGTTGAATTGGGTTCTTTGATAGATCAATTGCACTTTTATTGTCGCATTTAACCTCAATTGTCTTTGTTTGAACACCAGAGTCTTCAAGCTGTTGCTTAATCCATAGGACTTGAGCAACACAGTGACCAGCAGCAATGTACTCAGCTTCAGTGGTAGACAAGGCTACTGACGCCTGCTTCTTGCTGAACCAAGATACAAGATAGCTTCCTAAGAAATGGCATCCTCCAGAGGTGCTTTTTCGTTCTAGCTTGTCTCGACCATAGTCAGCGTCAGTGTATCCAACGAGTGTAAAGCCATGTGTGTTGGGATACCATAAACCTGCGTTCACTGAGCTTTGCAAGTATCTAAGGATTCTTTTTACAGCTATGTAATGAGATTCCTTAGGGTTAGATTGATATCTAGCATAGTAGCATACTGAGAACTGAATGTCCGGTCTACTGGCTGTTAAGTAAAGTAGAGAACCTATCATACCTCGATACAATTTGCTGTCTACTGACTTACCATTCTCGTCAGCGCAGAGGACAGTGTCAGCGCCCATAGGAGTGGATATTGGCTTGCAATTTTCCAAGTCATATTTCTTTAATATCTCCTTGGCATATTTAGCTTGACTGATGAAGATGCCATTCTTTCCTTGTTTTATTTGAAGTCCGAGAAAGAAGTTGAGTTCTCCCATCATCGACATTTCAAACTCAGTCTGCATTTGTTTGCTAAATTCCTTGCACATTGATTCGTTAGTTGCACCAAATATTATATCATCAACATAAATTTGAGCCAGCAGGGTATCTTTACCCTTTCTCTTAATGAATAAAGTTGTATCAGCTTTGCCCCTGACATAATTTCTGGTCAGCAGGAAACTGGTCAGCCTCTTATACCAAGCACGTGGTGCTTGCTTGAGACCGTACAGAGCCTTTTTGAGTTTATAAACGTGGTTTGGGAATTTTGGATCCTCAAACCCTGGAGGTTGATTGACATAAACTTCCTCGTTTATAACTCCATTAAGAAATGCACTCTTAACATCCATTTGGAATAATTTAAAGTTCATGTAAGATACATATGCACATAAGATCCTAATAGCTTCTAGCCTTGCCACTGGGGCAAAGGTCTCACCGTAGTCAATACCTTCTTGCTAACTGTAGCCCTGAGCTACAAGCCTTGCTTTGTTCCTGACTACATTTCCTTGCTCATCCAGTTTGTTGCGGAAGACCCATCTTGTTCCAATGGTCTTCTGACTCCTTGGATGTGGCACTAGCTCCTATACATCGTTTCTTCTGAATTGGTCAAGTTCCTCTTGCATTGCGCTCATCCAGAATTCATCTTCCTCAGCATCAGCGAAGTTCTTAGGTTCCTGTACTGGGATGACGGCTACATTGTTGAGGTACCTCCTGAGTTGATTCCTCGTCATCAGGGTATTCCCAGCAGAATCAAGGATTGCACTCTCTGAGTGCCCTCTTGGAATCCTTATCTCTTTCGGTAGATTTATGTCTTATGCTGTCTGTGTTTCAACAATCTCTGCAGAAGTAGACTGGTCAGTGAAAGTAATCTTAGGTTCACTCTTACTCTTGGTCAGCCTTTTAGTGAATGACTCAGCAGCTGGTTCTTGGTCAGCGGTTACTGAGTGTGGATCATCCTCGGTCAGTGGCTGGTATCTACCTGCAGGGTTAGTCTCATCGAACTCAACATGTACTGACTCTTCTAAAACTTGAGTTCGTTTATCAAAAACTCTGTATGCTTTGCTGTTTGTTGAGTAGCCTAAAAAGATAGCCTCATCAGCTTTTGAGTCAAACTCTGCTAAGCTATCTTTGGTATTCAAAATAAAACATTTACAGCCACGAAAGTATCCAATGTTGGGCTTTCGTCCTTTCCAAAGTTCATAGGGGGTTTTCTTTAATATAGGTCTAACTAGAGCCCTATTAAGAATATAGCATGCTGTGTTAACAACCTCTCCCCAAAAATACTTTGGAAGCCTATGCTCATCCAGCATTGTCCTAGCTATTTCAACCAGAGTTCTGTTCTTCCTTTCTACAACCCCATTTTGTTGAGGTGTTCTAGGAGCAGAAAAATTGTGGTCAATGTCGCTGGCTTCACAGAATTCAACAAACTTTTGGGTTTTGAATTCTCCACCATTATCACTTCGGATGTGAGCCAATTTTAGGTCTTTATCATTTTCAATTTTTCTAACCAAATTTGAAAATGTCTCAAAGGTCTCATCCTTGCTACTCAGCAAGATGACCCAAGTGTACCGAGAGAAGTCATCTACAATGACCAAGGAAAATCTTCTTCCACCCAGACTCAGCGGCTGGACTGGACCGAAGAGATCCAAGTGTAGCAACTCTAACGGACGCTTAGTTGAGACAATGTTTTTACTATGAAAAGATTGTTTGGTTTGTTTTCCAGCTTGGGAAGCGTGGCATAATTGATCTTTTTCAAATTTAAGTTCAGGCAGTCCCTCAACCAATTGCTTTCTTGCTAATTTGGCCAGGAGGTCCATGCTTACATGACCAAGTCTCCTGTGCCATAGCCAGGAATTTTCTTCATTTGATACTAAGCATACAGTTTTTGAAAACTTTTTCTTTAAGTCTAGCATAAAGACATTATCTATGCGAGGGGCAGTTAAGATTAACTCATTTGTTTTACCCTCGTATATTTTACATCCAGTAGCATCAAATATAACTTTTCTCCCATTGTCACATAGCTGAGCTACGCTGAGTAAGTTATATTTGAGTCCGCTGACTAGGGAGACTGACTCAATAGTGGGGTTACCTCCAATGGTTCCTGACCCTACTATCTTACCCTTTTTTTTGTCTCCAAAACTTACACTTCCTCCTCGTTTATGCTCAAACGTGATGAACTGAGTTTCATCACCAGTCATATGCCTCGAACATGCGCTGTCAATATACCACATCTTTGACTTCTCAGCACATCTCAAGCTTACTTGCATTGTAACTAGTTACTTTTAGGTACCCAATTCTTTTTGGGTCCTTGCTTGTTAGGTGCAACAGGTAAAGCATCATATTTTATTTTATGGCGACATACATAGACAGTATGGCCATTCTTTCCACAGAAGTCACAGCTGACCTTCTGTTTAGGTTGTCTCACTGACTGGTCAGCACCCCAGTACCGAGCATGCCAGCACACCTTCGAGGTGTGACCTTTCTTCCCACAGAAGTCACACTGGACATTCCGCTGGGGATTCCATCTCTGCTGAGTACCTTGGTACTGAGTTCTCAGAGGACTGTTTCTTTTATTTGGAACCTTTAATTGGTTCTGGATAGTTGTGACGTCCTTTCTCAGTTTCTTTGAAACTGATTGGACTTCAGAGACAGACTCATGTATGATCTTCATGTTATCATGCAACGTTGAGTTGTCCTAAAGAAGGTATCTGAGGTCACTCAGCTTGACCTCTTCAACCTCGTCACAGCGCCTGCTGAGTGCTCTAATTTTCTTATTACACTTTTTGATAAGTGTATAGAGATCACTCAGGGCATTACCCATTTCGTTTCTGAGCTGGGAAAGTGGTATTACCTCATTTGATTGCTCCTCATCTTCAGATGCAACGGAGGGGTCAGTATGCTCAGAAACGCACGGCTTAGCAAGTTCGTCAGCCATGAAGCATATCTTCGCTGACTCGGTGGCCTCAGCTTCTGTTGATGAAGACTCATCACTGTCGCTCGATGTAGCCACCATTGCCTTTTTGCCGTTCTTCTTATCTTTCCTCAGCGTGGGGCAGCTTGACTTTATGTGGCCAGTTTGATGACATTCAAAGCATGTAATAGGCTTTGAGTTGTCTTTCTTGTATTTGCTGTCGTTGGAGTCAGCTTTATACTTATCAAACTTTCTGTAAGGCTTCTTAGAATATTTGTCATTTTTTCTGAATAGCCTTTTCATCTTCCTTCTGAACATAGCCATCTCCTCATCATCTGTTGAGCTCCCTTCAGTGGAGTCAGCTTTCATGACAAGAGATTTCTGCTTCTTATCTTCAGACTTTTCCTTCACCTCGAAGTTTTTCATTGATATCTCATGGGTCAGCAATGAGCCGATGAGTTAGTCATATTTGTAGGTGGTTAAGTCCTGAGCTTCCTCAACAGCAGTCTTCTTTGCTTGCCAGTCTTTAGGAAGACTCCTGAGTATCTTTTTAACTTGTTCTTCCTCAGTGAAGATCTTCCCAAGTCTCTTGAGCTCATTTATGATGTTGGTGAATCTTGCATTCATGTCAGATATGCCCTCATCATTGTTCATTTCGAACAGCTCGTACAGTCTCATATGCTGGTTCACCTTGGACTCATTTACTTTATTGGTTCCTTCGTAGGTGACCTCCAGCTTCTTCCAGATCTCTTGTGCCGACTCACAACCTGAGATTTTATTATATTCTACAGCATCGAGCGCACAGTGAAGCATATTAATAGCCGAAGTGTGATTTTGAAGCTTCTTAAGATCATCCTCTGTCCATTTGGCCTCAGCTTTTACAACTGTTTGGCCAGCCACAATTTCGACAGGTACAAATGGGCCTTGCACTATAGATAGTCAGGCACTCATATTTGTAGCTTGAATGAAATTTTTCATCCTATTCTTCCAGAAGGTATAGTTAGACCCGAAGAATAGGGGAGGCCGAGTGATGGACAGCCCCTCAGGCAATATCTGAGTTGTTTGGTTTCCTGAGAGAAACCGAGTACTGTTTTCGCCCATAGTGTGGATCAGCTCAAGGTTGTTAAACCTTTTACAGTGAGCTTTTAGGCTCTGATACCACTTGTTGGTCCCTTATAACGTTACAAGTATAGTTCCAAGGGGGGGGGGTTAGGAACTATTTAAACTTTTTAATAAATTAGGGCAGACTTCTTTTCTTAAGAGAAAAGGTTTTGACAGCTGCGCTGAGTAAACAGCAAGATACTGGCTTAGTCAACTGGTGACTAGGTCAGTTTCTTAACTTGAGTCAGGATATAGCACTTAGAGTCTATTCCTGAGCTCAGATGTTTGATGCGCACAACTCAGCTTGACCTCTTTACTTGGTCAGTTTTTAGTTATTTAAGCAAGCAATATATATAAGGAGTTTAAGGTAAGAAATACGTTACTCAGTAGATTTATCCAGGTTCGGCTCCTAAGCCTACGTCTTGTCCCCGGAACACATTCCGAGCTTTCGAATTCTCTACTGAGCTCTTTAAAGGTAGAGCCTCAAACCTTTTACAATCTTAGCAACTGAGTATAACAAGAGTACCTTCCTCTATACCTCTACTCAATCCTAATCTCTTGCTGAGTACTATAACCGAGTACTCAGCCTCTCCTTTTTATTCTCTAGAAATGATAGCTGTTTGTCCTAAACAATGATTGCTAAGACACCTTAGATGATTGAATAATCACTCTAGACTTTTACACAAAAGATATGAAATTTGGTGTAAGATTGCTTTGCTTTTTGCTTGCAGAACTTGCGTAGAAATTTGGTCAGCGTAATGGCTTGATCAAGTTCCGTGTGAATGAAGCTTCTGATGGCACTATTTATAGAGACGTCTTGAGGCATCGGTCATTTCGAATTTCGAAATAACCGTTGGAGGGAAACGACTTCCTGTCGTTGTCATCCTGACTTGCTCAGAGCTCTCGGCCAATCAGATTTGAGTATCTTCTATCCTCGGTCAGCTTTTGGTCAGCTCGGCAGAATGTCTGTCCTTATATGGTAAAGTCAACTGGACAGCATACTGTGTCGTCTGAACTTTACCCAAAGTGGAAACACTTTGTCTGGAAGTTTTCTCTAGCCAGCTGCTGTCTTGTACGCTTTGTCGAATCTACTCAGCAGCTTCGTCCCGAAGTTATTACTAGAAGGTCTTCTAGATCCTTCTCTTGCTGAGTTGCGTTTTGTACACATCGACATCGTGTTGATAGACATGGGCCGAGTTGTCTTGAGTTGTTTGACTTGGGCTTTGACTTTCGTATTGGGCTTGAGCCTTTTAATCCTTATGTCTTATAAGCAATTTAACTCAACATTGAACAAACACATTAGTAGAATAAATCAAAGCATTTAAACTTAGTGTGTTTAGAATATGTTTTTAATTATACTTAAACAATTTTGTCAAATCAAAATTATGTGGAAAGGTGTTTCAACAAGAACCCCACTCACATCAGGCTTCCAAACACATATATCAACATCGTCCCTACCCCGCCTAATATTTCAAAATATATTCTCCACATCCGTAGGTAACACGGGCAGATTATGCCAATTATTACCATCCAAATAATCCTCCACCAAATCAAAACAACGACGTTGTTGACTAGCAAACAGACCAACCTATGCAGCCAACGAAGGACACATCTAAGCCCCATTCCAAAAGTTAAGTTCAGAGTGTTGACCAATCCACCAAAAATAGTGATGCTCAACTTCAGAATAAAATGAATTTTATCGAGCCCCAAATAGAAAAATTCATGATATAATATCGTGACTGTCCCACTCTATTGAGAAAACGAGTTCTAAGTAAGTTAAAGCAAAGAGACTTTTCCTGAAGAAGACCCCAAGCCATCTTTCCAGTCAGCGCCTTATTTAGAATAAACAGATTCTTGATTCCAAGACCTCCATCCTTGAAGTTTTGACAACAAATTTTCCAAGGGACAGTGACAAGTTTCTTGCAATTAATGGACCCAGCCCAAATAAAATTCCTCATATGCCTAGTCATACATGTAAGCAGCACAAAGGGCCACTTATAAATGATAAAAGAGTGAATGAAGCTACCAGTAATTACAGAATTTACCAGAGCCACTCTCCCAGCCATAGACAAACAATTGGCTTAATACATTAACAGCTCCCTGAACTTGTCCATAAAAATAGATTGGCTTCCTGAACTTTATTAGTGTCTCACCAGCTCCCTAAACTTGTTTATTTTGTATCACCAGTTCTTTAAACTTGTCCATAAAAGTAGATTAGATCACTACACTTTGCAAATGTCTAACCAGCTCTCTGAATTTGCTTATTCTGTAACAACTAAATACAAAAATCATAATACTAACTCTCGATCCTCATCTATTCGATCTCTCAAACTTGCAACACTAACTCTTATAATAGGTTGAAAGATAGGAAAAGAGAAAAAAAATTACCTCTCGAATAGATGAAGATTACTTTTGCAATGTAGGTTTTATAAGTTTTTGTATTTAGTTGTTACGGAATAAAGGCTGGTGAGGCACTTGCAAAGTTCAGGGAGCTCATCTACTTTTATGGATAAGTTTAAGAAGCTGGTGATACGAAATAAGCAAGTTTAAAGAGCTGGTGAAACACTAATAAAGTTCAAGAAACCAATCTAATTTTATAGACAAATTCTGAGAGCTAGTTGTAGACACCGAGTCGGAGGACCTCTGACGAAAACCCATGGCAGACAGTTAGAGCGGTTGATTCCAATAATAAAAAAAATAAAAAAACAAAAAAACCACGAAAGGGTCCTGAGGGATTGCGTGTCGTCAAATAGGCGGCTCGCGGGTGCCCAACGAACGGGGAGCGTCGTCCAATGCACGGCGCGCCTAAGGATCGTTGGGCGAGTGCCCAGCGGCGTTGGGTGAGCGCCCAGCAGCGGCCGGCGCGCACCCGACGGCAGTTGGACGCACGCCCAACAGCGCTGGGCACACGCCCAACGACAGTTAGGCGCGCGCGCCCAGCCAGCGTTGGGCGTCCGCCCAACGCTAGTTGGGCGTCGCCCAAATTCATGTTGGGCGTCCGCCCAACCCCCGTTGGGCGCACGCCCAACTTTGGGATCCGTGCCTATAAAAGGCACAGATCCCCATGCATTAGAGCGGAGGGGGATTTTTCTTGAGTTTCTCACTCTAAAACATTTTTTAGAGAGAGAAAGTGATCTTTTTTGGGAAAAAACATTTTTTTTCCTAAAAAAGTTGAAAATTCATAAAAGTTGAATATTTTACCAAACACGAAAAAACACCAAAAAAAATCATAACTCGTGGAATCAACCGACATCAAGCCGTCAATACCGATCTTGAGGTATTATCCGAGGACTATACTCATTTTATTTATTTATTTATTTCCTTTATTTATTTAGTTTGTAGTTTTTAGGGTAAATTTCAAATAAAACCCATGTGGTTTCACTAATTTTCAGATAAATGACTGTGGTTTACTTTTTGTCAAAACGATGATTGAAGTTTCCAACTTTAGCAAAATAAGGACTTTTTGGATTGATACTACTAAAATCACCATTGATGACTTCAAAAACGGCATATTTCAAGAACTATTAATGTTCTAAGTAACTTTAATTCTTCAACTTTTTTATCTTGAGATTATTTAGATGATGTTTGGTGAAGAGAGAGAAAGTTAATGTTTAGAGAGAGAGAGTTCTAAAAAATATGATTTTCGAAAATCGAAAATGTAGTTCCATAGCAAATATGACATTGGACAACTTTAATTCTTGAAATTTTTCATTTTCAAATCGTTAAAGATGGTTTTAATAGCATTAATCCAAAAAGTCCTTGTTTTATTAAAAGTGCGAAACCTCAATCCTCGTTTTGACCAAAAGTAAACCACAGTCCTTTATCTGAAAATGAGTGAAACCACATGAGTTTTATTTGAAATTTACCCTAGTTTTTATTACTTCAAGTTATTTATTTATCACATTTAGTTATTCCGTATTTATTTAATTCTCGTCTCGTATTAAATAAATGTTCCGTTTTGCTTTGAAATAAAAACCTCGTTTTAAAATCCCAACACAAACCGTGACCCGATTTAGGGGTAGTTCGGGATTAAAACGTTGTAAATATAGATTTTAAAAAAATATATTTTTAAATGACGTTTTAAAATAAAACATCGTTTTAGGAGTCTCCGTTATAGACTATGATCCAATTTGGGTAGTTCGGAGGCCCAAAATGAGAGAATAGAGTAGATTTAAAGTGTTTGAATAAATCTGGAAACTATTGGATTGATTCTGTAATTCTCCATTTTCTGTCGCTAAAGGCTGTTTACCGACGGATTTTCCGTCGGTAAAGCTGCTGGAACTTAAAAAACCCCTTTTTCTCATCTTTTTTATGTTTATTCTTGTATAGGTAGATGTATAAATATATAGTATGTTTATTAAAATTATTTTCAAAGTATATAATTAGTAATAACTTACTATTAAATACCCATCTTGTATATTTGGATACCATTTTCATTAATTAGGTTTTGTAAAGGCTATATGTATATATATATATATATATGTTTTCCTTTTGTTGTTTTGGGTGGGTTATTCTCTATATATTTATTATGTATATAAACTATTTTGGCTTAAATATAGTTTTCTTATTTATGAATTTTATCCATTATTTTTACATGTTTTTAAATTGGAATAAAAGTGTATCATATCTAGCATTATATTTATTACCATTTTTACTTATTGATAACTATAGTATATATATTATTATTATGTTTCTCATCTTATTTTTAATCAATATGTATTTTACCATTTTTACTACAATGTATGTTTATATAAATAGGTATATTTATTCTCCTTTTGAATTTCCTATAGTATATATGTTTTGAAAGTATTTGGGTTGGGTGAATTTGAGTTTGGTTTGTTAGTTAATGTAATCATATTCAAAGTAAAGGCTAATTGAGTGAAAAAAGGAAAAATAAACCACAAAAAAGAGAGTTTAATTTGTTCATTTAAACTAAAGTTTTTCTAGATATTCCTAAAGAGTAAATAAAAGGCTTTTTTATCATTTTAGACCACTTCCTAAATATCACGTTTTAAAACCTTAATTCGTTCCAACGACGGATTAAGCGAACCTTGTAATTAAAATCGTTTTCATTGTAAATAATGGGGTTTTGAATCGTTTTCCGAACTAAACAGCTTTGTACAAAAATAAATGGACTTGTATGCTTAATCACGATTTTTTGTTGTTAAAACTTCTTATTCCACGTTTTCAAACGCTCGATTCATTCCAACGGCGATTCGAGTGAACATCATGTATTAACGGGGTTTTGAAACGTACCTAAATCGTTCCAACGGCGATTAAGGTACGAATCATGTAAATAAACTCGTTTTTGGGGAGTGAGATTAGTGTAGATTTAATGTATAAAATAAAGCATAACTCACGTGGTAAATAAACTAATTCTTCCTTCTATCTCCCTCTTTCTTCCATATACTCTAAATTCATGTAAATGGGTAATTCTTTACTGATATGGCTTTCAATAATATGCTCAAAACGGTTTTCAAAATGAGAAATAAAAGGTTTCAAATGAATTTTAAGTAGGAGGCCGGTGGTTCATAATCGGGCGATGTCGGGGTGCCTAGTAGCCTTTCTCCGAAAAGGAGCTAGCCTTCTCGGCTCGTATCTAAGTTTCCCGAACCCTCACCGGTCTCCCGTAAGGGATCGGTGTTCATTTCCCATTCGTGGGTGGCGACTTTTCCATACTCCGAGCTCCGGCCCTGCCGAGCAGTTTGATTCCGCGATTGGTTGCTTTCGGCGCCAATCACAACATCTGTCGTCAACGGTGTCCACCCCCCGGTCCGCCCGGGCGAGGCCGCGGCACCTACAAGTGGCGACTCTGCTGGGGAAGCGAGAAATTTGATTCCGGAAGGCGTGTATTAAGCCCATAACGAGGACGGATCGTATTATTTCTTTTCGTATGCATTCATAAGCATTATTGCAAACCTTTTGGGTAATTTTCGCGAAACCTCTATTGAGAGTCCATTCGTCGCTCGAAAGAGGCTAGTGTAAGTTCCCCCTTGTAGTAAGGCGCCAAAGGGTCCCCATCCATTCGTTAGGGGCGAATTTGTGCGGTCTTGTGAGGTCCCGCAATCAGCCATGTCAGCATATAGTAGCCTTAGAAGTTTCCATAGGATTACCCGTTACTATTTTTGGTGTGATGAATGAATCAATTTGTGTTTTCAAATTGCTATGATACATGTCTAATCCTAAAATATGTAAAGAAAATGAAACGATATGTTAATATATACTCTTAAACTGACATACAAACTACCCCAAAACATTGAAACGAGTCGAACTAAAGACGACTTAGTCATCTCGTATGAATGAACTTGTGCGACCCGCCTGGTCCCTTTCCGTGTCCCGAAGTGCTATTTTCAGCCATTTAGGGATCAGCTCAAGATTGTTAGATCTTTGAATAGTGAGCTTTTGGCTCTGATACCACTTGTTGGTCCCTAGTAATTAGTTCCAAGGGGGGGTTAGGAACTAATATAACTTTTTTTTGCGTTTTGATTATGCTGACCTGAAGTTATTTTAGGAGTTAGTCAGCTCAGCTTTTGGTCAGCACGGCTGATTGTATAATAAGGCAGTTTTAGTACGATGCTGACTAAGACTGCTTTACTTGTGAGTTGGGAATTGACACTGTTGTGGTCAGCTTCCAGCTCAGCACTCAGATTTACTCAGTTTCAGTTTTAACAATTTATAAGCTAAGTAAATATAACTAACAATACATGCACATACATATATATATATATTGAGAGAGAGTTTAGAAGTTACTCAGCACGACTTATCCTGGTTCGGCCTCTCTGCCTACGTCCAGTCCCCAGTTCCTCCTGGGATTTTCAATCCAATACTGAGCTCTTTCAAGGTAGAGCACAAAACCCTTTACAAGGCAGTGAGTATGCAAGAGTACGTCCTCTATTCGTCTACTCAACTCCTACTAAGCACTACAACCCAGTACTTAGATTTTTCTACCACTGAATGCGTACAACCAAGCACTCAGTACATACCTCTCAATATTACTATTGATTACACACTTGTTCTTTTTCAGATAAAGAACACTTTAGATGATTACAGACAATCAATCTAGCATTTACACAAAGAATAGAAAAGTTGGTGTAAGATCTTTCTTGTTTTTGAGTGCTTTGAATATCTTTCTCTCTTGGATTTTTCTTTTTGTTGCTTCTGTAGTTGTGTGTTATCCAAGAACCACCATTGTCCTTTTATAGATGAATTTCTGGTGATTGAAATCATTTGAGGTGATTTAGCCGTTAAGTCCAAAACGACTCTTTTAGCAGACATCTTCTGGTCAGCTTCAGTCTGTTCCGCCATTTCCTTTCTCTGTTTGCTTCAGGCGTCAGATCTTTGTCTTCTTGCATCAGACTTATCTTTTGTGTCAGTTGTCTTTTACCAATAATCCATAGACCCATGATTCTTGGAATTAGACTTCTATATTTTCGAGGTTTCAATTATTGGTGCAGAGGATCGGCAGATTTTGTCTTCTTGTCAACGAATCCTTCATTCTTATTCTGACTGTAACTCAGCTTCGTTCGTTTCTGTCGAATGTACAAGTTTCATGCTGAGGTATTTCTTAGTCAGGTCCGTTCTGTATGTTTTCTCAAGAAGGAGTCTTCTGCTTTGGTCAGCTTTGTTCGGGTGATTTAGAAGGAAGCTTATGATGCATGTTCTACTCTACTCAGCTTCTTTGTTCTCCCATGCTGAGTTCCATTTCACTCAGCTTTGGCTTTATGCTGACTTTTAACCTGTCTTACTTTATATATATATATATATTTGCACTCAATATTGAACAAACTCATTAGTACAATTAAATCAAAGCATTTAAATTTAATTGCCTCTTAATCATGGATGATTTTGTCAAATCAAAATCTTGTGGAAAGGTGTTTCAACAAACTCCCCCATTTTGATGTTGGCAAAATACATAGTTATGGAACTCAGTTATAAGTTACCCCATGATTGATATTTTTTGACATGACTCCCCCGTAAGATTTGCACATCTTGTCTTAATTCTGAATCGTTTACTCTTAAGATATTTTACTTTGTGGGAATGTAAGTCAGTTTTCAAAAATATGTTACTCAGTCTATTTCCTCATATATACTGAGTATGCCTTACTTCTTGTTTGTTCAATTTTAGTTTAATCAACTTATATTGAGAAGAATAGGACTTAGTATAGATAAAAAAGGATAAGCACATTTCTGAAAATTGCTATGCTAAGTTCTACACATCTAGTGGACTTTATCTACTGCTATGCTAAGTTCTACACATCTAGTGGACTTTATCTACTTCTTCTTCTTTTGATCAGCTTTAGCTATTCCTTTGCCTTTATCTTTGCTCATTGAGGCATAATCTGAAGGCTGAGTTCTACTTGTCTCCCCCGTTTTGCCATCATCAGGTTTATACACAAATGTGTCAGTGCGAGCATGAGCGGAAAGATGAGTTGCGTAGCGCTGGAGTCTCGAAGTACTTTCACGCAGACCGTTAATGATAGGAACACTGTCACACTGGACACGTGGAGGAACCCGAAGGGAACTGCTGATCATGCTGAGCAGACATTCATGAGATTTGCTCAGCCAGGTGAGGGAACTTGTAAGTTGACCAAAGGATTGGTGATACATTTTAAGCAAGGCAGAGTCGTAGAATATGCGCTGGGCATTATTGATTCTCATCTCCTTCATGATGGCCTTTGAAAAACTTAAGAGTTCGCTGTTGGAGACTGGGTCAACTTCCATTGGTGTTTTGTGAAGGTTGAGCAGACGAACAGCTTCACTCAGTTGATCGATGGTACATTGTGAGGAGGAAGATACTAAGTCACGTGTGTGGGTCAGCTCAGCATGAAGCTTGGTAAAGCAATCTTGAAGCTCAGCATTGGTGACTAAATCAGCATTGGTAGATGAACTGGACTTGGCTAATTCATGAGTGAGCTTGGTGAAGAGCCCTTGGAGGTCAGCAGAAGTAGCATGTCCTGAATTTATTTCAGATAAGTGTTGAACTTTACCTTCAAGGGAGTTCAAATGATTGACCATTGTAAGAACCAATTCAGACAGCTTTGTGATGTGATCTTGTCATGGTTGCTGAGTTTGAATGGAGGTCATTATGCTGATCAGGTCCTTCAGCCCTTTTATTTCATTCAGAAGCTGAGTGACTGTGGGCAGTTGGGAAGATTCAGGATTAGAATTTGCAGTTTCAGCTTGAGTAGGGTTCAACTCTTGAAGCAGAGATTGAGCAGAGGCAATGATTCGTCTGCCTGACTCAGTAGCGTTCAAGTAGTCAAACTTGGTCGTGTTTGGGTCGGTGGATGGAATTTGCCCTGGTGGTGGAGGAGTTTGATGTTGGCCAGCTTGATTATCTTGATTGGGGACCAGACTCTGCGGCAAAGCGCTGGTAGGAACAGTGTTATCAACATGTGGAGATGGAGGTGGAGGCATGTTGATCTGTGGATCCTGAGTGGGTGAAATGGAGGCAGTTTCTGTTTCTCCTTCTTGAACAGTTGGATTTGGATTTTCAAAGGACTTGGCTTGTTCCTCATCCTGAGTAACAGAGGCTTGTTTTTCCTTTTGAGTGGACTCAGGAGCATTTGCAAAATAGGAGAATTGTAACTCAGACAGACCGAAGAGTTGTTCATGCAGGGTTGAGTCTGCAAGAAGATCAATGATCTGAGCTTTATGAGCTTTCTTTTTGAGTCGTTTGAGTTTCTGTTGCTTCGGAGGAGAGGGGTCAGCATCATTTCCCAGATCAGTGTCAGCTGTCTCCTCGTGAGGCTCAGCATGATCCTCGACTTCCACATGTTCAGTTTCTTGCTCTATTCCTTCCTGAGGCTGCTCCATATCAGCATTTTCTTCATACTCAGCATGAGTCTCTTGCTCAGTATGAGTCTCTTGCTCAGCAGCGGTTTCCTTGTCTTTTTCATGATCTTGGGTTGTTACAACCCAATCTACGGGATCAGCTTCAACTGTTCTTATGGACTCAATTCTCTTCCTCTTCTTCAAAGGAGATTCAGGAGTTTCTTCTTCTTCTTCTTCATGCCTTTTCTTCTTCTCTGTTGACTCAGCTCCTTCTTTTGCTTTGTCAGTTTTGACCTTTTCTTTAGACATCAATCTTACCTTCCTTGGGACATCATGGATGTCTTTGGCACAGGTTTCACTGGCCTTTCTCTTCTTCATCTTCTTCTCTTTAGGTTGCTCAGCAGGAACTTCCACTTCTGTTTCAGGCTCATTTTCAGGCTCAACGTTTAACTCAGCATCATCATTAGCAGCTTCTTCATATCCTTTCAATGGTTGATTGTATGTTAATCCAATCAACAGAGCTGCTGTGATTTCAGTCCCTAAGGAGTCAGTTTCGCCTATTGTTTCAACCTGTTTGTCTTCGATGATCTTGGTGACCAAGGAGCCCAGCCTGAGTTTCTTTGCGCTGCGTTGAAAGGCCCCCACTAAAAAGACGGGCATGTTGAGTGGAGTATAGGTCAACATGTGCCATATGAAGCACTGTTCGAAGTTGGAGGCAGATGAGGCTGAGGCGAGCTTAGGGAGGATGAAGTTGGTCAGTATATAGTGAGCCATCTTTTGATCTTGCCCCATACATGTGCTTGGTATCTCCCCTTTGTGATCCTTGGGCTTGCAGAATCCTTTGATTTTGTCAAGGGTTTCTTTGGGGACTTTCTCCTTTGTTGTTCTGAACTCTATGCCCTCGTTTGGCAGGTTTAGCAATGTAGCGAGGTAGGCAGGGGTTATGGTGATTTTCTGGCCTTTTATTGTGGTCTCCAGGTAGTCAGCATCATCCTCATCGACGCACAAGTTGGAGTAAAATTCTCTGACCAGTCTGGGATATACCTTTCCGGCGAGAGAGAAGAGGCCTGTCCATTTGTTTTGCTTAATCCATTCGCAGAAGGGTTTCTCAGAGGCGATGAAACTTTGAGAAAACCATCTGCACTTCAATACTTCCAGATTTCCAACCCTTTTGTGCACTTTGATCATATTCCTTTCGATAAAAGTGACTAATGAATAATAAAAAAAACGACCAAAATCATTTCGTGTCTATGATATATGTCAATCCCGAGAGTAGTTAAAGAAAATGAACCAATGTCGTTAAATACGTGCCTCGAACTGGTATATACGCCGCTTAAAAATTACGAAGCCGAATTAAGATAAAAAAACCGCATAATTGCACCATATGGACGAGACTGTGGATTTGACTAATGGCTCGATCATTTCGATCGTTACCAAAACTACAAGAAATATGGCCCGATCTGCGTGTTTGCTTAATTCGTGCCTAAATGAAAAAGAACGGTAATATCCCTGCTTCGAATAAGCATGCGATTAAACGAAACGTTGATTTTCTATAACCACACTGAGATGATATATCCCGTAAATTGGAAGAAATAAAGAGTTGTAACTAGTCAAAAGATTATCGTACGCTCGAATAAGACTCGCTGTCTTTTCACGTAGCCAAAGCGAGCAAGCTGATCTTGGTGCTAGAAACAAACACAATACGCGATGAGTCCGTTCCCTAAAATAAAAATCCAAAAGTGATATTGCCACTAAACAAACACGTGGTTACGTCTCTCGATAAATCCAAAAGATCCCGTCGTAATCCAAAAATCGAGACACGAACCCACGCGAATAAAAGGGGACGAATCATTGTCAATAACGAACGATTGAACCAAAAGAATAAACTCGTACCACGTCTAAATCCGAGATACGCTCAAAAGGTGTCAAAACCCGAACTAATGCATCTCGCAATAACGAAAGACAAGTTATTCAATAGGGCAATCCAATTTGGTCGATATCTTAGTCACTGAACGCTGATACGTTAAAACGAATTGTATTGTTTGATGAATGATCCATTTTTCCACAATAATCGACGGCATCACGCGTCCCCTGGACTGCAATGTGAGCCATAAACCAAAATCCTAGGAAAGAGACTTGGACCATCGAGTGTGTGGAGGAATAAGGATGGAAGAGAGATGTTGTGATACGTGTAATTAGACTAACGTTTGTTCTTCTTATCTTATATATCCGTAAATAATAAACGCACACACCACTAATCATGCATATAAAATCATGCATACATACTAATGGGTATCGCTCGCGCAGACGTCATCATTAAGCGATTGTGGTTCCGTGAGAGTAGTCGGCTAGTCAGACAGTTCGACCAATTGCAGATTGTCAGTTCCGAACCATCACAGTCGGCAGTTGTGGCTTCTGAATCATCTTCGTCCGAGTCTACTCAGTCTTCGGTCAGTATGCCTATGACCAACGAAAAGGTGGCCGAATTGGAGAATTCCGTGAACAACATTAATGATCAGTTAGCCGCGATTTTAGCTCAGCTAGCTGAGCTGGCGTTGAAGGATAACAAGAGTGGTAGTAAGCGCGCTAAGAATGATGTGAACACTGGTCCCCGCTTCGGGAATGAGGATGACTATCAGGATTACATCCAGAAACAGCTTGAGAAGGAGAAAGCTAAGGAAGAGGAGTGGAAGCAGCACATCACTCAGGAGGTGCATGATTTGCGCGGAGGAAGCTCCGGGAGTCAGGATTTTTATAACTTGAAGAACTGCTTATCGGCAACTACTTTGCCTTTGAAATTCTGACTCCCTGATATGAAGAAGTTCGACGGAACTGGGGATCCTACCGCTCATATGAATCAGTATGTTGCCGTGATGAAACACACGATCTTGACCGAGGAACAAGTTCTTGGACTGTTCAATACTTACATGGAGGGGGCTGCCCTCGTGTGGTTTCATGCGTTACCGTTGGTGACAAAGAGAGATTGGAAGGAGTTGGCGAAGTCATTCATCACTCAATATAGTTTCAACACTATGCCTGAGGTTACTCTGAAGGAGCTGGAGAGTACTAAGCAGTAGGCTGGGGAATCCTTATCCGATTTTGTGAAGAGGTGGAGAGCCAAAGCAGCAGTTATGAAGCAAAAACCATTTGAGCAGGATCAGATCCGAATGGTAGTTGGCAACACGTTGCCGTATATTAAGAATAAGCTACGGTATATGCCTTTCACCGATTTTAATCAGATGTATAGCTACGCCTTGACAGTCGAGGGGGATGGAGAGCCGAAGAAAGCTTATACTAAGTGGACGAAGTCTGGATATAGTGCCGGAGGGCCGAGTGCGAATGCAGAACCTGCCGTAGTGAAAGTGCTTGAACTTAACGCTATCGAGAAGAGGCAGTTCGCCAAGTTTGATCAAACTTACGCAAAAGTTTTCGAACGATTGCAGAAAAAGGGATTGTTGAAAGCCCTCACTCCTTATAACAAAGCACCGCCTACTCCTCAGATGCAAGCTAGGGGGTATTATGAGTTCCACAGCAATCATGGGCACACTATTGAGAACTGCGAGAGGTTGAAGCACGAGATTCAGGATTTGATTGAGGAAAAGAAGATAGCTGATCCTTCGTCAGCGAACCCTTCCACTAGGCATAATCCATTGCCTAATCATAGGGTGAGCATGATCGGATTTGGGCTGGAAGAGAGTATGGTTGTGGAATCCTTCGGGGAGGACGAGGAGGAGTTGTTAGACTCCGATGAGAAGAGGAATGTGGGAAATGGTTTGTACGTGTCTTTTTTGGAGGAAGAGCCAACGGAAGAAGTGATGGACGATAGAAATAAAACTGAGGAAACCGAGGAAGTATCATCTCGGAAGATCGCGCCTGTGTTGAAATTGTTCAGTGGGGTAGAAGACCCTGAAGCTCATTTGTATGGATACGTGTGTGCTATGTTTGGGGAGCCATACAAAGTAGAAGAAGTCGCTCCATGGTTCTATCTTTCGCTGGTGGGCGAACCTTTGGAGTGGTTTCAATCGCTACCTGACTCGACTAAGCATGATTGGTCACTGATGTCAAGCTTGTTTTTAATGGAGTATAGAAGAGCCAAAGCACGGGTGGCGAAACATAGCGCGATAAAAATTAGGCCTATCAGGCACCCGCTGCCTGCTGTTAGTAAGTATAATGAAGGAAAGGACCCCATGGAGCACCTGCATTTCTATATGTCGGCTATGGGTCCTCTAGGCTTCAAAGAGGAGGAGATTACGAGCTTGTTTTGCAACTCATTGGCAGGAGAGTCACTGGTATGGTACATGTCTCTTCCAATGCACGTTAAAACGGATTGGGCAGAAATGACTAAGAGGTTCATCAAGAAGTACACTGCATGGGGACGCCCAGAGGAAATGCCTAAGTCACCCGATGAGGAGACACCGGAGGCGGTATTAATCATGGTTAAGTACAAGGGAGATGAGAACCCCATCGACCACGTAAACCATTTCCGGACCCACATGTTTGATGCAAGACTCTATCGAAGTGAATTGATCCAACACTTTCCAAAAACACTTACGAGGGAAGCTTTGATATGGTACCGAATGCTCTCGGGGAAGACCAAGGGGGACTGGGGATCCCTCATGGAGGCCTTTGTACGAAAATATGAGATATACATTTCGTGGATAGGGTCGTTGGAAGATTTGGAAAGGATCAAACAGTTTCCCGAGGAAGCGTTCGTGGAATACACAAGAAGATGGAGGTTCAAGTATGCCTCATGTCGGGTCACCTTGAGCGATCAGGAGCAAATCATGTGCATCTGAAAGGGTGCTATTCCGCTAGTGGCAAGGAGGATGAACAGGGTGTTCCTCAAGAATTATGACGAGCTGATAGGTTGGGCATTGTATGGATCATCAGACCCCTCCCATATTAATCCGAATGTCCCTCATGCGATGGACTTGATGGTTGTGGATATTTGGGGAAGTTCCTCGGAGGAGGAGGATGCCGAGTAGAGAATTCCTATCAATATTTGGGAGGAATCTGATGATGAGCCGAAAATTGCTGTCATGATAAGATCAGGTCATGTGGCCGAGGGGAAGGCACCCATGGTTGAGACAGAGGTAGGAGAAGGATCGGCTCCCAAGCCCGATGATCAAGTCCTCGAGCAGTTGAAGAAAACACAAGCTAAGTCTACGGTGTGGGAAGTCTTGTGCCATTCCAAGTACCACCGTGAGAATCTAATAAAAAAGCTGCAGAATTTGGTCATTTCTACCGATACTGAGCCGTCGGCATTAGTGGGGGCAATCATGGCCCGGAAGAGGACTAAAATCACCTTCACCGATGAAGATCTCCTGGAGGAGGGGAAGGCCCACAACAAGCCTTTGTATATCCGAGCTGAAATCAATGGGAAGAAGACTAGTTGTGTGATGGTCGATGATGGATCGGCCATTAATGTTTGCCCGCTGAAGCTTTTATCCAAGTTGGGAGTGGAAAGAGGAGATTTGACTGCCTCAAAAACCGTGATCAGGGCCTATGATGATAGTCGTAGGCACATTGAGGAGTCTTTAAGGCTAAGCTGAAAGTAGGGCCGCATGAGGAAGAAACAGAGTTCACCGTGCTAGATATACCAGTGACTTTTGCTGTGTTGTTGGGACGCCCATGGTTCCATAAGCTAGGAGGTGTGCCCTCCATGCTCCACTAGATGATCAAGTTCCCCTACGAGGATGAAATAGTGACGATCAGAGCTGAGAAATTGAGTTTAGTAGCGGCCTTGGGGATCGAGCCTCAGCTTTTCTCCGGATTTCAAGTTTCCAGGATCTACGAGTCTAGCATGACCACCGATGTGATAAGGATGATGAAGGGAGGTTTCATCCCCGGCATGGGCTTAGGCGCACACCATCAGGGGCTGCCAGAATCACCGGATTTCAAGAGTCAGAACACCCGGAGGGGATTGGGATATGAGCTAGGAGGTCCGTCTAACAAAGGTTGTGAGGGGAAAGTGGGCCTAAAGAAGTATTTTGTGAACGAAGGTCAGGGGAAGCTTTATTCGGGAACTTCTGAGTCATGGACTAGCTCTGAGGGAAAGATCCTGCCAGGCTATGAGATCTTCAACGATATCACCAGCTGGGGCAAAGGAGAGGCAAGCTGCTTCATAAAGGAGATCATGATGTTGGATCTGAATGCTGAGGAGCAAATTATCACCACTGGGGCAACCGTGGGAGCGGTGGATGAACCAAGCACCTCCAAGGCCTATGAGGAGCCCGAAAGCCCTGATGATGACAATTGTATTACTGCTTTCTTCGAATCTGAAAATGTACTCACCAAAACTATCAATGAAATGAATTCTGATCTTGCTTACTTGCTTGATGTTGATTCTGATCATTCCATGCATTCTCATTCATATAACATGCCTACATTTGAAATCAATACAATAGAAATGTCAACTTTCAATCTTGGCACGGATGAAAATCCTAAACTTATACAAATTGCTCAAGAATTAACTATTGAAGAGAGGAAAGAATTTGAGAGAATAATTAAAAAATACGAAATAGTGTTTGCTTGGACATACGAAGACATGCCAGGAATTGATAAATCCATCGTAGCTCACCGCATTCCGACATACCCGGATGTTAAACTCGTAAAGCAAAAACTCCGACACATGAGGCCAGAATGGGCAGATAAGATCAGAGAAGAGGTGAAGAAACAGTTAGAGGCAGGTTTTATCGAAGTAATCGACTATCCTCATTGGGTCGCAAACGTAGTGCCAATCGAAAAAAAGGATGGTAAAGTACGAATGTGCGTCGATTACAGAGATCTCAACAAGGCTTGCCCCAAAAATGAGTTTGCGTTGCCTCACATCGACGTATTGATTGACAGTGCGGCATCGAGTGTCTTACACACAAATGTGGATGGTTTCATGGGCTACATGCAGGTTCAGATGGCCGAGAAGCACAAAGCAAAGACCTTGTTCACTACTGAGTGGGGGACGTACTGCTATAGAGTAATGTCGTTTGGTTTGAAAAACGCTGGGGCAACTTATCAACGAATGGCTACGACATTGTTCCACGATATGATACACAAGGAGGTGGAGGTTTATGTGGATGACATGATGGTCAAGTCAGATACAAGGGAAGGGCATTTCATGGCACTTGAGAAGTTTCTGGCCCGAATCGCAGAATTCAAGCTAAGGTTGAACCCGAAGAAATGCGTTTTTAGCGTTTCGTCGGGGAAGATCCTAGGCTATATAATCAGTAACAAGGGGATTGAGGTGGATCCCGACAAAGTGAAGGCCATACAAGAAATGCCAGCACCAAAGAATGAGAAAGAAGTGAGAGGGTTCCTGGGGCAAGTTCAATATATCAGTCGGTTCATAGCACGACTCACCACAATCTGCGAACCAATCTTTAAGCTGCTGCGGAAAGATCAATCCACGGTTTGGAACGATAAGTGCCAGCAAGCATTGGAAAGTGTCCGGACCTATTTGACTAATCCACCGGTTTTGAGACCGCCTAAACTCGGAAAACCACTTCTCCTCTACGTAGCGATCGAGGAGCGATCAATTGGAGCAATGCTGGCCCAGGAAGGGGACACCGGTGTGGAGCATGCGGTGTATTACCTGAGTAAGAAGTTCCTGGAATATGAGCTTAAGTATAACATGATCGAAAAGATGTACGTGGCAGTAGTATGGCTAACAAAGAAACTACGGCACTATTTTCAATCTTACAAAGTGATCATTATTTCCCGGATGGATCCCGTGAAGTATTTGTACCGAACTCCATCTCTAACAGGGAAGCTAGCCTGATGGTTGTTGTTATTGTCAGAATTTGACATCGAATATGTAACGAAAAAGGTTATCAAGGGGAGAGCCGTAGCCGAATTTTTGGCCAATCAGCCTCTAAATGCGGAAGAGGAGGAGATAAACTATGATTTCCCCGACGAGCACTTGAACGCAATAGAAGTTATACCGTGGAAAATGTTCTTTGATGGAGCGGTTAACTCGAATGGAGCCGGGGTAGGAGTGCTACTTATCTCACCAGAAGGAGAAAGGATCCCAATGGCAAAGAAGTTATCATTCCCTCTCACTAATAATATGGCCGAGTATGAAGCGTGCATCTACGAGTTAGAGTCGTTAGCAGCATTGGGAGCATCGCATGTTGAAATCTGGGGCGACTCAAAGCTGATTATCGAACAAGCACAGGGAAACTGGGAAGTAAGGGAAGAAAGGTTACACCCATACCTAGACCAGCTGGAGGGGTTGGCGCAGAGGTTCAGCGAATCCCGCTTTTATCACATTCCTCGAGCACAGAACCAAGCAGCGCATGCTTTGGCCACTTTGGTGTCGGTGTGGGATAATCCACGGAATCTTGCCTCAAAGCCTTTGGTGCTAAAAAGGTCCTACAAACCGTGCTATGAAGATGTAATGTTGTTAGGAGTTGACGAGAAGCCTTGGTACTTCGACATTGTGAGTTTCATGAAAAACGGGACTTATCCGGCAGAATCAGAACTTAGGGATCAGGCTGTGATCAGGAGGTTAGCTCAGCAGTTCGTCATCCATAATGATTTGCTTTACAAAAGGCACGCCGATGGATTACAATTGAGATGCTTGGACGAGGGAGAAGCCGGTGAGGCAATGGAGTCGGTACACTCGGGAATTTATGGAGCCTATATGGGAGTAGCAGTGTTAGCAAAGAAAATCGTAAGGCAATGCTTCTATTGGCTCACCATGGAAAGAGATTGTAATGAATATGCGAAGAAATGCCATGATTGTCAAATCCACGGGGATTATAATCACCTACCAGCTATGGAACTGCACGTATTGGCACCCGTTTGGCCGTTTGCAGCTTAGGGCATTGATATCATCGGTGAGGTGAGGCCTAATGCGTCAAATGGACACAAATTCATCGCAGTTGCCATCGATTACTTCACCAAGTGGGTAGAGGCAGAATCGTTTAGCAAGTTGGGATCTAAGCAGATGAGGAAGTTTATTGAAAAGCACTTAATCACCAGGTTTGGGGTACCCCATCATGATCACGGATAACGGGGTCCAGTTCCAAGGAGAGGTGAAAAGTCTCTTCCAAGAGTACGGTATTGAGCATCATAGATCTTCTCGATATCGCCCACAACCTAACGGGGCAGTAGAAGCGGCAAATAAAAACCTCAAGAGGATTCTCGTAAAGACCGTGGAGTCGCACCGAAATTGGCACGAGCAGCTTCCACTTGCTTTGTGGGCCTATCACACGACTGTTAGAACATCTATAGGGGCAACTCCATTCTCCCTAGTGTATGGGGAAGAAGCAGTTCTGCCAATCAAGATTGAGAAGCGATCGCTGAGAATCGCGGTAGAAGCAGAGATTCCTGAAGTAGAATGGGTGAAGAAATGGTATGAGCAGTTGGTGTTGGTCGATGAGAAAAGGATGGAGGCCCTCTACCATGTACAGCTATATCAGAGGAGAATGGCCCGGGCTTTCAACAAAAGGGTTAAGGTCAGTCCTATCAAAGAAGGAGATATGGTGTTGAAACAGATCCGGATGACGCACACCGACCCTAGGGGCAAATTTAGGCCAAATTGGGAAGGACCGTTTCTCGTGAAGAAGATGCTGAGCAAAGGCGCGGTTAAGCTAACTACTATGGACGGCATGAAGTTCTCCGAACCTACCAATTTGGATAGGCTTAAGAAATACTTTTCGTAAAAAAAAAAAGAAGAAAAAAAGAGAAAAAAAGAAAAAATTCCCGATAGGTTGAAAACCCGCAATTTGGATAGGCTTAATTGGGAAGGACCGTGTATCAATCCATGATAGTAATCGTGCCACTGTCGGCCTCCCCTCGGTGCTCAAATCAAAGTCCCTCCACCTCGCCATAAGCGGAAGCGTGGCCCCGCGCGGACTGCTTCCGCGGACGCTCGGGAGAATCCTCCTCTCGTAGGCCCAAACCTGCTCATAAAAACCTGCGTCAGAAGCGGGAGTCATGAAAAGAATAAAAGACAACCTAGGGATAGAAAACGCACCAGAAGGGTGAAAGTATAACCACCGAAGTCCTTGCGCTGCCGGCAAGTCAAGTCCAAGAATCGGTAGAGGTATGCCAAACTAGCTCCGGCCCAATCATAGGAAGACACCGCATCTAAGTCTCGAAAGGCCTGAACGAGGCCTGCATGTATAGTCCCGCTCTGGGTATGAAATACGGTCTCGCCTAAAGCATATAGGAGAAAGCTACGAGTGGCCCTATCCGTATCATCTCGATGACAGAAGTCTCGACGACTCAGTAGTCCGAAGGTGGTGACGAACTTCACCGGGGTAGATCTAACGCTTGTATAGACTCCAAGACCAATCAGAGCATCCATCTCATCAGGGTCAACCACGGGACGCACCATATCGTAGTAAAGGGGGACGGTGTGTCGCTACCTCGTAATCCGGTCAGTAAAGAAAAGTCCCAGGGTGAGATCATCATCTCCCCGAACGGAAGATGAAATGTGTGGGTCGAATCCACCCACCTCTCGCAGAGTGCGCGCAAGGCACGCCGGTCACACACGTCGTTGGCACGGGACAGCGCCAGAATAAAGGGCTCGAAGCCCAACTCCCGCACACAGGCTCTAACTGCCATAGGAAGCAAAGCGTACCAGGAATGGATGCCCTCAGTGGATCCCGAGGTGGCAATGACCTAAAAGAAACTATACAGATAAGAGAGGGACTTAGCTAGAGTCATTATTCCTTAAGGGCATTACTTCTATATACGTTTGATAGAAATTCAGTTTAACTAGTTATGCTTTAAATTTCGTCTAAACTTGACTTAAAAATCCTTTTCGTTAAGACGTCATTCTTTATAGTTCCGTTCATAGGATCGTCCTCATAGGATTTAATTTAATTTGTTATTCGTTAGGGTTCCACTCCCCTACGTGCTTGCGAGGAGCTTAATCCAATTCAAGTTTTGATAAAGTTGGTTTAGTATTATTCATGTTTTTTACTATTCACGTTTTTACTATTCACGTGCACTATTCACGTGCACTATTCACGTTTTTACTATTCACGTTTTTACTATTCACGTGTCCTTTTCGTTAAGATCGTCATTCTTTAGAGTTCTGTTCGTAGGATCGTCCTCATAGGATTTAATTTAATTCGTTATTCGTTAGGGTTCCACTCCCCCACGTGCTTGCGAGGAGCTTAATCTAATTCAAGTTTTGATAAAGTTGGTTTAGTATTATTCACGTTTTTTTACTATTCACGTGCATTATTCACATTTACTATTCACGTGCATTATTCACGTTTTTACTATTCACGTTTTTACCATTCACGTGCACTATTCACGTTTTTACTGTTCAAATGCACTATTCATGTTTTTACTATTCACATGCACTATTCACGTTTTTACTATTCACGTGCATTATTCACGTTTTTACTATTCACACGCATTATTCAAGTTTTTACTATTCACGTGCATTGTTCATGTCATTTCGTTATTCACGTCTCTTTACTATTCACGTGTATTATTCACGCAGTTTTGGCTATTCACATGTATAAAGTTCATATTCTTTCCAAAATCATAAAGTGTCGTTCACATGCATGAAAGATCCGCGTTTTCTAACTAGAGGACTCATAAGAGGTTTAAATGTTAGCATGCAAATAACGTTCAAATGAGGTTGCTAAAACCTAGAAGTCTTGACAAATAAAAAGCAAAGAGGTACTTACCCGGTTGACATTGGTCCGACTTAGATGAGAAGCAGGGTTCTGGAAAGGAACGACGCTAGCCAAGTCCTCAAAGACCACCTCCATACCCTTCGTGCCATCGTATTTACTCGACACCATCGCGAAAATGCTCAAACGATTAGAGAGAGAAAGAGAAGAAGAGAGAGAAGGTGTGGGGTTGGAAATGAACCCCACCACCCTTTTATAAGGGTAATAAATGGCAAGATAGTAATAAAAGAAAAAGGTACGATGTGACGTAAAAGTAAAAAGTAAATAATTAATTACCAATTGCACAAACCTCCGATTCGCAGTCCGTTTCAGCCTGCGTTTTTACCAAGCGGTGACTATCGTCCTGGGAGATGACTCCAGACAACAGTCAAAATTTATAGAACAGTGGTGCCAGTCGAGATACAGACAACAGTCACCAGGAAAATAATTTTTAGCCCGAAAAGATTCCAGACGAAGGGATAAGGTCATTCCTATCCACAACTTCAGTATGCGAGGCTGTGACTCCAGTCAAAACATAGACAACAGTGCGTCGAAATTCAGAATCGCTAAAAAGAGAAACTTTACCTGCGGTTGATGTAGAGACTAGGGTCGCTAGAAAGAGCCATTTACCTGCGGTCGATTTAGAGACTAGGGTCGCTAGAAAGAGCAACTTTATCTGCGGTCGATGTAGAGACTAGGGTCGCTAGAAAGAGCCATATTACCTGCGATCGATTTAGAGACTAGGGTCGCTATAAAGAGCAATTTTACCTGCGGTCGATTTAGAGACTAGGGTCGCTAGAAAGAGACTAGGGTCGCTAGAAAGAGCAACTTTACCTACGGTCGGTTTAGAGACTAGGGTCGCTAGAAAGAGCCACTTACATGCGGTCGATGTAGAGACTAGGGTCGCTAGAAAGAGCCACTTACCTGCGGTTGATTTAGAAACTAGGGTCGCTAGAAAAGGCTAGGGGAAGACGGTCGATGAAGAGACTGAAGACAAGGAAGGAACTTGCGACATGGAGATCAGGTATTTCTCCTCCCACTCTATGTGTGTCTTTTACTTTAATATGTTTTCCATTGCATGTGTCGCATTCGCGAAAAAGTTTTTTTCGAAAAAGCACACACGTCACTGTTAAATAGGAAAGTAGGGGCAACTGTAGACACCGAGTCGGAGGACCTGTGACGAAAACCCATGGCAGACGGTTAGAGCGGTTGATTCCAATAATAAAAAAAATATAAAAACAAAAAAACCACGAAACGGTCCTGAGGGATTGCGTGTCGTCAAATAGGTGGCTCGCGGGTGCCCAATGAACGGGGGCGTCGTCCAATGCATGGCACGCCTAAGGATCGTTGTGCGAGTGCCCAGCGGCGTTGGGCGAGCGCCCAGCCAGTGTTGGGCGTCGCCCAACCTACGTTGGGCGTCCGCCCAACGCCTGTTGGGCACGCGCCCAACCCCCGTTGGGCGCACGCCCAACTTTGGGATCCGTGCCTATAAAAGGCACGGATCCCCATGCATTAGAGCGGAGGGGGATTTTTCTTGAGCTTCTCACTCTAAAACATTTTTTAGAGAGAGAAAGTGATCTTTTTTGGGAAAAAACATTTTTTTTCCTAAAAAAGTTGAAAATTCCTAAAAGTTGAATATTTTACCAAACACGAAAAAACACCAACAAAAATCATAACTCGTGGAATCAACCGACATCAAGCCGTCAATACCGATCTTGAGGTATTATCCGAGGACTAGACTCATTTTATTTATTTATTTATTTCCTTTATTTATTTAGTTTGTAGTTTTTATTACTTCAAGTTATTTATTTATCACATTTAGTTATTCCGTATTTATTTAATTCTCGTCTCGTATTAAATAAATGTTCCGTTTTGCTTTGAAATAAAAACCTCGTTTTAAAATCCCAACACGAACCGTGACCCGATTTAGGGGTAGTTCGGGATTAAAACGTTGTAAATATAGATTTAAAAAAAAAAATTTAAATAACGTTTTAAAATAAAACATCGTTTTAGGAGTCTCCCTTATAGACTATGATCCAATTTGGGTAGTTCGGAGGCCCAAAATGATAGAATAGAGTAGATTTAAAGTGTTTGAATAAATCTGAAAACTGTTGAGCTGATTCTGTAATTCTCCATTTTTTGTCGCTAAAGGCTGCTTACTGACGGATATTCCGTCGGTAAAGCTGCTGGAACTTAAAAAACCCCTTTTTCAACCTTTTTCTCATCTTTTTTTATGTTTATTCTTGTATAGGTAGATGTATAAATATATAGTATGTTTATTAAAATTATTTTCAAAGTATATAATTAGTAATAACTTACTATTAAATACCCATATTGTATATTTGGATACCATTTTCATTAATTTGGTTTTATAAAGGCTATATGTATATATATATATATATATATGTTTTCCTTTTGTTGTTTTGGGTGGGTTATTCTCTATATATTTATTATGTATAAAAACTATTTTGGCTTAAATATAGTTTTCTTATTTATGAATTTTATCCATTATTTTTACATGTTTTTAAATTGGAATAAAAGTGTATCATATCTAGCATTATATTTATTACCATTTTTACTTATTGATAACTATAGTATATATATTATTATTATGTTTCTCATCTTATTTTTAATCGATATGTATTTTTACCATTTTTACTACAATGTATGTTTATATAAATAGGTATATTTATTCTCCTTTTGAATTTCCTATATATATATGTTTTGAAAGTAGTTGGGTTGGGTGAATTTGAGTTTGGTTTGTTAGTTAATGTAATCATATTCAAAGTAAAGGCTAATTGAGTGAAAAAAGGAAAAATAAACCACAAAAAAGAGAGTTTAATTTGTTCATTTAAACTAAAGTTTTTCTAGATATTCCTAAAGAGTAAATAAAAGGCTTTTTTATCATTTTAGACCACTTCCTAAACATCACGTTTTAAAACCTTAATTCGTTCCAACGACGGATTAAGCGAACCTTGAAATTAAAATCGTTTTCATTGTAAATAATGGGGTTTTGAATCGTTTTCCGAACTAAACAGCTTTGTACAAAAATAAACGGACTTGTATGCTTAATCACGCTTTTTTGTTGTTAAAACTTCTTATTCCACGTTTTCAAACGCTCGATTCATTCCAACGGCGATTCGAGTGAACATCATGTATTAACGGGGTTTTGAAACGTACCTAAATTGTTCCAACGGCGATTAAGGTACGAATCATGTAAATAAACTCGTTTTTGGGGAGTGAGATTAGTGTAGATTTAATGTATAAAATAAAGCATAACTCACGTGGTAAATAAACTAATTCTTCCTTCTATCTCCCTCTTTCTTCCATATACTCTAAATTCATGTAAATGGGTGATTCTTTACTAATATGGCTTTCAATAATATGCTCAAAACGGTTTTCAAAACGAGAAAGAAAAGGTTTCAAATGAATTTTAAACTTAAAGAAATATGCGATTAGTCCGTTAGCGTCTAACATGCTAAGTAGGAGGCCGGTGGTTCATAACCGGGCGATGTCGGGGTGCCTAGTAGCCTTTCTCCGGAAAGGAGCTAGCATTCTCGGCTCGTACCTAAGTTTCCCGAACCCTCACCGGTCTCCCGCAAGGGATCGGTGTTCATTTCCCATTCGTGGGTGGCGACTCTTCCATACTCCGAACTCCGGCCCTGCCGAGCAGCTTGATTCCGCGGTTGGTTGCTTTCGGCGCCAATCATAGCATCTGTCGTCAACGGTGTCCACCCCCGGTCCGTCCGGACGAGGCCGCGGCACCTACACTAGTGATATATTAGACCAAATTAATTTGTTATAAGCACTGTCATAATATGAATTTGTTGAAAATCATAATATGATTCAGTTCAAAATCCATTGAAAAAGAAGTCGATTTGGAAGTAGGGAGGTGTAAGCTTATTTTCAAATAAGGTAAATATATAACAACAAATGAAATTTGCACATTGCGTTGGTATACATCTAGTTACGTTGATATATATCTAGTTGATAAATATAATGTTTATTAATAGAATTAGAAATAATTTTCTTGTTATAAATTAATGTTTAATATGTTATATTTTTATTTGTTCGATTTTTCGATTCGAAACTTCTAAGCTAGTACTAATTAAAATTGACTTGAATAATCAAGTACCTCAAATTACTTAAACTAAAGTATACTAAAATCTTTAATTCGGAGAGATCCACCTAAAACAACTAACCGCAATAATAAATATCTACCAAATGACTATCTACTAATAAGTCAAATAAGTTCTCAATTGGAGAAAAAAAACTCTTAAAATCAACATTCTAAATTACGTTATGTCGAATTTGATATCTCAGTATACTTTTCACTAAACAACAAATCTGGTCTAATTTTAGAACAAACTCCACAAGACAAAGTGGACCACCGTGCCACTCTCGAATCTCTAATTTATTCTGCTAGGTCGCTTCAGCTTGTTTGCTGCTGCTAACTTATTTTACCAATTATCATAATCTTGCCGTCTTACCCTAATCAGTATCCACTTCTCAACTCCCCATTCCCAAATCGAACACACCTCCTCCTACCCTCGTTCCCGAATCGATCGACATTCGGACCTCCTTCTTCTTGCCTTCTTCAATTCAGATAACTAAACCCTCAGTCCTCTCTCCCCATCCTCCCCAAATCCCATCCCATTCCACTCCACTCCACTGCCTGCACCTGCAAGTTTCAACTTCTTATCTTCTGTTAGCTCAGAAATCAGAGCCTCCATCTCCTCTCCAGACCAGGCCGAACTGAGACTCGTGCAGTTCAGCTCTCTTCTTTCTGCTACAGTTTGATCACCTTGTAAGTTGATTTCTTCAGCTCCACTGAATGTTCAATGCTACTGAAATAGTTAATGGTGATTGCTGTTTTAGTTTTTTATTTATTGGAAATAAAACTTGGAACTGATATTCTGTTGCTTAGCTGTGTTCTGTACTGATATTACGTTGCTTATGCTGGAATTGTGTTTTGGGAATTGGTTATTTTCGCAGCACTGCTCTTTCTGCTTTATTTCACCATGAACAATTTGGTAGGAAGTAGATGAATTAAGCCTTGTTTTTGCGAAATTTTCTCTCCCCTGGACTTGGATACTTAAAAGTAAATTAATTAATAAAAAGACATTTCAGTCTTAAATAAATTGATAATGGTTTACTTAATTACACAGGATTTTCAAAAAAGATTGGCCAGCTTGGTTCGCTTTAAACGGAATTGAATCCCTTGATCGATTAGGTTCCGTTTCCCTTTCCTCTACAACTCTACTTCAGTTTTAGTTCGATTCGTTTTTTTAACCGAACCTACTAATGTACACCCATAAAACAGTCATAATAAGCTATAATCATACCTGTCCACTGCTCTTCTCTCTTTCCCTTTTGGTAAAGTCTTCTATTATAGTGTTTACGTCCAAATTTCAGGTGTGTTTAATGGGTACACGGATCTGTTTTTATTCAATTTTGACATTCTATTGAGATTGAAGTGATTTCTATGAGGCATTAAGCTATTATATCTTTATTGTTATGAGTAAAAGGTGATTGTACGGTACTGTATATCCTCTATTGTGTCTCTCTATTCCCCTGAGAAATTTAATTTTCAGTATCATTTATAGCTTTACTTTTTCTTGACTATGATCCTTTATTTCCTTTTTTTTTTAACTAAATCTTTTTGCCAAGTGTGAATTTATGTCTCAATTTGGCATATGGAAGAAATCAGTGTATAATCTTGATTGGGTTTATTTCTTTGATTTTTAATGTTTTCATCCTTTCCAATTATGTTTTCAGGATTTGGAACTATATTGTTGTAGTCAATTCTGTATTCTGTTTCGTTGAAAAAAGGAAAAGGGGGATGAGCACTGATTTTGGTTTCAAACCTTTTTAATCTGCCTTGTCATTTTGTTGTCATGTAAAAAGACCCACGACTGAAATTTCAGAACATGCCTTACATAATCCAACATTTGAAAGCCTTTTCCAGGGAAAGCTTTTACTCAAAGACCAAATTTGTATGGCAAACCAACTCGAGAAGTTACCGTCCTTTGCTTCTTTATGTTCCCCATAACCAAAATTCTCAAAAGAATCACTGCCAGACATTGAATTTCCGACTCAGTGTTTGCACAGTCACAGATTCTCATTCAGTAACTGAAGCCACGCAAAATTCAGTCACTGAATTAGCAATCAAAATCCAAAATGTCCTGAAGAAGTATAGAGATTGCCCAACACGAAAAATTGAGCTTGCTCTTAATCAATGCAGCCCCATGGTGACGGAAGATCTAATCATGAATGTACTGAAGAGGCACCGTTCTGATTGGAAACAAGCATATATATTCTTCAATTGGGTTTCCAAAGGAGGCCAAACTTTTATTAACTCTACTATATATAATGAGATTCTTGACATTCTTGGTAAAATGAGACATTTTAGTGAGTTGACTCAAGTGCTTGATGAAATGTCCAAGAGAGAAGGAATTATCAATGAGGAAACGTATCGAATTATTGTTAATAGGTATGCCGCTGCACATAAGATAGAGGAGGCAATTGAAATTTTCAAAAAGAGAGGAGCTTTAGGGCTAAATGTTGACTTGGTTGCATTTCAGAAACTTCTTATGTGTTTATGCAGGTATAAGCATGTAGAAGTTGCAGAAAGTTTGCTATATTCAGGAGAAAATGATTTTGGCATGGATATAAAGACTATGAATATTGTTTTGAATGGATGGTGTGTGTTGGGAAATGTACATGAAGCGAAGAGGTTCTTTAGAGATATAGTTGGGTCTGAATGCAATCCAGATTTATTTACCTTTGGAACTCTTATAAAAGCATTAACCAAGAAGGGAAAGTTAGGCACTGCTGTTAAAATCTATCGATCTATGTGGAACAGACAGTTGAAACCAGATGTTGTGATCTGCAATTGTATGATTGATGCATTGTGTTTCAAGAAGAGGGTTCCTGATGCTTTGGAAGTTTTCAGGGAAATGACTGAACGGGGTTGTTTGCCAAATGTGGCTACGTACAACTCTCTCATAAAACATTTGTGCAAAATTAGGAGGATGGAGAAGGTTTATGAGCTTTTGGATGAAATGCTGGAGAAGAAGGGGAATTGCATTCCTGATGATATAACTTTCAATTACTTGCTCAAGTCATTGAGGAAACCGGAGGAGCTACCCTTGGTTTTGGAAAAGATGGAGAAATGTAATAGCAAGTTGAACGATGACACTTATAACTTGATCTTGAAATTGTATGTGGACTGGGATTGTGAGGAAAGAGCAAGAGATACCTGGAATGAGATGGAGAAACATGGCTTGGGGCCTGATCGACGTTCCTATACTGTTATGATTCATTGGCTCTATGACAAGGGTAGAATTGAAGATGCTCTGCGTTATTTTGAAGAGATGATATCTAAAGGAATGGTGCCTGAGCCAAGGACTCAGATGTTGGTGAATAAAATGAATACAACTGTGGAGAAAAATGAGGCAGAACAAGAGGGAAAAGGTGCAATAAGAAGCGACTACGAACAAAAGGATAAGAAAGATAAGAGAGTGAGGTAATCTTCACGTTTCAAAAAACCATGTTATTATTTTTGCAGGTCGACTTAGACCAATTTGGATATATTGAATGCTTGAAGATAGCAGCTCTGTATTTATCTTTGGGATATTCAACAAATCTATGTTTGGTTTGAAAGAATTTCTCCAAAAGAAGGTGTTAACATATTTCCAATGACATGAATATCATAGAACAATTTATTATCTTGGGTGATATGGTGTTGTAGAATGATTGTGTTGACTTGGAAGGAAGATGCACAATGAGGATGGCAAGTGAGTTTTCATCAAATTATATTGAAGAACTATCATCAAAGACTCATTTCTGAGGAAATAAATTTTCATTGCAAAGATTTTGTGAGCACGTTAATCATTTTTCTTACTGACCTTGAAATTGGTGTCTACAGAGTCAGGGAATTCATGATGAAAGTCATGTTAATTGATGACCTTTTTCTTGCAAGAAGGTTATTTTTCTAAGTTTCAGAAACTAAACTTTCATTATTTAGAAAGATGGGTTTGGACATAGATGCAATATTATGGAATCAACTAAGAGACACGATTGAGGATGGACTAACTTAAAGAAACCTTGTACACAGAATTCAAAACCCAAAATAAGTTAGAATTTCAACTTTATGGTGGTTATGAGTTGTACATCTCAATCAGGGATTTAGAAGCATCATTCAACTTTACATTCGTGATTTAAATTTGTGTTCTTGTGGAGGTTGGTTTAGTTTCTCTTGGATTTGAAATGAATTTCAGAGATTTTTAGTTTTGAGTTTTTAATGGGTTTCATCATCTCAAAATACAAATTTTCCAGGATTTGGAGCCGCATCCTTTGTCAGTTTCTGCAGTCTGTACGTCAAATGAAAAAGGAAAACTTTTGGGTCATCTTCTTATTTTGATTTCATGTAACGTGACCATATAAACCCTCTCTTTTATGATGGACTGGTCCCCTCAGAAAAGTGTATGCTGGATGGTATTTTAAGTTTGTGTGGTTTCTTTTCTCAAAGGATTTCTCTATAGGAGAAAAGATGCCAGAGAAAAGAAATCAGAAAAAGTTAAGTTAATGATAATCAGTGAACTATATCAAATGAATGTTGTGTTTGTTTTTGTGGTTTGTTGATGTGGTTATAATAATCCTTTTGCATGATTCATAACACATGGGTATGTGTTAGAGCATTTAGCATATTCAAATGATTCTTGATATATTCACCTTTATGTGGTTGTTATTACTATTTTTGTTAGTGCTTTTCTGAAGATGCTGTTCTGAAATGGATGTCTTCCTAATTTTTGGTTTTGAAAGTGCATTTGGATACACACTTGAAAAAGAGTTCTGATGGATTGTTATCTTCTTCAGATGACAAAGACGTAAAAGGTGTAACTGCCTTCATGAGGACTGCAAGAGGTCTTTGCCGCAGACATTGCCTATTCTCCACTTCCTATTCAACTACATCATATTCATTTCCATGTATCTCTCCCCTACAGTTCTCAGAAGCAACCCCCGTTTCTGATTCCCCAACCAGGACATCAAACACCCTTGTAGAAACTCATAGAAAACCTAAATTCATCTCTCATCAGTATGCCATAAATTTGATCAAACATGAAAAAGATCCACAACATGCATTAGAAATATTCAACATGGTAGCTGAGCAAAGAGGTTTTAATCACAACCATGCTACCTATTCTATCATAATTCATAAGCTTGCTCAGGCAAGGAAGTTTCAGGCTGTTGATGCACTTCTTCATCAAATGACATATGAAACTTGCAAATTTCATGAAATCATATTTTTGAGTCTCATGAAGCACTTTTCTAAGTCCTCTCTGCATGAAAGAGTTCTTGACATGTTCTATGCTATTCAGCCAATTGTTCGTGAGAAACCCTCTCTTAAAGCGATTAGCACATGTCTCAATCTATTGGTTGAATCGAAGCGGATAGATTTGGCGCAGGCATTGCTGTTGCATGTGAAGGAATGTCTCAAAATAGAGCCAAACACCTGTATTTTTAACATATTGGTTAAACATCATTGCAGAAGTGGGAATCTTGAGTCTGCCATTGATGTTGTAAAGGAGATGAAGAAGACTAAGACATCTTATCCTAATCTGATTACCTACTCAACTCTGATGGCTGGTCTGGCTGGAAACGGAAAACTCGAAGAAGCAATTGAGTTGTTCGAGGAAATGGTGTCAAAGGATCAGATACTGCCTGATGCTATTACTTATGGTGTTCTGATTAAAGGCTTTTGCAATGAGGGGAAGGCTGATAGGGCCAGGAAGATAATGAATTTTATGAGAAACAATGGATGTAATCCAAATATATACAACTATTCAGCTCTAATGGATGGATATTGCAAGGGGGGAATGTTGCAGGAGGCAAAGGAGGTTTTTGATGAGATGAAGAGCTTTGGCATGAAACCTGATACAATTAGTTATACTACATTGATAAATGGCTTCTGCAGAGCTGGTGAAATAGACAAATCCATGGAGTTGCTCAACGAAATGAAAGAAATGGAATGTAAAGCAGATGTTGTAACTTTTAATGTGTTACTTAGAGGGTTATGTGATGAAGGTAGAATTGATGAGGCTCTTAGGATGCTTGAGAAACTGGATTTTGAGGGAGTTTGTCTGAACAAAGGAAGTTACAGGATTATTTTGAATTTCTTATGCCAAAAAGGTGAGGTGGAGAAGGCTTGTGAACTTTTAGGTTTGATGTTGACTAGAGGTTTTGTACCCCATTATGCAACTTCAAATGAGTTGTTGGTTTGCCTTTGTAAAGGTGGAATGGTAGATGATGCTATTATGCTATTATTTCAATTAGCAGAGATGGGTTTTAAACCAGAACCTGAATCTTGGGCGACTTTTGTTGAATATGTATGCAGAGAAAGAAGGTTATTATTTGCATTTGAACTGCTTGATGAGCTAGTTACAAAATAATCTAGAAATTTCCAGTAGTTTGATTCAAGTTAAAGTTACAATCTTCAGTTCTTGTTGATTATATGTGGGTTCGATAATAAAAGTTGTTCTATCAATTCAAATGCTGCAAGATGTCTACATTATTATTGAATTGTTTTAGTCTACTATCTCGTTACAAGTCATTTCAAGTATTTAATTTAACTAATATTGTGATACATTGAAGGAATTATGTTAATATAATAGCATAAGGCTGCTTTTATTTTTGTTAATTTTGATTTGGTTTATTTCTTTGATTTTTAATGTTTTCATCCTTTCCAATTACTTCTGCTTTCAGGATTTGGAACTATATTGTTGTAGTCATTCTGTATTCTGTTTCATTGAGAAAAGGAAAAGGGGGAATGAGCACTTATTTTGGGTTCAAACCTTTTTATGCATGTAAAAAGACCAACCAGTGAAATTTCCGGAGATGCCTGGCATAATCCAACATTTGAAAGCTTTTTCCAGGGAAAACTTTTATTCAAAAACCAAATTTGTTTGGCAAACCAACTCGAGAAGTTGCGGTGCTTTGCTTCTTTATGTTCCCCATAACCAAAATTCTCAAAAGAATCGCTGCCAGACATTGAATTTCCGACTCAGTGTTTGCACAGTCACAGATTCTCATTCAGGAACTGAAGTCACGCAAAATTCAGTCACTGAATTAGCAATCAAAATCCAAAATGTCCTGAAGAAGTATAGAGATTGCCCAACACGAAAAACTGAGCTTGCTCTTAATCAGTGCAGCCCCATGGTGACTGAAGAGGCACTGTTCTGATTGGAAACAGTCATATATATTCTTCAACATGAAGATTGCTTTTACTAATTTACTGCTTCCATTTTTCATTTTTAAGGGCACATTTCGGGGAAGAGTGCGAATGTCCGGTTGTGAATGGCATACAATACAAGGGAGATGGTTACTCATCTTGTGAAGGTACATTTTTTAATTCAGGCATAATAAAGTAGATTATGCATAACCTATTAACCCTGTGTTTCTGTTTTTTCGCAGCTTTTGGACCTGCAAGGTGTTCCATTAGTAATGGAGGATGTTGGTCAGAAGAAAAAGACGGATTATTTTTCTCCGCCTGTTCAGTTCAGTCGTTCTATTCTGTTTGGTTTCGCGTACAATCTTAGTTGTTGTAGTTCAGTTCAGTGCAATGAATATATAGTATGTATCTAGTGTTTCTCGTTTGTAGGAGTCTCAAGTATCTGGTTGTGAATGCCCGAAAGGCTTTAAAGGGGACGGTCGAGACAAGTGTGAAGGTACTTAATTTCTTCCTTTGTTGGGAGATATCAACGAATGCGCGGAACACACAGCTTGCCAATGTGATGGGTGCTCCTGTAAGAACAGTTGGGGAGGATATGAATGCAAGTGCAAAGGAGATCTCCTTTATATAAAGGAACAAGATGTTTGTACTGGTAACAAATTAATGTGTAGCTTTCATTTTGTGTACTTGTGACAATTAAAGATTCTAACTTCCTTTTTCATTCATTTATTCATTCAACAGAAAGGAGCGGATCGAAACTTGGATGGTTTCTAACATTGGTGGTCGTAGCAGCCGTGGCAAGAGCTGGTCTTGCTGGCTATTTTTTCTACAAATATCGGCTTCGGGTAAAACCAGTCATACACACTTGAAGTTTGTTTATTCTAAACATTAATTTCACTGATAAACATTTCATGTTTTGTATTGCAGACTTACTTGGACTCAGAGATAATGTCTATTAATTTATGTCACAGTACATGCCACTTGACAACCATCACCAGACTGAAATTCCGACCGAAGCTCAGCCTATGCGGTCGGGAACATCTATGTAAGGTAGCAAATGGTTTTCCTCTTTATATATGATTGCTGTGTTTTCACTCTTCTATTTTCAGATCATAAAGATATATATATATATATATATATAAATATGTCATACACAAAGAACTTATTGTTGATATACACATTTTACTTGGCGTGACTGGAATTTTCTCCTTCTGTAAATAAAATTAGTTGACGTGTAAATTTAGCTACAAGGTTATGAATGATGTTATGATGATGACTATTTACATTGCAGAAAATGGAAGGAATAAAAAATATTCTGCAATATTTTTTTTTTGGCTCAACATTTGTTGGTTCTTTTTTACAAGAACCATGGTCGAGGTTTTTGACTTAAAAATTTAAATTGGGGATTCAATTGCTTTCCATTTAATTTTACTGCTAAAGCCATAATTTTACATGTTCTGTGATGCTTATCGAGTTATATGTCAATATTTTATGGCAGGGCCCCTTGATACAAGCTGCTGCTTCTTTGGTTGTGCCTGCCTACTATTTTAGTTTTAGTTCTCGTGTGTCCCCTCATTTTAGGTTTAGTTCTTTATACTTTTTTTAGTTTCATTGTTTGAGGATTGTGAAAGGTTGTCATGAATCGAACCTTGGACCACTTGATCACACTGACTCTGATATCATGTCATGAACCGTTTGAACTAAAGCTCGAGGTGATAGCAATGTTATCAGAACCGAACTGGTAACTGGGTCACGGGTCACTTGGTCAGACCAGATGGCTCGGATTGGTCGAACCGGATGACGTAATAAATAAATAATATTTATATATATTAAATATATATAATTAATTTTAAAATATTTTTTATACATTATATATATCCAAAATAAATTATAAACAACTTTTGGTTTGTTATTTTTTGTTAATTTGAGTCTTAAATATATAACGAATAAATTAAGTTCAGAATAAATTGAAACATATCAACGTATTCTATGTCATGAGATCTTTTTAAAAATATATTATAAACTCAAAACGGACAAGTGATGAATGAGAAATTGATACTCAAAGTGAACGACTTGAAATAGTTTGGAAGAAAATAAAAGGAAATTAAGCATTTAAATCCCACATAGGAAAGAAAGGAAAAACTTAACTAGCTTATAAGTAGATGGACTTTACAAAGTGTTAACCAATTACTAAAGAAAATGCTCTTTCATGCGCAGGAGTGCAATCGATTAATCACTGAGTTAGGGGCGCACGTGAGTTATGCGAATGCCGCACCATATTATCATTTTCTATCCCGCCTATACATTTTTTTTTTTAAAAACCTGGGGTTACACCGAGTCCCGGTTCATTCCCGGGTCTCTCCGGTTTGTTGATATACAATTTTTTTTTTATTTCAAAACCGACCCGCCTACAATCAATTTTTTCAAACCAGCCCGCCTATTCAATCTCACGTACAATGTTAGAGACCCGGGGTTACACCGGGTCCCGGTTCATTCCTGGGTCTCTCCGGTTTGTTGAGCAATCAACAAACCGGACAGGCTCGGACTAGTCTCCTCACCGGTTCGACCGGTCCGGTCCGAGCCTGATAACATTGGCTGATAGTTAAAGGTCCACTTTATATTAATATATGATAGAAAACAATCAATTTCATCAAGATAATAGATATTCATTTTAAGAAGAAAATCGATAATTACAATAAGAATTTTAATAAAATTGTGTACACGTAAAGAAATGAGATAAGACTTTTTCAATTATACCGTGATTATAATAATAATAATGGTGTATATGATAATGGTGATTGTTATAACATATTTAGAAATGTGTGGCAAAATAGAAACTCTGGATGAATTGAGACTAATCCAATGAATGAAAATGCGCATAGACATATTCTTATGTTGGTGGATACGATAATGGCGATTAGGACAACACATTATAGAGGTGTGTGGAAAAATAGAAGATAGATCTACATGCACCGAGAATGATCATGAAAATGGTACAGAGATATATTCTTTTGTTGGTGGATATGATAATGACGATTATGATACCACATATAGAAATGTGTGACAAAATAGAAAGTTTAGACGCAATGAAACTAATCCAATGGATGCAAACGGTGTAGAGATATATTCATGTGTTGATGGATATGATAAGGACGATTGTGACATAAAGGTTCTATTCTAGTTCTAGTCAGGGCACAAGAAGAAGTTTTCGCATTTCAAAGAAAAAAAAAGTAAGGTTGGATAAAGCGGATTTAAGTGATGAAAGTACGGATATAGTATATAAAAAAAAAAGGGCGGCCCGGTCGCACTACGCATCCCCGTTGAGCAAAGGTCCGGGAAGGGGTCCCACCACAAGGGTGTACTGGGGGCAAGCCTTCCCCTGCCAATTTATTTTGGCAAGAGGCCGCTCCTAAGACTCGAACCCGTGACCTCTTGGTCACACGACAACAACGTTTACAGTATCTTAGAAAAAAAAAATCCTAAATAAGAAAATGTGCCTTTAGTTTGAAAATAAATCTCAAATGTCAGTAAAATAGAAGGTCTAAATGGATTGAAACTAATCAGTCAGATGCAAATGGTGGAGATGTATACTGTTATGTTAGTGGATATGAAAATGGTGATTGTGACCACAAATACATGATAAAATAGAAGATCTAAATGCATACATGGATATATCCTATGTTTACAGTTTTTTCAACATTTCTAGATAATTATTATGGGTAAATTACACAATGTTCAGTATTGACAAATTATTTACAAATGTCTCGAACTTTTAAATAAATTTATTTAAATGTCAAATCTTGTGTTATTTTTTATAAGAACTGTTTTTTTTTTCTACAAGTGTCAAAAGAAATCAGATATTCCATCTTAGGACAACCAAATTATGACTGTTATTCAGAAAACAGTTTTACAGACTGTTTAATCAAAACCTGTGCACAAACTTCCAACTCATCTTGCCTAAATGAATCCATAGTTGTCTACGTTTTAAAGAAGAATTAACAGGGAAAGTTAGATTACAGTGATATCTAGGGGGATGCAACAAAATAATTTATACCATATCAGACAACATTAACACAATCCAATTTCAATATAAACCAGGGGTCCTAGGTGGAATCTATTACTGTGGCCGGAGCAGGGGTATACCAGCCATGGTGAATCTCGACAGCCTTCTTTCTCCTAGCAAGTCGGGACTTTCTGCGTGCTCCAGTGTTTCTGTGCAATGTCCCCACTTTTACTGCTTTATCAATGATTGAGTAGGCCTCTCCGATCAGTTTCTCGATAGAAAGCACCTCCTCTGCTTGTGCATCAGGTTTCTTCCTCAGATCATCCAATGCTTCCAATACCTGTAATAGATAATCATATTATGAACAACTAACAACTAACAGTCGTATCAGCAACTTGCATAGAACAGAGTGCACTAGATTAAAACTGCAACCAATTTGGAAAGGAACCAAACTGTGTTAACAGGAGACAATTCAAGGCTGAAAATTCATAATCGATGAAACTATTTGAGCATAAAATCACAATGTTACTCATTCTAACCAATGCAATACTAAATGAGTAAAAAACTGTATATAGAGCAGTTCAAAATACCATATTATCCTACTCTTAGATATTCCTCAAGAGAGATACTTCAAAGATGGTACTATTATGGATTGTGCAATATATGTTTCCCTATGAGACGAGACGAGACTTGGGGTTGCATCAATTCTTCAAGTTCCTTTACATAAGATCAACAGGTGGTGGAATTTTCAGCTGCAATAGAAAGTATGCAAACATTCTTTCACTCAATACTAGGTCCAGTTTTTCGTCTTCAACTTAATCCCACACTTGAGACTTTAACGAGCACATGAATAAAGCTTCTACGAATGAATTTTGGAGGAAAACAGATCATCTTTGTGTTCTCTACCCCAGATATATACCATGTTTGTTGCTTTTGTAACAACAAATCAATTTACCCTATGCAAAGAAAATTGCTTTAATCGGTTCCAAACTGATGATTGCTACTATTCCTTGACCACTTCAAAAAAAGAGCATCTACCTTCCTAAATGATTTTTTAACACAAACCTTAAGAGTGACCAACATCAACTGGTGGGTGCAATAGCTTATAAAATACTCTGAGGTCACTAGTAAAATTCAATGTCAGCTGGAGAGATTTTCTCAGGGAATTCGCGTGCCGGTAAGATTAGTGGTTTCAAGCTAATAGATACAGCAAAAAATTCTCTTTATATTGATGATTATGTTTTTGAATAGCAGTTTCCAAAACAAATACATAGTGTATATGAAAAGTGAAAACCAAAGAAGGATAAATTCACATAATGCTCACATATAAGCAAAAATGTAGGAGCGGAAGATAAGCAAAGCTTAGTGTTGTACCGATTGCATTTGCAGATATGATATAGCTCAGCACTGAAAAAAATATGAAATGAAAGAAAGGAATAAGGCAGGCAGAAAGCTGACCTTCTTCATCCGGGTTTTAATTTCAGACTTGCGGGCTTTATTGTAAATTCTCTTTTTCTCAGCTTGACGAGCTCTCTTTTCCGCAGAATCAGCTTTTTTCTGTGGAGCAGCCTCGCAAACAATTGAATGCCCACTCGGCCGTTTAACGATGCTCATTGACAAACACCCTAAACAGATGCAAAAGAAGTAACAGATTAAATGCACCTAGACCTTCCATTAATTGGACATTTAGCAAAGACCCAGTTAACCATATCAGCAACAAGAAACAAATTGAGTAAGGTTTCCTTTCAATTTCTCGCGATTTCTTGCAATTCGTAGAATTCAATAGAAAAAAAAGAATGCAAATGTTTCACCATTGAAGTAATTGAGAGAGAGAAAGGGGTTATTATTGAAATACCTTTGTTGAAGACATCGTGAGAAACGGCGGAGGAGAAACTGAGAGACCTGAAAGCGGAGGGAGTAGAAGAAGAAGCAGAACAAGTGGAATTGAGGGAAAGATTCTTGAGGTTTCTAGGAAGGGAAAAACAAGAAGATAAAACAGCAGCGGCCATGGATAATCTCTCCGGCAGATTGAAGCTATTTCCGAGCTAATAATAGTGTGCAGATTTTGCTTATCCACCGAGGGGGTAGTGAACTGGGAAGTGGATAGGCCCTTCTGTCAATTTCCTTCTGTATTTTCTTTTTAACTTTCTTCCTTTCTGTCCATACCTAATCTCAATTTTTTTTTGCTTCTTCAAATAATTTAAATTTAAAAACTTTTCAATATTTTTAAAATAACCTTATTATATCCACTCTTATATAAATAATCAATAAATTTCTTCAAAAAGACCACAATAAGCTGACATTTAAAAAAAAAAAAAAGCAATATACTGACATTTTTTTTTGAGAAATTACATGAAAAAAAAAATCAAGAAGTAAAATATAAAGAATAAAATCTCACAGGATTATAGACAAATACAATATCCACGAATGGATGAAAATAACTCCAAAGAGCAAAAAGAATCCAAAAAAAAGCATAAAAAACACAAAACAACAATATATTTCTTGTAAATCCAAATCTATAGAAAGATATCATCAATCCAAACTTCATCCTTTAGACCATTCCGAATATTCGGATCTGAATTCTTTTTCTTTTTTGTAACCACGTAGATTTATTGATCTACGGACAAGATAAACCATTTCTGCTCTTGCTAAATCCGAAAAAAGCATAAGCGAGAGAATAATAGAGTGCAAATACAATCAGACGGATAAAAAGTTCCAATGAAATATATGAACATAGACTAAAAAAGCAATAAGAAAAATACAGAAATCTAATCCGGTGTGAGGAGGAAGAAGGAAGATCTTCGTCCTCCTCAAAATAGATCAACAAAATAGAAAAATTAACAGAAAAATGGAAGAGAAATGAAGAAGAAAAGAATTTGCAGTTTTTTTAATATATATGTTTTGAAATTTTATTTTATACGTCTATATATACTTAGACATTATTTGATAACCCACTTAATGATTTAAATTAAAATATTAAACACTTATTTAATTTAGGTTAAATAATTATAAGGTTTCTATATTTTTACGTAATATACTAGTTAGTTCTTATGTTTTTAGAAATGATTTTATAGTCTTTCAGTCTTTATTTTCCTCAACTCTTTAGTTCTTATATTTGAATGAATGTTCAAATTAGACTAAATAAAATTTAAAATACCAAAATTACCCTTTACTATATGTTTTATAATAAAATATCCATTTTTTCTTCATAATAATAATCTCTCCAATATCAGTTAATTGTTTTATTAATTTTTATATAATTATAAATTTTAATTTAGTAATATAGAACTTATTTATTAAAAAAATGAATGCTAAATATTATAAAAATTATAAAAATTGGAATAGAACAATATAAAATTATAAAAATGATTTGTTAAGAGAATAAGAAATATAATTTTTTTTATAATTAATATACACAATTATAAGAATTTCGGTATATATATACAATACAAACTTCATTATAACTATTTTGATTAAATTTGAAGACTAGAAGATAAGTTATTTTATTTGTATAATTAGAGGCAATTTTATATTTTTATGTCTAAAAATAAATAAAAGGACTAAAGGGTTGATTAAAGTAAAACATAAGCACTTTATAATAACATGATGAACCTACTAATTAGTTAAACAAAAACATAGAGACCTTATAATTATTCACCCTTTAATTGAAGTGCCATTGATAACAATTATTTATCAACCACTTAAATTAGTAAATTAAATTAAAAAGCACTTATTTTGGCAAGTATTTAACTTAACATTTTAAGTTAAACATTATGAACTAATATTTTTATAATAATTATATCACTCAATATTTTCGGCACTTATACTATTCAGGATTTAAAATTTAGTACTTATGTTTTCTGTACTTATTTTTCAATTTTATCAAACAGCACCTTACTAATCCCGGTGTAGGTTTTTTGTTGGTTTTGTTTTTTTCCTTTCCTTTCTTACCAAAAAAAAAAAATCAAACAGCACCTTACTATATAGATACCAACAATCAAGATTGTAAAAGACGTTAGACGCTAGTCGGACGGACATGACCCTTACTGATTAATCGGAGATTAATCGGGATTAATCGGATTTGTATTTTTTGTATTTATTTATGTTTTATTAAATAAAGTATTATTTAAATATAATTAATATATGAATTATACTATGTAAAAATAATAATATAAAATATTTAGGATAGGCAAACATATATATTTTAATATTATTTACATTAATGTTCTTAAAAAAAATAACAAATAGATCAATAAAATAGCATTTATAATAAAAAAATGTGTTAAAATAAAATAAAATTAATATTTTTAAAAATAAATTTAATAGTTTAAGGTTTTTTATTTAATATTTTTTTAAAATTAAAAAAAAAATTGACATAAAATTCAAGGACCAATTTTTCCAAAAGGCCGCATGGGACCGCCTAGGAGGCCAAAAATCGGTCAACCGATTTATGCCACCTGATTAGTGAAAATCAGGACGGTGTTCTAAAAATCACCGCCTAGGCGGCCGTCTTGACCGATTTTTAGAACACTGCCAGCAATACAAATTTATATTTAAAAAAATTAAGAAAAAATTATTTTTTAATATTTGTTTGTAATAAAATTCCAACCCACAATATTTCAACTGTGAAACTAGGAAGTATACCAATTGAAATATATTCCTTTGATAAAAATAAACTATTACATTTGTTTTAAATTGATTTGCTTTGGACCATTAATTGCTCAAAATTCTTATGAAACTAACAATAGAGATTTCTTTCAAACAACAACAACAAAGCCTTATTCCCGAAATGATTCGGGGTCAGCTAACATGAACCATCATATAAAACCGTCAAATCAAGTCGTGTCAGCATTAAACTGATTATTTGACCTTCATAAAAAAAATGATTATTTTATTATATATCACTTATATTTCTTATGTAATTAAGCCAATTTATCAAATTCCATAAATTTTCATTCAATTTAAACTAATTTCACTCAATTTCATATAAAATTAAATAAGATAAAAATGATACGATAATGCATTTAAACATTGTTATAAGCTACTATAGCTTGATATAACCATAACTTTATGGTTTCCATAAGTAGCATGAGTTCCTATATATGTATAAATAGGACGTAAACTTTGATTAATAAAATGAGATTTCTTTTCCTTTCTAAAATTTGATGGTATTAGAGCCTAAGAATCTTAAGTTTTTTAGGTATCTATTTTTTAGGTTGGGTTTCCTAGTGGGTGAGTAACTATCAGAGAGTTTGGGTCTCTTGAGTGACTTATTCACTGTGTCAGTTAGTCTCATCAAAATATGTTAGATGATCCCTCAAAATCCTCGACTATGTTAATAGTGTTGATTTGAGGGATCATTGAACTGATAACTTCTACCTAAAATTGATGCCGAGGCTCGAAAGAAATGGATGATGAAAGACTGTAGATAGTTCAATCGGGTACAAAATACTTTAGATCCCACTATTAACGATATTATATCTCACTGTGACACTATCAATGAACTAAGGGAATATCTTAAATCCATGTATGCTAGTAAACATGATCTTTCTCATGTTCATAACTTACTTTTAAGGAGTTATCGTGTTGAACAAAAGGGTCGTACTATGTTCTAATATTATAATGATTCTAAAAAAGCATTTGAAGAGAAACGAGCCATATAACTTGTTGTTGCTGGTATCAAACGAGTACGAGATGAAGAGGAGCGAGTATTTGTTTAATTTTTTTTTTTGGCCAAAGTTGATCCCGAGTATGATATAGCCCGCACCCAACTGCTAACTAGTGGGGAACTTCTCTCTTTCTCCGATTTTTATGGTTGGTTGCTCCCTGTTTATAAGAATGGTGATGCGAATCGTGGATGGAAGGACGGCCACCCAAACACCATTGGAAACCGTAGCTCTCTTAAAATTTGTCATCATTATAGAGGTGAAGGACATATTAAGAAGAACTATTGGAAATTACACGGAAATCAGTATTCTAGGAGAACCACTACCAGAAAGTTTAATCATGTGATCGCACATGATGGCATCTTACCATCTCTTACATAATTTGTACCAATAATCACTATTTCAGTAAATGAATATGCTCGATTTCAACAACGAATTGTCAAGCATGATTAGCATTTAGTTTATACATGTAATCACGCTAATTGCCTCTCCATATCATCCTATAGTTGGGTTATTTATTCTGTATCATATGACCAACAACACATGTATTCTTTCTTTTTTTTTGTCAATACTACCACTCTACCTTTTATTACTTTAGCTAATTGGATTTACAACTTCTATAAATGGACTTGGAACAACCCATGGAACGGAACCTCCATCTCCATCGTTCCTTTATCCTTTGTTTTATATTTATCTTAATTTTCATTTAATTTTTTTTCATATTTATCTTTTTAACTTGTAATTTGTTAGCCAACTCACCAGAACTATTGAATGTTGTGCTGACATACTTATTAGAGTTGTACAAAATTACTTTTTAAAATTATAATCTTACTCTTATTCCAATAATTTTTAAAATATTTTTCATTCAATTTTTAATTAATAAATTTTAAATTACTAAATTAAAATTCTATAATTTAATAAAAATTAATAAATCAATTATTTTATATTGAAGAAATTGTTATTATATAAAGAAAAAAATATAAAATAGAAAAAATAAATGTTTTATTATTACATAAAATAAAGGATAATTTTGGTATTTTAAAATTTATTTAATATAATTTAACGATCGATTCAAACATAAAGGCTAAAGAGCTAACAAAAAAAAAAACCATAGGACTATATAATTATTTTTAAAAACAGAAAAACTAAATAATATATTAGATAAAAAACATCTTATAATTATTTACTTTTTTTTTTATAAATGCGCATGTAAATATAATTAATATTTGAAAGGTTTAAAATGATACTAGAATAACTGTCAAACTAATCTTTTCAAATTTTCGGTTTTTCCAAAAAAAAAGAAAAATCAAATTTTTAAGCTAAAATTTCTTGCTTTTCGTGCATTATAAAACTAAATCTACATTATAAAACTAAACCTACACTTACTTTCATCGTCATTTATACCTTTTGCAACTCAACTGTACTTAGATTACCAGAAAATTGTTGTCACTTTAGTGAGTTTTGATATAATTAGATGACACCTAAATTGGAACCAGGAACAAGTCAAATGAACTCAACGATAGATGCTTATGCAAAGAATCCAACAGAAAGAGGGGTAAATTTCATGCATGATGTACAACGTTTGCCTCATTTCACACTTTGGTGTACAACCTTCATTTTGTCTCACTAATATGTATGACCTTAAAGGTGGCCTCACACTATGGTGTACAGCAGGTAAAAATGATCGGTCAACACAAAGTCAACGCTCCACGTCAGCAGTTTGACCGGTCAAAGAGTTAAAAATTAACCCATCCAATATAAAATTACTTTTACACCCTCATCTTCCTCCTTTCCCATTTCTTTATTTCCAACTCTAGCTTTCTCTCTCTAAAATCAACATCACTCCTCTCACTATCTTTTCCTTTCTCTCTCTAACTCCTCTCTATATCTTAGTTAATTGCACTATCTTTTTCTTTCTCTCTCCAACTCCTCTCTCTATCTTAGTTAATTGCACTATCTTTTCCTTTCTATCTCTACCTTAGTTAACTGCAGTTAATTGCACTATCTTTTTCTTTCTCTCTCCAACTCCTCTCTCTATCTTAGTTAATTGCACTATCTTTTCCTTTCTATCTCTACCTTAGTTAACTGCATAACCACAATCATATGGCGAGTCGTGTCAAAGGTCTAAAATTGTTTGTCTATTTGTCAAGGTATAGCTAATTAAACATTCTGTTATCTAATTGAATGACATCAAAATGCGCACTGACACAAGTAAAACACATTATTCAAGTTTTCACCGTAACATTGAACTTTGATTGATGTGTGTGATGAATTGGATACAAGTTTTGGAGCCTTTGATCTTATAAACAAATCTAAAATCATGATTGGATCCAAAGGAGTTACATAATATAAGAAATTTTCTAGAAGAGATGTCCAAGAATGGTAATCAGAGAAAAAAAACGACGCCTTCTCTTACACCACTTATAATAATTTAAGTGTCATTTTATGCAACAGGTGTATAATATTTTGATCATATCTAATTAAAACTTTTCAAGGCACTACAGCGGCCTAGACCAATACTTCCAGAGGTCACGGGTTCGAGTCTTAGGAGCGGCCTCTTGCCAATTAAATTGGCAAGGGAAGGCTTGCCCCCAATACACCCTTGTGGTGGGACCCCTCCCCGGACCCTCGCTCAGCGGGGACGCGTAATGCGACCGGGCCGCCCTTTTTTTTTTTTTTATTATATCCTAAATATTTAACGATTAATATCAAAGCCAAATGAAGTTAACACCAAAATCCTTAAGCCAAATGAAGTTAACACCAAAATCCTTTGTATACCATCAATACCTATTACCGTAACCCAGGTAATTGGTTCAGGAGCGAATATTCTGGTCACTGTAAATAGGATGACCATAATCAACAGGCTTAATGACTGCAGCCTCATCGGGCTCTTGAACTGCACCAAACACAATCTCATTGGTTTTCATGTCGAATTGTGGATATGTAGTTAACTAAGGTAGAGAGAGAGGAGTTTGAGAGGGAAAGGGAAAGATAGTGAGGACAGGAGAGTGAAACTAGTTTTAGTGAGAGAAAGCTAGAGTATGAAATAAAGAGAGGGAAAAGGAGGAAGAAGGGTATAAAAGTAATTTAATATTAGGTGGGTCAATTTTTGACTTTTTAACCGGTCAAACTGCTGACGTGGCGCGTTGACTTCGCGTTGACCGGTCATTTTTACCTATTATATACCATAGTGTGAGGTCACCTATAAGGTCGTACATATTAGTGAGACAAAATAAAGATTGTACACCAAAGTGTGAAATGGGACAAACGTTGTACACCATGCATGAAATTTACCCACAGAAAGAGTCTTCTCCGAAGGCTTCCATAATAGCCCTCCTAAAATCCTAGCACTCCTTAATCATGCAAAAACCATAGGCGATTCTTCACCAGATTAAGATAAGTACATTTCAGACTGTATTAGCATGAAAAACCACATAAACCTACCCTACAGTATGCACTCAACCGTATAATATGCAACTATAAGGAAAAGTATACACATAATCAGAGGGAGAAAGTTCGTCTGAAACGTTTATGTTCTTGTTGGCTTCAAACTTAGAATCTCTCTGCTGTCTTAACTGCAGGTTGGACTTCCCGATGCTTGCCGGTAAGGTATGGACCTTTGCTAACAGCTTCCTGCAACTGTATTTAGAAATATAAAATCAAGTAATGAAGAATTAATTAATATGAGCAAATATTGTAGACAACAGGATTATACATGTGCCTTAGGCCGATTATTTTATTTCACACGAAAAAAATAGACAGGAAAAACTCAACCTCACCTTCTTAGCAATTCCAGCAATAGCAGGATTGCTGCTGAGTTTGGACGAGGACATAAGCTCTTTGTGGATTGCCTTGCAACAATTATATCTAGCTTCCATACCTGAAAAATTCCACCGACCATGTTCTGAACATTGTTACATCGTGTCCAAGTATAGAGAAACCAAATGAGAAGAACATAAAAGAAACAAGTTTGAGCCAAACAAAAATAGAGATTCTATTATGTACCCATTTTCGTGGTTTCAGTAATTGGATCAGTTACTACATTTACAATATCTTGTTTTGAGCATATTTCCATCAGGCACCATGGCCGAGCCACCAACCCAGTTATCATTCTGTAAGCCTGGAATTTTCACACAAGGAACATAATAATCATCATTGATAAAATGGATCTCATAATTTCAAACTACTGGAGATTGGATCGCAAACAAGGTACAGTTTATAGACTCAAGAAGAAAGGTAGACAGTTTCTTGTATGAAATACTGCATCAAATACGTTGAGAGGCAGACAGAGCCAACATGATATGTATAAATTAATCTTCTATTTGAAAGAGATGGAAATAATTCATGCTGCTTTGTAATTAACGAAAAGATCACGCAATAGTTCTCTTCTACATAAAATTTCACAGATCATATCTTGCCCTATTTATCAGCTTCAGATTACGAGGCACACTTCAACTCACTTATTTGCCAAATGAAAAAAAAAAAAAAAAAAAAAAAAAAAAAAAAAACTGAGGAAGGGGTCAGTAGTATATAATACAATTGTTCTGGACAGAGTTTGATTGGAATTTTCGGAAAATTGTAACCAAAAAAGAAAATGGTTGAAGTTTTTTCTTTTTCCAGTATACTCCACCTTTGGCAACTAGCCCTAAATGACGATCCATGGTGTTTTTGTTTGAAGGATTACTCATACGGCTCCATGGGTTTTAACAAAAACTTGTGAATTTTGGGAATAAGCCAAACCCAATCATGAATAATGCCTATAGTAAAAGAAGAAAAAGGAGAGAGATCAAAGGTCACAACTTATGAATTTTAGGAATAAGCCAAACCCAATGCTAGTTCAAATTATAGATTTCATAGAAAACAAAAATGGCAACAAAAAATAATAGAAGCAGCATTCTCACCGCCAAACGAATATCTGCATCCTGCTGAAGAACTGATAAGAAAAGACCCTGCCAATTGTTCCAAAGATTTTGTTCTTATCAACAATTTGAAGAGAATAGCATAATGGGAGAAAAAAAGAGTTAAATCAAGTCCAAGAGAATCGAAGCGCCAAGCACACAAGCCATTACTAGTGCCAAGAACATGAAAACATCACAGGAACTTAAATCAAATATGAAAAAGAAAATATTAAGCTGAAAACAAGACAAAGAAAACACCAAGAACTTATTTATAAGAAATGCTCACTGATGGTGTCAGCTTTGAAGTTTTGGAAGCCAAGTCATAGATCAAGATTCTGAGAATTTCTTCTGCATCAACATTAAGGATCCTGTTCTTTTCAGGTCGAGATTCTCCAGAGATGTTTCCAAGAGAATGCAATGCAGCCTGTGATTTTTATTTTGGAAATTTTCAGATGAAACAGATGATACTAAGGAAATAATGGTCATTTTTGCTAACTTGCTCCAATAAAAGATCATTCACAACATTTGCATAGCACAAAAAATTACAGAACAAATAAAAAGGACACACGTAGAAAGTTGCTTTCTCCAAGAATTTTTTTTCTCACTAGCCAATTTAAAATTAAAATTACTAGCCATCTTCCCATCAATAAAAATGTTGATGACCAAGAAGATAGTAAGACCCATTGGGCAGCACAGTCAACTCTACAAATCTGCTATTATATTTCTACCTCTCTCCATACCAAGTATATCCAAATTCGAGTACTCCTTTAAGATATTTATCCGGTGCTTCTTCAATGTTGTGAACAATATTATACAACACCATTGTACACCGAATTTGATTTACCTCAATCTATAAATCAAGAGTTCATTTATCATTTTGAGTTACAAAATACTACCGGTGCATGACACACAAGCATGGAATTTCTAAATAGAATAATGTAATTCAGAAAATCACTATTCATCGATTTTTTCTGTTTAGTTTTTTCTATATCTTCCCAATAGCTAAGTAGTTTTGGATTTATGTGGCAATCATACTAATCGCTGAAAGTAGGGGCCATATCACATATACACTTCTATATCCATGCTTAATTTGAACACTAGAAGCGTGAACTCATCTAGGGAAACAATCAGAGATTACGGTCATTCCTCCCGTCTACATGATGATAAGATTCATACGAACTTGTGAGGAAGACAAGGTATAATATCAAGGCTTAATAGGGTAAATTACATACGTGGTGGACGTACAACTTTCAATTTTGAACACTAATATACACCACTTTATGGGTGACCTCGCACTAAAGTGTACGGCCAGTAAAAATGACCGGTCAATGTTGGTCAACCTGCCATGACAGCAATTTTAAGAACTTAAAAATTAAAATATGGGCCCACCAAATGTGTAAAGACCCAAATGCCCTTAATATATAAAGACCCAAATACAGCTCATCCCTCTTCATCTCTAAATTTCTCTCTCTAACTCCTCCCTTATCCATCTTCCTTCTTCTCTCTAAAATCCTTCAAAATTAACTTCTTCAAATATGAAACATTTCATCCTTTTACGGACCCAAAAATGTATATGATGAAAAATGTGTCTATGCTGTCCTCAAAAGGTGTATGATGAAAATTAGCATTATCTTTCATACTGAGCTTGTTTTGATGAAGCAAAGAACACCCAAAAATGGAAGTTGGAAAGCATAGAACTTGAAGTCACCACATCTTGGATTTGTTTCCCTGATGAAAATCATATCCACTCGAATTGAATCTTCCAGGAAAACAAAGATTGATTTCAGATGGGTTATTAGATATGGCTCAAACTTTATCCCAATGTAAAGGTTTCAACTTGGGTTTGAAAAGGTATGCTCAATTGTAGTCTATGGAGAAGATTTAGATTTTGTGCTTCTAGGACTTAAATTTGATGCTGGAGAGGAACTTCTAGGTATGGAATTTGAAGAACACTAATTAGAATATGGATAGGATGCAGTTCTTGAATTAAAATTTCTAGACCCAAAATTATCTCCTTGAACACCTGGAAACTCATGTCTACAACTCAATTCAACGCGCACAAGACTTCCTTTTCTACTCGATGATCCTTTAGAAGAAAAGAACTCTTCTTCCTCAGTATTACTGTCTGCTTCATCTTCCTCGTACGAACCAACCAGAACCTCGCAACTTCTGTAAGTAGGTGTATAGTTGTGTTTCGGCAACGGCGGTAGTGGTTTCAGTTCAGGTGAACCCAGCTTCTTATACGGCGAAGAAGATACACCCATCTTAACTCTGACATTGCTAGCATTCACAGTACTCTGTTGATGATCGAAGACGATACACCTATCTTGGGAGGGAAAAGACGAAAGCTGCCGGATAGTGAGGTTTCCTCGGAGGTTTCAAAGTGGTGTTGCCGACATCAGGAGCAAAGAATCAAGGCGGAAACAGCAGCAAGGATAGCAGCAACGAAAAGAGAAATATCAAAGGGTATAGAAGTACTTTAGCTTATGGTGGGGCCCACGTTTCATTTTTAATGAATTGAAAATGGGTGAGGTGACCGGTCTTTTTTACCGGTTGTACTCTTTAATGGGAGGTCACTTGTAAAGTGGTGTATATTACACTTTGTTTGGATGGAGGTTAACGAAGGTAAAGTAAGGTAAGTGTATGAAGATTACCTTGTTTGTTTTGAAGGTAAAATGAAGAGTGAGGTAGGTGAGGGTAAGTGAGAGTAAATATATCCTCATTTTCTTTACACCCCAATTTGGAGGGGAAGGAGGGTTAAGTGTTTTTTTGGACAAAATTAACCTCCTTTTTATTTCATCCGTAACTACTGTATTTCATAATATTTATTTTAGTTTTTTTTCATCAAATATGCTTTCTTTATTTTAATGGCCTCTCTCTTTCTTTTTTGATAAAATAATAGCCTCTTTGTAATTGCTAAGGAGATTGCTAAAGCTCTCCAGCTCAATCCAATGTCCAAACTTTTATAGCTTGTATTTTATATATATATATAACAAAGCTTTCTAATTTATTTTATTTAGTTTAAAATAATAAGGATATAAAAGTAATTTTATATATAACTTACCTTACTTTACCTTCAAACCAAACACAATTACATTGTTTAACCATCACTTACTTTACCCTCCATCCAAACACAATAAGTTATTTTATAAACCTCACTTACCTTACCTTACCCTACCTTACTTTAATTAATCTCCATCCAAACAAGCCCTTAGTGTGCAAAATTGAATGTTGTACACCAAAGTGTGTTATGACCAAAAGGTTGTACACCACTTATGTAATTTACCCAGGCTTAATACATCGAGGCCTCGGTAGTTAGCCTAAAAAAACAATTGCCCCCCTGAATTTTGGAGATGTCTCAATAGCACATAAAGTGACCTATTGATCCTCTAAACGTACTTAAAGTGACCTATTGGCCCCGTGAACTTGCTTAAAGTGAGATGCGTTTCAACTTGTCCAACCCGCCTCTATTTCCATTTATTTAAATGAAATAGTGAAATAGTGAAATCATGAAATGAACAAGGCTGAGGACACTTCTCTGCTAAGTCATCCAACAAACAAAGAACAATTTCCATTTATTTAAATGAAATAAACAAGTAAATGACTTAAGTCTAGGACATTCACCAATTGTTTGCCACGTGAATGTCTATCAAAGGCAGCCTCAATAACATGTCTTGCAGCAGGAGGTGATGATAAGAGTACCAAACTTGCTCCAGGAGCCGCTGGAAGCATATGAAAACAGTTCAATAAAATTTAGTGTTGTCACACACTAAAAGAGAAATGAATTTAAGAAAAAAAAGACGAATTCTCCATTTATTTCATTGGAATTAAAAAAAAAAAAAAAACCCTGTCTGAACAAAATATTTTACAGGAAATTTTTTGCAATCATATTTTAATATAAATATGAACTTTAATAAAATTGGCAAATTCTAAAGCACCAATCAGAGAATTGTACCTTCAGTTAAGGAAAGCCACACAAATATAAATTATTTTCAAACAATAAAAATCTGCAATGACCTTTTAAAAGCCAATGCAACTTTTATCACTACTGACGCAAAAGTGGAAGAGAAAAAATTGCAAAAATAGCTACAGAATTATTTTTTATATATGGGAGAAAAAAAATTTAAAAAAATCTATCCTTTGTCAAAAAGAGAGCCACAAGGAAATGAATTCAGTTCTTCATGTTCCAAAAACTGGAAGTTCATTTCCCATTATGTCAATTTTCTAGTCAGTGGGCTAATTTTGGGGGAAGCTCCAACAACACCAAGATATGCAAAAACTATTTCCAAAAGAAAAAAAAAAATATGAAACAAATGGATCCAAAAAGTGAAATTTCAATTTCGTCTCAGTACATAGAAATTAATCAGAATGAATGGCATTCGGTTAACCACAAATTGCTGAAAGGAGACCAGTGGTTACAAGAATACTTCTTAGTCAAGTTTGCATATAAATTATGTTAATAGTTCCAGGATGTACTAAAATATCAAAAAGATGCACATTTATGCAAATACTTTACATGGAACACACATAATATAGAAGATTAGCAATCATGTTACTTAAAATAGAGTCAGAAGTGATCTACTAGAACTTGAGAGATAACTATGTGTACAAGCTGAATTAGGTCCACCATGAGGGATGGCCATTTCAGTAATGTTTGTCAAATATAAAACTACGTATATTTGCAAATTATCTACAGTGTGTACTAATTCACAAGCCCGACAACTTTGTCTCGTCCATAACTCTTTTTTATTATTATTATTTTAGAAAGAAAAAAAAACGAGAAGGAAATAAAACTGAAGCCAGCAATATACAAATAAAAAACTGCCATTTACAAAGTAGCACAGAACAACTATGAGATGAAATTTCTTCATTAGAACATTGAATTGAACTATAACTGAAGGGCCATTAATCAAATGTAAATCTGAAATCAGAATACTTATTTGTCCTCCTTAGCTCAATAGGCCATAATGCATAAACTAAGGCTAAGAGCCATCCTGCCCAGTGTCTGAGGGCACTTAAAATATTTTTAAACCCTAATATGAATAAACATCAGTGCCATGTGTGAATTTAATATAAGGCACAAATAAATTTTACAGAGCAGAGCAATTGTCATATTTTGAAATGAATAAAAGAAATGGGGCTATTGAAATGTGAAACTGGTATTACTATGTCTTTTGACAGGGATTCAAGTTCTGCATAGCCAAATGAATACCAAAAATGAGCTGACACAAATATTTTCTAAATAGTCCAACTATATTAAGAATTCTTGTTTTCTAAAGCTGTGCAAACTTTCAGCATATAGTCCAAATGGTTACTCATTTTTCCTAATAAGTTAGCCATGCCTAAATGACTAAGACATCTAAAGCATATATCTAAGTGAAACACATGTTCGTGTCTCAATCATTACTTTATGTTCTTCATCCAATAAACCTCAATGCCTACCAAGGGAAAAAAAACAAGATATCCAATTGGCATAACCCATTAGTTGCAACCTGAATGATAATACATGAAAATGCAAGTGGATTTGACTATTTTATAGACAGTATAAAGTATTTGAGAAAGGCAAATACAATGACATTGTCAAACATGTCAAAAGATGTCCATTAAACGAATGATTGTTCTGTTACAGACTGATGTAAGGAGGCATTATGTGCTATCAATGGTATACTTAAATAATGATCTCCACCAAGACTAAAATCAATAACAAAAGACAACAAGAGATGGCACTATCGAGGAGAAAAAGGACAGCAGCTCCATCTTATAATAATTATTTTATCAGGTAATCTGTTATGGTCCTAGGATCTAGCTTTGGAGAGGGCATGATTTTCTGGTTAGTTTGAGAGCTCATTTAGAGAGAACTCTTCCATCTCTTGAAGTTAAGGGCTCGTTTATAGAGAACCCTCCAATCTCTTTAGACTAAAGTTCTGAAACTACTTGCTTCCTTTCTATTGAATTCCTTCTGAAATAAACAGTATATAGAATCCAGTAACTTAACTCCGCCTGTGAGTGTCACTTGGGGGCATTTACAGCCGTTCCCAAGCCCGGACAAAGGAGGAGGGGTGCGGTAGGTTTGTGGCAGCCAGCGTAAATCTTAGCCACATCTTATGGACATGAACCAAAATATGAATATCATGGGGGGCGTTCCCTATATAGCGACGCGCTGCACTTCATAGGCCCGGATGTAGTGAAAAATATGCAAAGGTTGCTAGGTCGTCGCCCTGAAGCGGCGTGCCACCCCGGCACCCGAGGGTGGTGTCAAATGTGCAAGGGTCCCCGCATGATGGACGAGTGCGGGTAAAGAAGATAGTCCACAGTAACGGTAACGGTAGTAGGTTACGCTTTGGGACATGAAACATAGGCTCTTTGACAGGAAGATTAGTTGAAATTGTAGATGTTATGAAAAGGAGAAGAATAAATATAATGTGCCTACAAGAAACCAAGTGAGTTGGAGCTAAGGCCAAAGAGATAGCTCCTTGGGGTTATAAGCTTTGGTACTCGGGAAAGGATAAGGGTAGAAATGGAGTAGGTATTCTCATTGATCTGATCGGGAGTATATTGATGATGTAGTAGCGGTGTCTAGAAAGAGCGAATTATGAGTATTAAGCTTGTGACAGAGGATGAGGTTGTGAATATCATAAGTGCATATGCACCACAAATAGGACTGGATGCCTCTATAAGACAAGCTTTTTGGGAGGACTTGGTGCAACAGGTTCCTAGGGATGAGAATATGGTATGACCATAATGGACAAGTGGGTTCTGGGTGAGATTGGTTTGAGAATGTCCATGGAGGTTTTGGCTTTGGAGATAGGAATGAAGCGGGAAATGATAATTTGGAATTCGCATTAGCCTATGACTTGAGTATCATAAACACTTGGTTTATGAAAAAAACCTCCCACTTAGTGACTTATCAGAGTGGCGGTAATGCGAGCCAAATTGATTTCTTCCTAGTAAGGAGTGCTTGGAGAAAGAGTTATATTGATTGTAAGGTTAAGGTGATCCACAACTCAACATAGAGTAGTGCTTGATTTTCGAAGTAGGAGATTTATAAGAAAACGAATACCACAAGTGGAGACTAAGATTAAGTGGTGGAAACTCAAAGGGGAGAACCAACAAAAATTTGTGGATAAGATGGCCACAAAAGATATTTGGTCTTGTAACATGGATTTAGATATAGATTCAGTGTGGACTAAAATGAGGTGTAGTATAAAGGAAGTAGCGAAGGAAATTCTAGGGGAATCTAAAGGTAGCATGTCACCGGGTAAGAACACATCTTAGTGGACCGAAGAAATGTGACAAGCAATAAAGAGTAAGCGAGAATACTATAAAATATTGGGGAAATGTAGGAGTGATGAGAACTATGAAAAATATAAAGAGGCTAAAAGGGAAGCAAAGAAGGTCATACGAGATGCCAGAGCAAAGGTGAATCGGGATCTGTATGCAAGATTGGATACTAAGGAAAGGGAAAGAGACATATATAGAATTGCCCGTATGAGAGATAGGAAGACGCGAGACCTCGAAAAAGTTAAATGTGTGAAGGATGTGGACTAAAGAGTCCTTGTTGGAGATAAGGATACCAAAGAACGATGGAGGTCCTATTTTGATAACTTATTTAATGGAGATCGTGGACAAGATGTTGGAGATATAAGCATCCCTCACGATATGGTAAATCGTGACTGCATGCGGAGAATTAAAAAAGGTAAAGTCAAAATGGCATTAAAAAAATGAGATTGAAGAAAGCAGTAGGACCTGATGGCATCCCTATTGAGATTTGGAGATGTTTGGGAGAGAGAGGAATCGAATGGTTGACGACTTTCTTCAATAAGATTTGGAGAAGCAATAAGATGTCATCGGAATGGAGAAAAAGTACCCTAATCCCTTTGTATAAGAACAAAGGCGATGTCCAAAATTGTGCCAACTATCGAGGAATCAAACTAATGAGTCACACTATGAAACTATGGAAGCGAACCCTGGACCACTTGGTCACACTGGCTCTGATACCATGTCATGGAACCGTTTGAACTAAAAGCTCAAGCTAATAGTTAAAAGTCCACTTCATATTAATAGCTGACAGCCATGTAAGGTGAAGAGTGCTTGATGCGCTGGTTAGAAGGATTGAAGAGTGACGAAGGGATGCAATGCTGAGGGGTAAGGGAAGACCTACGCAAACTTGGAAGAGGGTGATTGAGAGTGATATGAGTTTATTGGGGATTGAGGAAAATACGACAGTGGATAGGTTGGAGTGGAGGGAGAGAATTTATGTCGCTGACACGACTTGATTTCACGGTTTCGTTTGACGGTTCATGTTAGCCAATCCCGAAGCATTTTGGAACTAAGGCTTTGTTGTTGTTGTTATAGAATCCAGTAGCTTCTTATATGTAAAATATCTTCCCTATCTACAACAAACCAACACAAACACACTAAAAGCAGAATTAACATAAACAAACACCTGAAACCAATCTGCCAACCTTTTATACTTTTATTGGCTATGGCACATAACATAATCACAATTGCTGAAATACTTACACAAACCAATTTGGCCCAATGCTTCAAGTGCACATTCACATTCATCCAGATCTTGACTCTCCAATCCAATTCTTCCATCAATGGCTGAGATAACAGTTTTAACACCTGAAATTGTAGCATCACTGGGGCCATCATAAACCACTTATAGTCAATTGCACTGTTACATGAATAAACAGTTCCTAAACAGTTCCGCACATTTGGCTATTCCAGCCATTATATAAGGAACCTTTCCCCTGGATGCATGAGCACATGGAATGAAGAATCAGGACCATCAATTTTAGTAGTTCTGAATGAAAAGGCAAAACATATGATTGTTTTTAACCCTTTCATATTCACAAGTTGCAATGAATGAAAAGAAATGGAATCTAACAAATGACTGGATAAATGTAAATGCATTTCATGCAGTTAGAAAGTGGACACTAAAAAATTAAGCAAATCTTACAAGATTCATTAATGAACTCGTATATATTTTCCTTCGAGAGGAGCCTTCCTGTTATCGTCATTCCTCTTGATATTAATATTGGATCTGTTGACGGGTCGCTTCAAAAGAGAAGGGAAAATATATATAGCAAAAAACACGAGGGGCAAAAAGTCTTAAATCATGCAATACTCAAACTCTATAAAACTAGAATATATACTCAAACAACTACCTGATTATAGAAGAAAGAAGTTGGATAAGGGTGGTTCTTGACAAGAATTCTGTACCATGTTGTACTTCTGCTAACTTTATTTGTTCGCAGCATTTAACCAAAAAAAAAAAAAAGGTAATAGCAACAAAGAAAAGAATATCAAAATGAAATCAATGAAATAATATATGCATAAAGACTTGTATATTATTGGAAATCACATTTAACGACAGCTACCAACAAAAACAACAACCAGTCTTAGTTCCAACTGTTTAAGATCAGCTATGTAGATTCTTTTTTCCCACTGAATCCTATTCATTATCTAAAAGGTCTAATAATCTGAGGTCATTTTTTAAAAAATCAACAAAGTTAATCTCAATCTTTTGGTTTTAGTGTATGGGTATGTAGATTCTTTTTTCCCATTGAATCCTATTCATTATCTAAAAGGTCTAATAATCTGAGGTCATTTTTTTAAAAATCAACAAAGTTAATCTCAATCTTTTGGTTTTAGTGTATGGTATTCTATTCTCTCGCATTTACATTTGGAACATTGAACATGTCCAAACCACCTTAAGCATCCTTCCCTTATTTCATCTTCCATGGTGCCACACCTAATTCTTTTGACACAGTAATATATTATTCATTTGTGCTAGCCTAAACATTCGTCTCAACATCCTCATCTCTAGTACTCTCATTTTTTCAATATTCTCAGTGCCAAAACTTATATCATAAAGCATCGCCCCAATCAGAATTTTACTTTCATTTTTACAGGCAAGTTTCTATCCCATAGCAAGGTTGTTGCAATTTTCCATTTCAACCATCCTACCTTAATCCTAGTACTGACATCCTCTCTGTATCTCCTATATTATGAAAAATATATAGGAAGCAACATAACAGGTTACATAAGGGCACTGGTACCCACGAGAGATACTTCATCATCTATATTAGCATTATTCTTTCGAACTTCAATGCATATGTACTCAGTATTTGTCTTACTCAACTTGAGCCCTTCTCTTCTTTAGTACCTATACCACAGCTACCAATCACTAAAAAAGGAGGCTTGCTTTTTACCAATTAATAAGAACCATATCTACAACACCAATGAAAAAAAAAAAACAATAACTTGTGTTTGGACACAATCTAGCATGCAAAATCTCAAATTTGAGTAATAGGTTATATAAAGATCTGGCTTATAAATGATGAGGGGAACTACATACTTAACCAGTTTTTAGTGGGTGCCAAAAATTAAACCTTCAAAAGCCATTTGAAACTTATTCTCAAACAACTATACACGCAAATGTTAAAATCTAATCCTCGTATCTCATCCAAATATCAATTTTTTTCCATTGCATATCCTCATCATCCAACCAACTGGACAAGAAAAAGGAGAATAATTTTTCAAGTAGCAGTCAAACAAACCTCATACAAGAGCTCCAAAATACTTAAAGTCACTAGTGTATCATCTGTCTTGCTGACTTCTGCCTCCAATAAACTTAGTAGATTTGAACTGTGAATGGCTGATGCCACATTGGCAGAAACAGAGAATAGCTTCACTATCAAAGATAAAACCCGAACTTTCCCCTACAAGGTATTTATATGATTAGAAAAGGATGTAATGCCTTGGCCATAAAAAGAAAACAAACATAAAAGCAAAACATTGTGAAAGGAAAAGGGGAAGACAAAATTATATAGCATTTCATATTATAAAGAAGCTCAATTTTAGGAAACCGACTGAAGAACTAGGTACCATACCATAGATGAACATTGAGCTGATAAATTCCTGAGGTGTGTAGCATCTTCATTATTTTCCGGGAAGATGACTTCCTATTCAAATTCCACTTGAGTAAATCTAAGTAAAAGCTCAATAAATGGAGCAACAACAGAGACAACTTTAGGATGCATAGAAGCAATTGTCAGTCTTACAATGCCTTTTGGAAAACTAGCAAACTTCTTAATTGCCTCCATTGATGCAGTAGCCACTTGTTCATCACTATAGGGAATAAGGAATTTGTAGTAAGCATCATACGGAAATGAATTTTAAGAATGAAAACATACAACGTTTGCACATCACTGAAACATCATCTTTATAATTGAAGGGAAAATGCTGATAAATTCTAAAAAGTAAATACCAAATGACATCATAACTTAACCCTCATTAGCTTTAGTGAGTCATAAAAAGGTAGTCTTAACAAATTATTGCCCCGTTCAAATGGAAAATGACAAGTTTGGCTTAGGCTCAACTTCAAGTTCGATTGGCATTTTAAAAATGTTTTCCAAAATTGTCTAGTTGCGATTAGGTGATATTGGCATTGGAAATTATGCAAAATAAACTAAATTCCTGATTCCTTACTGCAGTCCATATATTAATCTCCTAGAATAATGGGAAAATGTAAATAACTGAAAGTCACAGGAGGAAGAACTCCTTACCCATTAACGAGACAATCAAGGAGAAGGGGATATATGTTACTGTCAATAACGAGCTGTGCAGGAGAGATGGTTTCATCATTGACATTCTCCAGAAGAGAAGTAACCTGAGCACATTTAAAATGAAGTAAAAGGTTGTGCAAATGCAACATTATAATTTGAAAAGATGTACTGAGCTCACAAAAAAAAAAAAAGGAGCAAACTGAACTCAAATCAGTTAGTTACTATTTGAAGCTGCTAAAGTCTATTTACATCAAGCTCTTTTAGGTAACATTGATATAAAATATAGGCAAACATGTTTTTAGATTACATTTAATATTCACAGCATAACAGCTCAGGGCAGAACTTGCTAGTAATTCCAGTTTAGAAACTCGAACAAGAAACAATAGCACCCTTTCTTATTGACTTAACTCTAGCAGATGGCTTCAAGAAGAGTATCTGCAGGTATCATTTATGTTGCAATGAATGATACGTTTTTCAAAATGCACACAACATCCACACATAGATTAAATAGAATAGAATATGTGGTGGCTATTTGAATAGCAAAGTTAAATACTTAAACCTCTAGGAGAAAACAGAATCAAATGAAAGATGAATGGGTCAATGTGAGCAAGTACCGTTCTGCAAGATAAACATCGTACTGCTTGGGAATCTGACTTCAAACCAAGTTGCACAAAAGTCTGAAGAAGAAAAAAAAAATTGGAAAATGTAATAAGAATTTACAGGTTCCACTAACTGAATCCAATAAAACCCTTCTTTGCATTTCAGAACACCTACATAAAAAAAACATGATTGCTTCACTGAAAATAAGCAGGAACAGAACAGAAGTAGGCATACCATATACTGCGGAATGAAAGATGCACCATATTTTGTCTTAAAGATTCTTTCCAGACAAGCAACCAAAGTATTCTCTAGACCAGGCACATCTGATTTTGTTTGTAAAGCACTGCAAACGAGAACTTCATTATTCTAAAAAAAGATATACTCATGCACAAATCAGAACACAATTCGGATAAATAAAATGCACCATTACATTCATGAGAGATCACATAAATTAGTACATTCATGAATTAATACTGTAAAAAAATTAAACACAAACAGGCTAACACCAAATTCCAGTAGAAAAATAGTTTTTCCAAAAATTGAAACGAGAAAAGAAAAAATCAAAATACAGCAGTAGAAATGAGCTTAGGAGATCACCTGAAAATGAGAGGAAGGGGAAAACGATCAAGAAATTCCTTGCAAACGGCGTCATTTTGGAAACCTGAAGAAACAGTGGAGAGGCAGCATGTAAATCATCTGAGTCAGCGAAATAGGAAAAGAAGTTAAGGAAAGAAACAATAGAGGAAGTATGTGTATACCAGGATAATATGCAAAATCAGAAGCTGATTTGAGTAAAGGAGCAGGATCATCCATTGAAAACTCCTGATCCATGGGTTTTGCTGGCTTGCTGGTTACACAAAAGTGGCAGAGGTTTAAAAGAGAAAAGAAGAATAGAGGGAGGTTTAAAAGGCGCGTGGCAACTTTCTTTCGGCTTCGTGTCGACTATTAGAAGATGGTGATCAACAATGGTTCGGTGCAATTTCTATTACATTTTGCTTGGATAGGATGTTATTTTTTTTTTTTTTTTTTTTTTTTTTTTTGAAGAAACAAACTTTATTAATCACTAAAAATGGCATCCCGGAATAGAATGCCTTGAATGTCTACAGGTAAAGAATAATGAATAAAAGAATTAGCATAGAACCGAGTAAGCCTAGCAAGTGCATTAGTCGCTTCGTTCGCTAACCTTGGAACAAATACCACCGAAAATCTCGGGTGGTTTAACAGTAACTTTCTCACTTCATGAATCACGCTACCATATTCTCTTAAATCACGGTGGTTTGACGAAATGGCATCAACCACAATTTTTGCATCTGACTCGAATATAATATCAGTGATATCTGTGGAGCTGGCCCAAAGGATGCTTTCTTTCAGCGCCAACGCCTCTGCAAATCGGACCGACACATTTCCTTCCAAGTGCATGCTAAATCCTGAAATGAAGATGCCCTCGCTGTTCCGAAGAATTGCACCAGCACCAAAGGATCGGGACTCAGCGAAAATCGCCGCATCAGTGTTACATTTGATCGTACCTGCTTTCGGTTTTTGCCATTTGATTTTACGCCGCCGGCCACTTAATTGCATCGAACTACTGCTCTCTCCCAAAAAGAAGCCTCCCTCATTGTTCAATTGTGATGGAATGTCATTTGGTACAGCTTCTGTGTTGAGATTAGTATGTAAATCATTCGATTCAGCTTCCCTTACTGCATGCCATCGATCAAGAGTAGCCGCATCGTGTGCATCGTCGCTTTGGTCCCGTATGGCACCTGTTATTTGCTCCCTCGTTGGTGAATTATCAGCTCGTCGAGGAGGTATGGTTTCGACCTCAAATTCTAGACCAGGCCTGCAACCAGCGTGCGTCGTTCTTTCCGCGCCACGCTGCTGTTCGTCTGCGTCAACAGCAGCAGCTCTATCTGCAATGGGCTCATAAGCAGCTTCGTCTTGCTCTACATGTCGTGTACCCGCAGCAGCATCAGGGACGCCGACATCCACTCCTTGCCCAACACCAGCAGCAGCAAAGTCTGCAGATACCACTTGTTGATCAGCCCCAAATAGATGCGGATTTGCTGCTACTCTTCGTCCGTTTCCTGCAAATGCACCTGCAGAACAAACGGTTAGTTCATCGCCACTCCCACCTCCTCTTTCCTCACCACCAATTTTACCCCTCTGGGCCCTGATCCAATCACCAATAAACAGCAAAACAGAGTTTATGGCTTCCTGGGGATTCTTTTTATGTTGTTTCCATAGCACATCATTCCGAACCTGCCAAATAGCCCACAACACAGCAATGTTCAGATTAATGACATCCGGACTCTCCGTAGCTAGCATCTGAAGTATGCAATCCTCCACTTCATTCCATTCCTCCCCCGGAGCAGCAGCTCCAACCAAAGACCAGCACTGTTTTGCATAATCACAGCCATAAAACAAATGCCACCCAGATTCCAAATCATCTGTGCATAGTAAGCATGAGGTTGGTATCTGAACTCTCCTATCAGCAAGGCGAGTTCTAAGAGGCAAAATACCCGAGACTAGGCGCCATACAAACAACTTAACCTTAGGCGGTAAATTTTGTTGCCATAGTTTAATCCAGCCTTTTTCCTCCTGAATCCTCCTACCTCTCATGGCCTGCAACCTATACCCGGATTTAGATGAATAAACCCCATTTGCCGTAAAATGCCATATTTGTCTATCTCCTCTACTAGAAAACGGGATTACCATTTTACCAATCATAACTGCAATATCAGTTGCAAACACCAAATTAATTTTACCTCGGTCCCACAATCTAGTGCCAGGGATAAAAAGCTCATTTACCGTTGTCTCAATGTTGCTTACATTCTCAATTGGCCCGACACACAAGTTCTCTCCTTCCCAAATCCAAGTATCACGGTGAGCCAACACCTGCTCCCTACTCCCTACATGCCATCTCAGACCAGACTTCATCAACTCGATAGAACTCCATACACTCCTCCAAACAAAACTAGGATTATTGCCCAATTTGGAAGACAGGAAAGACCCTCTAGGGTAATATTTAGCTTTGAACATACGGCTAACCACAGTATGAGGTTCATCAATTAATTTCCATGCATGTTTACCAAGCAGAGCCAGATTAAACTCCCGTAACTCACGGAACCCTAATCCACCCCCACTTTTCGGCCTGCAAAGGTGCTTCCAGTCGAACCAGTGAATTCGTTTACTACCATCTTCCTTCGTACCCCACCAAAAGGAATTCATCATCTTCTGTAGTTCATCACATGTTGATCTGGGTAACAGAAACGTACTCATACAAAATGTTGGGAGTGCCTGGGCCACAGATTTGAGTAGGACTTCCTTTCCAGCAGCTGATAGAAAACGGAAAGTCCAACTATTGAGCCTTTTTGCTAACTTCTCCTTTAAAAAACCAAAAATTGATCGTTTTGACCTACCTATTAGGGAGGGAAGTCCCAGATAACGACCCGTATCTAATGGAGTCTGCACCTGGAGAATATTGCTAATCACCTCTTTTAGCTCACCTCTCACATTTGAACTAAAAAAGATTTCGGATTTGCTTAGGTTCACAGCCTGGCCCGACATTTCCTCATAATCAGCAAGTAGGCCTTTCACATTAGTACATTCTTGTTCCGAAGCCTGAAAAAACAGGAAGCTGTCGTCTGCAAAAAACAGATGTGTAATACTCGGTGCTCCGGGGCATATTCGATAACCCTTAATTGCACCCCTACTTTCAGCTCTTGTGATCAATTGGGACAGTACCTCCGCGCACAGTAGAAACAGGTAAGGAGATAATGGTTCCCCTTGGCGAAGGCCTCTCCCAGGAACAATAGGGCCAACCACATTTGAATTAATCCCAACGGAATATGATACTGTAGTTACACAAAGCATAATCCATTTGATCCATTTGTCACAAAAACCCATCTTTTTCATTGCCTCCCTTAGGAATCCCCAATCTACCCTATCATAGGCCTTGCTAATGTCAATCTTCAGGGCCACTTCACCCTTAGCACCTCTATTCTTCCTTTTCATATAATGAATCAGCTCAAAGGCTATCTGCACACTATCAATTAGAGACCTTCCAGGCACAAAGGCAGATTGGTTTTCAGATATAATCTCAGGCAGGATCAATTTTAGCCTATTAGCTAAGACCTTTGCAATTATCTTGTACAAAACATTGCATAACGAGATTGGTCTCAAATCGGTCATTCGACGGGGATTCTCACATTTAGGAATCAATGTGACAATAGTATCATTCAATTTTGCTGGAAATTCATTTTTATCAAGCCACTCAGAACATGCAACAAATACATCCCTACCAATAAGAGGCCAATAATGTTGGAAAAAACCTGGATTAAGCCCATCAGGGCCAGGCGACTTGTCCGGATGCATTTGATTAATTGCAGTGGTGAATTCCCCAAATGTAAATGCTTTTGTCAGCTCTTCATTCATATTGCCCGATACTTTCTCACCAAGAACGTCAATAGCTTCATAACCAGCCCCCTCATTGCTTTTGAATAGTTGGTTAAAATATCTAATAACAATTTCGCCCATACCAAACTGATCAGACACTTCAATTTGATTCTCATCCATAAGACTTGTGATCGTATTGATGTGCCTCCTAGCTTTCATGCATGCATGGAAGAACTTAGAATTTGAATCACCATCCTTAAGCCAAAATGCTTTTGCACGCTGGTACCAATAGCTCTCCTCCTGTTCAAGAACTATGTTCAGTTCATTTTTAATCTTCATAGACTCTTCCACTGATCGCTAATCTTTTCTCTCTCTCAACTGCTCCAGAAGTAGTTTACAATGTGCAATTTTCCGTGTGAATCTTGTTCGAAAGTGACGCCCCCATTTCTCTATCGCTTCACAGCACTTTACAAGGCGAGTAGTTATATCTCCACTTCTGTTCTGTCCCCAGATTCCTTCAACCAGCCCTTCGAAGTTCTGTTCCCGCAGCCAAGCTCTATCAAACCGAAATCTACCTTTTCGTTTTCCAGTTCGGCGACCATACACCTGTAATAAGATAGGTGAGTGATCAGAATAGCCAGAAACCAGATTTGTGACTTCATACTGTATGAACCGGTCGCACCAATCAATTGAGCCGAACACCCTATCCAACTTTTCCCGAATCCATAACCTCAATCCCCTTCCTCTCTCCCAAGTATACATACCACCCTTCATTTGTAGTTCAATCAGAGTGGTTGAAGCAATGATTTCAGCAAATTGTTGAATAAGCAACTGAGGATATGGTGCACCTCCCACTTTCTCTCTCTTATCTAAAATACAGTTAAAGTCTCCCATAACAACCCAAGGAAGAGTAGAGCTATTTGCAATATTGCCCAAAAGCTCCCAGGATTCCTTGTGCCTACTACGGTCAGCCACACCATAAAACCCCACTAACCTCCAATCACCTTGCCTCACATCCTGGATAACAGCTTCGATGTGATGATTTGAGAAAGACTTGACAGAAATATTATTCACACCCTTCCATAACAGTGCCATACCTCCGCTATGTCCTCTAGCATCCACAGAAAAGCACCCTACATAACCAAACTTACTTCTCAGACCTTCCATTCTTGCCTTGCTAACAAGTGTTTCAATTAAAAATACAAATTCTGGACTATGAGCCTTTAACAACTCACCAAGTGCCCTAACTGCCCGGGGGTTGCCCAAACCCCGACAGTTCCAACTTAGGCAACTCATAATGGTCGGCGGACCTGTCCCGCAGGTCTCACCGGTTTTTTCTGATTAGAGGTCAATTTATCCAAATTGTTATTGGAAGAATCTGCCCCCGGTGTCTCCTCCTGTCCCCCACTATTTCCTAACTGCTCTTTCTCTTTACCCCCTTCCTCTCTCCTTCTCTTACGAGCTTCAAGCAGTTCCATCTCGGTTTCTTCATTTAATTCCATATCCATCTCTTGGGTACTCTCCTTAGTCATAGACTCATCTGTCCCTGCCTGATTTATCCCTTGTCCGCTCCTGCCTCCCACCTCCCGCGGTGACTGCCATTTATCATTTCTACCAGTGATACAACTGTTACTTGGTTCTCTTAACCAACGTGAGCCGCTGGTCTCATTACCACGGTGCATAGTAGCCCAAAGCCAATCTCCCCATTCTCTTGTGATCTCTGCTGGAGGCAATCGGAATAACCGTTCACAAAACCGGTCCATGTGGCCAAGATGTCCACAAACATAACAAAAATTACATAGCCTCTCATATTTGAAATGAATGAACGTCACATCAGTAGCGGATCTTTTTATTTTCTTACATCGTTTCAGCGGCTGCCTTATATTAATTGCAACTCGAATCCGCATATAGGCTCGCCTAAAGGCACTGTTATTATTAACGTCATATTCGATAAAAGTGCCTATGAAATCTCCTATCTGTTTGCCTATCCCTTCTGACATACAGCCTAGGGGTAAGTCATAAACTTGCACCCATATATCCACACTAGTCATTTCTAGATGTTCCGACAACTCTCCTGGCTTCCAGTCTACCATTATCAACATATTGCTATCAAAGGACCAAGGTCCACCCGCTAGAACCCGTTCTTTATCAACGATATGAAAGAATTCGAAGATGAACAAGTTTGATTGTACCTCAGATATTGCTATTCCTCTTCCAGGCCGCCACAAATCTGCCATCTTTGTTTTCATTGCGTTAAAATTTACCGGCCTGTCAGTTAAGAACCGCCCAACCAACACCAGTCCCTTCTCATTGGAAATTCCACCCTGAGCGGCCGTGGACCAGTCGAAAGTTGAATCTTCTCCCTCAGTCAATGCCAATTTCGCCAACTCTTTCTCCATTCAATTTTTGCTAGGTCAGAAATCAAAGACTCAGCCGAAATACAGAGATTCCTTCGACTCACAGATCCTCTCGCTTCACAACTAACCTTACTAAAAAGGACTAATCAACACACACCTGGAAATCGCCGATGAACACACAGTTCCGGTGCCGTCAACCGCTTACACCGCAGTCGTGGTGAATGGACTCTCTCACTGCCGTTGCGTAGGTTACGGAGGAGAGCTTTTTTGAAACTTCTTGGATGTTATTTTTTTTTAAACAGGGTAGGATGTTATTAAGATACCGTAAAATAAAATAAGATGAGTAAAATTATAGTTTGGATATAAATTAGAGGTTTGTGTTATCCATTTTCTTCCGTTGGTTAAGGGAATTTGGAAAATAATATAGCAGCATTTTAGTAGCTTTTTAAATTGGTTTTTAAGTTAAAATTTAAAAAGGTAGAATGAAAAATTAGCTTTCTTATTAGCTCTCCAAGAACCTTTTAAGTTAAAATTTAAGAATGGAGAATGAAAAATCAGATTCAACAGCCTTTTAGTGACTCCTCAAATTACTAAGTCTCTATATCTTTTCTATTAATAGAGAGTTTCTCTATTTCTTAGTGTCTCTTAATTCATTTTTTATTGAGGAGTCACTCTCCTCACACTATTGGTAAATATAACAACAATTAATAATTTTAATGATAAAATAATAAATAAAAAGTGAATATAATGAGTATTGTTGGAGATGATATACCTTAGTCACTCTTAAATCACTAAGATTCAATTATTTATATTATTTTTAGAGAATGCAATAAGAGTCTCTTGGAGATGCTCTAATAGAGAGTCGCTCTCCATCTCTTAGTGTCTCTTTAAATCATTTTTTATTAATAATTTATCATTGAGACTCTCTCTCCTCTCACTATTGATAAATATAACAACGATTAATAATTTTAATGATAAAATAATAAATAAGAAGTGAATATAAAAATCATTGTTGGAGATGATATATCTTAGTCACTCTTAAATCACTAAGAGTCTCTTGGAGATGCTCTAAACTACTTTAATATTTGTATAGGAGAAGTAAAGTTATCAATTTATATTATGCAAATAAAACTTTATTACATGACATTTAAGAGGTTCAAACCGACTTTTAAAGATGGAGAATATGTAGCATCTCTCCAGTGAAATAAAGTAATACGCCTACATATTAGGAAGTTTGATTCGGAAAGTTTCACTAGACCTAATTAAAGATATATTCGTTACCATAATCACGTTCAATCCCGGAAATCACGGACCTAATGGGCTTGAGGGTTATTAGTCACGATATTATGGGCACACTTCCTCCTATCAATAGGAGACATGTGGCTCACCCGCTCCATAATCTATAAATGTCTTCTATGGTTGAACATCAGTATAAATAAAGCAAGCTCATCTCAAAGTACACAAGTTCATTCATTCTATTAAATTTACATTACAACTTTTCTTTACTAATTGTGATCCTCCTCCAATCATTTCATAAACTGACTTAAGCATCGCAGCGGGTTCGTCAAACAATGGATCCCCTTTGACCTTGCTTCTATGCAATTGAAGGTTGACACATGGACTCTTAGGATTCAACTACATCAAATTGGTGTAGTGAGCATGGATTGACATAACGATGACTCGTTTGAACAATTACATTGAAATTCCTTCCACTAGTGCACTAAATTCATCGGTCAATCACCATCCAATTTTGGAAATGGTGGAAGAAGACGAAGTCCTAAAGCCCCAACAACAAAGGCTCTTGGGTGCAATCTCCCAACGTTTGGCAAAAAAAAACCTTAATTATGTCCACGAGATCATCTGTGTCATGAGGTAAGACCGCGCCATTCAAAATGGCTGGAGTGAATGAAAACTCGAGATAGTAGAAGAAACCATCAGGTATGTGAGCAAACCTTTAAATACATACTGCTAGACCGGACACACGTTGTCTGAAGCTACTATCATCGATAAGACGAATCTCCAAAAAGTCAAATAAGAGATCTAGACACACAATCAAGGGGCAAATGAGTCTTTCTGATACGACATCAATGGTCTCAAACTCCCTCTCCGTGCAACATAAGGGATGTTGATCAATCCCGTAAGATTAGTCCAAGTGAGAGAAAGAAGACGACCCTCTTCCAATAGGAGGACACCGAACTCCCATCGCCGAAGGATCCATCATGGGTTGATTGAATCCCGATTTCTCGGCCAAAAAAATAGTAGCCGAGCCCCGAACCCCAAAGCGATGGGCGCTAAAGGGAATAGACCTCCCAGTTAAGGATGAAGTTGCCGAGGCTAAGCTCGATGCAATATAGAAAAATCTCGACAAGCTCTAGAGCACTATCATCGAGGCAAGGATCGACACCAAACATCTCGATATCACAGAGGTAGAAATACCCTTGTGTAAAAATATGATGGGCGAGCCAATGCCCCAATGATTTAAATACCCGCTATTTAAAGAGTACGATGGGACAACAAACCCCATTACTCACATCAAGAATTTCATCTGATACGTGGATATAACCACGACAACTAACACCGTGATGTGCCGTATATTACCCACTACCTTGAAGGGTGCTTCCTTCCTATTGGTATGGTTCTCTAGGCACCGAGACAATCATCATCTTTAAGTATATGTCTAAACTCTCCGCCGACCATTTTGTAACATTTATCCTAAAACCAAGACCATGCAATATCTCAACTACCTAGTATAACACGAGAAGGAAATTCTCAAGGAGTATGTAGAAAGATTCCAATAAGAGACCATTTAGGTCAATTGCCTCAGTAATGAATTATCTCGGGAGCTAACCACCAACTGGCCCCGAACCTTTAAAGACTTGATGACCCCAGTATGAGCGGCCGTGGAACCCGATACCCTTTTCAGATTCGGCAAATAGGATTCCGTTTTTACATGACGCCGTCAATTAACATTTTTAAGGACGACGCTTAGCGTGTCTCTTTTAGTGTATGCATTACTTAGACTTTTATCATGTGTTAGGCTAAGTTAAAATGTCAAAGTCGCCAGCCGAGATTAATGTCTGAAAACATATAAATTAGATGGCATAGAGGCTCACAATATTCCACCTCTGAGTTAGGTTCGTGAATTAAACGGATAAAGGGTTTGATTGATGAATACATAAACTTGACTTTCATTAGAATATCATTTGTAATCTAATTTATTTTCAGTTTATATCTATTTATCAGGTGAAAGCAATAAATAAATACTGAATAATAAATTACATTACACAAATGGCACAAATAGCCTATATAACCGATATAGCGCTATGAAATAAATCTATTAAACCTGCAAAACAGATAAATATTAGTTGCGGGATATTAGGACCCATTTTTCATATTTAACTACGATGTTGGACTCGATCATATAGGACTCATTCAGATCTTATTGTCTAATCACATTAAATGCGTATAAGCCCGTGAACTAAATTTATGTATTCTAGCAGATTTAATATTTATTCCAAAAATACCCTTAAACCCATAATGAATCGTATGTTTGAGCATTTATATGCCTTTCTAAGCTTAAATAAATATAAATTTATCAAAATGGAAAATTACAGATTAGTCCCTAAACTTACTAAAAAATACAAACTAATCCCTGAACTAAACAAAAATCAAATGAAAACAATTAGCACTGTAAAATAAAGGTTTTTAAACCCTTCAAAGCATTACCTTTAGTGTGATAATACGGTTTTGCATAGAGGTAGACTTACGAACGTAAACGAATAGGAATGCAACTGAAACCCGAGGACAAATTCCCAAACTAGTGGAATTGGACCCAAACTGACTAAATAGATCTTAATTGGTTAAATTAATCCCTTTTGTTACGTATTGGAAGGCTTAAGATGTCGAATTGGGTGATTACCTGAAGAATTAGCGAAAGAAATCAAGGATTTCACTCATTTTCACTAACTTTCACTCACTTTCAAGTGTTTCTCTAAATCTCTCTCTAAACTTTCAATTCTAATCTTAGATGATGATTTAAGATGATTTGGTATGATTTCTCATGATTTGGAATGATTTGGGATTGATTTGGATGTGTTTTGGGTGATTTGAGTGTGAAGAAGAAGAAGATGAACTCTCTGTAAATTTCTTACACCTATTTCTCTCTCTATCTTTCTACCTTTTTTCTCAAAATGAACTTCCCCCCCCCCCCCATTCCTAAAAACTGTATCTCCCATTTTGTATTTCATTTTTTGAGTTTTTTGGGAAGTTATGGGGCAGTTTACAGTAGTTTTTATCGAAAAAATTGTTGTAACTTCCCCACGATCTCTGATCGGAGACGCGGTTGGGGGGAGCGGGGTTCCCCGATCTGAGACGATCCAGTTAGGGGCAGATTTTCCCCTAAACCAGCCCTAGATCATTCTGATTTCTGAAAATGATCTTCTCGACCTCCGATTTTGACGATTCTTATTTTCTCTTTTATGTCATTTTTTCTTTGCATTTTCTTTGACTTTTTTTGTGTGTGGGGCTTCCGCTTTCGAGAAATTAGTTATGGTAGACTTCAGGCGATCTTGGTTGACCGAGTTCATGAATTCAACTCTGACCATGTCTGTCATTCTTGAGTTTTTCTTTCCAATAACAGAAGTGTGGGTTTGATTTAAACCGCTTCAAGTTATCTTCGTAATTTTCAAATGAATCTTCAGATGTCTAACTCTCTCTTATTATGAACTCTGTTCATTTATTGTTGATGTATTTGTAGCTCATTTATAACTTGGTGCTTCTTGTTATCAGACATGGTCAGCTGTTCATTCTTAGACAAATTTATTGCCTCTAGAAATTTGGCTTCCATTGGCCAACACTCTTTTTCAATTTATTTGTTTATTGGATCAGTTAGATGATTGCTTTATGATTTCTGATGAGTTGGGATGACCTTTTTGTAGCTTGTATCAACTGGATAAACACATGGTGTTGTGGATCAACTGGGTAACCACTTTGAAGTTTTGGATCAAATGGATGATCTCTTAGGATGTTGGATCACTTGGATGATTGCCTTCTATTGTGAGGATCAACTAGATGATTGTTTAGGATTTATAGATCAACTAGATTACCGCTTTGAATCTTTGGATTAGATAGATGATCACATTTGTCTGTTCTCTGTCTACTTCTGGCATGTTGTCAAATAAGCAAGCGGAAGCCCACACATGTGTTTTTTTATTTATTCCATTTACATTCTCTCATATCCTTCCTCAGAGGTTACGATTGTTCGATACAAAAACATTTTTTTATGATGATTATCCTGTGTACCAAGATTATTGTCAAATAAAGATGATTCGTGTATGCTGAAAGTGCTCTTAAGAGAAACTAATGCACGCATAAGATCAATGTCAGAGACGTTGCACAAATAAACAAAATGATGTTCATTGCATTAAAACTTGATAAAGAGATCATTATTTTTTTTAGCTTTTTTTTAGCGAAAACAGAAAGCAGCAAATACATTAAAAATCTTCTTCTATGAGCTGAAGGGATCTTCATCTATTTCTTTGAGTCAGAATCCTCTGAGGTCTGTAGGCCATTCTTCCAATCCTTCATTGATTGCTTTGAAGGATCCGTGTTCTTCCTACTATCAATAAGTTTCTTAATATCCTGCTCCAATTTTATGCAATTATTGGTGTGATGACCCAATATCTGATGGTAGAAGCAGAAGTTGTGATGTCTGAGCCCGGTGGGAACTTCATAAGTGGATTAAGTGAGTCAAGAAGACATGCTTTCTTAAGCTCCCTATATAAAGAACTTAATGTAACCCCCCATGGCTAAGATCTTGACCATTCACATATTGGTTCCACTTCTCAGTCACAGTTGCTATATCTACCATTTTTATGGGGGCAGTAACCTCGTTATCGGATTTAGAATCTATAGTGTTATTAAAATCGGTGGGTATGTTAACTTGCTTGTAATTTCGACCATAATACCCATCTGATATGGAGGAGTGAGATGCTTCAAACTTTTCCACCCGAAGAGCCATTCAGTAAGCTTCATTATAGGATTCAAGATTACAATATTTCACTGCGTTCCCAAAGGCAGGAAGGGCACCTTCTAATAGTTTAATGACCATGTCTTCCTTATCGAGCTTGCTTTTAAGAAGCAACTCCTTGTACATCCACCTGTTGAAGTAATCTTTGAAAGACTCATTATGCTTTTATTTTACCATCTCTTATTCATCCTGACTTTAATCTGGGTGTGATACCCGTAATTGTCGAGGAAAGCCCCAGATAGGAGCTTCCAATTATTCTGAACCTCCTCTGTGAGATTGTTGTGCCAGAGTAATGCACCGTCGGTTAAAGTGGTGGAGAACAACTTAATTAGCTGGCTCTTTGTGGCTCATGCTCCCACCATGACATGGGAGTAACAGTTAATGTGAGTAGAGTGCTCTCCCTTACTAGTGTATATTGGTAGTGTTGTCCTTTAAACAGACTCTAGCAAGTGAACTAGAAACAAGTAATAAAGTGATAAATAGAGTATCGTCTCCACAAGGATTGAAGACCAAATTTTACTAGAAAAAACCTTGTAGAACAGGGTGTTCGTGGTATGTGAATTCTTTATAATGAGAGATATTGTGAAACTGTGAAAAGTCAGTGAGTAAACGGATAAAAACGATTTCTAGATAAATGATAAAAGGTAGAACAGGTTGGGCACATCGGAACAAGCTACTTTAATTCCCTAAAGATCCTATTTATTCATGAATGACGTAAAGTGAAGTAAAGGTCTCTGCTTTAATGCTTACTTAAGTCAACTCTCGTGTGTTCTTCAGATTCTAAGACTTACTACAACCATAAGCGTCCCTAAGGTTGGTTCTTTCTTGCATTACGGTCGAAACAGCATTTCAGTAAAGAAAACCCTTGATACAACTGTTGAAACACCTTTCCACATGATTTTGATTTGACAAAATTATTTATGTAATTGGTAAAAAATATTCTAACACATTAAATTTAAATGCTTTGATTTATTCATACTAATGTGTTTGTTCAATGCTGAGTTTATTGATTCATAAGACATTAAGATATAAAGTCGAAAAGCCCATAAGTGGAAGTTAAGCCCAAGTCAACACATCAAGACCTCACGGCCCAAGATTTCAAAACGCAGTCGTTTTGTATAAAGCACAAGCTCAGCCTGAAGAAGGATCGAGAAGCCTTCTCTCAATTGCTTCAAGATGAAGCTGCTGAGTGGAACGGCAAGAAGTACAAGACAGCGGCAGACAAGAACCAACTTCTAGACAAAGTATTTCTACTTTGGGTAAAGTTCAAAAGGCGCAGGAAGCTGTCTGGAAGACTTTGCCAAATATGTCGAAACATTCTGTTTACCGGACGAAAAGCTGCCGAGCACTGCCGTGGACAGAAAATGCAAGAATCTCATTGGCCAACGACACTGAGCGCGTACTGAGTGACAACGACAGGAAGCCGTTTGCCTCCAACGGTTATTTCGAAATTCGAAATTACCGGTGCCTCAAGTGTCACTGTAAATAGGCCTCTCATTTGCTTCATTCGATGCAGATCTTCAATTAGTCGAAACGCTGACCAAATTCATACACGAAGTTCTGTGAGAAAAGCAAAGTAAAAAGCCTTACACCAATTTCCAATTATTGTGTAAAAGTCTAGAGTGATTTTCAATCATCTAAAGTGTCTTAGCAATTGTTGTTTAGGACAAACACTTTATCATTTCTAGAAGAATAGAAAGGAGAGGCTGAGTACTCGGTTATAGTACTCAACGGTAGATATAGGAGTGAATAGAGGTATAGAGGAAGGTACTCTTGTATACTCAGCTTCTATTGTAAAAGGTTTCGTGTTCTACCTTTAAAGAGCTCAGTAGAGAATTTAAAAAGCTCGGACGAGTTCCGGGGACTGGACGTAGGCGGAGAGGCCGAACCAGGATATGTCTGCTGAGTAACATATTTCTATCCCTTAAACTCCATTATATATTTCTTGCTATAAAACTGACTAAGTAACGAACTCACGCTGAGTTGAGTGCTCTAAGAAGCTGAGTTCAGGAATAGACTCTAAGTGCTATCTCCTGACTCAAGGAAAGAAACAGACTTAGTCACAAGTTGACTAAGCTTGTGTCTTAAAACTGCTTAGCGCCGCTGTGTAAACCTTTTCTTTAGAAAAGAAGTCAGCCTTAACGGACAAAATTTTAAATAGTTCATATCTCCCCCCTTGGAACTAAACTTGTTACGTTATAAGGGACCAACAAGTGGTATCAGAGCTTAACAGCTCACTGAGCAAGATATAACTATCTTGAGCTGATCCCCACAATGGCTGAGAACAACACTTTTTTCCTCCCAAGAAATCAGACAATTCAGATTTTACCTGAGGGACTGTCCATTACTCGGCCTCCTCTGTTCTTCGGGTCTAACTATACCTTTTGGAAGAACAGAATGAAAAATTTCATTCAGGCAACAAATATGAGTGCATCGCTTTCTATAGTCCAATGCCCATTTGTTCCTGTTGAAACTATTGACGGCCAAACAGTTGTTAAAGATGAGACTAAATGGACAGAGGATGATCTCAAGAAGCTACAAAATCATGCTTCGGCTATAAACATGCTTCACTGTGCGTTAGATGCTGCAGAGTACAACAAAATTTCAGGTTGTGAGTCAGCGTAAGAGATCTGGAAGAAACTGGAGGTCACCTACGAAGGAACTAACAAAGTTAAGGAGTCCAAGGTGAACCAGCACATGAGGTTGTACGAGCTGTTTGAAATGAATGATGATGAAGGAATCTCTGAGATGAACGTAAGGTTCACAAACATTATCAACGAGCTCAAGAGACTTGGCAAGATCTTTACTGAGGAAGAGCAAGTCAAGAAGATACTGAGGAGTCTTCCTAAAAGCTGGCAAGCCAAGAAAACTGCTATTGAGGAAGCTCAAGACTTAACCACCTACAAGTATGATGAACTCATTGGCTCGATGTTGACCCATGAAATCTCGATGAAGAACTTTGAGGTGAAGGAGAAGTCTGAAGACAAGAAGCAAAAGTCTCTTGTCATGAAAGCTGACTCTACTGACGGGAGCTCAACAGACGATGAAAAGATGGCCATGTTCACTAGAAAAATGAAAAGGCTGTTCAGAAAGAATGACAAGTATTCAAAGAAGCCTTACAAGAAGTTTGATAAGTACAAAGCTGAGTCCAGCGACAGCAAGTACAAGAAGGATAGTTCAAAGCCAGTCACATGCTTTGAATGTCATCAAACTGGCCATATCAAATCAAGCTGTCCTACCTTAAGGAAGGAAAATAAGAACAGCAAGAAGGCAATGGTGGCAACCTGGAGCGATAGTGATGAGTCATCATCATCAGGAGACGATGCCACTGTGTCAGCAAAGATCTGCTTCATGGCAGATGAGCTTGCTGAGCCTTGTGTTTCTGAGCATGCTGAACCCTCCGTTGCATCTGACGATGAGGCACACTCAACTGAGGTAATATCACTACTCTTGCTCAGAAATAAAATGATAAATGCCCTGAGTGACCTCTACACACTTGTCAAAAAGTGTAACAAGAAGGTTAGAGCACTCAGCAGGCGATGTGACGAGATTAAAGAGGTCAAACTGAGTGGCCTTCGATATCTTCTCCAAGACAACTCAACTTTGCATAGTAACGTAGAAATTATGCAAAAGTTTATCTCCGAAGTCCAATCAGATTCTAAGAAACTGAAAAAGAATGTCACATCTATTCAGAACCAACTCAAGGTTCCGAATAAAAGAAATATTCCTCTGAACACTCAATACCAAAGTACTAGTCAGCAGAGATGGAATCCTCAGCGGAATGTCCAGTATGACTTCTGTGGGAAGAAAGGACACACCACAAAGGTGTGCTGGCACGCTCAGCACTAGGGTGCTGACCAATCAGTGAGATATCCTAAACGGAAGGTCAGCTGTGACTTCTGTGGGAAAAATGGACATAGTGTCCAAGTGTGTCGGCATAAGATGAAATATGATGCTTTACCTGCTGAGCCTAACAAAGAAGGACCCAAAAAAACTTGGGTACCTAAAGATAACTAGATATATTGCAGGGAAGCCTGAGGTGTGCTGAGAAGTCAAAGATGTGGTACATTGACAGCGCATGCTTGAGGCATATGACTGGTGATGAAACTCAGTTCATCACATTTGTGCGTAAACGAGGTGGAAGTGTAAGTTTTGGAGACAACAAAAAGGGTAAGATAGTAGGGTCAGGAACCGTTGGTGGTAATCCTACGATTGAGTCAGTCTCCCTAGTCAGCGGACTCAAATATAACTTACTCAGCGTAGCTCAACTATGTGACAATGGGAGAAAAGTTATATTTGATAACACTGGATGTAAAATATTCGAGGGTAAAACAAATGAGTTGATTTTAACTGCCCCTCGTATTGATAATGTCTTTATACTGAACTTAGAAAAGAAATTTTCAAAAACTGTATGCTTAGTGTCAAAGGAAGAAAATTCCTGGCTATGGCACAGGAGACTTGGTCATGTAAGTCTGGACCTTCTGGCCAAATTAGCAAGAAAGCAATTAGTTGAGGGACTACCAGAACTTAAGTTTGAAAAAGATCAATTATGCCACGTTTGTCAAGCTGGAAAACAAACCAAACAATCTTTTCATAGTAAAATCATTGTCTCAACTAAGCGTCCATTAGAGTTGGTACACTTGGATCTCTTCGGTCCAGTCCAGCAGCTGAGCTTGGGTGGTAGAAGATTTTCCTTGGTCATTGTAGATGACTTTTCTCGGTACACTTGGATCATCTTGCTGAGTAGCAAGGATGAAACCTTTGAGACGTTTTCAACTTTAGTAAGAAAACTTGAAAATGATAAAGACCTTAAGTTAGCTCAAATCCGAAGTGATAATGGTGGAGAATTCAAGAACCAACAGTTTGTTGAATTCTGTGAAGCCAACGGCATTGACCATAACTTTTCTGCTCCTAGAACGCCTCAACAAAATAGGGTTGTTGAAAGGAAAAACAGAACCTTGGTTGAAATAGCCAGGACAATGCTGAGTGAGCATAGGCTTCCAAAGTACTTTTGGGGAGAAGCTGTCAACACAGCGTGCTACATACTTAATAGGGCTCTAGTTAGACCCATATTAAAGAAGACTCCCTACGAACTTTGGAAAGGACGAAAGCCCAACATTGGATACTTTCGTGCCTTTGGTTGCAAATGTTTTATTCTAAATACAAAAGACAGCCTAGCTAAGTTTGACTCAAAAGCTGATGAAGCTATCTTTTTAGGCTACTCAACAAACAGCAAAGCATACATAATTTTCAATAAACGAACTCAAGTCCTAGAAGAGTCAATACACGTTGAGTTCGATGAAACTAACCCTGTAGGAAAAGATAAGCAGCTGACTGAGGATGATCCATACTCAGCAACCGCTGACCAAGAAACAGCCGCTGAGTCACTACCTCAACGGCTGACCAAAGGTAAAAGCGAAACTCAAATTGTTTTCACTGACCAATCTACACCTGCAGAGATTGTTGAAACACAACCAGCTCAAGACATCAATATTCCAAAAGAGATCAGAATACTAAGAGGACACTCAGAAAGTGTCATTCTTGATGCTGCTGAAAACACCCTGATGATAAGAAATCAACTCAGGAGATACCTCAGCAACGTAGCATTCGTCTCAATTCAGGAACCAAAGAACTTCGCTGAAGCTGAGTACGATGAGTTCTAGATGAATGCAATGCAAGAAGAACTTGATCAGTTCAAAAGAAATGAAGTATGGGACTTAGTGCCAAAACCAAGAAGCCAGAAGACCATAGGAATAAGATGGGTCTTCCGCAACAAGCTAGTTGAACAAGGGAACGTGGTCAGAAACAAAGCAAGACTTGTAGCTCAGAGCTACAGTCAGCAAGAAGGTATTGACTACGGTGAGACCTTCGCCCCAGTGGTAAGGCTAGAAGCTATAAGAATTTTATGTGCATATGCAAGTTATATGAACTTTAAATTGTTTCAAATGGATGTTAAGAGTGTATTTCTTAATGGAGTTATAAACGAGGAAGTCTATGTTAATCAGCCTCCAGGGTTTGAGGATCCTAAGTTCCCAAACCACGTTTATAAGCTCAAAAAGGCTCTGTATAGTCTCAAGCAAGCACCACGTGCTTGGTATGAGAGGCTGACCAGTTTCCTGCTGACTAGAAATTATGTCAGAGGTAAAGCTGATACAACCTTATTCATTAAGATGAAGGGTAAAGATATCCTACTGGCTCAGATATATGTTGATGACATTATTTTTGGTGCCACTAACGTGTCAATGTGCAAGGAGTTTAGTAAGAAGATGCAGACTGAGTTCGAGATGTCAATGATGGGAGAACTCAACTTCTTCCTTGGACTTCAAATCAAACAAGGGAAAAATAGCATCTTCATCAATCAAACTAAGTATGCTAAGGAGATATTGAAGAAGTATAAACTTGAGAATTGCAAGTCAATATCTACCCCTATGGGCACTGACACTGTCCTCTGCGCTGATGAAAATGGTAAGTCAGTAGACAGCAGATTGTACAGAGGTATGATTGGTTCTCTACTTTACTTAACTGCTAGTTGGCCAGACATTCAGTTCTCAGCATGTTATTATGCTAGATATCAATCTAACCCTAAGGAATCTCATTACATAGTTGTAAAAAGAATCCTTAGATATTTGCAAGGCTCAGTGACTGCAGGTTTGTGGTATCCCAATACTCATGATTTCACACTCATTGGATACACTGATGCTGACTACAGACGAGACAAGCTTGAACGAAAAAGCACCTCAGGAGGATGCCACTTCCTTGGGAGCTGTCTTGTGTCCTGGTTCAGCAAGAAGCAGGCGTCAGTAGCCCTATCAACCACTGAAGCTGAGTACATTGCTGCTGGAAGCTGTGTTGCTCAAGTCCTATGGATTAAGCAACAGCTTGAAGATTATGGCGTTCAGACTAAAACAATTGAAGTCAAATGTGACAACAAAAGTGCCATTGACTTATCAAAGAACTCAATCTAGCACAGTAGGATAAAGCATGTCAGCATAAGACATCACTTCATCAGAGATCATGTACTTAAGGGAGAGATCAAGCTGACCTATGTCCCAATGGATGAGCAGCTTGCTGATATCTTCACAAAGCCACTGGCTCGTGAGCAATTCAACATACTTAGAGAAGCCATTGGTATGTTTAATCCTCTTCAGTAAAATTCCAAGTATAATATGTGATATATGCATGCTGAGTGAATTTACATGCTGAGTGTTTATCTTAAGCTGAGCTACTAAGCATACGAATTATTCCTTGCGTAACACTGACTGCTCAGAACTTTAAACGTTTGAAATCCTTAACACTGAGTAAAAATCCGTTGCAAAATTTAATGCAAAACACGCGAATTAAATAGCCACCTAGGATGACGTAAGCGCAATAATTAGAAAACACATGCGCCGAATGTGTCATAAATGCCAGAATATTTGTCGATTGAGTATCTCGAGGTCAAACGGCCACCTCAACGTTTAGGATCAATTCGACACCTCTATAAATAGTGGATGATTTCCCACTTTTATCTCTTTAAGCTTAGAAATCTCTGGTATTCAAATACTCTAACTCCCAAACTTCTCAAACTCTCTAAGAATCATGACAAAAGATTCTCAGAATGTCTCCAGTGCCGGTTACACCGATAATCGCTCCGATGAAAACCCTCAAATCCTTGCTCAGCAGGAACATAGAGAGACTCCCACTAAGTCTCAAGAACCAAGTCAGCGTGACCATTCAAAGGTCACTACCCCAAGGACGAAAACCCAGGCTGACCAAGCCGCCTCTTCGAGAGGAAAGCAAAAGCAAGATAAGGCAAAGAAACCCGTTGAATGCACCTACTCTAAGGTTTACGAAAGTGTGAGGGGGTGTAAAGTTGACCACTCTAGATGGTTTTCAAAGGGTTTTGTGGAAGCTGAGCAACCCTTTTGTGAGTGGATCAAAAACAACGGCTGGACAGAGCTGTTCTCAGTTCGCGACGCTACCTATCCAGAGTTAGTTAAGGAATTCTATGCTAACCTAAAAGTCGCGGATGATAATCGGGACTACATGGTCACCCAGGTTCGAGGGAAGGATATCTTTATCAACCCCGCTTATCTTGCCTCACTACTCAAGCTGAAGAACGAAGGAGCAATACTTCGTAAATCTGGTGACCAAGAAAAAAACCAACTACTCTGTTGAGTTCTGTAAACCTCCTGGTCATGTAGGGGAGATTTCGAGTACCTCCATGGGTCAGCATCAGAAGATGGCCCATTACATACTGACCAATTTCATCTTCCCCAAGATCAACTGCACCAACTCAGCAACAAACTTTGAGCAATGCTTCATCTGGCACATGCTGACCTACACGCCGATAAACATGCATGTCTTCATAATCGGTGGGTTTCAAAGAAGTACTGGAACCCTTAGGTTAAGCTCCATAATTACCAGAATCCTTAAAGATCACAAGGTGAGCTTGGTTGAGGAAATCCACACTTGGGGCACAGAGATAACTGCAGCTGCACTGTTTGGTCTATTCTACGATCAACCAATTGTGCCTAAGAAAGGGAAAGCAGTCGCTGTCCAAGAAACCGATGGGATGCAGACCCGTAAAGGAAAGAAGGAAAGAAGGAAAGAAAGAGGAAAGATGTTCAAAGCCCCTATAGAGACGTTGTTTCTCCACCAAAGAAGCTTAAATTTGTGTCCAGAGGAACAAAGCTTCAAATTCAACAAGGTCAGGATGGACCTAGGTCAGCGGAAAACCTCAAGAGGTGAGCTGAGCCTTGATGCGTCCTCGGTGAAGACTCACTAAGGGATAAGTGTACCCCGTCGTTATCAAGTAATAAATTTCTGGTTTAAGTCCAGGTTATCGTCCACAGGATTTATTTCTGCAAGTACCGAGCTACTCGATCTCGGATGTTATCTAGCCTTAGGGGGTTTTGAGTTGGTTTGTTTATATTAATCTACTCCTAGGTTGAATTATACTAATCCTAGCTAAGTTATCTAATTCTAACTAAGTTATCTAATTCTAGCTAAGTTATTCTACGCCTAACTAAGTTACTCTACCCCTAATTGATCTTTTACCAATGCAATTAACCGAATGAACATGGAGGGATACGATGATAATGAAAATAGAATGTTTAAACAATTGAATTGAAACTAAGTCACTTGTGTCCAAGGCGATTAACCCGACCTATCCTCCTAAAGTCCCTAGTTCGTGATTCTCTTGTAAGGCCGAAACTAGCTCTAAGGCTCAGTAATTTGGGCTTAATCTTCTATAGGGTTGTCAATCCTATAGGCACTGACTAGGTCAGATTCAGCTCGCAATATGTGCCAACCTAATTTTGGGATTATCGAATGAGTTAAACCAATCAGACAAAGCGTAAGACAAAGATTAAAACATCAAAACAATTGAATAAACAAGAACTATAATATATATCAAAGATGGAAACATTGTCACGAAGTTACAATAAACCTAGAATTCATAGCATGTATCAGAGGCTAGACAGAATGTAAAAGAAGAAAAATCCCTTTCAGGGAACCTGTCTACCAATGCAGGCGTCTTTCTAGGACTTAAGGATGAAGCTTGAGTAATCCTCGGTGAATGGAGCTTCGGAGGTGTCTTCAATGGAGGTTTGAAGGATATGGAGGAGGTGGAGAGGATTTCTCAAGGTGAAAAGCTAAGTAAATTACAAAGGAAAAAGATATCTAATTTACATTGGAAAAACTCTATTTATAGACGCGGCTCGGGCCCTTTTCTTGACCTAATTCGTGTACTTATTGATGTAGGAAGTCGTGGGGTCCATCGTGGCATCATGGGGGTGAAATTGGTCTTTTTGACCAATTCCCGCAGGTCTGCTCGTCGAGCAGGGCGAGCTGCTCGGCGAGCAGGGCTACTCGCGATGAGCAGCCCCCTGCTCGCCGAGCAGGCGCCTGGCGGCCTGCTCGGCGAGCAGGCACAGCCTGCTCGGCGAGCAGGCACAGTGCCTGGGCAGTGCCTGGGCTGCTCGCCGAGCAGCGCCCGGGCTGCGCGCCGATGCTCAATTCGCCGAGCGACTGCCGGGGGTCCCCGAGACATGATTTTTGCCTGAAATTGATCATGTTTTAACCTGCACACGCACATAAACTCCAAACAACATTAGTCCAAGGGCTAAATTGACCCGCCAATCGCTTATTTGAGCAAACGCTTCGTTTGGTGCGACTTTTGACGGATCAATTAGCTTCAAAAGATAACGGAATTATAATATGCATGCCATTTTGGCCGTATTTGCCTAAATTGATCATAAAACGAGCCTAAACAACGAAAAGTAAATAAAACGTTTCTAATTTCTAACTAACTCACACAAAAGCATTTAAATGCGAGAATTGCTCGCTTATTAACAAAATAACGCTAAAACCCGTCCTAAAACCGTACCCAAAGATAGGGGTTTTTGACCCCTATCAAGCCTGAGGTAGAAGAGAATGAGGACAATGATGAGCATCCACTAAGGAAGAAGAAGAGGATCTCTTATGAGTTAAGTCCTATCAACGTTGCACCACTAGGAGTTGTCATTTCTGAAGACTCTCATTATGTGCGAAGTCTTGGCGTTGATATTGACCAACCACAGGTTGAACAAGATGAAGAAAAACTGGGTGGTCAGTTCGATAATGAGGAAACAGTGGATGATGAGCATGATGAGTCATCAGATGTTGACCAACATGGCACAATTTACACTGAGGAGATTGAAGAGGAAGAAGCTGAGCCAACAGAAAAGGAACACACTGTTCAAAGGGAAACTTCACCTGCTGACTCTATTGAGTCTATTCCTGCTGACCCCTCTCCTCCAAAGACCAAGAAATTAAGGAGACTTAAGAAGAAGGCACATCGATCCCCAGTCATTGACCTAATAAGTGACTCGCCTCTGAGGGATGAAATCACTGACCTATCAGATGTGCATATTAGGTTCTTCTATAACCCTATTGAGTCTCCACCAAAGCAACAAGAAAATCAAGCCTCTGTTTCTAATCCTAAGGAACATGCCGACTTAACTCTTCCCCAAGCCAAAATGATGCCGAGCAAGTGCTCGAAGATCCTGCTCCTCAACATGTTGAGCAAGCTAAGGAAATACCTGCTCAGGTCAATACTGAACTTCCTCAACTTCCCCAATCCAGTCAGCTTCAGCCTGACTCTGAGCAAGTAACACATTCTGCCGATCATCCTCTTCCACAAATCCAAGTGCAGAATCTAATCCAGTCAGCCTCCATTGTATGAGCTGTTCGAAATGAACAATGATGAGGGGATTTCTGAAATGAATGCAAGATTCACCAACATCATAAATGAGCTCAAAAGACTTGGAAAAATCTTCACTGAGGAAGAACAAGTCAAGAAGATACTCAGAAGTCTTCCTAAAGACTGGCAAGCCAAGAAGACAGTCGTTGAAGAAGCTCAGGATTTAACCACCTACAAATATGATGAACTTATCGGCTCACTGCTGACTCATGAGATATCTATGAAGAATTTCGAGGTGAAGGAAAAATCCGAAGACAAGAAGCAGAAGTCACTTGTCATGAAAGCTGATTCAACTGATGATGGCTCAACTGACGATGAGGAGATGGCAATGTTTACAAGAAAAATGAAGAGACTGTTCAAAAGAAATGACAAATACTCCAAGAAGCCTTATAGAAAATTTGATAAATATAAGGCTGACTCAAGTGACAGCAAATTCAAGAAGGACAGCTCAAAGCCCATTACATGCTTTGAGTGCCATCAAACCGGCCACATCAAGTCAAGCTGCCCAACGCTGAGGAAAGACAAAAAGAATGGCAAGAAGGCAATGTTGGCAACATGGAGTGACAGTGATGATTCTTCATCAACTGAAGCTGAGGCCACAGAGTCAGCGAAGATATGCTTCATGGCTGACGAACTTGCTGAGCCATGCATTTCTGAGCATGCTGACCAATCTGATGAGTCAGATAATGAAGAGCAATCTAATGAGGTAATCTCACTCTCTCAACTCAGAAATGAAATGGGTAATGCCCTGAGTGATCTCTATACACTTGTCAAAAAGTGTAACAAGAAGATTAAAGCACTCAGCCGGCGCTGTGATGAAGTAGAAGAGGTCAAACTGAGTGACCTCAGATACCTTCTTCAGGACAACTCAGTTTTGCATGAAAATATGAAAACCATTCATGAGTCTGTCTCTGAAGTCCAGTCAGTTTCAAAGAAACTGAGGAAGGATGTCACAACCATTCAGAACTAATTAAAGGTTCCAAACAAAAACAATTTTCCTCTGAGAACTCAGTATCAAGGTACTCAGTACCAAGGTACTCAGTACCAAGGTACTCAGCAGAGACGAAATCCCCAGCGAAGAGTCCAGTGTGACTTTTGTGGGAAGTTAGGACACACCACTAAGGTGTGCTGGCACGCTCAGCACTGGGGTGCTGACAAGTCAGTAAAGAATCCTAAACAGAAGGCCAGTTGTGACTTCTGTGGAAAAAGTGGCCATACTATCAATATATGTCGCCACAAAATAAAATATGATGCTTTACCTGTTGAACCTAACAAGTCAGGACCCAAAAAGAATTGGGTACCTAAAGGAAACTGATCATAATGCAGGTAAGCCTGAGATGTGCCGAGAAGTAAAAAATGTGGTATATTGACAGCGCATGCTCAAGGCATATGACGGGTGATGAAACTCAGTTCATCACGTTTGAACGTAAACGAGGAGGAAGCGTAAGTTTTGGAGACAACAGAAAGGGTAAGATAGTAGGATCAGGCACCGTTGGAGGTAATCCCACTATTGAATCTGTCTCCCTAGTCAGCGGACTCAAATATAACTTACTCAGCATAGCTCAGCTATGTGATAATGGGAGAAAAGTTATATTTGATGATACTGGATGTAAAATATATGAGGGAAAAACAAATGAGTTAATTTTAACTGCCCCTCGGATAGACAATGTCTTCATGCTGAACCTAGAAAAGAAGTTTTCAAAAACTGTATGCTTAGTCACAAAGGAAGAAAATTCCTGGCTATGGCACAGGAGACTTGGTCATGTAAGCATGGACCTCCTGGCCAAATTAGCAAGAAAGCAATTGGTTGAGGGACTGCCTGAACTTAAATTTCAAAAAGATCAACTATGCCACGCTTGCCAAGCTGGAAAACAAACTAAACAATCTTTTCATAGTAAAAACATTGTCTCAACTAAACGTCCGTTAGAGTTACTACACTTGGATCTCTTTGGTCCAGTCCAGCCGCTGAGTCTGGGTGGAAGAAGATTTTCCTTGGTCATTGTAGATGACTTCTCTCGGTATACGTGGGTTATCTTGCTGACCAGCAAGGATGAGACCTTTGAGACATTTTCAAATTTGGTTAGAAAAATTGAAAATGAAAAAGACCTAAAATTAGCTCATATCCGTAGTGATAACGGTGGAGAATTCAAAAACCAAAACTTTGTTGAATTCTGTGAAGCCAGCGGCATTGACCATAATTTTTCTGCTCCTGGAACACCTCAGCAAAATGGGGTTGTAGAAAGGAAGAACAGAACTCTGGTTGAAATAGCCAGGACAATGCTGGATGAGCATAGGCTTCCAAAGTATTTTTGGGGAGAGTTGTTAACACAGCATGCTATATTCTCAATAGGGCTCTAGTTAGACCTATACTTAAGAAAACCCCTTATGAACTTTGGAAAGGACGAAAGCCCAACATTGGATACTTTCGTGCCTTTGGCTGTAGATGTTTCATTTTAAATACCAAAGATAGCTTAGCCAAATTTGATTCAAAAGCTGATGAGGCTATCTTTCTAGGCTACTCAACAAACAGCAAAGCATACAGAGTTTTTAATAAGAGAACCCAAGTATTAGAAGAGTCTATACATGTGCAAGTCGATGAAACTGACCCTGCAGGAAGATACCAGCAGCTGACAGAAGATGAACCAAACTCAGCACCTGCTGATCAAGAACCAGCTACTGAGTCCTTCACAAAGCGGCTGACCAAGAGTAAGAGTGAACCTAAGATTGTTTTCGCTGACCAATCTACTTCTGCAGAGAATGTTGAAACATGAATAGAACAAGACACAAATCTACCTAAGGAGATAAGAGTCCCAAGAGGGCATTCAGAAAATGCAATTCTTGACTCAGCTGGAAATACCCTGATGACAAGGAATCAACTCAGGAAGTATCTCGGCAATATAGCCTTTGTCTCAGTTCAGGAGCCGAAAAACTTTGCTGAAGCTGAGCATGACGAATTCTGGATGAATGCCATGCAAGAGGAACTCGACCAATTCAGAAGGAATGATGTATGGGAGCTAGTGCCACATCCAAGAAGCCAGAAGACCATTGGAACCAGATGGGTCTTCAGGAACAAGCTGGATGAACAAGGAAACGTAGTCAGAAACAAAGCACGGCTTGTAGCTCAGGGCTATAGTCAGCAAGAAGGTATTGACTATGGTGAGACCTTTGCCCCAGTGGCAAGGCTAGAAGCAATTAGGATTTTATGTGCATATGCATCTTATATGAATTTTAAATTGTTTCAAATGGATGTTAAGAGTGCATTTCTTAATGGAGTAATAAACGAGGAGGTCTATGTCAATCACCCTCCAGGGTTTGAGGATCCTAAGTTCCCAAACCATGTTTATAAATTAAAAAAGGCTCTGTATGGCCTCAAGCAAGCACCACGTTCTTGGTATGAGAAGCTGACCAACTTCTTACTGACTAGAAACTATGTCAGGGGTCAAGCTGATACAACCTTATTCATTAAGAGAAAGGGTAAAGATACCCTGCTGGCTCAAATATATGTAGATGACATTATATTTGGTGCTACTAATGAATCTATGTGCAAGGAATTTGGTAAGCAAATGCAGACTGAGTTCGAGATGTCAATGATGGGAGAACTCAACTTCTTCCTTGGACTTCAAATTAAACAAGGAAAGAATGGCATATTCATCAGTCAAGCTAAATATGCCAAGGAGATATTGAAGAAATATGAACTAGAACATTGTAAGCCAATATCCACTCCTATGGGCACTGACACTGTCCTCTGCGCTGACGAAAATGGTAAGTCAGTAGACAGCAAGTTGTACCGAGGTATGATTGGCTCTCTACTTTACTTAACAGCAAGTAGGCCGGACATTCAGTTCTCAGTATGCTACTGTGCTAGATACCAATCTAACCCTAAAGAATCTCATTACATAGCTGTAAAAAGAATCCTTAGATATTTGCAAAGCTCAGTAAATGCAGGCTTGTGGTATCCAAATACTCATGACTTTACACTCATCGGATACACTGACGCTGACTATGGACGAGACAAGCTGGAAAGAAAAAGCACCTCTGGAGGATGCCATTTCCTAGGAAGCTGTCTTGTATCTTGGTTTAGCAAGAAGCAGGCGTCAGTAGCCCTGTCCACCACTGAAGCTGAGTACATTGCTGCTGGAAGCTGTGTTGCTCAAGTCCTATGGATTAAGCAACAGCTTGAAGACTATGGTGTACAAACAAAGACAATTGAAGTTAAATGCGACAACAAAAGCGCAATTGACCTCTCAAAGAACCCAATCTAGCACAGCAGGATGAAGCATGTCAGCATAAGACATCACTTCACCAGAGATCATGTACTCAAGGAAGAAATCAAGCTGACCTATGTGCCAACAAATGAGCAGCTCTCTAATATCTTTACAAAGCCTCTAGCACGAGAGCAATTCAGCATACTGAGAGAAGCCATTGGTATGTTTAATCCACTGTCTTAAATTCCTAAGTAAAAATGTGATATAATGCATGCTGAATGAATGTTAACATGCTGAGTGTTTTAAAGAATATCTGTCAAAATCACATGCACAGTAACTAATGCACACTGAGTAAGTTATCTCAGACCGAGTAACTAATTACTCCCACTATCCGTTGCACAAAACTGACTACTCAGAATATGAAACGTTTGTACCAACAAATGCTGAGTAAAGGTAATCATTAGCAGTCAATGCAAACGCACGCGTAATGACACCTGTACAACGCATACACCGAATATGTCATAAAGTGTCATAAATGTCAGGGTTTCTGCCGATTGGACAACCCAAGGGCAAAACCGACCTAAATTCAAACGGAAACCTTAATTAAAAATCTATAAATAGTGGGTATTTCACCACTACCTTCTCTTTACGCGTACTGAACTTTCAAAAGCTTCAGAATTTCCTTAAGAACATAAGAACTTCAGAACTCCTAAAATGACTCAAGCCTCCTTCAACATCTCCGGTGCCGGTCGTTCCAAGGCCACCACCGATGAACAGACAAACAAAACCTCGACTCAGCCTTCTCCATCCAAAGCTACTGGACATGGAAAAGAAAAAGCCACTCAAGCTCAGGGAAAACCAGCTAAACCTAGACAGTACATTCGCGTATTCGAGAATGTCCGAGAATGGAAAGTGGAACCTTCTCGCTGGGTATCTCAGACCTTCATTGACTCAGAACAACCGTTCTGTGACTGGATAAAGAACAATGGCTGGACTGAGTTGTTCTCCCTATGATTCCCCACCTACCCTGACCTGGTTATGGAATTCTACCATAACCTCAAAGCTGACGCAAAGGACCATGACTACTTAGTCACTGAAGTCAGGGGAAAGACCATTTTCATCAACCCAACGTACTTGGGATCCTTACTCAGCCTCAAGACTGAGGGTGCTGAGTTAAGAAGAAATGGTGATCAGGAGGACATCTACTATGATGAAAACTTCTGTAAGCCTGCTGGGTACATTGGAGAAGTATCCAGCTCGTCCATGGGTCAGCATCAGAAGATGGCCCACTTCCTGCTGGTCCAACTGATCTACCAGAAGGTCAACTGCACCAGCTCAGCCTCCCACTTCGAGATGTGCTTTATCTGACACATGCTGACCTACAAACCGATAAACATGCCAGTGTTTCTAATAGCTGGATTCCTGCGCAGCACGAACAATCTAAGGCTAGGCTCGCTGATCACAAAGATTCTAGCTGACCACAAGGTTGACTTACAAGGAGAAACCTGTGTGAAAGGATCTGAGATCACAACTCCTTTGCTGCGCTGACAGACACAATTACATGGCTGGAAAAAGGACAAGCTTATGTACTCAGTATGCTCAGTGCTACTGATATCCGTATTAGTCCTGAGGTCCTCAGCAACGGTGCTCCTATCTTTGATGGCATAGACGAAAGTGCCGATCGTTTGAAAACCTTCTCTGCTGAGCTTTCCAGAGCTGTTCTTTTGGATTCCTTCAAGTTGCCTCCACCCGGTGCTGGCAAAACGTGGGAGAAGAAAGATCAGCGCAGAACTCAAGGTGAAGGCAGTCAGCAAAAGAAGAAGAAATAGATAAAAAAAAAACTTAGTTTACACTTAGCTTATTTCTTCCTTCTTGTAACATGTATTATGTATGCTGACTAGCCTATGTTAATTAATACAATACCTGCATGCATTGTCGACTCAACTTGTGTTATTTATCCTTTCATGCTAAGTATTATGAATGCATCTTCTAAGTACAAATTGAACTCAGTAAACGAGTAAAATACCTGCTGAATGTATGCTGCGTAAAAATTAATGTTTGAACTTGTCTAAAATCAACCATTGAACAAATTAATTACTCAGCGCTCTTTTACTATACTACACTTCCGCTAAAACTGAGTAAAATAGAATATATCCCACAAGCTGACCTATACTTGAAACTGATCTTAGACTTATTCAATTAAACCTTAAAATGTTTAGAATAAATCTAAGTCAGTAGCTCAACCCTGATGGGGGAGTTTACTTAGTCAAATAGGTCAACTATCATGGGGGAGCTCAATGCTGAGTTCCTTGCTGAATAGTTTTGCCAACATCAAAATGGGGGAGTTTGTTGAAACACCTTTCCACAGGATTTTGATTTGACAAAATTATTTAAGTACAATTAAATATTCTATAACACACTAAGTTTAAATGCTTTGATTTATTGTTACTAATGTGTGTGTTCAATGTTGAGTTTATAATTGTTACAAGACATAAAGATCATAAGGCCCAAGCCCTATATGAAAGTCAAAGCCCAAGTCAAACAAGGCCAAGATCACTCAGCCCGCGTATTACAAAACGCTGCCGTTGAGTATTGAAACGTAGCTCAGCAATGAAGGATCCAGAAGATCCACGTAGATAACTTCGGTAAGAAGCTGCTGAGCTGTCTCGACAAAACGTACAAGACACCGCTGACCACAAAGCAACTTCCAGACCAAGTATTTCCTCTTTTGGTAAAGAACAGAAGACGCAGGAAGCTGTCTGTTTGACATTACCAGATTTGGAGGAACATACTGCCACACTGATCGAAGAACAGAAGATGCTAGAATCTGATTGGCTAAGAGAACTGCTGAACAGACTGAGTGAAAACGACATGAAGCCGTTTCCCTCCAACGGTTATTTCGAAATTCGAAATAACCAGAAGCTCTCACAGCTCTCTATAAATAGAGCATTCAGGATCCTTATTCTATACAGAACTTTGAGCAAAAGCCGTTACGCTGACCAAAAGTATACAAAAGTTCTGCATCCAAAAGCAAAGCAAATCTTACACGACAATTTTCACATCTGTGTAAAAGTCTAGAGTGATTGATCCTCAATCATCTAAGGTGTTCTAGCAATTGTTGTTTAGGACAAATCTTAATCATTTCTAGAATTAGAAAGGAGAAGCTGAGTACTCGGTTTTAGTACTTAGTGAATTAGAGTAGAAGTGAGTAGAGGTATAGAGGAAGGTACTCTTGTTATACTCAGCTTCTGATTTGTAAAGGGTTTTTGAGTCTCTACCTTTAAAGAGCTCAGTAGTGAATTGGAAATCTCGGAACGTGTTCCGGGGACAGGACGTAGGCTTAGAAGAAGCCGAACCTGGATAACTCCGCTGAGTGAAGTATTTCTAACCCTTAACTCCTTAATACATTGCTTGCTTAAAACAAACTAAAACTGACCAAGTAAAAGAGGTCAAGCTGAGTTGTGCGCTGCAAACGACTTAGTTCAGGAATAGACTCTAAGTGCTATTTCCTGACTTAAGCAACGAAACTGACCTAGTCACCAGTTGACTAAGCCAGTGTCTTGCTGATTGCTCAGCGCCGCTGTCATATACTTTCTTCTTAAGAAAAAGAAGTTTGCCCTAATTACTTAAAAAGGGTAAAATAGTTCCTAACCCCCCCTTGGAACTATCTTTGCAACCTTACAAGGGACCAACACTGCGCGCCGATGCTCAATTCGCCGAGCGACTGCCGGGGGTCCCTGAGACACGATTTTTGCCTGAAATTGATCATGTTTTAACCTGCACACGCACATAAACTCCAAACAACATTAGTCCAAGGGCTAAATTGACCCGCCAATCGCTTATTTGAGCAAACGCTTCGTTTGGTGCGAGTTTTGACGGATCAATTAGCTTCAAAAGATAACGGAATTATAATATGCATGCCATTTTGGCCGTATTTGCCTAAATTGATCATAAAACGAGCCTAAACAACGAAAAGTAAATAAAACGTTTCCAATTTATAACTAACTCACACAAAAGCATTTAAATGCGAGAATTGCTCGCTTATTAACAAAATAATGCTAAAACCCGTCCTAAAACCGTACCCAAAGATAGGGGTTTTTGACCCCTATCAAACCTCCTCGCACTTAAAACTTTACTTGTCCCCAAGTAAACTAAAAAAACTAAACCCGCAATCACAAGCAAGCTAGAAAACCTCCCGGTTTGACTAGGTGTTTGACACAATTTCGAGCATCTGTAATTACATGCATTCAGAAATACAAAGTAGAGACACGATATCAAAAAGCCGCATTTCAATTATCATAGGTCATAGTTTTAAGCAAAAGGACACATGTTCAATTAAACGAGCTTGAGGGGATTGCTAAGTAAAACACCTCACCATAGGTAGTTCACTCATTTCACACAATTTTGGTGGCTAAAGTGTTTACTCTCGGCTTATGTTCTTGCTTAGGATTACGTTGATTTTGCACGTTCATCCGCGTTCCTCTACTATGCTATATGATTCCGATGATATCAAAAATAGCCTCTAATCGGGGTTGTAATGTGGTTAGAGGGTTAAAGGTACAACAAGAGTTAATAGTTCTAGCGCTATAAAAACTCAGTTTAAATGGCTTTAGCAAATATGAAGTGACTGAGCTTTTTATTCATCCCTTATTATTTTCTTTTTGGGATGTTTTCTTGAGACGTTTTTTATTTTTAAGAACTGGGGAATGAAGTTCTTCCCTTTTGTTCGTCTCTTTTCTTTTCTTTTCTTTTTCTTTTTTTTTTCTGTTTTTCTCTTTTTTTTTTCTTTTTGGGATAATGATGCTCATTCACTTTTTAGCCTTTTGGCTTGCTACTGTAATGCCATAAACAAAGATAAAGCGCTAGAAGAAAACAAAGGCTCTATTTGAGCTTTGCACAAGAAATTGGGTTAAGTAGCAAACCAAGTTGTGGTTTGCAAAAACAGGTTAGAACGAAAGAAAAATCTATAAACTACAAAAATATAGGCTCAAAGGGGCTTCCTAGAGTGGATGAAAAAGAAAAAATAAGGTAAAGAAAATGGTTAATTCTAATGAGGCTGATTCATCGTTTATCATCTCAAACCATCGCATGTAGGTTCAACACAATATTAGGTGCAAAATCTGTAATCTTCCACAAGTCAAAGCTTTCACACAAAAATGTCTAGAAAAAGAGCTTTTTGATGTTCGCTCTTAGGCTCAAATTCAACTCACAATTCTTTGGGTTTCAATTTTGTGTTTACTAGTTTTCCCCAAGCTCAAGTTTAATGTCACATGCCTTCGATTCTTAAGTTATCTACCTAAGTAATGATTTTAGCATTTCTTCAAAAGTAGGGTCTAAATGCAAACCTTAGCTCATGCTTTTACAGATACAAGAGTTGTGTCCCACACCTAAACTAGTTGTCATGCAATTTTAGATTCGGTTCTCAGCCCTCAAAGACAAATAACGAAGTTTAGATTCGAAGAAGGTTCACGGTTTTAGGTCCTAAACATGCAAAACATAAATAAAACCCAAAAACGCTAAACTGAACTAGACACGACGCAACAAAAATTTAAAAATTATACAATTTTTGTAAGTTTGTCTACCCCTCCTCCTCACACTAAAAATATGCAAAGTTCCAACATTGCATCACAAACCATAAAGTACAAGTGCAAAAAGTTAGGGTGGAGAAGAAAACTTACGGATTTTATCGCAATCGCCAAAAATTTGATGATTTGCGGTGCCAATTTTTTTTTTTATTATTATTATTATTTTTCAGCTCCGTTCGGGATTTTAAAAAAAATCCCGAACAGTTTGCTTATCGCGGCCAGCGGCGGGCTGGGCGCCAGCGCCCTGCTCGCCGAGCTGGGCCTCTTGGGGCTATTTTTTTTTTTTTTAATTTTTATTTTAAACCTGAAAACTTAAAAATAAAAAAAAATAAAATAAAATAAAAGAAAACTAAACAACTAAAAAAAATATTTATTTATAATTTTTTCTTTATTTTCTTTATTTTTTATTTTTTATTTTTTTTTAAACGAACACTTTTAAAAAAAACGTAAACGAAAACTAAAAAGACTAAACTAAAAGATCAATGTATAATCTAAATAAAATAAACCTGAAAAGTTTTATTAAAACTTGGGTTGCCTCCCAAGAAGCGCTACGTTATAGTCGGTGAGCTCGACATAGAATTTCCGCCTAGGTGTATGCTGACATTCGCGTTAGGAATTCAAATTCCTGAATAAATAATCCGTACCTGCAAAACGGATTATCAGTTTCAAGGAATTTTAATAAAAACAAAGGATCAAATTTAAATAAATTATGAAAAAGTTTAGTTTGCTCCCTTTTTGATTCTCTAGGTAGATCGAAGAGAATGAAATCTTCTGGACATGGAGCAAAACCGAACTCTTCTATTTTTGGATTCTTCTCTAGAGGCTCAATTTCAACTGATTCCTCAATTAATATTGAAACTTTTGGTTTCTCATAATTAGGGATCAGTTCTTCATTGTTAATGGAAAAAGATATTACCTTATCAACCTGACCTACCAAATTGGGTTCTTTAATTGATTCGTCCGCGGTTTAATCAACTAGGATCCCTTTTTGTATGCATAAATTTTTAATTGAGGCATACAAATCGTCAGTTTGATCTTCGTGAGTAGATAGAAAGTTAAGCAAATGCGTAATAGACTCCTTATTTCCATTGTTTCTAGCCATTTTCTCAAAAAAGAAGAATCATTAGAAATAACAATAAAAATTAAAAACAAATATTCACAAAAAGAAAAGTATAAAGGATTATATATAAACAAGTATAAACGATTATAAACAAAGGATAATAGAAAGGAATGCCTAAACTAACAAATCGACCTTTGGTTCGATATTGCAGAAGAAATAAATCCCCGGCAACGGCGCCAAAAACTTGATGCGTCCTCGGTGAAGACTCACTAAGGGATAAGTGTACCCCGTCGTTATCAAGTAATAAATTTCTGGTTTAAGTCCAGGTTATCGGCCACATGATTTATTTCTGCAAGTACCGAGCTACTCGATCTCGGATGTTATCTAGGCTTAGGGGGTTTTGAGTTGGTTTGTTTATATTAATCTACTCCTAGGTTGAATTATACTAATCCTAGCTAAGTTATCTAATTCTAACAAAGTTATCTAATTCTAGCTAAGTTATTCTACGCCTAACTAAGTTACTCTACCCCTAATTGATCTTTTACCAATGCAATTAACCGAATGAACATGGAGGGATACGATGATAATGAAAATAGAATGTTTAAACAATTGAATTGAAACTAAGTCACTTGTGTCCAAGGCGATTAACCCGACCTATCCTCCTAAAGTCCCTAGTTCGTGATTCCCTTGTAAGGCCGAAACTAGCTCTAAGGCTCAGTAATTTAGGCTTAATCTTCTATAGGGTTGTCAATCCTATAGGCACTGACTAGGTCAGATTCAACTCGCAATATGTGCCAACCTAATTTTGGGATTATCGAATGAGTTAAACCAATCAGACAAAGCGTAAGACAAAGATTAAAACATCAAAACAATTGAATAAACAAGAACTATAATATATATCAAAGATGGAAACATTGTCACGAAGTTACAATAAACCTAGAATTCATAGCATGTATCAGAGGCTAGACAGAATGTAAAAGAAGAAAAATCCCTTTCAGGGAACCTGTCTACCAATGCAGGCGTCTTTCTAGGACTTAAGGATGAAGCTTGAGTAATCCTCGGTGAATGGAGCTTCGGAGGTGTCTTCAATGGAGGTTTGAAGGATATGGAGGAGGTGGAGAGGATTTCTCAAGGTGAAAAGCTAAGTAAATTACAAAGGAAAAAGATATCTAATTTACATTGGAAAAACTCTATTTATAGACGCGGCTCGGGCCCTTTTCTTGACCTAATTCGTGTCCTTATTGATGTAGGAAGTCGTGGGGTCCATCGTGGCATCGTGGGGGCGAAATTGGTCTTTTTGACCAATTCCCGCAGGTCTGCTCGTCGAGCAGGGCGAGCTGCTCGGCGAGCAGGGCTACTCGCGACGAGCAGCCCCCTGCTCGCCGAGCAGGCGCCTGGCGGCCTGCTCGGCGAGCAGGCACAGTGCCTGGGCAGTGCCTGGGCAGTGCCTGGGCTGCTCGCCGAGCAGCGCCCGGGCTGCGCGCCGATGCTCAATTCGCCGAGCGACTGCCGGGGGTCCCCGAGACATGATTTTTGCCTGAAATTGATCATGTTTTAACCTGCACACGCACATAAACTCCAAACAACATTAGTCCAAGGGCTAAATTGACCCGCCAATCGCTTATTTGAGCAAACGCTTCGTTTGGTGCGACTTTTGACGGATCAATTAGCTTCAAAAGATAACGGAATTATAATATGCATGCCATTTTGGCCGTATTTGCCTAAATTGATCATAAAACGAGCCTAAACAACGAAAAGTAAATAAAACGTTTCTAATTTCTAACTAACTCACACAAAAGCATTTAAATGCGAGAATTGCTCGCTTATTAACAAAATAACGCTAAAACCCGTCCTAAAACCGTACCCAAAGATAGGGGTTTTTGACCCCTATCAAGCCTGAGGTAGAAGAGAATGAGGACAATGATGAGCATCCACTAAGGAAGAAGAAGAGGATCTCTTATGAGTTAAGTCCTATCAACGTTGCACCACTAGGAGTTGTCATTTCTGAAGACTCTCATTATGTGCGAAGTCTTGGCGTTGATATTGACCAACCACAGGTTGAACAAGATGAAGAAAAACTGGGTGGTCAGTTCGATAATGAGGAAACAGTGGATGATGAGCATGATGAGTCATCAGATGTTGACCAACATGGCACAATTTACACTGAGGAGATTGAAGAGGAAGAAGCTGAGCCAACAGAAAAGGAACACACTGTTCAAAGGGAAACTTCACCTGCTGACTCTATTGAGTCTATTCCTGCTGACCCCTCTCCTCCAAAGACCAAGAAATTAAGGAGACTTAAGAAGAAGGCACATCGATCCCCAGTCATTGACCTAATAAGTGACTCGCCTCTGAGGGATGAAATCACTGACCTATCAGATGTGCATATTAGGTTCTTCTCTAACCCTATTGAGTCTCCACCAAAGCAACAAGAAAATCAAGCCTCTATTTCTAATCCTAAGGAACATGCCGACTTAACTCTTCCCCAAGCCAAGATGATGCCGAGCAAGTGCTCGAAGATCCTGCTCCTCAACATGTTGAGCAAGCTAAGGAAATACCTGCTCAGGTCAATACTGAACTTCCTCAACTTCCCCAATCCAGTCAGCTTCAGCCTGACTCTGAGCAAGTAACACATTCTGCCGATCATCCTCTTCCACAAATCCAAGTGCAGAATCTAATCCAGTCAGCCTCCACTGGAAATCTTAACTCAAGACCAGCCGCTGATCATACTGGGACTTCCAATATTGAGCAGAACCAAACACCGCCTCCATTCGGTTCTACTCCTCTTCCGGCATCTGGGCCAATAAATGATGGATCTTCCAGTTATCTTACTGCCTCTGAGTCTGGTCGAAGAATCATTGACTCAGGTCAAGCCCTTCTCCAGGACCTCCATCAAACAAACGTTGATGTCGCTGGGTCTATTAATGTTGAGCCAAATCATCTTTTGTCTGTCACTCAGCTTCTTACAGAGATCAAAGGTTTGAAGGATCTTCTGAGTGTCATGACTTCATTACAGTCTCAACAGCCCAGGCAGGAATTAATAACAAAGCTGGATGAACTCCAGCTGACCATGGTTAATCACATAGACTCTCTACAGGGTCAACTTCATCAATTGTCAGCTGCGAACATAATGTATGCAACTTCTGCCGAAGTTCATCAACTCTTCAACCAGCTTCACACTGAGCAAGAGAAAACCAATCACCAACTCTCTTCCTCCTCCCAATGCTCCATTGAGCAAATTAGTGAGGCTGTACATCTGCTAAACTTAAGCAAGGAAGAGATGGAAACTGACTAGCTCAAGACGAACGAAATCCTGAAGTACTCTCGAGTTACTTTCAACTACGTGCGCCACTCAAATGCTCAACGTCAGTATTTTGACACGTCCTTGCTGAAAATGTTTCATCAAGCATTTGCCATGCTTACTGACAGTATACACTGGGTTGAAAAGTCTCAAGCATATATTCTGAGTATGCTGAGTGCCGCAGCTATCAGGATTCCACGTTCTATTTTGGATGATGGTGTTCCAGTTTTTGACGGCATAAATGAAAGCACACGAAAGCTTAAGGCAATCTCTAAACGCCTAACTCAAGCTGCCATTGAAGACACCTTCATTCCTCCTCCTCCCGATGGTGGCAAAACGGGGGAGAAAGAACAAGCTCAAAGAACTCAACATTTAGGGGAAGCTTCAGGTAGTCAGCAAAAATTCAAGGGAAAAGGAAAAGCTAAAGAGCATGAAGCCCAACTCAACTACAAGAAAAAATAGCTTGACTAGGATTGACTAGATTCAATTTTGTTAAACTTGTAGTCTTTCCCTTATGCATTTTTGGTTGAGCTGACCCTGAATACAAAACTATGAATGCATCTATCTTTTTTCAAATTTGACCAATCTTATGTGATGCTTACTTATGTTTTGTGCTGAATAGTTAAACGCATCTTCATTAAATCAAATGTCTACATTGCTTTATGACTGTATGCTGTGTTGATCAATATGTTGACCTCTTTTATATGTCTTCTTAAACATATTGAACAAAGAAATACTCAGCGCTCTCTGATATCTAAATCTTCCACATAAACTGAGTTAAAAAGAATATGTTCTATGAGCTGACCTAATTCTGAAAACTGACCTTAGACTTACTTGGTTAAACCTTGAAATGTTTAAAGTAAAACTAAGTCAGCAGCTCAACCCTTACGGGGGAGTATACCGAGTAATATAAGGTCAACTATCATGGGGGAGCTCAACACTGAGTTCTTGACTGAATATTTTTGCCAACATCAAAATGGGGGAGTTTGTTGCAACACCTTTCTACATGATTTTGATTTGACAAAATTATTTATGTAATTTATAAAAAATATTCTAACACATTAAATTTAAATGCTTTGATTTATTCATACTAATGTGTTTGTTCAATGTTGAGTTTATTGATTCATAAGACATTAAGATATAAAGTATAAAAGCCCATAAGTGGAAGTCAAGCCCAAGTCAACAAATCAAGACCTCACGGCCCAAGATTTCAAAACGTGGTCGTTTTGTACAAAGCACAAGCTCAACCTGAAGAAGGATCGAGAAGCCTTCTCTCAATTGCTTCAAGATGAAGCTGCTGAGTGGAACGACAAGAAGTACAAGACAGTGGCAGACAAGAACCAACTTCTAGACAAAGTATTTCTACTTTGGGCAAAGTTCAGAAGGCGCAGGAAGCTGTCTGGAAGACTTTGCCAAATATGTCGAAACATTCTGTTTACCGGACGAAAAGCTGCCGAGCACTGCCGTGGACAGAAAATGCAAGACCTCATTGGCCAACGACACTGAGCGCGTACTGAGTGACAACGATATGAAGCCGTTTGCCTCCAACGGTTATTTTGAAATTCGAAATTACCGGTGCCTCAAGTGTCACTATAAATAGGCCTCTCATTTGCTTCATTCGATGCAGATCTTCAATTAGTCGAAACGCCGACCAAATTCATACACGAAGTTCTGTGAGAAAAGCAAAGCAAAAAACCTTACACCAATTTCCAATTATTGTGTAAAAGTCTAGAGTGATTTTCAATCATCTAAAGTGTCTTAGCAATTGTTGTTTAGGACAAACACTTTATCATTTCTAGAAGAATAGAAAGGAGAGGCTGAGTACTCGGTTATAGTACTCAGCGGTAGATATAGGAGTGAGTAGAGGTATAGAGGAAGGTACTCTTGTGTACTCAGCTTCTATTGTAAAAGGTTTCGTGCTCTACCTTTAAAGAGCTCAGTAGAGAATTCAAAAAGCTCGGACGAGTTCCGGGGACTGGACGTAGGCGGAGAGGCCGAACCAGGATATGTCTGCTGAGTAACATATTTCTATCCCTTAAACTCCTTTATATAGTGCTTGCTATAAAACTGACTAAGTAACGAACTCACGCTGAGTTGAGTGCTCTAAGAAGCTGAGTTCAGGAATAGACTCTAAGTGCTATCTCCTGACTCAAGGAAAGAAACAGACTTAGTCACAACTTGACTAAGCTTGTGTCTTAAAACTGCTTAGAGCCGCTGTGTAAATCTTTTCTTTAGAAAAGAAGTCAGCCTTAACGGACAAAATTTTAAATAGTTCCTATCCCCCCCCCCTTGGAACTAAACTTGTCATGTTATAAGGGACCAACAACAACCTCCTAACATTCCTGCTTCGGGGTTGGATGTTTGATAAAAAGTTCCATGAAGATGAAAGCAGTTCCCTATCATTCATCTATCACTAGAATACATGCATAAGCAGTGGAATAAGAGGTTTCATCAAACACTTCATAACTTATCAACATTCATTCATAAATAGAAAATAGAGAGCTTACATAACCGTCCCTAACTGGTCGAACCAGTTCAAAATGACTACTCACTCATACTACCGAGTGAACAGTCTGCTTCCCATCTACAGAGCTCCATCAATGGAGTCATTCTCTTCCTCGAAAGCTCTTATACCAAAATGTCTATCTTTTGTTCACCCAAAAGATGATATCTTTTCCTTTCCCCCCACTACGTCTATTTAAAGGAGAAAGGATCAAAACAGTACTGAAAGTATATGATAAAATATTGCAAAAACCAACTAAATTGTTCATAAATCCTAGACTACTAGAAGTGGTTAAGATCCTTTTGACCCTTGAACACTCAAAGGTCGAACTTTCTTGTCACCATGCTTCTTTTTAACTGCTCTTATATGACTTTCCTGTCTTTCATGCCTGTCGCTCCTGTCGTCTGTCAAGTCGCCATCCGTCATCAGAAATTGCAGCGTTAGACCGCTGGATCATAGATTGCTCATCTCCTCATGGTTTGTGCAAAACAGACTGCTTACATTCTGTTTGACTTAATCTTTTCCAATCTGCATAAAAAAAATTATAAGGCCTTATTTCACGTAATTTAACCCTAAAAACACCCTTAATTCATCACAAATAATATGTTAAATTGTAGTCAAATTCATGCCTAACAGGTAGCTTGGGTATTGGGAACCCTATCGGGAAAGTTTCAATTCCCTTCTCGTATTGAGCATCTACATCGACATATACCAGCTTGGCGGGGTTCTTATCTTTCTTCTCAAGCCTCTATTGAAGTTTGTTCATCTCAGCCATTTGCAGATTGTACTTGCAATCTCTCTCGCTCTTTTCCTCATCTGAGGAAATAATCTCATTCCCATCTGAATCAAACTTCTACTTCTTATACTTCTTCTTCCCCTTCTTCGGAGGAACCGTAGGTTTGGGAATAGTATTCTCAGGATTTCCTCCACTAGAACCAGGCTTAGATTGAGAAGCCTTAACTGCCTTGGTGACTATTTTCTTAAGGGCGTCACCCTAGAGCATATCTGACATCATTTGTCTTAAGTCCTCAACAGTAGCCATTGTAGGAAATATGGTTTTGTCATACAAATGTCTAATTCTGAATAGAGTCACCAGGAACTCCTAAAACAGGTAACACATATTATTGTGATTCCTATGACCTCTATTTATGTATGCCTTGATGAAATGAATGATGATGTTTATGATTTTTTTTACGCGATTGACGCTTGTGAGAATGAGCTAACCCAATGGGAATAGGCAATTGACAAGTATGATTGACACTTGTGAAAAATTGGACAACATAACAACGTGATTTTGAGTACACCTTACTATTTGGGTGAGTAGGTGAATACCAACAACACTACACTTTTGTCGTATGACTCAAAATATAATGGAGACATGTTGACAACATACAAAGTGTGTGTCAAAGACGGACCTATGCTAGAGACACGGACGACATAACAACGTATTGACAAGAAAACAATGCATTACGAGATATGTCTACTAAGGTAAAAGCGAGACACAAACACGTAGTTGATTGGCTATTGACGTGATAGATACAACGTTTTGTCTTTTAAAAACTAATAAAGCTAAACCGAATTGATTTTGTAAAATAAGAGATAAGGTTCGGGTTCTGACTCGAATTCCCGTTCAACGCGATACAGAGTCCACCTATACAAACCGTACATAGGTAATATAATCTCATTATTAGGGTCGAACAAAGTTTGTGCTCACAGATGACACTAGTTCCATAAAATCGAAGGCTTCCATCTATCCGCCACCAGATGCAACAATTCCATTTCAAAGAAAAAGTGGTAACCATCAAGGCTGAAAAACTTAGCTCTGTGGTTCGAACCTCAAATCTGTTCCGAATTTCAGGTCTTCGAAATTTGGGAGAGTTCTAAGTCTTAATTGTGACGTTGATTGTTTTTAAAAATAATGTTTACCTTAAAGGTCATCACAAAGTCGTAGATGGTTAATCAAACTTTTGGAATAAGTTTAGAGATGAATTTTTAACAAAACAACATACAAAAAAAAAAAAAAAAAGTAACTGATTAACCAACTAATAATAATATGTAGTACATACATTACCACTTTTAACACACCAATTTATATATATATATAACAAGGGTAAAATTCAAAAACAACCCCTGTGGTTTAATGTTGTTCAAAAAAACCCTTATGGTTTGTTTTTACAAAAAAAAAAAAAGACCGTGGTTTACGCCGTTACCCGAAAAAACGGAAAACGGCTTAACGGTGTTAAAATAGAGGGGTAAAATTGAAATTTTTTTAACGGTGTTAAAATAGAGGGATAAAATTAAAAATTTCAGATTTTTTTATTTTTATTTTTTTTATTTTTATTTCTTCTTCTTCTTCTTCTTCTTCTTCTTCTTCTTCTTCTTCTTCTTCTTCTTCTTCTTCTTCTTCTTCTTCTTCTTCTTCTTCTTCTTCTTCTTCTTCTTCTTCTTCTTCTTCTTCTTCTTCTTCTTCTTCTTCTTCTTCTTCTTCTTCTTCTTCTTCTTCTTCTTCTTCTTCTTCTTCTTCTTCTTCTTCTTCTTCTTCTTCTTCTTCTTCTTCTTCTTCTTCTTCTTCTTCTTCTTCTTCTTCTTCTTCTTCTTCTTCTTCTTCTTCTTCTTCTTCTTCTTCTTCTTCTTCTTCTTCTTCTTCTTCTTCTTCTTCTTCTTCTTCTTCTTCTTCTTCTTCTTCTTCTTCTTCTTCTTCTTCTTCTTCTTCTTCTTCTTCTTCTTCTTCTTCTTCTTCTTCTTCTTCTTCTTCTTCATATTTTTTTTTATTTCCAGAATTCTGGAATTTTCCAGTGGAAGATCAATTCCTATCTCTATATCATCGGACTCAACCATTAGAGACTTGAAATTCCTTCTTCAATCTCACACCAATGTTCTTCCGCGCGGCCAAAAGCTCATTTCTAAAGGTTTTTCTCTTTTTCTTTTCTTTACTGAAAGAATCTTTCGTTTCTTCTTTCTGTTACACGAATTCATTGATTTTCAGGAAAGATGTTGGTTGACACCATGACATTGACACAATCGGAGGTCCAAAATGGGGCTAGGATCATGCTTATGGGGTCCCAGGGTTTACACATAGGGGTAATTTCGTATTCTTTTTTAGAATTTTATTGTAATCTTTACGTTTTCTTGCTGCATTTGTTGAACTGAGAGGGGGAATTAGGGGAAGATATAGCGTTAATAATGTTTATTTAGTGATTTAAGTGCTGCTAATCTTGAATTTTTCTTGGATTTCAGACGTTCAACACGTCTGAAATCCAGACGTTGAACGTCTAAATTTCAGACGTAACGTCTAGATTTCAGAATTTAAAAAAAAAATAGAAGAAGAAGAGAGAAAGGAAAAGAAAAAGAAGAAGAAAAAAGAAGAAAAAGAAAAAAATAATAAATTTTTTTTTTTTTCCAACTTTATCCATTGCCACGTCAGCAATTTTAACACTGTTAAGCCGTTTTCCGTTTTTCGGGTAACGGCGTAAACCACGGTTCTTTTTTTTTTGTAAAAACAAACACAGGGGTTTTTTTTGAACAACATGAAACCACGGGGGTTGTTTTTGAAATTTACCCATATAACAATGGACGAAATAATTGTTGTTGTTTTTTTATATATCTGCTGTATAATATATATAGATATAGATGAGGCATAGAATATATAAAAAAAAAAACTTCCATCGAAGAGCTACTCCCCAGGGGTTTGGGTTCTCTTTCAACCTTGACTTTTTGATTGGATATTGATATGTCTACTTGAAGTAACATCTGTTTTGTTCCATAGTAAAGTTTTCAGTGTATATATGGTAAATAATATACTTGCTAAATCTTCAATTTCTAATGATGTTGATTGTGGTTATTATGATACTCACCATATTTTGCTATCGCTATAGAGAAGTAAAGATTTTAATGCTATTTTTAAATAAGATCCATGAAAAAGATGGATTCTTGGAAATAATGTGCCATTTGTGAGAAAAGGAAGTTTTACAGATTTGTATTATACTTTTTTCCTAATTAAACAAAAGATGGAACAGTAAAGTGTATCAATCAAAATGGGTGAGATAGATATATTAAAGGATCCTGATATCTCATATTATAGCTTAGCAGTATTTGGAAAATATGAAAAGTTGGACTACACAAGTACTTTCTTAAGTCGGTCACAATTTTAAGTGGAAGTCGTTTTTTTTAGTGAAAATGAAATTTATGCTGCACAAAATGTGACAACCCATCATATATCACACTTTTGTTTCCTTGCGATTCTATCTGATTAATAATGCTTAAGACAAGAATTCACTGGATTTGGCGGAAAAAACAAAAACAAAACACAATTATCTCTCTCAATTCACAAAATGTTTTGTTAAATGTGATGAATTTCTTAAGTCTACATAGTGGAACAAAAGAGGAATTAAAAAAAATTAAAATGTTTATCACTTTAACTAAATTCAAGGGTAATATGTTATAGTAAGTAAGTTTAAGAGACAAATATATCATTTTTAAACGAATTCATATGATCAATAGATCACTTTTAGTAAATTCAAAGAGCTAATGAAACACTTTGTAGATTCAAGGGAATAATGATAAATTTTTTGGACCAATTTAAGGAAGCTCATATATTAAACAAATTAATAATGCTTACTACTTGATGTGAAGAGAATAGGAACTCAGCTTGATGAATCTTCATAGTGCCTAAGAAAAATGGTTAAAGAGGAGTTCGCTCCAATGTCTAAGTCAGTGATATAGATACTAAGTAGTATGCAAACTTAGATAGGGATGACAACGGGTATGGTAGCCACGGGTAATGTCAATCTCAAACTCTACCCTTTTATTTTTTAATTACCCGTATCTGTCTCATTACCCTAACGGGTATACTTTTTGCATCTTATATCCGTTCCATTTAATTCGCGGTATCCGCGAGTACCCTTACCCGTTAAAAATCAATAAATAAAACAAAAAAGCATTACAAATTTAACAAAGTATAAATTTAATAAATCATCTATCTAAAAAATTGAACAAATTAATAAGAATAAAGTAGCGTAGTAGTATCACTCAATGATTGAAAAACAAAGGTTAGAGTTCTTACATCTAAAAAAACAATGATATTTATTAATATATAAAAAAGTTATGACGAGTAACGGGTACCATGAAGGTAGGGCAATAGTTATAAAAAAATTAAGGCTTAATACATACGCAGCCCCCTGAACTTGTCCATTTTTTTCATTTTACCCCCTAAACTTCCAAAAAACCACCTAATTTACCCATTCTCTCCAACGTGGCGCTGACCTGGCAAAATACAAAGCTGCAATAATCCAAGCGCCACGTCGAAGAGGAGGGATAAATTGGGTGGCTTTTTGAAAGTTTAGGGGGTCAATAGGTTGTCCTTTAAGTTTAGGAAGTAAAATGAAAAAAAAAATGACAAGTTCAAAGGGCTACGTATATATTAAGCCAAAAATTAAATATTCCGTTGAGTAACCTATTTCCTAATAGTAATATCAGAGGTATTGCGTTTAAGTTATTCGGTATAATAAAATGAATGAATTGATTATTGGATAATAAAGATTATATTGGCTTTTATAAAATTGAATTTTATATGTTTTTGGAAATTGAAACAAAACGTTTAGAAAATTTGATTTTTAATTTTTGGGTTAATCGTTAACGATTTTAAATCAAAATCAAAATTATATATATATATATGAGAGAGAGCAAAGTGAACAATAGCCGAAGCTACTGTTCACGGGGTTGCTACCCTGCGGCAGCAACCCACTGCTGGCTTGTTTGTTAGCGGGGGCTGCCCCTGTGTCGTGTTGGGGACAAATCTAATTTGTTTCTAAGTACGTACACCACCCGTTTTTATTCTGTTTTGTTTAAATAAATTCCAGAAAATTAAATTAGTATAATCAGCCCAATAATTAATTTTTATACCATTCATGTTTATATTTATATAATTAATTAATTAGAATTAGATTTGTTATATTTGATATATAAATCTTAACAGATTAATTAAGTTTTAATTATTAATAATTTAAAAATTATATTGATATAATTTGGGTTCATATATATTAATAAAGGATTTAATTTATAAAATATTTTATAAATTAAAATGATTAAAATGTGGAATTAATTTACATTGGATGTAAATTGGAAAATCGAGTTTTGCCATGTTTGTCAATATGGATAATATTAGACCTTTGTTGATGGATTATGATTTTTGAACAAATAGAGCTTGTGAGTCATGCCTTTCTAAATATATATTGTATTTATTTTCCTACCTAAATCTCTTCAAGTTTGTTTGGAGTTTTCTCTTAGAATAAAAATTTCAATTATTGTAATCCTTACGGTGCCATTATAGACGAAGCCTACCTCGACAGGCTTTCACCTATGGGAGGTCCGTCATGACACTACGATATTGTTTGGATTTAGAGTCTAAATTAAGAAAATGACTAGCTCGGTAGGACTCGTGTTGGAGAAAGAGTCGCCACCTAGATGTTAGGTCCGCGAGAATGTTAGTGAGATTCCTGAAGCAAGTGGGTTATGGAAATTAAGTACACTTGGGGAGGGTTAATATCCCATTGAAAAGAATTATTAAGCACCCCAAAATCGCATGGTGAACCCACCATCCTCCTACTTAACATTTCTAATATGGAATGACCGAAACATCCTAGTATGGGAGCAGCGAACTTCTCTATCGGGAATCATCTTCAGTAATGCTACTGCACTGGTAAGCAGCTGGCAGTAGGCACGTCCACCCAATATTGAGGTGCAATCCTCACACTACTCAAGTTCTTGGCGGGGCCCTCCGCTCCATTTATTGAAACTGAATACAAATGTTTTTGTGCTCGACACTATGGGTTGTTCGGGGTTTGTGTTTGTGTTGCATAATAGCTAGGGTGAATTCCAAGCGAATGGTGATGGGCTGATTGAGTCTATCATGGATCCCCTGTTGGCTGAATGTCTCAGTTGCCGGGAGGTGCTCAGTTGGCTGAAGACGTTAGGATATAATAATGTTCAAGTGGAAATGGATTCTTAGTTGTTAGTTCTGGCTTTAAATAGTTCTACTGAGTTGGTTTCTCCTTTTAACATTCTGGTTAATGATTATAAAACCGTGTTAAGTTCAAAAAAAAAAAAAAACTGTTATTTGAGCTAGTTATTGAATTAAGTGGCTCACCTATCAGCAAGGAACGCTAATTCTGTGTCTGACGGGTGTTTAGGGGCATGTACCCCTCCTTTCATTGTCCAGTACTTGCTTCTGGTCATTTATAAAATTCTTTCATTCATTGTCAACAACCAAAAAAAAAAAACACATAGATAAGATTGAATTTTAATTACAATTAACCAAGATAAATTTACTCCCAATTTTCTCTCTATTATAATTTAACTTCAATAAAGTCTTCTATGGCTTTGAGGCCTTAATTACGTGGCCTTGGAATTAAAATGTGCTTTTACATGAATATCATGATTGATTATAAAATTACAAATAAATCATATTATCAAATTTAATTTTCAATATGTGATTTTTTTTTCTATATATATTAAATAAAAAATATTTTTACACCTAATTTAAAAATTTGAAACCCCAATTCATAAATCCCAAATTCTTGACAATATATTCTAGACCCTTAGTTTATAAACTTTAATCTTTAAAAATAATGATTTTATTAATTGATATAATTCAAAATTATGATTTGATATAGTTGTAAATAGTTTTTCAAAAGTGAATTTCTATGTAAATTTCCCATTAAAATACCCTTAATTTCAATACTCTTTTATTATGGCTTTGAGGCCTTAATTCTCTGGCCTTGAAATTAAAATACCATTACATTATTAGGTCCTGTTTGGTAAAATATAATGACTTTTCGTAATGGAATGACCATTATATTAACGGTTCATTACTATATTTGGTTGCATGTTACAATTTTGTTGCAATGGAATGAGAAAACCTTCAGTTAAATTTTGTTGAAAATCTTGTAATCACCATTACATAGAAAAATGACTTGAATTCTCATTATATTGTCATCTAACCTTTCATTTCTCAAATCTCACATATTAATCTTACCTATCATTCTTGTAAAAAATATGAAAATTGGAAACGTGAAAAACCAAAAAAATGAAAAACCAAAAAAATTTTACTTTGGTCTTAAGAATGCTGGTTTTAAGAATGAGTGATTGCCCTTCTCCGACCCTTACTCTGCCCTTCGAAAAGGAACATCGGCTCTAACCACCTATAGGCGGCCGTCCGTCCTACAGCCGCCCCCTCTTTTTTTTTCAAGGGAATGTTGCAACAGTTAATATTATTAACACGCGACCCCTTTTTTTTCATTCTAGTTATCAACGCGTGGGGGAGGGGAAAAAACGAAAAACCGGAAAAAGGAGAAAATAGAAACACAGTGAAAAATGCTAGAAGATGAAAATTAAAAAAATGGTGAAAAATGTTGAAAATAAAAATTAAAAGAAAAAAGAAAAATGTAATAAAAATATGACAAAGCGAATTGATTTCGGTTAATGTAATTTTGTATTTGATTTCGATTCGATTTTTCACATTTTTTGTGCTTTTCACGTTCTTCATGTTTTTTTTGTAATTATGTAAATAAAATTTTATGGTTACATTTAATTAAGAAAATATAAGTATAATGGTAATTACATTCCATCATTTTTTTAATTGTCAACCAAACATGGTGATAGAATCACTATTCCATTTTATTACATTACAATTTTGATTCCATTGCGACATTGATAAAATTACATTGCATTACGACATACCAAACAGGCCCTTAGGCCCTGTTTGTTTGAGGGAAAATATCCTGCAGGAAAATATTTTTCCAATTTTTCAGTGTTTGTTTGGGCTGGAAAATAAGTCAAAGGAAAATAAGTTGTCAGTCAATGGAAAAGTAAGAAACAAGGGAAAATGTTTTACTCTTTTGAGAAGGGTAAAACATTTTCCAAAACACACGCATGAACGTCATCCTCTTCTTTACGTGTTCCCGTCTCTTCTCTTCAACTCTGCCAGCCCTTCACCAGATATCTCCGTGTATTTCAATACTCTTTTATGGCTTTGAGGCCTTAATTCTCTGGCCTTGAAATTAAAATACCATTACATTGCATGGCGTTTGGTATTTGAGGGGGGTAGGGATATGGATAAAGGTTGAATAGGGATAAGGATAAATGATTGGGATATAGATAAAAATAAGATGCTGAAATTTATTGTCTCATGTTTGTTATGTGGGATAGAGATACAGATAAAATAATGCATTTTACCATATTACCCTTATTCAATTTTAAGTACATTATATTGAACTATCTTGAGAGATAACTTAGTCTTTTCCATCTAACTTATGTTATCCCAGATCTAATACCAACCCCTCTTAGGTATAAGTTTGTTGGGATAAAATCCTTATCCCTCTCATTGTTTCACCCTCTGTCTCATTAACAAACAAGAGATAACTCATTTTAAATTTTTTATCCCTATCTCCATGTCTTTATCCTCTCAAACAAATGACCCGTTATGTAAGATGTAATGACTTTTCGTAATGGAATGACCATTATATTGAAGGTTCATTACTATATTTGGTTGCATGTTACAATTTTATTGTAATAGAATGAGAAAACCTTTAGTTAAATTTTGTTGAAAATCTTGTAATCACCATTACATAGAAAAATGACTTGAATTCTCATTACATTGTCATCTAACCTCTCATTTCTCAAATCTCACATATCAATCTTACCTCTCATTCTTGTAAAAACATGAAAATTGGATACGTGAAAAAAGAAAAAAAAAAGAAAACCAAAAAAATGTGAAAAATGAAAAAGAAAACGAAAAACCGGAAAAAGGAGAAAATAGGAACACGGTGAAAAATGTTAGAAAATGGAAATTAAAAAAACGGTGAAAATGTTGAAAATGAAAATTAAAAGAAAAGAGAAAAATGTAAAAAAAATATGACAAAGCGAATTGATTTCGGTTAATCTAATTTTGTATTTGATTTCGATTCGATTTTCACATTTTTTGTGATTTTCACGTTTTTCATGTTTTTTTTTGTAATGGTTACATTTAATTAGGAAAATTTAAGTATTGTAATGGTAATTACATTCCATCATTTTTTTTAATTGTCAACCAAACATGGTGATAGAATCACTATTCCATTTTACATTACGACTTTTATTACATTACATTGCATTACGGCATACCAAACAGACCCTTAATTCCTTTTAAATTTTTGTAAAAAAATATTTTTTAATTTTTTTTACACTAGAATTTAGGTAAAAGTCAATATATTTTTTACAAAATAAACATTATTTTCACTTTCTATGTTTTTTACCATTCGACCAGTGATAAAACTTACAAAGTAAACATAGCCTCTAAAATATTAAATTCAAAACAAATTACATCTTGATAAAATTTTAATCTTAAATTTATAAATTATCTCATAATACGAACAACGAAAAATTGAATTTAAATGGGAGAAGAAAAAAATAAAATAAAAAGCATAAGATGTAAAATTGTCCCTAATAATTTTTGGAAATTATTAATTTAGCCATAACATATAAAATAAAATGGTAGAATTTCATCCTTTACAGGACGTTTGGTATTCTATTGAAATAGGGATAATGATAAAGGTTGGGATAGGACAAGGATAAATGGTTAGGATAAGGATAAAAATATAATAGTCGGAAATTATTATTCAATGTTTGGTACGTGGGATATGGATAAGGATAAAATAATACATTTTACTATTTTGACCTTATTTAAACTACATAACATTAATTTGAGGGATAAGATTGACTTTTCCATCCTATTAAAATCGCAGGAACTTATCCCACCTCCTTATACCACGCCCCTCCTGGGTATAAGATTTGAGGGATAAGAGGCTTATCCATCATCTGTCTCACTCTTCTATCTCCCTAACAAACACGGGATAACTTATCTCGTGTTTTTTTATCCCTATCTCACCTCCTATATCCCTTCTAACAAACACCCCGTAATGTTTCTAAGCAATATCAGTTTATCCATACCTCACAACAAATTTGAACAAATTGGTTTATCTTTATTTGGCCATTATTAAACCGTCACATTTTACATTCTAAACATCAATTATATATAGAATATTTACACAGTTACTAATATAATTACAAAACTTTTTTTTTTTTTTTTTTTGCTAAAAGTGTCAAAAATTTAAGCCGGATCATATAAATAAATTACACAAATTTATCTAAATATTTACTAAATCAACACATTTAAAAAAAACTTGCCAAAATACACATAATCTCTTTAGTTTATCGATAAATTTATTTGTTCGATATGACAGTTAATAATGATCAAATTAATCTGTTCAAATTTTCTATTAGGGGTAAAAGAAATTAGTAACGTTAGAAAATATTAGGAGTAAAATTATACCATTTCATACGGTACGAGGAAATTTAGACTTCTTCGAAAATAATAAAAGCAAATTTGGATCATGTATGGAAAAAAATATGTTGCCCTTCATTTGCTTAGCTGCAATCAAATTTCGTGAATGAAGATGAATGAGTGTGCAGGCGGAAGCACCCTTAGCTTAATGGTTAAACGTTCGACATCCTTTCCTCCTTTGCCTTTTTTCTCTAGGTCTAAGTAGGAATTTCATTTTAGTGTGGATTGTGACTAGTTTTTGTTTCTCCTCAGATGATGCCATATCACTAAATAAATTTACATAGCATCATTTGAATGGTGTAGTCCCGACCCATTATAAAAAATTGGGATAAGGTACCAAAATAGGTCTAAGGTTTTTGGGGAAGTACCAATTTAAGCTCAACGTTCAAAATAGCACCAATATAGGCTTAACGTTTACAGCATAATATCAATTTAGGTTTAACGTTTACAATATACATCAATTTAGGCCTCACGTACAAAATAGCACTAATATAGGCTTAACGTTTACAAAATAATACGAATTTAAGCTTAACGTTTTACAAAATATATATACAATTTAAGCTAAACGTCATAATTAAATTAATCATATTATATTCTTTCCCTATTAATTTTATATGTTATCTTTTTATTTAGTTCTATATTTTTATTTATTATAGTACAATTAATTAGTTTTCTTGCCCATTAAAACCATATATTTGTTTTTCATCAACCATTTCATTACTTCTATATTACATGAGTAATAGAATTTAGTAGTCATGGAATCATTTATGAAAAACGAATATAAGATTTTAATGGGTAAAAATACTAATTAATTGTATTATAATAAATAAGAAAATATATTTAAATAAAAAGATAACATATAAAGTTAATAGGAAAAAAATATAATATATAGTTAATTTAATTGCGACGTTTAGCTTAAATTGGATATATTTTGCAAACGTTAAGCTTAAATTTGTATTATTTTGTAAACGTTAAGCCTATATTGTGGCTATTTTGTACGTGAGGCCTAAATTGATGCTATATTGTAAACATTAAGCCTAAATTGATATTATGTTGTAAACGTTAAACTTATATTAGTGCTATTTTGAACGTTGAGTCTAAATTGGTACTTTCCAAAAAACCTTAGGGCTATTTTGGTACCTTATCCCTAAAAAAAAAAAAATTTGATACTATTACATTAAGTGACGGGACATTATTGAAAGTTAAAAACAAAAATTGCAATTTACCCCAATTTAGTTAAAAGTCCTTAACATTGGAAGCAAGTTGCGTAAATATGAATATGAAAATTGTGATATTATTAGATGAAGAGAGAAGGAAGAAGAGAAGAGAAGAGAAGGCAGCCCCACCCCACCATTTGTATAGCTGCAAAAGGCTACAAAAGGCTAGAATGAGGAGATATAGGGGGAAGGGAAGGGGAAGGGGAAGGGGGTAAAAGCCTTTTTGCCACCTTGCTTTTAGCTACTCCACCACCAAATCTTTTTGTCTCATGTGTCAAACTCTCATTTGCCTAATCTTTTATTTTATTATAACAAAACCTACAATTCCTTACTATAGAAATAAAGCAACTGTGGAATCCATGAATCCAAATCATTATATGTGTGTTCTTGTAACTTCAATTCTCAGAAACACTCATTTCTTAAAAATAATAGCAGAAAGAATTAATGAACAAAAACCCAACTTAAAATAACAAGATTAGAGAAAATAGAAGAAGAAGAAGAAAAAGATGGCGTGTAATAACAATGTCTCTGTCAAGGATGATAATTAAATATTTGTACTGTGCTGACAGAAGAGATATGAAACAGCTTTATTGATTCATGGTCAATATCATTTTTTAATTTTGATTTTCTGATAATTAGTTAAATCTTTGTAAAGAAAAAAGAAAAAAAAGAAAAACTAAACTACTTTCTGTTCCTTCCCTTTCATTTTCTTCACTGACAGAGAATACCTGCACACTTTCTCACGCACGCACGCATACTCACAGAGCCCACTCCTCAGACACATACATCACCTTCTCTCTCTTTCCTTTTGGCTGTTTTTGCTATATCAGAGATCAGATCATACCTTCTCATTATCAATTTCGCCTTTTACCCTCTGCCCCTTGATTCATCAAATCCCCCCTCCCCCCTTATATCACTCTCTCCCCCCAACCCCTCTTTACCACTCTAAAGTCTCTATCTTTCTCCTCACATTTTGCCATGTGGGTTTTTTGATTTCTCTCTACGATTTCGGCTATCTATCTCTTCTTCTACTTCTACTTCTGTTTTGCAATGGACAACTACAGGCATTTTGACAATGGGGATACCCAATTGCCTCCTGGCTACAGGTTTCACCCAACTGATGAAGAGCTTATTACTTACTACCTCCTTAAAAAGGTACTCGATAGTAACTTCTCCGGTAGAGCCATTGCCGAGGTTGATCTCAACAAGTGCGAGCCCTGGGAGCTTCCTGGTAAGTAGTAGTATGAAGTGAATTAAAAGTTTGTAAACTTTGAGTATGATTAATTGTGTAATGTTATGGCAGAGAAAGCTAAGATGGGAGAGAAAGAGTGGTACTTCTTTAGTCTGAGAGATAGGAAGTACCCAACTGGACTAAGAACTAATAGAGCAACTGAAGCTGGTTACTGGAAAGCTACTGGGAAAGACAGAGAGATATACAGCTCTAAAACATGTTCACTTGTTGGAATGAAGAAGACTTTGGTTTTTTACAGAGGAAGAGCACCTAAAGGAGAGAAAAGTAACTGGGTTATGCATGAATATCGTCTTGAGGGCAAATTTGCTTACCATTATCTCTCTCGCAGCTCTAAGGTACTAGACTAGACTTACCTTTTTAGCCCTAATACCACCATCTTATGTCATCACTACTGCTGATACGCTATTACAGTTGTTTTAGCTGTTGTTAATCTAGTATATGATGTAATAAGACATATCATATGAGGTGGCAACTTAACTAGCTTCTTGGTAGTTATGGTTGTAGGTTTTAGCTCTCATCAATTAATGTCATTTCCCTATAAACTCTCATGTCATTACTTTGCAGAAACAACTCTACATTATTGCTCTTTTATTTATTATATTCCATTCATCAAATCTGTTGTTGAGCATTCTTTCAATATTCTTCCATTCACTAAAGCTTTCTGCCCAAATTAGAATTAAGACTTTAAAAACATGTTTTCTTTCTAGCAATTCTGGTTAGGGTTAGAAGCAGCAAATCTTTTTTTTTTTTTTTTGATCTTTTTCATTGGTGCTAGAAGGAGGGTCGAACCTCCAAGCAACAAATCTTAAAAATATTATATTAGATAGAATATTAATACATATCAGGATCTGGTCCAGCTCTTATATATTTGGTTGGTCATATATTTGATAGAAACCCTAATACAGTATTTGTGATAATTTCTCATGTATTGCAGGATGAGTGGGTGATCTCTAGGGTATTTCAGAAGAGTGGCGGCGCCGCCACAAGCAGCAGCGGTGGTGGAAGCAAGAAAACCCGAAATAGCAGCGGGATCAGCCTGTACCAAGAAGCAAGCTCTACTCCATCAGCTTCTCTCCCGGCGCTGCTTGATCCAACGGCGACCACTAATGACAGCTGCTCCTACGAGAGTCATGCTCAACGTGAGCACGTGTCCTGTTTCTCCACCATTGCATCCAACCAGAACAACAGCACCTTTGATTTCCCTCCGCCGCCACCGCCGCCTCTGTCTCTGCTGGATAATCCCTTCGGACGCTTCCAAAGAAGCATAAATCCGTCTTCTTTCCCAAGCTTAATGTCTCTACAGGAGAATCTTCAGCTGCCATTCTTCTTCCCCTCATCCGAACCTCCCGCCCCGGCACCAGCTCCGGCTCCGGCTCAAGCGTTCAACTTTGGCGGCATGAATTGGATTGGCGGATCAGACGATGGCGGTGGAAGGATGACGACGGAGCTGGACTGTATGTGGACCTACTGATGAGTAATTATTGTAGTATGTGTGTCGGTGTTTTAAATTTAGGTAATGTTAATCTGAACTAATGTAATGTTTTCATAGTGATCAGGGTTGTTTGTGTTGTGGGAGTTTGAAGTCATTAAGTGAATTATGTAATATGAAATTGTAGGGTTTTATGTGATAATTTTAAGTACGAAATGCAGCAGCTTTATCTTTTATTATAGGATATATAGCAGAATATTAAAACCGTTGCAGCAATTATTAAAATAATGTAGGTAGCTAAATCATAAGCGTGATTAAGATGTTTCATATATAGTATATAGCTAGGGTGAGGGATCTTCGATCTCTATTGGATAGTGTGATTGTTTAATACTGCGCTAAATTGTATGGAGGGAGGCCACTGCCCAATGTAATTTGTTTTCGATGATGCTTTATTTCGTGTAACAGAAAGAAATCGTTATTTATAAAATAACTTAACTTTTGAGTATTTTTATTCTGAGGTTAATCAAATTTAGTGGTTATACCAAAGTTTGTAATTTGTATATTGTAATTTGTATATACCATGAGAACTTTATACTGTATTAACCTAAAAGTTCAAATCAAATGAGATCCAATACAATTATTTTAATAAAATAATGACTTGAAAATATGTGTTTAAATACAATTTATGTTCATATGGATGAACAAAGTCAATAATCTAATCAGTCTTGTCTAGTCATTATTTGGTTACTTTTTAAGTAACTTTTTTAATTGGATTTTAATATTAGCATAATGTAGAGGTTATAAATTATAATTATGTATTCAATGGATTAGTGTTTTACTGAATAGATAATGAGTTGTTTTTGTGTTATACCATCAGTTATTTTGGTTGGGTTAAAGTGAACTTACTAACTTAAATATAATAAAAGTATTTAAAAACATTGTTATTTTTTTTTTATGTATTTACATGTTACTTTAATTAATAAAATCATAATTATTATGTGTGAGCACAACTCTAAACTCTCATATTTTTATATTATTTTAAATAAAAAAAAAACTAAAAAAATTACGTTTGATTTCTAATTAAACAAATTACATAAACCTAGCTAACATGATATTGATGGATTAAGAGTTTGATAAATAGATTTTAGGTCTAATTTTTAGATAGCAAAGGTTAAGTTGTTAATAAGAAATGAAATAAATCTTAAAATGTATAACTATGTTCTCCTATATGCATTAAATTCACAATTACCAAACGTGGTAAAATAACATGTGATCCGAAACATTACATCTAATCGACACTAACTTTCATGGGTTGGTATGATTATGAGTTTTTTTTGGATTGAGTTGGAATTGATTCATTTAGCACTAACCCGATAATTTCCACTCCTAATGTAATATAAAATTTAAAGATTTTTATATCATACAATGAATTTTAGAGATTATAATATTAGTAGCGTGATAGTTCAGGGGTAAATATATTTTCCTCTATTAGTCGTCCAATTTATTTGGTGCGTGATACTAATATCATTATGATCTCAATATTGAATTCCGTGACTCTGATATGATGTAAACAAAAAAATCTAACTCACTCAAAAATGTACCTTGTATGGAGAGAACCTCTCACACATATAAGGAGATATATATCTCTCCAATTAAACAATATGAGATGTTTAGAATTAATTTCTTGAAAAAAATATACATATATTTGTAATGTTTATCGATGAGCGATAAAAATGATGCACATTTACAATGTAAATGACGAGATTCATAAGTGAGAAGACAGTTTGATCAATTATTTCTCAAATTGACTCCATTTGTCAACGTTGGTAAAATTGTTATTGTATGCCAATATTAGAGTTAAAATTGAAACATTTTAAATGTTAGAGGCAAAATTACTCTTAATCCTAACTATTAATTAATATCAAGAGTATTTTTGTACCTTGTTGCTACCTACTCAAAGTCAAATATGAAAGTCACTCCACGTTATTGTTTAGTATTATGGTAAATAATTTATTAGTCTCCATCTTTTTATGTAATACACTGTTTAATCCTCTATTTTGAAAAACAAATTACAATGTCTCTATCTTTTATCAATGTTAATCCATTGGTCATTCTGTCTATTTTTTTAGATTTTTAACCGTTATATTCGACATAAACATATAGATAGAGAATAACAGAGTAACATTACCATTTTGTATAGTATTATATACAAAATGGTACAAAATGGTAATGTTACTCTGCTATTTTCTATCTATATGTTTATGCCAAATATAATGGTTAAAAATCTAAAAACAAATAGATAGAATAACCAATAGATTAATATTGAAAAAAAAGATAGTAATCTCATAATATGTTTTTCAAAATAGAAGACTAAACAGTGCATTAGGTATTACCCTTACTATTATAAAAGATTCTTAACTTTTGTTCGGTTAAAAAGCAAGCAACCATCTTATGTAAATGCTATTATAAACAAGTTTAACTTCGATTTTTTTTTTTTAAATTTCGTAGTCATTTAGATGTTATATTAATTATATTAGAAAAATTGGCCATTTAGATAGAAATGTAATTTAGAAAATAAAAAAGCGTGGATTTACGTGCAATTCGGTTTTAACATTCTTAATTCTTCGGCTTTTTCATTTTGAGGTCGTAAATTTTAATATTTTTTATTAGATTAAAAGAGTCGTATATTAGTAAATTATAAACTTTTAATGTTGAATTTTGAAATTGAGGTGTAAGTTATTATGGGGGAGAGAAGAGTTAAAAAAAATGTATATTTATAGGGAAAGGTAGTAAAAAAAGAAGTAGGTAGAAAAGAAAGAAAGGCAGGTAAAAATGGGGTGATTGATTAATTGCCTCTCTTCTCATCTCTTCTATTGTCTTGGACGGGGTCCGCCTCTACGACGAGACATTTCACAGTACTATCTGCATCCTACATCTCCATCTCCATCAATAAACAAACTTAATATATTCCCATCTCACTCTTCCTTTTTTTTTTTCTAATCCAAATATAAATTCCTTTTTATTTTTCCTTATATAATCATATTCATACTTGCTCATAGCCACCGGTTAATATTTCATTTTATTTTTTGTAACTAAAAAGATAAATATATTTTTTTATATCAATTATTGAGAGTACTTCACAAGAAAAAGAAGTTTAAACAATCCAGTACAACTTGATTGAAATATGATTTAAAGATAAACTTTTTTTGTTCTTTTTATGTTGATCTTACTAAATCATAGTTGCCTTTAAATTTTAAATGATTTTATGATTTGATATCAAAATCTTGATTTGAATAATTTTATTTATTGATGGATTTTTAAAACATATCAAGATAAGTTTATATCTATATTGTATATGTTTCAAGCCCATGAAATATTCGAATTAGAAAATATATTACAGATAATAATAATAATTAAATTTAAATCTTAACTTAAATTTGAAGGAAAGGATCCCATCTTCAGAGGGTCTGTAGACATGTCAATAGAATTTTCTTTACTTTTTTCCGGAGGAATGAGAGGGTTTATGCTCGGGTAAATGCAAGTAACTTTTAAATGGACATACCTATCACACTTGGTGCACGCCACATAAAGACCCTCATATTCAATGTGCTACGTGGAATTGTTCACATCAAACTCATCAATTAAAATCTTCATTAAAAGTGTAAATATGTCATGCATGTAGGTATTAAAAATGAAATAAGAAGAAATATCATACAATTAGGGTTGTAAATGAGTCGTTGGATATTTGGTTTAATAAAAACTTGATTGTGTTCGACTAGACTTATAAACAAGCCGAGTTTGAACATGAAAAACTCGACACGAAATCTCACGAGCTGATTCGATTTTAGATTCGTGAACAAGCTCATAAACAAGCTCGGTTACCATGTTCATGAACAAACTCATGAGAAAGATCGGTTCAATTATTATTTTAATATAGTATTGCTATAAATGAGGAAATGCAAAACGACATACTTTTGTGTGAAAAACTTTAGTTTTGTAATTTTCAAAACTACATAGTTTATAAGCATAACTAATGAGTTGTTCGTGAATAAAGTTCATGAATATGAACAACGAGTTGCTCGCGGGTAAAACTTGTGAACAAAGAAACAAGCTTCTTTGAGTAGTTCACGGTTAGATAATTTTCTTAATGAACCGAGTGTGAACAGGATATTGCACTCGAACCAAACTTAAGTTCGAGCTCGTCCATTTTATGTTGAAAACCGAGCATGAACAAACCAAAATTCGACTCTAACTCGATTAGAGGTCTAATCACAACAAGAGGGAGTGAAGCTATGTAGCTATTATATGAGTGAATGTGTGTGGTTGACATATTTGTAAAACCCAAAATGTAAAACCATTAGTGTGTTATTTATAAAAATTCCTTGAATGTATGCGGATAATTCATAGAAAACACTTAATTGTATAATTATATATATTAGCATACTAATTATGAAGCAGTTGATATAAAGGGTGAATTACACCTATGGCCACTGCACTTTACCCATTTTAATATTATGGCCACTGAACTTCAATTCTTAACAGTATGATCACTGAACTTTACACTCTTTAACATCGGTGACTAATCAATTTTAACCAACTGCTTAAAATGACCGTTAACAATTTCAAAATGAAAATATTCAAGAATTAAAGTTGTTCAGAACGAATTTACCATGAAACCACATTTTTTATTTTCCAAAATCACATTTTTGGAGCTTTCTCTCTCTAAAAATTTACTTAATCTCTCCTAACCAAACAATACCTAAATGATCCCAAAACGAAAATTTCCTTGGAATTTCATTAATTCTTCGAATTTTTTATTTTGAGGCCATCAACGGTCGTTTTGAGGTGTTGAGTGGCCACCGGTGTTAAAAAGTGTAAAGTTCGATGACCAGACTGTTAAGAATTGAAGTTCAGTGGTTACAATGTTAAAATGGTAAAATTCAGTGGCCATGGGTGTAATTTACCCTTGATGTAAATGTGAATATTAATAAATATCTTAGGCAGGGAGTAGAGTAGAGTATAGAGTAGTGTGGTACAAAGAAAACAAAAGAAAGTTGCCTAATGTACATGGTATTGAAATGATGAAATATGAAGAATAGGTACTTTGTATTGTATAACTAGGTATGGCAATCATACACATAAGTTGCGACAACCCTATCTATACATATATATATTGCATACCCTATTTATTACAACATAGAAAGCATATACATCCTATTACTATGTTTAGCATACTTCCATTTTACTAATGTACAAACAGCTAATTTACAAAACACACTTATTAATTCTATTCTGTAGTTTCATCATTATATATCAAATATCAATGGGGATAACTTGGTATTCAATCTTTTACTATATATGTATATACTACAAAAACTTCAATAAAATATACTCAATTAAATACCCATTCATCATCATAAATTTAATTATATTTTGTGCATGGAAATGGTATAGCACGCTCTGTACCTTAATTGTGCTATGTTTTGGATTTATAATGGATTGGGTGCTGCCATTTTCTCATCATATTTGCCTATATAATGTGTATAATGACTACCTAAAACTCCAAAAGCTAGCCTTTGGATCATATAGTAAACACATTTTGTTTTTATTAATTAACCACATTTTAGAAATTTATCAACTTCCAAGCGTGGCTTGTTTTTGTTCATGGGATATAAGGATTCCCTTCTAGTTATTTATTCATAAATTCACAAAATGTCCATCCAATCATAATAATTCATTGTCCTTCCCTTCAAAAATTATATGTGTCATTCCACTAATTGAACTGTCATTGGACAAAAAAAAAATGTTTTTTTTTTTATCAAAATTGAAAACTTTCAGTGCGAATTATGTAAATGGAAGAAAGTGGAGATGTTAAGATATAAGATGAGGTCCTTCAATCTACAGAATATGTTGATCAAACTAAGTTGGAGTAACCGAATAGGATCAACAAACTATCAGAGAGGGGCTGATATACGACGTCTATTCTCGGATGCTTAAGTCAGTAATTTTACTAAGGAGAAAGTAAGTAAGATTTGAAAGCACAGTAAAGACATTGATTACATATATTGTGTCTCTTTAAGAATGACTATTTATAAATAAATGAAAGGTACCTACTCATGAATAGCTTTCCACATATTGACATCTGATTGACTTATATTTTGTATGCTTTTATGTCTATCTCCCTTTTACTGTAAATTACGACACTTCTTAGGGATTATGAGTGTATCTTGGCGTCTATGCTTCTTGCCTAAAGCTCCTTATTAATGTATCCATGTCTTTATTTAATACGATATCAGATGTCCGTCCTGGCTTGAGTCAAAGCTCTTTACGACTTTTTTTAAAAATTAACCATACTTTGAAAGGATGGGCCCGATTTTGTTATTTCCGAATCCCACCTTCTCTTATATCTGTAGACATTTTCCTTCTGTATGAAATGTTTAGCTCATGTCCTTTCAGTAGAAGTACTCATTACATATCCCTCGTTTCTAAAAAATACCTAAAGAATAGGTAATAATTATGAGTATGATGCCTTTTGAGATCCATCCAGCCTGCCTTTATAAACTCATGAAGTAAAGATTTATGTTTGCACCTTTTTTTTCATATTCCTCCTTGCAATTTCTATAAGTTCCTTTGCTTTCTTCTTCTCCTTTTCAGTAATCTTTGGTAACTCGTAAAAGTTCAGAAGATTTTGTCTCTTAGTTTGAATCATGATTACCAAGTCACAAAAAGCTACTTTTTCCAAACCAAAAAACGCCTCCACTTCTAATACTTATCCAAACCTTATTAAACAAGTAAACCTGAATGTGTTTTCGCAGCCCTCCACTTTATCTGCTAATATCTTAGTGAAAATCGTATCTCTCTATCCATGGCCGGAACAAATGTCTCTTAGGCTTCCCATAGAAAACAAAAAGGCGTTTGATCCTCCACCAGGTACCATAGGAATATTTACCTGAAATCTCCAATAAGATATGTGTTTCCCGTTGGCTTGAGGAGTAGGTGTTGCTGCCTTCAATGAATTAAGCTTATGCCCATGCCAAATTACTCCAAACGCTTGGCTAGAGTTGATGTCATTCTATAAGGTGTGCTTGGATCTTAGTATCAACAGAAACTGACTTTAAATCTCGATAAGGAAATGACTCTGAGAATGTCGAGATTCCTTAGCAGGGACATTATCTAAGCGCATTGAAGACTCTTAAACATGATGGGATGCAATATGTCTATTTAAGAAGGAAGAACGAAGGAGACAATTTGGTCGTCTCTTGGATCGAATCCCCAAATATTCACATATATTATTAGTAAACAACAGAAATTCTAGTCCTAATATTATTTTCTTCTTCTTTAAAATATTTTTATATGTTTCGGAGTACAAATTGGGTAAAAAGGACGGGCTTCTTCTAGAACTCGCGCCCAAAAATAGCAGTGCCTGATCTGTTGCGAGCATGAAAATCCCTCAAAATGCGAACCCAGAGTGTGTTTTTCTCACTAACAATTCTCCAACAGAGCTTAGTCAAAAGCGAGGTATTCGTGTCTTTCGCGGTACGGATGCCAATGCCCCTTTCACTATGTAGTAAATAGAGTTGTTTCCAGTGTACGAGGTGAATTTTATTAACACCCTCTTCTCCGCTCCAAATGAAACGGCGGTTCCCAAAATCCAAGCAGTTATGAATGCTTGCCAGTAAGTAGGTAGTTTGCATCATGTACACCGGTATCGAGGAAGACACCGCTTTAACCAAAGTAATGCGACCCGCTAGTGAGAGGTTCTTCGCTTTCCAGCCACCCAATCGAGCCTTCATACGATCAACTACATTTTTATATGTTTCTTTACTTTCTCTGATATGAAGAACCGACACTCCTAAGTACACCCTTAGGTCTCATGTGATAGGGATAGCAAGCTCATCCCCAATCGCTCTCTGTGTTACCTTAGGAGTGTTCGGGGAGAAGAAAACTCGGGACTTATGAAGGCTTACACGCTGCCTAGATGCTGCACATAAGCTCTGGAGAATATGCTTGATTACAACCGCATGCTCAAGAGACGCTTCAGACGTAAGAATAATGTCATTAGCAAAAAATAAGTGGGAAAGTGGCGGTCCTGACCGAGAGATCTGAATCGGTTTCCAAGTACTACTATACACCGCCTCCATAATTAGGTGGCTAAGTCTTTCGAGGCATATCATAAATAGATACGGGGAGAGTGGGTCCCCTTGGCGTAGACCCCGGGAAGGTGAAAACTCCTGAAGACGCTCTCCATTCCACAAGACATTCATTCTAGGCGAAGAGACACACATTAGGATCAAACGAACCTATTCATGGGGGTAACCTGAGCGTCTGAAGGGTATCAGAAAGAAAATCCCAGCTAACCCTATCTTAAGCCTTCTCAAGATCAAGCTTAAGCAGCATAAACCCCTTCACTCCTCTGCGGTCCCAAAGGAAAGCCGTGACTTCCTGCATCAAAATGATATTATCAGTGATTTGTCTCCGAGGGGCAACACTGCTTTACACAGGGCTGACAATCCCCCCCCCCCCCCAAAAAAAAAGGTTTCAATCTATTGACAATGCACTTTGTTATCGTTTTGCACATGGCGTTTCAAAAGGCTTATAGGCCTGAATTGGTAAGATTCTCAAGCGCGTCCACCTTGGGTATAATGGTGAGTAGAGTATCATTAATTCCTGTTGAAACACCTTTCCACATAATTTTGATTTGACAAAATTGTTTAAGTATAATTTAAAATACATATTCTAAACACACTAAGTTTAAATGCTTTGATTTATTCTACTAATGTGTTTGTTCAATGTTGAGTTAAAACTGTTATAAGACATAAGGATTAAAAGGCCCAAGCCCAATACGGAAGCCAAGACCCAAGTCAAACAACTCAGTACAACTCGGCCCGCGTATGTCAAGACGTTGCCGTTTTGAACAAAACGCAACTCAGCAAACGGAAGGATCTAGAAGACCTTCGGGAACAACTTCAAGATGAAGCTGCTGAGTAGTCTCGACAAAGCGTACAAGACAGCAGCTGGCAAAGCAAAACTTCCAGACAAAGTATTTCCCTTTTGGGCAAAGTTCAGACGACACAATATGCTGTCCAGTTGACTTTACCATAAAAGGAGAGACAGTCTGCTGAGCTGACCGAGGACAGAAGATACACGATTCTGATTGGCCGAGAGCTCTGAGCAAGTCAGGATGACAACGACATATAGCCGTTTCCCTCCAACGGTTCTTTCGAAATTTGAAATGACCAATGCCTGACGTCTCTATAAATAGTGCCATCAGTAGCTTCACTCAACACAGAACTTGATCAAGCCATTACGCTGACCAAATTTCTACAAGTTCTGCAAGCAAAGAAGCAAAGCAAAATCTTACACTACAATTCTTATATCTGTGTAAAAGTCTAGAGTGATTGTTTCAATCGTCTAAAGTGTCTTAGCAAATCTTTGTATAGGACAAAACACTTATCATTTCTAGAGATAGAAAGGAGAGGCTGAGTACTCGGTTTTAAGTACTCAACGAGAGATTAGGATTGAGTAGAGGTATAAAGGAAGGTACTCTTGTCATACTCAGTTGCTGATATTGTAAAAGGTTTGAGGCTCTACCTTTAAAGAGCTCAGTAGAGGATTCGAAATCTCGGAACGTGTTCCGGGGACAGGACGTAGGCTTAGAAGAAGCCGAACCTGGATAAATCTGCTGAGTGAAGTATTTCTTACCTTAACTCCTTATATATATTGCTTGCTTAAAATAACCAAAAACTGACCAAGTAAAGAAGGTCAAGTTGAGTTGTGTGCGCTGAACGTCTGAGCTCAGGAATAGACTCTAAGTGCTATCTCCTGACTCAAGCTGAGAAACTGACCTAGTCACCAGTTGACTAAGCCAGTATCTTGCTGTTTACTCAGCGCCGCTGTTAAAACCTTTTTCCTTAGAAAAAGAAGTCTGCCCTAATTGCGAAAAAGTTTAAATAGTTCCTAACCCCCCCCTTGGAACTATACTTGCAACCCTACAAGGGACCAACAATTCCTTCATCGAATATCCCGTCATTCAAAGCTTTAAGCACGCAACGAACCACATCTTCACCCATGGTACCCCACAATCGCTTGTAAGCAATGACCTGAAACCCATCAGGTCCTGGGGACTTTAACGGAGCCATAACAAAAATCGAGTCACACACTTCCTCCTTAGTAAACGACTGTCTGAACCTGCACAAATGTTCATGCTTCCAGTGTTTGATAATAATTATTTCTCCACCACTTAAATTAGTAAATTAAGTCAAAAATCACTTAATTTGATAGTCAAAATATTTAACTTAACGTTTTAAGTTAAATATTATCAACTAAAATTTTATCACAATTACATCATTTAATATTTTTAACACTTATAATATTTAACATTTAAGATTTAGCACTTATTTTTTTAGCACTTAATTTTTAGATTTATCAAATAGCATTAAAATCTGCACTTCACTAAAAATATTATGGTTAAATTTGATAATGATAATAAGGGAAAAGTACTGAAAATAACCTTGTGGTTTATACCATTTTCAAATTTATCCGTGATAGGCTACTCAAGAGGCTCAGCGGTTGGAAAGAGCGCTGTCTATCTAAGGCGGGTAAGGAAGTGCTTATTAAAGCAGTGGCTCAGGCTATCCCCCAGTATATCATGAGTATCTTCCTCCTACCAAGCACTCTGTGTGACGAGCTCCAGCGGCTTATTTTTCAATTCTGGTGGCAACGGTCGGAGTCTGGGCGCGGGATGCACTGGATTAATGGGAGCAGCTATGTATGCCGAAAGAGGTTGGGGGATTGGGGTTCAAACATTTTAAGTCCTTCAATCAGGCACTTTTAGCCAAACAGGTCTGGAGAATTCATGATCAGCCGGACTCTCTCTGCTCTTTGATCTTTCGCCATAAATACCTTCGGGAAAGTAATATCTGGGAGGCTCGGGTTCGTCCTAGTGATAGTTATGTTTGGCGTGGGTTGCTGAGTGTCCGAAGGGTCTTGGTGGCTGGAGGGGTGTGGCGGGTCGGCACGGGGTCTGCTATATCTATTTTCGGTGACCGCTGGGTGCCGGGGCTGGATTGCTTTAGGCCGCTGAGCTATCAGACCCTTCCTCCATCTAGGTATGTGGCTTCTCTGTTGAGGCATGATTCTCTCACATGGAATGTTGAGCTTGTTAGGGTGTGTTTTTGGCCACCGGATGCTGAGGCTATTCTCTGCATTCCCCTACGGTGGTCCAGTGGAGGTGGCCGGCTTTACTGTCCTGATTCTAGGGACGGTTCATACTCGACCAAGTTGGTATCAAACGGCCTCGAGCATCAATGGGACGTCGGCTTCTATCCCCAGTTCCCCTTCGGGGCCGAATCCTCTATGGAAGTTTATTTGGAAACTAGCGGTTCCTCCCAAAGTCTCTCATTTCTTATGGAGGTTCTGTCACGAGTCCCTCCCTTGTTCGGTCAATCTTGCTTTGTGCCATATCCCGGTGGATAGGTCGTGTGGTATTTGTGGGAACCTTGAGGGGTCTAGCCTTCATATCTTCAAATGGTGCAAAGCTGCGAGGGAGGTTTGGAAGGCCTCGGGTTTGCAGGCTCATGTTCAAAAATGCGATGGCAATTCGGGGTTAGAGTGGTTCAGTGCGGTCAGGGGCGTAAGTGGCGTGGGGGAATTCCAGGTGTTCTGTATGATCTTGTGGATGCTTTGGTTTCAGTATAACCACGTATCGCACAACGGCCTGGGCGCGAGGCTTTCTATTTCTGCAATTCTGAATGGCGCCATGGCTCCATTGAACCCGGGTGCTGCTGCTGGTTGGAATGGCGGGAATGGTGAGGCAGTCCGGAAGGCAGTTGACGCGGAAGGGGGTGAGATTAAACTCAATTGTGACGCTGCTTTCCGCGATAATGGTTCCAGGGGGATGGCGGGTCTGTTGCTGCGCCGTATGGATGGCTCGGTGATGGGATTTGGGCACGCCAGGCTTGAATTCTGCTGGTCGGTAACACACGGTGAGCTTCTCGCTATTCTGGAAGGTATGAGACAGGCACAACGACTCAGGGTTCTCCGGCTACTGGTCGCATCCGATTGCATGCATGCGATTAGTGCAATCCTGCGGCGGCAAAACATTTCTTACATGGACGTCACAATACAGGACATTTGGGCCCTTAGCAAAAGGTTTGATTCGGTCCGCTTCGTGCACGAGTTCAGGCAATTCAATTCAAGTGCACATCATCTGGCCAAGAGGGGCTTTAATTGCGTGAACAACCAATTCATCTTAGGAGTATATCCTATTTCTTTTCCAGCTTGTATTATTGATACTGTGATCTGATGTTTTCAATACAAGGTTTCTTTCATAAAAAAAAAAGTTAATAAATAGGTAACTTGTGGTTGATTCCGTTAGTAAACACAGTCCAAACTAACTAACGGTGTAAAAAAAATCAAATAACAATCAAAGTCAAAGATCAGAAGGTTATTTTAACCCTTATATTTATTTATTTTATAAATTACCCTCTTATTATATAATTATGAACAACAAACCCCGATACAAAAACCAAAATTCAAATTACTTTCTCCTCGTCCTCTCCCATCTCTCTTCTTTCTCTGGTCAAGCAACAATGATTTCATCAACCAACAATGGTAGAATTGTCTTCAACTCCGATTTAGGTTTCTCCGCTTCCACTCTGATTCAGACCGGGAATGCCTATATTATCTGTGGTTGTACCTGAGATTCATGCCGATTGTTTGAATTGGTCGTGTAGTGATGAAGCTCCGGCAAGGCATAGCCTTATTTATGGTGGGTTAGTACCGGTTTTATATGCAGGATCTGCTAGAGCTTCTAATGAGGAGAAAATAGAAGAAAGCGAAAGGGTTATGCAAGATCGGAGATTCCACCGTTGCTCTGCATCGTGTCGGAACCGCGTCCGTGATTATTAAGATCATTACTGTCAAGTGCTGATCAAATTCAAGTAGACGAAGTAAATGAGGATGAAGTATAGATAAAACGGAACTTGTTTTCATCTCCTGTTTCGTCTGTTCTTTTGTATTCCCATTTTTAACTGGTTCTTCTGGAAAACCAACATGAGTCTCTACTGTCTCTTTTGGATATCAACTTCAATTATCAGTGATAATTTTTTCTGAAATGAATCTTGGTTGCATTTTTATTTGTTGATTATGATATTTATTTGTTATAAAGTTTGAATCTTTCGATATTTTATTTCAATCCAATGAATCAGAGTGGAAATGGAGAAACCTAAACGATTGGTTGATGAGAGAAAGAAGAGAGATGCGAGACGAAGAGAAGATGGTGAATTTTAATTTTGATTCTTCTTTGGTATTTGTTGGTAATAATGAGATAATAAGATTTTAATATAAACTAAATATAAGAACAAAAAAACTTTTTACCCTTTTTGATTTTTTTTTTTTTTTTTTTAAGAAAGGAATGTTAATATTTCATTAAATCATAAAATTGGAAGTATAAGATGAAATTAGTAAGGAATAAAACTTTACACACATATAGGCTAAGTCTAATACATAATCCACTAGAGCAAGAAAATGACTATTAAAAGTAAGAAAATGACTATTAAAAGCAAAAAAAATCATTAAAGGTATATTAAACATAAACAACATTTAACCCTTATTGGTATGTGATCTGTAAATTCCACTGTAAACCCTAATCGAGGTCTGTGGTTTGCCCTGACTTTGGAAGTGGGTAGACCTACCATTACCTAAACTGTCACACCCGACCCTAAACGACCTCAATCGGCATCGGGCGTGAAATAGAAAGATCATAATCAATACTTAGAAGTCTCCAATTTATCCAAATATCATTATATTACAAATTGCAATACCAAAGTTCTAACCATAATTCTAACAATAAGCAACAACTTCCGATCCTTGCCTAATCGGTCGCTAACCTTCTCTCTATCATGTACTTTCTCACCTAAAAACATTAAAACATTTAAAAAGGTGAGACAAAAATCTCAGTAAGAAACTATCAGCTATAAAAACCAACTTTATTTAACATAGCTACATATATACATTTATAAAGGGATTTAATCTAAACCTTATAAAATATACTCAAAACGTAAATTCATAATATAGTCAAAGTCGTAAACCAAAACCATAAAAAATATATAATCTTGTATCAATTCTTGAGTTCAAAACCTTATAAAATATTGTAATCAAATAAGTGTTTTATCAAACCAACTCGTATTTAATCAAACGTAAAACCTTATATCAAAATCAATCATAACCGAAAACATAATCCAAATGAACTTAAAACATTGTATCCATCCTCGAGTTTCTCCCCTTAAGTATCAATCCCATAATCACATATATAATCGAGACGTCTCTTAACATTGCTTATCCCATATGGTCTTACCCAACACTTCGCTGCCATACCCAATAGGTCTTAAGACTGTGTACACAGGCCATGTCCCTCACTGAACATGGTCTTCAAATATAAAACCACCGATCCGGATAACTCTCGATGGATATAAAATCATAAAATCATAACGTATTCAAATTTCCTTTCACAATCAAATTCCAAACTATTCATAACCATAAATCATTTGGCTTCAATTAGCCCTTTTGTATCATAAAAATCATATTTGGACTTCAATCCAAAATAATAACAACAATAACCGTAATAAATTTCTCAATCCAAATACAATTCGTAAGAAATCATCAAATTCATTTTGTTCAATATAGATATATATTGAAACCAAAAACATATATGTATATATGTAAATCAACCAAATGAAGCCTTAAATCAACATAATCAAGTAAAATCTGAAATTCACATAGAAGCATAGTCAATAGCTTCATTTGAACCGTAATTTCACAATAAAAAGCAAAATCATGAAAAAACCCCAATTTTACAAAATTCCTGCATAACCCTAAAATATCAATTTCTGAAACTTCTTTGATTATATATATATCCATATACATAAAACTCAAAATATAATTGATAGTTACTTACCTTGGCTATTAATTGAAGAAAACACACTCGTTCAATTCGCCTCTAAATTCTGTCTAAGACATTTCCCTCCAAACACTTTCAAAACTCAAAAACTCTTCGGTTAGATCTTAGAACTATGTATAAGGATGCTATGGTTTCAATTTCGAGTGATTCGGACGGTCGAATCTCTGTAAATCAAAGAAACGGTGGAGAAACGGTTCAGAGAAAACTGATGAATTTAAAATGATAACAAAAAAGAAAAAGAAAAGAAAAAACAATCGATAATCTCTGCCTCTTCGATAGAGTTGGATTTATATATAACATAATTGGCAAATATCCAGTTTGATCCTCCATCTTTATATATTCTTTTACAAATTATCCTAAATTTTTAATTTACACATAAAACCCTCAAATCAACTCCAAACTTTTCCTATAGTACCAAATTAACTTCACACACCCAATAATTATAACATATACTAATATCAAAATATAAATTTTAGAAATTTAGACACGGACGTGACATAAACTTTTCCCTACCAAAAAAAAACATAAACAACATTTGAAACATATATAGATCATAACTCCAAATTCGCCGCAAAGCAACTGTAGTCCAATCTTTAGCATTTGAACCATTCTGAACCTTCGGATCTAAGTCCGTTCTTTTGCAACCACATAGATCCAGTGATCTACGGATAAGATCTACCGTTTTTGTTCTTACTAACACAGAAAGGGTTACAAAAACAGAGTTTAACCAACAGATGCAGTTCAAACGGATTCAGAGGTATGAAGAAATATATATGATCCAACTAAAGAACTGACACAAACAAAAAGAAAAATAACTACGAAACCAGAAAACGGTGGGAGGTGGAAGAAGGAATATAAGCTTCGTTCTTCCTTCTCAACTAGACAATAGCAAAAAGGAAGAGAGGTAAGAGGAGAGTCGGCGGTTTAGAAGGGGTGGAGGAGAAGAAGAAGTACAAAACAAAGAGGTGATGGGAGGCGGTGGTTAAAGGAGAGGTGAAGGGAAGCGGTTAACAAACTTAAAAGTGACTTTAACTGTTTGATTTTTTTTATTATTATTTTTTAAGTACTGTTAATTAGTTTAGACTGTATTTATTAACAGAATCAATTATAAAATATATATTTGTCAATTTTTAAATTATGTAATTTATGTTTGAAAATCACCAAAAAACACATGGTTGATTTGTGTACATTTCCCAAATAATAACTTTACTAAAAAGATGACGATGATCCAAGTCATATGTTTATGTATGTACTGATCAATGTTGATTTTTTTCTATATAATCCATACAAGTTGGTGGGTCTTATCGTTATAAATAATTATTTTATTCCATACTCTTTCATTTTCTGATAAAAGAGAAAGCAAATATTTTTAATTATTTTTTAAAAGAAAAAAATATATTTTAGATTATTGCATGGAACTTTCCGTTTTTTTTTTATAAAGTAATCATATGGGTAAATTACAAACTTTACCCATTTTAATATTATGGTTACTAAACTTTAATTTTTAATTATATGATCACTGAACTTTATACTTTTTAATATCGATAACCACTCAACGCCTCAAAACGACCGCTGATGGTCTATAAATAAAAATTCAAAGAGTTAATTATATTCTAAAAAACTTTAATTCTTAAAAATTTCGTTTTGAGATTATTTAGGTATTGCTTAATTAGGAGAGAGATAATGAATTTTTAGAGAGAGAAAACTCAAAAAAATGTGATTTTGGAAAATAAAAAATGTGGTTTTACGGTAAATATCGTTCTGAACAATTTTAATTCTTGAATATTTTCATTTTGAGGTCATTAATGGTCATTTTAAGGAGTTAGTTAAAGTTGAGTGGCTACCGGTATAAAATGGTGTAAAGTTCAGTGATTATACCGTTAAGAACTGAAGTTTAATGGGTACAATATTAAAATGAGTAAAGTTCAGTGGCTATGGATGTAATTTACTCATAATCATATTGATCTGCTTTTGCATTATAATTGACTGCAATTATTTTGAATTATCTTTAATAATTGACTTTCAAAGAAAATTATTTTAATAATTGTACATTCAAAAATTTATTATATAATTTTTTTTAATTAAAGAGTATATCATTTCATATTAAAAAAAATATATATATCACAAATATATAGAGGAATAAGATTTTATGAGATGTTTGGTTAGCTAAACTTAGATTATGGAACGAAAATAAGAATGAATTATTCCATTTGTTAGTATACTGAACAAATATAATTAGAAAATGGTAATTCCATTCCATCCACTATGGGAATCATGATTCCCTCCGCTCTCCTAGTCAAACGCATTCCATTCCAATCAAGCATTACATGTTCACATCTTTTCAATGTAAAAAACCTACAATTTAATTGATAGAGATCGACGATGCAGCAGCAGCAGCAGCCGCCGCCGTTGCAGACCATTCCGAGCACCTTTGTTCCACCGGTTCCGCCGGATAAGACTGGGAGCTCCCCGGTGCAACCTGGGAAATCGACAACAAAAACAACATGGAAAGATTTACTCATATCAAAAGCTGATAACAAAAAGCCACATATTCGTATGAACTACCGAGAGATAGGGCAAGTTCAGAATAACTTTGAAGATAATAACCCGCTGGAGCCGGTTGTAAACATCGACCCTAGCCTGAAGAAGCAGTTAATGAAACAATGGGAGAGTGCCTTGATTGTCAAGTCACGACGACAGACCCGTGCCGATTTCCGCTTTCTCCCTCGGAAGCACTTGTGGATACGACCATAGTTTGGATCCATTTTCTGGAACTTCCTTTATGGTACTATAATGAGGACCTTCTAATGGCAGTGGCTGAAGCGGTAGGGAAACCGGTGAAAGTCGATGAAAACATAGCAAAAGTGGCTAGGGGAAAATTTGCTAGGGTTTGTGTCGAGGTTAACCTCCAAAAGCCCTTGATAGCACGACTCTCCTTAGCAGGATCCGAACAGCGCGTGGAATATGAAGGACTCTATACCGCCTGCACACGTTGTGGACGATATGGACACATACTGAAAGATTGTTTATTTGAAAGCGTGATGCAGCCAGAACGTAATGCTTCCACGTTCAAGAATGATGACCAAACCATGCAGAACTAAGAGTCCTCAAAGCTTGGCAATGCTAACACACAGATCGAATATGGCCCATGGATGATAGTTCCATAATGAAAATTCAACTGACCCTGTACCATGATTCCGGCAGCAAAGGAAAGCCCCATTAAAGGAAACCCCGAAGCATACGACAAATCCATAACCAATGATGAGAGTCTTGCTGAATTTCAATTTTTGCTGCGACAGAACCTGGGAACCAAGATAAGAATCAGGAATGATTTGATAATCAGATGATGGAGGAGGGGAAAAGCATATTTGCTATCTCGAAGCTAATTACGACGGGATGAAGACGATGATTGGAAGAGGGCAATACAAGGGCCTCCTCGACGGGCAAGAGTACTGTGACTAAAGCAAGTTCCGCCTCACTAATACGGCTATTAAGTAGAGAGAAGGAGATGGAGAAAAGAGGAAAGCGAATTAGGATGGAGCTGTTGGGGTTTTAGTGTCCTATAGACAATTGTTCTAGGATACAAACTTAATGTAAATGAAGTGTTCTTTATATCATTTGTTTTAATGAGATATGGTTTCATAACTATATAAAGGCAATCCCTTTTAAGAACTAAATAAAGTCTAATAAAAGGAGATCCGTAAGTTTGTTTAAAGTGATTATAAAGTGTTCATACAAGCATGAAGTGAGACGAAACTTTATAATAAACTAATAAACTTAAAACCACCCCAAGTCAAGTAATATGTTTAGGATTGACATATCACTGCTGAGACTTGCATGTAACAATGTCTTCTGTCGCGACAGAAAGCTGATCTCACAAGCTTCATATATACAGATATCTGGATAGTTACGTGGATCCAATGAAAAGGAGTTCATTAGGATTGGGGACCCGACTTGAGATAACAGGATGGGTAGATTCATCCTTGTCACCTGTTTGTCTCATTGGTATTAATAGGTATAAGTAATCCCCAGACTCAAAGGAATGTTAATTAGTAATTCTGGATTACAGAATGTGACGCTTTGATCCTGTTGTAACACGATCCGTAACAAAGATGACTCTGGGGTGTGAACGGCAGACGTTGGGTATCACAGGAAGTAATTGCAGGATAGTTATACACTGGATTGAGCATTTATCACTCCCGATAAATGGGAGATATGTCCATGGATTGCTTGTGGATGACTTGACTCTAAATCCTTGCAAGGTGATAGCTTAAGATTGAAATACAGATTTCTCTTAACCTATCTAATTAGAGTTGACTCGGCCTGTACAAGTAAAACGAACGTCTCGCTATATGTGACTTGACATTATCCATAGTCATAAGATTCAGTTCAAGGATGTAGTTGATAAAGGATCGAATTATACTGTAACTAATACGGAAAGGTCAACGACAGAATCAACCTGTCTTCTTATAGCTCTGGGGGAATGTTTCGGATTTTCCAATCACATTTTGCGTACTCATTCCGTTATCCAAAGATTAAATATAATTCTATGAAAATTAATTTAATAGTTGCATACGGCTAGAAGCAATAAGAACCTAATGGGTCACACATAAGACTTGTAACCCAAAAGAGAAACATATATTAATTAATTGATGGAAGCCCAACTGAGCCCAATAGGGCCCTGTTAATGAGGGGGGCGATTTTATGTATATAAAATACATAAATAATTAATTTGATTTTATCAATTCTAATTAGATTAGGATTATGAATTAAATTAATTAAAGGATAAATAAGTTAGGAGTTTTAATTAGATTATATTACTCCTATTATTATCCTATAAGGTTACTAATATTATCTTTATATTTAAGATATAATTATAGATAATAAATAAGAATTATATTCCGAATTAAATTCTTATTCAGTAACCTAATTCTATCTAACTAGGGTTTAGATACAAGAGGATATAAATACCCCCTTATATGCAATTTTCGAAATACACTAAGCAAGCCGGGAGAGAGAATTTCGACCCACACCATAAGGACGAGATTATCTACCGCTTCCTTCCGTTCAATTGATTTTCATCTCTTTCTCTTTATCTTTGATCTTGTGTTGATTAATTAGAGAAATCTATTTTGGTTGTTATAAACGGTTGAATTCTAACTTGATCTTCGATTGTTTTGTTTTGTGCTCGGAAACTCGAAGTAAGAGTTGTGGGCACTTCGTTTGCAACGGTAGATAGAACTTCTAAAAGGTATTTCTTTCTATCCCTCTTTATATGAAATAACGATTAACGGATCTTGGGTTTATGGAAATAGGTTAAAAATTTTATATTTTCGCTGCCATACGTTAGCCTATTTTCCTTCAGTGGTATCAGAGCCTGCGTTAAATCTGTTATTTCATATATGAAAATTTAGAAGTTTTTCAATCAGATTGAATAAATGTTTATAGTTAGGTTAATTAACAAAACTGTTTTGATTAATTAAGTTCTAAAGATAAATAAGTTTTAATTAATTGTTAATTAAAATAAATTGTGCATATGTTCCCTAATAATTTTGGTTGATAATCATTATAACAAAATTTATTAGTTTTATAGTTAGATTGATAAAAGTTAGTTTTATTGATTCTAAAGATAAAATCGGAAATCTATAATAGGTTATCTTACTTTCTGAAAATCTTTTTAAAACCATTTTGAAACTGATATATATATATATATTAAAAAAAAAATTGGACAGCAGCTCGGGTCGCGCCTCACGGCGCGACCCGGCTACTGTCGCACGATTGCTGCCTCGCGGCAGCAACCGCGCGGCGTCTGGCTGCCGCTGCCGCAAGGCAGCGGCTGGCCAGACGCGCTAGGGCTGCTACCATACGGCAGCAGCCGCGTTCTCGGGCCCGGCCCAAGACCCACTTAATTTTAAATTGTTTTAAAATTAGTTTTAAATATATTTATGTATATATATGTTCCAGAAATTAATAGTTTTCTGTTTTGATTATCGAATGAAAATTTATTTAAAAGTTTGTTTTACCTATTTGTAAATCAAAAGTATTAAATGAATTGAAATCAAAATAATTGGGACATGCATAATTAAAGTTTTGTATAGTTGTATTAATTTAAAAGGTTAATATAGAAGATACGAAACTGTTAGAGTTAAAATTGGATGAAAGTTAATTTGATGTGTTAATGTGATTAACCTAAATATTACATAAAGTACTTATATAATCAACCAATTAAATTTATTTAATTGAGTCTATGCATGTTTGGAGTTATGGACATATTTGGACCCTCTTTTAGTCTTTTGGTATTTTTGAAATAGGGCCTGCGTGTCCTGTCTTTCTACTATCTATTGTAATTTCTCCTCTTATGTAATTCCCTTCAAGTTAATTGAAGTTTTCTTTAGTAGTATAGAAATTAATATGTAATTTCAAGGCGTCATGGAGAAGACGGAGGACCTAAAGAGAAATATGTAATAGTTAGTATTTCTCTAGGTTTGGCCTTTTATTCCGTCTCTGGCTCGACGGAATAATTTAGATAATATGTCCATAACACCAATGTATGTGTCTAATGTATGCTAAAGCAAATCAAGACTAAGTTAGATTATGAGACTTAAAATAAAAATCCCTCACTAATTAAAAGTTAAGTAAATAAGCAAGTTATTAAAATCGGTTGCCCCTCCCTAATATTATAATTCAGCCGGCAGTACTGGAGGCCTTTGGGTTGTTGAGTAAACTCAAGCTCGGGGTCTTATGGTAACACCTGAATTATTGAAAATAATCTTTTCATGAATATAGGGTAATACTTAAATTAGATTATGATAATTGGATGAGTAAACTCATGTTTTCATAAACTAATGGGCAATATGGTTGGGATTAATATGAATAACATATTAAGTTACTAATGTGGTTAGTAACCCAATAACCTAGGAATCACATCAAAGATGTGATTGATTACATGAATCTACCTAACAAATGAGACTAGCTTGTTGAGTAAACTCAAGGCGAAATCTCAGGAGTTAGGATCCTAGCTCACTAAAGGATTTGTGAAATTCTTCGAATTAATATGGATAGCTATTAATTTGGCAAAATAGTGGGAGCAATCTAAAATAAACTAAAAGGCCTATAATTTTAGATTGATGTATTTTAAAGCAAATGAATAACATACATTTACTCTTTCTCACTCTCAGGTTTAATTAAACACTCTTAAAATCATGACTAACACCAATCTGTAAAATATACTTACCGATAACAAGTTGAACGGTTCAAACTTCACCGACTGGTTTCGTAACCTCAAAATTGTTTTGAAGTTTAAGGAGAAAGGGTATGTACTTGATACACCGATACCCCCTTACCCGGCGGATGGTGCTCCCTACCAAGAATTTTATGCTTACTTGAAGCATAAGGCTGATGACGATCATACGGGAGACATCATACTTGCATCAATGACACCGGAATTGAAAAGGCAATATGTAGAAATGGATGCCTATTCCATGGTCGCGCACCTGAAAGAGTTGTTTGTGAATCAAACTCGGTGCGAACGCTTCGAGATAACAAAACAGTTATATAGATGCAAGATGCAGGTGGGCACATCTGTAATGGCACATTGTGCCAAGATGATTAGCCTTATCACCAAGTTTTCTAGTATTAGAGATGCGATGGATCATGAACTAAGTGAAAACTTACTTCTTCAGTCCTTCCCCGAGAGTTACTCACAGTTCATCATGAACTACCAAGTGAGTGGCTTGCAAACCTCTCTTGAAGAGCTTGCAAATATGCTCGAGACAGTCGAGCCCAATATGAAAGAAAATGAGGGGATACCGGCCCTTGCTATTGAAGGATCAAAGAAGAGGAAAGGGAACTCTCCCGATCCAAACCATCCTAAGAAAGGCAAGGGGGCCATGCCCACCGAAACAAAGGGAAAGGAAGTGAAGAAGCCCAAAGGAGAGTGCCACTTTTGTGGTGAAGAAGGGCATTGGAAAAGAAACTGTTTGGTGTACCTAGCTACCCTCAAGAAGGGAGAAGCCGGGACTCTAACATCTGTTATGTTCTATATTTCGATAAAGAACAAACATTACGATTTTTATAGAGATGAGATTTTCTATTTTTCAGGAATATCACAAAATGGGATTTATGTGCTAGATGACAAAATTTCTGTTTTCGCAATTGATACCAAAAGACATAAGCTAGATAATTCAACTTACTTGTGGCATTGTCATTTAGGCCATATAAACAAAAGACGCATGCTTAAGCTACATCAAGATGGGCTTATAAATTCAATTGATCCTGAATCATTGGAAACATGTGAAGCATGTTTAAAAGGTAAAATGACAAAGACACCCTTTAGCAATAAAGGTGAGCGTGTATCAGACACTCTAGGATTAATACATTCCGATGTATGCGGTCCTATGTCAGTCCAAACAAGAGGAGGATTCAGATACTTCATAAGCTTCATAGACGACCATACCCGATATGGTTGTCACACCCGACCCTAAATGACCTCATTCAGCATCTATCTGGTCGAAAAATGCATCATAAGATTCAGATACGAATCTGATTCTCCCGTAGCACCTATAGAGACAATTCTCTATTATCTCTAGCTCAAAGTTATAATTTACCCATATCTCATATATATATATGGTTGTAAGCTAACTATTAAACTCTCAAATAGAAACTCCAAGTCATACTTAAGATCATATATGTAACCCATGTCACCAAATATCAAATAATTTACTAATTTTCAAACACCCCATATTTTACTAACCATGAAATCTCATTTCGACCCCTCATGATAGTAATAAATTTTAGAAATTTAGACCCGGACGTGACAATGGTTATATCTACTTGATGAGGCACAAGTCCGAAGCCTTTGAGAAATTCAAATGCTTCAAGAATGAAGTAGAAAATCAATTAGGAAAGAAAATAAAGATACTTCGATCCGATCGAGGTGGCGAATATCTTTCAGATGATTTTCTGAATTATCTAACTGAATGTGGGGTATGCTCACAATGGACACCTCCCTATACACCACAACACAATGGTGTATCCGAGAGGAGGAACCGTACCTTACTAGATATGGTACGATCCATGATGAGCATAGCATTACTTCCAAAGACATTCTAGGGCTATGCCTTAGAAACTGCCCTCTTCACCCTAAATCGAGTACCAACTAAATCCGCTAGTTCCACACCATATGAATTGTTCGTTGGTAGGAAACCCGTGTTCTCATTCATGAGAGTATGGGGTTGTTCAGCATTTGTCAAACGCATTGCGTCCGACAAACTAGATTCTAAATTTGATAAATGTTTCTTCATTGGATACCCTAAGGAAACTATAGGATATTACTTCTATCATCCAGATGATCAAAAAGTAATAATATCCAAGCACGCAACCTTCTTAGAGAAAGAGTTTCTCGAAGAAACAGAAAAGGGAAGCATGATTGAACTTGATGAAGTTCAAGAACAAGAAACATCGGCTGAAACAATAGAGGCGGTTGAGGAACCCGAAGCAGTCCCATTAGATGAGACTCAAGTGCCACCCATTCGTAGATCACAAAGAGTTCGTGAACTCCCAATTAGATATGGTTTTCTAGTGGGAGATGATGATGAGGTTCCCGTGTTAGACGATGAACCCGAAAACTATGAAGAGGCTCTTACCAGTCCAGATTCTAAAGCATGGCTCGAGGCCATGGATTCTGAGATGAATTCCATATACGCCAACCAAGTGTGGACTTTGGTTGTTCCACCCGAAGGGATAAAATCCATTGGGTGCAGGTGGATCTTCAAAAAGAAGACTGACATGGATGGAAAGGTTAGCACCTACAAAGCTAGGTTAGTAGCGAAAGGATATCGTCAGAAGCAAGGAATTGATTATGACGAAACTTTCTCTCCTGTGGCTATGTCCAAATCAATCAGAATAATGCTTGCTATTGCCGCTCACTACGATTATGAGATTTGGCAAATGGATGTGAAAACAACTTTCCTAAATGGAAACCTGTTTGAGGATGTATATATGATGCAACCTGAAGGTTTCATATCAAAGGATGCAAACAAGGTTTGCAAACTACAGAGATCCATTTATGGACTCAAGCAAGCATCAAGAAGCTAGAACAAGCATTTTAACGAAACCATAAAACAATTTGGTTTCGAACAAAATTGCGAAGAAGCTTGCATTTACAAGAAAGCAAGTGGGAGCTCAGTTGCATTTCTGATATTATATGTGGACGATATATTATTAATGGGAAATGACATAGCTCTACTACAGTTGGTAAAAGTATGGTTATCAGGTAACTTCTCCATGAAAGACCTTGGTGAAGCAGCTTATATACTTGGTATAAAGATCTACAGAGATAGATCAAGAAGACTGCTTGGTCTTTCACAGGCTACATACATCGAAAAGGTGCTAAAGCGGTTTAGCATGCTTGAATCGAAACGAGGTAACTTACCCATGATACATGGAGTAAAGTTAAACAATCATCAATGTCCTAAAATCGAAGATGATAAGAAGCGCATGGCTGTAGTCCCGTACGCCAGCGCAATCGGTTCGATTATATATGCTATGCTATGCACTAGACCTGACGTAGCGTTCGTATTAAGTATAACGAGTCGTTACCAAGGTAATCCGAGAGTCGAGCACTGGAATGCCGTCAAAAACATTCTTAAGTACTTGAGAAGGGCTAAAGACATGTTCCTAGTGTACGGAGAAGGGGATCTGAAAATAGAAGGATTTTCAGATTCCAGTCATCTCATAAATGAGAACGATTTTAATTCCCAATCAGGATACCTGTTTATCTTGAATGGGGGCGCGGTCAGCTGGAAGAGTTCCAAGCAAGGAAGCGTAGCTTTCTCTACGACCGAGTCAGAGTATATCGCTGCTGCGGAAGCAGCAAAGGAAGCGGTTTGGATTAAGAAGTTCATTACTGAACTTGGTGTGGTGCCTGACATTGTAAATCCCATTACACTGTACTGTGATAACAATGGAGCCATTGCACAAGCAAAGGAACCATGGTCTCATAATGCATCCAAGCATTACCTGAAGCGATACCACATTGTAAGAGAAATTGTGGCAAGAGGAGATGTGAGAATAGAAAGAGTACCTACTGAGGACAACGTTGCAGATCCGTTGACAAAGCCCTTAACCCAGAAAGTACATGATCGTCATCTAACTTCTACTGGGATAAGTTGTAGAAACAATTGGCTTTAGTCCAAGTGGGAGTATGTTGGGGTTTTAGTGTTCTATAGACAATTGTTCTAGGATACAAACTTAATGTAAATGAAGTGTTCTTTATATCATTTGTTTTAATGAGATATGGTTTCATAACTATATAAAGGCAATCCCTTTTAAGAACTAAATAAAGTCTAATAAAAGGTGATCCGTAAGTTTGTTTAAAGTGATTATAAAGTGTTCATACAAGCATGAAGTGAGACGAAACTTTATAATAAACTAATAAACTTAAAACCACCCCAAGTCAAGTAATATGTTTAGGATTGACATATCACTGCTGAGACTTGCATGTAACAATTGTTGAAACACCTTTCCACATGATTTTGATTTGACAAAATTATCTAAGTAAAATTAAATATATTCTAAACACACTAAGTTTAAATGCTTTGATTTATTTAACTAATGTGTTTGTTCAATGTTGAGTTAAAATGGTTTATAAGACATAAAGAATAAAAAGCCCAAGGCCTATACAGAAGTCAAGGCCCAAGTCAAACGGATCAAGACAACTCGGCCCGCGTGTGCAAAACGCTGTCGTTACGATCAAAACGCAACTCAGCAAGAGAAGGATCTAGAAGACCTTCGTTGAACAACTTCGGAGTGAAGCCGCTGAGTTGAATCGACAAAGAGTACAAGACAGCAGCTGAGCAAGAACAACTTCCAAACAAAGTGTTTCCACTTTGGGTAAAATTCAGAAGACACAGAACGCTGTCTAGTTGACCTTACCGTAAATGGAGAGACATTCTGCCGAGCTGACTAAAAGCTGCTCAACACTGACCGAGGACAGAAGATACTCAAATCTGATTGGCCGAGAGCTCTGAGCAAAACTGAGTGACAACGACAGGAAGCCGTTTCCCTCCAACGGTTATTTTGAAATTCGAAATGACCGATGTCTCAGATGTCTCTATAAATAGAGCCCTTCAATTGCTTCATTCTACACAGAACATTATCAAGCCATTACGCTGACCAAAATTCTACTCAAGTTCTGTGAAGAAAAACAAAGCAAATACTTACACCAAATTCTATATCATTTGTGTAAAAGTCTAGAGTGATTATACAATCATCTAAAGTGTCTTAGCAATTGTTGTTTAGGACAAATCTTTATCATTTCTAGAGATTAGAAAGGAGAGGCTGAGTACTCGATTATAGTACTCAGCAAGAGATTAGGAGTGAGTAGAGGTATAGAGGAAGGTACTCTTATTATACTCAGCTTCTAAGTTGTAAAAGGTTTGATGCTCTACCGTTAAAGAGCTCAGTAGAGGATTCGAAATCTCGGAACGTGTTCCGAGGATAGGACGTAGGCTTGGAGGCCGAACCTGGATAAATCTGCTGAGTAACATCTTTCTAACCTTAAACTCCTTCATATATATATTGCTTGCTTAAACAAAACTGACCAAGTAAAGAGGTCACGCTGAGTTGTGTGCATTGAGTATCTGAGTTCAGGAATAGACTCAAGTGCTATCTCCTGACTCAAAGAAAGAAGCTGACTTAGTCACCAGTTGACTAAGCTAGTGTCTTATTGACTCAGCGCGCTGTGTAATCCTTTTCAAAGAAAAAGAAGTCAGCCTTAACGTACTTAAATTTTAAATACAGTCAAACCTTCATAAATTAATACTCGATAAATTAATAACCTCTTTAAAATAATAATTTCTTCTGGTCCCGACTTGGGCCAGATCACTAATTTTATACTCGATAAATTAATAACCTCTATAAATTAATAAAATTTCATGGTCTCAACATTATTAATTTATAGAGGTTTTACTGTAGTTCCTATCCCCCTGGAACTAACTTGTTACGTTATAAGGGACCAACAAGTGGTATCAGAGCTTAAGAGCTCACTGTTAAAGGTTTAACTACCTTGAGCTGATCCCCACTATGGCTGAAAACAGCACTCGGTTTCTCCCAGGAAACCAGACAACTCAGATCTTACTTGAGGGGCTGTCCATTACTCGGCCTCCCCTATTCTTCGGGTCTAACTACACCTTCTGGAAGAATAGGATGAAAAACGTTATTCAGGCAACAAACATGAGTGCATGGCTTTCAATAGTCCAAGGCCCGTTTATTCCTGTCGAAGTTGTGGCTGGCCAAACAGTTGTCAAAGCTGAGGCAAAATGGACAGAAGATGATCTCAAGAAGCTACAAAACCATGCTTCGGCTATAAACATGCTTCACTGTGCGCTTGATGCTGCAGAATATAACAAGATATCAGGTTGTGAGTCAGCGCAAGAGATCTGGAAGAAGTTGGAGGTCACCTATGAAGGAACCAACAAAGTGAAGAAGTCCAAGGTGAACCAACAGATGAGACTGTACGAGCTGTTCGAAATGAACGATGATGAAGGAATATCTGACATGAATGCAAGGTTTACAAACATCATCAATGAGCTCAAGAGACTTGGGAAGATCTTCACTGAGGAAGAACAAGTCAAGAAGATTCTTAGGAGTCTTCCTAAAAACTGGCAAGCAAAGAAGACTGCTGTTGAGGAAGCTCAAGACTTAACCACCTACAAATATGATGAACTCATTGGCTCATTGCTGACCCATGAGATCTCAATGAAGAATTTCGAGGTGAAGGAAAAGTCTGAAGACAATAAGCAAAAATCTCTTGTCATGAAAGCTGACTCCACTGATGGGAGCTCAACAGACAATGAGGAGATGGCTATGTTCACCAGGAAGATGAAAAGGCTGTTCAAAAAGAATGACAAATACTCTAAGAAGCCTTACAAAAAGTTTGATAAGTATAAAGCTGAGTCCAGCGATAGCAAATACAAGAAGGACAACTCAAAGCCCATTATATGCTTTGAATGTCATCAAACTGGCCATATCAAGTCAAGCTGCCCCACGCTGAGGAAGGAAAGGAAGAACGGCAAAAAGGCAATGGTGGCAACATGGAGTGACAGTGATGAGTCTTCATCATCAGAAGCTGATGCCACTGAGTTAGCAAAGATCTGTTTTATGGCTGACGAACTTGCTGAGCGTTGCGTCTCTGAGCATGCTGACCCCTCCATTGCATCTGACGATGAGGAGCAATCAAATGAGGTAATATCACTTCCCCAGCTCAGAATGAAATGGTAAATGCCCTGAGTGACCTCTACACACTTGTCAAAAAGTGTAATAAGAAAGTTAGAGCACTCAACAGGCGTTGTGACGAGGTTGAAGAGGTCAAGCTGAGTGACCTCAGATTCCTTCTTCAGGACAACTCAACTTTGCATGATAACATGGAGATCATACATAAGTCTATCTCTGAAGTCCAATCAGATTCTAAGAAACTGAGAAAGGACGTCACAACTATCCAGAACCAACTAAAGGTTCCAAACAAAAGAAATATTACTCTGAATACTCAGTACCGAGATACTGGTCAGCAGAGATGGAATCCTCAGCGGAATGTCCAGTGTGACTTCTGTGGGAAGAAAGGACACACCACAAAGGTGTGCTGGCACGCTCAGCACTGGGGTGCTGACCAGTCAGTGAGAAATCCTAAACGGAAGGTCAGCTGTGACTTCTGTGGAAAGAATGGCCATACTGTCCAAGTATGCCGCTATAAAATTAAATATGATGCTTTACCTGTTGAACCTAACAAGCAAGGACCCAAAAAGAATTGGGTACCTAAGAGTAACTAGTTACATTGCAGGTAAGCCTGAGATGTGCTGAGAAGTCAAAGATGTGGTATATTGACAGCGCATGCTCGAGGCATATGACTGGTGATGAAACTCAGTTCATCACATTTGAGCGTAAACGAGAAGGAAGCGTAAGTTTTGGAGACAACAAAAAGGGTAAGATAGTAGGGTCAGGAACCGTTGGAGGTAATCCTACTATTGAGTCAGTCTCCCTAGTCAGCGGACTCAAATATAACTTACTCAGCGTAGCTCAGCTATGTGATAATGGGAGAAAAGTTATATTTGATGACACTGGATGTAAAATATACAAGGGTAAAACTAATGAGTTAATTTTAACTGCCCCTCGCATTGATAATGTCTTCATGCTGAGCTTGGAGAAAAAGTTTTCAGAAACTGTATGCTTAGTTTCAAAGAAAGAAAATTCCTGGCTATGGCACAGGAGACTTGGTCATGTAAGCATGGACCTCCTGGCCAAATTAGCAAGAAAGCAATTGGTTGAGGGACTGGCAGAACTTAAATTTGAAAAAGATCAACTATGCCATGCTTGCCAAGCTGGAAAACAAACCAAACAATCTTTTCATAGTAAAAATATTGTCCCAACTAAGCGTCATTAGAGTTACTACACTTGGATCTCTTCGGTCCAGTCCAGCCGCTGAGTCTGGGTGGAAGAAGATTTTCCTTGGTCATTGTAGATGACTTCTCTCGGTACACTTGGGTCATCTTGCTGAGTAGCAAGGATGAGACCTTTGAGACATTTTCAAATTTGGTTAGAAAACTTGAAAATGATAAAGACCTAAAATTGGCTCACATCCGAAGTGATAATGGTGGAGAATTCAAAAACCAACAGTTTGTTGAATTCTGTGAAGCCAGCGACATTGACCATAATTTCTCTGCTCCGAGGACGCCTCAACAAAATGGGGTTCTTGAAAGGAAGAACAGAACCTTGGTTGAAATAGCCAGGACAATGCTGAATGAGCATAGGCTTCCAAAGTACTTTTGGGGAGAAGCTGTTAACACAGCGTGCTATATTCTCAATAGGGCTCTTGTTAGACCTATACTAAAGAAAACCCCCTATGCACTTTGGAAAGGACGAAAGCCCAACATTGGATACTTTCGTGCCTTTGGCTGTAAATGTTTTATTTTAAACACCAAAGATAGCCTAGCTAAGTTTGACTCAAAAGCTGATGAAGCTATCTTTTTAGGCTACTCAACAAACAGCAAAGCATATAGAGTTTTCAATAAACGAACTTAAGTTTTAGAAGAGTCAGTACATGTTGAGTTCGACGAAACTAACCCTGCAGGAAGATATCTGCCGCTGACCGAGGATGATCCACACTCAGTACCCGCTGATCGAGATACAGCCGCTGAGTTATTCCCTCAAGGGATGACCCAAGGTAAAAGTGAACCTCAAATTGTTTTCACTGACCAATCTATACCTGCAGAGACTGTTGAAACACAGACAGCACAAGACGTCAATCTACCAAAGGAGATAAGGATACCAAGAGGACACTCAGAGAGTGCCATTCTTGATGCCGCTGAGAATACCCTGATGACAAGAAATCAACTCAGGAGATACCTCAGCAACGTAGCCTTCGTCTCAGTTCAGGAACCTAAGAACTTCGCTGATGCTGAGGAAGATGAATTCTGGATGAGCGCAATGCAAGAGGAAGTTTACCAATTCAGAAGAAACGATGTATGGGAGTTAGTGCCTCATCCAAGGAGTCAGAAGACCATTGGAACAAGATGGGTCTTCCGCATCAAGCTGGATGAGCAAGGAAATGTAGTCAGGAACAAGGCAAGGCTTGTAGCTCAGGGCTACAGTCAGCAAGAAGGTATTGACTACGGTGAGACCTTTGCCCCAGTGGCAAGGCTAGAGGCTATTAGAATTTTATGCGCTTATGCAAGTTATATGAACTTTAAACTGTTTCAAATGGATGTTAAGAGTGCATTCCTTAATGGAGTTATAAACGAGGAAGTTTATGTTAATCAACCTCTAGGGTTTGAGGATCCTAAGTTCCCAAACCACGTTTATAAACTCAAAAAGGCTCTGTACGGCCTCAAACAAGCACCACGTGCTTGGTATGAGAGGTTGATCAGTTTCCTGTTGACTAGAAACTATGTCAGAGGCAAAGCTGATACAACCTTATTCATTAAGAGAAAGGGTAAAGATACCCTGCTGGCTTAAATATATATTGATGATATTATTTTCGGTGCTACTAATGAGTCAATGTGCAAGGAATTTAGCAAGCAAATGCAGACTGAGTTTGAAATGTCGATGATGGGAGAACTCAACTTCTTCCTTGGACTTCAAATCAAACAAGGGAAAAATGGCATCTTCATCAGTCAAGCTAAATATGCCAAGGAGATATTGAAGAAATATGATCTTGAAAATTGCAAGCCAATATCCACTCCTATGGGCACTGACACTGTCCTCTGCGCTGACGAGAATGGTAAGTCGGTAGACAGCAAATTGTATCGAGGTATGATAGGCTCTCTACTTTACTTAACAGCAAGTAGACCGGACATTCAGTTCTCAGTATGCTACTGTGCTAGATATCAATCTAACCCTAAGGAATCGCATTACATAGCTGTAAAAAGAATCCTTAGATATTTGCAAAGCTCAGTGAACGCAGGTTTATGGTATCCCAACACTCATGGCTTTACACTCTTTGGATACACTGACGCTAACTATGGACGAGACAAGCTAGAACGGAAAAGCACCTCTAGAGGATGTCATTTCTTAGGAAGCTGTCTTGTATCCTGGTTCAGCAAGAAGCAGGCGTCAGTAGCCTTGTCTACCACTGAAGCTGAGTACATTGCTGCTGGACACTGTGTTGCTCAAGTCTTATGGATTAAGCAACAGCTTGAAGACTATGGTGTTCAAACAAAGACAATTGAGGTCAAATGTGACAACAAAAGTGCAATTGATCTATCCAAGAACCCAATTCAACACAGCAGGATGAAGCATGTCAGCATAAGACATCACTTCATTAGAGACCATATACTCAAGGGTGAGATAAAGCTGACCTACGTACCAACGGATGAGCAGCTTGCGGATATCTTCACAAAGCCACTGGCTCGTGAACAGTTCAGCATACTGAAAGAAGCCATTGGTATGTTTAATCCTCTTCAATAAATTCCAGCTCTTAATATAAAATTATGCTGAGTGAATTAACATGCTGAATGATCCATTGTTTGCTAAATGTATACTGAGTGTTTAATGCTAAATGAATAAACATCACATACTGAGCAAACATTGGCACCGAGTAGTTATCTCAAATTGAGAAATCATCCGTATGTATAAAACCGACCACTCAGAATATAAAACGCTTAGTATTCTAAACGCTGAGTATAAGATCCGTTGCATTTAATGCTAGAGCACACAAATAGCCACCTAGGATGACGTATGCGCCGAATGTGTCATAAAAGCCAGGATCATTGTCGGTTGACAATCCCAAGGCAAAACTGACACATGGATTCGATAAGATCCACTTTTCACTGCTATAAATAATGGGCAAATCCCCATTGTTATCTCTTTACACTTACCGAATCTTCTGGCATAAGCATTCTATCTCTAAAAACTCTCAAAACCTTCAAATCTTTCTCTGAAACTATGACTAAGGTTTCCATTAACATCTCCGGTGCCGGTCATCCTAAGACCAGTTCCGATGAACCTTCTAGGCAAACTACTTCGCCTGAAGCTACAAAGGTCACTACGCCGAGCAAAGCTAAAGCTGGCCAAGCCACCTCATCTAAGGGAAAGCCGACCAAGGTCAGAACCTACACCAAAGTTTTCGCGGACGTTAGAGAGTGGAAAATAGACTTCTCACGATGGTTCTCTGAGGCCTTCGTAACAACCGAGCAACCATTCTGTGAATGGATATCGAAGAATGGCTGGACCGAGCTGTTCTCCATTAGAGATCCCACTTACCCTGACCTAGTAAGGGAATTCTACCACAACTTATGGGTTGCTAACGATAACCAGGACTACCTAGTAATCGTGGTAAAGGAGAAAACAATCTTCATCAACCCTACCTACCTTGCCAATTTGCTGAAATTGAAGAATGAGGGAACAAAGCTGAGAAGGAAGGGTGATCATGAAGGAACTGGGTACGATGCCACTTTCTGCAAGCCCGCTGGCCATTCTAGAGAAATCTCAAGTTCATCAATGGGCCAGCACCAAAAGATGGCACACTATCTGATGACCAATTACATCTACCCCAAGATCAACTGTACCAGCTCAGCGACAAATTTCGAGCAATGCTTCATATGGCATATGCTGACCTACAAGCCCCTCAACATGCCAGTTTTCTTAATAGCCGGCTTCCAAAGGAGCACTGGAACTTTAAGGCTGGGCTCACTCATAACCAGAATCCTCAAAGATCATCAAATTGATCTCTTCGAGGAAACTGAGGCCCAAGGCTCTGAGATCACAGCGGCTTCGCTGCGTGCCTTGAAGTATGACCAACCAATTAAGAAAGGCAAAAATGCTGATGAAGGTGATGAGGAGATAAATGTCCCAAAGAAGGGGAAAAGGATAAAGGCTCCAGCTGCCCGAAAGAGGAAAGCTGTTGGGACTCCTTCAAAGAAGGCTGAGCCTCAGGCCAAGAAGCCTAAGTCAGCTACTCAAAAAGGTCAGGAGAGACCTAAGTCAACTGAGAAGAGAAGCAGGTAAGATGAGCCTGATACAGAGGAAAGACTGGGTGCTGAGCAACCTCTGAAGAAGAAGAAGTCTTCAGAGCTGACCCCAATTGATGCTATCCCCACTGACATCATTGTTCCTGATGATTCTCACTTCACACAGTGTCAAGGAACTGAAGCTGAGCATCAAGAAGATGATGTGGAATTGGATGATCACTTCATCACTCAGGTGGAAGAAGAATTAGATAACTCAGATCAGGATGATGAGGAGGAAGAAGAAGAAGAAAGCGGTCAGGATGACGCTGAGGAGATAGCTAGTGAAGAAGAAGTTGTTGACCCAACTAATACTGAGTTGGGTGTAGATAAAGAACAAGACCAAGCTAATAAGCTTAATGCTGATCAAGAAGAGACTTCTCCTTCTCACTCAGGAGAGTCTATCCAAGCTGACACTCCTCCTCGCAGAAGAAGATTAGTAAAGGCAACTCAGAAAACGGTTATTGACCTCCCTATTCAAAAGCCAACTAAAGATCCTTCTTCTCTTAAGTTTAAGTTTTCTGTAACCAAACACCGTCTTCTCAACAAGTTTCTCTTAAAAAGCAAGCCTCTGTTTCTTCACCAAAGGAACAAGCCGACTTGAATGCTTCCGCAAACTCAACGAGTCAGATCAAGCAAGTTCTCGTTAATGCTGTTGCTCCAAGCACTGTGCTGACTCAGAACATTTCTGCTCCAGTCAGCACTGACAGCATTAGGATGACTATTTCACCGACCATCACTACTGCCGATCAATCCTCTCTTCCAGAAAGTCAAGTACAGCCTGAAAACACACTTCCAGTCACTGACCCTATCATAACTCTGACTCCTCTACAAACTGGTCATACTAAAGAAACTAGGCAATATGATGATGAATCCCTCAACTATCTGCATGCCACCGAGTCTGGTAGAAAACTCATCAACTCGGTGTAGTCATTAATTAAGGACATTCATCAATCTGCTCAACCTACTGCTGGGTCTAGTAACAATGCATCAACTCAGCTGTCCCAGGTCACTCAACTCTTAAATGAGGTTAAAGGACTAAAGGATCTGCTAAGTGATATGATCTCAATTCAATCACATCAGCCCAAGCAGGACTCAATAACCAAGTTGGCTGAGCTCCAACTAACAACTGTTCAACATCTTAACACTCTTCAAGGCTAATTCCAGACCTTGTCAGTTGCGAATACTCAGTATTCAACTTCTGATGAAGTTAAGATGCTCTTTTCCCAGCTTCACACTAAGCAAATCAAGACCAACAATCAGCTGGCCTCATACTCTCAATGCTCGGTGGAGCAAATTAGCGAAGCAGTTCGTCTGCTGAACTTAAATAAATAGGAGATGGACACTGACCAGATGAAGTAGAATGAGATTCTGGTCACTACCCAAAGGACCTTCACACATGTGCGCCATAGTAATATCCAGCGCCAATACTATGACTCAGCTCTGGTGAAGACGTTTCATCAAGCGTTTGCTGCGCTGTCAGATACAATTACTTGGGTAGTGATGCGCGTAAAGTCTAGGTGTAAAGCTTTTCTAATGACGATTAAATGTGTATTGCGGTGAATGTGCTATGTCTATGGATTTGGTCTTTATAAATTGCTCTTAACTCTACTAGACGCTACGACTACTTAGGGGCAAGTGTACCCCGTCGTATCAAGTAATAATCCGGTTAAGACCGGGTATCGAATCCACGGGATTTATAATTACAAGTATTAGATGACTCGGTTTCGTATGTTATTTAAGCGGTGATTACCTTGGGGTAAAGTAAGACACAATTACACACTATTCCTAACTATTGGCGACACAGATTTGTGTAACTAAAACTCTATGAAGCGGGGCGTGTATGATAAGTTATAACCACGATAGATAACGACTCTAAATGTATACGGATAATGGTTTATTCTTGCAAAGACGACCAAATGTAGTAGGAACGACCCGTGAAGTACTTAGACTACGTGATTCCTAGTCAAGGCGTGTCTAATGCGGGGGAACTAGAAATTAGGGCCCGTAAGTTCCGTGGCTTGTCAATTCCTACGGTTTCCGGTTTGTCACTTCTGGTAGGGAAACACCTATATAATTCCCTAAAGATAGCCCGGATGGCGGCGGTAATCGCGTGCTCCTACACAATAGTCAATTATCAATATCAAAACAAGTAATAAACATTAATACGTAAAGGGAAATAGAGATTATGAATCATAAATTATAAATATGGAAAGTGTATAGATGAAATGCAACCAAGCCTAGTACATAGGAAGAGTACAAGCTAATTAGCAAGTAAAAAGGGAGAATCCGCCCTTGGAACTAGCTAACCGGACTCAAAGCCATCTCCTAGGTCGTGGAGGTGGAACTCTCGAGCTTAGTGATGAATGATGGAGCGAAACTTTGATGGAACGCCGGAACAACCGAACAAGCTCTCGAGGGGGAGAGTTTAGCTACAAAAATCTGAATCTAAATTACAAGAAAAGAAAAGAGTATAGTATAGCTCTCTAGTATGCAATTGGTGTATAATGAAGTTCAAAAGCTATCTATTTATAGACATCAAGCAAGGGCAAGTTGGTAATTTCACAAAGCACAAGCATGGAGCAACATTATTTGGTGCAGAAATCCCGTGATACGCCCCGCGTAAGGTGGTTTACGCCCCGCGTAGGTGCCCATTCCCTCAGAAATCTCCTGCATGTGGACCAATTCCGTGTCTAATTGTTCCCAAACACGCCCTGTGTAGCTGAAGTACGCCCCGCGTGTTTGAGTCTCTGAAGTTTTATTGCTAGAATTGGAGTATTTACGCCGTGCGTAGATGAAGTACGCCCCGCGCAAATGTGTCTCTGATCTTTTTACATTGAAGAACTGCCTTATACGCCCCGCGTATGGTTAGTTGACTCTGGGAGACAATGCAGTCTGACTTTCATGATTAGGCCGATTATTGCCGATATGTGTCATACGCCCCGCGTAAAATGGCATACGCCCCGCGTATGCTGAGTCAGTTCCACATGGTGCCTGCGGATAGGGCAATTATTTCTGGCATCATGTTTCACGCCCCGCGTAAGGGTTACTACGCCCCGCGTATGAAGTGGGTTTTTGCTCCTTTCTTGTACCTGAAATACAACACTTGAGAGCCGAGTTAGCTTGACGTTTTTAATTCCTAAACTAATAAAAAACGAGGGAATTAAACTAAAAGTACGAGATTTATTTTTATTTCTTTATTTATTCAAAATACTTTATTTTTGCAATTAAACTTACTTATTTTATCCAAAATCATCCCGTAAATCACACTAAAAGATAGGGGTAAAATACCCCTATCAAACCTCCTCGGACTTTAAAGTTTTACTTGTCCTCAAGTAAAAGAAATCGAAAGACAAGGGATTGAGAAAATTAAGAAACAAACCGAAGGTTGGTTTTGCCAAGTGCGTGATTTCAAAGTTATGGTTTTGTACAAAGGTTTCGGTAAGTACCTACGCCGACAATTGAGTACAAAAACTTGTTCGAAACCTCCATGATCAAGATTTAATAGGCAATATCAATGGGGGTTGATTATCTTTTGAGAATCCGATAGTACCTCACCAAGGGATTTCGCTCTTACGCTCAATTTCTAGGCGGGTCGGTGTTTTATCGCTCTTCTTTGCACTTACTCGAGATCATGTTGAATTTGCATTTTTATCCGGGTTTTTCCTCTTAAAATGTGGTTAGACAATATTAAAAATAAACCCGGAGGGGGGTTGTAATGTGGCTAGCTTCTTTAGTGGTTAGTTTAAGGAAACTCGAGTTCGAAAATACCGTTTTCTGATTGCACCACATCATTGCTTATTTTGGCATTGGCGAATTTTACAAGATGTACTTCAAAATTGCTCGGGTGGAGCTTTGAGAATTCCTCATTATTTATTGTATCCGTTGTTTTGATAGAGGCACAAAAACAATATTTTGAGAGCTAATGGTGTTCATTTGCTAAGGCCGTGACTTATTTCGGGTAATTCGGGTGCAATCTTGATTATGGCGGTAATTTGAACAAGAGGAAAAAAGGGGTTACATGTTAGGAGGGTGTTAACAAAAAAGTTGGTTAATAGGCTCAAGGGGGTTTCCTAATGTTTAATGAAAACGAGAAAAAGAAATTAAGAGAAATTAGCCTAAGTGGGTTCGGTTTATCATCTATTGCCTTTTTACCAAAAAATAAGTGTACTTAACCCGATATTGGATGCAAATTCTATGAGTCGAGTGAAGTCAAAGCTCTCGAAAAATTGTGAAAGAGTTAGAGTTCTCGTACGAACTCTTTTAGGCTCAAACATACCTCACAAAGATTCGGGTTTAAATTGTGTACTATCGAGTTTTCGCTCAATTCTCAACTATCCCGTTTTTATTGCCTTTTCAAAGTTCATTATGGAGATGAAAATTGGGTTAAGACTCAATGTCTTAGTTTAGTACTAACCTAAGCTTTGTACAAATTCCCTAATTTCGAAACCAAGACTAAAATATCTTAATCGAATCATTCTTTTATGTTCCGACACTTTTATTTTTGACGACAAATAACGGAACTTTAATTAATTTTCGAAGGAGGGATAGCGTGTTGAGAAAATTTAAGAGAGTCAATAAATTAGTTTAATTATTTTATCGTTTATTTTATTTTTATTTTTGTTTTTGGTAGTGCAAAACAAACGTTAAGTGCGGGGTTGCACGTCCCTCCGCGTTATTTTAAAATGACGCCTATTCCAAGGGCGTCGCAAAAAGAAATGAAAACAAAAACAAAAACAAAAATAAAGTGAAAAAAAAGAGGACCTTTAGTGGTCAGGGGTTACGCGGGGCGCGCCCATAGGGGCGCCCCGCGTAACCACTATGTTTTGTGGTGTTTTTTAGGCAGAGACTCAAATACGCGGGGCGCAGTAACGGGGCGCTCCGCGTGTTTGAGTTCCTGAACTGTAGGAACCACGGAAAGGAATTCAGACGCGGGGCGTAAGAAGAGTTACGCCCTGCGTAAATGATTTCCCTTATAGAATTTTGGATCAGAGACACAAATACGCGAGGCGTGCGTAGGGAGACGCCCCGCGTACAATGTCGATTTGGGATTTGGCTTTCCGTGGCTGGGATGCGAAACAAAGAAAATAAGTAAAAATTGAACAGATATACAGGGGGTTTGAAAGAGTCAAACCAATGCTACGTTTAGAGTCGGAGTAGCTCGACTTTCCTTCGTGATGTGCAAGCTTAAGGTGGTGCGAGGAGTGTGGTTTCGCCTTGTTGTAGAAAATCGCCGCCGTGGTATATCTTCAGGCGGTGGCCATTGACTCGTAGGATTGCATTATCGGGACCTTGGATTTCAATTGCTCCGGAGGGGTGCACGTTGACGACAGTGTATGGTCCCGACCACCGACTTTTCAATTTTCCGGGGAATAACCGGAGGCGAGAATTGTAGAGGAGAACTTGATCCCCCGTGTTGAACTCCCGAATTTGGATATGCTTATCGTGCCACCGCTTGGTACGTTCTTTATAGAGTTTGGCATTTTCATATGACCCCAAGCGGAGTTCATCAAGAGTATTAAGTTGGAGGAGGCGGTGTTCTCCTACAGCCTGCATGTCAAAATTTAAAAATTTCAGCGCCCAGTAGGCTTTATGTTCTAGTTCTACGGGTAAATGACATGACTTTCCAAAAACTAGACGATAGGGGGACATCCCGATGGGCGTTTTAAACGTCATGCGGTAAGCCCAAAGAGCATCATCGAGCTTCAAGCTCCAGTCTTTCCTAGAGGCGTTAACCGTTTTTTCTAAGATGCGTTTTAGTTCGCGGTTAGAAACCTCAACTTGCCCACTAGTTTGCGGGTGGTAGGGTGTAGAGACTCGGTGTGCAACCCCATATTTAAGTAAGAGTTGATTGAATTGTCGGTTGCAAAAGTGGGATCCCCCGTCGCTAATGATAGTCCGAGGGGTCCCGAACCGAGTGAAAATGTTTTTCTTTATGAATTTCCCTACCACTTTAGAGTCGTTTGAAGGTAAGGCAACGACCTCTACCCATTTGGAGACATAATCAACCGCTACAAGGATGTAAGCGTTGCCATGCGACTTAGGGAAAGGTCCCATGAAGTCTATCCCCCATACGTCAAAAAGTTCGCAAACTAAGATTCCCTGTTGGAGCATTTCATGTTTTCGGGAAATGTTTCCGCTCCTTTGACAAGCGTCACATGATTTGACGAAGTTGTGGGAATCTTTGGATAAAGTAGGCCAATAAAACCCACATTGTAAGACTTTTGCCATTGTTCGACTAGGGCCAAAATGGCCCCCCCGGCTCTTGGGTGTGACACATATGGAGCACATGATTAACTTCTTCTTCCGGTATACACCTACGAATAATGTTATCGGCACAAGATTTGAACAGATAGGGTTCTTCCCAAAAGTAATGCTTAGCATCGTGAAAGAATTTCTTACGCTGCTCATATGTAAGGTGCGGGGGAAGAATATTACCGGCTTTGAAGTTTGCCATATCGGCATACCAAGGGAAAGATGTTACCGCGTAGAGTGCTTCATCGGGAAAAGTCTCCTTAATTTCAATAGCTTCCGGATATTCGTCTTGCTCGCCTTGTAAGCGAGAGAGATGGTCGGCCACAACATTCTCCACTCCTTTTTTATCTTTGATCTCGATGTCGAATTCTTGTAGGAGTAGGATCCACCGTATCAAGCGTGGTTTGGCGTCCTGCTTAGTCATCAAGTACTTGAGAGCTGCGTGGTCAGTGTATACGATAATTTTGGATAACACAAGATATGACCTAAATTTATCGAAAGCAAAAACAACGGCAAGCATCTCCTTTTCCGTGATGGAATAGTTTTTTTTGGGCCTCATTGAGCGTTTTGCTCGCATAATAGATAGGGCGGAAGAGTTTATCCACCCGTTGGCCCAAACATGCACCGACAGCCAAATCATTCGCATCACACATCAATTCAAAGGGGAGGTTCCAATCGGGTTTCACCATGATAGGTGCATTAATTAACTTATCCTTAAGTGTGTTAAACGCAAGTAAACATTGGTCGGAAAAATTAAATTCTGCATCCTTTATGAGGAGCTGGGTCAAGGGGGTTGCTATCTTAGAGAAGTCTTTGATGAATCGTCTATAGAACCCCGCATGACCTAAAAAGCTCCGAATTCCTTTTACGTTAATTGGTGGAGGTAGTTTTTCTGTCACATTCGTGTCCCTAATTTTAGTTATTATGCCATAATATAAGGTTATATTACATTTATTTATTGATTGGAGAGTTAATTGAGTATTATGGATATAGTTTGGAGGTCAATTTTATGTTTTAAGTGTAAAATTAAAAGATTAGGGTAAGTTTTAAAAGAAGTTAAAGTTTAGAGGGATCAAAATGGAGATTTTCCCTCATTGGGAACAAAAATCCCACAAAACTAGACATGGATATTAGGGAATTGGAGGAGCAAATTTCGAGCTCCACATCACATGAACCCATATTCATCTCCATCATCTCTTTCCTTGTTCTTCATTTACCCAATTTCACATAGCTTTGATCAAACCCTGATATCTAGAGATTGAACCGTCGGATCGAGCTGATTTTTTTACAGTAGCTTCTAGACATCCTAATACACATTGTGGTCGGTGTGATTTTGATTTGGAGAATCCTACATAGTATTCGACCTAGGCAGATTATGGTGGTGGATTTGAGGTCTTAATGTGTTTTTCTCTCAATTAGTGCTAAAGTAAGTAATTATCAACTACCCTTTTAAGTTTTTATGTATATATATATATGTATAACTCTATATTTACCATAAATTTGAATTTTTGTGGTGATTTTTGACATGCATTTGATTAATTGGAGTTTCTATGATTTAGTTGTTAACATGAGCTTAAAGTTAAGTTCAAGTAATTATATATGTATTTGCATGTCAATTTCAACATATAATATATATTTATGTATACATTATTTGGATTTTGTTTTGATGACTTTCACTATATTTGATTACTATTTGTGTAAGATTTGATATTTTGAAGAGTTGAATTTAAAAAAATGGAAGTGTATTGAGAAACCCATTGATAATTGATTTATGAACACAAGTATAAGTATATATTATAAGCGATTTTCTATAAATTTATTTCTCAAAGTAAATTTTAGTTTTAATTAAAGATTGTTAAAGTTGCAATTTTGATGAATTTATGATTTATTGAAATAAAGTATATTTTTAAATTATTTATTGATGATTTTAGTACAATAATGATTTATGATAGAATATTTTGGAAATTGATTGAGTAAGGGTGTTGATAAAACTTTATGATGTTTGTTTATGAGTTATATATATTTTGATATATATATATTTCTGATTTTAAATTATATTATGAAATTATAATATTTTTAGTATCCATCAAGGGTAATCCGGATAGGTGGTTTTTATTAAAGTCCGTATTTAGTGAGAAATACGGCCTGTGTACACAGTTGAAAGACCTATCGGGTATGGCAAAGAAGTGTTGAGTAAGACCATGCGGGCTAGACAAATTATGAGATATCTCGATTCTATTATATTGTGGGGATTGATACATACGGGGATTATCTCTCGGATGGATACGGTTTGTGAAGTATTTATTGAGATACGATTTATGAAGTATTTATCGGGGTACAATTTATGAAGTATTTATCGAGATATGATTTATGAAGTATTTATTGACATACGGTTTGCGAATTATTTATTGATATATGGTTTGTGAAGTATTTATTGAGATACGATTTATGAAGTATTTATCGGGGTACAATTTATGAAGTATTTATCGAGATATGATTTATGAAGTATTTATTGACATACGGTTTGCGAATTATTTATTGATATACGGTTTGTGAAATATATACGATTTATGAAGTATTTACCGAAATACGATTTGTGAAGTATTTATTGATTTACGGTTGATTTGAGTAAATGGTTAATTGCAAACCTATTTTTTTTGTATAGTTGGGATTTTAACCAAATAAATGTATATAGCTATTTTGAACATGAGTTTTATATTAAGTGTTTTAATACGGTGATTTACGTTTTGAATAGGCTTGGCATTTTGAGAAATGATAGCAAACTTGATATTTTAAGTTCCAGATTTTGTTAAAAGTGTCATTTGACTATTTTATTATGGTTGAATCCATAAAGTGTTCATTTTTAAGTATATGAAATTTATATGATGCATTTTGAAAACTAAACTATATATATATAGCTATTTTGAGTATAAGTACTTTATGTAGTTGATAATTGCTTACTGAGATTTTTGTCTCACCTTTTTAAATGTTTTAATGTTTTTAGGTGAACAAGTACAAGATAGAGAGAATGTTAACGACCGATTAGGCGATGGTCAGAAGTTGTTGCTTATTGTTAGAATTATTATTAGAACTTTAGTATTTAAGTGTAATATGATGAAGTTGGTAAATATGTTGAGGTTCTTAAATGGCTAATGTAGTAGGAATTTGGATTTATTTTAAAATTTATCAAAGAAGAATCTTGAAAAGTATGAGATTTATGATATTTGGATAATTTGGAGACTCTTAAGTGTTGATTTGATCTCTTTTATTATCACGCCCGATGCCGATTGAGGTCAAGAAGGGTCGGGTGTGACATTTTCAATTACCTCGATCTTGGCCGGGTCGACCTCGATCCCCTCCCCGGACACCTTGTGTCCCAAAACAATACAATCTTGAACCATAAATTGACACTTTTTCCAACTAAGAGCGAGGTTAGTGTCTTCACAACGTTGGAGAACTTTATCAAGATTGCTCAAACAAATATCAAAGGACGACCCAAAAACAGAAAAATCGTCCATGAAGACTTCCATGAAGTCCTCAATCATTTCGGAGAATATAGCCGTCATGCATCACTGAAAAGTGGCGGGGGCATTACAAAGCCCGAACGGCATCCGCCTATATGCAAATGTCCCATACGGACAAGTGAATGTCGTTTTCTCTTGATCCGAAGGATCAACGGGAATTTGCATATAGCCGGATAAGCCATCGAGGGTGCAAAAGAATTTATGACCCACCATTCTTTCCAACATTTGGTCGATGAACGGCAAGGGGAAATGATCTTTTCGGGTGGCTTCGTTCAGTTTTCTGTAATCAATGCATACTCGCCACCCGGTTACTTTTCGTGTGGGGATTAACTCCCCTTGATCATTTTCCGTCACCGTTGTGCCTCCCTTTTTGGGGACACATTGGACCGGGCTAACCCATGGACTGTCAGAGATAAGGAAGATTATACCTGCGTCGAGGATTTTGATTACCTCGACTTTCACTACCTCCTTCATATTGGGGTTAAGCCGTCGTTGCGGCTGAACGGAGGGCTTGACTTTATCCTCCATAAAGATGCGGTGTATGCAGATGGTGGGGCTGATCCCTTTTATGTCGTGAATGGTCCACCCAAATGCGCCTTTGTGTTTTTGTAACACCGCGATTAGTGCTTCCTCCATTTCTGCTGTCAAAAGCGAAGAAATAACAACCGGTAAGAAATTAGGAGGCAAGGGTTTAAGTTCCAAAGTTGGAGGCTCCTCGAGAGAGGACTTCGGCTTTGCTTTGCTATCTCGGTCCAAACCCTCAAACCGGCTCCTTGCCAACAGACATCGTTCTATTTCGGAGGAGTACTCAAAGGACTTGTTCAATGGCTCCTCATCCAAATGCTCATTATCACCTATTCCCGAAGAGGTTTCCGCAAAAGCCCTACCACAAAATTCTCCAACAAAAGGATCAATAGAGTCTACGGAATTTAAAAAGTTACAATCCGCCAAGGTATTAGATGGAAATTTCATGGAATTGTACACGTTAAATTCTACCTCTTCGTCTTGCAACCGTAGGATGAGCTTACCTTCGTGGACATCAATGAGAGTCCTACCGGTTGCAAGAAATGGTCGTCCTAGGAGGATTGGTACCGAGTCGTCTTCCGCCATATCGAGCACTACGAAATCGGCGGGGAAAATGAAGTTGTCCACTTTCACTTAGACATCCTCCACTACTCCTTTTGGCCGGGAAATGGATCTATCGGCCAACTAGAGCGTCATATTGGTAGGCTTTGGCTCTCCCAAACCGAGCTTCCTGAATACAGATAAAGGCATTAGATTGATGCTAGCACCTAAATCACATAAAGCTCTTCTAAACTCGACATTTCCAATCGTGCAAGGGATAGAAAAACTACCTAAATCCTTGAGTTTAGGGGGGAGTTTGTTTGTTATAATTGCGGATCATTCCTCCGTGAGCGCTACCGTTTCATTATAATCCAACTTCCTCTTTTTGGCGAGGATTTCTTTAAGAAACTTCGCATATGTGGGCATTTGCTCCAATGCTTCCGCAAGGGGAATGTTAATATGAAGTTTCTTAAAGATTTCCAAAAACTTGCCATATTGGTGGTCCAATTTTTCCTTTTTAAGTCGTTGTGGAAAAGGGAGCTTTGGTACGTAAGCTCTAATTGGGTCACACACGTTTTTATTCTTATCCGAGGAAGTTGAGTGTTTTGGATCCGAACCGGGGTTGCTTACCACTTCCGGTTCATTACTTACTTGTGGAGCCTGTGGGGTCGCCTTTGGAACCGGTGGTTCCAAACCCTTACCACTACGAATAGTTATTGCTTGTGCGGTCTCCCATTCTCTTTGTCTCGGGTTTAGTTCGGTGCTAGTCGGGGGAGACCCATGTTGTCCCCCTTATTGTTGGCGACCTAATTGGGCCACTTGCTGTCCCAAGTCCCTGCAAAATGCTTCGTTGTTAGCAAGACGGGAAGATATTTCTTTAAGAAGATCAATTACCATTGCGTCTTGCGCATTGCTAGGAGAATGTGAATTTTTTTCTTCTTGGTCAAGAGGAGATTGGCCCAACCCTTGTCCCACAAATTTACCAAGGGGTTCGGACGGGGGCTTCAACACGTTCCGCCCGTTATCGTAAGATGACATGTGTTGAAGCCTCCTTCCGTTATTGTTATTGTTATGGTGGTGAAAAGCGTGCGTGTTAGAATAAGAGTTATGATGAGAATTATACCTTTGTTGCCCCCTACATAACTTACGCTTTCGAAGTCACCGGCAAAAGGGCTACTGGCTTGACAATCCTTACCTTGGTGGCCACCACCACAGTGAGAGCACATTAAGATTTGTGCTGAGTTTTGGAGGCTCATTTGCGCCATTAAGGTGTCCAATTTTTTATTCATTTCGATCATGAAGGTGGTGGGAGCTTCGTCTTCTACGGAAAAGGTTTGGTGTTGTGAGAATCTGGCAAGCCGATCTTCTTGCCATTAGACGCTTTTCCTAGCTAATTCGTGAATGAGCTCATATGCCTCGCTTGCCGATTTGCGAAACAAATCCCCACCTGCGGCAGAATCAACAGTTGCACGATTAGTCGGTGTTAGACCATGATAAAAAGTACTTACTAAATCATGCTTAGGGATGTCGTGATGGGGACAGTTTCGGAGCAGTTTTCGGAACCTAGCCCAAGTTGAGTGAAGGGCCTCGTATCTAAGTTGCCGAAAGGAAGTGATATCTTTTCTCAATTTAACCATTTTAGAGGGCGGGAAATAGTAAGATAGGAATTCCTTTTCGAGTTCCTTCCATGATGTGATCGATCCCACCTCTAATGAGCGCAACCATTCCAACGCTTGTCCTGTCAAGGAAAAAGGAAAAAGTTTTAGTTGGACGGCGTCTACCGGAACATTATTTTGCCGTGAAGTTTCGGCACACATAAGAAATTTATCAAGGTGTTTGTTAGGGTTTTCATGGGGTTCCCCTCCGAATTGACCGAATTGTTGGATTAATTGGATCATGCTAGGCTTTATTTCAAATGTGTCGGCCGAAATGGTGGGGGCAACGATTCCGTGGCGGATTTGAGGACGTTGTGGAGCAAGAATCTCCAACATCGAACGCGTGTCGTTGCCTTCACCATTACGGTCGTTATTCATGGGTTGTTCCGACCCCCATTGGTTGAGCTCGGGCTAGTTAGCTTCATCGTTGAGATTTGCCATTCTCTCTCTATGTAACCTACAAAGAGTACATTCAATTTCGAGATCAATAGGTACGAGAGAATCACTTTTAGATCGGGTGTGCATAAAGTAAACAAAAAGAATTATCAACAAAAAGAATAATGTTAGCAAACGTATATATAAACAATTTATACAAAAAGAATGCTTAAACTAACAATAAAACATTTTTGTCTAATATTGTAGGAAATTATAAATCCCCGGCAACGGCGCCAAAAACTTGATGCGCGTAAAGTCTAGGTGTAGAGCTTTTCTAATGACGATTAAATGTGTATTGCGGTGAATGTGCTATGTCTATGGATTTGGTCTTTATAAATTGCTCTTAACTCTACTAGACGCTACGACTACTTAGGGGCAAGTGTACCCCGTCGTATCAAGTAATAATCCGGTTAAGACCGGGTATCGAATCCACGGGATTTATAATTACAAGTATTAGACGACTCGGTTTCGTATGTTATTTAAGCGGTGATTACCTTGGGGTAAAGTAAGACACAATTACACACTATTCCTAACTATTAGCGACACAGATTTGTGTAACTAAAACTCTATGAAGCGGGGCGTGTATGATAAGTTATAACCACGATAGATAACGACTCTAAATGTATACGGATAATGGTTTATTCTTGCAAAGACGACCAAATGTAGTAGGACCGACCCGTGAAGTACTTAGACTACGTGATTCCTAGTCAAGGCGTGTCTAATGCGGGGGAACTAGAAATTAGGGCCCGTAAGTTTCGTGGCTTGTCAATTCCTATGGTTTCCAGTTTGTCACTTCTGGTAGGGCAACACCTATATAATTCCCTAAAGATAGCCCGGATGGCGGCGGTAATCGCGTGCTCCTACACAATAGTCAATTATCAATATCAAAACAAGTAATAAACATTAATACGTAAAGGGAAATAGAGATTATGAATCATAAATTATAAATATGGAAAGTGTATAGATGAAATACAACCAAGCCTAGTACATAGGAAGAGTACAAGCTAATTAGCAAGTAAAAAGGGAGAATTCGCCCTTGGAACTAGCTAACCGGACTCAAAGCCGTCTCCTAGGTCGTGGAGGTGGAACTCTCGAGCTTGGTGATGAATGATGGAGCGGAACTTTGATGGAACGCCAGAACAACCGAACAAGCTCTCGAGGGGGAGAGTTTAGCTATAAAAATCTGAATCTAAATTACAAGAAAAGAAAAGAGTATAGTATAGCTCTCTAGTATGCAATTGGTGTATAATGAAGTTCAAAAGCTATCTATTTATAGACATCAAGCAAGGGCAAGTTGGTAATTTCACAAAGCACAAGCATGGAGCAACATTATTTGGTGCAGAAATCCCGTGATACGCCCCGCGTAAGGTGGTTTACGCCCCGCGTAGGTGCCCATTCCGTCAGAAATCTCCTGCATGTGGACCAATTCCGTGTCTAATTGTTCCCAAACACGCCCTGCGTAGCTGAAGTACGCCCCGTGTGTTTGAGTCTCTAAAGTTTTATTGCTAGAATTGGAGTATTTACACCGTGCGTAGATGAAGTACGCCCCGCGCAAATGTGTCTCTGATCTTTTTACATTGAAGAACTGCCTTATACGCCCCACGTATATAATGATACACCCCGCGTATGGATAGTTGACTCTGGGAGACAATGCAGTCTGACTTTCAGGATTAGGCCGATTATTGCCGACATGTGTCATACGCCCCGCGTAAAATGGCATACGCCCCGCGTATGCTGAGTCAGTTCCACATGGTGCCTGCGGATAGGGCAATTATTTCTGGCATCATGTTTCACGCCCCGCGTAAGGGTTACTACGCCCCGCGTATGAAGTGGGTTTTTGCTCCTTTCTTGTACCTGAAATACAACACTTGAGAGCCGAGTTAGCTTGACGTTTTTATTTCCTAAACTAATCAAAAACGAGGGAATTAAACTAAAAGTACGAGATTTATTTTTATTTCTTTATTTATTCAAAATACTTTATTTTTGCAATTAAAATTACTTATTTTATCCAAAATCATCCCGTAAATCACGCTAAAAGATAGGGGTAAAATACCCCTATTAGGTAGGTAAGTCTCAAACCTACATCCTGAGCTTACTCAGCGCCGCTGAACTAGGTATACCTATAGATGTCTTGGATGAAGGCATTATTGTCTTTGATGGCATTAATGAAAGTGCCGACAAACTTAAGGAGCTGTCCGCCGTGCTAACCGCTGCTGTCTTAACCGACTCTTTTAGAATTCCTGCTCCTCCCGATGCTGAAAAAACGGGGGAGAAAGAACAAGCTAGAACTCAGCACGAGGCTCCTAGAAGCATTCAGTCTAGGCAAAAGAAAAAGAAGTAGAAATAGGCTAGCTCAGTTTTTGTTTAAATTAGTCTGTAGTCTATATGTTCTTTTTATGCTCATCATTGTCTATGTATGCTGACTACTTCACTTTAATACAATACTTGCATCCTTTATCTTAACTTGAGTTATTTCATATGATGCCGAGTATTATGTTATTATGTATCTTCAACTAAATCAACTGTGCTTACTGTCTATAATACTTGTTGATTGTATCCCATGATGATCAAATATTTGACATTGTCCTGTATGCTTACAAAACATTGTCTCATAAAAATCATTGAACAAAATATTTACTCAGCGCTCTCTGAATGATAATCCTTCCGCTTAAAACTGAGTAAAATAGAATATGTTCCATGAGCTGACCTATATCTGAAAACTGACCTCAGACCTACTCGATTAAACCATAGAATGTTTAAGAGTTAAAAACTAAGTCAGAAGCTCAACCCTGACGGGGGAGTTTGCTAAGCAATAATAGGTCAACTATCATGGGGGAGCTCAACACTGAGTTCCTCGCTGAATAGTTTTGCCAACACCAAAATGGGGGAGTTTGTTGAAACACCTTTCCACATGATTTTGATTTGACAAAATTATCTAAGTAAAATTAAATATATTCTAAACACACTAAGTTTAAATGCTTTGATTTATTTAACTAATGTGTTTGTTCAATGTTAAGTTAAAATGGTTTATAAGACATAAAGAATAAAAAGCCCAAGGCCCATACGGAAGTCAAGGCCCAAGTCAAATAGATCAAGACAACTCGGCCCGCGTGTGCAAAACGCTGTCGTTACGATCAAAACGCAACTCAGCAAGAGAAGGATCTAGAAGACCTTCGTTGAACAACTTCGGAGTGAAGCCGCTGAGTTGAATCGACAAAGAGTACAAGACAGCAGCTGAGCAAGAACAACTTCCAAACAAAGTGTTTCCACTTTGGGTAAAATTCAGAAGACACAGAACGCTGTCTAGTTGACCTTACCGTAAATGGAGAGACATTCTGCCGAGCTGACTAAAAGCTGCTCAACACTGACCGAGGACAGAAGATACTCAAATCTGATTGGCCGAGAGCTCTGAGCAAAACTGAGTGACAACGATAGGAAGCCGTTTCCCTCCAACGGTTATTTCGAAATTCGAAATGACCGATGTCTCAGATGTCTCTATAAATAGAGCCCTTCAGTTGCTTCATTCTACACAGAACATTATCAAGCCATTACGCTGACCAAAATTCTACTCAAGTTCTGTGAAGAAAAGCAAAGCAAATACTTACACCAAATTCTATATCATTTGTGTAAAAGTCTAGAGTGATTATACAATCATCTAAAGTGTCTTAGCAATTGTTGTTTAGGACAAATCTTTATCATTTCTAGAGATTAGAAAGGAGAGGCTGAGTACTCGATTATAGTACTCAGCAAGAGATTAGGAGTGAGTAGAGGTATAGAGGAAGGTACTCTTGTTATACTCAGCTTCTAAGTTGTAAAAGGTTTGATGCTCTACCGTTAAAGAGCTCAGTAGAGGATTCGAAATCTCGGAACGTGTTCCGGGGACAGGACGTAGGCTTGGAGGCCGAACCTGGATAAATCTGCTGAGTAACATCTTTCTAACCTTAAACTCCTTCATATATATATTGCTTGCTTAAACAAAACTGACGAAGTAAAGAGGTCACGCTGAGTTGTATGCATTGAGTATCTGAGTTCAGGAATAGACTCAAGTGCTATCTCCTGACTCAAAGAAAGAAGCTGACTTAGTCACCAATTGACTAATCTAGTGTCTTATTGACTCAGCGCGCTGTGTAATCCTTTTCAAAGAAAAAGAAGTCAGCCTTAACGTACTTAAATTTTAAATAGTTTCTATATTGATGCGGATTCCGTGAAGAACCCGATCTGAGGGATAAGTGTACCCCGTCGTTATCAAGTAATAAATTTCTAGTTTAAGTCCAGGTTATCATCCACAGGATTTATTTCTGTAAGTACCGAGCTACTCGATCTCGGATGTTATCTAGGCTTAGGGGGTTTTGAGTTGTTTGATTAAATTAGTCTACTCCTAGGTTGAATTACGCTACTCCTAGCTAAGTTATCCGATTCTAACTAAGTTATTCTACGCCTAATTAAGTTACTCTACCCCTAATTAAGTTAAACTACTCCTAAGTGATCTTTTACCAATGCAATTAACCGAAGGAACATGAAGGGATACGATGATAATGAAAATAGAATGTTTAAACAATTGAATTGAAACCTAAGTCACTTGTGTCCAAGGCGATTAACCCGACCTATCCTCCTAAAGTCCTTAGTTCGTGATTCCCTTGTAAGGCCGAAACTAGCTCTAAGGCTCAGTAATTTGGGCTTAATCTTCTATAGGGTCGTCAATCCTATAGGCACTGACTAGGTCAGATTCAGCTCGCAATATGTGCCAACCTAATTTTGGGATTATCGAATGAGTTAAACCAATCAGACAAAGCGTAAGACAAAGATTAAAACATCAAAATAATTGAATAAACAAGAACTATAATATATATCAAAGATGGAAACATTGTCACGAAGTTACAATAAACCTAGAATTCATTGCATGTATCAGAGGCTAGACAGAATGTAAAAGAAGAAAAATCCCTTTCAGGGAACCTGTCTACCAATGCAGGCGTCTTTCTAGGATTTAAGGATGAAGCTTGAGCAATCCTCGGTGAATGGAGCTTCGGAGGTGTCTTCAATGGAGGCTTGAAGGATATGGAGGAGGTGGAGAGGATTTCTCAAGGTGAAAAGCTAAGAAAATTACAAAGGAAAAAGATCTCTAGTTTACAATGGAAAAATCCTATTTATAGACGCGTCTCGGGCCTCGTTTTGACCTATTTTCGTGTCCTTGTTGGTGTAGGAAGACATGGGGCCGAACGTGGCTTCGTGGGGGCGGAATTGGTCTTTTTGACCAATTCCCGCAGGGCTGCTCGCCGAGCAGGGAAGGCTGCTCGGCGAGCAGGCCACCAGGAGCCTGCTCGGCGAGCAGAAATGGCCCGTGGGGCCCTGCTCGCCGAGCGTTTTCGCCCGAAGCGTGCTCGATTCATGCCGAGTGACTTCTATGCCCTTTTTCGTCCGAACTTACACCTGCACACGCATAAAAACTCCAGAAAACATTAATGCAAAAGCCAAATTGATCCGTCAATCGCCTATTTTGAGCAAACGCTTCGTTTGGTGCGACTTTGAAGGGCCAATTAGCTTCAAAAGATAACGGAATTCTACTATGCATGCTATTTCGGCCGTATTTGCCTAAATTGATCACAAAATGAGCCTAAACGACGAAAAGTAAATAGAACGTTTCCAATTCCTAACTAACTCACACAAAAGCATATAAATGCGAGAATTGCTCGCTTATTAACCAAATAACTCTAAAACCCGTCCTAAAACCGTACCCAAAGATAGGGGTTTTTGACCCCTATCAAACCTCCTCGCACTTAAAACTTTACTTGTCCCCAAGTAAACTAAAAACTAAACCCGCCATCACAAGCAAGCTAGAAAACCTCCCGGTTTGACTAGGTGCTTGACACAATTTCGAGCATCTGTAATTACATGCATTCGAAAATACAAAGTAGAGACACGATATCCAAAAGCCGCATTTCAATTATCATGGGTCATAGTTTTAAGCAAATGAACACATGTTCAATTAACCGAGTTTAAGGGGATCGCTAAGTAAAACACCTCACCATAGGTAGTTCACTCATTTCACACAATTTTGGTGGCTAAAGTGTTTACTCTCGGCTTATGTTCTTGCTTAGGATTACGTTGATTTTGCACGTTCATCCGCGTTCCTCTACTATGCTATATGACTCCGATGATATCAAAAACAGCCTCTAATTGGGGTTGTAATGTGGTTAGAGGGTTAAAGGTACAACAAGGGTTAAAAGTTCTAGCGCTACAAAAACAAAGTTAAAATGGCTTTAGCAAATACGAAGTGACTGAGCTTTTTATTCATCCCTTATTTTTTTCTTTTGGGATGTTTTCTTGAGACGTTTTTTATTTTTAGGAACTGGGGAATGAAGTTTTTCCCTTTTGTTCGTCTCTTTTCTTTTTCTTTTTTTTTCTGTTTTTCTCTCTTTTCTCTTTTTCTTTTTTTTTCTGAGATAGTGATGCTCATTCACTTCTTAGCCTTTTGGCTTGCTACTGTAATGCCATAAATAAAGATAGAGCGCTAGAAGAAAACAAAGGCTCAATTCGAGCTTTGCAAAAACAAAGGTTAAATAGCGAACCAAGTTGTGGTTTGCAAAAACAGGTTAGAACGAAAGAAAAATCTACAACTACAAAAATGTCGGCTCAAAGGGGCTTCCTAGAGTGGATGAAAAAGAAAAAAAATAAGGTAAAGAAAAAGGGTTAATTCTAATGAGGCTGATTCATCGTTTATCATCTCAAATCATTGCATGTAGGTTCAACACAGTATTTAGGTGCAAAATCTGTAATCTTCCACAAGTCAAAGCATTCACACAAAAATGTCAAGAAAAAGAGCTTTTTGATGTTCGCTCTTAGGCTCAAATTCAGCTCACAATTCTTTGGGTTTCAATTTTGTGTTTACTAGTTTTCCCCAAACTCAGGTTTAATATTGCATGCCTTCAATTCTTAAGTTATCTACCTAAGTAATGATTTTAGCATTTCTTCAAAAGTAGGGTCTAAATGCAAACTGTAGCTCATGCTTTTACAGATACAAGAGTTGTGTCCTACGCCTAAACTAGTTGTCATGCAATTTTAGATTTGGTTCTCAGCCCTAAAAGACAAATAACGAAGTTTAGATTCGAAGGAGGTTCACGGTTTTAGGTCCTAAACATGCAAAAACATAAACAAAACCTAAAAACGCTAAACTAAACTAGACACGACGCAACAAAAATTTAAAATTTATACAATTTTTGTAAGTTTGTCTACCCCTCCTCCTCACACTAAAACATGCAATAAGTTCCAACATTGCATCACAAATCATGAAGTACGAGTGTAAAGAGTTAGGGTGGAGAAGACAACTTACTGAACGGCCGGGGGGTATGGCCAAGGCATGTTGTAGCGCTCGCAGTAGTCTGCTGCTACGTATTCAAGACCCGAAAGCCTTCGGTCCATGTTCTGCTCAAAGTTGGTGAACCGTTGGTCCATCTGCTGAACAGTGTTAAAGGTCCGTAGGTTAAGATCTCGCATTTCTGCCATCATAGTGTTGATGGCTTGGAACTGGGCCTCCGTCCCCGACGCTTGGTGTTCCCTTTGGTCTCCTGCTGTCGCAGGTTCTTCTTCCTCAGGTTCTTCGTCCCTTTGCTGTTGTGGAACTCGTGCTCATTTTCTTCCCCCTGCGCTAGAGCTTGCTCCTCCGGTTGGGTTCCTGTTTAAGACTTCTTGAAAAGTAGATTTCCCCAAAAACTTGGAGTTAAGCAAAGTGGGGTAAATAGCAATTTCGGGATTGTCCAAATTTTTGAATTGGCTCTCAAGTAGGTTGGTAACTAAGTGCCCAAGGCCTAGGGAACCGCGTTTTCTACTTGTTTGGCTTGAGAAGCCTTCAAATATGGTCTTGACATTGTCCACGTGTTTGTGGTTGGCCACGCACCATAGTATGAGCAATTCCGTCTTTGAGACTTTATTGCTCTCGTTTTTGCCCAATAAGTTGTGGGCCACAAATTTGTGAACAAGATTGAGAAGTGGGTCTAGGAGAGCGACTGGGCTAGCAGTCTGGGAGTTAAAGTCTGATATGCTTGTGAGTTGTTCCCAAGCTATATCTTTTGTTATAGGCTTCTCAAAGTCTGAGATTGCCTCTGGGTCATTATAAACTCCCATTAGGGCTGCTAGTGTGGTGCCATCGAGACGGTAGGGTTTACCGTTTAGTCTAAAGGAGTGTTTCCCACCGCCCAAGGGTAGCTCTTTTTTCCAAGTGGTCAAGAATTCCATGGTAAAGTTGTGATAAACTGGAGTCTGTTTGGTGGCTAGTCTATACCAGCCGTGGAATTTGAGGATTTCATTGAAATCCTTCTTTAAACCTATACTCGATAAATAAGTTTGATCAACAACTATGTGTGTGGCAAGGTCTTGCTTGGAAAACCTATCATACAATATTCCCTCACGTTCATCAATAAGACCAAAGGGTGGATCATACTTAGCTTGGAGGCTTTCGTCGAACTCGACCTCAGATTCGGCTTCATTCTCGACGACGACCTTAGCTTTGCCTTTCCGACCCATAGTTCCTGAGGAATAGACCAAAAATGGAAGAGTTAGAACATATTTACAAGTTTCAACATAAACCCCCAAACAATCATTCATAGGCAAAAATCATAGCTTTAGGAACTTAGGGACTAAACCATAAGTATTTGGTCCCTAAGTGTTTCACCCGAAATTCACAAATTCATGCAAAATTGGAGATACCCAATGACTAAAACATAAAAAGAATGCAATTCACAACTCCATTGATACGTTTCTAACTATAATTTGAATAGTTGAACTTTGAGCTAAAATGGGGATTTTACCCAAATTGAGCAATTTCTCCAAATATCCACAAATTGAGAATGGAAATCACACCCAAACTATAAATTAATCATCATGTCAACACAAATTGCAAGGAAATCAAGAATTTAAAAGCAAACACGAGATTAATTTGAGAAAAGAGAGAGAAACCTAAAACTTAGGTTTTTCTTAAAACTCAAAAATTATCACCCTAAGCTAAAATCTAAGCCTAGTAACATGTTAGAAATCAAAAATAGGTAAAGATTCATACCTTAAATCTTGAATTCGGGTTAGAATGTTGGATTTGGGGGGTTAGGTTTTGGAGAAGCAAAAGGAGAAGAAGAAGGGAAGAAGAAAAGAATAGAACGGAAGTCGGGGGAATTATTGGGGAGATCCGTAGGATACTTGTTGAACGTCAAGATTTTTCTGTGACTTATGTTCCGCGATTAGCGAACGGTGCTGCTCATGCTATGGCTAGGCATGCTCGTTCCAATGCTAATTATTTTAGTGATTTTGTTGCGCCAAGTTTTTTGGCTCCTATTCTTTGTACTGATCTTGTTTCTTCTTAATAAAAGTTGGTTCGTTTCAAAAACAAAAAAAAAAAAGAATAGAATAAAAGAAAGAAGAGAGAAGGGAAGAAGAAGGTGGGGAAGGGGATGATGAGTCACCCCCCCTTTTTCTTATTCTTTCTTCCTTTTTTCTTTTATTTTATATTTCTTCTTCCTTTCTTTTTCTCTTTTTTTTGGTTCGGGATTTCAGAATCCCGAACAGCCCGTGTCGGCCGAGCCGGCTGACTCGGCCGGCCAACCCGGCGAGCTGGGCAGTGCCTAACTCGCTCGAGTTGGGCGAATTTTTTTTTTTTTTTTTTAGAGTGCGGGGGAACAAAGTTTGACAGTGCAAATAAACAACGAGATTAAAATTCAATAATCAATAAAGGAAAATAAAAACAAAAAGAAAAGGGAATGCATAATGGAATTGTTCAAACTTTGAATTAAAAACCGAGGAGAATCCGATTTCTCCCCCGTACTCAATCATTTCTCAGGATCTTTGGATTCTTCTCCGTTGTGCTCGGGAGAGAACCCTGTGGCCTTTCCTGCCTGTCCCTATTAATCTGAGCTACCTGATTGCTCAAATCCTTGCAGAAGGCTTCGTTGTTGGCAATCCTAGCCGAGATCTCCTTCAAAAGAGTGATCACTTCGTCAGATTCCTTAGGGTGTTGCACTGGCCCTTGATTTTGCTGTTGGTATGGGGGCATGCCAAGCCCCTGCTCTCTATGCTCTTGAACAAATCCTCTAGGAGGTCAGAGCACATTTTAATTTGAATTCCCGTAAGAGAGGTTCGGGTGCTGAGGCCTCTTGTAGTTGCCATTGTTGTTGTTGTTGTAGGAGTTGTAGTTGTTGGGGTTGGAGTTGTTATAGTTCTGATTGTATCTCGGCTGCCCCCCAACATAGTTGACCATCTCCACCCCATCTCCAGCGAAAGGGCTACCTGCTTGACAATCCTTTCCATTGTGCTCGCCGCCACAGTGCACGCAGGTGGGAGGTCGGCTGAGCGTAGCCAACAGTACGTCCATTTTCCTACTCAAATCCACAACAACCGGATTCTGTTCCTGTTCTTCCACAGTAAATACCCGCTGCCTTGTGGGGCCGGCGAGCTTCTGTTCTTGCCACTGCACACTCTTCCTGGCCAGCTCGTTAATCATGTCATATGCCTCTGTTGCTGTCTTTCTAAACAAATCTCCACCCGCTGCGGAGTCCACAATGGCTCTGTTGGTGGGTGTTAGTCCGTGATAGAAGATGCTCACTAACTGATTCTTGGGTATGTCATGATGAGGGCACATGCGCAGCATTTTCCTGAATCGAGTCCAAGATGTGTGGAGCGCCTCATGCTCGGGTTGGTGGAAGGATGTGATCTCACCCCTGAGCATTGATGTCTTCGAGGGAGGGAAGTAGTAGGACAAGAATTCCTTCTCCAACCCTGCCCATATCGTGATTGAACCGAGCTCCAGTGTTCTCAGCCATTCCAAAGCTTGCCCCGTCAGAGAGAACGGGAATAGTTTCAGTCTAGCAGCATCTTGGGGGACCCCATTGGTCCTTGCAGTGTCTGCGCACATTAGGAAGCGATCCAGATGATCATTCGGGCTCTCATGTGCTTCTCCTCCAAACAGTCCGGTCTGTTGGATCAAGTGAATTATACCAGACTTGATTTCGTATGTGTTTGCCGGAATGTTTGGAGCAGCAATGCCGATATCGGTGCGGTGCCAGGATCTCACTCATCAGACGAGCTGACTAAAAGCTGACTAAAAGTTGCCGAGCTGACTAAAAGCTGCTCAACACTGACCGAGGACAGAAGATACTCAAATCTGATTGGCCAAGAGCTCTGAGCAAAACTGAGTGACAACGACAGGAAGCCGTTTCCCTCCAACGGTTATTTCGAAATTCGAAATGACCGATGTCTCAGATGTCTCTATAAATAGAGCCCTTCAGTTGCTTCATTCTACACAGAACATTATCAAGCCATTACGCTGACCAAAATTCTACTCAAGTTCTGTGAAGAAAAGCAAAGCAAATACTTACACCAAATTCTATATCATTTGTGTAAAAGTCTAGAGTGATTATACAATCATCTAAAGTGTCTTAGCAATTGTTGTTTATGACAAATCTTTATCATTTCTAGAGATTAGAAAGGAGAGGCTGAGTACTCGATTATAGTACTCAGCAAGAGATTAGGAGTGAGTAGAGGTATAGAGGAAGGTACTCTTGTTATACTCAGCTTCTAAGTTGTAAAAGGTTTGATGCTCTACCGTTAAAGAGCTCAGTAGAGGATTCGAAATCTCGGAACGTGTTCCGGGGACAGGACGTAGGCTTGGAGGCCGAACCTGGATAAATCTGATGAGTAACATCTTTCTAACCTTAAACTCCTTCATATATATATTGCTTGCTTAAACAAAACTGACCAAGTAAAGAGGTCACGCTGAGTTGTGTGCATTGAGTATCTGAGTTCAGGAATAGACTCAAGTGCTATCTCCTGACTCAAAGAAAGAAGCTGACTTAGTCACCAATTGACTAAGCTAGTGTCTTATTGACTCAGCGCGCTGTGTAATCCTTTTCAAAGAAAAAGAAGTCAGCCTTAACGTACTTAGATTTTAAATAGTTCCTATTGATGCGGATTCCGCGAAGAACCCGATCTGAGGGATAAGTGTACCCCGTCGTTATCAAGTAATAAATTTCTGGTTTAAGTCCAGGTTATCGTCCACAGGATTTATTTCTGCAAGTACCGAGCTACTCGATCTCGGATGTTATCTAGGCTTAGGGGGTTTTGAGTTGTTTGATTAAATTAGTCTACTCCTAGGTTGAATTACGCTACTCCTAGCTAAGTTATCCGATTCTAACTAAGTTATTCTACGCCTAATTAAGTTACTCTACCCCTAATTAAGTTAAACTACTCCTAAGTGATCTTTTACCAATGCAATTAACCGAAGGAACATGAAGGGATACGATGATAATGAAAATAGAATGTTTAAACAATTGAATTGAAACCTAAGTCACTTGTGTCCAAGGCGATTAACCCGACCTATCCTCCTAAAGTCCCTAGTTCGTGATTCCCTTGTAAGGCCGAAACTAGCTCTAAGGCTCAGTAATTTGGGCTTAATCTTCTATAGGGTCGTCAATCCTATAGGCACTGACTAGGTCAGATTCAGCTCGCAATATGTGCCAACCTAATTTTGGGATTATCGAATGAGTTAAACCAATCAGACAAAGCGTAAGACAAAGATTAAAACATCAAAACAATTGAATAAACAAGAACTATAATATATATCAAAGATGGAAACACTGTCACGAAGTTACAATAAACCTAGAATTCATAGCATGTATCAGAGGCTAGACAGAATGTAAAAGAAGAAAAATCCCTTTCAGGGAACCTGTCTACCAACGCAGGCGTCTTTCTAGGATTTAAGGATGAAGCTTGAGCAATCCTCGGTGAATGGAGCTTCGGAGGTGTCTTCAATGGAGGCTTGAAGGATATGGAGGAGGTGGAGAGGATTTCTCAAGGTGAAAAGCTAAGAAAATTACAAAGGAAAAAGATCTCTACTTTACAATGGAAAAATCCTATTTATAGACGCGTCTCGGGCCTCGTTTTGACCTATTTTCGTGTCCTTGTTGGTGTAGGAAGACGTGGGGCCGAACATGGCTTCGTGGGGGCAGAATTGGTCTTTTTGACCAATTCCCGCAGGGCTGCTCGCCGAGCAGGGAAGGCTGCTCGGCGAGCAAGGCTGCTCGCGCTGAGCAGCCCCCTGCTCGCCGAGCAGGCGCCTGGTGGCCTGCTCACCGAGCAGGCTCCTGCTCGCCGAGCAGGCCTCCAAGGGCCTGCTCAACGAGCAGAAATGGCCCGTGGGGCCCTGCTCACCGAGCGTTTTCGCCCGAAGCGTGCTCGATTCATGCCGAGTGACTTCTATGCCCTTTTTCGTCCGAACTTACACCTGCACACGCATAAAAACTCCAGAAAACATTAGTGCAAAAGCCAAATTGATCCGTCAATCGCCTATTTTGAGCAAACGCTTCGTTTGGTGCGACTTTGACGGACCAATTAGCTTCAAAAGATAACGAAATTCTACTATGCATGCTATTTCGGCCGTATTTGCCTAAATTGATCACAAAACGAGCCTAAACGATGAAAAGTAAATAGAACGTTTCCAATTCCTAACTAACTCACACAAAAGCATTTAAATGCGAGAATTGCTCGCTTATTAACCAAATAACTCTAAAACCCGTCCTAAAACTGTACCCAAAGATAGGGGTTTTTGACCCCTATCACCTATCCCCCCCCCCTTGGAACTAACTATTTACGTTATAAGGGACCAACAACAATGTCTTCTGTCGCGACAGAAAGCTGATCTCACAAGCTTCATATATACAGATATCTGGACAGTTACGTGGATCCAATGAAAAGGAGTTCATTAGGATTGGGGACCCGACTTGAGATAATAGGATGGGTATATTCATCCTTGTCACCTGTTTATCTCATTGGTATTAATAGGTATAAGTAATCCCCAGACTCAAAGGAATGTTAATTAGTAATTCTGGATTACGGAATGTGACGCTTTGATCCTATTGTAATACGGTCCTTAATAGAGATGACTCTAGGGTGTGAACGGTAGACGTTGGGTATCACAGGAAGTAATTGCAGGATAGTTATACATTGGATTGAGCATTTATCACTCCCGATAAATGGGAGATATGTCCATGGATCGCTTGTGGAAGACTTGACTCTAAATCCTTGCAAGGTGATAGCTTAAGATTGAAATACAGATTTCTCTTAACCTATCTAATTGGAGTTGACTCGGCCTGTACAAGTAAAACAAACGTCTCGCTATATGTGACTTGACATTATCCATAGTCATAAGATTCAGTTCAAGGATGTAGTTGATAAAGGATCGAATTATACTGTAACTAATACGGAAAGGTCAACGACAGAATCAACCTGTCTTCTTATAGCTCTGGGGGAATGTTTCGGATTTGCCAATCACATTTTGCGTACTCATTCCGTTATGCAAAGATTAAATATAATTCTGTGAAAATTAATTTAATAGTTGCATACGGCTAGAAGCAATAAGAACCTAATGGGTCACACATAAGACTTGGAACCCAAAAGAGAAACAGATGTTAATTAATTGATGGAAGCCCAACTGAGCCCAATAAGGCCCAGTTAATGAGGGGGGCGATTTTATGTATATAAAATACATAAATAATTAATTTGATTTTATCAATTCTAATTAGATTAGGATTATGAATTAAATTAATTAAAGGATAAATAAGTTAGGAGTTTTAATTATATTATATTATTCCTATTATTATCCTATAAGGTTACTAATATTATCTTTATATTTAAGATATAATTATAGATAATAAATAAGAATTATATTCCGAATTAAATTCTTATTCAGTAACCTAATTCTATCTAACTAGGGTTTAGATACAAGAGGATATAAATACCCCCTTATATGCAATTTTCGAAATACACTAAGCAAGCCGAGAGAGAGAATTTCGACCCACACCATAAGGACGAGATTATCTACCGCTTCCTTCCGTTCAATTGATTTTCATCTCCTTCTCTTTATCTTTGATCTTGTGTTGATTAATTAGAGACAATCTATTTTGGTTGTTATAAACGGTTGAATTCTAACTTGATCTTCGATTGTTTTGTTTTGTGCTCGGGAACTCGAAGTAAGAGTTGTGGGCACTTCGTTTGCAACGGTAGATAGAACTTCTAAAAGGTATTTCTTTCTATCCCTCTTTATATGAAATAACGATTAACGGATCTTGGGTTTATGGAAATAGGTTAAAAATTTTATATTTCCGCTGCCATACGTTAGCCTATTTTCCTTCAGTAGCTTGACAACTACCCGTTTTTAGTTCTTACAAACCTCTATGAGGAATTGGAGGAAGGAAGCCTACCGTTATTCGGAGATACTGGGTATGGGAATATAGCCGTGACAAATAGGAATGCTCCGGAGGCATCCGGGATGGAAGGTGTGAATATTATCTAGACCTTCTAGACGTGATGGATGTTGAGGTTCACTCTTTTCCTTTTTATTTCCAATGCATTTCATAATTTGGAACTGTTTTGGAGCGGGAGGAGGTTGGTTTCAGAGAACGATCAAGCATATAGTTTAATAAAAAAACCAAAGATTCTTGTGCTTGTGGAGACCCGGTTACCGAGCAGTAGGGCAGACAGCTTACGGATTACTTTGGGTTTTGCTAACATGGAGATCATTGACACGGAGGGATTCAGAGGTGGCATCTGGATGTTCTGGAATGACAATAAAGTTACAATTTCGATTATAGAGTGGAATTACCAATACCTTCACGTGTTGGTTAACCTCACCGGAGGAGGATCACAAGGAGGGGGTTTTGAACTAAGCGCTGTTTATGTTCGTCCACAACTTCAGTGTAAGAAACAATTCATGGATGACATCCGGAATCTAAGGGACACCATTACACACCTGTGGGTATTAGCGGGAGACTTCAATTGCATAAAGGAAGCGGCGGAAAAACAAGGAGGATCCGAATCCCCTCCCGCTCGTTATTCAATGTTTGCTGACTGGATTAATGAACTACAACTTATTGATATTGGGTTTACTGGCCCACCTTTCACCTAGTTCAGAGGTCATTTTAGAAGGACCCGTGTGGCTTGCAAACTTGATCGGGTCCTGTGTGACATAGGGTGGCGTCACTACTTTCCTGAGGCGAATCTGAGACATTTAGCTCGTCAGAATTTTGATCACGTTCCCCTGCACTTAGATTTGGGAATCAATTCATGACGACAGACCCATGCCGATTTCCATTTTCTAGCGGCCTGCCTGCTTCACCCGGGGTGTAAACAGACAATTGTCACTAGTCTTTCAGACCAGAACAACGCAATGGATGCTCTGAGTAACATTCAGCAGAAATTGATGAGTTGGAATCAAAATGACTTTGGGAACATATTTTATCATGAAAAGCGGCTGATGGCTAGGCTGGGAGGCATACAAATTCGTCTCTGTCATCAAGTCACGGGGGGCTTCTGAAACTCAAACGCTGTCTGATGAATGAGCTGAATGCTATAATATGCCAAGAGGAGGTCCTCTGGCATCAGAATTCGCGCGAAAAGTGGATTACCTGTGGTGATCGGAACACCACATTCTTTCACACCTCCACTCTAATCCGTAGAAAGAAGAACATGATTGAGGGTTTACGGGATGAAAATGGAGTCTGGATATGGAATGAGGAAGATCTCCGCAGTATGGCTGTAAATTATTTCTAAAAGGTTTACACAGAGGAAGTAGCAAACGGGCCTATGCTTATCACGTCCACAAAGTTCACGCCTTGGAGGGATGATGGTATCGCCTCGCTGGTGGCTCCATTTTCAGGTGAGGAAGTTAAAGTTGCAATTTTTGCAATGGGACCGCTAAAGGCACCTGGCCTGGACGACTTCCCTGTAACTGTGTTTCAGAAATTCTGGAGCCACCTCGGTCCGCTTGCTACAAAATGTGTCCTTAATATGCTGAATTCGGGGGTCTTGGAGCAAAGGATGAATGAAACCACCTTGGTCCTTATCCTGAAGATTCCCGGGCTGAGCCAACTCTCTGAGTTCCGACCGATTAGCCTTTGTAATGTTCTTTATAAAACAATGACTAATTGACTAGTGCAGCGTCTAAAACTCCACCTGCAGTATTTGATAAGCCCTTTCCAGAACAGTTTTGTCCCTGGTAGACAGATAACTGACAATATTATCTTACTGCAGGAAGTTTTACAGTCGTTTAAGAACAAAACGGGTCGGACATGAGCAATGGTACTGAAGTTAGACTTGGAAAAAGCGTATGATAGAGTGAGCTGGAGCTTTTTGCATGAAACTTTAGTTTGCCTGGGTTTGTTGGATAAATGGACTCACCTCATTATGAATGCGTCTCTTCGGCTTCAATCAAAGTGGCCTGGAATGGGGAAACTTCTGACAGTTTTCGCCCGTCTAAGGGTCTCAGGCAAGGGGATCCGCTCTCGCCGTATCTGTTCATCTTGTGTATTAAAAGGCTGAGTCATCTAATTTTGGACGCGGACAATACGGGGGAATGGAAACCGGTTCAGCTCTCTTGGGGAGGTCCTAAACTCTCTCACCTTTTCTTCACCGACGACATATTCTGCTTGGTGAATCTTCCAGGGAGCACGCTCGGGTTATTAGAGGGGTTCTGGAGAAATTTTGCAATAGCTCTGGCCAAAGAATAAGCCTTGCAAAATCGAGGATACTCTTTTCTAGTAATTCACTAGCGATTGTGAATAGTTATATTTGCTCGGAGCTAGAAATTCAAGAGACGAAGCAGCTCGGGAAATATTTGGGCTTCTCCCTGAATCAGGGCCGCACCACCAAGACTCAGTTCCCATTTTTGGTGGACAGAGTTCAACAAAGGCTCACAGGGTGGAAAACAAAGTGCCCCATGGCTGGTCGAACGACATTGGTTAAAGCGGTCTGCTCAGCAATCCCGTCATTCATCATGCAGATTTATCTCTTACCGACCTGCGTTTGTAACTGCCTAGACAAGCTAAATAGGGACTTTATTTGGGGTAGTTCAGATTAGCAGAGGAAAATCCACCTGATTAGATGGAACATTGCTACGCGCTCGCGTAGGAAATGAGGGTTAGGCGTTCGGGTCACCAAGGAGGCGAACTTAGCTTTCATGGCGAAACTCAGCTGGCGATTTCTAGTAGAGGAAGATACAGCTTGGGTGAAAATGATGAAACACATGTATGACAGAAACAGAACAGGCTTTGATATGTTTATTTTCAAAGCGAGTCAGAGTCGGTTATGGAAAGGCATAGTGTCAGGTGCGGACTTACTGAAGAAAGGAATTGGTAAAGCGACCACTAACGGGAATGGCTCTCTCTTTTGGATGGAAAGATGGGTAGGGGACTCTCTACTAATTGAATCGGCGATTGCAGCCCCGTGGAATGTAAGAACTTGCAAAGGATTTGGCAAGGGACGTGTTCGGGGCAGTTTCAAATCGCCTTGGCTTACTCCTTTCGAGAACAAGCGGACAATGATCAATCTTTGGATGTTCGTTGGGGAAATATCTGGGAACTGTCAGTTCCGGAGAAGATTCGGTCCTTCCTTTGGCTTGTCGGACACGACGCGATTCTGTGCAACTGAAATCGCATACGATGGCATCTGGCAAGTTCTGAAGCGTGTGTAAGTTATGGAAATAGAGAAACAGCAGGCCATATTCTCTGGGACTGCTTGTTGGCGGTGAGGGTCTGGAACCAGTGTCTTCCACGAGGGGAGCGAGGAATGTTTTATCGGGACACCTTGCAGTGATGGCTTGACAGGAACGTGAGTAGAACGGATTTAATAAATGATAGACCGTGGAACCATTGCTTTCTGATTATTTGTTGGTGGCTTTGGAGATGGAGGTGTCAGTGAGCTATGGACCCGAGACGTGTGGATCTCTCGGACAAACACAGTTTCCTCTCGATAAGAATTCAGGAATGCGAGCAAGCTTCCGCAGTAAGCAGGCTCACAGCGGTTCAGGAAAGGGTTTCCAGGATCATTCATTGGTGGCCCCCAGAACGCGGATGGTGTAAGCTCAACTGTGATGGTGCTTGTAAAGGAAACCCGGGCTTTGCCTTGGCTGGTGGACTGTTACGTGACGAAAAAGGGGATTGGATTGGCGGTTTTGCAGCTCGGATTGGCACGAGCACCTCGATGGTAGCAGAACTTTGGGGTGCTTATTTGGGATTGGAGCTGGCCTGGAAGAAAGGGATTCGGAAACTAATCATGGAGCTTGACTCCCATCTGCTGGTTCAGATGCTTCAGCACGAGGATAATCTGTCGCGTAGATGACATGGCTTGTTTAGGAAGTGTTGCGAGCTTCTAAAAAGGGATTGGCAAGTGAATGTGGTGCATACGTATAGAGAATGCAAACGTGCGGCCGATTAGATGGCTAACTTCGCAGGACATTTGTCCCTGGGCTATCACGAGTGTGGTATGCCTCCTGCAGGCATCCAGGAAACTTTGATTGCTGACTCTAGAGGAGATGGAGTGACTCGACTAATCTGGTTAGAGACGAATTAGTTTTGAGGAGTTCGCTTTATTTTGTTTTGGCTTGTTTTTTCTTTTCTAACTTTTCTTTCTCTTGCTCGGGGCCTAGCCCCTCCTTGTAACAAAAAAAAAACTACGATTTATATTTTTTGTGTTTTTAAATGGTTATTTTTTTTCTATTGATAAGAAGATAATGGTTACAAGATATTATATTTTAGGTATTAACAGATCTCTATTATATGCAATGTTTGTACTATTTCCTAGCTCTACTTTCTATTTAATTTTTTCTTTGAATTTATAATACCATTTTTTATTTACCATAATAATAAAATTATCACTAAGAAACCTTTAATTTTATTTTAATATACTAGTTTTCATGCTAATTTTTCTTTGTATTGGAATATATATTTTTTTATATATTTTTTAATTTGATTGAAGTTATAATTATTATTATTTATTAAACTATTTTTAATAAATTTTGTACTAATTTTCCATTCTGATTATTAAAGAACCAAACAACTTTAAAGGGAATCAGATTCCTATTCCGTTTCCGATTCTGAACCCTTATATATCTAAATTAAAGCCGATACAAAATCTATAAAGAGAAAGAGATTACAAGAAAAAATATATATTTTGTCCAACTTATTTATTAGTTTTATTGTTAATATATATTGTTGGAGAATTTATGCATGGATAATTATTAAAATCTATTAACAATATATAAAAGTGCAAAACGTTCGGTCTTTCTAAACGTGACACCTTAATATTTTTTTATGACATGTCAAACCATCAAAATTCTTCATAATTGTAATTATAGTATTTACTAAAAAAAAATCTTCCAAACTATTCATACATTTAGCAACAGTAGCGTTCACCTGGACCCTGAATGATCAAATGAATTTGGTAATTCACTGTTAGATCTAGGCTCATTAAAATCATACGATGGAGATTCAAAATATCCTAAGGTGTAGATTTAATGACCCTAGATCTAACGGTGAATGACCAAATTCATTTGATCATTCAGGATCCAAGTGAACGCTACTGCATTTCAGCAATTCAATTAAATTAAATTTTCAAATTGAAAACTTTATTACGTCGTAGCTCATTCCTATTTAGCAATTTAATTCAATTACATTTTCATACTGCTTTGTAACTCATTTAGTTGTATTTTATTGTCATTTTAAAACTAATTAATTATTTTATAACTGTTAAAAAGACTATAAACTACACGCGATAAACACATGAGGCAGCTGTTAAAAGGATATTAAGATATCTTAAAGCAACTACAAACCATTTTCTGTGCTATCAAGGCAAAGATCTCAATTTGAGAGTATACACCACTATAAGAAAAATGTGGATTACCGACAAATATTTTCACAGGTAATCAACAGAATCCATCGGTAATCGTCGTTACCGATGGATCAGCAACGGATACATATCCGTCGGTAAAAGTCTCGTAGGAACTTCATAACGAGCTTTTTTTCTTCCCATCGGTAATTCATTCTGACCCAATTTGGTAGAAACATTCCGCCGCTAATTATACATACCGACCGATTATTTTCGATGCAATGTGGCTGGTAAAGTAATTTCCGACGGATTTTCATCGACGCATTCCGTCTGGAATTCTTTATTTCGAATTTTACATTTAATTAATGGTTTTATTACCCGTAGCCATTCCAACGGATTTTCGTCAGAAATTATATATATTTTCATAAGCAGGAATTCTAAATTATTATTATTAATAATATTAATATTTTTTTGACAATATATTAATCTTATTATTAATAATATTATTATTATTGTGAAATTCACCATATATATAACATAACACATTAATTAAACCATAATGTACATATTACTAAATAGTAATACTGAGTATTTTGAATAAAATCATATATATTATCTAATATATATCCTATCAGACCTAATTAAGATAAAATATTAACAAAACCATATATATTGTTCTAATGTATAAAAATATATATCCTAAGTTAAGTCATCTAGACCATCATCATCTATTTAGCAACTGCTGCTATCCAAATAACATGGGTTAAAAAGTGAAAATCGAATACAATGGGAGCAAAATATAAACGAGTGAGGGGTTAGTTGTTGAATGAAAAATCTAGAGACAAATTGAAAAGGCTGGCTAATGTTTAAGAGAGAAAGACGAAAAGGCTGGCAGCTAGTGTATTCTCCATGAAAGAGGAGCGGTTTGAGAGACAAAGATGTGAGAAAGAGGAAAGCGCTAGTTGTGGATATAGTACTGGTTTGAGAGGGAAAAAAATGGAAAACAAAAAGTCTATGAAAAACAGGGGGAAATTTTTTTTCCATTCTCGCTAATCCTTAATAAGTTATATATTCTAAAATAACAATAATAATTTTATTATTATTATTAATCATACCAACAGAATTCTGTCGGTATGTAAAATTTTTCGCCGGGAATATTACCAAGGGATATTCTTACCAACAAATTCGCGACTGAGATTAACATTCACTAACCATATTTCAATTCCGCCCTTAATCTGTCAGTGAACTGCAGCGCAATCAATTACGTTGGTATTCCGCCGGTAATTAGCAACGAAATTGAGGCCACCGGTAATGTCCGCCGGTAATCTGTGATATTTTTGTAGTCTAATTCCATGGTAGATAGAACTATACACGTCTAATTTTTTACGTTGGTATTAGGTACATATTCTTGCTTGGAAATGGTACCATTTCATGTAGTAGTAAGAAATAGACGTGTATAGTTCTATCTACCATGGAAGCCGATTATGTATCATACTCATCAACAACACATAAGAGGCAGTTCGGTGGAATAGATTTCTAAACCATGTAAATGTCACTACCTCTAATACTCCGGTCATAGTTAATAGTTATAGTAAATCTTTTATTGCTTTACTTAGGGATCAGAGCTATGATAACAAGACAAAACACATAGAGATTAAGTACCGCATTATAAGAACTTAATTGCACGAAAAGAAGTTAGTGTGAAGTATTTGTCGACTCATAACATGGTTGAGGATTTCTTTACCAAACTTGTCAAAGGAGATGTTTACATCAAACATGTCAGATCCCAGGGATTTCATAGGATCTAGACATACTTTTTTTTCATGTATTTGTTTGAACATGATTTATTAATAAATGTTTCATGAAATTTTACAATACATGAGTGTGAATATTTTTTTTCTTAATGTTCGATGTTATATGATACAATACATGTCATACAGAAAATAAGCTCACTCACACGAGCCTTTTATAGCCTAACTAGGCTATAAATAGATAACCTCATAACCCTAGTCACTCTACACAATATTCTCTATTCCTCCATCTATACTCATGCGCCAATCCCCCTGTCTCCTAAGTCAACATTTAGTTCGTGGATCATTCGTTATCACTTTGTGGCTAACGTCATCATGGGTGATACGTGACCAGTGATGCGAGATTGTGGTTGATTCTATTCTAATTCCACTGTTTATCTTCTCAACAGGTTCTACTCTATAAGAGGTAATCCTTAAATCCGTGTTTGCATTAGGATTATTTATTCGGATAATCTCTTCACTAATGTTAGGCATGAAATTGACTTAGTTTAACATAATATTTATATGAGAATTTGGGTGTCTTTACATTATATTGCAAGATAAAAGGACTGATTAATGTCTTTTTGTAGATAAGCATTGATAAAAGCCTAACTCGCTGGAAACAGCTAGTTTCGCAACTGCCAAGGAGGAGTGGAGCCTTTCTATGATCCAGCGGTTAAACGCCGGATACTTGATGACGGACAGCGACAGATCAGAGGTGGCAGAGGCAGAGGTAGCAGGTGGAAAAGTGTTCAGGTGGCATTTCCTAAAGCAACATGAGACAAGAAGTTTCGACCCTTGAGTGTTCAAGGGTCAAAAAGATCAATGATTATTTTCTACTATGTTTAGTTTTAGTAAAGTGTTGACTTATTTTTCTGTACTTTTCTTTTTCTTGGGTACTTTTCGGGTACCAATTTTGGCCCTAGTCTTTCTTCTTTAAATAGATGTAGCAAAGGAAAGATAGGAGATGTTCATCATCGGTTAGTTTATTTTTATTTTAGAACAGAAAAGTCACTCTTTAATCGGAGATTAGAGCTCCAATGGAGTTTCAGAATATATCAAGAACTTCTGATTGCTCACTGCTCGATATGAGTGAGTAATCCATTTTGAATAGGCACGGCCATTCCGGGCCGGTTATGTAAGTTCTATAACTCTTTCAATGAATGTTTAGTATTTTGCCAATGATGTGTTGATGAAGTTCTTTATTTCTATGCTTCGGCATATATGCATGTGATAGATAAATGTTAGGACACTACTTACATCTTCACTGATATCTCTATCAATCTCGCAACCTCGAAGCAGACATGTTAGATGGTTGTGTCAAAGGTTTTCTTAACGGAAATGCAGCTTTGATCTTAATGCAAGAGAGAAAGTTCCTTTAGGACGCTATTGGCTCTAGTAAATCTTAGGAACTTAAGAACACACGAAAGTTGACTTAAGTGGGCATTAAAGCTGATACTTTGACTTCATTGGTAATGTCATAAATTCATTGGAGAGTTGTATGGTCTTGCACAACCTGTTCGGCAGTGCCTAGCCTGTTCTATCCTTTATACTGTCTTCTATTTGTCATATCCTTCATAACTTTAGCACACTTTTGTCTTAACTATCCACACTCAAACAATCAATCCTACTAAGAAGATACCTTTACTCACACACTCTGTTCAGCAATGATTTTCTCATATCATTTTGATCTCAATCCATGTGGATACGATACTTGACTTATCACTTTATTACTTGTATCTAGTACACTTGCTAGAGTCACATCTGAGGACAACAAGTTTTTGGCGCCGTTGCCGGGGATTGAAAGCAACAAAATTGATCTGAAATTTCTGTGAAACAGGGTGTTTTTAATCTGTTTGCTAAGGCGTGCAGGAAAAAGAAGTTCTTTACCAGTTTATACGAAGAGCTGGACCTCCTGTTTTTCCTATCGATCTCGAATTAGAGAGAACGTTTAGACGAAACAGAGCGGGAGCTCGACGTGCACGATAAAGAGAACGGCAAAGAGAGAGAAGAATGGCTGGAAGGGTGCCACCCGAACAACCAGTTCAGCCTGGTCCTGAAGGAGAAGGAGAAAATAATAACCCTCCTGTGATGCGAATCAGAGATTATTCAAGGCCAACCACAGAGGGACATTCATCATGTATCGTGTTACCCAACGAGGGGAACAACATGTTCGAGGTGAAGGGATCTATGATACAGATGATCCAGGCCTCAGTGCAATTTAATAGGTTTCAATCTGAAGATCCAAATGGGCATATTCAAGAATTCATCACGTTGTGCAACACATTCAGATCAAACAGAGGTGTTTCTGATGACGTAATCAGACTAAAGCTGTTCCTTTTTTCCCTAAGGGATAAAGCGAAAAACTGGCTAAGAAATTTACAGCCAGGGACAATCACAAGTTGGGAAGAAATGGCACGAGCTTTTCTGATGAAATATTTCCCACCTTGACAAGCCATAAAACTGAGAAATGAAGTGTCGCGGTTTTTTGCAAGAAGAGGACGAGTCGCTAGCAGAAGCCTGGGAAAGATACAAAGAGCTATTGAGAAGGGTACCAAATCATGGTATCCCTATGTGGATGCAAGTGCAGAATTTCTATAATGGTGTGACAAACATCTACAAAATTCAGATTGAATCCATAGCCAACGGTAACCCAGAAGATCTTGAGCCACATGCTTTATATGACCTTATTGAGAAGGTAGTCAGCACAAGTTACAACTGGCACTCAGCCAGAAGTGAAGGGAAGAAGATGGGAAATGATGATGTTGTGTCAAAATTGACAAGTTAGGTAGAACAGCTTGCTAGACAGCTGGGCAAGATAAATGTGTCTTCGATTCACAACGAACCACCATTCAATGACATTTACGATTTTTGTGGAGGTCTTCATTTCAGTATCAACTGTCCCGGAGTTAAGCAGGGAAAGGGCGCATAGGCAGAATGTGATTACGCAGGGTATAATCAGAGGAATCCACCTAACCCGTATTCCAACACGTATAATCTTGCCACAAGAAACCATCCGAACTTTGGATGGACAGGCCAGCCAAACCAGCAGGAACAACCGAGATATCAACAACAGCAGGGAGGAGACTACCAAAGGCAACCTCAGCAGCATTACAAACAACCTGTGCCACCAAAGGAAGATGTAGAGCCAGATATGAAAACAATGATGATGCAATTCATGAAACAGACACAAGCTTCAATAAAAAGTCTGGAAACACAGGTTCACCAGTTAGCTGCATCTACGTCAAAAGGAAAGGGAATAATGTCGAGCAACACAGGGCCAAATCAAAAGGGCGATGTCATGGCAATCACCCTAAGGTCAGGTAAGCAAACTCAACCCATTACTTTGACTGATGTAGATGTTAAATGCACAGGAACATCCAAAGAAGCTGAAAGGGAGCAGGAACATGCTGTTTCCAGTGAAGATGAAACCAGGAAGACAACCTGTACAAGTAAGCCGGATCAAGGGGAAAGTGAAAGAATGTATAAGCCACCACCACCGTATGTTCCACTTGTGCCATATCCAACGCGTCTGATCAATAAAAAGCTGGAGGAACAGAATTCTAAAGTGTTGGATACCTTAAGGAAGTTGCACATCAACATTCCTTTCGTAGAAGCACTGGCACAGATGCCGATATACGCCAAATTCCTCAAAGACATCCTGTCGAACAAAAAGAAGAGGGAAAACATTTCTATGATACAACTCAACAGAGATTGTTCGTCAATACTCCAAAACAAGCAGCAGCTACCCAAGAAGCTAAAAGATCCAGGGAGTTTTTCTATTCCTTGTTCAATTGGAAAGCTAAATATTGAAAATGCACTATGTGACCTAGGAGCTAGCATAAATCTGATGCCTTATTCTGTATATGCAAAACTTGGATTAGGAGAACCTCAACCTACTCGTATGTCTATTCAATTAGCTGATCGTTCAGTATGCTATCCTAGGGGGGTTGTGGAAGATGTGCTAGTCAAAGTAGGAAAATTTATTTTGCCAGTTGATTTCATTATAATGGACATTGATGAAGACTTGCATGTTCCTATCATCCTAGGTAGACCATTCTTAGCCACGGGGAAAGCATTGATAGACGTAGGCGAGGGACAATTATTTTTAAGGATTAATAGGGAAGAAGTCATCTTTAAGATGAACGAGGCAATGAGACGTGCAAATAATAATGATGACACATGCTATTTCCTGGATGATTTTCAAAGTTTGTCTACTTTGCAGGAACAGGACACGCTGGAGACTTTGTTGGGAGAAGAGGTGAACATATACGAAGGAACAGGCTGTTCCATTGAATCCAACCTACCGACACCTCCTTTCGATCCGACTGTTCCTACTCATCAAGAACCACCGGAGATACCAACTGTGCCAGTGTCGAAACCAGAATTGAAACCATTGCCTGCACACCTCGAGTATGCTTTCCTTGAACCACCCAACGGAAGTCCAGTCATCATATCCTCGAAGTTAACTCCTGATCAAAAGGTGCAACTCATGGCAGTCTTATGAAGAAATAAGGATGCAATCGCATGGAAAATTGATGACATCAAAGGGATCAGCCCAGCAGTCTGTGTTCACAGAATCTTGATGGAAAAGGAGCACAACCCATCTGTCCAGCCGCAACACAGACTAAATCCCCATATGAAGGAGATTGTGCGAAAAGAAGTGATCAAGCTTCTTGATGCTGGCATTATTTACCCAATCTCTGATAGTGTGTGGACCAGCCCTATTCACGTTGTGCCAAAGAAGGGAGGAACAACCGTAGTTCTCAACGAGAAAGACGAGTTGGTACCCACAAGAACAATAACTGGATGGCGTGTTTGTGTTGATTACAAAGAGCTCAACGAAGCCACAAGGAAGGATCATTTCCCTTTCCCTTCATTGATCAGATGTTAGAGTGGTTAGCAGGATATGCCTTCTATTGTTTTCTCAACGGTTATTCAGGATACAACCAGATCACAATTCATAGTGAGGATCAAGAGAAGACAACGTTCACATGTTCGTATGGGACTTCTGCTTACAGAAGAATGTCATTCAGGCTGTGCAATGCTCCAGCCACTTTCCAACGGTGTATGATGTCCATTTTTCATGACATGGCGGAGCGGACCGTAGAAATATTCATGGATGACTTCTCTGTTTATGGAAACTCTTTTGATAGCTGTCTAAACAACCTCGAAGCCGTGCTTGTGCGTTGCAAGGAGACACATTTGGTCTTGAATTGGGAGAAATGCCACTTCATGGTTACGGGCGGAATTGTTCTCGGGCATAAAATTTTAGAAAAAGGGATGGAAGTGGCCAAAGCAACGGTGGAAGTAATCGATAAGTTGGCTGTTCTGGCCAATGTAAAAGATGTGCGAAGTTTTTTGGGACACTCAGGGTTTTACCGCAGGTTTATTAAAGATTTTTCAAAGATTATGCTACCCTTGTCAGCATTACTTCATAAGGAAGCGGAATTTTCTTTTGACGCAAGCTGTTTGAAGGCGTTTGAACTTTTAAAGAGCAAGCTGATCAACTCGCCCATACTGGCAGGACCCGACTGGGAGCAACCTTTTGAAATGATGTGCGACGCAAGCGATACTTGTGTGGGAGCCGTTCTTGGACAAAGGATAGAGAAAAAGTTTAGGCCAATTTACTATGCGAGTAAGACGCTAAACGAGGCCCAGCAGAATTACACCACTACAGAGAAGGAGCTTCTTGCAGTTGTGTATGCCTTCGACAAATTTTGACCTTACTTGGTGTTATCCAAAGTAGTTGTGCACACAGACCACGCTACGCTACGCTACTTGTTTGTGAAAAAGGATGCTAAGCCGAGGTTAATCCGCTGGCTATTATTGCTTTAAGAGTTTGATCTCGAGATTAAGGATAAAAAGGGAACTGAAAATGTCGCGGCTGATCATTTGTCAAGGATTTCTCACCAAGGCAGCCAGGAACAACCAGAGATTCTGGAAAGATTTCCAGACGAACATATATATGTCGCACAGTCTGCGCCATGGTTTGCCGATATTGCTAATTACCTTGTGAGTTCGCTCAAGCCGCACAACCTGTCCACGAATCAGAGGAGGAAGTTTTTTTCTGAAATTAAATATTATTTTTGGGATGACCCTTATCTTTTCAGGTTGTGCGCTGATCAAATTATTCAAAGATGTATATCTCAGGAGGAGCAACAGGATGTGCTTAGCCATTGTCATGACCGAGAAGCTGGAGGACACCATAGCGCTAGCAGAACTGCAGCCAAGGTTCTTCAATCAGGTTTTTTCTGGCCAACACTTTTCAAAGATGCCCATTTGTTTGTTAGCACTTGCAATGAGTGCCAACGAACAGGCAACATCTCGGCTAGAAATGCCATGCCTCTCAACAACATAGTTGTTTGTGAAATTTTTGATATCTGGGGCATAGATTTTATGGGTCCATTCCCTACATCTTTTGGGAATAAATATATCTTAGTGGCTGTAGATTATGTGAGCAAGTGGGTTGAAGCAATGGCTAGTCCCACCAATGACGCCCGTGTGGTTGTAAAGTTCCTGAAAAGGCTGTTCGCCAGATTCGGTGTCCCACGAGCGATCATTAGTGATCAAGGATCCCACTTTTGCAATGCCAAATTTGAAAAGCTGATGGGCAAGCTTGGAGTCTCTCACAGAATTGCCACACCGTACCATCCACAAACGAGTGGACAGGTGGAGATTTCCAATCGTGAAATCAAAAGAATTTTAGAGAAAAATGTTGGCAGTTCTAGGAGAGACTGGGCAAACAAGCTTGACGATGCTCTTTGGGCATATAGGACAGCCTATAAAACACCAATTGGAATGTCTCCGTTTAGATTGTTATACGGAAAATTTAGTCACCTACCCGTTGAAATGGAACACAGGGCCTTTTGGGCATTAACATTCTTAAATTTTGAGACATAGGCTGTTGGAGAACAGAGACGTATGCAACTGTGTGACATGGAAGAATTCAGGCTGTTCTCCTATGAGAATGCAGTCAATTACAAGGAAAAGACCAAGCAGTGGCACGATAAAAAGATCTAGGAGAAAGTCTTTCACGAAGGTCAAAATGTCCTTCTGTTCAACTCAAGACTGCGACTGTTTTCAGGAAAGCTTAAGTCACGATGGTCAGGACCATTCACAGTACACAGGGTGTTCGAGCATGGAGCGGTGGAAATTTTAAAAAATGGTGATGCTCCTTTCAAAGTGAACGGGCAGCGTCTCAAACCATATCTTGAGAATGACCACAAGAGGAAGATTGACACTGTTCACTTCCAGGATCCTCCGCACCAATGAACAGAGACACATGGTGTTCGCTGCAAACACCAATTGCAGCAGGAAAGTACCCCTCCAAACAAGTTTTTTTTTATTTTATTAATCCATCATCATGTGTTAAGTCATTAACCTGATAACAATTACATTGTCTGATTTTTTTTTAACCATGGTTTTAATCAATATCTTCGCAAGGAAAAATGTAAAACTTCTACCCTTGTCAATAAGAGTGAAGTTTTTAGTTTTGCTTGTGTAACCTTTAGAGGGATGTGGAGTTAGGTCATAATAGTTTTGGGGGGGGGATAAATTCAAAAATAAAAAAAGAAGATATGGGACGCGTCAAATCAACTGTCTTTAGGCGGTAATTTCAGCCTAATCGTCCCCTCGGAAAAATATAAAGTAGATAGTTTGCCGTAAATGCAAGATTTATTGTACCCTTGCATCTTTTCGCCTGGGGTAATCATCTATTTCGTCCAGGTGGTAGATTAGGAGACAGTCTTTAGGGCGGTAGCTCAAGAGATCTGTCTCCTCCTTTCTACTTAAAGGACGCAGACTGCTGGTTACCCTAAATTTTTCTTTACGCACTATTCCCTCACCTTTACCAAGATTTCGGTTTCTCTCATAACACGGTGCAAAAGTTCCTATTTAGTTTGATTTACAAATGAGAACTAGAGGATTGGGAAAACACGTGAAAGTCGAGGGGTCGACCAAGAAGGAAAAAGCAAAGGGAAAGATGACGGAACCAAGCACGGTCGCTTTCGTTCCGGATGAAAAGCTTGTGAAAAAGCTCTCTCAGTTCAAAGATCCTGAGGTGCAAAAGTACTACGAAGATCTGGCTAAACTTGATTTCGGGCCCATAAGAACAGTTTGTTGGGACACCTTGAGGCGGCTAAAGCTTGAAGATCGCGTGCGCACGCTCATGGAGGCAGACCATTTCGGCTGCTTCTTTGAGATAAAAGAGCCTGCATACAAAGAACTGACGCTAGAGTTCTTGGCTACCTTCAAGCACGATGCTGAGATCACCGATCCTGAAAAAGAAGGGAAGTTCAGTTTCAGGCTTATGGGTCACACTCAGAGGCCTTCGCTCAATCTGTTTAACCAAATGTTAGGTGCTGTGGATGATGATGACCTAGAGTCCGAGAGCTACAAGGAAGCATTCACCAAGACCCCTGATGTCTTTGACCCTACTGCCTTCTGGAATTCTCTTACAGGTCAGCAGCATTATGACGGGAGCGTCTCCAAGGCGTCAAATATTGATGACTATGCTGTTTGTTACTTGCATAAGCTGGTGTCCGGCATAATCTTTGCCCGATAAAATCAAGCTACTATGCCACATGCAGACCTTACAGCTTTGTGGAGCATGTCAATTGGGCAAAGAATGAACTTAGGTTACTAGTTTGGGGAGTACATCAGTGCTTTTTGTAAAAAGAACTCATCGCTCATCTGCTGCGAGAGCATTGTCACTAGAATTGCGGAATCTATTGGAGTCTTTAAGCCTGAGGACCACTCTCGGCTCATTATTATGAACCATCCAGTACAAATTGACCTAAAGAGCCTGCAGAAGATGTTGTTTGGTAAAATGGTGAACGGGAAGTGGGTTTGGATGTCGGACTTTGTTACATCACGGAAAGTTGAAAGCCGGAAGAGGAAAAGTGAACCAACTGTGTCGGTCTCATCAGATTCTGAACAGGTCGAGCTGCCAAAGGATCTGAACTTCTATAAGAAATGTGCAAAGCTTTCGAGCGAGGACATCCTTGACAAGTTCAATGCCATGATTGCTCAGAACCAAGCCAACCGTGAGATGATATTTGCACTCGAGCAAAAGTATGAGTCACATGAGGTATCGATCGACATGCTCAAAACCATCTGTATTGAGGAGCATGGCAAGGAGAGTCCATCCGGTTTTTCTATCAAGAGTCCGGTAAGAAAAATGCCTGAAACACCTGCTACTGCTAAGGCTAATGCTGAAACTTCCTCGAAAGGGGAGGGCATTCCTGCCGCTGCGGATAGAGAGGTTAACTCCCCTCTTTCCCAGCCCACCTGATCTGTCAACATTGTTGATGTCCTAGCATTTGGTAACCTCTAACACCCTTACTCTATCCAACTGTGCTCTGCCTGTGTTGTTATGCTTTAAATTATCTACAATATGCTGCCATCCTTATAACATTGAGGACAATGTTCTGTTTTAATTTGGGGGTGGGGGTTGTGTATCACAATAAATGCAGGCATAATATGATAAATGCTTTAAAATTCAGTTTGTTTAACTAGTGATTTGATGTAGAACAAATATCCCTTGAGAATCTTTGATGCAAATGTCCTTTGTGATTTTGTGATTTCTGTGATTTTCGTTTCTTCGTTCTCTCATCTCCTTGTTTAATCATTATCTATTCGATTGATTTGTGTTCAATGGGAATCACTAAACAGACTGTGTGTGTTTTGATGGAATTGTTTAGTTTTACGTGTTTGTTTGAATTTTGTCTCCCCGAATCGGGAAGTTCCAAAAAATTTTCAATTTTTTAAATCTTCTTTCACAATTAGTAACCATTGTCTTACTGCATTTCCCCAAAAATAGTGAGAACTCGAGCCTGAGAGTGCATCTATAATATGCATTGATTCTTTTCTGAGAGGGCCAACGCTCACTATCTTTAGGGAGAATTTGCCTTGGTTTGCCCTATTGAAATGGAGATTCGTTTTGACAAGCATAGGAAGAAAAAGGCATTAGTTCCCCTTTCCACTACACAAAAAAGCCACTTGTGCTTTGCACTCACGTTTTAGGGTACCCAACTTGAGCCATAACCTGTTCTTTCTGAAAACCACGTAAAGAGACCCTGTCCTTTCACTGATATTCCTAAATACCCTAAGTTCTGTCTTGTGCTTCAAAACCAACTGTTTAAATTGAAATCATGTGCTTTTAAAATTACACAGCAAAGGCAGTTGAGCAGATAATTCTAAAGATAAGATAGAAAGGAACCTGGGAAGTTTGTGTTTGGGTGGAAAGATCTTTAATGATTGATATGAAGAGAAAGGGTAGGTTGTTTTAAGAAAACAGACTGTTTGAATATGGTAATGGGTAAATCACTTTGATTGTTGAAAGCTGTGTCGGTTAAATAAGTTGCATAAAGACAGAATTCATACACTGAAATAGCTTTTCACTGTCAAACCAGAACCTGAGCCTAACATTACAACCCTTGTCAAGTCCTTTGGACTATACTTGGAAGAATTTTGACCCATAGATTCAGGACCAATAGGCAAACTCACACCCTAAGGGTGTGGTGACTGAGCTGAGGAGTGAAATCGAATTCTTTTTCCTATGGTAAATAAATGCCATGCGAGAGTGAGTGAAATATTCCATTCCTTAGCGAGGCATGTCTGGCGAGTTGGTAACTTCTTGTGAAAGTAGAAGTCTAAATTTTAAGCTTTAAGGAAGTTCTCGAGTAAAAGGACACACTGTTTAAAACAAGCTCTAAACTCTTTGATAAAATCATAGCACGCATCTGTTAATTTCCTCATTAGGCAAGATAATCTCTGTTCCCCTTATCATTCTCTGAAAAAGTTCATTCCTAACTCTTCTCTGTTACAGTATTCATTCTTACAATTTGTTACTTGAGGACAAGCAAAGGTTCAATTTGGGGGTATTTGTTAGGCATGAAATTGACTTAGTTTAACATAATATTTATATGAGAATTTGGGTGTTTTTACATTATATTGCAAGATAAAAGGACTGATTAATGTCTTTTTGTAGATAAGCATTGATAAAAGCCTAACTCGCTGGAAACAGCTTGTTTCGCAACTGCCAAGGAGGAGTGGAGCCTTTCTATGATCCAGCGGTTAAACGTCGGATACTCGATAGGGATGGCAACCGGTAGGGTACCCGCGGGTAATGCCAATCCCAAACCCTTACCCGTTTATTTTTTAATTACCCGTACCCTTCCCATTACCCTAACGGGTATATGTTTTGCATCCCATACCCGTCCCATTTAATTCACGGGTACCCACGGGTACCCTTACCCGTTAAGAATCACTAAATAAAATAAAAAATATTACAAATTTAACAAAGTATAAATTTAATAAATCATTTATATAAAAATTGAACAAATTGAACCTTAATCAATAAAAATAAAATAGCTTAGTGTTATCACTTAATGGTCGAAGAACAAAAGGTTGGTGTTCAAATCTCACATTTTATATCTAAAACACAATAATATTTTTTAATATATAAAAAATTATGACGGGTAACGGGTACCGGGTACCCTAGGGGGTCTTCCCATACCCATCCCATTACCCTAACGGGTAATGATTTTGATCTCATACCCGTCCCATACCCTTTTACACAGGGTACGGGTAGTCCCATTAGGGTCGGATAGTACCGGGTATCCGCGGGTAGGGTACCCGTTGCCATCCCTATCGATGACGGACAGAGACAGATCAGAGGTGGCAGAGGCAGAGGCAGAGGCAGCAGGTGGAAAAGTGTTCAGGTGGCATTTCCTAAAGCAACATGAGACAAGAAGTTTCGACCCTTAAGTGTTCAAGGGTCAAAAAGATCAATGATTATTTTCTACTATGTTTAGTTTTAGTAAAGTGTTGACTTATTTTTCTGTACTTTTCTTTTTCTTGGGTACTTTTCGGGTACCAATTTTGGCCCTAGTCTTTCTCCTTTAAATAGATGTAGCAAAGGAAAGATAGGAGATGTTCATCATCGGTTAGTTTATTTTTATTTTAGAACAAAAAAGTCACTCTTTAATCGGAGATTAGAGCTCCAATGGAGTTTCGGAATATATCAAGAACTTCTGATTGCTCACTGCTTGATATGAGTGAGTAATCCATTTTGAATAGGCACGGCCAGTCCGAACCGGTTATGTAAGTTCTATAACTCTTTCAATGAATGTTTAGTATTTTGCCAATGATGTGTTGATGAGGTTCTTTATTTCTGTGCTTCGGCATATATGCATGTGATAGATGAATGTTAGGACACTACTTACATCTTCACTGATATCTCTATCAATCTCGCAACCTCGAAGCAGATATGTTAGATGGTTGTGTCAAAGGTTTTCTTAACGGAAATGCAGCTTTGATCTTAATGCAAGAGAGAAAGTTCCTTTAGGACGCTATTGGCTCTAGTAAATCTTAGGAACTTAAGAACACACGAAAGTTGACTTAAGTGGGCATTAAAGCTGATACTTTGACTTCATTGGTAATGTCATAAATTCATTGGAGAGTTGTATGGTCTTGCACAACCTGTTCGGCAGTGCCTAGCCTGTTCTATCCTTTATACTGTCTTCTATTTGTCATATCCTTCATAATTTTAGCACACTTTTGTCTTAACTGTCCACACTCAAACAATCAATCCTACTAAGAAGATACCTTTACTCACACACTCTGTTCAGCAACGATTTTCTCATATCATTTTGATCTCAATCCCTGTGGATACGATACTTGACTTATCACTTTATTATTTGTATCTAGTACACTTGCTAGAGTCACATCTGAGGACAACAACTAACTTATACTTTAAAAGTTAATTAATTAGGCCTCTAATCTTTAAAAATCGCTATTTAGATCTCTAACGTGTGTTAAACCCATCAATTAGATCCATTCCATAATTGAAATAAATTTTGATTAGGTTATTTTATGTTTTTTAATTCAATTTTAATCAGTAGCTTTGATATTTTAGGTTTCATTTATCGGTTCAGTTTTAATAAAAAGAACCGGTTAAAATAAACCAAATTTATATATTATAATAATATTTTATATGTGTATTTATAATATTTATTTCGTTTAGATTTAATTGAATTTTTTTACTAAAATTGAACTAATTAATAAAACTGAAAATATAACAAAATATTAATCAAAACTGAATTGAACATATAAAATAACTGAACCCATAATCGAAATTAAAAAAATAATAAAATACTGATCAGTATTGAAAAAATATGTATAAAAAATTGAACTAAAATTTTATTGCAATTGAGGGAGATATTTATCCAATTGGCAGTTTCAATGATCTAATTGTTGATTTTAGGATGTTAAAACTCTTTTTTAAAGCAAGAATGTTAAAAACCTAATTTGTTTAGATTGATAATCTAATTGATAGTATAAAAGGTTTAACTCTTGAGCTTTTTACATGGACATCATATTTAATTATAAAATAATAATTAAATTAGACTAAAAAATTTAATTATTAATGTAACACCATGTTCCAATACCATGTAGATATTGTTCGCTCTGGCCCAAATCCAACACATTGGGTCTCACGGCTTTAAAACGCGTCTACATGTATTGGATTGTCATCTTACTAATAAGCCTCCGTCACTCTCCTTACTCAAGCCTTCTACTTCGGTGCCACCCACTCCGGACCGTGTCGTTACAGGCCCACCAGCTTTCGCCTGGTTCGTCCCCGAACCACACTTCGTATGTGAAGAGTCGGCTCTGATACCAATTGTAACACTATGTTCCAATATCATGTAAATATTGTCCGCTCTGGCCCAAATCCAACACTTTGGACCTCACGGCTTTAAAACGCGTCTACATGTATTGGATTCTCATCTTACTAATAAGCCCCAGTCACTCTCCCTCCCTTTTCGATGTGGGATTGAGTTCATTTTTGCTCCTGTCGCCATCTCTTAGGGCCGCTCATTGCTCAGAACTTCTATCCCAACGCTATCCACTTTGGACCGAATCGTTACAATTAATATGTCACTATTTTGTATAAATCACAAATAAAATATGGCTTTATATTCTAATTTATAGATTACAAATGTTAAAAAATATATTTCAACTTAGTTTGACATTAATTGAACATTGGGAATTTCATTATGGAAGAAACATAAGAAACTAGCATGCATAATTACTTGTTTTTGTTTTATGGAAAGACAAGTAACTTTTTACATTTTTATTTTAAATTGGAAAGTTATAAGTGTTTATTTGCCTTTTATATTTAAAAAATAGCATTTTATAAAAATAGTGATTCTCTACTTTTTTTAAAAATCAATTTTTTTTAACAACAAACTGTAACAATCTATTAATTTGTTCCATTTGGGGCTAATTAATCTTATTGTTGGAAATTAATAATAAGGGTTAAGATGCAAAAATACCCCTAACATTTTGGGTCAGGAGCAATTTTACCCCTAACGTCTAAAATGGTGCAATTTTACCCCTAACGTTTGTAGCCAAGAGCAATTTTACCCCTAACGTTGATAAATTGGGTCAATTTCAGACACTATTATAAAATACAGTTTTTTTTTCTTTATTTTGCACCAATTGCATCAATTCGTTCTAAAAAAAGGATATCATGTTTTTTGTAATTTAATAATAAAATTGGAGATTAATATTTATAAATTCGGTGAATTTTTTGATTTTTTTTGTCTAATTCGTACAAAAGACGGTATATTTTTTATTTTTTTCACATTCCAACATATGTTTGTGTATTGTTACTGATAAAATAACGCATGTGTGAAGTGTAGATGATAAAATTTATGACCGAGTAGACAGATTGATGAATTATTTCTGAAATTGACCCAATTTATCAACGTTAGGGGTAAAATTGCTCTTGGCTACAAACGTTAGGGGTAAAATTGCACCATTTTAGACGTTAGGGGTAAAATTGCTCCTGACCCAAAACGTTAGGGGTATTTTTGCACCTTAACCCTAATAATAACAATGGAAGAAAGGAAGACGTCCAGAACTTGAACACTTGTTGGAAGTCATATAAATATTTATATATTATAATTATTATTCAAAAAAAATAAAGATTGAATCATCAAACTTATCTTTAATGATTGAAGAAAGTAAGATATAAAGAGATCCACCATTTGGGAGATGCTCATATAATATATATACACTTCGTCGCAATTCCATTGTTTAGAAAGACAACTACTCATTTACCAATTTCTATTTTTTTTTTAGTTCGACAAGGAGGAGACTCTTTTGGACCATTTATCATCTTCTTATTTCTGGTATGTTCACATTTACTTTTCCAAATATATCATTATGCTTTCCTTAATTCTTTTTTAAACAAGTTTAATTCTGTAAATAGTTGATAGTTGTATTTGAATTTGTTTAAAATAAGATATCATTTTCTTAAACTTCCTTATAATAATCTACTCGCTTTTTAAATTTATTTAAAGTGATATAAATTTTAATTTATTCAAATTTTATATTGCTCTATCATATGAACTTAGAGATGGTAATTATATCATTTTAAGAACTAACAAGATATTTATATTTTATAAGATGCTAATCCGTTTTTAAACCAATTTCAAAGAGCTTATGATATATTAAACCTAAATTTTATAATGTTGTATAATTTATATATTTCACATTATTGTATAAATATTATTATCATATTAAAATTCTTATCTCAAAAGTAACCAAAAAAAAAAAAGTAGAATAAAAAGTAAATAGATGGTTGAAAAGACAAAATGGAACAATTTAGTACATCTATTTGATCTAGGCGATTAGAAATGGCATAATCCATCATGTTAAGACTTTTTAAAACTCAAGCACAGAAATCAAGAACAAAGTGAAAACATATACTGTACTTTTTCAAATTAAATTATAATTATACCAAACCAGAAAAATAAATTACTATTTCACTGTAAAACATTGAAATAGTAGAAGCAAATTTATCCAGCTGGATAAAATAATAAATTTAGGCTTAAAATCAAAGAAGTTACAAAGACAAGGACGATTTTAATTTGATAAGTAGTTTTTGAGTTATTTGGTGAGAAAGAAAGTATTGATTAATTATTGTTGTAAAGTGATTTAGAAAAGGAAAAACTAAAATGTAATGTCCAGGAGTTGAAAGGTGAGTCCGAAATGCAATATAGAAAAAGAAAGAAAGGGAAGAAGACTTTTGATAACATCAAACGGTACGAAAGATTAGAGAGAGCTACGTGTAATCTAATCAATGACACCAAACTGACTACATCAAATTGAAATGATTGGCTATCAATTCTCTATTGTTTTTGGGAACTGAGATGGGAGGGTTCCAATCACACGCGGACTGTTCTACGTTATAACCCTTTTTCATATCCATTTTCATGAGTCCGATCGTTAAAATCGTCCCGTGTCCATTTTAGGTAGTATTAGAACAAAGGCTTGATGACGTGCCGTATTCTTATTAGAGGATTTCATGATAAGTCCTATCTAAGTTTAATCATCATGTATTGTCTTATCCTTCCCCTCTGCCATTTTTATCCGCTGATCCCATAATTTTGTCTTTTATTTCAATTTAATTTAGATAATATTGAAATTTCTGTTATACTCTCATCCTCCCTCCAAATCTTCTTAACAGAGACAGCATGTGTAAAATGTGAACCTTTCCTTTTGTTGGACAACGGCTCAATTTATGTCTAATTTTCAGAAAAAGTTCAACTAGATCCCTGAATTTACAAAGGACTTAGGATGTTCCACCTAATGTTTAAACCCTAAGTCTATTTTAAACCAATTAACACAATTATAAATTTTGGTTAAGCTTCCTCCCAAGTTTGTAAGAGACTAGTTGGACTAATAGGCCCATCTTTCATATTTTTTTTGTTTGATAAATAAATTATTATACAAATACATTATACTCAAAGTTGTCAAAAACATTAGGCGTCAATCATACGGATATTAATCGGAAATTAATTGAATTTGTAATTTTATTTGTTAATAATTTTTATATAATTTTTATATAAATTCAAATAAAATCTTATTATACTATCTACAAATAATAATTATTTAATAAAAAAAATACATATATATATATATTTACAATAATATCACTGCATACAAATGAAATATGATGTTCACAACTGATATAATTCACCAAAACATATGAAAAAATGTCCTTAAGACATATTTTTATATATATAAATATAGATTCCAAATCAATATTAATAGGGTAATACGTTACTTTGTACTGTATATACAAATTCCAAGCTTGGCTTGAAATAAAAAAACTTACACTGTGCATAAATCAATCTGAATCTCACACTATTTTCTTTTTTTACAAACTTAACACATTTGATATGAGTCTAGACAGATTAAGAATGTAAATGAAAAGAGGTAGGATGAGGATTATATTTTTCATTTTTGACTCTTCTATCTACCTGTCCCTTATTTCATTATTAGCGACATGATATATAAATTTGGCAAAAGTTCACACATTCACTTTGAACATTAAAGGTCATTTTGTTTCACCTGCTCTTATTTACCATTTGCTATTACTATTAGCTGTTTTTACTAGCAGATATTAGTTGATTTTTCTGCAAAAAGAAGATGTTTTAAAGTTTTTTTTTCCTATTTAGACTTAAAAGGAAAAAACCAGTTCCAAAAATTGAAAACAAACGACACTAATATATATAAAGATAGGTGTCAATTTGTATTCAATACGAGATCTTTTCAGTATCCATTTCATAGTAGTTAGTGTCTTTTAGCTTGATTTTCATAATCCCACCTCGACTACAAAAGAAAAGAAACCTAATTGTCATTCTGGTTCACCGATGTTTTTTTTGTTTTCAATGGGTTGATGGAAATGACTTGAAATAGATTGAATCAGACTGGATACAGTTGAACGGGCTGGTCTTTTTTTTTTTTTTTTTTTGATAATGGTCCAGTTTTTAAAACCATGCTAAATTGTAAGGGTGCTCGAGATGGCCTCAGTCAAAATATTAGGTTTTTCAAGTTATAATATTAGGTTGTGTAATTTTAGAGTTGCTTGTATTAATGGGCTTGCTCAAAATTTGATTTAAAGCCTGAAACTTGTTCTCGGACTGAGGTTGAACTTTTGAGGCAAGATAACGGTTTCAATCAGGTCTGTTAGTGAGGCCTGAAGTTGGCCCATTTTGTAAAATGAATTTCTATGTAAATTTTCCAAACTTACATGATAAAAGAAGCTCATGTTTTGTTTCCTTTAATTAGTAAAAAGCTAAATTAGGCCCAACCCACAAGGCCTCGTCCGTGGCCATAATTCTGTGCAATTATAATAAATTGGGAAATTTACTTAGAAATTATCTACCACTGCTCGAAAACCCGTGCGATATACAGGATATGAAACTTTTATATAATTTAGATAAATAAATAAATTGACATATTTATTTTTAATTAATTTTATATCATAGTATGAAATTTTTTTATATTATGTATATTTGAAACTAATATATATTTTTTATTGATAATTCAAATTAAATTAAATTAATTTTGAAAATAATTGATTAATTTTTTTTTATAGAATTTTAATTAAAGGTAATTGATTTATTTATTTTTACAAAATTCAATGATTTGTACTTTTTATTACTTTTTTTGGTAAGATACTTTTTATTACTTTTAATACATTGTCAAATGTTTTTATAAATGGTGTGAAACAATAATAATAAAATAAGAAATTAATTAAAAATATATTAAAATATAATGAAAAACAAAAAATTGAATTAAACTACAATTAAGATTAAATATTATATCTACGATACAAAAGAATTATAATCTATGTTAAAATGGAAGCAACATCAATATATTATGTTATAAACTATTACAATCAATACTTTTCTAATGTTGCACATGGAGAAACTTTATCAATTCAATATGTTTACATATAAAAAAATGAAATACATAAGAATTAGTCACAAATTCATTTTAATGATATTCATCTTAATGATATTCATTTTATTTGATGGAATTTCATGATCACTAAGTATTTGAATTCAATTTTTCATTCTGCTACAATAACCCAATATGTCCAATTGAATCAGCTTAAGGTGATGATTTCTCCTATTTTCATCTCGTAATATCTCATCAAGATATTCAATCAATTTGTTCTTAATTCTTTCACTGTATAGAATATAAGCATATAAAGAGGAGAGTGGAAATATTTTTTATCCATTAATTAAAAATTTTATTTTTTGTTAATGAAGTATTAAGTCTATAAATTAATTTTAGTTAAATATAATTAAATCAAAATTGTAACCACTCAGTAAAAAAAACGTTTTATAATTAATATGTGAAATTAATTCTATTAATTAGAATCATTATGCTCAACATTTTGGAATTTGAAGAGATTCAAATAATAATATTTTTTAATTAATATTTTCCAACAACTTGTTCTATGATCATGTTTGATTTTCATCTGTTAAAAATTCTTGAATACTAACAATTTTGTACGAACCACAATATAATAGTTAAAAACTATATAAGCCAATGTTGCAAAAGCAATTATCTCAATATCCCATAATTAATGTACATTTTTAGGATTTTGAGCATCAAAATTCATTCTTCATTTTGAATTCGTATCTAGCATAATCCAAATTCTTTAAGAATAAACATCTTATCCAGTGCATTAGATGCTTACGATCTCTTTATCTAGAGAACTGGTAAAAAAAAATAATAATAATATAAAATAATTTATAATTGAAATAAACTTCATTGTAAGTATAATATTTTATTCAATATGGCTTCAACTTCAATGAACAACTATTGTGTGAAACTTCATATCTATTTGTACCAAAAATAAAAAAAATACAATCCATATCAATTAGATAAACTCAAACTAAAAAAATGAGTGGATTTCAACAGGTTCCGAATTAGAAAAATTAATCTAACTTTAATTAAAACTAAAAATTGAGTTCATATAAAGCCGAAAATCTAAATTTTAGTTAGAGTTAACAATCGAAACGATAACACCTAGCAACATATACTAAAAAAGAATGCAAATATACTAAATCTTTAATTTAGTCATTTTGAAAAAAATAAAATAAAAAAAAACATGGATAAGGTAGCGAGAGGTATGGAACCTGGGTAACGGCATAATGGAATTGCATCTCTGAAAAATAAAACTATAACAACTATTGTTTAATAAAAATAAAATAACAACACAATTGAGAACAAAAATAACTACAACATATGAAAACAAATCGAATTACCTTGAGAAACATAAGAATTTCTTGTAATTCTCGCTACTTTTGTGTTTCCCGATTTTAGTAAAAATAACTAACAACATATAAAAAAATCGAATAATTATCTTGAGAAACATAAGAATTTCTTGTAATTTTTGACACTTTTGTGTTTCCGATTTTAGTTGTCCATAGATTTTCTATTTCTATTGGATTTCTTCAATTGGAGATATCAGTTTGAAAAAAAAAAATATGGATAAGGTAGCGAGAGGTATAGAACCTGGGTAATTATGAAACTATAACAACTATTGTTTAATAAAAAATAAAACAACAACACAATTGAGAACAAAATAACTACAACATATGAAAAAAAATCGAATAATTATCTTCAGAAATATAATACTATCTATCATGACCAATGAATATAATGGGGGAATATGATCTATCATGCTTTATATAGAAATTTATTGGTGACTTTTGGATTTTCTTTACTTTGTGCTTTTTCATCTTCCTGTAACTCTTACTTTCTTTTATTATTTTAATTAATGGGATAATAATAAATTAATGTATTATAAATATAAATCTGTTATTTTTAATTAATTAAATCTTTTTAATTTTGATTTTTTACTACGTTGACAAATCATCAAAAAAGCCTCTAAAACACTTCTCCTTATTTCTCTGATTCCGTTATTATATATAGTATAGATAGATTATTGTTAAATAATAATTTGAATTATGTTAAACTAGCCAAATTATTATTTTTAATATATTTTAAAAATAAAGATTTATAAATTAGGGGTTTATAATATGTTTTTTAGGATTTAGAAATTATAAATTGGAATCTAGAATTTTTAAATTATGGTATAAACGCATATTTTATTTATGATTTATAGAAAATAATGATATATTGAGAATTAATTCTAATAGTATGATATAATTGTAATTTTATATTACTTTCTTTTTCTAACTTATATGAAAAGTTTGTATTTTGGTTTTATTAGATTTTAAAACCACCAAACACATCCATAGAAAGGGATGAAAAAGTAGTAGACAATCTCAAGATCCTAACATTTTATGGGTCTTACGCGAAATAAGATATAAAAGATCATTAATATATAAAATTATATTTAAAAGTTTAAAATAAATTTTTTAAAAATTCATTGTTAAATCATATTATTTGGCAATCTTTTAAGTAACTATATTTATAATAAAAAAAGTAATTATATATATTGTAAAAAAATAATGTGAGCCCATGCCTATGGCCTCAAACCATCTCTTTATTAAAAAATGGATTAGTTAGTAATAAATTGCAAGAAATCTCTCAAGCACACGAATACAACTGATAAGGGTATTTAGAAGTTGACGAATCTCCAAAATTGACGATCTATTGGGATAGTTTCAATTTTTTTAAATTTATCTATGGGTTGAGGAAAGTGGCATCACGAGAGGTGTCTGGAAGCTTGAGATTGGTCTGTTAACATCCGACAAAAATGTTTGCTGAAGTGTGGGGGTTCAATGATTAAAATACATTTTGTTAACACAGTTAATGAGAGTTAAGGCATTTCAAACGGCATATTCTTTAATTAATCAAATATTTAATTACTCATGAATTCACGAGCCATATTCTTTATTAATCAATTTCTTTTAATGCCGAACACATCCAAATTAAAAAGAATTTATGCCTAACCATTAGAAGGGAGTCCCCACTAAAAGGGTGATGTGACATTTCTAGCCACACTAATCAATGGAGATGTTCTTAGAAATTTTTCGAATGCGCTTATTTCGGTTTACACTTTACACACGTTTAAAATTTTTTGTTGAAAAAATGTATCTTAAGATTATCACAAAATGTAAAATAATATTTAATCTTATAATATGATTATAGAATGATTGTAGAATATCACAATGTGGAGTTTTTATAAGGAATCTTAACAATTCTTTCATAAATTAAGTTCAACTTTTCACTCATTATTATTAAAATAATATAAAATTAAAAATAATAAAAGAAAAAGAAAAACCAACACCGACTTAAAAAGAATTGTCAAGAATTGTGTAGACTTTTTGTTAATTAATGATGTTGATTTTTTTTTTGTATCCACCGACCTAAACTTTATGTGGTGGAAATCAGTCCTAATATAGTATAAATGTAAGCATAGTTTATGAGATGTGTATCCAGGAAAATAAGCATAGACTAAGTGTGTGAGTTTAGAGTTGTGAGTTATAGTGGGATGTATTAAGTTTCTACCAAAAATTAATAAAAGTTGTTTTTGTCCAAATAATAATTTTATTAGGCCTCTATTTTCAACAATTATGCATTTGTACTTTGATTTAGAATTTAATATTCTAATAGTATAAGTTAAGTTTCAAGTTAGGAAAATTTTAATTAGAAATATAAGTCACTTAAAAGTTACATGAACAAACTCAAATTGATTAATTGAATTAATTAAAAAAAAAAGCATTGGTTCGCTTATTAGTAATAATTTTTGTAAATAATATTTTTGTTCTACAAGTGTTGTTTTAATAGTCTTTCTTTACTTTTAGCTCGACTTTATTATACATGATAAATTTTTTATTTAAAATGAAAATAAGTTAACATTATTTATAATTACTAAACTAAAAATATAAATTCCTAATTTATGCTTGAAAAGAATTACAGATAACAATAATTTGAGTGCTTGAAAAATTTGTACCAAAAAGAAAACAAAAGTGGTTCCAGAATTCCCACGTCATGCATTCTAGCAAATAAGGAAAGCCAAATGTAATTTGTATCCACCACAAAAATAAAATAAAATAAACTATTTTGAGAGATTAACGTCTTTGATCTTTCCAGAAAACCTTAAAAGCAATGATTTATATTTATGATATAGATATGTTATTGTCTCCAATAGGTTTGCGTCAAAAGTTGAATCTGATGATGCATTCATCTATATTTGCATTGAAAATAAAATTCCAATCCAATACTCATGTCAAATTTAAGTCCAATAAATTCAATATAATTTATAATAAGTGCAATAATTGTATTCTTTCTATTTAAAAAAATGTGCAAAAACTAAATTTTATATTCAGAATTGACTTTTTTTTATGGTTATAAAAACTTAATGTAATAATAAAAAATATATTAAGTCATGCTTACTTTGTTTTTGACAAAGTAAGTCTTATTTTGTTTTTTTCATCATGGGATGGTGATAAACTTTGACAAAGTAAGCTCATCCAATGATAGAAAAAATAAAGTAAAACTTATTTTATAAAAAACAAAATAGACATAGAAAGTACCATAAAACATGAATAACTATTTTTTTTAGAGAAAAAAGATAAATAACTTAATACATATTAAACTAAGGTTACAAATTTAATTCATAAAAATCAGAATAATTTTATATTTTTTTTAGTTATTCTTAGAAGAGAATAAGTACGAATTCAAACGTTTCACCTTTAAATTTATTTATTTAAAAGATAAATAAAACAAGTGAAACAACAAAACTAACTTGGGAAAAACACTCTCTTAACCCCTTCTGAAATTTGAATAAATCACCTAATTAAATTTTATGAGCCAGTATGTTGGATTTATATTATTCACATTACAAGTCACAATAATTATCTTTTTTTTTTTTGGTAACTAATTATCTTTTGTGTTTGGTAGAAATAACAATTATCCTATTTTACACAACTGATTTTATTTTGTGTATTTATGGAATTGAAAACTGCCGTGAGAACCAAAGTTGGGATTCATGCAAACAACGACAAGATTTAAACGTGTGGTGTTTCGCTCGCAGGTACTCCAACTTAATTCATCCAATCATTCTTCACAACTCATTTTACACGTACCTCTAATCGAAAGCCCAGCAAGAAATTTTGCAATTCCTGGAAATGGAGAAGCAAAACGGAACCGCAATCACCACTTGTAATCATGAAGTTGAGACTCCCATCAATATAACAATCAAAGGGATTCTAAGTTTGCTCATGGAAAATGTTGATGACAAAAATGGAACAAGTGTAATTTCACTTGGATTGGGTGATCCTTCTGCTTATTCTTGTTTTCATACTACTCCTTTTGCTCAAAAAGCTGTTGTTAATGCTCTTCTTTCTGATAACTTCAATGGTTATGCCCCTTCTATTGGTCTTCCTCAAACTAGAAGGTATTTTATTTTCCCCCCTTTCTGAATCCAATTGCTTCTGCTCTCTGTTTTCTTTCAATTTAGCTTAATTCCTTACTCCAACAAGGGCGTGCACATGAATTGACTGACAAATTGCAGTTTCTAGTAATAGAATGGTTAATTTGCATTAAGTTTAGCCGAATTTGGTATGTTGTAGTTTATGTGTTTGTTTTATTGTGTATGTTGTTGTTAATCAGGGCTGTTGCTGATTACCTATCTGGTGATCTTCCTTACAAGTTATCAACAGAGGATGTGTTTATAACAACTGGTTGCCTACAAGGAATAGATGTTGCCTTAACAATGCTTGCTCGTCCAGGTGCAAACATTTTGCTTCCAAGACCCTGCTTCCCACTTTATCAACTCACTGCTTCATTTAGAGGTCTAGAGGTTCGCCAATTCGACCTTCTCCCTGACAAAGGATGGGAATTTGATCTTAATTCTGTTGAAAGTCTTGCTGACCGAAACACTGTTGGATTGGTTGTTATAAATCCTGGGAATCCTTGTGGAAATGTGTACTCCTATCAACATTTGCAAGAGGTTAGTTTATCAATTGGTATGCAAGGAAGTTTAATGAGTTGCTTTATTTACTTGCATATTGGATTCATACAGATTGCAGAAACAGCTGAGAAGCTCAAACTTGTTGTTATTGCTGATGAAGTTTATGCCCATCTAACTTTTGGGAAGAATCCATTTGTGCCTATGGGAACTTTCGGATCCATTGCTCCTGTTCTCACTCTTGGTTCACTATCAAAGAGATGGATAGTGCCTGGATGGCGACTTGGTTGGTTTGTGACGAATGATCCATCTGGCATTTTCAGAAAACCCAAGGTTTGCTAACTTGAATCATATGCTTTTCTAATTTTTGTCAATCATTCTTTAAACAGATTTTTGGGGCTTACCAGTTCTTAATTAAATGGTGGACTAGCATCTAGAAGTACTAATCTTCCCCATTTTTATTCCAACATGTTGAGTTTTATTTGATCTTTTTAACTCTCTATTTGTGCGCTTTGATAATGAATCTCACATATATCAACCATGGTTTTTTTTTTTTTTTTTTTTATTTAGACTGTTGAGCGTATTAAGAAGTACTTCGACGTTTTGGGAGGACCTTCGACCTTCATTCAGGTTTGTATATTGCATTTGGATAGGAAATAGCCAAGTTTTGGGAGTATCCTATCCTTTGTTTTTCCTTCAAATGTTGTTGTATCTAGAAAAATTTCCTGATAATGATCAAGAGATGCAAATTGTCAATCCGCCTGATAATGATTTGGCATACGAGAAAAGGAATGTCGCACTTAATTTCTTTAAAAGATGCAACTAGTGTTTAAATAAACAATGAACTTTCCTTGTTTGAACTATATATATTGTATTTGGATAGGAAATAGCCAAGTTTTGTTCTATCCTTCACCTCAAAATAGGTGTAAAACATTTGTCCATAACACAGTTTCATTGGTTTGTTAAGATTTAAATTTCTTGATGTTGTATTGATGACAAGTCAATTTGTCTAATAGGCAGCAGTACCTAGCATTCTTCAAAATAATGATGAAGTATTTTTCAAGAACACCATCAATTTACTGAAGAACGCCTCGGATATTTGTTATGAAAGAATCAAGGAAATCCCTTGCATAACTTGCTCATCCAAGCCAGAGGGAGCTATGGCTTTTATGGTAAGGAGAAGACAGAATTTTTTAATTCCTTTTGCACTTCAAGTACATGGAATTGCAGCTGTTATTAAACTCTGAACATAATGCAGGTGAAGTTGAACCTTTCTTTGTTAGACAATATCTCTGATGATATTGATTTCTGCTTCAAATTGGCAAAAGAGGAATCAGTTATCATTCTTCCAGGTAGGATACATATAACATTTCATTTCGTAGCGTAATGTAATGTAATGAATACGAGAAGAAACATTTGAATTATCATTGCTGATAACTGGGAATCATATTATCTTTACAGGAACTGCGGTAGGACTAAAAGATTGGCTGCGCATAACATTCGCTGTTGATCCAGCAGCAGCCGAAGAAGCACTAGGGAGGTTAAAAACTTTCTGCCAAAGGCATACCAAGTGTACATAATACATATACTAGAAATGACATAACCATGAATCAATATTTCATTCATATATATGGAGATGTTTGACATAATTAGTTGAAAATAAACTGTCTCAGAAAAAGGGCTGCTAAGAAACCATGGGAATGTTCATATCTGGAACGTAGAAAGCCCATTATTACACTTACTTTAATCATCTCCGGACTCTCGCAACAAGTGAAAAGCTACCTATCTCAAGATGTTTATTAAATTATTGTTTATTATTATTTTCTTTTTTAAGTTTTGTTGCGGCTTTTTGGATTGATTTGAGCGTGTCAGAAATTGTGTTGTCAATTTGGTATTTGTAATCTTGTGATCTGTTTTTAATAAATGTGCTACACTACGCTTCTAATCAAACGATCATGTTAAAGTTTAAATGACGAAAAATGCTTCTGATTTACAATTATTCTTGCTAAGAATGAAACATAATTTAATTGAAAGCACTAAAACGTAATAAATAGTTGAAATCTATGAATATGAATTTCTACATTTGCTGTGATTGAGAAACTAAACTTACAAACTTATCACAAACTTAAACCGTTGGAAAGCACTTTGAAATTAAGAAATATGGACGGTTAAGTTTGGATCTGATTTTATTGATTGGTTGGTTGGTTAGGAGTTGTATATTTCTCCAAATCTCCTATTTAGGAAGCTTAAAGAATGTAGAGAATAGAGGACTAAATTAATTGAATAAAATTATTATTTGGACAAAAACAACTTTTATTAATTTTTGGTAGAAACCTAATACATCACACTATAGCTCACCAACTCACAACTCTATAGCCTATGCTTATTCTCTTTTCCGGGATACAAATCTCATTAAGCTATGCCTATATTTATACTAGATTAGAACTAATTTCCACCACACAAAGTTTAGGTCGGTGGATACAAAAAATCAACATCAATAATTATAAAAAAGTGTATATAATTCTAGACAATTCTTTTTAAGTCGGTGTTGGTTTTTCTTTTTCTTTTATTATTTTTAATTTTATATTATTTTAATACTCCCCCTCAACACCGACTTAATATCTCGTGTTTACTTGTCATTCCAAGTTGCTTTTTGAACTGTTCAAATTTTGCACCGTTAAGTCCTTTCGTAAATATGCCAGCCACTTGATCTTCGGTTTTCACATACTGCATCAAGATATCTCCACGTAAGACTTTTTCTCGTACGAAATGATAATGCACCTCGACATGTTTCGTTCTGGCACGGAACATTGGATTTTTAGTCAAGTGTATCGCTGACTGATTATCACAATATAACTGTACCGAGTAATTCACTGGCTGATGAAGATCCTTCATAAGTTGTATCAGCCAGGTACATTCTTGAGCTGCGGTAGCTGCTGCCCTGTACTCTGCTTCAGTACTTGACAATGAAACTGTAGGATGTCTCTTGCTGCACCAAGATATAGGTCCTAATCCGAGACTAAACATATAACCTGTAGTCGAACGCCTTGTATCGTGATCTCCAGCATAATCAGCATCACAATATCCGTGCACCTCACCCTTTCCTCCTTTCTTGTATAAAATACCATAATCCATCGTACCTCGAACATATCGTAGAATTCTTCGAATAGCTTCTAAATGAGGCTTCTTCGGATTCTGCATAAATCGACTTACCATACTTACTGCATATGATATGTCTGACCTCGTCAGAGTGAGATAGATCAGGCTACCAACTAGTTGCCTATACATCGTAGCATCTTCCAAGTCCTTTCCTTCAGCAGAACATAACTTTGTGTGTACCTCTACTGGAGTTGTAATAGGCTTGCATTCGAGCATCCCAAACTTCTCCAAAAGATCCTTTGCATACTTGTGCTGACACAAGAAAAGTCCTTCATTCGTGCGCTCAACTTCAAGGCCAAGGAAGTGATTTAACTCTCCCAATGATTTCATTTGAAACCGTACCGATAAGTTGGCTCTAACTTGATTTATCTCAGCAGCAGCATCACCTGTGATGATAAGATCATCAACATAAACTAATACTATAGCCAACTTCTCACCTTGGACCTTTACGAACAAACTGGAATCAGCTGGTGCCATCATGTAGCCACTTTGAATCAGGAACTCCGCTATTTTCCCGTACCATGCTCTTGGTGCTTGCTTCAATCCATACAATGCTTTCTTCAGCTTGCATACATAGTTTGGCCGAGTCTTGCTCTCGAACCCTTGAGGTTGATCCATGTAGATCTCCTGATCCAATTTGCCATGTAAGAAAGCATTTTTCACATCCATCTACCACAGCTTCCAATCTTTACTAGCTGCAAGTGCTAGTAGAACACGTACTGTAGTGATCTTCGCAACTGGACTAAATGTCTCGTCATAGTCCAGACCATACTTCTGTGAGAATCCTCGAGCCACCAAGCGAGCTTTGTATCTTTCGACTGATCCATCAGGGCGTTGCTTTACTTTATAAACCCATTTGCAGGAAATAGGCTTCACATCTTTGGGTTTGGGAACTAAATCCCAAGTCTTGTTCTGCTTCAAGGCATCCATTTCTTCTTGCATAGCCTTTCTCCACTCCTTACTTGAGGATGCTTCTTCGTACGTCTCAAGCTCCTTAACTGATTCTTCAATCACTGACGCATTAGCATACTTAGGATTTGGTCTCCGTTTTCGTGTTGACCTCCGTACCGATGATTGTTGTTCTTCTATTGATTTATCATCATTAACGATCTCCTCGAGTTGACTTGGTCGTTCTTCTTCAGGTGTTTGATGTACTCCTGTACGCCATGGAGATTAAGCCTTTTCAGGTGACTTGCTCCCGAGGTTTTGTTCTACCGGTTCTACTTCTGGAATGATTTCTTCAGCCGCCTCGTCCCTTTCAAGTCTTTCCTGTAATTTCTCCTCGATTTCTTTTGAATCAGGTAGTACAACTTCACGAGGGGACCACCAGGATGAAGCTTCATCAAACACCACATTTCTTGACGTATAACACCTTCCTGTTGTTGGGTCACAACACGTCCACCCCTTTCTTTGATTATCATAACCCACGAAGATGCATCTTATAGCTTTCTTATCAAATTTGCTGCGTAAATGATTAGGAACGAAAACATAACATACGCAACCAAATACTCAAAAGTGACTTACAATAGGTTTGATCTTCCATATCTTCTCGAAGGGTGAAATGAATCCAAGTGGTGCTTGTGGTAGTTTGTTGATAACATCTGCAGCTGTCTTCATACACTCAGCCTAGAACCGAGGTGGAACGTTCTTCGCATGTAACATACTTCTACATATCTCTGCAAGGTGTCTATTTTTCCTTTCTGCTACCCCATTTTGTTATGGAGTATTAGGACAAGTCATCTGTCGTCGAATCTTGCAATCTTGTAAGTATCTTGAGAACTCGTGCGAACTATACTCTCCTCCATTGTCAGTGCGAAGGCATTGGATCTTCCTATCAAGTTCCTTCTCGACCTTCTCCTTGAACTCTTGGAACTTGCTAAATGCTTCTGATTTGTTTTTCATAAAGTACACCCACACGTACCTTGAGAAATCATCAATAAATGTTATCATATATTGATGACCACTAACAGATGGTTGCTTCACACGACCAAATACATCAGAGTGCACCAACTCGAGCGGCTCCTTTGCTCGATACTGAGAATCTTCATACGGCAACTGGTGTGCTTTCCCGAACTGGCATCCGGCACATACTATGTCATCTCGAACATCAAGTTGTGGAAGTCCATTGAGCATCAACTTCTTCATCATCACCTTCAACTTATGATAGCTCACGTGTCCCAAGCATGCATGCCACAGATCGGCTGTCTCGTTCTTTCTAGCTTTGTCTACATAGGCTGTTTGTGCTGACATTACGTAGACAGACTCAAGTTTTCTTCCGTCCATAAGCGGTATGCTTGTTGGCCTCAGACTTTGATACACATTCACGTCGTTTGGACCAAATACCACGTAGTTGCCTGAGGATGTCAACTGCGACACTGATATCAAGTTCTTTGTCATCCCAGGTACATGGAATACATTCTCCAATTGCACTTCCTTAGAGTTGTATCGAGGCACGACCATCGTCTTTCCAACATGTGTGATTGGTAGTTTTGAGTTGTTCGCGGTGACAACAACTCGCTCCCTATTATACTCTGTCATGCTTGATAATTTTTCTTTATCTCCTATCATATGATTAGAGCATCCAGAGTCCACTATCCAATCATTATGATAATTGATAAATTTATTAGTTACAGCGGTAAGTGCTAGCTCATTATGTGCTTCTTCTTTGGAGGGCATGATTGTATCACATGTCACTGTCTCTATAATTGCACACGAAGCCTCGAAGTCCTAGACTTCTTCTCTTTCATCTTGAGCATGTGTGGATGTTTCAGCGTTTCCTTCTGCTTTTTTGTATCTGCAGTCTCGAGCATAGTGGCCTCTTTTGCCACAATTATAGCATTGGTCGTTCTTGTGCCAATGTGTCTTCTCGTGTGTTTGCTTGTGGTTGTGGTGAGCTCCCCCTTGTTGCCAACTCCCTCCTTGTTGCCTTTTCTGCCATCCTTGTTTGAATCTTTTACCATTTTTCGATCTTGTCATTTTTGGATCCTTGCTCTTTTTATTGATAAAAAGAGCTTTATCTTCATTATTGACTGAGACTTTAGACATTTGTTTGTCTAGAGCCTCTTGATTAGCCAAGGTATTTTCTAATTCATTTAAACTTGGCTCTTTAGCCCATTCACGGGTTGCTGTAACAAGCGCGTTAAATTCGGGACGCAACCCATGGACTATTATTCTTCTCATTCTTGTTTCAGTAATTTTATTTTCAGGATCCAATTTTGAAATTTCTTTACATAAAGTTTTAACTTTAGTAAAGTATTGACTCACCGTCATGTCGTTTTGCGAGACCGATAGTAACTCGTTCTCGAGTTGTTGAAGCTTGGCATCGTTCATTCTTGCAAATACTCCGGCAAGAGTATCCCATGCTTCTTTGGGGTTTTAGCATCATTGATGCGTTGCAGCAAATCGTCCTCCACCGAAATTGATAAATCATACATAGCTTTACCACACTTGACCTTCCATTTCTTAAGGTCATTCTGTTCCGTCGGAGGCGCTGTTTCGTTTCCTCCAACAGTCTCCCACAAATCTTGACCGATCAGATAAAATTACGTACGAGTACTCCAAGTACTATAATTATTATTATTGAGTTTTTCCAGAGTGCTTACCGAGGTAGACATGTCTGCCATCACGACTTGGTTATCTCCTTTAATTAACCAAGTAACACCGACCAATAATTTTTACAGTCCTGATCTGCGCGCTAAAAATACCTCGTACCACCACGATCCCGGATTGTGAACTTTCGAAGCACTCGACTCCCGGTCCCTGACCGCCTTCTTACACTCGACCACGTACTGGTCCCTGACCGTCCGCTCTGATACCACTTGGAGAGAATAGAGGACTAAATTAATTGAATAAAATTATTATTTGGACAAAAACAACTTTTATTAATTTTTGGTAGAAACCTAATACATCACACTATAGCTCACCAACTCACAACTCTATAGCCTATTCTTATTCTCTTTTCCCGGATACAAATCTCATTAAGCTATGCCTATATTTATACTAGAGTAGAACTAATTTCCACCACAAAAAGTTTAGGTCGGTGGATACAAAAAATCAACATCAATAATTATCAAAAAGTGTACACAATTCTAGACAATTCTTTTTAAGTCAGTGTTGATTTTTTCTTTTTCTTTTATTATTTTTAATTTTATATTATTTTAATAAAGAATAATTAATGAAAACAATGAGATAGTTATGTATCCCTCTTTCATTAGTTGGTAACTTCATGCAACTCCGATTAGTGTTGCATTAGTTAACTTCCAACTAAAAAATTCAAAGGGAAAGAAAAAAAAAACACATAAATTATAAGCGATTAACTAAAAAATAACAAAAACAAAATTAAAGTTGTGATATTACGATATTTTAAGATTTAAAATCTTTGTAATGATAAAATATATAAAATAATTTTTATAAATGTAATAAAAATTAAAATCAGATTTTTGATGTATTTTTTTTTTTGTAAACTCTATTTTTTCTAGAAATAATTTCTCATAATATTTTGTAAGAGAAGTACACATCAGGAACCAAAATTAGTATTTGTATTATATCTTGGATAAACATGTACAATATATATTAATACATATTGTTTTAAGCTTAATACCAATTTTCATCCTAAAAAAATACAAATTTCTAACCAATACAAGCACAAATTAATAAAATCTATACATATATAATTTACAAAACAATTTTGAAGGAGATGTTTACTACTCATCCAAAGAACATTAAACACCTTTTTCCAAATAAATGTAAAAGACTTAAACATCCTAGCTATGGTTACAATTAAGCAAGAAAAATACAGGGGTAAGATGGGGATATGTGGCTAAATGACATTTAGGATAATAGGCCTAATAGCAAGACACTAAATAAAATAATGGTATAACAGTAAATAAGGGATGACACGATTCGGGAAGCTCTTGTTCCCCAGTCCATCTTGCGGAGTAAGTCACCTCCACACCACGTGTGGGTATGTGACACGCCGTGTGGCCTTGAATCTCCGGCCGCCCAGTTTGATGCTCAGGATCCCATCTCCCCTTCAGAAGTTCACATGCAGTGTGGGTATGTCACACGCCGTGTGAATTACACTTTGAGTTTCAGGGGTTCTTCAAGCACCCCACACGCCGTGTGAGCTGCATCCTTCCAATTCTTTCGGCAGCTCGTATGCTCACACAACGTGTGACTGATGACACATGTCGTGTTATTACATCTCTAGTCACTCTCAGAAAATCTGAATCTGATTCATTAGACTACATGATCTTGAAACGGTTCAAATTTTCCACGAACTTATAAGTAACTAACTGTCCAACACCTTTTCTAATTCATAAAATTTGGAATGTTGCCTTTATCCACATCATGGTGGGCACACCATTTAGTAGCTAGGGTCACTTGCTATCATTGCTGACAGGCCTAACCATGGTAGGTAACAAAATTCCAATAGATACACACACAAGATTCTCTTCTCTTTCATCACACAACACTCCTTTGTACCTTATTCTCTGTCTTCTTTCTCCTTTCATTTTCCTAACTCCAAACACTGCAAGACAAACTCATAAAGGTTTATCATATAAAATGATTCCACTCTAACTTCATCACATTTCTTATATTTTTTTTATAGTAAATCCATTTTGTTTCGCCTATAAAACTGGCTCATGATCCATTCATTTTATCAATTATATCCTTCATTAAATGATCTAGATATCTTTTGCTAATCATCCATGGAGCATCAAGTATCAGGTGACCGATTTATTTTATCTTTTTCCTTTTTCTGTTAGGAATTTTCATGGATGAACTATTTCTGGGTATTTCTCAATTTTATTTTATTTTTCTTGAGCTTATTTGGTACTTATTGCTCCTTGTTTGTCTTGAAGGTGAAAAGGCTGCACAAGAGGTTGAAAATGGCAGCACTGACTTCAAGGTTCATGTATTCTCATCATCTTCAGAGGTTGGAATTTCGCAAACTACATCCGTATTTCTGATGGTCTTGATTTTTAATGTTAATTCGGAGATTAGGCATACTTCTGTTATGCTTTTACATATTTCATAATTGTGATTGATAGATAGATTAAACATATTTAGCAAAACAATAATTCAATCAATTAGCTAGAAAATGGTATGGGTATCTGCTAGTGAATTTCTCCTAAGAACTTTCAAGGACAAATTGGGTCTACAATCATGCAATTAGATGAATGGCTGCTAAACTTTTTGTATGTGTTTCAGGCATGATATTTTATCTATGCTAAGATTGAGTTCATTTATTAATTCAATTTGCCATATAATCTTGTGATTTGGTTGTGTTGTTCCTTCCCCCTTACAGTTGCAGCAGATAACAAAATCCTTTCTTGATTTGTATGCAATTTGACATTTTTTGAACTGTCTCTTCCATTTGTGTTGTTCACCAATCAGTTGCTTGAAAGGCTACATGAGAAGTGGGGCAAAGTGGAAAAGCAACCATACCCAGCAATGTATTCGAGTGTGTTCGGCGGAATTATTCTTGATCCAGCAATGATGGTAATTCCCATAGATGATCATATGGCTCACCGAGGACATGGTGTTTTTGATACTTCTATCATTCTAGATGGGTATGCATTGTAACCGTAACAAGTTCACATAATCAATTGTATGTTGTTTTAGGCTTTTATATGTTTTAGATGCTATTTTTGAACAAGAAGGTTGCTGCTGCAGATATCTATATGAGCTGGATGTTCATTTGGACCGTTTTCTAAGATCAGCCGCAAAAGCAAAGATATCTTCTCCCTTTCCTCGTTCAACTCTTCGGAGCATACTTATTCAAATGACAGCAGCATCCAAATGCAAGAAAGGGAGTCTAAGATTTTGGCTAAGTTCCGGGCCTGGAAATTTCTTGCTCTCTCCTGCAGGATTGCCAACTCCTGCATTTTATGCTGTAGTCATTGATGATGACTTCTCCCAGTGCAGAGAAGGTGTGAAAGTGATAACTTCCACCATTCCGATGAAGTCACCTTTGTTTGCGACGATGAAGAATGTGAACTATCTCCCAAATGTCCTCTCCATAATGGAAGCCGAAGAGAAGGGAGCTGCTTCTTCTATCTGGGTCGATGATGATGGTTATATTGCTGAGGGTCCAAATGTGAACCTGGCTTTTATAACCGAGGACAAGGAGCTTATCTTGCCTTCATTTGACAAGATCCTCAGTGGCTGCACTGCCTTAAGGCTGCTTCATTTAGCAACTAAATTGGTCGAACAAGGGCGACTGAAAAGCGTGAAAACGAATAATCTTACTGTAGAGGAAGGTAGAAGAGCAACTGAAATGATGTATGTTGGAAGCACACTTCCTTTGCTGCCAATTGTCATGTGGGATGAGCTACCAGTTGGAGATGGTAATAACTATCCCTTTGTTATGAAACTATGTACATATGATTCACCAATTCTTACAATTAGTTGTTTCTAAATTGGTTGCAGGTAAAGTGGGGGAGTTGACGATGGCGCTCTCGGATCTGGTTTGGGATGATATGGTTGCAGGCAGTGGTAACCAGAGGATATGGGTTCCTTACGAGTAACTGGCCTCCATGTTGTTCAAAAGAATTGAGTCTAAAGCAAAGTTCTCAGCTTATTCTTGAGTCGTTTCACTGCTAGCTCATTGGTATTTCAGTCATGTAACTTGTCAAGAACTTGTTTTGTTTTGGTTATCAATTATTCATGGAATAAAAGCCTTTTAAGTATGGTTTTGTCTTCAATACATCCCTCAATTCAGGAAAAGGGTGAGAAAAAAAATGATGTATGTGATAATTTGATGAATGGAAGAAGAATCAAATCTATTATTCATGAATTCAAGATTGTGTTTACAGAAAAGCAATAGAGGCTTATATACAAGTTGCTGCTAACAAACTCTTAACAAATTAAGTTGGATATGACTATTATACCCCTGAACTAATAACCGCCTAATACTGAAATACCTATGCTCATTTCAACACCCCCTCAAGTTGATATACTCAGTATTTCAACTTGCAATGCCACTGTTAGCATAGGTGTACAGATGCATTTCATGTAAAGATGAAGTCATTTGAGATCCTGTGAGTGGTTTTGTCAATAAATCTGCCAACTAATGACTTGTACTGACATAAGGAGTGCAGATAAAACCAGTTTCTAGATGTTGTCTCATTATGTGGCAGTCATTTCCACATGCTTCATTTGTTCATGGAAAACCAGATTAGCTGCAATGTGTATTGTTGCTTGATTGTCACAGAATACAGGAATTGGCAATTGCGTTTCATACTTGAATTCTGCCAATAAATAGGATAACCACTTTATCTCATAAGATGTTGTAGACATTGCTCGATATTCTGCTTCTGCTGAACTGCTGAACTTTTGCTGCAAGTCCCTTGCTTTTTAGACTTCCATGACACTAAACAATTTCCAACAAACACACTATAACCAATCACTGACCTCCGAGTGATTTGGCATCTACCCCAATCTGAATCATAGTAAGCCATCATCTGTGATAAATCCCCTTCTTTTCCATAAAACAAACCCGTGTCTGATGTCCCCTTAAGGTATTTAACAACATGCATTGCTGAATTCATTTGAACAATAGTTGGATTGTTCATGTATTGACTTAATTGTTGTGTTGCAAAAGCTATGTCTGGTCTCGTGAATCCCAGATATAATAGTCTACCAACCAACCTTCTGTATTTCTCAGGATCCCCATAGGCAGGTGACTCATCTTCAATTCTTACTCCATTCATAAATGGACTTGTAGCAGTGTGAGATTCAGTTAACCCTGTATTTGTGATCAAGTCTCGAATGTACTTTGATTGTGATATCAACAACCTTCTGTCTGATCTGGCCAGCTCAATCCCTAGAAATTATTTAGCTTCTCCCATGTCCTTTATAGTGAAGGACTCATCCAAAGCTTTCTTTGTATCATTTATCAACACCATTGATGTTCCAGTTATTAAAACATCATCCACATAGACAATTAAGGCAAGAAAATTACCATTAATGCACTTAGTGAATAAGCAATAGTCATGTATTGACTTGACATACCCCAACTGCAGTAGTTTTTCTGTAAATGCCTTATTCCACTGCCTGCCTGCTTGTTTTAGCCCATATATGGACTTTTCAAGCTTGCAAACCATGCCTTTACTATCATAACCTTCAAGTGCCTCCATATATAGCTCTTCCTCTATTGTGCCATGCAAATAAGCATTATTAATGTCTATTTGCTGTATTGGCCAGTTGTTGAAGGTGGCCACATCAAGAAAAACTCTGACTGTTGTCACTTTAGTGACAGGTGAATAACTGTCATGATAGTCAATGCATGGCCTTTGATTGTACCCTCGAGCAACTAACCTTGCTTTGTACCTGGATACAGTTCCATCAGGTGCATATTTGACCTTGAGAATCCATCTTGATGTGATGGCTGTCTTTCCTTCTGGTAAGGGCACCAACTTCTAAGTTTTATTTTTCTCTAATGCAGCCAACTCCCCAGCCATTGCCTTCTCCCATTTGGGATGTCCCTTGGCTTCTTTGTAGTTCTTTGCTTCTGGTTCCTTTCTTAACTCTGCCAAATATGCTGCATGTGTTTTGCTTAGCAAAATAGAACTTTGTCCCCCATGTGCAGCATGATTAACAACAAAATCTTTCATCCACACAGGCTGTTGGTGTTGTCTAGTTGTCCTTCTACCTTGAATTGAGGCAACTGGAGATTCATGTGAGGGTGAATTATGTAGGTTGGCATTGTCAATGACTTGTTTTTCTGCTATTTGAGTAGAAGTGCTTGAATTTGTTGTTTGTGGTATTTCTGTACTTGGCATTGCACCGGTAGTAATCATTGCATTATCTTCTGTATGTTCATCATCTATCCCTGTTATCAACAAGGGATTATGAACCTCAGATCTCCTATCTTCTAATAGTTCCTGCATATTACAAATGTTAGTGCTATATAGGAAAAATGATTCATCAAATTTCACCTCTTTGGATGTGATTATTTGATGTGTTGTTTCATTATACATTTTCCATCCCTTCTGACCAACAGATTGTCCCACATACACACAAGCTAATGCCCTGTCATCAAATTTTCCCTTTCTAGGATTAGTGTTTAGCACATAGCCTCTGCAACCAAATACCTTGAAGTCTTCATAAACTGGTGCCTTTCCATATAACACCTGATGTGGTGTTTTCCAATCCAGCACTTTTGTGGGAGACACATTTAGCAACACTGTGGCATGTAATAATGCTTCTCCCCAAAATTTAATTGGCAAACAACTTTCCTTCAATAAAGCCCTGGCTACACTTGTCAAACTCATGTGCCTCCTCTCTACCACTCCATTTTGTTGAGGAGTATAAACACAAGACTTTTGATGCATTATACCATGTTTTTCAAATATGGTTTGAGTTGTCTGACCCACAAACTCGGTACCATTATCTGTCCTGATTCCTTTTACTTGTGCTTGAAATTGTGTTTTAACCAATAGTAGAAAATTCTCTATTAACATAGGCACTTGATCTTTGCTCTTGAACAAAATTGTCCATATAGATCTGCTATACTCATCTACAATCGTTAGCATATATCTGTCTCCACTTAAAGAAACCTGCTTATAAGGTCCTCAACAATCCATATGTAACAAATCAAAGGGTTTTATTGATTTTATGGAACTAGTACAAAAGGACAATCTCACTTGTTTGGCTCTTGCACATACATCACAATTATAAAAAAGCTTCAAATCTACAGCTGAAACTATGTGAGATAATTTCTCAGCAGACATATGTCCTAACCTCTTATGCCACTAGGGATGGCAACGGGTAGGGTACCCGCGGGTAATGCCATTCCAATTCCCAAACCCTTACCCTTTTATTTTTTAATTACCTGTACCCGTCCCATTACCCTAACGAGTATACTTTTTGCATCTCATACCCTTCCCATTTAATTCGCGGGTACCCGCGGGTACCTTTACCCGTTAAGAATCAATAAATAAAAAAAATATTACAAATTTAACAAACTATAAATTTAATAAATCATCAATCTAAAAATTGAATAAATTGAACCTTAATTAATAAGAATAAAGTAGCTTAGTGGTATCACTCAATTGTTGAAAAATAAATGGTTGGGGTTTAAATTTCATGTCTTACATTTAAAAAATAATGATATTTATTAATATAATTTTTTTATGACGGGTAACGGGTACCGAGTACCCTAGGGGGTATTCCCATACCTGTCCCATTACCCTAACGGGTAATGGTTTTGATCTCATACACATTACATACCCTTTTATACAGGGTACAGGTAGTCCCATTAGGGTCGGGTAGTGCCGGGTACCCGCGGGTACACTACCCGTTGCCATCCCTATATGCCACAAGTGAGTATCTTGACAATTTTTGCTAATTCTTTCTCTGACAGACATTGTTCCTGCAAATTCATTATTCTGACTACAGACTTCCTTTATTACAATAGCACTAAAAGACTCTTCACACAAGTAGTATATGTTGGTCCCTTATAACGTTGGAAGTATAGTTCCAAGGGGGGGTTAGGAACTATTTAAACTTTTTTTCACCTTAGGGCAGAATTCTTTTCTAAAGAGAAAAGGATTCAACAGCGGCGCTGAGTGATCAGTAAGATACTGGCTTAGTCAACTGGTGACTAGGTCAGTTTCTTGACTTGAGTCAGGAGATAGCACTTGAAGTCTATTCCTGAGCTCAGATGTTCGATGCGCACAATTCAGATTGACCTCTTTACTTGGTCAGTTTTTGGTTATTTAAGCAAGCAATATATATAAGGAGTTTAAGGTAAGAAATACGGTACTCAGCAGATTTATCCAGGTTCGGCTTCTTCTAAGCCTACGTCCTGTCCCCGGAACACGTTTCGAGATTTCAAATCCTCTACTGAGCTCTTTAAAGGTAGAGCCTCAAACCTTTTACAATCTTAGCAACTGAGTATAACAAGAGTACCTTCCTCTATACCTCTACTCAATCCTAATCTCTCACTGAGTACTATAACCGAGTACTCAGCCTCTCCTTTCTATTCTCTAGAAATGATAAGTGTTTGTCCTAAACAATGATTTGCTAAGACACCTTAGATGATTGAATAATCACTCTAGACTTTTACACAAAAGATATTGAATGTAGTGTAAGGTTGCTTTGCTTTTTGCTTGCAGAACTTTGCGTAGAGATTTGGTCAGCGTAATGGCTTGATCAAGTTCTGTTTATGTTGAAGCTTCTGATGGCACTCTATTTATAGAGACGTCTGGGCATCGGTCATTTCGAATTTCGAAATAACCGTTGGAGGGAAACGACTTCCTGTCGTTGTCATCCTGACTTGCTCAGAGCTCTCGGCCAATCAGATTTATGTATCTTCTGTTCTCGGTCAGCTCAGCAGAATGTCTCTCCTTTTATGGTAAAGTCAACTGGATAGCATACTGTGTCATCTGAACTTTACCCAAAGTAGAAATACTTTGTCTGGAAGTTTTCCTTAGCCAGCTGCTGTCTTGTACGTTTGTCGAATCTACTCAGCAGCTTCATTTTGAAGTTGTTCCCGAAGGTCTTCTAGATCCTTCTTTCGCTGAGTTGCGTTTTGTCTAAAGCGACAACGTTTTGACAAACGCGGGCCGAGTAGTACTGAGTTGTTTGACTTGGGCTTTGACACTTGTATTGGGCTTGGGCCTTTTAATTCTTGTGTCTTATAAACAATTTAACTCAACATTGAACAAACACATTAGTAGAATAAATCAAAGCATTTAAACTTAGTGTGTTTAGAATATGTATTTCAATTATACTTAAACAATTTTGTCAAATCAAAATTATGTGGAAAGGTGTTTCAACAGTATAATCCATTCCTCAACTTCCCAACAACTACGATCTCTTCACATTTCTGGCACTGCAAAATGCAATACTTAGCCCAGAATTTCACTATGATATTTTGGTCCTTTATCAATCTACTTATGGACAGTAAATTTTGTTTGAAAATGGGAACATATAATACATGTTTCAGGATAAAATTCCTCTGAAATTTAACCTCTCCCTTATGATTTACTGTATGTACTTCTCCTGTTGGCAAATAAATCCTTTTTGGATGATTTAGCTTAGCCATATTTGTCATAATTTGCAGATTAGAGGTCATATGTGCAGTGGCTCCTGAATCAATAATCCATTCAAAATCTACTACATTATTAGAAGATGAATTATTACCTGCACATGCTCCAGCAAATCCAGCATAAGCAGAGTATTCTTGTTCTGTACTTTTACCTTTCAAAGCCTTTTGAACCTCTTTTTGTATCATCTCCTGCATTGTTTCTTTCTTGTATGAATCCCCCTTCATTTTGATCATAAGACAATGGTGACTCAGAATCATTAGCCTCCTCTTGTGTCATATGTGCTTGATGCTTTGCTAGTCCAGTGACCCTTTTTCCTTTGAACCAGTCTGGATAGCCCTTAATTCTGAAGCAATTAGCATGATCATGTCCCTCTTTTCTACAATATGAACATAACTTATTTGACTTAGATTTGTTCTTAACATTGCTAGTATAACCATTTCCATTTCTGCCAGATTGATTAGATCCATTTCCATAACTGCTTCCTCCACCAGAACTGTTGGTTCTTCCTGCAATATCTTGAGACTTGTTTCCAGAAGAGTAATTAACAAATTCTGTAGAATTTTGACCACTAGACACATTTCTCTGCTTTTCAATTCTAGTTAGTATAGATAATGCCTTGTTATCTGGAGGTAAAGGCTCCATAATCAAAATTTGGTCCCTAATATGATCAAATTCAACATTAAGACCGGATAAAAATTGCATCAATTTTTCTTCCTCTAACTATGTTTGAGCAAGTAATCTGGATTCACCACAGGTACAATTATCCATTGGTTTAAGAATTGCATACTCATCCCACATTCTTTTCATTTGATTAAAATAATCAACCAGCAACATACCTCCTTGTGTGAGACTACAGATCTGCTTTCTCAAATGAAATATGAGTTAACCATTACTTTCTCCATACCTTTGCTCGATCTCCTTCCATAATGCCTTGGTGGTTTTAGCATTTACAAAGACTGCAGCAAGCTCCTTTGAAAGAGAATTCAGTATCCATAAGAAAACTAGGTCATCGTTCTCCTTCCATTTTAGGTGCACTTCAGATGCACTCTCAGCCGGTTCATCATCTCTGGTGATGTAGCTTCTCTTTCTCTTTGCACTTATCGCCAAAAGCATCATTCTCTTCCATAACATGTAGTTTTTCCCATCCATGATTACACTGAAAATTGCCAGTCCTGGATTTTCACTGCTTTGATTATTTCCAAAATTAGAAGAATTCATTGTTGTTTCTGAGATTAACAATTTTTCGGAGTTAATCGTCTCTTCGCGATCTTGATTCTCTTCCCGATCTTGATTTCCTTCTGAATCTTCACGATCTGGAATTGGACTGCTGTCTTCGCGATCTTGATTTCCTTCTGAATCTTCACGATCTGGAATTAAACTGATGTCTTCTCGATCTTGATTTCCTTCTAAATCTTCTAATTCAACATTATCTTCTTCATAACTGGAGTTAACAACATCGACAAATGATCTATAGATTTGTTTCTTCCTTTTCATTCATCACCGCGATCATTTTTCGGTTGTCGGAATTCAATCAGAATTCAACTGGATCCACCGTCCAGCTCTGATACCATGATAATTTGATGAATGGAAGAAGAATCAAATCTAGTATTCATGAATTCAAGATTGTGTTTACAGGAAAGCAATAGAGGCTTATATACAAGTTGCTGCTAACAAACTCTTAACAAATTAAGTTGGATATGACTATTATACCTCTGAACTAATAAATGCCTAATACTGAAATACCTATGCTCATTTCAACAGTATGATTGATCTTGTCTTATATTCATATAGCTATTGAAAGTTGAAAAACTTGCTGTTTGCACCTTCATTTTTGGTTTTGAACATGCATTATACATATTCACCTGGATATGCAGCAATTGCCAACCGGATTAAGTTTCTATTGTCCATCAATTCATCGTATAGGTTAGTTGGTACTTGCTACTGTCCATTAAAACCGAGTAACTGATGCTTTCTTGTAAGATGACTTCGGTCTTATGTTGTACGAACACTCCTCTTTATAGAGTTTATGTGTTTTATGTCCGTGTCCGTTTTCTTTTGAACGCTATTTTATGAAAATTATGTTTTAGAAATAATGTTTCCCGTGTCCGTGTCCATTTCGTATTCGTGTATCTGTGCAACACAGCTTGGGCCACATGACAAGAATGCCTCTTTATTTAAATGATTCTGTTTTAGATTAGAAAATAAGCAGAAAGTTAGGCTCTGTTTGTTTGAGGAAAATATTCTGCGGGAATTTCTCAATTTTCCAGTGTTTGTTTGGGCAGGAAAACAAGTGGTAAAGTCAATGGAAAAGGAAGAAAGAAATAAGGGAAAAGGGTAAAACATTTTCCTCAAAACATACACGTTTAGAGAAAAATGGGGAAAACGTTAAAAAATGTAAAAATTTGAAACACGAAAAACATGAATAACGTGAAAACGTTACAAAACACGAGAATAGGAAAAAAAACCAAAAAAAAAAACATGGAAATGTGAACAAATGCGAAAAACACAAAAACACACAAAAAAGAAAACACTTGAAAAAGCACAAAACATGAACAACGCGAAAAAGTGACAAAACACGAAATATACAATAACATAAAAAATACAAAAAACACGAAAACCTGAAAAATACGAAAAACACGAAAATGCGAAAAATGCTAAAACACAAAAACGTGACAATACGTGAAAAACGTGATAAACATGAAAAGACGAAAAATGCAAACAAAACACGAAAACGTGAAAAATACGAAAAACATGAAAAAACGTGAATAACACGAAAAATAAAAAAACACGAAAAAAAAGAAAAAGGGAAAAACCGAAAAACTAAACATGAAAACACGAAAAAATGAAGAAAAAATGCAAAAAAAAAAAAAACACATAACGTTAATAACACGAGAAAACGTACAATTTATAGTAATAGATTTGAGGGTAATATTGTATTTTGAATGAAAAATTATATATTCTATTCTATCTTATTCCACCAACCAGAAATATGAATAGTTATTTCTAAGGAATTTTTATTTCATTATTTGCTATTTTATTCCTTTGTAATATCAATTCTTCCATGCTGTGAACCAAACGACACCTTACAATTTATGTGTGTTTTTTGTGTTTAATTTGTGCTTAATACATGTGAATCTCTTTTTTGTGTTTTATATATATAATTAAAAATAAAAAAATATAGAAAATCTATATTTAGTGGTTGGAAAATATTTTACAGTGTATAAATATTCAACATACATCTAACCATTGTACTAAATAAATTGAGCTTGACCATATATCAATCCAATTAGTATGAGTAATGATACAACATACACATAAAATTCATCCTTTTAAGTCTAAAGTTAAAGTTAGCTTAACAATATACCAATGGAGTAATTAATATGATCCAATTGGTAATATTTAATAAATGAACTATTTTTTCGCTGTAATTTTTAAAATTAATGAATCCATTCACTGTTTTTATTTCTAAATCAGCCATATGAAATATAAATATTAAGTAATAATAGCATGACATTTGGATTAAGTTATGTGATTGTTGAAGACTAATGATCCACACTGTAAAACTTAAAAACATCCGCCAAACATGGAAATTCATTAAGATTAAAAGGTCTTCATATATAGTCTCCCAACCTATTATTTATTTTTATTTTTTTTGGTAGAAACAGGAAAGAAAACAAACCAACACCGAGACAAAAGCTAACCTGGGATCAGCCTAGGAAAGCTAATCCCAACTCTGTCCTCTAAAAAGAGAGAAGAAAGATAGATAGGAGGATCAGAAAGGGTGGAAACACCTAACATCCCCTCGTGCCCAGCCGCCACCAAGTGATCCGCAATTCGATTTTGTTCTCTGTAGATGTGGCTGAACTCTAAGAACTCAAAGGAGAAGCCAAGACTTCTTATTGCTTTGATAAGGTTCTGGCTACTAAGACAAAAAACATGATTATTAGAGATCATACTAATAGCCTCCATATTATCAGACTCCACAGCAAGCCTTTTAATACCCAGATTTCTGACAAGCTTGACTCCAGAAAGAATACTCCAAAGTTCCGCTGAAAAGGATGAGCCCAAACCCAGGTTATGGGTGAATCCAGACAACCAGGCACCTCCCGCGTCCCTGAGCACGCCTCCAGCCGCGATCTTTCCATTGTTGAGACAGGAGCCATCCATGTTCAACTTAACCACCCCATCCTTCGGCCTACACCACCCAACGAGTTGAACCTCTTATTAATAATGCAAGATTTGCATATGAAATGGGAATCAAAAGAAACCTAACTTAATTAAAAAACATAGTTAAAACAACAGTTTGAAGCTTTTTCTATAATTTCATATTTGTCAATCGTTAAATTAATTCCTAACGATGTCAAAATAATAAAAAAACACAAAAATTGCTCTTTTATTCCTTAATTTTCTTGCCAATCGAACATATCATCATTATAGAGAATAAGACCATAGGATAAATTAAGCAACTAAATCTAAAATGACAAAAAGAAGAAGCCAAAGTTTGATAATCGTTTCATTATCAAATGAAAACTAACATTTACATGTGAAATTTCATTTTAGGTCTAAAATGAATTGTGTCAAAGAGAAACGAAGTTTGTTTCTACTTAGAATGATCTAACTTGTAAAATAAAAGTACTGTTAAGATCATCTGTCATTTTAAAGATAAATCGAATGAGACGGGCACCTACGTTAGACTTTGTGTCGTTCCAAAAAGAAACGAGCGTGTATGTTGATATGGTTGTGGTAAATATACGACCTAATCTCCCTTTTTTCATGATACATTTCAATTCCAACATTGTTAAAGAAAATGAATTGACCTGTCAATATGTCCTCGACTCGGTAAGGGTTCTCTAAAAATGGAGTACCCTTACTGTTTGCAGCTCCAATGGAGTTGTAAAACCTCACTGCATTATTGCAGTAATACAGTAAGGGCCTTGTTACTATAAATTTAGATTAACAAGCACATTGCTGCAAAAATGCAGCAAGGGCCTTGTTACTCTAAATTTAGATTAATAAGCACATTGCTGCAAAAATGCAGCAAGACTAATAATAATTTTATATTATTAAAAATTATTATTTTAATATGTTTTATAGTATAAAAATAATAATTTATAATATATTTTGTTTAAATGTAAGTATATTTGATTAATTTTACTTTTATTTTTATACCTATAAATTAAATTGATAGATAGTCACAATAGTATTAAAATAACATCGTAATATGAAGCAAAATGCATATAATTAAATTAATATTAAAAAAAATTAAGATATAAAATATGATAAAAATTAATTTATTGATTTATTTTGATTGATAAAAAAATGGTATGTGAAAAATTAATGTAATAGTAATAAAATATTATTTGTTGAAAAAATATTATTTTTAGAGTTATAAATAAAGTAGATGATTGGAGAAGTTTGACAGTAGCAACTCTATGTTGGAAGACAGAATAAGAAAAAATGAAGTTAAATAGAGTTGATGGTTGAAGATGACCTAATACTTTATTAGCACAATGACATAAAGACCATATTAATTTCTATTTGGGACACAGTGAAAATGAAAGTAAATTAAACAATTACAACACAAACCAATCCGCAAGTCCAAAAATAAAAAAAAATGCAGGAGTTAATTGATATTTCATGAATTATTGATGAGCAAAAGAATAGTTGCAATCAATGTCTCCAGTTACTTACTAAAAATGTATAGAGATATTAGCAAAAGTTATAAGGAAATTAAATTGATAAGTCTTCTAATGGTGGAACTATTGGTTTTGTGTAGAAAAGAAATAAAATCTAACTCTTTTTTGTTGCTTTGAAACCCATTCGATTTTATTCTTTTTATGTCATGTTTGTTAAGAAATGAAGATCTTCCAAAACTAATGATCCTTCAAGGATAGGGATGACAATAGATAGGGTATTCCCGGGTAGTGTCAATCCCAAATCCTTACCCGTTTATTTTTTAATTACCCGTATCCGTCCCATTACCCTAACAAGTATATATTTTGCATCTCCTATCCGTCCCATTTAATTCATGGGTACTCATGGGTATCCTTACCCGTTAAGAATCAATAAATAAAACAAAATACATTACAAATTTAACAAAGTATAAATTTAATAAATCATCTATCTTAAAATTGAACAAATTGAACAAATTGAACATTAATCAATAAAAATAAACTAGCTTAGTGGTATTACTTAGCGGTCGAAGAACAAAAAGTTGTTGTTCAAATCTCACATCTTACATCTAAAACACAACAATATTTTTTAATATATAAAAGATTTATGGCGAGTATCGGGTACCCTGGGGTATTCCTATACCCGTCCATTACCCTAAAGGCTAATGGTTTTGATCTTATACCCATTTCATACCCTTTTATACAGGGTACGGGTAGTTCCATTAGGATCGAATAGTGCTGGGTACCCGCGTATAGAGTACCCGTTGCCATCCCTACTCAATGATAAGCCCAAAATATACCTAAAATATCATTAATAATTACGTTAGTTTTGTATTAAAATCATGTTAATTATATTTATTTAGAATACTTTTACGTCTATATTTGTTTCTATTGTGCAAGATACTTAATTATTTGGAAAAATCCATATAGGAGCTAAAACGGAGCAAAAACGAGAGAGAAATCACATTTACAAGCTAAAAGGCACGTACAATTCAGAGACATAAACAAAGAGTTAGGAAACGATCTACGAACGAAGACAAAAGTCTCTGTCGCGACCGAGATTCCCAATATCTCGGTCGCGCCACGCATTTTTCAAACATGAAAATGCGCGTTCGTGCATAATTCTCCCTCAACCTCATGCCGCGACCGAGATTCCAATAATTTCGGCAGAAACAACGAAGTTACGACACTGATTTCACATGTTTTAATTCGAAACAATGCGTCTGTTCGTCCGGATAGAAGCGACTCTTCACCAACGGATACGACCTTTCAAACACACATTTTGGAACATTATATATAGATGTAGAAATTCAAAATTAATGTTGTTCAGTTGGTTGTTCTAGTTCATAGTTTTGTTACACAAACTTGTTATAAAGTTACAAGTTGTGTAAATAGTTTGAGATACAATATGTAGTTATTATAGTTGTCGTTTAGAATTTGAGTATTGTTCGAAGATGAGTTTACACTCTGATAGTGGATTCAACGATCTCTATTTCGAGGATTCAGCGAGAAGAATTAGCGGCTAAAGCGCCCTAGAGTCTGACAAACCTACGGAGTTTGAGGAAAGGATTGACAACCCGGAACTCAAATTAGTTAAAATACTATCCATGTTTCTTATTCTCTGTCAACTTGTGACGATTCACAGTTCATTAATAATATATCTTTTCAATTTAATTTATGTTTATTATTGTTATTTTGAAGTCTGTTCTAACAAATGTTCTTCAAAATAATAAACTTGTGTTTTCAATAAAACCTTTTACACAAAATATATTTCAATGGAAACTTTGTCGAACACTTAAAAGAATTAGGATTTATGGTTGATATGATCGATAGCTCGACTTATCAAACATAGAACACCAATTTGATTAAGGTAGCAATCTGTTCCGACCGTAGAAAGATTGTCTACAGTTCGAAGCCCAGTAATTGCATTATTAGATAAATTGTTACATCTTAATAATCTGATCAAAGTTATAAGTTGCTTTCTTGCTTTGCGTAAACAAGTCTTGAATTCTATTTTAACCTAAACATAATTTCTATAAATTATAATCTTAACTATAACCAAAATTAGGATTAGAAACCAATTTAAATCATTTTAAACCATTAACGATTTCCTATAAACCTTGAGAAAACGAATGTAAACAAGACAATAATTTCTAATCAAATTATCATACGTTCTCTGTGGGATCGATATTTTATTACTACAAGTGAAATCATGCACTTGCGGAATTCGCCTAACATGTATAGAGTACCCGTTGCCATCCATACTCAATGATAGGAAAGTATATGAATAAAATATATTCAAATGCATTGATGAATAAAAGATATTCAAGTGTATTGATCAGTAAAAATATATTAACTCAGCTTGCTAGTTAGACGTGCATCAAGATTATATATACATAAAGAAAAATAGTTAATCTAGAATTAATAGGACTAATTAACCTAGACTAATAAGACAAAGAGTTCTAGTGAACTTGTAATTGATAGAGCGTATTCCAGTGATATTGGAGAATTACAAAGTTTTTTTTTTCTAATTCTAATAGGACTTTAACAATAGTTAAATGACTATATATATATCGTTTATATACTTTTTTATTAGGATTGGGCATGGATTTTAAATGTATTATATTAAACCGAATATCCGAAAAAAAGAATCTAAAATTGGACAAACTATTGAATTTTTTTGACTGAACTGGTCGATTTTGGTCAAATATAAATAAAATTTCATTCCAATTACAATTCTTTTTCCTTCAATATTCGGTCCAATCTAGTATCTTCACGATCCATGATCAACCCTACTTTTTATATTTTCCAATTTGTCTAAATTTAATTTTCCAAAGAAATTTCAAACAAATCAATAAGTATAAAATAAATCATTAGACTCCCAAACTAAGAAATCCAAACATATAAGATACATACTAAAAATAAGGTAAGTATTAAGAGTAGAAGGAAATGAGGAAATTCCAGTCCTGTTATAGTCATTTAAGGCTAAAGTTATACACATTAAATACCTTCAGCATACATATAACTTTCCAAATATTAAAATTCTACATACCCTAGATCAATCCACAAAAACTTAAAATGAACATGACAACACTATTTAAAGCAGAACATGCTCAATCATTCAAATGGCATAACCATTTCCAATGGTTCTCTAAAAATAGAGAACTCTTACTATTTGCAGCTCTAATGGAGCTGCAAAACCTTACTACATTTTTGCAGTAAGGGCATTGTTACTCTAAATTTAGAGTAACAAACACCTTGCTGCAAAAATGCAGCAAGATTTATATTATTAAAAATTATTATTTTAATATGTTTTATAGTATAAAGATAACAATTTATAATATATTTTGTTAAAATGTGAGTGTATTTGATTAGTTTTACTTTTACTTTTATACGTATAAATTAAATTTATAGGTAGTCACAATAGTATTAAAATAACATCGTAATATGAAAAAAATGTATATAATTAAATTAATATTAAAAAATTAAGATATAAAATATGATAAAAAGTAATTTATTGATAGATTTTGATTAATAATAATAATAAAAAATGGTATGTGAAAATATTAATGTAATAGTAATAAAATATTATTTGTTAAAAAAAAATATTATTTTTAGAATTATAAATAAAGTAGATGATTGGAGAATTTTAACTGTAGCAACTCTATATTTGAAGATAGAGTAGGAAAAAATGAAGTTAAATAGAGTTAATGGTTGAAGATGACCTAGTACTTTATTAACACAAGGACATAAAGACCATATTAGTTTCTATTTAGGACACAATGAAAAGTAAATTAAACAATCACAATACAAACCAATCCGCAAGCCCAAAAAAAGATGCAGGGGTTAATTGATACTGTTTGAATTGTTGATGAATAAAATAATAGTTGCAATCAACGTCTCCAATTACTTAGTAAAAATGTATGGAGAGTATTAGCAAAAGTTGTAAGGAAATTAAATTCATAAGTCTTCTAATGGTGGAACTATTGGTTTTGTGTAAAAAAAAAAATCTAACTCCATTTTCTATTGCTTTGAAACCTACTAGATTTTATTGTTTTTATGTCATGTTTGTTAAGAAATGAAGATCTTCCAAAACTAATGATTCCTCAAGGATAGGAAAGTATATGAATAAAATATATTCAAATGTATTGATGAATAAAAGATATTTAAGTGTATTGATCAGTAAAAATATATTAACTCATCTTGCTAGTTAGACATGCAGCAAGACTATTTAACCTAAAATTAATAGGACTAATTAATCTAGACTAATAAGACAAAGAGTTTTAATGGACTTGTAATTAATAGAGCGTATTCCAGAGAGATAGGAGAATTACAAAATCCTTTTCTAATTCTAATAGTACTCTAAAAATAGTTAAATGATAATCTTTTTAATAAAAAAAAAAGAAAAAGATTACTTCCAGTTCCCACTGAATTTGTATCGTAGAATTATATTATAATAACAAATTCAAATATCAAGGATATGATGAAAATATAAATCATATAGTGAGATAAATAATATAGTTTAAAAAATATAGATAATTAAGATAACTAATTATCAATTTTTTTTGGGATATCATTTTAGCTATTTTACATAATCTACAACTCTTCTTAAATCCTATCCATTTCGTTGAGTTTCTTGTATAAATTAATATCATAGACTTGAAAACTTTCCACAAAAATAATCATAAAAATTAATTGAGATGATGTGTTTTCCATATTTTGCGATTATTTTACTAGCTATTTGCCCAATTGGTTTTGCTTGTGAGGTTAGCTATGATGGTAGAGCTATTAAGATTGATGGAGAGAGGAAATTAATCCTTTCTGGTTCTATTCATTACCCGCATAACATCCTATAGGGTAACTTTTACATTTATTAATGATACATTTTTCTACTAATTAATTAATGTTAATAAGAGCTTATTACTTAATTTTGTTTAATAGATGTGATTAGAAAATCCAAAAAAGAGGTCTTAATATTATTGAGACCTATATTTTTTGGAATGCCCATGAACCTGAAAGACACAAGGTTAATTTAATTTAATATTATTGTAATAGTTTATATATATATATATATTCTAACTTTTATTTTTTCATCAATATGGCTTTTCTGAAAATAATAATCTGGTTAAATTTATCAAGACCATCAAAGATGAGGGACTTTATTCTATTCTTAGAATTGAACCAGATATTTGTATTATCAAAATTTTTGGGATATCATTTTATTTTAGCAAGGCTACATAATCTACATCTCTTTTTAAATTCTATCTGTTTTATTTCACATGGCTGTTTATTGATTTTAAACTTGTTTGATAATACAACTTAAATATTTCAGTTAAGTCATAGAATCACCTATTCTGGTAAGTCAAAAAATTTTACTTCAAATTTTAAGTTGAATATTATCAATATTTTTAAATTCAGTACTTATTTTTAGTGTTTATCAAACAATTGTATCATTTAATACTTTCAAATTTTATAATATTTAGTACTTAAAATTTCATACTTATTTTTTCAGCAATTAATTTTAAGTTTCATTAAACACAACCTAAGTAAAAAAATTTAACTTAAAATTTTAAGTTGAACATTATCAAACAAGCTTAAAACTAATAATCACTTAATTTATTAATTTTAAGTGCTGAAAGTCGTTATCAAACAGGGCCTTACATTCTGTGACTGAAATATTTAAGTTGTATTATCAAACAAGCTTAAAACCAATAAGAACTTAGTTTATAATTTTAAATGTCGAAACTCGTTATCAAATAAGACTTAAGTCTTTCATTTAAAAAATTCACATATGGTCCAAGCTTGACGATCATAATATAGAATAAAAAATTACAGAACTTTTTTTATTTTGTTAATCAAATTGATCCAACATTCATAGTTACCGGTATATATACACTATTTGTATAATAAATTGAAACTTATTATTATCAAATACAATCCAAGAGATGATTTAACCACGACAAGATAATTGCAATCAAAATGAAAAAGATATAAATCCAGGTTGTGACGATTTCTTAAAGGCTATTTGCTTTTAAATCTAGTCCTTATTTTTAGTTTATTAAACGGTTATATCATTTAATACTTTGAGTATTTATAATATTCAGCACTTAAATTTTGTACTTATTTTTCAGTACTTAATTTAAGTTTTATCAAACACACACTTAGTTGTCATTTGGTTAATGGAGTGGTGATAAGTGCAATATACCTATATATTTATGGGATTTAGACTCGAATTAGAACTAAAATAAACTAATTATTATCCATAAAGTCTTATAAATTGCCTTATCTGTGCATGTTGTTCTCTGATGCTTCCACTTGTTCGAAAAGAGTCAAGAACGGTCAAACCATAAAAGAGAAAAAGAGGTCACGTGAGGCAAGATTGGGAAGGAGAAATGTGGGGTTTCAAAACTCATGTCATGACATCTAAGCAAATAGGTGTTGCATTATCCTTTGTGGCATATAGAAAGTTGAACTTTTATCTTTTTTTGAACAGTTTACCTGCTTGTGCTACATTTGTCTTTTTTATAGACTATTTGTCTTATTTTACAGACTGTTATGTTTCTTTAGACTGTTTCTTAACTGCTAACTTTTTCACTTGTTGTTTTATTTGCTTTTATTTATTATTTTTTGGTACTTTTTATATAGCTCATTACTAGGAAACTATAGTATCAACTTTTTAGCTTATTTTAAGTTTAAGTCTTTGTATTTTGCTGAATTCTAGTTAGATCCTTAGTGATCTAACACCTTAATATATTATTATTTCATGTTTTCTTCACTCATCTATTGTGTTTTGAATATGAGCATGAGTGAATAGTCACTTTACGGGCTGAAGCCAATCTTAGACTGGTGGACCAGTAGCTTACCATCCAACGTCCGGATTATTCTTATTCATAAGGGTTTTCACCTTGAGGATATTTGGATGAATAAGTATCCAATTGATTTGATTGTGGTGAAGGATACCCAGATAAACCATTACATTTTATTCTTTTATCTCATGTTTATATTTATTAGCTAATAAAAATGAACATCTTACAAAACTAATTATCCTTCAAGGATAGGAAGAAGCAGACCTTTATTATATAAAAATGGTTAAATTAATGATAATTTGTTTAATAAAAAAACAATATTACTTTCGTTTCCCACTGATTTGATAATACAATTTAAATATTTCAGTTAAGTAACAAAATCACTTATTTTGTTAAGTCAAAAAATTGAACTTAAAATTTTAAGTTGAATATTATCAATATTTTTAAATTCAGTACTTATTTTTAGTATTTATCAAACATTTATATCATTTAATACTTTCAACTAGACCTGGGCATGGTCTGGCAAGCCCGCCCATGCCCATATAGACGGGCTTGGACAGATGAAAATGCTGTCAGGCCCGGCCCGGTCCAAACCCGTATAAGCCCGCCAAAAACTGGGCGGGCTTGGACTTTACGAATTTTACATCGGCCCGACTAGATATGATATATATATATATATATATTTATATAAATTATAATATATTTTTATAAACATAAATATAAATACTTTAAATTTGATGTAATCCACCACTAAACCTAATCTCCCGCCACCACAATTCCTCACCTACAAATTTATTTTATATATATTGATATATTCAGCATATGTGTGTCGAATTTCAAGTTTTTGGAATCCTTGAGCATGATTAGAACAGCACAAACACTTGATATATTATTACTTAACTTTAAAGTGCAAAACGTTATCCCAAGTTTCATTTGATCATAGAAAAATGGGTGAAAAGAAATCTTATTTAGCAGTGATATTGGTACAAGTAATATATATTGGTATTTTAAATTAGTGTGACATCTTAAATTTAATTGTATTTTTTTGGTGTGACATTTTAAATTTAATTGTATTTTTTTTAATATACAGATGGGCTTGGACGGGTGGGCTTGGGATTCATATCTTAGGCCCAAGCCCAGCCCGAGCCCGGATAAATTTCTTGCGGGTTGGGTTGGGCTTGGGCTTGGGCTCGTCAGGCTTTATTAAAAGCCCGACTGGTCCGGCCTGAGCCCGGCCCAGCTCGGCCCATGCCCAGGTCTACTTTCAACATTTATAATATTTAGTACTTAAAATTCAGTACTTATTTTTTCAGCAAGTATAAGCTTTATCTAACACCACCTAAGTCAAAAGATTTAACTTAAAATTTTAAGTTGAACATTGTCAAATAAGCTTAAAACCAATAAGCAATTAATTTATTAATTTTAAGTGCTGAAAGTCGTTATCAAACAGGGCCTTACATTTTGTGACTGAAATATTTAAGTTGTATTATCAAACAGGTTTAAAACCAATAAGCACTTAGTTTATAATTTTAAATGTCGAAACTCGTTATGAAACAGGACCTAAGTCTTTCATTTAAAAAATTCACATATGGTCCAAGCTCAACGATCATAATACATAATAAAAAATTATAGAACTTTTTTTTTTGTTAATCAAATGGATCCAACATTCATAGTCAGCAGTATAGATACACCATTAATATAATAATTGCAATCAAAATGAAAAAGATCTAAACCCAGGTTATGACGATTTCTTAAAGGCTATCTGCATTTAAATCTAGTGCTCATTTTTAGTTTATGAAACAATATTATAATATTCATCACTTAAATTTCTGTACTTATTTTTTTAGTACTTAATTTAAAGTTTTATCAAACCCACCCTTAGTTGTCATTTAGTTCATGGAATGGTGATAAGTGCAATTTATACATATATATTTATGGGATTTAGACACGAATCAGAACTAAAATGAACCAACTATTATCCACAAAGTTTTATAAATTGTCTTATCAGTGCATGTTGTTAATGTTTCTACTTGTTTGAAAAGAGTCAAGAATGGTCAAACCAGGAGAGAGAAAGAGAGGTCACGTGAGGAAGGCTTGGGAAGGAGAAATATGGAGTTTCAAAGCTGATGTCATGAAATCTGAGCAAATAGTTGTTGCATGTGTCCTTTGTGGCATATAGAAAGTTGAACTTTTATCTTTTTTTGAGCAGTTTGTCTGCTTGTGCTAATTTTTTCTTTTCTACAGACTGTTTGTCTTATTCTGTAGAATGTTCTATTTCATCAACAGACTGTTCTCAGCTGCTGAATTTTTCACTTGTTGTTTTATTTGCTTTTCTTTATTATTTTTTGGTACTCTATATATAGCTCATTGATAGGAAGCTATAGTATCAACTTTTTAGTTATCTTTAAGTTTAAGTCTTTGTATTTTGCTGAATTCTAGTTAGATCCTTAGTGATCTAACAACTTAATCTATTATTATTTCATGTTTTATTCACTTATCTATTGTGTTTTGAATATGAGCATGAATGAGTAGTCACTCTACGGGCTGAAGCCAGTCTTAGGCTGGTGGATGTAAGTGATTTTTCTTCCCAAATGTCCATAAAAAGATCTTTAGATGATTGTTAAATGGTTGCATAATTCATTATAGGTCTAGCTAGCCTATATGTTAGTCAAATAATTGCGAGGGGAATCTGGTTAGGAGATGGAAACACCATTTATCCCATATTGATTAAGGTTGGAGACATGATTAACAATGTGCCAAGGGTTTTTAGCGTTATTGTTAAAATCCTTTCTTGTTCTTAATGCTTAGGAGTTTTGTAAACACAAAGGAAACTAGTTTGCATGCTTTTAAAGAATTTTTGGAAAATGGGAGATGTGACCTTAGTGAAAGTAGTGAAAGATACCTTGGGTCTATGTATGTAGTCTTGTTCATTAGGGGAAAATCTGTTTGTTCACTAGCTGTCTGGCTGCACTTCCAGCCTGTTCTCTTCTATCTTGAATCACCCTAAAGTCTACTTTGCATGTTTAATACCAGTTCTGATTTATTTATTGTTTTGCTTACGTTTAACTTTAGTTACTCACACTTCGATTTAAGTCTCATAACCCATCACTACGCCAAATAACCTCTCAGACGACAGTTAAAAACCGTCGTCCCTCGAGATATAAAACTATCATAGGGCTCGCTGCCGTCTGTTGCACCTTCAGATGATGGTTAGGTTCTGTCATATTACGACACGACACATGACATTAGCCTATTTGTGTACTATCATCTTACTTTTGTTACGATGCAACTTATTTATTACTACCGTCACCTTTAATGTCATCACATGACATACTAATAATTAAAACCGTCAAGTTGACGTGTGGGAAGTTGGCATATTGAATTTGCGATGACAGTTTGTATAATAATTTATACCGTTATATCTTGTTTTAGATGGCATAGGTCTTAATCAATCATGTCAAAGGATTTATTTTCAGATGACATTCATTTATTTTAATGTCTTTTTATTGTTGTTTAGATGACATTTTTTAAAATTAAAATGTCACTTTTTGCCTTCTTCGTATGAATTTCTGGTTTTTACCTGAATAATGAAGCATACTCAAATATGAACATGAAATTCTGTATATCAATGGTTTTAATTTTATTGGAGACCAATACTCATAATATGTTTACATTTGTACACATACATTTCTGAATTAAAACTAAAAAAAATAACCAATACATATCCAAATTCTGAAACAAATTGATCTTGATGTATCTCCATATATTGGAGTCATTATTAGGCCTATAATCCCAAAGTCTTGATATCTGCAAAACCAAAGCAGGTCATTAATACACTAGCATCATTACACAAAACCCTAAACGCACTAAAGACCTTTCCCCTTTCACGACCTTTCACTTAGCCACCACTATCATATCACTATAAATAATAAGCATCACAATCGTTTAGTGTCCATACATTCAACCCAGAAAACTTACATTGTACAATGGATCACCTTGCGCTTGTTCAGCAACAGGTAATTACTGACATGGAGAAATTATACATGGAGAGCCCAGGGTGGTTTCTGGCCATCGATGGTAATGTTTTGTTCTTTAACTCTTCCTGGATTCTTCTGTCTACTTGTAATGATTCTTCCTATCTTGGATGATAACTTCTTCAATGGGCGGTCAGAATAAAAGGTCCCCAATACACCCCATATGAAAAGGGTGTATTTGAAATCAGAACCAGCTACCCTTCGGAGTTCCTAAATAGACCTCCAACAGTAATATTAACTTATCTCATTAAGATATATGAACCTACATGACATTGTATACACATACACTAACCAATGCCTCCTCTTATTCTCAGTTTTGCTTCTGTAATAAGCTCTATCATCTTAACGTGGCTCCTCAGGGGATGATTTATATTCCTCGTCTCCTTACTCACCCTCCCTTTCCCACTTCCACGGTATAGATATCCACCATTTTTCTATTTCATTTGATAAACACTTAATCATATTTGTGATCTAATTATTCTATGCATTTTGTAGCTGATGTGGCACATATATGATCTACTACTACAGCCCCACATTAAGGCATCATTTCCTGGGCAAGAAGCAGTTGCTGAGTAATACCTCAGCAACAGGGAAGATTATGAGGGGCTCGTCTAGAGGTGGACTGAGGAGTATGAAATGTGGATATGATGGGCTCCAAATGTGGTTCTCCTTTAAATTCCAAATTTCCTAAACTATCTTGACTAAGAGAAAGGAGATTTGGAATTTGAAGGAGAATCGAAATGCAACACTCAACCCCCCTTGTAATATAATGTAGAGCTTGCTATTCAGTTCGTATGTATATGTATATTCAAGTCATATCAAAAGACATCTTATCGTTTGCAAGGCATATCAGAACATGCAACTAGCCTAAATTGACCATTTTACAATGTTCCTCCCACTTGGATCGTACTCGTTGAATAATGAACTTGGTAATGAGGTTTATGATGCTATCACCACAAGGGACTCTTTGTGTTGAATGCATCATAAACCTATCACCATACTGAATGCTTTTTTTTATGTTAACAAGCCAATTGAAAAGGAACATCATAAGAGTATGGCCAATCTCAATGAACATTTTCATGCATGCACATAATCAGTTCTAGCTTTCATGAATGGTTTAGGTATTCAACCAATGAACATTCATAGCAATGCACATACATAACCCTTTACAATATACTTGCCACTTGGATTGTACTCATTGAAAAGTGAGCACAGTGATGAAGTTTGCGATGCTCTAACCACAAGTTCATAACTTATGCTGATAGCATCAAAAACCCATCACCATTCTGAATGGTTTCAATCATATAACAAGCCAAGTGGAAGATATATTGTAAACCTATCTCAACATCACCCATAATAACATTATACATGTAACTAATCAGCTACATGCCCAATGAACATTCATACACAAACTCAATCAGTTCTAGCTTCCTAAACAGAACATAGAACATAAACATGCTTCATACATATACACATATCCAATCAGTTCTAGCTTCCTAAACAGAACATAAAACATACACATTCTTCATACACATACACATACACATACTCAATAATTTCTAGCAGTATAGCTCGCAGGTATAAGAGTATTCCTATATCACAATGAACATTCATAGCTTTAGACTATGCCTAATCAGCTACATGCCCAATGAACATTCATACACAAACTCAATCAGTTCTAGCTTCCTAAACAGAACATAAAACATAAATATGCTTCATACACATACTCAATCAGTTCTAGCAGTATAGCTTGTAGGTATAAGAGTATTCCCATATCACAATGAACATTCATAGCTTTAGACTATGCCTAATCGGCTACATGCCCAATGAACATTCATACACATATTCAATCAGTTCGAGCTTCCTAAACAAAACATAAAACATAAACATGTTTCATACACATACACATACTCAATCAGTTATAGCAGTATAGCTCGTAGGTATAAGAGTATTCCCATATCACAATGAACATTCATAGCTTTAGACTATGCTTAATAAGCTACATGCCCAATAAACATTCATAGCAATGCACATACATAACCCTTTACAATATACTTGCCACTTGGATTGTACTCATTGAAAAGTGAGCACGATGATGAAGTTTGCGATACTCTAACCACAAGTTCATAACTTATGCTGATAGCATCGAAAAACCATCACCATTCTGAATGGTTTCAATCAGATAACAAGTCAAGTGGAAGATGTATTGTAAACCTATCTCAGCAGCATAACTTATGTTCAAATAAAAAGGAATCTAGGTGAGTTCATAGCATTTTCAGCTTTAGACTATAACTAATCAGCTACATGCCCAATGAACATTCATACACATACTCAATCAGTCTAGCTTCCTAAACAGAACATCAAACATAAACATGCTTCATACACATACACATACTTAATCAGTTCTAGCAGTATAACTCATAAGTATGAGAGTATTGCCAATCACAATGAACATTCAAAGCTTAAGAGTATGTCTAATCAGCCACATGCTCAATGATCATTCATACATAAACTCAATGAGTTCTAACTTCCTAAACAGTTCTATATAACCAATCAGTTCATACTAATCATTTCATAGCAATATAACTCACATACCAATCACTTCATGCATGGTTAAGGTATTCAAACAATCAGTTAATAGCAATGCACATACAAAACCCTTTACAATATACTTGCCACTTGGATTGTACTCGTTGAAAAGTGAGCACGGTGATGAAGTTTGCGATGCCCTAACCACAAGTTCATAACTTATGCTGATAGCATCGAAAACCCATCACCATTCTGGATGGTTTCAATCAGATAACAAACCAAGTGGAAGATATATAGTAAACCTATTTCAACATCACCCACAACATCATACATGTAATCGTTCAGTTCAAACCCACATAACAATATATATACTCAATGAGTTCTAGTTTCCTAAACAGAACATCAAACATAAACATGCTTCATACACATACACATACTCAATCAGTTATAGCTTCCTAAACATAACATCAAGCATAAACAAGCCAACATGCTTCATACACATACACATACACATACTCAATCAGAGAACAAATCAAGTGGAAGATATATTGTAAACCTATCTCAGCAGCACCACCCACAACAACATCATACATGCAACCAATCAGTTCAAACCAACATAACAATAATATATACTCAATAAGTTAAAGAAATTTTCCCATATGCTAAAGGCATGAACTGATTGACAATCTCTTTAGTCAGACTTCCCATGTACTTAAGCATTCTTACTATCACTGCAAATGTTATGTTCAAATAAAAAGGAATCAGATGAGTTCATAACATCTTCAGCATCAGGCACTGTATTGCCCTAAGTTAAAAAAGATAAAGACCCAAGCTTTTCAGCAGTGAATCTAACAATGAATACAATAAAATCAGTGTATCTAAGCGAAAGATCTAACCCTTTCAACGATTGGTTTGAAAATCAATAGATCCTTATTCCAGCTGCTGAAATCGACATACACAAAAGTAAATCGGATGAGGAAAAGATAGAGTAAGGAACAATGAAACTCTAATATATCCAGGAACGAAGAAAATATGGCTTACCAGTACCGTGTTTCGAGCTCACTCCCAGTGATTGCATGTAGAAATCAACCATGGAGATAGAGAAGGATGAAGATTGCGTAACCTAAAATGGGGTTTGGGATGAGAGAAAGAGTTTATATATGAGCTGAAATTTCAGTCAAACGATGGAGTGCCTAAATTTGGTATATGGCCGCGTAAGTGAAATTTCATTTTTGCCACTTTTTTTTTTGTTTTTCGCATACAATGACAGTCATTTATTACAGGTGTCATCTGATGAGCAAGTGAAATTTAACGAAAATGCACGTTTTCTTTAGATGACATGATTGTGTCATCGGAAGGCCACATGTGAATCGAGCGCGTTTTTAATTACGCCTTCAGATGACATAATGTTAAAATACTGTCACGAAAAAAATACAGACGATACGAAAACAAATGTCTGTCATGTGAAAGGGAAAATGACATAGTGCATTGTTTTAAGAATCTGATTGTTCTATAGAAATACCTTGACTTTTAATTGTTCTATCCCTGTGGAGATGATAATATACTTCCACTTTTATTACTTTTACCTAGCGCACTTGCTAGAGTCACACCTTTTGGGGACAACAAATGGAATAGAATATGTATTACCAAGATATAAAATATGAGGGAATAAAAACTATTTCTATATTTGGTTGATGGAATGAGATAAAGTGAATTACTTAGTTTTATAGTCTAAAAGACAATATTACCGCCAAGTGTAATTTTTTATTTATTTTAAAATTTTAATTATTATCATCAATTATTCAAATATTTAATATATATTATTTAACTAACAAAATGGAAAACGATGAAAACGAAAAATCGCAAAAAACATGAAATAACGTATATAATGTGAGGTGTATAGTTGTAGTCATTAATGTAAGTAGTAGTTAGCATTTACTTCCTTTTCCTTGTTAGACACTAACTCTTTGTATAAATATCCAACCTTTTCCATAATCAATATTGAAATTCAACCTATTGTGTTTGATTACATGGTATCAGATATGCCCTAGTGTGCATATTTTTTTAATTTTTGTTTACCTAAGTGTGAAAATGTTATTTAGGACCTAGGGTTCCACCCATTCTTCTTACCATCGACCTCCGATCACCTGCTAATCTCACCACCCATCCCAATCAATTGCATGTGCTCTAATCGGTTGCATTACGGCCGGCGAGTGAAGCACACATGCCATTTTCAGCGAGCGACTCTCCTCCATGCATTGACGAGTGACAACACGTCTGATCACCTCACATCTGATTGGAATTTTCTGCTTCCTCTTGTTATCCCCGACTTGCCTGCCCATTTTGTTTATGCTTTCAATAACTTTTTTTATGGAGGTCAATCTCTTTTGGGTTCCATTTCGTTGTTGTTACTGTTTTGCTGGTGCTTGGATTTCTCTTTTGAGTCTCTGATTATTATTTTCCAATATGACTGATAGAAATAAAAATGAAGCTAGCATAAATGTGATTATTAGCATTATGACGATATCTCCTAAGATCACTGATCATAAACTGACTGGGTCCAACTGTTGGTCCCTTGTGAGGTAGAATTATTCCAAGGGGGTGGATGGAACTATTGGTTAATTTTACCCTTTTAATAAATTTCTCACTTTTTAATTCAATAGCACATCACACAAGCAAGTTAAGAATCAAAGGAAGTTCCGTTTACTAAATTAGTCAGTTAAGAGAGCTTGATTCTGCTTATGATCTTTTAGTATGAAAGATAACTCACACAAAGGAGCTTCTGTAAAGACTTAAGATATACAAGTTATTGATGCACAATAGTCGGAGCTTTATATTTATGAGACTATGAGTTAAGAGCAAGCAAATAAGTAGAAGTAAGTAAAGGCAGAGTTAAAAATAAGTTACTTAGTGATTTATACTGGCTCAGCCTCCTGCATACATCTAGTCCCCATAATACCTTCTTCTGGGTTTTAATCCACCATGGAACTCTTTGTCGGAAGAGCACAGCCCTTTATAATAGATACAAAGGTTCTGTAAAGTACCATTCTTTACACTCCACACTCAGCTATCTAACTCTTGAATGTTTAGAATTGAAGTAAACATAAGAGCTTCTGATTTTTTTACAATAGATGGTTTTGTTCTAAACTAGAACAAAAGTTTAATGACTATCTCTCAAAATGAATTACACAAATATGAACAATTAATGTGTATTTTTGCTTTTGCTCTTTGATTGCTTCAATGCTTGAATCTCTTGATTTCTAGTTAATGATCAACTGTGAGAGGAAGCCTTTGAGTGAGCTTTTATGGTGATGCTTGAAAGCAGAATGTTTTGAAATTCAAAAAGGTCCATTGAGGATAAAATGGCTTCCATTGCTTTCACCTTCTGACTTCTGCCCAAAATTTTACCGTTGGAGGATTGCCCATGCTTCTATCTCTTGGAGCCGCGCACACTTCTAACTATTGTTGGAGCAGACTGATGGTTTGAGCATTTATGGAAAACAATAGAAGTTGTTGGCGGAGATAAGACTTCTGTCACTTGTACTTCTTTCTCTTTTTAGGAGGCGTTGTGTCAGATGTTAAGCCAATGCCAACTTTTCTTTGTCTTCCGGCTTCTTCTCTTCTGGGCCTTTTGTGGCTTCTGGATCAGTTGGCTTCTGGGCCAGAACCAAGGCTTTGGGCCTTTATTTCTCTTAGGACTTTATTTGTTCTTTGTTCTTTGCTCTTTATTTTAGTTCAACACAAGACTTATCAATTTTATTAGTACAACATATCAATATTTAATTTTGTACTTAAACAATATTTGGGGATCTAATTATATAATAATTATCTTTGTTAGAATAAAAAATCTCTATGGAAATTATGTTTCAATGATCTCCCCCATTTTGATGGTGACAAAAGTTTTAGAGAAGAATTACACTAGAGTTACTCCCCCAAAATTGATAAACTTACATTGCTTATGGATACTCCCCCATAAGGGTTAAACTACTGAAAATTTCACTAAGATCAAAAGAATATTAAGAGGAGTTAAATGGTTCAATATCAAGTGAAATTCAGAGTGAGAATATAACTTAATAGTTGTCAGAAGCATATATTACATCGGAGGCACTTAGATTTCAAATGTTGTAAGTGATATGCATGAGTGAATGTAATTCAATGTTTTTATTTCCAGAGTTAAAAATTTGTAGGTCATGGAGTGTTGAAAGACAACAAGTAATTACAGAGGCAATATTTAGAGAACTTTTTTTAATGAACAATTTTTATCAAGTTCAAAGACAACAAATAATTACATAAGTTAAGTTAAGTAGCTTATATTCACAGAAGATACCCTAGACCTACTTCTATTGTCTAATATTAAAAGATGGAGGGTTCTTCTTTAGTTTGCTTATTGTTCCTTCTTGACTTTTATTCTTCTCTGAGTATTTTCTTCCCCTTTTTGGAAGCATCAGTACTGGGAAGAGCAGAAGAACTCGAAGGTAGAGAATGACCAGGAAGAGTTCTGGAGTTGAGCTGGTCAGTATACTTTTGGAGATGTTTGGCCATATGCCTAAGACCATTGAAGACCTCTGGAGCCGAGCGCATGCCATCTTCAGTGAAAGTGCCATTCCTAGTGAATTCTGAAGGTAAATAGACAAACCTAGGCGAAACGGAAATATAAACTTTTTTATGTATTTCCCTTTTTCAAAATCCGTTAATCTTTATTTCATATAAAGAGGGATTAAAAAAGTGTACATTTTCTGAAGATCAATCTACCGTTGTAAAGGAAGTGCCCACAACTTCTTAACCATATTTCATGAACAATGAAATCAAATAGAAAAGAAAACGGTTAGAAATCAAGCAATGAATATCAATCTAAATTGATTGTCTCTAAAGGAAGTGATACAAAATCAAAGAGAGAGTAAAAGAAAGAGTAATTAAGATGAATGAAAGTCGGAAGAATTCCTAGCCTCCAAGCTTGAGTTGGCCGAAATTCACATAGGGGGACTATTTATAGTCTTCCAAATATTAACCCTAATCACATCAGGTTTAATCACTTAATTAGAATCCTATTCCAAATAGGTTTACTAATAGATAAATAAATAAATATTATCAGTATCTTTATCTATATCTTAATATAAATAAATAAATAATAATCCTAACCTAATTAGATATTTATTAATGTTGGAGATTTAATTAATTAGAGATATAATCACATTAAACCTTCTAATTAATATTATCACATAATTAAATAATTCAACTATAACTATAATCTAATTATAATTGTCAATTAAATTATCTTATCCCTAGCATATAGATTTTCGACCCATATACTTTCTCTCTCTCTCTCTTAATTACTATTGCGTCCTCCGATTCCAAGTCCCATATGCGACCCAATAGGTTCTTACTGCTGCTAGTCGTATATATTTATTGAAATTAATTCAACCTGATTAATTTCAACTAAATATATAACAGAATGAATTCGAGGACAATTACTAGCAGTGCCGTAGACATTCCCCCAGAGTGATAAGAAGCTAGATTGATGTTGGTCCCTTGTGTTACAAGAATAAGTTCCTAAGGGGGGGGGGGGGGGGTAAAGAACTATTTGAAATTTTTCTTCCTTAGGCTAACTTGCTTAGATTATGACTTAAGATTTTTCACTTGATTCTTAGCACATCGATATTGAGTGAGGTCAGAGGCAACTTTAGCTGATCAATGACTAAAGCTGCTTCTAACACTGAGTTAGGAAATAACACTTAGGAGTCTATGCCTGAGCTCAACATCAATTCACACAACTCAATATTAGTTCAGTTAAGCGTTTACTAGACAAGATAAAAAGCAAGCAGATAAAAGAGTTAAGAGATAGAAAAGGTTACTCAGCAGTTTTATCCTGGTTCGACCTCCTGCCTATATCCAGTCCCCGGAATCCTTCCAAGCTTTAATCCACTACTGAGCTCTTTTGGGTAGAGCACAAACCCCTTACAATAGTTAACGAGTATACAGAGTACCTTCCTCTATATCCTATACTCAACACTATCTACCTCTGAGTGCTAAATACCGAGCAACTTAGAGTCTCCTAACAATTTTAGAATTGATAAGGTTTTTGTTCTAATAACAAAGAACACTTTGAATGATCTAAAAACTAATCTTTTACACAAGAATAAAAATTGGTGTAAGATTGCTTTGCTTTTCTTTTGCACAGAACTTCAAGGAAGAATTTGATCAGCGTTTCGACTTGTTGAAGAACTGCATTGATTAAAGCAAATGAGAGGCCTATTTATAGGGACACTTGAGCCATTGGTCATTTCAAATTTCGAAATATCAGTTGGAGGGAAACGGCTCTGCTGTCCCTTTCTTTCCTCAGTGCTCATCGTCGCGGCCAATGAGAATGTAGTCTTTTCTGTCTTGATTAGTGCTTCAGTTGCTTTTGGTCAGTAAGCGTCAGGTTGTCTCTCTATTTTAGGCAAAGATTCCTCGACAGCTTCCATGTTGCGTCTGATCCTTTCCTCATTTGGATTAGCTTTGTCTCCAAGTTTATTGAGTCAACTCTTGCTTTGTCTGCTTTGTCCGTTGAACTCGGTAGCTTCATTGTGAAGGAGATAGCCAGTCTTCTGGATCCTTCTTCTTGTTGGGCTGAGTTGATTCACAAGCCTTGATCCGTTTTGACTTAGCTTGGGCCTTGAACTTGCTTATTGGGCTTTAGGATTTATCTTAATGTATTTAATACGTGTACATTTTAAATACTCAAAACAATACTTGAACAAACACATTAGTACCAAATAAATCAAAGCACTTAAATTTAATGTGTTGGAATTTTTATCTTAGGGATTTAATTCTAATTTAAATAATTTTGTCAAATCAAAATCATTGTGGAAATGCATTTCAATAATTGATACTGGTATTTACCTTTCCGTATTAGGTCTAGTATAATTCGATCATTCATCAACTATATCCTTATATGAACCCATAACTATGGAATATGTCAAGTTACATATAATGAGATGTCTGTTTTACTTGTCTAGGTAGAATTAATTCTAAATAGATAGGTTAAGTGACATCTCCATTTATCCACAAGAGGCCATGGATATATCTAATATCTATCAAGAGTGATGAATGCTTAATCTAACATTAACTACCCTGCAATTATTTTATGTGATACCCAATGACTGCCTCACACACCCTAGAGTCCCCTCTATAGTGGATCGTGTTTGAACAGAGTCAAAGCACCACACTCCAGAATTTAGAATCACTAATTAATGTTTATTTGAGTCTGAGGATTACTTATACCTACTAATACCATTTGAGATGAAACATGTGACATTCAGATAAATCCATCCATCCTGTTATCTCAAGCCGGGTCCCCAATCCTAATGAAATCCTTCACCAGATCTATGTAACTGTCTAGATATCTCCATACCTAAAGCTTGTGAGATCAGCTCCATGTTCACAAGAGAAGACATTATTACGTGCAAGTCTCAATAGCACTATGTTAATCCCATAAACATATTACTTGACTTGGGGTTGTTTTAAGTTTATTGGTTTATTATAAAGTTTAGTCTCACTTTATGCTTGTATGAACAATTTATGACCACTTAAATAAACTTGGAGTTTTTTATTTAACTTAATTAGTTGTGATAAAAGATAAATGCCTTTATATAGTATAATATACTATATCTTATAAAACAAATGATAATGAATGATTCATTTACAACTGGTTTATATCCTACAACAATTGTCTATAGGGCACTAAACCCCAACAAATTCACTAAGTACGACCTGAAATGTCTTAGCATTCCAAATAACAGTATGTGCAAGAGCAGATGTATACTTTTGATGGATGCTCAGGAGCACATGGTCTAGGGTCCAATTTTGATTTGAAAGAGTTTGGACATGCTGAGTAAGATTTTGATGTTGGGCATGCTAGAGTATGCCTAAGTGCATCTGCCAGAGTATCAACAATGGACGAGTTCGGAGACTGCCCAAGTTAATTTTGAATCTAACCAAGTTCAGAGCCTAACTGTTGGAAGTACAGAGCCATTACTCCTAAAGCAGGAGCTTCAATAGGATTTAAAGATGCCTCAGAGGTGGAGGACTTTTTGGCTCTTTTCAAGGGCTACTCTTCATTAGAATGTCTATGCTTAGCAGCATCACGTTTAGTCTTAGAGGACTTGGAAGATTTAGGCTCAGAGATAAATGGTCTAGAAGCTTTGGTTTTGTTAGATGCATACTCAATTTTATCTGAGGGAGCCCTAATCTTTTTGGTGATAGCTTTTGGGGATTTTGGGGCTTTCTCAGGGACCTTTCTCTTGGGTGCTCTTTTAGCGTCAGCACCAGTAGCAAGGACCTTATGAGGTTTACTGTGCTCAAGTCCATTTATGATTTTTGCATTATTGACAGACCCAGAAGCAGAAGAGGACTTCGGAGGGAGAGAAACATCATTGCTCAATAGGATCTTGGTTATCAGAGATACAAAGTTTAGCTGAGCATTGCAGCGTTTTATGGAGGCTACTAGAAGGACAAGTAAGTTCAAAGGCTGATTGTTCAAAGTGTGCCATATTATACAGAGTTCCAGTCTTGACATAGAGTTAACTGAACCTTTTTTTGGAAAGATATAGTTTACAATCAGATAGTGGGCTTGTCTCGGAGCCTGATGGAGGTAAGTGGCAATCAACTCACCATGGAGATCCTCTAGGGTAAGGTATTCTGAAGAAAGTCCTTAATATTTTTGTCATCCCCCTCTTTCTAAGTTTTGTGCCTTCTAGTAGATTTGCTAGAGTTTGAGGAGTAATGAAGAAGGTCTTGTCACAGACAGTGGTGACCAACTAGTCAGAGTTTTCATAAGTAATACAGAGGTTAGAGTAGAACTCAATAATAAGGAATAAGGTATCCCACTTCTTTTGCTTGATCTAGGAGGCCAAGGGCTCCGTGAATTTCATGAATGCCATGTCAAAATGATAGGATTTCAGGACTATTGGGTCTTTTTGTTCATGAAGATCTGGATAGAGAGAAATATGAACAAATTTTTCTAGGGATTTAGGTTTAGGGTCTGGGGAATCAACATAATCTTATTGAGATTGTTGTTTAGGGGACTCTGGATTGATTTCAGAAGAATAAACTTCCTCACTTTTAGAAGAAATGTATGAGGTTTTAGTTTCATGTTCGAACTCCATTGTTGAAGGTTTGAAGCTTTGAAGCTTTGAAGATGTTCTTGAGATAGAGAAAGCTTGAGAGAAAAAATGAGAGGAATTTATCGTTGTAACGAGAGCTTAGTGGGAAATTCCGGCCAATTTATAGGGAAATAATTTTCAGTTGAAACATCGGAAGTTCAGAGGTCGCTATAATGGAAGCACTTATAGACTAGTTTCTGACGTTATACTAATGACGGGGCAATTATTTCCCTACGAGTAATGATGTTAAGCCATTTCTAGCTTTTAGACTTTAATACGCATGCTAAACCTAGAAACATGGCATTCATTCAAAGGATGCACATAGCAAATAAGTAATGATTATATATAGCATGCATACGTGGTAGACAGAGCTACTAAAGAGGATTAGACATACTTATTGATTCTCTTAGAGCGCAGAATTGCTCTCTTTCCAGAGCCTTGGTGAAGATATCAGCAAATTGAGCTTCTAAGGCTACATAGATCAGTTTGATTTCTCCTTTAAGGACATGATCTTTGATGAAATGATGTCTTATGCTGACGTGTTTCATCATGCTGTGCTGGATTGAATTTTTGGAGAGATTAATGGCATTTTTATCGTCACATATGACATTAATAGTTTTGGTTCTGACTCCAAAATTTTCTAGTTGCTGCTTGATCTAGAGGACTTGAGCAATGCAGCTTTCAACATCAATGTACTTTGCTTCTGTGGTTGAAAGAGCCACCAAGGATTGCTTCTTACTGAACCAGGATACCAAGCCGCATCTGAGAAAGTGACATCCACCATAAGTACTTTTTCATTCCAGCTTATCCCATCTATAGTAAGCATTCGTGTATCCCAGAAGAGTAAATTCAGAGGTATTAGGTTACCAGAGGCCTGCATTCACATAACTTTACAAGTACCTAATGATTCTTTTCACTACTATGTAGTGTGATTCTTTATGGTTAAATTGATATCTAGCACACTAACATACTAAGAATTGTATATCAGGTCTACTAACAGTAAGATAGAGTAGGGAGCCAATCATACCTCTGTATAATTTGTTGTCTATTGACTTACCTGACTTACCTATTGAAAGTACCATATGTGCTCATAGGTGTGGAGATTGCTTTGCAATGCTCCATGTCATATTTCTTCAGTATTTCTTTAGCATATTTGGCTTGACTGATGAATATGCCATTATTGCCTTGTTTTATTTGAAGTCCAAGAAAGAAGCTAAGTTCTCCCATCATGGACATCTCAAATTCATTTTGCATTTGTTTACTAAATTCTCTACAAAGAGATTCATCAGTAGCACCAAAAATTATATCATCAACGTATACTTGTGCTAAGAGGGTATCTTTACCCTTCCTCTTAATGAATAGGGTTGCATCGGATTTTTCTCTAACGAAATTCCTAGTTAGAAGGAAATTTGTTAAATGTTCATACCAAGCACGTGGTGCTTGTTACAGTCCATACAAAGCCTTATTAAGTTTATAAACGTGGTTCAGAAGCTTGGGATCTTCGAATCAAGGAGGTTTATTCACATAGACCTAATTCACTTTTTACGTCCATTTAAAATAGTTTAAAGTTCATGTTGCATAAGCACGGAGAATTCAGATAGCCTCTAACCTTGCTACTGGAGCAAATGTTTCTCCCTGGTCAATACCTTCTTGTTGGTTGTACCCTTAGGCAACAAGCCTTGCTTTTTTCCTTATCATGTTTCCTTCTTCATCACTACGCTGAATACCCTTTCAAATGACGGTTCAAAATCGTTGTCCCGAAGAAAACGAAACTGTCATGGGGCTTGCTGACGTCTGATGGTGCATTAGACGATGGTCGCATTCTGTCATCTCTAACAGCATCATATGACACGCGCTTACTTGCGTTCTATCATCTGGTCATAGTTACGATGATGGTATTATTATTAGGAACCGTCACATTGCATGTATTCTAATGACAAATCTTTTATATAGTCGGTCACTAAAGTTAGTGGAATACTAGAACTTCTACATATTATATGACAGATGTTATGTTTGTATCTGTCATTATAGTGTAGTTACGAGAACATTTTTTTAATTTAATTCTGTCATAGTTTGGTCATTGAGATGACAATATATTTAGTTATATGTATCCTATGAGAGTATTTCGTATGATGTTTTTATTTAATAAACTGTCAAAACAATTAGTCATATGTGCCTACGTAGATTATTAGACGACCATTGTTTTTTTTCATTTATGTCATCTTAACATATTAGCATGATAGTATTCCATTAATATGATGTCGTGCTACACATCATAAAATGGCATTCTTTTTATTTTAATGCTCATTCGATATTATAATAGACGACCGACTTTTTACTTTGATGTGTCGCGTAACTTGTACATATAATATATTTTTATGTAACCTCTTTCATGCACCTGTACATACAGGTGATGTGTATAAAACGTATACGCGCTTTTTAGAGCAAGTGCACTCTATCGTACCAAGTAATACAGTGTACTCTCGTATAAAGATCGATCCCACAAGGATTCCGCACAATCATTAACTACCCACGGGTTTTTGAAGTCTAAACGATTGGATTAAAATGGTTTTGGTTGGTTATAGTGACAAAAACTTTTATTGTTAAAACAATGGAGTAAAACACTAGGGAATCAGGTTCACTTCCTAAGTTTGAGCCAATGAAATCTATTGAAATAAGACACCGAAGAGAAATTCGTGATTTTAAAGATGGTGATTTCTAAAAGAAACTCGGTGCTAAGACCCTTAGACCACCTCGTTCTTATTCTTCACTCCTATTTACTTAAGCAGACCAATGGTTACTTAAATATGATAAGAAAGCTTTAGGTTCAATGAGAAATCCTAGAAATGAAGTGCTAGAAACCACATTGATTGGCTATCGAGTCTAAGAATGTAGTTTTCTGTTAACCTCTTGATACTATGATGAGTAAAAAACAATTAACTGAAATACAGCTTTAAGCTTACGTTCTTTGTTCTTCTAAATCGAATTCCTTCCGGGTGTTTATCTAATAGGCTTCTAACTTGACTCAAAAAATTAGAAATATTCCCCTCATCCCTAGTAGGGAAGAATTAGTTCATGGTCATTGGGGAAATAAGACTTGAAATAAAGTGAAACTCATTGAAAGTAGAAGATGAAGAAATGAAAGATGAACAAACTTTTGATTAATAGTGAAATCAACTTACAAAACTAAAAAGAAATAATTTTGAAACAAGAAATTGTACTTAAGAACTTCCAAAATTAACTAAAACAAGAGTAATTGACAATTGTCCAAAGCTTGCCTGCAATAACAATGGAGATTGTGTATATAAAATGTAAAAAGTTATGTATTCGCTTCCAACATCTCATATATTTATAGGCTAAATCTTGCTCCAATCAAGATGATAATTTGAAATTGATGATTAGTAGCCTCCAAAATACTGAATTTGTGCATTAAATGTCCTTGATTTGTGCATTAAATGGGGGAGAAAAGGATTCAAGAGAAATAGAAGAACCTAAAACCCCATAACCCTCTGATAAAATCACCCCACAAATCCTAACGTCTCTGTCAACTTACATAAGTAGATAGATGATAAGTATTAGGATAGTGGTCTGTGTATTCTTAAGCTGATAAGCTTCATTCTGACTCGTTTTTTCCATTAATGATGAATATATTATCCAGTATCTTTGATTTCAAACTTTAATGTTTTTAATTTCATCTTCTGTTTGTGCTAAGTACCATCATACCTTGCACTAAGAACACTTAATGAAATATTTAAAACATCAACTTACATCAAGCTGTTTCTACCCTCTGATATATACATATACAAATTGCATGCTTCCGATGTTAAGTTTGCCTCTAATACTGAATGAACTTGATCTCCAATACCTTTGAATTTTATGATGCTACTGAACCTTTTAATCTTCTGAGTGTTTATCAATCATAGCTAAAATTCAGCATTGCAATCCTTACGAGGGAGTATCCAGAAGCAAGAGTAAGTTCAATAATTTTAGGGGAGTAAGTTATTTATTCATTCTCTGAAATTTCTGTCACCTTCAAAAAGGGAGAGATTGCTCAAAGAAAATTTCCAAGAGTTTTTGATTCTTACAAAATTAAATTAATTAAGGAAAATTAAATCTCCAAAATATTAAAGTTAAAGAAATTAAATTAAAATTGATTTAAGCTAATTATGTTTGTTCATTATGTTTCTTCATAAGCTTTAAAATCAATTAATGATGATAAAGGCCTTGCAATAAAAGAAAGGCCCATTGGATGATCCAAAAGAAGGAAGCCTAACGGACAGAAGCCCAGAAGCAATGGGAATAGACAACTAGCGTTGACTCTTTCACAATCACGCCGATTCCCCAGAACTGGAAAAAGGACAAGCTACAACACCATTGTCCCCTCAACGTCTCTATGGACACGCCCAAGTTAAAAAGGTGGCAGATCATATTACTGCTGAGTCAGAAGCGCAACTCAAGACAAAAGAGCTCATCCTTCTGTGACGGAAAAGTTTTCACCAAAAGGACAGAAGTCAGATGTTGATGTTGATGTTGACAGATAACATTTCCCTCCGAACGGCTAGCTTTGAATTTCAAACAGAAGCTCTGTCCAACCACTACTATAAAGACACATGCTCCTTGAAAAGTTGATGAAATCCTAAGATGCTATAAGAGATTAAAACCTTCAAAACTGTTCATTGAGCAATATTTGCAACACACAACCATTGTAATATTTATGTTCGTCCAAAAAATGATTTAGATCTTCATTGTGTTCTTTGTTAAGAACAATTCTTGTTCGTAGTGTTTTCAGAAGCTCTGTTATTTGTTTCGATCATAAGCAAATAGCAAAGAAAAAGATATCCGAATGATATTGTAACGAGGGTACTTTACAGAGGCTCTGACTATTGTATAAAGGTTTAGTGGATTAAAGCTCAGAAGAAGGTATTGTGAGGAGTGGACGTAGGATAGAAGTCGAACCAGTATAAATCTGTTGAGTAACTATTCTCTCACTCTGTCTTTATTGCTTCTAATTATTTACGATCTGACACTTATTCTCTTTCTATATATATATATATATATTGCCTATGTTTGATCGTCACCAAAATTGTAAGCCGATAATATCATCAGAAGCTCTGTCTAAACAATAGACTACTATAACGCAACATTTAAGATCAGAACCACGTTCAGTAGACAATACTTGTCACTAATCTTAACTTGCTTCTGATATTAAATCTTCTATGCTTTGCAAGCAGAAACACGCCAAGTGAGAAAAACGAGTAAATGGTTAAAATTAACCAATAGTTCCATTCAGTCCCTCCCTTTGGAACTAATACTACCTCACAAGGGTCCAACAATGAAGAACGATGCCTTCGATTCGCACAAAAAGAAAGAAACCAATAGAGGAAGATGAAAGAATGTCTTCGGTTCGCACAATAAAAAAGAAAGGAAGAGAGGAAGATGAAACGATTGAGGTATTTTGGGAAAGTTACAATAGTCTAGATATGTAATGTATTGGGTAATTGGTCTAACTATATAAATGACCCAGTTTTGTAATTTTTCTCATATTTTATGAAGGCATAACACATCTTTCCCTCCCTGAATTTGTCTAAAAAGCTTGATTGGTTCCTGAACTTTCAAATTATTCTGATAACCCTCTAAACTTGCATAAAATATTTAGTTAACCCTTCGAACTTGCGTAAAATGTAATAAAGCAATAACTCAGTTGTAAAAAAGTAAGTTAAGTGCGTAAAATATATTGCACGCGTCTTAAAAAAAGTAAAACGACCAATATCAGGATATCCAATTCTAATATTAGATAAGACAAGTTTTAGGGGGTGTTTGGTTGCTGTTTTTTGACATCATGTTTGTCTTTTCACTTTGAAAATGAGAGTTTTAAGTGTTTGGTTAAACACCTCATGTTTGTCTTTTGTAGTTAAACAGTAGCTTTTTATAAAAGTAGAGAATCTCTGCTTTTTTGGAAAAACAGCATTTTCAAACAGCAAACCGTAACAGGAAACAACAAACAACAACAGTAAACCGCATGTAAAACAAACAGACCCTTACAGTTCAACAAGTAAGAACTTTATTTCTAATATGTATTTTATGAATTATGTAATAACATTTTAAGGCATGTGCAATACATCTTCCGCATGCAGTTTTTTTTTTTTTTTGCAACCGAATGATTATTTGATTACATTTTACTAAAGTTTAGAGGGCTAACTGAATATTTTATAAAGTTGAGGGGGCTATCGGGACATTTTGAAATTTGAGAGGATTTTTTTTTTTTATATATAAATTCAAGGACAAATTAAGCCTTTTATCAATAATTTTTTTTTTTTAGACAATCAAATTTATTATTTGAAATCATGAATAATTGCACTAGCAAAATTGAAGAAGTTGTTAATTAATTCAAAATTTAAGAGTTTAGGAATATCGCAAAAGAAGATACTATTAGTTAGGATTTTTTTTCCAATTAATTTAGGATTTGGTTTAATCGTTTGTTTTTAGATTTAGAATTACAAAAAAAAAAAAAAAAATCTCTCATATTTTACAAGTCATACTATCAGATTTTTTTTTTATTATTATGGAGGTTAGGCGTCAATCCCTCCTTTTTCTATTGATTAAAAATCATATTTTTTATTTATCTTTTTCCGTTTTTGCTATTTTCTTTTTCGAATTTTCTTGGCTGGAAATCTACTTATTACTGTTATAAAAATTCAAATATTAAAAGATAAAATCCTGCGGCAGCTTCCAAAAATATCTCATTAACAAAGTTATATAATAGTAATATCAAATAGTAAATGAGTTTTTTTTTTTTTGATAAAAAATAGTAAATGAGTTGATCAATAATATTTAGATAATAAAAAAAGAAAAGCTGGATAATATCAAGGGATATTATTAAATTAATAAAAGTGCAGCACCTTCAAATAAGGTGAATGGATATAAAAGGATAATATCAAATTATATTCCTTCATGTAACTGTTTGTACTTTTTTTTTTTCTATATGATTTTCGTTATCTATAGATTAGTTACTGACTTGAAAATTGTCAAATTAAACATTCCTTAAGAAGTTGAACTTCTGAAATTTCTGAATATCTGTTTATTAGTTTTATCATTGAGGTTAATATACTGTTTTATTGGAGTTATATAATTTTAATTTAAGGATAAGTACGTCAATCTCCCATCCCATGCTGTGGAGAAGTAGACCTATATCACCAAACCGATATCATGGATAATTAAGATAGTTTTTTTTAAAGAGATAATTAAGATAACTTGCTTGGAAAAAAACAAAGAGATAATTAAGATAACTAACTATTATATTTTAGCAATTCTACTTAATCTACAACTCTTCTTAAATTCTATCATTTGTTTTGATTGAGTCTCTACTATAAATATCATAGACTTGAAAACTTTCTACAAAAAATAATCCGTACAAAGTTAATTGAGATGATGGGTTTTTCATATTCTGTAATTATTTTACTAGCTATTTGCTCAATTGGTTTTGCTTTTGAGGTTAGCTATGACGGTAGAGCTATTAAGATCGATGGAGAGAGGAAACTAATCCTTTCTGGTTCTATTCATTACTCTCGTAGCACTCTTGGGGTAACTTTACTTTTATTAATCATGCTTTTTTCTACTAATTAATTAATCTTAATAAGAGCTTAATGTTCGTGATATTTGTTTAATAGATGTGGCCGGATCTAATCAGAAAATCTAAAGAAGGAGGTCTTAATACTATTGAGACTTATGTTTTTTGGAATGCTCACGAGCCTGAACGACGCAAGGTTAATTTAATTTAATATTAGTGTAATAGTTGATATATATATTTAAATATTCTAACTTTTATTTTTTCATCAGTATGACTTTTCTGGAAATAAGAATCTGGTTAAATTTATCAAAACCATCAAGCATGAGGGACTTTATTCAATTCTGAGAATTGGACCATACGTTTGTGCCGAATGGACTTATGGGTAATTCTTTTATTTTAAATAAGCTACTGTATCATAAATTTTTTCAATTATTAATTTTGTGACTATTAATATTACTTCAGAGGATTTCCAGTTTGGTTGCATAACTTGCCAGGCATTCAATTCAGAACTAATAATGAAGTTTATAAGGTAATTTATTCAATTAATTATGTAAAATCTTTTTATTTTTTTTTAAACTTTCATCTAAATTTATTAATTTCTTATTTTCTCATTTTCTGAAATCTAGAAAGAGATGCAAACCTTCACAACATTGATTGTGGACATGATGAAACGTGAAAAACTTTTTGCATCACAAGGAGGGCCTATAATCCTTGCTCAGGTTTGTTTATTTTTTTCTCTTATAATTAATTAAATTTTCTTAACCCTTTTTCAATTATTATTTAACCATATATACTAAATACTAAAATATCTTTTTCTTTTTTAAAAAAGATTGAAAATGAGTATGGAAATGTTGAATGGGCTTATGGAGATGGTGGATCTCAATATGTGAAATGGTGTGCTAATATGGCTGAAAGCTTCAAAGTTGGTGTTCCCTGGATTATGTGCCAACAAAACAATGCCCCTGCCCCTATGGTATTTTTTTTTTATTATTCCATTCCAATATTTTTTTTAAAAAATTTACTATTATAATTAAATTTTTATATTCTTAATAAATTCAGATTAGTGCTTGCAATGGTTATTATTGTGATCAATGGTATCCTAAGAGCAATAGCACTCCTAAGGTGTGGACTGAGAATTGGGGTGGCTGGTAAGATTTAATTTTGTTTATGTAACTTAATTCTTCTTTTTAGAATTATTAATTAAATTTTTTTAATTAAACAGGTTCCAAAATTGGGGAGACAGAAATCCCCATAGGGCTGCTGAGGATATTGCATTTGCTGTTGCACGTTTCATCCAACTTAAAGGAACTGTCCATAATTACTACATGGTTAGTACTGTATTTAATAATTAATCATAATTAACCCTATAATTTCATCATATGATTAATTACTAGCAATGGTTTTAAACAGTACCATGGAGGCACCAACTTTGGTAACACTGGTGGAGGCCCATACATCACTACATCATATGATTATGATGCACCACTTGACGAATTTGGTGAGATTTATAATATCTATAATCTTATTCTATTTTCTTAATAATTTTGATTAAATTAATTAATTAATTATTCTTCTAGGTAATTTGCGCCAACCCAAATGGGGTCATCTTAAAAACCTTCATGAGGTTTTGAAATCAATGGAGAAAATTATCACATATGGTGATGTAAACACTACTGATTACCATGACAGTAAAACTGTAAGTTCTATTTTCCTAATCCCTTTCTGTTACTGTTTTATTTATAACTATTTACTTTTTTATTTATTTATTTTAATATCAAGGTTTCCATTTACTCACATAATGGGAAGAGAATTTGCTTCTTTTCAAACATTGATGCTCAAAAAGACAAGACCTTGACATTTGAGGGCAAAGATTATATCATTCCTGCTTGGTCTGTTACTATCCTTGATGACTGCAAAACTGAAGTTTACAGCACTGCCAAGGTGATTAATTATAATTAATTAATGAATTAATCAACACTAATAATTAAAATAATTTGCTTAACTTTATTTATATTTGTGGTATAGGTGAATGCCCAAACTGCTATTATGGAGAATAAGATTGAGGATTGGAATGGTAAATTGGAATGGGAATCCAGACCTGAGAAAGCACTTCACATTAATCCTAGTACTGGATTAATTAAGGGAAGTACTTTGGCTACTAATCAGCTTTTAGACCAGAAAGTTGCTACTAATGGTACTAGTGATTATTTGTGGCTTTTGACCAAGTAAGTGTACTTTTATTTATTTATTCATTTTAATTATGAATATTGTAAAACAATTTCTTATTATTTTGAATTAATTAATGTAGCTATTACCATAATACATCTGATCCAAATTGGTGCAAAGATGATAATTATATGGTTCTTCATGTGCAAACCAAGGGACATGTTATTCATGCTTTTGTTAATGGAAAATATGCTGGTACGTACTTACTTAAATCCATATTATTATTAACTTTTTCTTTTTTTGAATAAATTATAATTTTTAATTTACTTGCAGGATCCCAATGGGCAAGAGGTGGTAATTACGAATTTGTGTTCGAGAGGGAGATTAAATTGCACCAAGGCGAAAACAGAATTTCCATAGTCAGCTCTACTGTTGGACTGCACGTAAGTTATAAATTCAACAATTAAATTTCACTATTAATTTTTCATAATTTGATATAAACATTTTATTTATTTTATTTGTTGGATAGAACTATGGTCCTCATTTTGAAAACATAGACACTGGAATTCACGGTCCAATCCAAATAATTTCAAGAAGCAAATCCGGTTTCCCAGATGTTGTAAAAGACATATCTTCAAGCAGATGGGTATACAAAACTGGATTACACGGGGAAGACTTAGGACTTCCTCAAGTTGATCCTCACCACCACCTCTACTTTTATTTCGGCAGGAATAATAATTGCAACCGACCCTTCATTTGGTACAAGGTAATGCGTAGTGCAGTGTAATGTAATGTTCACTTGGTCAGTGACTGACCAAATGATATGTTTATTAATTTGAAATTTGTTTGTAAATGTAGACAACATTCAAAACTCCATCAGGAAAAGACCCAGTGGTAGTGGACTTGATTGGAATGGGGAAAGGAACTGCTTGGGTGAATGGGAAAAGCATAGGCAGGTACTGGCCAAAAGCAATAGCTCCAGGAAGTGGGTGTGGTCATTGTGATTATAGAGGTACATATGGTCCAAGTAAATGTGCAACTGGCTGTGGAAAGCCTACACAAAGATACTATCATATTCCTAGAGACTGGTTGAATGAAAAAGCCAATAATCTTGTTTTGTTTGAAGAACTGGGAGGAAATCCTCAAAATATTACCTTCCAAACTGTTACTGTGGGTAAAGTTTGTGGAAATGCTTACCAAGGCAAAGTTTTAGAGTTATCCTGCCAAGGTGGAAAGACCTTTTCTGATATCACATTTGCTAGCTTTGGTTCTCCTAATGGTGCTTGTGGATCTTTTACTCAAGGGAATTGCCATGTTGATGCTTTGCCCATTGTTCAAAAGGTTAATTTTTTATTTTTCTACTACCCTCTGGTTAATTAAATATTAATTAGGTACTAATTTTGGTTTAATTTTTTTGCAGGCTTGTTTGGGCAAGGAAAAGTGCTCTCTGCTTGTGTCCAAGGATTCTTTTGGAGCTTTGAGTTGCCAATCTGATACTTACAGGCTGGCTGTTGAAGCTGTTTGTTAAGTTTTAGATCAGGATATTATCTTAATGTTTTAGCTAGCTAGATTACTAGATTAGTCATAGTGGGATTATTCCCTTTGATTGTTCTAGAGTCAATAGTTACATTTTTGTTATGTTTTTCAATTCATTCAACTCTCTTTCTTATTATATATGGAATTTAATTTAGAAGTCATCGAATTTTGTAGCCTTTTCTGTTATTCGGGTGTCCGGTTCTCTTTCTGATTGTTTTCCTTGGTTGGCTACTCTCCCTATTTTATCAATGATGTGCTTATTTAAAAGAAAAAGATAACAATATAAATTTAAATTCTCAAAGATAGATTCTATAGTCCAACTAAACCGAAATTTCATAAGTTTATGAGTAATGTTTCTTATTACATTTGATTGATAGAAGAAACTGTATAACTTTCAGTGGACATGGCAATGCAGAGCAATAATAAGAAATCCACATTATTCGTCGAGATTTTTGCACATTTAATTAATTATTTCTTGCAAACAATTCCATATCCTGCAGATGAGGTATGGGTGCAGTCAAGGGTGAGATAGTTCATCATGGAAGAGGTTTCTTTCTTCTCTTGGGGAGAGAAAATGCAAGATTTGCACTCTGATGAAAGAAGAGATGCAATTCTGTAATTTTCCTCACCTCCTAGAACTGGCATTGCAACGCCTGGCTTTGCTGGGTTCTCAAAATCAGGCCTATAAGTCCTTCCTAAAACTCCATCTACCTTAGGTGAAAGGTTCATGAACCTGAACTGAATCTCCAAATGTACAAAGCAATCATCAGCAGGTATTTGATATTTATGGATCCTATCATCTTCTTTAGTCACAGGCACCACATTCACCATAATCTCAGCAGCATCCTTGAGTGTCAGAATCACACTGTTCTTGCTTGAAACTCTCTCAACTTTCACATCTTTCTCTGGAGAATACCACGTGGAAAGGGATCCTTCAGGAACCACTAACTCTTCCCCATTGTAACTGAACTTCAAATGGTCAATCTCAGCATCCCAAGTTGCAGCCTTAGTGGCCTCAAGAGTGAATGAATGAGAGTTGAAAAGGATTCCCAGAGCTTGAATCCAAGTGAAGTCCCTGCTTCTGCCTACAGGCCTGTGCCCGATGAAACCGCCGTTAATCTGAAGATCAGAATCTGATACTAAGCTGAAATGTTGGTCACTCTTTCCATGGAAATAGAAAACAACACCATCTCCACCAATGAAACGGGGATCGAAGCATGCTGAGCCTGGGGTGTCACAGTTTGCTTTGCGATCTGATAAGAAAGTAATTCATATCATCTATATTATGTGTGAAAAAAGGAAGGAAATTAGGAGATAAATGAAATAGTCTTACGCTTGCACTGAGAGTAGCATTGAGGAGAGTTACAGTTGACATAGCAGACCTTAGCTTTGGGGTCTTCAGAGGATAGGCTGGGGCATTCGGCAGGGCACTCTAAATACTTGGCCCCGCATCGGCTGGTATGGCTGCAATAGTAAGACTCGGCATTAGTCTGCTGTATAATGCCTGCAAGGAAGGCTGCCAGAAGGAGAAACAAACAGCTCCTGCTTAACATCTTCATATTTGTGTTTAATGTTACAACTTAATTAGAATAGAGTAAGCAAGGCCAATGATGCAAAACCCCCTTCTTCTTGGGGTATATATAGTGTTTTTGATGCAGGAATTGGTGTGCATTTGATATCTGTTTATGTTGTTAATAGCATAGTTTGTGATTTACTCTATAGTTTATGACATTAGAAGCATGAACATGGGCTTAGTTGAATACTTTTGTATATATAGATTAGGCGTTAATTTACTGATGCCTTCAATTTGCAAAGTGAGGAACTAATTGAACGTGATTAGGGAGGAGCATTTTGGAAATCACTCAAAGCTACCAATAAAGAAAATTATAAGTATATCAACATTTGATGTTATGTATATATATATTTCCATGTAGTTGATTCTACACGTAACTTGCATATACAAAAAGTAGGCAGATAGAAGATAATAGAGGTACCAATATGTAGAGGAATCGGAATTGCTCAGGGTAAATTACACCCATGTCTATACATTGTGGGATTGAATTTTATATTTTTTTAATGATGGTACTCAATTTTAACCATCTCTTCAAAAAAAACCCATTAATGACCTCAAAATGAAAACATTCAAGAATTAAAATGATGAGGGCATCTTGTCCCTGGACGCGGGGCGTGAGAGAGGACACGCGGGGCGTGAATCCGGAGCCAAGAGAAAGGAGGAAACCACGTGGGAAAAGGGGTCTCTTAGGCATTCCACGCGGGGCGTGTTGTCCAGCATGCGGGGCGTGGATCGAACCTTCAAAGAGAACCAGTTCCAGGAGCTCATGTACGCGGGGCGTGCCTCCTAATACGCGGGGCGTGCCTCCTCATACGCGGGGCGTGTCTCCTCAGGCGCAGGGCGTGCAAGACCACTTTCGGAGCATTCAAACTCAGAGACGCTTTCACGTGGGGCGTAGTACGTGACACGCGGGGCGTGTTTCAGCTGAAGAATACTTCCTCCCCAAGTTCTCCATACTTGGGACCACTCCCTATTTACAACTCTACCACTCCTTATTTACAAGCATGCCACCCCTTTACCATTAACCCTACTTTACCCTTTATATTTGTATCTTAATTAGTAGATAGTTTACCCTTTTTGTAATTTGACAATTAGGTTTTTGAGATGCTATAAATTCATCTCTTTCTCTTTGTAATAAAAAAACTTTTATGAAATACAATTTATCATCTTCTTCCTTGTGAAGTTTGTTAAGGTTTTATCCTTCAACAATGGGGATTTCACTATTCCTATGGATTTAGTCCATGAATTAGGATCCACTCCTTCTAGTTTAGCTAGATAAGTTGTTAGCCTTTGTGAGTTTACGGTTTAAAACTCTCAGTGGATTCCGCGCTGCATCATTTGGTATCAGAGCCGATCGTTTTCCTTGAACGGAGACTTCTTTCGACAATGATTCAACCGAGTTATTTACAAGCTTTAAAGGAACGTCTTGAAGCCGAGACAATGGAGATGAGGCTCCAATATGCCGAGATGTTGAGAAAGACAAGAGAGAACTTGGAGCAAGAAGAGATGGAGAGGCTCCAAAGGGGAACCCGAAATAGCCGGAGACGACAACGTCGAGCCCAACGGAAAAGAGATGAGGAAACCACTATTTCACCTCCTAAAGATACATCGCCAATCTTTTCTCCTTTACACATTGAAGAGGTAAATCCAAAGCTTTCTATTCTTGATGTGGAAGTTGTGGGTATGCCTACTATTAGTGAGGATGGGGTTGTTTGTGATGTTGCTTGTGATGATAAAGTAGATTTAGATTCTTCTTGTGAATTTATTGATAATGAAATTGTGGAGGAAGATCTAAATTCATTTATGGATGAGGAGGAAGGGATGGTTGTATGTGAAAACATGGGGGAGGTTGACTTTGTGTGTACTAAGAATGAGAAAACCCATGTGGCAAGGGATGCTCCTTTTGTGTTTGATGAAATGCCCCTTGAACATAACTTCAATGAGATGCTTGGTGAGAGGGAGGAAATCACATTATGTGTAGAGATTGATGGCTATGGAGATGGGAGAGATGTTGGTGGTTCTACCATGTTGGGTAGTAGTATGTCTTTTGAGTCAAGCGGCTTAGCACGTGGGATAGTCGGCTTGAGCTATAGAGAGAAGCACGTGGAAACGATAGGTCATGGGAAGAGACGGAATGAGGATGGAGAGGGAAGTGAAATTCCGTATGGTTAAGAAGAAGATGAGCTAGGAGAGGAGATTGATGGAGAAGGGAACTTTGACATTGAACTCATTATCGATGGTGAGCTTGGCTATTATGAGCGAGAATTCCGGAAGGGAATGGAGGAAGGTGGTGACGTGGGACCAACATCCAAAGATGGAAAGTATGTGTCCTTCAACGGACAACCACGGGGCATTCTACCTTTGGGGAAGGTACCACGTGACATTGCATGGGATCCCGGAGGTCGTATGCTATGTCTTCCTCATAGTTGCTTGAGCTTAAAGGAAACGGGTGAAGAATATGTTGTGACGCCTCTAGGAAGAAAGGAGATTCCTAGCACACGCACATTAGGAATGAACCGAGCCTCTCACTTGGTAAATTCGGAACTTGTTATTTTGTTCTTGATTGAGGTGCATGTGTTGGGATATATGTTATGTTTGTTGAGGGGACATCAACCCTATGAGGAGTCAATGAGGAGTGATGTGATGATGAAGAGAGTGAGCTTCAAAGAGTATTTGGTGAATGGGAATGGCCGTCCGGATGATGTAGAGACAATGGAAGAGATTCAAGAATGGCGGGATAGTGGCCAAGTTAGTGATGAGGCGACTCGAGAAGCCGCGAGATTGTTGACCCAACACAAAGAAGGAGCCGATACAAGTGTTCTTGGGATCACCGCGAAGTGGGTTGACAAGTGTCGTCAGGACATCCCATTTGATGTCGGCTATGAGCGGAATAAAGTTGTGATTAATGTCCATGTTTGTGAAGTGGACAAAGAGGAGATCCGGGGTTGGTCGGTTAGACATGTCGTGGGAGTGTGGAGGAGCTTCCAAGACATTGGGACGGATTGGTTTGATGAACTTCGTCGAGATATTCCGTTCGATGTCGGTCGGATATTGAGGCGAGTCTTATGGGGGATGAGCACTGAAGGCAAGACACGAATTGAGGTGTGGGAAGAGTGCATAACGAGAGGAAGAAGCCGACAATATATGGAGTGGCTAACCCCTACTGAGCACAAGTCTTGTTCTATAGTTGAGTTGGGGTCCAACTCTTTTGAAGAAGAGGAGAATGATGAGGGCATCTTGTCCCTGGACGCGGGGCGTGAGAGAGGACACGCGGGGCGTGAATCCGGGGCCAAGAGAAAGGAGGAAACCACGTGGGAAAAGGGGTCTCTTAGGCATTCCACGCGGGGCGTGTTGTCCAGCACGCGGGGCGTGGATCGAACCTTCAAAGAGAACCAGTTCCAGGAGCTCATGTACGCAGGGCGTGCCTCCTCATACGCGGGGCGTGCCTCCTCATACGCGGGGCGTGTCTCCTCAGGCGCAGGGCGTGCAAGACCACTTTCGGAGCATTCAAACTCAGAGACGCTTTCACGCGGGGCGTAGTACGTGACACGCGGGGCGTGTTTCAGCTGAAGAATACTTCCTCCCCAAGTTCTCCATACTTGGGACCACTCCCTATTTACAACTCTACCACTCCTTATTTACAAGCATGGCACCCCTTTACCATTAACCCTACTTTACCCTTTATATTTGTATCTTAATTAGTAGATAGTTTACCCTTTTTGTAATTTGGCAATTAGGTTTTTGAGATGCTATAAATTCATCTCTTTCTCTTTGTAATAAAAAAACTTTTATGAAATACAATTTATCATCTTCTTCCTTGTGAAGTTTGTTAAGGTTTTATCCTTCAACAATGGGGATTTCACTATTCCTATGGATTTAGTCCATGAATTAGGATCCACTCCTTCTAGTTTAGCTAGATAAGTTGTTAGCCTTTGTGAGTTTACGGTTTAAAACTCTCAGTGGATTCCGCGCTACATCATAAAATTGTTTAGAACGACATTTACCATACATTTTTTATTTTCTAAAATCACATTTTTTTTATCTTTTTCTTCTAAAAATTCACTCTCTCTCCTAACCAAACAACACTAAATGGCCACAAAACAAAAAATTTCAAGAATTAAAATTTCTTAGAATATCATTAACTCTTCGAGTTTTTATTTTGAGGCCATCAACGGTCGTTTTGAGGCGTTGAGTGACCACCCGCGTTAAAAAGTGTAAAGTTCAGTGATCATACCATTAAGAATTTAAGTTTAGTGGCCACAATATTAAAATGGATAAAGTTCAATTATCATGAGTATAATTTACCCTATTTTATTAATACAATTTATTATTTGAAATTATGAATAATTGCAAGAACATTTGAAGAAGTTATTAATTACTCTCTCTATTCTTTTTTATATGTCGTTTAAGGTCCATGTGAATATTCATGTGTTCACCAATAATAATACAACATTAATTATACTATTAAAATGACTAATTTACCCTCAATGCCTCTCTTCTGAATTTCTAATTTCTATGCAAAAATTCTCTCTCTTCCTAAATATCATGACTTATTTGGGATTATTTGCATTAATATTAAACTTCTCTATCTTGTCATAAATAAGGGTAAAATGAAAAAAATATTTCTAAAAGTGCATTGATAATACGAAACGACATATAATAAAGAAAAAAATAAAAAAGCTAAAACATTGTATAATAAAAATAGGAGGGAATAGTTTGTATAGTAGAAATATCATAAATAACAAAATTCAAAAGTTTAGAAATATTGCAAAAAAAATATTATTAGTTAGGATTTTTTTTTTCTCAGCTGACTTAGGATATGCTTAAACTTTATTCTTTAAATTTAGAATTTTTATTATGAATTATGATTATGAAATAGTTACTAATTAATTTGAAATTTATTTCATGCATCTTATGATTAAGATAATGGATAACCTATGCATTATATGTTAAATTTTAAAAATGTTAATTATTGACTAAAATATCTTCTAGCTCTTTTATGCAATTTTATTAACCTGGGTTGAGAGTTTTGGTGAGGACCCCTTAGCTAGGGTGGTTCAGAGGAAGGAGGTCAATCTTTTAGGCTGGTGTAGGCCGAGTGAAGGTGTGGTTAAGCTCAACACTGATGGTTCTTGTCTGAGAGACGGGAGAATTGCTGCAGGAGGGGTCCTTAGAGACGATGGAGGCAGGTGGGTTTCTGGCTTCTCTCAGAATTTGGGTATTGGTTCTTCCTTTTCTGCAGAGCTTTGGGGGATTCTCTCTGGCCTGAAGCTGGCTAAGGATCTAGGGGTGAAGAAGCTTCTGGTTGAGTCAGATAACCAAGAAGCGGTTAAAATGATTTCTGAGGGCAAGTCTGTTTGTCGGAATAGCTTGAATATTATTAAAGGCATTAAAAGGATTGAGTCCTCCTTTGAGTCTATTAAGTTTGTTCATATTTATAGGGAGCAGAACCGCGTCGCGAACCGTCTTGCAATGGAAGGGCTCTCTGGTTTGGGTCTTTCTACATTTTCTTCTCCACCGGGCTTCATTTCTTCTTTGATCTTGGAGGATGTGGTGGGGGTCAGTTTTCCTAAGCTGATCCTGGGTTGAGTTGTTTTGTTTGTTTGTTTTTTTTTCTTTCCTTCCCTACCAAAAAAAAAATTAACCTATCGTGCTCTAGGGTTGTAATGCTCTTTTATGCTCTAGGGTTTTATGTTAAATTTTAAAAATGTTAATTAGTGACTAAAATATCCTTTAGCCCTTTTATACATTTGCCTTAATCTATCGTGCTTTAGGCTGTAGTGCACTTTTAGGGGGCGTTTGGTTCGGGGTCTTTAGGAATGAGAATGGGAATGGGAGGGTTTCATTCCTTTTGTTCTTGTTTGTTAAAAAAAAAACATATTCCTTTTACCCATTTTAGATTATGGGTTTACCCCACTTTAGGTTAAGCCATTACCCCAAGCCACGTAGGAAATTGGATTTCCTTTACCCTATTCCCTTTCCTAAACATATCCAAACACATTGGGGAATTAATGTTTATTCCTTTCATTTCCTTTAGTTTCCCTTTCTTGATTCATTTTCCCTTAACCCTTGTGAACCAAACGCTCCTTTATATTTATCTTACAGTCGTTAAGATAATGGATAATTTGTGGCCTATATGTTAAATTTTAAAAATGTTAACTATTGACTAAAATATCTTTAGCCCTTTTATGCAATTCCCTTAGCCTATCATGCTCTAGGGTTCTAGCGCATTTCTGTGTGTTGGTGAGAAATTTTTGTGTACCTGTTCGCTTGTTTCGATAAAAAAAAATAGTGGAATAAGGTATTGATTAGTTGTGGCAGAGGTCAAAATTAACTAGGGATGAAAGGTTTGAAATCGAAGTTAAACCTAACTGGAGAGGAGGAGGCACTTATGCCACCGAAAAATTAGTGGATAGACTTCTCTTTTCAAGGGTAAAGTTTATAGTCAATGTTAGAGCAGCCCGACGCCCTGGGAGGCGCCAAGCCCTCGGCACCAACAATGCCTTCAGAATATTTATGTAATGTTAAAAGTTATCCTCCCCTTTTTGCAGCGGCCATGGCTGGCTGGTGCTTTTTTCAAAGTAATGTCGTTTTAGGTTGGAATCAAATTGAAAAAATGAAGGACGAGAATGCACTGTCCTTATTCATGTCGCAAGAAAAGCTCCCACCCCCCTTTCTTTTTTTTTTTTTTTTTTTTTTGCAAAAATTTCATTTTAATTCCTATTTTATCTTTCTTTCTTTCTTGTCTCTTTCTCTCCGACCGCCACCTCCTTTAATCTTCCACCACCATCAAGTAAGTCTCTCTACTCTCTTTCTCTTATTTATTTTAATTAATTTAGGTTTTAAATAAATTAGATTTGTTTTACTTAGGTTTTGGCTATAAAGTAATTTAGAGGTTTTAATTTAGGTTGTATTAACTTTATAATTAGACTGTGAGTTAAATTAATTTGATTTGAAAGTTTTGATTTGGGGATCTAATTAAGGGGTTTTGATTTAGGGTTCTAATTTGAGGTTTTAATTTAAGAGTTTTGATTTGGAGATTTAGTTTAGGTTCTTTAACTTGTTTTTTTTTTTTTAATGGTAAGTTCTTTTAACTTGTTAATTTATTATCAACACTTTTTTTAATTATAGAAATATAAAAAATGGATAAATTTGTCACCATAAAAAAAAAAATCTGATTGAGCAAGAAAGTGATAAAAGATTGTGTCGAGTTAGAATTTCATATGAACTTATTGGTAACCTGGAGAAATGCATAGCAATTGATTTATATTCTGTTAATATGCGAGACTCAATGATGAGAGATACTTGCCTAAAGGTCCTTCTCAATCTAATGGGCACGACTTCCCGATGTCTGCGGTTGGTTAAGGTAATAAAAGGAAGTTTAAGTACAAATGGTTTGAAAATTTTCTTGGTTAGAAATATAGTATATCTAAAGATGTTGCATTTTGCTTACACTGTTATTTGTTTGCAAGTGGTAATAAATTTGGGGATGCTGCTTTTATACAAATTGGTTTTAAAATTTGAAAAAAAAAGCTTTATCAAGCTTTGTTCTGCATGAAGGAGGTACTGTTAGATATGATTAAACAAAAAAACAAAACGAACACGGAAAAGTATATAAACAATAAAACTGGAAACTAAAGAACATGGTTAGAAAAATTTGAGGTCTGTATTAGTAGTCTCTTTAAGAAAGATTCCGTCGCTATTGACAATCGTCTCCCAGATACAACATATTACGGAAGCAAACTCTTACCGTGTGTGCATTCATTATAACCGGAGTAGGTAAACAAGAACAATATAAACAGACACATCAGAAAATTTTAGAGAATAATTTTATTTTATCTAGTGTTTAGACTTTGATAGTTCCATTCTATATAAATAGAACTCGAAAGAACATGTCTGTTCACGAACGAATACGACTGTTCAAGGATAGACACGATTGCTCACGAAAGGAACACAGCTGTTCACGAATGGATATAACTGTTCACGAACGAACACAACTATTCATGAAGGATGTGTTTGTTGGTATTTAAATTAATTTCATAATTTTATTCATTTTGTCCAACAATCCCCCACACGAATAAAATTGGAACGAGACGCTTACAACATGGGGATAACTTTCTACAGTCGATATCTGCATATGATAGGTAGGAAATGTCCCTTGAACATTTCCTTGTGAAAGTATATTTACTTTACTGGCTGACTAGTAGACGCGATGTCCTTGAACTATTTTTCCGTCTGTGTAAACGATGATATACTCCACACAAATACCAACATAACACAGTATTGGTTTCATGGTTATGTTCGTTATGGCCATGAACATCTCATGGTTCTGCGAGAGTTTTAGAAAACTAGGTCTCACTAGTCTTCTTTGAAGCGATCCCGTTTCACTCTTAGATATATGATTTATTTGCTCAGTATTTCTGATGCACAATGTATCATTAAAAGCATATAGTTTAATATTTTTCTTGCTTTCATATCACTATTTACATCATAGAAACGGACTTGGGTTTAATCCCCCACAATGACCACACAAAGTTCATGCAATTAGATTGTCCCTTTGAACCCTGGTCTTGGGATCTCCAATCAACAACTATTCGTAAAGGGATTACTTCATATTTATCTAGATACCTCACTTGAATAATATTGAACGTAATATATTAGCAATTAATTAAACAGTCTTTAGAATATTTTCTCTCCACAAATTTATTTGCCAGAGGTTTTAATAATATAGAAATATTCCCCCATATATACAAATGCGAAAATAAAAACAAATTTAGTGAATATTCAAGTTGACTAATTAGCATTTAGCATTCATGCATGCACTTAGAGAAGAAAAAGACATTTAATGCTTTGAATTAAAATTACAATCTAATCCAATTATCCAAATAAAGAGATTATTATGGTAATTAATCCCAATATTTGAGGATATGTTATATTAATCAAAATCCATATAGGTGCATGAACAGAGACCCACCAATAACAGTATCAGGTGTGGTACGTGCAAGTGTGGGGAAGAGTGTACCCTTCCAAACGACACATTTCCATTGATTTAACCCATCAAATAAATATTGTTTTCATCTAAGAATTAGGTTCAGTTTAGGGGACAATTAATGTTTTTTTATGTCTAAGTTGAAAGGTTAAATATTGTTTTGTACCCTAATTAGTTTGCAGCTCTCAAACCCTAAATACATGCATTTAGACTGCATGATATGATCCTATCCTATCCTTTTAATTCAAACAAATCAAGAAAATGTTGAAAGATGTATAGTATAGGACTACAACTGAATGATGTGATTGATCTTATGCAGACAAAGGCCCGAATGGAAATTATAACTAACAAAATACCAAAAAATTTGTGGCTACTCTATATATGCTGATATTTTTTTTGTACTTATCGGGCTAATGGTATCTTCATGGATTCATGGATTCATTTATTTTAATTTTTAATATAAGCCAGATTCTAAAAAATAATGATACTTAGAGAGATTATATATTGATGTCTCATAATCTGCATAATGTCACGATCAAACTGAATGAGTATAATGAACAAAAGTTAGGGATGGGTTGAAATTCAGCGTTCCCACTCTGATGCTTAAGTTAGTAAGATACTTATAGAAAGTGATGAGACTTGAAAACAAAGTGCTTGGTAGACTGATTACGTTCCTTGTGATGTCTCATAGACGAGCTATTTATAGACAACTGAAATATACCTACTATTGAACAACCTTTCCATAAGTGAGTGTTTGATTGACTCATGAACCGTGGCCTTTTCCCTTTTCCATAATACACGGCGCATCATCAGGATTAGCTAATCTTTGGAATAGGAGCGAATCTTTGGAATCTGACATTGCTACTGGTCCACGTATCCAGTTAGTTATGCTTTATGCTGAAGTCTTTTGATTGGCACACTTGTCCAGGCCCCAACCTTTTATTCCACATGATATTAGATGTCCCCCTTGGCCTTTATGAAAGCTCTTTAGGGTTTTGCGTTTTGTAGAAATGGGCTCAATATATTTCTTTAAAGCCCCATTTTCTTGGTGTTAACGTTTCTTCTATCTCACTTGGTTGGCATCGGTTTGGAAACTGTAATTATTACCCTAGTTTTTTTAAAAGAACAAATGGGCATGTAATAATTACGGCAAACATTGTATCTTAGTCCTCGCCCTTTCAACTTCTATATCTTTGAAGAAGTGATATTCCAGTTTTCACGCTTTGCTTTATCCTGTTCTCTGCAATTCTTGTAAGTTCTATGTTTCCTTCTTTTACTTTCGCTCTTTTTTTTAAATGAATTTTGTGTTATGGCTCCAAAATCATGAAAAACTTCCTATTCCAAGCCTCAAAAACCTCTACTTCTTCTCCTGCAAAAAAAAAAAACCCTAAAAGGCTTCTGTCATAGTCTGAAAAGTGAACTTAAAAGTTCCTTTTCAACCTTCTAACATAACTCAAACTATTTTAGATGAAACTGTTAATCAATATCCTTGGTTAAGACAAATGATTGTGAGTCCTCCAACATAAAGTGAAAGAGCTACCCATCCACCAAAGAAATACCCAGGGTATTTCTACCCAATATCTTCAATGGGAAATGTGATTTCCTTTGCCGCGAGGAGTCGTAGCTATTTTAAATGATTTCAACTTAAGACTTTGTCAAATTTCCCCCAATGTTTGACTTAAATTGCTTTCTTTTGAAAAAAAATATGCTCTAATTTAGATGTGAACATGACCAGACCCTTGTTTCGATCTTGCTGGCATCCGCACAAAAAATCAGACGAAGACATGATTTATTGGTCTGTTAATCCTCAACGTCGTCCCTTCTTGTATAAGAAAGTTCAGAGCATTAAGAATTTTAAAACGAAGTGGTTTTGGATAAAACCGAATACCGCGAGCCCCGAATTTCTATATTCCCAAGGATTTCCCTTCGCTACAAAATGGAACCCATTGCAATCCTGACTCTTGGAAATCTGCCAGTACCTTAAGCTTCGGGAATAAAGATGGAGCTACACTCATCCAAACCTACAACAAATGATGGATGTATCGTGAGATGCTTGATTTGATTCGTATTGATACTCCCTCAGCCTTTATAAGAAAAAAGCAAAAAATTATCTACCCCGACTAAAAAATACTTCAAAAGGTAGAATGTGATTCTATTTCTTCCTTTTCCTATTTTGATTTTTGATTTTGTTGGATGAAGGTAATTTTGACAATATGTCTTTTCATTCACAATTTGTATATCGAATCAAGGCGTTCGCTGCTACTCAAAAGCCTTCGGGGGCACTTGAAGCTACAACGGTTCCATTATTTGTTGGGGGAGCGAATGTGGAGCCCTTAATTGAAAGTAACCATGTCCTGAAGCTCAAGCTAATCAATCTGAATTGATTTCAACAGAGCCTTAAGTTCCCGAGGGCGAAGCCCCTTCTACTTTTGTCGAAATTACTCCTTTTATAAATGCCCTTATTCAAAGTGATCCAGTCGTGACAGATACTGAGCCTATTCCAACTATCAATGTCATTATTGAAGTTCTTCCTCTTTTTGAAGAAGAACAAATACTTGAAAATCAGCATGTGTATTCGATACCTTCTTCTCTAGAGATCAAACACCTAACGAAGGATCCGCCTGAAGCCACATCCCATGATCAAGCAACATGCTCTAAGCACCATTCTTCTTTATCCAATGAAGTTGATGTTCATCAATTTGCTCGTTCGCCTTCGCTTAGTGAATGTTCTAGCTATTCTGACTCTGACATTTCTGCAACAGAGGAATGGATGAAGCTAGAGAAGTTACGTGAAGAAAAGCTAATAGAATAGGTCTGACGTCTCCAAAGACTTTAAGTGCCCATTTCTACTAGTCGTAAACTTATATGAAAACACCGAAGAGTTCCTGATATCCATTTTATACCTTCGAACACACGGGCTCTAATAGGGGTCGAAAACCCCTATCTTTAGGTACGATTTTTAGGGTAGTTTTGATTAGTTTTTGGGTAACAAGCGAGTGTTTCTCGCACTTTTATGCATGTGTAATTGTTATTTAGTTTTCACATACAATTTATTTAACTTTGTAGTTTCTAGCCATTTCTAAGTGTTTTTGGGCAAAATATTGCCAAAACAGCACACACATGAACTTCACCTTATTTATGTCGGCTAAATTGATCCACCAAAGGTCACACCAAAAGGAGTTTTTACTCAAATCTAACGACTGGTATGTCAATTTAGCCTTTTGGACTGATTTTTTAGAGTTTGATGTGTGTGTGAAGGTTGAACGGGAGCAAATTTGGTAAGAAATCGCACCTCGGGGACCCTCGAGAATCGCTCGACGAGCTGGGCAGAACCAGCCCATCGAATTGGCCTCTATAGGCCAGCTCAGTGAGCTGGTATGTGGGAATCATCTTTTTAACTGATTTCCAGCCCCACATCTCCACGATCGCGCCCCCGCTCTTCCATTTGCATTAGGAAACAAGTTAGACTAGGTTTAGGAACAACTACAACTATAAATAGAACAATTTACCTTGTATTTTATCAGTTTGAGTTTTTGTGTAAAAGTAGCCTAACCCTACCTTGAAGAATCCTTCTCCCTTCTTCGTTTGCCATTGAAGAACATCAACCTCCGCGTTCCAATGGATTATTCAAGGTTATTCATCCTTCAAGTCCTAAGAAGACGACTACACTAGTCGACAGGTTCCCTGAAAGAGATTTCTTCTCTTTTATATATGTTTTCCTCTGATCCATTCTATGAATCCTAGGCTAATTGTATCCCCGTGACAAACATACTTTCATCTTTAATATTAATTCAAGTTTTAATTTCTTCAATTGATTGTTAATTCCTTTCTATTTATGCTTTGCCTTTTTGGGTTAACTCATTCAAATATCCAAATATCGTCTAGGTACATATTGCGAGTCGAATCTGATTGAATCAGAGACCTATAGAATTGACAACCTTATAGTTGATAAGACCCAAATTGCTGAACCTCAGAGCTAGTTTCGGCCTTACAAGGGAATCACAAACTAGGAACCTTAGAAGGATAAGTCGGTTTAATCGCTTGAGGCATAAGTGACTCAGTTTAGATTAAGAATTGAATGTTTAATTAGGGCTGGAATTCATATTATCATATCACTTCATCTCATTTCAAGTTAAATTACCTTGCTCAAGATCAATTACGAGTAGCTTTAACTTAATTAAGAGTAGGTTAACTTAAACAAATCTCAAACCCCCCCCCCCCCCCATCGCTTAGATAACATTAGGAGCCTAATGGTTTGGTACTTGCGGTATAAATCCTGTGGATTCGATACTTGGACTTGTCCATATTTATTACTTGATAACGACGGGGTACACTTATCCCTTAGTGAGCTTTCGAGCAGTCGCTCGGAGGCGCATCAAGCTCCCAAACGCTTAAGAACCTTCAAGTAGGAAAAGGCAAAGGAGAAAGAACAAAATCAAAATCGAAGCCGATCTATTGACCCTAGACTAAAGCACTCCTGATTTAATCAAATGGATGTTTGATACGTACAATACGTATGACCGGCCAAATGTTAGCTGACTTATCTTTAAGGATGAGACGATCTTTGAAGTATAGAGTGCTCTTCTTACTTTAAAGACTATTTTCCCCGAGGCTGATTTTACCTTCTAGGCTAACCTGTTTCCACCCAAAGATACCGATGAAACAGCTATCTTCGTTTATTATAATTTAATTTTGAACATTGTCGTCTGGTTATTCGTGAATTGTATTTATTATTTTTGGATATTTTAGTCTAAAAAAATTAGTTTAATTTCATTTTTTACTTGTTTTTATAATCTGGTTTAATACTTTAAGGATATTGTTTCATAATTTACGGTGAATTATATTACTTGTGAATATTATATTTTATTTGTTTCAGTTTTTCAATAATATTATTGTTGAAATGTTAATATTTACACATTTTTATAAGATATATGTTACAAATATATGTGTTTTTCTATGTTAATCTCTGACTAATCCCCCAATTAATCCTCGAACGTCTTGCCTAACCAACTAGCTTCTCATATTTTTTACAATCTTGTTAAAATGTTTACTGTGTTACTAATATAATTATAAATAACCAATAAAAAAAATTGAAACTGTTTTAACTTAAACGTATAATATAAGTATTATGTTCAAATGATGGCTTTAATATCATTTCGTTACATTAAGATCAAATATGTCAAATTTATTCCTCACCCCATTTTCTAAACTTCCAAAAAGAAAGAAACAATAAAAAAAAAAAAAAAAAAAAGATGTTTGAGGATAGACCAATGAAGAAGTGGTAAAATGCTCTGAACTTAAAAAAAGAAAGAAACAACAAAAAAAGACAGTCAAAAGAGATGTTTGAGAGTGAGATTGACCAATGAAGAAATGGTAAAATGGATAAAGACCCTTATTTTGACACCAAACATTAAATGAGATACTTATCAAAATGTGTTGAACATGAACAGTCGCTAACACTACTTGACATTTGACAAGAATAAATTCACCTAATTAATTAATTTATATGACACATTTTTCATCTTCTAGCTACGTCTAAACAAGCAAGACCCAACCCCATTCAATGCCAATAACTTCTCTCTCTCTGCCTGCTGGTGTGGCGGTGGCGGCCACCTCAGGTAACCATAACAGACGACGGTCAAATATTTCAATCTGGAAAAGGAAAGACCAATGCCTGCTTTCTCATATTTCTTCTATATTCCTTTGATTATTTATGTACAGTCTTGTAGGGACCTTAAGTTATGATGCTGATATATAATCAATGGGTGGGCCATACGTTTGTTTAATATTTACATGTCAAACAGGGAACATGATTGGATCTCCATATATAACCTATTTTATGTTCAAAATCACTCAATGCTATCTTTATCTATGTTCAACTCATTCCAACACTTTCTCAAACATTGGATCGAATCCTTTCCACTAAGTTTAAACCATAAACTCCAATTATAACTCACTTTTCTAATTTTTTTTGTCTCACAAATTTTCTTATCAATTTAAACTCATAAATAATAAGATTATAACATTACTTCAAAAATATTGGATAAATCTAATCAATAAAATTATTTACTTATAAAAAGTAAAATAAGAAATAGAAACCGCGTTGGAAGATTTAAAACATCGAAACATTGCGACCATTGAATTCATTAAATCCAAATGTTACAACCATATGCTTTGTATATATATATTATATGATATAATGTAATATGTATAATCTTCCAGAACATTCTTCCTTGACCTGGAATGAGAATAACAACTGGTCAGAGAGGGTCAGCATCTGGCGAACTTGTCTGAATGCTTAAGTTAGCAAATGTTGAAGATAATTGAAATATTGTTAACCATGTAGTGTTTACAAACCTCATGTGGAATACACATTTTATCTATTTATAGTGGTTACTAGTGGTAACTATCGTAATCCTGGAAATGTATCCTAATGACTCAGACATATGTCAACCTTCAGTTGGTTCTACAAACTTCAGACTGTAATAACGTCAGGTGGTGCACCTTGTGGCATAGCAAGTATGCTGGCAGATGTTCTCATTTCATTAGGTCTAAGGCCTTCAATTCGTTGTGGTGTCAGGCGGCGCACTTTGTCTTATACCTTGCGTCCTTTGCGATATCGTTTATCATAATCCAACAGTTCCCCTCTTCTTCGCAATATGTGGACCCCCACCACCCAAGTTACCGATGATGTTGTGTGGTTCAACAAGACTCCTTCGCAACGGAAATCCTTCATCTCAAACAAAAGTTCCACCGTTGAGGACTTCAAGTCTTACTGATTCTGGATTCGTGTTATGAAAGACAATGAGGGGAGGCCACTTGAAGGAGCCTTTTATCCCGAGGGGTTCACCTTTCGAACCATCTGGAACACTAAGCCTGTGAAGACGGTTTATAAAACCGATGATGGATCTCATAGCCAAGGAAGACATGATTCAGAAGTTTTTGACAGATGTCGAGTTATCTTTCACTCGGTAGGTATTCTTGGACCATCTAAAGGAAGACCTTCCCTTTTTTATTAGGACTATAAAGGGAGTGCATTTTGAGGGACAATTGCTTATGATAAATTACTTGCAGGTATCCTACTGTTTTTAACTGATCTTTTTTATTTATTCCCCTTCCATGTTCGTGCAGTCTCTAACATGCCTTCTGTGCGAGAAACTCTGTTAGCTCGACATGCTACGAAGAAGGAAGCCTATGAGAGGTTGAGGACCTCGAGTTTTTCCAAAGGATCCAAGGTCCCTGAATGCTTCATAAGGATTAAGGACTCTAAATGCCTATTTATCTTCTTCCATTGTTAGAGGGCTCCCTTCCATTGCTTCTCATGGTCAAAGCTCTTCATTTCTACCTTCAAGCCTGGCTCAGTCCTCTGAATAGCGGGGAGGCTTTGTTCCCCTGATAGGTAACCCATCCACTAGTAAACCTTATAATGTCTTTGAATTGTCTTTTTCATCCTTTTCCTCTAGCTCATGTTAGGATTTTCAACCCTTCTTGGATCATGCATAAACGGTTATCTAGCATGCTTGGGGGCCAATGTTTCTCAACCCTCCCCTCAAGATGTATCTCAATTTATCACTCTGCTGGCCATGATTATTCCTGAAGGCTCACGTGTTGTGGCCCATGTTGCCCCTGCCAAGAGCCATGATAGACCTGAACAAACCAAATTCCAAGGGGCGCCAAGTGAGAAAAAGTCCTTGGTTCCTATCAAGAGGGTTAGTGGACCTCCCGAGCAGATTCAGAGAGCCAAGAAACAAAAAGTTATGATTTCTTTAGGCTCCAAGAAGGGGCCTGAAGGAGTTCCTCCCAATCTAAAAGTTTCTCTTGCACCCAAAGTCTCCCTCTCGAAGGCTCTTGTTGCCCAAATAGGAAGGTGGTGTCAGGTACTCCGTAGAGTTTGGTGCCTCCAGTTGCTGTGCAAAAGGGGGCGATGTCGGTGGGTGTTTCTTCCTAGAATCCTTTATCTCGACCTTCTATTATCCTCCAATAAGAGGCAACCACAACCGAGACCTCTAGACAAAATCATCCAACTATGTCTCCAGCTACTAGAACTAGAAAGGAGGGGAAAGCTTCGGCCATTATTCCTATTTGCCCGGACGTGATTCCCAAACCCTTACCACTTGTCCCCGATGAGGTGGCCATGTTTAATGAGTATAATACTTATAATGTAAGCCTTTCTTCCCTCTTCACTTCTTTATCATTATGAAATTCTAGTTGACCAAGTACCCTAGAGGGCCACACTTAGAATATCTCTATGCTCCTATAGCCTTGACCAAATATCTAGGGTTCCTGCTGAAAGGATAGTATTCAATCGATAGTTTAGAGAGGCCATAATTGATCTATCACATAGCCGCCAAGCTCATATACGTTATGTCCTTTTGCCAAACTCTGACATTATTTTACCTTTGGCCTAGAATTCATTTTGACTCTTTTGTGTAAGCCATGTCCATGCACTCTAAAGTCACATTGAGTTTGGAGACTACTATTAAAAGGATATTGCACATAGAGCAGTAACTCCGAGTGGCCTTCAACCAAAACAATGAGGAGGCCCTTAAGAAGGCCCATAAGAATTGGCCCAGAAGGATGAAAACTTCGCCGACTTTGTCATGAGTGGAACCAAAAATAGGATGTTATAAAGGTGGAGAATGATTGAGCTCAGAAGGCCAAATCCGTAAACAAGATTGCCATGATTGCTCGATTGGAAAATAAGCTTTCTACTACCCAATCGGCTCAACAACGAGATAAGGACACTAAAGGGGGCCTTTAAGCTGAGTGTGGTCAAGCTCGAATGAGGGAGAATAAGTTAGAGCTCAATCTCAAAGAGGGTCATAACTGAGCTCAAAAAATATTTCTCTCTTGAAGGAGAAGGACGAGCAGCTAACACAAAAGGACATGACATATGCCATTTTATCAGTGGACCTTGAGTTGTTGAAAAAGAATGTTAAGTCCTACAAAGATGAGCTTGATCGGGTAAATGACATGCACAAGGCCTTGTATGTTTATTTAGTTGATCAAGATCATCGGCTGAAGCAGTTACATGCGGATCTGGTAGAGGCGGTAACTTTCAATGAGGATGCTATTAAAGAGTAGTGTCACATCCGTATCCTTAATTTTAATTATTATACCCTAATATTAGGTTACATTATAGTTATTTATTGATTGATAAGTTAATTGGGTATACGTGTGGCGTCACTTAACATTACCAAACGTAATGTGACAAATATACGTGTGTTGTCTTTAACTGCAAAATTCGCAAAGTACAAACTTCTAATTACAATTTAAACCACGAGTATTTTCTTTGCAAATTGGTCAAACCACAAGATTTATTTTTATAGTTTTTCCTAATTTTTATTATTATTTCTGATATATTTTAATGGCTGAAATTTTTTATTTTTTTCACGGGGTTAAAACATTTTATTATTATTTATTTATAAATTCTAATATTTTTAATAGATGTATGATTTTTTTATATGAACGTGCATGATTTTTATAAAGTATGAAATTCAATGAATATGTAGCAATAAAATGAAAAATATTTGTAACAAAGATGTTTTAAATATTTTTTGTGAAGAAAAAGATGTTATAAATATACACAACAAAATTAATTAAAAGTTATAAAATAAAAAAGGGTTAAGGTGCAAAAATACCCCTAACGTTTTGGACCAGGAGCAATTTTACCCCTAACGTCTAAAATGGTGCAATTTTACCCTTAACGTTGGAAGGCAATAGCAATTTTACCCCTAACGTTAATAAATTGGGTCAATTTGAGAAATAATTCATCAAACTGTCTTCTCGGTCATGAATCTTGTTATCTACACTTCATACGCGTGTCATTTTATCAGTAACAAATCACAAACATTCGTCGGGATGTGAAAAAAATCAAAAAATAAAAAAATATACTGTCTTTTTGTACGGATTAGACAAAAAAATTCAAAAAATCCACCGAATTTATAAATATTAATTTCAAATTCTATTATTAAATTACAAAAAAACATGAAATCCTTTTTTTAGAATGAATTATTATGCAATTGGTGCAGAATAATGAACAAAAATATCTGTGTTTTATTATAGTGTCTGAAATTGACCCAATTTATCAACGTTAGGGGTAAAATTGCTCTTGGCTTCCAACGTTAGGGGTAAAATTGCACCATTTTAGACGTTAAGAGTAAAATTGCTCCTGACCCAAAACGTTAGGAGTGTTTTTGCACCTTAACCCAATAAAAAAACCAATTACTATTGATGTGGCTAGTGTCATTTACTTAGAAATTACACCGTACTCACAAATTAGATATATTTTACTGGATTTTATCATTTTTTTATTTTCTATTAATTAGAATATCAAAAGTCACAAACTTTTTAGTCTTTTGTCATATTTGAGGGTTACACTTTTTTTAATGATTTTCTTTTTCTGATACTAATAACTATTCCCTGAACCCTTGATAATAACTTCTAATATTTCTCCCATCAAAAAAAAAAAAAAACTTCTAATATTTCTGTTCCTTTTCATCATTTCACTTAGTCACTTGTTTCGTATTTTCTTTTCAAATACTTATTTAAAAATTTAATAATTTAACTTTATTGTTTCTAAATCTAAGACATCAACAAAAGCCCTGTTTGGGAATTAGCTGTTAGCTGATTACATTAGTTGTTAGCTGTTAGCTGATTACATTAGCTGATTTGATTAGCTGTTTGTGTAGACCTGTTTGGTAAAAATTAGCTGATTGATAATAGCGTTTTGTGCAAAAAGACGAATAAGGGCATTAATTTTGGCGCAGGAAAAGAGGAAGTCTATCTATTAGGGTTAAAGAAGTCCATTAATTTTAATATTGCAAAACGCTAGTTGAAAAAGCTCCTTTTAAGAGCTTTTTCTAAATTAGCGTTTTCATCCCAAAACTCTCTCCCAAACCTCTCTCCACCAAACACTCCAATTAGCGGTTTCAGTGGTCAAACCTTTAAAATTGGTCAAAACCGCTCTTTTTATCCCAAAACGCTCTTTACCAAACAGGGCCAAAGTAAGATGGACGGTCATTGTAAAGAAAAGCAATCTAATAATAGAATCTGAAAAGCAATTAGTTAGCAACCAAAAAATCTAAATCAAAGAAATTCATATATGTTTATGAAAATATTGTTTTTTATCTGAAATTTTAGCCATTAACAGATGAATGGGTTGTTAAATGAATTGTTTTTTTATGGGAGTTAAAGGAATTGTTGAATAAAGAAAAAAAAATGTTTTTTATTTTTTAAAATATATCAAACTTGTTGATTTCTTTTTCTAAAAGAAAAAATAAATGGGTTAAGATGCAAAATTACCCCTAACGTTTTGAGTCAGGAGCAATTTTACTCCTAACGTCTAAAATGATGCAATTTTGTCTGTAACATTGGAGTCAAGAGCAATTTTACCCCTGACGTTAATAAATTGGCCAATTTCAAACACTATTATAAAACATAGATATTTTTGTTCCTTATTCAGTACCAATTGCATAACAATTCGTTTTGAAAAAGGATTTCATGTTTTTTATAATTTAATAATTGAATTTGAGATTAATATTTATAAATTTGGTGAATTTTTTGAATTATTTTGTCTAATTCGTACAAAAAGACAGTATATTTTTTTATTTATTTTTCATATCCCAACGTATGTTTATGATTTGTTACTGATAAAATGACACACGTATAAAGTGTAGATGACAAGATTCATGACCGAGAAAATAGTTCGATGAATTATTTCTCAAATTGATCTAATTTATTAAAGTTAGGGGTAAAATTGCTCTTGGCTTCCAATGTTATGGGTAAAATTGCACCATATTAGACGTTAGGGGTAAAATTACTCCTTGCCCAAAACGTTAGAGGTATTTTTGCACCTTAACCCAAAATAAATTGTTGATTTTATTTAATTGAAGAATTTGATCAGTTATTTGTATTAATTTTCTATTTAATTTTTAAACGCAAAAAACGTAGAAGCATCTTAAGGGAGGTGCTGTTTCAATAGTAATTTAGTAGTATTTCACATCATTGGAATTAGTTTTTTTACTTTGAGTGTTATATAATATTTAGTATGGTTAATGAGTTTTATATAAAGAACCCAAAACAAAAGCTTTTGAGGTAAACAGACGGGTCAGACAAGGACACATGTTATATTTTTGGTATGATATCAAATAAATTTATTGATAATTTTTTGTATCAATTATTTTTGTGATGCATTTATTATGGAGACAATAAGCTTTAAAAAAATATGAACAATCATTTATTATAGAGAGAGAAACCTTTCTAAAAAATAGAAAAATGAATTTATCATAGAGAGAAAAATGTTTTCAATAACCTGATAACTTCTTAGTAACTTGCTATAGCAGGTTACTTATTCAAAATATGATAGTCTCCATGGATGGAGACTCACCATTGAAAACTCTTCCATATATATATATAGCTATATATAGCTATTTTGAATACAAATTTTGTATTAAGTATTTTGGTACAGTGACCTACGTTTTGACAATGTGTGGTATTTGAGAAATAATGTACTCCCTCTGGTCCACAATAGAAGTCTTTCTAGAGAGTTTTTTTTGTTCCACAATACATGACATTTTGCTAAAATCTATGCACATTAATTTACTTTTACCAAATATACCCCTATTTAAGTTGACTTTTTTTATCTTGGGAATAGATAAAGTTACTAGTGGATGCAATTATTACAAGGGTAATAAAGTCTTTTACTTAAAATTAATTCCATTTCTTAATTAGTGTGTATTAACCTTAAAAGACTTCTATTATGGACCGGATGGAGTATATAACAAGCTTATGATATTTTAAATTGCATATTTGGTTAAAAGTACTACTTTGAGTATTTTATTATGGTTTAATCCATAAAAAGTTCATTTTTGAGAATATGAATTTTATATGATGTATTTTGGAAACTAATATATATATATATAGTTATTTTGAGTATAAGTATTTTATGTAGTTGATAATTGCTTACTGAGATTTTTGTCTCACCTTTTTAAATGTTTTAATGTTTTTAGGTGAGAAAGTACATGATAGAGAGAAGGTTATCGACCGATTAGGCGAGGATCGGAAGTTGTTGCTTATTGTTAGAGTTATTATTAGAACTTTAGTATTTAATTGTAATATGATGAAGTTGGTAAATATGTTGAGATTTTAATGTAATATGAATATGGATTGTTTAGAATATACATTTAAGAGGAATACCTAGAAAAGTGATATTTATGATATTTGGAGACTATTAAGTATTGATTGTGATCTTTCTAGTTCACGCCCGATGCCGATTGGGGTCGTCTAGGGTCGGGTGTGACAAGTAGGATCTTAAAGGTTGGGCAAGGCTAAATAGATCCCCAAGTAAAGATGTTTCGAACGCTCATAGAAGTGATCTGGATACAGATTTCAACTTTTGGCTGAATATTTATCCCCTATAGGATGATATTCTGTATCCTCAGTATGTTCTGTATTTTCCTGGTCCGTCCGGGGAAGAAAGGCGAGCCCCAAGTCCTCCTACTCCATTTGATGCTATTCTTGCCGAAGATCTGGTTATCCCGAACTCTAAAGGGCCTTAAGATGAAGTGTCTCAAGTTGAAATGCAAGTGGGTCCTGAATCTTATTGGTATTAGATGTTGATCTCCCTACGGATGAGGAGTTGGATGTGCATGTGGCCACTACGTCGAAAGTGAATCAAGCGGATCAGGGGGATATGACTGTGGAAGAGGGGAGTAACAAAGACTTTCCCTTATCCGAAATGTTACCACTCCCGTTGGTGTTGATCTAGCTAGCTCTTCTACTCTTGATGGGAATAAGAATAATTCTCCACCTGTCGCTTGACTTCTTTCTTTTTATAACATTCTCCTCGAACTTAGCCAATGTGAGATAGACTTGTTGAAACACCTTTCCACATGATTTTGATTTGACAAAATTATTTAAGTAAATGATAAAAAATATTCTAACACGTTAAATTTAAATGCTTTGATTTATTCACACTAATGTGTTTGTTCAATGTTGAGTTTATTAATTTATAAGACATCAAGATAAAAAGCCTAAAGGCCCATAAGTGGAAGTCAAGCCCAAGTCAACAGATCAAGACCTCACGGCCCAAGAAGATAAAACGCAGTCATATCAAGTGAAACGACGACTCAGCATGAAGAAGGATCGAGAAGCCTTCTAACAAAAGCTTCAAGAGGAAGCTGCTGAGTTAAGCGACAATGCAGTCAGGTCAGCGGCAGAACAAAACCAACTTATAGACAAAGTATTTCTACTTTGGGTAAAGTTCAGAAAGCGCAGGAAGCTGTCTGGAAGACTTTGCAGTAAATATCGAAACATTCTGTTTATCTGACGAAAAGCTGCTGAGCACTGCCGTAGACAGAAGATGCAAGAATCTCATTGGCCAACGACACTGAGCACGTCCTGAGTGACAATGACAGGAAGCCGTTAGCCTCCAACGGTTATTTCGAAATTCAAAATTACCGGTGCTTGAAGTGTCACTATATAAAGGCCTCTCAATTGCTTCATTCGATGCAGATCTTCAATCAAGTCGAAACGCTGACCAAATTCATACTTGAAGTTCTGTGAGAAAAGCAAAGCAAACCTTACACCAAATCCAATCTTTGTGTAAAAGTCTAGAGTGAATTCATTCATCTAAAGTGTCTTAGCAATTGTTGTTTAGGACAAACACTTATCATTTCTAGAAGAATAGAAAGGAGAGGCTGAGTACTCGGTTATAGTACTCAGCGGTAGTTATAGGAGTGAGTAGAGGAATAGAGGAAGGTACTCTTGTATACTCAGCTTCTATTGTAAAAGGTTTCGTGCTCTAGCTTTAAAGAGCTCAGTAGAGGATTCAAAAAGCTCGGAACGAGTTCCGGGGACTGGACGTAGGCGGAGAGGCCGAACCAGGATATGTCTGCTGAGTAACATATTTCTAACCTTTAAGCTCCTTTATATATTGCTTGCTATAAAACTGACTAAGTAACGAATAGACACTGAGTTGAGTGCACTAAGAAGCTGAGCTCAGGAATAGACTTAAGTGCTATCTCCTGACTCAAGGAAAGAAGCAAACTTAGTCACCAGTTGACTAAGCTTGTGTCTTAAATCTACTTAGCGCCGCTGTGTAAACCTTTTCTAAAAGAAAAGAAGTCAGCCTTAACGGACAAAATTTTAAATAGTTCCTATCCCTCCCCTTAGAACTAACCTTGTCACGTTATACGGGACCAACAAGACTTTCCCAAATTCACCCAAATTGGGTTCATCTAATTAACGGGGTATCCCCATCTAAAATATTCACAATATCAAACTATGTCCTAAGACCATGGGTTTAACCATGCTTTAATCATTTTAGTGTGAAAATCATCATATCACATTCATGACATGCAGATTTTCTTAACATGTTAGCGTATTTTCTCTTTATATAAAACATGTGTTCCACATCTCACTACATGGGGTTTTCAATGTTGTGCACAACTTCCTTCCACCAGATTGGTAGATCCACCTCAGGCGGGTCGTATCTTAACATGCATCAAAATGATGAATCTCTTACAAGTTCCTCATCGTTCGAATGCTTTCCTACAAAATCAGGGAAGTGACAGATGTCCCACATAGAGATTCTGATGTCAAAGTTAGTATCGCTCTTTTGAATATTGAAAGTAATGGAGGTTAGGGTTTTGAGCACACCTCGGAGATTCCATTTAAGCCCTCTATTTCTTATAGGTTTTTACAATCCCTATTATGATTTTAGGGTGTCATCTTCCTATTGAAAGTTAGTTGTTCCAATAGGAGGCTTCCACGTGTATCACCTTTCTTTGGTCATGTTCACACTAAACTCCTCTAAATGCATGCCTTATAAGCTTCATTTGTGATTAATCATCTGAATCCCAGATAAAGGATCATGGAACAATCAGACGATCGTATGTTGTTTGTAGTCGGATCCATATCCTTGAAATACGACCTAGGGATATGTGGACATTCAGTCATCGACTTTTACTCCCAGTCATGTGAATTTAAGGCATTAGGTATATTTGCACCAGTCGTTGTCTAGATCCTTGACATCCGGGTAACCTTTTGTTAGCTCTTTTCTGAAATATCGTTGACACTTTCCATACATTCAGTTTAGATATCTCTCAGAAAGCTCAAAAATAATATTCACATGTTATCAAGTATTAATTTAGTTTTTTTTATATTATTTGTATTAGTATAATTTTATTATCCAAATTTTTAAGCTATTGAAGTAAATTTTTTTTGAACAATGTGCATATGGAAGTGAATTTCAACAACAGTGAGATCATATTAGCACTAATGCACTGGATTCCATCAAAACTTCGAAATTAAACATGTTTGGACGAAAATAGTATTAAAATGGGTGGCTTCTTGAAAAGTCACCATATTGCAACAAAAAATTTCTTTCAACAAAAAAGCTTCAACAATATGATACATTATTCTTAATTGAAATTAAAATAATATGTATAGTGAAAGGGGAAATTTATTAATTCTCCGAACTACTAAAAATAGCCCATAATGTTAGTATATCATCATAAGTAGGACCATCTTCACGTGAAGGCAACAGCAACTATTACTTAAACTAGCCGCCTAGCTGCCTCTCTTCTCCTTTCTTTGTCCTGCACCATTTACTCCTATAGGGTCCTCTCCTTATTAAACAAATCCAAAATAATACCCTCTCTCTCGCCTATAAAATCAAACATAAGTAACCATCAAAATTCCCTAACCAATATTCCTATTTTCCTTCCTTCCTCTTCCATGGATTTCCTCCATACCCAAAATGAACAAAAACACCATCACCATCACCATCCCAAAACTAAGAACAAAAAGAGGCTAACTGAAGATCAAGTTAGGCTCCTAGAAAGAACCTTCACTACTAACAAGAAGCTTGAGCCTGAGCTTAAACTCCAACTAGCCAATGAATTAGGAGTTCCACCAAGACAAGTTGCAATATGGTACCAAAACAAGAGAGCTAGATGGAAGACACAGAGCTTAGAGCTTGATTACAATACTCTACAAGTGAAGCTTGAGAATTCATTGGTTGATAGAAGAAGATTAGAGAAACAAGTTATACAACTCAAAGATGAGTTAAGGAAAGCTCATGAGATGGTTTTTTCTTTTAATCAAGGATTACTAATTCCTCCTCCTTCTTCTTCTCTTCATCATCATCAACAAAATCAACAACATCATCATCAGATTATGCATCATCTTAATATTAATGGTTCTTGCAACTCTTCTTGTGATGAAGGAGGAAGCTCTAGTTTTCATGAAGATGTTAATAATGGTGAGGTTTTACAGCTTGATGAGCTTTATGCTTGTTTAATTGGTTCTGGTACTGGTGGTGGTGGTAGAGCAGCTTGGGGTTAAGTCATTTAATGACGGGAAAAAAAAAATAATAAAAGAACCAATTCTCATATTAATTTTGTGTGCAAGTGTAGAATATGGTGTGTTTTGATATAGAAACAATTATTGACTTTGTGAATTACTTCGTGACTGTTTCTCACAAATAATATAAATGCTATTTTTCTTTGTTAAGTACGAATTTTAAAAAATTTATATTGAAACCCTAATCGAGGTCTGTGGTTTACTTAGAGAGTGGGTAGATCTATCCTTACCTAAAGTTTTTCTTCTCAAAAAAAGTAAAAATCTATTTCCAAAATTATCCGAATGTGACGTACCTTTTGTAGGCATCCAGAATACATTATACGCTGACAAGAGGGGAGTTAGTAGATCTTGACTAATTAGGAAGTGATCACAACATTACATAAACATTTAATAACATGATATAATGGTGCAGTACTAGTGTATAAAAAATAATACAAATATTAATTAGTTTAGACTTTATCTATAAGCTTTCATTAATTTTTGAGTTAGATAGTTTTTCCAGTGTTAATTAGTTGAGTGATTAATTAGATATATTGAATGGTGTAGGGTCAAGCATATACTCCAATGTAATCCCATGCATGATCTAAATTCAGTTTTTTCTTTTATGAAAAAAAATAGATTTTTCTCAAGTTGAGTTTTAATTTGAGAGATCAAAGTGTAATTTCTAACCGTTAATTATTAACTTATAAAATTATTAAATAATTAAAATTAATGGTTGAGATTTTTTTTGGTAGGATTTAATGGTTGAGATTTAATTATTAACTTATAAAATTAAATTATTTTTTATTAAATAATTATATTTCAACCGTTAATTGTGTAATTAATGATGGAGATATATTCACATTAACCCTCAAATTCAAACCCATATATATATATATATATATATATATATATATATATATATAATCTTCTAATTTGTTCTCAACAACATAATTTTTTTTTTTTTGAAATAGTTCTCAACAACATAATTAAAGCTTAGTTCTTAATTAGTTACCTATATATATAACCACAAAAGTTTACTACATTTTCCTTTAAAAGAAAGTTTACTACATTTTTTTTTTGCACTATACTTAATTATATTCATATTTTATTTTTATTTTTGGTAAAATTGATATTTTATTTTCTAGCATTTACTGTCATTAAAGTTTGGTAAATGTTTATGAAAACTGCTAAAATTCAATTTTTACCAATAAAATACTTAAACGTTTGGGTGAGTTGCAATATTTTCAATTCGATGTTGAGTATTTTAATCTCCTATCAATGGACAATTTATGACATATATACTCAAATGTAACTCCAAACAATTAAAATTGCAATTGCAACAAGAACAAAGCAAAAGAACCTAATCCTCAAATTTCCTTCGAAGAAGCAATGAATCGTAATCCAAAACAGAAAAAGATGAATCAAATGAGATATTTCAAAGAACTCTTCATAGATATTCAATTAAAACAAAGTGTGGAAGATTTTATCAAAATCATAGAATGAGATAAGCAAATCAAGAACATTGTGTATTGAATATTGATTATATGAAAAGTTTGTTTACATAAAAGAAAATGACGTATAAATACCTATAACTCTAACGGCTATATTGTCTAGATATTAAAATTCGTAAAATTATGCTTAATGATAAACCTCTATATTTTTACTAAATTTTAGCTGATATATAGTCACTACCAGTTTTTTTAAAAAAACCATCAAATGATGACATGGCCAAACTATTACGTATCTAACTTACACCCTATCAGTGATAGGTAGACGAATTTTCGATGCCCCATCACCACTTGTTTGTCGTGTACCACGTCAAAGAAAAAAACAAAAAAAGTAAATCAATTTTTTTAAGCATATGTCGATTGACGTATCAAAAATTCACCTATATGGTACGTACTAAGGTGTCATTTAAATATGAAACCATCTTGTCAAGTCATTATTCTGGCAAAAAAATATATTTTACTTTATAGTGACTTTATTGGCCAAAATATCAAAAAAATTGGATATTTTATTGGTGGAAATTAAATTTCAGTTACCTCAGTAAGAGTATTGGGCAATCTTTAAAAATAAGGATAAATTATAAAACTGGGACAAATTGAAAGTCCGTTTATATATTAAGACTCGTTACACAACACATTACATATCTAAACTATTTCATTTATATATATATATATATATATATATATATATATATATATATATATATATATATATATATATATATATATATATATATCTGTGTGTGTATAACAACTTAGCATCCTCTCTCCCTTTCTTTCTTAGTCTATTAATTGGAATCCTTTATTTTCATACATCAATCTAAGATTCAAGCTCTTCATGTAAGTATTATGTTAATTTTACATACATAAATCCCGTTAGACTTATTAGTTTTGTGTATTTGAAGTTAGTTTTTTGAGTTACAAATCTACCCGACAGCTTCGCGATTTGCGATTTTGCTTCGTAGAATCGCAAACTGTGAAGCTTAAAGGCTTCGCGGATCAGCTAAAACCGCGAAGAAAAAAACACAACTACTTCGTAATTCCACTAAACCGCGAAGAACAGCGAGTTCGTAGTTAGGTATTTTTCTTCACATTTTAAGAAACCACGAATGACATGTACTTTGTTTGCTTTAGTACATTGTTTGACATTATCTTTGGTTTCGTTGTTTTTTAACAGTAGCAGTATGTAAACCGATCATTGCTTGTGTGTGATTGTGTGGAACGGCCAATGGAAAACCATGGGAAAAGCCATGACATACGAGGGGGTGAATCAAAGTTGCTTCGGCTTTCAACAAGAATCAACTTTGAAATGCTTCAAGAGAGAGTCTACACTTCTGCACATGTTGATTCAACATCATTTAGTGTATGTATGACTATGAAAACTACATACGGTCCAAACAAATTTCATAGGATAGTAGTTCAGATTGTTTATTCAAGTGATATTGAATGCTTCATAGAGTATATCTAGATGAATCCAAACGATGTTATCCTATTATATGTTAATTTTGAATCACGAACAATATATGCACAACTACCGCGAGCTATGAAGACAAAGAATGTTATTCAATCAAGTTATAATGTCACCTTTAAAGTGGACACAACCATTGAAGTAAAAACTCATCGGCCAGGCAAAGAAAAGATCACTGACTTCAACCTTGCATCCAACCCTGATTTAGATGAAATTAGCTCGAAATCGATTTTTGTTCCTGAAGAAACGATAAATGAAGAAGATATTTGGGGTTATTTTGACCCCGATTAAACGGTAAATGAAGATACAGTGTATGATGAACAACATATCCCTTGGAAATAATCTCGTCCCGAAAGCAATGTATCAGTAAGTATCTATGAGGGGAATGATGAAGAAAGAAGAAGAAAGAGGACTGGTCCATTTCGATGGCTCCTAGAGGTCCATGTTGCACATGTGCTTCCTATTGAACCTAGTGCATCAAAAGGGGTTGTCGGTTTAAAGGTGCACGATGTATTCTCAAACAAACGAGCATTGCAAGATGCACTTGGAAGATACATAGTTAAGAACATGTTCGAATGGAGAGTGTACAAGTCTAATAAGTCCATATTTGAAGTTAGATATAAGCATGATGTGACATGTGAATGGTGTGCTAGAGGTATTGCGATATCCAATTTTGATATGTTCAGGCTCCGAAGAATGAATGAAATGAACAAACACACATGTGTTAGAGATCAAATGTTACCACATCACAGGCAAGTGGGGAAATGAGTTATCGGCATACTACTTGCGGATAAGTTTGATCTCGAGGATATAGTGTATAGACCAAAGGACATTGAGAAAGTGTATAAAATTAACATGTCTTACATGCAAGCTTGGAGAGCAAGATGTTGGGTGTTAGAAGATGCGGGGGGTTCACCGGAAGAGTCATATATGTTGTTACCGGACTACTGCGAGACCTTTAAAAAATGCAATCCAGGTATGGCGATACATATTCAAACTGGCGATAATGATAACTTCAAGTACTTCTTTATGGAGTTTGGTCCTTCACTTAGATCGTTTAAAGAACATATTCGCCATATTCTTTCTATTGACGGAGCGTCTATAAAAGGTAAATATACCGGCCAATTGTACATTGTAGTTGAAAAAGATGGTAATAATCATATTTATCCTATTGCTTTTGGGGTTTGACCAAACGAGAGCAATGAGGCATGGACTTAGTTTATGACCAAGCTTAAAGAATGTATTCGGGATGTAGAAAATTTTGCCATAATATCGGGATAGGAATAAGGGAATTGATTATGCCATGAATTTAGTGTTTCCAAATGTGATACATGGATGTTGTTATCAGCATCTAAGAATGAATGTGAAACCTAAATTCCAGAAAATTAGAAATATAGATGAGGTGTACTGGCGAGCTGCTAAAGCTCATAGAGTTTCTAATTTTAATGAGGCATTTTCTCGACTTTGGCAACTATATGGCCCCACAGCAAGATATCTAGACCAAGCGAGTATCCAGAAATGGTCACGTGCATACTTTCATACCCGTTCATATAACATAATGACCACAAAGATTGCATAATCATGGAACATGGTTATGGGTAGGAAGACGTTTACCTATCACAATGTTGGTAGAGTACATTAGAGCTACTCTCCAACCATGGTGTTGCGAGAGACAACAATTGGCTGGTAAACATTTCAGATATTATATTTTTTGAAGCTTGGATGCTATATAAATATATTAATATAACAACTTTGACTTTTAGGATCACGACAAACACGATTTTCGTAGTGGGAAGAAAAGAAGATGATGAGCCATGTTGAAAAAGCTATCAGTTGTATGTTTTATAGAATAAACGCACACACATTTCATGTCAGAGATCGAACAAAATGGAGAGCTGTTTACTTAAATGCAAGAATTTGCACGTGTAGAAAATGGCGACTTTTTTAGTTTCCTTATAAACATGTATACAAAGTTGTTTGAGCATCGAATGAGTAATGCATACTGATGCGCCTCCGTTAAGAAGGCTCACTAAGGGATAAGTGTACCCCGTCGTTATCAAGTAATAAAATCTGGAAAGTCCAGGTATCGAATCCACAGGATTTATTCCTGCAAGTATCGAGCTACTTGGTCTCCGGTGTTATCTAGGCTGTGTGGGTTTTGAGTTGGTTTTTGATTAAGTTAATCTACTCCTAGTTGAATTATTCTACTCCTAGCTAAGTTATACTAATTCAAACTAAGTTATTCTACTCCTAATTAAGTTAAACTACTCCTAGGTGATCTTTCACTAATGCAATTCCCTGAAGGAACATGGTATGAACGATAATAATGAAGTTAGGTTATTAGGTCAATAGATTAAAAACCTAATCTAAGTCACTTGTATTCAAGACGATTAACCCTACTTACCCTCCTGAAGTCTCTAGTGCGTGATTCCCTTGTAAGGCCGAAACTAGGTCTAAGGCTCAGCAATTTGGGCTTAATCAACTAAGAGGTCGTCAATCTCCTAGGCTCTGACTAGGTCAGATTCGGCTCACAATATGTGCCTACTAGATTTTGGGGCTTTTGAATGAGCTAAACCAATTGAATAAAGCGTAAGACAAAGATTAAATAAATGAATCATAGAACAAAACAAGAGCTAAAATATTATTAAAGGCGAAGAATATTGTCACGGGATACAATTAGCCTAGGATTCATAGACTGTATCAAAGGGTACAAACATGGTAAGATAAAAGGTGATAAGAAAATCCCTTTCAGGGAACCTGTCTACCCTGCAGCCGGCTTCCTAGGTCTTAAGGACGGACCTTGAACAATCCTCGGTGGATGGAGCTTCGGAAGTTCTTCAATGGAGGTTGAAGGAGATGGAGGAGGTGGAGAGGATTTTTCAAGGGAGAAAGCTAAGAAAATTACAATAATCAATTGGAAATTCCTATTTATAGACGCGGTTCAGACCCTCTTTCTGACCTAATTCGTATCCTTTTGCAAGTGGGAAGTCGTGGGGTCAATCGTGACTTCATGGGACCGGGGATCAGTCTTTTGACTGATTCCCGCAGGGCAGCTCGCCGAGTTGGGCGAGCCAGCTCGGCGAGCTGGCCTGTGCAAGCCAGCTCGTCACGAGCTGGCCTCCAGCTCGCCCGAGCTGGCCCTTTAAAGGCCTGCTCGATGGGCTGTCAGTGCCAGCTCGCCGATCCGGCCCCAAAAGGCCATTTCGACGAGCGAGATTGCCCAAAACGCCTCGCGCGACTACTAGATGTCCCGAAACGCTACTTTCGTCCGAACTCGTTCCTGTTTTAGCCTGCACATGCACGAAAACTCCAAATAACATTAGTTCCGAGGCTAAATTGCCCCGCCAATCGCTCATTTTGAGTAAACACTCTGTTTGGTGCGACTTTTGGCGGATCAATTAGCTATAAAAGATAGTGGAAATTTAACGCACATGCTATTTTGGCCATATTTGCCTAAAATAACCAGAAAACGAGCCTAAACAACGAAAAGTAAATAAAACATCTCCAATTCCTAACTAACTCACACAAAAGCATATAAATGCGAGAATTGCTCGCTTATTCATGAAATAACGCTAAAAACCGTCCTAAAACCGTACCCAAAGATATGGGTTTTTGACCCATATCACATACCAATGGGTGGATAATTATTACACCAACAACGCAGTTAAATTATCATGTGTTGAGTCTATATACCCAGTCGAACCCCAGTTGGAATAATGAAAGTTCTCCCCTTATAAAAGGCTCTGCACCTGTCGGTCGACTAAGAAGTCAGAACAGAAGACCATCACAAGGCTCTGCATATCTCCTTCTCCTTGTCCTTCATCGATCTTCGTATAATTCTTGAATATACCCTCAAGATCTATAGTAACCCGTCTATATAATCCTTGAGTGACTTATACCATTTAGACTCTTCTTTAATTGGCTCAACAACAAGTGCAACTTCTGGCATGTTAGATAACTAAAAAATACAAAATTGAAAACATAAAACTGATAAATACAAAACTGATAAACACAAAATCGATAAATACAATATTACTTACATTAAAAACGTCTTATGCTTCTTTAAATGTTGGATTCTTGAAAGTTATCCATCTACTTAAATGAGGGAGCACAGTTTTGTCTTTCCTCATATAATAATTATGAGTTGCACTCAATACCTCAAGTATCCAAACCTATAAATCATTTCAATTCAATTCAAATGCAACCGAAAACTAACATAAAGTAGATCAAATAAATATATGAAGCATACCTGAAAAGCTTACGCTAGACCAACTAACTGATATGGAACAACCTTCTTGATCTTACCCTTGTTGAATGACTCAAATCTCTCCTTTCTGCTCTTAGCAGATACGGCCCGTTGCAACGTCTTATATGTCTCTTTCCAAGTAAACACACCCCATGGAAACTCATTAAACACCTTAGAAAAATCAGTGAGGTTGGGGATATTATTATCAACCGAATGGTTAGGATCGGTGGTGAAAATGAGCCTGTATATAACATACAACATAGCCATGAAGACCACATCACCATTTTCTTCACCACTCCAATCTTTGCTTTCGAAGGTAGTGTATATTTGTTTGTGTGTTAAGACCGAACGACCTTCAAACTACAAATTTCTTAATCTATTTGTCTTTTTTAAGTTACTCACTCGCTTCACAATTGGTGTCGGATCACCAAATCTCAATCCGTTTATGAGTCTGAATTTAAAATCACCGAATTTGAGTTCAACTCCTTTGACATTGAACCACATCTCCCTATGTTTTGGTTTTGGTGGAACAATCTCTCGTAATGACCCCATGGAATAGAGGAGTCGATAACGTATACACCTTCATATCTGCCAAATGTCAAAAACAAGTCTTCCTAAACATCTCCATTTGCTCTTTGGTTAATTTGGTCTTCACCATCTTCATCACATCTCAATCACCCCTCACTATGATTGATGCATTTGTATTCAAACTATAAGGATGCTTGAACTTGATGTCTTTTACACTGTCATCAACTCATACCCTCTTCCTCTTCTTTGAATCATTCTTGGATGAATCAACCTTCAACAAAATGTAGCTCAATTTAGAAAAATTATGCACACAAAAAAAGCACCTTCGCAGTTCCATGGTTACTTCGGGGTTTGATCACAACCACGAAGTAAAACCCTTATTTTTCCTTCGCGGTTGATCAAATTGCGAAGCAGGAGTAAGACTGCGAAGTCGCGGATCACTCCTAGCTTCACAGTTAACTCAACCACGAAGGAAAAAAACTACTTCGCGGTTTTGCCCCAACTGCAAAGATTTTGCTTCGTAGTTGGCGAAAACCGCGAATAAAACTCATAATTACAAAGTCGTTTTCTAGACAAACTGAACTCTCCAGTATCATTTTGAACTATTTCTAAGTTCCATTTCACAAATTATAGCTATAAACTAACGAAAAACACAACGATACCATAAACCCTAAACCAAAATCGCAAAAACAGCAAAACGAGGACACAGAATCCTAAAACCTTCGAAAGAGATCGCAGAAATACAGTAGATGTCTACCTTCTTGCTACTTTTTTCCATTAAAATCAAAGAGAAGAAATGCATATAAGAAAAGCATTGGAGAAGAAAGTACTTCGAGTTCGCAAAGAAAAGGCCTCTTCGAGTTCGCGGTGAGAGAAAGGAAGAGAAAGATGAAGAAAGTTGTTATATATATAAATGATATTATAGGTAATTCTTAAATTAAATAGTCTAGATATATAATGTATTGTGTAATGAGTTTAAATATGTAAATACCCCTCTAATTTAGTCTAATTTTGTAATTTATCCTAAAAATAATAACAACTTGTGGTGCTTTCAAGTATCTACTAACGGTTTGCATTTAAAAGAAAAATTAGAGAATTTGTAAACATAAATGTGTGAATTAGTTGAGGCAGTAGTATATTTAAAATTCATGAAATCAATAAAATATAAAAAAAATTTGAAAAGAATTGAAGGTGATGGTGTATGCATAGAGAGGATGACAGCAATTGAAATGAATTGAAAACCACCGTTTTGGCAGCTACTTACTTACTTAAGTAGGAAATGGAATAGAATATCATTATTATCATAACTGAATCTGTATTCAATTCCATTCATTCACTTGCCTATGATCACAATTTGGTTGAAATTAAGTTTATTTTGTAACTTTCACATCAATTTGATTTTGCTACCTCACATCACATCACATCATCATCTATATGTGGGCCGGCCGAACCATTTTTCACTATGTTTTGGACAACAATATTATACATTCCCCTCTTCTCTTCTTCTTTAATATAGCCCAAACACAATATTTTTTTTTTTTTTGTTTTCTTATTACAAAGTTTAAAGGATGAGGTATCTCCAATCCAGGGTTAAGAGAGAAAGTTCAGGTTTGATAGGAGCCGACCCGATTGAATCCTGCCCGATTAAATGAAAAAACATAACCTTTCATTTTTTTTATATAAAGAAAAAAAGTGTGCTTTTCCAGAGTTAGTTAGAATAAAACTACCATACAGAAAATTCTTCTCATCCTCTTTCAGATTTTTTTTTTTTATGATTCACAATCAAAGTTTGTACTTGAAAAGTATTTATATTCATAGTTTGTCACTAGATTGATGTGATTATGATGTTTGATTCATGTTTTATGATTTTGGACATGATTAATTATATGTTAATCACTCAATAATTCAGCATGATCAAATTAGATTAAATAATTTAAAATAATAATAAAACTTTTATTTTTTTTATTTTGTATTTTTATTTCTTTCCTACATATTCCTTTTTTTTTTTGAACTTTTTCCTACATATTCCTAATTCCTCAAATAATAATAATAATTGATTTATTAGAATTTTTTTTTCTTTTCTTTCCTAAGTATTTCTAAATATAATTAGGTTTTTTTTTTATACAGCTGTTGGAAGGAAGGATATGTAGATCTTTAATTTGATATATTATGCATAAACGTTGGGTTAAAAATGAGAGAGATATGGCTAGTCGAAGCTGGGCCAATACATCGAAATTCTGGAGTTTTTATTTTTGTTTTTGTTATGATTCAACTTGAAGATAACTTGTGAATGTTTTTTTAGTTGTTTCTTTATGGATTTTGACCCACCATTAAATTAGGGATTTGCTATTCACCGCTCCTATATTACTTATCACCGTTCCTATTTGGACAATTTTTCCCTTTCCATAAAAAATTTGCAAAACTGGAAAAAAAATTGAGAGAAAATTTCAAAATTTGGTCTAAACGGATGGTGCATTCCCCCCGGCCCATGGCGGGAACGGATGGCGCATCCGCCCCCACCATGGGTCGGGGGAATGCGCCATCCGTTCCCGCCATGGGCTGGGGGGAATGCGCCATCCGTTTAGGCCAAATTTTGAAAAATGCAAAATTCTACAATTTTTAGTGACAAAAATACTAAATCGTTCAATTTTTTTATGATGAAAAATGCGAAATTCTCCAATTTTTTGTGACGAAAATTGCAAAATCGTCATGAAAAATATGTATTATTTTCATGAGTTCTTTGATAAAAAAAATGTAAATTTTAATGTTTCCGACTCGTAATCATCTATTTTCGGGGTTCGGGTTGTCACACATCAATTATTGTTGTTCGTGTTTATGATTTTATGAGAAGGACAAAAAAATCCAATACAGACGGTGATAAGCAATTTGAGAACGGTATTTAGCAGCTCACTCAAATTATTAGTTATCAAAGTTGCATACTTAGATGTCTGACCAATTTGACCAGTTTTATGCTTCTGTTAACAAGAAACATTATTATGGTAATAATAGTAAAAATGTTATCTACTTTTATCATATTTTTTTTTATTTTAAAATTATTAATATTTTTTTTATGTATGTCCAATGTTTAGTAATTAATAAAGTTTATTTTTTTATCAAGTGAAAATATAATATTTTCTTTTAATTATTGTTAATATTTTTTTATAAGAAGAAAGGGTACTACACCCCAAGAATAACCACAAAACTAAACAAACAAAGCCAAACGCCTAAGAGTTAAGTCCGAGCCCTCTTAAGAGTACCAGGACCGCACTTGTCAGCATGAAGAAAGTCTTGAAAGCCTGCAGGGGATCATCACACTCGTGATGCCCTAAACTCGAAGATCCTGCGAATTTTACCAACCAATCCGCTGCTCTATTACCCTCTCGAAGGGTATGAACAACTCGACACTCCCAACTATGCTATAAACGTTTCTGACATTCTTCGATTAGCCAATAGTATCTATGTAAAGTTTTCCCTAAATCATGGATTAATCGCACAACTGTTAGGGAGTCAATTTCAAACACTACTCTCCTCCATCCCATCTCCCGAGCCAAGATGATACCATAATAGAGTCCCCAAATCTCTGTCAGAAGAGCAGTGCAGATCCCTAAATTGCAAGTAAATCCCTTTATACAATTCCATGATATATCCCGAGCTAAGGCACCACAAGACGCCCATCCTGGATCACCTCTGCTCGCCCTGTCACTATTAATCTTGATCCAAGTCTCCATCGGCAGCGCCCATTTTACAAGGCGATACGAGCTGCTACTGCTGTCGGAAGAAAGCGCACCTCGGACTGCACAGATACCTCGGCTCTCCCTTGCCTGATTAGCAATACAGTCCAATTTCTCCCTAATATCCTGTACCTCTCCTTCGAACGTTAACTCGTTCCTCCATCTCCACAGATACCAGCAACCAATCGAGAAAACAGAGGGCCGCGCAACGCCATTCCACTTATCCTTGGATCGGATATTCCATATAACCCATACATGTAATTCCCCTGCAAATAACTCAATTTGTTGATCGATCAGGATGAAAAACGTCCAAATTCTCCTCGCTTCCACACAGTCCCATAGCAGGTGGATCAATGTCTCTCTCTCCCCACACCTCCAACAACTATCATCTGTGGTGAGGTGTCTACGCATTCAATTAACTTGGGTTAGGATAGCCTTATGGCCGACCGTCCATAGAAAAAACCGAATTCATTCTGTCACCTCAATGCTCCAAATCTCTTTCCAATCCGAATTATCCCAGATTGTAGCAGCACAGACATGTCTGTACACTGAGTTGAGTATGCTGTTTTAATAGAAAAGTTCCCTGACTCCGTAAGCCCCCATGTCCAGCAATCATTCTCCTCTCCATCTTGGAATAGCATGATAGCTGCAAGATTCAAAATCATGTCCTGAGGCAGAAATGCCTTAACACGATCCCAATCCCATCCGTCATCATCCCTCCAGTAATCCACTACTGTTTTGGATTTTTCTTCATCCATCAACAGGATGCTTGTTTTGTCAGCCAGAATAAAATCCCCAAGCCATTTCTCATTCCAAAAGCTTGTCCCCCTACCATTCTTCACGAGCCGAATTAGCCTTTGTTTCAAAATTGATGCTCCCTTAATAATGCTTTTCCAGTTCCCACTCTTCAGGTTTTTATTTCTAAATAAATCCATTCCTTGTTTGTACCCTGAGTAAATATCTCGTAAGACCCTTACCCAGAGGCAATCCGGTTTCATCAACATCCGCCAACTAAGCTTTGCAACATTTGCTAAATTTTCCTTTTGGGATTGACGGATGCCTAGACCCCCTTGAACCCGAGGCTTGCACACCACATCCCATTTGGCAAGATGAATTCTATACTGTCGGTCAGAGCTCCTCCCAAATAAACTTCCTGCTGATGCTGTCAAGGCTATTACAGAAACTGACCGAAAAAATAGTAGTTTGCATCGTGTAGGTGGGAAGAGCCGAGAGTACTGATTTCACAAGGGTGGTTCTACCCGTAAAAGAAAGGCATTTTTCCTTCCAGCCTGCTAGCCTGTTCCGAACTCTGTCAATCACGTAATCAAAAGAGCATTTGTTATTCTTTCATGTACTAGATGGACTCCCAGGTACTTTCCCAGCGTTGTAGTGCTTCTAATGCCCAGCTCTTGCGTGATCAACCCTTGCACCCGCTGATCAACATTAGTGGACAAGAAGCAATAAGATTTCTCAAGACTTACTTTCTGACCCAAACCATCATAGAAATAGCTGAGCACCTTCTTGATTGTTCTTGCCTGTTCCCATGAAGCTTCCACCATCAGGACAATGTCATCAGCAAAGAAGCAATGAGATAACTTGGGACCATTTTTTGATAGTGTTATTAGTTTCCACTTGCCTTGCTCAACTGAATCCAAAATTAAGTGGCTTAACCTTTCCAGACAAAGTACAAAGAGATAAGGAGATAACGGGTCTCCCTGTCTTAACCCTCTCGACGGATAGAAGCCATCTCCTTTTTCCCCATTCCAAAGCATATGCATAAAAGGGGAGGTTACACAAATCATGATGACTGATATCAACTGTTGAGGGATTCCCAGGATGATAAGGGTGTCCTTTAGGAAATTCCAATTGATTCGGTCATAAGCCTTTTCCAAGTCCAACTTCAGAAGCATCTGATTCTTCTTGTTGTTTCTCCATTGAAAAGAGAACACAGTTTCTTGGAGCAGGACCACATTATCAGAGATCTGTCTTCCTGGGACGAGCTGCTCTGCATTGGTCCAACAACCTACGGGAGGATGAGCTTTAGCCTATTGACTATGCATTTAGTTATAAGCTTGTAGCTGACATTACACAGGCTGATTGGTTTGAATTGAGCCAGGCTTTCCGGGTCTTTCACTTTTGGAATAAGGGAAATTAGCATTGTGTTCATTCCGCCTTCCAAATCCCCTTTATTGAGCCCCCGTAGAACACACGCACAGGTGCAAGAACCCACCGTGGACCAAAACTTTTGAAAGAAGCCTGCTTGAAAACCATCTGGCCCAGGCGCCTTCCAATGTGCCATGCTTCTGAGAGCTTCCCTGACATCCTTGTTCTGAAACGCACGAGCCAGCTCCTCCATATCTAAATCACTAATTTGGGGAAAAGAGTGGTTCGAGATAATTTTGATCCGTGACGGCATATCCTTGTGATAAAGATGTTGAAAAAATCTAGCTGCCATACTTCTTAACTGATCTTCATCCTAGGTCCACATTCCATCCGCACAACGAAGGCCAATCTTTATATTTCGCCTGTTTCTAATAACAGTCGACATATGAAATTTTTTTGTGTTCCTGTCTCCCTCCTTCAGCCACTAAACCTTTGATTTTTGTGCCCAAAAAAGCTCCTCCTATTTCAGAATCAGATTAAGATCGGTCATAATGTTAGCCTCAAGTCTTAGAAGGCCACTAGTGCATCGATTTGCAAGCCTCCTTTTAACACCGCCCAGCCTGGCATACACACGCCTTTTGCATTGGAAGATATTGCCAAAATCCTCCTTATTCCAATGCTGAAGACGTTCCATCATATCTCGAAGCGCCAAGCCTAAATAGTCCGTTTGTAGCCAACCCTGTGTCACCTAATCGCGGAGAGACTGGTTCTCAAGCCAAGCATTCATGAACTGGAAAGAGCATTCTCTTTTCTTCTCACCGCAACAAAAGTCCATAAGTATAGGGGAGTGATCGGATTGTACACGCTTGAGGTGTTTGACAATCGTAGCAGGGAAGCGAAGATGCCACTCAGAAGTACAGAGACCCCTGTCGAGTCTGCACGCAACCCTGGTCTTGGGAGAGGAACCTCAATACCAGGTAAACTTTGGTCCTAAAAAACCTAAATCCACTAAGTTAAGCTGATTAATCCAGTCAGAGAAGGGTCCACACTTATTTAGAGTCCTTGATGAGCCCCCTACTTTTCACTACTTTCTTTAATGCAATTGAAGTCCCCGCATATTAACCATGGTTCAACAACGAGGTCCCTTAGATTCTTTATATCCTGAAACATTTCCTATTTTGTGCCATCTGTGGCCTAACGTACACTGTAGTGAACTTAAAAGACGTTTCATGCCATTCTCCCCCATTAATAGTAACAGAACAGTGAATAAATTGGTGATTTTCCACTTTCACATTAACTCTAGCTTGGTCTTCATCCCAAAAAATCCAAAAACCCCCACTGAAACCCTCCGCTTTAACAATTGCATAGTTAGGAAGGCCAATTTTCTTGCCTATATCCAAAGCCCTTAATCCAGGGATTCTAGTCTCCAAAAGACAAACTACAAAAGGCTTGTGAGTCTTTACCATATATCGCAACGCTCTTTGAAAAGCAGTGCCTCCGGCACCAAAGCAGTTCCAAGTGATGATCTTCATAACCATAAAAAAAGGAGACAGGATGCAAGTCAATGAGTCTTCGAGTTCGGAGCTTGCACCTCCATGTTTGTCACTCTCTTCATGCTCTAGGATGTCGATCTGTCTCTCAGTTTCTGCAGCAGACGATCATTGCCCTTTATCATACGATTGCCCTTTATCAAGGTTGGTTCTAATTCTTGGAAAACTACCCTCGTCTCTAGTTCAAGTCTAGTTCTTTTCCCTCTAACCGCTAGCATCTCAAAACTCTGATCATTGTGTTGATCGTCAACCAATGTGTTATTACCCAGCTCAACTTCCATAGAGTCCAAAAATAGGCTAGCAAACTTATTAGATTGTGAAACCAGCCCCTGTTCTCTGTTTTCCTTATTTCGATTCCCTTTGTTTCACAAAGGCCGTGCCTTTATTTTTGTGGGGTTCTTTTGTATACGCTTTCTCCACCTCTTCGTTTCCTTTCTGTGTTATACCAAAACCATAAAAAGTTTCCGAGCTGGTGCTAGCAATGTCCCGCGATGTTGGATTAGTAAACGGATTCTGCTGGATTGGTTTTCCGCTATCCTTCACTCCTTGGACATTAAATTCCATTCCTTTATTGCGAGGCAGAAACTTCATGCGAGGCACGATCATCCATGGGCCATAAACTTCAGTACTAACTTCTGGAGCAGTTTCCGTAGTTGTCTGGTTTTGAGAGGATTCCATCTCCTTCATTGCACTAGTTTTATTAGCGTTGGGCTCTCCTACAACCATGTCACTTGTTTCTGGGGGACTTCTGGTAGGCATAGCGCAAGGCCAACTACATTCCGCCTTGAGGTGCCCGTATCTACCACAGTTAGTACACGCAGTGTGGAGATCTTCATACTCAACTCGTAATTCCCCATCTAGTTCAAGCTGAGTAATTAAAGGTTTTAGCAGGTCAATCTCGATACAAACTCTTGCAAAATGGCCTATGGTTCTCTTCTCATCAACACGTACTGGTTTGCCTATAGTAGCTGCTATTCCAAGTAAAACATCCTCATCATAAAAAATAAGGGGGAGTTGGGGAAAACGGACCCATACCATTGATCTCTCAACACCAGTTTCAGAGGTGCTGAATGCAACCGACCAGGTGCGGATAGTGAAATAGTGCCCTTGTACGATCCAAGGTCCATCATTAATCACGTGGCTTCTATCCAGCTCATTGTCGAATTGGACAAGATGAAAGCCTTCCCCTAAGTCTATCATACTAACCCCTGCAGTAGGCTTCCAGAGCTCAATCGTCCGTCTCTGCAATGCAACATACCAGAAGCTTCTACCCAGGAGTTTTATGATCAACACATTTTCCCAAGTCTTTGTTAATTTCTTCTTCAGATCTAGATCAATCGTGACCCGTGGGACAAGAGGATCCACTTCATCAAAACTAATTCGTATCAAGTCGGTGGCGCACATATCCGTGCGAGGTTTGGGAGGCTGGTTGGAGGAATTGGTTGTGGCGATGTCCTTCCAGGTCAGTTTGGGGGTGGTCGGAGTGATGGGGGTGGAGGGGAAGGGTCATCAGGTGGAACGGTGAACGGCAGTCGGCGTTCCTGCGACTTGGGGTCTAGGGCAGAGGAGGGCATCGCGACTTTTCCCAAATACTATAGCTATTTAAATTAAGTTTGTTTGTAAAATAATAAATTATTATTGTGAGCGGTGTTATTTGTTTTTTTCTGTATTTTTTTTTTACAGAAAATCAAAATTCTTATTAATTTATCATGCATTTGTTATAGAGAAATATATTGAATTTAATGAGAACTTCTATGTGTGTCGCTACTGCTGAGTAGATCTATTCATGGGTCGGGCCGAGCTGGACCATATCGGGCTTTTCAATAAATATTCATGTCCAAGCCCAGCCTAGTCCGTAGTAAATATGCCTCGGGCTCGGGCTGGACTGGGTTGAATTAGAAAAGGTTAAGCCCGCCGATATTTTATTTTTCATAAATCTAAAATTTTATTTCCACTAATAAAAATAGTTAAAACTAAAAGAATTATTTTCACAAATCCAACAAAATAACCAAATCAATACAATCTGTAAATTTGAAAAGATTGAGGCCGGGAGGTGGATGAATTAAGATGGGATTAATATAGGTAGATATTATACGTTAAGACTTTAGCTTTATTATAAATAAAATTAAATGTTCTTTTAAAACCCCTGCATAATATTTATTAAAAAAAACTAAAAAAAACTAAATTTGAATAAGTTGCAAGCAATACCTTTATATTCATAAAAAAATAATACTAATATATAAATAAGTTGCGGGCCGGCCGGGTTGATACGGGCTTTAATAATAGATCCCAAGCCCAACCCATAAATTAATGGGTATCTTTGGGCTTGAGTCGGGTTGGGTTAATTGTAAATTTACAATGACCAAGCCTGTCCCATTATCAACGGGTCTGGACGGACTGGGCGGGCCATCGGGTCCCTGAACTGGTCTATTGCTGCGCAATGAAAAAAATATTAGAATTATCATTAAAGATTTAAAAAATTATTGTTTTTCATTCAAAATGGAGGGAAATATAAATGATTTAGTGGAATATATAACTAGTGTAAATTTTAGAATGCAAGAAATTTAATGGAAAGGGCATATATTGAACGATACAGATATATATTTGTATTTGAAAGCAACTTTTTCAAATTATCCAAGTCTTAGTGGCCTTCTGATTTTAATTTGAGAAAAGTATAAGATATATAGAAGTCTTATCAAACAATTTAGAAAAGAATATGTTACTTGGGGTACGAGGAAAATAGTTGGTACTTCGATTGGTTTGTCCATTCAAAAATGTCATCATAGGATATTAGGAAACTCATTATCCAAAGTACATTATAAACTATAACTAGAATTAAGGGAAATATTAGTTGAGTTCTCTTTCCTATTTGTTATTGTATTATAACATTGTGATTTTATAATATTATTTGTTATTATTAAATTCCATCTTTGCTATGAATGAAATTTTATTTTAATGTAAAAAGATTAAAATTTATGTAACTTTAAAAATGATTTTTTACATTAATTAGTTATATAGTTAATAATTAATATTGAAATTTTAGAAGATGATGGTTGACTATGTCAATTTTTATCGATTCTACATTCAACACATGGTTATCAATTTACAATTAATTTTATGATAAAGATTATGACATATATTCTAGGTTGAGCTAAATAGGGGGAAAAAGCTAACTGGTGATAATGATGAGATATAGAGCATGAAAATACAGTATGTCCTAGAAGAGCATGAGGCTATTAATGAATCTATGTATGAGCCTGGAGAGGGAACGACAACCAACATAGAAGGGATCGCACAACATATTATGCTTGGAAGAAAAAGAATTCTATATAGCTCGCATTACGTCGTTTAGAAGTATAGATAATGATATCATAAGAGAGTAGGAAGTATGATTTAGCAAAGGACATATGCTCTGTGGTTGCTGAACATTTTGGTGCTACTTGTGTGACGAGGTTAAGGTCCTTAACTGTCAAATTTGATAGTTATAAGAAGTAGACTAGTTATACTATAAAGAAACATCTGAAAGAAATGACCATCATAATAAATGAACTGAAGGATGTTGGTCATGTCCTTACTGATGAACAATAGGTTCGAGCTGTGATTCATTCCTTGCCATATAGTTGGGAATATATGAAAATCCACCTCACTCATAATGAGAATATCAAGATTATAGAAGATGCCATACGTTATTTGGAGCTAGGAGATGGTCACCTTAAGGAGAACAAGTCAAGTACAGATGTGCACATGATAGGTTCAAGCTCATAAGGTGGAAATTGGAAAAACGTAAGTTCCAACAAAAGTGCGACAAAGGAGGTTCCCATGCCAACTAGAGATAGAGGTTTAATAAACATGGAAATGGGAAACATCATCCCAAGAAGAAGAGCATTGAAGGTCAAATGTTACAATTGTGGCAACAAGGGACATTTTGCACTGAACCCAAAAAGGTATATAATAATACACAATTGAGCGTTATTGATGTTTCGACTTATTTCTTCTTAAGTGAATCTCATTCTTTATGGACTGTAGACTCATAAGCAACAGACCATGTAACAAGGATAGAAAAACCTTCGTAGATTTTCAACGAATTCCACATGTAGTAAAATGGATGTTTGTAGGAACAATTCTAAAGTAGAAGTTAAAGGCATTGGCACATGAAACTTAGTCTTGTGAGGACGTTGAGCCTTGTTCCTGCATGATGTGTTGTATGCTCCAGATAATCATAGAAATTTAATCTTTGTGTTGGGTTTACTTAAACTTGGGTTTCATTTGAATTTCAGTGAGTGTGGTGTGAAATTGTACTTGCTCGATACTTATTATGGTTGTGGCTACTTTTTAAATGGTTATATTGTAATGGATTTAGAACATTTTTAAATGTATGCTGTTCTCTATTTACATTCTGATAAAAAAAAAATATATTGAAAATGATTTAAATGTTTGGCATGCTAGCCTTGGCCATATTAGCCATCAATGAACAAAAATTCTTGCTAAAGAAGGTTTATTAGAAACCTAGATAAGGTAGATTTATCTACTTATGAACATTATCTAGCTGGAAAAACAGCCCGAAAATCATTTGGAAAAGCCAAATGAGCTGAGCTTCCATTGTACTTAATTCATTCAAACATATGCGGTCCGATGGATATAAGGGCTAGGCATGATCCTAATTATTTCAATACTTTTATATACGGGTTTACTCCGTTTGGATATGTCTTTTTTATTTCACATAAATCTGAAGTCTTCACTTGCTTCAAAAAATATAAAACTTAGTAAAGAATCAATTAGATAAAAAAAAATTAAAGTTCTATGAACTGACTGGGCTCGTGAATATCTTTATGATGAGTTCAGAAATTTTTGTGATGAAATGGGAATGCCAATTATCTAATCTGTACACACCACAACAAAATAGTGTTGTTGAAGGAAGGAGTATGACATTACTCGAAATGGTGAGATCAATGATGGCACAAACTAATCTACCAATTATGTCTTGGGTTGATGCTTTATTCACTACCACATATATTTTCAATCGAGTGCCCTTAAAGATGACTGCCACTACTCCATATGTGGTAAATCCTGATGGCAAGATGTTTGGAATATTAGTGTGCCGGAATGTAATCACTGCTTCATGTGGATGGTGATGCATAATCACATCTTGTGCAATGAGAATCGGGCAACTGGCAGACGAGCTGGGTTGCATTCCTTGAAGGAATTTAGAATCACAGCTCCACGTTCTGAGGGACTACGCTGAAACCGGGAAAATCTGGAGCCGCTTAGTCTTACCTACTGCTCATTGGGTTTTCTTTTCTCTTAATTGTGGGGATTGGTTGTATGTAAACTTTCATGCAAATTTTTCTATTGATGGGGTTCCCTAGAATATAGTATTTTGTGTGGAAATTTGGTGGATTTGGAAGTTCAGAAATAGTCAAGTGTTCAAAAGGATTCTTTTTTATATGTCAAATTTTGATTACATTTTACAATTAGTTCGGGAAGTCGTGCTTGCAAATACCAATTCTTTAAATAGGGTGGTTGGTGCAAAAGAGGAAAGATGGATTAGTTGGAGATCTCCGGACGATAATTGGGTGAAGGTTAATACAGATGAGGCGAGTAAAAGAAACTCGGGGCTAGCTTGTGCGGGTGGAATCATTCAAAATAACAAAGGTGAGTGGTTTGATGGTTTTGGTGTTAATTTAGGAATTTGTTTTACTTTTTTTGGTAGAGATATGGGGTCTCTATTTTGATCTCTCGTTCGCTTGGAGGAAGAGATATGGGAAGATAGTTATGGAAATGGATTTGAGTTCGGTACTCAAGTTTATGACAAGTCTAGTAGGAAATTATCATCTGTTGTTCTGGCTCATTAGTAAATGTTGGGACCTAAGGGATATGGATTGAGAGGTTTCTTATCATCATTATCGAGAAGGAAATCAAACAGCGGATTGGATCTGATGCTTGTATTGCTCTCCCACAGCTCTGTTTTCACTAATATTTTTATCTAGTATCAGCATGCTTAATGCTAAGAAAAGATTTTTTGCAGGAAGGTTGACTAGAGATTTCCACAATGGGCGAAAGCCTGATTGCAGACCGTAACTTGCATGCATGGCGAGTTTGTATGTTCTCTAGTTTTGAGTTGTCATAAGTGTGGTATACCTCCTACAAGCTTTAAGAATATTCAAATTGAGGATCGAGTAGTCCGGATTTCGAGAATGATGGTTCTCTATTAGTTTTTTTTTTCTGTTCAGTTTTTGTTTCTACAGGGTTTTAGCCTTCCGATTTAAAAAAAAAAAAAAAACAAACAAAATAAATATTAATGTATAGGTTACGGCCCAAATTGGGTTTTTAAGCCATTATTGTTCTTTTTTCCCTCCTCAAAACTCCCTCCAAAAGCAGTATCGTATTCCTACTGCAACGAACAACCTCAACCTACATGGCATCTACCTCGGCTTCCCGTGGCAGTGGTGCCGCCGGAAGAATCAGAAACTTGGCCTCAACTCTCTCCAGCGAAAACCAATCTCTCCTCGCTGTAAGTCGCAACGGTCTCCATCCGTTGTTTTGTATAATAAATTATTTTTATCCAGCTCGAAATTCAAAGTATGAAGATTGTTAATCACATCAATTTCTCTCTAAATCCTAATATATGCATAATTATAGAACGTTTTATGTATAGTTTTGCTCAATTTCGAATTACAAGGCGTCAAATTAAATGTTATCTTCTGTTGTGAGCGTTCAAATGCAGGAAGGGTGAAATCTCGCTTTTGTAAGATATAGGTTTATTCTTCTGAAAAAGAGTAGTTGATCGTCAAGTACTCAAAGCTTCCCTATGGCAACCTAATTGTGAAAACTTTCTTAATGGATATCAGTACTATTCTGACATCCTTTGAAATTTATATTCTAGTTGCTTCTTTTATGGTTACAAGTTTTCAATGCTAAACAAGAAATGACCAGTTTGTAGCTCGATTTTGCTTTTATTTTTGGCACCAGAATGCTAAATTATGACACTTTATCCAAAACCTAACCATGAATATGTACTTAAGTTTCTGATTGTTAAGCAAGTGATTTCTGTTGATTATCTCGTAGTTGGACTTTAATGTTTTGTTGGGAATACTGAAAGGACTTTTCTGTTTTTGGTAACTAAAACTTTTTGGGCTTAACAAGAGTAATGTTCATCAAAAGATTCTAACTAAATGGTTCTCTAACTTTCGCTGAGATAAGTTTCCAAACAAGAGGAGGTACTTTTCGAGAGGGATAGTGAAGTAAGGTTAAATAATCAACCTTAGTGGGATGTTGTTTGGATGGAGGTGAGGGTTCTATTAATATTTTATAAATAAAAACCTGCGTTTAACCTTGAAACTCCTTCCCAAGCAAGGAACCTTGCTTGACCTCACTAACCTTGCTTAACCTCCATTTAACCTCCATCCAAGCAGACCTTCATTGTTTCAAGGGGGGAGAGCGGAAAAAGGGAATTTCTAAAATTGCAAATCTTCAAACCATAGGCTGTGCATATATACAATGGTGTTGTTTATGAGTTTCAGGTACCATCTATTATATTTTGGTTCCCAATTGATGCAGTAGGTGTAGTGCAATTCTTATTTTCATTTTCTGATATTATTGTAATTTTTGTTTTATCGTATTTGTTAATATATCAACGTTACAATTGAGGCTTGGTTCTTCTATTAGTATATGTATGTTGAGTTATGTTTTGTTTATAAATTTTATACAGAGTATGGAACTGGTTATTTTTAACATGTTAGGTGGTAGTTATCTAACACTGCTTTTTTCCTTAGGAGTTGTATTTAAGTAGAATTAGAATTAACAGAAGAGTAGGAAGATTTTAATTAACATGGACTTGTTTAGCTTGTTAAATAGCCATGTTTCAAAAATTAGTAAAAACAAATAAAAAGGGAAGTCTTGAAAGCAGTATAGAGGCTGATATGTTTTTTCATCCAGGTGAAGGGTCTGTAACCAGTTCACAACCTTTGGAACTAAATGCTGTCACTTAAGTGGAAAATTCGAGAAAGATAAAACAAAAAAAAAAAGTGGAAAATTCGAGAAAGATAGAATTTTTATTTATTGTTTTCAGAATTTACCTTCCTGGAGACTGCTTGCCACCAGTAGATTAAGACTTCTTTTAATTTATTTCAATAACTTTATTGGAGCTACTTTGTTTCTTCTGAAATTATATCTTTCAAAAAATCAACTATATGTTTTTCTTTTTATCTTCAAAAGAAGATAAGCCTGTAGAATTATGCTGCTAAACTGTACCTCCTATTCTCACATTTAGCTTCTTGGTTTAGCATCAATTTGATGCTTGAAAGAAAGAAAGAAGGTATACCTTTGGAAATGGGCCAATGGCGCTAAACTGTGCCTCTCTCGTTTCTTGGTTTAGCATCAACAATAGCTGTCTTAGGCAAGACAAATTGCTTTTAAGAATTAAAGTTGGTGTAATGCTTTATAAGTGGAAAAAGTTGGACTTCTAAAACGCTAAACAACTAGTACTAGTTTATTACATGTTTCCTCTTGTATCTTCCTGAGCTTTCCTGGTTAGCATTTACAGCTGATGTCTTGCTTTTAAGAGCCAAAAGTTTTGTTAGTACCTTACTTCCAACTAGAAGATAGACACTTCTGAAATGCTTACCAATGAATACGAGTTTGTAATTCATGTTTCATCTTGTATCTAATCTAACTTAACATTATTGGTCAGAATTTGGATGAGGGCTTTATACTTTGAAGAGTTAAAATTGATTTTCTTAATTTGCTTCTAACTAGCATGATTATGCAATTCTGAATTTCGCCAACTAATGCAAGTTTGTGCTTGTAGAGGGCGAGCCTTGGCGCAACGGTAAAACGTTGTTGCCGTGTGACCAGAGGTCACGGGTTCGAGTCTTAGGAGCGGCCTCTTGCCAATTAAATTGGCAAGGGAAGGCTTGCCCCCAATACACCCTTGTGGTGGGACCCCTCCCCGGACCCTCGCTCAGCGGGGACGCGTAATGCGACCGGGCCGCCCTTTAATGCAAGTTTGTGCTTGTGTCCCACAAAGGATCAAATTTTAATTCTTTGTTTCAGGAAATTCGGAAGGCTCTGAATATGATGAAGGAAATTGCAGTTGATTTGGAGAAAGATAATGAATCTGGAAAGGTGCTTGAAAGCTTTTGTTTGGAGTTATTTTTTCTGTAAGATTTGTTTATGTTACACAGCATATAATTTGAGCTAGGACATCTATTTTTAGATTATTTGGTAACAAAGTAAAATTCATTATGCTGTGTTTCTGAGCAATTTAATGTCATTAAACAATTATGACTTAATCATTCACTAATCCTGATATCCAATGGCAAACTTGACCTTTTGATTCAATGCCTTTTGTCCAAAATAACTCGAATTATTCAGAGAGTTGTCAGTTTCCTTCTGGTTTCCTTTTCAACTAGATGGATCAAGAACTATTAGCTTATCCTCTGGTCTATATCTTGTCCTGTCTAGTCTTTTTTCTTTTTCTTTTTCGCTTGTTCTTTGGTAGTTTGGTCTTATCTGGTCAGACTAATCACTTCACTTTCCTTGGTTGTTTGCTGAGACACCTAGGATTTTTCTGTCACCTTGTGCATATAATTAATATCTGGTTAGCATTCTTGCTTTTGGTCCTTCTTTTGACTATTCTTTTTTTATAATTTTTGTTTATAGCTATGCTTCAGAAAATTTCAAATGTGATCCAGCACTTGTGCTTTTAGATGCTCGTATTTGCTTTCATTTTACAATTAACTTTTGATTTCTTATTTTTTTGCACCTTCACCTCATTGTTACCTTCATCATTCCAGGTAAATGAGCTTGACAATGCTGTTGCTGAATTGCTAGAGGCTTATGACAACTGTGGACATCATACATCCGTAATTGCATCAGTAGGAAATACATATGAGCCTCAGGAAGAGGTATTTATATCTTTTTTCTGTGCTCATGTTATTTATTTATTATTTGATAATACCATTTTGGTCATTTGTTTATTCTCAGACTTGCTCTTGGTCTGATGTTTGAATCACAGCTCACTGATTTTGAGAAGTTGCTTGGGGCTGAGTTTCAAAAGCTTAAATCAAGTTCTTCTGCTTCAAACAATCATCCATTATTACGTCAATTTAGAGTAGCAGTGTGGGTATGTTTTCCTGATATTAATAAGAAAAATTCAAAGATATTGCTTGGTTTATACCTATTGGTTGATTGATCTTATTTCTAGTTAATCATTAGCACTATCCTATTTCTGTATCAATTAAATAACTACAAAGGTCTAGTCTCCAATCAGCAGCATAACTATTCTACAATATGAATTTTTAATTGAACTACAAATTTATAGCAGTTCATAAAAATGGTGCAAGAAGTTCCAAAAAGACAAAAACATAGCTAAGGCAGTAAGGGAAAACAAGGCTTAATGCTTCTCCAGCCCCCTTAACTTGTCCAAATTGGTCATTTTACCCCTCCAACTCATCGAATGTCCTATTTACCCCCTTAACTCCATAAAAATGGTATTTCTCACCCCCTTAACTTGTCCAAATTTGTCATTTTACCCCTTCTCAACTCATCGAATATCCTATTTACCCCCTTAACTCCATAAAAGTGGTATTTCTCACCACTTATGATCCTATTTACCCTCTTAACTCCATAAAAATGGTATTTCTTATCCATTTATATTAGTAAAAAAAGTTGAAAAGAGAAAGAACGAATAAAAAATACAAATAACAAGAACATTAATATAAACAAGTTAAATACATTATATGTAGGGATAATGTACCAAAATAGGCCTATGATTTTTGGGGAAGTATCAATTTAGGTTCCACTTACAAAATAGCATAAATATAGGTTTAATGTTTAAAAAAAGTTATCAATTTAGGCTTCGATAACGGATTGTAAGGGGTGAAAAATACCACTTTTATGGAGTTAAGGGGGTAAATAAAACATTCTATGAGTTGGGGGGATAAATGGACAAGTTGGGGGGGTGAGAAATACCACTTTTATGAAGTTAAGGGAGTAAATAGGACATTCGATGAGTTGAGGGGGTAAAATGACCAATTTGGACAAGTTAAGGGGGTTGGGGAAGAATTAGGCCGGAAAACAATTTCCAAGTATTATCAGACTGCCAAAGTTGTAAGCTTTTCATCATTGCTCATGATTGTAAAGGTTTTCTTGACAATCAGAACTCCTTGCTGTTATTTTAAGTTTAGAACTATTCCATTTCTGGGACCCTGATTTTTGTTGAAGTAAGTTTGTAAAAAGCCTAAAAACCCAAAATGATTCTAACTGATTTTTCTTCTATAAACAAATCAAGGATCAACAATTTACGTTGATGCGGCCTCTGCAAGAATATTTATGTCTGACAAGGAGGACCTTTTTAAGTCAACCGCTATGGACGGGTAGGATTCGAGGTTGAATCAAGTAGCATGATTTTGACAGAAACTAGAGCAATAGTTGATCTGCTTGATTGGTCTATATGTACTTGTCTGGTTTTTACTCCTTACCTATGGTCCTATTGGTTTCTAGATGTTACTTGGATACCTGATTTTAGATTTATGATTTCTCCATGTTTGTTCTCCCTTTCTCACCCCACACAGACGTAAATGTATGCTCATACACTTTTTATTATAATGTGCTTATTTATCATGGATAATCATTTAGTGTGTTATATTTCACTTTCCTTCAGAATGTTCATCATGAAGGGCAACCAATGCCAGGTGAAGAACAGGAAGACATTGTAATGACAAGTACTCAGAGCAACCTTTTGAATAAAGTTTGCCCAATCAGTGGAAAGCCTGTTATTGAATTAGCAGAGCCAGTTCGCAGGTACTGTTCCTTTCTTGAAAATTATGTTCACTTCTTTCTTTACTAGTCTAGTGTTTTACTTTGGATTAACTGCTTAAACTTTGGCTGGAATTCAACATTCAAGCCAAAAAAGAGAGAATTGAGTGGCATTACTTACATGGAAAACCATATGCCTGCCTATATAGGCACATGCGTTTCTCCGTGCAAGAAATATTGAAGTTAGTGAAAAAGACCTTTTTAAGATTTAACTGTTACACATTTCTTTTCTTTGCATGTTGATACCCAAATAAAGAACTTGGCTGTGATTGTGACTGTTTGTTGATTGAGCTGATAAATATAACTGATCTTATATTGGGAAAAGATGATTGAAGGAATAAAGTAGGAAACTATTAGGTTTTTCGAAGAGTTCCTCTCTTGCTTGCCCTTGATAATTTTGACAAAATCAACTTCCTTCTATCATGCACTAGAAAGTTTCATATTGTGTGTAGCAGTGTCATTATTTGAAAGAGGCAAAGTTGCTTGGGAAAAAAAAAAAACCTTAGGGCAGGTATTGTCTGATTGATAGCCAGACATCTTTGCAAAAGAGAAGGTTCTCAACATAAGTAGACCATTGTTAAACTTCAAAACATTTTACCCTTACAACATTAGGTTTTTACTGGTCTAGCTTGATGAATTATATTTCATTTTCATCTTTGTTGCATGTATATTGCAACTTTCACTTCCTAATCTATTTATCACGTGACTGAATGCAATTTACTTTTGAAATCTTATATCAAATTAGGTTTTCATTCTTATAGGCATTAAAAAAATGTTGATTATTGTTGGATTTCATTCAAGGAGGGGAAAAGCTTATTATTTAGTTGTGAAACATATCAATTTTATGATGGAGTTGTACTGATGAATTTGCTGAATACTGTTCAATACTTTTGTGCCATATCTGATCTGATTCCTGAAGCTTCTGGTGAAAACTCTTAGGTTTCTTAAACTGAAAACTTGCTACATATTCAAATAATAATCCGACTCCTACTCAGTCTCAATTTTTTGGTTGTGTAACTATGGTTTTCGCGACCCTTGTGTCTATATTCAGTTGGAGACATAGTTTGCTAACTAATCATTCAGGTCTTCAGGCTAGTTGTTGGTTGCCTATAAACTACTGTCTTTTCATTATTAGTTTTATGTTCTATTATTTGGTCTACTGCAGTATTTATGTTGAGGCTCATTAAAATCAATAGTCATTGGACTAGCGTGTCACCTTTAAAATGGATGATTGGCGTAGATTAATCAGGGTTTATTTGTGATATAGGGCGGGATTTATTACGTATTATAACCCTAGTATAAATAGTCTCCAAAATTTTGCATTCAGATGCCGAAGTTTCCAGTATTATAATTTCGGGGCCTTTTAATCTATTTGATTCTCAAAAACTCTCTCATGTATTTAAAGTTATATTTGCATGCACATTCTCCTTGGAAATTATACATCTGTGAGCAATTGGTGTTGGCATGGATTTCCACTTATCAAACCATGATATAACAACACCTTTCAGACATCAATTTTCTTTAGCAAATGAAAGCAGTAAAAGCAATAGCTATTTTGCATCTGAGCTTAGCTTTCTAATGATCCCTGAACTTATCACGGAAGAATGTAAATGTTTATTGGCTACACTTTAAATCTTATCAATATTTGTACATCGGAACTTATAAAATTATTAATGTAATTTTTTGTGTGTTTATTTAGAGAACTTGCCAAAATATTATTTTAATTAATTTATTTATTTGTTAAATTTGATTTCACGGTCTTGCCAACTAGGGTTCTTCTCTTTCCACTCTCCATCTTTCCTTTTTTTTTGCATCTACATGTGAGGCAACCCAGTTATCCCTTTTAATCTAACATTAGTAAAGTTAAGATGCCTGATCAAGGACCTCTTACCAGGTTTTTTTTTTATATAAAAAAACCCTTCCCTTCTGTACAGATTATTTTGGTTGTAAGCATGGAAGATAAAGTAAAAGGTCTTTAATAGTTTGGAAGAAAACTGAGAGAAAAGCAAAAGATTGAGAAGAGAAATATAAAGATAGAAGAGGGAAGAGAGAGAAGTTGTCCTAGTAGCAAAATAGAACAGAGAAACTATTATTATAACTTGCAGCTTCCAAGTGAATATTTGACTGGGAAAATAACTAGAACTTTGAAGTCCAAGGACTCTAATGCATGAAATTTTCCATTGAAAATGCCTGTCATTCCGTAATGTGATGTCTATGGCACTACCTCATAGGGAATTTCTTTTCTTTCTTTTACATGAGAAGTTTAGGTCTTGCTTGTTTTGTTGCATATTTCCATTATCCTGTAGCAGAAACTTTCTATCTGGCTTGCTATTCAGAAAACTACTCTGGAGGCCACTGAAAAAGTAGTGGAAGTTCATGCCATTATATGCTTTAGCTAATACATTTAAAATTAAAGCATTTTTTTAAATCATTTTAAATTATTTGTCTTCAAACCTTATACTTATTCTGTGTCTTGTTTCAAATTTTCATGTAGTATGGAATGCAAGCATGTATATGATAAGAAGACAATCATGAGCTACATAGCAAGTGAGAAGGGAAGAGCAGTTTGCCCCATAGCAGGTATGTAATGAGTTATTATTTGAAATGTATTTCCATGAGCCGGTCTAGAATAAGGTTCATTTCTTGTGCCAGGTTGCCCCAAGATGTTGCGGGCAGACAGGGTAGTATGTGATGCAATGTTGCTGGTTGAGATTGGGGAAATGCGATCGATGAATCAACAAACTGATAGGACTAATGTTGTAGAAGATTTCACAGCACTCGATGATGAAGAGGACGACGATTGATCAGTGTAGGTTCGTACGTACGTACCAAAAGAAATTGATGTAGTCCATATCAGGATTTTGAGCTCTCTCTATGCATGCAACAGCAACAGGGAGAAATGAAACTTTATCTTGTCTATCTCTTTGGTGAATTAAAGCTTTAGATATGCATTTCTTTGTTGTGAACCTACTAACTATTCTTGAATGTCAGTGAAAGCAGCAGTTGTCACTGCCCACTATTTAAGTCTGTCAATATGCTTCTCTATAAGACAACTTCAAGTAAATGATGGCATTCATCTTTTACTTTGTGTGTGATTTTACTGGTTCAAAACTTAGTTGACATTTATTTTTTCAAGGCTTTTCACCTAATGCTAAAACTTAGCAAAATAATATATACGAAAATTAGTGGAGCAAAATGGCAAAAATAGAAAATGTTTGTCCAAATGGAAGAAAAAAATACTGAAAATATCAAAACAAATGTATAAAAAATAACAAAATGCTGGAAAATAATTTCTATAGCAGCAGTAAAAACAAACAACTGTGGATAATCAGGCGCTCTCTCGCACTGAATCGCTCATTGAGTTGATTCCATGCATGACCCAACACTCCTTTTTTAAGTACTTAATTTCTTTTTAACTCATTTCTCAGCAATATTAAACACTTGTAAAAAAAAATCCTTATTTTCTTATGATATTAAATGTTTAATAACCACTAATTCAAAAATCATTAAAACGATTTGCTTTTTTAATCTTAACACTTTTTACAGGGTAAAATTCGGAAGCTAGAATTAAAAGGATCTTGGACATATATTCCAACCAGGTTGGCACCCACAGTAGACTTAAAAAAAATTAGGTGCGAAATATTATTAAAGAGAAAACTAAAAAATACAACGAATGAAAAGAATGAAATAAATACAACTCAGGAATGGACAATCAATGGGTACTAACTGTTCAACTTTGTTAAAGTCATCAGAAATAAAAGAATTGCAAAAGCTAAGACTTGAATTTCACCACTTGAGCTCGTCTGAGGTTTTACTGAATTCAGTAAAGGCTTAAGCAACCCGATTGCCTTCTCTCTGCAGATGTGAAAAACTGTAAATTGCATCGAAGAAAGTAGTTGAACTGTGGATAACCAATCCTCTCGAACCTGCCATGGAACATTTGTAGACGGTGTTCCAAAAAGATAAATAACATATGCGGAGTTGCATTCGAGGCAAATGTGATTCCAGTCCCTCTTATTGGCTGCTGGAATTACGAAAATAGCAGCATTTAATTCTGCCAGAACAGCAAATGAATTTGGAATTGGAAAAGCAAAATAAGCAACTATAAAGCCTCTGTTATTTGAGTTTTTATACATGAGACCCTTTTTTTCTAACGTAATCTCGAGATATTTATTTATCATCTCTTAAACTCTAAAAATTACAAATAGACTAACAAAGTTTATTTTCCTGCAAAGAGATAGAGTGAGCTTGTTCAATTTTTACTTGGATCTGTCCTTGGTTTTTCCCTATCTATCTTCTCTCTTCTCTTTTTCACCTGTTCTTTCTTTCTTTCTTTCTTTTTTCATAGCAATACCGTCAACTATGTCTTTACTGAAATTTTCTCCTTTTAGAATTCCCTCATTTCGCAGCACATATTCCAGCATCATCCCACTCTTTCATACCCCACAAAAACCTGCGTATTATAATGTTCGTACCTTCGACAATTCCACTCCTTACTGTACTCAAACCCACATTGATTCCTTTCCTTCAATGTCTTCTTCTTCTTCTTCTTCTTCTTCTTCAACTCTACCCAGTTGTGGCACTATGGATTATCGCTGGAGGCCCATGTGCTTGTATCATTCTCAGGGCAAGTGCACCATGGTAGGCACCAAATCTCCAACTTTCTGCTTCATTGTCTTACGGTGTAACAGTTTTTTTTTTTGTTGCATACCAACTGTTTGACTAATTGCCTCTTCTTCTTTTTTTAAACACTTAAGTTTTTTTTTTCTTTGCCTATTGTTGTATTCGCAATCTACCTGCCTGGCCGTTTGTATATGCTAGTATTGCATTTATAATGTTTATGCAATGCAGTCCTGCCGCATTGCGGATGTAATCGTGCAAGTCTTTTGCTGAGAATCTGAAATTTAAGAGCTTTGCATTATCATCATTCTCTTTTCACAACTGGCTGGGTATCTCAGAAATCTACTTATTGTTGCTTTAGTTCATGTGCTTTGATTTTAAATCTTGTTTAGGAAATGAAAAATAAAAAGTTTGTGAATTTGGTAGTTTTAGTGGCTCAATCTAAACTTTTGTTTACCAGAAGAATGCGTTTTTTTCATTTATATGTTGAATTTATCAACTTCAAATGATTGTTTGTTTGAATATTTAATGGTACCATTTGATATGGCGTATAATAGCTTTCATGTTACGTTATGTTTATAAGGAAATTGAATTATTATCCTAAGTATCTTTTATAATTTGGTTATTAGTTATGTGTATAAGTTAATAAATTGTTTCTTAATAAATATTATCATTCGGTTCAGATGGATGATCCCACCCACCTAGAGAAGTTTAATCATGATTGCTCTAGAGACCTCCCAGTGAATGCTGCTGACCTTGACCGCAAGCGCCCCCAAGATTTTGATTTTCTCTTGGTCTTAGATTTGGAAGGGAAAGTTGAGATACTGGAGTTTCCTGTTCTGATATTAGATACAAGAACCATGGGTGTTGTAGATTTGTTCCACAGGTTAATCTCAGTCTTCATGGCTAGGCATTACTCATTTGAAGTGTTCAGGATTTTTTTGCAAATTCTTTTTAGTAAACTAATTTTAGGGAAATACCATATATTTCATGGTTATGCTTTGTGACGATATGTATCTTAAAATCACAATCTGTGAGATTTTCTTATCAAGTATTCTCAGAGGTCCTCTTTGCCCCTGCAGATTTGTCAGGCCCTCGGCTATGAGTGAACAAAGAATAAATGAATATATTGGAAACAAATATGGCGAATTTGGGGTTGACCGGTATGCTTCATAATCTTCTAATAGCTAATGCTGTGTTATAATATTACAGGTAATCACCAGAACTCTTCATCTTACTAACAGTTGGAATAGCTGTGAGGCAATTCTGGAGCTGCTTCTGAGTTTTCCTTGTGCATATTCTATTAACAATGATAGATGATAAACGACAATGGCCATCTGAATCTCCTAAGTTTTTCGTACTAGACCTTTGTCCAACGTATCATAGATTAATTATAAACAGTATCAGTGACTATATCTGATGATTTAAATGTTGTGGGATGGATGACTTAGCTGGCAGTTTTCTACTTCATATAATCGTTAAAGACCTATCTTCTTAGCAATATGCCATATGTATCATTTAAGCCATGGTAATAACTCCACTTCCTTGATTAGTCAGCCTAGTTGATTGCATTATGACCAGTTTATTCACCTTTCACCATGAGATTGTGACACCTTTTGAGGTAGCTTGCATCTCATTTTTTCTAATGTGCTAATGAATACTATGGTATAGAGTAAAAAATAACTAAAATATCATAACCAAATTTTGCATTTGCAATACACACACGTTTTCACATGTTGCCTTTCAAATGTTATTTACTTTATTGTTTGTACTTGAAGAAATTTTGATGTCTAGCATTTATTTGCAGTGTTTGGCATGATACAGCTATTCCATTTAACGAAGTTATTCAAGAATTTGAAGCTTGGTTGATATTGCATAATTTGTGGGACAAGAAGCATGGTGGACATCTTAATCGAGCAGCATTTGTAACTTGGTCAGTCTTTCTTTTGTTGGAACAAACTATATAACTAAATGCTATCAAATATAATCACCCTTCTGCTTGCATTTGTTCATCCAACAATGGTTGTTTGAAAATGTCTGAATTCCCCCCATAAAACCAGCCTTCATATGAGATATCAAAGCTTTTACTACTTTGCAATATAATTTTTGAACTTCGTATCAGATCTCTTTTCTATCTCAAGAGTCAAGCCAAACTACCCACAAAAGCACTTATGATTGGATATAAGTGGAAAAAGATGAGAGACATGTTAAGATTGTTTAACTCACCCACAGATCTAACACCTGTCAATGTAAACAAGCATTTAACCATTCTCATTTGCCCATGTTGCGTACTGGGATATGTATATAGAGATATGTAACAGACCATGAAAATACAGAGAAATCCATGGGATACCATGTAGAGTAAGATGCTACATTGATATATTTTACTTGGGAACAATACACAGATATATATACAAGTAGTAGCTCCTGATATTACTCCTACAGTCAAGGAGACATACTGACCCTACTAGCAGCCTATAGCTGTCACAGCAGCCTAAGCATGCTATACATTTATTACATTGACTTTCTGTAACACTCCCCCTCAAGTTGAAGCATGGATTTTAATCATGCTCAGCTTGCTACAAATACAGATAACATAGTCCTAAAAACAATACACTCAAGATACTTTAGAATATAAAATATAATCCGGGGCACGCGGCCTAGAAGAACAAATCAGCGGAAGAACATCAAGTTTTGTTCCGAAACAGAGAAGCAAAACTCAGTTGTAGCCACATGCAAGAGGCTGCCAGCAACATCAGTGCACAAAAGGAGATTCACCAGAAAACTAACGGGCAGACAAATCGGAAACAGAGAGTCGACGACGGCGGAAGAAGAACTGAGAAATTCTGCTCACAAGGCAGACAACAATGCTGAAAGAAACAGCCCAGAAATGTAAACCTAGAAATTCTGCTCATAAAGCCGAAGACAAATTCTGAAATCTCAATCCAGAAACCCAAAACAGAGACCAAACAAGGCTCTAATCCCATGTAAGGAGGACTTTTCTTACAGCGACGATGATACAGGGTGGCCGGAATGTGAGGAAATGCCGATCAGAGGCGGAGAGGATGAACCAGAGGGGTGGTGAGATAAAATGACGTCCCAACAGTGAGTATTCAAGAGACCCAAGCTCTTGACAGAAATGGAACCCTGGGAAATACTACCCAGAAAATATTGAACCCTGGGAAATACTACCCAGAAAATATTGAACCTTGCAGAAACACAACTCTGGAAATACTTCACAACTCTGGAAATACTACCAAAAAAAAGAATTCAGAAACCTTAGACCTTAGGCTCTGATACCATGTAACAAGCCATGGAAATAGAGAGGAATCCATGGGATACCATGTAGAGTAAGATGCTACATTGATATATTTTACTTGGGAACAATACACAGATATATATACAAGTAGTAGCTCCTGATATTACTCCTACAGTCAAGGAGACATACTGACCCTACTAGCAGCCTATAGCTGTCACAGCAGCCTAAGCATGCTATACATTTATTACATTGACTTTCTGTAACAAGGTAAAACTCTAAAAGAGCACATGAAGGGATGTCAACACTTAACCATTATTTATTTCATGAGACAACTTGTATTTTATGTGGTCTATCCATCTAGTGCATTTGAAACACGAACCACAGATTTTTCTTAGGATTCGAATTCGAAGTTTATGTGTCTCAATAGTCTCATTTTATTTATTGTTCACTAACCAGTTGAGTTGAGGCTTATAATTTTGTATATTGTTGACTGATACATTTTAGTTTTCTTGGTATCAGTGGGAATTGGGATGTGAAAACACAGGTCCCTCATCAATGCAGTGTATCAAAGATTAAGCTTCCACCATATTTTATGGAGTGGATCAATCTGAAAGCCGTCTATAACAATTTTTATAATCCAAAACCAGAAGTGAGTAAACCCGATTTTCTATTTTGATGCTGCATAAATGACCAGTTATATGTCCCTTTTCCTTCCATTTGGTGTTACGGAACTTATAATTTATGTGCAGCTAAAAGCATCCAAGGCTTTACTTAAAGTAAGGTAATCCACCCTTGTTGACTCTAGGGTGAGAGAAACATATTTTTTAGTGTGTCAATGTTATATCAGCTAGGTTTTTGAAACCTTTTAAGCCCTGTGAACTATTCCATTTGCCTCTCTGGTTAGGTTTAATTTGAGGTAATTACAAAAGAATTGGCCTCAGACTTGTGTCCTATTGCTTAATTAGCAAAAATGTTGCCCACACTATGACTTTGAAAAATAAACAGTTTGAACAGATGACGTGTTTTGTAGTATAATACCTTGGAGACTACACTTAACGAACAGAATAGAAATGTAACTGTACAAGTGCTCTGGTTAAATCTTTGACTGTGTAACTATTAGCCTTCAACAATTCAATAGCCAAGCCATTGAAAAGTGAATGTTAAGCTTCTGATACAGAATTACAGATGTATTAGGCCATGCCAAGCCAAGCCAGGTTTTGAAAACGGTGGATAACAAATAAACTAGAACATCTCAGATGCGCATAAGCTGTATGTTGTTTGTGAGATATACCATACAATGATCATCATGTTCGTTGAATCTTTTCTTTGTGTTGTTAACTTGGAATTGACCCATGCTTTGACAACAATCCTTTTATAATTTATTGTTTCATTGTGTATGTTTGTATATGCAGGTCAAAGGAATGAGGGGAATGATGCGACAACTGAATATGAAAATGATGGGAAATCATCATCTTGGGATTGATGATACCAAAAATATCGCAAGAGTTTTACAAAAGATACTTGCAGATGGGGCAGACATTAAAATTACTGCTTGGAGGAATCCTGATGGAAGCGTCAATTTTCGCCACAAGAAAACGGATAGTAATAGTATAGTTTAATTACTTGCTTAATTTAAGCTGGATATCTGTAGTGTTCTTTTGAAGGTGCAACTTTTTGGTAGCTTTTCAATTAGACTTTACCAATGTTTTAAAAACCAGACTTGGAAGTCATACTGGATTGACAATTGGGTCATGGGTTTATGGGTTCCACGGGTTGGCTCAGATTGGTTAAACTAGATGGTGTTATAAATTATATATATATATATATTTTTTAATTTAATTTAAATTATGAAATTGACTAGACTTCTAAAATCTCGTCGACGTCGCGCGACCCATCACACCCGGACGCGTCTGGAGGATGACTAGGACCAAAATGGCACCCCAGGGTTATGCCTGGGAAATCTTCTGGCCACTGGCAAAGTCATATCTATAAGATTCCAAACTAGTGGTAAACCTTCTCGACCAAACATACCAGGCCAAGGACGACGTCATGGCCAAATATCTGGCTAAGGCACGTTCCCTCATCGACCAACTGTGTGGTAAAGGCACCGATTTCTCCATCCTCTTAATCCCCAAAGAGGAAAATGGCAAGGCCGACGCCATTGCAGCAGCTGCAGAAAGCACGATGCTGATCCAAACGACCTATTTGTAGAAATGGCATATCACCTCGCTATCGTTGAATCTCAAGTCCTCGTACTAGAAGATGACGAAGCGCAAATTGAGTGGATGGAGGGCGCTTATAATCCATTACATACTTCACGACACCCTTCCTGACGATAGAATAGACATGCGTTGCTTATTCTTTTTTACCCATTATAGTACTTTCTTCATGAGGGAATAGGGAGGCATGAAGTTCTACTCTAGTTGATCCTTCTGCCTCTTGTGATCTATGTCTCTATTTCCCACGCGGTGTTGCTTTGAACTATTTTCTAGAGCTAAAGATCTTTTGAACTTGTGCTTTTTAGCAAAGGGTTGAGTCTGTGGATATCCAATTTGATTAAATCTCTAGCATGTTGCATTAAGCTCGGGAATGTTTTGGGTTATCATGTGGTTGGTTCCTATGATAGAGCTTCGCTTTGGCAATTCGTCGCTATAACATACACATCGACATCCACCTTGAGGTTGCAACTTTGGATTGCTACTCTCTAGAACAACTCCACCCATTCCTAAAAGGTTTCTTTAGGCTCTTTAACCAAGTAGTTGAGATCCTATACAGTCTTACTTTCAAAGATGGACATGATAAAGTGCTAAGAAAAATCATTCGCCATTCAATTAAAAGTCTGAATGGATCTGACGGGCAACTGCTCAAACTAATATGATGCTGCTTCCTTTAAGGTGGTTGGGAAGAGGTGACACATAACGACATCGGTAGTCATAATAGTTTTCAGTTCCCTTTTGAAGTTCTTAACATGGGTCATTGGATCTCTAGTTCCATTGTATTTTTTTAAGGAGGGATATTTGAACCCTTGAGGAATCGATTCCCACAAGATGTGTGCACTTAGTGGGGAACTAGTATGCGTAACCTCTGACTTTCGAGCATCCATATTTGTTCCCCTCGAGAGCACTTCTAATCTCCCTACAGATAGGCTTGCCATTGATTTTTTCCACATGCCCATAGATATCTTCACTATTGAAGGATGTTTCCTGATTCTTTGTCCATCAATCTCTTTGGGATATTGGTCTAGTTGTTTTCCTTCCCTGTTGACTCTTATCCTAAGATCTGGATCCGATAGAAAATTTTAATGCCTTATTATTGATGTGCGGGGATTCTGATTCATCTGGATATCTTTGGGTTTTATTTTATGTATTGGGAATCTTGATGTGTCTGGACGATTTTTCGATTTACGATGGTCCGTGGGAAATTCTAGCTCTTTGTCATACTCATTTGGTATGACGGGGAGTTAGATCTAACCGCATCTTTCCATGTCAGGAGCGAGGGGAAGTGATCTCCCCATATGATTCGTTCTAGCTGCTCTCGTTGTAGGAGGAAGAGAGCGATTGTTTCGGCCCTTGCGAGGAGTTCATTATTTTGCTTTAGCCCTCATCTATATTTCATTCCTCCGACATTCTACCTACATATTTCTCTTCAGAGGACAACTACTAACTGTGTGGTGCCTAATAGAACTGGTGATAAAGTCTTGTCTTTTAACCAATTTAATAACTTCTTCAGCAGTGTCTAACTTTTCTTGCAACTCTGTTATAGTCAATGCATTTTCGTTAGTGACCTGCTATACCGTGCTAATGTTGTAAAAAAAGTTGTTTGGTTATGTGATCCATGAATTCTTTGTTCGAAGGCTCGAGGGATCCTAAACATTCCTCAATGAATTTATTGAGGTCGAGGGTATTTGGAGGAGACCTAATGGATTTCCACTCGCATCAAATGGTGTTCCAAGTTCATAAACACGTCGTGAGGAAAACAAACATGTCAACTTTTCTTGATGATCCATGGTCACTTATTTGTTTCGATCCATGCTCAACACACCAATTTGATACGATAGAATTTGTATGTTAGTGCTCCAATGCTTAATAGATCTTTTTTTATACCAAAGTAAGACAAAATAAAGATCAAAGCGGGACTGTTGACCGATGATCTCATTCTAATGCTTAAGCTAGCAGAGTATATGATTAGAGCACTAATCAATTGAAAGTAAATTTCAATAAATGTATGTATGTACCTTAACTTGAAGTCACATTTTATTTATAGGGAACCATGGATAAAACCGCCAGTCAACCTCGATATTCATCTTAGATTTTTTGGAGGACAAGTTTTTGGCTTCCGAGTAATGGGCGTATTTTAGGTAGTTAGTGATATACCCGAATTGAGATGTCCTAATCTTACTTGTGAATTCTAAGTCTTGATCCAAAGAAAATCCAAAGAGTATTCCAGTGGTCCACATGTCCTGAGGAATATTTATTTTTGTTTAGTTTGATTCGACGGTCTCCTTTGCTCCAAACGTTCCTGTTAACTAAAGATGAGGACACATATATCTTTATATTTATTTGCATGACATTAATATATGTAAGTAAAAAATCTTTTATTTATCATAATTTACTTATATAGAGATGGCTAGGTCCAATTCTATTCAAGTACACTCTTATATAAATATGTTTCATCCACCAAATTATTATTATTATCATTAAAGAATTCATAAATGTATATATCTCAATTCCAATTAATATTTAGTCTTAATTAATTAATTATTAATATAATTGAATTTGCGAGTAGTGCTCTAATGGCAGATGAAATCCTTTCTACTCTTGAAATAAGACAAAAAAAGACGAATGGGAACAGAATTTACGAATGTGAGTATTGAGCAATAAAGTATAAATTGCAAAGGATGTGTGTATGTACTTTGACTACGTGGCATCATGTTCTATTTATAAAGTGTTCGTGGCAATTCTAATAGTCGATTTAAGGTGTATGTCGTAACTTCTCTTGAGGACATACATCGGTTTCTAAATGACAAACGTCTACTCTAGTTTACGTAGTTTGTAATGTGTCTAAATTGCAATCCCTTAATTCTAGTTGTGAATTGGGTGATCTATTTCGAAATGGTTCGAAATGCCTCTCATTAGTTCACGTGTCCTAGTGATTACTCATCTTAGCATTGTTTGATCCTAAGATTCTCATTACACTTGTCCGTCTTTGTTCGTTTCAATTAATGAAACGTGTAAATTCGATATATTTTCACGGTATCAATCAGGATATTACAAGCAAACCTTTAATTTGAGGAAATTGTTGATACAATCTTCAAATTGCAATATATTTTTTATAAAAAAAAAATAAAGGAAATTTATTTTAGATTGCTTTCCTTTATTCCTTATGTCAACATCAAAGGAAAAATTGCTTCCCAACATTTTGTAATTTCTTAAAGTAAAAGTATGGTTAAGCAAAGTTGCATTAAAAATCCAATTCTAATTTTCCTTTAAAAATAAAATCTATAGGATAGGATTATAAAAGAGAGCCGTTGCCCTTTATAATCATCATATTAAGACCTTCGCTTCCCAACTAACATATTTGGCGGCAATTTTTGCTACCAACAAACTAAAATTACAAAATTAAAATTTCTCATATTTACTTTTTTCGCATTCTCTTCCAGGCGCGTGGTATCACCGTCTAAAAAATCAACAACACACCACTATCTAGTTTTTCCATCAATTTAACTCAATCACGGTTGTCGCGAAGTCACGTAACCTGTTAACGCGTAGTAAGACATCTAAAATATCAGGGAAGAAGTATTCTTTGTTCGATAATTTTCCGTCAAATGTAACGTCAGAAGAGAGAGAGCGCGAGAAAAACAAACAATTTCTCAAGTCTTCACGAAACCCAATGAAAAAAAGCTCTTAACAAAAATGGATTTCTTCTAGGGTTTCTCCCGATTTTGTTTGCAAGACACTTCCTACTTGCAACTCGGACCGATCCCACTCGCTTATAACCCGGTGACTTTCACCGAGTCACTTCTCATTTGCTCAATGTTCATCCTCTTAACTACTGCATAGCCCAATGCCAAATTGATCGACGCCATTTGCTCTGTAATACAGATATTACATTTACTTCGTATTGATATTCTGAGGTGTGACAGTTTTCTTGTCATGCAATTCAATTCCGCTTCGGTTTCCTCACCGAAGCGTAGAGATTTAACTCCGACTGGCTCTAGGCTTCGGCGGAAGCGTAAGAGACTCGATGCCATATGTGAAAACGTTTACAATCAGAACCATAGCGAACCTATTGATGCGAGAGCAGAGTCTCCGTCCCCTTCGACCTTGGATGCCCACTCGGAGTTGCGACGGAGCTCGCGAATGCGACGGCCCCCAGTTGTGCTCGATGTCTCACCTCCTCCGGTGAAAAAGCGAAACAAACATGGTAAGAGTGTGAATTTGTGTGTTAATACAACTGGTGGTAGTAATATTAGGGCTGTTAAGAAGGAGGATAGTGATAGATTAGAGGATTTGGATACTTTAGGGGGTTGGAGAACGCGGTTGAGATCGAGGCGTAGGAATTCCTCGACTGGAGAGAGGAGGAGAAAGCTTTTTGGTGAAATGAATGTAGAAGGGGGATTGAATGATGGGAAAAGAGATAATGAGAAGTTGATAGTTGTGAAATCAAAGAGGCCAGGGAGGGTTAAGGCATTAAATGGTTTGGAGACTGAAATGAAGGAGGGTGGGACCTGTGATGATGAAGATGTGAGTGGAAAAGATGCAAGTAAGCAGTCAATTGGTAGCGATGAGGATGTGAAGGATGAATCCGAGGTGGGGAATGGGGCTTCAGAGGAGATGCCAGCTGTAGATAGTACAATAGATTGTGGAAATGAAAGTGAAGTAATGGAACTAGAGGCTGATGAGAGTATGCCAATTCTAGTTACAGTGGATGAAAGAAATGAGGCTGAAGTGGTGGATGATGGTGCCACACAGTCAGGTCCAGATGAACAAGAGCATGAAGAGACATTGCATAGTTTGGAATTGGAGAGGAACCCTGATACTTTTGAAAATTTGGAGAAGAATAATTCAGAACTGGATACAAGTGATACAGAAGTGGAGGAGTTGAATGCTGAGGTAGATGTGGAGAATGAAAGAGATGCTGAAGTTGATCATCCAGCTCTCATGAAAGAAATGGGGGAACTCGAAAAGGAAGGAGATGCTAAACTCAGTGATAATATCTTGAAGGTTGAGAAGGAAGTGAAAGACAAAACGAAGCATGATTCTCAAGATCTTGGTAGGCCACGGATCAAACAAGGGAGACGTTGTGGTTTGTGTGGGTGCAGTAATGATAGTCAGCCACCAAAGAAGTTGCTGCTTAATGCTGCTGATAGTGAACATGAGACATACAGTGGTTCATCAGCTTCAGACGAAACCAACTATGATATGTGGGATGGATTTGGTGATGAACCAGGGTGGCTTGGGCACCTATTGGGTCCTATAAATGACCGATATGGTATTGCTGGAATCTGGGTGCATCAACAATGTGCTGTGTGGAGTCCAGAGGTGCACTCTTTTGACTAAGTCTTGGATATCTAATTATCTATGTCTCTTCCCTTTTTTAAGTTAACTCTGAATATTCTTAAAGCTGCTGAATCTTGACTTTCAGTGTGTTTCATTTTGATTTTCTTTTGGTTTGGAGATGCTTTTCAATGCAAGAGTTCCTTTCCCCACTTTTTATCTGTATAGGCTAGTTTTTTAAAGTGCATTATCGCATTCTGCAGGCTCTGATTCTTGTAGCTGGCTAATATATATGTAATTTTGATGATACAAGACTGAGATTGGATGGTGTGGTACAGTGGGGGATTTGGGGAGGACCATGCCTAAATTGAGTGGAAAGGAAGAGAGCAAATCTATAGAGATCAGAGGCTATGGTCAACTCCTACTAGTTTGATGTTTAGGCATGGTTTAGCTGTGTCTAGCACTGAGATTGGATATTATGTCATTTTTGCATCTGTGGATCATGAATATTATTCTCTACAAAGCTTCTGCTTTTCTTTGTGCGATTTTATCGGTAGAAACATAACAGAATCTCATCTTTTGATTGAACACATTTATCAACTCCTATTTTAAATACATTTTGTGTTTTTATACATGAGCAAGTATGAGTGTTAAAGAGCATTAACATTAAGGTATATTCTTGATGTCACCTGGAATTGAATGTTACTATACCAATCTCTTTTTCTTTTGGGTTAAGAGAAGAATTTCATGAAAGAAATGTTAATAAAATTTTCATTTAATAAATCCTTCATTGCCTCTACTAAATGTAGATCGTGCGAATTCATGAATATGAACTTTAAACTAGAAATGCAACTTAAACACCATTGAATTAGTGATATGGAATTAATTGCTGAGTAAGAGTGATGAAGTAACAGTAATAGTCACAGTTCTAGTTCATGAAAGTATGAAAGCTCAGTTATTACTGGTTTTTCCATTTGAGAAAGCATGTGAACCTGGTAAACGAGAGTAAGACCTGTAGAAATCCATATAGATACTTTTTTCTTTCTCACTGTATGGGACCTTTTCTAGAACTTGCAGGGAGATAATGACAAAGTATGGTTCTGTGGGAAGGTCACTCTAAAAGTTTATGGAAAATGCTAATTAAGATGCATCCATCAACTTCCTGGCCGCCTCGAAATCAACAGAATTATGGCTTTGAACTATATTACAAGTTGAGGTTACTGGATGTTTTGGGTAATGCAATAAGAAAACCCTACTAATTTGGCCTGCTATTGCCTTGTAGTAGGCTTGCTTCCATGTTGTTTAAAAGCCTCATGAATTTTGGTTGGTCAAACTAAATGTAGTTTTCAGTTTATTTTATGTCTATTGGGGGGAGAACGGAGAAAAAAATCTTGTTAATTGGTTCTTAAAGTCATTTCTTCCAATTTAACATCTGATTTTTTAATGGATTCTTATGGAAATTATTTAGGAGGTATTGCCCGACCATTGAAAGAGTTAATTGTATAGAATTTTCTTTGATTTTATATAAGAAAAACTTGAAATCTCATTTTTGTTCTTTGGTGTATGCGTGTTGTGACTTTGATATGCCATCTGTGCAATGTACAGCAGACAATTTGCTTTGTGTGAAAGGTTGGCTTTTTCACGTATGCAGCATTTTACTTTTTGGTCTAGATGTGCAATAATTATTTCCTTCGATTTATTTAAGTGATTCTGTCTGCTCAAAAGATTTATCAGGGCTCAAGATTTTACCATCTTTAGTCTTTCCTTGTGATGGAACATAATTCTAGGAAGTAAGCAACAACCTTTACTGCTCAATGCACAACATCCTTTATTTGTATATCTGTAGAATATAGGTTTGCTTTTTTCTTTTTCTGTATATACATAAATGTGTGTATGTGCGTGTGTATCCTTTGGCTAGGATATAATATAATCTCTTTGATGTATTTTTGCTTAATTCTTTCTTTATTGTTCTATTCCATCTATTGTTCCATTAAATAAGCGTGCATTATGATTCATGCCTGCAGGTTTATTTTGCTGGTTTGGGTTGCTTAAAAAATGTGAGAGCTGCACTTTGCAGAGGAAGAGCATTAAAGTGCTCGCGGTGTGGAAGAGCAGGGGCAACTATTGGTTGTCGTGTTGATCGTTGTCCAAAAACTTACCACCTGGTTTGTTATATTTATTTGCTGTACCAAATACTTTCCTAGTACATCCTTTTATTTGGGCACTAGCCACCGCAAACCGTTCATTGATTATGTTTCTCTTCTTGCTTATATATTGCAGCCTTGTGCCCGAGCTAATGGTTGCATCTTTGATCATAGAAAATTTCTAATAGCATGCACAGATCATAGGCATCTATTCCAACCTCAGGGTAATCAGTATTTTATGCGGATAAAGAAACTAAAAGCCAGGAAAATAAAATTAGAAGTGAGGAAACGGTCAAATGATGCTCGGCGAAAAGATGTTGAAGCGGAAGAAAAATGGTTGGAGAACTGTGGGGAGGATGAAGAGTTTCTAAAACGTGAGAGCAAGAGGCTTCATCGAGATTTATTGAGAATTGCACCTGTTTATATTGGAGGGTCTGAATCTGATAGTGGTAAACTATTTGAAGGATGGGAATCTGTTGCTGGGCTTAAGGATGTGATACAATGTATGAAGGAAGTAGTTATTTTGCCACTTCTATATCCTGAGTTCTTTAGTGATCTAGGAATAACCCCTCCTAGGGGTGTTCTTTTGCATGGGTATCCTGGAACTGGTAAAACTCTTGTAGTGAGGGCATTGATTGGTTCATGTGCCCGGGGTGATAAACGGATTGCATACTTTGCACGTAAAGGTGCAGATTGCTTAGGGAAGTATGTTGGTGACGCTGAGCGCCAGCTGAGACTCTTGTTTCAGGTTGCTGAACAATGTCAACCTTCTGTAATATTCTTTGATGAGATAGATGGTTTAGCCCCTACTCGTACAAGACAGCAAGACCAGACGCACAGTTCAGTTGTCTCCACATTACTTGCTTTAATGGATGGTTTAAAATCCAGAGGTTCAGTTGTGGTGATAGGGGCAACAAATCGACCAGAGTCTGTCGATCCAGCCTTGCGTAGGCCTGGGAGATTTGATAGGGAGATTTACTTTCCACTTCCCTCAGTTGAGGACAGGGCTGCTATACTCTCACTTCATACACGAAGGTGGCCAAAACCAGTTACTGGATCTATGCTGCACCAGGTTGCAAGGAGAACTGTTGGCTTTGCTGGTGCTGATCTACAGGCTCTTTGCACACAAGCTGCAATTATTGCTCTAAAAAGGAATTTCCCTTTGCAAGAAGTTTTATCTGCTGCTGGAGAGAGAGCTCCTGGTGCTCAACGCATTCCTCTTCCGGCCTTTGCAGTAGAAGAGAGAGATTGGTTAGAGGCTTTAGCATGTGCCCCTCCTCCATGCTCACTTAGAGAAGCAGGAATAGCTGCTCATGATTTGGTGTCCTCTCCCCTTCCTGCGCACCTAATTCCTTGTTTGCTGGAGCCTTTGTCCAAGTTGCTTGTTTCCCTCTATCTCGATGAACGCCTCTGGCTGCCTCCTCCTCTTTCTAAAGCTGCTACAGTGATTAAAAGTGTGGTTGTAGCTTCTTTAGAGAAGAAGAATGTTTCTAGTCAGCAGTGGTGGTCTTATGTTGATCTTTTCCTTAGAGATGCAGAAGTTGCTGGTGAAATTCAGAGAAGGCTTTCATCTGCTGGCATATTGACTGGCGAGGCTAGCTGTATCAGTGCTGATGAAGAAAATGATGCTGGATTTAAGTCCGAACCTTCTTTTGTGCACAACAGTGGCATGAACATTAGTGTTTTTAGGAATATTTATTGTGGATCAAGGAAAACATCAGGATACCGGGTATTGATTGCTGGAAGCCCCAGATCCGGACAGAGACATCTTGCTTCTTGCATACTCAACTGCTTTATTGGGAATGTTGAAGTTCAGAAGGTTGATCTGGCTACAATTTCACAAGAAGGGCATGGTGATATGGTCCAAGGGATCACACAATTATTAAGTACGTACTCCTTTCCTACCTCTCTCTCTACCAGATTGTTTTTTTTTCACAAAACAAGACTTTCTTGTGCTTTTATGTTTGATCTGCATGGGGTTTATCCCTGCAATACTTTTGTAATGATATATGATTTTGCAATTACTGAAGAGTTGGCTTTTGTAAGCCATTTCAGACATGGTTTCACATTTTCTGTTAGTTAGCTATTTTTTTATGGATTAAGTTCATGTTCTTTGTTCTTATGAAGTTCTATGAATCAATTGGGAGATGGTTGAAGTCTTAATGATCTCATTCATATTTTATTGGCTAATTCTTGTGCTTTTCTTTGATGTGGAACATTGTCAGTTTTCAATAAATCATCCATCAATATAATACTTAAGATTTGGAACTGTGTTTACAGAATGTTTTAAGCATGATCAGCTTCAATCATAGGATACCTGAGGCATAACAATAAAGTTCATGATTGCATTTTACAGCAACACTCGCATTGTTAGCAATTGAAATGTTAATACTTCTTTAATTGAATTTTTTTTATGTCTTTTTACATCATTGTTCAGACCTCCCAGTTTAGCTCTACATATAAGTTATGTTGTAATTGTGATTTTGTTAAGAAAAGAATCGAATTTGGATTATACACCACGATTAGTTGAGTTTTTGAGCTTGCTTCACCTGGCATTTCAACTGTGGCTTGAACTGTTCTATGCTAAATGGTGACTGGTTTACCGTGATGTTATTGTTTACTGATCAGGAGCTGTTGAGCGTTCTGTAAACACTTATGTGCTTGGATTGTGGGTGAAGCCTAATTTTCTTACTGGCTCCAACTGACATTGTGCATTCATAATTCTCACCAGTACCATTAAACTATAGAAAGATAACAGAAGTGCTAACTCAAATAACTATTACTGGTAATTTGGTGTTTGCTGCTTCAAGATGACTTTCCACTACATCTTAGCTGTGCAATCAAATAGCAGAAATCCCTTATCCCAGCATACTAAATTACTACTGTGGGAACCTAGTATCATGTTCTTCTGGTTTCTTAGGTTGGCTACCTGTGCATGATTTGGAAGCGGCCATTCATTAGTTTTACAATTGAAAACACCTTGCCTATTCACTTGCATAAGTTGTATTGGCCAGTTTGTGGCTGGAAGGAAAGGTAACTGTTATTTCAGGAATCTTAGATATCTAGTTGACAGGATTTAGTGTTGTTTCAGAATGGGGGAAAGTTATAAAGCAATTGTGTTAGATGTGGTCTACATGTATACAGTTTGGCAAGATTTATAGTCAACATATAGAGGTTATATTGCAATGAAAATGATGTATCTACCTAGATCCCAATAAATTCTCTGTTTCTGTCCCATACAACCATACCTAAAAAAATTAATATTGCTTTGCTGCAGTAATCTCTTGGCTGGATCAATCACATTTTTGCAACCCATGGTAGTATTACTGTTTAATGCATATCAGGGCTATGTAAAATTGATTGCTACAATCCTGTTATTTTCAACATATTGTGGTTTGTTATATTTGCTTGAAATAATTTACAGCTTCCATGTGATTGAACCGTTGGTAAGTTTTGTTTATTATTCACTTTCGTAAGCTTCAACTCAAATTTACTACACATTTGTGCATGGAACGCATCCATAATTATGAATCCTCACCTTCATCTGTCACTCTACCAGTGAAATGTGCTAGCCTGCAGTCATCGGTGATATTTATGCCAAGAATTGATCTATGGGCTGTGGAGGCATGTCGGCACATTACTGAGGAGAGTGATGCATCTTCAACTGACCAACAACTTTCTAAGACAACAGAATCTTGCTCTACACACATTCTAGATGTTGGAAAGGTGAATGAGCCCTTTACTCATCAAAGAAGAACATCTGAAATGCCACAACCACAAACTGCCACCCCAAGTTCCTCCCATGTTTGGAACTCATTTGTTGAGCAGGTGGAATATATATCTCTATCAACATCCTTGATCATTCTGGTAAGTGAATTTTCTGTTTGATTAATGCTGTTGCATTTTTTCCCTTGTTATTAAGTAAATAATCTTTTGCCTTACCATATATGCTGTGATAAATGGATTAATAGGCTAATTGCTTAAAAGTTTTTTCCCCTCGGTTTTTTTTATCTTTCATGTAGAGATCAAGAATACTTTGCCAAAATGGGTTGAAATTTCTCAAATAAAGTTTGGATTTCTCTATTTAGTTATTTTGGGAACCTGATTTGGGATGATAACATGATTGTGGGCCCTTGAAGAACCTATCCTAGAAATTGTGATCACACTTGGTATTTAAAGTATTATGCTTAATGAGGGTATAAGAGAGCATAGAAAAAGTAAAGGAGATGGGGCAAATCTTCCTCTTTGTTTGGATGTTTAATGAGGTAGGAAGGAGAGGAAAGTATTAGAGGGGCCTTTCAACTCCATTTTAGTTTCCCCTAATAACTAGGGTAAAAAGAGTTATCCCCACCTGTATAAAGGAACAGTCAAGAAGACCGTTTATTCATATACTCCTGCGAACTGTTTCACATATCCAAACATAAGTAATTGCTAAACCTCTCGTTTCTTTTCTTATACTATGCTGTGGAATAATAATTACCTTTGCTTTCTAATTAAGTGAAAGCTCTCAAACATATTATTGCGGGTTTATAATTTATGGTAAAGGGATTTATGGGTTGGCTAAATTGGGGGTGATTTTAATTGATGGCTGGAAAAACGGGGCCCATTTTAATCTGGGACAGTCACTATATGTCAGATTTAGGCTGAATTCTGAGGAGGAAGGGATTTTTGGTGTTGAATGAAATTCAGGAATGTTGAGAGGATTAGTGTCTTTGTAAGAATATAACTTGAAATCCCGAGTGTTGGGATGCTCTGCGATCAAGTCTAGACTGCGCTTTTCAGGTTAAATTAATTGGTAGGTTAAAACTACAGATACTTTGGGAACAAGAAATCTCAAAGTTAAACATTGTTTTCCGCTTCAGGGATTCAGTTGATTAACCCGTGTCAGAGATAATAATAAAAGCTATTCTTGGACCTTAACTATTAGCCAGAGGCATAGCTACATATACAACAGTGGGGGCACTTGCCCCAACTGAAATTACAATTATATTAAATAAATTAAATTAAATTTTACACATGAATTCAAAATTTTGGCCCCAATTAATTATAAATTTATAGCTTAGATATTATTTATTATATATTTTGACCCCACGAGTTGATTTTATTGCTACGCCCCTCCTACTAACTTAACCTTTTGGTTCAATTGGTTGCTTGACATGGTATGACATCCTCCCTCTAAGACCAAGTGGTTGAGGGTTCAAATCTTGACAACCCTATTTATTGATGGAATTTCAACCCATAGAAAGATGAGTTTGTGTTGCACACCCTTCGAGCCCAAGGGCATTCTTGTGTGGTGTGTCATAGATAATAATAAAAGCTATTCTTGGGCCTTAGCTAGCAGCTTAAGCTTTTGGTTCAATTGGTTCCTTGACGACCAAAAATAATCTTATAGCTGATGAACTTGTGCTGAACAGTAAGTCAGCCTCAAGGAAAGGTTGAAGGAGGATCAACGAACTAGTCAATCACACTTTATGTAGAATACTCTCAGGAAGCAGTACTTAAATTCTCATGCATCTTTTCTTGCAGATAGTCTTGTGCATTTGTCTAATAATTGTGAAAGACATGATCTTGTAATTAGAGATCTGCTACAAATTGTGCTACATTGATATTGCAATACTGTTGAGGCCTTAACGTTGAAATCACATGCAAACATAAAAACAAACCTTCATGGGAAAGCTTTTTGTTCGGAGGCCTAAAATACCCTCTTTGTTGCAATAAGTTATTTCCTCTGTTAATGTAGAAATGGAAATTTCTTGTCCTACTTCTTAAATCTATGAAGCAGTGACACGGATACTCATTCGATTACGAGTACAGAAAACGGCATTTCAAAAAAATATGAGATACGGGTACGGGGGACACGCCAAATTATATATATATATAAACCATGAATGACATTCATAATATCCCTTTTATTTAGAGAGAGAGGATCCCCCTTCTCTCTTCCTTCTCCCATTGCTGAGCCTCCTCCACTAAAGGAACTGTTGCCGCCACTCTGTTCCTTTCTCTCCTTTTTCTTTATTTTCCTCTGTTCTAGCCTTCTAGCTAGGTTTACTTAGAGGAGTGTCTTCCTTCTTTCTCCTTCCTCCTTCCACCTATCTTTTAGGTTTAGTTTTTAGGTTCACATTTGTATTTTCTTGTTGGTTTGAAGTCTATATACCTTATTGAACTACTTTTTCCGTCAGATCTAAATCTGTTAGCTATACTTCTTTCATGTATACTTTTTTCGGTGTTAGCAAGAGCAGAAAAGGTTCATCTTGTTGGTAGATCTATAAATCTGCGTGGTTGCAAAACAAAGAAAAGGCTCTGAATGTCCGGAAGAGCCTAAACTAAATGATGAAGAATGATTGCAGCGGTTTTTCAACGGGATTTGACTTACGAGAAATATATGATTTATATCTTTTAGTTGTACCTTTTATGATTTTTATTGCTCTTTGTAGTCTCTTTTTCTTCCCATCATGGATCTTGTATTTAGCCTGTATGAGAGAGGTTTTATTCCTCCTAATTTCCGTGCTCTATTTGTACTTTAAATGATATATGGCATGTTATCAAAAATAAAAATGACATTCATACTTCATAAAAATTAATCATTTATAATTCAAACTATTTAAACTACCAAGTCTAAAGACTAATCTAAAACATTTTCAAGCACTTCATCTATTTCTTCATCTACAAACACCAATGACTCAAATTCTGGTTCATCAAGAGTTTATTCAGTGTCCCCAAAGTGTATCAAAGAAAAGAAGGGACGCATATTTGGGGTGTCCCCAAAGTGTCGGACCCACGTATGTTAACCTCTTAGAAATGTTTGTGCTTCATAGGCTCAAATGCAATAACATGACATACAAGTTACGATAAGGTTTGACTTTATTTTGTTACATGGTCACCAGTTAGCAACTAAACATTATACATCAGCACCATCTTGAGAAAAGGAAATGATACATTATCTTCATTCTTAACACTTTATGCTTCTTGTATATTTTGCAGTCATTACATTCTGTACAAGGCATAATGCATGATATGCTAGTGATAAAGTCTTCTAGTCTATTATATTCTCGGTTATAATGATCTTTCACATGTCTTGTATTGCAACAGGCTACTTCAGAACTTTCAAATGTTGAACTCCCACATAAAGTACTGCATTTCTTTAAGAGTGATATCTCAAATAGCAGTTTGTTGACACCTTTGGAGCATACAATACCTCGTTTCTCGGTGCCTGTCGGTGAGAATTTTGACCATGATGTGGTGGTCAGTCTTTCTGCTGCCAAGTTAACAAGGGATATAATACAGTTCTTTGTTCTGTTACTTCATCAAAGAGCACATATTCATGCTTCTGCATCTGAAGAGCACAAATCTTTATATTCCCTTCAAGCATCTTCTGATACAAAATATCAATATAATAATCACGGTTCAATTCAAAATGAGAAGAGCAGTGAAAAATCTAAATGTGACGGATCAAAAGTACCACCACCATCTAATAACAGAAGTTTAAAAGGAAAATCAAGCTTGCTGCTAGCAATATCTACATTTGGTTATCAAATTCTTCGATATCCTCATTTTGCTGAACTTTGTTGGGTCTCGTCAAAACTGAAAGAAGGTCCTTGTGCCGATGTTAGCGGGCCTTGGAAGGGCTGGTCTTTCAATACTTGCATTATACGTCCTACTAACGTGGATAAGGTGGCAGTTGGATGTGGTACAGGGAACATTAAAAGCAAAGACAGATCTGGTTTTGTCAGAGGCTTAATTGCTGTTGGTTTGTTAGCATACAGAGGTGTGTACCAATCTCTTAAAGAGGTCACATTTGATGTAAGGAAAGTTCTTGAGCTTCTAGTCAGACAAGTTAATGAAAAGGTTCAGGCAGGGAAAGATAAATATCAATACGTTCGACTCTTATCACAAGTGGCATATCTTGAAGATGTAGTTAACAGCTGGGCGCATACATTGCAGAGGTACTTTATGCAATTGTTATTCATATGCATGTTGGTTCATTTCATTTGACTGTTGTCTAACAACAATTCTCCATTTCAGTTTAGAACTTGCCAATCAAGTTAAAGGGGGAAATGCTGATCATAGTATCAAGGAATTTTCATGTAATTGTACTTGTGCGGATCATGCAGTTCAAACAGAGGAATGCAAGGGGGTTCAGTTAGAATCTGAATGCCAGGAAAGAAATTTTGTGGAACTTGCTCCTGAAAATGTTGATGGTGTTGAATTGAATAAAGGAGATAATGGTTTTTGCCATTCTAGCTCTGAGGTGGGAGATGCGCCTTCAGAAGATGTGACCGCAAAGCAGGTTGTCTTCTTTCAAAGTACATCTGATAAACAGTTGGCTGATAATATTACTGATGAGCAGAATGGGAATACTTGTGGACAATCAGGGTCAAAAAGTACTGAAACTCTTGGAGTTTCCGCTGGAATAGGCAATGGAAACTTGAAATATTCCAACGGATTCCCTTCTGAGGCTGGTACCTCTGGTCCTTCAAATTCCTGTGGCCAGAGTGATGGATTGGCTGAAATGGGGGACGAAATTAAAAACAAGGATGCAGAGACTGACCAGGGTGAAAATGTTGGAGATATCAACTATCCAGTAAATACTACCCCTCAGACTGTTGATTCTAGTTCTGGGGTTGTGTGTTCATATAATTGTTGCTCTGGATGCCTCCTTACTCTCCACAGATTGATTCAGAAAATCCTTGTTCATAAATGGGGATTAAAAAATAGCCATTGGAAAGCAGAGGATGTTCATGATGTTGTTTCATCTTTATCCGTGGATCTTCTCTCAATAGTCAGAAAAGTTGATAATGGCGAAAATAACAGCAATTCATTTGATGAAAACCTAAAATGTGCAAGTCCAGAAAGATTGAGTGAATGCCCAGAAATGCAGAATTGCCAATGCAGAAGTTCAGAAAGTAGTTTAGTTATGGCAACAGACTGTGGTTGTCACAATGTGGATGGATGTGTAGCTGCAAAAGCAAATGAATCCCGGAATACAGTATTCGGGCATGAAGTGGAATTTATTTTGAGAGATGGCATCCTGGTATCTGTAGAATCAAACAAAGACATTTCTTACCATTGTAAATATGAGGCTGTATGCCTTTGTTCTCTTATAAAGTCAGTAGTAATGATGAAGCAGAGTTTTGATTGACATCCATTCTTTCACAGCCTGGATTTCTTAGCCATGTTCATATGGAATTTTTGCTGAATCTAGGTCTAATTTTCCCTTTTAAAGAAGGTATAAATAATCAAAATTTTGTTGTGGAATCGCAATTAATATATATTACAGCTCAATATCTTCTCACATTTTGACTATGGAGAAGCTGAGAAGGATCTTGTGCCTCCATGGAAGTACTGAGGTACATTCTTTCTTGGTTTCACATTTTTGCATTTGTTTATTTTTCTTTTATCCCTTTTATATTGTCCTCCGTTGAATGAATGAGACGATGTGTGATTGTTGCATCTCTTACTGGGCTTTTGTGTTTCTTTCTCAACCTTCCTAATAGTTAGGCGATTATGGTTACATTACAAGTCTTAAACTTGTTGTGTTTTGTTAATTGAGTTCGTAATTATATACTTTATTTTTTAAAATTAAGTCTTAAACTTTTGTTATAATTTATTTGAGTTTTTCTAAGCAGAAAAAGTTGATGACATTTTCTCAACTGGGTCTTTTTACTAACTGTTACATTAATTTTTTTTTGAAGCATAGAGTGCTTAACAAATCCTAACTCCTAAAGCCTTGTTTGTTTTGAGGTTTTTTTAAAGTAAGGTAAGTATATGGGGATGTCCTTGTTTGTTTGTTTTGAGGTGTAAGTAAAGAGAAGAGTAAGTGAAGGTAAAATTTGGGTGATTTTACTTACACCCCAATTTGGAGGGTAGCCATGGTTAGGAACTTTATTTTTCCTATGTTGTGGTAACTTTTTATTTTATTTCCATCACTCTATGTTTAATATAAATTCTTATTGCAGGGATGTAAAATTAATTTAGATATAACTTTACATTGCCCTCAAATCAAATACAACTAGCATTATTAAACAATCACTTATCTTACCTTATTTCCAAACACAACGAGATATTTTATGGACCATTGCCGTATCTTACTCAACTTACCTTACCATACTTTATGACACTCCATCCAAACAAGGCCTAAGGTAAAGGGTCAAACCCAACAGTCAACATCACTATTCTTGTAATTTGGAGTTTGAGCCTTCTTTTTACACCACATTGGATAGGAAGATAGAGCTAAAAAATGCATTTTTGTATGTCAAAGTGTCTTCTTATCTACGGGGTTTGTTGGATAAAGATGAACGTGTGTCCATTCGAGACACTCAACCGTATTTCTCCAATGACGACAATGCCCTCAGGCTGCAAATGTCCATGTCAAAGCTAGAAGTTTGAGTTCTGCAATAGGCAAGTGGTTGAGATCACCCGTAAATTTGAAATTGGTGGAATTTCTTAGCAAATTCATGTCGAATCTTTCCATTGTGAGCCAGTAAAAGACTTATCACAAAATCCTCCTTACCAAAGCACCTCCTCCTTTGTAGGCTGGGTGTACTGATTCCTTCATTTCTTGTACCTCTTCCTCACTGATATACCTCAAATCTCAAATGAATCCCATCCGATTTCAATCGTCTTTTGTATAGTGTTTCTCCATCTGAAATTGTGGTGCTGATCTTTTAATCACAACTTGGTCTTTTATTTCTGAATTGGGGAGAGAACTCCTAACTTTATATAAATCATGATTTGAAGTACCAAGGCTTGATATCAACCTCTAGAACCAGCACATCAGAACAGGGCTGAGGAGTTCTTCGGAGTATTTAGAGGCTTTGAAACAAGGTTCCTCAAGTTCCAACAAACTGAAACTAGTGTGGCAAAGGAAACAAACTGAAACTAGTGTGGCAAAGGCAAATGCATTTGCTTCCTGATTTTGAGCTCTTGTGATATGGTAAGAACAACATTCTTAGAACTTCTATACCAAATCCTTTGAGATATGGGCGCAATATTTCCTCTCTTAATTACTTCACAATGCTCTTGCGCCCGCTCTATTATCAACTTCAAATCATCCTATATTTTCACGTAGGATGATCCCAAGCAAAGTTTCCAAACCAAAGATATAAAAGCTTTGTATTCACCTGTATTATTAGTTAGCTGAATAATTCTCGCCCTATTTTTCAATCCTAATAGTGGAATCGAATAAACCAAGTGGATCTCATACCCATTGAACAAGTCTAATTAGGACTTAGGAAATAATAGTGGATGAATTAAGGAACTGAATCGAACATCTGCAAAGAAATGTATATATTTATAGTTCATAACACATAAATGCAACCGTATTGGCTATAGATAGGAAACAATAAAAAGGATAAGATACAAACTACTTCCAATGGTGGCACTTATGGGCGATTTTATCTTTAACGTCATAAATGATACAATTATATTCTCAATTTTATCTTTAACATCATAAATGATACAATTATATTATTCTCTAACATTTTCAAATTGCGCCACTTTTAGGTATAATATTTGAAAATTAGACCAATTTTTAGTCATTATTAACGGAACACTCTACGAAATCATGAATCTCGTTATCTTAACTTCATATGTGCGTCATATTATCACTCATTAGTAAAATGTACTTAAGAAATATGTATACATGTAAAATAATTTAAAAAAATTATCTCGTGTTTTGCACCAGATCAAAAATGTGCGTGCACATGTTATATGTTTATTTGAACTTTTTTAATTGTGTTTGCACACATGTAATTTTTTTGATCTGTTAGTGGTGAGTTTTAATACGACACAAATGTTAAATAGAGATGTAAACTTTAGAAGTATAATTGTAGCATTTACGATGTTATGAGTAACTTACTTTGAACTAGCATTTCAAAGTTTAAAGTATGTTTTACACCCTATTCTAAAATAAAATAAAATGATAAATGTTATAGGTTTGAAAATAAGACTATTCACGTTATCAAAAAAAAAAAAAAGACTATTCACCAATCCCTCATGTTTTTGTTCCTGATCAAAACTTCGAGTTAGGCTCTCACTAGAAGAATTTTCCCTCTAATTATGCAAATGATTTTCTTTCCTCTCAAATGTTTATTCAATTTTAAAACTGTTCAGCCCAAATTTAAGAAGTAACTATATATAAAATTATACTAATTTATATTATAAAAAAATATTAATTTATAAATATATATATATATATATATATATATTTTCTATTTAATTTGAATTTGATTTTAAATATTTTATTTAATAATTAACTAATTAAAATAGTATTAAATTTAAAAGTTAATAATTCTAGATTAAAATAAAGAATACTGCATTTACAATGAAGCCCCGGAGGAGTAACATAAATAGAGTGAGTGCAACAACAGTATGAATTCAATTCAAATCAAATCCTAGCTAGTTTGTTGAGCATTGAGCTATAAAGAGTCTTTCTGAAAGACATAAGAAAAGCATGCATTTACTTTAATCTTATACTACTATTAAGGTAGTCCGTAATACATAAACTTTGTCTTTTTGTAGTGTAAATGTTGGGTCAAAGTGCCTTTTTTTTTTAAGTAAAGAAAAGAGCACATCAAGCAAGCTTCATCACTTTCCACTTTCTTCTACTTTCCATTGCTTTTTAGCATTAAGAAAGTAGTACCCACTCCTCTTCTCTAATATTCTCTAATGACCTGTTTTGCATTCACCATTTCCTACTCCATTTGGATATTGTGATCTTTGATTACTCTATGTTGTGTAGAAGTATTAAAAAACCGAATCGGCTTGAAATAAATGAACACACTTGATAACATTGCTAATGTTATCATCTGAACTTGAATGGGAGGTTTTGGCCAAATGTACTGAGATTGCCTGATAAACATAAAGATAAAAGTCGTCATTAAAAGAAACGGTATGGCAAAAAGGGAGTTGAGTATGCTTTTCTCACAAATAATGTCATATTGTGGATCAATGCTTTAAAAAACATAGATATCTACCCAATTTTAAGTTCAATGAGAGATTTGATGCTAACATAGTTAAAGAATGATAGTCTTCTATGCAATAGAATTTTGTTGATGTTATCCAAAAATAGTATATTAAACTTATGAATCTTATTCATTAATTGGATAAGCACTCAATTGAGACTTCTCCGAATTCACCGTCAACATTACTTCACATAATTCTGCTAACATTTTAAAAAGAGAAATTTTGAAACATAGAAGTCATGTATCAATACTTTGCTTAATAATTTAAATTCTTTACCTGCATTGTAGGTGCAACTCATCATTTGGTGAATTCTAAACTTTTTTTTTTATACCTTTGACTGATATTTTTAATAGATTGGTTCATTTGCCTACCAATTAATTTTAAAGGAGTTAATAGGTTAGAACATTTTTCTAATGGTAGATTGCAAATAATGTATAAGAAATTTTCAAATGATAATAAAAAATGTATACATTTTACTTGTCGTGTTTGCCTTCCTTCAAAACAAGGAAGACTAACTTTTCGTATAAGTGAGTCTTCTACCACAACTTTGTTTAGAATTATTACTTTTAAATATTTAAGAGTTATCATATCATGTCACCAATCCAATGTGTATATATATATATAATCCGAAATATACAACTTTCTATAATAGTGACACATCAACATCAAAGCTTACGTGTCATTATATAGATTTTTCAACATTTTTGTCTCTTTTTCTAAAAGTTAGTCTCGCTAAATTCTATGTTAATTTAGTTTAAGTCTTAAAACCCATTTATCTCCCTCTCTTGAAAGTCCACATGGAGGCATGCGATTAGACAAAAACAGGGTTAAAAGAGGGTTGTTGTCCGGCTAACCCGCTCTGATACCTTAGTCAGTGTGAGGTAGGATTTGAGAATGAATACAACAGTAAATCAAAGTTGTAATATAAGTTTAATGAAAATGAATAAAGTAGTGTACCTTGAGCGGAGCTTACTCTATTTATATTGCGATTAGACTGTAGAAAACGGTTAAGGGCTGAGGAGTGGGATGTGATTTGTGTCACCTATTGATAGGCGAATGTGCACCCAAATATCAGGGTTTGATATTCCTCAAGCCCATTAGACCCGATATTTACAGGATCAGACGTGATTGCTGTAACAGATGGATCTTTAACTAGATCTTTTAAGACTTCCGAAGTCGATGTCTGTAATACAGAGTCATATTGTCTAGTGTGATTATGGAGGCACCACATGTTCCTTTTCCTCGGGTGATGATTCGAGTTTCTTAAGTGTCACGTGACGAGTTTATATTCGCCTAATATCAATTATATATAAAAACTAAAACATACAACTTTTTTATAATAGTGACATGTCAACATAAAATCTTACATGTTATTATAGATTTCCCATATTTTTCCCTTCTTCTAAAAGTTACTCTCGCCTAAATTCTCTATTAATTGCTTTTAAACCTCAAAGCCCTTTTATGTTCCCTCCTCTGAAACTCTTATATTAATTGTTTTTTTAGCGTCAAACCCCTTTTTATATTTTCTCCTATGAAACTCCTCCAATTTCCCTCATAATGAACTCTCTACCTCCTATTTAGAGTCCAAACCCAAATCATCAATTTAAGAAGAAATCATGTTCTTTCTTTCGCAATCTTCCAATCCTTTTTCTTAATTTTATATATTATGATGGATTTGTGATAAGTTTTCTTGATTGTTGATATCTATTATGTTTATAAATAATTGGTATGTTTCTTATAACCTTGCTTCGACTTTGAGCACTTTGGCTAATTATTTTCGTTTTGCCTATACAGAAGGATGACACATAAGTTCTCGAATTCTCAAATCAGTTTCTAATAATTTTTCTAAATCAGTTTTATATATGTGAAGATATGATGAGAAGTGTATAGGTAAAATATAAGTGAAAGATTGTATAATTGTTCAAAGAAAAGAGGAAGAAGATCAACGAGAGAAAATAGTAGAGAAAATCAATTTTGTTGATAGCATGCTTTGATTGAAAGGAAAACCAAAACTATTAGCCATCTTCCCCAAATTTTGGGGAAAGTGGGATCGGATGCGGTTCACATTTTTAGTGACTCTAGATTGATAGTGAAAAAAATTAGTAAGACTTATGCAACCAACAGTCCGACTACATTGTAGTACCTGAAGGAGGTGAAGAAGGGGTTGTTGAGCCTAGACCAAAAGGAACCACTTGGTAGATATCACATATCGTTAGAGAAGGGAAAGTTGAAGCAAATGGATTAATTAAGGTCGTTGTTAGTATAGAACTGTGGAAGTCTCTGACTTGCCCATACGAGGTGCAAACTGTCCCTATTTATGAAGGAAAAGATATTATAATGACTGAATCCCAATAGGAGAGTAGAGAATGGTAATCTATAACTACTTGAATTGAATGCTTCTTAAAAATCTGGAAGAAGCCAAGAAGATCCCAAAAAGATTACAAGATATTCTGTTATCGTAGAATACTTGTACGAAGATCCTTTAGCCATCCCTAGTTAAAATGTATTTCTAGAAAAGAATGTAAATACATGATGTTAGAATTACACAAGAGAATCTATGGCATGCATGAAGGGATTATGCCAGTAGTTGGAAGGCGAGGCTTGTCGCATATCATTGGTAAAATGCAGAACAAAATGCAAAATATTTGGTATAATCATATCATAGTTGTCAGGTGTGCCAAACCCCCATCAAAATAGAAACTCATGCTTAACGAATGTCTTTTCTCCACCTAGGGAATTGACATAGTGAGAGTATTCCTTGTGACTACACATTAGTCAAAGTAACTTATGATGGTTGTGGATCATTTTAGTATATATGTGAAAGTTAAAGCCATTTCCTCAATCACAAAAAAAAAAAAAAAAAAAAGGATAGATTTCCTCATCAACAATATCATTGTGTGGTTCAACATCTCATACACAATTGTGACAAAGAATGGAAAACAATGTGAAGTTCAAAGAGTTTTGCAATTGGTTGCACATAACCAATCAGTTTACTTATGTAGCCTGAGCAAAGGCATGATGACCTTCGAGACCAGTTGTAACTTGTAAAGGCTACCTCATTCTCGGTAGCTTGAGCTCTACTACGATAAATGTATATCCTTAGGACCGGAAAAAATATTCATTAAGCGAGATTATTTATTTATCGATAAATGAATAAATTATTCATTTATCGATAAATCAATATTTATTATTTTATAGATAATTTTTTATTGTAAAATACATACATTGTACAATGATAATGGAAATGATCCAGAGTCAGATGATAGTTGTGTTTCGGAAATGTATCGTCAAAAGAGGTCTTTCAAACAATGATCGCCTTAAACAACTACTTGCTACAACATTAGCAAAATATACCAGAAGTTGTGTTTGCACTACAAAATGTTAAGGATGGTGTTCATTTTGGTTTAGGTGGAAAGAAAAAACAAACTATACGTGCATTTTTTAGAAGAAATGACTAGTTGATTGATTGAAAGGTTTTGGTATATATATATATATATATATATATATATATTGTATGTAATTCAATAATTATTAATTTATATTTTCATTGTTCCCTTAAGGATTTAAATATTTTTATTACTTAATGCATTTAGCGATGTTATTACTTTAGTCCATTGGCCCAAGTCGGGACCGAACGAATTTATTATATAAACGAGGTTATTACTTTATCGAACATTCATTTATCGAGGTTTAATTGTACATCCCTTTGACTTTATGGTGGAGATACATGCAATAGATGTACAAGCCCTCTTTCGAGAGTGAGAGAGAGACTCCTCAATAATAAATAGGGAAATGAGACTTTTAGTGATTTGAGGAGTGATTATGAGTCTTTTGGAGTTGCGTTATAACCCAAACTTCTCAAAATTTAACTTAAGAGCCCAATAAATGAGTCTCTTGGAGACGCTCTTAGCTCTTTCTCAAATAATATGAATTGGGTTTCTCCTTTTGTTAGGTTATGGAGTGTGGCTATCTATTTATAGCCACCGATTAGGCCTCAACCCTAATTATTGCTTATTTCCGCTACGGGAGGGATTATATTTGATCCATATCAAATTTTTGCAATGTAAAGCAATTGCATGATAAAATTTATGGGGTGAAAAAAACACCCCTAATATTGACAGAGAAGAGCAATTTTACCCCTAACGTCTAAAATAGAGTAATTTTACTTATAACGTGGACAACCAATAGCAATTTTATCCATAACGTTCGCAAATTGAGTGAATTTCAAATGTCATTAAAATACAAATATTTTATTCTCATATTTTTGCATATTTGCATATTTGTTGGTTCTGTTTTTTTATATATATTTTTGTAATTTCATAACAAAATTGTAGATTAATATTTTTAAATTTAATAAAAATAAAATTTGTCTAACTTGTACAAAATTCAATATAATGTTTTAATTTTTTCATATTTTTCTCCATATATAGATAAGTTTGTGAATTGTAGATTAATATTTTTAAATTCGATAAAATATTTGTTTTTTTTATCTGCCTCGTATAGAACACAATACAATGTTTTAACTTTTTCATATTTTTTTCCGTATATAGATAAGTTTTGTGATCTGTTATTGATGAGTGGTAAAATGACATACATATATAATGAAGATGATAATTCATGATTGAGAATGCATAATTTTGATAAATATTTTTTAAATTGCTTGTTAATATTAATAAGAATAAGAATTATTTCATTATCAACATTAAGAATAAAAATTGTAGTAATTTATCCTAAAATATATTTAAAAGTGAAATGAAACTTGCATGCAACAATCTAAAATATATTTAAAAATGAAGTTATTTAAAAATAGAGACTATTATCAAAATTTGGCAGCATTGGCCTTGGTAAGTATACCATACCTTATGCGAATGAGTATGATTACTACTCGCTTTTCTATGCGCGTGCCTGCCCTATTCTACTTTCAGATCACATTCTACATTTTCTTTTATTTTCGTATACTATATAAAATATTACTAAGATTTTTAGTGATTCAACAAGTTACTCAAAATTTATTATAGTTGTTTTTTAACTTAAACTTTTCAAAATTTAATTTAAAAACCTAACCAAATCTTAGGATTTTGTATATTTTTTTTTTCTTTTCATTTCATTGATGACATAATATATAAAGATATCCTTTTAAGGTAAACCTACATTATTAGTAAATATTACCAACCACTCACTCACTAGTAAGTAATATTGCAATTATTTAAATAATATTCTCACCATTTCCTAATATTAAGCTTTCAAAAGTTTATTATATGAACTAAAAAGTAAATAAAATACTTTTGAAATAGTATTTGATGTATGAATTATAGGGTAAATTCTAAAAAAAAAACCTTGTGGTTTGACGTTGTTCCAAAAAAACCCTTGTGGTTTGTTTTTACAAAAAAAGGACCGTCGTTTCACCGTTACCCGAAAAACGGAAAAGGCTTTAACACCGTTAAAAATGCTGACGTGGCAAGGGGTAGAGTTGGAAATTTTTTTTTTAAAAAAAAATTTTAATTTTTCTTTTTCTTTTTCTTCTTCTCTCCTTCTTCTCCTCTTCTTCTTCTTCTTCTTCTTCTTCTTCTCCCTCTCTCTCTCTCTCTTCTCTTCTTCTTCCTCTCTCTTCTCTTCTTCTATTTTTTTTTTAATTTCTGAAATTAACGTCTGAAATTCAGACGTTCAATCCTTTTCCATTTACGGAACTCTGGTACACACTGATTCTGAGATTACACTCCCCAGCCGGAAATACTGGACTCATTATCTTCTGAGTCTTAATCATTTCCTTGAACAAACTAAAATTATGCACCTTCCAAGTAAATTTGCCGCTTAACACATCAGATTCGTTAAGGATTAAAATGTCGGCAGTGATAAGAACAGAATCATTATTGAAAAGATAACCTAATTTGGAATCAAATACAGTAGACGAAGGGGTGAAATCGCACCAACCGTGGGATTTTTTCTTGCTAGAGAATTTGTGCCACGAATCCCGATGAATGGTTTTGGAATCATCGGTGAGGTTGACGATAGCTAAACGGTCAAATCTGGAAAAATTCTGTGCCACGAATCCTCGTAGACCCAACGGTCAAATCTGTGCCACGAATCCTCGTAGACCCGACGGCCAAATCCTCCGCCGGTATTGAGGACGAGGAGGTGAAAAATTCCAGATTTCCGGAAATTTGGAAAAATTCCAGATTTCTAGAAATTTTCCAGAAATCTGGAAATTCCAGATTTCTGGAGAATTTTCCAGATTTCTGGAAAATTTTCAGAAATCTGGAAATTTCCGAAACTTTAAAAAAAAAGAAAAAAAAAGGTAGAAGGAGGAGGAAGAAGAAGAAGGAGAGAAGAAGAATAAGGAAGAAGGAGAAGAAGAAGGAAGAAGAAGGAAGAAGAAGGAGGAGAAGAAGGAAGAAGAAGAAGGAGAAGAAGATGAGAGAGAAAAAATAAAAAATAAAAAAAAATTCGAATTTCCAACTCTACCCATGTGCCACGTCAGCAAATTAACACCGTTAAGCCCATTTCCGTTTTTTGGGTAACGGCGCAAACCACGGTCCTTTTTTTTGTAAAAACAAACCACAAGGGATTTTTTGGAACAACATCAAACCACAGGGGGTTTTTTTGGAATTTACCCTTAATTATATATATTATTTTTCAGGGAGAAATGTTCCCTCCAAACAAATACTGACACTGATCCTCTTTGCTTTCTTCTCTTTTTTTACTATTTTTTGTCAAGGCCTTAAAAAAAGTTTCTTCTTTCTCCTCTCAACGAGTTTGGTTTACTGTAATTATATATTTTAAGCTTAATATACAAATAACCTCCTGAACTTGTCTAAATATTGCAAATGTCCTTCCGAACTTTCAATAGTAACAACTTACCTCTCAAACTTGTCCAATTGTAAAACACAACCCCTCAAACTTGTCCAATTATAAAACATAACTCCAAATTGCTGACATTGACTGCAATTGAAGAAACATGTGAAATACAAAAGCTGCAACGCTCGTGGAGTGTGATAATCAGATCTTTGGCGTGATACGAATCTGGAGAAACGTTTTTACGGTTACTTCAAGTACGGGGTAAAAAAATTCTCAATTTGGGGTTATGTTTTACAATTGGACAAGTTTAAGGGATAAGTTGTTACATTTGAAAGTTGGAGGGGGCAATTGCAACATTTGGATAAGTTCAGGGGGTTATTTGTGTATTAGGTATATTGTATTGAATCTCTTTATCCATTTGAATTATATCTGTTCTCCATTATTCTACTATTTATACCTTTTTTGAATTTAGCAAGAGCAGAAACGATTTATTTTATACGTGAATCAATATGTCTACGTGGTTGCAACAAAAGAAAGAACTCAGAGTCAAATGTTCTTAAGGGCTTAAATGATGAAGTTTCAATTGCAGTTGCTTTTCTGTGGATTTGGATTTCAATGAAGTTTTCTGTATGTTTCGTACCTTTTATGGTTTTTTATGCTTTTTTTAGTTATTTTCGTCTCATTCTGGATTTTGTAAGGTTTTTTCACTTTCTTATTTCTTGTTGTACTTGTTATTTTCGTTTCTAACAAAGATATATGCATTTTTATTAAAAAAACACTATATATATTATAATCAATATTAAAATAAAGGAATAACATAGTATTTTATTAAATATCTGATTCGGAATCTCACATAAAGGCCCAATAGGGCCCAAAAGCCCAAGACACAAGGCCCACAAGCCATCTCAACTCATGATAAATACCCCCAACATTGGAAGGTAAAGGACACAAGAAACTAGCTAACCACAAATCGGGTAACTTCTAAAAGCTGTTCGATTATTTCCTTTCCTTAGTCGTCTCGAACATCTAACTGTCTTGATCGTCGGAGTATTCGCAAGGACCGCTCCCCGCACAGAGACGATCCTCGAGAATAACCAGGATCCCCGACGAGCCGCCCGAATCCCTGTAGTCTGTTCCCTAATTCTTTGGTACGGTGAACGTGGACTATAAGTGATTTTCAAAAGTTTCAGCAGAATGCAGACACCAACTGAGTCCACTCCGACCGGAGTGCCAAACGCCGCAGCTACCAGTTCCATGACCAGTGAAGCACGTCCTGCGCTATCCACCCCAATCTCTCTAAGGAACCTGGCTCCACTAATGGAGGAGGTAGATCCTGAGGAGGAGGAAGCCTACAATACCTCGCAGCTCCTCAGCACTATACGAGGTTTTTAGAAAACTCAGGCCGTCCATACGGCAGCCCAGATGAAGGTCATGGAGCAACAAAAAAGCCTTCAGGAGGAGAACGCTAAAATCTGGCAATATCTCAAGGAAGCCGCGGCACCACAACAAGCAGGCGTGGTCACGGACAGATCCGCGGCCCCGGAGGCGCTCATCGACAGGCGGCTCGAGCCCGCCGCGGCCGCACCAGGAGCAAGGGGCGCGACATCCAGAGGACTAGCAGCCACCAGTGATGAGGATTTACTAGAGCTAAAGATCCAGCGTTTTTTGGATAAAAGAGCACTCGGAGGAGTAATGGGAGGAAGCATCACCTCCAGGAAAACTCCGCTGGTGCAAAGAATCATCGAAATGAGGTTCCCTCATGACTAGAAGGCCCCAAGCTTATCCCAGTATTCAGGAATCGAAGACCCAAATGATCACGTGACCTCTTTTATAAGCACCATCAACCTCTACTCCAAGGATGAGGACATCATGTGCAAGGTTTTCCCCACTACACTTTCTGCGAGTGCGCAGGAGTGGTATCGAGGATTGGCACCTGAGTCCATTGACTCCTTCGACCTATTGAAGGAACTTTTCTTCTCCAGATTCGTCGTGGCGGCAAAGGTGAGAAAGATCAGCTCGGACCTCAACGGCCTCAAACAGCGGGCAACCGAGCCTCTGCGCAATTTCCTCTCCAGGTTCCACCACATGCCCTCTCAAGTCAAAGGCCTCAATCTGGAAGTGGGTCACGATGCCCTCGCAAAGGGCACTTCTTGTGAGCCCCTTAAACAGAAGTGCTTTAGGAAGATGCCCCTGTCCTCCGAAGAGCTCATGACCATGGCACAGACCTTCGTCCGGTACGATGACTGTGACCGACCTGCAGGGTACGAGGAATCGGAGAAAGACAAGGCCAGAGGAGATTCTTGGAAAGAAGAAAAGGACAGGGTGACCGAGGATGTCCGGGACGGAGGACGAGGCCGCAAGGAGGAGGTCCCTTTTCCATTTCCCCCGCAAGTAGAGTCGACAAACTTGGATCGCAGAGGTGACCGGTCCCACGGTAAGGAAGTGCACTATGTCACTCAGAACCCGGCTCGAAGATACGCGCACCAGACCCCGCCAGCGGATAAGGGCAAGACCCGCATCGAAAAGGAGTACTGCAAATACCACAAATCCTCCGGACACTCCACGGAGAACTATTATCAGCTGCAGAAGGAAGTCGATCACATCATGCAGCAGGGTGCCCCGCTGAGATCCCTCAGACAAAGAGAGCAAAGCCTGAAGCAGTGTGACGCTAGCCGAGCCGAGGACCCGAAAAGACCAAGGTTTCATGTGGAGATTCATGTCATACGGGAAGGGGCACCAGCGCACTGCCCCCACCCAGAGACCTCCCGAAAGAGAAAGACAGCCGATCAAATCCTGACACTACAACCACCACTCTGAACCAACCACTCGGAGGCCCTCGTCGTCACAATCAGTATCGCCAGCTTTAATGTGCACCGAGTGCTAGTTGACACAGGGAGTTCAGTCAATTTGCTGACTTGGACAGCGCTGCGCACCATGAAGAATGCCCACACTGCCCTCTGCGCAAGAACTTTTCCCCTGGTAGGGCTGTCCGAGATAGAAGTCCCCGTCAAAGGGATCATCTCTCTTCCTACGATCCTCGGTCATGACGGAAGAGAGGTGGAATGTGTTGTCGAATGGGTAGTGGTGGACATCCCCCTAGCCTACAACGCTATCATCGGAAGACCCCTGCTGGCGAGTCTGAAGGCTATGATTAATGTCTCCGAGCTATGCCTGACCCTACCACATCAGAACAGCGAAATCACCATCCGTGGAGACCGAATCTTGGCTAAGAAACTGCAGTGGCAGGCAACCCAACCTCGGACAGCTCTGTATCTAGAGGACGATCTAATGGATATGAAGGGGTACAATCTCACTCCTATTGAGTCAGTCGTAGACTGCCTGGTCGGGGAGAGCAAGACACTGAAGATTGGGACCAAGCTGCCATCCAAGCTGGTCGATAAGATAAAGGTCATTCTCACCGAACACTCAGACGTGTTCGCTTGGTGCACCGAAGACATCACTGGCGTTTCACCCAAGCAGGCAACTCACAAGTTGAATATCGATCCTTCTGTCGAGCCTCTGAAGCAGAAGAAGCGGGTATAAGCAAAGGACAAGCAGGCAGCTGTCAAGGCTGAGATCCAGAAGCTTTTGGCTGTAAAATTTATTCGCGAGGTTCACTATCCGGATTGGTGTTAAGCCCAAAATATACCTAAAATATCATTAATATTTACATCATTTTTATTACAAATTTGTGTTATTTATATCTGTTTAGATTACTTTTACTCTCGAATATCTTTCTTTCTTGCAAGGTACCTAAATATTTGGTAAAATCCAAATAGGAACGAAAAAGGATCAAAAACAGAAGAAAAACCCTACAAAAGGAGTCAAAGACGACGTAAATCAAAAGCGCCAAGTCAAGGACACGAACGAGAGCAAAGAAGTGAAAAAACGCACCGTGCCGCGACCGCGAATCCACCACCCACGGCCGCGACACGCGTCCTTCAGCTACTTCCTCCCTTCGTCCAAAGCTTAACTTGATGTTCCCCCATTCACGGCCGAGGATCCCCATTCTCGGTAAGTGCAGAATTCTGCCAAAGGTGCAATGAACACATGTTGAAAATCAAGAAACGCGTTCGTTCGGGTGGATAGAAATGACTCTTCACAAAGAACACAATTCTTAACAACGGACACGACTCTTTACCAACGAATACGTCTTTTCACAAAAGGACATATCACTTCAATCACAACCCTTCAACATCTATAAATAAAGAGTTGATGTTGAGAAAAATGCGATGTAATGTTATGTAATATAGATATAGAATCAGAGCGTAGAACTAATGTATAAGTTCTAAGTAAAAACAATTCGAGAGTTAGAAATTAGATTCTGTACAAAACAAGATGAGGTACACATATTGTTTATAGTTTAATTACAAACACAGTAGCGTTTAGACATTGTTCCAGTTTTAGTTTGCATTTTGGTAGAGGCCGACCGAATCCCTATTACGAAGTTACAGCGAGAAGATTGAGTAGAGTGTTCGCCCCTGAGCCTGACAACCTCTAAGGAAACCCAAGGAAAGGACTGATCAGTCGTTCACTTGCACGCCCTCGAAGAACTCGATGCTCCATGTTCTTTGTAAACTTGTATCAATTTATATTTCATCTAATAAAGTTCGTTCTATTCGATAAATCGTTATGCAGCACTTATGGTAACCAACCCACTAAAGTGATTGCTGGTGTTTTCATTAAAACGTAGTTAATTCAAAATCATTACAAGGAAACTTTGTTGAACACTTAGGCAAATTATTATCTCGGTAGAGTTTTAATTTAGTTAAGGGCATTATGCCGGCTAAAGGGTTTTGTCACGTTCAAAGCCAATTAATTAGAGGTTCCGTCATTTATTTCATCATCATAATTAATACAAAGTTTAAGTTGTTTTCTTTGCTCAATGCAAACGAATACATTTATTTGTTTTTCTAAAAGTTCTAAATGTTCCTGTTTTGTAAAATTCATCCCTAAATCAGAAAACTTTTCTAACGATCGATATATTCTAATATAAAATCTTATTCTAGCATTTTCAAATACTCAAAGTCCACAAACTCAATTAAACAATTATTTTTTCTAAATTCAATTAGACAAATTTCACTTTTCATTAACATTCAATAGTAAATCTAACAAGTTCAAAATTTACAGATTCAAAAATAAGTTTTTCGTTAAAACACGTATCCCTGTGGGATCGATATTTTTATTACTACAAGCGAAACCGTGCACTTGCGGAAATCGCTCAACAAGTTTTTGGCGCCGTTGCCGGGGATACGCCAAAATTTTTGACAAAATTTTTATTTTTCGTATTTTATTTTCGAATCTAGGTTTACACATTATTTTTATGCAACTTTTACATTTTATTTATTTTCAGTTTATATAACATATTTGTTTTCTATTTTGTTTTGAAGGTAGTTTGGTTCGTGCAACAATTTCAAGTTCATGCACAGTTCGCGAAGTTCGGGCACGCCACCAGACCCACTTGATCCAGAAATTGAAAGAACACTTAAGAAAAACAAGAAAGACAAAAAAAAAACAAAAACAAAACACCCTTAAAAACCAAAGTAGTCCAGCCAGAAAATATGGCCGATCCACCGACACTTATGGATTATGCTAGGCCAGGAATGGCCGGTGTAACTAATAGTGTAGTTAGACCCCGTATAAACGCAAATCAATTTGAAATTAAGCCTGCTTTGCTTAATATGTTGCAAAACAACGTAACGTTTTATGGACTACCTAACGAAAACCCTAATGCCCATTTGACAAATTTCTTAGAAATTTGTGATACTTTTAAAATTACTGATGTAACAGCCGAAGCAATCAAACTTCGCCTCTTTCCTTTCACTTTGAAGGATAAGACAAAAATTTGGTTAACTTCTATGCCTGCTGCAACATTTGAAACTTGGGACCAATTAGCCCAAGCGTTTTTATCAAAATATTTTCTTTTAGCAAAAACCGCAAGAGTCATCAAAGATTGACATCTTTTACCCAAAATGATAATGAAACTCTTTATGAAGCTTGGGAACGTTTTAAAGAACTTCAACGTTTATGCCCACACCACCAATTGCCAGATGCACTTTTAATGCAGACATTCTATAATGGATTAAATCCTACGACTAGAGGTTCATTAGATGCTATGTCTGGAGGGTTATTTATAAAGAAGACGTCCGTCCAAGCAAGAGAACTTTTGGAGGAAATGGCAATCAACAGCAGTATGTGGCCCGTAGAGCGTGGACATATACCAATGGCGAAACCATCATCCTCAGGTACATCATCGGTTAAAGGTATAATGAATCTTGATCCAGTTGCGATGTTACAAGCCCAATTTTCTGCCTTATCGCACAAAGTTGATAGGATTATGGCACCGTGCGATCCTAATGGTAATCCGATCCAGACAGACATTGATTACGAAGGCATGAATGAGATAGAGCAGGTAAATTTTGTCCAAGGACAAAACTAAACTACTAATCCTTATTCTAATACTTATAATCCTGGATGGAGAAATCATCCTAACTTTAACTGGAAAATAGTAATAATAATAATAATGCAAATGCTAATCAATATCGTGTAAATAATTATCAAAATCAAACAAGAGATACGATTAGCACTTTATCTTCAAAAATCGACAAATTTATAGATGCTATGAATGGAAAGGTAAGTAATCAAGATGATGGTTTTAAACGGATCGAAAGTAAATTCGATCAGCTTATCAAAAACCAATCATCTAGCATCCATAATTTGGAGGTTCAAATTGGACAACTTGCTAAATCAATTCCATCCCGCAAAGAGGGAAGTCTTCCTAGCCAAACGGAAGAAAATCCGAAAGAGCATGTTAAGGCTATCACTCTTCGCTCAGGGAAAAACTACTTAGGTCCGGAAATGCCCGGAAATTCAACTTTACCTGGAAATGATTTACTAAAATCCAAAGAAGATACATTAAAACAAAAAGATACACCAATTGACTCTAGTACGAAACCTTTTGTACCAAAGCCACCTTTTCCACACAAGGTCCGAAATAAGGACCATGATAAACAACTTTTATCATTTTTAGATAAACTTAAAAATTTGCATATAAATTTAACATTCATGGATGCAATTACGCATATTCCTAACTATGGAAAATTCTTGAAAGATTTAATTTCAAAAAAGATTAGTTGGTAAGGAATTTCATCCATTTCACTTACTGAAGATTGTAGTTCGATAGTATCTAGCAAATTACCTACTAAACTCGAAGATCCCGGATGCTTTACCATTCCGTGTAAATTGGGAAATATGGAATTCCCAAGTTGTCTTTGTGATTTAAGAGCTAGTATAAACTTGATGCCATTGTCTATTTTTGAAAAATTAGGTTTAGAAGAAGACATCAAATGTACCAATATGGTTTTGCAATTAGCGGATCAATCCACTAAAAGACCATATGGTATAATTGAGGACGTTTTAGTAAAAGTTGACAAGTTTATTTTTCCTACTGATTTTGTTATCTTAGATTTTGCTTATGATGCTAATTGTCCGCTAATCTTTGGTAGACCGTTCATGAACACGGGACGTGCTCTAGTTGATGTGTCGGAAGGAAAAGTAGTTTTAAGAATAGGTGACGATAAGATTGAGTTCGATATGAATCAAGCAATGAAATATCCTATGGAGGATTTCGCCTGTATGAAACTTGATTTAGTTGAAGAATGTGTTAATGACATTGTTCAAAGAGAAGAAATAATAGAACCTATAATGGGTGAAGAATTAGAAGATAAGGACCCAGAGCCTTTGATTCGAGAAGATGGACCAGTTCCGCCTTCAGTAGTAGTTCCACCTAAATTAGAACTTAAAGAATTACCAAACCATCTGAGATACACTTTCCTAGGCGGAAGTGATACTCTACCTATAATCATCTCTAACAAATTAACAGAAAATCAAGAAGAAAAATTGAAAGAAGTTGTTAGAAATAGAATAGGAAGTATGGGATGGCAGATTTCAGATTTAAAAGGAATTAATCCTAGTATTGTAATGCATAGGATTCACTTAGAAGAAGATAAGCCACCTAAAGCGGATAGATAAAGACATTTAAATCCGAATATGAAAGAAGTAGTCAAAAATGAGATTACTAAACTTTTAGACAATGGAATCATTTATCCTATTTCGGATAGTGAATGGGTTAGTCCAATCCATTGTGTACCCAAAAAGGGAGGCATAACTGTAGTAAGGAATGATGAAGGTGAATTAATACCTACGCGAACCACCACTGGTTGGAGGGTTTGTATAGATTATAGGAACCTAAATAAGGCAACTAGGAAAGATCATTTTCCTTTACCTTTCATTGATCAAATGATCGAAAGGATAGCCGGTCATGCATTTTATTGTTTTCTTGATGGTTATTCCGGATTCTTTCAAATATATATTTACCCGGATGACCAAGATAAAACAACCTTCACATGTCCTTATGGAACATTTGCATATAGGAGAATGCCTTTTGGTCTATGTAATGCACCAGCAACTTTTCAACGTTGTATGACTGCAATTTTTAATGATTTCATTAAAGATATCATGGAAGTATTTATGGATGATTTTTCAGTTTATGGAGATTCTTTTGATGCATGTTTAAAAAACTTAGATAAAGTTCTTTCTAGATGCGAAGAAACGAATTTAGTATTAAATTGGGAAAAATGTCATTTCATGGTTGACGAAGGAATTGTTTTAGGTCATAAAATATCTGAAAAAGGATTAGAAGTGGATAGAGCAAAAACTTCAGTAATAGAAAAATTACCCCCACCAACAACTGTCAAGGGAGTAAGATCATTTCTAGGACATGCAGGTTTTTACAGACGATTTATAAAAAACTTTTCTGTGATTTCCAAACCACTTACTAATTTGCTTATGAAGGATTCAACCTTCGATTTTAATGAAGATTGCATTAAAGCTTTCGAAACATTGAAAACAGCTTTAGTCAGCGCACCCATAATTGCTAAACCCGATTGGGATTTGCCTTTTGAAATCATGTGTGATGCAAGTGACCTACCTGTAGGATGTGTTTTAGGTCAAAGAAAGGATAAAAGATTACATGTTATATATTATGCAAGTCACACATTGTCCGGTGCACAGTTAAATTACACAACAACAGAAAAAGAGATGTTAGCCGTAGTATTTGCATGTGATAAGTTTAGGTCATACTTGTTAGGATCTAAAGTTATTATTTATACAGATCACGCAGCTTTACGTTATCTATTTGCTAAGAAAGATGCAAAACCGCGTCTGATTAGATGGGTTTTGTTGTTACAAGAATTTGATATAGAAATTAAAGACAAAAAGGGAGTAGAAAACCTTATCGCCGATCATCTATCAAGACTAGAAGATGAAAACGGTCCTATAGGTGAAACTATCGGTATACGAGATGATTTTCCCGATGAACATCTCTATCAAGTAGAAAGTGTCATGTCACCATGGTATGCAGATATTGCTAATTATCTTGCAACCGATATTGTTTCGGAAGGATTATCTTTCCAACAAAGGAGGAAATTTTTCTTCAACATTAAACAGTATTTTTAGGAAGATCCCTTTTTATTCAAATCATGTGGTGACGGGATAATTAGGAGATGCGTTGGAGAAAATGAATATGAATCTATAATATCGGAATGTCATTCCAGCTCATACGGAGGACATAATGGAGTTAATAAAACGGTAGCTAGAATATTTGAATGTGGTTTCTTTTGGCCTACGATGTTTAAAGACGTTGGTTCATTTATCACTCGTTATGATAAATGCCAAAGAACAGGAAATTTAGGAAGGAAAGATGAGATGCCCCTCACAAACATATTGGAAGTTGAAATCTTCGACATGTGGGGAATAGATTTCATGGGACCTTTTCCGCCTTCCAATGGTAAAACTTACATATTAGTAGCCGTTGATTATGTTTCGAAGTGGGTTGAAGCAATTGCAACCCCTACGAATGATTCTAAAGTAGTTGTTAATTTTATTGACGATATATTTTGTAGATTTGGTTGTCCTAGAGTCGTTGTTAGTGATGGCGGTACCCATTTCATGAATCGAAATTTTGATATACTTATGAAAAGGTATGGAGTACGCCACCGCGTGTCAACGCCATACCATCCTCAGTCAAATGGTCAGGCGGAGATCTCAAATAGAGAACTCAAATGGATTCTAGAGAAAACTGTTTCATCATCAAGAAAAGATTGGTCACAAAAACTCAATAATGCGCTATGGGCATACCGTACTGCATTTAAATCACCAATAGGAATGACTCCATACCGTTTGGTGTATGGAAAGGCATGTCATTTGCCAGTCGAATTAGAACATAAAGCCTATTGGGCTATTAGAAAACTTAATTTTGATTTACAACAAGCAGGAAAGAAATGTTTGCTCAATTTAAATGAGTTAGATGAGTTACGTCATCTATCGTATGAAAATGCGAGGATTTATAAAGAAAGAGTGAAAAAATGGCACGATGCCAAGATCAAAGTCAAACACTTTAATGTTGGAGATAAGGTGCTGTTATTTAATTCACGGCTTCGTATATTTCCAGGAAAACTTAAGTCCAGATGGACAGGACCGTATTTAGTCGTCAAAACATTCGACTATGGTTCTTTAGAACTTGAGGAAACGAACGGAAATCGTTTCAAAGTTAATGGTAATCGATGTAAAATTTATTACGAAAATATTTCTGAAATAGGAACTGATTTCGTAACAAGATTACCTGACATATAAATCATTTCGTTTTTCTACACATAGTTTATTTTTTATTTATTTATTTATTTTTATTTTATTTTGTTTTAAATTATATCACTTTATGTTAGAATTTTAGATACATAAAAAATATATTCAAGTCGTGATTTTAATTAAATTTTAGGGATTTAATGTGAGTTAGAAGAAATTTAGTGATTCTCAGTTGAGATTTTGGAATTCTCAGTTGAGAATTCACATATTTAGAATTCTTAAAAAGATAAGGAATTTTCTGAACTTATAGAGAATTTAAAATTCTCAGTTGAGAATTTGGGTATTTCTAGTTAGCTAGGGAAGTTCTGAACTTACAGAGGATTTGGGATTCTCAGTTGAGAATTCTGATTTCAATTGATTTTCAAATAGACAGGAAAATTCTGAACTTACCGAGGATAGGGATTCTCGGTAGAGGATCAGAAAATAGAGGTTTTGACGCCTGATTTCCGCAAGGAAATCAGCGTGTCGCGACCGCGGCTCAGAATCCTCGGTCGCGACACGGTGAATTTCTGCAGAAATCAGACCTGTGTTCTTCATCTTCCAGCAGACACAACTTTTCAGAAACAAAAAATTGAGTTTCTTCATTTTTAAGAGGTCTGATTTTATGCCTTTTCACTTCAAAACAACACCTCTTTTCATCCTAGGATTTTATAAATAGGTTCTAGAGGTTTAGTTTTCTGTTACATTCTTTTCATCTCTGTCAGAACAATTCTCTGATATTCTTACAATTCATCAAACCAGAAACTAAGTTCAGAACCTTTTGCTTCCTTACTCATTCCAAACACCATGACTTCTAATAACACACCATCTAAGAAAGTTGTTGCTTCACGCAATAAACATACTGACATATCAGAGCGCTATGGATGTAACTTTCCTATCTTCAATCATGATGAGGGAAGGCGCTTCTTGAGGCATCGATATACATTCTTTGTAGGAATGTTATACATGGATGACTTTCTTAACGATCAACTAGGAATTAGAGACGATATGAGTCGCTATATGGAACGTTTAGGATGGACCAAATTCGTTGATATGAAGTTTCCTATAATTGGAGACTGGATATTCGAATTCTTCTGTACGGTTCGTTTTGTTAACAAGCGTCGGGTGCGTCTTAGCTTTCGTCGGGATGGCAAAACCTTTACTTTTGGATATCCTGAATTGCATGCTTGGTTTGGTTTTCCCTTAAAGGATACTATCAAACGTCATCCTGGAAGAGACATGACATCCACTGATATTTGGAGAATGCTCACCGGATTCTGGCATTTCAATCCTAAACTTGCCTATAATCAGTCTTTTCACTCCAACTCTATGCTGTATTTGCATAAATTTCTGAGTCACAGTCTGTTCGGTCGCACATTCAGTAGTGTGGTCAAAGACACTGATCTTTATGTTCTTGGCGATATATTTCAAGGCAACATGGTTGATTCTTCAAAGATTCTGATGGAGGGTCTTGTTGCCGCGTCTAGATCCAAGGCTAAGAAGGTTGGATTCGGGAATATCATATGTGGAATAATTCTAGGGACCAAGGGAAGTATTTCTGTTCCTTGGAGTGATGCTGAATCTTTTCCGACGCTAGACTATGAATTTTTAGAATATGAAGGTCTAGTGAAACGAGTATTTCGATCAGGCCCACATTTTCTTTCTGCACCAGAATGTCAAGCTTTCGTGCAGATGAAAATAGACCGCTATAGGGCTAAGGAAATCCCGATTGAAAGGGACGAATTTATAGCATAGCTTTGTTTGTTTTGTTTGTATATATGTTGTACATATTTCCTATAAATAAAAATTTCTCTTTTGCATTATATCCTAATTTTGATTATATGGTTAAACTATCATTATTTTCATTATTCTACACTAATGAATCTATTAAATGAAACTTTAGTAATTTCATGACTAGTTAAAAATTAATAACTAAGTTTTAATTCCTTAAATAAAGATTCATTTAACTTACATTATTGAACAAACATAAATGCTTCAATTAATTTTAGTTCAAAACCTTTAATATTCTTAACTTACATACATTAATTAAAGCATTTACGTTTATTTTTCCATTAATAAGGATAAACCTTTGGTTTTCCTTATCATTTAATGTTTTACACTTATGTTTTTAAGTACAGATTACATTTTCAAGGAGTTCAGGATAAAATTTATCAAGGAAATACACAAAATGGAGTTAATCTGCAGAATTTGGGTGACCAGGGGCTGATCCGCGGCCGAGAATGGCAGATTCTCGGTAACTTCAGCAAGCAGCACACAGAAATTCGGAGAAAAATTCTCTGAAAAACGCGTGCCGCGGCCGCGGATGTGCGTCCTCGGTCGCGACACGCGTGGTTAAGGCACTCATCAGTCCGGATTTTTGCCTATTTTCAGCCTATTCCTATTCCTAATCTAACTATTACTCTTCCTATTCAACCCTATATATCCCTATTACTTACACAAACCTCACATCACCTCTAATTTTAACCAATCCCTTACTCTAACCTCTTCCCAATACCTTACTTTTACTCTTCCCAATTTATTCATTACCCTTTTCAATCACCTACACCTTTCAAATTCAAGACTCAATACAACTTCTACTTCATCTTCAACCTCAAGCTTTTCTCTTTTCATCTTTTATTTTTCTAACCCTAACCACCATAACCATGCCTAGAGCAAAGCGTGTTGGACACAAGCCGGCTGTCACCGAGGCTAATCGCCTTCGTGTTGGTTGCGGGGCTTATTTCGATATTCATTCCGAGGAAGAAGTTGGACGTTTCAAGCATTTTTCAAACGCCACTCGTAAGTTCGTGGACATGCAGTTTCTTGACTTTGATTCGGTAAGGAAGTTGAACTTCGCTACTCAAATTGATACTTTTATTGAGACTTTGGGGTGGGCAACTTTTGCTTCTATGCGTTTTCCCCAAATTACAGATTATGTGGTTGAGTTTTTGGTTACTTTGAAGATGAACAAAAAGAAAACGGAAATTTCTTTTAGGAATAATGGTACTACCTATACCATAGATTATGAGGCTATGGGGAATATGTTTGGTTTTCCTACTAGTGATTTTTATGATAAGCCTAAGGATTTCGACAATAACTCTTTTTGGCAAACTCTTTCGGATCAAACTTCTTTCGACTCTAAAAACATTTCAAGCAAATTGATTAAGGACAATTGTGTGTTCTTCTTTCACAAATATTTGAGTTTTTCACTATTTGGTCGTGTTGAGAGTTCGAAGATTCAAGTCCGGGATTTGTTTGTTTGGGATTGTTTATTCAAAGGTTTAAAGGTTGATAGCATTGGAATGATATTTGACAATTTGTATCGTGCTTCGAGGGCTCATACCAATCAAGTCCCTCTCGGTAATTTAATCACCGTTATTGTTTTGGGAGCACGGGATGAATTGGCAACTTATGACATGTCCACCTACCATGGGTATGTTCCGGTTTTGGACATTGCGGCTCTTGAGCGGGCTCATTTATTGGTTTCTGTGGTTCCTCCCGTTTTTATTTCTTATGCTTCCCGTATTGCACATCTTCGTGGCACTATGGGTGGAGGTACTTCTAGTTCCCAAAATGTAGGTACCGAAGAAGGAGGTGCGGAGGCAGGAGCGGACGATGCACCACAAGCCCAAGCAACTCGCGATGATGATCCGGTGGATTTAAGGCGTATTTTAAACCAAATCAATGCAAATAATAGACAAATGAATTTAAGAATTGATGATTTGGTAGAGAACAACATGGTGATGAATGACCACCTCAATACTTTGAGGCGTGAGCATAGATCGACTCGGCATCGGATGCTTTCATTTTTCCGTCGCCGAAATGTGGAAACTTCACCAACACCTCCGGATGTTTAGGTTTTATCTTTCATTTTCTTATTATATTGTTTTAATTTCAGTTTCGTCCATTTCTATTTATTATGTTTCGTACAATTCCAATTTAATTTTATGTTGAATGTTTTTCTTTGCTAATCTTTCTTTTATTTTCGTATGTTTTATCTCAATTTTACACCAATGAGGACATGGTCCAATTTCAGTGTGGGAGGAGATATATACATATATCATTTTATACAAACGAATGAATGCAACAAAACAAATTTTTTTATTTATTTTATGCAACACTTGTTTTTACAAATACAAATGCAACGTATATTGCAACACTTTTATAAAGTTAACATTTTTATACATTTATAAATTAATCATAAGTTAAAAATTTTTTTATGATTATTTTTAGGTTATCATTATCGATAGAAAGAATATATTTCTATACGGGTAATATTTTTCAAAAAATTTTTTTTTTTTTTTTCAAATCTTCGACACGATTTTAAGTAAAAATTGTTTCGAGTGAATGTATTTAAGTAATAAATTCTTTAATTTTAATCTCTATTTTATATCATGAAATTCATGATACAATAGATCTTATTTTAAATTTTCAATTAGGTTTATAGGCATTAAATTGAACTAACAATTTTTTAGCTCGGTTTTGATTTTGTCTTACATTAACACCAATTGAAGTTTTTAAGGAAACTATAGCCATAATACATGTTGAATTTTAAGTCAATATAGGATGAATGTGCTAACTTTCTTTTTCCCAAGTTACAATTTATAATTCATAATCAAAGAAAGAAAAAATCATATTCTTAACTTTTGGCCACGATTGAGACCAACCTTATCACAGTCGAGGTATGAAAGGGAAGAAATAAATAAATAAAAGCGTGCTTTTGGCCACGATTGCGACCACCCTTATCACAATCGAGGTATGGAAGGAACGTTTAAATAAGAAAAATTAAGAGTGTTTAAAGTTTAAAGTAACGACTGCGTCCACCCATGGCATGGTCGATACCTCTTAAGCGAACACAAATAAAATGCATATAAAGTTACGGTCGAGACCACCCTTATCACGGGCGTAACTAAGCAAATAAATTAAACTTAATAAATCATATATAATAATTCAAGTTTGGGAAAGAAAATTTGGTGCTTTGAAATGCCTTGAGATGAAAGACTCAATAACATGCGTGCTTACATCGTCCCGAATACTTCAATTTAAACATTGAAATACAAGACGAATGATATATCGTATTTATACTAAGTTAGTTTGATATTTTGCGTATAAATTTGCCATGCGAAGTTAGTATTTTCGGCTTAACTAATTTAAAAGGTAAACACAAAGATATATATTTTATTTTCATAAAGAGATTAGTTAAGGAATAAATTCAGTGAAATTTTGCTCGGGACTAGCAAAAGATTAAGTGTGGAGATTTGTTAAGCCCAAAATATACCTAAAATATCATTAATATTTACATCATTTTTATTACAAATTTGTGTTATTTATATCTGTTTAGATTACTTTTACTCTCGAATATCTTTCTTTCTTGCAAGGTACCTAAATATTTGGTAAAATCCAAATAGGGACGAAAAAGGATCAAAAACAGAAGAAAAATCCTACAAAATGAGTCAAAGACGACGTAAATCAAAAGCGCCAAGTCAAGGACACGAACGAGAGCAAAGAAGTGAAAAAACGCACCGTGCCGCGACCGCGAATCCACCACCCACGGCCGCGACACGCGTCCTTCAGCTACTTCCTCCCTTCGTCCAAAGCTTAACTTGATGTTCCCCCATTCACGGCCGAGGATCCCCATTCTCGGTAAGTGCAGAATTCTGCCAAAGGTGCAATGAACACATGTTGAAAATCAAGAAACGCGTTCGTTCGGGTGGATAGAAACGACTCTTCACAAAGAACACAATTCTTAACAACGATTTACGACTGCGGGGATAATGGCTAAATAGCTACCCTATTTTAAGATTGCGGGGATGATGGCTAAACAGCTACCCTGGTTTACGACTGCGGGGATAATGGCTAAACAGCTACCCCATTTCAAGATTGCGGGGATAATGGCTAAACAGCTACCCTATTTCAAGATTGCGGGGATAATGGCTAAACAGCTACCCTATTTCAAGATTGCGGGGATAATGGCTAAACAGCTACCCTGATTTACGACTGTGGGGATAATGGCTAAACAGCTACCCTATTTCAAGATTGCGGGGATGATGGCTAAACAGCTACCCTGGTTTACGACTGCGGGGATAATGGCTAAACAGCTACCCCATTTCAAGATTGCGGGGATAATGGCTAAACAGCTACCCTATTTCAAGATTGCGGGGATAATGGCTAAACAGCTACCCTATTTCAAGATTGCGGGGATAATGGCTAAACAGCTACCCTGATTTACGACTGTGGGGATAATGGCTAAACAGCTACCCTATTTCAAGATTGCGGGGATAATGGCTAAACAGCTACCCTATTTCAAGATCACGGGGATAATGGCTAAACAGCTACCCTGATTTACGACTGTGGGGATAATGGCTAAACAGCTACCCTATTTCAAGATTGCAGGGATAATGGCTAAACAGCTACCCTATTTCAAGATCACGGGGATAATGGCTAAACAGCTACCCTGATTTACGACTGTGGGGATAATGGCTAAACAGCTACTCCATTTCAAGATCGCGAGGATAATGGCTAAACAGCTACCCTAGTCTACGATCTTAGGTAAATATGGCTCAAAAGCAACTCCGGTCTGCGACCACGAGTCAGATGGCTCAAAAGCAACTCCGATCTGCGACCGTGAGTCAGATGGCTCAAAAGCAACTCCGGTCTGCGACCGTGAGTCAGATGGCTCAAAAGCAACTCCGGTCTGCGACCGTGAGTCAGATGGCTCAAAAGCAACTCCGGTCTGCGACCGTGAGTCAGATGGCTCAAAAGCAACTCCGGTCTGCGATCGAGAGTCAAATGGCTCAAAAGCAACTCTGGTCTGCGACCGTGAGTCAAATGGCTCAAAAGCAACTCCGGTCTGCGACCGTGAGTCAGATGGCTCAAAAGCAACTCCGGTCTGCGACCGCGAGTCAGATGGCTCAAAAGCAACCCTGGTCCACGACCGCGGGTCAGATGGCTCAAAAGCAACCCTGGTCCACGACCGCGGGTAAAATGGCTCAAAAGCAACCCTGGTCTCTAAATCGACCGCAGGTAAAATAGCTCTTTCTAGCGACCCTAGTCTCTAAATCGACCGCAGGCGTGTAGTGATGCATATAGATGGGTGAATGTAGCCTAGTCTATGGATGCATGTAAACACTTATGTGTGTGTGTGCAGGTGACTGTGCGTGTGTTTGAATGTGCATAAGTGTGGCTTATGTGTTTTGCTTTATGCGGATGTATGGACATGTGTGTATGCAAACTATGTATGTGTGGATGAGATGGTCGAATGGATTCCCTTTTCATAGGCTGGAGGATTTCGGTAGCTTTAGATCGATAAATGATGCTTCGGGCCATCCCCAAGGTGTGCAAGGACGAGGGTGATGATAAGTTTGAAACCAAGGGTTATAAGGACGGGAATTTGGTTTCGATGAGCTTGTGTCAAGGAAAGGTATGTGGCGATGCATAGAGATGGGTGGATGTAGCCTAATCTATGGATGCATGTAAACACTTATATGTGCGTATGCAGGTGACCGTGCGTGTGTTTGAATGTGCGCACGTGTGGCTTATGTGCTTTGCTTTATATGGGTGTATGGACATGTGGGAATGCAAACTATGTACATGTGGATGAGATACTCGGATGGATTCCCTTTTCATAGGCTTGGAGGATTTTCGTAGCTTCAGATCGAGAAATGATGGTTCGGGCCGTCCCCCAGGAGTGCGAGGGTGAGGTCGAGGTTAAGTTTGAAACCAAGGGTTGTAAGGATGAGGATTTGGTCTTGATGAGCTCGTGTCAAAGGGGCTCTCGCCTTTAACCAGAGTTTGACGTATTCATTTTCTCCCTAATTTTTGCCTGAGCTGCCCTTTTCGGGTTTTCAACTCAACGGGATCTCTCCGATATTCTCTATCTCTCCTTTTGCATGAACTGCCCCTAGGGGTTTTCAATTCATCTTTTTTATATCTCACTGATTTTCTCTACCTCTCCTTTTGCTTGGATCGCCTCTTTTGAGGTTTTTCAATCCAACCTTTTTGTTCAATTTTTCTTCTCCTTTTCTTTCTTTCTTGATTGTGAATGATACCGGATAGCACAGGGGGTTTATATCCACGGGCCATTTCTATGCTAATCATTTGATGATAAGTTCATGCCCGACGCCTTCGTTAATGGAGAAGCTTCCGGAGTGAGATGGACGTTGATTTGATTGTAGGGCCATGCCCCCCGATTAAAGTTACCGTCTTGGTGTAGGTTAGAAGTTGATGCGGGCGTATGCCCCTACCAACTCGAGGTGAGATTTCATGTGCGCCAAACTAGGGATACTGCCGTTGGGAGTAGCTATGGAGGAGAGACGCTTTGGTCGAAATTTGACCCTTGAGAGGACCACATAGGAGCAGAGGAACCAGACTTCATGGAGCATGAGAGAGAGGAATAGTCTTTTTTTTTTTAGTTTTTCGTTTTTTATAGATTTTGGATCGGTTTATGGGTGTTGGGGTGATTTCAGTTGAGATGGGGTGTCTATTGATGCGGGTGTTGTCATTAGAAATGCAACCGTCTAGCTTAAATAAAGCACCTGGCAAAGATACATTGAATCGTTTACTGCTCAGTTTATTAACCGCTGTCACCAAAGCATGCCCTTTCGGGTTTTCACACTTCAGTTATTTTAACTCTCTCCTTTTACCCCGGAATTTTCAAATAAGCGCCCCGTGGGGTTTTCACTTATTGGGGTGTCCCTTATTGTTGCATAGGCCGTCCTTTGCGGATTTTCAACCTATCAGGATTTTCTTTCTTTCTTTTTTTTTTAATTTTCATGAGAAGGATTCCCCGGTTCCCTCGAGATTGATTAAAGTTCTGAACTTTGTTTCCGCCTTCGGCTTCCCTTGACTACGCATTTGATCTTTCTTCGTTACAGTGAGCTTTTCTCGTACATTTGATTACACATTTGTTGGACAATGTCAACCGCTCTTGCCACTTTGACGCCTCTTGGCTGATCACGTCAGCTTTTGATTTATTTTCTTTTACTTCCGATTGACTTGACTTTGCCCCAGGGCCTTTTTAGCATCATTTTTTTTCTTCTTCCTTTGTTTAACTTTGAGTCATCATAGGTCTAACCCTTTCGTTGATCCTGGAACAAAATACTTTATCGCTGATAGGTTAGTTGCCCCCGCCTCGTTCTAAATGGCGCACTCCTGTACTTGTGTCCCCCTTTGGGGGGAGAAATCTTTGTCGATGCCTCAGTGTAAGTATGGCTCTGAGGGCTTGTTGCTTGCTCCATATTTTCTTTTCTTTTTCTCTCTTTTGGACTTTGTTGATTGTCGCTCAATCTTCTTCTTGGCAAAAGCAGGTGAGAACCCTTCGTTTTATGGATCTACGTACGACTTATCATTGTAGAGTCAGGGAATCGCTTCTCATGATTTATTTTGCTTTTTTTTTATTCTCTTAATTTTCTCTCTTCAGTGGTTAAGTACTGAGCAATAAGTATATTCTAGAGCTTATGTCCGTGCCATGATAGAAGCCGGAATATCTCAATTAAGTGGATATCAAATGTAAGTACGTATGTTTAGGATAAACTTGCGGAAACGAAATTTCATTGAATTCAAAAGGAGGTTAATAACATCTTGTGGAATAGAAGATAAAATAAAAGACAAGGATAAAGACTACAAGTGCAATCCTCTCTCTCATACTACTTCAGGAAGCTTCAAGTTCTCCTGCTTCATAAGCGTCCTCAATCTAGAGAACCTCTTCTTTCGTTTATCCTGATCCGTGGTAGACCTCACCGTTCAAGGAACAAGTCGAAGACTTCATCCGTTGAGAAGGATCTGGGTCACTTATCTTCCCAGCTTCGATGAGATCTTGGATTTCATGCTTCAACTTCATGCAAGTGCTTGTTTCGTGACCATATTTCTGGTGGAAGTGGCAGTAGCCCCTGCGTTTGACTAATTCAGTGGTTGGACCTCCCGTGGCTGGTAGGGGATGAAGTATATCATGCATTTGTAGACCCTCCAACACTTCTAATAAGGGTTGAGTGAAAGTGGAGAATTCCCTTCCCTCCCTTCTATACTGAGTGGGCGACGGAGGGCGAACAACCCTGGTAATCTCATGTCCCCGATGGTGTGGATCTTGTTGTGTTCGTGAAATATGGTGTGAGACTACCCTTGGTGGAGTGAATGTTTGTGGATTAACTTGTGACGTGAGCTGGAACATAGGTTTCTCCATAGCAGCTTTCGGGATCTCCGCGACTAGTGACTCGCTCAGGACCTCCCTGACCAACCTTTTCAGCTCTATCTTGAATTCATCTGAAGCAAGGATATCAGGAAGAACTCGCTCGATTTCTGCTCTGAGATTGAAATCTCCTATCATCTCTTGGGAATTTCCAACCCCCTTATGCTTAGTATTCTCCGGATCATTAAGAACACGTTTGAACTCATCAGAAAAGATGTATTTGGCTAAAGCCCCTTGCACACGGCTCTCAAGATTGTGGTTTGAATTGCTGGATTGGGCCATGAGTTGGGTTTCTAACAAGGAAAGAGAAAGGATCGGTGAGTGGAGCTTTTTAGGCATTATGAACTTTGATGATGCAATGTACGTGCGATGCGAATGCTAAAGCTATCTACTTGTGCCTCCTATAGATGGATGTATGCATGGTTCGTGATCTGTGCTTTATTTCTCACAACACGACTTGACTAGAGCTAAACCCTTTTTTTCTTTTTTTCTTTTTTTTTACCAGAGCCGTTGGCAGTACTTCGATCGTTTGTGCTAACTTACCTGTTTGGAAGTGCCGATGTTTGGAACCATTTCAACTGTTATACACATATTAGTACGAACCCTACAAGTTTACCTTGCAATGCTTTATAAGATGTACAATGTTGAATGACGCTTGACACGACTGACACTTGTGAGATTGAGACGACCCTCATAATAAGTAAAATTCCCTAGGGCGCTAGGTAAATGAGAGTGTACCCCGATGATATCCGTGACGTGTAGATACATTGGAGGGGTAGCGACATGAGTGGTGGGAATGACATACTTGGTACATTGATACGACTCACGATCTAAAAAGAACAACCTAAGCGACCATGCATGAGGTGTATGTGAGGGATTGCCATCCTTGGTAGCAATGACGTACTTCGAAGATACGCGGTGTTACATGGACTGATGTGACGCTCATGGTATGTCCGAGACTCAAACAGACCGTGACGGAGACATACGGGGCACTTGTCCATAGTTTACTTGGTATTGATATTGATAACAGGGAAACGTCTTTTTAGGAAACACAAGTTTCCTGAAACAGGCCGACATAGAGGGTGTGTCCTAAACTAGAATCAAGCGGGACGAGACCACCACATATGGGGTGTGGGTTAATGGTTAGTTTAAACCCGAGACACGAATACGTAGATGTACCAACGGAACCTCGGCGTGTTATGTAGAAAGTGGTGACGCACAGGACATGCCCTTAACCGGTTAAGACATGGGGGAGACTCGAGCGACATACGTGATGTGCGGCATTTGTCAACTTCTCCTAGAAAGCAACTATTACGATGACGAGCATTGTTTGACGGGATAATGCACACGGAATACCTGATACTCGAGGTTCGAATAGGATGCATATGTCAACATACGAGGTACGTGCCAATTATTAACTCCCAATTGGTTCACTAGTGCCTAGGCAGAGTGGTTTGAAACATGGTGCATTTAGGAAATATGGTGACGTACGTGGTATGCCTTAGAGGTAGCCAAACGGCGTGATGGGAGTCCCACTTAATGTGCCCCCATGATTGACTTATACGTAACTTGCGAACGATGTGATGGCTTGATTTTGGAATTTCGACCATCGTGGGGGAAATCCAACATGCTAGGTACGAGACACGAATAGGGTGCGCATACGACACACGTATTATCTGACCACCCTGGGTATAGATGAAGTATAGAGATGACTCAAGAGGTACCTTCTAACAACATTGGAAGTGTCAGCTAGACACGATACCGACACTCAGGGCGTGGTTCAAGGATTAACTTAAGCTAGAGACCCTAAATACCTCGATGAATTTGCGGACGTCGGTGTGTCTGGTAGGATGAGAAGTGTCCTAATCCGATCGAGGTGTCAACGAGACAGAAACGACGACTTACCTGGTACATGTCGAGGGTCAATTTGTTTCATAGCGCGAACCTGATGACGATATGTTTTAGGAGAATCCCTAAAGATCTTATGCGGATATTTACGACGGATTGGGTTCATCATCGATATTTGAGATACCAATAATGACACACAGGGTGGACATCCATAGTTCGACTGGAACCTATCACTAATGAACAATTTGAGGAGCACTGAAGGTGCAAACCAAGACCTTAAAGTTAAGTGCCAAACGTTGGACTTAGACGCGGTACGAACAACTCGATACTACTGATACGAGTCAGGCCCAAATAGCGACACATAGGGCATATGTCTCAGACTCGTGAATAAGGAAATTCGGAGTTTGGGGGCGCATGGACAACGGTACCAATGATGTAGGGGGAGCGTGTCGAGGATTCGATAATATAAACAAACTGCCGTTTAAGGCGTACTCAAGACATGAGTGATGACTTGCGGGGCATACGTCGAAAGTTTGAAAGGAGCCTCATGACATGAACGACTCAGTGCGTCAAGGTTTAAGCGGGACGCTCGAGACGGGCCATAGGGGGCGTGCCTAATGGTATGACTTGGACTCGACGACCTGAATCACCCTATACCACAGGTATGTGTCAAAAGTTTGACTCGAACTTGACGATACAAATGACTCGATATTGGAGATGTAAGCGAGATGCACGTGATGACGTATATGAACTTGTCCCATGGTGTGACTTGAACTCAATGAGATGAATGACTCGACATTTGACCTGCGAACAGGACGTACCAAACCGCGTATGGGGGTGTGTGCCACAAGCTTAACCCTGACTGGATGGCATAAATGACTCAGTCTTTGATATGTGAGTAAGGTGCGAGGGATGACACACGGAACGTACATCAAAGGTCGGTCTAGAATTGGATAGCCTAATGACATATTCGTGGACTACAAATATCGCCGATGACAAGGCGACATGTGGGGTGCATTTTGACAAGGCCCAACGTGCGACCAAAGTGCAAGCGGTGACATACGGGATCTGTACCAAAAGCTGATACGTGTTCGAAGCACTAGTGTCACACGTTTTGGAATACTGACGTGTTACGATATACGGTGACACACCTGGTACATCTTATATTGATTTGGCTATTTTGAAGATGTGACGGGGCGTCTCAGGAAGACCAAGGATGCGTGGGTTACCTTAGTACCATGACATGTCGACATACAAGGTACGGCCGAGAGTACCAACGGGGCATGAGGATGACCTACTAGCCGAGAGGTTAGTATAATGACGCATAGATTCATTAGAGGTGAGGGGACATATAAGGCGCCGGTTAAAGCGCGGATGCGATGCCATGACTTCGTGTGAAGCGCGCATCAGAGGGTCAATGTGAACCTGGGGTCTGGACAGTGGGATAACGTAAATACGAGGGGATGCTATGACGACCCACATGGTGCACCTAAAGGTACAAATGGGAAGTGTGGACAACACACCAGTCAAGGGTTCATTTCGAAGTTCAGGGTATTGCCCATAATTCTGAAATATGGAGGTGCTACGTATAGACTACCTCCCCAGATGCGAATGACGACAGGTAAACGAGATCCGTGTGAAACAGTTCACTCGTCCTTAAGGTTTCGATCTTACAACCACGTAATTTTGGAGTATAGGTGCACGGCGCACTGACACACGTGGCATGTCTTAGCGTGCGAAGGTCATGATGGCAACCTACGAGGTGAGGGGCATGGATAATACAACAACATAATTTGGAATTACTTAGGCATTATATCTTGAGATACGAAAGGGAGGTGACGACGACCCGTGAGATTATGGTTCTATTTGAGATCAAGGTACCAGTCATAATCTTGAGATGTGTTGGCTAAGGCGTAGCGACATACCTGGTATGTCTTGAGACATAAGTAGGATGTGTATGAGACATGTGACGAATGGTTAATTTGAGTATCGGGGGGAACCGATGCCATGACACTGTTTCTATCGATAAGTTATCGGCGATGTGGCGACACACATAGTACATATTGGGTCGAAAAAGTGAACGGAATTTGCCCCACGATGCAAATGTTATGACAAACGAGGTACGACTACCAAGCGGTTTGGATCTGGCAAGGATGCATATCTAACGAACCGTATTCCTAACCATGATAGAGGGAGGCGGAGTACGTCGTGACACATGGGACATGTCTCTGGATAACTTAAACACGGTGGAAAAGATGCATGTGATATGCCACGATGCACATGGCATACCCCCTAATGGTATAAAGAGGACGATAAAGATGTGCGCGGCATATCCCACACAAAGTATAACATGAAAAAGACGTTGGGAATACCTCAAGGTCTAAAGGTGCTCCTCCGGACTAATATATGAGACACATCACAACATGCGGGGTAGACCTTTTGACGGGCATGCGAGACATGGTAAAGACGCGAGATACATTGTGATGTATGGGGTACGTCTTCTGTCAGGCACCTCACAAGGTGAGAACTCAAATCATGATATACAGGGTATGGCTCTAGACTAGCGTAACTGATATGGAAGACACATGTGTGACCTATCGCGATGTACGACCTTGGCAATACCCGGACGTACGCGATGCACGGCGGTGCATCGAGTACATGTCTTGACTGGTCTATAGCTGACGTGATGGAGATGCCTAGGACACTTCACGATATGGAAGATAGGACGAGGTAAGGACGTATGGGATACGTCACGGCCCAAATGGTATGCCTTTCATCTAATGTACATAGCATGGTGAACAAGCACCTAACATGCCCTGACACATGGGGCATGGAACTCATGCCCCTCGCTTGGCGCAAGGAGAGAGGTGAAGATGTATAGGATGCGTTATGACACATATAGTACACCTTCTGACCGGTGTGGAATGACATGGTAGAGACACAAGGAATGGGTCACAACACGGAAAAGACATATGAGATATGTAGGTACGCCTCTTGATCGGTGTCTGAATGATTAATGGAAGATGCACGGGGTGTGTTACGTCTCATGGAGTATGACAAAGTAAAGATGCAAGGAATACATCACCCCATGACAGGTGGGACTCATGACGGGTGGACACGTGATGACACGACGCAGCAAGGATATAGGGGATACGTCACGAGAGAACAGTACGCCTCTTGACAGGGTAAGGACATATTGGAGGTGCCGTGATATACGGGGTATGCCAAAACAAGGGCGTATGGGATACGCCATGACATAAGGGTTGTACCTTCCGACTAGTGCCTACGACACTGAAAAAATATACGAGGTACGCTACCATACACATAGTATGCTAAGGCGAAGACGCATAGGATACGTCATGACATAATGGACATGCCTCCTAGCTAGCATACAAACGACACGGTGAAGACGCGCGAGACGTGCCAAGGTCGCATAGGATGCGTCCCAACACATAGGTATGACAAGGCAAAGACGTATGGGATTCGTCACGACATAACTAGTATGCCTCCTGAATGACACGCGACGCTGGGGTCGACTCTTTCTCACTTTCCTAATAAACACGTCCTAAATCTATGAAACCTAGAATGGCTGCACGCAATGCGGTTAGCATGCAACGCTCTATATGGTATGATTGCAATGATTCGTTAAGCATAGAACGCATTATAACTTAAATTTGACTTGACTGATGTACAACAATATATAAATCTATACAAACAAACTAGTTAGCGAAAAATCGTACATAACGCGTAAGTAGATCGCAATAAGAGAAAGAAAACGTTAGATAACAATCACATTCATCACATTATCTCTCTTCCATCCTTATTCCTCCACACACTCGTTGGTCCAAGTCTCTTTCCTAGGATTTTGGTATGGGCTCACATCGTGGTCCAGGGGACGCGTGATGCCGTCGATTATTGCAGAAAAGTAAATCATCCATCAGACAATACAGTTCGTTTTGACGTATCCACGCTTAGTGACTAAAAAATCGACCAAGTTGGATTGTTTTTTCAGAATAACTCGTCTTTTGTCCTTTTGTGAGATGCATTAATTCGGGTTTTGACTCCCTTTGAGCGCATCTCAGTTTTTAGACACGGTTCGAGTTACTCTTCTAGTTCAATCGTTCGTTATTGTCAATGACTCGTTCCCTTTTATTCGCATGGGTTCATGTCTCGATTTTTGGATTACAACGGGATCTTTTGGATCTATCGAGAGACGTAACCACGTGTTTATTTAGTGATGGAATCACTTTTGGATTTTATTTTAGGGAACAGACTCATCGCGTAACGCGTTTGTTCTTAGCGTCGAGGATTCGTTTGCTCATTTTGCTACGTGAAAGACGGTGAGTCTTATTTTGAGCGCACGGTAACCTTTCGGCTAGCAACAATTCGTTGTTTTTCCCAATCCACGGGATATATCATCTTAGTGTGGTTATAGAAAATCAACATTTCATTGAATCGCATGCTTATTCAAAGCGAGGACATCACCGTTCTCTTTCCTTTAGGCACGATTTAAGCAAACACGTACATCGGGCCATATTTCTTGCAGTTTTGGTAACGGTCGAAATGATCGAGTCGTTAGTCAAAACCCGCAGTCTCGTCCATATGGCGCAATTATATGGTTTGGCTTAATTCAGCTTCGAGATTTTAAACGGTGTATACACTCGTCCGAGGCACGTATTCAACGACATTGGTTTATTTTCTTTAACTACTCTCGGTATTGATATATATCGTATATTCGGAATGATTTTGGTCGTTTAGTTCATTTTTTTCTTCTTTATTTCCTTAGTCATCTATACGGACACATTCATTTCTCTTAAAGACGACACGAGGCATAACGTAAAAACTCGTCTTTCATTCGGAAGGGACGGGCTACTTATGCAAAACTTTTCACGTTATAACAAGGTCGTTCGAAACAGAAATGTTCTTCGTTTTCGTTTCGTCTTGATCTCGTTTTATCCTAATTTATTTAAAGAATGTGAATAACGGCTATTGTTAATATAGTCTTTTGTATCGAAATGTAATTATCCTTAACACCGAACCGATTCATACTAATACGTGCTTACGTCATAACGCATTTCTTGAACACGTGCCTTCGTCGGGACACCGAAAGGGACAAGGCGGGCCGCACATGTTCATTCATATGAGATGACTAAGTCGTCTTTAGTTCAAATCGTTTCGATGTTTTAGGGTAATTAGTATGTCGATTCATGAGTATATATTAACGCATCGTCTCATTTTCTTTACATAATTTATGCAACACTTGTTTTCACAAATACAAATGCAACGTATATTGCAACACTTTTATAAACTTAACATTTTTATACATTTATAAATTAATCATAAGTTAAAAAAAATTTTATGATTATTTTTAGGTTATCATTATCGATAGAAAGAATATATTTCTATACGGGTAATATTTTTCAAAAAATTTTTTTTTTTTTTTCAAATCTTCGACACGATTTTAAGTAAAAATTGTTTCGAGTGAATGTATTTAAGTAATAAATTCTTTAATTTTAATTTCTATTTTATATCATGAAATTCATGATACAATAGATCTTATTTTAAATTTTCAATTAGGTTTATAGGCATTAAATTGAACTAACAATTTTTTAGCTCGGTTTTGATTTTGTCTTACATTAACACCAATTGAAGTTTTTAAGGAAACTATAGCCATAATACATGTTGAATTTTAAGTCAATATAGGATGAATGTGCTAACTTTCTTTTTCCCAAGTTACAATTTATAATTCATAATCAAAGAAAGAAAAAATCATATTCTTAACTTTTGGCCACGATTGAGACCAACCTTATCACAGTCGAGGTATGAAAGGGAAGAAATAAATAAATAAAAGCGTGCTTTTGGCCACGATTGCGACCACCCTTATCACAATCGAGGTATGGAATGAACGTTTAAATAAGAAAAATTAAGAGTGTTTAAAGTTTAAAGTAACGACTGCGTCCACCCATGGCATGGTCGATACCTCTTAAGCGAACACAAATAAAATGCATATAAAGTTACGGTCGAGACCACCCTTATCACGGGCGTAACTAAGCAAATAAATTAAACTTAATAAATCATATATAATAATTCAAGTTTGGGAAAGGAAATTTGGTGCTTTGAAATGCCTTGAGATGAAAGACTCAATAACATGCGTGCTTACATCGTCCCGAATACTTCAATTTAAACATTGAAATACAAGACGAATGATATATCGTATTTATACTAAGTTAGTTTGATATTTTGCGTATAAATTTGCCATGCGAAGTTAGTATTTTCGGCTTAACTAATTTAAAAGGTAAACACAAAGATATATGTTTTATTTTCATAAAGAGATTAGTTAAGGAATAAATTCAGTGAAATTTTACTCGGGACTAGCAAAAGATTAAGTGTGGAGATTTGTTAAGCCCAAAATATACCTAAAATATCATTAATATTTACATCATTTTTATTACAAATTTGTGTTATTTATATCTGTTTAGATTACTTTTACTCTCGAATATCTTTCTTTCTTGCAAGGTACCTAAATATTTGGTAAAATCCAAATAGGGACGAAAAAGGATCAAAAACAGAAGAAAAATCCTACAAAATGAGTCAAAGACGACGTAAATCAAAAGCGCCAAGTCAAGGACACGAACGAGAGCAAAGAAGTGAAAAAACGCACCGTGCCGCGACCGCGAATCCACCACCCACGGCCGCGACACGCGTCCTTCAGCTACTTCCTCCCTTCGTCCAAAGCTTAACTTGATGTTCCCCCATTCACGGCCGAGGATCCCCATTCTCGGTAAGTGCAGAATTCTGCCAAAGGTGCAATGAACACATGTTGAAAATCAAGAAACGCGTTCGTTCGGGTGGATAGAAACGACTCTTCACAAAGAACACAATTCTTAACAACGAACACGACTCTTTACCAACGAATACGTCTTTTCACAAAAGGACATATCACTTCAATCACAACCTTTCAACATCTATAAATAAAGAGTTGATGTTGAGAAAAATGCGATGTAATGTTATGTAATATAGATATAGAATCAGAGCGTAGAACTAATGTATAAGTTCTAAGTAAAAACAATTCGAGAGTTAGAAATTAGATTCTGTACAAAACAAGATGAGGTACACAAAATTGTTTATAGTTTAATTACAAACACAGTAGCGTTTAGACATTGTTCCAGTTTTAGTTTGCATTTTGGTAGAGGCCGACCGAATCCCTATTACGAAGTTACAGTGAGAAGATTGAGTAGAGTGTTCGCCCCTGAGCCTGACAACCTCTAAGGAAACCCAAGGAAAGGACTGATCAGCTGTTCACTTGCACGCCCTCGAAGAACTCGATGCTCCATGTTCTCTGTAAACTTGTATCAATTTATATTTCATCTAATAAAGTCCGTTCTATTCGATAAATCGTTATGCAGCTATTAGACGAGGTGCCGCGGCCTAATCTCCCGGGCGGACCGGGGGGTGGACAACCTCATGGCGACGTAAGCGGTGATTGGCGCCGAAAGCAACCAATCGTGGAATCAAGCTGCTCGGCAGGACCGGAGCTCGGAGATATGGAAGAGTCGCCACCCACGAATGGGAAAATGAACACCGATCCCTTGCGGGAGACCGGTGTGGGTTCGGGAAACTTAGGTACGAGCCGAGAAGGCTAGCTCCTTTCCGGAGAAAGGCTACTAGGCACCCCGACATCGCCCGGTTATGAACCACCGGCCTCCTACTCAGCATGTTAGGCGATAACGGACTAATTGTATACTTCCTTAAGTTTAAAATTCATTTGAAACCCTTTTCTTTCTCTTTTTAGAAACCGTTTTGAGCATATGATATTGAAACGCCACATCAGTAAAGAATCACCCACTTATGTTTATACATACACAGAGAGGGGGGAAAAGAAGTGATTTATTTACAACCGTATTTAAATGTTATGTTGTGTGTTTATTCTATACCAACTTATTTCCCCAAGACGAGTTTATTTACATGGTTCGCACCTTAATCGTCGTTGGAACGATTAGGGTGCGTTTTAAAACCCCGTTTGATGAAGTTTACCCGAATCGTCGTTGGAACGACTCGAGTATTTGAAAACGTTTGAGATGAAAACCTTTTAATGAGAAAACATGGTTAAACATACAAGTCAATTTTATTTTGTACAAATTCTTTAAGATAATGATTCAAAAATTCTATTATTCATGAAGAAAACGATGTTATTTACAATGTTCGCTTAATCCGTCGTTGGAACGGACTAAGGTTTTAAAACGTGGTGTTTTGAGAAACGATTTGAAATGTTAACAAGAATGACTCTATTTATTTACATTAGAAATCTAAAAAAAAACTCATTAATTTAAATAGTTCAATTGAAAACTCTCTTTTTTGTGATTTATTTTCCCCTTTTTATTTGATGCAATCTTTACCCATTGTAATTACAATAATAACCACATTTAAGCCCAAAATTAATTTTTCAAAGTGAAGCCCATTAGAAACATGGACTCATAAATGGCCAAAAGAGATAAAGAAAATAATATAGATATATATTTACACATTTTAGCCCAAAAGACATAAAATAAGAGTAAAAGAAAGTATACTATCCAATACATATATAAGAAAGAGTAATGAAAATAATATATTTATACTTTAAATATATGAAAATAGTAGATGAAATTCATAAATAAGAAAATAGCATTTATCACTCAAAATAACTCTATTTATCAATAATTAACATAACCCAAATATACTCCGAAACTATATATATATACATAACTAATATAATCTTAATGTCAAAAAGACTATATGTTTATCCCCTAATATCTACTAATTGTCTCACAAAATACCCAAGTAAATAACGTTTAAAATAGATTTTAATGTGACTTAAACAAATAATAATAAAAAAAGAGAAAATAATACATACATAAAAATAAAATGGAACACCACTCTTCTAAAATAATTATATATGTTAAAATTCTAAAACAATTTGAAAATCATATATTACATAATTATATATATATATACTAAGGATTAAAAGTCTAGAAGTTAAGAAAAAGGGACCGAAATGGCATTTTTTACATTTTGGCAGATTTACCGATGGAAAATCCGTCGGTAAACAGCATTTAGTGACAGAATTGGCAAATTACAGCAGCACCCCAATATTTTCCAGATTTATTCAAAAGCTTTAAATTAAATCTAATTCAATCGTTTTGGGACTTCCGAACTACCAAAGATGGATCATAGTCGAACACGGAAGTTCCTAAAACGATGTTTTTATTTTAAAACGTTATTTGGAAACCTCTTTTAAATAAAAAAACTTATAATTACAACATTTTCGATACCCGAACTACCTTTTTATCGGATCACGGTTCGTATTGGGATATCCAAAACGAGGTTTTTATTTTAAAACAAAACCGAATTTTATTTAACACGAAACGAAAATTAAATAAATACGTTAATTAAATAAAACGTGACAAAATAAATAAATAACTAAAGGAATAAAAACTATAGCATAAAAAAAATAAATAGAAGGAGAGAATAAATTAAATAAAATAAAGAGTCTAGTCCTCGGATAATACCTTTAATTCGGTATCTGACAGTCGAAGCCGATTGATTCCACGAACCGCGAGCTCCCGTTTTTTTATGAAAAATTTAGTAAAAATTGAACTTAGGAAGTTTAGAGATTTTCAATTTTAGGAAAAAAAAATGTTTTTTCCCAAAAAAATCCACTTCCTCTCTCTAGAAAAATATCTAGTGTGAGAAAGCTCTCCCAAAAAAATCCTCTCTCTTCACCTTGGGATCCGTGCCCTTATATAGGGAAACGGATCCCGGAACAATGGGCGACGCCCAAAAAAATTTGGGTGTCGCCCATTGTGGTTGGGCGGCCGCCCAACAATGTTGGGCGATCGCCCAACGGCGTTGGGCGAGCGCCCAACGCGAGGTTGGGCGCCCACGCCCAACCCTCGCCGGGCGTCCGCCCGACGCGTTGGGCGTTCGCCCGACGTGGTTGGGTGCCCGCCTGGCAACCCTCGGAGCGTGCCCCGCGCCGTCGGACGCGTGCACACCGTGGCCGCCGAGCGCGCGTTCCGCGCAGCTAAACGCTCGCACGTCGCGGCCACCGAACGCGCGCCTCGCGCTGCCAGGCACGTGTGCTCAACGGCCCACGAGGGCGCGCACCGCCAGCGGTCCCAGGCATTGCTCGGGCGTCGAGCCGTGCACGTCTCGAGCCGTCAAGCGGGCGTTCGACCATCGTCGTCCGCGTGCGGGATGCCGTTGCGTGCCCGCGCCGTGCCGTTAATTTTCCTCAGCTTATTATTCTTTATATATTTTTCAAAACTTCCGGAATCAATCGCTTCGACCGTCTTGTTTCAGGTTTTCGTCACAGGTCCTCCGACTCCGTGTCTACAGCAGCACTTATGGTAACCAACCCACTAAAGTGATTGCTGGTGTTTTCATTAAAGCGTAGTTAATTCAAAATCATTACAAGGAAACTTTGTTGAACACTTAGGCAAATTATTATCTCGGTAGAGTTTTAATTTGGTTAAGGGCATTATGCCGGCTAAAGGGTTTTACCACGTTCAAAGCCAATTAATTAGAGTTTCTGTCATTTATTTCATCATCATAATTAATACAAAGTTTAAGTTGTTTTCTTTGCTCAATGCAAACGAATACATTTATTTGTTTTTCTAAAAGTTCTAAATGTTCCTGTTTTGTAAAATTCATCCCTAAATCAGAAAACTTTTCTAACGATCGATATATTCTAATATAAAATCTTATTCTAGCATTTTCAAATACTCAAAGTCCATAAACTCAATTAAACAATTATTTTTCCTAAATTCAATTAGACAAATTTCACTTTTCATTAACATTCAATAGTAAATCTAACAAGTTCGAAATTTACAGATTCAAAAATAAGTTTTTCGTTAAAAAACGTATCCCTGTGGGATCGATATTTTTATTACTACAAGCAAAACCGTGCACTTGCGGAAATCGCTCAACAATTGGCTTTCTAATGTTGTATTTGTAAAGAAATCCAGCGGGAAGTACCGCATGTATGTAGACTTTACCGATGTTAATAAAGCATGTCCCAAAGATTCTTACCCGCTGCCTAACATAGATCAGCTTCTCGACCAAACAGCAGGATGCAAGATCTTATCCCAATTCGATGCCATAGCCGGTTTCCAACAGATACCCCTGGACCCAGCCGACGCTGAAAAGACCTCTTTCATAATGCACAAGGGCACATATTGCTATAACGTAATGCCTTTCGTCCTAAAGAATGCAGGAGCCACCTATCAACGGCTGATAGACAAAATGTTTTCTCATCTCATTGGCAAGACGGTACAAGTATACATAGATGACATGGTCATCCTAAGCACGGAAGAAAGCAATCATCCGTGAGATTTGGCAGAGGTATTCAAGATTTTTCGAAATTACAACCTCAAGCTCAACCCGGAAAAGTGCTTCTTCGAAATTCGTTCTGGCAAGTTCCTCGGTTGTGTAGTTTCGGAAAAGGGTATTAAACCAAATCCTACGAAGATCGAGGCAATCTTGGAAATGAAAGCACCGCACAATCTCCAGGGCATTCAAAGACTTAATGGGCAGATCATCGCCTTGGGACGATTTATCTCCTGCTCGGCGCAGCGTTGCCTCCCTTTCTACAAAGTGATCAAGAAGGAGCATCCCTTCAAATGGTCAACAGACTGTCAGGCGGCATTCAATGCCATCAAAACCTTCCTCGCCACTCCACCCCTGCTATCGGTGCCAATACAAGGCTGAGACATCCATCTATACTTCAACATAGCCGACGAAACCATGGTAATGGTTCTCACTCAAGTCGAGGGTACCAAGCTCTACCCTATCTATTTTTTAAGCAAGGTGCTCAAGGGAGCAAAAATCCGATACTCTGAGGTTGAAAAAGCTCTGTTCGCCATCACACAAGCATCCGAGCGCCGACGGCCATATTTCTAAGCGCATACGGTCGTCGTCAAAATCAATTATCCTCTCAAGAGGGCAGTCTAAAAACCCGAGGTTTCCGGTCACATAACCAACTGGTCGGTCCGACTGTCGCAGTTTGATGTGCGCTTTAAAGCTCGCACCACAATCAAAGCTCAAGTGCTTTCAGATTTCCTCGTCGAGTTCACCGGATCATCAACCGGTGACTTTTCCATAAACGAAAATCGCAACAGCAACCAGTGGACTATGAGTGTGGATGGGTCTTATGGCCCAGGACGAGTAGGCGCTGGCATCGCCATTCAGGGACCTAACGACCTCCGCCTACGATACACCGTCCGACTTGATTTTCCAACCACAAACAATTAAGCCGAGTATGAAGCCTTGATCACGGCCCTCCGACTAGCCAGAACAATGGTGACGGGACACCTGACAATGTACTCAGACTCTAAGCTCGTCATAAGCCATGTCAGTGGCACTTACAAAGCAAAAGACCCAACCATGTGTCAATACTTAGAGCTCGCCAAATCCCTGCTCGAAGATCTCAAAAGCAAGGGGGTTACATTCACCCTAAAGCTCATTCCGCAAGAAGAAAATGAAGAGGCAGACGGCATCGCCGCCCTCACAGTAGGAGAACAGTCCAGTGATCCCCATACCCTAATAGAAACCGCCGCTGCCCCGACAATTAGCACACACTGTTCCTTACATATTGACACGGCCGATGCGGCAACGAATGGATGGAGAAGTCATATAATCAAGTATCTAGAGGATGGAGCTCTACCAGAAGATAGGACTCAAGCATCCCTCGTGGTTCGGCGATGCTGGCGGTACGCGATGCATAAAGGCATCCTGTATCGGAAGTCGTCCAGCCAGCCTTGGTTGCGATGCATATCCGAGGAAGAAGGTGATCACTATCTGAAAGAAATACACCAGGGAGTCTGCAACTCGCATCAGGGTGCTCGATCCATTGCGAAAAAGACCCAGCTTTAGGGACTCTTCTGGCAGAATATGGACTCAGATGCGGTCAGAATAGTGCGCAATTTCTAGGCATGTCAGATGCACGTGAATACCCATCATGCACCGGTAGATCCACTCAAGGGCATCATCACACCCTGGCCTTTCGCCGTATGGGGAGTTGATCTGCTCGGCCCGTTTCAGATAGCATTAGCACAGAAGCACTTCATTATAGTCGCAGTTGATCACTTCACAAAGTGGATAGAGGCTGAAGCCATCACAAAGATAACCGCCGAGAACGTCATAAGTTTCCTCAAATGAACAATAATACACCGCTTCAGAGTCCCTCATTCTTTTTATCACGGATAACGGACGACAGTTTGACTGCATTCAATTTCGCGACTTCTGCTCCGACTGGGGCATCAAGGGGCGCTACACATCGGTCGCACACCCTCAGAGTAACGGACTCACTGAGGTCAGCAACCAAACAATTTTGCGAGGGATAAAGGCACGCCTTTTGACAAAGGGAAATCGTGGCCCGACCATATCCCAGCGGTATTATGGTCATATCGAACAACCCCGCACTCCAGAACGGGGCGAACTCCTTTCTTCCTAACCTATGGAGCGGAAGCTATGGCGCCCGCTAAAGTAACCCTACGGTCTCCTCGCCATATTACTTTCGCAGAAGAACGCAACAGCGAGGAGCTTGCTGACGCCGGCGAGCGTCTAGAGGAAGAACGCCTGAATGCGTTGCTCCATATCACGGCCAAAAAACAGAGCTTGGCACGATATCACAACAAACGGGTACGACCCCGCACGTTCCAAGTCGGTGACCTGGTACTCCGGGACGCCGCCGCCGCACAGTCCCCACTCGCCAAAGGGAAGTTGGGTCAATCATGGGAAGGACCCTACAAGATTCACACGGTCCTACATAATGGAGCTTACAGGATCGCCTCTTTAGAAGGGTTGGTTTTCGACAATAGTTGGAATATTCAGACATTAAAGAAATATTACCAATAGCCTATGTAACCGGCCATCCATTAGTCAAATAAAAAAAACAGAGGTGCGATCATGCCAAGTGTTTTTTCTTTTTTTCTCAAGGCTTCTCGAGCAACTCGAATGCCTCCACACAGTCGATCAAACAACCCCATGTTGTTATCGATTGTCAAAAACGCGAGTCATCCAATAAGGTCCTCGCCTACTAAAATAACAACCAATGTTATTCCCAGGCCTCTCGAGCATCTTGAACGCCTCTGCACAATCGCTTAAACAACCTCATGTTGTTATCGATTGTCAAAAACGCGAGCCATCCAATAAGGTCCTCGCCTACTAAAATAACAACCAATGTTATTCCCAGGCCTCTCGAGCACCTCGAACGCCTCTGCACAATCGCTTAAACAACCTCATGTTGTTATCGATTGTAAAAAACGTGAGCCATCCAATAAGGTCCTCGCCTACTAAAATAACAACTGATGTTATTCCCAGGCCTCTCGAGCATCTCGAACGCCTCTGCACAATCGCTTAAACAACCTCATGTTGTTATCGATTGTCAAAAACACGAGCCATCCAATAAGGTCCTCGCCTACTAAAATAACAACCGGTCTTATTCCCAGGCCTCTCGAGCATCTCGAACGCCTCTGCACAATCGCTTAAACAACCCCATGTTGTTATCGATTGTCAAAAACGCGAGCCATCCAATAAGGTCCTCGCCTACCAAAATAACAAACGATGTTATTCCAAGGCTTCTCGAGCATCTCGAGCACCAACGAACAAATGCTTAAACAACCCTATGTTGTTATCAATTGTCAAAAACACGAGCCATCCAATAAGATCCTCGCCTAATCAAATAACACCAGATGTTATTCAAGGGCTTCTCGAGCACCTCGAACGCCTACGATCAATGTTTGCCATCCGATTATCATGATTTACGAGCTACAAGACGAGGTTTCCTCGAGCATCTCGAGCGCCTCTAATAAAAGCCCCACATTGTCATCTTTTCAACTCAGGGCGTTCCTCGGCAAAATCATCCGCACCACTATACACAAATCGGAATATAACAGAGTTTAAGAAAACAACAAGTAATGACATTTCTAACAAATACGGAAGTACAACATACAAACATCACATGAGGCGTACAACACACACCAACAACTAAAGAAACAAAGAACCACTATTAGGGAAATACAACAGCACGATCAAGATCTGGGATGGCTTCATCGTCCATCAAAGCCTGATAAATCGTTCGCCAATCAGAGCATTCATCAGTATTATGGCCATTTTGCCTATGATAGAGTCAGGCTTTTCCGACATGCGTCACCCGATGGTTCGGATCTGCTGGAATCGGTCCCAAAAGGCCTTGGCTAGAGAATTCAAGAAACACTACACTGCGCGGCTTCAGTGGGTCCACAAAAAGTAGGTCCATAGGGACGAGTTGGTGAGGCATGACGCCCCACGCGCCGATACTCTGCCTCCAAAGGCAAGTTCGTCACTCTTTCCATCTCATCGGCTAACAGCCTCTTGATCCATGAAGGATGCGGGTTCAACATAGGCATGACCATCGCGTCTGGATTAAGGAAACCAATCCCATCCTGCGACCAGCTTTTCTTCTCGGTGGTCGACAAAGCACTGATTACCGCATCACACGAATCCGTCGCCGATCCAGTATAAGGGGCTGAACCCTCACTCTCCATGTTTCGACTTCTCGACAAGACACCTCGGCTCATCCATACAGGTGAGGCATACCGCGCTTTCCTCTCGACGTTGTAGTCCACCATCGACGGATAATACACATAAGGATGCGGCATCGCAGAAATGGCTTTCTGCACCTCCAATACCTTAGCGGAATCTACGACATCCCGAAGAGACATTACGAACAGAATGTCACACTAAACGGCCTAATCCAGGTTAGGGCAGTAAGAAAACAGTTCCTATTTATAGCCCAAAGAGACGGGACATGAAAGACGCATCACCAAAGTCAGTCAAATCAAGCGCAGAGTTTCGAATAATTGCATAAAGATAAACAATCCAAAAGATCTTACAAAATCCGAAATGTACGAATGCATCATTACAGAAGAAAACATATAAAAAGATAAACTATCTTCGGCTACTTCTTCTTTTTAAAGCGCCCACAAAATTCGACGGCTTTCGCTTGGGCCTCTTTATCGTAAATATCCGGAGAGAATACCACCTCCGGAGGGACCGCATATCCGGCAGTATGAGCAGCGACGATCAGCATCATTCGGTCCATCTTAACAAGTTTCTCTTCGTGCTGCCCTGCGAAAGCACGAAGGTCAGCAGCCTCTTTCCGAGCTACCTCAAGGTCCCGATGAAGTCTCTCGTCCTCTGTCTGCGTGCTCGTCTTCTCCTCCGACAGCGCAGCAAGCTGCCGGGTCCTGTCTAACAAGTTCTCTTTAACGCGAAGAGTCTAGAGAATTGCCACCCTCAACAGCAACTTACGACAACGCAGCTCTTCGGCATCGCGTGCCAACGCCTGCAGCAGCTCGGAATTTCTTCTTTTCCTCCTTTAGCTGATCGGACAAACCGGCAATCTTGGCTTCATGGTGATCCAACAACTCGCCAGCACTGGCCAACTTCACGTTCGCCGCCTCCAGCTCGGCCACAGCACTTCGCAGACCTTGCTCCATCTCCCGAAACACTTTCTCATCATTAACACACATGTCGAACACCATATTAGCATTCGCGGTGGCCTGCGTACAAAACAACAGAATTGGACTCTCATCTTTAAACAAATCACACAACATATTAGAGAAAACTTACCACACCGAGCGCCGACAAGGTCTCTATCCCCAGATTCATCTTTGATACACCATAGCCCGAGGCAAGTCCAATGACATCATATCCGCATGCACTGATAACCCCATGATAAACTCGCGAAACTTCGCCAGTTTCACGTCCATGCTCTTCACCATCTCTGGATGGTCACCCACCCTGTTGACCAGGTCTGCCGCTAGCTCGGCCTCCACCTCGGCACGTGTTCATTTCAAACCCTCGCTCGCACCAACAACAACATCATCAGCGACCAACTCTTCATTCTCGCCCCCGACAACCTCTTTTCCCTTACTCATTTTTCGTTTCCGGGTCAGTACAGCCTCAATATGACCCTCACCAACCGAACTCTCTTCAAGCACAGCCTCTGGTTCCTCCCCGGCCTTGCCTAGCTCATTTCCTTGCACGGGCATCCCCTCGGGGATTTCTGCTGCCATATCACCATCGTCAGCCATGGACAGCACCCCGCCCATACTCTGGATCACCTGATTCGCATCTTCAAGCGAAGAAAACGAGGCCAGAGAAGCTGAGGCACCAGCAAAAGCTTCCTGAGCATTCTCAATACCCACACCAAACTAATCCAGATCGAATTCCATGCTCACCCGAGGATTCCCAACACCTGCAAAACAATGAAGGGGTCAAATACTTAGCATATTTCCAATAAACAAACGCAAGATCACTATCACATCTAAGCCACCCACACGCCTCACCTACAATGGCAACATTTACGGTTATCGACTCCAACTCGGCGAGATCACCAGCCGAGAAATTGTACCCTCTCTTCCACTTCTCAAAGTCTGACGCCGACCAACCCCGCAGCTGAGTCATCCGCCACTGATTCCAGATATATTAACCTGAGGCAAGGAAGTGATCGACGAGCTCGTCAACATCTTGTTTCTTATCCTTTCCGACAGGCAAATTCTTTAGGTATTTCACCAACTGATTCTCCGATTCCAACATCTCCCGAGGCCTCAGCCGCTGACCAGAGTCCATGGGGTCCTCATTCCAAACCACTCGGAATGGGAAGTCCCCGTCCAGCTTCCGAACAAGCAGGTAGCGATGCCTAAATTCACTCACTTTATCTTTTAGACCCCCTATTACCTTGAATTTTTAGTGGGAAAAGGTAACGTGTTGTGATCGCAGCCCTTTATTCGGCTGGAAGAACTGACGAAAAACGAGACCAGTCGCTCGAAAACCCGCTGACCTGCATAGAGAATAAAACCTGACCATCATCCTCCATCCGTTTGGGTGAATTTGGCCAGGGCAGAGGTCGTATTCTTTTAGAACCTCCACGAAGAAAGGAAGAAGGGGAAGCCACATCCCCGATTCAAGCTGTTCCTCGTAAACCACCAACTCGTTGGCCCCTCCCGCATGGTGAGCACGATCCTCTTCGCCTAGTGCAACCAATTCGTACGGGTTGCCTATTCGGTAAACCGCGGAGATAGAAGCTAGATCTGCAGACACGATAATGTTGTGTGTATCCTCTACAGTGAAAGACTCCGGTCTCTTCGAATGCTCTACCCTCTCTAAGTGTATGCCATCAGTACCTGCTACACCCGGTTGCCTCGTCCACAACTTGGCCCTCATCTCTTCGTAAATCATGCCAAGATGGCGATCCTGCATTATCAAACCATCCGGAACAACCACCACAACCTCAAGAACCCCGGCAACAACACCACCAACGGGTCGTTCCTTGCTCGGTACAGCTTGCGGTACGACCGGCTTCTTCTTCTTCGCCTTTACAACGGGAGAACTACTTTCCCCTTCCGATTCTATCCGCCTTTTCCGCTTAGAGGAACGGGTCCGTGATACGTCACGAAGCGTGAAATCACCCGGAGTGACGGGAGGCAATCGTCTGAAGGCTCCCCGGCAAGAACCTTCTGGCATACTCCCTCTCCCCCAAAAACAGTAAACAAAAGCAAAAAGAGGAAGATGTGACTGACCTCGCAAAACAAGCGGAGAAGCGGTCAGAAACAGCTTCCACCAGGTAGCACGAGAAGCACCAAACCTCGGGCACTCCAAACTAAAGACGGTTGTAGTCCAAAGAACGGCAGGCAACGTTTCGCAAATTTGGGTCCAATTGGAAGAGTCGAGTTACGCCAAGAAAAATAGGAAACAGGAAATGAGTAGAAATCATTTTCAAAGTATTTATACTTAAGCTAAAGTAAAGGCGCCGACAAAGCGCTCCATCCAAAGTATCTGGCGGCGTGTGCAGAAGCAATTAATGTCAACACATTTAATGCTACAGCAGTAGCCCTAGAGTGCATGCGTGGGAATTGAGGAGTCTTTCTAGTAAAAATCGGACTCCCTACGCTACCTCTGTTTCGCTACTCGACCACGGCGGTATCTACTACTAACTCTACCCCTCGCATGGAATACTCGCCATGCCTGTTCGCAGGGGGGACTACTTGATTCAGAATCTCACATAAAGACCCAATAGGGCCCAAAAGCCCAAGACACAAGGCCCACAAGCCATCTCAACTCATGATAAATACCCCCAACATTGGAAGGTAAAGGACACAAGAAACTGGCTAACCACAAATTGGGTAACCTCTAAAAGCTGTTCGATTATTTCCTTTCCTTAGTCGTCTCGAACATCTAACTATCTTGATCGTCGGAGTATTTGCAGGGACCGCTCCCCGCACAGAGACGATCCCCGACGAGCCGCCCGAATCCCTGTAGTCCGTTCCCTAATTAATATCTTATTAATTTTAGTCAAAAGTTATTAGAAAAAATTAATTTGGACATTATCATAAAAAAAAAAACTCAATTTTGATTTTACAATAGAAATTGTAGTACTTAATGTTATTTTTTTAGAAGAAATTTCATCATTAATTTTGTCAGAATTAATTTGAAAAATAAATTAAACTAATTTTGTTAATATAAGAATAAAAACAAGTTAAGGTTTACTATATTACCGTTCAAAAAAAGATTTACTATATTATAAAAATAAAATAAAAGTTTTTTGAAAAATAAATAAGTAGACCTAACGAAGCCCTACTTGAATAAAATGAAAGGAAAATGGGGGCACGCGCATAGTAAATAGTGTGGGTCTAAGTAGTAGAAAATTATAGTAATCATAACATTATCTATGGGACTGTGGGTCACGTGCACCCTTGGATTCTTCTCTGTTTTTTTCACCTCGTCGTTATCAACCTCCCATGTGATATCTTATTACATGAACGCCCCTGGTTTCTTATAAAATATCAAAAATACCAGTTTGTCAATTAGTTGAGGAAACGGCTAATTTGAGTTGATTATGGGGGTAGTAGAGGTAAAAAGAGTAATAATGAGAGTGATGGGGATTGGATTCAGATTCTGAGAACACAAAGAAAAGAGTGTCTCTTCAATATCAGCTTTGGTTTGTTTTAATTGTGATCTGGCCACGTTGTCTTCCTAACATGTCCACCTCATTTTTAATGTTTCTATTTCAATTATTTCCCTCCATCCCCCCTTCTAAAAATTCATATCCGCTAATCTACATAATTATCTAACCCGAATCAATAAATTGGACTAAACTGAAGTTATCTAAACCGAACGAACAAATTGTCAAAAAAAGACGTCCTTTTTCTAATGTTTAAGTGTCCGTTTATTTCTATTTTTCGAAACTGCTTTTTGCCTCTCCAGTCTAAATATGAAACAAAAAGCGTTTGGTCAGCTGTTTTTTAGACAAAAATTAATTAAAATCTGTTGCATAACCGTAACAGCAAACGGCTAACAACAACAGCAAACAGGAGCACCTGAAACAAACAAGCCCTAAATCAGTTAAATCAATATGTTATTATGAAAAGAGTAAATATACTTAAAATGAGAGTTTAAATGAATATGATTACGTATCTTGTACACTTTTATGAATGACTATTTATAGATAAATGAAAGTTACCTACTTTTAAGTAGCTTTCCACGTAAGACAGTTGATTGATTTACATTTTGTGCATTTTTGTGTGTGTCTTCTCTTTACCATAAATCACGATGTAACTTGGGGATTATGAGCATATCTTTAGAATCTGACCTTGTGATTAGCCCACATGTGTTGATAGTTACGCTTTATGTCTAAAGCCTTTTATTGGTTCATATGTCCAATCCAAACTCTTATTTAATATGATATCAGAAGTTCTCCCGGTTTGTATTGAAGCTCTGTAGGGCTTTGTTTTTAATCACTTTTCGAAAGGATGAGCCCATTTTATTATTTGGAAGTCCACTTTCTCCCTTCTGCAGACGTTTCCTTTCACTAGAAATTGTCTAGCTTATATCGTGTCACTAGATGCACTTATTACCTATCATTCATTTTTCAAAAAGATCTAGAAAATAAGCAATAATCATGAAACATGACATCCTTTGGGATCCATCTAGCTTACCTTCATAAATTATAAAGGCAAAGATTTTTGCTCACACCTTTTCTTCCCTCTTATTTCTATAAGTTCTTTTTCTTTCTTTTTTCTACTTTTTTGCATTCTTTATTAACTTGTGTTTAGCAGATTTTTCTTTTCTTTCAAATCATGATTCTCAAACCACAAAAAAACTACATCTTCCAAATCCAACAAAGCTTCCACTTCTACTCCTGCTCCAAACCCTAAAAAAGCTCCTACGGAATCCGAACAAATGAATTTAAATGTGTTTTCTCAACGTTCCACTTTATCTGAAAATACTCTAGCAGAGATTATAGTTATTATCTCTGGCCAGAACAAATGTATACTAGCCTTCCTACTGAGAATCAAAGGGCTTCTAATCCTCCTCTAGGTACCCTAGGAATCTTCACTTGATATCTCCAATGGGATATGTGTTTTCCACTATCTAGAGAAGTTTTCCAATTTGGAAATTTGGTATTATAAACAACAGGGGCTTCAAATACTCAAATTGTTTTAACCTGAGATGCCTTTGTTCAAGTAGATTTTTTATGCCAAGAATTGACTGATGCTAAAAAGGAGACCAAAGCTGCCAAAGTTACCGAATCTGAAGCAAAAAAGGAAAGAAAAAGTTGCTCTTCAAAAAGCTCAAGAGATTACAAACCTGGAGAAATTAATTGAAGAGAGAGATTCCATCATTCGGGGCCATCTGATCACCCTCAAAACTTTAGAGAATGATCTCCAAAAGAGCAAGAGCAAATTGGCCAATTATTTGAAGGTCCGGGAGAAATTTAAAGTTGATATATATAAATATAAAGACAGTGTCTCGGAGCTTGAGAACGAACTAGCTCAAGCAAAAATAGAGACTAAGGTTGAGAAAGAGAAAGTTGTTTTACTTAACCAAGGTCTTGCTCTTGCTCAGGAATCCTCTTCTGTCTTGTGAGATGAGGTAGAACTTTTAGAAACTAAGGCAAAAATTACCAACATTGCCTTTAGTTCTACTATACAGTAAAACTTCTATATAGGAATACACTTGACACTGGGCTATTTGTATAACAATTGGGAGGTTATTACTAAATAGAGTTTGGTAATAGAGGTTATTACCAAGTTGGGACCAAGGTTTTTATAACAAAATAGAGGTTATTCCTATATAGAGTATTCCTATATAGAGGTTTTATTGTATCTGACTTTAAAGAGAGATCTTCGTTAACTATGACTTCAGTTATGAAAGATACCACCAACGTTGGTCTTACACGATCTTTGAAGTATAGAGTTCTTTATTTTATTTTTTTTACTCTAATGGCTCATTTTCCTATAGCTAATTTTTCCTTATGGGTCAATCTATTCCCTCTAAAGGATGATGATGAGACGGTCGACAAAGTGACTAAAAATGAGAATTTCCCGACCCTTCGTAGTATCCCTTTATTCTTGGTGTTTCGCAAGATTTTGTGATTTCTACACATAAATGGATATTTGATTGATAAACCTCTTCGGTCCATTTACTTTTTGCAATAATCTTATGGATTCAATATCTTTTTTAGAATGTATCAACTGTATGGTTATGATTAGAATCCTTGTAGCAAGCATATGATTAATCTTTAATTTAATAAAAAAAAGGATTCTAAGTAAGATTTTAAACAAAAAAAGACGTAATCTCTTATTGTTTTCGACTATCTAAGGACATGATTTACAATTTTGCATGATGACTACCAAAGGATAGGTTTACATAATGCACTACAGATAGAATTTTCATAAAGCTATAACATTCCATGTTCGAGGAATAGCATTTCTTGAGAGCTCCCGAATCCTATACGTGTATGTGTTAAGACATTCGACAATTTGAAATGGTCATTGCCAATTACGTCCCAACTTGCCTTTGTCCTTTCTAGATTAGGAGGCTTTAGTATTTTGGAAATTAATGTCTCCCAGGAAATATTGCCTTGGAAGCACTCTTTTATCATATGTTGCTTTCATTTCCTGCTTATAAGCAACCATTCTTATCGCAGCTTGCTCCATTTTTTCCTCGAGGAAGTCCAATTTCTGAATCATGTGACTTTCATTATCAGCTTCTGAATAAAAAGTTACCATTAGACTGACCGCGCAAATTTCTACTAAAACACAAGCTTCACCCCCATATGTAAGAGAGAATGATGTTTCACCCGTGGCGGCCTTTGGGGTTGTTCTGTTTGCCCATAAAACATTTTGAAGTTGATCTACCTAAGAGCCTTTGAATTTTATAGCCTTTTCTTCAAACCTTTCACGATTGTTCTATTGCTCAACTCCATCATCCCATTAGTTTGTGGGTGAGCCACAAAAGTGAATCGAAGCTTAATATACATCTTCTCACAATTTGTCCGAAAAGCTCTACAATCAAATTGCTTACCATTGTTAGGGATTATAGCATGGGGAATGCTAAATTTGCACAAAATCATTTTCTCCATGAATGAGATAATTGGTGATAAAGTAATTAGAGCAACGGCTTCAGCCTCTACCCATTTTGTGAAATGATCAACAACCACAATAAAAAACTTATTTTTTCCTATAACTTTTGGAAAGGCCCCCACTATATCTATACCCCACGTTGCGAATGGCCATGATTTTTGACTGGGGGCGGATCGAACAAGAGTTTCTTTAGGTAGCCACCGACCAACAGTTATCCTTAAACTTTTATGCTTTGTGGAGAAAAAGCGAACAAAGGTATACTCGCTTGTTATCTTGTCCTCTGCCACGAACTGAGATCGCTTGCCAAATAGGTCAGTTTGGAGCAACATTTTTTGAGAACATATTAACTATCTTGGGGGACAAGGGGCATAATGACCTCTCGATCTACTTACTGCAGCCCAAGAATAAAAACGTATATAGCCCTCATAACTAATGTTGGAGATCGTACTATTGGTGCATAATTTTGACAACCTGAATATTTCTGTATAAACTCTGATGTATCTTTAGCCATTTTGAGCTAGTAGAAAGCTTGCAACTGAGTTTTTTTGGCAAGTGCATCTTTTCTTTCATGGGTTCCACAGATGCCCTCATGAATTTCGTGCAGGATGTACTTGGCTTCATGAAGTGTAACACATTTTAACTAGGGTCAGTCGAAAGATCTTCAATATAATGTGATGTCTATGACTAAATATCTTATTGCCTTTCTAATCACCTTTATCTGCTCATTTTTATCTTCGGGTAAAATTCTTGCAGTGGTATAAGAGTAAAAAGAGTAAAACCATTCTTTAGTAATATCAACCACCAAAACCTTTTTTTTATCAATGCTTGCGCCATGTGATTCTTTCAATGTGCCATGAATATAAGTGGGAGCCATTAGGGGTAAATGATAATTTTGCCAAATGGTATGCTTCATCATTTCCTTCTCTTGGATTTCTTTATACATCCATTATTCGGCCTTCATCTTTACCATCTTCCAAGAGTTGCCTCACTACTGTGAGATATTGTTTTATAATGATGTCATTTGCTTCGTAGTTTTCTGTGAGTTGGCATATTACTAGCTTAGAATCTCTCTTTAACATAACTCTATCTAGCTTTATTGTGTTCAAAAGCTAAAGTCCCTGAAGTAATGCCTTATATTCTACCAGATTATTAGATGCACCAAGGTCAAATGCAGCTGTATACCTGAGTTTAAGACCATAAGGGCCTCTCACACCAACACATATTCCCGCTCCATCTTTATTTGAACTTCCATCTACAAAAACTTCCCAGACTTTTGTGGGTTCTAAATTTTTAATGGAATCCTCAGGTATTTCTATCAAAACATCTTCTAGTATTTGTGCTTTAAAATCCTTTAGAGGGTCAAACCAAATATCGAATTCAATCAACTTGAATGCCCACTCCACAATTCTCCCAAATGTCTCTGGTCTCTGTAAAATCTTCTGAAGCAGCATATCTCTTCGAACCGCAATTACATGGCTTTGAAAACAATGTCTTAATTTATGCATCGCCACCACTATGTTGAATGCAAGCTTCAGATATATTGCTTTAGCATCTCTCGGGACTTTATTCATATAGTAGACTAGAAATTGCTTTGTGCCTTCTTCTCAAATTAGGAACATGCTGACAAAATCCATTGCAACACTAATGTACAAATATAGAGTCTCACCAGGCAAGGTTTTGCTTAATAATGGTGGTGAGGTGAGAAAAATCTTTAGCTTCTCGAAGGATGTTTGGCATTCTACCATCTATTTTAAATTTTTAGCACCTTTGAGGCTTTTATAGAATGACATGCATCGCTTAGATGAACATGAGATGAAATGGCCGAATGCATTTATCTTACCGTTTAATTTCTTCATATCATTCAGCTTCTTTAGTGGCTCCATGTTGATGATGACTTGTATTTTATATGGATTAGCCTCAATACCCTTTTGTGAAATCATGCCTAGGAATTTAACGAAAGATACAACGAATGTACATTTTTCTAGATTCAGTTTGAGGTTATGCTCATGCAGAGTAGAAAAGACCATAGCTGGGTTTGAAGCATGCTCCTCTACTGTCCGACTTTTCACAATCATATCATCAACCTATATTTCAACCTTATTACCAATTATATCTTTGAAGATCTTATTTACCGGTCTTTGGTATGTAGCTCTTGCATTTTTTAAACTAAAAAGGCATTATATTATTACCGTAAGTACCTTTATGAGTTCTAAAACATGTCTTCATTAGATCTTCAGGATTCATTTGGATTTGGTGATATCCTGCTGTCGCATCCAGTAATGAATAGATTGCATATCCAACGGTTAAATCTATCAGCATATCGATGTATGGTAGAGGATATAAATCCTTTGGGAAAGCCTTATTAAGATCTATAAAATCAACTCACAAACACCACTTCTCATTGGCCTTCTTGACCAGAACTACATTAGCCACCCACTTGGGATAGTAAACATTTAAGCCCATAGTCTCTCAAATTTTTTTCTACTTAGATGATCTTCTGTTTCTTCGCTCCATATGGTTTCTCTTTTTCTCAATGACTGGAATGGCGTCCAGGATGATGTTTAAAGAGTGCATCATAAGATCGGGGGATACCCCTATGACGTCTTTGGGACACCATATGAAGGCACTGATGTTTTTTTTGAAGTTGCAACAACAGCCTCCTTCGATTGCTTTGGCATCTCCGTGGAAATCTAAATATACTTTCCTTCGATCGAACAAACTATCTCCAATGTTCCAACAGGCTTTTCCCTTTCCTTCGCTCCCTCTATATGATCCTGCAATGGTTTCATATTCAAAAAAGCAATATCCGTTTCTTGAGCAACTACCCGGTTACCATGCGCCACTGTCATGCGCATTTGAGTTGGAATTTTCCATGCCAGATGATGAATGGAAAGGGCTCTGACCGATTTTGATAGGAGCGACCTACCTACGATTGTATTGTAGGGAAAAACATAACCAATCATAAGGAATTTGACCTTTGTATACAATTTCGTGGGACCGTCACCAATTGCCACTCTCATTTATGTGCCAAACAAAGGAACTGAATGACCACTGATACAAACCAAAAGGGATAAGGTATGAACCAATCACTCTAGATCTACTAATAATGCCTCAAAGTTTTTTTACATAATTATGTTACATAAGATCTCATAACCAGAACGTCATTGTGTGCCTGATGAGGACAATTCCTGAAGGTGAACTCTGATATGGATTCAGTTATTCGCTCTTTATCCTCTTATATTCGCTTTCGTTTAGCTGATCAATCTTCTTTCGGTCCTCCGATAATGATGTTGATGACACCCCTAGGTGCTCACTCTGTTTGATGTCAGTCTTTCGACTCTTTGGCTTTGATTGCACTTTTTAGAGACTTGTCTAGGTTCCCTGCTTCTATCATCTCATTAACTTTAGCAGATAATTGCATGTAGTCTTTGGTATCATAGCCTTCACTTTTATGAAACTCATAAATAAATTGTTATGCCTTTGGCCTGGGGATTTGAGCTTCGATGTGTACTGGATATCTTATCTATTTGAATCCACCCAATACAAGATCTCATTCCTATGAGTGTTTAGGGGAGCATAGTTTCGATATATTTGGTCTTTATATATCATATGATCCTCTTTGCCTATGTCATTCCTAGATTCCTTTGCATGATGAACTGGTCCCAACCTATCTTTTAACAAAGATTTGGGCGATGACCATCCCACTTGACAAAATCACATGCTCTTCTCATCAAATTTGGAAATGTTTTCAGTCTATTGGTAGTTAGCTCATTTCATAAATCCTTGCTACAGCAGTTACTTGCCATTGCTTCTACCATTTCGTAAACATCCAGATGCTTAATCTAGATGGTCATTCTCTAGAACCTCTCTAACCATTCCTTCAGAAACTCATTTGGTTCTTGCACCAAATAGTTCAGATCTTGCATTGTCTTTCTCTTATAAATGGAAGTAATGAAATGATCAGCAAATTTCTTCGAAATCTAGTTGAACGACCTGATGGAACCTGGAAGCAACTGATCATACTAGTAGGCAACATAGTCCTTCAATATTATGGAAAAATTTTACACATGATGGCATCGGTAGCCGTCGTCGTTTATAGTGTCTTGTAAAAAATTTAACATGTAAAGTAGGGTCAGTCATATGGTTATAGTCTTTAAGCAATGGATATTTAAATCCACACGACATAAAAGGAGTTTCCACATTTGTGGTCTCTAATAGTTGTGATTCCAAGCCTTCATCCCTCATTGCATGCCTAAACTCTTTTCTAATGAGATTATAGACATTATTCTTTAAGGAAGTTGCTTTATCAACTTTGGGGTTTGGATCTGACCATGGATTTCTTCACTCAAGAGATCTTGATCTAGCTAAATTGCAACGATTAGCTTCATACTGATGTATTAAGGAATCAATGGAATCATGATGAGCGCCTCTATGTCGTTTTGGGGACCTGAAGGCTTCTACTCTAGGAGGATACTTAGGAGGTGTTGGTGAATGATAACGTCTTTAATATACCAGACTAACATTCTTCTCTTTTGTCTACCTCTAATTATCTCATGAGATTCTTTCGAGGTGCCTCTCTTTATTGGACGTGTTCGGACGATATGATGTCATATAGAGCAAGTTGTAGAACCATGCCTATTTGCATGCTTATTTACCTCCCCTGTTTCCTTGAGCTTCTCTCTTATAACTGCCATTTGCATTGCATGTTTTGCCTTTAAAATATTCATCGATTCTTGAGCTGTCCCTATATTATATATGCGTTACTTCGTGATTCTATCATGAAAAATGTTGCTCATGATCCAAAGACCCTAGGTAGGCCTCGGTCTTCTGATCAAAGGCTAAAGTGACGTGCAATGGCTCCAGTGTATTGTTGCTAACATCCATGAGGCCATGATTTCATGTAGCCGAAGTACTCGAGACATTAGAGACTAACTGAAGTACAAAACTATTTAAGTGCGACATTACATGAAGTAGGATCCATATTCACCGTACCAAATAATATCCTTTAATCTACAAAATATGTTGATCAGGCTAAATTGAAGTCACCTAAACATAATGAACAAACTGTTAGAGAGGGACCGGTGTATGGCGTCCCTCTTCCGATGCTTAAGTCGGTATGTTACTAAGAATAGAGTAAGTAGACTTGAAAGCAGAGTTTATATGAATGTGATTACGTATCTTGTGCTTTTTTAGGAATGACTATTTATAGATAAATGAAATGTACCTATTGTTAAGTAGTTTTCCACGTGTTGACAGTTGATTGGTTTACATTCCGTGCGGTTTTGTATCTCTCCCTTTTACCATAAATCACGATGTAACTTAGGAATTAGTAGCGTATTTTTGGAATCCGACATTTTAATTAACCCATGTATATTGGCGATTACGCTTCATGTTTAAACCTCATTATTGATACACATGTCGATACCCTTATTTAATACAATATCACAAATTATGCAATTTCAATTTCAACATTTACAATATTGTTAAATGCAAAACAATTGTAGGATGTGGTTTCTAAGAATATGTTATCACAATTTCAATTTTACTTTTTAAATTTAATTTATATTATTAAATATAGTCAATTTAGTCTAAATCAATCTTTAGGTATCAACCCAATCTTTAAAGTTGGTGGGAATGGTATGATTAACCCATGACCAAATTAGTCATGAAAATATATATTTTTAATACTAAAATTTTATCATGTTTACATTTTGATACTTAAATCTATTTTTATACTTAAAAATTATTATATTCTGTATAACCGCAGAAAGTTTTGTTGTCTACGCGTTACTTTATGCGTCAGTGCAGAATATGAATGAACTAATACACTTTGTAATCATGAATATTGTACGAAGTTTATTCTTTTATTTCTCTTAAAAAAAATTAATTTTTTTTTACTAATGAAATAATAATATTAAGTAATAACATATGACAAAAATAAATTTCGGATTTAGTTTATTTATAAAGATAATATATCCAATTTTAGATAAGAACTAATTGAATTTAGAATTTTAATTCTAGTGAATTATTTTTTAAAAACTTTTTGCTAATGAAATAATTATATTAAGTGATAAAATATGAAAAAATAACTTTTTGCTAATGAAATAATTATATTAAGTGATAAAATGTGAAAAAATAATTAGATGCCAAAACCGCACTAACAAATAAATTTTTTAAACATCTCTCGAAATAGGAGTATGAATTATAAACAATTAATTCTGATAGAAACTCATCGAAATAGAGATAAAAAAATTTCAATAAATCCCTCAAAATAGTATTAATGTATTGATATTTTGCATTGACGTATAAAGTAATGTGCCGACTTTAAAACATTATGCAGCTGTGCAGAATATAATAGTTTTTAAGTATAAAAATAATTTTTAAATGTGAAAATATAAACATATGGTAAAGTTCGGATGTAAAAAATATATCATATTTTAAAACTGATTTGATTATGAGTTAATTTGATATTTTTTATCCACTTTAGGAATTGGGTTGATAAGAAACTCAATTTGTGGTAAATTGACCATTGACGGCAACTTTGACAATGGATTTCAACCTTTATTTGTTTTCTTTCGCTTTTTATAAATCAAATAAGTTTATATAGTAGTATAGTATGCATATTAATCAATCATGGTGATCAAATGAATAACCAAATTGTTCATCAGAGTATAGAACACTATGGTAAGTTTACAAAATAATCTTATTCAACAGTATTGCAATTGATATTACAAACCACTTAAGTAACGACATGACCCCTTTAATGATTCATAATTATAGCAATTGGACAAACAGGAAGTAATCATTAAATTACTTGGCTGTGATTTGATGGTTTTCAGCCAAGCTTCCACAACCAAACAAAACAAATGGTCAATTCACCCTCACCAAATAATCATTTTCTCAATAATCGAATTACCATATTTGCCTCATCATATTCATTTTTTTTAAATGGTTCAAACTAATCATATCCAAATTAATTATACAACTTTAATTTGTATTATTATTATTATAGATAGACAATTTTAACTCCTTTCTATCAAATTTGTTCTATACACACGAGGTTTAAGTTCTAAATTTTAACTTTAAGTGATTATAGAATCTTACTATTCAAATAAATGTCAATAATGTTATATTAAATTTCTTATACATATACGAATAATTAGTTAAATTTTTCAAGATTCTGAATAACCAAATGAATTTGGTCATTCATTATTAGATCTAAGCTTATTAGAATCTTACTATTAAATTTAAAAATATCATGATATTGTTTGGTTTATTTGTTGTTTGCTATTTACCGTTACGATTTGCCGTTTGTTGTTGGAAAATGATATTTTTCTAAAAAAAACAGTGATTCCTTGCTTTTATATATAAAAAAAAAACTATTTTTCAGCTTTAAAAATCAAACAAATGTTGAAAAGGTAGCAACGAAATGACACTTAATAAACTTGGATCTATTGGTTAATCTAACTTGTGAATTCATGTCATTCAAAATTGTTTCATTAACAAGTTTAAATTGTCATTTGCTTCCTCACAATTGAAATTTTATATATCTATTTGATAAAATAGAAAAATTAAATTCTCAATATAAGGATATTACGTTTCTATAATATGTAAACAAATATTTTTATAAAAATATGTATAGAAAAAAAATGCTCAACTTAATTTCTTTTAATTAAATTAAAAAAATATTTAAAAAAGAGTTAAATAGATTTGAGGTTGGATTCTCCATTCCATTAAAATTTAGACTTTATTAATAGGTGATCTGTAAATTCTACTTTAGTAGGTTAAGTAATTTCCTACGGAGATTGAGGTCACGAGAGAATTGTCCCAAGTAGATGGTGTAAATATTGTTCATATTGTGGTTAATATATGTAAAGAATTGCAACAATTGCTACTGACTTCATGGGAGAGTGGCTCTGGACTCTGTTAAAGTTAACACTTCATCATTTCCGTTTTTGAACAGAGAAGCAAGTTTTAGGAAAGATTTGAACTTTTTAGAGGTTATTTGTTGTATTTTTTTTTTTTTTATTTTAGACATGTTTGTAAGAAACTAAACTCTTTTATGAAGAAATATTTGAAATTTTCAATTATTGAAATATTGTACTTATTATTCAAGTTTTTAATTTGATTACATTTTTACTCATTTTATTTTAGTTTTTATAATATTTCCAATCATTAAAAAAAAAATCTGATAAAAAAACACTGCCAAAAGGGTTTATGCTTCTGCTTATTATACAAACTATTAAAATATTATATATAAAATGAAAATTAATTTTTTATTTAAAAATATATAAATAGTATTGCTGCTGAAAATTCTGTAAAACCGTCAGCTGAAAACCGTCGCAAATCTGTCGCAAAAAACGTCAAAAACCGTCGCAAAAACATCAAAAACCGTCACAAGCTAGGCGTCCCTAAAGAAACTTACCCCGACGCGTTATAAAAACCGTCGCTAGGGTAGCAACGCCTGTTGTATTGACGCTTTTGCGACGGTTTCATAAACCGTCGGTAAAAACTGTGGCGACAGTTAAAACCGTCGCTACAACAAATAAATTGCGTCGCTAAAGACATTGTTTTTTGTAGTGTGAGGTCTATGATTTACCTTGACCTATGGAGTGGGTAGATTTACCATTACCTAAATTTTTTATTTACAAAAAAGAAGAAGCTAAAATAGGCTTAATGCATGAGGAAAGAGCATACCTATAATTCATAGGGAGAGAGCATCATCAGTTTGGGCATAATACTAAGAGCATCTCTAATGGGTGTTAGAAGTTTGTCACTTGTAACACCCATCCACTAAAGCTATTGTCACAAGTTTGTTGCATAAATTAGTAAGTTGCTTACTGAAACAACAACAAAAGTAAGGGACTGGAAATAAAAAGGAACAGATAAAAAGCCCACGAAGACTTCTTGAGAGCTGAAAATGGCGCGTGTACATATACAACACTCAAAAGCCATCCAAATTTCAAGTTAGTGGCAGACAGACCACTATTTCCCACTTTTAAACTATTAATTTTTATTTTTTTAAACCATCCTTTTACCTGTAATTTTAGAACGGTAAGATTTGTTTTGTTTATTAAAAACAAATTATTTTACTTTTTTAAACATCAAATCCGTTTATTATAATGGAGTATTTTTGTGGATGTTACTTGTGCCTATGTGGCACTTTATTATTGTTACATCCATTAGACTTGCTCTAATGATTGTAAGGCCTGAAGGGAAGCCTACTAACAACTTATAGACAACGTTGTACTTTATAACCCTGGCAAAGACATGGAATTACCAATACAAGGGTATTTTCAAGCGTTTAAGCAACGTTGATATCCTCAAAAGCATTGGAAGTGAGTTGGGCCAGTTGTTTTATTCTCTCATGTTCAAGGTATATGTTTTCTTCTCATGTGGAAAATATGTTCCTTTTCTCTCCCCTCACATCAGTGGCGGAGCTAGGAATCGACACTTGGGGGCTAATTTTAGTCCGACTATTGGGAGTAATTTTTCGAAGTCCAGCCCGTTAGGGTTGGACAAATTTTTTTAAGCTTCCAGCACACTAAAACTTTATCATTTTGGTATGTTGGCTAAAAATTATAACATTTTCACACTTTTTTTTTAGCTATAATTTTTTTTTTATAATTTTCATAAAATTTAATTTAGAAATTAAGTTAATTGATTTTTTTAATAGAAAAGAGATAATAAATTCTTAAAAAATGAGATATAATAAAAATAAATTCAAATAAAACAAGAGAAAATTACAAAACTGGGTCAAATGGGAGGTCCATTTACATATTTAACTCATTTACTCAACCTACTACATATCTAGACTGATTTTGTGTGACTTTCTCATAATACCCCTAACCTTCCCACTTCCCACCACATCGCGAACGGCCGCTCGCTCCCCCTACTTCATTGGTTACGCGAAAAGTTGCTCCTGCATTAATGATTTGAAGACTTTTGATCTTCATTTCTTCCTTTAAATTGCACGAAATCTGCACCATTTTGTCAAAATCACAATGAATTTCTCTTTTTCCTCTATTCATCTCTTGATTCTGCAACTTCCTAACCCTAGAAAACGAAGCCATGGTTCTTCATCCTCCTGTTCGTTACTTGGTTTCTTTCTTTTTGTTACCATGTTAGAAATGGTTATTCTACGTTATTTCCTTCGTTTTTCCCATGTTATCATATTGTTATTGTCACTTTTGGGGGTGAAAGGGGCGGAAAATGTAAGTATCTATTGTTTTTTCTGCGTTTTTTCATGAATACACTTCGCAATCGATGGTTTCGCGAAGCTTTGCGAAGAGAAAGAGCCAGGAAAGTGACGATCTACTTTGTGAATCGATGATTTCACGAAGATCTGCGAAGAGAAAGAGTCTAAAATGTTTGGATCTACCTCGTGAATCGATTAGTTCGCGAAGTCTGCGAATAGATCCTAACGTTTCAGTCCTCGCAGAATTCGTGAATGTATCGATATGCGACGTAGATCGTCACGTTTCAGACATCGCATACCTCGCGAAAAAATCGATTAGCGAAGTAAAATCACCTATTTCCCTGCACATTTACATTCGCATGCTTCGCTAATCCTCATTTCGTGAAGCCAAAATCGTCTTTATCGCTGCCTAACACGATTAATTTTTTCTGTAGGTGGTTGAATACGTAACATCCCTTTCTAGAAGGCGGCATACTGGGCTGCAGGGGAGATGATTTTCCTTCCTATAAAGGGATGAACTTCCCCAAGATTGACACATTCAGTCGTGAAATGGTTAGTTAGGAGCGATTGTGCCAATCTTGGGGTGCACCATGGGACACGTCCATCCCATGGTGCCAATCTTCAAAGTGAACCTAACTAATCTGGTACCAATTTTGAATCGAATGAGTAATCTTGGTGTGCACCGTGAGACACGTCAATCCCAAAAGGTCTGGACTACCATTTTTGGGATGAGAAATGGAAGTCCAGACCTTTTGGGATGGATGTGTCCCACGGTGCACACCAAGATTACTCATCCGATTCAAAATTGGTGCCGGATTAGTTAGGTTCACTTTGTTATGAGTTTATTGTGGCAATCTTATTGTAAATGTTGATGTTGTTGTGATTTTAATATTGTTATTGTGGCAATCTTGTTGTAAAATTTGATAATGTTATGATTTTAATGTCAGAATCCGTTGTTGTTTGCCCTTTTTTGTTATATGCCACTTTGCGAATTAGCTTCAAAACATATCCAGGCTTCGCATATGCGAACTAAATTCATCAAGTAAACCAAACTTTAGCTTCGCAGGCTTCGCATATGCGAACTAAATTCATCAAGTAAACCAAACATTAGCTTTGCAGGCTTCGCATATAAACTCAAACATTAGCTTCGCAGGCTTCGCATAATATGGAATCTGCGAAGTCAGATGGGAGGGGGCGAGACGTGCGTAAATATTGAGGGTATTATGGGAAAATCACACAAAATCAGTCTAGATATGTAGTAGGTTGAGTAAATGGGTTAAATATGTAAATGGGCCTCCAATTTGACCCAATTTTGTAATTTTCCCATAAAACAATAAAGAGTCTAATTGAAAAAATAAAGTTCAAATAAAACAAAAAATGAGTTTAGTGTGGTTTGAACCTATGACCTCTCACTTTAAAACAAGGCTCTTCAACCAACTCAACTACTTTAAACTATTAAAATTATACTACATGGATTAAATATATACCAATATTAGGGGGCCTAGATGGGACAAAATTAACGATTCTCAAGGGCGGAGCCAGTGGCCGGGGGGGGGGGGGGGGGGGGGGGGGGGGGGGGCTTCGGCCCCCTGGGCTCTAGGCTAGCTCCGCCCCTGCCTCACATAAAGGGTGTATGTACATTTATTGTTTTATGTTGACTTTTAATCAGTGGCGGAACCAGGAGCTCGAATGACCCGGGGCTCAAACACATCAATAAAAAAAAATTTCAAAACGTTAAAAAAAATCGGAATTAACTGTGCGGTTGACGGTAAATTATGAATTGAAGGGAATCGAACACAGGACTTCTCAAATAAAAGCAAGGATCCTTAACCATCTCATCTACCTTTAAGCATTGATATAATACTACATAGAGTCAATATAATTCTCTCCAAAATATTACGAGACACCATTACTAAAAAAAAAATTTCTCAATTCTTAGGCGGCCGGCCGGGGCTGGAGCCCCGGCCAACCCCCTAGTTCCACCCCTGCTTTTAATGATACGATCATTACATTTTTTAACGAATACAAGCCTAGAGAAGTATTTCTACTTATAACAGTGTATCCAAGTGTTATCACCACCCAATGAGCAAATTCTAGAGAAATAGGTCATCGCATTCGTGATGACACCTCCGAGTATCATTCCCATTCGAGAAATGGGTTTTTGAGATAAGTTTTTTCTCTCAACTTATACGAATTATATGAATCATTCATGCAGACTACTATAAATACTTTTTCTGCAACAAATGGCTTTACATGCTTTTGCTAAATCTCCTTTTCTCCCGGGAGCGAACAAGAAGTCGGTGCTACTTGAGGAGTCTAAATTCCCTTCAGAGAGATGCTATGTATGAGCTCATTTACTATAGTGTTTGTTGTACTCTTTAATTCATGAGTTATAATAGGCTCATATTATTCCTTTTTTTGTAAATGAATTATCAGTGATATAAAGTCACAATTCAAGTATTAGTTCATCATCCATTTGACTAGATACTTGTTCACAACCATTACTCTATCTTTAAATTTAAGAGATGTTACTTTGTATATCCATGTGCCCTGAGCACTACTTTCTTTTACTCGAGTGCAAAAAAAATCGATGGTGTTTCATCATGCAATTGTTAACGAGCATGATTCACATCTAATAAGCTTATACTTAAACAAGGATCGAGTTGAACAAAGAAGGAAAGAACAAAATTCCTTATTAAAATTTAAGTCTACATATTCATATCAAATATTTGGCCAAACATATCATAGACGTGCACAAATCAGTATAAATGTGCCCCTTCACTATTATGAGGCACCTTTCTAAGAGTTATGGATTGTGCTTTCGCATGTTGGAGAGAAAAGAAGAATATAAGAAGTGAAAGAAATATAGGAGGAAGCTTTTCTTAAATTTTATTTCTCTTTAACCTGTGCTTCTTCACTTTTAGCCTATACAAGATAACTATTTATAGTACATCAAAATGTAACTATTACAAACCTAATAAATAACTCTTAATAACTCTTAATGACTAGTTAAGAGTGTAACTTAACATCACATAACTTCACATAAGTTATTCTAAAGTAACTTAATAACAATCAACATAAAGACTATTAATTATAAATTTATTATTTCTAACACACCCCCTTAAATTTATAATTTTTTTATCCTTTAGTAACACCAACTTAATCTACTGAAATCTTCAAACTTCAACGTCGTTGACCTCTTCACTTTAACCGCCATCATCCTCATTATTATCTCCATCTTTTTCTTTGAATTTCATTATAATTGACATCTTCATTCTGGCTTCTGTCATCTTCGTTATTATTTCCATTGTTTTCTTCTTCCTTGTCATCATCGTTGTTTTCCTCATTATCATCATCGTCGTCTTCCGCATTATCATCATCATCACTACCATCAACATCACTATTACCAATGTGTACTTGTATTTTGGGTTTTGGATGCGGCACATAACTCGTAATGCACCTTCTATGTGAACTTGACACAATATTACTCATGTTAATGACCCCGAGCTCTTTCACTCTTTCCTTTCTCTTTTCAACTTCCTTGACTTCCTTTTCAGATGCGTTTGATGACAATCCTTCATTGGAAAATGTCTCCTTCAATTCCTTCATTAGTTTCACCTCACATTTGTTCTCAGGCACATGCTTGATTTTCTTGTAAATGACTAGAGGTACACTCATCCTGCATGATTCGATTTGACTAGAGGTACACTCATCCTGCACATGCTCAACATCTTTACCATACGCTGGTGTTGAAACTTCTTCTTTTTTGACATGTTTTTCAACAGATGATTGAGACTGACTATCATCAAAGGCATTCTCGGTGCCTTCTGCAATGTTGTTCTCCTTCGCTGCTTCTTCCATAAGCTTGCTTTGCTTCTTGCCTGATGCTTTGATTTCTTTTTCAAGCCTCTCCCTCTTTTTAGATTCTTCATAATTTTGCACCTTTTGATTTGCACTAACTTTATTCTCTGGTTTTACTTCATCTTCATCATCCTCATCATAGTCTCTATCTGAAGACTCTAAATTCTCATTAATCCATAGAGATACCTCATATAACAGATTGCCTATATATTTCTTATATGGATCAAGTGCAAATTTATCAAGTCCAAAATCTTCCTCTAAAACTCGACAAAGACTGTTCGTCGTAACTTCCTCATAATTGGCTTTAATATAAGAATCTCTCTTTAATATGGCTGTGGTAATGCTGCTCTTACTTGGTAGTTCTTTCTTCTCACTGACTGGATCAGTTTTAGGTAAAATGCCCATCACAGGAGAATCTTCCAATTTCTCCTCATCATCTAATACATTTTCTTGTACCTTAATTTCTCCTAAATCCTCAGAATTCTCATCATCATCATTTTCTAAGGATTCCACCAGACATTGCATGACAAATTTCTTTTGTCCATCCAAAGCATATTTCTCCAATCCCAAATCATTTTCCAACACCCTCCTGATCTCCTCGAAGGTCAAAGAATCAACTTGTTCTTTGATGTCATCTATGCATAAGCGCATAGCTTTCCAAATCTGGGACTTGGTCTCCCACGAATCAATGGCGATTTCTCTTTTCACCATTATTCTCAATTTTCAGGAGAATTTTTGTCTTGGCTCTGATACTACTTTGTTGGCTCTGATACCACTTTGTTGGAGAGAAAAGAAGAATATAAGAAGTGAAAGAAATATAGGAGGAAGCTTTTCTTAAATTTTATTTCTCTTTAACTTGTGCTTCTTCACTTTTAGCCTATACAAGATAACTATTTATAGTACATCAAAATGTAACTATTACAAACCTAATAAATAACTCTTAATAACTCTTAATGACTAGTTAAGAGTGTAACTTAACATCACATAACTTCACATAAGTTATTCTAAAGTAACTTAATAACAATCAACATAAAGACTATTAATTATAAATTTATTATTTCTAACATCGCACCTTGCTTATCTTGAGTTAAGGTCACCCAATGTATTTTTTTATGCCTCATGTCTATCACATGAGATAATAAAACCCCTTTGTCGCAAGTATTAACCTTTACACATTTACTACAACATCAACTTCTTTGAGTATTAGCCTTCTAATGTTAACATTATAATCTAATTTTATGTCCACCACCATAAAATCTCATTTGATTGTTTGCCGCCATTTACCATATTCAAATTAAATTAGGAGAACTATGGTTCCAATAATTGATAGCTCAATATTTGATAGTGTTACTAGAGGAAAGTACTCTATTGCAGTAGGTAACTTCATCTACTTTAGTAACCGCACATTTAATAATTTTACTAAGCTTCTTGTATCCATCATGATACGTTCAACCATGAGTCCATCGAGGACAACCAAGTAACCAAAGCCTCACTTTATAGAGATGGGAAACTAGGTTGCACGAAAATGGCTTCACTCTTTTTTTTTCATCTGTTTACCCGAAGGAGATTCAATTGAGGAGCACATCTCCTAAAAGAATTTATTCCCCCCAATAGCTTGAGTGATTAGAATTTCCTTTCTAAGGCCCATGGTTCCTCGAATTGTGCTACTTATCCTCTTAATGTGAGGATTCCATTCTTGGCCTCTTGACCAATGAGACACTCTAGTTCCCTATTAAAATGGTTGCATTCCTCTGTTGAATGTCCATCTTCTTATGAAATTTACAAAAAAACTTGGCTGGGGGCCGATTCAACGGGTCCTCGAGCATGTCATTCATTATTTCATTTGACTTTTTTTATGTTATCCACTATTATAGACAATTGATGCACAAACTTTTGTATAATGAGCATTTTCATATAAATGTACTGCTTTCACCTCAAACTTACCAGGCCTTCGCTCCTTTCTAAAAAAATGAATGCCATCTATTTCAAATTTTGTGACTCGAGCCATGACCACTAGTCCTTCACTCACAAGGTTCCCTTTTGTCATTAACTTGTTTCCCCTTCTCCTATCACCAAAATCTCTACGTACTTCGTCATTTTCTTCTTCTACATAATTAACAAGATTTTTATTGTTACCATAACAAACAAAACTCTAGCCACCGCCATCAACTCTTCAAAAGTTTTAGGTAGAATCATTTAACACTTTTACTTATAAGATTCACAAGTTGTTCCTTTTGCCTGGGCATATATAGCAATCTTTAAGTTAAAAGATCTAATAAAAGCGGCCATTTGATGAAATGTCATGAGATAATCCCTAAGAGGCTTTGTAACCCTCTATCGGGCAATAGTAAACTCATCCATAAAAGGCAATTGTATTATCAATTCTTTATCGAACGAAAAAACTTAAAACTTTGCTTTTCAATTTTTCATCTTCCATTTGTTTTGCTTTGACCCCAAAATCTAAATTTCCCATTTCCAAACTTAATATCATTATTTTATGTGAATTTCTACGTTTTTAGATACACAACTCTTGTGGAGAATAATGTACTCCTATAAACCATACACAACTCTATAATACCATGTAGATATTGCTCGCTTTAGCTCAAATCCAATATTTTGGGCCGCGTGAATTTAAAAAATGTATACACGTATTGAATAGACATCGTACTAATAAGCGTAATCACTCTTTCTTTATTTTTGATATGGAATTAAAAAAATCATTCTTGTCCCATCGCCATTCCTTAAGACCACTCCTTACTTAGAGCCTCTAATTTGATGTCATCCACACTAGATCATATCGTTATAGGCCCACTAGATTCTGCCTAGTTCGTACATGGAGAGTCAACTTTGATACCAATTATAATAACATGGTCCAATGTCATGTAAATATTGTACGCTTTGGTCCAAATCTAACACCTTGGGCCTCACGACTTTAAAATTCATTTACATGTATCCACACTCTATCAATAAGCCTAATCACTCTCTCTTTATTTTCAGTATGTGACTCAGTTCATTCCATTAGTATTGCCATTTTTATAGCTATTATTTACTCAAACCTTCTACCTCCACACGATTAAATTAGTGACGAGTGATTACATTATCATTATTATTATTATTATTATTATTATTATTATGTAAAAACGCAATAACCTTAAGTTTGTTTACCGTTTAAAAAAAAGTAAAACTAAAAGATTTAAGGGTTAACTATAAAATTGGCCCAATTGAAAGACTCGTTTGTATTTTTAGATCAATTACAACACATATTGTTGAAACACCTTTCCACAAGATTTTAATTTGACAAAATCATTTAAGTTTAATCCATGATTAAGAGACAATTAAATTTAAGTGCTTTGATTTAATTGTACTAATCCGTTTGTTCAATATTGAGTATAAATATAAATGCAAAAGGAAATAAAAATTAAGACAGGACAAAGTCAGCATAAGAACACAACACAAGCTGAGTGAAGAGCAACTCAGCACAAGAGAAGATAAGTCATCTTCAAAACAACAGCTTAAGAAAGAAGCTGATCAAAGAAGCTGAGTGGAACGAAGCTCAACATAAAAGAAGTCTGCTTCAGAACTAGATCTTACAGAACGAAGCTGACCATGGAAGCTGAGTGAAAAAGAACTCAGTATGAGATTTGGTGACAATCAAAGACAATGACTATCGAAGTGAAGCTGAGTGTCTTCAGGACAGTATGAACGATCCGTTAGCTAAAAGACAAATCCGACAACCATCTGCACCAATAATTGAAGCCTTGGAATTACGCAAAAGCCAAATTCCGAGATGCATGGGTCAACTGTTCGTTGCTAAAAGACAAACTGCCGCAAGAAGACAAAGCCTGTAGGAAGAAGACAAGCCTGGCATCTGAAGAAATCAGAAAACAAGATTGGTCGGCACATCTGAAGCTGACCAGAAGCTTGTCCCCCAAAAGAGCCATTTTGGACTCAACGGACAAATCCAATTCAAATCATTTGATCCTAAAAATACAACTATAAAAGGTCAAGCAATTCTCTTGGATCATTGCCGAATTACAGAATATACAAGAGAGAAAAATCCAAGCTCAAAGCACTCAAAAACAAGAAAGAAATCTTACACCAACTTTCTATTCCTTGTGTAAATGCTAGATTGATTGTTTGTAATCATCTAAAGTGTTCTTTAGCTGAAAAAGAGCAAATTGTATCAATTGTGAATTGAGAGTGTTGTGCTGAGTATTTGGTTGTAAATACTCAGTGGTAGAGAAATCTAGGTGCTGGGTTGTAGCACTTAGTAGGAGTTGAGTAGACGAATAGAGGAAGGTACTCTTGCATATTCAACTGCCTTGTAACCGGTTTGTGCTCTACCATTAAAGATGTAACACCCGTATCAAAAGCCGTTTTATTTAATTAACATTTAGCTATAATAAACAGTTAAAACATCATTAAAACAAACAGTTGTTTTGAACACGCCGATCTATTAATTGATCACAACTTTACACCTTAAAACTTACAATAAGTCTATATTTCATACTATAAACTGCAACATAGTTTAACATACTGATCATCCTTGCCGCTAGTCAATTATTACTTTTAACCTGAAAAGAAAACTGGTGGAGAGTGGGGTGAGCTTGGTGGGCTCAGTAAAATAGCTAATTATATACATAACTCAACCACACGCGCATACAATTCAGTTTACATGCATTTAATAACTAATAGGTGACCAAGCATCAAAACACGACCTTTATTATTTATTTATTTATTAGTATCTGTTTTAAGGGCCCCATTTGTCACGAGGAGATATACCCAATGGTTCATCGGTCAATTCAAACAATCACAGTCTCATCATATTATTATATATCAACAGCACAGGATACCATTCCACGTCAGGTATCCCCGCACCACTCTGGTGCGTAGCAAAAACAGCACAGAATATCTCCTGCATCCCGAGATACTCCGACACTAGCCTCAAGGACAAGTGCCTAGCAAATCATATATCCACTCAAACATATATACCATCAATTAACCATTGAATATATCTTCGTCATGACAAGCTATAATTATCATCTTTTTCTTTCTTTACCGAACACCTCTTACATTCGTTTTTCTCAATAATAATTATTTCATAACATTTAATATCACACTATTATTATATGCCTCTAGCCATATTAAGTAAGCAAATCAAAACGGTCACGTAGTTTCAACCATCATCATAGATGTCATCAACCGTTTCATATTCACAAACTTAACACATCAATCAACAACCCAATATAATAATTCTAAACTTAGCAATCAGATACACTGAATCTCTAAATAAACATTATTATGCATATAATTAACCACTTACCTCTATTTCGAAACAGAGTGCTAAATTAGCAAGTGATGATGATCATCTATCTTCAATTCATACATCGTTTCCTATCTAGAACAATAAAAAGAAATTTTCTGGAGTATCAATGTGGTGGTTTGCGGCCTCCCCTCTCCCCCTTTTCTCAAAACCGAATTCCTCCTATGTATCCATAGGGAAAAAAGTTGTAACCTAATTAAAATTGATTTGTTTTTTAAATATAATTATTACTTATCTTCTAATATAAATATTTATTTGTGTTATATTTCAATACAAACACATTATACTCAACAATTAGTAATATATCTTAGCACAAACCTATTACTCTTTCAACAAATAAAAATACTGATTTATTACGAATTTTTCTTTTCAATATAACTATATAATATTTTTTTTAGATAAATAATAAACCTTAATTAATTAATTTAGAAACCCAATTTTAAAGATTTAAATGCATGAATATAATATTGACCCCCTTTTTTCTGGGCGTTACAGTTCTTCCCCTCTAAAAAAAATTTCGTCCCCGAAATTCACATCCAATGTGTATTGAAAATACTAACTATATATAAGGAGCATGCATTTATCATAAAGCATAATAGTATACCTAACATGTTTAGTTGAACTGAAACAAATCAATTTCACTTTTACTGCCACCTTTAATTGAATATATGAATAAGAAGAAATTCGGTATTTCTCAAAAAAAAAAAAAATAAATAAATAAATCAGTAAATAACAAAATATTAAGAATGAATGTAAGCAAAAGAAATTAACTTTTACAAAAAGGGATGAATAATAACTAAAATAGAAGGTTAATGGTTTTAAGTAAACTACACAAATATCAATAACATAATCTATAATAATGAAAAACTAATTTACTTTAAGAATGACTAATAAGATTTTTTTTTTTAATACGACCTTTTTTTAAAAAAAAAATTTACGCAATGCGCTTACATTATAAAGAAGAAAAAAAAAATCCCCTCCCAAGGTATATGTAAGCTCTCAACCATTAGGCTAAGAGTTTCACCACGAAAAAAATGGATATTTTTTTATATGACCTTAATAGTAGATTGAAACTTACAAAATGAAATTTTACTTCAATTAAATAGCTATTTTCACTTAACAACCTCACTGACACATTTTTTTTTCAAATGGAATAATACAAAGAATCTCTTCTAATCAAAATAGACAGCAATATTTTTTTTTTAATTCTAATAACAAAATAATAATAAACAAAAATTATAAACATACCACTGAAAATTGTAGACTTTAACTAACATTATAAGAACAAATATACTCATACAACTTTAATATGTTAAAAGAAAAAAAAACGCAACGATGATGCATGTAAAAGCAAATATTTATCAAAGGTTCAAATTTGCATTTTTCTTTTTAAATAAAAACAACTTTCACCTCAGAAAGTTTAGTAAATGGAAAGCGGATAACTATTTGGCCATATCAGGTTGCCCGCCATGGTTTTTGAAAAAGAATGGGACTCAAATTCTTTTAAGGAACTGAAATAAAATTTAATTGACACTTGTCTATATTTCATTGGCTCTGGTATACCACATGGGACTGTGATGTGGTATGACAGGCACATCGTATAATTTCTCCTAACTCTAATAGTAATACAAATAGTTTATTTTGTCCCTAAAAACGTAGACCCGCTCTGATACCATAATGTAACACCCGTGTCAAAAACCGTTTTATTTAATTAACATTTAGCTATAATAAACAGTTAAAACATCATTAAAACAAACAGTTGTTTTGAACACGCCGATCTATTAATTGATCACAACTTTACACCTTAAAACTTACAATAAGTCTATATTTCATACTATAGACTGCAACATAGTTTAACATACTGATCATCCTTGCCGCTAGTCAATTATTACTTTTAACCTGAAAAGAAAACTGGTGGAGAGTGGGGTGAGCTTGGTGTGCTCAGTAAAATAGCTAATTATATACATAACTCAACCACACGCGCATACAATTCAGTTTACATACATTTAATAACTAATAGGTGACCAAGCATCAAAACACGACCTTTATTATTTATTTATTAGTATCTGTTTTAAGGGCCCCACTTGTCACGAGGAGATATACCCAATGGTTCATCGGTCAATTCAAACAATCACAGTCTCATCATATTATTATATATCAACAGCACAGGATACCATTCCACGTCAGGTATCCCTGCACCACTCCGGTGCGTAGCAAAAACAGCACAGAATATCTCCTGCATCCCGAGATACTCCGACATAGCGTCAAGGACAAGTGCCTAGAAAATCATATATCCACTCAAACATATATACCATCAATTAACCATTGAATAAATCTTCGTCATGACAAGCTATAATTATCATCTTTTTCTTTCTTTACCGAACACCTCTTACATTCGTTTTTCTCAATAATAATTATTTCATAACATTTAATATCACACTATTATTATATGCCTCTAGCCATATTAAGTAAGCAAATCAAAACGGTCACGTAGTTTCAACCATCATCATAGATGTCATCAACCGTTTCATATTCACAAACTTAACACATCAATCAACAACCCAATATAATAATTCTAAACTTAGCAATCAGATACACTGAATCTCTAAATAAACATTATTATGCATATAATTAACCACTTACCTCTATTTCGAAACAGAGTGCTAAATTAGCAAGTGATGATGATCATCTATCTTCAATTCATACATCGTTTCCTATCTAGAACAATAAAAAGAAATTTTCTGGAGTATCAATGTGGTGGTTTGCGGCCTCCCCTCTCCCCCTTTTCTCAAAACCGAATTCCTCCTATGTATCCATAGGGAAAAGAGTTGTAACCTAATTAAAATTGATTTGTTTTTTAAATATAATTATTACTTATCTTCTAATATAAATATTTATTTGTGTTATATTTCAATACAAACACATTATACTCAACAATTAGTAATATATCTTAGCACAAACCTATTACTCTTTCAACAAATAAAAATACTGATTTATTACGAATTTTTCTTTTCAATATAACTATATAATATTTTTTTTAGATAAATAATAAACCTTAATTAATTAATTTAGAAACCCAATTTTAAAGATTTAAATGCATGAATATAATATTGACCCCCTTTTTTCCGGGCGTTACAAAAGAGCTCAGTATTGGATTCTAAAAGCCCAGAGGAATCTGGGGACGAGATTTTCCACCGCTTCCTTCCGTTCAATTGATTTTCATCTCTTTCTCTTTATCCTTGATCTTGTGTTGATTAATTAGAGACAATCTACTTTGGTTGTTAATAAACGGTTGATTGATCTTCTGTTGGTTTTGTTTTGTGCTCGGGAAATCGAAGTAAGAGTTGTGGGCACTTCATTTGCAACGGTAGATAGAACATCTAAAAGGTATTTCTTCTTATCCCTCTTTGTATGAAATAACGGTTAACGGATCTTCGGGTTAATGGAAATAGGTTAAAATTTTTATATTTCCGCTGCTATACGTTAGCCTATTTTCCTTCAGTGGTATCAGAGCCTGCGTTAAATCCGTTATTTCATATATGAAAATTTAAAAGTTTTTCAATCAGATTGAATAAATATTTATAGTTAGGCTAATTAACAAAAATGTTTTGATTAATTAGTTCTAAAAGATAAATAAGTTTTAATTAATTGTTAATTAAAATAAGTTATGCACATGTTCCTAATAATTTTGGTCGATAATCATTATAACAAAATCTATTAGTTTTATGGTTAGATTGATAAAATCAGTTTTATTTATTCTAAAAGATAAAACGGAAAATCTATGATAGTTTTTCCTATTTTCTGAAAATCGTTTTAAAACTGGTATATATATATATATGTTTTATATTTATATAAAAAAAATTACAGCACGTAAGGCGCGACCCGACTGCTATTGCGCGGTTGCTGCCGCGCGGCAGCAACCACACGCGGCGCCTGACCGCCGCTACCGCAAGGCAGCGGCGGATCAGACGCCTAGGGCTGGTGCCAAATGGCAGCAGCCCGACCTCGGACCCGGCCCGAGACCCACCTAGTTTTAAATCGTTTGAAAACTAGTTTTAAATATATATATATGTATGTTTCAGAAATTAATAGTTTTCTGTTTTGATTATCGAATGAAAATTTATTTAAAAGTTTGTTTTACCTGTTTGTAAATCAAAAGGTTTTAAATGAATTCAAATCAAAATAATTGGGACGTGCATAATTAAAGTTTTGTATAGTTATATTAATCTAAAAGTTTAATATAAAAGGATACGAAACTGTTAGAAGTAAAATTGGATGAAAGTTAATTTGATGAGTTAATGTGATTAACCTAAATATTACATAAAATACTTATGTAATCAACCAATTAAATTTATTTAATTGAGCCTATGCATGTTTGGAGTTATGGACATATTTGGACCCTCTTTTAGTCTTTCGGTATTTTTGAAATAGGGCCTGCGAGTCCTGCTTTTCTACTATATATTGTAATTTCTCCTCTCATCTAATTCTCTTCAATTCAATTGAAGTTTTCTTTAGTAGAATAGAAATTAATATGTAATTTCAATGCGCCATGGAGAAGACGGAGGACCTAAAGAGAAATATGTAATAGTTAGTATTTCCCTAGGTTTGGCCTTTTATTCCGTCTCTGGCTCGACGGAATAATTTAGATAATATGTCCATAATGCCAATGTATGTGTCTGATGTATGCTAAAGCAAATCAAGACTAAGTTAGATTGTGAGACCTAAAATAAAATCCCTCATTAAAAAGTTAAGTAAATAAACAAGTTATTAAAATCGGTTGCCCCTCCCTAATATTATAATTCAGCCGGCAGTACTGGGGGCCTTTGGGTTGTTGAGCAAACTCAAGCTCGGGGTCTTACGGTAACACCTGTATTATCGAAAATCACTTTTCATGAATATGGGTAATACTTAAATTAGATTATGATAATTGGATGAGCAAACTCATGTTGTCATAAACTAATGGGCAATATGGTTGGGATTAATCTGAATAGCATATTAGTTACTAATGTGGTTAGTAACCCAATAACCTAGGAATCACATTAAAGATGTGATTGATTACATGAATCTACCTAACGAATGAGACTAGCTTGTTGAGCAAACTCAAGGCGAAATCTCAGGAGTTAGGATCCTAGCTCACTAAAGGATTTGTGAAATTCTTCGAATTAATATGGAGGGCTATTAATTTGGCAAAATAGTGGGAGCAATCTAAAATAAACTAAAAGGCCTATAATTTTAGATTGATATACTTTAAAGCAAATGAATAACATACGTTTACTCTTTCTCACTCTCAGGTTTAATTAAACACTCTTAAAATCATGACTAAAACCAATCTGCAAAACATTCTTACCGATAACAAGTTGAATGGTTCAAACTTCACCGACTGGTTTCGTAACCTCAAAATTGTTTTGAAGTTCGATAAGATAGGGTATGTACTTGATACATCGATACCCCCTATCCCTACTGATGATGCTCCCATCGAAGAAATTGATGCTTACCAGAAGCACAAAGCTGATGATGATCATGCGGGATACATCATACTTGCATCGATGACACCGGAATTACAAAGGCAACATGAGGAAATGGATGCCTATTCCATCATCATGCACCTTAAGGAACTGTTTGGGAAACAGACTAGGTGCGAACGCTACGAGATATCCAAATTACTATATTGTAGCAGGATGCAAGAAGGCACATCCGTCATGACACATTGTGTCAAGATGATTGGCTATATTACCAAACTTTCTAGTATTGGATTCGCGATGGATAACGAACTAAGCATAGACTTAATTCTTCAATCCCTCCCAGAGAGTTATTCACAGTTCATTATGAACTATCAGATGAATGACTTGCAAACCTCTCTTGAAGAGCTTGCAAATTTGCTCAAGTCAGTTGAGCCCAATATGAAAAAGGACAAGGCAATATCAGCCCTTGTCATAGAGGGATCAAAGAAAAGGAAGGGGAATTTTCCCAATCCTAAATATCCCAAGAAAGGCAAGGGAGCCATGCCCACTAAAGCTAAGGGAAAGGAAGTGAAGAAGCCCAAAGGAGAGTGCCACTTCTGTGGTAAAGACGGGCATTTGAAAAGGAATTGCAAGGAGTACCTAGCCTCCCTCAAGAAGGGAAAAGGCAGTGCTTCAACATCTGGTATGTTTTATATTGAAATAAATACAGTTTCACAGTCTGAATCTTGGGTACTTGATACCGGTTGCGGATCTCATATTTGTACAAATATGCAGGAACTAAATCGGACAGGGAACTGAAGAAAGGAAACATAAACTTGCGAGTAGGAAATGGAGCAAGAGTTGCCGCCCTTGCAATTGAAGATTATGTTTTAAATTTGCCCTCTGGGCTTGTAATGGAATTAAGGAACTGTTTATACGTTCCACAAATGTCTCGTAACATTATTTCTATTAGCCGTCTTGTTGACGACGGTTTTCATATTTCAATAAAAGACAAACATTGCGATTTTTATAGAGATTCGATTTTCTATTTTTCAGGAATATCACAAAATGGGATTTATGTGTTAGATGACAAAATTTCTGTTTTCGCAATTGATACCAAAAGACATAAGCTAGATAATTCAACTTACTTGTGGCATTGTCGTTTAGGCCATATAAACAAAAGACGCATGCTTAAGCTACATCAAGATGGGCTTATAAATTCAATTGATCCTGAATCATTGGAAACATGCGAAGCATGTTTAAAAGGTAAAATGACAAAGACACCCTTTAGCAATAAAGGTGAACGTGTATCAGACTACTCAAAGCTTATTTAGACATGTGCATCACACAAACGCTCAGCGTGACATTTACGACAAAGCTGTGCTTCGAATATACCATCAATCTTATGCTCAGCTAACCGACGCAATATCATGGCTAACTAAGTCACAGGAATACATACTCAGCATGATCAGCGCATCTATTCGCGTCCCCGGTTCAGTTCTGGATGATGGAGTCCCAGTGCTTGATGGGTTATTTGAAAGCACGAAACGTCTAAAGGCATATTCGGTCAAGCTGACTCGTGCTGCTCTCAATGACACCTTCATTGCTCCTCCGCCTGATGGTGGCAAAACGGGGGAGAAAGCACAAGCTGATGGAACTCAGCCTAAGGCAGGCGAAACCTTAGGCAGTAAGCAAAAGAGGAAGGACAAAGGCAAAGGGGTAGCTCAAGCCTAGTTTTAAGAAATTGACCTATGTATTTTTTTTGTATGCTGACCATTTATATTATTTTAAGCGTCCTTTCATTCACATTATTTCTCATAAGTAATGCTTACTATTATACCATATGCTGATCTGTCTAAAATTGAACAAACAAATAAATTCAAAGTAAAAATATACTCAGTATACATTAACTCTGATACCAAAACTATTCATGTATCAAACTGAGTAAACATTGAACTCTTCTGAAAGTTGACCTAGGCTCATCTCAATTAAATCTTAGAAGGTTTAGAGTTAAGTTAAATATATGCAACCCTTACGGGGGAGTAATTTCAGAAGAATAAAAAGTAATTCAATCATGGGAATTTCAATACTGAGTTCCATAAATTAAATATTTTGCCAACATCAAAATGGGGGAGTTTGTTGAAACACCTTTCCACAAGATTTTGATTTGACAAAATCATTTAAGTTTAATCCATGATTAAGAGACAATTAAATTTAAGTGCTTTGATTTAATTGTACTAATCTGTTTGTTCAATATTGAGTATAAATATAAATGCAAAAGGAAATAAAAATTAAGATAGGACAAAGTCAGCATAAGAACATAACACAAACTGAGTGAAGAGCAACTCAGCACAAGAGAAGATAAGTCATCTTCAAAACAACAGCTTAAGAATGAAGCTGATCAAAGAAGCTGAGTGGAACGAAGCTCAGTATAAAAGAAGTCTGCTTCAGAACTAGATCTTGTAGAACGAAGCTGACCATGGAAGCTGAGTGAAAAAGAACTCAGTATGAGATTTGGTGACAATCAAAGACAATGACTATCGAAGTGAAGCTGAGTGATCTTTAGGACAGCATGAACGATCTGTTAGCTAAAAGACAAATCCGACAACCGTCTGCACCAATAATTGAAGCCTTGGAATTACGCAAAAGCCAAATTCCGAGATGCATGGGTCAACTGTTCATTGCTAAAAGACAAACTGCCGCAAGAAGACAAAGCCTGTAGGAAGAAGACAAGCCTGACATCTGAAGAAATCAGAAAACAAGATTGGCCGGCACATCTGAAGCTGACCAGAAGCTTGTCCCCCAAAAGAGCCGTTTTGGACTCAACGGACAAATCCAATTCAAATCATTTGATCCTAAAAATACAACTATAAAAGGACAAGCAATCCTCTTGGATCATTGCCGAATTACAGAATATACAAGAGAGAAAAATCCAAGCTCAAAGCACTCAAAAACAAGAAAGAAATCTTACACCAACTTTCTATTCCTTGTGTAAATGCTAGATTGATTGTTTGTAATCATCTAAAGTGTTCTTTAGCTGAAAAAGAGCAAATTGTATCAATTGTGAATTGAGAGTGTTGTGCTGAGTATTTGGTTGTAAATACTTAGTGGTAGAGAAATCTAGGTGCTGGGTTGTAGCACTTAGTAGGAGTTGAGTAGACGAATAGAGGAAGGTACTCTTGCATATTCAACTGCCTTATAACCGGTTTGTACTCTACCATTAAAGAGCTCAGTATTGGATTCTAAAAGCCCGGAGGAATTTGGGGGACTGGACGTAGGCGGAGAGGCCGAACCAGGATAAGTGATACTGAGTAATTTCTAACTCTCTCAATATATATATATATATATATGTGCATGTGTTGCGTGTTATACTTGTTGGTCCCTGGTAATTAGTTCCAAGGGGGGGTTAGGAACTATTATAACTTTTTCGTGTTTTAATTAAGCTGACTGGAAGTTATTTTGAGAGTTTATCAACTCAGCTTATGGTCAGCTTGGTGAGATATGTTTGAAGACAGCTTTAGTCAGATGTTGACTAAAGTTGTTTTCTTGTGAGTTGAGAATTGACACTCTTGGAGGTCAGCTTCTAACTCAGCACCACTTACTTACTCAAGATCAGCTTAGACAATTTATATGCTGAGTAAATAAAGTAAACAACACATGCAATTATAAGAGAGAGTTTAGAGATTACTCAGTATCACTTATCCTGGTTCGGCCTCTCTGCCTACGTCCAGTCCCCAGAGTCCTTCGGGATTTTTGAATCCAATACTGAGCTATTTAAAGGTAGAGCACAAACCGATTACAAGGCAGTTGAATATGCAAGAATACCTTCCTCTATTTGTCTACTCAACTCCTACTAAGTGCTACAACCCAGCTCCTAGATTTCTCTACCACTGAAATGCTTACAACCAAGCACTCAGCTTTACACTCTCAATATTCCTATTGATCACAGACTTGTTCTTTTTTAACTAAAGAACACTTTAGATGATTACAAATCAATCTAGCATTTACACATAGAATAGAAAAGTCGGTGTAAGATTCTTTTTGTATTTGAGTGCTTTTGAAACTTTCTCTCTTATATTTTTCTTTCGATGCTTCAGTATTTATCCAAGTTTTTCGATTGTCCTTTTATAGAAGGAAATCTGTAGATTTGATCGTTTTGAAATGTCCTAACCGTTAACATCAAAACGGCTCTTTTGGGGAACAATTTCTGGAAAGCTTCAGACTGCACCTCCATTCCCTTTCTCTGTTTTCTTCAGGTGTCAGGTTTGTCTTCTAGCGTCTGGTTTGTCTGTTTATGCCAGTTGTCTGTTTTCAATAATCCAACATCCCATGACTCTTGGAATTAGTCTTTTAGGTGTCTTCGAGGTTCCAATTATTAGTGCAGAAGATTGGCAGACTTTGTCTTTTAGTGAACGGATCCTTCATGCTGTCCTGACTGTTACTCAGCTTCGTTTGTTCTTTTCGAATGTTCAACGTTCATGCTGAGTTCCTTTAAGGTCAGCTCCGTTCTGTTTAACCTCTCTTGAAGAAGTCTTCAAATTTAGTCAGCTTCGTTTTGCTTCTGAATTTTAACTCCACTCAGCTTCTATTCTGTCATGCTGAGTTCCGTTCTACTCAGCTTCGTTTATGCTGACTTTTGTCCTGTCTTTACTTTATATATTTTTGCACTCAATATTTAACAAACATATTAGTACAATTAAATCAAAGCATCTAAATTTAATTGCCTCTTAATCATGGATGATTTTGTCAAATCAAAATCTTGTGGAAAGGTGTTTCAACAAACTCCCCCATTTTGATGTTGGCAAAATACATAATTACGGAACTCAGTTATAAGTTGCCCCATGATTGATATTTTTGATATGACTCCCCCGTAAGGGTTGCATACATTTTGTCTTAATTTTATTCTAAACCTTCCAAGATCTAATTTGATTAGACTTAAGATATTTGTGTGTACTGACTCAGTTTTGGAAGGATATTGTCTCTCAGTTTTTAGTGTTAATGTGTTTAACCTTTTTGATTCGTTTGTTCAAACTTGATTAGTCAGATCAGGAAGAAAACTGATACTTGTGATATTAGATTAAACTATAACAACAAAAAAACATATTAACCTAACCAGTAGACAATAAAAATAGGAAACAGGATATGATGCTAAGTCTCTAGACACAGACTAGGATATGATGCTAAGTCTCTAGACACAGATTAGCTAGTTTTACTTCTTCTTTCTTTGAGCTGAGGGATCAACATAAGCAATGCCTTTTCCTTTGCTTCCATACGCAGTACCTGCAGGCTGAGGCTGAGTTCCTCCTTTACTTGTCTCCCCCGTTTTGCCATCATCGGGTTTGTAGAGGAAAGTTTCATTCCGTGCTGCGGAGGAGAGATACTGAGAGTAGCGCTGGAGCCTTTTGGTGCTTTCACCCAAGCCATCAATGACTGGCACACTATTGTCTTGGATATGCCGAGGAACCCTAAGAGAGCTGCTGATCATACTGAGGAGGCATTCATGAGATTTGCTCAGGCAGGTGAGGGAGCTTGTGATCTGACCAAAAGCTTGATGGAACAGCTTGAGCAGAGCAGAATCATAAAACATGCGCTGGCCATTGTTGATGCGCATTGCCTTCATGATAGCTTGTGAAAAGCTCATGAGTTCAGTGTTGGAGATGGGATCAACATCCATTTGGACTCGGTCAATGTTGAGTAGTCTGACTGCCTCACTCAATTGGTCAATAGTACACTGGGAAGAGGAGGATACTAGATCACGTGTGCTGGTCAGCTCAGTATGAAGTTGGGTGAAACATTTTTGAAGTTCGGCAGAGGTGGAAAACTCAGCATTGCCGGGTGGACTTAATTTGGTCAGCTCAGCATTCAATTTGGTAAAACAGTCTTGCAATTCAGTAGATGTAACAGACTCAGGATTGGCAGTTGCTTTAGAGGTGGTCAGTTCCCCTGCTAGCTTAACAAAGTAGCTTTGAAGCTCAGTGGAAGTGACATACCCTGGATTGACTTCTGACAGTTGGTGAATTTTGCCTTCAAGCAAATTCATATGGGTGGCCATTGTAAGCACTAGTTCAGTCAGTTTTGCAATTTGCTCTTGATTAGGTTGCTGAGTTTGAACCGCAGTGATAACACTAACTAGATCCTTAAGCCCTCGAAGTTCATTTAGAAGCTGAGTAATACCAGACAGGTGAGAGGACTCAGCTTGAGTGGATTGGTGACCATCAGCTTGAGTAGTATTGAAGTCTTGAAGCAAGGACTGAGCAGAAGCAATGACACGTCGGCCAGACTCAGTAGCATTCAAGTATGCAAACTTAGCAGTATTGGACTCAGAGGCTGGTACAAAGTTTGATGGTGGTGGAGGAGTTGGTTCTCTGCCAGATTGAGTACCTTGATTGGTACCTGGACTTTGATGGGTTTCTTGAGCTGAATCATCAACATGTTGTATTGGGGGTGGAACTTGATTAGATAAGTTAATCTTCTCAGCTTGAAGTGAGGAAGTGGAGACAGGAAGTGTGCTACCTTGAGCATCTTGGATTGGATCTGCAGGGTTTTTGGCTTGTTCCTCATCCTGAGTAACAGAGGCTTGTTTTTCCACTGGATCTTCTGGTGGTGACTCAGTTTCATTTGAGAAGTACTGAAACTGGATTGTCGAGAGGTCAGTTTCAGGCTCATCAATGGGATAGTCGTCCATGAGATCAATTTGCTTTTGTGCTTTCTTTTTGAGTCTTCGCCGTGTCTCAGTTCTTGGCGGTGAATGGTCAGTTCGAATACCTTCACTGGACTCAGTAGCAACTGTCTCCTCTTCTACAGGTTGCTCAAAAGGACCCTCAACGGCATTACTTTCTTTCTTTCTCTGCTCAGTATTAACTTCTTGGTGTTCAACATGTTGCTCAGTCTCTTCCACAGATTCATTTTCTTGGTCAGTTCCATGACCTTCAGGTTGAGTAGAGGCTAGTGGGACAGCTTCTACTATCTTTAAGGAGTTACCCTTTTTCTTCTTCTTTAAAGGGGTTTCTGGAGTTTCTTCATTCTCATCCTCAGGCTCTTCTTGCCTCTTTCTTTTCTCAGCTTGCTCCTTAGCCTTGTCGGCTTTAGCGTTTTCTCTTGATGAAAGCCTTACTTTCTTTGGGACAGCATGAATGTCCTTGGAGCAGGTTTCTACAGCCTTCCTCTTCTTCCTTCTCTCAGGCTGAGCTGTTTCTGGTGACTCAGCACGAGCTTCAACCTCTTCTGCAGGCTCAGCTTCAGGCTCAATTTCTTGTTGCTCATCTTCTTCATCTTCTTCAGCATCTCCAGCTCCTTCATATCCCTTCAAGGGTTGATTGTACAACAATCCATCCAGCAGAACTGTAGTAATTTCACTTCCCAAGCTACTTGTTTCACTTTTCGTCTCAATCTGCTTGTCCTGTATAATTTTTGTAATGATTGAGCCCAAGCGGAGTTTCTTACCACTTCGTTGAAACGCTCCAACTAGAAAGACGGGAAGATTGAACGGAGTGCAGGTCAACATGTGCTAGATGAAGCACTGTTCGAAGTTTTATGCGGATGAAGCTGAGCTGAGTTTGGGGAAGATAAAGTTGGTCAGCATGAAGTGGACCATCTTTTGTGCTTTACCCATACAGGTGCTGGGTATTTCCCCCTTATGATCTTTGGGTTTACAGAACCCCTTTAGCTTATCAGATGTGGCTTTTGGTATTTTCTCCTTTGTCATTCTAAACTGAATTCCTTCGTCTGGTAAGTCTAGCAATGTGGCTAGATAGACAGGGGTTACGACGATTTTCTGACCTTTAACAGTGGTCTCCAGATAGTCACAGTCATCTGCATCAACATGTAGATTCGAGTAGAATTCCCGTACTAACCTGGGATAGGTTGTTCCTGAAAGAGAGAAGAGACATTTCCATTTGTTCTTCTCGATCCATTCGCAGAATGGTTTCTCAGACGAGACGAAACTTGGAGAAAACCATCGGCACTTTAAAACCTCCAGATTGTTGACCTTGGAGTGTACCTTGATCATTTTCCTTTCTATTTCCGTTGAAGGACCCGCGAGGTCAGTGGGTTTATCTGTGGTTTGAGTTTTAGGGTTTTTGTTTTTGCCGGGAGCCATTTTTGAAGATTTTGAAGTTCTTAGAGAGAAAGAAATTCGATTTTAGGAGATTACAGTCGTAGTGAATGAAGAGTGGGGATTTTTCCACTTTTTATATAAATCTACGACGGTCCTTAATCATTAACTAGCCGTTTTTACCTAGGGACGTTCAACCGACAAGAATTCTGTCAATTATGACATCTTCGGCACGTGGGATTTGCCATTAATGTGCATCTTCCCAAGGTGCCAGAGGTTACACGTGTAGGTTCTCTTTACGCGAGTGGGTTTTTACTAAGTTTTACTAGAATTCGAAGCATCCACGATATTTATTGCCTAACTTTTGAGAAGATAATTCCTCTATCACTAAGTAACTCAACATATATTACTTACTCAGCATGCGTATGTACTCAGCATAGAGTGATTACTCAATATGTTTATCTACTCAGCATAGGATGTTTACTCAGCTTTTATGCCTACTCAGTGTCATCACTTAATATATATGTCAATTCAGCATAAGGTGGCTTTTTCATTTTCAAGCTTAGTAAGGAGTAGATATTTTACTCAACATGGCATTTGCACAATTATTCAAAGTTCAACTCATGTGACAATTTATTCAATACAGATTTAGTTAGAGTGGATTTGACATACCAATTGCTTCCCTTAGTGTGTTGAATTGTTCTCGTGCCAAGGGCTTTGTGAAGATATCTGCAAGCTGAACGTTTGTAGGCACGTAGGTCAGCTTGATCTCATCTTTTAGTACATGGTCTCTGATGAAGTGATGCCTTATGCTAACATGCTTCATCCTGCTGTGTTGGAATGGATTTTTAGATAGATCAATGGCACTTTTGTTGTCGCATTTGATCTCTATTGTGTTTGTTTTGACTCCGTAATCCTCAAGCTGTTGCTTTATCCATAGGACTTGTGCAACACAGCTTCCAGCAGCCACGTACTCAGCTTCAGTTGTAGATAGGGCTACGGATGATTGCTTCTTGCTAAAGCAAGATACTAGACAGCTTCCAAGGAAATGACATCCTCCTGAAGTACTTTTTCGTTCTAGCTTATCTCGTCCGTAGTCAGCATCAGTATATCCAATGAGTGTGAAATCATTTGAGGTTGGATACCATAGACCTGCATCAACTGAGTTTTGCAAGTATCTAAAAATTCTTTTTACAGCAGTTAGATGAGATTCCCTGGGGCCAGCTTGATATCTAGCACAATAGCATACTGAGTATTGAATATCTGGTCTACTAGCAGTGAGATAGAGTAATGAACCTATCATACCTCGATAGAGTTTACTATCAACTGACTTACTCTTTTCATCCTTGCATAGGACAGTATCAGTACCCATGGGAGTTGATATTGGTTTGCAATCTACCATGCTGAATTTCTTTAACATTTCCTTGGTGTACTTAGACTGACTTATAAAGATGCCATTCTTTCCTTGCTTGATTTGAAGTCCAAGGAAGAAGTTGAGTTCACCCATCATGGACATTTCGAACTCAGTTTGCATCTGTTGGCTAAATTCTTTGCACAAGGATTCGTCAGTAGCACCAAAAATTATATCATCAACATATATCTGCGCAAGTAGGGTATGTTTACCCTTTTTCTTAATAAACAAGGTTGTGTCAGCTTTTCCCCTGACATAGTTCCTGGTCAGCAGGAAGTTGGTCAACCTCTCATACCAAGCTCTTGGAGCTTGCTTTAGGCCGTACAGGGCCTTTTTGAGTTTATAAACGTGGTTTGGAAATTTTGAATCTTCAAACCCAGGAGGTTGATTAACATATACCTCTTCGTTTATAAAGCCATTAAGAAACGCACTTTTTACATCCATTTGGTATAGTTTAAAATTCATGTAACTAGCATAGGCACACAATATACGTATAGCTTCTAATCTAGCAATAGGAGCAAATGTTTCTCCATAGTCTATACCCTCTTGCTGACTGTAGCCTTGGGCTACAAGTCAAGCTTTGTTTCTAATCACATTTCCATGCTCATCTAGCTTATTTCTAAAGACCCATTTGGTTCCTATGGGCTTTTGATTCCTAGGTTTAGGTACTAAATCCCATACCTCATTTCTGGTGAATTGGTCAAGCTCTTCTTGCATAGCATTGATCCAATATTCATCTTGCTCAGCATCAGCAAAGTTCTTTGGCTCATGTATTGAGACGAATGCAACATTGCTGAGGTATTTTCTAAGTTGATCTTTGGTCATTAATTTGTTGTTGGCGGCATCAAGAATAGCTTGTTCTGTATGTCCTCTTGGGATCTTTATTTCCTTGGGCAGTGTTGAGTCGTTTGGAATAGGTGTTTCTACAATCTCTACAGGAATAGATTGGTCAGCAAATGATATTTCAATTTCTTGCTTACCTTGAGTCAGCTCCTGTATAGATGACACAGAGGCTTCTGGTTGATTAGCGGAAGCTGAGCCTAGTTCATCTTCTTCAGGCTGAGCTGACTTACCTGTAGGGTCAGTTTCATCGAACTCAACATGTACAGACTCTTCTACGACCTGAGTTCTTTTGTTAAATACTCTATATGCTTTACTGTTTGTTGAGTACCCTAAAAAGATCGCCTCGTCAGCTTTAGCATCAAATTTAGCAAGGTTGTCTTTTGTATTGAGTATAAAGCATTTACACCCAAAGGCACGAAAGTATCCAATGTTGGGCTTTCGACCTTTCCAAAGTTCATATGGGGTTTTCTTTAGTATAGGTCTAACTAGAGCCCTATTCAGTATGTAACATGCCGTGTGAACAGCTTCACCCCAGAAGTACTTTAGAAGCCTATTTTCACTCAGCATTGTCCTAGCTATTTCGACAATGGTTCTATTTTTCCTTTCAACGACCCCATTTTTTTGAGGTGTTCTAGGAGCAGAGAAGTTGTGGTCAATACCACTGGTTTCACAGAATTCATCAAACTGTTGATTTTTGAATTCTCCACCATTGTCGCTTCTAATGTGAGCTACTCTTAGGTCTTTATCATTTTCAAGCTTTTTGATCAATGTGGTAAACATCTCAAAGGGTTTCATCCTTGCTACTCAGCAAGATGATCCAAGTGTACCGAGAGAAATCATCTACAATAACCAAGGAAAATTTCTTACCTCCCAAGCTGAGTGGCTGGATAGGTCCGAAAAGATCCAAGTGTAGTAATTCCAATGGTCTTTTGGTTGAGACAATATTTTTGCTATGAAATGACTTTTTAGTTTGTTTGCCTTGCTGGCACGCTTTACAAAGTTGATCTTTTTCAAACATTAATTTGGGTAATCCCTCAACTAATTGCTTTCTAGCTAATTTGGCAAGAAGGTCCATGCTGACATGCCCAAGTCTTCTATGCCATAGCCAGGAGTTGTCCTCTTTAGTCACTAAGCATATGTTTTTAGAAAACAGTTTTTCTAAGTTTAACATGTATACATTTTCTACACGAGGGGCAGTTAAAATTAACTCATGTGTATTTCCCTCGAGTATTTGACACTTAGTATCATCAAATACAACCTTTCTGCCGCTCTTGCAAAGCTGAGCTACACTCAGCAGATTGTATTTGAGACCTTTAACTAAGGAGACAGACTCAATAGTTGGGTTACCTCCGATAGTACCTGAGCCGACTATCTTACCCTTCTTGTTGTCTCCAAAGCTTACACTTCCACCTCGTTTAAGCTCTAGTGTGATGAACTGAGTTTCATCACCTGTCATATGCCTTGAGCATGCGCTGTCTATATACCATAGTTTTGACTTCTCCATGCATGTCAAGCTGACCTGCAGTTTAAACTATTCATTTTTAGGTACCCAATTTCTTTTGGGTCCTTTCTTGTTAGTATAAACAGGAGCAAAATCTTATTTTAACTTGTGACGGCATACTTTTATGGTATGACCTGGCTTACCACAGAAATCACAAAAAGGTACCCTTTGTGGGTTGAACTGAGTATGGTCAGCATTATTGTGTTGGGCATGCCAACATACTTTTGTGGTGTGCCCTTTTCTTCCGCAGAAGTCACATTGGACAGACCGCTTGTTATGCCAACACATACCCTTCATGTGTCCCCTTTTTCCACAACACTCACATTGAGTGAATTGTTTATGCTGACTAGTATTTGCGTACTCAGCATGGGGTTTATTTCTAGTTGAGCCCTTCCCTTGACTCTGTAACATTGTGATATCCTTTCTAAGTTTCTTTGACTCAGATTGAACCTCCGTGACAAACTTATGTAAGATTTGCATGTTGGTATGCAAGTTAGAGTTGTCCTGGAGAAGATATCGGAGGTCACTCAGCTTGACCTCTTCAATCTCATCACAGCGCCTGCTGAGTGCCTTAATCTTTTTGTTACACTTTTTGGTTAGTGTATACAAGTCACTCAGGGCATTTACCATTTCTTTTCTAAGTAAGAGTAAAGATGTTACCTCATTGCTGTGATCCTCCTGGTCAGTTTCATCAGAAAGGTCAGCTTGCTCAGATTGGGATTGGTCAGCTCCATCATCCGCCATAAAGCATATGTTGGCTGTTTCATTTTGCTCAGCTTCAGATGATGTTGATTCGTCACTGTCACTCCATGTGGCTACCATAGCCTTTTTGCTTCCCTTCTTCTCTTTCTTGAGATTGGGACAGCTTGACTTGATGTGCCCAGTTTGATGACACTCAAAACATGTGACAGACTTTGAGCTGTCCTTCTTGTACTTGTCACTTGACTCAGCTTTATACTTATCATTTCTTCTAAATGACCTTTTGCTGTTTCTATCATTTCTCCTGAACAGCTTTTTCATCTTTCTGGTGAACATGGCCAATTCCTCATCATCAGTTGACTCTACTTCAGTTGAGTCAGCTTTCATGACAAGTGACTTTTGTTTCTTGTCTTCTGATTTTTCTTTCTCTTTGGCTTCAAAGTTTTTCATAGAGATTTCATGGGTCAGCAGGGATCCAATCAACTCATCATATTTGTAGGTAGTCAAGTCTTGGGCTTCTTCTACAGCTGTTTTCTTTGCTTGCCAGCTCTTGGGCAGACTTCTCAGAATTTTCTTCACCTGTTCTTCTTCAGTGAAGTTCTTTCCAAGCCTTTTTAGCTCATTTATAATGTTTGTGAACCTTGCGTTCATTTCTGATATGTCTTCATTCTCCTTCATTTCAAACAGCTCGTAGAGTCTCATATGTTGATTGACTTTAGACTCCTTAACTTTGCTTGTGCCTTCATAGGCTACTTCAAGCTTTTTCCAAATCTCCTGTGCTGACTCGCAACCTGAAATCTTATTGTATTCTGCAGCATCTAACGCACAGTGAAGCATATTTATAGCCGAAGCATTATTTTGTAATTTTCTGAGGTCATCCTCTGTCCATTCAGCCTCACTTTTAACAATTTTCTCATCGTTAACAGTTTTGTATGGCACATGTGGACCTTGAACAATTGCAAGCCATGCACTCATGTTTGTGGCTTGAATAAAGTTTTTCATCCTATTCTTCCAGAATGTATAATTTGACCCAAAGAATAGGGGAGGTCTAGTGATTGATAGTCCCTCAGGGAGTATCTGTGTTGTTTGGTTTCCTGGAAGGAACCGAGTGCTATTCTCACCCATTTTTCGGGATCAGCTCAAGATTGTTAAATCTTTGAGTAGTGAGCTTCAGCTCTGATACCACTTGTTGGTCCCTGGTAATTAGTTCCAAGGGGGGGGGGGTTAGGAACTATTATAACTTTTTCGTGTTTTAATTAAGCTGACTGGAAGTTATTTTGAGAGTTTATCAACTCAGCTTATGGTCAGCTTGGTGAGATATGTTTGAAGACAGCTTTAGTCAGATGTTGACTAAAGTTGTTTTCTTGTGAGTTGAGAATTGACACTCTTGGAGGTCAGCTTCTAACTCCGCACCACTTACTTACTCAAGATCAGCTTAGACAATTTATATGCTGAGTAAATAAAGTAAACAACACATGCAATTATAAGAGAGAGTTTAGAGATTACTCAGTATCACTTATCCTGGTTCGGCCTCTCTGCCTACGTCCAGTCCCCAGAGTCCTCCGGGATTTTTGAATCTAATACTGAGCTCTTTAAAGGTAGAGCACAAACCGATTACAAGGCAGTTGAATATGCAAGAGTACCTTCCTCTATTCGTCTACTCAACTCCTACTAAGTGCTACAACCCAGCACCTAGATTTCTCTACCACTGAAATGCTTACAACCAAGCACTCAGCTTTACACTCTCAATATTCCTATTGATCACAGACTTGTTCTTTTTGAACTAAAGAACACTTTAGATGATTACAAATCAATCTAGCATTTACACATAGAATAGAAAAGTCGGTGTAAGATTCTTTTTGTATTTGAGTGCTTTTGAAACTTTCTCTCTTATATTTTTCTTTCGATGCTTCAGTATTTATCCAAGTTTTTCGATTGTCCTTTTATAGAAGGAAATCTGTAGATTTGATCATTTTGAAATGTCCTAACCGTTAACATCAAAATGGCTCTTTTGGGGAACAATTTCTGGAAAGCTTCAGACTGCACCTCTATTCCCTTTCTCTGTTTTCTTCAGGCGTCAGGTTTGTCTTCTAGTGTCTGGTTTGTCTGTTTATGCCAGTTGTCTGTTTCTAATAATCCAACTGTTGGTCCCTTGTTTAGTTGCAAGTATAGTTCCAAGGGGGGGGTTAGGAACTATTTAAACTTTTTAACAATTAGGGCAGACTTCTTTTTCTAAGGAAAAAGGTTTGAACAGCAGCGCTGAGTAAACAGTAAGATACCGGCTTAGTCAACTGGTGACTAGGTCAGTTTCTCAGCTTGAGTCAGGAAATAGCACTTAGAGTCTATTCCTGAGCTCTTACGTTTAATGCGCACAACTCAACTTGACCTCTTTACTTGGTCAGTTTTTGATTATTTAAGCAGGCAATATAAATAAGGAGTTAAAGGTTTAGAAATACTTCACTCAGCAGATTTATCCAGGTTCGGCTTCTTCTAAGCCTACGTCCTGTCCCCGGAACACGTTCCGAGATTTCAAATCCTCTACTGAGCTCTTTAAAGGTAGAGCCTCAAACCTTTTACAATATCAGCAATTGAGTATGACAAGAGTACCTTCCTCTATACTTCTACTCAATCCTAATCTCTCGCTGAGTACTTAAAACCGAGTACTCAGCCTCTCCTTTCTATCTCTAGAAATGATAAGTGTTTTGTCCTAATACAAAGATGTGCTAAGACACTTTAGATGATTTACAATCACTCTAGACTTTTACACAGATATGAGAAATGTAGTGTAAGAATTTTGCTTTGCTTCTTGCTTGCAGAACTTGTAGAGATTTGGTCAGCGTAATGGCTTGATCAAGTTCTATATGTTGTGAAGCTTGTGATGGCACTATTTATAGAGATGTATAAGTCGTCGGTCATTTCGAATTTCGAAATAACCGTTGGAGGGAAACGGCTATGTGTCGTTGTCATCCTGACTTGCACAGAGCTCTCGGCCAATCACAATCATGTATCTTCTGTCCTTGGTCAGCTCAGCAGATGGTCTCTCCTTTTATGGTAAGGTCAACTGGACAACATACTGTGTCGTCTGAACTTTGCCAAAAGAGGAAACACTTTGTCTGGAAGTTTTCCTTTGCCAGCTGCTGTTTTGTACGCTTTGTCGAGACTACTCAGCAGCTTCATCTTGAAGTTGTTCCCGAAGGTCTTCTAGATCCTTCCGTTTGCTGAGTTGCGATTTCATTCAAAATGGCAACGTCTTGACATACGCAGGCCGAGTGTACTGAGTTGTTTGACATGGGCCTTGGATTCCGTATTGGGCCTGGACCTTTTGATTCTTATGTCTTATAACATTTTAACTCAACATTGAACAAACACATTAGTAGAAATAAATCAAAGCATTTAAACTTAGTGTGTTTAGAATATGTATTTTAATTATACTTAAACAATTTTGTCAAATCAAAATTATATGGAAAGGTGTTTCAACAAACTCCCCCATTTTGATGTTGGCAAAACTATTCAGCAAGGAACTCAGTATGAGCTCCCCCATGATAGTTGACCTAGTATAATTTAGCAGACTCCCCCGTAAGGGTTGAGCTACTGACTTAGTTTTACTTAAAACATTTAAGGGTTTAAATGAGTAAGTCTAAGGTCAGTTTTCAGATATAGGTCAGCTATATCACATATTCTATTTACTCAGTGTTAAGCGGAAGTTTTAGACATATAGAGCGCGCTGAGTAATTTGTTGTTCAATGAGTTCTTATCAGAATGTTCCATAAGTACATAGGTTAATGTCAAACATGTTATCAGCATATCATTTAGTCAATAAATATTATACGTATTAAACATAGCTGATATAGATGAAGATACATAACAACTCAGTACTTAATAGCATATATCATTACTCGGTATTTGAATAAGAAAAGTAAGTATGATATATATTGAAAGAAGTCAGCAAGTACATAGTAAAAGAAATAAACTAGACAAATAGATTACACTGGTATGGCCTAAGTTATGCTAGCCTATCTATTTCTTTTTCTTGCCTTGTGACTGACTTCGCTCGTACTGACGTCGCTCATGCTGAGCCCTAGCAGCATGCGCTTTCTCCCCCGTTTTGTCAACTTCAGGGAGCTTGAACGCATCGGTTAAGACAGCGCGAGTCAGTTCTTGTGAAAGCTCTTTTAGCTTGTCAGCACTATCGTTGACGCCATAAAAAATGGCAACTCCATCAGCTGATACTTCGACTGGTACTCGAAGATCAGCAGCACTGAGCATATTGATGCTGAACGCTTGAGCTTTGGCTTGCCAGATGAGAGCTTCAGAGAGGCCAACAAAGACTTGGTGGAAAGTCTTCAAGAGAGCTGAGTCATAATGATGACGCTGGATATTATTATGACGGATGTGGTTGAAAGATTGCTTTGCGAGAGACAGCAACTCATTCTGCTTCAACGCGTCAGTATCCATCTCTTGCTTGTTGAGGTTAAGTAGCCTGATGGCCTCACCGATTTGCTCGACTGAGCACTGACTATAGGACACCATTTGCTCATTTGTCTTAAGTTGCTCAGTATGAAGCTGAGCAAAAAGCATTTTAAGTTCTGAGGAAGTGGCGTAGTCAGTGTTCACAGCAGACAACTTCTGAACTTGCTGATGGAGAGAGTTCAGATGTTGAATTGTTGACAGCTGTATCTCTGCCAACTTGGCAAGTGAATCCTGCTTAGCTTGCTGAGCTTGGAAGGACAAGACTACATTCAGCAGATCCTTGAGTCCCTTAACTTCGTTGAGAAGCTGAGTGACCTGGGAGAGCTGAGTTGTCTCAGGAATTGAAGATCCAGCAGCAGGCGAAGCGGAATGTTGAAGATCGTGGATAAGTGCTTGCACTGAGTCAATGAGCTTTTTATCGGACTCAGTGGCATCCCGATGTACATTAGTATGACCAGAAGAAGGTGGAGTGAAGGGAGTGCCCTGGTCAGTGACTGGATGACTTGGCTCAATCTGCACTTGAGTTGGAGGTAAGGTTGATTGATCAACAGAGAGGCTTGTTGTGGAAGTAATAACCCGAACACTGTCTGTGCTGACGGCGGAAGGATGGGGAGTCAGCACCATGCTTGAGGAGACAGCATGAGCAGTGGTCGGTTCAACCTGACTAGTTGAAGTGGTTGAAGTATGATGATCGGCATGTTCCTGTTGAGAAGAAACAGAGGCTTGTTTTTCTAACAGCGTGGAGGAAGTTGAAGTGGATTGCCGCTTGAAGAATGTCAGTTTGACAGTAGAAGGGTCCTTTGTTGTCTTGGAGAGGACAAGTTCAGTAATAGATGGTGATTGCACAGGAGGTTCACTGACCATCTTCTCACTGTCCTTAACCAGCTTTCGCCTTATTCGTGGTGGAGTGAAAGTAGGAGCAGCTTCTTCTGAGTGAGTAGGAGTAGGTTCCTTTTCCTCAGTATGGGTCTGGTCAGCTTGATCAACTTGCTCAACTTGCTCAACTCCAGCAGCTAACTCAGTGTCAGTTTGCACATTTCTACCAGCTAACCCAGTGTTAGCATCCTCAGCTTCAATTTCGCTGGCAGTTTCTTCTGAATCCTCAACGTCATCCTGACCGCTGGTTTCTTCTTCTTCCTCTTCCTCCTCAGTACTATCTCCGTCAAGTTCTTCCTCAACTTGGGAGATGAACTGGTCATCTAACTGGACCTCGGTTTCCTCAGCATCAGTACCTTGGCATTGAGTGAAATGAGAATCACTCGGTACAATAAAGTCGGTTGGCATGACGTCCAGAGGTGCCAGTGTTGAAGTCTTTGGCTTCTTCTGAGGTAGCTCAGCAGCTTCCTCAGTGCCAGGCTCATCTTTCCTGCTTCTCTTCTTAGCTGACTTTCCAGCTGACCTCTGCCTTTTTGCAGGAGACTCAACATTCGGTGACTCAGTAGATTTTCTCTTGCGAGAAGCTGGGGCCTTAGTTCTTCGCCCTTTCTTAGGCTCAACAACAGTTTCCTCAGTTTGGCCAGCTTGGCCAGCAGCAGGAGCAGCTTTTCCTTTCTTCAAGGGTTGCCCAAATTTCAGTGCCCTCAGCGAGGCAGCTGTGATCTCGATTCCTTTGAAAGATTCCTCACCTTCGAGGTCAATCTTGTGGTCGATGAGGATCCTGGTGATGATTGACCCTAACCTCAGTGTACCAGTGCTGCGTAGAAACCCAGCAACGAGAAAAACTGGTAGGTTGATGGGGGTGTACGTCAGCATGTGCCAGATGAAGCACTATTCAAAGTTGGTTGCTGATGTAGTGCAGTTTATCTTGGGGTAAATGAAATAGCTCAGTAGGTAGTGGGCCATCTTCTGGTGCTGTCCCATTGAAGATGCTGAGATCTCTCCTGAGTGACCCTCAAGTTTGCAAAAGGTATGGACGTAGTCGGTTTTGTCCTGATCGCCAGACTTCCTCAGCCTTACTCCCTCAGTTTTGAGCTGGAGGAGATTTCCTATGTACAGAGGGTTGATGAAGATGGTTTTCCCTCTTACTTCAGTGCTTACGTAGTCGGCGGAGTCACTGGCAACCTTGAGGTTATGGTAAAACTCCCTTACCAGGTCAGGATATGTCTCATCTCTGACCGAGAACAGCCCAGTCCATTCGTTCTTAGAAATCCATTCGGCAAATGGCTGTTCATGTTGCACGAAATGCTCAGAGACCCATCTGGAGGGCTCAACCTTCCATTCGCGGACATTTTCGAAGACCTTGGAGTAGGTCCTGATCTTAACAGCTTTCCCTTTGCCAGAAGTTTGGCCAGTTTTACCCTTGCTCGGTGTAGAAGGGTTTTGTGAAGGTTCATCGGAGCTGGACTTTTGGTGGCCGGCACCGGAGACGTTGAAAGATAACTTAGTCATTTTTAGAAGATGGGAAACTTAGAGAAATTTGAGAGAGGAGAAGTTCTAAGTGATTTCTTTGCCTCTAGAATTGATTAAGCGTAAAGAATAAAAGATGGGGAAATACCCATAATTTATAGACGAAATGAACGGTGTGGATCTTAATCGAATCCATGTGTCAGTTTTGCCTTGGGATCATGTACCGACAACGATCCTGGCATTTATGACACATTACGGCGAATATGTCATTCTAGGCTATACGCATGCTTTGCATTTATGCTAACGGATTAATCATTCAGTATTTAGAATGTCAAGCGTTTGATATTCTGAGTGGTCAGTGTAGTATTTAAGGATGATTTTAAGTTCAAGTTCTAAACTAATTTACTCAGTGTGCAAGTTTACTCAATATTGTAAGTTCAGTCAGTTTCGATGAGTTACTCAGCAAACAATAAATCATTCAGCATGTAATTCACTCAGCATTCATATTCATTTAGCACAGGAGTTTACTGAAGAGGATTAAACATACCAATTGCTTCTCTCAGTATGTTGAACTGCTCACGGGCCAGTGGCTTCGTAAAGATATCCGCAAGCTGTTCGTCCGTTGGGACAAAAGTCAGCTTGATCTCACCCTTGAGTACATGGTCTCTAATGAAGTGATGTCTGATGCTGACATGCTTCATTCTGCTGTGTTGAATTGGGTTCTTGGCAAGATCAATTGCACTTTTGTTGTGACATTTGACTTCAATTGTCTTCGTTTGAACACCATAATCTTCAAGTTGTTGCTTGATCCATAGGACTTAAGCAACACAATGACCAGCAGCAATGTACTCAGCTTCAGTGGTGGACAAGGCTACTAACGCCTGCTTTTTGCTGAACCAGGATACAAGACAGCTTCCTAAGAAGTGGCATCCTCCAGAGGTGCTTTTTCGTTCCAGCTTATCTCATCCATAGTCAGCGTCAGTGTATCCGATGAGTGTAAAATCATGAGTATTTGGATACCACAAACCTGCGTTCACTGAGCTTTGCAAATATCTAAGGATTCTTTTTACAGCAATGTAATGAGATTCCTTAGGGTTAGATTGATATCTAGCACAGTAGCATACTGAAAACTGAATGTCCGGTCTACTGGCTGTTAAGTAAAGTAGAGAGCCTATCATACCTCGATATAATTTGCTGTCTACTGACTTACCATTCTCATCAGCGCAGAGGACAGTGTCAGTGCCCATAGGAGTGGATATTGGCTTGCAATTTTCCAAGTCATATTTCTTTAAGATCTCCTTGGCATATTTGGCTTGACTGATGAAGATGCCATTCTTTCCTTGTTTAATTTGAAGACCGAGGAAGAAGTTGAGTTCTCCCATCATGGACATTTCAAACTCAGTCTGCATTTGTTTGCTAAACTCCTTGCACATTGATTCGTTAGTTGCACCAAATATTATATCATCAACATAAATTTGGGCCAGCAGGGTATCTTTACCCTTTTTCTTAATGAATAAGGTTGTATCAGCTTTGCCCCTGACGTAATTTCTAGCCAGCAGAAAACTGGTCAGCCTCTCATACCAAGCACGTGGTGCTTGCTTGAGGCCGTACAGAGCCTTTTTGAGTTTGTAAACATGGTTTGGGAACTTAGGGTCCTCAAAACCTGGAGGTTGATTTACATAAACCTCCTCGTTTATAACTCCATTAAGAAATGCACTTTTGACATCCATTTGGAATAATTTAAAATTCATGTAAGATGCATATGCACATAGTATTCTAATTGCCTCTAGCCTTGCCACAGGGGAAAAGGTCTCACCGTAGTCAATACCTTCTTGCTGACTGTAGCCCTGAGCTACAAGCCTTGCTTTGTTCCTGACTACGTTTCCTTGTTCGTCCATCTTGTTCCTGAAGACCCATCTTGTTCCGATGGTCTTTTGACTCTTTGGATGAGGCACTAACTCCCATACATCATTTCTTCGAAATTGATCGAGCTCCTCTTGCATTGCGTTCATCCAGAATTCATCGTACTCAGCTTCAGCGAAATTCTTCGGTTCTTGTACTGAGACGAAAGCAACATTGCTGAGGTACTTCCTGAGTTGATTCCTCGTCATCAGGGTATTCCCAACAGAATCAAGGATTGCACTTTTGGAGTGCCCTCTTGGAATCCTTATTTCTTTGGGTAGATTTATGTCTTGTGCTGTTCCTGTTTCAACAATCTCTGCAGAAGTAGACGGGTCAGTAAAAGTAATTTTAGGTTCACTCTTACTCTTGGTCAGCCTTTTAGTGAATGACTCAGTAGCTGGTTCTGGATCAGCAGTGGTTACTGAGTTTGGATCATCTTCGGTCAGCGGCTGGTATCTACCTGTAGGGTCAGTTTCATCGAACTCTACATGTATTGACTCTTCTAAAACTTGAGTTCGCTTATTAAAAACTCTGTATGCTTTGCTGTTTGTTGAGTAGCCCAAAAAGATAGCCTCATCAGCTTTTGAATCAAACTTTGCTAAGTTATCTTTGGTATTTAAAATAAAACATCTACAGCCAAAGGCACGAAAGTATCCAATATTGGGCTTTCGTCCTTTCCAAAGTTCATAGGGGGTTTTCTTTAATATAGGTCTAACTAGAGCCCTATTAAGAATATAGCATGCTGTGTTAACAGCCTCTTCCCAAAAATACTTTGGAAGCCTATGCTCATCCAGCATTGTCCTGGCTATTTCAACCAGAGTTCTGTTCTTCCTTTCCATAACCTCATTTTGCTGAGGTGTTCTAGGAGCAGAAAAATTGTGGTCAATGTCGCTGGCTTCACAGAATTCAACAAACTTTTGGTTTTTGAATTCTCCACCGTTATCACTACGGATATGAGCTAATTTTAGGTCTTTTTCATTTTCAATTTTTCTAACTAAATTTGAAAATGTCTCAAAGGTCTCATCCTTGCTGGTCAGCAAGATAACCCACGTATACCGAGAGAAGTCATCTACAATGACCAAGGAAAATCTTCTTCCACCCAGACTCAGCGGCTGGACTGGACCAAAGAGATCCAAGTGTAGCAACTCTAACGGATGTTTAGTTGAGACAATATTTTTGCTATGAAAAGATTGCTTGGTTTGTTTTCCAGCTTGGCAAGCGTGGCATAATTGATCTTTTTGAAATTTAAGTTCGGGCAGTCCCTCAACCAATTGCTTTCTTGCTAGTTTGGCCAGGAGGTCCATGCTTACATGACCAAGTCTCCTGTGCCATAGCCAGGAATTTTCTTCCTTTGTTACTAAGCACACAGTTTTTGAAAACTTTTTCTCTAAGTCTAGCATAAAGACATTATCTATCCGAGGGGCAGTTAAAATTAACTCATTTGTTTTACCCTCGTATATTTTACATCCAGTAGCATCAAATATAACTTTTCTCCCATTGTCACATAGCTGAGCTACGCTGAGTAAGTTATATTTGAGTCCGCTGACCAGGGAGACAGATTCAATAGTAGGATTACCTCCGATGGTTCCTGACCCTACTATCTTACCCTTCTTGTTGTCTCCAAAACTTACGCTCCCTCCTCGTTTACGCTCAAACGTGATGAACTGTGTTTCATCACCCGTCATATGCCTTGAGCATGCGCTGTCAATATACCACATCTTTGACTTCTCGGCACATCTCAGGCTTACCTACATAGTAACTAGTTACTTTTAGGTACCCAATTCTTTTTGGGTCCTGACTTGTTAGGTGCAACAGGTATAGCATCATATTTTATTTTATGGCGGCATACATGGACAGTATGGCCATTCTTTCCACAGAAGTCACAACTGACCTTCTGTTTAGGATTTTTTACTGACTTGTCAGCACCCCAGTGCTGAGCGTGCCATCACACCTTAGTGGTGTGTCCTAACTTCCCACAAAAGTCACACTGGACTTTTCGCTGGGGATTCCATCTCTGCCGAGTACCTTGGTACTGAGTTCTCAGAGGAATGTTATTTTTATTTGGAACCTTTAGTTGGTTCTGGATGGTTGTGACGTCCTTCCTCAGTTTCTTTGAAACTGTCTGGACTTCAGAGACATACTCATGCATGATCTTCATGTTATCATGCAGAGTCGAATTGTCCTGAAGAAGGTATCTGAAGTCACTCAGTTTGACCTCTTCCACTTCGTCACAGCGCCTGCTGAGTGCTCTAACTTTCTTATTACACTTCTTGACAAGTGTATAGAGATCACTCAGGGCATTAACCATATCGTTTCTGAGCTGGGGAAGAGAAATTACCTCATTTGATTGTTCCTCATCATCTGATGCGATGGATGTGTCAGCATGCTCAGAGACGCATGGTTCAGCAAGTTCGTCAGCCATGAAGCATATCTTCGCTGACTCGGTGGCCTCAGTTTCTGTGGATGAAGACTCATCGCTGTCGCTCCAAGTAGCCACCATTGCTTTCTTCCCACTTTTCTTGTCTTTTCTCAGCGTGGGGCAGTTTGACTTAATATGGCCAGTTTGATGGCACTCAAAGCATGTAATGGGCTTTGAGCTGTCCTTTCTGTATTTGCTATCACTTGAGTCAGCCTTATACTTATCAAACTTTCTATAAGGCTTTTTAGAGTATTTGTCACTCTTCTTGAATAGCCTTTTCATCTTCCTTGTGAACATATCCATCTCCTCATCATCAGTTGAACTCCCGTCAGTGGAGTCAGCTTTCATGACAAGTGACTTCTGCTTCTTGTCTTCAGATTTTTCCTTCACCTCAAAGTTTTTCATGGATATCTCATGGGTCAGCAATGAACCGATGAGTTCGTCATATTTGTAGGTGGTTAAATCCTGAGCTTCCTCAACTGCTGTCTTCTTTGCTTGCCAGTCTTTAGGAAGACTCCTGAGAATCTTTTTGACTTGTTCTTCCTCGGTGAAGATTTTCCCAAGTCTCTTGAGCTCATTAATGATGTTGGTAAACCTTGCATTCATGTCTGAAATGCCCTCATCATTGTTCATCTCGAACAGCTCGTACAGTCTCATCTGCTGATTTACCTTGGATTCTTTTACTTTATTTGTTCCCTCGTAGGTGACTTCCAGCTTTCTCCAGATCTCTTGTGCCGACTCACAACCTGAGATTTTATTATATTCTGCAGCATCGAGCGCACAGTGAAGCATATTGATAGCCGAAGCATGGTTTTGGAGCTTCTTAAGATCATCCTCTGTCCATTTGGCCTCAGCTTTTACAACTGTTTGGCCAGCCACAACATCGATAGGTACAAATGGGCCTTGGACTATAGATAGCCAGGCACTCATGTTTGTAGCCTGAATGAAGTTCTTCATCCTATTCTTCCAGAAGGTATAGTTTGACCCGAAGAATAGGGGAGGCCTAGTAATGAACATCCCCTCAGACAGTATTTGAGTTGTTTGGTTTCCAGGGAGAAACCGAGTGCTGTTTTCGCCCATGGTAGGGATCAGCTCAAGGTTGTTAGACCTTTTAGAGTGAGCTTTTAAGCTCTGATACCACTTGTTGGTCCCTTGTTTAGTTGCAAGTATAGTTCCAAGGGGGGGGGGTCATTTCGAATTTCGAAATAACCGTTGGAGGGAAACGGCTATGTGTCATTGTCATCCTGACTTGCACAGAGCTCTTGGCCAATCACAATCATGTATCTTCTGTCCTTGGTCAGCTCAGCAGATGGTCTCTCCTTTTATGGTAAGGTCAACTGGACAGCATACTGTGTCGTCTGAACTTTGCCAAAAGAGGAAACACTTTGTCTGGAAGTTTTCCTTTGCCAGCTGCTGTTTTGTACGCTTTGTCGAGACTACTCAGCAACTTCATCTTGAAGTTGTTCCTGAAGGTCTTCTAGATCCTTCCGTTTGCTGAGTTGCGATTTCATTCAAAACGGCAACGTCTTGACATACGCGGGCCGAGTGTACTGAGTTGTTTGACATGGGCCTTGGATTCCGTATTAGGCCTGGACCTTTTGATTCTTATGTCTTATAACATTTTAACTCAACATTGAACAAACATATTAGTAGAAATAAATCAAAGCATTTAAACTTAGTGTGTTTAGAATATGTATTTTAATTATACTTAAACAATTTTGTCAAATCAAAATTATGTGGAAAGGTGTTTCAACACCAACGTCCCATGACTCTTGGAATTAGTCTTTTAGGTGTCTTCGAGGTTCCAATTATTGGTGCAGAAGATTGGCAGACTTTGTCTTTTAGTGAACGGATCCTTCATGCTGTCCTGAATGTTACTCAGCTTCGTTTGTTCTTTTCGAATGTTCAACGTTCATGCTGAGTTCCTTCAAGGTCAGCTCCGTTCTGTTTAACCGCTCCTGAAGAAGTCTTCAACTTTAGTCAGCTTCGTTTTGCTTCTGAATTTTAACTCCACTCAGCTTCTATTCTGTCATGCTGAGTTCTGTTCTACTCAGCTTCGTTTATGCTGACTTTTGTCCTGTCTTTACTTTATATATTTTTGCACTCAATATTTAACAAACATATTAGTACAATTAAATCAAAGCATCTAAATTTAATTGCCTCTTAATCATGGATGATTTTGTCAAATCAAAATCTTGTGGAAAGGTGTTTCAACAATACTTACTCAGCATATAAACTGTTTAAAGCTGACACTGAGTAAATTAGAGTGCTGAGTTGGAAGCTGACCACAAAAGTGTCAATTCCCAACTCACAAGTGAAACAGTCTTAGTCAACATCTGACTAAAGCTGTCTTACACTAAGATCGCCCAAGCTGACCAACGTTGAGTTAATAAACTCACTAAAATTATCAAGTCAGGAAGATTAATTAGCGAAAAAGTTACATTAGTTCCTAACCCCCCCTTGGAACTAATCACACGGGACCAACACATATTACCAAACTAAACACATTCATTGTTAATTTTTTCGAAATACCCCTATTTTGTTCTAACCACCATTTGTAGACAAAAGTGTTATATGAAGTAATTAGGTATGCGAACACAATGATCCCAGTCTTCGATGAGGTGCTCTAGTTTACCGATGGCTCGTCCCTGCGCCGGGAAGGGTCCCTGCGGACACTCCGACGAGCAAGACAGTTAGCTGTTCAAGAGAATATATTCAATGAAAGGTATAAGTGATTTTAGAGATTACCCGCCCCTTGCTCCTAATGTGAATTGTGTATATATAGAGGGTGTTTGGGCCGTGGGCCTTTCCGCCCGCTTGGGCCTTCTTGGGCCATTTATTCATATCCCGAATCAAGTAGTCCCCCCCCATCGAAGAGCTAAATCGAGTATTTGATGCGAGAAGATAGGAGTGTGTATCCGTTTTTTGTAGGGATACCTGGTGCCCAACCGTAAAGAGGGCCGCTCGGATAAATGTGAGAAAAAGACCTCTGAGTTCGCTGCATGCGTGCTTTATTCTCAGTGCCGCATTGATTACGCATGTGCTTTTAATCACTCATGTGCCGTAAAAATTAATTGCAAAATTACAACTGTGCCGGCGCCTTGATACCTCCCCCAACTATAAATATTAGGAGGGATGAGATGAAATCTTTTTACTTCATTTTTCAAAATTGTTTGAGAAAAAACTCTGCTTGCTTTTGTTTTCTATGCTCCCTCCTGCGATTCTGTCAGCCTGCCCCTACTTGTTCGCGTGGTAAGCATCCGGTGGTTTATCCGAGACCTATTGTTCGTCGGGAGTTTTCTTGCGTCAGAGTTTGTCGTATCGTTTGCTGAGGTTAGTCGCACAACTCCTTAGCCTTGATTTTTGCGTTTTTCTTTGCTTTATTTCGACTTCTGGGGAGGGGTATTATGTCAGAGGGTTCTTCACGGGGAGCCCTAAGCAAACTGCCGCCGGTTGCCCATAGTGACTTCATGCTTCGAGAGTCTTCGCGGATGCGAACGGTATCGCGAAAAAGGCAAGCTGAAAAGGATATCGGAGATAGCGCGGCGGGTGGTGCGGCAAAAAAAAGGAAGAAACACGTTGATCGCCCGCCACCTACCGTCGATCGTCCAGCCGGGGGCGTTGCCGCCGGTATCCTAGAAGTGGTGGTGGCCGTGTCGGAGGGTTTGATTACTGTAGAGCGGCCCCTTGCCGAGATTTACGAGGAAATGCGTGAGAGAGTGTGGACGCGAGCTCTAGGCCCTTATGGTAGTGAGGGTAAACGTTTTGAAAGAGTCGAGCGTCCGAGGAGGCCTGAGTCCCTTGTTGTCGAAGATGCATATAGTATAATTGTCGCGGAGGACCTGCCCGCGATATCTGCGGTGTACCGGCTTGGAGAGCCCTATGAATTGGTAGCTTTGAGCGAGGAGACCAGAGCCCATCATGCGGGTCGCGCGAATGAGCTCATTATCTACGAAGAACAATTAGAGTCGGGGATGCGGCTGCCACTTCTGCCTTTTTTTGTGGAAGTACTGAAGGAATACGATTTGTGTCCTGGGTAGATACATCCGAATGGGTGGAGAATGATGGTCGCCTTCTATTCGCTGTGCCATTCTGTCGGGTATCGGGCAACAGGTCTAGTCTTTCGTGAGTTTTTTAAACCGAGCAAAGGGCAGAGATGTCAACATGTCACCTTCTCCCATCAGAAGTTCAGAGTGATGGGTGGGTTGAAGGATAAACTGTCCGAATATCGTCACCGCTTTTTTCTAGTAAGGAAGCTCGATGGGGATTTTCCCTTTCGGGTCGTGTGGAACGACGACCCCATGGACTCCAGTCGGTGGTTGAAAACCCGACCAAAGCTTCCATTCGAGGAGAAGTTGGTGACGCATTTGAAAGGCCTTCCGGCGGATAAAGACCACAAGCAGGACGTAGACGAGCTCGTTCGCCATTTTCTTGCCGCTGGCTACTATATTTGGAATAAATGGCGGATGGCCGACATCAGAGGGTGGTCGGCTGCGGATTTTGAGAAATGGAAAAAGGGCTATAATTTCAAGGCTGGGGAGCTGGCGGAATTGGAGGCGATCTCCGTGAACGTTGTCGTTGTAGGTGAGGGGCTGGGATTGTTTTCTGCTTTGTGAATTATGTAGTATCATATGTGTTGTTCATTATTCAGAAATCTGATGCTCCTTTTTTTTGCATATGCAGGTCCAGGAGATCCTCGTGTCAGTATGTATTTTGATCATAACGAATTTAGTGTTGGTCTGGAGACCGTTGACGAGGCATTTGGAGGAGCTTCAGGTTCACTGGTTTCATATTCCTCGCTCGAGGATGCGAACCAGGTGGTGCAAAGCATTGGAGGGGTTCTTGATGCTCGGGAAGACGCTGACGGGGTAGTTGGCATTCCGTAAGGAAAACCTGTGACTGATCCGGCTGCCCAGGAACCTGAGGGAAGTGTGGAGATGATATCTCTTGACGAAGAGACAGTTGGTAGTCCGACCCGTGGTGTGCTTGCTCGAAAAAGAAAGAGGGACACGGGGAAGATGTAGTTGCGGAGAAGTCCGCTGAGGAAGGTGTTGCTGGGGCCAGCGAAGGTGATAAGAAACCCTGTTCTGACGGCGCGAAGGAGCTGTCGGCTGATGTGCCGGATCGAGTAGGGGATCATCCGGAAATGGTCAAGAGGATGGAAACGAAAATTTCCAAATTCAGGGATTATGTGATGAATCTTTCGGTGCATTCTGATATGATGACTTCCGATCTGGCTCGCGCGATGGCCCGTGTGGCCCGGGTTCCTGGCGAGCAACAGCGGATGGATGGGGTTTCGAAAATGAACTTGGGTCTGGAGACCTTATCGGCCCTTGGTGTGGTGAGTTTTCCTATTCGTGTTCTTAGCCTTGTGTTATCTCTTGCAAGTTTCTTTTTTATCTTCTCACTCCCGTTCTTATATGCAGTCTATCCAGAACGCAACCCGAGTTTTCGACATGTGCGTTAATGATGAAAACGCGTTTCGTGACATGGAAGAGGGTTTGCGAAGATCTATAGCGATCTTGAGGAGGCGAACAAGAAATTAGCGGCTGCGCGGGAGCTTCTAGATCGTCGCGAGGCTGAGATAACCGTTGTGTCGGAGAAACTGAAGGTAGAAACAGCTGGTCGAGTGGAACTTTCTCAGCGTTTGAAGCAAGATGTCGAGGAGATCTGTGCGTACTGGGTGCTGCTAAGGATGGCAGTCGGGTGGACTCGCCGGGTAGCGGAGGTTTTGAAGGAGAGGACGGGACGCGCGGCAGAGCTGGTCGAGGAGAACGAGTCTCTCAAGCGACAACTGGAGACTACGTGCAAAGAAGCTGCTGATCTTCGCGCTCTGGCTGGTCAGCGTGAGGAGAAACTCGTAAAACTAGATCGTATGATGCTGATTACCGCAGCTCACTCTGCGGGCTACGACGTTCCTCCGAAAGTGATTTTTGCTCCGAACATCTATGATAAGGCTGCCTAGGCGAAAGCTGTTGAGTTTTGTAGTCATTTCAAGAAATAGGCAGTCTGTACCTTGATTTTGCATTTCCAAGATGTAATGATGATTCGTACAATTTGAATCTTTTTTGTGACACTGTGTTGCTCCTAATTATGTTTGCCTGTTGATGTGATTGTGGTGCATTGTGATGTCTTTCATGTCTTTTCCTTGATGTTCTATAAATAAGGGTCGGATTTTTCTGTATGGACTTGCAGCTTGTTTTGTTTTCACTACTTTGCTTCTTTCTTGAGATAAGTTCTTCGGGAGAATGTCGCTTCGGGACATCGTCAATCCGGCTCGAGTGTTGGAGGTTCAGAAAGCCATATCGGCAATGCCACATCCCTATGTTTATTGCCCCACACCTGAGGAGAAAGATGCGGAGAGGAAGGTGAGGTACTCGTCCCCTGTCTGGATGAACCGGGACTGGGCATCGCAAAGGAGAAGAGTGGAGAGTGAGAATTCCGTTCCTTATACCGGGTCTGTCACCGATTCCTGTGAGGTTGTTGCCAGCGCACTTTCTACCACAGAAAAGAAAATTTGGTCTCATGAGGGTATCGGATATCTCCTCCCTGATGAGACCGTCGCTCCGGTGCTCAACCCGCATCCTTCCTGGATCAAGAGGCTTCTATCAGATGAGATGAAAAGGGTGTTGAACTTGCCCTATGAGGTGGAGTACCGTCGGGTAGGGCATCATGCTTCACCCACGCGTCCCTATGGACCAACCTTTATTGATCCTATCAAACCACGAAGCGTGGTTTTCCTGGAATTTGCGAGGCAAGGAAGGCTGGGTCCCATTCCTGCTAACCCGAATCATTGCGTGACCCACGTGGGCAAAGCCTGTTTGTATCATGGGCAAAATGGCCACAATACCGACGAGTGTGTGGACTGGAGAGCGATGCATCAGGATTTGATGGACGAGGAGGAAATCCCGGACCCTGATCGTCCTAAACCCATCTGAAGGTTTGTGTTCAATCCGGCTTGGTGCAGCTCCAGTGGCTTCTATAATGTTTTTATGTATTTCTTGTTTGAGATGTAAGATCGTTGTAATCGTTGTATTTCGCTGTTTTAGTGCAATGTGTTGTGAAATGTCCTGAAACTTGAGCATCTATTTTACGTCTGTTCGAGGCTTTTGATATCATCGAATGCTTGGTTTGGCGGAGAACGCGATAGGGTTTTGTTTGCCCAAAATCGTTAACTAAATGACAGTTAGACGATGAAAGGAGGCGTTCGATATGATCGAAGAGCCTAATCGCTTCAGCATTTTGGGTGCTTAATTGGCGGAGAACACGATAGGGTTCTGTTCGCCCAAAATCGTTAACTAAATGACAGTTAGACGATGAAAGGAGGCGTTCGATATGATCGAAGAGCCTGATCATTTGAGCATTTTGGATGCTTGATTGGCGGAGAACACGATAGGGTTCTATTCGCCCAAAATCGTTAACTAAATGACAGTTGAACGATGAAAGGAGGCGTTCGATATGATCGAAGAGCCCAATCGCTTGAGCATTTTGGATGCTTAGTTGGCGGAGAACACGATAGGGTTCTGTTCGCCCAGAATCGTTAACTAAATGTCAGTTAGACGATGAAAGGAGGCGTTCGATATGATCGAAGAGCCTAATCGCTTGAGCATTTTGGATGCTTAGTTGGCGGAGAACACGATAGGGTTCTGTTCGCCCAGAATCGTTAACTAAATGTCAGTTAGACGATGAAAGGAGGCGTTCGATATGATCGAAGAGCCTAATCGCTTGAGCATTTTGGATGCTTAATTGGCGGAGAACACGATAGGGTTCTGTTCGCCCAGAATCGTTAACTAAATGACAGACGATGTACCCAAAGTATTGTAAACCATAATTTGCGTATATTATTGATAATATCTTTTCAAGGTCTGGACATTCCAGCTATTGTCGTAAACCACCCCCTCTAGAGAGGCAATTTTATATGCCCCGTTGTGGAGAATAGTGCGAATCTTGTACGGCCCCTCCCATGACTGGCCGAGCTTTCCTTGAGCTAGCGAGGACTGCGCAGCTGCGGCATCTCTGAGCACAAGGTCCCGACCTAAAAAGTGCAGGGGCGAACCCTTCTATCGTGATAGCGCGCGATATTCTGCTTATGGGCCGTGATGTGTAATAGAGCATCAAGGCGCTCTTCTTCAAGTCGGTCGCCGGCTTCCTTGAGCTCTGCACTGTTGTCGATCTCTTCAAAATTGGTCTGTCGGGGGGAGCGAAGAATAACTTCAGATGGTGCCATTGCTTCTGACCCGTAGGCGAGGAAAAAGGGGGTACGGCCTGTCCCTGTGTGTGGTGTCGTGCGATATGATCACCAGATTGCCGCAATGTGATCGGGCCATGCCCTGCTTTGATCGGTTAGTCGTGCTTTGATCCCTCGAAGGAGCGTTCGATTGCTAACCTCCGTGAGGCCGTTGCTTTGAGGGTGAGCTACCGATGTGTATCGGCCTTTGATACCCCAGTCTGCGCAAAAATCGCGAAACAGAGTACAGTCGAACTGCTTCCCATTGTCGGTGATGAAGGAATGGGGGACCCCGAAATGGTAAATAATAGCTCGCTTGAGAAAACTGATGACGTTGCCAGCGGTTATCTTGGCGAGAGCTTCAGCTTCGATCCATTTGGTAAAATGATCGACTGCCACAACCACGAAACGTTTATGTGCTATAGCCATTGGGAAAGGGCCCAGCAGGTCAACACCCCATACTGTGAATGGCCATGGGCTTATGATACCCTTGAATGGGACCGTCGGGGCGTGATGGGTATTGGCGTGTAGCTGACATGCCTGACATCTGCGGACCAAGCGTGTTGCGTCGGAATCCATGGTCTGCCAGTAGAACCCCTGGAGCCGGGCCTTCTTCGCAATTGTTCGGGCTCCCTGATGCGAGCTGCATATGCCTTGGTGAATTTCCTTCAGGCAGTGATCCCCCTCCTCCTCTGATATACAACGCAACCAGGGATGCGTGGCTGATTTTCGATAAAGTATGCCATCCTGTAACGTATAACGCCAAGAACGTCGAACAACTAGGGATGCCGCTGTCCGATCTGCTGGAAGCGTCCCATCCCGAAGGTACCCGATAATCGGGCTTCTCCATCTTGCTGCCGCGGCGTCCGCTGAGTCAATCTGTAGCGAATTCTCAGTGCGAAAGGCTGGGGCGCTTGTAACCTCGATCAAGGTGAGCGGATCACTAGACTGTTCGCCGGCTGCAAGTGCAGCGATAGCGTCTGTCTCCTCATTTTCTTCTCGCGGGACTAACACCAGATCCACGGTTACTCCTCTGTTTCTGAGATCATTAAGTAGGGACGTGGCAAGGTTCAGGTATTGACACATTGTAGGGTCCTTCGCTTGATAAGCTCCGCTGATATGGCTAACGACCAGCTTCGAGTCCGAGCATATTGTCAACCGGCCAGTGACTATTGTTTTCGACAGTCGGAGGGCAGTGATCAAGGCCTCATATTCGGCCTGATTATTTATGGTCGGGAAATTCAATCGGACGGCGTAACATAAACGGAGATTGTTTGGTCCTTGAATGGAAATACCAGCGCCTGCCCGTCCGGGAGCGCAAGACCCGTCGATGCTCATCGTCCAGACGTCGCCCGGTTGAGCCGACGTCGCCGCAATTTCGGTGGTAGCACGGCCGGTAAACTCGACAATAAAATCGGATAAAGCCTGAGGCTTGATAGTCGTTTTGGGCTCAAAACGGACGTCAAACTGGGAGAGACGAACAGGCCAATTGGTGATACACCCGGACACCTCTGGCCATTGGACGACCTTCTTTAGCGGATAGTTCGTTCTGATGACGATCGTGTGTGCCTGAAAATATGGCCTCAGATGTTCTGAAGCTTGCGTGATGGCGAAAATGGCCTTTTCCACCTCGGAGTATCGGATTTCGCCTCCCTTCAATACTCTGCTTAGGAAATAAATCGAAAAAAGCTCTGTCCCCTCCTCTTGAGTTAAGACAACCCCTATCGTTTCATCCGTTATGGTGAAATATAAGTGAATGTCCTGTTCCGGCTTTGGCACCGATAGCAGAGGGGGAGTGGCGAGGAAAGTTTTTATGGCGTTGAACGCGGCCTGGCAGTCGGTCGACCACTTAAAGGGGTGCTCCTTCTTGATTGCTTTATAGAACGGGAGACATCGCTGAGCCGAGCAGGAGATGAAACGTCCCAGAGCGATGATTCTTCCATTGAGCCTCTGCACCCCTTGCAGGTCGCGGGGTGGCTCCATTGCTAAAATGGCTTCGATTTTCGCGGGATTAGGCTCGATGCCCTTCTCCGACACCACGTAACCTAGAAACTTCCCACTGCGAATTCCGAAGAAGCACTTTTCTGGGTTCAGCTTGAGGTTATAGGCTCTGAAGATTTTGAACACCTCTGCTAAGTCTCACGAATGATCGCCCTCTTTGGTGCTTAGGACCACCATGTCGTCGATGTACACCTGTACCGTCTTACCGATGAGAGTGACGAACATCTTATCTACCAAACCCTAGTACGTGGCTCCTGCATTCTTTAACCCAAAAGGCATGACGTTATAGCAATATGTCCCCTCGTGCGTAATGAAGGAGGTCTTTTCAGCGTCGGCTGGGTCCAAAGGGATCTGCTGGAAACCGGCGATGGCGTCAAACTGCGACAAGATCTTTCGACCAGCCGTCTGATCTAGGAGTTGATCTATGTTGGGCAGCGGATAAGAATCCTTGGGGCAGGCTTTATTGACATTCGTGAAATCTACACACATACGGTACTTTCCGCTGGCTTTCTTTACAAGTACAACATTAGAAAGCCAGTCCGGATAGTTGACCTCGCGGATAAATTTTACAGCTAGGAGTTTGTCAATTTCTTCTTTTACTGCCGCCTGCTTGTCTTTCGCATGCACTCTCATCTTCTGCTTCATTGGTTCGATGGAGGGGTCGATATTTAGCTTATGCATCGCTCTCTCAGGTGCGACCCCCGTGATGTCCTCGGTGCGCCAGGCGAACACATCTGAATGCTCCTTCAGGACCGCCTTGATTTCCTCGGCCAGCGGGGAAGCGAGCTTCATTCCCATTTTCACAATCATGCCATCCCCGAGGATACAGTCGTCGACTGGTTCAATGGGCATAGGATTGTAACCCCTCATGTCCATCAAACCCTCCTCTAAGTAGAGCATCGTTCGAGGTTGAGTTGCCTCCCACTGCAGCTTTTTGGCCAGCATACGGTCTCCCTGGACGGTGATCATTCCGCGTGGGGAGGGTAGCGTCAAGCATAGCTCGAAGATATCTACGGTGGCCCTTAGGGCGGCCAGGAGAGGCCTCCCGATAATGGCGTTGTAAGCCAGTGGGATATCAACCACCACCCATTCCGCGGTGCTCTCGACCTCTTCAACCTCTTCGGCCAAGCTAGTCGGCATTGTTATAACTCCTTTCACCGGCACTTCAATTTCTGAAAGGCCAACCAGGGGGAAGGTCCTAGCTCGAAGGGCGGTGCAGGTATTCTTCATGGCGCGGAGCGCCACCCAGGTGAGTAGGTTTACCGAACTTCCGGTGTCGATAAGCACACGGTGAGTTTTAAAACCCGCGATGCTCATAGTGACCACCAGGGCCTCCGAGTGGCTAGTTCGGAGTGGAGGCTGCACCGTTAATGTCTGTCTGGTCGCCTTTCTCTTTCGGGAGCCATCGGACTGTGCGGAAAATGCCGGTGCTCCCTCCCTTATGACGTGTATTTCTCCATGGTACCTTGGCTTCTTCGACTCCTCTGCTCGTCCCGCCTCCCTTTGCTTCGGGCTTTGCTCTCTTTGCCTGCTCGCTTTCAATGGAGCCCCTGCTCCGTGATTCGCTCGACCTCCTTCTGTAGCTGATAACAGTTGTCGGTGGAATGCCCGGAAGATCTGTGGTACTTGCAGTACTCCTTTTCTGTTCGGGCCTTGCCCTTATCACCGACCGGAATTTGCTGCGTGAACCGACGAGGCTGATGTTGAGTGGTGTAATGCACCTCCTTGCCCCGGGATCGGTCCCCCCTTCGCTCTGGGTTGGTGCGCTCGGCTCGGGCCGGATAGGGCATTGGAGCCTCTCTGCGGATTCGGGCCTCTTCACGCGGCTCCGGGGCCGCTCTACTTCTTTCTTGCTTTTGTGTGTCACCCTTGGCCCTATCCCTCTCCGTTTCCTCGTACCCGGCGGGTCGGTCACAGTCATCGTATCGGACAAACGTTTGTGCCATGGTCATCAGTTCTTCGAAGGTTCTAGGCATCTTTCGGAAACATTTCTGCTTTAGCGGCTCGCAAGTGGTCCCCTTTGCTAAGGCGTCATGGGCCACCTCTAGATTGAGTCCTTTGACTTGCGAGGCCATGTGATGAAACCTCGATAGGAAATTGCGCAGAGGCTCGGTCGTTTGCTGCTTAAGACCGTTGAGGTCCGAGCTGATTTTCCTGACCTTCGCCGCTGCGGCAAAACGAGAGAGAAACATGTCCTTCAGGAGATCAAACGAATCGATAGACTCCGGGGCTAGCCCCCGATACCATTCATGCGCACTGGATGAGAGAGTGGTGGGGAAGACCTTGCACATGATATCTTCGTCCTTTGAGTATAAATTTATGGTGCTCATGAACGACGCCACATGATCGTTAGGGTCCTCGGTCCCTGAATATTGGGCCAGGTGAGGAGCTTTCCAGTCACGCGGGAACCTTTTCTCGATAATCCTCTGCACCAGAGGTGTTTTGCTGGATGTGACGCTACCCCCCATAACTCCCCTCAGCGCCCTTTTGTCGAGGAAACGCTGAATCTTCAGTTCCAACAACTCTTCACTATCGGCGGCTGTGGCTCCTGCTCGCCGCTCCTCGCCTTCTCTGGTAACCCCAGCTCCGGTTTCTCTTCCCGCGGTGACCTCTGCCTCCGGGGCCTGCTCCGGGTAGGGTCCCTCCTTCTGTAACTCTGCCGCCGTCTTGAGGTATTGCCAAATTTTGGCATTCTCCTCATGCAGGCTTCTCTGTTGGTCAATGATCTTCATTTGAGCCGCCGTGTGCACGGCCTGCGTAGTTTGAAAACCTTGGATTGCACTGAGGAGCTGAGTGGCGCTAAAGGCCTCCTCCTCTTCCGGGCCTACCTCCTCCAGCAAAGGCCCGAGGTTCCTAGGGGAAATCGGAAGGTTCTGGGCCATGCCTCCGGCGTGGGTCATGGAGCTGGTCGCTCCCGCTTCATGAACTACGGTAGGAGCCGAGTCATTAGGGGTTTGCATCTTGTCTGAAGATCCGAAGTCACTCGTAGTCCACGTTCACCGCACCAAATAATTAGGTATGTGAACACAGTGATCCCGGTCTTCGATGAGGTGCTCTGGTTTACCGATGGCTCGTCCCTGCGCCGGGAAGGGTCCCATGCGGACACTCTGACGAGCAAGACAGTTAGCTGTTCAAGAGAATATATTCAATGAAAGGTACACGTGATTTTAGAGATTACCCGCCCCTTGCTCCCAATGTGAATTGTGTATATATAGAGGGTGTTTGGGCTGTGGGCCTTTCCGCCCGCTTGGGCCTTCTTGGGCCCTTTATTCATATCCCGAATCATGAAGCAACTGCGGATTCCTCTCAACGTGATAACACTTGTGAACAACTTTTGTGATTTTGGCTGCGATTTTCGATGGATTTTTGCATAAAATTCATTTTCAAAGATCAGAAAGAAGGTACGTTTCAATCTCATTGCATCTAATAACATGAAAATTGCATCATGTTTAGGGTTTGTTAGGGTTTACGATTTAATTTTTTGTATGATTTAAGGTCTTATTAGGGTTAGAGTTATGTTTAGTAGCATGTTTATGCATTGGAAACTTATTTAGAATGCATTTGCATGATTGAATGCATTAGAAATCCTTTTATTTAACAACTCAATAGTTTTGCCGTCATGAAAAACCTTCCATGGTGGAAACAACTGCAAAGAAAATTCATATCATTCATTTGAATTTCTATGCAATTGCTTTCACGATGGAAGGTTTTTCATGACTGCGAAAATAATTAAATGGAGGAGTACCTTCGCAGTCACATACACCGTGAAGGGATTGCAGGAAATACGAAGATAATTGTCTTCACGATTTTATTATCTGTTACGTAGTTGCTTCAATTGTAAAATATTTTAAGCTTATTTGTTTTCGCAGTTTGGTTAACTGCGAAGTAGTTCTGTTTTCTTATTTACCTTACACTAAATGCGAATTTTTTTATAGTGTGAAGGTTTCAACCAAAGATCCTTCTAAGAAGGATTCCAATAAGAGAAAGAGAGGGGTACCTCTTGATGATAGTTTGAAAGACATCAAAGGATTCAAGTATCACTTTAGCTTATATAGAAAGGCATCAATCACGGTGAGGGCTGACTTGGAGGTAATGAAGAAAGTGAAGAGTAAATTGTAAAAAATAAAATGGAAATGTTTAAAAGGACTTCTTTGGACATTTGGTGGATATGGAACTGTGCACATTATCTACTCCCATATGCTATGGTGTATTAACTAGAGATATTATTCCAAGCTTGCATATAAGACATGTTGATTTACACATTTTCTCAAAATCTTTAACAATGTCCTTTGGTCGATACACTCTATCATCAAGATCAAACTCACCGACAAGTAGTATACCGGTAACTCATTTTCCTGCTTGCCTGTTATTTGGTAATACTTGATCTCTGGCACATGTGTGTTGGTCAACCTCATCCATTCTTCGAAGCCTGACCATATCAGAATTCTGTATCGCAATAGTTGTAGCCCGCCATTTACATTTATCATCATGCTTACATATAACTTCAAATAAGGACTTGTTAAATTTGTACAATTTCCATTCGAACACATTCTTAACTAGATGTTTTCCAAGTGCATCTTGTAATTCTCGTTTGTTTGAGAATATATCATGCACCTTTAAACTGACAACCCCTTTTGATCTACTTGATATAATAGGAATCATAAGTTCATCATGGACCTCTAGTAGCCATTGAAATGGATCAATATTCCTTCTTCTTCTTTCTTCATCATCCGTCTTATAGATACTTAATGAGACATTGTCAACTCATGCGTTTGTTTCGGGAACACCTTCACAACGAGTTTGTTTCCATCGGATAGGTTGTTCATCATCATCATCACCAATGGGGTTATAAGGACCCCAAATATCTTCTTTAGATATCATTCCTTCGGGAAAAAAAACGGATTCTCGATTATATCATCTAAATCGGGTTGGATATGAGGTTGGAATTCATGATCTTTTTTTTGCTTGGCCTATAAGTGTCAACTTCAATGGTGGGTTCACAACTTGATTGAACTGACACAAGGTTTAGATGTGTAATGTCTTCCCTTCTGAGCGGTCACTCATCCCGACATTCTCCTTTTTCATAACTTGCTAGTTGTGCATCTATTGTTCATGGTTTAAAAGTAACATATAGTGGGATCACATCGCTTGGATTCATTTGGCAAAACTCTATGAAGCACTGAACATCACTGGAATAAAAAATAAGTACTACTAAGCCAAGAACTATGTTTGGATCGTAAGTTGTTTGCATGACCATACATAGTTCAGATGAGGTTGAATCAATACATACAAAAGCGTAGACTCTCTCTTATAAAATCTCGAAGTTAATTTTTGTTGAAAGCTGAAGCAACTTTGATTCACCGTCCTCGTATGTCATGACTTTTCCCTCTATTTTCTATTGGATGTTCCACATGATCACACACAAAATATGGTTGGTTGACATACTGCTACTGTTGAGAAACAAACAAATTGTCAAACCAAATTAAAGAAAAACAGTGAAAAGTATCATATCATTTTCGCAATTCAAACAATTGTAAAACATGGTAAAAAGTTATGAAAATAATTTGCTTCGTAGTTAACTAATTGTGAACTTTATTCCCATAAACCCAAAACCTCTGCACTACGTAGGCTTGTGCTTTGCAGTTTACGATTCTGCGAAGCCAATTACTTCGTAGTTTGTGATTTTATGGAGTAAAATCACAAACTGTGAATCCATAAGATTGGATATAGCCTCCAAATTTTAATCTTCCAATGTGCAAACTAAGTAAAAATACACAAAATTAAACTATATAAAAGAATTTATGTATGTAAAATCAATAAAATACTTATACGAGGAGTTTGAATATTGGATTGATGTATGAAATTGAAATTAAATTGCATAAAAGATAAAAAATGAAGTATAAGTGATAATATATTGTAAGAGTATTTTGGGAAAGTTAACAATGAAAGTGTCTAGTTTGGTAAGATGTGTTGTAATGAATTAAACATGTAGAGTGACATCTCAATTAGATCAGTTTTGTAATTCACCCAAGATTTAATTGGAGAGTAATATCAAAAGGACAAGGTGCAAACATACCCCTAAAAGTTTACATGCAAGAGCAGTTTTACCCATAATGTTGACGGTCAAGAGCAATTTTACCTCCAACGTTAGCAAGTAGGGTCAATTTTAAACATGATTATAAAACACATATATTTTGTTTCTCATTTTGCACAAATTGCATGTAAGTTGATTCTAAAAAAAGATCTCATAATTTTTTTATGATTTAATAATGGAATTTGAGATTAATATATTTTAAATTCGGTGAAATTTTTGATTTTTTTTGTCCAACTCGTATAAAATGAAGAATATTGTATGTTTGTGATATATTACTAATCAATGATAAACTGACGCATATGTGAAGTGTAGATGACAAGATTTATGACCGGGAACCAATTTAATGAATAATTTCTCCAATTAATTCAATTTGTTAATATTAAAGTAAAGTTGCTCTTAGGTATAATATTAAGAGTAAAACTTAGGGGTGAGCATCGGTTCAGTTATAACCGAATCGAATTATCGGTTAGCTGAACCGAATTTGGTATAATTTAAAAAACCGAACCGTACCAAATAACTAAAATAACCGAAGTTGACTGAACCGAATTTTTTTTGGTTCGGTTCCGTTACCAACCAAATAACTGAAATTTTTATATTTTTAATTTAAATGTTTAAAATGTTATAAATTATGAAATTTGAGCTTCATTAATTTAGAATTTACAATTTCAAATTCAATTAACCAAATAGCTTATATATTACAAATTAATTCAATAATGTTTAAAACTAAAATTTTGATTTTTTTTTTTTTTGGTATAAATTAAAGTATGAAAAACAAATAAATAAGCTCTTAGCCTAGTGGTTGAGAGCTTACCTATGCCTTGGGAGGTCATGTGTTTGAATTACATCCGGGTCTGGTGGGGATTTTTCTTTATTCTTTAATGTAAGCGCATTGCGCAATTTTTTTTTAAAAAAAGTAAAATTATATTATGTTTATTTAAATATATATTTAATTCGGTTTTCTGTCAAACCAATATTTTTTTCGAAATAACCGAACTGATAACTGAATACCGAATAAGGAAAATTTGATAACAGAACCAAATTAAATTATTAAAATAACCGAATCAAATAATAATTTCGGTTCAGGACTTTTTACTCACCTCTAGTAACCTGCACCATTCTAAAGGTTAGAAATAAAATTGGTTTTATTTTGTTTTTTTTTTTTTTTTTTCCGCCTTATGCCCGATATGAAACCAGCAAATTGACCTTTTGTCCAATTACAGTCGGAGCTCCCAAAAGCAACCTACAAATATTATGTTGAACAAGGACATATCAAGCTTGTTAGTATTGTCGAATTACCGAAATTGCCCTCCAAATCACTGAAAAGAGATAGTCAAATTATTTATCATTTAACCTACCTTTAAAAGATGAAATCTTCTCTCTCTCTCTTGGTCAGTGCAGCTGGTTCTGTACGACTGTACCCCTCCCCTCCTCTCCAAACACCACATTCACTACAAAACAAACCCCTTTTCTTTCTTCCCCATCATTTTTCACAAGAAATTAAAAATTAATGGACACTGATAGGCCTCATCGCAGCAATAGCAGCTGTAGCTCCACCACCAATAGCACTAGTGAGCTCTTTATTTGCTTCACTTCTCGTCTCTCCTCTTCTTCCATGAAGATTTCTTCCAAATCTATTCTTAGCCCCGGCCGATCTAGAGAATCTTCTCAAATCTCTCTTTCTACTTCCCTTAGTCGCCGATTGAGAACCAATGGCAGCATGAGAGGCGGTCAAGCTTCCCCTATGTTCCCTACTAATGGCAAAAAACGTGGTTCTTTTGAGAATCCTGAACCTTCTTCTCCTAAAGTTACCTGCATCGGTCAAGTTAGGGTTAAGACCAAGAAACAGGGCAAGAAAATGAGGTCCAGATCTCAGCGGAGATCAGCAGGGGAAGTCAGTTTTAGAAGAGTTGAACAAGCCAAAAGCTGTAATCTTGAAGATGATTTCACTCATCCTCATCTTGAAAATCAGTTTCTAAATCATTCTAATCCTCATCCTCAGCAGCAGCAGCAGCATGAGTGTTTGCCTCCCAGGAATCAGAAATGGGTGCATTTGCCTGTGACAATATGTGAAGCTTTGAGGGGTTTTGGGGCTGAATTTAATTGCTTTTTGCCTTGCCGGTCGTCTTGTACGGCGAGCGAGAAAGACAAGGTAGACAAGGCGGCGAGTAATGGAAGTAGTAGCTCATGTGGTGCGGTGTTTGGGCGGTGGCTAGTGGCGGTGCAAGAGGGAGATGGAAAGGGAAGAGAGATAGAGTTAGTGGTTGATGAAGAAGAAGAGGAACAAGAGAGTACAGAAGAGAGAAGGAGAAGCTACAGGAGGCATGTTTTTGAAGAGATTGATTTCAAGGATGAGAAATATGAACATGTCCAAGAAGAAGAAGAGGAAGCCAAAGTCGGTATGTGTATCCCACCAAAGAATGCTTTGTTATTGATGAGATGCAGATCTGACCCTGTCAAAATGGCTGCTCTTGCTAACAAATTCTGGGAACCACCTCTTCTTAATGATGAAGATGACCAAGACAAAGTAGTTGAAAAGAGTACTAATGTTGGAGAAGTAGTAGTAGAAGAAGAAGAAATTCAAGTTGAGGAAGAAGAAATGGAGTGTATCAGTAAGGAAAAGTGGATTCCTTGTGATACTGTTGAAGAGTGTCAAATTCAAGAAGCTCAAGTTATTCCAGAGACTGAAGATAGCCATGAAAGAAACGCCGACATTGAAGAAACTCAAAATGAAGATCTAGAAATTGAAGAGAATGCAATCGAAGAAGAAATCAATTTGACTGATAGTTCAGCGAATTTACAGTTACAATTAGATTCCTTGGAACCAGTTTCAGAAGAAAATGGAGTAACAGAGCAGGAATTGGAAGGCCATGAATCCAAATCAGAAGCAGCAGAAGAAGAAGAATTAGCAATGGAAGAATCAGAGGAGCATATAGAGGCAACAGAGAATAACTGCGGCGAGAAGAACGAAGAAGAACAAGAGACATTGACATTTACCCATGAAAGATCCGAATCCGAAGAAAACCTAAAACCCGAAGACGGTCAAGAAGGAATCAAGTCAAAAGAGAGAGAAAATCAGCCATTGTTACCAGATTGCTTACTGTTAATGATGTGCGAGCCCAAGCTATCAATGGAGGTCTCCAAGGAGACATGGGTTTGCAGCACGGATTTCATCAGATGGCTGCCGGAGCCTTCAAGGCCGGTCAAGAAAAAGGGCGCTGGAGATCACGAGCCCAAGAAAAGGAATAGCATCGACATTAGTCTTCCGTCGGTGCATAGTAATAAGTTGCAGCAGCCACCAAGGTCTTCATGTTCATATCCGGCGAAGCCGCCGGCTCGAGCTGCCGGTGCTGAATCTATATCTACAGCAGTAGAGCAGAAACTGGTTGGAAGCAAGGCTTGCGAGCCGTTCATGCTTAAGCGTTGTAAATCGGAGCCAATGAGATCGGCAGCTAAGCTTGCGCCGGAGAATTGTTTTTGGAAGAACAGGAAGCTGGAGCCGCATCGTCCGGGAGTGGGGGCGGCTGGGGTTGGGTGTTAGAAATCAGAAAATAATGTGTGGTAAGTTGTAGTGTGGTAAAAGTGTAGTTTGACTGCTGTGACATCCTTGTAAATTTAATTTCAATCATATTTAAGCAAATTCTTTCTTTCTTTTTCCCCCTTTAATGAAGTTTGGGCCGTTAGATTGGTAGGATGGGGATACTGTTATTTATGTGAGCATATTAGAATTTTAATTTGCTTTAATCTATATTAATATGTAGATATAGTGAAAGAAAGTTGAAGCTAGGGAATTGAAGTTTAGGGAGTTGAAATGAAGTTGTTTAAAACTTAAAATATTAAAAAAAAAGATATGGATTGTGTTTTGATTTGTTTGAAGTTGTAGTGGGCATCTTTTGTTATGTTTTAATAATAGAACATTATGTGTATATTGTTATTGGGCATTATTAAAGATATTAGTATTTAGGAAAACAAGGAGTTGGGAAAACTAAAGTAGAAGTGGTGAGTGAGTGAGCTGATCAAGTTCCAAAGGTACAAAAGAGATAGAAAGGATGAAATGCATGTATTCTTTTGAGCAGACTTTTACAGGGCAAAAGCATTCTTTAACCCCAAACCAAACCGCTGATTTAGGTTTTTACTTTCTTTTACTACATTATAACAAAAGCATGAACATGAACATGATTCTATTTTAAAAAGATTACTTTATTGTAATTTCTGCCAAATACAGACTGATGCATGCATGCTTTACACTTCATATTTTAACTGCCTCTCATTGGCTTATGAAATAGGATAGAATCAATTGGAAACTAAAGATATCTAATAGTACAAAATATTAAAATGATAAAAGTAAAGAAAATATGGGATAGGTGAACCATATCTGTCTACAACATGAACATGAATATCTATCACATGGAAAACTATATATTGTGTTTATTTAATTAAGGAAAGAAAATAATTAATGGATATGAAACTCATTATTTTCCTTTTTGGAAGTTTTTGCAGTAAAATAATAATTTGCTATGTGGGTATGGGTCCTTTAATTATAGGCTTAATAGACACCCAACCCTTTAAATTTGTAACTTTTTTTCACCTGACCCCATCAACTTAAGGGACAACCTCTCAATCCCCTCAACTTTCCAAAAACATCACATACAGCCCCTTACACCCCTATATTCGGTCAAAATATTGACCCGTGTAAAAAATGCGCTTGACTATTGACCACACCAATGCCACATGTCATTTTTTTTATTAAATTTTCTCAAGTGATTATTGTATGCGAGGTGTTGTCGCTGTTTGTCGTCGCATCCTTATCGATGTGCTGAGGTTGGCGGTAATGGTCGTCAAGGTGAAATCACTTGGAAAAATTTAATAAAAAAGTGACACGTGGCATTGGTGTGGTCAATAGTCAAGCGCGTTTTCTATACGGGTCAATATTTTGACCGAACATAGGGGTGTAAGGGGTTGTATGTGATGTTTTTGGAGAGTTGAGGGGGTTGAGAGGTTGTCCCCTAAGTTGAGGGGGCCAGGTGAAAAAAAGTTAGTTTAGGGGGTTGGGTGCCTATTAAGCCTTAATTATACTTCTAAAAGATTAATTTGATTTGTTAGTGATTTCTTATGGTTCAAAATTTCCACTTGTTTATATGTGTGTCTAATAATCAATTGACTGGGAATCCTTTTTTTATAAATAACTTGTATCTCCTCCTCCTTGTTCTTTTTATATATAGTAATATATAGATTTAGTTATGATAATTGTTTTTCCTATTTGGATTGGATAGCCACCTACTTTTGAAGAGTAAGATTTGGATTAGTTTTTTCAATTCCTAATACGATAATTATTTTATCATGTAATTACTTTAACTTCTTATTGAAACTACTTCTACTTAAACTCTAATTAAGGCAGGCAGTAGATAATACCTTGCTTCCTAATTGTTTCATTCAATTTTTAATCAATAATAAGAAGTCACTTGTAAACAAAACTATCCTGTTTATTTATTTTAGTGTAAATAGCATTTTCACCTTAATGAATTTTTCAAATACTAAAAAAACTCTATCATGGACCTTTTTAACCTCCCATTTTATTTAACTCCTCAAGTATTTTAGAATTTCAATTTCAACTTCTCAAAGGCACTATTAACTTTTGAGGCATTTTCAAATTTTGGGATTTTAAGGACAGTTTCCTTTTCTACTCAGTAAACCGCATTGTAGAACCAACAATAAAATCACAACATCAGCATCAACAAGCAAGCAAGCTAGCAAGAACATGGTCAATTTTCAGAATGTGAAGTATCTCCCCAGAAATGTGGCTACTGCTTAGTGTTGTGCAAATGCAGGGAACATCGTTTGTTGACATGTAAAACCAAATAATAAAAATATCCTTCTGTCGTTCTTGGAGCTCTTCTATCTTCACTAATGAAAGCTGAAGCCGCCATCAAACAAAAGAACGTAAATCGGCCAGTAGCCCGATATATCTATCCATAAAGCAAGATGCTGTGCAAGATGGCATAAGATTATATGCAGCGCTACTCCATAGTCAAAAATTTACTAATTGCATTGTAAATCATGCTTGGAAATAAACATAAAATAATAAAATACCATCAACATATAAGAGCATGACTGATTGATTATAATTGCAAGATCAAAGCCTTACTCCATCCAAATACAAATGAGTTAAAAGGACTGAAACCTACTTTCTTATCCTACTGTGAATCATCTGTACTTTGATCTCGCTGGCTGCTATCTGCAGGGTTCTCCGAAACTGAATTCTGCAAATCAGACTGCTCATTGCCTTTACCTTCACTTTCTGCATCAGTAGAATCTTCCATGAAAGAGTTCAAGGCAAGCTGGCCAGAATAGAGAAACAGACCAACAGAATTCAGGCCAAAAACGAATGTCGCCAGGTAGCATATCCCATTTATAATTGTCCTGTGAATTGCAAGCAAATGTCTCAACTTTCTTGCATAAAATTAATCATAAATGTCAAAAGTCAGCAGCAACGACAGTTACCTAATGGTTATTGTTATTTGACGAACCTGAAAAGCAGAAAACGATAAGAGTGAGACAATTATACATATCTTTTCAACAAAACAGGATACCATATTGGTTATTAAGTAGGTAAGAGGCCTAAGTACTACGGTATTGGATTCAACAAGAATTATTCTTATACTTTTAAGGGTTTCTAAACAAGGCAATGGAATGGATCATAATCACTATGTAAAGAGAAAAAGAAAAAACCCAACAATATACGAAAATAGAAAATTATGGAACAAACCGAGAAATTATCAGATATCGTCTGGCGGTTCAGGGATGCTTCAATAGTAAGTGTGAACTTATAGAGTATAAGTGCAATCACCGCAGCTGATATTCCACCTAAAAATGCCTGAACTGGGGAAGGAGACTTCTTCTCAGTTTCAATTGGAGCTGATCCTATTGCTTTCAAAGTCTCTAATGCTTCCTCTTTCAATGTTTTCTTTGCCCCTGATGACCTAAATTTCTGAAAAAGAAGTAAACCAATTCTTCAAAATCAAAGAAAATCAATATAGCATTATATAAATAACACCATACACTAATCCTCAAGGCAATGTATGATCTTGTTATCATATTACTATCCAATACCCTCAAAACAAATACGCCAAAATTATTAAGACACCATTTTATCTTACTATCTTCCCAAACACAACAAGATAGAGCATAATTCATTACAATCCTTTCCCTTAACATAACATACATTACATTAATAGCACCTCAACCAAACAAAGCTAAGTAAGTACCCAATTAAAAGGGAAGACACAAGTGGAACTTCTTTGTAAACGAAATTTAAGAACATCTATAGCTCCTTTGGAATTGAAACATAATAACAAGTACCATGGCTAAACTAAGGCAATGTGAAGTGGAGAATTGCAAGATATAGAACTTGCAGAGAAATCATTGGACCAAATCAAGCACAAAAGGATACGAAAGTGCAGGAAGATCAAATGAAATCTCACCAAAACCAATTAAGAATCAAAATGAAAAGACAACAACTACTAATGTACAATTACAGACAAAACAAACACATCTTAAAAACTTTCAAACAGGAAAAAAAGTATCAGGCAACCAAAAATGCAGAACAAAAACAACCCCAAAATCCCAAATTGAAACACATGAATATCTGAAACTTGGTAAAAGAGTATGAACCCATTAGCCAAAATGCACTCCTGAGTCCTGACAAAGCAATTACACTATCTTCAAAAAAAAAAAAAAAAAAGCTAATTTAAAATGCGAAACAAGAACAAGGAGTAGAGGTAAAGTACGAGTTCTTTGGCACGCCTAGCTCGACGACGAAGAGAGCGAAAGAGGAAGACACCAATAGCTCCAGTGAGGAGAACGCTGGTGGTGACTTGGAGAGGAGAAGGGTCATTTGTAGTAGCAAAAATGGAAGGAGAGGAGAAGAATGGGAGCTGTTCAGGACCACCATCATCAGGTGGAGTAATGGATGGGAGGTCGGGGAGCTCGGATAGCCATAAGTGAGAATTGGGTGGAGGAACCGCTGAGAGAGAGAAAAGAGAAGTGGGTTCGCAGAAAGAAGTGAAACGAACACAAGGGGTTCGAGGATTCAGATAAAGAGGCAAATTTTGAGGAGAAAGAGTGTGGTAGTAGTGATGCTGGCAATGCAACATTTGAATTCAATGGAGGAGTTTTCACAATTCAGAGAAAGGGGAATTTGGTTTTTTGTTATTTTATTTTTACTAACTTTTCCATTTCTTTCTTCCTTTTTGAGTTTGGGAATTTTGTTTATGGATAATATCCTTTGAGTTTCCTTATTCATTTGCAAAAATATCTTTGTTTTTTCCTCACTATATCTATTTCCTAATTTTTTCAAATAAATACATTCTTCTTTTTAATGTGGTATGAAAACCTTTAATGATGCCCACCAATCCGCAGATTTTACTGCATGTTTGGCACATCATGTTATCTGTGCGGCCAAGAAGAAAATATATTGTCTCCCATTCTTTTCTTCCCTCAACTATTTCAATAAGACTAAACCTGTTCATGTTCATTTACTGGGCCGGATCGGACTCGGTCCGGACTCAGCCGGATTGAGCTCTAAAATCATCTTTCCAGGCCCAGCATAGATTAGGCTCGGGCCAGAATTAGGCTCAGAAAAAATTATATAAATCCCCAGCTCGGCCCAATCTGCCCAATATTTTTCTTTGAAATTTATTTAATATTAAATTTAAACTTTTTCACCGTGTAAAATTTAGTGTAAAATGTAAAACTTATAAAGACAAAAGCACGAAATAATATTTTCACAAAGCACATAATTTTATTATAATAATTTTAATATTTCAAAGCAGTACAAAAGGCAAAAACTAATCTATTTATTAGTTTAAAATGTGAAAGTAAAGAACCCTAATCAATCAATGGATCAAATTTCTTCTCTTTTATACGATTATAAAATAGTATATAAAAATTATTAAATTTCTTCTCTTATATACAATTATAAAATGGTAGATAAAAATTTAAAATATAAATTATAGAAGGCGGGCCGGGCCGGACTAAGCATGGATTTTGAGATAAATCCCAAGCCCATCCCATCTTATGTTCGAGCTTGTTCGGATTTGGGTCGAGTCGGGCCAAAAACTAATTATGCATATCCAAATCCAACCCATATACAACGGGTCTGGACGGGTTGGGCAGATCAACGGATCCTTGAACATGTCTAAATAGAACTAGTGAAAATCTTATTGAATTGACAATGAAATGAAAAAGGAATTGAATTACAGAGAAGAATAAAATTCCCAATATAATACTTAACCTCTAACTACCTATTAATCCCCTATTTGTACACTAAATAATATTATAAACTAGTTATTAGAACGGAAAATTACAAAGAGAAAACAACGAGTCTTGTGTTAATATTTTATATTTATTACCCCATCAAGTTTTTATGAAAATGTATTTCATAAGGCTTACAAGAGATAAACAATCCACTGTGTTTCTCATGTGACAGCGGACACAAACCTGTATTGTGTTTTTGTTGAGGAGTGAGAAGCAGTTACTTATTTCTTAATTTTCTAAGAGATGAGGGAGTTCCCACAGGGGATCAACAGCTTCGTGGTTCTGAGTTCCCAGTGAATGGTAATCCGATTGGACGGTATACTCTCCTGAAGAACTGTTCGTCCAGAACTAGAAGTCAGGAGTCTCGCTGGGGGACAAACCGCAAAGGCTGCCATTTTCAAGAGTGTCGAAGCACTGATTAGTGAATGGATAATGTCCCAATTCCAACTGGCGGATTCTGGATCCCAATACTCTGCAACCTTCAGATTCATATAAGGGGCTGAGATAGGATGGAGAGAAACATCAACCAATTTTGTTTTGCCAAACCAAATATCAGTCTAGAAGCAAGTGTCACAACCATTAAAGATTTGCATCCTAATGCCTGGGGTAAATTTCATGAATGATGTACAACCTTTACTCAATTTCATACTTTGGTGTGCAACCTTCAATTTGTCTCACTAATATGTACGACCTTATAGGTGACCTCCCACTTTGGTGTATAGCAGTTAAAAATGACCGGTCAATGCCTGGTCAACACGCCACCTCAGTATTTTTCATCTACCCATTTAAAAAAGTAGGACCCATTACTTATGTAAGTACTAAAATACCCTTCTCCCCTATACAATTACTAAAATACCTTTATACCCTTCCTTGCAACCCATCTCACTCTATCTTTCCATTTCTCTCTCTAACTCCTCTCTCTCTCAAACAAAATTTTTGATCTATCTCCTTCAAAAACATATACCAGATATTTCTCTTGTTTTGATCAAGACTCAATCCCATTTATTAACCTAGGCACACCAATTTTTGTCTCATTGTTTGCAGAAAACACGCTGATAGAGTACATTCTAAATCCGAAGTTACCATGTGTTGGCTATACTCCTCTTATACTTGCTAAATATGTTGCTTCTTTAATGTGTTTTGATATAATTCTTGAACTTTTAAGAGTAATAAATCATAATAATAAAATTTACTTCTGAGTGCCTTATGGGAAGAGAAATAATGTTCATAATTTGGAAGCTTCACTGTATGCGAAAACCTCGAGTTCTAAAGTGCTTTAATTAAAAATTTACTTGTCAGAACCATAATTCATGTTGCAGCTAAATTCCTTCTTATATAACTGTTGTGATCCGACTCGTATTATTTAATAAATCTATACATGAAATTTGATATTTAATGTTCTTTTGTATTTTAGATTACCAGAAAGTTAAGTTGGAATTTTAATTTTGTATTCTAAATTTGATACTTAAACGATAGTTGATTGTATTTAACAATTAGATACAGTAATGTATACAATATTTAGCCTTGTTAATTTAAATGTTCCATATCTTATGCGAACCTTTTGGCCGTGAGAAAGAGTCCGAGTTTATGTAATTTTGAAGAGTCGTAGTAGTACATAGAAAGATGGATTCTTCATTTGGTGGAAAGGTTTAATATGGACTTAGAAATTACAAAATCATTATTGTTTTTCAAAGGACAGAGATTGAAAGTTTTTTTAGAGAGAGGAGTTAGAGAGAGAGAGGAGTTAGAGAGAGAAATAGAAAGATATAGAGAGAGAGGTTGCAAGGAAGGGGATAAGGGTATTTTAGTAATTGCATATGAGAGAAGGGTATTTTAGTAATTACATAAGAAATGGGTCCCACTTTTTAAATGGGTAGATGAAAAATGCTGAGGTGGTGCGTTGACCAGACATTGACCGGTCATTTTTACCTACTATACACCAAAGTGGGAGGTCACTTATAAGGTCGTACATATTAGTGAGACAAATTGAAGGTTGTACACCAAAATGTGAAATGAGGTAAAAGTTGTACATCATTCATGAAATTTACCCCCAATGCCTGAGTGCAGAACTGCATTGCCAAACACTATGTGTGATAGTGCGAGGGATTAGACTTGAAAATATCCATCCTTTCACAAGTGCCACCATATTTAGCACGGATAGTTCGAACCTAGAGAGGCTCCTACTGAACCACAATCTTCCAGCTCAGTTTCGCAACCATCGTGAGATTCATTCTGTGTGTCATGCAAATCCCCAAACCTCCCTCCGCTCGACTTCGACAAATTGTTCCCCACTTTACTAAGTGATTTTTTTGAACCGTTGCAATTGACCCCCACATAAAACTCCTGCTACATTTATCAATTCTGTCACAAATAGCCTTAGGCATAATGGTCTTCTGTATCATGTAGGTTGGAACTGTGGTTAGCACCGATTTGGCTAGAGTCACTCTGCCAGCAAAGTTTAGGCAGCTTGTCTTCCAGCCAACCATTTTTATTATAGACTCAATCGATTACATGTTTGTAAGTATCATTGGAGACTCGGTGATGGAGAAGTATAACACCGAGATAGATACCCAAATGCCTCGTACGGGAGAAGCCTAAGACATCACAAATACCTCTACCAGCAGAATCGTAGATATTCGATGAAAAGAAGACCCACGACTTCTGATGGCTGACCTTCTGTCATGATGCCTCATAAAAGTAGGGTTGTAAATGAGCCAAACCACTCATGAGCGACTCGGTGATCGGCTCGATAAAAGCTCGGCTCAATTTGTAAACGAGCCGCTCGTGAACATGATTTACTGGCTCGGTTCATAAACGACCCGAGCTTGAACAGGCCAAAGCTCGGTTCGAAAGCTCGCGAGCAGGCTCGATTAGAACATTTATGAACAAATTTTAGTTTTGTAGAAAACTATATAGTTTTGTGTTAGTTCACAAATATTTAAACTTAATATTATTTCATTTGCTATTAGATGAGTTCATTCACAAACATAATAAATGAGTAATAGACGAACTAGTTGTAAGCATCTTGTTTATTTATTCACGAACTTTGCTTGTGAGTTTGTTTATGTACACAATTAAAAAGTTATTTACGAACAAACTTCACAAATATAATTAACGATTTACTCACAAACAATTCATGGTTAGATAATTTTCTTAATGAACCAAGTCCAAAGAGGATTTTGGGCTTGAAACAAGCTCGAAGCTCGGCTCAAGCTCATTGAGCAAGCCAAATCTCAGCTTGAGCTTGGCTCGTTAATTTTATAGCAAGCTCGGTTCGGGCTTGCGCTCGTTAATTTTATAGTGAGCTAAGCTTGAGCAGGACAAAGCTCGGCTCGGCTCGGCTCGATTATAGCCCTACACAAAAGCACCTAAGTATATCCCTGATGACAATAGCTTGGTTAGTCGTGGCTTCTGACATTAATATAATATCATCCGCAAAGCAAATATGGGATAACAGGGGGCCTTAGCGGGACAATTGAATAACTTTCCAAGAAGAGTTCCCAACCGCATCACAAATCATGTGGGTCAGCCGCTCAAGGAAGAGAACAAATAGATAGGGTGAAAGGGGGTCACCTTGCCTGAGTCCTCTTGAGGGGATGAACAACTCAAGTTTTTCGCCATTCCACATAACACTAAGTTTCGAACCAGAAACACAATTCATAACGAGGTTAATTAAGGGGAAATTAAGACCAATTTCCACCAAAGTTTCCCAAAGAAATTTCCATGAAATCTGATTATAGGCTTTCTCGAGATCCAACTTTATAACCATATGTCCCATTCTCCTTTTCTTTCTTTTGAAGGTGTGGATTACTTCTTGGAGTAGCACGACATTATCTGTGATTTGACGTCCAGAAACAAAGCTACATTGCACGGGGCTCACCAATTTTTGGAGAAAAGGTTTCAGCCGATTAACGATGCATTTGGTTACTGTTTTGTACAACACATTACAGAGACTGATTGGACGAAACAGAGAGATCCATTCCGGACTTCTAACTTTGGGATGACGATGGTCATGGTATCATTCCATCCCAGGTTTAATGAGCTATTGGATAAGCAGGAGATAACTGAATTGAAAAAACTAGCTTGAAAACCATCAGGGCCAGGGGCTTTGAAGGGGGCCATGTCAAACAGGGCCTTTCGAACTTCATCGTTAGTATACGATGCTAATAACATAGTGCGAGCATGTAGGGGGAGCTCCGTGAAATTAGTTGCGGTTTTCAGGGGGGCCTGTTAGAGATATCCTCGGTATACAAGTTTTGAAAGAATTCAGTTACCATCAGTTTAAATTCATCTCTATCCCAAATCCACGTTCCGGTAGAATTACAGAGCCCCTCCACCTTATTCCGGCGGCGTCTGATTAAAGTAGAAGTATGAAAAAATGAGGTATTTTTATCCCCATAACAAAGCCATTAAATTCTAGAATTCTGGTACCAGAGAGTCTCCTCCCGAAGAAGAACAAAATTGAGTTCATTTAGGAGCTTCAGTTCAAGAGGAAGCAGGATGCGTAAAGGCCTCAGTCTGACCTGCCTATGAACACCATCTAAGGGCGTAAAATTCGTTGCTTTTTTTTTATAGAAGATATTGCCAAAAACTTCTTTGTTCCAACGGACCACACTCAACGATGAAATCTTATAACCCGACTTCAATCTGAACTATCTTGTCCCAAACCAAGTTGAAGAAATAGCGAAAATCACTATGATGGAACCACACAGCTTCAAACTGAAAAGGTTTGTTGCCAGGACGTGGAGCCCAAGGAAAAAGCGATAGCTCAATCGGTGAGTGGTCAGATTTGTTGCGAGGGAGATGTCTGATTGCAGCATTAGGAAACAGCCTACGAAACTGAATGTTGCAGAAAGCCCTGTCAAGTCTACAAGCTACCCAAGTTCGAGGAGAGGACCCTCGGTACCAAGTGAAGGCAGGCTCCAAAAATCCCATATCAATAAACTGCATGTTGTTGATCCAATTAGAAAAGTATAAGCAATGATCAAGGATACTTTCAGCCCCACCCGTCTTCTCCCTATGGCTTTTGATATAATTGAAATTCCGAAGCACAACATATGGTTCCTAGATACCCCTCTAGAGAGCTATCATATCAGTTGTGAACTCATGCTTCAAATCCATCTAAGACCGGACATAGACAAAAGAAGCCAAAAAGGAGCACCTATACCATTGACCCCCGATGGAAGTCACTCTAGTTGTCCCACCCGACCCTAGACGACCTCAATCGGCATCGAGCGTGAAATAGAAAGATATAATCAATACTTAGGAGTCTCCAATTTATCCAAATATTATAACTATCATACTTTTCAAGAATTCCTCTCAAATACATTTAGACTATATACATATTTCTATTACATTTAAGTGTCAAATACCACCCAACATAACCAAATCTCCAAATTACTACAAAGGCAAATGTCCTAACTAAAGACAAACCCAATGACTTGAACCTTGTTTATCAACCAGTGATTTCTCCTATACCTTGCTCTTTCTCGCCTAAAACATTAAAAACATTTGAAAACAAATGAGACAAAAATCTCAATAAGAAACTATCAGCTATAAAAACCAACTTTACTCAACATAGTTACATATATACATTTATAAAGGGATTTAATCAAAACCTTATAAAATATACTCAAAACTTAAGTTCATAAAATAAAATTTATGTATGTGTATCCATCCTCGAATTCCACCCATGTAGATTATAACATTAATCACAACAATATCAAGATATCTCATTTATATCTCGTTCCTTGCCTAACAGTTAGGACTACCAGCCGTGCACTCTGGCCATACTGCCATTAGGTATGGTCTTACAAATACAACTCCTACCTCGGACAATCCTAGATGGACAAAACCATTTGATCTTCCAAAATATCACAACTCATAAAAATCATATTTGGACTTCAATCCAAAATAATAACAACAATAAACGCAACAGATTTCTCAATCCAAAAACAATTCATAAGAAATCATCAAATTCATTTTATTCAATATATATACATTGAAACCAAAAACATATATGTATATACTTCACTTGTTCATAATCAAGCTCATAATTTTTCAATTCTCCATAACATCAATCCTTAAATCAATAAAAATTCCAAATAAATCAATCAAATTAAACCTTAAATCAACATAATCAAGTAAAATCTGAAAATCACATAGAAGCATAGTCAATAGCTTCATTTGAACCATAATTTCACAATAAAAAGCAAAATCGTGAAAAACCCCAATTTTTCAAAATTCTTGTATAACCTTACGAATTGTTTTTGGATTGAGAAATTTGTTGCGTTTATTGTTGTTATTATTTTGGATTGACGTCCAAATATGATTTTTATGAGTTGTGATTTTTTGGAAGATCAAATGGTTTTGTCCATCTAGGATTGCCCGATGTAGGAGTTGTATTTGTAAGACCATACCTAATGGCGGTATGGCCAGAGTGCACGGCTGGTAGTCCTAACTGTTAGGCAAGGAACGAGATACAAATGAGATATCTCGATATTGTTATGATTAATGTTATGATCTACACGGGTGGAATTCAAGGATGGATACACATACACAAATTTTATTTTATGAACTTAAGTTTTGAGTATATTTTATAAGGTTTTGATTAAATCCCTTTATAAATATATATATGTAGCTATGTTAAGTAAAGTTGGTTTTTATAGCTGATAGTTTCTTATTGAGATTTTTGTCTCATTTGTTTTCAAATGTTTTTAATGTTTTAGGCGAGAAAGAGCAAGGTATAGGAGAAATCACTGGTTGATAAACAATGTTCAAGTCATCGGGTTTGTCTTTAGTTAGGACATTTGCCTTTATAGTAATTTGGAGATTTGGTTATGTTGGGTGGTATGTGACACTTAAATGTAATAGAAACATGTATATAGTCTAAATGTATTTGAGAGGAATTCTTGAAAAGTATGATAGTGGTAATATTTGGATAAATTGGAGACTCCTAAGTATTGATTATATCTTTCTATGTCACGCCCGATGCCGATTGAGGTCGTCTAGGGTCGGGTGTGACAGTTTGGTATCAGAGCTCTAGGTTAAATTCTTCGGACCTAAGGTTGATAGTAATTGAGGAATATCGATATTTGATGATAGCTAAGAAATAATCGATAGTAATTAAGGAATATGGATATTTGGTGAAAGCTAAGAAATAATTTGGAATTTTTCGAGGATTGAGTAACTAGCTAATGAGGTGTAAAAATGAGATTTGATCTAGGTGTATGAAAAATAGTAAATTATTTGATATTTGGTGATATGGGTTATGAGTAAGTCATAACTTTGAGCTAGAGATATAGAGAATTGTCATAACTTTGAGTAAGTCATAACTTTGAGCTAGAGATATAATTATAATATATATTACTATCAAGATATACATAAAACTCAACATATATAGTTGATAGTTACTTACCTTGGCTATTAAGTGAAGAAAACACACCCGTTCAATTCGTCTATAAATTCTGTCTAAGACGTTTCCCTCCACACACTGCCGAAACTCAAAAACTCTTCGGTTAGGACTTAGATCTATACATAAGGATGCTATGTTTTCAATTTCGAGTGATTCGTACGGTCGAATCTCCGTAAATCAAAGAAACGGTGGAAAAACAGTTCATGAACGATAAGAGCTGATAAAGATGTAAGAAACAGAAAAAGAAAAAGAAAAGAAAAGATAATGATATAGATGATCATCATCATCGAGTACACTGGAAGAGATTTGCGAAATTTTTTGGCAAATATACATTGACACCAAAAATATATATGTATATATGTATATACTTCACTTGTTCATAATCAAGCTCATAATTTTTCAATTCTCCAAAACATCAATCCTTAAATCAATAAAACTTCCAAATAAATCAATCAAATTAAACCTTAAATCAACATAATCAAGTAAAATCTGAAAATCACATAGAAGCATAGTCAATAGCTTTATTTGAACCATAATTTCACAATAAAAAGCAAAATCGTGAAAAACCCCAATTTTACAAAATTCTTGTATAACCTTAAAATATCAATTTCTGAAAATTCTTTGATTTTATATCTATCTATATACATAAAACTCAAAATATAGTTGATAGTTACTTACCTTGGCTATTAAGTGAAGAAAACACACCAGTTCAATTCGCTTATAAATTCTGTCTAAGACGTTTCCCTCCAAACACTGCCGAAACTCAAAAACTCTCCGGTTAGGACTTAGATCTATACATCAGGATGTTATGTTTTCAATTTCGAGTAATTCATACGGTCGAATTTCCGTAAATTAAAGAAACGGTAGAAAAACGGTTCAGGAACGATAAGAGCTGATAAAGATGTAAGAAACAGAAAAAGAAAAAGAAAAGAAAAGATAATGATATAGATGATGATCATCATCATCATCGAGTACACTGGAAGAGATTTGCAAAATTGTTTGGCAAATATCACGTTTGATTCTCAATCTTTCTATAATCTTTTAAAAATTACTCTAAACTTTTAATTTACACCTAAAACCATCAAATTAACTCCAAATTTTTCCCATAGCACCAAATAAAAATCACACACCTAAGAATTATAATATATATTACTCTCAATGTATAAATTCTAGAAATTTAGACACGGACGTGACACTAGTATGCATAAATTGGCGATTTCTACTCAAGGTTGAGATGTCAAACTGATTCTTTTTTCAAAATAACCAAATCCCTCCACTGAACCCTTCAGTATCCACCACTTCTACATGATGGAAATTAATTTTTCACTGTAGATCCTCAGCACGATCAGAAGGCTGATGAGGCTCAAGGAGGGTAAGGACTTGAGGCCGGAAAGCAGAAATCAAGTGTCGAAGAGTCCAGTGAAACTTATTACCATCGGCTCCAAAGCAATTCCACGTAATAAACTTAGCAAAAAATGGACAGTGAAAGAGGAGTCAAGGTGGGCGTGTTAGATCACACTTCTTGAGGAATTTGTCACAGTGGCCGGAACCACAATAGGCGTGATGATGCTGAGGGGCTTAGAGATATTATTGCCTGCTCGACTTCGCTTATGTCTGCTCCGTAACCCACCATCAGGATGTATATTCTCATTTCCCCTCGGCTCAAGGTCTACCTCTATTGACGCATCAGCCACCTCCGAGCTAAGATTGTCAAACCTGTTACTAAAGCCAGTTGGATTTGTCTGCTTTTGGCGATCCGGAATCACTCTAGCAGGTTTGTTTTGTAACAAAGGTGAATGTCTCATATGAAGGAGAAGTAGTTGCGATAGGTAACTTGCTTTGAGGGGGGGGGGGGGTTATGGGATAGGTTATCTTTGTGGCCGGCTGGTCCAATCAAGGGGGAAGAAGTGGACGCATGCTGTTCAACAAGAGGTGCTATATTGACATATTGTAGGTTAGTCTTCCTTTGTCGGGGTTTGTATGGCCATTTGGGGACAATCATCCATGCACCATATCCCGTATCCATCTCTTGGGCAGCTCTTGTGCTCGTAGATTTGGAAGGAAAATGTGGGTTATCCTTTCCTTTTTCAGTGTCATTATTGGTAGTGATCATGACAGTATCATTAGGTTAAGCTGTTTTGCACATGGGGAGTTGTCTGGGTGTGCAGCTTCTGATTGTCTATAGTGTTAGTGCAAGCATCGATCATGTGGCCATACAGTCTATATTTGGAGCACGCGACATATAAGCCTTCATACTCTATGTGGAATTTGTTGGTCCCTGGTAATTAGTTCCAAGGGAGGGGTTAGGAACTAATATAACTTTTTCGCGTTTTAATTAAGCTGACTGGATGTTATTTTGAGAGTTTATTAACTTAGCCTTTTGTCAGCTTGGTGAGATATATCTCAGGACAACTTTAGTCAGATGTTGACCAAAGTTGTTTTCTTGAGAGTTAGGAATTGACACTCTTGGAGGTCAGCTTCTAACTCGGCACCACTTATTTACTCAAGATCAGCTTAGGCAATTTATATGCTGAGTAAGTAAAGCAAACAACACATGCAATTATAAGAGAGAGTTTAGAGATTACCCAGTATCACTTATCCTGGTTCGGCCTCTCTGCCTACGTCCAGTCCCTAGAGTCCTCCGGGCTTTTTGAATCCAATACTGAGCTCTTTAAAGGTAGAGCACAAACCGATTACAAGGCAGTTGAATATGCAAGAGTACCTTCCTCTATTCGTCTACTCAACTCCTACTAAGTGCTACAACCCAGCACCTAGATTTCTCTACCACTGAAATGCTTACAACCAAGCACTCAGCTTTACACTCTCAATATTCCTATTGATCACAGACTTGTTCCTTTTGAACTAAAGAACACTTTAGATGATTACAAATCAATCTAGCATTTACACATAGAATAGAAAAGTCGGTGTAAGATTCTTTTTGTATTTGAGTGCTTTTGAAACTTTTCTCTCTTGTATTTTTCTTTCGATGCTTCAGTACATTTCCAGTTTTTCGATTGTCCTTTTATAGAAGGAAATCTGTAGATTTGATCGTTTGAAATGTCTTGACCGTTAATGTCAAAACGGCTCTTTTGGGGAACAATTTCTGGATAGCTTCAGACTGCACCGCCATTCATTTTCTCTGTTTTCTTCAGGCGTCAGGTTTGTCTTCTAGCGTCTGGTTTGTCTGTTTGCGTCAGTTGTCTTTTTCCAATAATCCATCATCCCATGACTCTTGGAATTAGTCTTTTAGGTGTCTTCGAGGTTCCAATTATTGGTGCAGAAGATTGGCAGACTTTGTCTTTTAGTGAACGGATCCTTCATGTTGTCCTGACTGTTACTCAGCTTCGTTTGTTCTTTTCGAATGTTCAGCGTTCATGCTGAGTTCCTTCAAGGTCAGCTCCGTTCTGTTTAACCGCTCCTGAAGAAGTCTTCAACTTTAGTCAGCTTCGTTTTGCTTCTGAATTTTAACTCCACTCAGCTTCTATTCTGTCAGGCTGAGTTCCATTCTACTCAGCTTCGTTTATGCTGACTTTTGTCCTGTCTTTACTTTATATATTTTTGCACTCAATATTTAACAAACATATTAGTACAATTAAATCAAAGCATCTAAATTTAATTACCTCTTAATCATGGATGATTTTGTCAAATCAAAATCTTGTGGAAAGGTGTTTCAACAAACTCCCCCATTTTGATGTTGGCAAAATACATAATTACGGAACTCAGTTATAAGTTGCCCCATGATTGATATTTTTGATATGACTCCCCCGTAAGGGTTGCATACATTTTTGTCTTAATTTTATTCTAAACCTTCCAAGATCTAATTTGATTAGACTTAAGACATTTGTGTGTATTGACTCAGTTTTGGAAGGATGTTGTCTCTCAGTTTTTAGTGTTAATGTGTTTAACCTTTTTGATTCGTTTGTTCAAACTTGATTAGTCAGATCAGGAAGCAAACTGATACTTGTGATATTAGATTAAACCATAACAACAAAAAAAACATATTAACCTAAACAGTAGACAACAAAAACAGGAAACAGGATATGATGCTAAGTCTCTAGACACAGACTAGCTAGTTTTACTTCTTCTTTCTTTGAGCTGAGGGATCAACATAAGCAATGCCTTTTCCTTTGCTTCCAGAGGCAGTACCTGTAGGCTGAGGCTGAGTTCCTCCTTTACTTGTCTCCCTCGTTTTGCCACCATCGGGTTTGTAGAGGAAAGTTTCATTCCGTGCTGCGGAGGAGAGATACTGAGAGTAGCGCTGGAGCCTTTTGGTGCTTTCACCCAAACCATCAATGACTGGCACACTGTCGTCCTGGATATGCCGAGGAACCCTGATAGAGCTGCTGATCATACTGAGGAGGCATTCATGAGATTTGCTCAGGCAGGTGAGGCAGCTTGTGATCTGACCAAAAGCTTGATGAAATAGTTTGAGCAGAGTAGAATCATAAAACATGCGCTGGCCATTGTTGATACGCATTGCCGGGAGGACTTAATTTGGTCAGCTCAACATTCAACTTTGTAAAACAGTCTTGCAATTCAGCAGATGTAACAGACTCAGGATTGGCAGGTGCTCTAGAGGGGGTCAGTTCCGCTGCTAGCTTAACAAAGTAGCTTTGAAGCTCAGTGGAAGTGACATACCCTGGATTGGCTTCTGACAGTTGGTGAATTTTGCCTTCAAGCGAATTCATATGGGTGGCCATTGTAAGCACTAGTTCAGTCAGTTTTGCTATTTGCTCTTGATTAGGTTGCTGAGTTTGAACCGCAGTGATAACACTAACCAGATCTTTTAGTCCTCGAAGTTCATTCAGAAGCTGAGTAATACCTGTCAGGTGAGAGGACTCAGCTTGAGTGGATTGGTGACCATCAGCTTGAGTAGTATGGAAATCTTGAAGTAAGGACTGGGCATAAGCAATGACCCGTCGGCCAGACTCAGTAGCATTCAAATATGCAAACTTAGCAGTATTGGACTCAGAGGCTGGTACAGAGTTTGATGGTGGTGGAGGAGTTGGTTCTCTGCCAGATTGAGTACCTTGATTGGTACCTGGACTTTGATGGGTTTCTTGAACTGAATCATCAACATGTTGTGTTGGGGGTGGAATTTGATTAGAGAAGTCAATCTGCTCAGCTTGAAGTGGGGAAGTGGAGACAGGAAGTGTGCTACCTTGAGCATCTTGGATTGGATCTGCAGGGTTTTTGGCTTGTTCCTCATCCTGAGTAACAGAGGCTTGTTTTTCCACTGGATCTTCTGGTGGTGACTCAGTTTCATTTGAGAAGTACTAGAATTGGATTGTAGAGAGGTCAGTTTCAGGCTCATCAATGGGAAAGTCATCCATGAGATCAATCTGCTTTTGTGCCTTCTTTTTGAGTCTTCGCCGTGTCTCAGCTCTTGGCGGTGAATGGTCAGTTCGAATACCTTCACAGGACTCAGTAGCAACTGTCTCCTCTTCTACAGGTTGCTCAACAGGACCCTCAACGGCATTACTTTCTTTCTTTCTCTGCTCAGTATCATCCTGAGGTTCTTCAACATTGGGACATTCTTCCTGCTCACTATTAACTTCTTGGTGTTCAACATGTTGCTCAGTCTCTTCCACAACTTCCTTTTCTTGGTCAGTTCCATGACCTTCAGGTTGAGTAGAGGCTAGTGGGACAGCTTCTACTATCTTTAAGGAGTTACCCTTTTTCTTCTTCTTTAAAGGGGTTTCTGGAGTTTCTTCGTTCTCATCCTCAGGCTCTTCTTGCCTCTTTCTTTTCTCAGCATGCTCCTTAGCCTTGTCGGCTTTAGCTTTTTCTCTTGATGAAAGCCTTACTTTCTTTGGGACAGCATGAATGTCCTTGGAGCAGGTTTCTACAACCTTCCTCTTCTTCCTTCTCTCAGGCTGAGCTGTCTCAGGTGACTCAGTATGAGCCTCAACATCTTCTGCAGGCTCAGCTTCAGGCTCAATTTCTTGTTGCTCATCTTCTTCATCTTCCTCAGCATCTCCAGCTCCTTCATAACCCTTCAAGGGTTGATTATACAATAGTCCATCCAGCAGGACTGCAGTAATTTCACTTCCCAATGTGCTTATCTCATTCACCGTCTCTATTTGCTTGTCCTGTATAATTTTTGTAATGATTGAGCCCAAGCGGAGTTTCTTACCACTTCGTTGAAACGCTCCAACTAGAAAGACGGGAAGATTGAACGGAGTGCAGGTCAACATATGCCAGATGAAGCACTGTTCGAAGTTTGATGCGGATGAAGCTGAGCTGAGTTTGGGGAAGATAAAGTTGGTCAGCATGAAGTGGACCATCTTTTGTGCTTTACCCATACAGGTGCTGGGTATTTCCCCCTTATGATCTTTGGGTTTATAGAACCCCTTTAGCTTATCAGATGTGGCTTTTGGTATTTTCTCCTTTGTCGTTCTAAACTGAATTCCTTCGTCTAGTAAGTCTAGCAATGTGGCTAGATAGGCAGGGGTTACGACTATTTTCTGACCTTTAACAGTGGTCTCCAGATAGTCACAGTCATCTGCATCAACATGTAGATTCGAGTAGAATTCCCGTACTAACCTGTCGATAGGTTGTTCCTGAAAGAGAGAAGAGACCTTTCCATTTGTTCTTCTCGATCCATTCGCAGAATGGTTTCTCAGACGAGACGAAACTTGGAGAAAACCATCGGCACTTTAAAACCTCCAGATTGTTGACCTTGGAGTGTACCTTGATCATTTTCCTTTCTATTTCCGTTGAAGGACCCGCGAGGTCAGTGGGTTTATCTGTGGTTTGAGTTTTAGGGTTTTTGTTTTTGCCGGGAGCCATTTTTGAAGATTTTGAAGTTCTTAGAGAGAAGGAAATTCGATTTCAGGAGATTACAGTCGTAGTGAATGAAGAGTGGGGATTCTTCCACTTTTTATATAAATCTTACGACGACCCTTAATCATTAACTAGCCGTTTTTACCTAGGGACGTTCAACCGACAAAAGTTCTGTCAATTATGACATCTTCGGCGCATGGGATTTGCCATTAATGTGCGTCTTCCCAAGGTGCCAGAGGTTACACGTGTAGGTTCTCTTTACGCCAGTGGGTTTTTACTAGGTTTTGCTAGAATTCGAAGCATCCACGATATTGATTTCCTAAGATAATTTCTCTATCACTAATTTACTCAACATAGAGTGATTACTCAATATGTTTATCTACTCAGCATAGGATGTTTACTTAGCTTTTATGCCTACTCAGTATCATCACTCAATATATATGTCAATTCAGCATAGGGTGGCCTTTTCATTTTCAAGTGTAGCAAGGAGTTGATATTTTACTCAACATGGCATTTGAACAATTATTCAAAGTTCCACTCATATGACAATTATTTAATACAAACTTAGTTAGAGTGGATTTGACATACCAATTGCTTCCCTTAGTGTGTTGAATTGTTCTCGTGCCAAGGGCTTTGTGAAGATATCTGCAAGCTGATCATTTGTTGGCACGTAGGTCAGCTTGATCTCATCTTTTAGTACATGGTCTCTGATGAAGTGATGCCTTATGCTAACATGCTTCATCCTGCTGTGTTGGACTGGATTTTTAGATAGATCAATGGCACTTTTGTTGTCGCATTTGATCTCTATTGTGTTTGTTTTGACTCCGTAATCCTCAAGCTGTTGCTTTATCCATAGGACTTGTGCAACACAGCTTCCAGCAGCCACGTACTCAGCTTCAGTTGTAGATAGGGCTACGGATGATTGCTTCTTGCTAAACCAAGATACTAGACAGCTTCCAAGGAAATGACATCCTCCTGAAGTACTTTTTCGTTCTAGCTTATCTCGTCCGTAGTCAGCATCAGTATATCCAATGAGTGTGAAATCATTTGAGGTTGGATACCATAGACCTGCATCAACTGAGTTTTGCAAGTATCTAAAAATTCTTTTTACAGCAGTTAGATGAGATTCCCTGGGGCCAGCTTGATATCTAGCACAATAGCATACTGAGTATTGAATATCTGGTCTACTAGCAGTGAGATAGAGTAATGAACCTATCATACCTCGATAGAGTTTACTATCAACTGACTTACTCTTTTCATCCTTGCATAGGACAGTATCAGTACCCATGGGAGTTGATATTGGTTTGCAATCTACCATGCTGAATTTCTTTAACATTTCCTTGGTGTACTTAGACTGACTTATAAAGATGCCATTCTTACTTTGCTTGATTTGAAGTCCAAGGAAGAAGTTGAGTTCACCCATCATGGACATTTCGAACTCAGTTTGCATCTGTTGGCTAAATTCTTTGCACAAGGATTCGTCAGTAGCACCAAAAATTATATCATCAACATATATCTGCGCAAGTAGGGTATGTTTACCCTTTTTCTTAATAAACAAGGTTGTGTCAGCTTTTCCCCTGACATAGTTCCTGGTCAGCAGGAAGTTGGTCAACCTCTCATACCAAGCTCTTGGAGCTTGCTTTAGGCCGTACATGGCCTTTTTGAGTTTATAAACGTGGTTTGGAAATTTTGAATCTTCAAACCCAGGAGGGTGATTAACATATACCTCTTCGTTTATAAAGCCATTAAGAAACGCACTTTTTACATCCATTTGGTATAGTTTAAAATTCATGTAACTAGCATAGGCACACAATATACGTATAGCTTCTAATCTAGCAACAGGAGCAAATGTTTCTCTATAGTCTATACCCTCTTGCTGACTATAGCCTTGGGCTACAAGTCGAGCTTTGTTTCTAATCACATTTCCATGCTCATCTAGCTTATTTCTAAAGACCCATTTGGTTCCTATGGGCTTTTGATTCCTAGGTTTAGATACTAAATCCCATACCTCATTTCTGGTGAATTGGTCAAGCTCTTCTTGCATAGCATTGATCCAATATTCATCTTGCTCAGCATCAGCAAAGTTCTCTGGTTCATGTATTGAGACGAATGCAACATTGCTGAGGTATTTTCTAAGTTGATCTCTGGTCATTAATTTGTTGTTGGCGGCATCAAGAATAGCTTGTTCTGTATATCCTCTTGGGATTTTTATTTCCTTGGGCAGTGTTGAGTCGTTTGGAAGAGGTGTTTCTACAATCTCTACAGGAATAGATTGGTCAGCAAATGATATTTCAATTTCTTGCTTACCTTGAGTCAGCTCCTGTATAGATGACACAGAGGCTTCTGGTTGATCAGCGGAAGCTAAGCCTGGTTCATCTTCTTCAGGCTGAGCTGACTTACCTGTAGGGTCAGTTTCATCGAACTCAACATGTACAGACTCTTCTACAACCTGGGTTCTTTTATTAAATACTCTATATGCTTTACTGTTTGTTAAGTACCCTAAAAAGATCGCCTCATCAGCTTTAGCATCAAATTTAGCAAGGTTGTCTTTTGTGTTAAGTATAAAGCATTTACACCCAAAGACATGAAAGTATCCAATATTGGGCTTTCGTCCTTTCCAAAGCTCATATGGGGTTTTCTTAAGTATAGGTCTAACTAGAGCCCTATTCAGTATGTAACATGCCGTGTGAACAGCTTCACCCCAGAAGTACTTTGGAAGACTATTTTCACTCAGCATTGTCCTAGCTATTTCGACAATGGTTCTATTTTTCCTTTCAACGACCCCATTCTGTTGAGGTGTTCTAAGAGCAGAGAAGTTGTGGTCAATACCACTGGTTTCACAGAATTCATCAAACTGTTGGTTTTTGAATTCACCACCATTGTCGCTTCTAATGTGAGCTACTCTTAGGTCTTTGTCATTTTCAAGCTTTTTGATCATTGTGGTAAACATCTCAAAAGTTTCATCCTTGCTACTCAGCAAGATGATCCAAGTGTACCGAGAGAAATCATCTACAATAACCAAGGAGAATTTCTTACCTCCCAAGCTGAGTGGCTGGATAGGTCCGAAAAGATCCAAGTGTAGTAATTCCAATGGTCTTTTGGTTGAGACAATATTTTTGCTATGAAATGAATTTTTAGTTTGTTTGCCTTGCTGACACGCTTTACATAGTTGATCTTTTTCAAACTTTAATTTGGGTAATCCCTCAACTAATTGCTTTCTAGTTAATTTGGCAAGAAGGTCCATGCTGACATGCCCAAGTCTTCTATGCCATTGATAACAAGTAGAGAAATTCGGATCAACTTCAGTCCCTGTGGGGGCGTCGTTGGGTTCGATGGGGGGAAGCTCCGATGCCAAAGTCAGTAAGATGATTCAAGGAAACAAACTGAATTGACAAAGGTTGTGAGAATTTGTACCTTGATAGCCTAGGGAATCAGGCTATATATAGCTGTGGAGTTGTAACCTTCAGGTAACTAGAAAGTCTCCATTAATACTCCATTAATGGCGGTTACGAGTTATCTTTAACCTGGCAGTTAGCTAATTGATAACTCATTAATGACCTTTATGGCCGAGTCGGCGGCCAGCCGTTATAATGGCGAATCAGGTGAATGAAGAGATACGCCTCATAGGTCCGCCAGCGGATCTCTCAGAACAGATCCGTTGAGATCCGCCTGCCAGCTCCCCTTTGAGGATCACTACGCGGCGTTCTTGAGGTGAATATCCCTTTTAGTCCTCGGGTTAATATCACGATGTTATCAGAAGCCCCCCCAAAATGCCCTGAAAGTCCTTTAGGGCTTTTGAGCTCCCGCGCGCCGTCATAAACACCTGCATTAATGAGCACACTGTTTAATGCCAATGGATGAATGACACGTGTAGTGGACGCACTGTCCCAGGAAGGAGAAAACTTTATTCTTCCTCTTTCGCTTTCCCTTTCTTCTTCACTTCTTCGTTTTTACTCCATTGCTCGAAGCTTTTTCCCAAGAATTTTTCAGAGTTTCGCACCAAGCTTCCGATTTCTCATGTAAGTTCATTTTCTTTTGCTTAACTTTTCTCTGGATGTTTAGAAGTTCGTCTTCATCTTCTAGATCAACTTCAGAACTTTTTAATTCAACCCCTTCTCCTGAAATAGAAGTTGATTTTAGTTGGACCACTTCGTCATCGGAGAACTCTTCTTCTTCCGAGGGCACGATTAACTCTGATTTAGCTGGGTTTAGTAACTCGGCGCATAATTATTACCAAACTCGTTCCACTAGGAACCCGAGTCCTTTTACTTCTATCTCCGGCGCCGCTCCGGCCGGTGCATCTAGGTGGTTTCCGGGGACAATGGCCTCTTCTTCAATTCCTCCTAAGAAAAAGAATCCCCGAGCGGAGTCTACTCCGTCTCGTATGAGCACCGCGGATCTAGTGGATCTGGCGAATCGTTTCCCCTGGATCAAGAACTATGAGACTCAGCTTGCCGCATCTCATCAACGTCCTTCCTGTCCGCCTAGCGGTTTCCTTACAGTATACTGTAGTCACGTGGAGAGAGGGTTCCGACTTCCTCTTCCGAAGATGATGGCGGACATCCTCTCCTATTTTGACATCACGGTTAGCCAGCTACATCCCAACTGCTGGTTGGATATCGCTTTAGACTGCTACCTCGCCTCAAATTTAGGAGTAGTATATACGGGTCGTATCTTTAGAGCTTTTCACAAACCATCAAAACGGAAGTCCGAATCCTATCTTTCGTTCGCCAAATTCGGAGTGTATTCGCCCTTTAGTGACAAAATGTCCAATGTTCATTGCTGGGATGAGAGATTCTTCTACGTGAAGATAAAAGATGGTGAACCACTGGGTTTTCCTTCATTTTGGAATCCCAGGCCGTTACATATGGCGGGCGATATGCGAATTTTAACGGATAGTGATGAGAAGGTGGCGGAGCTCATGAAGCAGATCAAGGCGGATGCATGGACATATGCGGATGCCTTAGCTTTCATGATGAGTGATATTCAGATATTCCATTGATTCGCCGGGAAGGGGATCAATTCATTTACTCAAAGATTACGCAATTTAACCAAGGTACCTTTCATTTCTTCGTGAACTTTGATTACTTTAATGTTTTCTTTGGCAGGGGTTTATCTAAGGCCAATCACGCTCTTGCAGAGAAGCGTAAGAAGTTTCTGGAGGCTGAAGCACGCAAGAAAGATCAAGCGGTGAATCCTCAAGCGGATACTGGAAAACGTCCTGCAGAAACAGTGGTTGAGCCGCCACTAAAGAGGAGGAAGACTACCACCACTGGAGGCCTTAAGCTTATGGCAGATGCCATGAGGCCCGCCAGGCCTGCTGGGGAGATTGCACAGGTAGGTTACCGTTTATTTTTATTTGTTCATCAAGTTTTGGGCTTGAGTTCTGATCTTTGAACGTTTGTGTAGACGGCGAAGCCCGATATTGGTGGATACTGGTCCGCCAAATTTGGAGCCCAAGGATCTTTCGAGAATGAATCCATCCTAAACGATTTGGATGAGGCCTTGAGTCAGGTGGGCGAAGTGCAGAGGAACCATAACCAGATTCCTGGTTCCATTCATGCGCAAAAGGGGAAAACGGAGCTCCTCATGGTGAGTTCCTTTAGCAAGGATTTCGTTTTGCAGAAAATACCGGTCCTTCATTCCCTTTTGCTTTTTGACTGAATTGTTGAGCTTTTGACAGTTGTATTCTCGCATACGTACCATGGAAACAGAGCTCCTTCAAAATGTGGCGGATAAGGCAACCATCGAGAAGTTAGAGAAAGAGGTAGCGGAAGCCAATGCGAATATCGCTTCTGTTAATGCAAACCTCGCTTCCACTAATGCAAACCTTGCTTCCGCCACAGCCGCCTTGGTTCTTAGGGACGTAGAAATTGAGAAGTTAAAGGCAAAGATCGTGTCTGATGCCAAAAATCATGAGGACGCCCTTGGAGAAGCGGAATATATGGCGGGTGAGCAAGCCTTTTATTACGGTGAAATACTCATGGCGTACTTCTCACTGGTGCATCCTGAGACTAATTTCACAGATCCGCAATTCACCGTCCCCGAACCAGAGGATGTGGCGAATTTCAACAAAATGTCAGATGCTAAGGAGTACCTCCGTGATTATGTTCGGAGATGGATGAAGGGGCCTATGGAGGAAACCAAGCCGTCCACTACTGTCACGTTAGATGAGCTTGAGGAGGTGCCCCCTAAGGCGGATGAAGGTCCGATTCTTGACCAGACTCTTCCCCTTGGTCCCACATCCTATGTGGATAAGGAGGTATCTCCGGCTGGCGTATCTGTGGATGTGGAGAAGGAAGATCCCCAAGCAAGCGCCGTGAGCAAGGAAAGCGCAAAGGAGGATGCTCCCATTGTTACTTAGTTTGTTTTTATTTGTGAGATTGTAAAAACGCTTTTAAGTACAATTTGTTTTAATCCTTTATGGAAGCTATGCTATTTTACCTTTACGTTTGCGTAAGGAAATATATATAGGCATCTAGGATTTGGAGTAGGTGGCCAGCCATACTCCATTGTGTGAACCTTTGTGAAGGTTAGAAGCTGTTCTATTCCTTCTAGAGGAAGTAAAGCTGCCTAGGGGATCAATTTGCTACCTATCTTTGAGGTGAAGTGATCCACCCGTAGGACTTGTGAATCCTTCGCTGGGAAGGATAAGAGAGTGTAAAGACCTTGCGTCCAAGGATCGTTTTAACTCTATTGGAGATTGGGATCCGCTTAGAGACGGATCCGTCCATAAGATTGATGTTCTTATGTCTTTAAGGCGAAAAGAAAGTAGCTATAAGATAGCGATACGTTGTAAATATGGAGAGCGTTGGATGCCCCCCTTCTTTTTAAGACTGGAATATTGATATTGCTGCAATAAACTTTAAAAAGAACATAGATAATAGAACAAATGATGTTTATTAATGGGAGAGATGCTTTATTACAGCAAGTAGGTCTTATAGGTGAGCCTCGTTAAAACCTTTAATAAGAAAAACCACATGGGAAAAAGCTTATTAAAGGAAAAAGAGTACTCAAGACCGTGTGTACACTTTATTTTCTGACAAAATATTTGCGGAGATTTTGGAGGTTCCATGTGCGTGGCAGTGTGTTGCCCTCCATGTCTTGGATTTTAAATGTGGCGAATCCAATCTTGTCCACTATCTGATATGGACCCGTCCAGTTGAGCCCTAACTTGCCCTTGCCTTCTCGAGACTGGACTTTGTCAGCCTTTCGGAGCACAAGATCACCCACATTTAGATCCACAAGCTTGGTGTTTTTATCATGGTAAGCTGCGATCCGCTGTTTATATGCCGCCATGCGCACATAAGATTGGTCCCTGGGATCTTCTATCTGATCTAGATGCTCCCTTAGTCGTTTACTGTTGTCCTCTTCACAATAAAAGGCCACTCTATCACTGGGGACCTGTATTTCGACTGGGATCACGGCTTCGACACCATGAGATAGGGCGAATGGTGTTTCCCCTGTGGCTGTCCTTGGGGTGGTACGATAAGCCCATAGAACGCTTGTCAGCTGGTCCGCCCACTTCTTATTATGCTCTCCCAATCTTTTCTTTATCCCCTTTACGATCGTCCGATTGGTAACTTCAGTCATCCCGTTAGACTGGGGATAATAAACGGAGGCGAATCTTTTCAAGATGCCCAACCCTTCACAGAAAGCTTTGAATTCGCCACAGTTGAACTGTGTTCCGTTATCGGTGATGATGGTATGTGGAACACCGTATCTGCCCACGATGTTGTCTTTGACGAATTCCACCATTCGTTCTGCAGTAATGGAGGAAACAGCTTCGGCTTCTACCCATTTGGTGAAATGGTCCACCGCCACTACCACGTACCTCCTCTGTCGGCGAGTCGGAGGAAATGGGCCAACAATGTCTATTCCCCAGAGGGCAAATGGACATCCTTCTATGATGGGCCTCTGGATATGTTTGGCAGTATGTGATTCATTCGTATGAATCTGGCAACTGTGATAAGATTCTACCAATTTTTGGGCATCCAATTCAGCCGTGGGCCAGTAGAAACCCGCTAACCTGGATTTCTTCAAGATGGCGACGGATGCTTCATGAGCCCCACATGATCCCTCATGTAGCTCCTTGAGGATTTGTTGTCCCTCTTCCGGCAGAATGCACTTCAACCAGGGATGGCTAAAGGATTTTCTGTAAAGGCCGTCATTGATCATGGAGAAATAAGCCGCTCTCCTAACTATCTGCCGTGCCTCTTCTTTGTCCTCAGGTAAGATTCCATTTAGCAGATATTGGCGGATGACTGATCTCCAATCATCTTCTACTGTTGTGAGTAGGGATACTTCCTCTGAGGCGAAGGCTGGAGCTATTTTAACTTCGAAGGGACAATCCGGATCTGTATAGTTCTCCTCACAAGAGGCCATTTTAGCCAAATAATCCGCCTCTGTGTTGGACTCCCTTGGTACGTGGATCAGTTCCCATTTAGTTTCCTTAGCCTCAAGGTGATCCAGTAATTTTTTGACTTCCGCTACGTATTTGGCCAGAACTTCATCTTTCACCTCGTAATTCTTGATTACTTGGTTGACCATTAGCTTAGAATCACTATAGATCACAATCCGCTCAGGAGTGATTTCTTTGAGTAGGCGTAATCCCAATATTAGAGCTTCATATTCAGCAGCATTATTAGTTGCATGGAAATTTAATTTTGCTGCGTACCGTAATTTTATGTATTGGGGACCCTTAATCACAACGCCTACACCAGCTCCCTCCGCCGAGGAAGCACCGTCGGTGTACATTGACCATTCCTCTATTGGAGGCTTGGGATGATCTATCCCTTCATCAGTGAATTCATTCACAAAGTCTGCCAGGACCTGACTCTTTAAAGCTGACCTGCTTTCATATCTTACATCGAATTCGCCTAGCGAATCGCCCATTCCATCAACCTTCCTGAAGTGTCTGGTTTCTGCAATACCTTTCTCATTGGTATATTTGTTCGAACCACTACAATATGCGCCTGAAAATATGGTCTAAGGCGGATTGCCGTGGTGACAACAGCCAGCGCCATTTTATCAAGTTTGGAATATCTGGTTTCGGCGTCTTTCAGAACCTTGCTCACATAATAAATCGGAAATTGCTGGCCATCCTCCTCTCATATCATGACCGTGCATACGGCTTTATCCGTAACCGATACATACATGTAGAGGTCCTCTCCCTTCAAAGGTCGACTCATCATGGGTGGTTCCGTGAGGAACCGCTTGATTCCTTCGAAGGCCCTTTCACAATCCTCATTCCACTCGAATGCCTTTTGTTTCTTAATGACCTCGTAAAAGGGCTGACATCTGCGAGCTGAACAAGAGATAAACCTGCCCAAGGCTATGATACGCCCATTAAGGCGTTGTACTTCTCTGATATTCCGTGGTGCTTGCATTTCTAGGACAGCCTTAACCTTGTCAGGATTTGGGCTAACTCCTTTTTCGCTGATCATGAACCCTAAGAATTTTCCATACGTCGCACCAAAAGTGCACTTCTCCGGGTTCAGCTTAATGTTGTGGCGTCGGAGTACGTCCAGTACCTCCTTTATATCATCCGCATGCTTTTCGATGGTCGTACTTTTGATGATCATGTCATCCATATAGACAGAATAGTTATCCCCTTTACTATCTGCGAATATCTTATTCATCATCCTCTGATAAGTTGCACCCGCGTTCTTAAGCCCAAAGGGCATAACTTTGAAATAATAAGTGGCTTGGTGTGTTACGAACGAGGTCTTGATTCTATCTGAGGGCTCCATGGGGATCTGATGATAACTTGACTTCACATTAGTAAAGGAGTACATGGTGTGACCGGCAGTTCCGTCTACAAGCATGTCAATACATGGCAAAGGATAGTTGTCTTTGGGGCAAGCTTTGTTGAGATCCGTAAAGTCAATGCACATGCAGTAAGATCCGCCTGCTTTTTTCACCAAAACGACGTTCGCCAACCACTGTGTGTAAAGCACCTCTTCAATGGCATCCGCCCGCTGGAGCTTGGTGATCTCTTCTTCTATCACCTTCTGTCTTTCCGGGCTATGATTTCTCCGCTTCTGAGCCACGGGAACTGCATCTTTATCAATGTTGAGCTTGTGAGTGATCACGTCTGGACTGATTCCGGGGAGAATTTCATCCTTCCATGCGAAGACATCCTCCGCCTCACAGAGTACCTTGGTGATTGCATTTTTAATTTCGCCTTTGAGCCCTTTAGCCATTCGCACCTGCTTTTCATCCGCCATAAGGTACATTTCGGTCTCGCCCAAGGCCATTGTGATGCGCTCCTCTTCATCTTCCTCCTTAGATTGTGGGCGAATCATTAGTGATGCCGAATATGTCTCCTAGGCCACCTTTTGGCTACCTCTGATCATTACACCTCCCTTGCCCGTGGGAATGTAAAGTATTAAGTGGCGTATGGAGATAAGGGCTGCAACTTCGGAGATAAAGGGCCGTCCGAGGATGATATTGTAAGCTAACTGACCATCCAAGACAGAAAATTCCAGATCACCCTTCCAGACTTGATCATCATCTGTAAGCTCACAATCCAGAGTGACTTGGCCTTTTGTTTGGATAGTATGTCCCGTCACTCCCAAGATATCGACCACCGTTGGCTCTACTTGAACGGGATCAATCATGAGTTTGGCGAAAGCTCCTCTGGTGATGACATTGCATGAACTCCCAGTATCAATCATTACTCTTTTCATCTCCCAGCCTTCCACCATCATAGTGACAACCAGTGCATCCGCATGGGGGGATATTTCAGGACCTACATCGGAAAAGGGGCGATTTAACGACGTCCTGTCAAGGGCCGCAGTCCTTGCCTTTTTTAGCATTGGCTGGTATCCAGGTCCGCCTGCTATGACATTGATGGTACCCTTTCCTTTCTTCTTTGGGTCCTCCTTGGGTCTATCACCATCTCCTTTTTGCCTTCAGTTTGGATGAACCGATCCAATTTGCCCCTCTCTATGAGACGCTCGATCTCTCGAGCTAACTCCCAGCATGCGTCAGTGTCGTGGCCATTTTTCCTATGATATTTACAATAGTTTTTAGGATTTTTACCATTATTGGTGTACTCCCCTCCCTTCGGTTCGGGGTATGAAATGCTCCGTTTGTGTTGACTGTTCTCGATCCACATAAGGACTTCACTTTTAGAAGCATTGAGAGGTGTGAAAGAGGTGACAAACGTTGATTTGCTCTTAGAATCTCTTCGCCGGTTTCTAGAGGAAGAGTCCTGATGCTTGTCCCTGTCTCTATCTCGGGGACGAGATTCGCCTTTGTCCCTTCTAGGCGACGATGGTGATCCTCGGCGAATGTCATCCACCTCTATAAAATCTTTACAACGCTCCATCAACTCTGCCATGCTGGTGGGTTTCTTTCGAATGAGATCTTCCTGCAAACTCTTACAGGTGGTGTTTCTTACGAAACACTCCACAGCTACGGAGATATCCACATCAACGATTTGTATGCACAGCTGGTTGAAATTGTCCACATACTCTCGAAGGGATTCATTCGCCTTCTGTTTTAACTCAAAAAGCTTCCCAGATTTCACCACTGCAGGAATACAGCCAGCGAATTTAGCACAAAATTCCCTGCTCAATTGATCAAAGCTGTTTATTGAGCCTGGAGGCAAAGATTGAAACCACAAATAGGCTGGGCCCCCCAGCGTGGTAACAAACATTTTGCAGAGCACGGGCTCGGTGGCACGGTTGAGCCTAAGCAATATTCGATATTTTCTAACGTGAGCTTCTGGATTGTCACTTCCTGTGTATATTGCAAGATTGGGAATTTTAAAAGCTCTGTCTGTTTCCTTCGCCTCAATCCAAGCTGCGAAAGGCGAATCCCTATTGGCGAACGGGTTATGCCTAGCATTTTCTTCATTCATACGGAGCACCAAGGCCCTAACTCTATCATCAAAATTTTCTGGATCCGCCATGGGACGACCTCTTCGTGGCGATCTGCTTGGAGAAGAAGAAGAAGAACTTGAATCAGACGATGGATCTGATGGCGAACGCCCTCCCCCATTACCGCGTCCGCCTCCTCCTCCACTACCTCCTCCTCCGCCACCTCCACCTCCGCCTCCTCCGCCAGGGGGAGCCGGCCCGTTTCCCCCCTGGCTTCCTAACGGGATGTGTCCAACAGTTCCCGAAGGTGGTGGTGGTGGTGGTGGTCCACTTGGATGGGGTGTCCCTCTTGGCCTTTTACTCCGTCCACGACCAGTAGATGGGGGTGATCTACCACGATGGGAGGATCTCGGTCGTCGGGGCGAAGGTGACCTGGACCGCTTGCCTTTCTCCTTTCTATGCTTTTTGTGTGTTCGCCCTTTGGATCCGCCAGATTTAATCCAGGTCCCGCGGATCCACCCGGTAAGGATGAATTATTTCTTTGACTTCCTTCAGCGCCATCAGGAAATAACTCACGATTGATTTTCCGTTCGCCAGTCGACGTCGTGGTGGTTATCATAGAATCCGTGTTGTGAGCTTGGAGGAATGAAGAACTTTGGGCGCCCGGTCCAAAGCTTAACAAAGGCCAAGATGATACGGCCGATGTGGACGCCATGCTCCAATGTGGAGGGAGGGTCATAAATGACCACAGGCGATTCCCTGTCTCAGTTCCAAACTGTTCTCCAATTGCTTGGGCACACATATTGATGAAAGCATCTGGAGGCATACTATTTTCGACGTGCGTTGCAGGAGCAGTTGAATCAGTGCGGCCAGCACTAGATGGTGTAACTAATGGTGTTTCAATCCCTGAAGAGGGATTTTGATCTCCGTTTGTCATAGTTTTTTAGTGTGAACGAAAAACCCTTTGTTTGGTTAAGGATTCGACGCTCACCGCACCAATTGATAACAAGTAGAGAAATTCGGATCAACTTCCGTCCCTGTGGGGGCGTCGTTGGGTTCGACGGGGGGAAGCTCCGATGCCAAAGTCAGTAAGATGATTCAAGGAAACAAACTGAATTGACAAAGGTTGTGAGAATGTGTACCTTGATAGCCTAGGGAATCAGGCTATATATAGCTGTGGAGTCGTAACCTTCAGGTAACTAGAAAGTCTCCATTAATATTCCATTAATGGCGGTTACGAGTTATCTTTAACCTGGCAGTTAGCTAATTGATAACTCATTAATGACCTTTATGGCCGAGTCGGCGGCCAGCCATTATAATGGTGAATCAGGTGAATGAAGAGATACGCCTCATAGGTCCGCCAGCGGATCTCTCAGAACAGATCCGTAGAGATCCACCTGCCAGCTCCCCTTTGGGGATCACTACGCGGCGTTCTTGAGGTGAATATCCCTTTTAGTCCTCAAGTTAATATCACGATGTTATCAGCCATAGCCAGGAGTTGTCCTCTTTAGACACTAGGCATATGTTTTTAGAAAACTGTTTTTCTAAGTTCAACATATATACATTTTCTACACGAGGGGCTGTTAAAATCAATTCATTTGTATTTCCCTCGAGTATTTGACACTTAGTATCATCAAATACAACCTTTCTGCCACTCTTACAAAGCTGAGCTACACTCAGCATATTGTATTTGAGACCTTTAACTAAGGAGACAGACTCAATAGTTGGGTTACCTCCGATAGTACCTGATCCGACTATCTTACCCTTCTTGTTGTCTCCAAAGCTTACACTTCCACCTCGTTTAAGCTCTAGTGTGATGAACTGAGTTTCATCACCTGTCATATGCCTTGAGCATGCGCTGTCTATATACCATAGTTTTGACTTCTCCACGCATGTCAAGCTGACCTGCAGTTCAAACTATTCATTTTTAGGTACCCAATTTCTTTTGGGTCCTTTCTTGTTAGTATAAACAGGTGCAAAATCATATTTTAGCTTGTGACGACATACTTTTATGGTGTGTCCTGGCTTACCACAGAAATCACAAAAAGGTACCCTTTGTGGGTTGAACTGAGTATAGTCAGCATTATTGTGTTGGGCATACCAACATACTTTTGTGGTATGTCCTTTTCTTCCACAGAAGTCACATTGGACAGTCCGCTTGTTATGCCAACATACATCCTTTGTGTGTCCCCTTTTTCCACAACACTCACATTGAGTAACTTGCTTATGCTGACTAGTATTTGCGTGCTCAGCATGAGCTTTATTTCTTTTTGAGCCCTTCTCTTTACTCTGTAACGTTGTGATATCCTTTCTAAGTTTCTTTGACTCAGATTGAACCTCCGTGACAAACTTATGTAAGATTTGCATGTTGGTATGCAAGTCAGAGTTGTCCTGGAGAAGATATCGGAGGTCACTCAGCTTGACCTCTTCAATCTCATCACAGCGCCTGCTGAGTGCCTTAATCTTTTTGTTACACTTCTTAGTTAGTGTATATAAGTCACGAACGAGGGTGACCAAGTCCTCACCGTTAGGTAGTGGCCCTGGACCATTCATGGACCATCTTGTATAACATGTTCTCTATCTTCAGTTAGTTCAAAATTCATAAGATATAAACCATGCCCTAAATCCATAATATCCATAGTTCATTTAGGTTTCCAAAGTTATAAGGCACGGTTCCGAAGAGTAATAAAGCCAATGTTGCGTCCCAATAGCTTTACGATCAAGGCATCTGTCCATGCTTTGGGCCATTCATCGACCAATTGGGGGCGATTATGATATTTTGAATGAGTGGATTCCCATCAATAAAATCTATTTTTCCTAATCCAACATCACGTAAGTCAATCAGAGTTCGTTTGGAGGGTTTTGGGGGGTTTCGAATGAATTTTAATTTTTAATGGTTTTTTTATATAGTTAACCTTTATACTTTTATCATAAATAGTTGAAATTTCAAAACACTAATTAATATATATTTTCAAATCCAAATAATATGTTCAGAGTATTTGATAAAATATTATACATCCCACACAACGCGCAAATATCCAATTAGTACGATAATTGTTTTCACATGCATCCTGCTAATACTATTGAAATTGGTTTAATTTACCAATATTAAACTCTCAATTATCATTGAAAAGTAAATTTTTTTACGACCAGGAATGGTAATGGTATTCTCATATTTATCCCTTTATTAAATAATTAAGCAATTTATATAAGGGAAATGGAACTTTATCTATCAAGATTTTCATAAATGATTAGTTTTGTTATTTAACCGTAATATATAAACATGGAAATTGAGAATAAACAATACAAGGCTAGGGTTGTGATAGAGCCGAGCTAAGCCGAGCCAAATTTTGGTCTATTCATACTCAGCTCATCAAAAAATTGACGAGCTCAAGTTCAACATCTTGTTTTTGAGCTGCTCGTGAGCTTGCTTACAAGCTTTACTCGTGAGCAGCTCGTTTATTCTGTTCATGAACTTCGCTCGCGAACGGTTCATTAATTTTGTTCATTTTAACACAAAACTACATAGTTATAAAATATGCGAAACTAAAATTTACACAAAACTGTAGTTATTTTACCATTTATAGAAATACGATTATTAAAAAAAGTGTTCATGAACATCATAATCGAGCTTGTTCATAAACCTATAATCAAGTCTGTTCGCGTGCTTTCGAGCCAAAATTTAGCGCAATCAAGCTCGACTCATTTATAAATCAAGACGAATGTAGTCAAACTTTTATCGAGCCGAACACCGAACCGCTCATTTACAACCCTAAACAAAGTAACATTGTTCTATATCATTGTCCCTACTTGGTAAAGAGCTTTTTGAGGTAAAATTAAAGATTTGAGCCATTTTAAAGTTTTTGACTAGTCAAACCTCTAATAGTGGTGTTTAATGAGGAGATATTTGAAAGAACTTATTGGGTTCAAAAAGATAATTTTGAAAAAAATGGTTTTATTATTTTTTTTCAATTAGCTTATTGTTTCATCTCTTTTAAATGACATTTTTACCCCTTACTACCTTTTAACCCCAAATAAATGCTTTACTATCTTTTTATTTACCATTTTACACAAACAACTATTAACAATCAATTAAATTTTACCAAACAAGTTTACACAGTCAATTAATCAAATCAGTTAACAAAAAGAGTAATAAACAAATTTTACCAAACAAATTTATGTTGAAACACCTTTACACCTGATTTTGATTTGACAAAATTATTTAAGTTAATCCATGATTAAAAGGCAATTAAATTTAAGTGCTTTGATTTAATTGTACTAATGTGTTTGTTCAATGTTGAGTATAAGTATAAATGAAAACAGAAATAAAAAGTAAGACAGGACGAAGTCAGCATGAGAACACAGCACAAGCTGAGTGGAGTGTAACTCAGCATTATAGAAGATAAGTCTTCTTCAGAACAAACGCTTGAAGACGAAGCTGACCGAAGAAGCTGAGTAGAACGTGACTTAGCCTCACTAGAGACAAAGATCAAATGCAACGTCTATCAAAGTCAAGCTGAGTGTTCATCAGGACAACGTCAATGATCCGTTTACTAAAAGACAAGATCCGACAACGTCTGCGCAAATACAGAAGCCTTGGAATTACGCACAGAGTTAATTTTGAGACGCATGGGTCAACTGGCATTTGGCTAAAAGACGAAACTGGTGCTAGAAGACGAACCTGTAGGAAGAAGACAAGCCTGACGCCTGCTAAATTCAGACGACAGGATTGGCCTGCGAATTCTGAATGCTGACCAAGCGTGTGACGTAAGAGAGCCGTTTGAATCCAACGGATACTTCCAGATTCAAATGATTAGAGCTTCAGAATCAACTATAAAAGGACAAGACCATCTCTTGGATCCTTTGCCGAAATAGAAAAAGAAAAAGAGCATACATAAATTTTATTAGTATAAATGAACTATAGCTGTCTTACGTCTCTCGGCCGTGCTGACCAAAACTGAATTAAGTAATTCAAAGAATTGATTAAGTCAGCATAATTAAACGAAAAAGTTATATTAGTTCTTAACCCCCCCTTGGAACTAATCACACGGGACCAACAAGTGGTATCAGAGCTCAGTAGCTCACTACTCAGAGATATAACTATCTTGATCTGATCCCTATAAATGGCTGAGAATAGCACTCGTTTCCTTCCAGGAAATCAAACAACACAGATTCTCCTTGAGGGATTATCAATTAGTCGGCCTCCCTTGTTTTTCGGATCAAATTATACATTTTGGAAAAACAGGATGAAAAAATTTATTCAAGCTACAAACATGAGTGCGTGGCTTGCAATAGTTCAAGGCCCATTTGTGCCTTATAAAATGGTTAACAACGAGAAAGTTGTTAAGAGTGAAACTGAGTGGTCAGAAGATGACCTTAGAAAATTACAAAATAACGCTTCGGCTATCAATATGCTTCACTGTGCGTTAGATGCTGCAGAGTACAATAAAATTTCAGGTTGTGAGTCAGCACAGGAAATATGGAAGAAGCTCGAAGTGACCTATGAAGGCACAAGCAAGGTCAAGGAATCAAAAGTGAACCAACACATGAGATTATATGAGCTGTTCGAGATGAATGAAAATGAGGATATCTCGGAGATGAACTTAAGGTTCACAAATATCATCAATGAGCTTAAACGACTCGGCAAGAACTTCACAGAAGAAGAGCAGGTGAAGAAAATCTTGAGAAGTCTACCCAAGAGCTGGCAAGCTAAGAAGACAGCTGTGCAAGAAGCTCAGGACTTGACCACGTACAAATATGATGAGCTGATCGGATCTCTGCTGACCCACGAGATCTCCTTGAAAAACTTTGAAGCTAAAGAAAAGTCTGAAGATAAGAAGCAAAAATCACTTGTCATGAAAGCTGACTCAACAGAAGCTGACTCATCGGACGATGAGGAGATGGCCATGTTTACCAGGAAAATGAAGAAGTTGTTCAGAAAGAATGATAAGAACAGCAAAAGGCCATGCAGACGAAGTGACAAATACAAAGCTGAGTCCAGTGACAATAGATACAAAAAGGACAGCTCCAAGCCTGTCACATACTTTGAATGCCATCAAACTGGCCATATCAAATCAAGCTGTCCCACACTGAAGAAAGATAAGAAAGGTAGCAGAAAAGCTATGGTGGCAACATGGAGCGATAGTGATGAGTCAACCTCATCAGAAGCTGATGCCACTGAGTCGGCGAACATATGTTTCATGGCTGACGAAGCTGTTGACCAATGTCGATCTGAGCAAGCTGACCCCTCTGATGGTTCTGATCTAGAGGAACACTCCAATGAGGTAACATCTCTACTCTTGCTTAGAAATGAAATGGTTAATGCCCTGAGTGATTTATATACACTGACTAAAAAGTGTAACAAGAAAGTAAAGGCCCTCAGCAGGCGATGTGATGAGATTGAAGAGGTCAAACTGAGTGACCTCCGATATCTTCTCCAAGACAACACCAGGCAAGATGAAAATCTAAAAGTCATGCATGGTTTTATCTCGGAAGTCCAAACTGAGTCAAAGAAACTGAGAAAGGACATCACAACCGTACAGAACCAGCTGAGTACATCGGCCAAGAAAAGGTTCTATCCCAATGCTGAGTTTCAAGGTACTGGTCAGCATAGACAGTACACTCAGCAAAACAGTTAGTGTGACTGTTGTGGGAAAAGAGGGCACACCATTGATGTGTGTTGGTATACTCGGCGGAATGTCCAATGCGACTTCTACGGAAAGAAAGGCCATACCACTAAGGTATGTTGGCATGCTCAGCACAATCGTGTTGACCAAAAATAAAATCACCCTCAAAGGGTAACCTATTGTGACTTCTGTGGTAAAGCTGGCCACACCATAAACATATGTCGTCACAAATTAAAATATGATGCTTCACCTGTTCATGCTAACAAACGAGGACCCAAAAAGAATTGGGTACCTAAAGACGAATAGTTCAAAATGTAGGTGAGCCTGAGATGCGTGGAGAAGTCAAAGCTTTGGTATATTGACAGCGCATGCTCGAGGCATATGACCGGTGATGAAACTCAATTCATCACACTTGAGCATAAACGAGGTGGAAGTGTAAGCTTTGGAGACAATAAGAAGGGTAAGATAGTCAGTTCAGGTACTATCGGAGGTAACCCTACCATTGAATCAGTCTCCTTAGTCAAGGCTCTCAAATATAACCTATTGAGTGTGGCTCAGCTGTGTGACAGTGGTAGAAAGGTTGTATTTGATGCCACTGAGTGTCATATACTCGAGGGAAAAACAAACGATTTGATTTTAACTGCCCCTCGTGTTGACAATATGTACATGTTGAGTTTGGAAAAGAATTTTTCGAAAAACATATGCTTAGTGTCAAAGGAGGACAACTCCTGGCTATGGCATAGGAGACTTGGTCATGTAAGCATGGACCTCCTTGCCAAATTAGCAAGAAAGCAATTAGTTGAGGGTTTGCCCAAACTTAGATTTGAGAAAGATCAATTATGCAATGCTTGTCAGCAAGGTAAACAAACTAAAAAGTCTTTTCAAAGTAAAAACGTTGTCTCAACAAAACGACCATTGGAATTGCAACACTTGGATCTTTTCGGACCTGTCCAGCCACTCAGCTTGGGCGGTAAGAGATTTTCCTTAGTCATTGTAGATGATTTCTCTCGGTATACATGGGTTCTCTTGCTGAGTAGCAAGGATGAAGCCTTTGAGATGTTTTCAACATTGATAAGAAAACTTGAAAATGTCAGAGATTTAAAACTAGCTCACATCCGTAGTGATAATGGCGGAGAATTCAAAAACCAACAGTTTGATGAATTCTGTAAAGTCAGCGGCATTGACCACAACTTCTCTGCTCCTAGAACTCCTCAACAAAATGGGGTTGTTGAAAGGAAGAATAGAACACTAGTTGAAATAGCTAGGACAATGCTGAATGAGAATAGGCTTCCAAAGTATTTCTGGGGTGAAGCTGTCAACACAGCATGCTATATACTCAATAGGGCTTTAGTTAGACCTATTCTTAAGAAAACCCCCTATGAACTTTGGAAAGGACGAAAGCCCAATATTGGATACTTTCGTGCTTTTGGTTGTAAATGTTTTATACTCAATACGAAAGACAACCTAGCCAAATTTGATTCTAAAGCTGACGAATCAATCTTTCTAGGGTACTCAACTAACAGTAAAGCATATAGGGTGTTCAATAAACGAACTCAAGTTGTAGAAGAGTCTGTCCATATAGAGTTCGATGAAACTGACCCTGCAGGTAAGTCAAGTCAGTCTAGCGAAGATGACCCAAGCTCAGCTTCCGCTGACCAAAATAGAGCCGCTGAGTCATTACCACACGGGCTGACCAAAGGTAAAAATGAACCTGAAATTACCTTTGCTGACCAATCTAAAACTGCAAAGATTGTTGAAACACCTGCTGCTGACAACTCAACATTACCCAGAGAAATCAAAATTCCAAGAGGACATTCGGAGAAGTCCATTCTTGATGCTACTGAGAACAACCTGATGACAAGAAATCAACTCAGGAGATATCTTAGTAATGTTGCGTTCGTCTCAGTACATGAACCAAAGAATTTCACCGATGCTGAGCACGACAAATTCTGGATCAATGTTATGCAAGAAGAGCTTGATCAATTCAAGAGAAATGAGGTATGGGATTTAGTACCAAAACCTAGGAATCAAAAGACCATAGGAACTAAGTGGGTATTTAGAAACAAACTGGATGAGCAAGGCAATGTAGTCAGGAACAAAGCCCGACTTGTAGCCCAAGGCTATAGTCAGCAAGAGGGCATTGACTATGGTGAGACCTTTGCTCCCGTTGCTAGGTTAGAGGCTATACATATATTATGTGCATATTCTAGTTTCATGAACTTCAAACTATATCAAATGGATGTCAAAAGTGCTTTTCTTAATGGATTTATAAACGAAGAGGTATATGTTAGTCAGCCTCCAGGGTTTGAAGATCCAAAATTTCCAAACCACGTTTATAAACTCAAGAAGGCCCTGTACGGCCTAAAACAAGCACCACGTGCTTGGTATGAAAGGTTGACCAGTTTCCTGCTGACCAGGAACTATGTCAGAGGCAAAGCTGACACAACCTTATTCATTAAGAAAAAGGATAAAAATACCCTGCTGGCACAAATTTATGTAGATGATATAATCTTTGGTGCTACTGATGAATCTATGTGCAAAGAATTTAGTAAACAGATGCAAACTGAGTTCGAGATGGCAATGATGGGGGAACTCAACTTCTTCCTTGGACTACAAATAAAGCAAGGGAAGAACGACATCTTCATCAGTGAGTCTAAATATGCCAAAGAAATGTTGAAGAAATTCGATATGGAAGAATGTAAGCCCATATCTACCCCAATGGATACTGACACTGTCCTTTGCGATGACGAGAAGGGTAAGTCAGTAGATAGTAAGTTATACCGAGGTATGATTGGCTCTCTACTTTATCTTACTGCTAGTAGACCTGACATTCAGTACTCAGTATGTTATTGCGCAAGATATCAAGTTGACCCCAGGGAATCTCACCTTATAGCTGTAAAAAGAATTTTTAGATATTTGTAGAGCTCAGTTAATGCAGGTTTATGGTATCCAAATACAAATGACTTCACACTCATTGGATACACTGACGCTGACTATGGACGAGATAAGCTAGAGCGTAAGAGTACTTCAGGAGGGTGTCACTTCCTTGGAAGCTGTCTAGTATCTTGGTTCAGCAAGAAGCAATCGTCAGTGGCCATGTCAACAACTGAAGCTGAGTACATTGCTGCTGGAATCTGTGTGGCCCAGGTCCTATGGATTAATCAACAACTGGAGGATTATGGAGTACAAACTGACACAATTGAAGTCAAATGCGACAATAAGAGTGCTATTGACTTGTCCAAAAATCCAATCCAACACAGCAGGATGAAGCATGTCAGTATCCGACATCACTTCATTAGAGATCATGTACTCAAAGGGGAGATCAAGCTGACCTATGTTCCAACAGATGAACAGCTTGCGGATATCTTTACGAAGCCTCTGGCTCGTGAGCAATTTAACATACTAAGGGAAGCTATCGGTATGTCTAATCCTCTCCAATAAACTTCTATGCTTAATATATATTGAGTGATTATTACATGCTGAGTGATTTATGCTTAATGTGTAACTCTTGCATGCTGTGCTAATATGAATAATACAAAATCACCTTATGACTGAGTAGACATACATACTGAGTGATTAAGCATGACAAAATTCCTTCTACGTAAAACTGACTTCCTAGAATCTCAAAACGATTAGTATTCTCGAAACTGAGTAAAACTCTCGTGCACAATAAATGCTAGCACGCGCATTAATAGCCACATAGGATGACGTAAGTGCAATAATTAGAAAACACATGCGCCGATTATGTCATAAATGCCAGGGATTGTTGTCGATTGATCATCTCGAGGTCAAACCGCCACTCCAACGTATCAGATCAACTCGACATCTCTATAAATAGTGGACGCTTTCCCACTAACTTCTCTTTACACTCGAAATCTTTGGCAATTGATTTCCATCTCTATCTTAAATCCCAATTCTTCCCAAAACCTCTCAAAATTTCCAAGGAATCATGTCTGACGATTTACAAAATATCTCCGATGCCGGTTACGACGACAACCGCTCCAATGAAAATCCTCCTTCCCCTGCTCAGCAGGACTACGAAGAGACTTCTACTGAGTCTCAAGGACATGGTCAGCATGACCAAACTAAGGTCAGCACCTCCGGCAAGAACCCACAAGCTGACCAGGCAACTCCGTCAAAGAAACAGAAAAAGAAGAAAGACAAGCAGCCTAAAGAAGAGGTATTCCTTTCTGTATATAACAGCGTTAAGGATTGTGAGGTACTTCGCTGTCGTTGGTTCTCTAAAGGGTTCGTAGAGGCAGAGCAACCCTTCTATGAGTGGATCTCCAAGAACGGATGGACCCAACTCTTCTCTCTCCCCAGTAACACCTATCCACACCTGGTGAGGGAATTTTACACAAACCTCAGAGTTAACAAGGACAATGTTGACCTCTGGTGACCAAGGTCAAAGACAAGGACATCACGATCACTCCATCCTATCAAGCAACTCTGCTAAAGCTGTCGGCCAAAGGTACAAAATTCAGGACCACAAACGCCAAACTTGACTATCCTGTTGAGTTCTGTAAGCCAAAAACCCACAGAGGTGAAATAGCCAGCACATGTATAGGTCAGAATCACAAAAATGGCTCATTACATCCTGACCAACTTCATATTCCCTAAGGTCAACTCCACCTCACCAGCCTCCAATTTCGAGCAGTGCTTTATCTGGCACATGCTGACCTACAAACCGCTCACCATGCCCGTATTTCTTGTCGGCGCATTCCAACGGAGTACTGGGAAACTCAGGATGGGCTCCCTTGTTGGAAATTAGGCTAAGGTATAGCAGCGGAAATATAAAATTTTTAACCTATTTCCATTTAACCATAGGATCCGTTAATCGTTATTTCATATAAAGAAGGATAAGAAGAATTACCTCTTGATGATCAATCTACCGTTGTTAATGAAGTGCCAACAACTCTTCTCCGAGTTCCCAAACACTAAATAAAATACGGGAAGATTAATTTAGAATCAACCGTTGAATAGCAACCAAAGTAGATTGCCTCTAACTAATCAACACAAGATCAAGGATAAAAGAAATAGATGAAATCAATTGATCAAAGGAAGCCGTAGATAAATCTCGTCCTCGAACTAGGGGTGTCGAATTTTCTCTCTCTTGCACTATATGGATTTCGAAAATCTCAATGGCTTGCTCTCTAGGGGATTTCGAAAATCCCATAGGGTGGGGTATTTATAATCTCTTGTATCTAATCCCTAGTTAGATAGAATTAGGTTACTGAATAGGAATTCAATTCGGAATAGAATTCCTAATTATTATCTCATTATACATCTAATATATTAAGGATAATAATAATAACCTTATTGGATAATAATATGAGTATAATAATCTAATCAAAACTCCTAACTTATTTATCTCTTAATTAATTTAATTCATAATCCTAATCTAATTAGGTTTAACAAAATCAAATTAATTATTCATGTACATCACTACATGAATTTCGACCCCCCCTTGGTCCATGGGCCTTATTGGGCTCAATTGGGCTTCCATAAATTAATTAACATCTATCTCTCTTTTAGGTTCCAAGTCTTATGTGTGACCCATTAGGTTCTTATTGCTTCTAGCCGTATGCAACGTTATTAAATTAATTTTCAAAGAATTATATTTAATCTTTGCATAACGGAATGATGTACAGAGTATGTGATTAGCAAGTCCGTAATCATTCCCCCAGAGCTATAAGAGGACATGTTGATTCTGTCGTTAACCTTTCCGTATTAGTTACAGTATAATTCGATCCTTTATCAACTACATCCTTGAACTGAATCTTATGACTATGGATGATGTCAAGTCACATATAGCGAGACGTTCGTTTTACTTGTACAGGTCGAGTCAACTCAAATAGATAGGTTAAGTGAAATCTGTATTTCAAGTCTTAAGCTATCACCTTGCAAGGATTTAGAGTCGAGTCTTCCACAAGCGATCCTTGGATGTATCTCCCATTCATCGGGAGTGATAAATGCTCAATCCAATATATAACGATCCCGCAATCACTTCCTGTGATACCCAACGTCTACTGTTCACACCCCAAAGTCATCTCTGTTAAGGATCGTGTTACACTAGAGTCAAAGTGTCACATTCCGTAATCCAGAATACCAATTAATATTCCTTTGAGTCTGAGGATTAGATATACCTATTAATACCAATGAGATGAACAGGTGACAAGGACGAATCTACCCATCCTGTTATCTCAAATCGGATCCCCAATCCTAATGAACAACTTTTCATCGGATCTATGTAACTGTCCAGATATCTTTATATATGAAGCTTGTGAGATCAGCTTTCTGTCGGACAGAAGACATTGTTACATACAAGTCTCAACAGTGGCATATCAATCCTAAACATATCACTTGACTTGGGGTGGTTTTAAGTTTATTAGTTTATTATAAAGTTTTGTCCCACTTCATGCTTGTATGAACACTTTATAATCACTTTAAACAAACTTACGGATTTCCTTTTATTAGACTTTATTTAGTGCTTAAAAGGGATTGCCTTTATATAGTTATAAAACATATATCTCATTAAAATAAATGATATAAAGAACAATTCATTCATGTTAAGTTTGTATCCTAGAACAATTGTCTATAGGACACTAAACCCCAACATACTCCCATTTGGACTAAAGCCAATTGTTTCTAAAACTTATCCCAGTAGAAGTTAAATGACGATCATGTACTCTCTGGGTTAAAGGCTTTGTCAACGGATCTGCAACGTTGTCCTCTGTAGGTACTCTTTCTATTCTCACATCTCCTCTAGCCACAATCTCTCTAATGATGTGGTATCGCTTAAGGTAATGCTTGGACGCATTATGAGACCATGGTTCCTTTGCTTGCGCAATGGCTCCATTGTTATCACAATACAGTGTAATGGGATTTACAATGTCAGGCACCACACCAAGTTCTGTAATGAACTTTCTTATCCAAACCGCTTCCTTTGCTGCTTCTGCAGCTACGATATACTCTGACTCGGTCGTAGAGAAAGCTACGCTTCCCTGCTTGGAACTCTTCCAACTGACCGTGCCCCCATTCAAGATAAACAGGTATCCTGATTGGGATTTAAAATCATTCTCATCTGTGAGATGACTTGCGTCTGAAAATCCTTCTATTTTCAGATCACCTTCTCCGTACACTAGGAACATATCTTTAGTTCTTCTCAAGTACTTAAGAATGTTCTTGACGGCAATCCAATGCTCGTCTCCCGGATTTCCTTGGTAACGACTCATTACAGATAACGTGAACGCTACGCCAGGTCTAGTGCATAGCATAGCATAGCATACATAATCAAACCGATTGCGCTGGCGTACGGGACTACAACCATGCGTCTTTTGTCATCATCGGTTTTAGGACATTGATGATTGTTTAACTTTACTCCATGTAGCATGGGTAAGTTACCTCGTTTCGATTCAAGCATGCTAAACCGATTTAGCACCTTTTCAATGTATGTAGCCTGTGAAAGACCAAGCAGTCTTCTCGATCTATCTCTGTAGATCTTTATACCAAGTATATAAGCTGCTTCACCAAGGTCTTTCATTGAGAAGTTACCAGATAACCATACTTTTACCGACTGTAGTAGAGCAATGTCATTTCCCATTAATAATATATCGTCCACATATAGTATGAGAAATGCTATAGAGCTCCCACTTGCTTTCTTGTAAATGCAAGCTTCTTCGCAATTTTGTTCGAAACCAAATTGTTTTATGGTTTCGTCAAAACGCTTATTCCAGCTTCTTGATGCTTGCTTGAGTCCATAAATGGATCTCTGAAGTTTGCAAACTTTATTTGCATCCTTCGATATGAAACCTTCAGGTTGCATCATATATACATCCTCAAGCAGGTTTCCGTTTAGGAAAGCTGTTTTCACATCCATTTGCCAAATCTCATAATCGAAGTGAGCGGCAATTGCAAGCATGATTCTGATTGATTTGGACATAGCCACATGAGAGAAAGTTTCGTCATAATCAATTCCTTGCTTCTGACGATATCCTTTCGCTACTAACCTAGCTTTGTAGGTGCTAATCTTTCCATCCATGTCTGTCTTCTTTTTGAAGATCCATCTGCACCCAATGGGTATTATCCCTTCGGGTGGATCAACCAAAGTCCACACTTGGTTAGTATACATGGAATCCATTTCAGAATCCATGGCCTCAAGCCATGCTTTAGAATCTGGACTAGTAAGAGCCTCTTCGTAGTTTTCGGGTTCGTCGTCTAACACGGGAACCTCATTATCATCTCCCACTAGAAAACCATATCTAACTGGGAGTTCACGAACTCTTTGTGATCTACGAATAGGTGGCACTGGAGTCTCATCTAATGGGACTTCTTCGGGTACCTCAACCGCCTCTGTTGTTTCAATCGGTGTTTCTTCTTCTTGAACTTCGTCAAGTTCAATCATGCTTCCCTTTTGTGTTTCTTCGAGAAACTCTTTCTCTAAGAAGGTTGCGTGCTTGGATACTATTACTTTCTGATCATCTGGATGATAGAAGTAATATCCGATAGTTTCCTTAGGGTATCCAATGAAGAAACATTTATCAGATTTCGAATCTAGTTTGTCGGACGCAATGCGTTTGACAAATGCTGAACAACCCCATACTCTCATAAATGAAAACACGGGTTTCCTACCAACGAATAATTCATATGGTGTGGAACTAGCGGATTTAGTTGGTACTCGATTTAGGGTGAAGAGGGCAGTTTCTAAGGCATAGCCCTAGAACATCTTTGGAAGTAAGGCCATGCTCATCATGGATCGTACCATATCTAGTAGGGTACGGTTTCTCCTCTCGGATACACCATTGTGTTGTGGTGTATAAGGAGGTGTCCATTGTGAGCATATCCCACATTCAGTTAGATAATTCAGAAAATCATCTGAAAGATATTCGCCACCTCGATCAGATCGAAGCGTCTTTATTTTCTTTCCTAATTGATTTTCTACTTCATTCTTGAAGCATTTGAATTTCTCAAAAGCTTCTGATTTGTGCTTCATCAAGTAGATGTAACCATATCGGGTATGGTCATCTATGAAGCTTATGAAGAATCTGAATCCTCCTCTTGCTTGGACTGACATAGGACCGCATACATCTGAATGAATGAGTCCTAGAGTGTCTGATACACGCTCACCTTTATTGCTAAAGGGGGTCTTTGTCATTTTACCTTTTAAACATGATTCACATGTTTCCAATGATTCGGGATCGATTGGATCTATAAACCCATCTGAATGTAGCTTTAGCATGCGTCTCTTGCTTATATGGCCTAAACGACAATGCCACAAGTAAGTTGAATTATCTAGCTTATGTCTTTTGGTATCAATTGCAAAAACATGAATTTTGTCATCTAACACATAAATCCCATTTTGTGATATTCCTGAAAAATAAAAGATTGAATCTTTATAAAAATTGCAACTCTTGTCTTTTATTGAAATATGAAAACCGTCGTCAACAAGACGGCTAATAGAAATAATGTTGCGAGACATTTGCGGAACGTACAAACAGTTCCTTAATTCTATTACAAGCCCAAATGGAAAATTTAAAACATAATCTCCAATTGCGAGGGCGACAACTCTTGCTCCATTTCCCACTCGCAAGTTTATGCTTTCTTTCTTTAGTTCCTTAGTCTGTTTTAGCTCCTGCATATTTGTACAAATATGAGATCCACATCCGGTATCAAGTACCCAAGATTCAGAATGTGAAACTGTATTTATTTCAATATAAAACATACCAGATGCTGAAGCACCGTTATTTTCCTTCTCGTGGAAGGTTAGGTACTCCAAGCAGTTCCTCTTCCAATGCCCCAAGTCACCACAATAGTAGCACTTTCCTTTGGGCTTCTTTAATTCCTTTCCCTTCGTTTCGGTGAGCACAGCCCCCTTGCTTTTATCAAGATGGTTTGGATTGGGAGAGACCCCTTTCCTTTTTCTAGATCCTTCAATAGCAAGGGCCAGTATCTCCTCGTTTTCTTTTATAATAGGCTCGACTGACTTTAGCATATGTGCAAGCTCTACAAGAGAGGTTTGCAAGCCACTCATTTGGTAGTTCATGATGAACTGTGAGTAACTCTCGGGGAGGGACTGAAGAAGTAAGTTTTCACTTAGTTCATGGTCCATCGCATCTCCAATACTAGAAAACTTGGTGATAAGGCTGATCATCTTGGCACAGTGTGCCATTACAGATGTGCCCACCTGCATCTTGCTTTTATATAACTCCTTTGTTATTTCGAAGCGCTCGCACCGAGTTTCATTCACAAATAACTCTTTTAGGTGCTTGACCATGGAATAGGCATCCATATCTGAATGTAGTTGCCTTTTAACTTCCGGTGTCAGGGATGCAAGTATGATGTCTCCCGTTTGATCATCATCAGATTTATGCTTCAAGTAAGCATAAAATTCTTGGTAGAGAGCATCATCCGTTGGGTAAGGGGGTATCGGTGTATCAAGTACATACCCTTTCCTCTCGAACTTCAAAACAATTTTGAGGTTGCGATACCAGTCGGTGAAGTTTGAACCATTCAATTTGTTATCGGTAAGAATGTTTTGTAGATTGGTGTTAGTCATGATTTTAAGAGTGTGTTTAATTAAACCTGAGAGTGAGAAAGAGTAAACGTATGTCATTCATTTGCTTAAAGTATATCAATCTAAAATTATAGGCCTTTTATTTTATTTTAGATTGCTCCCACTATTTTGCCAAATTAATAGCCCTCCATATTAATTCGAAGAATTTCACAAATCCTTTAGTGAGCTAGGATCCTAACTCCTGAGATTTCGCCTTGAGTTTACTCAACAAGTTAGTCTCATTCATTAGGTAGATTCATGTAATCAATCACATCCTTAATGTGATTCCTAGGTTATTGGGTTACTAACCACATTAGTAACTAATATGCTATTCATATTAATCCTAACCATATTGCCCATTAGTTTATGACAACATGAGTTTACTCATCCAATTATCATAATCTAATTTAAGTATTACCCCATATTCATGAAAAATGATTTTCGATAATTCAGGTGTTACCGTAAGACCCCGAGCTTGAGTTTACTCAACAACCCAAAGGCCCTCAGTACTGCCGGCTGAATTATAATATTAGGAAGGGGCAACCGATTTTAATAACTTGCTTATTTACTTAACTTTTTAATGAGTGATTTTATTTTAGGTCTCATAATCTAACTTAGTCTTGATTTGCTTTAGCATACATCAGACACATACATTCACATACATTGGCGTTATGGACATATCATCTAAATTATTCCGTCGAGCCAGAGACGGAATAAAAGGGCAAACCTAAGGAAATACTAACTATTACATATTTCTCTTTAGGTCCTCCATCTTCTCCATGATGCCTTGAAATTACATATTAATTTCTATACTACTAAAGAAAACTTCAATTGAATTGAAGGGAATCAGATGAGAGGAGAAATTACAATAGATAGTAGAAAGGCAGGACTCGCAGGCCCTATTTCAAAAATACCAAAAGACTAAAAGAGGGTCCAAATATGTCCATAACTCCAAACATGCATAGACTCAATTAAATAAATTTAATTGGTTGATTACATAACTATCTTATGTAATATTTATGTTAATCACATTAACTTATCAAATTAACTTTCATCCAATTTTACTTCTAATAGTTTCGTATCTTTTATATTAGTCTTTAGATTAATATAACTATACAAAACTTTAATTATGCACGTTCCAATTATTTTGATTTTAATTCATTTAACATTTTGATTTACAAATTGGTAAAACAAACTTTTAAACAAATTTTCATTCGATAATCAAAACAGAAAACTATCAATTTCTGAAACATGTATATATTTAAATATAAAAACGATTTTAAATAATTTAAAATCAAGTGGGTCTCGGGCCGGGCCCGAGAGTGGGCTGCTGCCGATTGGCAGCAGCCCTAGCGCGGTTGCTGCCGCGAGGCAGCAACCGCGCGACAGCGGCCAGTCGCGCCGCGAGGCGCGACTCGGGCTGCTGTCGTATTTATTTTTTTTATAATAATAATTATATATATATATATATATATATATATATATATATATATATATATATATATCAGTTCTAAAACGGTTTTAAAACGATTTTCAGAAAATAGGAAAAAACTACTATAGATTTCCGTTTTATCTTTAGAATTAATAAAACTGATTTTATCAATCTAACTATAAAACTAATAGATTTCGTTACAATGATTATCAACCAAAATAATTAGGAACATATGCATAATCAATTTTAATTAACAATTAATTAAAACTTATTTATCTTTAGAATTAATTAATCAAACAATTTGTTAATTAATCGTAACTATAAATATTCATTCAATCCTATTGAAAACTTCTAAATTTTCATATATGAAATAACGGATTTAACGATGGCTCTGATACCACTGTTGGAAATTAGGCTAAGGTATAGCAGCGGAAATATAAAATTTTTAACCTATTTCCATTTAACCATAGGATCCGTTAATCGTTATTTCATATAAAGAAGGATAAGAAGAATTACCTCTTGATGATCAATCTACCGTTGTTAATGAAGTGCCCACAACTCTTCTCCGAGTTCCCAAACACGAAATAAAACACGGAAAGATTAATTTAGAATCAACCGTTGAATAGCAACCAAAGTAGATTGCCTCTAACTAATCAACACAAGATCAAGGATAAAAGAAATAGATGAAATCAATTGATCAAAGGAAGCCGTAGATAAATCTCGTCCTCGAACTAGGGGTGTCGAGTTTTCTCTCTCTTGCACTATATGGATTTCGAAAATCTCAATGGCTTGCTCTCTAGGGGATTTCGAAAATCCCATAGGGTGGGGTATTTATAATCTCTTGTATCTAATCCCTAGTTAGATAGAATTAGGTTACTGAATAGGAATTCAATTCGGAATAGAATTCCTAATTATTATCTCATTATACATCTAATATATTAAGGATAATAATAATAACCTTATTGGATAATAATATGAGTATAATAATCTAATTAAAACTCCTAACTTATTTATCTCTTAATTAATTTAATTCATAATCCCAATCTAATTAGGTTTAACAAAATCAAATTAATTAATTCATGTACATCACTACATGAATTTCGACCCCCCCTTGGTCCATGGGCCTTATTGGGCTCAATTGGGCTTCCATCAATTAATTAACATCTATCTCTCTTTTAGGTTCCAAGTCTTATGTGTGACCCATTAGGTTCTTATTGCTTCTAGCCGTATGCAACGTTATTAAATTAATTTTCAAAGAATTATATTTAATCTTTGCATAACGGAATGATGTACAGAGTATGTGATTAGCAAGTCCGTAATCATTCCCCCAGAGCTATAAGAGGACAGGTTGATTCTGTCGTTAACCTTTCTGTATTAGTTACAGTATAATTCGATCCTTTATCAACTACATCCTTGAACTGAATCTTATGACTATGGATGATGTCAAGTCACATATAGCGAGACGTTCATTTTACTTGTACAGGCCGAGTCAACTCAAATAGATAGGTTAAGTGAAATCTGTATTTCAAGTCTTAAGCTATCACCTTGCAAGGATTTAGAGTCGAGTCTTCCACAAGCGATCCTTGGATGTATCTCCCATTCATCGGGAGTGATAAATGCTCAATCCAATATATAACGATCCCGCAATCACTTCCTGTGATACCCAACGTCTACTGTTCACACCCCAAAGTCATCTCTGTTAAGGATCGTGTTACACCAGAGTCAAAGCGTCACATTCCGTAATCTAGAACCAATTAATATTCCTTTGAGTCTGAGGATTAGATATACCTATTAATACCAATGAGATGAACAGGTGACAAGGACGAATCTACCCATCCTGTTATCTTAAATCGGATCCCCAATCCTAATGAACAACTTTTCATCGGATCTATGTATCTGTCCAGATATCTTTATATATGAAGCTTGTGAGATCAGCTTTCTGTCGGACAGAAGACATTGTTACATACAAGTCTCAACAGTGACATATCAATCCTAAACATATCACTTGACTTGGGGTGGTTTTAAGTTTATTAGTTTATTATAAAGTTTTTTCCCACTTCATGCTTGTATGAACACTTTATAATCACTTTAAACAAACTTACGGATTTCCTTTTATTAGACTTTATTTAGTGCTTAAAAGGGATTGCCTTTATATAGTTATAAAACATATATCTCATTAAAATAAATGATATAAAGAACAATTCATTCATGTTAAGTTTGTATCCTAGAACAATTGTCTATAGGACACTAAACCCCAACATCCCTCATCACGAAAATTCTTCAGGACCATCAAGTAAGCACGGTCGAAGAAGTTGAGACTTGGGGTACGGAAATCACAGCGGCACTGCTGTTCGGATTAGCATACGGCCAACCCATCAAGTCTAAGAAAGGAAAGGGGGTTATTGAAGAAAATAAGGAAGAAGTTAATGCTGAGGAAGGAGCACAAGCTATGCCGACCAAGAAAGGAAAGAAAGTGGTGGTAAACAAGGAACCTACTAATCGCACTAGACAGGATAAAAAGAGGAAAGCTGCCCAAACCTCTTCCAAAGATATTAACTCAGCTCCGAAGAAGATTCGGTTTGTATCAAGTGCGAAGAAAGCTGATGCTGAGCAAGGTCAGGAGGAACCTAAGTCAGCAGAAAAACAGAAAAGGCCAGTTGAGCCTGAAGAAGAAAGTGAGGATGCACCTGAAATGCCTCTAAAAAATAAGAAGAAGAGCTCTGGGCTGACACCAATCGGAGCCAACCCACTTGACTTCGTCGTCACTCCTGAATCTCACTTTGCACGAAGTCAAGATATTGACCTTGAGAAGACTCCTACTGACCAGGAGGAAGAACTGGGTAATATTGGAGGTCAGTTTGATGCTGATAAGACAGGTTCTGCCGAGCCGTGTGTTAAAGTTGCTGCTAAGCAAACTGTGAATCCAACTGAGCAAAGTAAGACAGTTGATGTTGAGTCCACAGCGAAAGACAAAGCTGTGAAAGACCTCAATACTTACCTTAGGCTGAACTCCTCTTCTGAGTCCCTTGACTCCATTGCTGCTGATCCCTCTCATCCAATAAATAAGAACAACATAGGCAAACGACTCAAACGAAAGGCTCAAAAATCTCCAATCATTGACCTTCTGGACGATTCTCCCCTAAGGGAACCAATCACTGACCTCACCACACTCCAGTTTCAATTCTTCTCCATGGTGACTGAGCCAACTCCAGACCAACTCAAGAAAAAGCAAGCCTCTGTTTCTCAAGCTGAGGAACAAGCCGATCCCAAAGCTCCTGAGGGTCAAGTTTCTGCCGAGCAAGCACTCGAAGTTCCTGCTGCTCAGAACCAAGTGTTAGCAAAGGAAAATCATGCTCATATCAGTTCTGAACTACCTCAACCTTCTGACAATACTCAGTTTCAGACTGACCCTAAGCAAGTCAACAATTCTGCTGATCCTCCTCCTCCAAATCCTTCAACGCAGAATACTAATCAGTCAGCTCCTCATGCTGACCTAAATAAAAGTCCAGCTGCTGACCATGCTGGCATATCTAATTCTGGACAGCACCAAACACCTCCTCCATCCGGTGCTATTCCAATTCCGGTTTCTGAACCACATAATGATGAATCCCATGCTTACCTGCATGCCACTGAGTCTGGACGAAGAATCATCGGCTCAGCTCAAGCCTTACTTCAGGATATTCATCAGACTAATGCCGATGCTGCTGGGTCTGCTAATGTTGAGCCAACACATATCTCCTCTGTCACTCAACTTCTAACTAAAATAAAGGGTCTCAAAGACTTGATGAGTGTCGTGACATCCTTTGCTTCTCAACAGCCCAAGCAAGAATCTATAGTGAAGCTGGCTGAACTCCAGCTGACCATGGTAAATCATATGAACTCCATTCAAGGTCAACTTAATACCTTGTCAGCTGCGAACTCAATCTATGCAACCTCTGCTGAGGTTAATCAGCTTTTCACCCATCTAACCTCTGAGCTGACCGGGGCTCGTGAACTAATCTCCTCCTCCTTCCAGGGTTCTATCGAGCAAATTGGTGAAGCCATTCGTCTACTCAACTTGAGTAAAGAAGAAATGGACACTGACCAAGTAAAGACAAATGAGATTCTGCAGTACTCTCAAGCCACATTTAAACATGTCCGGCATACCAATGCTCAACGTCAGTTCTATGATGCTGCTTTGCTCAAAATGTATCATCAATCATATGCCAAGATGACTGACACTGTAACTTGGATCGGGAAATCTCAAGAGTATCTTCTCAGTATGCTCAGTGCCACCATTAGGATACCCGCTTCCACTCTGGACGATGGCATGGCAGTCTTCGACGGTCTTCGGGAGAGTACGAGTCAACTCCAAGCGTACTCATCAAAACTGACTCGTGCTGTTCTTTACGATACCTTTACTCCTCCATCACCGGATGCTGGCAAAACGGGGGAGAAAAATGAAAAGCAAGCTGCTGGAACTCAACAGAAAACGGGAGAAGCATCTGGTTCTGGAACTCAGCTCAAGCCGGGGAATCAGGGTCAGCAACAAAGAACCGCCAAAGGCAAAGGAATAGCTAACCAAGCTCAAGTCAACAGGAAGAAATAGATTGAATAGTCTTAGTTCTTGACTTGTAGTTTTATCTGGCATGTTCTATTTTGTTAATGCTGACCATCTATATATATTTATGAATCCTTTATTCAAACTGACAAACTTTATGTGATGCTTACTTACTTGTTGTGTTTTGTGCTGATCTGTCTTAAATGAACAAACAAACAAAATTAAAAAGGAATATACTCAGTACACATTAGCTCTGATACATCTTTTCATAACTCTGATACCTGAACTGACTATGTATCAAACTGAGTAAACATATGTTCCAAGTATTGACAATCTTCTGAAAGCTGACATAGGCTCATCTGAATTAGATCTTGGAAGGTATAGAATTGAACTAAGTCAGTATAAGCATGTCTTATTTTTACTCGATTAAATCTTAGAAGGTTTAGAGTTAATTTAAGTCAATAGATGCAACCCTTACGGGGGAGTAACTTCAGAAGAATAAAAGGTAAATCAATCATGGGGAATCTCGATGCTGAGTTCCACAATTAAATATTTTTTCCAACATCAAAATGGGGGAGTTTGTTGAAACACCTTTCCACATGATTTTGATTTGACAAAATTATTTAAGTTAATCCATGATTAAGAGACAATTAAATTTAAGTGCTTTGATTTAATTGTACTAATGTGTTTGTTCAATGTTGAGTATAAGTATAAATGAAAACAGAAATAAAAAGTAAGACATGACGAAGTCAGCATGAGAACACAACATAAGCTGAGTGGAGTGTAACTCAGCATTATATAAGATAAGTCTTCTTCAGAACAAACGCTTGAAGATGAAGCTGACCAAAGAAGCTGAGTAGAACGTGACTTAGCCTCACCAGAGACAAAGATCAAAGGCAACGTCTATCAAAGTCAAGCTGAGTGTTCATTAGGACAGCGTTAATGATCCGTTTACTAAAAGACAAGATCCGACAACGTCTGCGCCAATACAGAAGCCTTGGAATTACGCATAGAGTCAATTTCGAGACGCATGGGTCAACTGGCATTTGGCTAAAAGACGAAACTAGCGCTAGAAGACGAACCTGTAGGAAGAAGACAAGCCTGACGCCTGCTAAATTCAGATGACAGGATTGGCCTGTGAATTCTGAATGCTGACCAAGCGTGTGACGCAAGAGAGCCGTTTGAATCCAACGGATACTTCCAGATTCAAATGATTAGAGCTTCAGAATCAACTATAAAAGGACAAGACCATCTCTTGGATCCTTTGTCTATATAGAAAAAGAAAAAGAGCATACATACAAAGCACATTCAAACAAGAAAGAAGATCTTACACCAAATTTCTATTTCTGTGTAAAAGCTAGATTGAATTTGTATTCATCTAAAGTATTCTTCATCTAGAAAGAACAGATTTGTATCAAATGTAAAAGATTGAGAGAGTGGTGCTGAGTACTCGGTTTTAAGTACTCAGCGGTAGAGAAAATCTGAGTGTTTGGTTATAGCGCTCAGTAGGAGTTGAGTAGACAAATAGAGGAAGGTACTCTTGCATATTCAACTGCCTTGTAAATGGTTTATGCTCTATCTTTAAAGAGCTCAGTATTGGATTGAAAAAGCCCGGAAGGACTCTGGGGACTGGACGTAGGCAGTGAGGCCGAACCAGGATAAATCTTGCTGAGTAATTTCTAACCTTTTCTCTCAATATATATGTATGTGTTGTTTGCTTAAATTACTCAGGATATAAATTGTATAAGCTGACGCTGAGTAATCAGAGTGCTGAGTTGGAAGCTGACCTTAAGTGTTACTTCCAACTCACAAGTAAAACGGTTCTAGTCAGTCTCTGACTAAAGCTGTCTTACGTCTCTCGGCCGTTCTGACCAAAACTGAGTTAAGTAATTCAAAGAATTGATTAAGTCAGCGTAATTAAACGAAAAAGTTATATTAGTTCCTAACCCCCCATTGGAACTAATCACACGGGACCAACAATTTATACCACTAACTAACTAAGAGGGTGTTTGTTTCAGCTTTTCGGAGGAGCGTTTAGCATTTCATTCCAAACCGCAGGAAATATAGCGTTTGGTTAGGTTTATATAACCGCAACGTTTATCATTTTCTCTGGAAACTGCAACGTTTTGGAGCGTTTCACGAAAAGCTCCTATTTGGAGCTTTTCATAAACAACTGTTTGATTGAGATTGAATCAGATAATTCTAAGATTGTGGATGCTCTTAATGGAGATGGCGTTGCTGGTTGCATTGTTCGTAATCTTTTTAAAGGTATTAAGCATCTTATCGGAAATTTTGAGGGTGTTCGGGTTCGTCATGTTTTCCAGGAGCAGAATCGGGTTGCTGATTTTTTGGCTGGTCTGGCTCATGATTTTGACTTCGAAGTCTCTGTTCTTTCTGTCCCGCCAAATGAGGTTCGAAAGCTGCTGTTTAGGGATGGCAACGGGTACTCTACCCGCGGGTACCCGAGACTACCCGACCCTAATGGAACTACCTGTACCCTGTATAAAAGGGTATGGGACGGGTATGGGAAGACCCCCTAGGGTACCCGGTACCCGTTACCCGTCTTAAATTTTTTATATATTAAAAAATATTATTGTGTTTTAGATGTAAGATGTGAGATTTGAATACTTAACTTTTGTTCTGTAACCATTAAGTGATACCACTAAACTATTTTATTTTTATTGATTAAGGTTCAATTTGTTCAATTTTTAAATCGATGATTTATTAAATTTATACTTTGCTAAATTTGTAATATTTTTTATTTTATTTATTGATTCTTAACGGGTAAGGGTGCCCGCGGGTACTCGTGAATTAAATGCGAAGGGTATGGAATGCAAAACATATATCCGTTAGGGTAATGGGAAGGGTACGGGTAGTTAAAAAATAAAAGGGTAAGAGTTTGAGATTGACACTACCCGCGGGTACCCTACCCGTTGCCATCCCTACTGCTGTTAGACGACCTTTTGAGTGTTAGCTTCCCGAGGATGATTTTGCCTTAGTCTTTTTTTGTGTGTTTTCTTTTCATGTTTACCAAAAAAAAAAAAAATAAACAACTATTTGTAGTTATTTATTATTGACAAAATCATCCTTCTTATTTCCACAAAATATGTTTATTTTTTAACATTATTTATATTTTTACAATATTATTACCGGAAGAACAAGATTTTGTTGCGTTCAATAAATTTTTTATTTTTATATAAATTATTTTTATTAATTTGTATAACACATTTATTTTATTTTATATTAGAATAAGGTGCAAAAATACTTCTAATATTTATAGTCAGGAACAATTTTACCCTTAACGTCTAAAATTATGCAATTATACCCCTAATGTTGGCAGCCAAAAACAATTTTACTCCTAACAATTGCACCATTTTAGACGTTAAGAGTAAAATTATTCCAAGTTGTAAACGTTATGAGCATTTTTTTCACATTTTCCCTTTTATAATTTCATCTTTGATTAATTTAAAACATGTCCATTTTAAACATTTTAAATCCGAAAAGCAACAATTCAATATAATTTTACCGCTATTAGCTAACAGCTAAACCAAACAGATTCTAAATCACTTAACAAAAAGATAATAAGCTAATAGCTGTTTGCGGGCTAAATAAAAACATATGTTGCATCATTAATTAAAAAAAAAAAGAAAGAGAGTAAAATGAGAGCACATGCAGTTACTAAATTATTGGAAGTGGAACTACAGGAGTGAAAATAACATTTAAAAAAAAGAGGAGCTTTTACTACGTATAAATAGAATAGGACAAAGATATGAAATCATGAACAACTGTTATTGTCATTATTTGTTTAATCCTCCATTCCACCAATTCTTGATCTGTTTCTGTGTGGTATATGCTATTCATTATTTGGATAAGCATACACAAATATACTCAAAACTTTTGTTTCTTTCACAAAAAAAGAAAAGTCAGCAACTGCAACTAAACAAAAGAAAACAAAACAAAGAATATTATCTCCTATCAATTGAATCAATCTTTGTACACTTTCTTCAAATCAAACCTTTTATCTGGCCTTAGATGCAACTGCTCTTGCCCAATACTTGATCTGCAATTTCATGTCTTCTGCTGAACTTTTATTGCCCCATATGGGAATTGGAGGCGGAGCACATGTTTTTGCATACCATGCCTCTAAAAGATATGCCCTTTTCACCTTTTCTTCATTTTCTCTTTGCTTAAATGTCAATCCTAATTCCTTAAACCCTTGTTCTTCTTTGGGTTCAACAAAACTTAGGTTTTTCTTCAATTTCCTTTGCTTAGGGTATCCCAATTCCTTCAAGTTCCTCGCTGACCTGTTCTTCTGCATGCTCATCCCCTGCAATGCACTCTAAATGTTCGTATTAATTCCTCAATGAACAAAATTCCCCTTATACAAATTAGTACTAAATGGTCGTCATAAAATTCAAAAGGGTGTTCAATAACACCAATTTTATATCAAGACATACACATCCCAATCCGAATCCAAATCTCCACAATTGATGATCATAGTAAAGAATGAATAGTTAGTTTTGTTACCTTTGAAGAATGAGAGCGAGGAGGCAAGACTTCAGATGAAAGCACCGTTGCTTCCCGAATCAATCTGCTCATTGTAATGTCAGACTCATCTTCTTCAGCAACTTCTTCTTCTCCCATTCCAATACACGGGGACGGCAGAGATGGTGTTCTAAGTAACTTGTGCTTTGATGGTTGGCCTCTCATCACTTTCTGCCTTGGAAAGCTACAATCTTTACACGAAACATTCGGTATAAACCCTTGCTCCTTGCTGGATTTTTGAACCAAACTTAAATCTGACAATTGCCTATTCAGTTTGCTCATCTTACTACTGCTCCTGCTGGTTTCTCTGTCTTCAACAACCTCTTCTCTCCTTCCTATAATGCGAATCTTGGCAGCAGCAAGATTGTTGGATGAAGAAGTTGTTGTGATGGTGGTTGGATTGTCTGTCAAAAGTCGTTGATCAATGTTTGGGGAAGGATCAGAGTAGCACCTGGACATGCCTGCTGGTTTGGTGGAGAGAACTTTCCCAAAGAACCAGGCATCTTCTAGTAAATCTTGGACACTCCCTTTAGTAGAAGATAATGGGGAAGGGTGAAAAGGGTCATCATCAGAAGAATCCATATCTGTATAACAAAAAAAAAGAAGGAAGAAAGGAAGGAAAGAAAGAGATAGTAATCAGAACAGAAAAAGACTTTGTTTTTCTTTCGTATTCTGTTGTTGTTATCTAATAATGGAAGAGGTAGTATATGTGGGGTAGGACTCCATGTGCCTTTTGCTCATTTTATTCCATAAATAACACTAATGACATAAAAATGCTTCATTATTATTATTATTATTTTTATTTGTAGGAGAGATATATGATATGAGTGAATTGAATTCCAACAACTAATAAAATTGATTAGTAGCAGCAAGACCATCTCATGACAGCAAACTGCCCATGTGATCAACCAAAACAAACCATTCTTTCTGCAATGTTTTCTTTGCGTTTTGACCTTTTATATTATGTGACAGCTATATCTATATTTTATACTCAAGATCATAAAATTAAGCTAAGAGGCTGCATAATTCCATGAAATTAAAATTTCCTATGAACCAGGCAAACAAAATTGGGCACTATAAGACAGACAATACAAATATACCTTTTACCTTCAATATCTTCAGAATTATTCGGTTCTCTTTTTAAATTTCTTAAGATTAATCGAATTCAATATTTTTTTAATACCTATACCAATGAATTCTGTAAGGATTAGGTAAATTTGTTTTGGATTGAGTTCTGATTTCTATCAAGTGCTTATACGAATTCAGAGATTTCATATTTTGTAATTCTTATCCTAATAGGATTCTTAACGATTTTTAATGAAGTCCTTATCTATATATTTTTATTATTTTATGAATAATATTTAAATAAAATATTATAATTAATTTTAACAAATTACTATATCTATCAATAATTGCATGGCCCGCACATGCACGAGTGTTCTTAATATTTATAAATATTTTTAGAATAATAAACTAAGACGTGTTTGGTTGCTCTAGCATTTTATAAAAACAAGGATTTCCTGCTTTTTTCGAAAAACTGATTTTTCTAACCGCAAACTGTAACGTCAAACAACAACAACAAGTAAATAATAGCTAAAACAAACGGGTCCTAAGAGATTTTAAAGAGTTTTTTTTAGAAGCTACGGTGTAATGAGAATTTTAAGAATTTATATATTTTTGTAACAACAAAATCCAATTTTAGTTGTGTTCAATAACTATTTTGTTTATATTATTAATTTTACAAGACTAATTATCAAGAATGAAAATTTATTTTCAATTTTCTCCATTAAAAGTTTTGCTCCTAAATATTTTATTTCGGAGATACAATTTTATTTTAAATATCTATATGTCATGAAATTTGGGGTAACTTACACCCATGACCACGAAACTTTACCTATTTTAACATTATGGCCATTGTACTTCAATTCTTAATGGTATGGTCACTGAACTTTAACTAACTCCTCAAAATGACCGTTAACGACATCGAAAATAAAAATATTCAAGAATTAAAATTGTTCAGAACAATATTGATCATGAAACCACGTTTTTTATTTCCAAAATTACCTTTTCTGAAGCTTTCTCTCTCTAAAAATTCACACTCTCTCTCGCCTAACCAAACAACACCTAAATCACCTCAAAACGAAAATTTTCAAGAATTAAAGTTCCTTAGAATATCATTAACTCTTCGAAATATTTATTTTGAGACCGTCAACGGTCGCTTTGAGGCGTTGAGTGGCCACACATGTTAAAAAGTGTAAAGTTCATTGACCATACCGTTAAGAGTTGAAGTTCAGGGACCACAATGTTAATGGATAAAGTTCAGTGGCCATGAGTGTAATTTACCCCATGAAATTGAGATTAAGAACTCAAATTCATAATACTCAAATAAGTTTATTTTTTTTATAAGATCTATAATTTATTAATAACTAATTGATTATATTTGTTTATTTTTCTCATCAGTATTTCATTTAATTTGGTCATTATGATATTTAAATGAAAAATTTCAATAAAAATTTCATTAATTAGAGAAACTATAACTAAATAAAGATAATTTCTATTAATTAAAATTTGTGAAAGGAAAGTAAAAGTGCAAGTTTCACTTTTTATAGAATATAAGTTTCACTTTTATACATTCTAAAAATAGGAAGTAAAGAATAAAAAAATAATTTAGAAAAAAGTATATGAATGATGCAATTATCTATGCATTATCACGTAGATGTACATAGTATATTCAGATCCAACAATATATAAAAATATCAATTTATCCTTTATGAATCACCTATGTTTCTCATTTGATTTTTAGCACATAAAAGACTGACAATTTTCCTTTCTTAGTATAGTTCCACCTCTGCTTCTCATATTTGTTCATCTTTCTCATCTTTATACATTCTTTCATCCTGGTTTTAATCTCTAAAGCGTAGATACAATAAATTTAAATAGAATGTCATTTTAATAGTTAAGTATGCTAAAATTGAGAAAATAAAATAAAAAGATTTAGAATAATAAAAGATATAATCAAGAGGAGATCTTAATACAAAAACAAATAACAATTAAGATTAGAAAAAAAAAGGATATATAATAGGGTAATTAATTTATTAGTCCCTATATTTTGACAAAACACACTGTTTAGTCCCTGTATTTTCAAAAACACATGGTAAGGTCCCTAACTTTTTTCTCAGTGAACTGTTTAGTCTTTCTGTCTGTTTGTTAGATTTTTTAACGTTTATGACTTCGGAAATGACTAAATTATCCTTTACTATTTACCCTCAAACTTTAGAAGAGGAAATTCAATTTAGAAAAAGAAGTCGTTTGTATGGAGAACAAAAAAAGAACAGACCCAATGCTTACGATTTTGAACGATTAAGAAGAAAATCAAGAAGAAGAACACTCAAAGTTGATTTCAGATGCATTAGAGTTTAAAGGAAAGGAAAATAAAGGAAAAGAATAACACAAATCCAAATTGACTAACAAAATTTTCATGAGAGTCTAACGGCAGGGACGAAACAGTTCACTGAGAAAAACATTAGGGACTAAACAGTTCATCGAGAAAAAGGTTAGAGACTTTATCATGTGTTTTTGAAAATACAGGGACTAAACAGTGTGTTTTGTCAAAATATAAGGACTAATAAATTAATTACCCTATATAATAAGATACATAACTTATTTTCAAACATTCAACATTAAAAAATAAATAATAAAAAAACTATGAAAAAAAGCATCAAATATGTGTACAAAGAAATGGTTTAGTAGAATATTTAGTGAGAATAATTGATGAGTGAGGAAAAAACGAAAATAGAGAATTGAATTTGGAAAATTGATCGAATTACAAAAACTTACTTTTATAGCAAAAGAAATTCAAATATGCTATTCAATATTTAATCAAGATTAGGCATGCAATGAACAAACCTGTACTGAAGACACGTTTATAAATGAGATATTAGAAAGACATCAACGTATCCAAAGACTTTGGAACAGATTGTCAAAATTCTAAAGAATAAACAACTTCACGATCTTGATGAGACGGTTCTTTGAGATTTGAACTAAAAGAGAATTCTATAATTTGAGTACGGTTCCTATGGGAAAGTAAAATTGTAATAAATTAAGATAGGTTGATTGTTGTTTTCAAATAAATGAAGTGTTGAAGAAAGAAATATTAATGATAAATGAAGAGGTTTCAGTAAGGAAGATGAAAAGAAAATTGTCATAAATTGTCATAAATCTAGAATTAAAAAAAAATTAAATTTTACTAATTGGCACTTCATCTAAAAACTTTTATAGAATTATTTTTGTATTTTCTTCCTGCTTGACTTTTATATATATATTATAGTATAGATGAAACTGATAATATGTTACATTATACAAAGAAAATAAAAACATTATCTAATCACTAAATAAACGTTTCACCATAATATAAAAAATTAATTAGGACGAATTTTATAATTAAAAGACATTTAGGCCTAACTAATTTAAATTAATTAATTGATTTTTGATTAATTAGCTTAATTTATCACAAATTAGTTTGTTAATTATAGTTAATTGATTTGTTTTTTTTTTTATGAAAATGCTTAATCTTCATTAGATGGGAAATAACAAGTACAACAAGAAACAGTTAAGGAAAAAAACTCTCAAATCCACAAAAGGACGAAAACGACTACAATGAGCAATCCCCCATAAAAAGTATAAAACACATACAAAAAAAACATATACTTCATGAAAATTCAAATCCGTAGAAAAGCTGCTGCAATCGAATCTTCATCATTTATGCCATTCTGAACATTTGGATCTGAGTCAATTTTATTGTTGCAACCACGTAGATTTATTGATCCACAAACAAAATAAATTGTTTCTACTCTTGCTAAAACCCAAAAAGATATAAATAACAAAATAATAGAGAGCATGTATAATTCAAATGGATAAAGAGATTCGATAAAATTAGATTTATTTGAATTAATCTTATGATTTTTAATTTGTTAGGATTGCATTTAGTTTTGCATTTCAAACTTGTTTAACCTTTTAAAATTTAATTGTCATTATGTTGGTGATTTAGATGCTTATTAATTGAATTTGAATGTTTAGGTTAAAGATTTAATATGATTAATAGTTAGTCTTAATTCTTAGATATTAGTTATTATTTTATTAATTTGATTTTTGTTTTAATAAATGGTAAAATCTTTAATTGTTGATTTAAAATGGAATATAATTAATGAAAATTTTAATTTTGAATTTCAGTTAAAGAAATGGATTGATGACAATTTAGTAATTGAATCAAAAATTGTCAAAAGAATCAAGAAGATTTCCACCCAGTCAAAGACTCAACACATCGATTAATTCTTTTATCTTGCTTGTTCAAACTATATTACAAGATGCGATAGAGTGCACTTGCTCTCTATGAATAATGTTATATCTTTCCGAGCATCAAGTTTTTAGCATCGTTGCCGGGGACTAGTACAATCTGATATTGATCTAAAAGATTTCTGTTAATTTAAGCATTTTATTTTTGTTAATATTTATTTTTGATGTTTTTCTTTTTTTATAAGGAGATGGATTTAAATGGTTTCATGGGAAATACATGTTGAAACACCTTTGCACATGATTTTGATTTGACAAAATTATTTAAGTTAATACCATGATTAAGATAATTAAATTTAAGTGCTTTGATTTAATTGTACTAATGTGTTTGTTCAATGTTGAGTATATTAATAAATGAGAACAGAAATAAAAAAGCAAGACAGAACGAAGTCAGCATGAGCCATAGAAGTTGAGTAGAACACAACTCAGCATCATAAAAGAAAAGTCTTCTTCAGAACAAACGCTTGAAGACGAAGTTGACCGAAGACACTGAATAGAATGTTACTCAGTCTCCGATAAAGATAAAGATCGAAGGCAACGTCAATTAAGTCATGCTGAGTGTTCGTCAGGACAGCACTAATGATCCGTTAACTAGAAGACAAAGTCCGACAAAGGTCTACACCAATTCAGAAGCCTCAGAATTACGCCAAGAGACCTTTTCGAGACGCATAGATCACCTGACATTTGGCAAGAAGACAAACCTGGCGCTAGAAGACGAAACCTGGCACAAGAAGACGAAACTGGCAAGCCTGGCGCCTGCTAAATTCAGACGATAGGATTGGCCTGCAATTACTGAACGCTGACCTATCAATGACGAAAGAAGACCATTTGAATTCAATGGATATGTCCGAATTCAAATCATTGGAGCTTCAGAAATTGCTATAAAAGGATAAGTTCATCACTTGGATCCTTTGCCGAAATACAACAAAGCACAGACAGAAAAGCAAATCTTCACAAGAGTGAAAATCCAAAATAGAAGCTGTCTAAATAGAAAAAACAAGTTCTTACACCCAAATCCAATCTCTGTGTAAAAGTCTAGAGTGAATTTGTATTCATCTAAAGTGTTTTTCGTTTAGAGAGAACAAATCTTGTATCAATTATAAAGGTTGAGAGAGTGAAGCGGAGTACTCGGTTTTAGTACTCAGCGGTAGAGAAAATCTGAGTGTTTGGTTATAGCGCTCAGTAGGATTGAGTAGATGAATAGAGGACGGTACTCTTGCATACTCAATTGCTTTGTAAACGGTTTGTGCTCTACCTTTAAAGAGCTCAGTAGTGGATTGAAAAAACCCGGAAGGATTCTGTGGACTGGACATAGGCGGTGAGGCCGAACCAGGATAAGACTGCTGAGTAATCTCTAACCATTCTCTTGATATATATATGTATGTGTTGCTTGCTTAAATTACTCAGTATATAATTTGTATAAGCCGACGCTGAGTAATCAGAGTGCTGAGTTGGAAGCTAACCTTAAGTGTTATTTCCCAACTCACAAGTGAAATAGTTCTAGTCAGCATCTGACTAAAGCTGTCTTACATCACGCTCAGCCTTGCTGACCAAAACTGAGTGAAGTTATTTAAAGAATTAAATTAAGTCAGCATAATTAAGCGAAAAAGTTACATTAGTTCCTAACCCCCCCATTGGAACTAATCCTATTATATTACACGGGACCAACAATACATTCGTTTCCTTATCTTCAACTCAATATACTCTGATTGGGATAACAATTCAGAGATCTCATGGGATGAGTACGAAGGGGATTATGTGGATTCACCACAAATAATTAAGAAAGCAAAGACTATTGAGGAACTTATGGTTGAGTACATGGGCGAATCCAGTATGGAGGCACTGGGGGTAGTTGTCCCCACTGACATTTGTATTTTTTTAAAAACCCAGGTATTAATTTTGAAGTTTTAGAGTTTTGCCCTCCCTCATCAATGAAGGTTTAGGATTTACTGATTCTATAATTGAGGATGAAGAATGGTTTTAAATTTAATATTTTCTTTTTATTTTTTTAATTCTGTTTTAAAGCAAAACGACGTCATTTTATTTAATTAGAACTACGTTGTTTTATTTACCACAAAAATAAAAAATAAAAAGTAAATATTTAAATGTAAATCCTAAATAGATCTGCTAGCTGATAATTGCTACATTTTTTTCTTGCAACGCAAGTAAGTGATTATCAAAGGTCCATGGGCTTCCCTCCACCATCTAGTGAATATCATGACGAAGATAATAAAAAATAAAAAAGCAACAGTTTATCCCCTATAACTCTTTGACTGTTAAACGACAACCCAAACACCAGTTACTAGCTATTCGATGTTTAAGAATAGAGAAGTTATACAATTGGTCAATGATTAGGGTACCGATTAAACACAAATCAAAATTCTCTCCGTTTGTTTCACCCCTAAGCCAGTGAACTCTAAGCCCCCATCCACTAATGAGAGATTTAGGAATTGATCCTCCATTGCTTGACAATCTTTGAGACAAAATCAAACCCTAGTCACAAAACCGTAAAAACCCCTATAGGAAGTAGCGGTCTTGATCACATCCACACTACGCCAAAACCCTCTTCAGACGACGGTGCGAGATATAAATCTGTCACAGGGCTCGCTGCCGTCTATTACACCTTCGGACGACGGTCAGGTTCTGTCATGTTTCATCATCACACATGACATTAGCTTATTTTCTTACCGTCATCTTTCCCTTGTTACGATGCAGCTTATTTATTACTGCCGTCACCTTTAATGTAATCACATGACATTATGACAATTAAAACCGTCAGGTTAGCGTGTGGGAAATTGACATATTTAATTTGAGATGATAGTTTGTATAATAAATTCTGCCGTTATAGCCTGTTTAGATGGCACAGGTCTTAATCAACCATGTCAAAGGAGTTTTTTCATATGATAGAAACATTTTTTTAATGTCTTTTTATTGCTGTTTAGATGACATTTTTCAAAATTAAAATGTTACTTTATGCCTTCTTCTTCATTTGAATTTCTGGTTTTTATACCTGAATACAGAAACATTCTAAAATATGAAGATTAAATTCTGTATAACAATGGTTTCAATTTTATTGTTTACCAATACTCATAATATGTTTACATTTGTGCCTAACGTCAATCCATATCTTGAATAACCAATACATTTCTGAATTAAAACACAAAAATAATAACCAATATCTTCCATAAGTCAATCCATATCTTGGAGTAATAATTAGGCCTATAATCCCAAAGGTATTGGTATCTGCAAAAGCCAAGCATGTCATTAATATTACACACAACCCTAAACTCAGTAGTAATTTAGGTGACCCTTTCCCTTTCACGGCCTTTCACTTACCACAATCATATCACTATAAATATATGCATCATAATTCAGAATCATACATTCAACAACCAGAAAACTTACCAACAATGGATCCCCTTGTTGAAACTCCAGGAGACATAATTGCTGACTTGAATAAGTTGTACGATGCGAACCCAGGGTGGCTTCTAACCATCAATGGTACGTATGTCAATCTATAGTTATTCTGTAACCCTTCCTGGTTTCTTCTGTGTATTTTTAATGATTCTTCTTGGATGATAACGTACAGGTCCTCTCAATGGTAACTTCTTCACATGGTCGATCAGGATGAAAGGCCCCCAATACACCCCATATGAAAGGGGTGTATTTGAAATCAGAATCAGCTACCCTTCGAATTTCCCAAACAGACCTGCAAAAGTAATATTAACTCAGATCAGTAAGATATAATCACCTATATGAAACATACACTAATACATCTCTCCTCTTATTCTCAGTTTTGTTTCCGAAATAGGATATATCATCATAACGCGGCTCCTCAGGGGTCGATTCATCTTCCCCGTATCTTTAATAACCATCGCTTTTCCACTGCCACGGTATAATGCAACCATTTATCTATTTCATTTGATAAACATACAACATCATATTTTTGTTCTAATTATTCTATGCATTTTGTAGTGTCTGTGGCACATATATGATCTACTTCTACAGCCCCACAGTGAGGAGCCATTTCCTAGGCAAGAAGAAGTTGCTGAGCAATACCGCAGCAACATGGAAGAGTATGAGGGGATCGCTCGGATATGGACTGAGGAGTATGCAAAGAGCATATGGGGTGTCCAAATCTACTAAACTATATTGTCTAAGAGAAAGGAGAATCGGAAGGCAATGTGAGCTCCAAATGTGGTTCTCATTCCAATTCCAAATTTCCTTTCTTTAGTCAAAATAGTTAAGGAGCTTTGGACCTTTAATTCCCCGCTTTTGTAATATATAACGTAGAGCTTTGTGCTCCTAAACTGACCCTTTTATAATGCTTCTTCCACTTGGTAATGAGGGTTATGATGCTGTCACCACAAGGGACTCTGTTTGTGCTGAATATGAAAGGTGTTCAAATCTCCTAAGCTGTCTTGACTAAGTGAAAGGAGAATTGAAAGGCAATGTGATATCCAAATGTGGTTCTCATTCCAATTCCAAATTTCCTTTCACTAGTCAGAACAGCTAAGGAACTTTGGACTGTCAATTACAACCGAAAGGCAACACTCATCCCCCCTTTTGTAATATAAAGTAGAGCTTTGCTATTCAGTTTGTATGTATGTGCAAGTAGACTAAACTGACCCTTTTACAATGCTCATTCCACTTGGGTTGTACTCGTGGTACTCTAAACTTGGTAATGAGGTTTATGATGTTGTCAAAACAAGGGACTCTGTTTGTGCTGAATGCATCATAAACCTATCACCATGTTTAATGTTGTTGTTACGATATCAAACCGAGTGGAAAGGAACATAGTAAGAGTATGGCCAATGCACATACATAACCCTTTATGTAGAACTTGTTATTCAGTTCGTATGTATATGTATATTCTATCTAATCAAAATATATCTTATCATTTGCAAGCCATATCAGTACATGCAATTAGGCTAAATGTACCCTTTAATACATGCTTCATACATGCTTCATAAATGAATTGCATTCAGAACCCTTACTTATCATTTCAAATAAAAATGAGCCAGTTGAGTTCATAACATTTTCAGCTTAAAGAGTATGCCTAACATGCTATAACAAGTAGACAACTTATTCAAGTAGACATATATATTCAAGTGAACATGCTATAACAAGTAGACAACTTATTCGTGCATGTCTATTCCTTACTTATTCAAGACAACTTATTCCTTACTTATCATCATAGGTCATGCTCAATTTCAAAACATGCTTAATGATCATTCATCAATGTTCCTCTAATACTTGATGCATGATTAATAAGCTATATGCCCAAATGAACAATCGTACACATACTCATACAGAACCTCAAACATAAACATCAACAAAACATCATACATAAGCATGTTTCATACACATACACATACTCAATCACTTCTAGCAGTATAACTCATAGGTGTAAGAGTAGTGCCAATCTCAATGAACATTCAAAGCTTTAGAGTATGCCTAATCAGCCACATGCTTAATGATCATTCATACATAAACTCTATGAGTCCTAGCTTCCTAAACAGTTATATCTAACCAATCAGTTCATACCAATCATTTCATCATCACCCAAAACATCATACATATATGTAATCGTTCAGTTCAAACCCACATAACAATATATATACTAAATCAGGCTAGTTTCCTAAATCAATGAGTTCTAGGTTCCAAAACAGTACATCAAACATACACAATCACTTCTAAAGGCATGACCAATCAGTTCAAACCAACATAACATTAACATATATTCAGTAAGTTAAAGAAATCTTCCCATATGCTAAAGGCATGAACCGATTGACAATCTCTTCAGTCAGCCTTTCCATGTACTGAAGCATTCTTACTATCCCTGCAAATAGTGTTCAAATAAAAAGGAATCAGATGAGTTCATACCATCTACTGTATCAGGCACTGTCTTGCCCTAGATTAAAAAAGATAAAGACTCAAGCTTTACAGCAGTGAATCTAAATACAATAAAATCAGTGTAGCTAAGCGAGAGATCTAAACCTTTCAATGATAGGTCTGGAAATCACAAGATCCTTATACCAGCTGCTGAAATCGACATACACAAAAGTAAATCAGATGAGGAAAAGATAGAGTAAGGAACAATGATACATCTAGGAACGAAGAAAATATGGCTTACCAGTACCGTGTTTCGAGCTCACCCAGTGATTGCATGTTCAAATCAACCATGGAGATAGAGAGGGATGAGAGGGATGAAGCTTGCGTAACCTAAACTGGGGTTTGGGATTGAGAGAGGGTTTATATATCAGCTGAAATTTCAGTCAAAATGATATAGAGCGCCTAAAATTTGGTATGGCCGCGTAAGTGAAATTTCATTTGCCGCTTTTTTGTTTTCGGCATACAATGACATTCATTTATTAGAAGTGTCATCTGTTGAGCGCATCAAATTTAACGAAAACGCGCGTTTTCTTTGGATGATAGGATTCTGTAATCGTAATGTCATTTGAGAATCGAGAGCATTTTTTATTTCGCCTTAAAATGACATACAGTTAAAATACTGTCACGAAAAATATTCAGACGACACGAAAACAAATGTCTGTCATGTATCTTGTGTCATGTGAAAGGGAAAATGACATAGTGATACTTTAATGAGCATGTAGAACTTGCTCATTCACCGTTAGATCTAGGCTTATTAGAATCTTAAGGTGGAGATTCAAAGCATCCCGATGCTTAGATTTAATAAGCCTATATCTAACGGTGAATGAGAAAATTCACTTGCTCATTAAAGTGCATGTGAAAATTACTGAGGAAGTAAACGCTCTCATAAGGAGCAACTTATACATTTGTATTAATCACTCAAAAATCCACAACATATATTGTTTATTTGATTTTATAAATATTCTAAAGGTTTAATACATCATTTACCCAATAAAATTATCCAAATTTTTTGATGGACTTAAGTTTCAAAATATCTGGATAACCTCCTCAATTTGCGTAAAATGTCTATTTAGTCCTCTTAACTTTGCATAAAATGTAGCGAATTAATCACTCGGTTGTAAAAAATTAAGTTACATATGAAAGGTGTATTGCATGTACTTTAAAAAAGTAAAACGACCAAGATCGGGGTATGCAGTTCTAATATCAGAGAGAACATTTTTTACAGTTGAGCAAATAAGAACATATTTTTAATATGTTTTAATTTATTCTGTGAATTATATAATAACATTCTCAGACGTGTACAGCACATCTTCCGAATGTAATTTACTGGGGAGTTATCAAAACTTTGTAAACAAGTTGAAGGTACTAAAGATGATCAATCAAACTTTTTTATATTAGGGAAATAAAGTATTAAGCCTATTCTAAAATCTGCCGCAACCTACGCCATCTCTTGGCTTGCCTTCCAATTCCTTCCACCAATGAAATATTAGTAGTTGACCAATTCTTGAGATAATTTCTTCTATAGCAACGCAACACATAACCATTTCTTGAATTACATGCGAAAGCTCTCAGCAATGGCAGAGCCAGAATCTGATAGGCAGTTCCATATACTAATGTTTCCATGGTTTTGCAGTGGTCATATTACTCCATTCTTCTATCTCTCTAACAAACTAGCAGAGAGAGGTTTCACAATCTCTCTACTTCTCCCAAATAAAGCTTCAAAACAATTCCGATACTTGAATGCTAATCCTCATCGGATCACTTTACATCCTCTCCACATCCCTCACGTCAACGGCCTCCCTTTCGGTGTCGAAACCGTCTCCGAAATCTCCCTTAACCTCACCCCTTTACTCTCCATTGCCCTAGACCGTACTCGGGACCAGGTTGAGATTCTAATCAACAACATCCAACCAGATTTCGTAATCTACGATTTGGCTCATTGGATCCCCCAAATAACCAAGCCTCTTGGCATTAAAGCCATACACTACACCGTTGTCTGCGTTGCTTCAGTTTCAATAGTATTGGTTCCGGCTCGAAATATCATCAAAAATGAACTCCTCCAAGAGGAAAAACTGGTGGAGCCACCCGCCGGATATCCTTCCTCCACGCTTGTTCTTCGCGGCCACGAAGTCCGCGCATTGTTATTCGTAGGGGAGCCTTTTGGGGAGAGCATTACTTTCTATGAAAGAATATGTACATCAATGAAAGAAAGCGATGCTTTAGCTATTAGAACTTTCCCCGAAATTGAAAGTAAGTTCTGTGATTACCTCGGGGATCAATACGGGAAGCCGGTTTTGTTAACCGGTCCGTTGTTGTCGGAGCATAAAGAAGAGCTAGAAGATCAGTGGAGTTACTGGTTAAGCGCATTCGAAGATGAATCCGTAATATTTTGTGAATTCGGAATGCAAATAAATCTTGAACTTGATCAGTTTCAAGAATTGTTATTAGGGCTAGAATTAACAGGGCTGCCATTTTTAGTGGCGTTAAAGCCGCCAATCGGGGCATCAACGGTGGAAGAAGGAATGCCGGAAGGGTTCCGGGACAGGGTTAGTGGTGTAGGAATGGTTTGGGGTGGATGGATTGAACAAAAGACAATCTTGGAACACCCATCAATAGGGTGTTATATAAGTCATGGTGGGTTTGGAGCAATATGGGAAGGTTTAATGAGCAAATGTCAGCTAGTAATGGTGCCTGAATTAGGAGATCAAATATTGAACACAAGATTGTTGGTTGAAGAATTGAAAGTAGGAGTTGAAGTGAAGAGAGATATAACAGGATGGTATTCTAAAGAACATCTGTGTAGTGTTGTTAAATCTGTTATGGATAGAGATAGTGAAATTGGTTTAATGGTGAAACAGAATCATAGCATGTGGAGAGAAATGTTGGAAGCTCATGGTTTTATTAATGCTTGTATTGATAAGTTTGTACAAGATATAAAGGCTCTTTATACTTCATAAATTTATCATGTATTGAGATTTTGAAAATAATGCAATTTATTTTGTACATAAGTAGGCCATATATATAAAATGGGATAGTAGTTCTCTACAGGCTTAAAGCACTACTTGGTCTTGGTCTATTCAAAATTTTATCATTTGATCTATTATTTGGTCACATTTGGCCTTGATCTATCCCAAATTGGTGAACTCTCACCCAATTTGGATTCAAACTTAACCGAATCATTATCTCATTGATAAGTAACGATATTTTGACACTTGAACTTAATAGATTTTAGTTTATGATTTGTTTTTTGTTTTTTGTTTTTTTAATCTAATTAATTATTTCCATATAATATAGAAAAAAAACTTTAAGAAATATCATGTTTCAAGTTTAAGTGTCAAAATATCATTACTTATCAATTAGATAACTATTCCATTAAATATCAATACAAATTGGGTGAAATTTCACCAAATGGAATAGGTCAATAGCCAAATGTTACCAAATAATAGGTTAGGGGCCAAATGACACAATTTTGGATAGGTCAGGGACCAAACAATGCTTTAAGCCTTCTCTAGACAACCCGGTTAATTTGCTTGAAAAATTATATATACAATTTGAGAGAGCCTCCTTGGTTTAAATTTTAGAATTAGAATCCAAATGTAATGGAATCGAAATCCAAATTGAAATTGAAAATTGACTATTTATTTGGTTTAATCTTTGATTTTTTTATTTCTATAACAGTGTAAAACATATACTTTTAAAAAATATTAAATTATTTTGAAAAGAACAATAATTGAAACCAATAATATGTTCAAAAATTTATTTGTATTATAATATATTGTACAAATATAGGAAGGACGATAATCTCTATGTAAATTTCGTTTATTGCTATCAGAATTTAATGAAGTAATATCAATGACGTGTCTCGTTCGGTTATTGATATCTAAATTGATACTTTTTTTTTAAATGTTAAGCCTATATTGATGTCACTTTGTTTGCACGTGAAACCTAAATTGATACTTCTCCAAAAACTACAGGTCTACTTTATTACCTTATCCCTTCTTTTTATACAAAGGTATCATATGCTTATTGTACATATGGCCCGTTTAGTTTACCTGTACTGATTTATGTTTTGATAAAAAAAAAATTAATTTTTAGCTACAAAAGTCAAATAGTAGATTTCTAACTAAACACTTAAAACTCTCATTTTTAAAGTGAAAACGCAAACTTCACGTGGAAAATGAGCAACCAACCATCCTCGTAATATATGATAGAGTGCATTCGATGAAAACCATCACAAAAATTTATCTTCTTTGAGTCATTAATTTGCAATGTAGTACATCATATCTCCATCCTTAAGGATTGATATTTTTTTTTTTTTAAAAATTCTCTCAATGAAGGTTCTCCTCAACTCTCTTGTCATATCTTCAAATTTCTTGTGAATAGCTTGCTTTTGTTCTTAAAAGATTGGAAACCATGGCTGAACTGAACAAGTGTTTTTATCTCATGTTACAAATCGAAGTTGGAAAACAATTGAAATTTTGTGAGAAGTTCAAATTCATAGTATTTAATATAATGAGAGAAAATGAAAAGGCAGTAAGTAAGAATTAAATGAGAGGCAGTAAATTGTTCATGCATGCCTGCGCCATTAATAATCTTGAATCAAACAAAACTGGACTAGTATATTACATGAAACTAATGTAGAAGTTGAAACAATCATAAGAAGAGAGTGAGAAAACATTGACTGTGTTTCAACGTAAAAATGGGAGATATTAGCAGCACTGCCACTGCTGCTGCACCAAAACAACATAAATGGATAAAGCATTACAGTGATTTCCATAAAATACTTTTAGTTGGTGAAGGTGACTTCTCTTTTGCTCTTTCCTTGGCTACTGCTTTTGGCTCTGCTTCTAATATTGTTGCAACCTCTCTTGATTCTCAAGGTACCTAAAAACTTACTTACATATTTGTTTTTACCTATCTATGCATATTATATGAATTTCCATTTTACAATATATAGTTGAAGTGATTGCAAAGTATTCAAGGGCTGAAAGGAACCTGAAAGAGCTAAAAGAAAAGGGATGTACCATTATACATCAAGTGGACGTTCACACAATGAACAAACATCCTCTTCTTCTCCTTGCAACTTTTGACAGAATTGTCTTCAATTTCCCACATGCTTCTCTAATATGGAGGGAGCATGATCTTCTTCAAATTGGGTAATGTTTCATTAAATATGATGGGTTTTTTCATTTCAGATTTTTAAATAATCACTACATTTTGTAATGTTTTTGTTTTATAGACTTCATCAAGAATTTGTGAGGGGTTTCATGAGGAATGCACGTGAGATGCTGTCTGTAAGAGGAGAAGTGCACGTGACACACAAGGATGCTTATCCATTTTGCAATTGGGAGATAGAAAGACTGGCAGAAGCAGTTGGGCTGCATAATTTTATCGGGAAAGAGGGTTTTGAAATGTGGCAGTATCCTGGATATCAGAATAAGAGAGGATATGGGAGATACGACGAGTCGTTTCCTGTTGGAAGATGTTCTACATTCAAATTTGCACCTTACTAGTACACTACTGCAATTGCCATGGGCTGGGGGCAGGGATGGATTTTTTGATATAATCAAGATAACTGCTGATCTATCTATGATTTTCAATCAATCAAATTTAACTATCCATGTAAAAATTGGTGCAGTAGAGTAGTGATCTCAATTGAGTTTTGATGATATATATAATATAATATTCCAAATGTTCAAATTTCAAATGTCAAATGTCAAAAACGACTGTTTATCTTGTGCATAATATGTAAGGATATGATGCATTCTAAATAATTGCAACTACAAAATCATAGCACAATCAAGTATTTGCCTATTAATGGCATAAAATAGGAAATAAAATTCCGTTTGAGATTTATATCCATTTGATTGAGTATTCTCTTTGCATGCCTTTTTAAGTACTCCACAAGATTATTCAAATACATACTAACATATTGGCACCTGTTTGGTTGGAGCATGCAATCAATTTCAAAACTTGTAAAAACTTAGGGTGCGTTTGGTTACTCATTTTCATGCTCTTGTTTGCCTTTTCATTTCGAAAAGGAGAGTTTTGGGTGTTTGGTTAGTGACCTCATGTTTGCCTTAAATCTGAAAAGCAGCATTAGATGTTTAGTTAGTGACCTCCAGTTTGCCTTTCACACCTGAAAAGCACCCTTTTACAAAAACAGATAATCTCAGCTTTTTGGAAAAGCAGCATTTTCCAACAGCAAACAACAAAGAGCAACAGTAAACGGCAACAGCAAACCGTAACAGTAAACAACAAACAGCAACAGCAAACAGTAGGTAAAACAAATGGGCCATTAATATATCATCTTAAAATATATTATTTTTTTTTCTTGCATTCAAACCATTTTACAACTTAAAAAAAAATGCTTCAACATTAATCAACTTTAAAAGTCCCACTGTAATCTTATAAATCATTATTTTATGTATTATTTATTTTAATAATAAATATTGTTATAAAAATATACCAATAAAAAAGATAAAAGTAAATGTGCTAAGAAGTACCAAAAAGTGGCAATATTGCCATAAAAAAACTAAGCAACCATTGTTACTTTAATGGAGACGTTATTCCAAGGACATTTCATCTCATAAAGCACTCTTTCACTCACATTGAGAATGATATAAATAGTTTTTTTTGGGTAAAATTAGAGGTTTGAGCCACTTAGGTCTTCACTAGTCAAACTTTTAATAGTGTTTGGTGGAGTGGGGTTTGAAATAGTTTATTGTGTCCAACAAACTAATTTTGAAAAAACTGGTTTTATAAGCTTTTTCAATTAGTTCATTGATTTATTTCTTTTGAATGTCATTTTTATCCCTAATTATTACATTTTAACCCCCAAAAAAGCTTTATTATGTCCTTATTTGTCATTTTACATAAACAGCTATTAGCAATTAGCTAAATTTTATCAAACAAGTTTATACGGTTTGTCAAATCAGCTAGCCAAGAAGGTAATTAGTTGTTAATCAGCTAATGGTTATTTCCCTAAACAATTGCCATTTATCAATTATATATATATAAAGATCTTCAATACATACTCTTATAGAAAAAAAAAAGTTAATTTTATTTTTGGAAAAAATATAGAAAATAAACCTTTTGGGTCATTTTCAAACATAAGCTACGTGATTTAAAAGTTTGCAAATTGGTACCCTGTAATCCTGTGGCTCATTCCATTATCAAAGACAGTTCAAAATGACTAACGATATTAAAGAAAAGCTCAAAAAATCAAATGGTAAAAAGTTATTTTGATCTTTATATTTATTTGTTTTATAAATTAACCTATTTATTATCTAATTAATACAAAAAAATCTCAAAACAAAAACAAAATATCAAATTGACTATCTCCTCTTCTTTCACGTCTCTCTAAACCTATTTATTATCTATTTATTTTCATTCTCTTCCAAAACACTCCATCTCCCTCTTTATTTTCTCTCTCTAAACACATTTACTCTCCTCCTATTCTCTCTCTCTTTAATTAACGAAAAATAACTGTTCACTGCCATTGCTTTTTACAAATCAATTAAACTCTCACACTTTGAATAAATTCAATCAAATCTCTTCTAATAATTTTTTATTCTCAAACTACCAGGAATCAAACCCAGCTCCCTAATAACTCAATAATTTTGCAACATCAGAAGGAAATTCTAACCTCAAGTAAGTTGCAGACTTTGTGAACCTCACAACAAAGACTCCTCTGGTTTGTGAAGTCATAGCATCAAAGCACAAGGTCTTCGGTATCCTCCCACTTTTTACACGGCCAATCTCTCGCACCGTCTATCTTTCGCAGCTCTGCATCAATATGGATGAACTACATAAATTAGCAATCAATATGACCTTTTAGATCAACAAGTCTTTCAGCTGCGATAAATTAAAAGTCTACATAAAAATGGTACACCGACATTCAAATAAATCCTCAAGGATAGAAGCGACCAATTAGAACAGCTCATTTGTGTTTACTGTATTCCCTGAAAATGCTTTTTCTTATAATAGGACCAGAACGATTGTTTGGACCAGGTGGAATGTACAGGAATCTTGTATGGTTATTCTTGATTGGAGCATTCTTACCCGAACCGATTTGGATACGAGCAAAATAGAGATGGAGAGTGGGTGTGTTTAGAAAGTGAAATAAAATAAACTAAAAAGGATGTGGGAGAAAGAGGAGATGTGAATTTGATATTTTGTTTTTGTTTTAATTTTTTTTATAATTAGATAATAAGAGGTTAATTTATAAAATAAATAAATATAAAGATTAAAATAGCTCTTTACCATTTGACTTTTACCTTTTTTAACACCATTAGTCAGTTTGGACTGCATCTGCTAACGGAAAGAACCACAATGTACCAGTTTGCAAATTTTTAAACCACGTCATTTATGTTTGAAAATGATCCAAAACACATGATTTATTTTTGTACTTTTCACTTTTATTAGGGAAAATTATAAAATTGGATCAAATTGGGGGCTCATTTACATATTTAAACAAATTACACAACACATTACATATCTAGACTATATTATTTATGATTTTCCCAAAATACTCTTCAATTATATATATAACAACTTAGAAGTTTCTTACTCTTTCGTTTTTCTCTCTTCGTATCTTTCTTCGTTTGCGAACTCGAAGGCACCGCTAAAAATCATATTTGTGTATCTATTGTATTTTTGCTATTTCTTTCGATTGTCTTTAAGGTTATGGGATTTATATACTATGTTGTACGTTTTGCCCAGGATAATACTTTGCGTATATGATTTTGCTTTGCATTTTTCACAAACTGCGAAGCCTGAGCAAAAATGCGGAGGGAAATACTACTCAAGTACATGAGTTTGCTTCGCAGTTTCAAGTACATGAGTTTGCTTCGCAGTTTGTGAAACTCCGAAACAAACTCATTCTGCGAAGTAGTATTTTCCTTCGCAGTATGCGAAAAATGCAAACTAGTATCTTTTGTTATTTGCCTAAAATATACATAAGTATACAATATGTATAGCCAAACGACATCAAAACAAAACATTATCAAAATTTACAACAAGATTGCACTAATAATTCAACAAGAGTTGCGTCATTTGGAATATAACTAAACCCTAAACCATGTATAATCAAACGACATCAAAACAAAATATTATAAAAATTTATAACAACATTGCAACAAGAGTCGCATCACTGTCGTTTGGAATACAATTAAACCCTAAACCCTCAACTAAGTACTTCCCAGGTTATCAGTTCTTGGATCAATAAGTAGACGAGGCTCATTGAAGGAAGTTTGTAGCTGATTAGTGAATGTACAGAGGTATGCCTTCCAGCAATGGCATGAGCACCAATTTACTATCCTAAACCCAAAAAGTCAACATTTGGTCTCTAGTTAATTTGGTCTTCATTTTCTTCATCACATCCCAATCACCCCTTAGTGTGATGGATGCCTTTGTATTCAAGCTAAACAGATACTTGAATTTGATGCCTTTATATTCAACCTTCACAAAAAAATTAGTCATTTTAGGGAAATAATGAAAGAAACGTTTCGCTGTAAGCAAAATTGCGAAGCCTGCGAAGGTAAATACAACCCGACAAATATGAGTTTGTTTCACAGTTTTTGCAAACCGCGAAGCAAACTCATTCTGTGAAGTCGTTTCTGAAAAAACGACCTACATACTATCATTTTGAACTATCTCTAAGTTCCATTCCATAAAATATAGCTAAAAAAACAAAAAGCACAACTAATCGTAAACCAAAATCGCACAGACAGATAACACGAAAATATAAACCCCTAAAAACATTGTGTAATGACCCGATCCGGAGTGGCTGACGCCGGGATAGAAGGCCTGAGCAAGGAACGACCCTAAGGGATGGCGATGGGGGCAAGAATGAACTGAATCCCACATCGAAAATGGAGAGGGAGTGATTGGGGATTATTAGTAAGATGGGAATCCAATACATGCAGACACATTTTAAAGCCATGAGGCCTAAGGTGTAGGATATTGACCAAAGCGGACAATATCTACATGGTATTGGGATGGGATGTTACACATTGACATCACAGAAATACAGTAAATACTTACTTTCTTTTCGCCTTTTGCCATTGAAATCGATAATAAACAATATGATAAACGCAGAAAAATTCATCCCCGGACTGATCTTTGCACTTCTGCCAAATAACTTCAAAATCCAGATCCTCCTGATAATCCCCTTTGATATGCTCAAAGCAATCTAGCTCGAGGGCCACTGTTTTTAGGAGTGCTACTCTCCGACTTAGAGCATCCACCACTTTGTTTTGATGTCCCGCCTTGTGGAGAAGCTTATAAGGAAAATTGTCCACGAAAGTGGCCCACCTTGCATGTATAGAACTTCAGAGCTGTATTTGGCTTCCCAAATACTTGAGAGCTTGATGGTCAGTATAGAGAATGAACTCCTTGCACACGAGGTAATGTTCCCACATCTTCAAAGTCTGGACCACCACAAAGAATTCTTTATCATAGGTGGCCCATTTTTGTCTTGATTCACAAAATTTCTCGTCGAAATATGCAACGAGGCTATTTTCTTGCATCAAAACACCCACAATTCCTACCCCACTTGCATCACACTCCACTTCAAATAACTTATCAAAGTTCGGAAAAGCTAACACTGGAGCCGTGCTTAACTTTTCTTTTATCAATGCAAAACTACCCTCTTGTTCATCTTCCCATTTGAAGCATTTTCGCTTCTTCAAACATTCAATTAGAGGTGCCATGATGGCATTAAAGTTTTGTATGAACCGTCTATATAAGGTAGCCAATCCATGAAAGCTCCTAATGTCACCCACATTCCTCGGAGTCGGCCACTCCTAGACAACTCTCACATTCTCTTTATCAACTCAAATACCATTTCCGCTCACTGCGTACCCAAGAAATACCAAGCTTTCGATGACAAAATCACATTTTTTTTGGCATTGGCATGTTGGGGTTTAGTGTCCTATAGACAATTTTTCTAGGATATAAACCAGTTGTAAATGAATTTTTCTTTATGTCATTTGTTTTAATAAGATATGGTTTCATAACTGTATAAAGGCAATTACTTTTTAAGAACTAAATAAGTCTAAATAAAAGGAAATCCCTAAGTTTATTTAAAGTGATTATAAAGTGTTCATACAAGCATGAAGTGAGACAAAACATTATAATAAACTAATAAACTTAAAACCACTCCAAGTCAAGTAATATATTTTGAATAGGGATTGACATAATACTGTTGAGACTTGCATGTAACAATATTTTCTGTCAAGACAGAGAGCTGATCTCACAAGCTTCAGATATGCAGATATCTGGACAGTTACATGAATCCAGTGAAAGAGTTCATTAGGATTAGGGACCCGACTTGAGATAACAGGATGGATAGATTTATCCTTGTCACCTGTTCATCTCATTGGTATTAATAGGTATAAGTAATCCTCAGACTCAAAAGAATGTTAATTAGTGATTCTGGATTATGGAATGTGATGCTTTGATCCTGTTGTAACACGATCCATAATAGGGATGACTCTAGGGTGTGTACGGCAGCTGTTGGGTATCACAAGAAGTAATTGCAGGATAGTTAACATTGGATTGAGCATTTGTCACTCTTGATAAATGGGAGATACATCCAATGATCGCTTGTGGAAGACTTGACTCAAAATCCTTGCAAGTGATAGCTTAAGACTTGAAATGAAGATTTCACTTAACCTATCTAATTGGAGTTAACTCGGCCTGTACAAGTAAAACGAACGTCTCGCTATATGTGACTTGACATAATCCATAGTCATAAGATTCTGTTCAAGGATGTAGTTGATAAAGGATTGAATTATACTGTAACTAATACAGAAAGGTCAACGACGGAATCAACCTGTCTTCTTATAGCTCTTGGGGAATGTTTCGGATCTTCCAATCACAGTTCGCGCACTCATTCCGTCATACAAAGATTGAATGTAATTTTGAGAAATTAATTTAATGGTTATATACGACTAGAAGCAATAAAAACCTAATGGGTCACACATAAGACTTGGAACCAAAAGAGGAATGGATGTTATTTAATAGATGGAAGCCCAATATAAAGGCCCAAATAATAAAAAGGGGGAAATGCATGTATTATATATATATACATGTGAGAATAAATTTATTTTAGTCAATTATGATTAGATTATAATTGTGGATAAATTAAATATGGAATAATTAAGTTAGAAGGTTTAAAGTGATTAAATTGCTTCTAAATATTATTCTACCAAACAACCTAATGTTATCTTTATATTTAGATATAACTTTAGATAATATTTATGAAGTTTTATTTTAGAATAAAACTATAAAAAAGTTATCTAAAACTATAGATAATATTTATGAAGTTTTTATTTTGGAATAAAACTATAAAGAAGTTATCTAAAAACCATAGATTTTTTTTGAACCCGAAAGTGAAACTTAAATAGATGATGGATTTGCATCCATATGAATAGTGTTCACAAGCCAGTCTCGCACAATAGTTGAAAAGAAATCGCTAGCATTGGAACAGGCAAGCCTAGCTACCAAATGAGCCGCACTGTTCGCTAAACGAGAAATAAAAGCTAATTTAAAAGATGGGGTGGATCTTAGCAGGACTCGACAATCTTCCACAATCATACCAAATTCAGAAATATCCTGCTTTTCAGAGAGAATAGCATCTACCACAGCCTTAGCATCAGATTCAAAAATAACAGCAGAATAACCCATATTAGCAATCCATAACAAACTCATACGGATTGCAAGAGCTTCAATGACACGTGGTTCCTTAATGCTTGGGATAAGACTGCTACTACAAAAGAGGAGTGCTCCCCTTTCGTCCCTAATAACCGCTCCCATGCCGCTGCTCTCTAATTCGTTGAAAATGGCCCCGTCGATATTCCATTTGATAAAGCCGAGGCTAGGCTTGATCCATCTATGTTGAGGATTTGGCGAAAAGTGGTTACCTCTCATCTGTGTGTTCTGTGTACGCGGTAGTGGTTGGGCGGCCGTCTGCGGGGCCGTCTGTATGTGCGTTGTTAGCGTGTGTCGATTGCCCTGAACTGGCGCCTTCTGTTGATAGGCTTTCCAATCCTGAACAACCTCCAAACTAATTCGCCACGCCGTGTCTGCCGGCCACCATCTCATGTGCCACATGACTTTGTTTCTGTGGTCCCAGATTGCTTTGAGTGCACAGCAGATTCTAACTATTTCTTCCAGATTCGAGTTGCTCAAGATTTGGAGAAGCCACTCGTCAAGGTATCTGTTATCCACTCTTGGCACAGGAACACCTGCTACACGCCAAATGTCACCTGCGAAACAACAATCAACAAATAAATGGTTATCCGTCTCTTCTTGCTCGACACATACTGGGCATTCAGTTGAAATGGGGACTCTTCTTTGGGCCAACCGAGCTCTAGTGGGTAAGCACTTTGAACACAGACGCCAAATAAACTGTTTCAGCTTAGGAAGAATCATCAGCTTCCACAACCTCTTCCAACCCTCCTGGGCTCTGCTAGCTTCTACTAGCCCCATACCTGACAAGTAGCCTGAGTGAACATTGTAATGTCCATCCCTTGACCAATGCCAGATCCTCATATCTTCCCCTGCATTGTATGGCAAGATAATATCACAAATGGCCTGCACTTCCACTTCGCTAAAGCAGCCGTTTAGTCTCTGCATATCCCATCCTCTCCCATTTTCAAGGAGCAAGTCTGCTACCATCAAATTTTCCATTCCAGGGACCAAAAAGGAATTTATGCAAAAACCCTATAGATTAGGAACCCACTCATCCTCCCACACTCTGATTGATCTACCATCTTCCACTCTCCATCTAACCCCTGTTTTCAATATACTAATGCCTTCCCATATGCTTCTCCAAACCATACTAGGATTATTGCCTAATTTGGAGATAAGTAAGTCCTCCCTAGGGTAATATTTAGCTTTGAACATTTGACTCACTAAAGTATTTGGGAATTTTAGTAATTTCCATCCCTGTTTACCTAACATTGCTAGGTTAAACACATGTAGATCCTTAAAACCCATCCCACCTGAATCTTTAGATCTACACAATTTACCCCAATCAAACCAATGAATGTTTCTTCTACCCTCAGGTTTCATACCCCACCAAAAAGAATTCATTATTTTTTGCAGCTCATCACAGGTAGATAAAGGTAAAAGGAACGTACTCATACAAAAGGTTGGCAAGGCTTGAGCCACAGACTTAAGAAGCACCTCTTTCCCAGCCTGGGACAGGAATTTGAGACCCCACGCACCAAATTTCTTGCGAAGCTTGTCAATCAGGAAAGCAAAAATCCTGCGTTTGGAACGCCCAATGAGTGATGGTAAACCCAGGTACCTGCCTGTGTCGAGAGGGGTGCACACCCCCAATAATGCTTTGATCTGTAATCGCAAAGGTTCAGACACATTTAGACTGAAGAAAACCCCTGATTTGCTCAAGTTTACTGCCTGACCCGAAGCCACTTCATAATCAGACAGGATGTTCATGACCTTTCTAGTCTCATCGATAGTTGCCCCAAAGAACAAAAAGCTGTCATCAGCAAAAAAGAGGTGTGTTACTGCCGGAGCCCTTCTGCAGATCTTACACCCTGAAATAAGCCCTTCTTCTTCAGCCTTTCTGATAAGTTTAGATAAGACTTCAGCACACAGGATAAAAAGGTAGGGAGATAGGGGATCCCCTTGCCTCAATCCTCTACCAGGGACAACTTGGTCAGAGCACTCCCCATTCACTGCCACCTTGTATTTCACAGTTGTTATGCCATCATCCATCCAATCCAGGTTTCATGAAATCCCATTCTGCCCATAACTGCTTTGAGGAAGTCCCAATCCACTCTATCATAGGCCTTGCTGATATCAATTTTTAAGGCAACCTGCCCATTCTTCCCTCTATTCAATCTCTTCATATAATGTATGCTTTCAAAAGCCACCTGCACATTGTCAATTATAAACCTTCCAGGAACAAAAGAAGATTGAGTTTCACCAATAATCTTAGGGAGAACCCTTTTCAGACGATTATCTAAGGCCTTAGCAATTATCTTGTAGATGACATTGCACAGGGCGATATAGCGAAAATCCTTCAACATTCTAGGATTGTCAACCTTTGGAATCAGAACAATTGTGGTATTGTTTATTCCACTTGGAAATTCCCCCTCACTAAGCCACTTTGCGCAGGCTGCTCCCACATCTGCTCCCAATGTGTCCCAAAATGCTTGAAAGAAGCCCGGATTTAGCCCATCAGGACCAGGGGATTTGTTAGGACTCATAGAAAATAGAGCTTGTTTAAACTCTTCCTGGTTAAAAGGAGCAACAAGTGATTCGTTCATGTCAGGACTGATACACGTGTTAATTACCTGCACAGTGTCACCCCTACTCAAATTCGTAGCCGAGAAAACATCCTGAAAGTAGCTCTGTGCAAGGTCCAATAATTCGGCTTGGTTATCAATCACAACCCCATTCTCATCTGTCAAAGAGGTAATTGAATTCTGTTGACGTCTAGTTTTGACACTGGCATGGAAAAACTGTGTGTTTCTGTCCCCCTTCTGTGAGCCAGAAAACCTTTGCCCTCTGCCTCCAATAACTCTCCTCAGCTTCCAGGGTATCATTAAGTTTTCTTTTGGCTAGGAAATAGGCAGCAATGGAATCCCTGTTTCTACAGCCATGAAATCTTTTCATTTGGGTCCTCCATTTTCTAATTTGGCTTTTGAATCGCATATTGAAACTTTTTCCCCACACTGCCATTTTCTGCACACACTCCTCCAAATTTTCCTGAACTGGTTTGCCCCTCTGGCTTCTCCAGTGACCTCTAACCAGATTATTGAAATCCTGCTCTTTAAGCCAAGCCTCCTCAAAATGAAATCTCCTTTCTCTACTTCTACTTCTCTCCCTTTCCAGATGGAGAAGGAGCGGAAGGTGATCTGAATACCCAGTCATACAAGTTTTGAGGTAATGGTTGTCAAATCAATTCAGCCACTCAGCCGAAGCAAAACCCCTGTCCAGTTTTTCTCTAACCCAGAGTTCGGACCCTCTACCTCTTTCCCAAGTAAAACGGTTACCGTTCAGAATCAGTTCGCTCAGACCACACTCCTCAATTGTTTTAGCAAACTCCTGCATTAAGGGGTTAGGGTATACTGCTCCACCCATCTTTTCATCAGAGTTCAGAATACAATTAAAATCTCCAATCACTACCCAGGGGACAGAATCATCCCTGGCTAATCTTCTCAGTAATTCCCACGACTCGACATGCCTGCTACGATCAGCAAACCTATAGAAGCCCACCAATCTCTAATCCCCCTGAGGAGAATTAGTGATAATTGCCTCAATATGATGATCAGAAAAACTTTTGATCACCACCTGAGTCCCTGCTTTCCACAACAAAGCTAACCCTCCACTACGACCTCTTCTACTGACGGGGAATGCTCCCTCAAACTTTAACTGTTGTTTTAGCAAACTTACTCTCTGATCCTCTACCAGTGTTTCCATCAAAAATACAATGTTAGGGCATTGGGACGAAACAAGCTCCTTTAAGGAGCGAACTGCCCGGTGGTTTTCCAGGCCACGACAGTTCCAGCTTAAGCAACTCATTCCCCCCGGCGGCCTTGTTCTTTAGGGCTCGCCGAACCAATATCTGTGGAACTCCCCTTATCCTTTCCAAGAACAGAGACTTCCCCTTCCTGCCTATCCTCTCCCTCCCCCTCCATTCCCTTCCCCTTATCCTCCCTTCTTCTCTTTCTAATATCATTTATTTCCATCTTAGTATCTTCCCCCTTATCTCCCTCCTCCTCACCCCCTTTTTCCTTACCCTCATCATTCGCTAGAGGCTTAAAGAGAGGCCCTGTGAAAGGACAAATCATAATTTCTCTCTCCCCATCTCTTACTTGCTTGGTCGTCCCCCTCACTCCCTTCCCTCCCCCTGTGTTAGTTATATCCCTCAAAGCTCCCGGTCCCCCTCCCCTTCCACTTCCCAAACCCCTCATCCCCCCTACCACACTTCTATCTATTAGCCATTTTGCCCCACTGTTATCTCCCCCTCTTCTTACTGGGGCTTTAAGCCATTCCCCCCACTCTCTCTGGATCTCACCCCCCTGCATATTGAAAACTCTCTCACAGAAACATTCTGTATGCCCCAGACAACCACAAACATAGCAGAAAATCCCTAGCCGCTCATATTTGAACGTAGCTAAGGCCCATACATTTCTAGTACTTCTTAGTTTTTTAAACCTTTTCAACGGACGGTCACTATTTAGACTGACTCTGATACGCATAAACTGTCTGTGGATACCAGAATTATTGTTTATATCATACTCCTCAAAGGTCCCTAAGAAATTTCCCAGTTGTTTACCAACTATTTCAGACATAAATTTGCACCCAAATAGAGTAATTCAATAAATTCACATCATCTATATGCACACCCCAACTCCATACATTCATAATCAATATGTAATTGTCAAATGACCACGGACCTCCAGCAATCACCCTATCCCTATCCATCGGATGAAAAAATTCAAAAGAGTAGAGGTTAGTGCTTACCTCTTGAATTTCGATCCCTCTCATTGGTCTCCATAGAACCGCCATCCTGTTTTTCATACTCAAGAAGTTGAGTGGTCTGTCCGCCACAAATCTTCCTAAGAATCGGAGCCCTGTATCAAACACCACCACTGGAGCCGACGGTGTAATCAAGTCAAGATGACCTCCCTCATCTCCTTCTATTCTGAGCCTCTCCAATTCCCCTTCCATTTCTGAATACCCCCAACAACAGCTGTCTCAATTAAAACCAAACCAGGGAGAATCCCCAATTTTTGAATTCCAGAAACCCCAAAGCTCCTCAAAGAAAATCTCTGCCCCTGAGCCACGCAATCCGGCTCAAGAAAAATCTCTGCCCCTGAGCAGTGATATCAAGATCAAGAAAGACAAAATCACCTCAAGCCCAAATCAGAATCTAAATCGAAAACCACACAGACAACACAAAACCAGAAAACGCCTCAAAGCACAAGACACAACCAAAACGTAAAACCAGAAATCACATAGCAGCATAGGTCATCCAAAATCAGAGGCTAAACATCAATACTGAATCAAGGTCCAGAAAAAACGAGATCGCCTCAAAGCCAAGCCGAATCTAAAAACGGAATCACAAATTTCAACAAAAACAACACAGCTCTCCCACCCAGAGACTAACCTTCACTGAAATTGGAAGGACCACTCTCACCGGAGACCATCGATCGGCGACGATGCGGCCAGGTTAGCACAGGCGGCGGCAGTTACCCAACGGTATTCAGTCGAGAGAGACGATGGCGAAGCAGCGGCGGCGATATCACGTTTTCTCTGATACGTCCAAGGATCGCTTGTGGAAGACTTGACTCTAAATCCTTGCAAGGTGATAGCTTAAGATTTGAAATGAAGATTTCACTTAACCTATCTAATTGGAGTTAACTCGGCCTGTACATGTAAAACGAACGTCTCGCTATATGTGACTTGACATAATCCATAGTCATAAGATTTTGTTCAAGGATGTAGTTGATAAAGGATCGAATTATACTGTAACTAATACGGAAAGGTCAACGACGGAATCAACCTGTCTTCTTATAGCTCTGGGGGAATGTTTCGGATCTTCCAATCACAGTTCGCGCACTCATTCCGTCATACAAAGATTGAATGTAATTTTGAGAAATTAATTTAATGGTTGTATACAGCTAGAAGCAATAAGAACCTAATGGGTCACACATAAGACTTGGAACCAAAAGAGGAATGGATGTTAGTTAATAGATGGAAGCCCAATATAAAGGCCCAAATAATAAAAAGGGGAAAATACATGTATTATATATATACATGTGAGAATTAATTTATTTTAGTCAATTATGATTAGATTATAATTGTGGATAAATTAAATATAGAATAATTAAGTTAGAAGGTTTAAAGTGATTAAATTACTTCTAAATATTATTCTACCAAACAACCTAATGTTATCTTTATATTTAGATATAACTTTAGATAATATTTATGAAGTTTTATTTTAGAATAAAACTATAAAGAAGTTATCTAAAACTATAGATAATATTTATGAAGTTTTTATTTTGGAATAAAACTATAAAGAAGTTATCTAAAAACCATAGATAATATTTATGAAGTTTTATTTTAGAATAAAACTCAAAAGAAGTAACCTAATTCTATCTAACTAGAGTTTAGATACAAGAGGCTATATATATCCCCCCTTATAGGTGTACTTGGTTAATCCCGAATAGAGAGAGAATTTCGACCAGTTTATTGTAGAAGAAGAAATTGCTCCGCTCGCTTCCATTCTATTGATTTCTTCTCTTTCTCTTTATCTTTGATCTTATGTTGATTTGTTAGAGGCAATTTATTTTGGTTGCTATTCATTGGTTGTATTCTAATCGTTTACTTGTTTGATTGTTTGTTTTGACTGTGTTCGTGAAACTCGGGATTAAGAGTTGTGGGCACTTCGTTTGCAACTGTAGATAGATCGTCAATAAAGGTATTTCGTTCTATCACTCTTTATATGAAATAACGATTAACGGATCTTGGTTTAAGGAAATAGGTTAAAAAATTTATATTTCCGCTGCCAAACGTTTGCCTATTTTCCTTCATGACATACAACTTATTTTCTCTCAACAAATCCAACACCACCTTCAAGTTCTCTACATGGTCTTCCAAAGTCTTGTTATGGATGAGTATGGCATCGAAGTAAACCACAACAAACTTCCCAATCACGGGGTGAAGTACCTAGTTCATGAGCCGGATAAAGTTGCTAGGTGCATCAGTCATCCCGAATGGCATCACTAACCACTTATACAACTCATTCCGCGTCTTAAACTCCGACTTCCACTCATCTCCAACTCTAATTCTGTTTTGGTTATATCCACTCCTCAAATCAATCTTGGAAAAAACGTCGAACTGCTGAGTTGGTCTAACATGTCATCAAGTCTTCCGAATCAGAAACTTGTATCGGATATCGATCTTGTTAATAGCCCTACTATTCACACACATTCGCCATGAACCATCCTTCTTTGGCTTTAGTAAAGCTGGGACCACGTGAGGGCTCATACTCTCTCTCATGTACCCCATCTTCACCAACTCCTCTACCTTTTCTCTTACCACCTAACTCTCTTTGGGACTCATCTGATAATAAGGGAGACTAGGTAGACTAGCTCACGACACTAGATCAATATGGTGCTGAATATCCCTTAGGGGTGGTAGCCCATGAGGTAGTTCCTCCGAAAATAGATCGTTATACTCTTCTAGGATCTGGCCCACTTCTTCCGAAAACTCTCTATGCTCTTCTTCACTATGTGACTTCCCACTCGCCTTGACCATTAACTACATAAACTATTTGGCTTTCCTCACACTCATTGATAAACGCTTTGTGAGTTGGACAAACAACTAATAAAGCCTTCTTTTTAGCTTTTGGTTCCCCCACTATAGTTGTGTGCACATACCGAACATCATCCTTCACAAACTGATACATGTTCCTCCTCCTCGCATGTGTAGTATCTCAGTCAAATTGCCATGGCCGGCCCAAAAGCAAGTGATATGCATCCATGTCACAATACACCTCATCACAATATTCCCTTATAACAAGAGGCACTTTGCACCGTTGAGTCACTTTCAGCTCTCCCACGCTCTTAATCCATCCCACACTATAAGGGTTCGAGTGCACTTCCATAACCAAGCCAAACTTCTGAGCCGCAACATCACTAATGATGTTCTCTTGACTCCCACTATCAATGATCACATTTCACTTCACTCATTGCACAAGACAACGAGTACAAAAGAGTTGGTGTCGTTTGTCCTCCTCAATTCGGTTGGAGAAGGAAAAAGAAGATGAAGAAGAAAGGAAAGAGAGAGCGAGTGAGAAAAAAATTAATAAAAAAATTATTTCTGAATTTTGAAAAGTCGAAAGAGGTAAAAAAAATTGAACGAAAATGCCATTTTATATGTCATCATTTTTTATTGTGTTAGGTCAAAGTCCTTGATTTGTTAATCGTGACAATCATATAGTCCTCCTTTTGGGAAAAAAAAACACACTTCATATACAAATCAGTATAACTACAAAGGTTTTTTTTTTGGAAAGACTGAGAATTCTATTTTAGTTATAATTAGGTCAAACTTTATGGTATGTGTATTATATACATAATTTAATTATTATTTTTAATTATTCTCACTCTCCACTTAACCAATCCATTCACTCCCATTATCTACAACTAACTATAAGTTTGTTAAAGGATCTCGCCTAACCAACCATTTACTCCCTCAAAACTTCTTTATTCTCAATTTCATGATCTTCTTTCTTTCTTCTACAACCACTCTTATGTTCATGTTGTTTCCCCTTATTCTTTATTTTCTATTGTTTCCTATTTAATTTTGGATTTATTCGTCTACTATTCAGTGATGGTTTGGTGATTATTCAAAATTGGAAAATCCTAACTAACTGGGAATATTTTTCTTATTATAGCTTTTCCATTTTTGAGTTTGAGCACTCACGTTTTATGCTTGATATTGTTTTAGTTTACCAGAAGCACCAAGAGTACTAGTAGGCGCTAATTAGAAGGATGAGCAAGAGCAGTTTCAGAGTCAGAACTGACTGAAACATTAGAGGTTATGGGGGTATGAGGAGTAGCGGTGGAGTCGGAGCAGTTTCACTTGAGATAGTATTTTGATTTCTTTAAAGTTTTTCAGTTGGATTATGTCCATGGCATTGTATCTTTTAGGCTTAACATTTTTTGTTTGTATTTACTTTTGGATATTTTGAATTGGTAAGTAATGTGTTTTTGTTTAATTAGTTTTTTGCATTATTTAATTCAATATGATTTCATACAATGATCAATAAATTTAATTAATAATAATAATTTACAATGAGTCAAAAAAAAAATTACAATAGTTAAAATAACCCATTAAATTACTGATGAAATTATTATCCCCTAGTATCAGTAATGTATCATTTGAACTATGCAAATGTTAACCAAGTTTCTGATTGAAAATTTGATCACGGAAATAGTTTTTAAATATCCAGTGAAAATGGATACCGAATTTTAGATATAACCATTTACATGTGACAATAATAATTGTGATAAATATTTTTTTTAGTGACATCTAACTAAAGTTATCACACAATTTTAGTTGAAATTAAAAGATAATGTGTGACAACATTATGACCCTGTTTGGGAATTAGCTGTTAGCTGTTAGCTGATTACATTAGCTGATTTGACTAGCTGTTTGTGTAGACCTGTTTGGTAAAAATTAGCTGATTGATAATAGCGGTTTGTGCAAAAAGACGAATAAGGGCATTTCTTTTTTTAATTTTAGGACCTGCAAACTAAAAGTAGGGTTAAAGAAGTCCATTAATTTTAATATTGCAAAACTCTAATTGAAAAAGCTCTTAAAATGAGTTTTTTCTAAATTAGCGTTTTCATCCCAAAACTCTCTTCCAAACCTCTCTCCACTAAACACTCCAATCAGAGGTTTCAGTGGTCAAACCGCTAAAGTTGGTCAAAACCGCTCTTTTTATCCCAAAACGCTCTTTACCAAACAAAGCCTATATATTTGTGACAACATTTTACTTTTCAATTACAATAAAAGTTGTAACAAGTGAAAGTAGTGTGACAACATATTTATTATCATAAATAATAATAATTTTTGTGACAACATTTTATAATCACATTTATCAAAAAGTTTTAGCAACGGACTTTTACGTGACAACACCCGTGATAACTACTTATTGTCACATAAACTTTTATGTAACAACTTTTAATGGTTCTGTGACAATATTTATTGTCACAAATAGCCCAATTTCTTGTAGGGTTTAGACTTAAGTATATTTATATACTTAAGTTAATGGGTGAACCTAAACCAATTATCCTAATTCACTCTATATCTTTTATGGATGGTGTATTTGGCCTATATATGCCAAATTTCCTACGATTTTATAGAAGGAAAATTGATATAGGGACAAATCAAGAGATTATAGTTTTTTTTTTTTTTTTTTTTTGTAATAGATTATAGTTCATTTGATGCATTATTAGAATTAAAATAAGCAAGGTATTCAGCAAATAACGGATGTCAATTGCATATCTCTAGTACATTAGTATTATTATTTTTTTGTTAAAGAAAAGAATAGAAAATGAAGAGGCAAAGTGAGACAGAAAACTAGGAGACATTTGATGAAAGGGCTGATAAAAGGTACGTAATTGAATGAATCAAAATTAATTGGCATGAAGGAAAGTGTTATATATATTCTAACCTAACAACAATAATGATGGAGAAGTTGAAAGTACAATCATAAAAGAATTAATGGGAGAAAATAGCAGCACTGGCAGTGGCAGTGTAGAACCAGAAAAATGGATAAAGCATTATAGTAACATACACAAAATACTTCTGGTTGGTGAAGGAGACTTCTCTTTCGCTCTTTCCTTGGCTACTGCTTCCAACATTGTTGCCACCTCTCTTGATTCTCAAGGTACGTATTAATCTTATCAATTTTTTCATGTTTTGATAAATATATAATATGTCTTTACCTAGCTGTTCTATAGATGAAGTGATTACAAGGTATTCAAAAGCTGAAGAGAATCTGAAAGAGCTAAAAGAAAAGGGATGTACCATTATACATCAAGTGGATGTTCACACAATGAGAATTCATCCTCTTCTTCTCCACACAACTTTTGACAGAATTGTCTTTAACTTCCCTTATGCCCCTCTTATATGGAAAGATAGTAATCCGCTTCAAATTCTGTAATTTCCTTCATCTCTTTAATTATTTCATTTCTTCTTACTTTCTGTTTAATTTCATCGAATATATTTTTCTATTCACAGAGAACATCAAAAATTAGTGAGGGGTTATATGAGGAATGCACGTGAGATGCTGTCTGCAAAAGGAGAAGTGCACGTGACACACAAAACTGCTAGACCATTTAGCTTGTGGGAGATAGAAGACCTGGCAGAGGAAGTTGGACTGCGTAATTTCATTGGGGAAGAGAGTTTTGATATATCGGATTATCCTGGATATAACAATAAGAGAGGATATTGGTATTTATGGGACTTTTCTTTTCCAGTTGGGCTAGCTAGTACATTTAAATTTTCACTCTACTAGTTCTAGTTTTTTCCTTTTCTGGAATCCATGTTTTCATATATGATCAGCTACACATCTATTTAATTTGCATTAAATATTGAATGGAGTACCTTTCAAGCATTCAACATGGGAATCCCTTTTCTAGTTTGCCTGATGATATTTCTATAGATATTAATTTAGCTAAATGATATTAGTTTGCTGTCAGTATAGTAACTTATGGATTAGATATATTAAAGGAATGTACATTACATATATAAAAAAGAGTTATTATAGATTGTTTCTAATATACATTAGTTTAGATAAATTACAGGTTTCAAAATCTAGTAGCATAAGATTAATATATATATAAACAACTTCTTTGAAAGAATATATCTAATAGGTTATTTATTTGTATTTGTATAAAGTATGAGGGGGTGTTTGGTTAGTGACCTCCTGTTTGTTTTTTACATCTCAAAAGCAGCATTCCATGTTTGGTTAGTGACCTCCTATTTGCCTTTTACACTCGAAAAGCAGAGAAGATAATCTTTACTTTTTGGAAAATCAGCTTTTTCCAACAGCAAACAGCAAATCGTAACAGCAAAAACAAATAGCAATAGCAAACAGCAACAACAAACAGCAAACTGTAACAACAAACAGTAGGTAAAACAAACAGGCCCTAAGTAAGTTAATAGAGAAACAGTTAATAATATTGTTTATAATTATTAATAAATAATATTTTTTTGGGTGGTATTCCTATCACTCCTGGGAATCCGCAAGGGGTGGGGATGAAGTTAAAAAAAAATTCAAATGTTACAATGATAAATCTTACCGATCATTACTTTATATATATTTTATTTTAGAGAAAAGTATAAAAATGAATCACGTGATTTTGATTTTTTTTTTATAGAAATTGGGACAAGACAGAACTTGGGCGGGGTGAGCACCCGTGGCCCAAGAACTGACAAACCCGCAAAATATTAATAAACGAAAAATGAGTGTTTGAACAAAAGAAGAGGAAGGAGAACAAACAAAAAAGAAGGGGGAGGAGAAAAGTTTAGAAAAGTCAAGAAAAACGCAAGTGAGAAATACTACAAATATCATCATTGATAAACCTGTGGCACGTGATTTCGATTATTTTCAAACCTAGTCTCATGTTTCAAAACGTGATAAACGGGGAATGGTTGAAGTGCAATAGATTTTAATTCTACTCTTACTCTTATTCTATGTGAGACAAGCTTTTAGTACGTTTTTTTTTTCCAACTAGCACGAATAAGATGAAGTGCGTTAAGATTGATTCAACAAGATGTGTTCAAATGCCTTAACTTAGTTTCATGTAAGCAACGGTCTTAGTCTAATCATGTCAATCTCTTTCTAGTGTTAATCAACCATTTTTACCCCACTAGGGAATGGTCGAACCTAAGCTCGGGACTAAGGACCCGTAAGTACTCGGAAGGTTGTCAATCCTATGATTTTTGAAGGTCGTAGGCTAAAATAAACTTGAATAAACATAGTAAGTGATTAGATACAATTAGACTAAGGGAAAGCAAGCATGATAATCAAAGTAAGAAACAAAAAGAATAAACAAGTATTTAAATCAAAATGTGAAATTATATCGATTAAACACGACATCTGAATGGTTAATAACCGTACTATCTAGATTCAACCAAATGCTAAAAATAAATAGAATTATTTCCTTAGAGCACTTGCTAACCTGGTACTAGTACTCCATCGACATGAATGTAGGAGGACCATTCGCTTATTAGAATATGAATGATAGAAACTTCTTCAATGGAGTGGTCGATGGATGAAGTAACGACTAGCTTTGGGGGAAATACAAAATCTAAAAATATGAATACTTAGAAATGGATTCTAAGTGAATTTATATAGAAAAAAATATTGTAGGGGTAAAATAGTAATTGAATTATATTCAATTCAAAGCTAGCAAATCCTTAAAATTAGTTGACACTTTGTGTCACAATGTGAACATGGCGTGTTGAGGCATTCATCCGCGATGTTGAGGCTCACTGGGCGATGTCAAGGCATGGTGGGTACACTGACACATCGTATCGAGATCATTGGAGGGCGTTCGACACTCTTGGACACGGCATGTCGCAGTTTTAACATGTGTCGAGGCTTCTCGCGCAAACCCATCTCAATAATCAATTATACTCAAAATAGCTACATATAAATGAAAAGCCATCAATATAAAATTATAAACTTGAAATATACGTTTTATCAAACCAATCCATAAATCATATACTTAAGAAATTTTGTATTCATCAAAGAGTTTCTCCCATTTCATATCATTTTCACAATCACAATTACATTCGAGATATCTCAAAACTTTGTCTAATCATGCATGATCTTAGCTAGGGGTGTGCATCGATGCAAAACTAAACCAAACAAAAAAAATCAAATACTGAAATGATCAAACTAATTGACATCGAACCAAATAATAGGTAAAATCGAAATAAAACCGAACCGAAATATTCGGTTCGGTTTAAACCGAACAAACAAATAAAAACCACTATATTTTCTCATTAAATTTACTTCAAAAAAATTGAAATACTTTCAAAATATATTTATATTCGATTATTATATCAACAATATTAAAAAAAATTAAATTTGTAAAATCATATATATATATATATATATAAAAGAATGTAAAATATATGTAATTCATTGTGGTTTGGGTTTTTTACATTTTTTTTTGCAAACCGAACCGAATACCGAAATACACTTTAAATTAAAACCGATGCCAAACCGAAATATCAAAAAAAACGAATTCAATCGCTTTGATTCAGTATACGGATTAAACTGAACCGATGCACACCTCCAGTCTTAGCCAACACTTCTCTGTCATACATGATAAGTCTTTCAATTGTGTATACATACACATGTCATATTCCTTAATGAATATAATATTTAAGAATAATAATAAACTTATTCAGATTACTATTGATGGATACCAAAATCATTCTCATAAGTTCCCAACCACATTTTCTCACTCTAATTCCCAAAATGTCATAACTATATACCATTGTCATTCAATTACTCTTTGTTTCTTAAGTAGTGTCCATTTCCAAAAAGAGAATTGATGAATTCACCGTGATTTCTTAAGTCCACCCTCACTACACAATGATAACGTTGGTGTTAAATATCACTAAAGGATCCTCGAATTTTTCTTGGAAGCTCCAGTTCAATGCCCTTTGAGTGTTCCTATCAAATAAAGATTGGTAAGATCCCAATGAAGGACTCTCCAACGTTCCAGTCAATTCTAAGCTCAAGAAAGCTAAAGCAGTGAGTAATATCGTGTAATGTGTAAGGATGTACCGTTTGAGGGACTAAAGACCATTTATATAGAAATGCAGAGTCCTATTTAGAAAAAGAATAAATTGATTTTGTTCTATATAGGAAAGAATCCTAATAATGCATAATTTCATGGATTTAAGAGTTATCTATGTCCTCTAAGGACTCCAAATTAGACTAGCATTAAGATGCTCTATTCAGAAAGACGCACACTTCTACAAAAGATGAATTGGATGTTCAATCTAAGTCGGAGGATTCAGTTAATCATTGTCTAAATCAAATCTACATGTCTAATTTGAAGCTTAAATATTCACATTCGTCATCACAGTTTATATGTTTTTATATTAATATGTCAAATATATACTTTTAAGTTTTACTTTTCATTACCAATAAATAAATATATTTTGATTGTCGGGTCATTTTAAAAAATTAATTTAAAAAATAACTCATGTGGTTTCACATTTTCACAAATAAATTTTTATTTTTTTTTTAAGATGACTAAGACCTTCGTTCTTCTTAGCAAAATCACATAACCATCAAATTTGCTAATGTAACAAGGGGCATTTTTATCCAAATATTTTTTTTATCTCTCTTTTTCACTTATCAAATGTCAAAAATATACTTTTATATAATATTTCCTTGTTTAATATTACATGTTTTTCTAAAGATTTTTTTTCGTTCATAATAAATGTCATTCTAATTCGATCAATGTACATTAAGTCACCTTATTATGCTATAAAATATGAGTTTATGAAAAGTAATTAAAATAATAGACTTATTATAAAATAAATAAATAGTTGAATCAATAAAAATAAATAAGAAGCAGCAAAATCTTTTTTCTAATATTCTTAATTTCTATGCAACGCTTTAGAAAAACATATAGTATGAAACAAATGAAATATAATTTATTTTATTTTTATTCTTTCCTCTCATTTCTTCTTGTCTTTCTCTTCCTCCTCTTGCTTCTCTTTCTTTTTCTTCCTTTTTCTTTCTTCTTTTTCGTTTTCTTTCTTATTCTTCTTCTTATTCAAAATCAAAAATTAAAATTTCTAATTATACACACTGGAATGTGCTGGTAGAAATTATTTTTGATTTTTTAATATAATATGAATATTATTTAATGAAGGGAAAAGTTCAAAACAAAAAATTCATGTGGTTTTGCACTTTGACTTTGAAACTTGTAAACTTTTGTAACAAATATATGTAATTTCGATATTAACAAAAATAAATAATTTTGTGTAATAATATTGTTAAAGTTAAAGGGTATTTTTTATCCAATTACTTTTCTCTATTTATATACTCCATTTCACTAATTCTAGTGATAATCCACCACTGCTTCAAGTAGCTATATTTACTACCCCGCTAAAGCAGAAAATAGATTTTATCTGTTTTCGATCAGCATCCTTATGGTTTAAAATTTTACAAAATGATACCTTCAGATTCATTTCGTTAGTGAATACATGTCAAATTGACTAACGGTGTTAAAAAAAATCAAAGGGAAATGAGTTAATTTTATCCTTATAAAAACCACTGAATTTTACATTTTTTAATACCCGATGCCATTAAACTTTAACTAACTCCTCAAAATGAAAACATTCAAGAATTAAAGTTGTTCGGAACGACGTTTTATCATGAAAACAAATTTTTTATTTTCCAAAATCACTATTTTTTAGCTTTCTCTCTCTAAAAATTTCCTCCCTTTCCTAACCAAACAACACTTACCTCAAAACAAAAAATTTCAAGAATTAAAAGTGTTTAGAATATCATTAATTTTTTTAAAAAAAGTATTTTGAGACCGTCAACGGTCGAATTGAGACGTTCAGTGGCCATGAATGTTAAAAAATGTAAAGTTGAGTGGCTTCTATGGTAAGTTTTGAAGTTCAATGGCCATGGGTGTAATTTACCCCTTTAATAATTATAGGTAATAAGCTTTTAGCAAGGCACCATATATTTAATAAATTCAAATTAAACTATTTAAATTGTTTTTAGAAAACAATCACATTATTTGATCCTTCAAACGTTATTGACCTATGGTGATTGCTTCATTCAGAATAAAAAAAATATGTAACTGCTTGGTTCGGAGAAAAAATACAACTAAACATAAATAAGTAAAACATTACAATCCATAAATACATTAAAAGAACTTGAACAACGGCGAAAACGCACCCACTTAGAATCAGTTTTATAGTCTACTTCTGATTTCATTATCTTTCAACGAGTCAAATCTATGTGATAGTATACAAAATTCTTTTGGTTTTTTTACGAAGAAAAACATGATAACACTCATCATGTATACAAAGAGAGACCATGAGGAGAAAAATACTTTAAGGTGTGCAGTCCTAGACTTAATTGACTTCCTATGAATATTTATTGTTTTTCAAATTTCTATATTTGTGGACTCATTAGAAAGGACTTGTATTTTTATGGAGGATACCAGGTTAAAGAAGTGAATGAGATTGCATGATTTTTTAAGGTATTGCTCTCTAAATGAATTTTATGTAACATCTTGTGCTCTCCAAAGGGTAAATCCCTATTATCTCACAACTCACAAGTAATTGCTAAATGCATGATGTTTTCCCCCTAAAAACGCTCACGATGTGATTTCTCTTGACATTGTTAAAGGTTCCCCAGAACACATCCGCAGGCACTTCTGAAGTACCATTACAGATATCAAAGGTAAACCTTGGATGTTTCACAAGTCGCAACCATTCAGGAAGTAAAATTAATACTACCATATCAACTCAAATTTCAAGCAGATAAGTGTGTTCACGAATTGGTCTATTTCCCAAAGCCATTTTAAAGAAAAACAATACCAGATATATATATATATATATATATATATATATATATATAGTTTCAAAGTAAACACTAGAGAATTTAAGAAAAAAGAACATCCTCAAGCATTTACAGGTCACCACTCGGATATTTGAAGTTCCTCCAAATAAGTCCCATCTTCTATACAAAAGTCCTAACAACTTATTTTCATGTAAGATCAACTCTCTAAATTTACCTAGAGGAGAAACATTTACAAGGATAGTATAACTCACAAAGCTAGAGATTCCGAAACATCAGTATGAGCATGTTGACTTTATTTTAATCAAGTTCCAGCACCACTTTACCAGGAATTAACCTTTTGTCTTTTGCTTGATGAGCCTCTCTCACCTGCGTGATGGGGAATGTTTTGTCGATGGGTATCTTCAGCTTCCCAGCTTCAGACAAACGGCGGATCTCATCCAACCCATCTGAATCAGCTCTCATATAAGTCCACGAGTATTCTGCACCAGTTGTAACAATTAGGCATTGTTTTAATCAATCTCAGACAGCACGAAAGCATCTACAGACAGACTTCAGCAGAAAATTACATTCCACAGGAGCATGCACGGCCTGTTATATGTGCTTTCACGTACCTATATTTATTTTAGAGGGGAAGGAGTGATGGAGGAGTAACAAGACACTGAATCAGGGGATATATGAAAATGATCTCTAGCATTATACATAGACTGGTGGTAAGGGTTTTAAAAACATGCATCGATATGAACATTTTGATTTGTCTTCCTACGAAAAGAATTAAATTAATATCATCTAATTTAGGTATCAACATGACATACTCCTCAAATGCATTTTCCTAAATCCCACATCATATGGTTGTTCCACACCATTAGAAATCGAATTGGATGCTACAGGAGGCAGAATCTGAATGTAAATTTCTCTGCTACCACTTCCTCACTATGCTTAAAACTTGTTGATATTAGGTGTTTCGTGCTTCAATATAGATACGTGTATATATATATATATATATATAGGATGAACCACTTTGAGGCTAAAGGATGGAAATACATCAAAAAAGTAAAACAGAATACTTAGAAAACGAGTCTTTTTAATTTTTTGCTACTTCGATGATGTATCCATAAACTTCAATTACCTATTCCATGAGAATATCGGCATTGGATCTGTTTCTTCAGCAATAGAGCTGTAGCAATAGGAAGCCCAACTGTTAGTCCACATTTATCAGCCAAGGATGCTGCCTCACCCTGTAAACAAGAAGAAGAAAATTCCTTAAAAGCACTGTATAGCAGCATTTGGGGAACTAACTTCTAATTACAGGATGTGATGAAAATCAAACATCTCTCTTCTTAAAATGAAAGAAAGGGTTGCAAGACAATGTCTTGCCTGAAGAGTCATATAGTGTCCACCTCTCTTTAAAAAGTTTACACCAACCCTTTCCGTTTCTGGAACGCCAATTGTGTCCAAAACAGCATCAAATTTCCCCTTAATTACTACTTCCACATCCTGCATTACAAGCAAGCTAGACTGTTAATAAACTCTCTCTTACAACCAACTTGTAAATTCCGAATAGGAGCAAGCAACTACAAGTTTTGCTGGCATGGACAAAAGAAACTTGAACAATTAGCAGTGCAATAAGCAGATGAACTCATGGTTATCATCACCTCGGAAGTGTAGTCAACAGCCTGCTCAACACCAGCTTTCAGTATACGATCTCTGCTTTGGCTTCCACAGGTAGTTGTAACATGACACCCTGCAGCTACTCCAAGCTGAATGGCAGCGAAGCCTACTGCTCCACCACCACCCACCACTAACAGTCTTTGCCTGTATAAATTAGATTGAAGATGAATCTGTAAGGGAATTGCATTCGCAATCTACAAAAAGCATATGGTAGTATTTATGATGCAGAGGATGATTTGAAGATAAACATTAAAGCAAAATTATTTGCTCTAATCCAGTGGCCGAAAATTAAAATCTTCAGAAGACCAATGCAGATTACTGACATCTCAGTTCATATAATATGATGAAGTACTGTGTAAGGTGAATTCGATGAATAATAACAATCTCTTGGAAAGAGCTTAATCAAATTCACTCAAGAAAGGTAGAAAACATATCATAATAGCTGATTGCTTACAGAACAAACAATAACTCCATATTTAAACAAACAACTGAAATTTAAAAGAATATCCCTCATGATTCGTATTATATAAGCTAGATAGCTGGAAAAGGAAAAAAAATGGAATAAAAAAATGGCACACTAACAAAATAGTGGTGAAGCAGATCCCCAATTTTGAAAACCCTGTATCCATTGCCAGTCTATACTTTCAGAGAAGATAACTTTGTCATTGGTTAGTATTATGTATTTATTACTTTGAGCTTGGCAACACAAAATCACACAAATTTTGCATGTTCTAATGACCTAAGAATGAGAGAATATGATCGACTCTAGCAATCATCTCTAACTTTAGCCCTACAAGACTATGTATTCAGTATTCACTTTTCTCTCCTAATACATCTGAAGATTCTTGTCTACATATTGCTGGCAGTTTCCTTAGATTAAAAATTGGGCTTCAACTTGTGACATTTATAATTTTTATTCTTTATCCACAACATGAAGTCTAAATTAAATGACCATAGTATATCTCAGGCACTAACTATCCCCCAAAAACAAACAGAAAAGTAAAAAGAAAAAGGAAAAATGTCAAGGCCCCTAATCACAGAAATGAGTCACAAGCAAATCACAAACATACATTTTGGATTATGTTTAGAAACTCTTTTGCCTATTTCACCTATGTTGAGCTAAGATAAATTCCAAGGTTCATGAAGAGAATCATTTGATCTCAATGGGAAAAAATATCTCAATAAAGTAGTACCACTTGTGCTACCATTATCCTATCCAATCTCAAATACAAGCTCAGAAGGTACGAAAATAACTATAACATAGTAACTGACAGCATGTCCTCTTAAGGAGACTTGTGTTTTTAGGTACATGGAGAAAGGCTTAATACATATTCAGTCCCTCCAACTTGCACCCAAAACCCTAATGACCCCCCAAATTTTCAAAATGACCTTTTTGCCACCTCAACTTGCTTAAAAGAACCTTTCCGCCACCTCAACTTGCTTAAACTATGTTAGAGACCATGTAATATACCAAGAATACATGGGATACCATGTAGATTAAGGGACTACATTGATATATTTTAATTACGAGCACTGCACATATATATGCAAGACATTCCTAAAACCACTCCTTAAATCAAAGAAACATAGTAGCCTACTGGCCACCAATAGTTGTCTTGTAGCAGCCTATAGTCAACAAGCATGCTATACAACAACAACAAAGCCTTAGTCCCGAAATGATTCGGGGTCGGCTAACATGAACCATCATATAAAACCGTGCAATCAAGTCGTGTCAGCGACACAAATTCTCTCCCTCCACTCTGTCCTATCCACTACTATATTCTCCTCAATCCCTAATAAACTCATATCACTCTCGATCACCCTCCTCCAAGTTTGCTTAGGTCTTCCCCTACCCCTCACCACTACATCCCTTTGCCACTCTTCAGTCCTCCTAACCGGCGCATCAAGCGCTCTTCGTCTTACATGGTCAAACCACCTTAGTCGGTTTTCCCTCATTTTATTCTTAATAGATGTAACCCCTACTTTTGTCCTAATTATTTCATTACTCACCCGATCCTTTCTCGTATGACCACACATCCATCTCAACATACGCATCTCCGCCACCGACATCTTATAAATGTGACAGTGTTTCACTACCCAACACTCCGTACCATATAACAATGTTGGTCTGATTGTTGTGCGGTAGAATTTTCCCTTCAATCTATTAGGCATGTCGGGGTCACAAAGGAAACCCGTAGCACTCTTCCACTTCAATCAATCTCAACAAGCATGCTATACATTTATTATATTGACTTGTTCTCTAACCCTCTCCTCAAGCTGAAGTATGGATTTTAATCATGTTTAGTTTACTACAAGTATAGATAACATAGTCTTAAAGACAATATACTCAAGATACTTTAGAATATATAAAATATAATCTGGAACACGCAATCTAGAAGAACAAATCGAACAAGAGAGACGACAACAGGACATCAAGCTTTGTCAGAAATAAAGAAGCAAAACTCAGTTGTAAGCAAGAGGCTACCAGCAACGTCAATGCAGAAAAGGAGATGCACCAAAAAACTAATCGAACAGTCATATTGGAAGCAGAGAGGCGATTGCACCGGAAGAAGAACCTGCTCACAAGGGAAGACAGTGAAGTTGAAAGAAACAGCCCAAAAATACAAACCCAGGCGCAAAGGAAGAAATTGAAGACAAACTAGGCTCTGATACCATGTTACAGACAATGTAATACACCGGGAATGCATGGGATATCATGTAGATTAAGAGACTACATTGATATATTTTACTTAAGAGCACTACACATAGACATTCCTAAAATCACTCCTTAAATCAAGGAAACATAGTAGCCCTACTAGCCACCTATAGTTGTCTTGTCTTGTAGCAGCCTATAGTCAACAAGCATGCTATACATTTATTACATTGACTTGTTCTTTAACAAACTACAAGTGATGTGTGGAGTGTGTGGTACTGCCATGGCAGTTTTGAAAGTTTGGGAGGTCATTAAGTGTTTGGATGCAAGTTACATGGGCTGGCTGGGTATGATAGAGAAAACCAAATAGACTAGCCAGAAATAACTGAGGAAGACAGTAGAAAGGAAATGAAGATGGTTGATTTATTAAATAGGGAACGGAACCCCACAGTATTATTTAATAACCTATCTCACTAACAGATAATCTAACACCCACACCCTTACACGTGACTACCCCTCCTTCTAGTATATTCCCTTAAAGTCTTGGGTCCTCCCTTACTCATCATCTTATTACTATCATTGCCACCCTCTCGAAGATTAGTCTTGCCCTCAAGACTAAGAGTGGGATATTGAGCTCGTATATTGATTTCGTCTTCCCACGTTGCTTTATCCACAGTCTCACCATGCCACTGAATGAGCCACTGTTTCACTTGCTCACCTTGCTGATGAACCATTCGTGTTGCTAACACCTCTTGAGGGTGATCGGAGTCCTCAATGGAAAGCTCAAAACCAGCTGGCAGTGAAGGTTCAGCTTCAACCGGGTTGCTGGCCTGTTTCAACATGGAGGCATGAAATACGGGATGGACCTTGGACTCTGTTGGTAACTTCAGCTCATAAGCAACTTCCCCGATGCGACGCAGAACTTGAAGTGGACCATAGTAACGAGCAGCTAAATTTCGATTGACCCGACGAGCAACAGACTGTTGTTTATGGGGCCGCAATTTCAAATAAACTCAGTCCCCCACAACAAAGTGCACATCACACCTACCCTTGTCAGCCTTGGATTTCATCTGTTGCGGTGCTTTATTGTATTGCAATTGAGTGAGTACTTCTTTTCGATCAGCCAACTACCTAGCAACACACTCAACACAGATTTCCCCCAAAATAAATTGAACCGGTGTGGGCGGTTCCATGCCGTAAACCACTTCAAAAGGAGTCATGTAGGATGATACATGAAATGTTGTGTTAAACCAAAAATCAGCCCACAGCAACCAGTGAGCCCAAGACCATGGTTGTTCAACTGAGAAACAACGCAAATAAGCCTCCACACAGCGATTAGTTACTTTCGTTTGTCCATCGGTCTCTGGGTGGTAAGCCGAAGAGAAACGCAACTGAGTGCCTTGCAATTTGAATAATTCAGTCCAGAAACTACTCTTGAAAATAGTGTCGCGGTCACTTACAATTGTAGTTGGAATGCCATGTAAGCGAACAATTTCTTTGATGAAGAGTTTAGCAATTGAACTAGCAGAATACGGATGTTTGAGAGCAATGAAATGAGCATATTTACTCAATCTTGCATCAAATCCCTTAGACCTTGGCAGTCCCGTAATAAAATCCATAGGAATTTCAGACCGTACAACTTCGGGAATGTGCAAAGGTTGCTCTCAAACATCTGTATTCTGCTCGTTCAATTGCTAAACTCTTCATCAAAGAAATGAGCATATTTACTCAATCTTGCATCTAATCCCTTAGACTTTGGCAGCCCCATAATAAAATCCATAGGAATTTCAGACTGTACAACTTCGGGAATGTGCAAAGGTTGTAATAAACATGTCGGAGCTAGGGTGGAAGACTTGTACGTTGGCAGACATCACAATTGCGCACGAAAGCCTGGACCGATTTACTCATGCCCACCCAATACAGACTTGTTGCCAACTGTCTATAAGTCCTGTAGAAACAAGAGTGGCCTCCGTGGTAGAAGAGTGAAACTCATGGAGCAGAGAGGGATTTAATCAGGATTAATCAGATATTACTAGCCTGTTTCTATAAAAAAGGACTCCTTTCACATCTAAACTCTTCCTAGACTATGGATCTCTCATCAAGTCAGCTTTGATCTTCGATAAATAAGGGTCAGTATCCACCTCTTGGATGAGATTCGCTCCATCATCCCATTGAGGAAACGAATTTAGCAATGTAAGTTCGCCTTCCTCGCGTCGAGAAAGGGCATCAGCCGCTACATTCAATTTTTCGGGCTTGTAGAATATTTCAAACCTATAACCGAGCAGCTTGGCGACCCAATTTTGCTAGTCACAGGTGGTTATCCACTGATTGAGGAGGTGACGCAAGCTTTTCTAATCCGTGAGTACTCTGAAGGTTTTGCCCAACAAATAAGTGCGCCAGTGTTGAATAGGTATTCTACTGCTGCACCTCCAAATTGACATTTCTTATAGTTGGCTACGAACTGATAATTAGACAGAATTTGAAGGACAACCTCTACGTGTTGCAAGTGAGATTCCCAGCTTCTACTGAATATCAGTATGTCGTCAAAGAATACCAAAACGACTTTACGCAATAAGGGACGAAAAATGTCATTCATAGTGGCCTGAAATATCGTCGGCACATTCATCAATCCAAACAGCATAACTAGGTACTTGTAATGACCATTGTGAGTTCGGAATGCCGTCTTTTCCACATTTCCTCGCCTCATCACAATTTGGTAGTACCCGGACTTCAAGTCGATTTTAGAGAAATAGCACGACCCGTGTAGTTCATCTAACAACTCATCCACCACTGGAATTGGGTACTTATCTGGGACGATGACCCTGTTAAGAGCCATATAATCCACACACAGTTTCCAAGTGGCACCTTTCTTCTTAACCAAGAGAACGGGGCTGGAATAAGCACTAGCACTACTGCGAATAATGCCCTGCTCAAGCATGTCGTTAGCCTGTCGCTGGATTTCATCCTTATGGTGGTGCAGGTACCGGTAGGGACGTACATAAACAGGTCCGATGCCAGGAACCAGATTGATAGCATGTGAAATCATCCTTGGAGGTGGTAATCCCTTGGGCTCTTAGAAAACAAAAGAGAATTTGGTGAGGAGCGAATCAAAGTGATTCTGCGGATTTGGCTGTGACCCCTTAATATTGCCCTGGCCCTCTTGTTTAATTGCAACCACATTACTCACTCCATCCTCCAACCAGACTTGTAGAAATGTACTTTTGGCAACTGTGTTCCACACCCTATAATTCAATTCGTTTCCCACCCTTCCAAAACTTCAACTTCCTTGCTTTCCAATCATGGTAGACTTCCCCCAAGGTTTGTAACCATTTGATTCCCAAAATTAAGTCTAGGTTGCCAATCTCCAAAATCAATGCTTTAATTCTTCCCTCAAAGTCCCCTACAGCGAAACTAATAACTGGGCAATATTGAGAAACCCTAAATCGGTACCATCACCCAAGCGTATGGTAACTCCTTCCCAACTTCAATTGGTAGACCCAGAGATTCAACTAAACGTTTTGAAACAAAATTGTGGGTGACACCACTTTCGATTAAAATAGAAACAAGAATTCTCCTAATTTCTCCATTCAATTTGCACGTTTTGAGGATTCCGAGTCAACCCGTTCCACTCTAGGATTTGACATTCACCTCTCCTACCCTCCGTTTCCTCCTCTTCTGTGTCGATGGCTTCTGCTACAACTATCTCTCCCTCAGCGTTCACATCCTCATCATCGGTGAGAAGCAGAATTCTCAATTTTCCCTCATTCAGGCCTTTGACAAAATAGCCAAGGTACAGTAATTCCGGCTGACGTGTCACAACTGAGGCCACCAACTCAAATTCCTCGGTGTATTATGCAACTGTACCACTTTGTTGTATTGCCACTAATTCTTCATAAGGGTTCTGGAGCTCTTGATGACTGAAATGATGTAAAAGCTCTTCCTTGAAGACATTCCAGGTCAGCTGTAGAGTGGATTCTTTCAAAATCGTGAACCAATTGATTGTTGCCCCTTCCGTACATATTTCGGTGTTGTCAAGCCATAAATCAGCCAATGTGTAATTAATTCGGAAATACGTAACTGCGCTCGTTAGCCACCCCCTGGGGTCAACACTTTCAAACATTGGCAGCTTAACTCTTCTCCGTGCCAGCTGAGGTGGTGGAGCCACCACATCAGCGGTGTTAGCCAGATTAGCACCACCCAACTCAAGGTGTCTCCCACCTTACTTCTAGCACCGGTGCTGCCCTCGGTAGTTTCCACTCGTACGGCTCATCCCCTGGAAACCGAGTCCTCCTCCATCATTGATTGCTTCTCTTGCCTTTCCACCCAATCTGAAAACTGAGCCCTGAACTCCTCTAAGGCAACCAGCATCGAGGTCACATTTTGAGACAACCTGGTGGCCTGATTTCCCATCCCAGTAAGCTGCTTCTCTACCCCTGCAAACTTAGCATCTATGGTGTCGAGCTTGTTTTGGATCTGAGGATCCATGTCGCCGATAGTGTTTAGTATCCGGTAGGTCGGGCCAAAATGATAAAGAAAACCAAATACAATAAACAAAAATAACCGAGGAAAGACAGTAGAAAGGAAATGAAGATGGTTAATATATTAAATAGGGAATGGAACACTGTTTCCTTCTCCCCCTTCACTTAATACAAGAAAGAGCAAGAATAACCCAAAGGGACAAGCCCCCTTAATCCCTTGTCCCAAGGAGAATTCCCCAAAATAGCTCCTACACCCATACCCACAAAATAGACCCCAAAGTATTATTGAATAACCTATCTCACTAACATACAAACTAACACCCACACCCTTACGCGTGACTACCCCTCCTAGTATATACCCTTAAAGTCTTGGGTCCTCCCTTACTCATCATCTTATTGCTATCGGGGTATGTATTAAGCCCGTGGAAATACAGAGCTAATTCAAAATACAGTAAGTGAAATATAGAAATTTAAAAAATAAAAATCAGAGCTAAATAAAACAATAAACCAACAAAATTACAATAAAAAACCCTTCTCGAAAATGCAGATGTTCTCAAGCTCAAATTGCTAACCATTATCCCTCCCAGATCTCAAATACAAGTTCAGAACATGTGATCATAAAAGGACTTGTGTTTGAAGGTACATGGAAATACATAGCTAATTCAAAATATAGATGAGTGATATATAGCAATATAAAACATAAAACCAGAAAAAGGAAATACAAAAAATAAAAATACAAACAAAACAAAACAAAAAACAGCAAAATTACAATAAAAAACCCTTCTCCAAAACGCAGATGTTCTCAAACTCAATATTGTGGTAAGCACATATTCCTGTGAATTATCTGTAGAAAGACAAACATACAAACTAGAATTTCTCATTTGCTATATTTCATCCTTTGAAATCCACACAGTTCCATGCCTTTCCATTTAAATGCAAAGCATGAAATAAAATCCAATCGTCTCAACTAATTGACTCCTAACACTGCCTTAACTCCATTTGACAGCAAAAGATATATATATGTTTGAGAATTCAATTAGAGTATTTAAATTTGAAAATCTGAACTACATATTAAATCCCTAATTAGCAACCAGCGCCAAGATGTGATTGTATTCACAACTAAATCCAGTTCCAAGGTTAGGGTTACATCAATAACACTATGTGTACTACTATCTAAATCCACCATCAGACATCACAAGAATTTTTTTACATAAAACAACAATCATGCATGGTTTGAGAAATCGATACGCCTGTTATATTATGCATGGAGATCTCAGATATATCCACAGTTGCAACTAAACTTTCTTCTTCGCCATCAGCGCATTATTTTTCTTGAATTTCTGACCAAAACGATTTTGACAGTTAGAGCCTGGTGTGACCATTTTGTCGCAATTAAAGAAAGAACAAGCTCTTCCATTTGATGTTCCTCCTCTGTCGATTGATGGTGTAATTCCATGTGAAAAGAAAACAATATGTTCTTCGCTACTCCTCTTGAATGGGCGGCCCGGTGCACTACGCGTCCTCGTGAGGGTCCGGGGAGGGGTCCCACCACAAGGGTGTACTGGGGGCAAGCCTTCCCCTTCCAATTTTGTTGGCAAGAGGCCGCTCCTAAAACAATATGTTCTTTGCTACTCCTCTTGAATAACAAAAAGAATCAAGATTCACATAATACACTTGGAGATCATAAAAATATTAAGCTCTTGTTCTCATGTAGAAGAACGAGTCTGAGCAGTCATTTGCTCAAACCTGGATTCACATTCTTCAAAAGAACCAATGTCACATAGTTTTGGATAATCCACCAATTTTTTGCTCGTTACTGGGGGACCAACCATGGTGCATGCATGGTGCATGCTATTTGCAGATGATATTGTGTTGGTTGATGAGACGGAAGAAGGAGTGGAGAGGAAGTTGGAACTATGGAGACAAACTCTAGAATCTAGAGGCTTTAAGTTGATCCGAAGTAAGACAGAATATTTGGAGTGTAAGTTTAGCGGCCATAGGAGTAGGGAGGCAGGGACAATCACCCTAGATGGGAGAGTTGTTCAGGCCTCGGATTGCTTCCGGTATTTAGGATCTATTATCCAAACGGATGGAGAAGTAGATGGAGATGTTGCTCATAGGATTAAAGCTGGTTGGTCGAAGTGGAAGAGTGCTACGGGTTTCCTTTGTGACCCCGGCATGCCTAATAGATTGAAGGGGAAATTCTATCGGACGGCAATTAGACCAGCATTGTTATATGGTACGAAGTGTTGGGCAGTGAAACACTGCCACATCCATAAGATGTGGGTGGCGGAGATGCGTATGTTGAGATGGATGTGTGGTCATACGAGAAAGGATCGGGTGAGTAATGAAATAATTAGGACAAAAGTAGGGGTCACATCTATTGAGAATAAAATGAGAGAAAACCGACTAAGGTGGTTTGGCCATGTGAGACGTAGAGCGCTTGATGCGCCGGTTAGGAGAACCGAAGAGTGGCAAAGGGATGTAGTGGTGAGGGGTAGGGGAAGACCTAAGCAAACTTGGAGGAGGGTGATCGAGAGTGATATGAGTTTACTGGGAATTGAGGAAAATATGGTAGTGGATAGGACGGAGTGGAGGGAGCGAATTTGTGTCGCTGACACGACTTGATTTCACGGTTTTATATGATGGTTCATGTTAGCCGACCCCGAATCATTTCGGGACTAAGGCTTTGTTGTTGTTGTTGTTGTACTGGAGGACCAACCGAATAATCTCAGCCTAACTTTGGCTGACCCCTTTAAAAGTTGCACAATACCCTCTTTACCTCATCCAGCTCCGATGGCAGAAGAATTGAAGAAATTAAGCTGACCCAGGGGTCTGATTAATGCATAAATTGAAAAAACCTTCAACTCCATACGTGACTCGCTGATTCTTTTTACAACTAAGTCCTTATAAGTTATAGCGGAAAGGAAATACCAACTCAATCATGTATATGTTCTTCAATGAAAGGGTCGGTTTGACAACATTTCGAGTCAATGGACCACGTTGGTCTTTCGTCCCACTTTATGGACCAATTACTCCCTGCCCCTGAACTCATAAACCCTATCGTTATTTAATTAGACAATAAATAATGTGGAAATCCGGTTTGTGAATATTTAAGAACAAAGGAATTTCCATATACTGGTTCTGCTCATTACCCAGGATTCCACGAGTTAAATTACTGGTTTCACTAATCATTTGTCCAATCATGTACAGATAAATTGCAAGTTCGACCTTCAAAGAAATTAGCTTAGCCATCCCCCTTTTTCTTGCAGTATGTCCAGCCCATTCTCGTTAATATTGTGATTTTTTTTCCCCTATCTTCTTGATACATTATTAAGAATGCTTCAAGTTGTTGTCAGAAAGCTCAAAAGTACCCCTACTAGTCTTGGCTATGACACCAATTTGAGATTTTTTAACTGGATCATGTTTAGAAGTACTTCTGCCTGTTCTACCTACCTTTAACTTTAGAAAAAAATTCGAGTTCATTAAGATAGGACCCTTTTGATCAATAAACGAACTTTGTAAAACACGTGTACTTCTCATTGTCCTTTCATTCTCAAAAACAAGTTCAGAAGGATTGTAAGCGGCAGTGTATTATCTAAATGGTACTCACATTGTTAGGCACGTGGAAATACATATCTACTTCAAAAAAAAAAAAACACAGACCAGCAACTTGAAATAATAAAACAATATATCAACATAATAAGAAAGACTAAACAAAAAAACCTAGTTTTTTTTGCAACATCTCGACCCCTCCTCACTGTACTGGTCCTTTACGAGAAAAACAGCACTCTCACTCAAACTCACACACTCGTATCTGAGATCCCACTTCTTTGGCATGGAAAACGATAACATGAAAGAAGGATGCCTTATCCTCCACGTTTTAGTATCTCATATTCCTTTAGTAAATTTAGTGTATAAAGAAAAGGTTGCAGCCACCTAAAAGGGGAAAAGGAAACAACTAAGCGCCTTACACCACTACATCAATGAATCTTTAAACTTGTTATATTTAAGCCAGTGTTGGAAAAAAAATTGATTGTGCTTATGTAATTAAATTCAGTTCTCTACAACTTTAGCCAGCTTTCATGATTTATTTTGAAAAAAAACAACTCGATTGAATTGGCAAGTACCTTTCACTTATGAAAACTTAACTGAACTAGAATGCTAATGTAACATTAGGTGAAAAAACGGTATAATGATTAAAAAAATAAAAGAAAAACTAATTTTTTAGATTTGAAGTTATAAATCATCGAAGGCTGGCATTTTATACAGATAATTTGCAAATTATTAGCTAGAATTGCAATACACACACACACATATATATATATAATTTAAAAAAAAGGACAAAAAATAAAGATATTTTAGCGCAATTTGGCCTTAAATTTAAGAGAGGCTGGCCCCTAGCTTCTTGTTGACTCATGGATATAAAACTAGCAGAAGTAGTTCCATAAGACTTTTTCTAAGAACATAGAGTAGTGCTATAAAGGTTGTTAACCAGGTTTGTTTGACTGTTTTCCCATATTTATAGTGTAGAACAACATAACATTTTGATGGATTTGAAACGGAGAAAAAAAAAACATCAGTATAATAAGGTGTTGTTTGCTAAAACTGAAAACTAAGTGTTGAAAAAATTAAGTGTTAATTTAGAGTCAAATTAACAAAGTGGAATAGTATAATAAAGTTACTCCCTCCATTCCATTATATAAGTCATTCTAGAGTGTTCCACACAAATTAAGAAATACAATTAATATATAGAGTCAAATTAATGAATTTATATTGGTTAACTAAAAAAAATTATCTCTCATGTAATGTTTGGGGAATAAGCCTTGGAATGTTAAAAAACACATGGACCAAGACAAAAATTTAATGTTTGGACCGAAAAAGTAAAACGACTTACGACTTATATTTGGGAAAAAAACTAACTTGCTTGAATGACTTAAGTGGAATTGAGGAATATTTGATAAATACTAAAAACAAATTAATGAATTTAAGGATATTAAGATTTTTTAAATATAAAAATCCTTTTCATGAATTTTTTTATGCTAAATGGTAAAATAAATCAAGTTTTACAGAAGAATCTAGAATTTTTTTCCTAGTGTTCATCCTAAAATTTTAATTCAAATATTTCGACGTGATAGGTTAATTTTTTAAATTAATCAAAAAGTTCAAGTATTATCAAGCAAGCTGAAAACCAATGAGCACTTAATATATTAATTTAAGTGCTTAATAACATTATCAAACATCCCTTTAAGTTAATTCAGAAAAAGGTAGTTGACTTCATATCAGAAATATTGCAAAGGTTGTCTCCAGCAAAAATTGCAATAGGTTGTCTCCAGCAAGAAACTAAATTTTCTTATATAGAAATGAGAAATTCTAAAATTAAGTTTGAAGAGAAGTTGAGGATGCAAGGATGTTTGCTTGGATAGTATGATACAAGAAAATTTTACCTAAATGGTTAGTAATAGAACTTCAAAAAAATTGAGTTCTAATGTCGGAAATTAACAAATGATTTTCCCTACAAGCAATTTTTGTAGATGGTGATATCAAATTTGAGATTTTTCGATTTGACTGGAAATATATGATAATCAACTAAGGTGTATAATGGACACAATGTAAGCAATTCTCAGGTTAGAAGGGTATGGGATCATGTAAAGTTGGAACTACTTTTGGTAATTGAAAGACCAGTTCTAAAATTCCAATCTTGAAATATATACATTCGCAGGTTGGATTTTAAGATTGTTAAGACAAGTAGTATTTTCATCTTATAATAATGGAAACGAAAGCAATGGATGAAATTTCACTAGCCAAACCTAAAACAAGCTTTCTTTTTCTAGGTACCAAATCTGTTATATCTATCTATTATAGATGAAACGCACAATTGATAAAATGCCACACCAGCTAAATAGATGATGTGTAAAAATATTAGAAAACAAGCAATATGTCAAAACGTTTCTCCTTGGTGAAGGTCTAAAAGAAAATTACCTCTACTATATATTGCTTACAAAAACGATTAAAAGAACCTAACCAGATCGGTTACAAAAACCTTCATGGATTAAAGAAACTTCATCCCCTTGGTGCCCCCATATCTGTCACAAAACAATATCCTTTTTCACTTCAAACTGCCACAGCTCCACTCTTTGTCATGTGCGAAGTACAAAATTCTTACCAAAGAACCAAACACAAAAACAATTTCTCCTATGGATTACGTTGATTCAACTCCAAGTTCACTGATAATGTGAGGAATATCAAGGTACCAAAACTTCCTGTTAAGGTTCATCTTTTTAAACTCGTGTGTTTGAAAGAAAATGGTTGGCTTTGGACATGCAGAATCCTCTACCTCTTGTGGATGAGAAGAAGAAAGTCATTCAAAATGTTGATGAAGAATGGAAAAAATTTAGGATACTCTGGGAGTAATACACCCGACGAATCAATTAATGTCACATGTATACATTTTTTTCTTTACTCCAATCATCTATGCAGTGGTATGCAGAAAGATTTTCATTGGTCGAGTGTATGCTATTGAGGCCTCAATTGTACGCATCATGAAGAGTCGAAAAGAAAAAGGCAAGAACTTCTTTTTTTTTGTGGAAAAAGGCAATTTAGACTAAAAATATATTATATAAATTTAAAACCCAAAACTAAATTTCAAAAAATAAATTTGACACGTATGGTAGGTTGGAGCAATTGACTACATCAGCGGTAGAAAAAAAAATATCCTTATTTTTTTAATCACTTCAATTCTCCTTTTTGTTTAATTTGAAATTCAGTGCAAGTAAAACCCAAACCCAAAAGTATTCCAAATTATCCCACTGCCCCGAATCTTTCCTCTCTGTCTCTTTTCTCTCTTTTATCTTCTTCCTCTCTACACCCACTGAATTTCATTGTGCTTCTCTCTCTTCTATTATTTTTCTGCCATTCAAGAAGCTCTTGCCTTTTTCCATAAAAAAACACTCTGGCATTTTTCTTTTTGATTCTTCATGATACGTACAATTGAGGTCTCAATAGCATACCACCTGTCTTTGGAGAAATTTTACAGTACTCCGGGAGTAATACACCCGACTAATGAAAATCATTTCGCATACCACTACACGGGAGATGATTGGTGTAAAGAAAAAAATGTATACATGTGCCATTAATTGATTTGTCCGGCGTATTAGTCCCTGAGTATCCTAAAAAATTTCCTACCTTTGTCAACATTTTGAATGACTTTCTTTTTTTCATCACAAGAGGTAGAGGAATCTGCATGTCCAAAGCCAACCATTTTCTTTCAAACACACAAGATAAGTTTAAAAAAGATGAACCTTAATAAAAAAAACTTTTGGTACCTTGATCCTCCACACCTTATAAGTGAACTTGGAGTTGAATCGAAGTAATCCGTAGGAGAAATTGTTTTTGTGTTTAGCTCTTTGGTAAGAATTTTGTAATTCGCACGTGACAAAAGGTGGAGCAGTGGCAGTTTGAAGAGAAAAAGGATTTATAGGATTTTTTTTGTAACAAATATGGGGAACCCAAGGGGATGAAGTTTCTTTAATTTATTAAGGTTTTTGTAACCAATCTGTGTAGGTTTCTTTTTAATCTTTGGCGCAACGGTAAACGTTGTTGTCGTGTGACCAAGAGGTCACGGGTTCGAGTCTTAGGAGCGGCCTCTTGCCAAAATAAATTGGTAGGGGAAGGCTTGCCCCCAGTACACCCTTGTGGTGGGACCCCTCCCCGGACCCTCGCTCAGCGGGGACGCGTAGTGCGACCGGGCCGCCCTTTTTTTTTTTATAGTAGAGAGAATTTTCTTTTAAATCTTCACCAAGGAGATACGTTTTCACATATTGCTTGTTTTCTAATATTTTTACACATCATCTATTTAGATGATGTGGCATTTTCTTATCAATTGTGTGTTTCAGCTATTATAGATATATAATAGATTTTTAGTCTAAATAATGTCTATTTCATCTTCTGAATTTGTATTGTTGTACATGGTTCATGCTTTGACTTTCAAAGTTTTACTTTCTACAATTTATTTACTATTTTTTTAAATTAGTTTCTTTCTTTTTATGCATTTACGATTTGCCATTCCAAATTCTTATTATTATTTGCTACGATTGAGATAGTCCCAGAAATTTGATGAAATTTGATTATACTTCTCTTTAGAGATTGCGATATGTGAAGCTTTTGCCAAAATTGAACAATAGCAAACATATACAAATATACATGATTGATATATTTTTAATTTATACTTCTTTTGTTCCAATTATGAGACATAACTTTCTAGATCATGGCTTTTATTTTTGGTTAAACAGTATTATACACAAGAATGCAGTATCGACAACAATGATAACATATAATTGAAATAAGCAAGAGAAGAGATTCAATCCCAAGACTTTTCCCCCTCCCCCAAAAATTAGTAATAATTGAAAAAAAAATAAGGAAATAAGAGATTGTTCGAAATACGAATATCACGCTATGCTGTTCTACTTCTATGAATCCTTTTATAGGTTGTTATTATGTGTCCATATGTGCAGCAGCCATGTGTCTTATATTTAATATGTGCCAAAATTGAGTTATCTAAGTCCCTTCTCCTAGGTATCTACATGTCACAAGTGTCTCCTAGTTGTTCAAGTGTCCTAAGTCTTATCTAGGTAATTAAATGCCTGTCACATGCAATAACTGCATGAAACAGCAGTTGTACTCTAGGTACAACTCCTAATATGGGCTTGTACGTATGTATTATTATTTTTGGATGAATAACAGATAAGGGGGAGAAAGAGTTTAAGCCAGATTTACTTCGAGAGATCGGAGGGTTCTCTCTATGCGAGCTCTTAACTACAAGGGATCAAAGGGTTCTCTCTAACGAGCCCTTACATTTTAGTTATCATATACAGGTTCTAAAGGTTGACGATCAATCAAACCAGAAAATTATACCCTTCCCATAACTATATCCTAGGGCTATAACACAGGTTCAGCAAACATAATCTTTTTGGTTTGGCTATTTAGTAAAAGAATTAACAAAGATAATTGTTACTTGTCTTCACTTCCAAAGGGAAGGTATAAAAATTGAAGCCCTAAATATCCATAACAACAGGAAACACAGTCTAGTCAAAAGTAAGAACAATTACAACAGAACTTTAATAAAAAAGAAATCTGAAGTAATAAAATGGAAATATAACGTACCCCTCAGTTATCCTAGCCGTGCTTTTCAGAGCCCGCCATGCAGTTAGTGCAGCAAAAGGAATAGCACTTGCTTCCTGCAGGAGAAATAGAAAAGAAATTCAGGTCATGTCCTGTATTAAAATAGAGAAAAGTATTTTCCTTTTTTTTAGGAAAAAGAGAAAAGTATTTTTATAACGATGAAATTAGTTAAAAACATGAGAAATAAACATTCTGGAGGATGAACTAAAAGGATGTTATGGTGTCAAAAGCAAACTAACAGGCTGGCTTAAATTCTTACATCTTACTATCGACCACTATATTTAAAAATATTTATTGATTTGAGAATGCAAGTGTACACAGCCTAGACATTGTGTTATTTGGTTAAGGAGAGAACAAGTCAACCCCCAAGCTCATTGAATAGCATACAATTTAAGGGCACAAAGAAAAGTTTTCTGATACAAAATTGTCCATTCAATAATTGCAGCGTCCTATTTGCCAGTGCAATATATACCACAGAGGACAGACAACTATAAAAGTACACCATTAAAGAACACTACATGTATTACAAATTAACTATATGCACATAAGATCAACAGGGAGCACCTACCACATGTGTAATTGATGCAGGTTTTGCAGTAAGCTCATCTTCTGATAAAACTGCATAGTCAGTATATGTGCCCCTCACAGCAGTTGGATGCAATGCACCGAAAACTTCTTGCCCAACAGTCAGAGAATGAACTGAAGTTCCAGTAGCTGCAACTTCACCGCTTATATCACGACCCAAAATAAGAGGTAGTAGTGGCTCAAATATGGATCGACCATAACCTGATCGCATCTGAAAGCATTAAAATTATCTAAAAATATTCAATACTTAACGATAATTATAACTAACAATCATATTAATGTTTTTGTTTTAATTTGTTTGTTTTATTAATAAGGATAACATAGTTTAGTTCATCATCAATGCTATCCAGAGATTTGGCACAATACAGCCTTATTGCCCATGCTTCACTGTACACTAATAGTCTAATACAGAAAGAATTCAATGGAAACCTAAAATTAAATAGGCCTCCCCTCCCTGACATACATTTTCAAAAGTGGGCTTGCTGTTAGAAACCAGGAAAAAAATGAGTCAGTAGTGGACCAAGAATTGGATGACTTATGACCTCTGTACAATGTAGAAGATTGGGAATCTACAAAATCTAACAGTGTAGAACAGAAAGTAGCATTGACCGTCATAAACCACTGAACGAGGAGCTGAATCTTCTACTGTAAAAGTATTATATGGTTACCAAACCTTGGTTGCTTAAAAAAAAGAAGCATTTAAATTTGAATTCAGATGAGATTGTAACAGTTTTCATTTCCCAGAAAATATATGAATCAATCCACGCATACCTTTCTCCTTTTCAGTTTATAGTTTATAACCTTAAGAATAGTATGCATAAAGACTAATTACACCAATTTTAAATTATTCCACAGATATCAGAATCAGTCATCTAAAATTGCACCTACCAATCAATTATTTAATATTCTAAATTCACCAGTACCAACATTTCTTAAATCATTTAATGATTTCTTTCATGTTTCTAATCATTTCCTTTATCCCTACATCACATTCCGCTACATTTATTTAAACAAACAAAAGATGGAAATAAAAACAATAAAGATTACGAACAACTCACTCGAGTATCAAGAGGATTGATAGAGACAGCACGTGCTCGAACAAGAACTTCATTAGGCTTAAGCTGGGGAACCTCGACATCAGGCCATAGCTCCAGTACCTCAGGCCCACCGAAGCGAGGCAGCACCACCGCTCGGCAAGTGGTGACGAGGAACCTAACAGAGCCAAAATTGAACAAGAATTGGCGGGCACGGTTGAGAGAAGCAGTTTTAGAGCAGCGAGATTTCAAGATTTGCATCCTTTGTGTGTGGGAGAAATGAATGTGGGGAGCTCTAGTGCATTGAAAGGGGAATATGAGAAGTAGAGAGTGTGTTGGGTTAGGGTTACTGAATGAATGGAATAGTAGAAAGAGATCAAAAGAGTGGAATTGAGACGGTGGAACGTGTCTCTGCTATCATCCGCAGACTGGTCAGTTTTCTGTTCTAGAGTTTGTTGATATAAAATTCATATATACTTTTCAACCCCTAAATTTATCTTTTATTATGTTAAATCCCTTATATAATTTTTATTAGGGATCAATTCATCCTAACCTCGTTAAAAAAAGGGGTTAATTACAAAAATGGGTGTAATGGGAACCTCATTTACATTTTCAGACCCATTATCAACCAACTTACATACATAGCTACTTTCCCGAAATGCCCTTCATATATATATAAGAACTTATGCATTTTTCACCCCTAACATTTGTGAAAACTCGAACGACGAACATCTTCAACACCAAAAACTCGAACGACGAACATCTTCAACATCACCAATCTTTACATTTCTTCTTCCATCGTCTTCCAAACCGATTCCAATGGCAAGAACCGGCAAGAAGGTATGTTATTTTGTGATTTTTGATTAGGTTTTAACGCTTCTATTTCTATACTACGGTTTTTTACTTCTCCTACGATTTAGAAGTAGGGTTTACAAATTTATTGTGTTTTTTCATTGGTTCATAGCTTCGTTTTGTAAGAATGATACTTAGAAATAGTTAAAATAAGTTGTGGCAACTAAATTTTACAGAATCGACCAATTCGTGAATATGAGTTTACTTCGCGAACATCGCAATATGCGAAGGAAAATCATATCCACGAAGCAGTCGAGGCATATGCTATTGTTCCACATATGCGAATTCGCGAATATTCTTGTCAGTTCGCGAATGACATATTCGCGAAGTTAGTATTTACTTGACTAATTTGATCTACTTTATGATTTGGAAGGGTGATCATTCTAAGTCTAATTCCAAAAAGAGGAAGAGGACATCAACAGTTAAGAAGAGTATCAAAGACACTTTTAGGTACCCCTACGCCTTGGATACGAGAGCTACTATCACAGTTCGTTCTGATGCTGAGGTGATGAAGAAAGTGAAAGAAAGATTATCCACAGTGCAGTTGGCCATGTTCAGGAAAACATGTTTCGGGCATTTGGTGGACTTCGAAGTGTATTCGTTTGTCCTCTCCTTTATGCCATGGGGTTCTTACAATGGAGATTAATCCGAAAGAGGGTAAATCCGAAGAAATGTGGTTCAACATCAATGGTGTTGAAGTGAAATTCAGTCAACGTGAATTCGCACTCATAACCAGATTGAGACTAGGTGATCTGTTACCAATTTTTAAACGGATGAGCAATTATAAAAGGGAAAACAGATTGAGGAATCTCCACTTCGGAGGTAGAGGGAGCATAAATCACAAAAATATATTCGATACCTTCTTAGAGACTAATTGGGCGAAAAAAAATAACGATGATGCGGTGGCAATGGCTATGTTGTTTGTTATACATAGGTTCCTACTCACAACTGATCCATTGAAAAAGGTTGATGACAATATCATCAACCTAACTGATTTCTCCACTGTATTTAACTCGTTTCCATGGGGTGTGCCTGCTTGGGATGAGTTGTACAAGACAATGGAACGGGCTGTCCCAGGAAGGAAGAAGGCATTTGACGCGTACAACAAGGAAGAAGGAAAGAAGAAGGCAGTCCCATATCAGCTTCATGGATTAGCACAAGTGTTCCATGCATGTTTCCTATATTCATCTGATTTACTTCATGGATATTGTCGTATCACAGAGTCCCACCGTTCCTAGAGCACCTCCTGTACCTACGTCATGGTCAGTCCGGATTGATAAGGATGATGTGTCTACGTATGAGGCATGGAGGAATTTTTGCAACAAAAAGTCGTCAAGGCTCGTTAAAGGGACAAAACCACTACAGCCGGAAATCCCGTGGTTCATACAAGCTGAGACACCGGGAAAATATTGGGACGGGGAGGTATTGCTTTTAAATATTATGGTTTGTTTGTTTGTGATGCATATGTTTGTGAAGCATGTGTTTGACTTATGTCTATATTTCTTTTTTAATTAGCACATCGATGCATCCTGTATCTGTTGCGGCGCCAGTCGTTCGAGAATGGTTTAGATGCGGATTGGACTACATGTGATAGCCAATTCACCGGATATATACAGTTGTCATATAATATGGATATGGGCCACGTGTGTAATACGATCAATGGTAGAGATGACATGTTTATAAGACCATGGAAGGGTTTGAAGCGAATATTCATGCCATTCAACATCAAAGGAAACCACTGGATATTAGGAGTGCTAAATACAACGAATATGCACATATACATATATGATAGTTGTCTTTCTAATGACAGTGAGGAGAAGCTTGGTCAAGTACTCGAGAGGCCTATGACCATACTTACATACGCTATTGGCAAAACCATAGGGTGGAATGGTCAAAATCAGGACAACCGGATAGGGTGGACTAGGCTACCGGACACTCCACAACAGAGAACAGCATCGAACGATTGTAGGATGCTGGTGTGCATTTTTTCTCAACTTTTAACATCTGGTCAGCGGGTGTCTGAATTAGACCCAGATGATGGAGATTTCCTTAGATTACGTGTTGTCCTTGAAATTTTCCATGGCAAACTGTATAAATTTTGAGTTGTACAATTTGTGTTTTTTGTACGTGTTATATATTTTGTGCATCTTGTATATTTTGTTATATATTGTGCCCATTTTTGTGTTTACAGATATATTCGCATAACATCATATTTGCGAAGTTGTTCATTTATTCGCGTAGTAATTAGTTCGCAGTATTCATATTCGCGAAGGTAACCATGCATATGCGAAGCACATCAGCTTCGCGAACATACCTCCTGCTCCGCAAACTGGTGTATTCACGAAGCCGCATTCAGTTATGCGAACACTGTATACAATTCACGGATGTATACGAAGAACTTCAACTTCGTGAAAGATCCCCTGCTCCACAAACACATATATTCGCGAATTCGCATATCATTGCATTCGCGAAGTTGTACATCTATTCGCGAAGTTGTTTTACACAAACTAAAACACACATTATTTCAATACAACAAAACAAACTAAAAAACACATTATTTCAATACAACAACACATAAACTACATTAATCCCTCATATCAATCCCAACATACTGCTCGGTCTCAAAAATCTCTACAACTTCATGGATTGTGTCGATATAATCAGATGGAAGACTTGCCCATGGTGTTTTAACACGTCCCCATACTTCACTGCAATTGTTTTTCTACGCAATTGCTCGTTGGAGAGAAATAGATGCATCACGAAGAGATTGCCAATTTGCATATAAAGAAGCTCATGAAATGCAGTAGACGGTGTCACTTTTAGGAAAAATATTACTGAAATATTTTTCCTTTGTGTATAGTTTGCTCTAAAAACCCTCGTGTTTTCAAACAACAATCGAGAAAAATACGCATTCCATGCATCAAGTGGCATAAACCATTTCATAAATGTTTGTACGTTTGCAGGAATAGTACCTCCACATAGACCGTCACACCATTCAGATAAAGAAAATTCCATTGGTATGTAATGCATGTAGCATAAGAACCAACACATGTGCATTGAGCTCCTGTGGAACTCTCCCCTTATTGGAAGTTTGAAACAAGACATAAACGGGAAATCGGGATGAAACATTTCCGGTTGAATAAATGTTTGTCCGTAAGAGCGGACAACATCATATTGATATTCAATCATCTTTTGAGTACACTCAGACTGGTTGAGGGTTGTGATGATGCTATATTCCATGGGGAAGTTGGATGGATCCATTTTCACAAGTGGGTGATAATGGAGACTGAGATGTGTTGGTCTTATAGAAAGCATAAAACCCACTATTCCATGTGCTATCTACAGAATCATTACAGAACCCACTATCCCATGTGCTATCTACAGAATCATTACAGAACCCACTATCCCATGTGCTATCTACAGAATTATTACATGTTTACAACGACACATAATCTTACAAAACATAATAAAGCTTCATCGTACAAATTCATTAGAATAGTTAATCTCACAAGGCATAAGGATACATGTTCTTACAAAAACATAAGGATAAATTTTTCTCTTAAAAATTCAAACCGCATCAATTGTTCGAAGTCCTAGAACTTCGTGAACTTGCTATTGTACTTGGAGTTTGACTTGTATTTGGCAACGGTCGGTGACAATTCAACCTATTATGCCCGCTATTCCCACATCAGCTACATACCCTTGACAATGGGTCTTCACCTTGTGACGGTCTTCTGTTCTTACTTCTTGGTCGTCCAACTGGGGCAGAATCTCTTAGAGGGGGAAGCACTTTCCTTGGAGGGTCATAGTTTGTCCACTCCGTCTAGGGTCCGACTGGGTAGATACACTCTGCGTAAGCTAATCTAACTGCGTTGTTGGTGTAGTATTTATCAACCCATTGGTATGCGTTACTTAGTCGATTCTCGTATGCAACTTTACATACATGTTTACAAGGAAATTGAGAAAGTTGCCATTGCCTACACGTGCAAGTACCTGCATTTAAGTCAACAATTCCCCCTTTCCCTCGGTCCTCAATCTGAAATGTGTGTTGGTTTATTCCATTGAATGTACATGGTATAGCTTTCGTAACATGTTTCGTCATCTTCCATTCACCTCACATTGATAGATGATGTTCTCGTGCTCCTGGAAATGGAAACATGAAGGTAATGTATTTATGTATCATCTAAATTACCAGAAATGACAACGTATAAAATATTTACCAGCCGATGTTTGTCTTTCGTAGAACCATCGTTGGACAGTAGTTCTAATGTACTCTATCAACATTGTGATAGGCAAACGTCTTCCTTCAACCATTACCGCGCTCCATGATTCAGCAATATTTGTTGTCATTATGTTATAACGATGGGTATGAAAATATGCACGCGACCATCTCTGGATACCAGCTTGCTCTATATATACTGCTGCTGGGCCATGTAGCTCACGGAGTCGAGCGAATGCTTCGATAAAATCTGAAACCCTATAAGCTTTAGCAGCTCCCCAGTACACATCGCCTATCTTTCTAACTGACCTGAATTTGGCCTGCAGGTTCATTTTCAAATGGTGACAACAACATCCATGTGTTGCATTTGGAAACACCAAATTCACAGCATAGTCAATTCCTTTGTGCCTATCAGAGATAACGGAAAAATTCTCTATTTCCCCAATACATTCTTTGAGCTTGGTCATAAACCAACTCCAAGCCTCATTGCTCTCGTTTGGTCCAACCCCAAAAGCGATAGGATAAATCTGGTTATTACCATCTTTCCCAACTGCAATGTACAATTGTCCTGGATACTTACCTTTTAGGAAGGCTCCATCAACACAAATGATAGGGCGAATGTGTTCTTTAAAAGCTCTAAGTGAAGGACCAAATGCCATAAAGAAGTACTGAAAATGATCAGCATCGTCAGTTTGAATATGTGTTACCGTACCTGGGTTGCATGCTTTCAATGTCTCACAGTAGTCCGATAACAATATGTATGACTCTTCCGGTGAACCCATCACATCTTCTATCGCCCAATTCCTAGCTCTCCAAGCCTGTATATATGACAAGTTTATTTTATAGTCGGTCTCAAAATCTTTCACAGTGTCCTTTGGTCTAAACACTCTACCCTGGATATCAAACTTATCCGAAAGTAGTATGCCAGCCACTCGTTTCCCCGTTTGCCTGTGATGTGGTAACATTTTATCTTTAGAACATGTGTGGTTGTCCATTGTATCCATTCTTCGGAGCCTAAACATACTTGAATTGGATATCACAATTCCTCTAGCACGCCATTTATATACATCTGAATGTCTACATCTAACCTCAAACATGGACTTGTTAGACTTGTACACTTTCCATCCGAACCTATTATTCACTGCGTATTTACCTAGTGCATCCTGCAATTCTCGTTTGTTGGAGAATATGTCATGTACCTTTAAACCGACGACCCCTTTCGATGAACTATCTTCAATAGTAAACTTAGGTGCATTATGGATCTCAGGTAGCCATCGAAATGGATCACTCCTCTTCCTTATTTTTTCTACATTCTCTGCCAATACCCTGCTTTGGGGAACAGCTTTGCAATGCGATTATCTCGGAGGAGTAGGTTGTCCATCATTTACCGTTTCCTCTGTGTCATCATGACCCAAATGTCATCGTCGTACATCTGGTCCTCCGGACTATAAACCAGATTCGAGCTAATATCATCTAAACCAGGATTGTGGGATGCAATATTGCACTCAGTGATTGGTTGTTTTCCTAGCCGATAAGGTGGACGTTCAACAATTGTGTTGTCTACTTCAGGAGTTGTTTCCAATTCAACTGTGGCATTGGCATCACAACTTGAATGAATAACATTCTCTACCTTCATGACTCGCGCTTGGATTGTTCGTGACTCAAAATTAACATATAGTGGGATAACATCATCAGTTCTCATCCGACAATAATCTAAAAAACACTCAACATCACTTGAATCAACAATCAGAACTACTGCCCCAGGTAGTTTGTTTGGACCGTAAGTTAACTACATAGTCATACGCAGATCAAATGACATTGGATCAATATGAGCAGTAGTGTATACTATCTCCTGCAGCATTTCCAAGCTCATTCCCGATGACATCTTCAGCAATTTCTTCTCACCCCCCTCATATGTCATGGTCTTACCAATTGTTTTCCACCGGGCATTCCACATGATCACACACAATAAAAACTCGGCTGACATGCTTCTATCAATAATAAACAAAAAAAATGAGATAATAGAATGAAAAAACATAATGAAAAAACATACACTTCGCATAATTCGCAGTTATTCGACATGCGAATTCACATGTTTCGCAAATACATTTCGCGCAGTTCGCAATACTTTGCCATACTTCGCAAATACGTAATATATGTGAAGTATGCCAAACAAATAATGGAACACCATACCTTCGCATACTTCGCGTATATTCCATATGCGAATTCCGCGAACCACTAGTTCCACAAACGTATACACAACCTTCCATCAACTTTGCATATTACGATTTCGCGAATCGAAATCATAATCTGCGAAGTACGCGATCTTCTGCGAATAACTTCAAGTACAGATTTTACAAATTTCTAACCTCAAAAACAACATCAACAAGTTAAAAGCGATTTAAACATATGAAACTAACATCATACTTACATGACAAGGCTTGGGCTTGGATTGATGTGTTACAATGAAGGATCTTAATGAAAATAAGAGAGAGATAGAGCTGTAGAGAATGGTGAGAGCTCGCGTAGAAGAAAAGAAGGGGAGGAATTCTGATTTAGTTTCTTATATATATGAAGGGTATTGTGGGTATTTCGAAATGAATCAGTCTATATATGTTAGTTGGTTGATAATGGGTCTGAAAATGTAAATGGGCCTCCCATTTGACCCAATTTTATAATTTTCCCTTAAAAAAATCATCCTAACATTTTTTTTTAAAAAGAATGGAAATTTAACCTTAATTTGAATCATTTTATATAGTAAGGTTAAATTTGTACTTCGTGTGAACGTTAAGATCAAATTTGGTCATTATCTTATTTTTATTGGCTTAAATGTATCATTGATTACTAAACTATATTATTGTCTCAAAATAATAACATTAGTGACAATCAACACGAGTCAACTCATATCTCTGCTCGAAATAATACGTGGTATCCACGTATGTGCCACCTAGTTGTCACGTATCGGTTATTTTTATGAAAAATAACACAAAGTTTAATTTTTTTCATAAAAATAACGGATATGTGGCCGGATAAATTACATACGTGGTATACAACTTTTACCTATTTTCACACTTTGATGTACAACCAAAATTTTTTCACACTAAACTGTACAACCTTCAGGTGACCTCCCACTAAAGTGTACAACTGGTTTTTTGTGACCGGTCAACGTTGCCACCTCAGCACTTTTCATTGTAGCATTAAAAAATGGGACCCATGAATTAATAAAATAGTCTTATTATAGAATTACTAAAATGGCATTGTCTTCTTCCTTCAACTCCTCTCTCTGTCATTTCTCTCTCTACGTCTTCTCTCTCACTCCTCTCTCTACCATTTCTCTCTCTAAAAAGGTTTCAATAATCTCTGATTCTTTCACCCATTAAATAATTTTAATTACTCCACTATAATTGAAAGGTAGAGACACAGAGGTTCAATTTTAATTGCTCTCTATCATCTTCTCCGACGACTTATCAGAGACTCCGAGGTTCATTTTAATCGCATATAGCACAACAAAGCAAGCGAGATAAGCTCAGGATTCAACCTAACTGTTTTGAAAACTTGTACCCAGATCTTGTGTAAGTTCGAACGTTTGGTAAGAATCAGTTTCATTACAAACTGATGACAAGTAGAGAAATTCTGATCAACTTCCGTCCCTCTGGGGCGTCGTTGGGTTCGACGAGGGGAAGCTCCGATGCCAAAGTCAGTAAGGAATATCAAGAAAGCAAACTGAATTGACAAAGAGTAAGTGAGTAGGTACCTTGATAGCCTAAGGATGTAGGCTATATATAGCTAAGAAGTCGTAACCTTCGGTAACTAGAAAGTCTCCATTAATGTTCCATTAATGGCGGTTATAAGTTATCCTTAAGCTGACGGTTAGCTAATTGGTAGCTCATTAATGGTCTTTATGGCCAGGTCGGCCCAGCCGTTATAATGGCGAATGAGTTGTTCAAGGAGGTTTTTGAGCTTCTGCGCGCCGTCATCACTACCCACATTAATGTGCACTCTGTTCGATGCCAACCGCAGAGTGACATGTGTAATAGGCACACTGTCCAAGGTAAGAGAAGACATCTTCTTCTCCCTCCTCTTTCTTTTCCTTTTACTTTCTCATTTTGTACTCGTTTTCTTTCCCGCTGCTCGAAACTTTTACTGGGTATTTTCAGAGTTCCGTTGAAGCTTTCCGCTTACATGTAAGTCCATCTTCCCCATTCTACTTTTCTGAATGTTTAGAAGTTCTCCATCATCTTCTAGATCATCCTCCGAGCTTTTTAATTTAACCTCTTCTCCTGAAATTGAAGTTAGTTTTAGTTGGACTACGTCGTCATCAGAAAACTCCTCTTCCCCGAAAGATACAGCTTGTTCCGATTTAGCCGAGTTGCGCAACTCGGCGTGTAATCGCTATCAAACTCGTTCCACTAGAAGTCACATTCTTTCGGCCACTGGTGCCACACCGGCCGTAGATTCTAGGCATTTCTGGGGAACAATGGCCTCTTCCTCTTCCCGACCTAGGAAAAAGAATCCTCGAGCGGAATCCGTTTCGTCTCGCATGAGTGCCGCGGATCTGGCGGATCTAGCGATTCACTTCCCTTGGATCAATAATTATGAGACTCAATTAGCGGCGACTCATCAACGTCCCTCCTGTCCACCAAGTGGCTTTTTAACCGTGTATTGTAGTCACGTGGAGAGAGGGTTCCGCCTTCCTCTTCCCAAGATGATGGCGGATATCCTTTCCTATTTTGATATCACCGCCTGCCAACTACACCCCAATGGCTGGTTGGATATTGCTATAGATTGCTATCTAGCTTCGAACTTAAGGGTGGTATACACTGGGCGGATCTTTAGAGCTTTTCATAAACCGTCAAAGCGAAAGTCAGAGTCGTTCCTTACTTTTGCAAAATTTGGAGTGTATTCGCCATTCAGTGGCAAAATGTCCAACGTCCACTGTTGGGATGAGAAATTATTCTATGTGAAGATAAACGAGGGTGAATCCCTGGGTTTCCCAACATTCTGGAATCCCAAACCTCTGCACATGGCGGGTGATATGCGAATATTGACGACAAGTGATGAGGTAGTGGCGGACCTCATGAAGAGTGTCAAGGCGGACGCCTGGACATATGCGGATGCTTTAGCCTTTATGACGAGCGATATTCCTCTAATTCACAAAGACGGGGACAAGTTCATTTACTCGAAGATTACTCAGTTTGATCAAGGTAACTTTGTTTCCTTCTTGAACCTTGATTACTTTATTGTTTTCTTTGGCAGGGGTTTATCTAAGGCCAATCACACTCTTGCAGAGAAGCGTAGGAAGTTTTTGGAGGATGAGGCCCACAAGAAAGCTCAAGTGGCGAATCCTCAAAAGGACACAGGGAAACGTCTGGCGGATGCAATGGTCGATCCGCCTCTGAAAAGGAGGAAGCCTGCAGCTCCTGGTGGTCCCAAGTTTATGGCGGATGCCATGAGATCCGCCATGCCTGCGGGGGAGATGGAACAAGTAGGTCCCTTTCTTGTCCGTTCGTTATGTTAGGAATTTAAGTTTTGATCCTTGCTTCCCTGTGCAGACGGCGAAGCCTGACCTAGGCAAATACTGGTCCGCTAAGTATGGGGCTGAGGGATCCCTGGAAAATGAGTCGGTTATCAACGACTTGGATGAGGCTCTGGGCCAATTGGGCGAAGTGCAGAGGAATCAGAATCAGATTCCCGGATCAATTCATGCGCAAAGGGGAAAGACTGAGCTTCTTACGGTAGGTCCCCTTGTTAGAAAAGAACTTTTTCAGAAAAAGCTATACTCTTGTTTTTCATTCTTGACGAAAGGGTTTGCCCTTTGACAGATGTATACTCGCATACATGCTATGGAGGCGGAGCTCCTTCAAGGTGTGGCGGATAAGGCTACCATAGATAGGCTGGAGAAGGAAATAGCCGATGCCAGGGCGAATATAGCATCCGCCACAACTGCCTTGGCCCTTAAGGATGCTAAGATAAAGAAGCTGAAGGAGAAAGTCGAGGCTGACGTCAAGGAGCTCGAGAACGCTGTAGGGGAAGCTGAGTACATGGCTGGCGAGCAGGCTTTCTTTTACGGCGAACTGATCATGGTGTATGTCTCGCTGGCACATCCTGAGATCGATTTCACAGATCCGCAGTTCGCCGTTCCAGAGCCAGAAGATGTTCTTAAATTTAACAAAATGCCTGACGCCAAGGAATACCTCCGAGACTATGTTCGGAAATGGATGAAGGGGCCCATTGAAGAAAGCAAATCTGCCACCACTGTTCAGATAGTGGAGCATGAAGAGGTGCCCCCGAAGTCTGGCGAGGAGCCGATAACCGATGGCACCGTTCTTCCTGGGGAAATACTTTCGGTGGAAAAGGAAGTCCCCTTGGCGAGCGTATCTGAGGCTGTAGAGAAGGAGGCTTCTCAAGCAAGTGTCGTAAGCGAGAAGAGTGCAAAGGAGGATGCTCCCATTATTACATAGTCGTTTACTTTTGATTTGTAAAAAATCTTTAAGTACAATTTGTTTAATCCTTTATGGCAGCTATTTATTTTACTGTTACGTTTGCGTAAGTAAATATATAAGCATCTAGGATTTATTTTGGAGTAGGTGGTCAGCCATACTCCATTGCAGGAACCTTTGTGAAGGTTAGAAGCTGTTCTATTCCATTGAAGGAAGTAAAGCTGCCTAGGGGATCAATTTGCTACCTGTCTTTGAGGTGAAGCGATCCGCCCGTAGGACTTGTGAATCCTTTTTTGGGAAGGATGTAAGAGAGTGTAAAGACCTTGCGTCCAAGGATCGTTTTAACTCTATCTAAAATGGGGATCCCCTCAGAGATGGATCTGCCCATGAGATCGATTCTCCTATGTTTGAGGAGAAAAAGTAGCTATGAGATAGCAATACTTTTTTAATGCGGAGAGCGTTGGATGCCCCCCTTCTTTTTAAGACTGGAATATTAATATTGCTGCAAGAAAAACTTAAAAAAGAACATAGAGAATGGAACAATTTTTGTTTATTGATAGGAGAAATGCTTTATTACAGCAAGCAGGTCTTACATGTGAGCCTCGTTAAAACCTTTAATAAGAAAAACCACATGGGAAAAAAGCTTACTAAAGGAAAAAGAGTACTCAAGACCGTATGTACATCTTATTTTCTGATAAAGTATTTGCAGAGATTTTGGAGGTTCCACGTGCGTGGTAACGTGTTCCCCTCCATGTTTTGAATTTTAAATGTGGCGAACCCAATTTTGTCCACTATTTGATATGGTCCCATCTAGGTGAGCCCTAGCTTGCCTTTCCCTTCTCGAGACTGGATCTTGTTCGCCTTGCGGAGCACAAGGTCTCCCACATTCAGGTCCACAGGTTTGGCATTTTTGTCATGGTAAGCGGCGATCCGCTGCTTGTATGCCGCCATACGTACATAAGCCTTGTCTCTTCGCTCCTCCACTTGATCAAGACTCTTTGTTAATCTGTGGTTGTTGTCTTCCTCGCAATAGAATGCAACTCTATCACTTGGGACCAGTATTTCAACTGGGATTACAGCTTCTACACCATGAGAGAGGGCAAATGGCGTTTCTCTTGTGGCCGTTCTAGGAGTGGTACGATACGCCCATAAGACGCTTGTCAACTGATCCGCCCACTTCTTATCATGTTCCCCTAATCTTTTCTTTATTCCTTTTACGATCGTTCGATTTGTAACTTCAGTCATACCGTTGGATTGAGGATAATAAACGGAGGCGAATCTGTTCAAAATGCCCAATTTCTCACAAAAAGTTTTGAACTCGCCACAGTTGAACTGTGTTCTGTTATCAGTGATGATGGTGTGGGGTACGCCATATCTTCCCACGATATTGTCTTTAACAAATTCCACCATTCGTTCGGCCGTGATGGAGGAGACAGCTTCGGCTTCTACCCACTTGGTGAAGTGATCTACTGCCACTACCACATACTTCCTCTGTCTACGAGTAGGAGGAAACGGTCCAACGATGTCAATTCCCCAGATGGCAAAGGGTCGCCCTTCAATGATAGGCCTCTGGAGATGTTTGGCTGTGTGTGATTCATTTGCATGAATCTGACAATTATGGCATGATTCCACCAATTTTTGTGCATCAAGCTCGGCAGTAGGCCAATAGAATCCTGCTAACCTGGATTTCTTTAAGATAGTGGCGGATGCCTCATGGGCTCCACATGATCCCTCGTGCAGCTCCTTGAGGACTTGTTGTCCTTCTTCTGGCAGAATACATTTTAACCAAGGATGGCTAAATGACTTTCTATAGAGGCAATCATTGATCATGGAGAAATAGGCCGCTTTCCTGATGATCCGCCGAGCCTCCTCCTTATCGATGGGTAGAGCTCCATCTGACAAATACTGGTGAAGGTCTGTCCGCCAATCATCTTCTACTGTTGTGAGTAAGGATACTTCTTCGGAGACGAATGCCGGAGCTGCTTTAACCTCAAAGGGACACTGCGGATCTATCCAGCTTTCCTCACTGGAAGCCATTTTTGCTAGGTGGTCGGCTTCAGTGTTTGATTCTCGGGGCACATGGACCAATTCCCATTTGATTTCTTTAGCTTCGAGGTGGTCCAGCAACTTTTTGACCTCGGCAACATATTTGGCCAGAACGTCATCCTTCACCTCATAATTTTTTATCACTTGATTGACCATCAACTTGGAGTCACTATAGATCATGATCCGCTCGGGAGTGATTTCCTTAAGCAGACGTAACCCTAATATTAGAGCCTCATATTCGGCGGAATTGTTGGTGGCATGGAAATCCAACTTTGCTGCGTACCGTAATCTTATGTACTGGGGGCCCTTGATCACGATACCTATGCCAGCTCCATCTGCAGAGGAAGCCCCATCCGTGTACATCGTCCACTCCTCTACTTGAGATTTAGGGAGATTAACCCCTTCTTCTGTGAATTCATTCACAAAGTCTGCCAAGACTTGACTCTTCAAGGCGGTCCGACTCTCATATCGCACATCAAACTCTCCGAGGCGAATTGCCCATTCCATCAACCTCCCTGAAGTGTCTGGCTTTTGCAATACCTTTCTCATGGGTATATTCGTGCGAACTATGATAGTGTGAGCCTGGAAGTATGGTCTAAGGCGGATTGCCGTGGTGACAACGGCCAGAGCCATTTTATCAAGCTTAGAATACATGGTTTCAGCATCCTTCAATACTTTGCTCACATAATAGATAGGATACTGTTGGCCATCTTCTTCTCTTATCATGACGGTGCAGACAGCTTTCTCCGTAACCGAGACATACATGTAGAGATTCTCACCTTTTAGGGGTCGGCTCATCATGGGCGGTTCCGTGAGAAACCGTTTGATCCCCTCAAAAGCCTTTTCACAATCCTCATTCCACTCGAATGCCTTTTGCTTCTTGATGACCTCATAAAAGGGTTGACACCTACGAGCGGAACAGGAGATAAACCTGCCCAAGGCCACGATCCGCCCGTTGAGGCATTGCACTTCCCTGATGTTCCGTGGTGCCTGCATTTCCAGAACAACCTTAATCTTGTCAGGATTTGGGCTCACTCCTTTTTCACTAATCATGAATCCCAGAAACTTTCCGTATGTCGCACCAAAAGTACATTTTTTTGGATTCAACTTAATATTGTGGCGTCGAAGTACGGCCAGTACCTCCCTTACATCGTCCGCATGCTTCTCCACAGTGGTGCTTTTGATGATCATGTCATCTACATAGACGGAGTAGTTATCACCTTTGCTTTCTGTGAATATCTTGTTCATCATCCGCTGATAGGTGGCTCCTGCGTTCTTTAGCCCAAAGGGCATGACTTTGAAGCAATAAGTGGCTTGGTGAGTCACGAACGAGGTTTTGATTCTATCGGAAGGCTCCATGGGGATTTGATGATAACTCGACTTTACGTCTGTAAAGGAATACATAGCATGTCCGGCGGTTCCATCTACGAGTATGTCAATACACGGCAAAGGATAGTTGTCTTTGGGACAAGCTTTGTTGAGATCCATAAAGTCAATACACATGAGGTAAGATCCGCCCACCTTCTTCACCAAAACGACGTTCGCCAACCATTGAGTATAAAGTACCTCCTCAATGGCGTCCGCCCGTTGGAGCTTGGTGATCTCTTCCTCTATCACCTTCTGTCTTTCAAGACCATGGTTTCTCCGTTTCTGAGCTACGGGAATTGCATCTTTGTCAATGTTAAGCTTGTGAGTGATCACGTCTGGACTGATCGCGGGAAGGATCTCATCCTTCCATGCAAAGACGTCCTCCGCTTCGTGGAGAACCTTAGTGATTGTGTCTTTAATTTCTCCTTTTAGCCCTTTAGCCATTCGCACCTGTTTTTCATCCGTCATGAGGTACATTTCCGTCTCGCCCAAGGCCATTGTGACGAGCTCTTCTTCATCCTCCTTCTTAGATTGGGGGCGGATCATTAGGGATGCCGAATACGTCTCCTGAGCCATTTTTTGGCTCCCTCTGATCATTACACCTCCCTTGGCCGTGGGGATGTAAAGCGTTAATAGCGTATGGAGATAAGGGCTGCTGCTTCGGAAATAAAGGGCCGTCCAAGGATGATATTGTAAGCTAACTGACCATCTAAGACAGAAAATTCCAGATCACCTTTCCAAACCTGATCATCGTCTGCAAGCTCACAATCCAAAGTGACTTGGCCTTTTGTCTAGATGGTGTGTCCTGTCACTCCCAGGATATCTACCACAGTTGGCTTTACTTGGACTGGATCAATCATAAGTTTGGCGAAAGCTCCTCTGGTGATGATATTGCACGAACTCCTAGTATCTATCATCACTATTTTCATCTCCCAGCCTTCCACCATCATAGTAACGACCAATGCATCCGCATGGGGAGAGATCTCAGGACCTACATCGGCAAAAGGGCGATTCAACGATGCCCTGTCAAGAGCGGTGGTCTTTGCCTTTTTCAGCATCGGTTGGTATCTAGGTCCGCCTGCTATGACATTAATGGTACCCTTTCCCTTCTTATTTGGGTCTTCTCTGGATCTATCGCCATCTCCCTTCTTGCCATCATTTTGGATGAACCGATCCAATTTGCCTCTCTCAATGAGACGCTCAATTTCCCGGGCTAACTCCCAACACGCATCGGTGTCATGGCCATTTTTCCTGTGATATTTACAATAATTTTTAGGATTTTTACCAGTATTGGTGTACTCCCCCCCTTTTGGTTCGGGGTATGAAATGCTCCGCTTGTGTTGACTGTTCTCAATCCACATAAGCACTTCACTTTTGGAAGCATTGAGAGGTGTGAAGGAGGTGACAAATGCCGATTTGTTTTTAGAACCTATTCGCCTACCTCGAGAGGAGGAATCCTGATGTTTGTCCTTTTCCCTATCTCGGTGACGAGATTCGCCTTTGTCCCTCCCAGGCGGAGATGCTGATTCACGGCGAATGTCATCTACCTCCATAAAGTCCTTACAACGCTCTATTAGTTCTGCCATGCTGGTAGGCTTCTTGCGAATTAGATCCTCCTGTAAACTCTTACAAGTGGTATTTTTTACCAGAGATTCCACTGCCATGGAGATATCTACATCCACAATTTGTATACACAATTTGTTGAAGGAGTTTATGTAATCTCGAAGGGATTCATTCGCCTTCTGCTTTAATTCAAAGAGCTTCCTGGACTTGACCATCGGAGGAATACAGCCAGCGAATTTAGCACAAAATTCTCGGCTTAGTTGGTCCCAACTATCTATTGAGCCGGGTGGTAATGATTGGAACCAGCCATAAGCGGGACCTCCTAATGTGGTGACAAACATTTTGCACAGCACTGGCTCAGTTGCACGGTTGAGGCGAAGCAATATTCGGTATTTTCGGACATGGGCCTCTGGGTTGTCAACACCCGTGTATATGGCGAGATTTGGTATTTTGAAATGCCTATCAGTTTCTTCTGCCTCAATCCAAGCCATGAAGGGCGAATCCCGATTGGCGAACGGATTGTGCCTAGCGTTCTCCTCATTCATGCGGAGCACCGCAGCTCGAACTCTGTCGTCAAAATTCTCCAGATCTGCCCTTGGGCGACCCCTTTGTGGAGATCTACTTGGAGAAAATGATGAACTAGATCCCGAAGATGGATCTGAAGGTGATTGCCCGCCGCGTTCGCCTCCGTTTCCACGTCCGCCACTTCCTCCACCTCCACCTCTTCCACCCGGGGGAGCCTGACCGTTACCCCCTTCAGAGCCTCCTGAAGGAACGTGTCCATCATTCCTGTGGTGTGGTGGTGGTGGCGCGCTTGGATGTGGCGCGTCTACTGGCCTTTTGCTCTGTCTACGCCCAGTAGGTGGGGGTGATCGGCCCTTGCGGGAGGATCTCGGTCTTTGGGGCAAGGGCGATTCGGACCGCCTACTTTTCTCTTTTCTACGTTTTTTGTGTTTTTGCCCCTCCGAGCCACCCAAGGAGAGATTTGACCGTGGTCGCCTTGGGATACCCGATCCGCCCAGATTGATCCTAGTAGATTCGTCTGCTAGAGTTTGATTGTTCCTTTGACTTCCTCCTGCGCCAGCAGGGAATAACTCTCGATTGATCGGTCGTTCTCCCAACGCCGCCGTGGTAGTTACAATAGATTCTGTATTGTGGGCTTGGAGAAACGAAGAATTGTGGGCGTTTGGTCCCAAATTCATCTAGGGCCAAGAAGATATCGTAGATGAAGGCGCTAAACTCCAAACCGGAGGAATGGTCATAAACGACCGTAGGCGATCACCTGTTTCAGAGCCAAATCTTTCCCTTATAGCTTCCGCACACATGTTAATGAATGCGTCCGGGGGCATACTACTTTCAGCTTGTGTTGTGGGAATATTCGAATCAGTGCGACCAGCACTCGTTATTGGCGGTGTTTCAACCCCTGAGGAGGGGTTATGATCTCCATTTGTCATATTTCTTATAACCGTGAATGAAAACCCTTTATTTGTTTAAGGATTCCACGTTCACCGCACCAATTGATGACAAGTAGAGAAATTCTGATCAACTTCCGTCCCTGTGGGGGTGTCGTTGGGTTCGACGGGGGGAAGCTCCGATGCCAAAGTCAGTAAGGAATATCAAGAAAGCAAACTGAATTGACAAAGAGTAAGTGAGTAGGTACCTTGATATCCTAAGGATGTAGGCTATATATAGCTAAGAAGTCGTAACCTTCGGTAACTAGAAAGTCTCCATTAATGTTCCATTAATGGCGGTTACAAGTTATCCTTAAGCTGACGGTTAGCTAATTGATAGCTCGTTAATGGTCTTTATGGCCAGGTCGGCCCAGCCGTTATAATGGCGAATGAGTTGTTCAAGGAGATTCGCCTCAGGGGTTCGCCAGCGGGTCTCCTTTTAATGGACCTTTGGAGATCCGGTGATCCGCTAGGCGGATCTTGTCAATACGCGGCGCTTCCTTAGGTGAATATCCTCCTTAGTCCTCGGGATAATATCTCAATGTTATCACAAACCAACAAGCTCATGGACTCGTCATCATCGTCATTTCTGATTTCTTCATTTCCGATTAGGCTTGGCTATTTAATTTTCTATAGAAGGAGGCAGGTTGAGAGAAAGGGAACATTGTTATTTGTGAAGATTAAAAAAAATTGAAGTTTTCAAGAAGCAACTTATGTTTTAATTATGTAGTCAAATATAAATTAAGTTATGAAACTATTTTTTCAATTTTTTCCTTCTATTATTTTTTAAAATATTTTTCTTGTAGTATCACATAAGTTTCACCAATATAAAACTTCACATTGGTGAAATTTTATGAAACCTTGGTAATACTAATTGACAATAGTTTCATCAAGTTTCAGATGATTTTCACCAATTTTCACCAAAAGTCACACGAGTTTCATTAAGTTTCACATATGAGTTTCACCAAACTCTAGTACAACCTTGTGAAACATTAGGAAAACTCTATTGGAGCTTGATGAAATTGTTTCATAAGTTCCACATGATTTTCATCAAGATTTCATATAGTTTCACTAAGGTGAAGCCAAGTGAAACTCCAAAGAAACTTGATGAAACTTTGATGATAATGTTTGATAATAGTTTCAATCATGTTTCTCATGAGTTTTATTATGGTTCACTATAGTTTCACCAAATTCCATACGAGTTTGACCTGCTCTAGTGAAACATTGATGAAACTTTGTTAAAGCTTGCTAACACAATTTTACTAATTCCTCGCGAGTTTAACTAAGGTAAAACTTTAGTGAAACTTGAGAGGTAATGTTTGACAATAATTTCACATGAAATGTAATAAGATTTCACCAAAGTTCATTGTAGTTTCACCAAATTCTACATGAGTTTCACAAAATTCAAGTGAAACCTTGATAAAACATTGGTGAAACTCTATTAGAGCTTGTTGAAACATTTTCACTAAGTTCTACTTGAGTTTCACCAAGGTGAAACTTAATGAAACCTTATAAATTAATATTTGATAATAGCTCATGTTTCACATGATTTTTTTTATCAAGGCTTCACTAAGGGTCAATGTAGTTTCACCAAGTTCTGCATGAGTTTCACCAAAATCCAATGAAAGTTTGGGCTTCATCATGTTCTCCTCGTTTCATGTTGGTCAAACTTTTTCAAATCTTGTTGAAACAGTTTCAATCATGTTTCATATGAGTTTTACCAAGGTCTAGTGTAGTTTCACCAAGTTCTACATAAGTTTCACAATACTACAGTCAAACTTTAGGTTTCATTAAGTTTCACGCAAATTTCACGTAGTAAGACTCTATCAAAACTTGCTCAAACATTCTCACTAAGTTCCACAAGAGATTCATCAAGGTTTCACTTACAACCTCGTAAAAAAACTGGTGGGAACCTGCTGCAACTTGGTGAAACTCTTGCAAATGAATTTCATCAAGTTTCACCAAGGTGAAACTTGCAAAAGCAAAAGTTATCATTTATGTATGTGGTTGTTTGTTGAAGGATTTTTCAATTACTATGTCTAAAAGTATTTGATGCATACACGATATTTCGTTAGGATGTTGTTTCTTGCTTTTTAGTTGAAGGGAAAATCTATCTGATATGGCATTTACTTTTGGTCACATTTACATATTATCTTTGATTGTTGTTTGAAATTTTTTAATGCACATGTTTTTATAATCAAAATTTTGCTCATTTTACTGTTGATAAACCTGTTTTATTCCGTACAGGTTTCTTTATGATGAATTAGGATCTCAATTTCTTCTATTATTACTGTTTTGCTTTGTTTATGTTGATGGAATTGATACTATGTTATTAGATTATTTCATTTTGTGATGAAATATTTTTGTTTGTTATAGATTTTATAGTATGGGAGGTTGTTGGTTAGTGGAAATCAATGAAGAATTGACATTGTCAAAAAGTAGAGTTTTGGAGTTTTCCTAGAGTACAATTTCTGAAGAAATTTGATTTATTTTACTTTTTTCGTATTTTATATTGTTGATGGTTTACAAATATAAAAAAAAAAATGATATTTTAAAGAATATTTGTTTTATTTTTTTTGTTATTATAAAGATTACGCGGCTGTGAGAGAATATTTGACCATTTTGTATGAAAAAATGTAAAATAAATCTTCTTAGATAACTTTTGGCCCATATCCATTGATTTTGTCCAAAGAGAGCAATTATATTTGCAGCCCTAAATAAGTCTTAATGACAATAGAATCTTAATTATAATTAGTTAGACATGATTCTTGTAATTAATGTAACAATTTTTTTTTTTTAAATTATACTAATGTGAATTAGTTAGTTAGGCGTGATTTTTTAGAAAAAAAATTAGTTTATTGATTAGTTTATTGTTACTTTTAACATTAGTTAGGCATATTCTTGAGAATAAAAAAAATTAAATAGTATGCATAGATTTTTAAGAAAAAAAAATCAATTAGTTTAAGGTTTGGGGGTTAGAATTTAGTTAACTTTAGTTTTTTTTACTTTGATTTATAATAAAAGTAAGAAAAAAAAGTCTTACGAGCATCAAGTTATTGGAAGTTCAATGGTTGTATTAAATGTTAGTAAAAAAAAAATTATTGGATAATATTCCCTAACAATCAATGTTTATTTATAAGCTTTTATAGTTTTATTTGCTTTTTATAGTCGTTTTCATCCATTCGTGAATTTTGTATTAGTTTTAACCGGTACTTTTGTGAAGTTTTATTCTTTACATTTTACATATTGTATTTCTTTTTTCATCTAAGATACAAACAATTTTTTTCAAAAAAAATTATCATTTTTGAAATTCCACATATACGTATATTATTATTCAAATTTACAAGAAACTTTACTGTTCAGCACTTGTCACTGTTTCTTTCGTCAAATTTCTGTCTTAAAAAAATGCTAATATTCAAATTTGAACAGTAAAGTTCCTTTTAAAGCAACGGAAGGAACCACATAAAAGGAGCAATTAAAATTCTCTCTGGAAATGACCTCTCAATGTAATTGGATTCTATTTAGAACTTACATCACTTGTTGAGATCCAAAGGTTTCATTAACACTCAAAGTATTAAGTAGAAAGCCACTATCCAATTTTTTCCATTTTCACCATTTAAATATGAAGCAGTCAATAATAATAAATTGTACTAGAAACATACAACTACATTAAGAAACTAAAATCACAATACAAAATTAGTGATCTGATCTTAGTTTCTGCGCTCCACAAGGATGATAAACCAGTATTTGCAACTCATCCTTAAGCTCATGTGCTAACCATCTACAAATCTTTCCAATTCTATTTGATTTCTCCTCTCTAATAGAGATTAATTAAACGGAAACCTATGCTGCAGATGAACCAATCATTTTCCTACTTGCACATTCTCTACGGAACTACCGGGAGCACTACTACTTGGAGCAGAAATATTTGATTCAGTAGTCATGGTGCTGCTAGCTTGAATACTGGGATTTCCAATACTAACAATGCTGCTAGTTTCGGCCTCCGTCGGCACAGGCTTCAGAGTTTTGGCAGGTAGAGAAATGTTAGCACGTGACAACGCAAGGGCTCCTAAACGAAGATCTGGTTGCTTCTGCACCGTCTCAGCAGGAGAAACAGTTATCCGTTGGATGCTGGCTTTAGTAGGATCAATGGTTGCCTTCTTCTGATCAGTATTGGCCAAGTCATTTGCAGATTGAAGTTGGTGTAACCTGTAGTCAGTTTCTGGCCTGCGACAAACCTTTCTTAAGGGCACAATTTCCTGAGGATCAAAATGTTTTAACAACGATATCATCACAGGTAATTAATACAACACTACAATAATCATTAAGAAAACATATTAGCATGACAGAAGGCATATTAACATGCCTGCCTCAGCCCCCAAGTGTTCGATGTGTGAGATGATTTTTTTCCCCTTTAGGTCTACAAATTAACTAGACTCTGGAGGTCATTATATGTAAGCTAATAAAGGTATCCATTAGTGCACTCAAAAGTGTCTCATAACAAACAGGAATACAACAACAACAACAACAACAACAAAGCCTTAACAATTCCTTAATTAGTAAAGCATTAGAACAAGCAACTTCATCAATCATATCCTCAAATGAATTATGCAAAAGATCAAATTGATGAAAAATGAAAAAAAGTTACACTTAATATGCATTAGCGGGCACAATATATTCTTCAGACCAAAAAACATTACCTTATGAAAGCAAATATAGCTAAGCCCCAATCAAGTTAAATTTCAACTACAAACAAATATAATTAAGCCCCAAAGTTATATTTCAAACTCACTCAGTCTATGCTGATTTTAGAAAACAAAAAATTGAAAAAGGGAAGAAAAAAATTGCTCAAACATCTTGAAGAAAACACTCCAAGAAATTATAAAACTCTAGCACTTCATTAATACAACAATATTGCCATGCATTGTTATCATAGTTGTCAAAGGCGATCGCCTGAGGCGAGAGGCGACCCAGGCGTTCCTTCCCCCACCTTCTGCACTTAGGCAGTAAGTTCCGAACGACATAAACAGATACTTCCTCTTCTGAAGTGTCCGACATAAACTTACTCTCCTCCACGCCTCCAGAATACAAAGTGGCCAATTATCAAGTTGGTCATATAAGAAGAAGAAGAAGAAGAGGAGGAAGAGGAAGGAGAAGGAGAAGGAGAAGAAGGAGGAGAAGAACGTAAAATAAGTCATTTTTATGTATTAGTTATTATTTTTATTTTATTCCTAATTAGTTGCTGATTTCTAGCTTTCCTATGTTGTTATTGCTCCCTACGCAGCCCTAGTAAGGTTGTAATTCTGTCTCTTCTATTTAAAGGGAGATTATTAATAAAAAAAGGTATCAATTGAAAATTCCAATTAAGTTCAAGAGATCGTAGAGTTCTCTCCAATGAGTTCTAACCTTATTCTGACACAATAGGTAAAGGTAGAAAACACCCAAAAGATCTGGCAAAGAAGATATTCAGGTACAGGGTCCTATAACTTGATCCCAAACTTGTGTTCATAACAGCTTGGTATCAGAGACAGGCTTTACCGAAGATCTTCATACCCTACAGCAGCAAATTGAGAGCTTCATGGCTATGTACAAATCTGATCGAGAACAAGACAAGGCCGACAAGGCCAACAGTGAGGCAAAACAACATGAGATGTCGGCACGATTGGATGATCTTTCTCGAAAGATTACTAATAGTCGTACCAATGACAGAGGTCCAGAATCATAAAGCAACAATCTGACCTCCGTGATCATCGCGCTAATACCAATGACAATGGGACTTTTTCCAAGGTATGCAAAACTTGACTTTCCTAAGTATGATGGAGTTGCTGATCCGTTAGGGTGGCTAAGCCATTGTGAGCATTTTTTTGAGCACCAACGCATAATGGAAGGAGAAAAAGCGGGGTTGGCATCATTCCACTTAGATGGTGACGCACAATTATGGTTTATCAAATTAAAACGAGATAAGCCCCATCTTTCTTGGGACGACTTCAAAGAGCATTGCAATTTGCGGATTGGTCCTCCAATCCGAAGCAACAAACTGGGTGAACTTGCCCAGCTAAGACAGATGGGAACTGTGGAAGAATACCAGAGACTATTCGAGCAATTGGCTGAGTGGTCTCAAGGATTCTATCGCAATTGAGGTTGAATTACAGAATCCCACAGACTTAACAAAAGCTATGAGTCTTGCAAGGCTGTATGAACGTCGTGTAGGCAGAACCCAAGATGCTCCGCTAGAAGTCCGCAAACCAGCCCCCACTCCTATTGTGTCATGATTATAGAGAGGGATTATTTAGGTATTATTAGGTGGTTAATTGTTTTTACATTAAGTGGTGAGCCTTGGCGCAACGGTAAACGTTGTTGTCGTGTGACCAAGAGGTCACGGGTTCGAGTCTTAGGAGCGGCCTCTTGCCAAATAAATTGGCAGGGGAAGGCTTGCCCCCAGTACACCCTTGTGGTGGGACCCCTCCCCGGACCCTCGCTCAGCGAGGACGCGTAGTGCGACCGGGCCGCCCTTTTTATTAAGTGGTATTTAGCTTTAATAGATGTTATTTAGGAATGTTCACAGCTGTGGGAAATCATAATTGCTGCCACATCAGCAGTTATTAGGCCTATTTAGAGTGAATTGCTATATTTCCTATTCTTATTTAAGGTAGGTTATATTTCATATTCTTATTTAAGGTATGTTAGAACGAATAGGATGATTTAAGGTAAGTTAGAATTATTAGGGCCATGAATTTAGGAGGCTAGCTATACTTTCCTTTTCCTTTTTTCCTATTTAAGAGAATGAGCCTGTACTAATTCATTATGCAATTGATTAATGAAATCTTTATTTCTTTCTTCTAAATTCTCTCTTTTCTCTATTTATCTCTCGATCCTTCTCTAACCTTCTCTGTTCTTTCTCCATTGATCGACAATGGGAACAGATTTGCAAGGAGCAACATGACTCTGATCAGTGATGGGAACTGCTTCGCAAGAAGCAAGAAGACTCTCTTGAACAAATCTGTAAATCCCTCTCAAATTTGTCTCAATTGATTCTAGAAACTCAAGGAGTTTCAAATCCCTCTTCTATTGCCTACCAGTTGATTGATGTAATGCCTGAGAACAAAGAAGAGGAAACCTTGCAAACCACCCTCCAACTGTTTGATGAAATGCCACAAAAGAAAATAGAATTGGAAGGTCTCTATTTGCAAGGAAAAACTGAAGATGTGCTAGAGCAGCCTTCGCTAAGGAAGCAGACCACCGCTGTAATTGTTAGTCAAGGACAGTTTGAAGCCTTTAAGCCTCAAAAGGAGAAGGTAAAACCCAGTCTTACTGATTCTTATGTGATTAACTGTTTGAAACCTGAAAATATATCTGAACCAAGTTCATATCAACCCATAGAACTCTATAATCATCCTAAGTTTCAGGACATCCATCTCAAGGATGTGATTGAGGCTCCTAAGCCAAATCCTACATTTAGATCTCCCCTAGCTGCAGAGCAATGGCACCAAACTAACCATCCCTACACCATAACCTCTACTGAAATAAATCCAACACCTGTAACAACTCAGAAACCTAACCCTACATTCACACCTTGAAGTGGTAAAGGAAAATTTCTTATTCCTTAAAGAATCCAAATGCTTATTTACTCAAAAGGTGGCAGCCATACTTGATTGGCCTAAACCAACCACGGTTTGCGCTTTAAGGGGATTTCTCGGACTCACAGGGTATTATCGGAAATTTTTGAAAGATTATGGAGTCATTGCAGGGATTTCTCGGACTCACTGGGATTTTTTTATGCTATTAGGAATGAAATTTCCAATTCGGATGCACTCAAATCCAAGTCCTTGTCCATTGGGAAGGCCTTTCGGGAATGTCCTGATAAGTTATCTCAACACCATCCTTCTTTTGCGCATGAGGTCACGCTCATTTTGAATGGGGGGAGTAATGTCATAAATTCAAAAGCTCCACAGGTGTACCATCGCTACACCCATGGGCCAAACAAGCAAAAGATATCTTAAGCCCATTAGGATTAGTTATTGTTTTTATTTTATTCCTAATTAGTTGCTGATTTCTAGCTTTCCTATTTTATTCCTGATCGGTTGTTGATTTCTAGGTTTCCTATTTTGTTATTGCTGCCTAGGCAGCCCTAATAAGGTTGTAATTTTGTCTCTTATATTTAAAGGGAAATTATTGATAAAAAAAAAGTATCAATTGAAAATTCCAATTAAGTTCAAGAGATCGATGAGCTAACAGTAGAAAAACACCCAAAAGATCTGTCAAAGAAGATATTCAGGTACAGGGTCCTATAACACAATCCCAAACTCGTGTTCATAACTGATTGCCAACACATACCTAAGTATGCGCCTTTACCTTAATGTAACCTAAACCCTCAATCCCTCTAGGATGGAGAGGTTTTAGCTTAGGGTTGTAACTGATATTATTTGCAACCAATAAAACAATTATGGGGACATTGAATATAATCTTGGTCCATATAAGACCAAGATGTCCAATGTGGTGCAATTTAGTATTGGATGAAATTGCAACAGGAAAAGTTGTGTCCAAATGAAATTTGATAAAAAAAGAAAGTAGGATGAAGAAATGCATGAAATTCAGGGTACTCAAGATAATTGGTCAAAAGGGGAAGAACAAGAAGGATCATATGCGTACCTCAGACAGGTCATGATCATATCGCACCAAGAACCTACAACGGCAACCTCTTACATCATGCCTCCGTCTTTGTGCGTCGAGGACATGTGCGTCATAGTAAAGTGCCTGATCTTTACCTTCCTGAAAATACCAAATTGTCAAAAATATCAAGATGGAATTCAATTAAAAATAACACATCCTTCTAAGATTTTATTTGATCACTTATTGCCACTTACAGATAGATGTTCCCACCTGAAAGCAGAGTATGAGGTCTCCAGGAAGAACTGCAACACATTCTGATGCTTCACAAGGAAGGGACCGTTGCCTGACGTGCTTGCGAATATTTATCCACTCATCCTCATCTGGTCCAAAACCAGCAAATCGAACCAATACTTCCTGAAATGACCAGTGACAGTGGAAGACAGCTTCAGGAGCAGAAAGAAAATATCAAAAAATATTCCCAAGGTTGAAAAATGGTTTTCATTTTTTTTTTGGGTTGTTTTGTGGACATTTCTTGGATTCCCATAAAGAAACAAAGAAATGACAAACTTGCCAATGACTATATTCCGTACAACAACAGCAGATTTGGTTGATCATTGATAGAGAGAGTTTAACAAGGCTCAGAAATGGTGAAGGCATATGCAACAGGTGTATGGACAGACAATGAAGCACAGTTCACAGTAAACTGCAGCCTGCAGACCCTTAATGGATTATCTTAAATCAGCTCTTGTTATACATTGCATCAGTATTTGGAAAAAAAAAAAAAAAGAAAGAGCTCAACCATTACCGGATCTCCTGTATCCAAATGTCTATGAGATAGGAAGGTCCCAACATCATACCTGGCAAAGAAGATGACAAAGCAATAAGATTCAAGTATTTTCAATTTTGTATACCAAATGAAGTCTATAAGGATTGTGCATTGAACAGAACTGATTCGGAAAGAAAAATCCATATGGCCAAACTGAACTAGCTGGGATTAAGGCTTTGTTATTATTTGAGATAAGGTAAAACAGAGCAGAGCTGTAAGTGAATGAATTCCCAGCCAAAAATACTCACCATGCCCCATCCCGTGAAGATTTGGCTTCAAATTCCATGTAAGAATTTTCCGGAGTGGCCCTTGCTGTATTAGGGACTGTTCAAGAAATAGAACCAAATAAATACAAGAATGACAACCAGAAGCAGCATAATTTTAAATTCTGCAGAATACGAAAAAATTACAAGTTATCTAATAACGTCACTAGAGACTAATTGGGAGTTAAGTGACATACATCTGAATATACAAACACTTGACAACTATTTAGTTCTCAAATGATGAAGGAAATGATGCAAGAATCTGTTTCAAAATTCTCAGGAAAATAACTTTTACATCTTTCCACTCATGGCAAGAACTGAATACAGCATGAGCAAAACATCAGAAAAAAAAGAGGACGAGAAAAGGAGTTACAAAACTCCCAAGGATTAAAAATCATTACTACAAAATTATAGTGGATTCTTCTTTGGTACATTCTAGTTATCTATTCATTTTCTTCCTATGTAAGTCTAAGACTTTGATCCCACATAATTCCTTCATAGCAGAATGACGTTTCATTAATGAGCTTCTACACCTAATGTAAAATTTTAAGATAATGTCCAGATCAGACGTAAATAATTTTGTAAGAGAGAAAATACAAAGATAAAGAAGAAGAAAAATAAAGGTGTAATAATAGCTCTGTCACATAACATTCAGTGGGAAGAAGTCACGGGAAGATCTTCTTAAGCATCACACAAGAGAAACTTGAAACAAAATGGGAAAATACAGAAAAACATTATAGATTGTTAGATATAAATGACTGCTTGAACAAGCTGATAATTATAATATTTGGTGAGTGTAATTCATCAGAAAATTCTAAACTGAGATACATCAAGAGACTATCGGTTGCTCCCTTAGTGATGAAATTGTTTTAACCAAAACAGCTATAACCAAATGGAAATCAACTTATGAAGCACCGATACGGGTACGGAAAACAGCATTTCTAAAAAAATATGAGATACAAGTTCGGCAGGGATAAGGCAAATTTTATATATAGTTAATAATAATATATTATATCATTTGTAACATAGTTATTGAAGGCACATGGCGCATTTAGGCACTAGGAGTTCTGGAGCCTTGGCGCATGGCTCATGCCAAAGCGACACAAGGCGCACTTACAAAAAACTAAAATAAAAGTGCAAAACTAAAGGCTTAATGCATGTTTATACCCTTAAATTTGGCAAGCTTTTTTGCCTAATGGCACCTTAACTTTTAAAATAACCTATCACACACCTATAGTTGGCTTTAAAAATCTATCACACACCTATAGTCGGCTCATTCGGACTTCCTACACACAAAATCGTTGATATAACATCTTTGAGAGATGAGGCGGCATACAGAAGGAACTCACACGTTTTTCTTTTTTCATATAGCACGCACGCCACTTAATCCGTCAAAGATGATAGATCAACGATTTCATGTGTAGGAGGTCTGGATGAGCCAACCATAGGTGTGTGATAAGTTTTTAAAACCAACCATAGGTGTGTGATAGGTTTTTAAAACCAACTATAGATGTGTGGTAAGTTATTTTAAAAGTTCAGGGTGCCAATAGGCAAAACATGCCAAGTTTAAGGGTGACCATGACAATATTCTTAATTATAAATAAATTATAACATGCAATAAACCCCATATTCTAAATCTATAGTTCAATTGTTCAAGTAAATAGTAAATCCTAACTTGACTAATAGCTAGTTCTCATCAAAACTCTCAAATTCATCACTCAAAGTGTGGTCTATGGTGTTTCTTCTTTCACTTTTTTTTTTCCACTGCTATGCATTAGTGCTTTTTTTTTCGTTGTAATTTTGTAACATTACAATTGTGTATGTCTATTAAAATTCTGAGGCAGATAGAAGTTCCTTCTTTATTATTATTTTAGACACTAGATGTGTCTTTAATCTAATGGTGAATATTAAATCTATATTTAACTCTTTTAAAACCCTTTTTAACTCTTTTAAACCCTATTTAACTCTTTGAAAACCATCTTGACACATAGGCACGCCTTTTATCAACATGTCTAGGCGCACAAAAGCTCACTTAGTGAGCGACAACGCCTGCCATGGGAGGTACGATGGCGCTAGGCCTAGGGCCTTGTGCGCCATTAGCCAAAGGCGCACCATGGCGACGCGATTAATAACTATGATTTGTAATGAAAATTTTAAAAGATACTTAAAAATATAAACCACAAAGCACATTCATAAAGTAATTATAAAACCACAAATACCACTCATAAGTGAGCGACAAAAGCTCACTTAGTGAGCGACAACGCCTGCCATGGGAGGTACGGTGGCGCTAGGCCTAGGGCCTTGTGCGCCATTAGCCAAAGGCGCACCATGGCGACGCGATTAATAACTATGATTTGTAATGAAAATTTTAAAAGATACTTAAAAATATAAACCACAAAGCACATTCATAAAGTAATTATAAAACCACAAATACCACTCATAAGTCATTAGTAGATTATTTGAGTCAGAAGTCGAAACCAACAGAATCGAAACCTATGCTGATTTGAATCGAACAAAACCTGCTGATTGAAGATGGATATGTGATTTTTGTGTGTTTGGAAGTTAGGGTTCGCTGTGTCGAGAGAAATTAGAAGAATAGGAAGGTGTGGGTGTATTTTAATTTTTTGTCTCTGTAAGTTACAATATTGAGGTTGGTTTATTTAATTTTTATATTTTTCAATTAAAAACACTGTGAGCCATCTTTACTTAATTAATTACATTACATATATAGATTTTTTTATTTGTTACATCAACCCCTATTTTTGCAAAGTTTTTTTAAAAAAAAAACCCTAAATTTTAGCTAATTAATTCTGAAAAGTATCCCCGCATTTCCCCTAATTAAAAAAGAAAAAGAAAAAAGGGGATACTTGGCTAGCCGTATCCCGCCGTATCAGTATCCCCAGAGTATCCGATACGCATACGTCAACCTCTTAGAAGTATAGGTGCTTCACAGCAATCAACCAACTCAGAGGCACTAAACAACTTAAATGGTCTGCACATAAGGCAATTTATACATATATCATAGACAGTAAGTTCAACTTATAGATTACCAGGCTCAATTTCAGACATTATCAAATGAATAGAAAGAATAAACATATGAGTAAGGAAAAGGACGAAGGATCCTCAAAACTTCAGAAGTCATTCTACCTGAAGGGATAGCAGCCATAGTTGCAGGGACAGGAGCATTAATGGGAGCAGCCACAGGTTGAGGCACAGTTCTCACTGGAGTTGACTCCTCTCGGGACATAGGAGAAACATTTAACTTTACAGGAGTCTTGCTTGATTTTGCCCTTATTGCATACCGTCTATTTTGGAACCAGTTCCAAACCTATAATAAAATTTCTATTGATTAAAAAAAAAATCCAAACACTTCAAGGTAAAAGTAATGCAACAGAATGTGTCTCACTTGTTTCATTTGCACAATAGTCTTTCCTTTTCGTTCGGTAGATTCACTATAACCAAAGAAAAATATGTCATGATTTCAATCTTCACATTAACATCAAAATAAGGCTAACATCTACAGCTCTTGAAAGAAAGCAAGATGCATACGTAAACTTGTCAGCAAGAGCTACCAAAACATCCCGAGCTGGCATGGCATTGTTATGTTCTTGCAAAATACTTTCCATCTCTGTAACCTAAGCAAAGTACAAAATACAAAGCACATTATTTGAAGTTTCAAAACATGGCTTCAACATCATATATATATATATATATACACACATTCAAAAATAAAATAAGAGACGTCTGCATCTTTGTAAATCCAGTAAAGCATTCAGAGCATCTACATCACAAATTGGGTAAGCAGAAAAGAGAAACATAGATGTATAAAATGAAAATCTTATGCTACTATGCTAGACAAAAGAAAACCAAGCTGGTTGCGAAATAGGAAGAGTCATATTCAAGACTTTAACTAAATCAAAAGAAGATAAGGAATCTATAAGCGAACCACATAGTCAAGCTCCTACACGTTCATGAACAATTGATGGCTGACACAATCCATCACAGTTTTCCTCTAGGCCTTACTCATAGGCTCCATTCCCATTATGAGAAAATTATAGCAATCCAATATGCCCCCAAATCCGAATGTCAGAAAATTATTTACTGGTTTCAAGTTTTCCTACATTCGATCTACTTTTTGTAAGAGAAATGGAGCCTTATTATTGTCTCATAATAAATATGTTTATGAGGCCACCAGTTGATTAGCACACAAAAGGTTAATATAGAGTTATTTTCTCAATGATGAAAGAAGTCTCAATAGTTGCATTCCGGTTTGTCTAGCAAGACAATAATTCTGCAAGTAGTCAAGAGGTCTCCCTAACAAAAGAAAAACAAGAAGGCCCATGCAGTTGATCATCATATCAGAACCTAGACTTGCCAGACTAGCCAGAGGTGAGCAGACATTGATATCTTTATATAAATCTAGCTGAAGTAAACCTTCCAAGTTCCAGCAATAAAATAACTAAAAGGACAGACCAAGTTTTTTTTTCCCTTGTCATTATTTCCTAATTTTTCTTCAAGGATATTCTTTCTCCCTCAAATAAGAATGTGGGTACAATAATCTAATAACTAATTAACTCTAACAAAGATGAGATTAACAACAAAAGAATCCCAATGGTTTATCTCATAATACCAATGAGGAAAAACGCACATGCATATTGATCACATTGTTTCGTTGTTTTCCCTCTTGAGGTGTCTTTAAGATTGATTACAACACCATTCGAGACTTCTCTACACAACCCTAAACTTCCTGAAATCTAGAACCTTAAATTTGTGAAGAACAAAATAATTGAAGGCCAGTTACTCAGACAGGACTGAAACGCCACCAATGATTAAATGGTATATACCTTAAAACTAGCACAGAAAAGCAAGCAAAATACTAATATAAAACAAAAATGTAATTACAAGTTCAACACAGCCCTAAACACAACAGTTAAATCGAAAGAGGAAAAAGAACATCAGAATTCACAACTACAGTTAAATGCGAAGGGAGAAAAGAAATTGAACCCCAGAAATCAAACAAATAAACCAAGCGCTCGCATGTCGAGATACTAGCGAGTAAAACTATGTAGATACATGTACGAAATGCTGATACATATTCAATATATGATAAAATTGAAAGAAGAAAGGAGAAGAGAGAAGAAGATACCTCATTAGTCATGAAGCGAAAAGCAGGGCCGCCATTACTGGGAGGTCGACCCATGATAGCTTTGAGGAGCGATATCTAACAGAAGTACGAATTAGAAACAATCACAGCGTAGACAGACAAAGAACAGCGGATGATCAGAATGAAGATGGTTAAATTGACTCTGAAAGGATATGAAAGACATATGTATATTCAAACTCTCAATCAGCCAAGTTAGAGCGGGATAGAGAAGAGAAGCGTTTTTCTGAATTTGGACTGAATTTCTCGTTTGGATGGAACATATTTCTCTTCTATTAGAGAAGAAAAATTGGAAAACATTTGACCTAATTTACGGCTCTACCTATCACCACCAGTGAACATCAATTTTACTTGCTATTGTGTAAAGGGGCTGCAGATTTATTTGAAAACTCAAAAAAAAAAAAAAAAAAACATGATGTCAAAATTTGGCATCTATATTTTTGGAAAGTAATAGTACAAAGTCTCGACAACAAAATCCGGAAGATTAGGATGTCACTCCATCAGTACTCCTTGTAAATTTATAGGCAATATTATTCTCAAGGGTTATGCTATGCTTACTTTGTTTTTACCACCATTGGATGAACTTACTTTGTTAAAGTCCACCATCATCTCATGGTGAAAAAAACAAAGTAAGCTTTGTTTTGTCGAAAACAAAGTAACCATATAAGGCACCATATTCTCAAAAATACTAGCAAAAATAATACTAACATCGTTAAATGAATGAATTAACCTATTACAACCATCAAGAATAAGGTTGTACACCCCTGCATTGGTTTCAACAAGACAGCCGTCCATACATCACCAAATGAGGTTAGAAGAAGAAGACAACTTCCTTTGAAGATTCTAAGAATCAATCCGCTTTAATCTTTCAGGAAAACCATAGTAGCCTGTAAATCTTCATATTTGACTCTCACAAATATGCATCTCTATATCAATAAAATCGCGATTGGAATCTCTAATATCCACCATCCCTCTTCAAGTCAAATAAGGGTAGACCCCACTTCTACCAACATAGCTCAACTTCCTTTTAATTGCATCTAAACGACAGAAAGTTAAAAGAGTCTTTGAGAGAAAAATTATACTTGATTTGCTGACCCGGACAAGATCCAAGAGAACCCGAACTAAATGTGGGTTGCCAGCCCACGACAGTTCCAAGCCATGATACTCATAATGATGGGCAGGCTTGTCCAACAGAACCCGCATGTGACCCGTTTTTTGAGCCCATTGCATTTTCCATTGAAACTTCCGAAACTACGTATATTTCATTATTGTCATCCATTCTTCTACGTTTAGAGTCAATAATAACCACCTAATCAATGGAAATAGAATCAAATGACTTTCCTTTTTCACCTTCCTTAACATTTGCAAAATTCCCTCCACTTTCAACGTTAACTATCATATTAGTAATCTCATTGATTTCCATAATTCACTCCCCTATCATTGTTATTTCCTAATTTTGGAATCACCGATTGGCTAATCGGAGAATCCTAGCCGCTTCTTCCACCAGCATCATTAACCAACCAGGAAGCACCCTCCGTTAATTGTTTCCTTCCGGTCTGAGCAATCATTCTGATTCCATATGGTCTCACCACTTCCCCATTCATAGCCTCATAGATCTTAGCACAACCAATCTCTGTGTGATCAATCATCCCACAGACAAAGCAAAAATGCTTTATACGCTCATATTTAAAATCAACCCAAAACCAATCCTCATTGGGTCTTTTAAGCTTCATTCTCCTCATCAATGGCCGTCTGACATCCATAGAAACTCGAATACGCATGTATTCTCTCCATATTCCCTGGTAATTATTAGGATTAGAGTCAATGAACTTCCCCATGTGGTTGCCAATAGCTTAAGCCACTTTCTCAAACATGAATCCATTGGATAAATTGAAAGTCTGGATCCATATATCTATATGGAATAAAGGAACCTCTGCCAGTAATTCATATGCAGATAACCTTTTAACAATCAAAAGTTTATTATCAAAATTCCAAGAGCCACGCTCAATAACTCTCCTAATGTCAATCTCATACAAAATTGAAAAAGAAAAAGATTGGAATTGAGCGATCGAATATAGACCATCTTCTCTGGTTTCCACAACGAAGCAATGAGATCCTTCATCGCCGGGAAATCCACAGCCTTATCTGTTAAAATTTTCCAACAAAACACCATCGCATATTCACATCTACCTTACTTAGATCTGTATCCTCCACCATAACGCCACCTCCTTCCTCATCTTCAATACTTAGAATAACATAAGAGAATTCCAAATCACAAGAAGAAGCCATTTGAAAGTAAGACAAAAACGAAGACACAGGACAAAAAGAAAAACTTATCAAAAAGATAAAACAAAACTCAACTTATCATAGAGACAATACTTTGGAAAGTTTTTAAGCAATTATATGGAGCAATTTAGATCCACGGCACAACGGAAGTACATGAGTGCTAAAACTGATCAATGGTGTATTTATTTGATAAGTACCGAATATAAAAATATTAATCGATAAAGTTTATTTAAAATTTTAAATTTAATATTTTGAGTTATAAATTTTTTTAACTTAATTGAATATTTTTTTTTGAAGAAACTTAATTGAATAATTTAAATAATAGAGAAATAACAGTAATCAAACCCATTTAAATTAAATAAATGCTTATTATTTTAATTTAAGTCATTAAGTGATTTATTAAACGGGCCTAAGTTACAAACGCCATACTATAATACTTTATTGCTTCAAAATTTCATAAGATTCACTTATCATATAACTTTATAAAATGTTACCAAAAATATAACTTTATAAATTCAATTCATTAAAATACAAATAATAAGTTTTTACACAACAAAATAAGTAATTCAATACATATTAATAGTTCCATAAAATTATATATCGAATAAAAATATTTAACTCAATACTTATTATTATTTACCTAAAATTTAATAGTTAAACTATAATAATACACAACAATTAAAATAAATATAATTAAAACATACAGTTTGTCCAAAATAAACTCTGGCATATTCTTGATGTTGTTGTGGAGCCTTTGAAGATTTCGTAATGATAAATTCTGGAATCATATCTCCACATCGCCGGAACGGATCAAATTTGTGGCCTTGGATACACTATGTTCACTTATCTGCCCAACATGTTACGGGTTGTCAAGTTTGGCATCCTCCTCCTTCTCCCTTTTACAAATGCAATATTAACGCTGCATTTTTTTGCAACATCTACTGAATTGGGTCTTGGAGCTATTCTCCGTGATGCCCAAGGAGGTTAAATCGTCGCTCGGTCGATAATCCTTCCAAGTTTGCTGGAAGTAAAAAAAATAAGGTTTTAGCGTTGATTCAAGCAATGGAATAGATACCAGATCAAGGGTACCAACATGTTATTTTTGAGACCGATGTCAAGATTATTGTTGATGTTATTTATTCTAATAATGAAGATCATTTGGAGTTCAGTGACTTGGTTGGTCAGTGTCGGTCCTTGCTTCTTCTAAACGAGTCTTACCTAGTCAAGCTATGAGGTGGCTCATGTTATTGCTCAATCGACTCGTTTATATCATTGTCCTATGTTTTTCTCTAATGTTGCGAGTTTTGTTGCTAATGTAATGTTACATTCTTACTCGGTTGAGGCGCATTAATAAAGCTTAGTTTCCAAAAAAAAAAACATACAGTACAATTAAAGAAATTCATACCTAGAATTGATGTGTTTGCAAAGAATTTCGTGTTGTAACAGCTGCACTTCATTCACTCCCAAGAATCTTACAAGAGAATTTTGAAATCTTTTTATGTTCAACCTTACGAAAAAAAAAATTGTCTCTTGTTGCACCAAATCTCCAGTTGCTTTAACTTTCTTTTCTTGTATTTGTTGAACCCGAGAATAATATTAGTTAAAATGATTTTGATTGTTATCCATTTCAAGAATAAACTTCAATGAAAAATTCGACAGAATAAGAAAGTTTGCAATGAAAAATAAAGAATTGTGTTTAATTTATAGTAAAACTTCCAAAATCTATCATTTGTAGATATTTAAAAGAAATACTACCATTGTATATTTGAATAAGTTTCTAGGATTTAAAAGTAATACATTTTTTAATTATAAAAACTAATGTTACCATTAAAAATGTAATTTTTTTTTCCAAAAGAATAACAAATAACTTTCACAAAAAGATTATGAGTGGCAAATAGTGGGGCCCGCCACTGTCTGTCGCTTTATCAATCTGGAAAGACATTGACATGTTGCAGAGGACACATGTAATACACACGCCAATGCTTTTCATGATTGACGAATGCTCTATTTCTCTCCCTATAATATTTCTCATTTTTTCTTACATATTGTAGTAACCTTCAATCTGCAACCTGCAAAACACTTGGACTCTAGTGATTGGGTATAGAGTAATTCCACCCCTCTCTATCATTTTATCTTCATTCGCATAATGCTGATTGTACCCTTAATAAATAAATCTACCAATGCATTATAATAATAATGTTTTGGAATTAGTTTAACATGTGTTAAGCTAATAATTGAAAGATTAATGATTTATGTAGTGCTTTCATTTCTATCGTAAACAGTTATAAAAACTATATATGTAACAAAAAACATAGTACATCAAACCATAATAGAAAAAAAAATTCTCACATTTCTATCAATCAATGAAACCAATAATCTCCCGAAAGTGGAAGTTCTAACAAAAAGGAAAAATCCAAAAAACCACGTTGTCAAACCAGCTACTAGAAAACCAGAACTTTAAACTCATCTAAAAACTAAAATAGGTCCTAACCTACAACCATTGGACACATCCATAACTTAGCCAAAATATGTCTTTCTCACTAGAACATATCTAATGACATGTACAATGTACCCATCAATGTTCCTTGTCAGGGTGTTGGCATATAGATGGGTAAAGATTGTTTTTTCCGATCACAGAGTTATACTCAAACAGTTTTGAGGAACTCTGATAGAACATGAAGCTAAAAGACTCTGATATCAATGAAGGCTTTAATACGACCAAATGCATATTATTTCTAACATCAAGGGACGGGTAATAAACCCGGAATATTCAATAAACAAACAAGAGATTTAGGCTAGCTCTTGTAACGCAGCAGCGGAAGAAATTAACATTGACTTCGTATCATCGATCTATGAGACTACTACACCACAGGAGCAATCACCGTTATTCCACGAACTAAGAAGCACACCAAAGATAGGGAGGGGGGCAACTTAGGAGAGGAGGAGTTGAGGAATTGCCTTTAGTAGTGTCTCTTAGTATTATGTCAACAAAGTGTTATGTTTAGCCTCCATAGCTATTTATTTATAGTTAGGTTAAACCTAAAGGCCTAACATAATTGATTAGGTTATGGGCGGCCCCTAAATGGATCTGTAAATGGACCACACCCGTTTACTCAATTTATTCATACACATCCTATATACCTAAATAATATTTAGGAGTAGTAATAATTTTAGGAGTAGGTTTTAATTTATTAATACTGAAATCGTATTAAAATGAGGATTAGGAAATCTTACAACCACCCTTTCTTACTCTATATACATATGTACACAAAGAACATCTTCATTCGATCATCTATAGTTTCAAGCATGGCTATGGCTGCTAAATGTTTGCTCTGGTTTTATTGTGTTCTAATATGCATTGTACTGACTTCCACGATGAGTTTTGGGGTCTCAAATATCAGAGAAGATTATGCAAACAACGACCATGCATCTTGAATTGATGATAGTTTGATAAAGACCAATCAAGTCTGTCAAGAAGGTACAATGTCCGAAACTAGTTTCAGCATGCATCCAATGTCTGTGTCAAATAAAAATAATAATAAGAATGTTCATGGGGATTTATGATGCCAATGGGAATCATATTATCTAGGTACCTGAAAACCTTCAAAGTAACAAACCCTGTTTGGTTCACCTTCATGCCGTTTGTCAAACCTTTGCCAATATTATTGGTGTTGTTGGCTGGGCGACTGGTTGGTATGAAACTCGGCAATGATTCTCCTGGAATTACACATGGCATGCACAGGATCCTAGCCATAACTCTCTACTGTTTTGGGACTCTCCAAATATTTGCTTTATTTTTTAGGCCAAAGCCAAGTATAGAGTGTACTGGAACATATACCGCCGCACAATTGGATATGCTACGGTAGTAATGAGCATCGTCTAACATCTATCATGTGCAGCCGGACCCCACATATGGAAGAAGATATATTCAAGTATTCTCATATTCTTGGGAATCATTGCTGCTGTTTTGGAGACAAGCACATGGATCATAGTTCTATGCAAGAGGGAAACAGAAGAGCTAATAATGGATCTGCAGAACAATTTCTTTTCTTAATTAAATTCTTACTATACTTAGTTCTTGTTTAAGGTTGATTTAAGCCATTGATTAGTTGAAGCATATGAATAAACAGAGGATTCTAATAGGGTCCGTTTGGTTTAACTGTTGTTTACTGTTATGGTTTGTTGTTGCTGTTAGAAAAACAGAGATTCACTGATTTTGTAAAAAGCTTCTTTTCATGTAGAAAAGGCAAACAACAGTTCTCTAACCAAGCATCTAAAACTCTCATTTTCAATAACAATTGGTGGAAATGAAGTAAACAAACACCCCTATATATATATATATATATATTTTTTTTTTTTTTTTTCTTTCAGTATTAGGTGTACAATATCAGTGCATCAATGTTTTCTTTATAAGAGAAAACAAACTATGTTTCATATACCTGCATGGCATGCCTCTCTTCTTCTCCATGTACAGCCTGCAATCTTATTATTGAAGATGTTTGGGAGGTGAAGCTACTTTTAGTTTTGATTGTTTTAATTTCCAGTTAAGGACTTTCCTATTTTAATTTTGTGAGTTATAGTTCAGGTAAATGTCAGGGGAATTTCATTTTTGGAAAGTTATGGGAGAGAGGAAGTATGTGATAGAGGCAACCTTCCCTGTTTCTCTCCATCTCTTGATCCGTTTTACACTATGTTGCACAGAAACTCTTCTTACCTAGTGTTTCCATGTCAGTTTCCATAGAACATAGGTTTTACATAAATATGACTCCTGAAGTTAATTCAGGAAGCTGGAAAACCTTTGCGTAGGTTAGAGATCAGAGTATACAAGATGGTTTGACAGGAGGTCAGCTTCATGGGAGAAAACAGAATTAACTCTGATTCAGTGACTTCACCACCCGTACATGATGCTTTCCCCAAACCAAATTCATCTTGGAGCAGGTTGCCTAAAAGGTTGATAAGCAGATTTAATAGATTAAATCCCTGAGTTAAGCCTTTCCACGTTTAACTCGTGCACAAGCACTATCAGTGGAAGGCTCATGATTTTTTTTTATATACTAGCATGGGGAGGGCGAGCCTTGGCGCAACGGTAAACGTTGTTGTCGTGTGACCAAGAGGTCACGGGTTCGAGTCTTAGGAGCGGCCTCTTGCCAAATAAATTGGCAGGGGAAGGCTTGCCCCCAGTACACCCTTGTGGTGGGACCCCTCCCCGCACCCTCGCTCAGTGGGGACGCGTAGTGCGACCGGGCCGCCCTTTTTATACTAGCAAGGAAAAGGAAAGCTGAATGTTGTGTTGTGAAACTGAAATAGGAAATAACATCAGAAACTTGATTTATAACAAATGATATTTTCCATTTCCTATTCTTAAATATATGATACATCACATTCCGAATTAAGTCTTACTTAGGACGTTTTGCAAGAGGAAAGGATACCCTTTGAGGAGTAGGAGTAGGAGTAGTAGTAGTGAGTGGGATTTCTGGCTTTGGTTCTTGAGATGAGGAGTTTGGATCAGCCATTTCTTCATCCTCTTCTTCTGTTTCTTCAACAGCATGGGCTGCCTGCTTCTTTGGTATTGCTAGTTGGTAGTTTGGGCTAATCAGTGTGTCCTGCTCTTGTGGGAGTGGGATTCCAGGGCCACCTATTGTCTTCGGCAATGGGATTTTATTCCTGCTTCTAGCCAGCTCTAGTAAAACCTAACAATTTGTAATTTCAAATGTTAAGCATAATCCACTTTCAATTTAGCAGCAGCACTGAAAATGATATGATTATCTCTTATTTAGCTAGTTTACATTCACTTGCATTAGTTTAAGGAATGCCTATGACTATGTAAGGATAATGGATCCAAGTGCCTATGACTATGTAAGGATAATGGATCCAAGATGGCTTGCAGGGATAATTGAAGAATCAACCAAAATCTGCAACTTTCAATGTAGAATACAATGATAAGACAGCTCTATAATACCAAAAATTGCTACTTACTTCTCTTGGTGGTGGTTGTGAGAAGCTGAAATTCACTTTTGACTGAATAGCCAGCTTGACATCATCACAATCAACTGTAGATTTGCCAGCGTGTTCTGAGTAAACCTGTGCATCTGTTAGAACATCAGCAACATAACGATACCATAGCTCTAGAAACTGGTGCATAACGCGAGGTTCATAATCCTCCACACCCATTGATTTAAGAAGTGATTTGACAATCTTTGCATCTCTTGGCAAGTTCTGATCTCCTTCAGCCATTCTCTGCACAGGATCCAGTACCCAATTTAATAGCCAACATTAGACATCTGAAATAACCGACAGATTGAACATGCTTTATTTAACATAATGGACAAGCGGTTGAAAATGGTCTTGACACGATTAATCATTGAAGAAAAAGATCAACAAAATGATAATTAATAAAATTCCAAAAGAATAATGCTAATTAGAGACTGAAAATGGTTTTGTCATGATTAATCATTAAATGGAAATGTAAGACATGTACATGACATGATGAATTTTTTTATTGAAAACCCAAATAATCAAATAATGTGATCCGAAGCCGCACGGTAAAGGCTTCCAAGAAGACAAACAAGTATGATAAATCAGGCCAATTAGAGGATTGGAAAAGCAAATGAGCAAGATGAGTAATTTGCGGTTGAAAGTGACTTAACTGAACTTTAGGCTATTCTCAAAAATAGGTAAAAGGCTTCTGGGGACAACTCAATAACAATCAAAATGAACATGCTTTATTCCCTAGCAATATCTCCTAAAACAAAATCAGAAGTTATCGAGAGGCTGAAAATTTATAAAAGAGGTGCTTGTAAAATTGGGTTGTTGAAAGAGAATAAGCGTAAAAGGAGCTATAGCATGAAAAAAAAATCACAAAATGCAAGAATGTAGATATTCATGAAAAGCTAAAACTTTGATGGATGGGATACAATAGGGTTAATACACATATTTGCCCCTGTATTTTTCCGTTTCGATAGATATGCCCCTATATCAAATAAACGTACATATTTATCCTAGATTTTTTTTAAAAACAGCAAAAATATCCCAATCTAAACAGAATGCTTATTTGGATAACTCCGTTTATCTAGTCATCACACCACTAATAAAAAAAGCTCAAAATGTTGTCTTTTTCATTTAAAAAAAATCCAAAATTACAGCGTCAGTTCTGTTGTATCTCTCTCTCTACGTGTTTCCTCTTCAATCTTCCTTTCCCATTTTTTTAATTCTTCTCATACTACAAACCCACTTCTCTGCAACATCTCTCAATAAATCACATTCAATCTCCTCTTTTTCACCGCACTTCCCTTCTCAATAAAAAACCGAAGCACCGGCTCTGGCCGCCGATGATTGTAACAGGATTTTCTTATCTTACCAGTACCAAACAGGAACTAAGCTGAAGCCTACCATTCCTTCCCACCAACCTTACAGATTCGAATCGAGGCTTACTATGCAAAACAATGGAATTGATGAACTCAAATCTTGGAAAGTCTTTGTGGGTTTTCAAAATGATGAGTATTTAGTTTCTGCTTCTAATGTTGTTCTTGTTGATGGTACTACTTTGCCTACTAAAGTTGGGAATGGTACTATTTTCGCTGGGTTTCCAATGACTGATTTGAAAACTCCGATTGCTACTGCTGGAGATTCTACTCAGACTTCTGTTCAGATGAAACTTTTAGGGACTCAATTTGGTGCCCTTTGAAGGATGTTCCTTTGCTTTCTGAGATTTCTCTCACTTGTTAATGATGGCTTTGTTTGCCCTAGTACTATCACTGAAGGTAAGTTGTTGGGTTTTTTGCCCCTGTATTTTCACATTTAAACAGATTTGCCCTTATATCAAATAAACACATAAATATATCCTCATATTTTTTAAATACAACAAAAATACCCTAATCTAACAGATTGATGAGATGGCACTAACAGTGCAACACCTCAGCCTCCACGTCTTCTCCACCTCACCTTCCACCTCAACTAAAAATTGCCAAGTCACATCTTTACCATAAAAATTGCCAAGTCACATCTTTACGTACTGAAATTCAAAACTTTTCCATAAAATCTCCCAAATCAAACAAACCCAGAAACAAAAATCCCCCAAATCAGAAGTGAAATTCAAAAAACCCAACAACTTACCTTTAGTGATAGAACTAGGGCAAACAAAGCCATCATTAACAAGCGAAATCTCAGAAAGCAAAGGAACATCCTTCAAAGGAACACCAAATTGAGTCCCTAAAAGCTTCACCTGAACAGAAGTCTGAGTAGAATCTCTAGCAGTAGCAATCGGATTTTTCAAATCAGTCATTGGAAACCCAGCAAAAACAGTACCATTCCCAACTTTAGTAGGCAAAGTAGTACCATCAACAAACAACATTAGAAGCAGAAACTAAATACTCGTCATTTTGAAAACCCATAAAGACTTTCCAAGATTTGAGTTCATCAATTCCATTGTTTTGCATAGTAAGCCTCGATTCGAATCTGTAAGGTTGGTGAGAAGGAATGGTAGGCTTCAGCTTAGTTCCTGTTTGGTACTGGTAAGATAAGAAAATCATGTTACAATCATCGGCAGCCGGAGCCGGTGCTTCGGTTTTTTATTGAGAAATTGAGAAGGGAAGTGCGGTGAAAAGGAGGAAAAAGAGGAGATTGAATGTGATTTATTGAGAGATGTTGCAGAGAAGTAGGGGAAACAAGTAGAGAGAGATACAGCAAAACTGAAGCTGTAATTTTGGATTTTTTTGATGAAAAGGACAAACGTTTTGAGCTTTTTTATTAGTGGTGTGATGACTAGATAAACGGAGTTATCCAAATAAGCATTCTGTTTAGATTGGGATATTTTTGCTGTTTTAAAAAAAAAAATCCAGGATAAATATGTACGTTTATTTGATATAAGGGCATATCTATCAAAACGGACAAATACAGGGGCAAATATGTGTATTAACCCTAAAATATAGGTTTATGGAAAGTACTGAAGAGGATAGAGAATTAGCAATACGAGCATAAGCAATTCAAGTAAACCGATTAACTTCCTTAAATGCAGAAATGGGCTTTTGCAACTAGACAAAATGTGAATATAAGCTCAGAACAACAAAAGCTTGAATTTTCTCCTACAACTTCCCTATCACTTAACTATGTTCTCAAGGGAAAACTGAAACACAACATCTAAAGAGGGAAAAAAGGTTGTTGAATTGCAATGAAAGCATCAAAACCTACAAGAATATTTAGATTTGCGTTAATCTGCTTCGTTCACTGTTGACATTCACTAATCTATCAACTCATCAGGTGTATGTTTCTTATCCATCATACCTTTGTTATTTTCAGCTTGCACAAGGTATTGGGCAAGCTTCTTTCTAAAATACCAACAAATAGCATATTTGTCAAGGTATCTTAATGGAGATTGACAAATGAATTCAGCTCACACACCACAAAAATAGAAATATGCAAGGAGGATTTGAGAGAAAAAAACAATGTATTGACTATTGATACTTCTCTGCTGAGTTACAAACCGAACCCCACTCTTACATAGAGAAGAAGAAACAACTATCAAAAGGAAAGAAGAATACCCATGCAAAATCACAGCCCAGGAGAAAACTCCCCTTCTCTATGCTATAAGCTTAAGAGACCCAACAGCAAATATTCTCCCCTACTGTGTACACAACACACCTTTATATAACACACACACACACACTCCGATCCCCTCAACATGATCCAACGTATTATAATGCTTAATACCAATACCGTTACTGCCCTTAATATTTATATACTATATTAGCATTCTCTTATCATATCTAAGCATGAGTATCCAACCTATTATAAATGCTCATCTTCTCAGCTACTTGCAGATGCATCCTCTAAACCTTATTCGGATTAAAAGAACTGGTCTTAGAGGTTACAACATGCAAGGCAGGTTTGAAAACGAGCGTTTAGGATTTCCACCCCACATAATCTCTGAGAGCTGATTGTATTAGTGATAAATCCAAATTAACTAGAGCATTCAATATTGTAACAGTACCAAAAAAAAAAAAAACAAATTATAATTCTTTCCATCCATTTTATTCCATTTTTTTCTTTATTATCGCAATGAAGCTAACTAGTCAGATAAATCAACAAATTTAAGCAAAGAATATACTAAGGGCTGACGAATAAATAAGAAAATAGCGGTAGTCCTTGCTAACTCATCTTCAACATAGCCAAAAATCGATTCCGAAGCATACATTTGTTCATTTCTATAAAACTAAATGGGTAATCAAGATTCCTCACTGAAATTTGATATAATTGCTTCAAATTTCCAGCAAAAACAAACAATGGACGAAACCTTGAGTGATGGATGGGTGGATGAGAAAGGAACGTTTGTTCCTCAGCCAAAAAATTAAAATTTAAACCTTGTAAAGGTAAAGCAGACTAACCTTCAATATAAATATCTAGCTGTACTAGATGATGGGTGAAAGAGGAAGAAAATAGGGATAACTGAGGAGCAAACAATGGAATGATAGCAGTGCCTTTCCTTCGTTATGTGTTAAGCATGGTGGGTGACATCTGAGGCTACTTTGGGGAATGGGGAATATCTGTTCTTCGGGTTTGCTTCATCGCAATGATCCTTCGACGCTCTCTTCAACCGGCTCAAAAAGAAAAAAAGATTTGAGTTAAAAAGATGCGTACGGAAGTGAAGGGTTTGTTTGGACATGGTTATTAGAGTAAGCTAACGAGGCTTTTGATCTTTGTAGTGCATTAGGCTTTTGATTTTTGGTTCGAGCTCAAACTTATAGTTAAAACCCATAGAATCAGTTCAACTAAAAAAATAACATGTCATAGAACCGTTTGAATTAAAAGTTCAAACTTATAATTAAGACTTGATTATAAATTTTATATTAATCTTTAACATATATAACACAAGTTCAAGTTCAAGTTCAATAGCCACAATAAATAACATCATCAAGTAGCATGCGAATAGGTTCACCATTCTATTATTATTATAGCTATTATGTGCAACCTATTGTTTGAGGAGCTATTTCTCCAAACCAGAGTCATCGCCTCATTTTTACTACTCTCCTCCTCATGATCTTAATTCCTTCTCTTCCTATCCTCCTCCAAGGTTTTCCTTCCCTTATTCTCCTGGTAAATTCCTCTTCTTTATTTCATTAACTCTCTCTATTTATGTCATTTGTTTTCAAAATTTATACTTTTAACAATTCGACTATATATTTTTTTTAATGTGTAATGTGACTATAAAAGAACTCTAAAAATCCTTTTTTTGAAATGAGTAACGTTTTTTCAGTAATTTGGATAAATAAGGGTAAATGTGATGAAATATAAATGCTCAAAAGTCTAATATGGTGAAATAAAAGCTCAAAGAGTTTAAGATACCAAGACTAGAATGTTGTTAAAAATTTAAATTTCGGAAGCAGATTAAATGAATAAAGGTCTATTAACCAAGTTTTATATTCAAAATTGACTTTTCCAGATATTGAGTGCTTAATGTGATATAAATGAAATGAACAATGCTTTTTTAACTGAATTAGAGGTACTAAAAGACTTAATATGACGAAAAATAAATGATCAAGAGTTGTGTGGTAAAATAAAAGATTCAGGACTTAATCTACCAAAATCAGAATGATCAATGTTAAGTAATACAACCTCCTAGTCCAATGTTGAGACATCCATGAGCGGCGTACAAATGTCTAGTCCTGCAAACTACATAATCAAAATGTCTAGCCTTGGACGTTTATATGCTTTAAATATGCAGTCTATAAATTGGCTATCTTCATTGCATTCTCTATGAATATTAATTCACATTTCTTAGGCTTTGTATTTCTAGACATCTATTTCAAATCCCATATACATATATATGTTTCTGTGATACAAATTCATTTTGGGATGAACGTATGCCTAAATTTATTAGTAATATGGTATTAGACTCTTCTGACACTTAATATGGGATAATAATGTTCATATTTGAATTGTCAGAGTGCATCTGAATTCAATGTTTAAAACACCGATTTCAAATATAAAATATTCTAAATTGTATCATTGATTGTCGTAACAAATATGTGAGTGCAATATCTGATATGTCTAACATTTGACACTGGTAGTTAAACAATGATTTCAAAGCAGCATCAACATCTGACATGAAATTTTGTCCGGTGATTCGATATAGCTGTTCTTTGCTATTGAAATCAGTGTTTTAATTTGAACACCGATTTTATACGTACTTAGACAATTCAAACAGACATATTAGGTATTCAGAACACCAATTTCGATGATCACTTGTAACAGTATATACTATATACAGTAAAACATTCATAAATTAATACTCGATAAATTAATAACCTCTTTAAAATAATAATTTTTTCTGGTCCCGACTTGGGTCAGTTCACTAAATTAACACTCGATAAATTAATATCTCTATAAATTAATAAAATTTCATGGTCCCAACATTATTAATTTATAGAGATTTTACTGTATTATATTAAGATTGTCCATTTAGATTACCAATTGATTTAAAGAACTAATAATTATCAATTATAATGTCAAAAGAAAATTGTCTGTTTGGGATGCTTAGGGTTAAGATTGATAACATACCTTAGTTCTTTTGATGAAAGACAATCTTGCGACTGTTGTCCTGTACTTGAGAGTGGAGATTTGAGAAGAAAGAAACAGATTGGACAACAACAAGCAACAGTAAGGGCGGATTTGCAAAGATGGAGTTAATAGAACAATCTTTTTTCAAATCAGTAACCTTCCACAAAAGTATCAAATAAAATCGACGGTGAGGAGCAACGGAAGCGGTGATCTACTGTAACCCTAACCTATATATATATATATATATATATATATATATATATATATATATATATATATATATTAATTTCACTTAATTAAATTATTTACCTTATAGTAGTTTTCCGTAAAAAATAACTACATGTGAACTAGGATAAAGTTCAGATATCATTGATGTAATTTACCCATAGTGAAAGTGGAAGGTGGAGAGATAAACAAATTTATTTTATTATTTGATAGATTGATCTTGTATCATGACAATTGAGAAATTTTAGGGTACTCCTGGAGTAATACTCCTTGCCAATATTCCTTTTTATTTGTTTTTTTCACTTTTCATCTTTGCAACATTTGACTATTTTCCTGAAACTTGTTATGCAAAAATTAGGCTTCCCTGAGTTATGGATTGATTGGATTATGTTGTGCATTTCGACTGTGGAATATTCTGTGTCGCTGAATGGGTCTTTTGTGGGCCCGATTACTCCTGGCAGGGGTTTGAGACAAGGTGATCCCCTATCGCCGTACTTATTTATACTGTGTGCTGAAGTCTTATCTAAACTGATTACAAGGGCGGTGGATGAGGGTTCCATTCACGGGTGCCTCATTGCTAGGGGCGCGCCAACTATTTCACATTTGTTTTTTGCAGATGATAGCTTCCTGTTTTTCAAGGCCTCTATGGAGGAGTGTAATAAGGTTGGGATGATTCTTTCTGAGTATGAGGCAGCATTTGGTCAGGCTATCAACCTGCAAAAATCTGGGATTTTCTTTAGTCCGAATGTTGGCCTGGACCTTCGAAATGAGGTATGTAATTCCCTTCAAGTCTTTCACCCTCTAGACATTGGTCGCTACTTGGGCCTCCCCTCACTAATTGGGAAGTCCAAAGTGGCGATTTTTAGTTTCCTCAAAGATAGACTCAGGAAGAGATTAAGTGCATGGTCCTTTAGATTTCTTTCGGCTGCGGGTAAGGAAGTCCTAATTGAGGCGGTTGCCCAGGCCCTGCCAACTTTTTGTATGAGTGTTTTTAAATTGCCCAAATCCCTTTGTCTGGACTTAGAGAAAATAATGAATTCATTTTGGTGGGGTATGAAATCAGGAGGTAGGAGATCGATTCATTGGCAGAGCTGGGACAGGCTTTGCAGGGATAAGAGAGAGGGAGGCTTGGGTTTTAGGAGCCTCCAGAAATTCAATCTTGCCTTACTAGGTAAACAGGCCTGGAAGTTGTTGGTTACTCCAAATTCTTTAGTGGGTAGAATGTTCAAAGCTAAATATTTTCCTAGTGACCAATTTCTTTCCTCCAAATTAGGCAATAATCCTAGTTTTGTTTGGGGGAGTGTTTGGAGAGCAATTGAGGTTCTAAGATTGGGGGTTCGGTGGAGAATTGGGGATGGGAAGTCAATTCATGTGTGGAAAGATCCATGGGTTAATACTGCGGCTCCATTTATGGTCCAGGGGGATGCTGTTATGCAGCAGGATGATACAAAAGTGGCCGACCTGTTTATTCAAGGTAGGAAAATCTGGGACAGAGGGAAGGTGGAGGATTTGTTGTCTGAGGCAGATGCCAGAATTGTGTGTAGGATGATGTTGCCTATCAGAGAAGTTGAAGATGGACCAATGTGGAACTTTACCAAAAATGGCATGTACACAAGTAAATCAGGGTATAGAGCTCTGTGTGATGGTTATGGTGGAGAGAATCAGGAGGATGGGTGGAGTAAAATTTGGAAGATGCATGTGCCTCCGAAAGTTAGAATGTTTGTTTGGAAGTTGGCCTCAGGGTGTGTGGCAACTAGGCATAGATTGGCAGGGAGAGGGGTGTCAATTCTAACACAGTGCCCCTTCTGTCACTCTGACACTGAGCATGACCATCACCTCTTTGTGGATTGTGTATACGCCCAAGAATGTTGGAACCTATCCAGGATCAATACGGATGTATTCCAACCTGATTATCTAACGGGTTCTATTTTGCAGGTACTCTTGTCCAATGATCAGGAACTCATAACCAAGGTGGCAATGACGCTTTGGGCTATTTGGAACCAAAGGAATCAAATAGTCTGGGAGAGCAATGTTCAATTACCAGAAACGGCAGTCTCTCTTGCAAATAACTACCTTGCAGCCTGGCGTCAGGCCCAGTTGAAGATCCTTCCTGTTGCTGCCCGTCATCCATCCACGCCCACAGTAGCTGATGCCGTCAATGCACAAAATCATCCGAGCACAGCACATCAGGCGGATGCTGCGACATCGACACTAGTACGACACACCAGTTGGTCTCGCCCCCCTCTAGGCTTTGTCAAATGCAATTGTGATGCAGCTTCTTTTAAAGCTGAGTTTCGAAGTGGGATGGGAGCTTTACTTAGGTCCTCTGATGGCTCCTTTATGGCTTGTCGTAGTCGCCAAGTCCCCTTTATTGATGATACCAGGGAAGCTGAAGCATTAGCTCTTCGTGAGGCACTGCTTTGGTGTGCCTACCTTAATTGTATTAATGTGTTGTTCGAAAGTGACTCGCTGATTGTGGTTAATAGTGTCAATTCGGTTGACCCAGACTTGTCTGTTTATGGGTCTATTATCCAGGATTGTAGGTTTTTGTTAAGCTGTCGACACGATTATAAAGTGTCCTTCTCTCCATGCCTAGCGAACAGGGGAGCTCATGTCGTTGCACGACATGCCCTGTCCAATGCTAGCGAGTTTGTTTCTTTTACTGCTCCGGTTTGGTTGCAGAAGACTATTGTTGCCGATTCTGATTAAGGAATGAATACTCTTTGTCTTCAAAAAAAAAAAAGAACAATATTATATAATTTTAATATTTAAAGACTAAATTCTCTTCATCTTTAAATTTTTTTTTTTTACTCTTTCTTCTCTATATGATATATATTCGTTATAAGAGAGTGTTTTTTAACTTTTGTAAATTTTTATATACTTAAACATTTGTTCGAAAATTAATTTATCTGTTTTGTTAGCTTAGAATGTTTACAATAGGCTTAATACATCATTTGCCCCCTGAACTTGTCCAAAATGGTTGATTGGCCCTCTGAACTTTCAAAGTGTCTCGATAGCCCCCTAAACTTGCATAAAATGTTCAGTTAGCCCCCTAAACTTGTATAAAATGTAATCAATTAATCACTCGGTCGTAAACAAGTAAGTTAAATACGGAAGATATGTTACACGTATCTTAAAGAAGTAAAACGACCAAGATCGGGGTATGCAATTATAATATTAGAGAAGAAAATGTTTTATAGTTAAATAAGTAAGATATTCTTTTTTAACATATTTTAATCTATTTTATGAAGGATGTAATAACATTCTAAGGCACATGTAATATATCTTTCGCATTTGCTTACTTTTTTACAATCGAATGATTAATTGATTACATTTTACGCAAGTTTAGGGGGCTAACTGAATATTTTATACAAATTTAGGGGACTATTGAGACACTTTGAAAGTTCAAGGGGACAATCAACCATTTTGGATAAGTTCAGGGGGCAAATGATGTATTAAGCCTTTACAATATATCACATTCACATACTCTATAGTTTTGTTCCAGACTATATTTAAATTATTCTTTTTTTTTTTGTATATTCAATTATCTATTGCAGCCCCCTAGAATGTTAATTCTCCCCGCTAGTTTAGATATGATTAAGATTAGTTTACTCATTCTCCCTTGTTACTAAACCAATGGAAAATTTTGATATCCCCCCGTTGATTGAGAGACGAGCTGTCGGGGTTCGACTGAAAAACTATTTATCGAAAATTAGCATTTGACTGTATATTTTCTTTCATAAAAGCGTATTTCTTGAACATTGGGTTTACTAAATATCCTTAGTATTAGAGCGTATATTCTGGGAGTATGCCTTTATATTTGATTTGTTTTATTATCAGTTACAATGAAATTATTAAAATTTGATTTGATGTGATTTGTACTTTCTGATATGCGATTTGTCGCAGTTATCACTTTTATTTTAGAAATCTGATAATTCGTTCAATCAGTTAAGATTTTCTTATTTACATATGTATACTATATGTTTTCAAACTGGTACACGTGCTCAGTATATCTGCATTTGTTATCTGCCCTCTCACCGATCTTCATAACATTAGGACTTTGCATCTATCCTTGATGTCGGGTTGTCAGTTGTCAGTTTGTCGTCAGTTGTGTCAACATTAGAATCATGTATATGATCGGTGAAGGCAATTACCTGTTATCTGTATCTGTTATTGGTAGCGCGCTTACCATTTATCTGGCGCTGGTGGTGTGCAGTATCACCACTCTGTTACAATGTACCATGTGTTTTAAAGATTTTGCCTTATTTTTTATTATTCTAATATTTGATATTTTGAAAGGCTTTAGTATTATGTTTGACAATTAATTACCAGTATTTTGAATTGATTATCTTATATTGACCCTTTAGTTTAACTGATTTTGAAATACTAAATTTTGAACTATAATTGTCATAATTTAATAGTATCAGTCTGCCTGCATGTTCCTTTTATATTGTGTGTTATATCTATCGCTTACTGAGGTTTTCGCTCGTATAGACGAAAATCTCATACCACGTTGAATCTTTCTTTTTCAGATTAAGTCCTTGTTCGTGAGGTAACCATTGGATTGATGTTGAAGGAGACTGCTTAATAATTTAGTTTATTTTTATCTATTGGAGACTTTTGCTTATTGGTTTAGACTTGCGCAGTTGATTCCTTTAAAGATTATTGATGTAATTGAGACGAGTTTGATATTTTGCTAGTTGATTTTGAAGTTTTATAGTTCAAAACTAAGTCTAGCATATATTAAAGTTAACTTAATTTATGTGTCAGTCATGGTCTGGGTTGGGTCGTGACATCTACCGACCGGTGGAGGCTAGGTCGTCGGAGCAATGCTGAATGGACAATAAGGACACCTGAATTACGGGCGGTGGAGAATAGGGCATTGTATCGCGATCGTTAACCAAAGCAAAGAGATGTTTTGTTTTGTAATTTATCTCTGCAATTTTTCAAATGAAACGTTGTTGTTTCAGTTTAAACGACGTTTAAAATAAAAAATAATAAACTTTAATAATAAACCCTAAAGAATATTGAAAGTGTTATATGACCCAAAAAAAATAAAGCATAACAAATTTAATATGAGACTTAATATAAGTAAAGTTGTTATTTTATGAAAAAAATTACTAACTTCACGAAAAATATGAAGGTCACATAAAATCTTTCGACTTTACAGTAGTCTTCTACTACTAGATATAGTTTACGTAAAGTAAGACTGAATTTATGTAAAATTGTTATTTTTTACTAAAATTTACTAAGTTCTCCAAAAATTGAGTTTCACGTAAAATATTTACCTTTTACGAAAATCATTTAGTGTTATTTACTAATTTTATAAATAAAATCTAAATTAATTAACAAATAAAATTATTTTTACTAATATTTTAACGAAAAATAATTACTTTATATAAAAGTATACCAATATTACGAAAATTTGTAAAGGTTTTATACGTTTTACATAAAATAGTGTCAATTTACGTAAAGTCAGACTTAATATACGTGAAGTTGCTATTTTTCAAAAAAAATCTCTAATTTCACGAAAAATATGAAGTTTACGTAATATGTTTCAACTTTACGTCAATCTTGTATTGATCGACATAGTTTACGTACAGTAAGACTGAATTTACGTAAAGTTGTTTTTTCGTTAAAATATTAACGAATTCTCCAAAATCGAGTTTCACATAAAATATTTACCTTTTACAAAAATCATTTAGTGTTATTTACTAAATTTATAAATAAAATATAAATTAATTAACAAATAAAATTATTTTTTATTAATATTTTAACCAAAAATAATTACTTTATGTAAAAGTGTACAAATGTTACGGAAATTTGTAAGACTTTTATACATTTTAGGGTTAATATACATATTCACTCTTGTATTATCACGAATAAGCGCCCTTACATCAAATACATCCACAAAACTATCTCTAAACCTTCCACAAACCTGCAATTATACCCTAATCTAACAAACCTGCTTATTTGGTATAAACGGTGTTCGACATCATTACATGTCCCTATTTACAAAATTAGAAATAATTAAATTTTGGAACCTACATGGCAACTAATATTTAAAGCGTTAATACAAACAATGTAAGAACTCTTTCGACCTTCTGTTAATAATATTTAAACAACAAAACCCTTCGCCTTCTTCTTTCTATCGAGTGAAAATATCTTCGAATTCCGGTGGAGAAAAAACCGCAGAACAAAACCCTTCAACTTCTTCTTTATGTCGAGTGAAAAGTTCTTCGAATTCTAGTGGAGATGAAATACGTAGAACAGTAAGCCTTCAAATTCTTCTTTCTGTCGAGTGAAAAATTCTTCAAATTCCAGTGGAGAAGAAATACATAACAGTAAGCCTTCAACTTCTTCTTTCTATCGAGTTAATTTATGGGTTTACCGCATGCAAAATCGATTTCTGGGTATATGTTTGACATATGTGTTTTATGGGTTTTGTCACACCCAACCCTAGACGACCTCAATCGGCATCGGGCATGAAATAGAAAGATCACAATCAATACTTCGGAGTCTCCAAATTATCCAAATATCATAAATTTCAAACTTTTCAAGTATTCCTCTTAGATATATATTCTAAATAAATCAATATCCTTACTACATTAGTCATTCAAGAACCTCAACATATTTACCAACTCCATTACATTAGGACTCCATGACAGATTCGGCCTATATCTGGTCTAAAAATGCATAACAAGATTCAGGTACGAATCTGATTTTCCAGCAACACCTATATAGACAATTCTCTATATCTCTAGCTCAATGTTATGACTTACTCATAACCCATATCACCAAAATTTCATACACCTAGATATTGCTAACCATCAAATCTTATTTTTAGTCCTCATTAGCTAGTTACTCAATCCTCGAAAAAGTTCAAATTATTTCTTAGCTTTCACCAAATATCCATATTCCTCAATTACTATCGATTATTTCTTAGCTATCACCAAATATTCATATTCCTCAATTACTATCAACCTTACACTATGCCATTTTCCCTTTCACATGACACAAGATACATGACAGACATTTGTTTTCGTGTCGTCTGAATATGTTTCGTGACAGTATTTTAATTCTATGTCATCGGAAGGCGAAATAAAAAATGCGCTCGCGTCTCAGATGACATTACGGTTACAGTATGCTGTCATCCCAAAAAGAACGCGATTTTGATGGAAAAGTCACTTAAGCATCAGACGACACTTCGAATAAATGATTGTCATTGTTGTACGAAAATAAAAAAGCGGCAACCAGAACTTAGAAAAGCGGGGGAGCAAAAAGAGCAAAAAATTTAACGCGCGCTCAAAACTCAAAACCTAAAATCGATTCCCCCTCTTCTCATTTCTATTTTCATATCCTCTTTTTCTATCTCCACATCTTTCATCCTCAAACTAAAGATCTCCAAATAGTTTCTCTCTCTTTCCTCCTCTCAACAAAGCGTTGATGGCAACACCTTAGAGCAGCCATGGTCTCCCTTTTCCTACTTTGCTTTATATGTTGTCTTTGTTCCTCCATTTTCTTCAGCTCTTAGAGGATTGATTTTAAAGTTGGAGGTAAGGTTCCCCATATTTTGAATCGATGGTTTACCTGTCTTGTTGTGGCCCTAATTTATGTATAGGTTTATACATAATCTACAATATCTACATGTTTAATCTTTTTGTTGTCTTTTTCTCTCTCTCTAGGCTGATCTGCAGATCCAAGATGACATTAGTCTCCTTACTTGTGGATCTAACAAGTTCTGTCCATTTGGTTATGGCCTTCTTGAATTCAAGTTCTGGTAAGTTCGATCTGAATTTTTGGGCTATAATAAATTTATGTCATCTATTATGCGTTTTTGTACATAAATTGGTGATTGATCTTGTGAAGGAGTTTTTGGATTATTGTTGAACTAGGCAGTTTGGGTCTTGTGATTTGTCAATTCCTTCAAATTGTTTCACAGAGATGATTTTAGATAATTGCTTCAGGTAACTTTTCGCACTCTGAAATGCACACCAAGTGTTTGTTTTTATGACTAACTGAACTTTTCTACAATAGACAGACCAACAAAACATGTGTATGTATGCGTGTATGTTTGTGTATAATTGGTTATTGTGACCTTCATCTTCATCTCTTATAAACAATCCCTTTTGATGTTCTGTTATGATACATTCCCATATTTCTAGGATTTGCTAATTTGACCTTGCTAGGATGTGCTTTTGGTGAATCCTTCTAATTTGCATAACTAATGGCATCTTTTGCCATGGCTCAAAGATGTTTGCTTTATGTGGTTACCATCAAATGCTGATGAAGATTAGTATTTGAGATTTTGGCTATGTAATTAAGCAAATATACATGTTTTGATGAAAGCATGTTATGTTATTTAGAGAAGCATGTAGTCGAAATGAGACACAACTAGCAAAGACTACCTATCAATATGTTTCCTCTGTAACTTTAATAATTCACTTCACCCATTTCTAATCTATACAAAGACAAAATGATTATCCTCTCTTTAATTAGGATAGTTTGGAATTATATATATTTTGCTGTAAGTTCAAATTCAAAAGAAGTTTGTTTTTTGGTTTGTAAGAAGATATTTGTCTTATATATAGAAAAAAATGGAGATGATAATCATATGGGTAACATGTATAAATACTAGTACATGTATAAATACCCTTCTTTGCTTTTTTGCCCCTTAATCACACCAATCTAATTATTTCCCAATTTTACAATTAAAGTTGTGAAATTAGAGTTTGCTCTCACTATACATGTAATCAGATTTTGAAGTAGATACCAGACCAATCAGATCAATAACAAGTAGTTCTGCAGTGAGCTGTTTGGTGTATTGGGAAGGAAAGCTTTTTGCGGATTATGTTGATAGGATTGTCAAGGTATACTATTAGGGAGAGTAATTAAGACCTGGCCAGGTATTTAATGCACTAATTATGTGGCTTTGTTATTTGTTAGTCCAGATAATTTTATTTTTCAATCCCTGTTTGATCTTGAACCATATTTTTCGATCTCTGTTTGATCAGTCATTGAACTTGATGCATCAAGATGCATAACATATATTGAAGTTTCCTAGTACATGCTGCAGATATGTTCATCATAATATTTGTGCTTGCTGATTGCTTCAGTTTCATCCTGATATGTGATTTCAGTTTGTGTCAATGTTCTTTCACATTTGGCTATGTTAATAAAGGCTTTGATTATATGAAATGTTTCTTGACAAGAAATGAAAAATGGTGTAAGAGAAGCAACCCTTTTGCTTCTTTATATTTATATGCACAATGATCAGAATAATTTTTTAAACTTAAAATAACATAAGATCCATTTTATCCTAAATTGTGTTTGTCATGTTTTTGTCCATATAAGTTTATTTCTTGTTGGTAGATATCATGTTCCCCAAATAAATTCTACCTTTGTTCTTGTTCCCCAAATGAATTTGGGTCTGATTTCTATTAATGGATTTGCTATGAATTTGGGCGAGATTTTGAAATTTTTGCTATTTTTGGATGGTGTATTGTAGTTGGAGACATCAACGAATCAGGGGCTGAATCAAAGAGCTCCTTTGTTTAAGGAAAGAATTCCAATCAGAATCCAAGTATGAATGCCCGCTTTAACTTCTAGCTTTGAAAGACCGTGCCATCTTCTGTGCACCATAAATTTTAATTCCCCCTTACCTAGTTTTTTTTATAGAGAGAGAGTCAAGGGATCGGTACGGAAGATTGGTTCGCTCCGAAAAGCTCCTTCCCCGGGCGAGCTATTAGCTTCTTTGATATGTCTAAGGCAGGGATAAGGTGCCAAAATAGGCCTATGGTTTTTAGGGAAGTATCAATTTAGGCTCAACATACAAAATAGCACCAATATAGGCTTAACATTTAAAAAAGGTACCAATTTAGGTCTCAATATTATTAGATCCCCTATCGTGTTATTAGCATTCAGCTGCTGGTATTTAATTCTCTAATCTCAATGTTTCGGTTAGTTTCGTGTTGTTTGATGGTGTGAAAATTGAACTGTGAGAGCTTGATTCAGTTGTTTTGGGTTTGTATGATTGATCTATGCGTCTGTTCGGTTCTTCTTTTTGTAGCTCCTTTTTACTTTTTGAGTCAAAACCGCAGAATAAAAGTGTTTGGTTAGTATTAAGAAGGGTAAATTTCATCAATAGTGTACAACCTTTGCCCCATTTCACACTTTGGTGTATAACCTTTATTTTGTCTCATTAATATGTACGACTTTGTAGGTGACCTCCCACTATGGTGTATGGCCGGTTAAAATGACCGGTCAACGCCAGTCAACACGCCACATAATCTTTTTTTCATCTCTCCCATTTACAAAAGTGGGACCTCTAAGATTAAAATGTCTAAAATGCCTTTATTGATTTTTCCTCTTAATTAACTAAAGTATAATTTCACATCAATAATTTTTACATTATTTAAAATAAAATAAAGGCCCAACAAATACTTAAATCATTTTTATGTCTTTTGATATTTCCTTTCACCATCATTATTCTCATTCAGATTTATCCGTATCTTCTCTCTTTCCTTCATCCTCTTACTTTGTCTCTCCTTCGTCTCTTTCCATTTATTCACTTCTATCTCTATCTAAAGTTCAACTTTAAAAACTCAAATCCACAGAGTAAAAACTCATATAAAATGGAATCCAAAAAAATTAATTGAATCCCATGAATCCAAAAAACTCAACTGAACTATAAATCTAACAAATTAATACAACTAAATCCCTATTGTCAAAATCCCTAAATTCATAATAAAAAACATCATACTATTGGGAAAATTAAAAATCGACGACGATAGTTCCGCAATCTTGACCAGCTTCTACGAGAAGATCTGCAACTCCAAAACAGTCCTCATCCGGTGTGGCTGATACTGCAATCTTTCGATAAAATCCGTCATATAGTGCCTCCGCGAGATGGAGAAGCTTCGGAACTGATTTTTCGAGTAGAAGCAGCGGATATCGTTCACCGGTGTATGGAGAAGCAGTGGATATTGTTCATCGGCGCACGGAGAAGCTGCGTATATGGTGGAGGAGAGGAAGCGAGAGGAAATGGTGGAGGAGGAGATGGGAGTTCGAATAACAGGGGAAATAAGAGGATATACAGATAGGATAGTGGATTCATAGAGAAAATTTGTTGGCATGGTTTCAGTTGCTTGTGATTCACAGGAAGAGTTGGATGAGTTGAAGATGAACAAGATTTATGAATATTTTTATTCAAAGTACATCCAAAATAGGAAAATGACGGAGATAGAAAATTATTTGGGATAGGAGAGAGGAGAGAGAGTATTTTAATAGTTTTAGGAGTTAAAATCAAATAAGGGTATTTTAGAAATTATATAAGGGTGGGTCCCACTTTTGTAAATGGGAGAGATGAAAAAAGGGTGATGTGGCGCATTGACTGGCGTTGACCAGTCATTTTAACCGGCCATACACCATAGTGAGAGGTCACCTATAAGGTCGTACATATTGGTGAGACAAAATAAAGGTTGTACACCAAAGTGTGAAATGGGACAAAGGTTGTACACCATTGATGAAATTTACCCGTATTAAGAAACATCTTCTTGTAGCTATTTCGGAAGAAATTCAACTAACTTGTACCCGCAAATTGGTCAACCAAACAGGCCTTATGTAAATGAAATTCTGGTAATAGGTTGACTGATCAAGCTTTATTGTCAAATTGTTCACTACATGAACCGGTTGGTTTCCTTTATATATCTTTGGCATCATAAAACAAGAATATGTTCTATGGGAATGTTCTGAAATTCAAGAGTTAATGAAGCAAAGGTAGCTTTCAAGAGTTAATGCATCAAACAACCACTGCAATTCAAGTTGATTTCATTTTTCTGGGAATGTTCTGTTTCTTTAAAGTACAGAATTTTTGAACCTGACCTATTAGTTTATTTCTTATATATTGAGTCATGTTTATTTGTGAAATGTAGTTGACTAAACAATTATGTATTTGTGAAATCTTAATTGGGGTTGTGGTATAGGACTGTTAAGCCCAAAATATACCTAAAATATCATCAATAATTACATCAGTTTTGCTACGAATTTATGCTATTTATAACTGTTTAGAAAGCTTTTACTCTCGAATATGTTTCTTTCTTGTAAGGTACATAAATATTTGGTAAAATCCAAATAGGAACGAAAAGAGCTCAAAAACAGAAGAAAAACCCTATAAAAGGAGTCGAAGACGACATAAATTAATAACGCCAAATCGAGGACGCGAACGAAAGCAGAAGAGCCGAAAAATGTTCCGTGCCGCGACCGCGGCCCCCACATTCACAGTCGCGACACGCGTTCCTCGGTTTCTCCTTCCCTTCCGTTTGAAGACCAATTGATGCTCCCCCATTCTCGGTAGAGAATTTAATATTCTCGGTACGAGCAGGAGTTTGTAGAGGCCTAGTTACACAGTTTCGTTTTCGACGAAACGCGATCGTTCGGGTGGATAAAGATGTCCTTTCGCAATGGACACGATCCTTCACAACGGACACGACACTTCAATCAAGACTCTTCAACATCTATAAATAAAGAGTTGATGGAGAGTTGAAGATATGTAGAAAAAAGAGATTAGTATAGAATTTATGCAGAAATTCCGAGTCAAGTGATTCAGAAGTTAGATTTCGATTCTGTAAAAAGCAATATGATGTACACACATTGTTTATTCAATAATAACAAGTTTAGTAGCGTTTAGACATTATTCTAGTTTAGTTTTCATTTTGGTAGTAGACCGACCCAGTCTCTATTACGAAGATTCAACGAGAAGATTGAGTAGAGGATCCGCCCCTGAGCCTGACAAACTCTAACGAAATCCAAGGAAAGGATTGACAACCCGTTCACTTGCAAGTCGTCGAATGTTTCCATGCTCCATGTTCTCTGTAAACTTGTATCAATTTATATTTCATCTAATAAAGTCCGTTCTATTCGATAGATTTTTATGCAGCACTTATGGTAACCAATCCACTAAAGTGACTGCTGGTGTTTTCATTAAAACGTATTTAATCCAAAATCTTTACAAGGAAACTTTGTTGAACACTTAGGCAAATTATTATCTCGAAAGAGTTTTAATTTGATTAAGGGCAACTATCCCGGAAGGGTTTTGTCATGTACAAAGCCAATTAATTAGAGGTTCCGTCATTTATTTCATCTTTATAATTCGTACAAAGTTTAAAGTTGTTTTCTTTGCTTAATGCAAATAAATACATTTGTTTACTTTTCTAAAAAGTACTAAACGTTGCTATCTTGCAAATTCATTCTTAAAATAGAGTATTTTCTAACGTTTTCATAATCTAATCTAATTCTCATTCTAGCAATTTCAAAACCAAAACCGATTAAACGATTTTTCCATATTATAAACCTAAAAGTAAATTTAACCGATTGTAAATAAGTTTTGTTTAAAAAACGTTCCCTGTGGGATCAATATCTTTTATTACTACAAGTGTATACCGTGCACTTGCGGAAATCGCTCAACAAGTTTTTGACGCCGTTGCCGGGGAACGCCAAAATTTTTGACAAAATTTTAAATTTTTCGTGTTTTATTACGAATCTAGGTTTATTCAAACTTTTATATTTTATTTTATTTCAATTACTAACATATTTATTTTTCAAATTCTGTTTTGTACGTAGTTTCGGTTCGTGCGAAATTTCAAGTTCATGCGCAGTTCTCGAAGTTCAGGCACGTCACCAGATCTTATTGACCCAGAAATTGAAAGAACTCTTGAAAAGAACAAGAAAGAAAAGAAAAACAAAAACAAAACCCCAATAAAAACTAGAATTACCGAGCCAGAAGTTATGGCCACACTTATGGATTACGCTAGGCCAGGAGTGGCCGGTGTAACAAACAGTATAGTTAGACCCCAAATTAATGCAAACCAATTTGAAATTAAGCCTGCGTTGCTTAATATGTTTCAAAATAACGTAACATTTTACGGGTTACCTAACGAAAATCCAAATACCCATTTGACAAATTTCTTAGAAATTTGTGACACTTTTAAAATACCAAATGTGACTGCAGAAGCAATCAATCTTCGCCTTTTTCCTTTTACTTTGAAGGATCGAGCCAAAGAATGGTTAACTTCTATGCCAGCCGCAACATTTGAGACTTGGGAGCAATTAGCCCAAGCATTTTTATCAAAAAAATTTCCTTTAGCAAAAACCGCAAGAGTCATTAAAGAGTTAACATCTTTTTCTCAAATCGATAATAAAACTCTTTATGAGGCTTGGGAACGTTTTAAAGAACTTCAACGTTTATGCCCACACCACCAATTGCCCGCCGAACTTTTAATGCAAACATTTTATAATGGATTAACTCCTACGACTAGAGGTTCATTGGACGCTATGTCTGGAGGGTTATTCATGAAGAAAACATCTGCCCAAGCAAGAGAACTTTTGGAGGAAATGGCAATCAACAGCAGTATATGGCCCGCGGAACGTGAACACGTACCATTAGCGAAACCATCATCCTCAACTACTTCATCAGTTAAAGGTATAGTGAATCTTGATCCAGTAGCGATGTTGCAAGCCCAATTTTCTGCCTTATCACACAAAATTGATAAGTTTATGGCACCGTGTGATCCTAATGGTAACTCAATCCATACGGATGTGGATTACGAAGGTATGAGTGAAATTGAACAGGTAAATTTTGTCCAAGGGCAAAACCAAAATAATAACCCTTATTCCAATACATATAATCCTGGATGGAGAAATCATCCTAACTTTAACTGGAGAGATAATAATAATAATAATACTAATGCTAATCAAAATCGTACTGCTAATTATCAAAATCAATCAAGAGATACGATTAGCACTTTATCTTCTAAAATCGACAAATTCATTGATGCTATGAGCGGAAAAATAAGTAATCACGACGATGGTTTTAAACGGATCGAGAGTAAATTCGATCAGCTTATTAAAAACCAATCATCTAGCATCCATAATTTGGAGATTCAAATTGGACAACTCGCTAAATCAATTCCATCCCGCAAAGAGGGAAGTCTTCCAAGCCATACGGAAGAAAATCCGAAAGAGCATGTTAAGGCTATCACTCTTCGTTCAGGGAAAAATTACTTAGGCTCGGAAATGTCCGGAAATTCGACCTTACCTGGAACTGATTTACCGAAGCCCAAAGAAGATACATTAAAACAAAAAGATACACCAATTGACTCTAGTACAAAAACTTTTGTACCCAAACCACCTTTTCCACACAAAGTCCGCAATAAGGACTATGACAAACAACTTTTAATATTTTTAGATAAACTTAAGAATTTGCATATTAATTTGACGTTTATGGATGCGATTACACAAATTCCCAATTATGGTAAATTCCTCAAAGATTTAATTTCAAAGAAAATCAGTTGGGAAGGAATTTCATCCATTTCACTAACTGAAGATTGCAGTTCGATTGTGTCAAGCAATTTGCCCACTAAACTCAAGGATCCCGGATGTTTTACCATTCCGTGTAAATTGGGAGATATTGAATTTCTCAGTTGTCTCTGTGATTTAGGAGCAAGCATTAACTTGATGCCATTATCTATTTTTAATAAGTTAGGCTTAGAAGAAGACATCAAACGTACCAATATGGTTTTGCAATTAGCGGATCAAACCACTAAAAGACCATACGGTATAATTGAGGATGTTTTAGTTAAAGTTGACAAATTTATTTTTCCTACCGATTTCGTTATTTTAGATTTTGCTTATGACGTAAATTGTCCGTTAATCTTTGGTAGACCGTTCATGAACACGGGACGTGCTCTAGTTGATGTGTCGGAAGGGAAAGTAGTTTTAAGAATAGGAGATGATAAGATTGAGTTTGATATGATTCAAGCGATGAAATATCCTATGAAGGATTTCGCTTGTATGAAGCTTGATTTAATTGAAGAATGTGTAAATGACATTGTTCAAAAAGAAGAAATAATAGAACCTATAATGAGTGAGGAACTAGAAGATAAGGACCCAGAACCTTTGATTCGAGAAGATGGACCAGTTCCGCCTTCAATTATAGTTCCACCTAAATTAGAACTTAAAGAATTACCAAGTCATTTGAGGTACACTTTCTTAGGCGAAGGCGATTCTCTACCTATAATTATCTCTAACAAATTAACACAAGTCCAAGAAGAGAAATTGAAAGAAGTTGTTAGAAATAGGATAGGAAGTATGGGTTGGCAAATTTCATATTTAAAAGGTATTAATCCGAGCATTGTAATGCACAGAATTCACTTAGAAGAAGATAAGCCACCTAAAGAGGATAGGCAAAGACGCCTAAATCCGAATATGAAAGAAGTAGTAAAAAATGAGATTACTAAACTTCTGGACAATGGAATCATCTACCCTATCTCGGATAGTGAATGGGTTAGTCCAATCCATTGTGTACCTAAAAAGGGAGGCATAACAGTTGTAAGGAATGAAGAAGGTGAATTAATACCTACACGAACCACCACTGGTTGGAGGGTTTGTATAGATTATAGAAATCTAAATAAAGCAACTAGGAAAGATCATTTTCCTCTTCCTTTCATTGATCAAATGATCGAAAGGATAGCTGGTCACACTTTCTATTGTTTTCTAGATGGTTACTCCGGATTCTTTCAAATATACATTTACCCGGATGACCAAGATAAAACAACCTTCGCATGTCCTTACGGAACATTTCATATAGAAGAATGCCCTTTGGTCTATGTAACGCACCTGCAACATTTCAACGTTGTATGACTGCGATTTTTAATGATTTCATTGAAGATATCATGGAAGTTTTTATGGACGATTTTTCAGTTTATGGAGATTCTTTTGATTCGTGCCTAGAAAACTTGGATAAAGTTTTGTCTAGGTGTGAAGAAACAAATTTGGTATTAAACTGGGAAAAATGTCATTTCATGGTTGACGAAGGAATTGTTTTAGGTCACAAAATATCTGAAAAATGATTAGAAGTTGATAGAGCAAAAACCTCAGTAATAGAGAAATTACCCCCTCCAACTACTGTTAAGGGAGTAAGATCATTTTTAGGACAAGCCGGTTTTTACAGAAGATTTATTAAGAATTTTTCTGTAATTTCCAAACCACTCACTAATCTACTCATGAAAGATTCCACTTTTGATTTTAATGAAGATTGCGTTAAAGCTTTCGAAACATTAAAAACAGCTTTAGTCAGTGCACCTATTATTGCTAAACCCGATTGGGATTTACCATTTGAAATTATGTGTGATGCAAGTGATTTAGCTGTCGGATGTGTTTTAGGACAAAGGAAGGATAAGAAACTTCATGTCATTTATTATGCAAGTCACACACTTTCCGGTGCACAATTAAACTACACCACAACTGAGAAAGAAATGTTAGCTGTAGTTTTTGCATGTGATAAGTTTAGGTCATACTTGTTAGGTTCGAAAGTTATTATTTACACTGATCATGCAACATTAAGATATCTATTTGCTAAAAAGGATGCAAAACCATGTCTAATTAGATGGGTTTTATTGTTACAAGAATTTGATATAGAAATAAAAGACAAAAAGGGAGTAGAAAACCTTATCGCCGGTCATCTATCGAGACTTGAAGATGAGAACGGTCCCATAGGTGAAACTAACGGTATATGAGATGATTTCCCTGATGAACATCTCTATCAAATGAAAAGCGTCATGTCACCATGGTATGCAGATATTGCTAATTATCTTGCAGCCAATATTGTTCCGGAAGGATTAAATTTCCAACAAAAGAAGAAATTTTTCTTCGACATTAAACAGTATTTTTGGGAAGATCCTTTTTTGTTCAAGACTTGTGGTGACGGGATAATTAGGAGATGCGTTGGTGAAAATGAATATGAATCCATAATGTCGGAATTCCATTCTAGCTCTTATGGAGGACATAATGGAGCTAACAAGACAGCAGCTAGAATATTTGAATGTGGTTTCTTTTGGCCTACGATGTTTAAAGACGTCCGTTCATTTATTACTCGTTGTGATAAGTGCCAAAGAACAGGAAATCTAGGAAGGAAAGATGAGATGCCCCTCACAACCATATTAGAAGTTGAAGTCTTCGATATGTGGGGAATAGATTTCATGGGACCTTTTCCCCCTTCTTTTGGTAAAACTTACATATTAGTTGCCGTTGATTATGTTTCAAAGTGGGTTGAAGCAATTGCAACCCCGACGAGCGATTCTAAAGTTATCGTTAATTTTCTTGACGATATATTTTGTAGATTTGGTTGTCCAAGAGTCATCGTTAGTGATGGTGGTACTCATTTTATAAACCGAAGTTTTGAAACGCTTATGAAAAAATATGGAGTACGCCACCGCGTATCAACGCCATACCATCCTCAGTCAAATGGTCAGGCGGAGATATCAAATAGAGAACTCAAATGGATTCTAGAGAAAACAGTTTCATCATCAAGAAAAGATTGGTCTTGTAAACTAAATAATGCGTTATGGGCATACCGTACTGCATTTAAAACACCAATAGGAATGACTCCATACTGCTTAGTGTATGGGAAGGCATGTCATTTGACAGTCGAATTAGAACATAAAGCCTATTGGGCTATTAGGGAACTTAACTTTGATTTACGACAAGCAGGTAAGAAACGTTTGCTCGACTTAAATGAGTTAGATGAGTTGCGCCATCTATCTTACGAAAATGCAAAGATTTATAAAGAAAAAGTGAAAAAATGGCACGATGCCAAAATTAAAGTCAAACACTTTAATGTTGGGGATAAAGTGCTGTTATTTAATTCACGACTTTGTTTATTTCCAGAAAAACTTAAGTCCAGATGGATAGGACCATATTTAGTCGTCAAAACATTCGATTATGGTTCTTTAGAACTGGAAGGTCCTAACGGAATTCGTTTCAAAGTTAATGGTAATCGATGTAAAATCTATTACGAAAATATTTCACAAATAGAAATTTCGTTCGTAACAAGATTTTCTGACGTATAAATCACTCAGTTTTTCGATCACAGTTTATTTTGTTTTATTTTTATTTATTTTTATTATATTTTTGTTCATTTTATTTTATTTTATTTTTATTTTATTTAGAGTGAAATTGAAGTCTCAGGCAATTCTCTGCCAAGAATTCTATTTTTCAGATTTGTCCAAATAGGTTAGGTTTTCTCTGAACTTACCGAGAATAATAAATTCTCTACCGTGAATCAGGACATGGCTTACAACGCCTGATTTCCGTAAGGAAATCAGCGTGTCGCGACCGTAAATTCAGAATTCTCGGTCGCGACACGCGTAATTCCTGCACATTCAGGTCTGAATCATCCTAAACCTTTCGACGAACCTCTTGACAAACGAAACCTTAAGTTTCTTCGTTCCCGAGAGGTGTAATTTTATACCTTTTCATGATTAAAACAACACCTCTTTTCATCTAAAACTCTTATAAATTAGTCCTAGAGGATTCAAGTTCTGTTACAATTCTTTTCATCTTTATCAGGCCTCTGATTTCTTCAAAACACCATTTTTCATTTAGTAACAGAAACTTTGTTTCCTTCAAACCAACACCATGCCTACCAAATACAAACCTTCAAGGCACAATGCTGCCTCAAGCAACAAACGCCCAGACTTATCCAAGCGATATGGGGCGCCTTTTCCTATCTTCAATCACGATGAAGGTAGGCGTTATTGGAATCACCATTACAAATTCTTCACCGGAATCTTGTATATGGATGAATTTCTTAACAGCCAACTAGGCATTACTGATGACATGAGTCGCTATATGGAACGCCTAGGGTGGACAAAATTCGCCCAAATGCGATTTCCAATAATAGGCGACTGGATACTCGAATTCTTCTGTACCGTGCGTTTCACTAACAAACGCCGAGTACGTCTCAGTTTTCATCGAGAAGGCGAAATCTTTACTTTCGGTTATCCCGAGTTGCATGCTTGGTTTGGTTTTCCCCCGAGGAATACAATCAAACGTCATCCTGGAAAAGACATGACATCCACTGATATTTGGAGAATGCTCACTGGATTCTGGCGATTCAATTCAAAACTCGCCTATAATCACTCTTTTCGCTCCAACTCCATGCTGTATCTGCACAAATTCCTGTGTCACAGTTTATTCGGTCGCACATTCAGTAGTGTGGTCCGTGACACAGATCTTTATGTCCTTGGAGATATATTCCAGGGAAATGTAGTAGATTCTTCAAAGATTATGATGGAGGGTCTTGTCGCCGCTTCTCGATCCAAGGATAAGAAGATTGGGTTCGGCAATATAATCTGTGGAATAATTCTTGGTACAAAGGGTACCATTGATGTTCCCTGGAGTGATGATGAATTCTTCCCGACAATTGACTATGAATTTCTCGAGCACGAAGGACTTGTAAAACGTGTCTTTCGAGCAGGGCCTCACTTTCTATCTGCACCGGAACGTGAAACTTTCATGCAGTTTCAAATTGATCGTATTAAGGCCAGAAATATCCCGCTTGATAGGGATGAGTATATAGAATAGTTTAGGTTTATAGTTTTTCTTTTTGTGCATATTTTGTGTGTTTTTGTATTATTTGGTTTCATTCTTTGTTTTTATAATTTTTGTTTTATTCAATAAAGTTCTATTTCATTTTAGTTCATTTATTAATTTTACAAAGGTTAGATATACATATGTTTGATTCCATTTTTTATATAATCATGGTTAAATCTATATAAAATCTATAATATTGAACAATCATGGTTTTCTTAATTAACACATATATTCACACTTAATCCAATTTTCACAAACTTCATTCATTGAGTTTAAAACATTAATTCATTCAATTGACTAAGTTCCTATAATTAATATATATTTATATGCACTTATTATGCACTTAATATGATTCTTTTAACTTATATGAATAAATGAACATTTAAGTTTCATTAATTATTCATAAACCAATTTATTACACTTTAATTCAATTTATTAAGGTTAAACCTTTGGTTTTCCTTGCAATTAATGTCATTTATTTTAGTTTTTAAGTGCAGGGACACTTTATATTAAGTTCAGGAACCAAATCATCAACAAAATTGCACAAACCATGTCAATAGGCATCCAAATGGGCCATTTTGACCAATTCTCTACCGAGAATTAATAATTCTCGGTATGAGCAGCAAAAACGGACGAATTTCAGGAGGAGAATTCCCTGAAAATCGCGTGCCGCGACCGCGGCTTTGCTATTCGCGGTCGCGACACGCGTAATATGTGCCCTTTTGATTCCGATTTTGCCACTATTTTTGCCTCTTCCTATTCCTATTCTACCTATACATTCACCTAATCACCCTATATAACCCTACTTCTTACACAAACCTCACATCACCTCTCTTTTTACCCAATCCCTTACTCCAAACTCTTCCCCAAAAACCTACTTTTACTCTTCCCAATTTATTCACTCCAATTTTTATCCTCTTTTCTATTTCAATCACTTCCAATTCAAACCCCCAAACTCATCTTCAAGCTTTACTCTTTCTCTCAATTCCTTTTTCTTCTTCTTCTTCTTCTCAAACCCTAAACACACTAAATACCATCACCATGGTTAGGACTAAGCGTGTTGGTAACAAGCCCGCTGTTACGGAAGCTAATCGCCTTCGGGTTCAATGTGGAGCTTATTTCGACATCGCTTCGGAGGAGGAAGCCGTTCGTTTCAAACATTTTTCACAAGCCGACCGCCAATTTGTGGATATGCACTTCTTAGACTTCCATTCGGTACGAACATTGAATTTCTCTACTCGAATTGATGCTTTTATTGAGGCGTTGGGTTGGCAAGAATTTGTTAATATGCGTTTTCCGCGTATTAATGAATATGTGGTGGAATTTTTGGTCACTTTGACCATGAACAAGAAGAAAACCTCAATCTCTTTTAGGAATAATGGTATCACATACACCATTGATTATGAAGCAATGGGAAATATGGTTGGTTTCCCTACTTCTGATTTTTATGATAAGCCTAAAGATTTTGATAATGATGCTGTTTGGCAAACTCTTTCGGATCAAGACTATTTTAATTCGAAAAACACTTCAAGCAAGTTGATTAAGGACAATTGTGTGTTCTTCTTTCACAAATTTTTGAGTTTCTCCTTGTTTGGTCGTGTGGAGAGTTCAAAGGTTCAGGTTCGGGATTTGTATGTTTTGGATAGCTTGTTTAAAGGTTTGAGGATTGATAGCATTGGTATGTTGTTCGATAATTTGTTCCGTGCTTCGAGGGCTACTACCATTCAAATCCCTCTTTGTAATTTTTATCACCGCTATTGTGTTGGGAGCTCGGGGTGAATTGGTTGATTTTAACATGTCCACCTACCGTGGGTATGTTCCACTTTTGGACATCTCGGCTCTTGAGCGGGCTCATTTATTGCTACCTCAAGGTCCCCCCCCGTCTTTCTTTCGTATGCCTCCCGTATTGCCCACCTTCGTGGCACTATGGGTGGTGGCGCTTCAAGTTCTCAATTTGCAGGTACCGAAGGCGGCGGAGAGGCGGTAGGAGGGGAAGATGAACCCCCAGCTCAACCACAACCCCAAGCACCTCAAGCGGATGATCCGGTGGATTTGCGGAGGATTTTGGACCAAATCAATTCCAACAATCGTCAAATGAACTTAAGAATTGATGACTTGGTAGAAAATAATATGGTGATGAATGACAACCTCAACCTTTTGAGGCGTGAGCATAGATCGACTCGGCATCGGATGCTTTCCTTTTTCCGACGCCGAAATGTGGAGACTTCACCTACACATCCGGATTCCCCACCTCAAACATAGGTTGTTTTCTTTATTTTCTTTTTATCTTGTTATATTGTGGTACAATTTTAATTTTCCTATGTTTAGTACATTTTCTATTTTTAATTTTATGTTGAAAGTTTAATTTCCTACAATTTATATCTTTTTTATAGTATGCCTTATTTCGTATTTACATTTTTATGTTTTCTCACTTTTTGCACCAATGAGGACATGGTCCAATTTAAGTGTGGGAGGAGATATACATATATCATTTCCATATATACGAATAAATGCTACGAAAATATTATTTTGCAAAACAAATAAATGCAACGAATAGTTTTTATACAAATGCAACACATTTTATTTTTCAACACTAATATATTGCAACACATTTTTCGTATGTTCATAAATTAACCATAAGTTAATATAATTATTTGTTTAGGTTATCATTATCGTTAGAAAGAATATTTCTATACGTATACGGGTAATATTTTTCAAAAATTTTCACAAATCTCCGATACGATTTTAAGTAAAATTGTCTCGAGTGAATGTATTTTAATTAAATAAATTCTTTATTTTCAATCTCTATTTTATATCATGCAATTCATGATACAATAAATCTTATTTTAAATTTTCAATTAGGTTTATAGGCATTAAATTGAACTAACAATTTTAGCTCGGTTTGATTTCGTCTTACATTAACACCAATTGAAGTTTTTAAGGAAACTTTAGCCATAATACATGTTGAATTTTAAGTCAATATAGGATGAATGTGCTATCTTTCTTTTTCCCAAGTTACAATTTCAATTTTAAATTCATATTAATTAATCAATTAGTTGAATTCTTAACTTTTGGCCACGATTGAGACCAACCTTATCACAATCGAGGTATGAAAGGGAAGGATAATTAAGTACCGTTTACTTTTGGCCACGGTTGCGACCACCCTTATCACAATCGAGGTATGGAAGGAACGTTTAAAGCAAAAATTATAAGCGTGTATTGTTGGGGTTTAGTGTCCTATAGTCAATTGTTGCAGGATACAAACTTAATGTAAATGAATTGTTCTTTATATCATTTGTTTTAATGAGATATATGTTTTATAACTATATAAAGGCAATCCCTTTTAAGCACTAAATAAAGTCTAATAAAAGGAAATCCGTAAGTTTGTTTAAAGTGATTATAAAGTGTTCATACAAGCATGAAGTGAGACAAAACTTTATAATAAACTAATAAACTTAAAACCGCCCCAAGTCAAGTGATATGTTTAGGATTGATATATCACTGTTGAGACTTGTATGTAACAATGTCTTCTGTCCGACAGAAAGCTGATCTCACAAGCTTCATATATATAGATATCTGGACAGTTACATAGATCCGATGAAACGTCGTTCATTAGGATTGGGGATCCGATTTGAGATAACAGGATGGGTAGATTCATCCTTGTCACTTGTTCATCTCATTGGTATTAATAGGTATAAGTAATCCCCAGACTCAAAGGAATGTTAATTGGTCATCCTGAATTACTGAATGTGAGACTTTGATCCTGTGGTCCCACGATCCTTAACAGAGATGACTCTGGGGTGTGAACTGCAAAGGTTGGGTGTCACAGGAGGTAATGTCAGGGTAGTTATACATTGGATTGAGCATTTATCACTCCCGATTAATGGGAGATATATCCAAGGATCGCTTGTGGAAGACTCGACTCTAAATCCTTGCAAGGTGATAGCTTAAGAGTAGAAATACAGATTTCACTTAACCTATCTATTTGAGTTGACTCGGCCTGTATAAGTAAAATGAACGTCTCGCTATATGTGACTTGACATCACCCATAGTCATAAGATTCAGTTCAAGGATGTAGTTGATAAAGGATCGAATTATACTGTAACTAATACGGAAGGGTTAACGACAGAATCAACTTGTCTTCTTAACGGACTCTGGGGGAATGATTACAGACTTGCCTATAACATACTCAGTACATCATTCCGTTATGCAAGGATTAAATATAATTCTTGAAGAAATTAATTTAATAGTTGCATACGGCCAGAAGTAGTAAGAACCTAATGGATCACACATAAGACTTGGAACCAAAAGAGAGATGGATATGATTAATAGATGGAAGCCCAATTGAGCCCAGTAAGGCCCATTTATATAGAGGGGGCCGAAATTTATATATAGTAAATAAGGAATTATTTTAATTCCATTAATTCTAATTTGATTAGGTTTGTGAATTAAATTAATTAAGAGATAATTAACTTAGGAGTTTTAATTAGATTAATATACTCATATTATTATCCAATTAGGTTATTTATTATTATCCTAAATGTATTTGATATATTATAAGATAATAATTAGGAATCCTATTCCGAATGGAATTCCTATTAAGTAACTTATTCCTATCTAACTAGGGTTTAGATACAAGCGACTATATATACCCCCTCCCTATGAGAATTTCGACTAAGCTAATCCCCTCCCCTTATTGTGATTTTCGAAACCTACATTAAGGTTGATTCCATCTTAACCTCACCGTATTATACTTTGTGGTTGGAATCTCGGAGAAGATTTGTGGGCGCTTCTTTAACAACGGTAGATTGTTCATCGAAAGGTATTCCTTCTTATCCCTCTTTATATGAAATAACGATTAACGAATCCTATGGTTAAAAGGAAGTAGGCTAAAAATTTTATATTTCCGCTGCTATACCTTAGCCTTAATTTCCTTCAGTGGTATCAGAGCCATCGTTAAATCCGTTATTTCATATATGAAAATTTAGAAGTTTTCAATAGGATTGAATAAATATTTATGGTTAGGATTAATTAACAAATTGTTTGATTAATTAATTCTAAAGATAAATAAATTTTAGTTAATTGTTAATTAAAATTGATTATGCGTATGTTCCTAATTATTTCGGTTGATAATCATTGTAACAAAATCTATTAATTTTATAGTTAGGTTAATAAAATTAGTTTTATTAATTCTAAATGGTAAAACGGAAATCTATTGTAGTTTTTCCTATTTCTGAAAATCGTTTTTTAAAACCGTTTTAAAATCTGATATATATATATATATTTTATATAAAAAAAAATAAATACGACAGCGGCTCGGGTCGCGCCTCACGGCTTGACCAGCCGCTGTCGCGCGGCTGCTGCCTCGCGGCAGCAGCCCAGTTTCGGGCCCCGGCCCGAATCCCACTTGATTTTAATTGTTAAAATCGGCTTGAATATAATTTATATATATATATATATATATATATGTTTCGGAAATTAATAGTTTTCTGTTTTGATTATCGAATGAAAAATTCGTTTAAAAGTTTGTTTTTACCAAGTTGTAAATCAAAGTGTTAAATGAATTGAAATCAAAATAATTGGGACATGCATAATCGACGTTTTATATGGTTATATTAATCTAAGGATTAATATAAAGATACAAAACGATTAGAAGTAAAATTGGATGAAAGTTAATTTGACGAGTTAATGTGATTAACCTAAATATTACATAAGTCGGTTATGTAATCAACCAATTAAATTTATTTAATTGAGTCTATGCATGTTTGGAGTTATGGACATATTTGGACCCTCTTTTAGTCTTTTGGTATTTTTGAAATAGGGTCGGCGCGTCCTGCCTTTCTACTATCTATTGTAATTTCTCCTCTCATCTGATTCCCTTCAATTCAATTGAAGTTTTCTTATAGTAGTATAGAAATTAATATGTAATTTCAAGGCGCCATGGAGAAGACGGAGGACCTAAAGAGAAATATGTAATAGTTAGTATTTCCTTAGGTTTGGCCTTTTATTCCGTCTCTGGCTCGACGGAATAATTTAGATGATATGTCCATAACGCCAATGTATGTTAATGTATGTATGTCTGATGTATGCTAAAGCAAATCAAGACTAAGTTAGATTATGAGACTTAAATAAAATCCCTCGTTAAAAAGTTAAGTAAATAAGCAAGTTATTAAAATCGGTTGCCCCTCCCTAATATTATAATTCAGCCGGCAGTACTGGGGGCCTTTGGGTTGTTGAGCAAACTCAAGCTCGGGGTCTTATGGTAACACCTGAATTATCGAAAGTCATTCTTTCATGAATATGGGGTAATACTTAAATTAGATTATGATAATTGGATGAGCAAACTCATGTTGTCATAAACTAATGGGCAATATAGTTGGGATTAATGTGAATAGCATATTAGTTACTAATGTGGTTAGTAACCCAATAACCTAGGAGTCACATTCAAGATGTGATTGATTACATGAATCTACCTAACAAATGAGACTAGCTTGTTGAGCAAACTCAAGGCGAAATCTCAGGAGTTAGGATCCTAGCTCACTAAAGGATTTGTGAAATTCTTCGAATTAATATGGAGGGTTATTAATTTGGCAAAATAGTGGGAGCAATCTGAAATAAACTAAAAGGCCTATAATTTTAGATTGATATACTTTAAAGCAAATGAATGACATACATTTACTCTTTCTCACATCTCAAGTTTTAAATTAAAACACTCTTAAAATCATGACTAACACCAATCTGCAAAATACATTTACCGATAACAAGTTGAATAGTTCAAACTTCACCGACTGGTATCGCAACCTCAAAATTGTTTTGAAGTTCGATAAAATAGGGTATGTATTTGATACATCGATACCCCCTATCCCTGAGGATGATGCTCCCATCGAGGAAATCGATGCTTACCAGAAGCACAAGGCTGATGACGATCATGCCGGATGCATCATACTTGCATCGATGACATCGGAATTAAAAAGGCAACTATGCCTGTTCCATCATCGTGCACCTAAAGGAACTGTTTGGGAAACAGACCAGGTGCGAACGCTACGAGATATCCAAGTTGCTATATCATTGCAAGATGCAAGAGGGCACATCTATAATGACACATTGTGTCAAGATGATTGGCTACATTACCAAACTTTCTAGTATTGGATTCGCGATGGATAACGAACTAAGTGTAGACTTAATTCTTCAATCCCTCCCAAAGAGTTATTCATAGTTCATCATGAACTATCAGATGAATGACTTGCAAACCTCTCTTGAAGAGCTTGCAAATATGCTCAAGTCAGTTGAGCCCAATATTCAGAAAGACAAGGCTATACCGGCTCTTGTCATAGAGGGATCAAAGAAGAGGAAAGGGAATTCTCCCAATCCTAAACATCCCAAGAAAGGTAAGAAAGCCATGCCCACTAAAGTTAAGGGAAAGGAAGTGAAGAAGCCCAAAAGAAAGTGCCACTATTATGGTGACGTGGGGCATTGGAAGAGAAATTGTTCTTTGTACTGAGCTACCCTCCAGAAGGGAAAAGCCGGTACTCCAACATATGGTATGTTCTATAAAGAAAAAACATTGCAATTTTTATAGAGATTCGATTTTCTATTTCTCAGGAATATCACAAAATGGGATTTATGTGTTGATTTCTGTTTTTCGCAATTGATACCAAAAGACATAAGCTAGATAATTCAACTTACTTGTGGCATTGTCATATAAACAAGAGACGCATGCTAAAGCTACATTCAGATGGGCTTATAGATCCAATTGATCCTGAATCATTGGAAACATGCGAATCATGTTTAAAAGGTAAAATGACAAAGACACCCTTTAGCAATAAAGGTGAGCGTGTATCAGACACTCTAGGACTTATTCATTCAGATGTATGCGGTCCTATGTCAGTCCAAGCAAGAGGAGGATTCAGATACTTCATTAGCTTCATAGATGACCATACTCGATATGGTTATATCTACTTGATGAGGCACAAATCAGAAGCCTTTGACAAGTTCAAATGCTTCAAGAATGAAGTGGAAAATCAATTAGGAAAGAAAATAAAGACGCTTCGATCTGATCGAGGTGGCGAATATCTTTCTTATGATTTTCTGAATTATCTAACTGAATGTGGGATATGCTCACAATGGACACTTCCCTATACACCACAACACAATGGTGTATCCGAGAGGAGAAACCGTACCCTATTAGATATGGTACGATCCATGATGAGCATGGCCATACTTCCAAAGACGTTCTGGGGCTATGCCTTAGAAACTGCCCTCTTCACCCTGAACCGAGTACCAACGAAATCCGCTAGTTCCACACCATATGAATTGTTTGTTGGTAAGAAACCTGTGTTCTCGTTTATGAGAGTATGGGGTTGTTCAGCATATGTCAAACGCATTGCGTCCGACAAATTAGATTCTAAATCTGATAAATGTTTCTTCATTGGATATCCCAGGGAAACCATAGGGTATTACTTCTATCATCCAGATGATCAGAAAGTAATAGTATCCAAGCATGCAACCTTCTTAGAGAAAGAGTTTCTCGAAGAAACGCAAAAGGGAAGCGTGATTGAACTCGACGAAGTTCAAGAGGAAGAAACACCGACTGAAACAACAGAAGCGGTTGAGGTACCCGAAGAAGTCCCATTAGATGAGACTCCAATGGCACCTATTCGTAGATCACGAAGAGTTCGTGAACTCCCAGTTAGATATGGTTTTCTAGTGGGAGATGATAACGAGGTTCCCGTGTTAGACGACGAACCCGAAAACTACGAAGAGGCTCTTACTAGTCCAGATTCTAAAGCATGGCTTGAGGCCATGGATTCTGAAATGGATTCCATGTATACTAACCAAGTGTGGACTTTGGTTGATCCACCCGAAGGGATAATTCCCATTGGGTGCAGGTGGATCTTCAAAAAGAAGACTGACATGGATGGAAAGGTTAGCACCTACAAGGCTAGGTTGGTAGCGAAAGGATATCGTCAGAAACAAGGTGTTGATTATGACGAAACCTTCTCTCCTGTTGCTATGTCCAAATCAATCAGAATCATGCTTGCAATTGCCGCTCATTTTGATTATGAGATTTGGCAAATGGATGTGAAAACAGCTTTCCTAAATGGAAATCTACTTGAGGATGTATACATGATGCAGCCTGAAGGTTTCATATCAAAGGATGCAAATAAAGTTTGCAAACTTTAGAGATCCATTTATGGACTCAAGCAAGCATCTAGAAGCTGGAACAAGCGTTTTGACGAAACCATAAAACAATTTGGTTTCGAACAAAATTGCGAAGAAGCTTGCATTTACAAGAAAGCAAGTGGGAGCTCTATAGCATTTCTCATACTATATGTGGACGATATACTGTTAATGGGAAATGACATTGCTCTATTACAATCGGTGAAAGTATGGTTATCCGGTAACTTCTCAATGAAAGACCTTGGTGAAGCAGCCTATATACTTGGTATAAAGATCTACAGGGATAGATCGCGTAGACTGCTTGGTCTTTCACAGGCTACATACATTGAAAAGGTGCTAAATCGGTTTAGCATGCTTGAATCGAAACGAGGTAACTTACCCATGGTACATGGAGTAAAGTTAAACAATCATCAATGTCCTAAAACTGATGATGACAAACGACGCATGGCTGTAGTCCCGTATGCCAGCGCGATCGGTTTGATTATGTATGCTATGCACTAGACCTGACGTAGCGTTCGCGTTATCTGTAACGAGTCGTTACCAAGGGAATCTGGGAGACGAGCATTGGATTGCCGTCAAGAACATTCTTAAGTACTTGAGAAGGACTAAAGATATGTTCCTAGTGTACGGAGAAGGAGATTTGAAAATTGAAGGATTTTCAGACGCTAGTCATCTCACAGATGAGAATGATTTTAAATCCCAATCAGGATACCTGTTTATCTTGAATGGGGGCGCGGTCAGTTGGAAAAGTTCCAAGCAGGGAAGCGTAGCTTTCTCTACGACCGAGTCAGAGTACATCGCTGCTGCGGAAGCAGTAAAGGAAGTAGTTTGGATTAGAAAGTTCATTACAGAACTAGGTGTGGTGCCTGACATTGTCAATCCCATTACTCTCTACTGTGATAACAATGGAGCCATTGCGCAAGCAAAGGAACCACGGTCTCATAATGCATCCAAGCACTACCTAAAGCGATACCACATCATTAGAGAGATTGTGGCTAGAGGAGATGTGAGAATAGAAAGAGTACCTACAGAGGACAACGTTGCAGATCCGTTGACAAAGCCTTTAACCCAGAAAGTACATGATCGTCATTTAACTTCTACTGGGATAAGTTTTAGAAACAATTGGCTTTAGTCCAAGTGGGAGTATGTTGGGGTTTAGTGTCCTATAGTCAATTGTTGCAGGATACAAACTTAATGTAAATGAATTGTTCTTTATATCATTTGTTTTAATGAGATATATGTTTTATAACTATATAAAGGCAATCCCTTTTAAGCACTAAATAAAGTCTAATAAAAGGAAATCCGTAAGTTTGTTTAAAGTGATTATAAAGTGTTCATACAAGCATGAAGTGAGACAAAACTTTATAATAAACTTAAAACCGCCCCAAGTCAAGTGATATGTTTAGGATTGATATATCACTGTTGAGACTTGTATGTAACAATGTCTTCTCTCCGACAGAAAGCTGATCTCACAAGCTTCATATATATAGATATCTGGACAGTTACATAGATCCGATGAAACGTCGTTCATTAGGATTGGGGATCCGATTTGAGATAACAGGATGGGTAGACTCATCATTGTCACCTGTTCATCTCATTGGTATTAATAGGTATAAGTAATCCTCAGAAAGGAATGTTAATTGGTCATCCTGAATTACTGAATGTGAGACTTTGATCCTGTGGTCCCACGATCCTTAACAGAGATGACTCTGGGGTGTGAACTGCAAAGGTTGGGTGTCACAGGAGGTAATATCATGGTAGTTATACATTGGATTGAGCATTTATCACTCCCGATTAATGGGAGATATATCCAAGGATCGCTTGTGGAAGACTCGACTCTAAATCCTTGCAAGGTGATAGCTTAAGAGTAGAAATACAGATTTCACTTAACCTATCTATTTGAGTTGACTCGGCCTGTATAAGTAAAATGAACGTCTCGCTATATGTGACTTGACATCACCCATAGTCATAAGATTCAGTTCAAGGATGTAGTTGATAAAGGATCGAATTATACTGTAACTAATACGGAAGGGTTAACGACAGAATCAACTTGTCTTCTTAACGGACTCTGGGGGAATGATTACAGACTTGCCTATAACATACTCAGTACATCATTCCGTTATGCAAGGATTAAATATAATTCTTGAAGAAATTAATTTAATAGTTGCATACGGCCAGAAGTAGTAAGAACCTAATGGATCACACATAAGACTTGGAACCAAAAGAGAGATGGATATGATTAATAGATGGAAGCCCAATTGAGCCCAGTAAGGCCCATTTATATAGAGGGGGCCGAAATTTATATATAGTAAATAAGGAATTATTTTAATTCCATTAATTCTAATTTGATTAGGTTTGTGAATTAAATTAATTAAGAGATAATTAACTTAGGAGTTTTAATTAGATTAATATACTCATATTATTATCCAATTAGGTTATTTATTATTATCCTAAATGTATTTGATATATTATAAGATAATAATTAGGAATCCTATTCCGAATGGAATTCCTATTAAGTAACCTATTCCTATCTAACTAGGGTTTAGATACAAGCGACTATATATACCCCCTCCCTATGAGAATTTCGACTAAGCTAATCCCCTCCCCTTATTGTGATTTTCGAAACCTACATTAAGGTTGATTCCATCTTAACCTCACCGTATTATACTTTGTGGTTGGAATCTCGGAGAAGATTTGTGGGCGCTTCTTTAACAACGGTAGATTGTTCATCGAAAGGTATTCCTTCTTATCCCTCTTTATATGAAATAACGATTAACGAATCCTATGGTTAAAAGGAAGTAGGCTAAAATTTTTATATTTCCGCTGCTAAAACCTTAGCCTTAATTTCCTTCATGTATAAGTTTAAAGTAACGATTGCGTCCACCCATGGCATGGTCGGTACCTCTTAAGCAAACACAAAGCAATAAAATAAAAATACGTATAAAGTTACGATCAAGACCACCCTTATCTCGGGCGTAACTAAGCAAATAATTGACCCAGGTACTTATTTAATATATTTCATATATTAGTTTAGGTTTGGGAAAGGAAATTTTGTGCTTTGAAATGCCTTGAGACGAAAGACTCAATAACATGCGTGCTTATATCGTCCCGAATACTTCAATTCAAAATTGAAAATACAAGACGAATGATATATCGTATTTATACTAAGTTAATTTGATATTTTGCGTATAAATTTGCCATGCGAAGTTAGTTTTTTCGGCTTAACTAATTTAAAAGGTAATTCCAAGATATATGTTTTATTTTCATAAAGAGATTAGTTAAAGAATAAATTCAGTGAAATTTTGCTCGGAACTAGCAAAAGATTAAGTGTGGAGATTTGTTAAGCCCAAAATATACCTAAAATATCATCAATAATTACATCAGTTTTGCTACGAATTTATGCTATTTATAACTGTTTAGAAAGCTTTTACTCTCGAATATGTTTCTTTCTTGTAAGGTACATAAATATTTGGTAAAATCCAAATAGGAACGAAAAGAGCTCAAAAATAGAAGAAAAACCCTACAAAAGGAGTCGAAGACGACAGAAATTAATAACGCCAAATCGAGGACGCGAACGAAAGCAGAAGAGCCGAAAAACGTTCCGTGTCGCGACCACGGCCCCCACATTCACGGTCGCGACACGCGTTCCTCAGTTTCTCCTTCCCTTCCGTTTGAAGACCAATTGATGCTCCCCCATTCTCGGTAGAGAATTTAATATTCTCGGTACGAGCATGAGTTTGTAGAGGCCTAGTTACACACTTTCGTTTTCGACGAAACGCGATCGTTCGGGTGGATAAAGACGTCCTTTCGCAACGGACACGATCCTTCACAACGGACACGACACTTCAATCAAGACTCTTCAACATCTATAAATAAAGAGTTGATGGAGAGTTGAAGATATGTAGAAAAAAGAGATTAGTATAGAATTTATGCAGAAATTCCGAGTCAAGTGATTCAGAAGTTAGATTTCGATTCTGTAAAAAGCAATATGATGTACACACATTGTTTATTCAATAATAACAAGTTTAGTAGCGTTTAGACATTGTTCCAGTTTAGTTTTCATTTTGGTAGTAGACCGACCCAGTCTCTATTACGAAGATTCAACGAGAAGATTGAGTAGAGGATCCGCCCCTGAGCCTGACAAACTCTAACGAAACCCAAGGAAAGGATTGACAACCCGTTCACTTGCAAGTCGTCGAATGTTTCCATGCTCCATGTTCTCTGTAAACTTGTATCAATTTATATTTCATCTAATAAAGTCCGTTCTATTCGATAGATTTTTATGCAGCACTTATGGTAACCAATCCACTAAAGTGACTGCTGGTGTTTTCATTAAAATGTATTTAATCCAAAATCTTTACAAGGAAACTTTGTTGAACACTTAGGCAAATTATTATCTCGAAAGAGTTTTAATTTGATTAAGGGCAACTATCCCGGAAGGGTTTTGTCATGTTCAAAGCCAATTAATTAGAGGTTCCGTCATTTATTTCATCTTTATAATTCGTACAAAGTTTAAAGTTGTTTTCTTTGCTTAATGCAAATAAATACATTTGTTTACTTTTCTAAAAAGTACTAAACGTTGCTATCTTGCAAATTCATTCTTAAATCAGAGTATTTTCTAACGTTTTCATAATCTAATCTAATTCTCATTCTAGCAATTTCAAAACCAAAACCGATTAAACGATTTTTCCATATTATAAACCTAAAAGTAAATTTAACCGATTGTAAATAAGTTTTGTTTAAAAAACGTTCCCTGTGGGATCGATATCTTTTATTACTACAAGCGTATACCGTGCACTTGCGGAAATCGCTCAACAAGGACAAAGCTGGATATTAGAGAATTCCAAAATGTTGAGGTAATTATAACTATCCTTTACCTTCTAGAATTTAGAATCATGCCTCAAGGTTCTCGAATCTCAAGCATTATTCCAATTCCTACTTTTGCTCATTTGCTTAAATTATCTTGCACTACTATTATTTCCTTTAGTTTCCATTTTATCCTTATAGTACCTTTTGCAACTCCTAAATACTGTAATATTTTCCATACACCATACAGTTGATCATAGTATGAAGTAGTGCTTATTCTCTTTTATTTGCAGATGATCTGATTCAAGTCTATTATGATGATCGTTTTGCATTATACAATTAATACCATACATGATACGTCATTAGGTTAATATTTGGTCGATCAATGAATCTGAAAGGTACGTTTGTAGTCTAAGAAAAAATTAGATCGAGCTAATATTGCCTTGTCAGTTAGTGTAGTTTCAGAATTCTATGCTTTACTCAGCTGAGTTTACCTTGCAATTACTACATACTTTTCCCAATTTGTACCAAAATAGGTTTATGGTTTTTGGGGAAGTATCAATTTAGGCTCCACGTACAAAATAACAATGATATAGGCTTCACATTTAAAATAGAGTATCAATTTAGGCATTGAGAACGGATTGGACTATTTTCAATAAACCGTGGATTATGTGCTATCAGAATTTCATGCATCTCTAGTGAGCCGTTTCTTTTACACTCAGTTTATGTCAATAGGAATTACACATAATGGCTCTAATTATGCTATTAAAGTGTGTGGCACAATAGAGGCACTTGGCATTAAGTTCATCACTCAATTAACTTGTGTATTTTATGTTGCAGGGAGCAAAGGGATGGAAGGAAACATGCAAAGAATGGGCATAATAAGTCAGGAGATTCAAGGTTTAGGTGTTTAGGCTTCTTATATAGTTAAATGTTAGTTTTGTAATGAGAAACCTTTGGTTAGGATTGTGATCTTCACATATATGTACAAGTTTATTGTTATATATAAAGGTTATTTGCACATTATTTGCAATCTACTTTGGTTATATATACAGGTTCATGGAAGAGGTAAAAACCAAAAAAAAAACAATGACAAAATTCTTATAAGAAAATGTCATCTTACTTTCTATCTAACGATACAGAACTGATAACAAACTGTCATGCTAATTACGTTCCAACGACAGGATTTAATACAAATTATATCATGTGAATTACGTTATGATGATAGTCGAGAAAACAAAAACTGTCATAACATTAACATAACACCTCCATTTTAACTTAATATTTTGACAGATTATTTAAAAAATGGTGTCATGAGAACATATATTCGGTGACAATTGTTATTAGATAAATCGTCATATAATTAGTGGTCAGATGACATGTCACTATTTGGTCGTTGTCATGTGAGGCTATTACGGATGACAGAATGTGACCATCGTCTGATGCCTTAACAGACGGCAGCGAGCCCTGTGACAGATTTATATCGTGCGGGACGACAGTTTTTAACCGTCATCTGAAGAGGGTTTTGGCGTAGTGTTAGGTCCGAAGAATTTAACCTAGAGCTCTGATACCAAACTGTCACACCCAACCCTAGACGACCTCAATCGGCATCGGGCGTGAAATAGAAAGATCACAATCAATACTTAGGAGTCTCCAAATTATCCAAATATCATAAATTTCAAACTTTTCAAGTATTCCTCTTAGATATATATTCTAAATAAATCCATATCCTTACTACATTAGTCATTCAAGAATCTCAACATATTTACCAACTCCATTACATTACAATTGAAATACTAAGGTTCTAATAATAATAACAATAAGTAACAACTTCCAATCCTCGCCTAATCGGTCGGTAATCTTCTCTATACTTGTACTTTCTTACCTAAAAACATTAAAATATTTAAAAACGTGAGACAAAAATCTCAGTAAGAAACTATCAGCTATAAAAACCAACTTTACTTAACATAACTACATATATACATTTATAAAGGGATTTAATCAAAACCTTATAAAATATACTCAAAACTTAAGTTTATAATATAATCATCAAAACCATATAAAATATACTCAAAACGTAAGTTTATAATATACTCATCAAAACCTTATAAACTATACTCAAAACTTAAGTTCATACAATAAAATTTGTGTATGTGTATCCATCCTCGAATTCCACCCATGTAGATCATAACAATATCGAGATATCTCATTTATATCTCGTTCCTTGCCTAACAGTTAGGACTACCAGCCGTGCACTCTGGCCATACCGCCATTAGATATGGTCTTACAACTTACAACTCCTACCCCGGGCAATCCTAGATGGACAAAACCATTTAATCTGTCAAAATATCACAACTCATAAAAATCATATTTGGACTTCAATCCAAAATAATAACAACAATAACCGCAACAGATTTCTCAATCCAAAAACAATTCGTAAGAAATCATCAAATTCATTTTATTCACTATATATACATTGAAACCAAAAACATATATGTATATATGTAAATCAACCAAATTAAGCCTTAAATCAACATAATCAAGTAAAATCTGAAAATCACATAGAAGCATAGTCAATAGCTTCATTTGAACCATAAGTTCATAATAAAAAGCAAAATCCTGAAAAAATCCCAATTTTACAAAATTCCTGCATAACCTTAAAATATCAATTTCTGAAAATTCTTTGATTATATATATATTTATATACATAAACTCAAAATATAGTTGATAGTTACTTACATTGGCTACTAATTGAAGAAAACACTATCGTTCAATTCTCCGCTAAATTCTGTCTAAGACGTTTCCCTCCAATCACTGCCGAAACTCAAAAACTCTTCGATTAGGACTTAGATCTATACATAAGGATGCTATGGTTCCAATTTCGAGTGATTCGGACGGTCGAATCTCCGTAAATCAAATAAACGGTGAAGAAACGGTTCAGAGAAAACTGATAAATCTAAAATGAATAAAAAGAAAAGAAAAGAAGATAACGATCATCTCTGGATTTGGGAATATATATCCAAATCCATCAAAGATCCCATTTGATCCTCTATCTTTCTATAATCTTTTAAAAATTATCCTAATTTTTAATTTACACATAAAACCATCAAATTAACTCCAAACTTTTCCTATAACACCGAATAAAAATCACACACCTAATAATTATAATATATATTACTATCAAAGTATAAATTCTAGAAATTTAGACACGGACGTGACAGGTTTTATCATGTATGTTCCTTGTTTTGTGTTCACTATATGTGTTGTATGGGTTTATTTGATGTTTTACTTCTTCCTGCGCATGGTATCTGGTTTTATGATCGTGTGTGTTTTGATATTATGTAGCCTATTTTATGCGAAATGTTTCTGAATGTTCTTTGTTATCGTAATGTTTTTGAATGTAAATTGATGGAATTTTTTTATTATCGTAATGTTTCTGGATTTTCCTTGTTTATCGTAATGTTTCTGAATGTTCATCCAAGATAAACACATTTCACTTCATCACTTCATGAAGAACGTGATTATAAGCAATACAATTAATAACATCTTTTTTTCTTCCCATCCTTCAAACTTTTCTCCAATTCATGATTCTTGTCAAGTTGGTTTTAGATGAGGGACTGCCAATACAATGCATCGTCTTTGGACGTGTATTCTCTATCTGTCCTCAACATTTGATTTTCCTCCTTCAAGTGCTTGATTTGTTGACGGAGCTCATCAATCACACTTTTTACTCTAAGAGACATTTTTTCTTTATGCCAGTCAAAGTAGCCACACCTTTTGTCCTGTAAAATTAATAACTTTAAGAATTTATATACAACAAAACATATTCATACAAATTCAATCTAATAATCAACTTACATACAAATATTAATAATCAACTTACATACGAACAATAATCCCACACTTTAGACAATAAAGCACAAAATGAGAACATAAATCAATGTAATAATCAAACTAATAATCAATCTAATACAATTTTCAACCTACTAATCAAACTAATAATCTCACACTTCAAACAATAAACAATGAAAACAAAGATGAAAACAGAAATCAATGTAATAATCAAAGTAATAATCAATGTAATACAATTTTCAACCTAATAATCAAACTAATAATCCCACACTTTAGACAATAAAGAATGAAATCACAGAAATCAGTCTAATAATCAATGTAATACAATTTTCAACCTTCAATTTCAGACGTCATATCTAAGAACCCTAATAGTTACATATATCAGAAAAACCCTAATAATATGGTACTTCAAATCCCTAAAATGAAAACTGAAATTTAGGGCAATCATAAAATCTCCTTCAAGGGTTCTCGTCACTCCAACTTGTCCATCTAGGTGCCTTTAATTTGCAGTAACAAAATTTGGGTGACTCATCATATGTTTGTTCCATCCTTCTATGGCACAGTGAATGCATAGAACCAACCGAGCTTTCACTTGTCATCTTCTACACCGATGAACACGAACAAAAATGGGGGAAATACGACCTTGATACCTAGTATGACCTAACTGTATTTCTTCCAGAACGATAAGGGGAAGAAGAACCAGGGAGGGGCAAATCGCGATTTCAACAGGCAAAGGGAGAAGAAATATGTTATATAAGGGTCAATCTGCCAGGTAGGATTTTTTTAATGTGTTGGCAACTGACATGGTTCGATGTGGTGTCATACATGGAAAACCATTTATGCCACATCACATGTCTGTTAGATTAAGGTATAATTGCAGGTTTGTGGAAAGTTCAGAGATAGTTTTGTGGGTTTATTTGATGTAAGGGCATATCTATTTATCCATGATAATACAGGCGCAAATATGTGTATTAACCCTACATTTTACGTGAAGTAGTGTCAATTTACGTAAAGTGAGACTTAATATACGTAAAGTTGTTATTTTATAAATTTTTTTTATCTAATTTCACGAAAAATATGAAGTTTACGTAATATGTTTCAACTTTACGTCGATCTTGTACTGATAGACATAGTTTATCAATTTACGTAAAGTGAGACTTAATATACGTAAAGTTGTTATTTTACGAAAAAAGTTCTCTAATTTCACGAAAAATATGAGGTTTACGTAATATGTTTCAACTTTACGTCGATCTTGTACTGATAGACATAGTTTATCAATTTACGTAAAGTGAGACTTAATATATGTAAAGTTGTTATTTTACGAAAAAAGTTCTCTAATTTCACGAAAAAAATATGAGGTTTATGTAATATGTTTCAACTTTACGTCGATCTTGTGCTGATAGACAGTTTATATAGAGTAAGACTAAATTTATGTAAAGTTGTAATTTTCGTTAAAATATTACTAAATCTTCCAAAAATCGAGTCATATAAAACATTTACCTTTTATGAAAATCATTTAGTGTTATTTACTAAATTTTTATAAATAAAATATAAATTAATTAAAAAATAAAATTATTTTTTATTAATGTCTTAACGAAAAATAATTATGTTATGTAAAAGTGTACAAATGTTACGGAAATTTATAAACAATCTCTATTTCACGAAAAATATGAGGTTTACGTAATATGTTTCAACTTTACGTCAATCTTGTACTAATAGACATAGTTTTATATAAAGTATTACTAAATTCTCCAAAAATTAAGTTTCATGTAAAATATTTGGTTTTTACGAAAATCATTTAGTGTTATTTACTAAATTTATAGATAAAATATAAATTAATTAACAAATAAAATTATTTTTTTAAATATGTTAATGAAAAATAATTACTTTATGTAAAAATGTACAAATATTATAGAAAGGTTTTATACATTTTACGTAAAGTAATGTCAATTTAAGTAAACTAAAACTTAATATGTGCAAAGTTGTTATTTCTACAAAAAAAAACAATCTCTAGTTTTACGAAAAATAGTGGGGCCTCTTATAATGTGCGTGGATCCACGTTACACATGACAAAATATGTACGGAAGGTCCTCCGTTTGACATAGAGAACCGGATGCTTCTAATAATTTCCCATTGTACTGATAGACATTGTTTATGTAAAGTAAGACTAGATTTATGTAAAGTTGTTATTTTTTATTAAAATATTATTAAATTACCCGAAAATCGAGTTTCACGTAAACTATGTGTCTTTTACGAAAATCATTTAGTGTTATTTACCAAATTCATAAATAAAATATAAATTAATTAACAAATAAAATTAATTTTATTAATATTTTAACAAAAAATAATTACTTTACATAAAAGTGTACCAATGTTACGGAAATTTATAAAGGTTTTATACATTTTACGTAAAGTAGTGTCAATTTACGTAAATTGAGACTTAATTTACATAAAATTATTATTTTGTGAAAAAAAATCTCTAATTTCGCGAGAAATATGAGGTTTACATAAAATCTTTCAAATTTATGTTAATCTTCTATTGATAGACATAGTTGATATAAAGTAAGACTGAATTTACGTAAAATTGTTATTTTTCATAAAATATTACCAAATTTACCGAAAATTGAGTTTCACGTCAAATATTTGCATTTTACGAAAATTCTTTAGTGTTATTTACTAAATTTATAAATAAAATATAAATTAATTAACAAATAAAATTATTTTTTTATTAATTCTTTAACAAAAAATAATTAGTTTACGTAAAATTGTGCAAATGTTACGAAAATTTAAAAAGGTTTTATTTATTTCACGTAAAGTAGTGTAAATTTACGAAATATGGTTTGATAAATAGAACTGTATTCTACCTTGTGTTACTAACACAAAATTAAGTGGTGATCTGTTATATATTAACTTTCAATATAATTTTATTTTATTAAAAATTAATTTACCACATATCACTAAACTATTGGTTTTTAGTGGCATTCCCACTTTACAAAAATGGAAGATAACTAAATTTAAGTAGCGGGTTGTACTCGTCTTCTCATTATAACTGAGAATTTGTAATTTTTGGAGATTAAGGCGTTCCTTACATCTCTTGCTGCCAATGCAGTCCTCCAATTGGTTCTTGTGCTCGCGCATGCGTTATGGAAGACTTCTCTCTTGCATGTCACCATATGTCATCCTCGTTGTCCAATTCAGCAACTCCTTGGTTTGAATGATTTCTAGCATTCCTACACTAATGGTTAGTCACTCTTGCAAAATTTCAAAATTATCCTTATTTTGCTCCACGAAAGTTGTTTTAAGAGCATTTCCAATAATCAAACTTCTTGACACTTTGATTGTAACAACCAACCACTAGGACAATGTGACTAATATTGGTTTGTATGATTTCTAGCATACGTTTTGTCTAACACAGTAGTTTTTTCTATCACAAAGTAATAGAATTATGGATGCTTGAAGCTACTTTTGATTGTAACCTTACAATTGTCTAAGATTTACATATTTACAGCACAATAATTGTAAACTTGCATGTTTAATCTAATTTTTTTAATTATAAAATTTTGAAATAACAAATACCTCTAGTGGCAGTAAACTTTGGGTATTATTTATGCTTAAGATGCCGTAAGTGTTGAATTTTCAAGTTTTGAATTTCAAAGCATATATTGAGAAATTGTCCCCAATTATTCAATATACACAATACCTATCCGTAGTATCTAATTTCACATCGTCGCTTCTTTAATCCTTTCTATATCATTTCTCTTTGATAAGGTGTTTATACTAATCGAGGAGAAGGATATAGATTTATTGCTTACTCGTATCTGAGAGACTTGCAATTTAGACCTCTTTTGTTTGCCAGAAATATTGTGCAATAAAATTTTTCTGATTTTTTCGGTGTTTGTTTGCTTCGAAAAATTAGTCAACGAAAAATATTTAATAAGTCAACTAGAAAATATTTAAACGAATTAAGAAAATGTTTTAGTCTTTTGAAAAGAGAAACATTTTTCAAAAGTTAGAACCCAACTACTTATTTCTAATAACAACCAAAAGTTATTCTCTCTTCTTCAACTTCCTCAACCAACGACCATTCTTGTCTTCTCCAAGTTGTAGCAGTCATCCACTAATTGAACATCACTTCATGAAATTTATGTCGTTTTCTCCACCATTAAACGCAATCATCACCATTAAACTCGGTCATTATTACACGTAAATATCTGTTGATTTCTGCTTTATTTTCTTTTTTATTTGTTCGATACTTGTTTGATTTTTCTGGATATCATTGTCACTGACCATATTTATATATACTATTTCTATGTTTTGATCTGTTTTAATTTTGATTTCTTTGTTCTCATCTATTTTAATTTTGATTGCTTCCTCCTCTTGTTGAGACAAGAAACCACTTTATTTATTCTCTTATTCCTATCTATTTTTTTGGTTAATTCTCATTTCTAATGAGTTTTGCTAATATGAGTTTTATATATTATTATTTAGATTAATGAATTATATTAATTAGAATTTATAATTAGCACAGTACAAAAATAAACCTTGTGGTTACACCTGTTTTCAATTGGTACTCTTATGGTTTAAAAATTTATAAAATAGTAAATTGAGGTTCATTCTGTTAACAAATACATGCCAAATTGACCATCTCTTTTTAATTTCTTATTTTTTTGCTTTTTTCTCTCTCTTCTCTTTGTTAATTTCTCTCTCTAAAAGCAATTAAATTTCCATCCCAAATATCGGCATTATACATTCTACTGGCCAAATTAAAAGGCAAAGAAGGACCAGGCTTAAAACACTAATCTTCACAACAAGGTCTTGAATTCTTCACCTCTTACAGAAGATACAATGATATCATTTAGAACTTAGATACTCACAATTCATAAATCAGAAATGTCAATTTGAAAAAATAAATAAAACAAGTCTGTTAACAATATGACCCAAGCTTCTTAGAGAGGAAGAGAAGTGAATCAAAGCCACACAGAACTTATTAAGGATAAATTAAGTGTAAAAATGGAAGATTAAAATGCCAATGTACTGAAATAGAAGACATACATTTCTAGAAACTTAGGAATTGAGTTAAAGACTAATCACCTCAATAATCCTAACTTTATGCGATTTCCTATACAATCTTCTCCTATAAGTTTGTTTTCTATATAATCTTCTCCTATAATTTTGTTTTTAGCACCTGCTATTCATCATGCAGCATGCCAATTTGGAAGACTAATGTTTGATAGGATCTGGGCAACCCCGTTTCCTATATAATCTTCTCCTATAATTTTGTTTTTAGCATCTGCTATTCATGATACATGATCCAGCATACCAATTTGGAATATGTGCGACCCAAAATCAATCAGATTTAGCCTATCATAAAGAGATGGAAATTCAATTGATTTTAGAAAAATAAATTAACGAAGATGAGATAGAGAAAGAAAAAGAAAAATAAGAAATTAAATAGAGAAGGAAAAGATGATGTATTTTTTTTTTTTTGATAATTAGATAATAAGGGGATTAATTTATAAAATAAATAGGGTAATTAATTTATTAGTCCCTATATTTTGACAAAACACACTGTTTAGTCCCTGTATTTTAAAAAACACATGATAAAGTCCCTAACCTTTTTCTAAATGAACTGTTTAGTCCCTAACATTTTTCTCAGTGAACTGTTTAGTCCCTGCCATTAGACTCTCACGAAGATTTTGTTAGTCAATTTGGATTTGCGTTCTTCTTTTCTTTTCCTTTAAACTCTAATGCATCTGAAATCAACTTTGAGTGTTCTTCTTCTTGATTTTCTTCTTAATCGTTCAAATTCGTAAGCATTGAATCTTTTCTTTTTCTTGTTCTCCATACAAATAGCTTCTTCTTCTAAATTGGATTTCCTCTTCTAAAGTTTGAAGGTAAATAGTAAAGGGTAATTTAGTCATTTCTGAAGTCATAAACGGTAAAAAAATCTAACAAACAGACGAAAGGACTAAACAGTTCACTAAGAAAAAGGTTAGGGACCTTACCATGTGTTTTTGAAAACACAAGGACTAAACAATGTGTTTTGTCAAAATATAGGGACTAATAAATTAATTACCCAAATAAATAAATAAATATAAAGACAAAATTAACTATTTTCCCTTTGACTTTTAACACTTTTAGTCAATTTGGCATGTGTTTACTAACGGAATGAGTCTCAAGATACTATTTTGTAAATTTTTAAACCACAAGGATGCCAATCGAAAACAAGTGTAACCACAAAGTTTATTTTTGTATTTTTCCCTTTATAATTTGTTGTTATAAAAGCCATAGCTTCGTCTAATATATCATCTCTTCTTTTGCTCAGAAAAGAAGCATCATATAAACTTATCGTACCTTCAACACCATTAATCTAACGATTTTTTGAACTTTCGTCGACATGACATGAAAGTCCAAATCACGTTTTTCCATTTTTTGTTCCGCTGTCATTTTCCACCGTCTTTATATAATATATATATATAGTTGAAAAAAAATACAAATAAATATAATATTATATAACTTAAGTTAGTGACAGGAAAATATTTTCCGGTGTTGTACAAACACAGAAAATTTTTCCTGCAAACAAATGGTGCCTTATTGAAAGAGCAGTGGAATTATCTTGTGATGTAGTACTACAATTGCTTATAACTTAACAGGTTCAACAATCAATAATAACTAACCACCGTGCAAGGTTGAAATGAAAACCACAACATCCTTCTCTTCTAAGCTAGTATCAAGCAGCCCACTAAGCTCCCAATCACAATCATTCACAAGAACCAGAACACCAGGTCTCCTGCACGAACAAACCCACAACTTCACGTAATAATTAACAAAAACTAGTCTATAGCAATCAGACCAATACTCCAACGGCTTATTCGTCATAATTTTTACATACAAGATGCACTATTTAACTTGCAAACTTACACGGTATCCCCTTTCATGAACATTTCAGGCCTCTCCTTGATCAAATTGGTGCGAACCCAATCAAGTAAGTCCTTCATAATTAACTGCAAAAAGATTGAAGGAACCATCCTGTTAGGTATGCAAATTCGAAAGATTGTATTTGTATTCAAATCTTTAATAAAATCAAAATTGACCTTATCTGCTCCAGTTTTAAGTACCACATTGACATTGTGAATCTTTACAGAATCACAAAGAAGCTCCAATCCCCCACTGCATCATAAAATTTGCATCACTCAGCAACATGATCAATTATGTGCTTCAATTATTCATTAGCCCTAAGTTGAATGCCTCTCAATCCACCATGATAAGGGAGCAGAAAGGCTAAAATGCAAAACTTTCAATCAGAGGATTAAAATGAAACCAATACATGGTCATGTAGGATCAAAGGGTATTTAGTCTTCTGAAACTATCTATACATATGTCAAGATTAGTTCTTTTGTAAGTACACAGATGAATGAATTTCAAAACAGAGATAGTAATACACAAAGATATTTAGAAAAATGAAAAACAAAAAACTAATTACCCGAATTCAAGAGTCAGTTGCATTGCTCAAACTTTCAGCACAAACTCAGAAACCCTAGACCGCCTGGAGCAGATAGTATGGACTTTCCTCTAGAAAGAAAAATCCAGCGCTGTCATTTCATGAAAATAGGTTTCAACATCTGTGTACTTTTACTTTTTAATCAACATGATATGATAGAATTCACACTCTAATCCGTTCAATTTTAAGCTAACTTGGTGATCATTCACACAATATATATGTGTGTGTGTGTGTGTTTGTGTGAGCGGGCGAGTTTGTATGTACATAGAGAGAGAGACTGCTACAAAAACTAATAACTTAATCCTTGTCAGCAAACTACAATTTTTCTTTTAGATGTTCCTTCTCAATGCTTATCACATTTTGAGGTAGTAGTATTATGTACATTGTCCTTCTATATCTTCAAAAATGTATTCTCACTTTTTCTTTTAGTTGTATTGGAACATAAAATTCAATGAGATCTAGGAAGTAACAATTCAAAAAGGAAAACGAAATCCCAGGAACCCAAGGAGATTTATGTGTTATATCAAGAAGGAAGTGACAATGGTTGTGTCTTAGTAGTATTCAACTCCAAACGCTATTTTCTAATTGAGCCATCTATTAGAATTAACCTGATTTTTTCCTTGTTAAGATATAGCACAGAACACAAGTAATCGAACTGAAATAAACCGATAAAAGTAGAAACACCAAAACCCAATAAAACCCAGCAACTAATGATCATCCACTTGCCATCAAAACCTACAAGAATATTTAGATTTGCGTTACTCTGCTTCGTTCACTATTGATATTCACTAATCTATCAACTCATCAGGTGTATGTTTCTTATCCATCATACCTTTGTTATTTTCAGCTTGCACAAGGTATTGGGCAAGCTTCTTCCTAAAATACCAACAAATAGCATATTTGTCAAGGTACCTTGATGGAGATTGACAAATGAATTCAGCTCGCACACCACGCAAAACAGAAATATGCAAGGAGGATTCGAGAGAAAAAAAACAATGTATTGACTATTGATACTTCTCTGCTGAGTTACAAACAGTACCCCACTCTTACATAGAGAAGAAGAAACGGCTATCAAACGGAAAGAATAATTACCCATGCAAAACCAAAGCCCAGGAGAAAACTCCCCTTCTTTATGCTATAAGCTTAAGAGATTCAACAGAAAAAATTCTCCCCTAATCTGTACACAACACACCTTTATATAACACACACACTCCGATCCTCTGAACATGAGTATCTAACGTATTATAATGCTTAATACCAATACTTACTGCCCTTAATATCTATATAGCATTCTCGTATTATATATGAACCTGAGTATCCTACATATTATAAATGCTCATCTCCTCAGCTACTTGCAGATACATCCTCTGAACCTTATTCGGATTAAGAGGACTGGTCTTGGAGGTTACAAACATGCAAGGCAAGTTTGATAACGCGCGTTTAGGATTTCCACCCCACATAATGGTATTAGTGACAAATCCAAATTAACTGGAGCAAAGCTAACAACTCAACCAAAACTAAAAGGACATCAAAGGAATCTAAAGACCACGGCTCATACTTGCCATGATCATGCTTCAAATTATTATTCTTCCAATTATTTTCAGGGACTGATACTAGCATGTTCAGCAAAAATATATTTCATTGAATTCCATTCCTAATTCCTGTCAAAAAATTTAAAGCCACTTATAAGACAATCAATGCAGGTATATACTGTTTCTTATGTACTCATTTCTCTCACTCTCTCTTCAGGAAAGAATTTGAACCTAAAGATGAAACTTTTATCTAACCTAACCAGAATGCTCAGACCCAATAAAATTGCACATTCCAAAAAGAATTGAAAATGAAGAGAGTCCTAATTAACATACCTAAGGGAAGAGCAGCAAAGCAAGTAGCAGAAAACGCTTCAATTCAACTTTCGGTTCGAGTCTTCGTTCGATATAGCGGCAGAACAGAAATTGTCGGAGATAGCAGAACAGAAGATGTTGAAGGAGGGAGACGGAACGAACGGAGAGGGGACGGCCGGACGGGAAAGAGAAGAACGGCAGCAGCAAGATTAGCAGCCTAATTGAATTTGAGGAGAGATCGAGAGAGGGCTTCAGACTTCATTAGATTAGGGCTTTAGTTTTTTTAGGTTTGGGGATTTTCAGTTCTTTGCTCGACAGAATAAAGAGGGTGAGATTGAGGTGTATAATTGTCAAATTCTTTTTTTTTTTATTTCTTCTAAACAAAACAACGACGCCGTTCCACTTAACTAGAAGGGCATCGTTTTGTTTTAAAAGAAATAAAGGTTTTTTTTAACAAATATACCCTCAATTTATTCATCTCCTTCATGGACAGAATTGGGCAGAAAGTTCCAGCTTTCTCCTTTATCAATGGGGCAAAACCAAATCTGCAATTTTTGTTTTATTTCGTTTGAGAGTTCACTGAGGGAAAGTATCTCTATTACCCCCACTATATATGTGTGTAGAGAGAGAGAGACTCCAACTAAAACTAATAACTTAATCCTTATCAGCAAACTACAATTTTTCTTTTAGATGTTTCTTCTCAATGCTTATCACTTTAAAAGGTAGTAGTATTATGTATAATGTCCTTCTATATCTTCAAAAATGTATTCCCACTTTTTCTTTTAGTTGTATTGTAACATAAAATTCAATATGAGATCTAGGAAGTAACAAATCAAAAAGGAAAACAAAATCCCAGGAACTCAAGGAGATTTATGTGTTATATCAAGAAGGAAGTGACAATGGTTGTGTCTTAATAGTATTCAACTCCAAACACTATTTTCTAATTGAGCCATCCATTAGAATGAACCTGATTTTTTCCTTGTTAAGATATAACACAGAACACAAGCAATCGCACTGAAATAAACCATACCAAAACCCAATAAAACCCAGCAACTAATGATCATCCACTTTGCCATCAATATTTAGAAAAATTTCTATCTTAAGATCAACCTCAACATCATCTGTGTTCCCATCTCTCCTCCAAACCTCCTTAGAACGTGTAAAGCACCAAAAGAGATGGTTACATAGTAAAACGGAGTGACTAAGAAATGAATTTAGGAAATTCTTAACAAAAAGAGGAAAAAAAGACGGTTGAATTGCAATGAGAAAATCATTTTTTTCTAAAGTGATAACTACAACATCATGCATCAAAATCTAGAAGCATATTTATATATGCATTACTCTGCTCACTATTGAGTTACAAGCTTAAAAGACTCAGCAGAAAATATTCTCGAAAAAGCTACCCTCGGTACACAACGTTACACACCTTTATATAACCCACACACACTCTGGCCCCTGGACATGAGTATCCACACTACTATACATGCTTTATACCAATAAATCCTAATAATGGATGAAATCTTGAGTAATGGGTGGAAGGGAAAGGAAGCCCTGTTCCTCAGCCAAAAAAAAAAATAAAATAAACCTTGTAAAGATGCAAACTAACCTTCAATAGAAATATCTAGCGGTAAAAGATGATCGGTGAAAGAGGTAGGAAATATGGATGATTGTGAGAGGAGCAAACATACAGTAACAGCAGCACAACGGCGAGGCAACAGACTGACGGCGACGGAAGAAACAGTGGCTGAGGAAGGCAGCGACTTACAGCAGCCGATGCTTGGAGAGAAAAGGTAAAAGGAGAAGAGATGGTGAGAAATTTGAGGGTTATCATTTTCTACAGGGATAATGATCAAATATGCCCTTACATTCTTTTGGATGTTCAAATATGCCCCTAATATATCAAAAAATTCAACATAATGTTTATAGGCATTTCATTCACCTAATCAAAAACAAAATTAGAATTCATTCTTAGGTTGAACATTTATCAAATAATTAACCATAAGTTTAAGGTAGAGGCTATGCTTTCTATACAAGCTACGCCATATTAATAATAAACTAGATTTGATCCCGTGCAATGCACGGAATATACAATCACTCATATTTTAATTCAATTAAGAAGAATAAGGTAAACATACCAACTTAACTTCAACCTTAATAATATAAGTGAGAAGCATAAATGAAAGAATAAGGTAAAGGGTAAATTCCAAAAAAAACCCATGTGGTTTCATGTTCTTCCAAAAAAACCATTGTGGTTTGTTTTTACCAAAAAAAACCCCTGTGGTTTACGCCGTTATCCGAAAAACGGAAAATGGCTTAACACCGTTAAAAAGCTGACGTGGCACAAGGATAAAATTGGAAAATCATTTTTTTTATTTTTTTTTTATTTTTTTCCCCTCTCTCTCTCTCTCCTCCTTCTTCTTCTTCCATCTTCTTCCTTTTTCTTCTTCTTCCTCCTTCTTCTTCTTCTTTTTCTTGTATTTTTATTTTTTTCCGATACTCGAAGAAATCAGATTTCCAGAGAGAGAGAAAAGAGAGTGTTTTAATTTAATTTAAATATATAAAATCTTCAACTAACAGACTGAACTATGAGAATGTTTTAATTTAAATCCATTTCACAATACATAAAAACAGACGTTTTCTTTCATTTTCCTACACTTTCTCAGCAACCAAACAGAAATTTCAGAGAAAAAGAGGGAGAGAGATTAAAAAAAAAACCAGACCTAATAGAACCACTAGCAAACTGAGCTATAAGAGTGTTTTAAATCAATTTCACAAAGAAAATCAAAACTCATTTCCCCTCATTTTCCTCCGTTTTTCTCCGTTTTCTAAGTAACCAAACAGGAATTTCAGGGACAGAGAGAGAAAACAGAGCGAATAAAACCACTAGCAAACTGAGTTATAAAAATGTCTTTAATCAATTTCACAAAGAAAATCAAAACTCATTTTCCTACGTTTTCCAGTAGCCAAACAGGAATTTCAGAGAGAAAGAGGGAGAGAGAGAGATTAAAAAAATAAAATTACCAGAGCAATAAAACCACTAGCAGACTGAGCTAAAGAATGTCATAAATCAATTATATCACAAAAAACCACCACCGCAACCCCTCTGTTTCTACTAAAATGCGCAACAAAATCACCGGCGCCCATTTTTTTACAGAAGAAGAAGAACAAGCAGGAAGAAGAAAAGGAAGAAGGAAGATGAAGAAGGAGAGAGATGGAAAAAAAATAAAAAAAAAATCGATTTTCCAATTTTACCCCTGTGCCACGTCAGCTTTTTAACGGTGTTAAACCATTTTCCGTTTTTCGGGTAACGGCGTAAACCACATGGATTTTTTTTGGTAAAAAAAAACCACAAGTGTTTTTTTGAAAGAACATGAAACCACAAGGGTTTTTTTTTTGGAATTTACCCTAAGCTAAACATAATCGCTTATATAAAAAATTGTACTGAAAAAAATAACAATAAAGAGATCAGAATAGTAGACCCTATTTCATAGTATGTTAATGTTAACTTCACCATTGATAAAACAACATCAATAATATCACACCATTTCAAATTTCCAGGTCCCTCCTCTGTTTCTTAAATTGTTGTTCGCTATAGCTAAATTTTCATATTTTATAATTCCAAAACATATTTTTTTATATCAAATACATTTTTATTATTTTTGCTTTTTATAGATAATATAGATAATATATGTTTGAATTCATGAGAACCTTTTTTTATGCTTTAGTAGCCCAAATCTATGGATAATATATATCTGCATTCAGAAAACATAATATACAGATTCAATTAAAGAGAGAAAAACAATGGAAAAATTTTATTCAATTTCTTGTAAGGTATCTAGTTTTGTTTCTGAAGAAGTTGATGGATATAAAATCTAAGTTATATCACTTTAAGGAACGCTATAATACGAATCAGTATAAATCAAATCAAACCAAACTAAACAAACAACTCTATTTAAAGTTGTTACCTCCATGCTTCTATAATTGACATAAACAGTAGGAAGAGGGTGTAATGGATTAGAACTAATCGTCAAAACGAAAAGGAGGAACCGATCAGTTCAATCCATATGTTGATCTGTTGCATGTAATAGAGGAGAAAGGGAATCGACTGATTTGAAACAAAGGAACCCCTACAAAAATCAGTGCAATCAAATTACATTAAAAAATAATGAGAGAGAGGACAGAGATTAGAATAAAATCACCATAAGGAGAGTGAGCAGTGAATCACAGAAAAAAGCATTTCAAGGATTAGTCAAATAACCAAATTCGCCCAAATATCAGACAAAAAAAAAAAAACAAAAAACTAAAACCAAATAGATGAATGAAACGATGAGAAAAAAAAATACTCACAGGTGATAAAAGCCGCGATTTTAAGATGAAAAGGTAGAGATGAACTAAGGAACCCTAAACCCTTAAATAGGAAATAAACTCACGGAAGAAAGGATATGAAATCCATTTAAAAAGAGATTGTCGGAGGTAAGGATTCTAGAGAGAACCAAATCAGTTGAAAAAGATAAAGATGAGTATGAGTATGAGTCAGTATATTACTACGTTGAGGAAGATGCAGATGGCAGGGAGTCTGTTTTCTTTTTTTTTTTCTTTTTTGAAATAGGGAGTGTTTTTTGCCTTTAAAATGTAGCTATATTTAAAAGTGGGTTAATCACAAAATGACACCTTTCCAAATGCTTCCGCATTTTGCCACATCAGATAATTGCTTCTCTACTTTTTTGACATGTGTACTTTTGTTTCCAGCCTTTATAAATATAAAAGATTTCATACCTCATTGATGTTTCAATAATTACTCCACCAATTTACAACAACTCTAAAAATTGATACCTATAAGTTTCAATTTTTAGTTAGAAAAATTTATGATAAATTGAACTTAAGATAAACATGAAAATTCCATTTTTCAAAAAAAAAAAAAATTGAAAATTCCAAATTAATCATATTAGCTAACTTAAAAAGTGGAATTCATCCTTGTATGTATATCGGGACTCAAACCCTCAACCATTTGATCCAAGAAATTGTGATATCATGTCATAAAACCGTTTGAACTAAAAATCTAATCATAAATCTTATATTAAACTCAGACATATGTAACATATGAGTTCAAGTGCAACAGTCACAATAGGGAACATCATCAAGTAGCATGAGAATGAGTTCACCATTCTATTATCCAGAAATTATATGATGTGCCCGGCGTACCACGTCATCGTGTGCCATAACCAATAAACATAAGACACGTGCAAAAATAATGCCAGCTAATTATTATTATTTTGGGTTATGAATACCTAATGTTAGTCTTCCCCATGATCTCCTCCCTCCTAGAAGGCGGCGGTCGGCCATCACCACTGCTTCAATTCAAATATTAGTCTTCCAAACACTGGTCACCACGGAGCACCGGTGACTGAAAATTGTAATTGTTTAATGAAGAATGATCTAAAATCCACTCATTACGAAAGCAATAGTTAGATCTGAATTATTTTTTTGAAGTGTTAATTGTAAAAATTCCAAAAGGAGTTGTTGTTCGAAAAACCCACCATAGTAATGCTAATTGAAAATTAATAGTGTTCTTTTACATGGTAAGAAATTGATGGTTTGTTAATTTTCTGGACACTCTTCTTGCTCGCCTTCAAGAACAGCTTTAATTTAGGGTTTCTAATCGTGAGACAGATGAGTTATATTTAGAGAGAAGAACTAACGGAATAGTGGTGGTCGGTCGAGAAGTCAGAATATTGGTGGCCGGAGACATCCTTTTGAGAGAGATGAGTGTTTGGACAAATTAATATCAAAAGCATGGGGATGGTGGCCGGAGGCAGTTTCTGGGAGAGAGGAGAGTTGTTGTGGTAGATTAATATTGAGAAATCTCAACCCAAAAAAAGTAATAATACAACTGAAATTGTTTTTGAGATTATTTTTACATGTGTCTTGTTCTTATTAGTTGTGGCACACCCCATCATATTGATGATGTGGTATACAAGGCGTATCATATAATTTCTCTCTATTATCATGGTATCATATAATTTCTCTCTATTCTGTGCAACCTGCTGTGAGAGGAGTTATTTCTCCAAACCAGAGTGAACCTTATTTTTAGTGGGTTACTCAACCCAGCCCCAAATTTATACTTCTAGCCCCTGGAATAGACCATACTACCCTTTGCACTAAATTTCAAAAAACCCAAAACCTCTCAAGAACCCTATACGATTTTTGCTCAAATCCGGATAAATTACTGAACCGAGTCATGGATGGTGAAGGAATTCGTAAAGGAAAAGATAAAATGGTAAGATTTATCGCTTTATTTCGTTGATTTGTAGCTCGAATTGAATCTGTTGGTTTATTGAAAAAAATCGCCGGAATCGTAGTCGGGCGTATGAACATCACGCCCGATCTGCAGTTCGGGCGTATGAGTATCACGCCCGACCAGTGGTGCGGGCGTGATAGCCACATGCCCGAACCAGTGGTAGGGCGTGATACTCATACGCCCGAACCACTGATAGAGTGTGATGCTCATACGCCCGCCCAGTGGTTCGGGCGTGATTCCCTTACGCCCCACGCTGTTTTTGTATAAAAAAAATATTATTTAATTTAGTAGTATTTATTTTAGTATAATGTATTATAATTTTATTAATTTAGTGTAATTTATTATTATAATTAGTATTAATTTAGTATTAATTTAGTATTATTTTAGTATAATTTTATATAAATTGAGTATAACTTTAGTATAATTTAGTATAAATTGAGTACAATTTTAGTATAATTTATTATAATTTTATTAATTTAGTGTAATTTATTATTATCATTTGTATTAATTTAGTAGTATTTTAGCATAATTTTATAAATTTAGTATAATTTACATTATTTACAATTTTTTTAATTTAGTGTAATTTTTTTTTGTAGACGGAGCGGCCTACTAGGGGTGGGAAATCCATCCCGTCATCTGCTCGTCGTCTAGATATGGACGACGAGGATGATACACCACGACATACGAGATTGCGTGGTATAGATATATCTGATCGTAGGCGGAGAGGGGCTGCGACGGAGCAGGTGAGGAGGGGGCCGATTGCGGATCAGCCCAATATTCATGGATCATAGGGGCGACTGATTTTGAGGACAGAGAGCCTGATAGCGATTCTTTTCAGGAGTATCTGGATGTGGCAGCTCGGACAGTGCGACAGTCTGCAGTTGCACATGATCGCGAGGTTGAGGAGAGCGATGAGCAGCCGACCCCGGGGAGACAGCCGACCCAGCGCGTAGGAGGTCGTTTTGCGAGTACATGTATTTTTTATAATTTTAGTTATATTTATAACTTTAGTATAGCTTTAGTAATTTTAGTATATTTATAATTTTAGTATAATTTTAGTATATTTATAATTTTAATATAACTTTAGTATATTTATAACTTTAGTATAATTTTAGTATAACTTTAGTAATTTATAATTTTAGTATATTTATAATTTTAGTATAATTTTAGTATATTTACAACTTTAGTATAATTTTAGTATAACTTTAGTAATTTTAGTATATTTATAATTTTAGTATAACTTTAGTATAATTTTAGTATAACTTTAGTAATTTATAATTTTAGTATATTTATAATTTTAGTATAATTTATAATTTTAGTATATTTTAGTATAACTTTAGTATAATTTATAATTTTAGTATAATTTTAGTATATTTTAGTATAATTTTAGTATATTTAGTATAATTTATAATTTATAATTTTAATATAATTTTATAATTTTCAGGGACAAGCAAACGTCCCAAAGCTAGTGAGGACGAGAGCTGGGTAGTTACTGCACCGGTTGATGGTGGTCCCGTTGATGGTTCCGTGATTCCTAGTTTTCTAGGACATGTTGCCTCACAGATGTTGGGAGGAGAGATTCGGTCGTTTCTGACATGCTACAATAGATCAGCAGCATGCAAAGATTTGTGTCAGTGGTTTTCTGATGCGTCACCCGAGGTAAGCATAATATAGTGTGTTTAATTGTTAATATTTATTTATTTATTAAGTTTTATTTTTTTTTTGCAGTGGGTTAGCTGGTTGTGGCGTGTCACCCAACTATCGGCTATCCACCGATCTGACGAGGATGTTCCACGCATTAAGAGGGAGATGGATGAGTTTATGGATGCGTGGCGTCGGGCAAGCTGAATTTTTGTTGTAGAAATTCATGCATTTTAACACTTTTTGTTGTATATATTATATTTAACCACTTACGTTTATAAATGTTTATGTTTATTAATGTTTATTTTAATTTTTAAGTTTTCTATTTTTATTTGTTACGTAAAATTCTGTAGTTACGGGCTTCACGGCCTATTTACGGGTTTAACGAACTATTTACGGGGTTAAAAAGCTAATTTTTTTGCCAATCCGACACGCGGGCGTGTGGATATCACGCCTCACCGCGTGGTCGGACGTGATATACACACGCCTCACCGCGTGGTCGGACGTGATAGCCCCACGTCCGACCTTGCGGTGAAGCGTGGAGCTATCACGTCCGACCACGCGGTGAGGCGTATGTATATCACGTCCGACCACGCGGTGAGGCGTAATATCCACACGCCCGCGTGTCGGATTGGCAAAAAAAATTAGAAATTCTCCTCCCAAATTCCATGAAAGGGCATTTTCGTCCTTTCACGAGGCTAGGGGTGGGAATTTGGGACTGGGTTTAACAACACCCTATTTTTATTACCATCCTCCTCTTGATCCTAATTCCTTCTCTTCCTATCCTCCTCCAAGGCTTTCCTTTCCTTATTCTCCTGTTAATTTCCTCTTCTTTATTTCGTGAACTCTCTCTATTTATTTCATTTGTTTTCAAAATTTATACTTTTAACAATTCTCTTTATTTATTTCATTTGTTTTCAAAATTTATACTTTTAACAATTCTCTTTATTTATTGCAGTGCGGGTCTGATTGCCGTGCGGTAGAATTTTTCCTTCAATCTATTACCCCGGCATGCCTAATAGATTGAAGAGAAAATTCTACCGCACGGCAATCAGACCCGCACTGTTATATGGTACAGAGTGTTGGGCAGTTAAACACTGTCACATCCATAAGATGTCGGTGACGGAGATGCATATGTTGAGATGGATGTGTGGTCATACGAGAAATGATCGGGTGAGTAATGAAATAATTAGGACCAAAGTAGGAGGTTACATCTATAGACCTTAAAGAATATTAAATATGCTATTGTTAAAGTTTTCAAAGTGAATATAACTAACCATTTATAAGTGCACGTTACCCAAACTTTTCATGTGTCAAATAATAAGCATATAATCTCAAACTTGATTTTTTATTGATGAGAAATCACCTTCAACAACACATTCCTATTTATGACTTCTTCCTTTTCAAAATCCCCGCTGAGAAGTCATTCTTCACTGATTTTCTGAAGAGAAAGAATGAAATATGTAAGCAACAAAATCATAAAGGAAAGACATATTCAACTATTGAAGAAGGTAGCGAGTTGACTCGCGAATCGATCGAGTGGAAATTAAGAACCAATCAATTGATCGAGTACTAATTTTTAGGTGAAAGCGTAAAGCATGATATGTATGTGGAAAAAATGTCTCGTATAGTTAGGTTTGACGATGGTAAAAGTTAAGGAAAATAGTTTGGGCTGGTCAAATTCTATGTTTCACAAATATTTGGCTTTTTTTAGTGGATTAGTTAATTAACCAATTTATCCATGTATTAAAATCGTATTGGTTTGGTTTTAACCAATCCAGTAGAAACTTTTCAAATAGGACAAACCATATATATTTTTTTTACTGCCCCTTAAAAAAAGTTTATATTGTAATTAGAGGTGTTCAACATTTTATCCAATCCATGGACTTAACTTAATCCAATCTAATCCAAAACCAAAATAACTACTTTATTAGTTTATTTATTCTAGGGAAATTTACATAGAAATTCATTTTTGAAAAAGGCTTAATACATACGCAGCTCCCTGAACTTGGCCCTTTTTTTTATTTTACCGCCTAAACTTAAGGGACAACCTATTGACCCCCTAAACTTCCAAAAAACCACCCAATTTACCCATCCTCTCCGACGTGACGATGACTTGGCACAATACAAAACTGCAATAATCCAAGCGCTACGTCGGAGAGGATGAGTAAATTGGGTGGCTTTTTGGAAGTTTAGGGGGTCAATAGGTTGTCCCTTAAGTTTAGGGGGTAAAATAAAAAAAAAAGGACAAGTTCAGGGGCTGCGTATGTATTAAGCCTTTGAAAAACTATTTATAAATATGTCAAGTCATAATTTTAAATTATGTCAAACTAATAAAATCATTATTTTTAAAGATTAAAGTTTATAATTAGGGGTCTAGAATATATTATCAAGAGTTTGACATTTATGAATTGAGGTTTTTACTAATTGGGTGTAAAACCATATTTTATTTGGTATATATAGAAAAAAAAAATGATATATTGAGAATTAAGTTTGATGATATGATTTAGATATATTGAGAATTAAGTTTGATGATATGATTTAGTTGTAATTTTAAGTGCCTTCTATGGTTACTTTGTTTTTGACAAAATATCATTACTTGGTGTGTTTTCACCATTGGATGATGGATTAGAAAATTAATCTAATGGTGAAAACACACAAAGTAAAGTTTACTTTGTTAAAAACAAAGTAAGCATCGCCTTTACCGTAATTTTTATAATCAATTATAATATTCATGTAAAAAACTCGTTATTCTGTTGGATTGGTTATAACCAAAGCAATACAATTTTAATATATGGATAAAATTATTTAACTGATTAATTAATCAATTCACCAAAAAAGTCCAATATTTATGAAATATAGAACTAAACCAGCCCAAACTATTTCTCTAACTTTTACCATCATGAAACCTAATCCTACGAGACATTTTTTTTTTCCACATACATATCCAACTTTATGCATTCACCCAAAAATTAGCACTCAATCGATTTTTAATTTCCACTCGATCAATTCGTGAGTCAGCTCACTACCTTCCTCAATAGATGATTATGTCTTTGCTTTGTGATTTTCTTGTTTACCTGTATCATTCTTTCTCTTTAAGAAATCGGCAAAAAAGGACTTCTCGACGGCGATTTTGGAAAGGAAGAAGTCGCCAAATAAGTAATTTTTTGTTGACGGTGATATCTCATCAAGAAAAATTCAAATCTCGCCTTATTTGACACATGAAAAGTTTGGAACGTGGACTTGCTCACTTGTGTGAATATCCTCTGGTTTATGGCTATTTTTGTATATTATTATAAGAGAATCTAGTATATTATAAGAAAAACAAACACCCACTATCCATGTCTGGGATCCAAAAATTATTTTAGATTTTTGAAAGTGAGAGTGAGAGAAGTGGAACACAATGTTTCAACAAACTTCCATTTAAATCTATTCGGTAGCTTCATTTTTTAGCAACTTCATAACCTTTTGCTAAAGTTCACTTAATCGGTCATGGGCTACCCTCCAATAAGACCATTCTTTCTTTTTATTTGTTGCAAATCCCTCTCATGTATTCCACTCAGTCCTGTTCATGAACCCGTTGGCCCGTCCAACCCGTCCAGGCCCGTACTTCATGGGTTGAGCTTGGATATTGATATTTGATCTTTGGTCCGGTCCGGTCCAAGTCCGCTCAAACCCGCATATAAAATGGGTTGGACTTGGGATTGCTCTCAAAATCCCAAGTGAGCCCGGCCCGGCCCGATTTTATATTATATAGTAATATTTTTAATTATATATATATATATGTGGTGTATTTAAAAAAAAAAATTTACCCCTGTTATTAAATTTGGTAGTTGAATCTAAAATTAAATTACTCTAAAGTCCTAAAATAATTACATTAGAATTTTTTTTTTTTTTTAATATTAACATATTAGATGGGCGGGTTGGGCCGGGTTTGGGAATTACTTTTTATAGTCAAGCCCAGCCCGGCCCGAGCCCGATATAAATATAGGTGGGCTGGGTTGGGCTTGGACAAGATAATTATATGTAAAGCCCGGTTAGACCCGCCCCGAACCCGGCCCGGTCCAGCCCATGAACAGGTCTAATTCCATTATGTGCAATTTTGAAACAATTTGGTCATAAATTAATGGACCTTAATTATTTATATATGGAGTTATTCAGAATGGGCATGCGAGTAAGTAATGAGAGAGTGAAGGTGTCACGGGAGACAAGAAAGCATGGTTTTCTATAGTTAGTACAATTCCATATGATTGCTATTAGGGCTGAGCACAGTTCGGTCCAGTTCGGAGATTCAAGAATCTCCAGGATTGGATTGAACTTCGGGATTCCTAAAAATGAATCTTTAGGATTGGATTGAAAATTTCGGTCCGGTCCAATTCGGAGATTTGAGGATTCGATTCCGGTCCAATCCAGTACAGTTATTTGACGAGTTAAATAATAAAATACCTATACTTTTACCAAAGATAAATTAAAAACATAATTTACAAGATATTAAAATATATAAATTTCTTAATAAAAATAAATAATATGTGTTTACAATACCAAATATTAATTTCAACCTAAATAAAGTAATTGGTGAACCGAATTGCTAAATAACAAATGAGTAACTTAGTTTCAAGATTAACAATTTTAATATCTTAACACACGCAAATCTTAAGAAATGCACTGTCACGTCCGTGACTAAATTTTTAGAATTTATATTTTGATATTAGTATATATGATAATTATTAGGTGTGTGATTTTTATTTGGTGCTATAGGAAAAATTTGGAGTTAATTTGATGGTTTTATGTGTAAATTAAAAGTTAGGATAATTTTTAAAAGATTATAGAAAGATAAAAGATCAAATGTGATATTTGACAAATTTGGATATATATTCCAAATTCGAGAGAATTCGATCATCATCTGGGTCTTCTTTTTTCTTTTCTTTTTCTTTTTAAATTCATCAATTTTCTCTGAACCGTTTCTCTACCGTTTCTTTGATTTACGGAGTTTCCACCGTCCGAATCACTCGAAATTGAAACCATTGTATCCTTATGCATAGATCTAAGTCCTAACTAAAGAGTGTTTGAGTTTGGACAGTGTTTGACAGTGTTTAGAGAGGAAACGTCTTAGACAGAGTTTAGAGGCGAATTGAACGGGTGTATAACTTAAGCTAAACAATAACAAATTAAAGTACAATAGCAGAAAAACTTGACCAGATTCTAACGAGATAAAATTCAATAACAAAAATCAAAATTTGACTAACACTACTAAATTAATTGATCTATTTTGATTATAATATGTACACAAATTTTAGGATTTAACCAACAACCAAAAGAAATAGTAAGAAATTGAAATTGCAAACAATTAGATTTCACTTTAGAAAGGAAATTGAAGAGCTGATGTCAGAACTAGGATTCTGATGAACTAGGATTCTCATGAACTAGAATTTTAGAAGTGGAAGAAAAAAGAATGAGAATAGAGAGGATAGAGAGAAGAATATGGAAGAAAAAAAGATTTCATTAACGAATTGCATAATCAATTAGTACCAGCCGATTCTCTTAAATAGGAAACGGAACAAGGAAAGTACAGTTGGCCTAACAAATCATCGCCCTAATAATTCTAACATACCTTAAATAAGAATAGTAAATATAACCTGCCTTAAATCACCCTAATAATTCTAACCTACCTTAAATATGAATAAGAAATACAACCTACCTTAAATAAAAATAGGAAATACATCACTTCACTAAATAGCAAAAAAACAAAACTTCATATAAAATATAAATTTAATATGATAAATCTTCAGTTCTTTCAATCCAGTTCGGTCTAATCCAATCCAATTCGGTTTTCGGTCCAGTTCTTTGATAAAAGTTCAGCAGTCAAGTTCGGTCCAGTTCTTCGAAAAAAGTCGAACAGTTCAGTCAAATTTTGGATCTTTTTACTCGGATATTCGGTTCAATCCAGTTTCTCCAAGATCCGCGACCAGCCCTAATTGCTACAACTCAGGACTTTTAAAGTTATTATAGTTTTGGGAGGTTGGCGTGCATCAGTATTAGCAGGCCATTGCTTTGAAATTCTCCAACATGATTTCTGCTATTGGATATTACTCTATTGTACTCATATTAATATTGCTGATATCCACACCCTGGAATCAATACATGAAACTTTGATTCATTATTTTTTATAGGATTTGGGTATTTTATAGCATAGATATGCTTGTATATGAGTTATAGTACATTAAATTGATCTAAAAGCCATCATATGGATCCTCATACACCACATTCTAACTTACTATCACATATTCTTTCGGTTTTTAATCTAATTAATTGACTTAATTTAGGCCAGTCTTGAGTTTGAAATGCACAATTTTGCAACTTAGCTAGTTAGACTCTGAACTGACTATAAAATTGCACAACCTTGTGGTTTGGCAATTTGGATATGGTGATTATTTGACACTATTTGGTGTCAACATCAATCTTTGTGATTCTTTTTTTGTTCAAATTTATGATATGACTTTTCTTTTTCATCTTTGGTGCATTTTTTATGGTTGTAGATGGAAATGAAAGTGCATCTTCTGTTGCTACTGAAACTGGACAAAGTAGAAAAAAATCTAGAAAAGCAGTTGTGTATATGATCACTTTACTCTAATAGAATGTGAGGGAAAAAATAAAGCAGCTTGCATCTATAATCATAAGAATTATGCTTATGAGAAATTATATGCTAGTAATAATTTATGGGCTCATTTGAATATCAGTATCCAAATTATCCTAATCAACTTAAGAGAAAAATATAAGGGTGAATGTAAGGGTAAGGATATGAGGGATATGTTCAGTGAGGAGATAGCTAGGAAGAAGCTTGCAAAAATGATCATAATAGATGAGTTACCTTTTAAGACTGTAGAATGGATAGGATTTAGGGACTGTTTAGAGTATCTAGAACCAAGATTCGCAGTTGCATCTCATATTGATGTGGCTAGAGATTGTTTGAAGATCCATGAGGAGGAGAAAACAAAATTTAGAAGTGTTTTAAGATCCCAACGTGTATGTGTTACTCCATACACTTGGACTTCAGTCTAAAATTCGAATTATATATGTTTAACTTTCCATTTGATAGATGATGAATGGAACTTACATATATAAAATAATTTTGGACTTTTGTTTAGTTCCTAATCATAAAGGGGTTACAATTAAAAAGATGGTTGAGAGTTGCTTATTGGACTGAGGAATAAATAATATTTCCACTCTCATCGTGAATAATGCAAGTTCAAATGATGGAGCTATTACATATTTGAAGAGAGAACTATGCATTGGAAAGGTAGAATATTGGGGCATGAGTTTATGCATGTGAGATGTTGTGTTCATATATTGAACCTTGTAGTTAAGGATAGCTTAGAAGATCTCCATGATTTAATTGTCAAAATTAGAAATGCAATTATATATGTGAGGTCATCTCCTGCTAGGCCACAAACTTTCTAGATGTGTGTAAATAAAGGCAAAGTAGAATACAAGGATGTTTTATGTCTTAATGTTGAAACCAAGTGGAACTCCACTTACAAAATGCTAGAAGTGGCTGAAAATTTTAAGAAAACTTTTGTTAGGCTATTGATGATTATAAAGCAAACTATGTTTCTTATTTTGACAAACATTGGACCTCCTATGAAGGAAGATTGTGATATTGTTAGAGTTTTTGTGAAGTTTTTGAAACTATTTTATGTTGCAACATTGGAGCTTTCAGGTTCATTATATGTCACGCCAAATGAGTATTGGGAAAATGAGTCAATCTCAATTTTATATTATTTGTTGCGGTTGCTTTAGACCCTCGCTTCAAATTGGGATATGTAGGGTTTTACTTTGAAGAGATTTATGGTGAAATTAAATCTAAGATGATGCAAGATATAGTGGAAGAAACATTGAATTGATTATATGCTCATTATTTGATTTTGAATCTAATAGTAATGGGGTGCATTCAAGTATTCAAGTTTCTAATAATATAGAAGAAATAGAAGAGAATCTTGTTGTTTCTTTCCAACAGAAGTTTTTTAGACATAGAAAATGTAGTCAAAAATTGGAGAGAAAATGTGATGTTGCTACGTATTTATCGGAAAGCTACGAGAAAATTGAAGAGAAATTTGACGTTTTAGCACGGTGGAAGAATAATGTTTTTAAGTATCCAACTCTTTTGCAAGTAGTTAGAGATGTTTTGGCAATTCATGTGTCTATTGTTGGATCAGAATCGACCTGTAATACCGGTGGAAGAATATTATACCCTAAAAGGAGTTCACTACCCCTTTGGATGTAGAAGCACCAGTTTGTTGCCACAATTGGTTGAGATCTACCTCTATTCCAATTGATCTTCAAGAAGCTATGAACTTTGTGAAAACATACAAGGAACTTGAATCGGGTACTTTTACACAAACATTGTGAATTTTGAATTTCAAAGTTCTCTTATTTCAGCAACAATAGAATAATCAATTGTTGATGTTATCTTAAAACGTATACGTTGAAAGGAAATGTACACCTCAAGTAAATATGCATTTAAATTTACCATTAAGAAATATATCATTGTTTTTAGAAGTTTATGTTGTTGCAATATTAGTGTTTTGTTGTTGTTCAACCGACAAAAGCTTTTGTTGCAAGATGGAGGACATGTCATCTCTAGAAGAGAAAGAAGAAGTTAACGGATGTATAGTTATTTAGCTACTTGGTGTTTAAATAGTGTATTATTAGATATTTAATTATTGAAATATTTGATGTTTTATATTTAATTAACAAATTGATGGATATTTAATTTGATGGTAGTTAATAAATTATTAGACGTCTAATTTGATATTTTGACACAATTATTGATATTTACTTATTTAGCTACTTGATGTTTAATTTGATATTTAGACGTCTAATTTAATCATTTAATTTAATCAAAATAATCATAGGTATATGTTTATGTGAAATTAATTAATGGATTGGTTGTTAATAACCTATCCAATCCAACTTTATGATGTGAGATAATCTGAGATAAATTTTCTAGGATCCTTCTTGTGCTTAAGATAAGAAAGGGCCAGAGACCGAGAACCCCACTCTGATGTTTAAGTTAGAAAAACGAAAGAAGAATGGTAATGAGGAATACAAAATTAGGGTATAAAAAGAGAATGTGTCTTGTCCTGCACCATGTTTTTTCTGTTTGTAATGTGGTAAGTTGTGTGCTTTAGAGGAGCTGGACTGAAAAGGCATGCTGACAACTTTGGACAATTTGTACCACCTCTAACTGTAATTCTTGGGGTAGAATTCAAGATTTGTGTGTGATTCAAATCTCCAATTTGATTAGTCCACTTCATATTAACGGTTACCTCTTGGAAATGAATAATTTCATTAGTGCATATGTACTTAGTTTATTTACCATAATATCAGATGTCTCCCTCCAAGGCGACAAAATGAAATGCTTTACAACTTCATTCTTTTCTTCATAGCTTCGTTATTGCAGCCACCAAAGGAGATTGGTTTTTTATGAGCTTCGATCTACGCATGAAATGTAGGCTGCTAGGCTGTCCTATGATTTCAACGATTACATCAGTGCGTGTATTTTATTTCCAATTCAAAGTAGGTAGAAGAAATGATGGAAGCGTGGAAAAATGGCCTTAAGACTTTGGAATAAAACATAAAATTAGGCATGGCGTCATCTCATCATTTCGACGAAAACTATTCTAATATTCTGCCAGATGTCAATCCTCATGTTTCTCTGATACAAGCAAATAATGAACTTATCCATACGTCTTTTTTTTTATCCTAGATGCTTCTCAAACATCGTGATATTGATTAATGACTCCCAAATTTGTTGTTTCGTCTTCCCACCTGGAGCATATAAAAGGAAGAGAAGGTTCCAAAAAGTTTATTTAGATTCTTCACTTCTCTCAAACTTTCTGCAAACTTTCTCCTCTAGAACAAAAAAGTCCTCTAGAACAAAAAAGTACTTTTGCTTTCCTTTTGTTGTTGTGTTCTTTTAATTTATTTCATTATGTGGAACCATTGCATCATAAAAGTTCTAAAAAATCTCCAACTGCTGAAGTTTTGGAAATAGTCCTAGCTCCTAGAAAATCGAATACCACTGAGAAGCTCATCACTATCGTGACCACGCATCCTAAGCTTAATCGGATGGAGGCGAACTTACCCTCTTCGAAGAACATCATGCTAATTTTGGATTAAACAGTCACTTAAGAGTGTTTACACTTTTGCTGGAATGGGATTGAAATTTCCCTTTTCAGATGGACTGCTGACTGTTCTGAGCTTTCTCTATGCTTGGTTAGAGCTGTTGGCTTTCGCAAAAGTGTGTGAAAATCTTGACATCAACTTGACCATACCCTTGTTTCGATCCTACTAGAAACTCACAAAGAAGTTAATGGATACTTGTTGATGGTGCCTCGCCAAAAGGCTTTCTTGATCGGGAAGCCGCAAAGTAACAAGGATTTTAATCGAAATGATTATGGCTGAAAGGGAACTTGGCATTTCGGACAGGTTGTATATGAACAAGTTTTCCCTAATACCGCTTGGAGATCTCAAAAGCTCAAAATTCTAAGGCCATGTTTGGTACGCTGTAATGGACGTCGTAATGGAATGACCATTACAATGGAGGTTCATTATCATGTTTGGTTAGTCGTATCATTTTTGTCCCAATGGAATCACCATTACATCATTCATTTTTTTCTTCACAAATTTATGTAATGGACATTACAAACAAAATAGACATGAATCCTCATTACGATTAGCCAACGAGAAAAAAATGAAAAACACAAAAATGGTAAAATGAGAAAAAATACAAAAAACGGAAAAATATATGAAAAACACTGAAATGGTAAAACGTGAAAACCCCGAAAACAAGAAAAAAATGCAAAAAAACGAAAAAACATGAAAAAGAGAAAAAAATGAAAAACACGAAAAAATGTGAAGTGAAAAAAACGGAAAAAAAAACAAAAATGAGAAAAACAACGAAAAATATTTTTTTTTTTTGAAGAAAACATGAAAATCCGAAAAGTGCAAAAAAAACATGAAAATTGTATTTAACTAATATAAACATACGTATTGTAATGATAATTGCATTTTATGAATTTTATTAAGATTTACCAACCAAACATCGTAATCACGATTCCATTCCATTACACATTTGATTACATTACAACTTTGATTACGTTACATCGAATTACAACGTACCAAATGGGGCCTAAGGGTTGTAAGAAGCTCAACAGAGGTGTGGTAAGAGCAAAATTAAATTGTAAGACTTTCCCAAATATAATAAAAATAAATCAAAACAGAACATACACAAAATTTTCATTTTTAAGCATATATAAATTATATCAATTTGACTTTGCATCCAAAATAAAATAATCATTGCACAAAAGCTATTTGCATCCAACATCATATTTCGAACTAATCAACACTTGCCTAGGTATACAAATCCAGTACAAATAACAAAATGCACCAAAATAAATAAAGAACGAGCACAAAAATCAAATGTACCATAACTAAAACATAAAGAACTTGAACAAGCTGACAGAAGTTTACAATTAGTTTCAAAAAGGACACTAACTTATGTGACTTTATTTATTTAAACATTCTTCTACCTGCCATTGAATAATCTGAATTCCAAAATATAATTCTTGCTCTCATTTCGAAAGGAAAATAAGAATTTAAACAAGAATTAAGCAGATAACAATCTCCGAAAACATATGCTAGAAGTTGATAATCCATCCTTCATGTTACAGGAATCAAGTATATCATGGACCACTAGTTACTGTACATAACATATCTGTATTTTGTAATTGAACATTAGTTTTAGTAACCACCAACATTTTCTCCACACAACAGAATACAACTCACTTAATCATCAGCTTGGTAACCACCACCATCATCTTCATGGTTGTTCACCCTTTCACATTCATCAATCCACTCACTATATACGTCTATGGCTTCAGTTAAGGCTGCAAAAACACAATGTACAAAAAGTTAGTTCAACTCCAATAGTCTATATATATATATGTAAATAATCTCATCATGCATGTATCTTTTTTTATATCCACTCCTTGCAACAAAGAGCAAAAGACTATTTCACGAAGTGGAGGTAAGAGTTATTGAATTCAAATCGCCCTCTTCAATCCCCAATTATATATATATAAAGCATTCTTTCCCACTCCCTCGGGCAACTATTTCGTTAGTACGTGCAGCTAAAATTAGTAACTGATTTGATATGGTCATTTTTACATATCACCATCATCATTTGGAGAAAGTAATGCCCACATCAGATACTAGCATATGGCCACATCAAGTTATTTCTCTCTCTAAATACCGGAAGGGATTGTGTGTAGTTTACAGCTGGCATGATAGTTACCTGGGGGCGAATTTTTAAATTTTTTTTTTCTTTTTTTTTTCGGGCAAGCATGTATTTTTTATTGGAATCAAAGGGGGCTTAATGTGTCCAATTAACAAAGTCAAAGAGTTTAATACATCTAATTGAAAGTTTAGAGGCTTTATGTGTAGAATCTGCAAAGTTTGGTTGGTTGGGAGTAGGGTTGCAACTGGGGTGGGGATTCGCCCCAACGAGGACAAGGAATCCCCATGGGTAAGGAGGGGGAAAAATATATAACTTTTGTTCTATTCAAATATGTGAAGGGCTAAATAAATTATTTACCCTATATATAATATATATATGTATATAGCTTTTAATATTTTTGAACTTATAATTACTTATTTTGTAGCCTACAAGTGGATGACCCGAATCTCGAAGAATTGAGCATTGGGAGAAAGGAAGACATAGTACTTTGGATCCCCATCAGGACGGGGACGATTTTGTCCCCATTTCATCAACGGAGACAGGGATGGGGATTCCTCATCTAGGAGGGGACGGGGATGGGGGAGTAGTCTCCATCCCTACCCTGCCCCATTTGCTATCCTAGTTGGGAGGAGGGCTCAGGTCAGGATGCTTTATTCTATAGTTATAGTTATATATATAGCAACAACTTCTCCTTCAAACAGGTTTGAACCCAGATATTACTTCAGCCAATAAAAGCTAGCAACAGAGATAGGTATTTCAGAACTTCCAGATGTACCCTCGTTTTGCAATAGGAAGCCCTCACAAACTCTAAAGCATCCATATATTGATTTGTACAATTCAGTCTAGAAGAAAGAAAATATTTACCTGTGATAGTTGTGCTAAAGCTCTCTTGACAAATCCCACATATAGCCTCACCAATCAAATTCTTCATATCACTGAAGCCATAGATAAGTGAAGAAAACAAATTACCCTTCCATTTATGTATATAGACGAAACAAGTAAATATATTGCTGGTATGCCACACCATTTCCAACATATCCCTATACTAATTAATAATTATCCACATCAATACCATATCCCCATATTTAAAGATTCCTATAATCCGTTTATAATTCCAGCTAAAAAGCACACCTTCTCTAACCTTAGAAGAGTAGCAAGGGTTATACAGAATGCAATTGGTATAGGTTTGTTATTTGAAGACCATTTTTTTATAATTGTGGAATTTTTGAAGAGACTAACTTTTGAATTAAATTTAAGACCTCCCTCCTCTACGTTGTCTAAATATACCAACTGAGATACAAACAATTAATATCTTATTTGTAAGACAACTTTAGTTTAAGGCTTGTTAGATAATCCCATTCAACAATTGAAATTAATAAAATATTAAAATATAACTATAAACTACTTGCTAATTGTTAGCTTGTTTTCATAACACCACTTAAAAATCAAAGTTAAAAAATTAGTAATCAGACAAAGCAAATAAATTGAAAGAATTTCTTCAAGCTAAATAATGGGAGTTCCAATATTGATTCGTCATACTTCATGAACAGATTTAAAAATTGGCAGAAAAATAGCTAGGTGGGAAATAACTTCAACAGCTCGAGGCATCGAAATTGAAAATAAAAATGATATATATATATGGTTCTATTGGTGTTGATCTTTCGTGTTTTGCAATAAGAAAACAAATTAAAGTAGGTTTTTACAATTAAACAATAATTAGAAAAATACAAAAAATACTTCCCGATTTTCTATTTCAAAAAATTTATATATTACACATTAAACTACACATAGTTACTAAAGGTGTATGGAGTGGAGCCTAAGCGCACACCTAAGCGACACAAGGCACACTAAAGAATAAAAAATATATTAAATCATGAATGACAATAATTAACATTTAAGAAGTGTTCATAGTTATTAAAGGCGCATGGCGCACTAAGGCGCAAGGGGTCCTGGAGCCTTGGCGCATGGCGCACGGCGATGGCGCGCGCCATAGCGAGACAAGGCGCACTTACAAAAATAAAAATTATAAAACTATAAAACTAACATAAAAATGCAATGAATACTAAATCATGAGAATATCTTAAGCATAAATAAATTTAAAATGCAAAATAAACCCCATATTAGCAAACTTTAAAGTTGAATACTAATTCCTAAGTTCTACTCCTAATCAAAACTCTCCAAATCCATCACTCCTCATCATCACTATCACACTCCTCGTCTAAAGCATCATCATCAAACTGATCCTCTTCATCCTCGTCAACAAACTCAGTTTCTTCTTCCTCCTCATCTCGAACAACTACATGGGATTTTCCTCGATCCTTGGAAGATGATACTTTAGCCTTTTTTCCTACTCTTCTAGTGTTATATGCACTCTCTTCAACTCCAGCAGCCTTACCAACTAAACCCCATGTTAGAGTATCATTTTTCAAACACGAGTTCATCTTCAACTCTTCAAATGACTCTGTCTCTTGGTCTTCTAATTAGTTTAAAACATATAATCTCTCTCCTCTTTAATACTTTTTGTTAATAGAACATGTGCTCCATCCCAGATATATAAGAAAAACTGCCCATAACTGCCTCTAACTGCCAAGGCGCGCCTTAGTGCGCCTTTGGCAATTGCATTTGGCGCACAATGGCGCACCAGGCGCGCGCCATGGCGATTGCGCCTCGCCATGGGGCTGCCATGGCGCTAAGGCCTGCGCCTGGTGCGCCGCGCGCCTTAGGCGCGCCTTTAATAACTATGGAAGTGTTCAATTCTAAAGTGAAACAAATACTAAACCATATTCATAATCTTAATCTTAATCATAAATTATAACATGCAATGCAATAAATCCCAAGTTAACTCCAACGCTTCCATAATTATAATTCACAATAATATATTCTAAAGTTCAACCAAATCCGAAGTTAACTAATAACTACTATTCATCAAGAGTCTCCATATTTATCACTTCTCAGTATCACCAACATCAACAAATTCATCTTCAAGGTTCTCATCCTGATAGTTTGATCTTCGATGATTTCCAACTTCCAACTTCATCTTCAACTTCAAGTTCTTTTCTTCTACATATTTCATGTTTGTACTTTTTTCTTCCTTAATGTCTTCAACAACATTCTTTCTTTTTCTTTATTGTTCATTTGTTTATCTTCCTTGTTTATTAAGTTAAAGAGGCGCACCTCTTATAACAACGAAAAGCACACAAAGTCGTGCATAGGCATGAGCCTTTGAAACAGAGCCCAACTTTGGCATTCTGAGGTGCTAAACCTAGGGCCCCGTGAACCTGAGGCATGCCTTTAAAAGCTATGATTTCAATTGGAAACTAAAAAGATGTAATCATTATCCTTATCATAATGAAAAGACTAATAATGGAAATTCCACACCCCACACTCCCCCTACCTCCAAAAAATAAAATAGGTGATATATCTATAAAAAAAAAAAGCAACATAGTTTTTTCACATATTTAGGTAAAACTTACAGGCGACATTCCACACTTGTCCCATGGTTGCAGAAAGGACAACTGAAAACAGTATCAAGCTTGTCCATCCGCTTCTTAGGTGGAGGCTTTGCCCTTGACTTCCTTTTCCCCATTTCTCAACCAAATCTGAGACATATTAGTCAAACTCATCAGTACATATCTGCCACCAAGCATTAAAGAAAACTACTATTACCATCTATATAAACTATAGAAAGTATTCTACCCATTTATCAAGGATATTATATATCCAAGACCTAAGCCATCATTAACTCTGCTATTTAATGAATGCCATAACTAATCAATGCCATCGGCATCTTTCTTACAATAATCATAGAATAAACTAAAAGCATTACTTAATATGTCCTAATTTCATTAGATTTTGATGTCGAGGGAAATACACCTATATTAAGGGCGGTAAGGTAAGCATATAATCATCTTAAACAGCACGCAGAAAACAACTGTTCTTCGAAAGAAAAGTCGCAAAAAGGAGGACAATTATGCATTGTTAGGAGTAAATGAACTCGATTCAAGGCAGATACAGATAAACCCTAGAAAAAAAAAGGCAGGAGTTCTAAAAAATGGTAATCATTAATTGAATATCACGAAGGAATTCGAGTTTGAAGGATGAGTTACAGAAAACCTAATTCAAGAACCCAAATTAAAATGGAATCGTACCTTAATGAGACCAGAGAAACCGATATCCAATTATCGATTGAGATAGAAGATAACTTTATTTGAGGGTGGAAACCTTTTATAACCCCGAATTTTCTGTCCCTTGCCGCAAACCGGCACAACAGTTCATCAAAACGACATCATATTAAACTGAAAATCAAGTGCCTAGAGTTTTAAAATGATGTCACGATACCACTCAACTCCAATTTGTCTCAATTAGGTAGTTACACCGAGTGGTTAAAAGATGTCGGAATAATTATATAGGTAACACGTCAATATGAGTCAATATAAATTTCTGATCGAAATGAAATGTGACAGCCATGTGTCGATTATTTTTATGAAAAAAACTAAATTTTATTTATTTTTTCCATAAAAATTTCCCGTCCCTGGATTCCCCGACCCATCGGGGCCCCGAGTATTCCCTGTCCCAGTTGCATCCCTATAGCCAGGTGACGCATACATGGATGTATGGCTGGGTGGAGAAACTGGATTGGACCGAATATCCGAATAAAAAGATCCAGAATTGCACCGAAAATGTTGACTTTTTTCAAAGAACTGAAGCGAACTAGATTGTTGACTTTTTGTTACGGAACTGGACCGAACTGGACTGAAATTATCCAAAACTGGACCGATAACCAAATTGGATTGGATTGGACCGAAATGGATTGAAAGAACTGAAGATTTATCATATTAAATTTATAGTTTATATATGAAGTTTTATTTTTTTCTATTTAGTGAAGTGTCGAATTTCCTATTTTTATTTAAGGTAGGTTGTATTTTCTATTCTTATTTAAGGTAGGTTATAATTATTTGGGTGATTTAAGATAGGTTATATTTCCTATTCTTATTTAAGGTAGGTTAGAATTATTAGAGTGATGATTTGTTAGACCAACTGTATTTTTCTTGTCTCATTTCCTATTTAAGAGATCCAGCTTGTACTAATTGATTATGGAATTTGTTAATGAAATCTTTTTTTTTCTTATATATTTTTCTCTCTATTCTCTCTGTTTCTCATTCTTTTTTCTTCCTATTCTAAAATCCTAGTTCTGACATCATCTTCTCTATTTCCTCTCTAAAGCGAAATCTAATTATTTGCAATTTTAGTTTCGGGTATTGTTTCTCCTACTATTTCTTTTGGTTGTTGGTTAAATCCTAAAATTTGTGTACATATGACAATTTAGATCAATTAATTTGGTAGTGTTTGACTTTAGTCAAATTTTGATTTCTGTTATTGAATTTTAACTCGTTAGAATCTGGTCAAGTTTTTTCTGCTATTGTACTTTAATTTGTTGTTATTTAGCTTAAATTGTGCATTTCTTAAGATTTGTGTGTATTAAGATGTTAAAATTGTTAATCTTGAAACTATGTTATCCATTTGTTCTTTAGCAACTCGGTTCACCAATTACTTTATTTAGGTTGAAATTAATATTTGGTATTGTAAACACATGTTATTTATTTTGATTAAGAATTTTATATATTTATTATCTTGTAAATTATATTTTTAATTTATTTTTGGTAAAAGTTTAGGTATTTTACTATTTGACTCATCAAATAACTGTACTGGATTGGATCGGAACCGAATCTCCGAATCGGACCGGACCAGAATTTTCAATCCAATTCTAGAGATTCATTTTTAGGAATTTTCAAGGTTCAATCCAATCCTGGAGATTCTTGAATCCCCGAACTGGACCGAACTGTGCCCAGCTCCATGTATCGTTTCGATCAGAGATCTGAGTTGATTCATATTGATGTGTCACCTATGTCGTCATTTCGATGCTTTTTAATCAATGAAATCGTCAGAGTGATCTAATTGAGGCAAAACTAAAAGTTGAGTGACTATTTTAAGACAACCATATAAGTTCAGTGACCAATGATGCATTTAACCTTTTAATAAATATTAAAAATAAATAGGTATTGAATTGTAAAAATAGTTGAATTTTAACTTAATTAAAACATATAAGTGATTGGAGAATTGAAATTATAAAACACATCTAATAAAAATCTTGTGGATAATCTAGTAAATACAACAAGTCTTGGGAGAGAACGATGTTTGCCCTAACTGAGGATCCTCCATCGGTGCCGCCTGAAACAACCACGATCACTAATTTGCAAGCAACAAAAAGAATATCGTCCTTGAACAAAAATCTTCTGATACTGTAATGGAGTCTCTACTGGAACCTCACGGGTTTACTCATCGAGATTGTATTGAACCTGAATCAGATGGTGAATTGGAAGATGAGGAAGATCCATTATGTCCCTCTATCATGCTGTCTACCTCTGAGAAAAAAGCCATATGGAAACTATGGAATATTTCCCTGATCATTAAGGGTCTTGAAAAGAGAGTAGATTTCCACTTCTTGCAACAAAAAAATTCTACTCTTTTGGATTAAGAAAAATATTGCAACACTAATTGATATGGCAATGACTTTTACATAGCCAAATTTTCAAATGAGAACGAATACCAGAAGACTACATTAGAAGGACCATTCCTAATCTCTGATCATGTTCTTTCCATTCAACTTGGAAGCCGAATCTTGACCATTATGACTCCAAAGTGAATAATATTCTCACTTGGGTGAAATTTCCAGACTTACCTATGGAATATTATAATTTATTGTTCCTCATATAACTTAGGGAGATGGTTGGGATAGTATCACATGTTGACAAAAAAAATATGGCAGCGGAAAGGGGGAAATATGCAAGGGTTTGTTTTGAAATAAACCTGAATAAACCCTTTCTTTCTAAATACAAACTCGGGAATAAAATCCATTACATCGAGTATGAAGGACTGAATAACATTTGTTACGGTTGTGGTATGTATGGTCACTATCTAGAGAATTGCCTCACCAGGTTAAAGAAAAGGGAGAGGAAGTAAATCATAGTCATCCTAGAACTAATCTTGATTTAGTTATTAAGGATGCAATTGCCAATGACCAACATTGTTCACATAGACCTTAATGACCAAATGAATTTGGGCATTCACTATTAGATCTAGACTTATTAAATTTAAACCTTAGCTTTGAATTTCTACTATAAGTTTCTAATAAACTTGGATCTAACGGTTAATCACCAAATACTATATGGTCATTAAGTTCCATATGATCAAAATCGTGCCAATGATTATGGACTGTGGATGATGGTCATGAAACCCGTTCGAATGCATTCAAAAATAGCAAATAAGCATGAGAAGTCCCCTAACATACCTGGCAAAATTGTAGCAGACAAAATAGTATGTTGCCCAAATTTGACGGAGTGTTAGCATAGGACTTGGAGAACCCAAAACATATTTACTCTGGAACCAAATGGAGTAGTGGATATGGCTATAAATGGGTCGAGCCGCTCATGAATGGCTCAGTGTTCGGCTCGATTTATAAATGAGCCGAGCTTGGGCACGGTGAAGCTCGGCTCGAAAGATTGCGAGCATGCTCGATTATAGGTTCATAAACAAGCTCATGAGCAATCTCGATTATAATGTCCATGAACACACTCATGAGCAAGCTTGGTTCAATTATTATGTTAATAATAATATTTCTATAAAGGATGAAATGTAAAACAACATAGTTTTGTGTAAAATTTAGTTTTTTAGCTTCCAAAACTATGTAGTTTTGTGTTAAAGAAATTTCAAATCAATATAATTAATAAGTTGTTCGTGAACGAAGTTCATGAACTGAATTAATAGGCTGCTTGTGAGTAAATCTCGTTAACAAGCTCGCGAACAACTCATGAACAGCTCACGAACAAAATATTAAGCTCGAGCTCAAGCTGAGCTTGTCAATTTTCTGACGAGCCGAACCTCAGCAAGCCAAAGCTCGGCTCGATTACAACCCTAGTAGTGGATCTCATTTCACAGTTCTTAATGCCATTGATGCAAATATGGTCTCGAAGAACAATGACGAAGTCACTATAATCATAGAAGACATTGACTTAGAAAACTCAAGCCATGCTTCCAATATGCTCAATTCGAAGGCTATACTTAAAGAAGTTGAACTTTCTGCTTCAATACAGATCAAAATCTGGCAGGGAAAATGCAACTTCTTCTTAGTCGACTAGTACAAGCATGAAGAAGGTTGCCGATAGATAGAAGACTCATGATTAAAATTTTAAGAGTCAATCTACTAAAACTAGCTCGAGCAAGACTGTGTCCAATGCTAGATCAGCTTCTTGATTACGACTTCTCTTTAACTCTTCCCTTTCTTATAGATTTCTTTTTCTGGAATGTCAGAGATGCGGCGAACATGAATATTTGTTTACACCTAAAATATTTGCTTACGCTTCACAAACCATGTCTGTTTGCGCTTTTGGAAACTAAAGTTGGCGGTGTTGCCACTGATCGTATTGTTAGTAAGTATAAGGGTTGAAACTGTTAGGAAATAGAAAAACGTAGATGCAACAGAAAATAATTTTTTCTCACTAGTGGAAAAAATGCCATTTGCATCGGCCATTGACCGATGCAAAAGCTCTTGATGCAAATGTATTTGCATCGGCCGTTGGCCGATGCAATTGACTGAAGCATTTGCGTCGGCACTTTAAAAGGGCTGATGCAAATGCGTCTCATTTGCGTCGGTCCTTTTAAAAGGCCTACGCAAATGCGGTCTCATTTGCATCATCCCTTTAAAAGGGCTAATGCAAATGATGCTTTTTAATTTAAAATATAATAATTTGGATTGAATGGAGCTCTATAGGGTATCAATAATATGCTATATCACACAGTGAAAAAAAAAAAGAGGAATAGAATATTTATAATATTCATTTACATGAAAGTAGAAATAAGATAACAAAAGATTAATTGAAAAATAAGGATCCAACAAAAAAAACTACAAATGAAATCATTGAGTACCTATAGATTCATGTACGAATAAACAAACAAACCTTCATGAATAAACAAACAAACCTTCGTAGTTACAACATGAATCTATAGGTACTCAATAATCCAAAAGAACCAAGATAAAGCTGTAGAAAACTAGATATTAGTTTTCAAGACGCGCTTTAATTATTGTCTCCTAATCTCTCCTTTGTATATCACTTTCTTCACTCTTCAAGCCATAGATTTTCTTCTTCTTACTTTAAGTTAAAGGGAAAGTTTCTACATAGGCTTCCTTCTCTGTCTTCCATCCCTTTTTTGCAATCTTGGTGCTACATAAAATTTCACTTAACGTAATTAGATTGGTTATGCAGATTCATCTTTGATTAAAAATGTGGACTTCATGTTTGTTTACCAAGTCCAGTTGCCTCTGAAGTTCTCATGACTCTAAGCCGCTACACAGATCCAAGAAACATCCTGAAAACAAAATCCAAATTGAAAGGGAAAGGGAAAAATAAAATTAATGTCCAGATCAAGCTAAGAAATGCAAAGAACAAAAAAAGACTCGAGAAGTAAAATGAAGCATTAAGTTATCAAGAGTTCATAAAAGAAAACTACAAGCATGCAACTAAAACTTCGTGCAACTTGCATTATGGCAATTCCTTTTCTATCATAAATTCATAATAAGCAAATCAGGTTGCTGCTCCAATTGTGTTTGCTCGAACTAATATCCTTGGTTTTCCACATTAGGAATTATTTGCCAAAAAAAAATCGACATGTGTTAAATTAAAAGATGCTTGTCAAATGAATGATACATACCCACAAGGAACATCTCCAACAAGCATCCAATCCCCATCCTTGTCTTCATAAGTGAGTACAAAATTGGATGATCCATCCAGTAACTTGGGACATCTTGTTATGTCTGCTGATGCACTTGATCCTAATTACATATATACTACTATGATCAGACTAATAACATCAATGCTACCACCATAAGCTGAGTTTATCAGCAGGCTACTGAATTTGGCCTCAATCACTTATAATAAGATGATGGATAAATATAAACTACTTTATCATACGCATATAATTGGAGCAAAAGAATATCCTACTTTATCAGTTCCAAGTCTTTGCACCATAAATAGGCATATCATAATCGCCACTGATATCCATATGATCATATCTGCACATCCAAAGCATTAATATTATTTGCTTAACTAAATTTAAAACCAAAATAAACAGCAATATTAGTTACTAGCTAGTTAGAACTTAGTAATTTGTTAGTAGTTTTTTCTTGCAATTAATTAGGAGGGAGTTATTCTGTTTAAGCAGGTTGTTCCTAATAACTAAAACTTGAAATGTCTACGTTAAATTACTGAGGCTCTAACCACTTTGTTAGTAGTCAGAATTTATTCGTTTAAGGCTTGAAGCTGCAACTATGATTAGGTGTTAGTAGACGAGTAAAAGTCAAAAAAACAAACACAATAATATTTAGCAATCAGTAAGAGCAACGAGATCGTCATGAACACAACGAGCCTGAGTGATTCAGACACACAAGGAGCCTCAGTGATTCAGAAACAGAGTCAGTTCCATTCATATAAGATCCAAAAACTTATTATATATTTGAAACAAACTTCAAAAGGAGTTAGGGTTTTATCTACTCACTTTGCCGCCGGTGGCTTCGCGGCACTCGAAACTGCATTTTCCAGAAAATTAGCATCTCTATTTCAAGTCTAGAGCTTTCAGAGACTTAGATCGACGGTCTCTAAGAATCGGCATTTGTTCCGAGCTGTTTCTGTTCTGATCTCTTATGAAATTCGAGAGTCTCCGGGCAACGATAGCGTGAGCTCTATCTGAGATTCTGACGGTGGAAAGCGTAGCCATGGAAAGTTGGGTTTGGTCTTGTGAGAAGGAGAAGAGGGAGATGGAGGCGCTGCAAATGAGAAGGTAACCCTAAAATAAAATATGAATTTATACTTAACTTTTCATTATTTATAAATTTGCCCTAATTAATTACAAAATATCCCATTTCTATTTTATTAATTTTTTAAAATTTATACTAACACCAATTGCATCGGTCTCTTATAAAGGGTCGATGCAAATAATACACTTATTTGCATTGGTCGTTTCAAGAGACCGATGCAAATAATACAATTATTTGCATCGGTCCTTTTTAAGGGGCCAATGCAAATGATTCAATTGATATTTGCAGCTGCCCTTTTAACATGGGCGATGCAAATAATAAAATTATTTGCATCGTCCCTATTAAGGGCCGATGCAAATACTAAATGTCATGACATTTGCATCGGCCCCAAATAAAGGGTCGATGCAAATAGAGCTTTTGCATCGCACTTTTGAAGGACCGATGCAAATGTGTTGATGCAAATGATCATTTTTCCATGTCTATTTCCTTTAAACCAATGATCTTTTAATCATTATTTCATACCAATAGGGTTAAACGTATGTACCTTATTTGAAGAACTATCTACCGTTGCAATGAAGTACCCATGTAGATTTATCAACCTCCTTTCACGAACTAGATCAACCCGATATCAACACGTTCTTAATCAACCTTGAATAGTAACCAAGTGTAGATTGCCTCTAATGGTATCCACATGAACTAAGATACAAATGAACGAGATATGTAATTATTCGAGTAAAGTTCAAGAGAGAATTCTAGCCCCCAAATTAAGTGTTGGCCGAAATTCTTAGTGTATATGGTGTGTGTATGTGCGTGTGTGTGTATATATATTATTTTGTTTTCCTTCCCTAATCCAATTAGGTTAAAATAGTTAATTAGGGGGTGTTTGGTTCACAAGGGGTAAGAGAAAAGGAATCAAGAAAGGGAAACTAAAGGAAATGAAAGGAAAGGAATGAGCATTCATACCCCTATGTGTTTGGATATGTTTAGGAAAGGGAATGCAATTCCACCCTATTCCCTTTGTGGATGTTTGATTCAAATAGGGAATCAAAACTATTTTTTTTAATTTCATATATAATCAAAAAAAAATTCAACTCTCCTACCAAAAAAAAAATCAACTCTACTATAGTTTCCATAAAACGTGAAATAACTTCATATATAATCCAAAACGTCACTCACTTGCTATCCTTATTGATAATAATATAAAGTTCATAAAAATTAAAATTAATCAAAGAAAATGCATAAATATTATATTTAAAAAGAAAATAATTATTTTAAAATAATTAAAAATAAATATTAAAACAGAATAATATGATAAAAGAAAAAAATTTGGTCAAAATTATTTTTCAGGGTAAAAAGGTAAAAATAAATAATTATAAGGATCAAAAGTGATTAATCTAGCGATAAAAAATATAAATAAAAAAAATATAAGGATTAAACAAAAATAAAAAAAGTAAAATTTAGTCAAAAAATATTTTTTTGAGTAAAAAAATTAAAAATATATAACAAAAATGAAATTAATCTAAAGATAAAGAAATGTAAAAATAAAAAAAAATATAGAGACCAAAATAAAAATAAAATAGGGAGTAAAGTAGAATTTTATAAAGAGTGTAGGTTAGAAAGAGAGGGGAAATGGAATAGAAAACCTTAGGGAGAAGTGGGAAAGGAGTTAGGGGTAAATCCAAAACTAAAAAATGGCAAAGGGAATCATTTAATTAGCAAAACAAACACCAACAAAGGGAATGAAGCCTCCCCTTTCCCTTACCCTTTCCTGAAACCCCCAAACCAAACGCCCCCTTAGTATTCTAATTATATTAGGTTAACTAATTAAATAAATAAAAGATAATTACTAATCTAATCTAATATATAAATATAATTAATAATTCTAATTCTAATTCCATTAAAATTTTTATTTCTTTGAGGATAATAATTAGATTTAATTAGTGCTATAATCACATTATATTTACTAATTAAAATATGAATATTATTATTAATTATACTATGTGTGGTGACAAGAAGATGTCCGTGGAGCTCGATAAATCCGCCAGTGGTAATGTTGTAATTGGAACCGATAGAGGAACAATTGTCATTCAGTTGAAAAATGGCACTCATCAGTTTATTGACAATGTTTATTATATTCCAAACATGAAAAGCAATAGTTTGGGTTTGGGATAATTACTTGAGAAAAATTATGAAGTTCATGTGAAGGATCAAAAACTGCTCCTATTGAATTAGAAAAAAGAGTTAATTACACGAGTACCCATGTCAAAAAATAGAATGTTCACAATTAAAATCCAGATGGACGTGGCCAAATTTCTGAAAGCATATGTGAAGAGTTCCCCTTGGCTTTGGCAGCTCAACTTTGGTGGACTGAAAATGATGGGTAAGAAGAAGATGGTAAATGGCTTACCTCCCATTGATCAGCCACATCAATTATATATGTGAAGGATGTCTCGTTGGAAAACAATTCAGAGCCCAAAGGAGTCTATCTCAAGAGCAAAGGCGTCACTCGAGTTTGTTCATACAGATGTGTGGACCACTTGCTCCAATGTCCCTAGCTAAAAATAAATATTTTCTACTTTTCATTGATGATTATAGTAGAAAAACTTGGGTGTATTTTTTAAAGGAAAAATCTCAAGTCTTCATAGCGTTTAAGAAATTCAAACCGCTCGTCGAAAATGAAAGTGGTTGTTTTATGAAGACGATCAGATCAAATAGAGGCAGGGAATATATGTCTAATCCATTCAAACAATTATCTAATGAACATGGAATTCGTCATTTCCTTTCAGTCTCGAGATCACCTCAACAAATTGGTGTCATTGAAAGGAAAAATCGGACGGTGCTAAACATGTGAAAAGCATGTTGAAAAATAAAAATTTGCCAAAGGAGTTATGGGCCAAAGTAGTAGATTGTGATATCTACCTAATGAAAAGATCTCTGGTAGTCAGTGTTTAGGATCAAACACCTCAAGAAGCATGGAGAGGAATAAAGCCCAGTATTTCTCATTTGCGTGTTTTCGGAAGTGTCGCTCATGTTCATGTTCCAGATGAAGAAAGAAGGAAGCTAGATAGTAAAAGCAAGAAATACTTTTTCGTGGGCAACGCTGAACACTTGAAAGGTTAAAAATCTTTGATCCACAAACTCAGAAAATCATCATCAGCGGGGATGTCACCTTTGACGAAGAAACGGTGTGGGACTAGAGTGTCGATAAAGATCAGAACTACATTTTGTATACTTTCAGTATGGATAAAAACAATGATCAAAAGGAACCAATCATGACAAAAACACAACATCCAGTTCAAGAGTACATGCCACTACAAGAGACAGTTCGAAGGACATGAGTCCAAGAGAAATACCTCAAAAGTTCAAACGTGTTGAAGATCTTTATGACGTAATAAGAAATCTTGGTGATGAGTTAACTCTTTATTGTCATTTTGTTGACAATGAACCTATAGATGTAGAAGAAGCCATGAAAGATGAACAGTGGAGAAACGCCATGATAGAGGAGATCAGAGCGATTGAAAAGAACAAAACATGGGAGTTGACCTCCCTTACAGCTTGTCAAAAACCCATCAGTGCTGAATGGGTGTTCAAAGCAAAGAAGGATGTTAAAGGTGAACTTGTCAGGCATAAAACTAAACTGGTGGCAAAAGGGTTCAGTCAATGATCTGGCATTGACTACAATGAAGTGTTCTCCCCTGTTGCAAGAATGGAGAGCATAAGACTTGTGATCTCAGTAGCTGCTCAACACGGGTGAAAAATACATCAAATGGATGTAAAATCAGCTTTCTTGAATGGATATCTGGAGGAGGAAATTTATATCCAGCAACCACATGGGTATGTTGTCAAAGGCCAAGAAGATAAAGTGCTAAAATTGAACAATATATTATATGGTCTCAAACAAGCACCACGAGACTGGAATAGACGTATTGACAAATATTTTCAAGAAAACGATCTTGTCAAATGCCCGCATGAATATGCCCTGTATGCAAAAGTGAAAGATGGAGATATGTTGTTGGTTTGTTTATACGTTGATGATCTTATCTTTACATGGAATAATCCACAAATGTTTAAAGATTTCAAGAAGATAATGGCTCGTGAATTTGAGATGACTGACATTGGTCTGATGTCCTATTATCTTGGCATTGGGATGAATTAGAATAAAGATGAAATATTCATTTGTCAAAGTGGCTTCACAAAGGAGACCTTGAAGAAGTTCAAGATGGAAAATTGCAATTCCGTGAATACACTAGTCGAATATGGAATGTTTTTTCAGATGGAAGGTAGAGGGCTAAAATAGATTTCCCAAGGTTCGATGGCGCTGATTTAGAGGGCTGATTGTTCAGATGTGAATGTTTTTTCCAAATTGACAACACTCCCCCTGAATCTAAGGTAAAATTAACCTCACTCCACTTGGAAGTTAGAGCACTAGAATGGCACCAGTCATACTTAAAAACCAGGGGAAGGCTTGATGATCCTCCTTGGGATGATTATGTAAAAGCAGTAAAAGGGAGGTTTGGGGAACGAATCTATGAGGACCCTATGGTTGATCTCAAGCGTCTGGTGCAGACGGGAACCCTATTGGAGTACATGGAATCGTATGATATTTGTTCACACAAGGTTTCTTTAACAGAGGAAAATATACTTAGTTGCTTTCTCAGCGGACTAAAGGATGAGATAGGGTATCCTTTGATGATGTTAGGACCCAAAACATTGCAACAGGCTTATGCACTAGCCAGGATGCAAGATGCGTATCTAAACGCTACAAAGGGAGGCAAGATTCAACAAAACAGGACCACCACAGCTTAGACTTCACCATTTGCAACTACCTCTACCCAGAAACCAACACTATTACCCACACCAAATGCCAAACGTTTATCCACCAACCAAGCTTATAATAAACCCCCAATTTTTCAAACACCAAAACCACCATTTCAACCCAAAGCAAGGAGACCAACAGAGGCATAATTAGCGGATAAACGAGCCAAGAATCTTTGCTTCTGGTGCGATGAGAAATTTGTCCCTGGTCATCAATGTAAAAAGAAGTTCCTGCATACCATCATGGTTCAGGAATGCCCTGATGAAGAAGTTGGAGATGAGGAGTTGGCAGAGGGATCAATGGAAATCCCAACTATTTCTTTGTATGCCATGGGAGGATTACACTCTTTGGTTCCATAGACAATGAGGCTTAAAGGTACTCATAAAAAGAAAACTCTACACATCCTTTTGGATTCAGGTAGCACTTTCAACTTCCTTGATCTTACAATTGCTAAGGGTCTGGGTTGTGTGTTGAAGCAGGTTGAGCCCATTAGAATTACAGTTGCTAATGGTCAAGTACTTATATGTAGCTATGTGTGTGAGAAATTTTGCTGGAGTATGCAGGGACATGAGTTCATAGCTAATTTTTTGGTAATGACCTTAGGGGTTGTGAATTGGTTTTAGGTATAGAATGGTTGTTTACACTTGGTGACATTGTATGGAATTTCAAATCTCTGTCCATGACTTTTGAATTGAATGGGTCTAAGCATACATTACAGGGCTTAACAAACACTACAGTCAAGTTCATGTCTGAAAGTAATATGATAAGAATGCTCAACCATGGCCATATTGCCTTCCTAGCCCAAATACAACAAGTCAAAACAGAACCAACAAATATTGATATAGTGCTTGAAGCATTGCAGCCCTTACTTGATGAATTTCAATTCCTTTTCAATAAAATAACTACCCTGCCACCAAAAAGAGGCCATGACCACAAAATTCCTCTTATTGAGGGTGCTACCCTAGTTAACATACGCCCCTATAAACACTCTTTTTTATAAAAAGATATTGTTGAAAAGATGGTACAAGAACTGCTTGACAATGGTACCATTCAACACAGTGTTAGCCCTTATTCTTCCCCAGTGGTTTTAGTAAAGAAAAAGGATAATACTTGGAGAATGTGTATTGATTACAGAGAGTTGAATAGTAAGACATATAAGGATAGGTTTCCTATACTAAATATTGAGGAATTGTTCGATGAATTGCATAATGCAACAGTTTTTACTAAGATTGATCTCACCTCTGGCTATTATCAGATTAGAATGTGTCCAAATGATATCCACAAAACTACTTTTAGGACTCATGAGGGCCATTATGAATTTGTAGTTATGCCGTTTGGTTTAACCAATGCCCCATCGACATTTCAGAGTCTTATGACTGACATTTTTAGGCCTTATTTGAGGAAATATGTGTTAGTTTTCTTTGATGATATATTGGTGTCCAGTCCTGATATGGAGTCACACATTCAACACCTTAGAGCTGTCTTTGTTAAGCTGCAAGAGCACCAGTTGTTAGCTAAGAGGAGTAAATGCACCTTTGGTAGTGATTCAGTAGACTATTTGGGTCATGTTATTCAAAGGGGTGGGGTCTATACTGATCCAAAGAAGATTGAGGCTGTCTCTAATTGGCCAACACCTGTTAACATTAAACAGTTGAGAGGATTTTTGGGTTTAGCAGTATACTGATAGGGGTCAAAAACCCCTATCTTTGGGTACGGTTTTAGGACGGGTTTTAGCGTTATTTAGTTAATAAGCGAGCAATTCTCGCATTTAAATGCTTTTGTGTGAGTTAGTTAGAAATTGGAAACGTTTTACTTACTTTTCGTTGTTTAGGCTCATTTTATGATCAATTTAGGCAAATACGGCCAAAATGGCATACGTATTATAATTCTGTTATCTTTTGAAGCTAATTGATCCGCCAAAAGTCGCACTGAATGAAGCATTTGCTCAAAATAAGCGATTGGCGGGTCAATTTAGCCTTTGGACTAATGTTATCTGGAGTTTTTATGCATGCGCAGGGATAAGTTCGGACAAAAGACGAAATTGTTGGCATTCGGCGACCGCGTGGGGGCGTATCGGGCAAGACTGCTCGACGAACTGGCCTATTTAGGCCAGCTCGCCGAGCAGGCTGTGCCTGCTCGCCGAGCAGGCCCTCAGAGGCCTGCTCGGGCGAGCAGCTCGCCCTGCTCGGCGAGCAGACCTGCGGGAATTGGTCAAAAAGACCAATTTCGCCCCCACGACTTCACGATCGGCCCCACGACTTCCTACCTGCATAAGGACACGAAATAGGTCATCAAAAGGGCCCGAGCCACGCCTATAAATAAGATTTTTCCAATGTAAATTAGACATCTTTCATTAATTGTAAATTACTTTAGCTTTCCCCTTGATTTTCCTCTCCATCTCCTCCATCTTCTTCGACCTCCATTGAAGCTCCTTCAAAGCTGTTCTCGAGGAATATTCAAGGTCCGTCCTTAAGACCTAGGAAGCCGATTGCAGAGTAGACGGGTTCCTTGAAAGGGATTTTCGTATCTCCTTTTACCTTTCCTTGTTTGTACTCTTTGATATAGTCTATGAATCCTAGGCTAATTGTATCCTGTGATATTATTCTTCATCTTTAATAATATTTTAGCTCTTATTTTGTTCTATGCTTAATTGTTTAATCTCTGTCTTACGCTTTATTCAATTGGTTTAACTCATTCAAAAGCCCCAAAATCTAGTAGGCACATATTGCGAGCTGAATTTGACCTAGTCAGAGCCTAGGAGATTGACGACCTCTTAGTTGATTAAGCCCAAATTGCTGAGCCTTAGACCTAGTTTCGGCCTTACAAGGGAATCACGCACTAGGAACTTCAGGAGGGTAAGTAGGGTTAATCGCCTTGAATACAAGTGACTTAGATTAGGTTTTTAATCAATAGAACTAATAACCTAACTTCATTATTATCGTTCACACCATGTCCCTTCGGGTAATTGCATTAGTGAAAGATCGCCTAGGAGTAGTATAACTTAATTAGGAGTAGTTTAACTTAATTAGGCGTAGAATAACTTAGCTAGAATTAGATAACTTAGCTAGGAGTAGTATATTTCAACCTAGGAGTAGATTAACTTAAACAAACAAACTCAAAACCCACAAAGCCTAGATAACACCTGAGACCAAGTAATTCGATACTTGTGGTAAATAAGTCCTGTGGATTGGATACCTGGACTTTCCAGATTTTATTACTTGATAACGACGGGGTACACTTATCCCTTAGTGAGCCTTGCGGTACCGACAACGTCGTGAGGCGCATCAAGTTTTTGGCGCCGTTGCCGGGGATTTATTTCTTCTGCAATATCGAACCAAAGGTGGATTTGTTAGTTTAGGCATTCATTGTAAATATCTTTGTTTATATCATCTATACTTGTTATATTATTTATACTTGTATATACAAATACTTGTCTATTCATACCTAAGTATATATGACCTTTTTATACTTGTTGTTAAGCCCAAAATATACCTAAAATATCATTAACATTTACATCATTTTTTTTACAAATCTGTGTTGTTTATATCTGCTTAGATTAATTTTACTCTCCAATATCTTTCTTTCTTGCAAGGTACCTAAATATTTGGTAAAATCCAAATAGGAACGAAAAATGATCTAAAACAGAAGAAAAACCCTACAAAAGGAGTCAAAGACGACGTAAATCGAAAGCACCAAGTCGAGGACACAAACGAAAGCAAAGAAATGGTTTCGAAAGATATTCCTTCTTCTTCCCTTTTTTCGGAAGAAAAGGAGGATCCGGACAAAATCCCCATTATTTAGAAAAAGTGAGTTTAATTTGAATTTTAGTAATTTATTAAGTTTTAGTAGATTTTCTCATTTTTCAAACTCCGACTTGCTTTTTTTTCTGGTTCTAAGATCAAAATATTCCGACAAATTCTATCTCTCTGAATATCGGAGAACTGAACCAAGAATTCTCTTTCTTGGAAAACTCACCGTGCCGCGACAGCGAATCCCCCACCCGCGGCCGCGACACGCGTGGTTCATATTTCCTCCCTTCGTCCAACGTTCAACTTAATGCTCCCCCATTCACGGCCGAGGATTCCTATCCTCGGTAAGTGCAGAAATTTTGCCAAATGCATTTAACACATGTTGAAATCCAAGAAACGCGTTCGTTCAAGTGGATAAAGACGTCCTTTTACAACGGACACGACTCTTAACCAACGGATACAATTTTTCACAAAGGATACATCACTTCAATCACAACCCTTCAACATCTATAAATAAAGAGTTGATGTTGAGAAAAAAGCAATGTAATGTTATGTAATATAGATATAGAATCAGAGCGTAGAACTAATGTCTAAGTTCTAAGTAAAAACAATTCGAGAGTTAGAAATTAGATTCTGTACAAAACAAGATGAGGTACACATATTGTTTATAGTTTAATTACAACTCAGTAGCGTTTAGACATTGTTCCAGTTTTAGTTTGCATCATGGTAGTGGTCGACCGAATCCCTATTACGAAGTTACAGCGAGAAGATTGAGTAGAGTGTTCGCCCCTGAGCCTGACAACCTCTAAGGAAACCCAAGGAAAGGACTGATCAGCCGTTCACTTGCACGCCCTCGAAGAACTCGATGCTCCATGTTCTCTGTAAACTTGTATCAATTTATTTTTCATCTAATAAAGTCTGTTCTATTCGACAAATCGTTATGCAGCACTTATGGTAACCAATCCAATATAAGTGAGGCTGGTGTTTTCATTAATACGTAGTTAAATTCAAAATCATTACAAGGAAACTTTGTTGAACACTTAGGCAAATTATCATCTCGAAAGAGTTTTAATTTGAGTAAGGGCAACTATCCCGAAAGGGTTTTGTCGCGTTCAAAGCCAATTAATTAGAGGTTCCGTCATTTATTTCATCATCATAATTGATACAAAGTTTAAGTTGTTTTCTTTGCTTAATGCAAATGAATACATTCATTATTTTTCTAAAAGTTCTAAATGTTCCTGTTTTGTAAAATTCATCCCTAAATCAGAAGATCCTTCTAACAATCGATTTATTCTAAATATAAAATCTTATTCCAGCATTTTCAAATACTCAAAGTCCTCAAACTCAATTAAACAATTTTTTTTTCCTAAATTCAATTAGACAAATTTCACTTTTCATTTACAATTAATAGTAAATCTAACAAGTTCGAAATTAATAAATTCAAAAATAAGTTTTTCGTTAAAAAAACGTATCCCTGTGGGATCGATATTTTTATTACTACAAGCGAAACCGTGCACTTGCGGAAATCGCTCAACACTTGTTTATATCTATCGTGTTTTCTCACAACAAGCGTAGTTGTTCATACCTATTCTTATTTATACTTGTTTATATAAACGTATATTTGTATTTGTTAAATTCATCTATACTTATCTGTATGTGCCTGTTTATACCTTTTTATACTTGTTCATTCTTATATCTATGTTTGTTCATATTCTGATTCATACTTATACATACTTATTATCTCTACTAGTCTGTACCATGTACATCAATCTATATCTGTCAATATAAACCAATAGAAATACTTGTATAAAACTGTGCGACCTTGTATGATGTGTATAATTTTCTTTCATAGGAAAAATTTCTGCTTTCATTTATTTCTTGTATTTATCTCTTCTCAGCATATGCCTACAAGATCAGCAAGAATACCGTGTGTCCCTCTTAACCCTGAACTTGAACGTACTCTTCGCAGGAGCAAACAGATTGGAAAACTGAAGCAAGATGAGATCATCGAGCCTATCAAGATGATTGACAATGAACGGAACACTGAGAACACCGGGCCAGAAAATGACACTCGTCTGATGAGTGAGATCCTGGCACCACACCGACACCAGCATTTGTCCAGCATTGCCGCTCCAAATATTCCGGCCAATACATACGAAATCAAGTCCGGTATAATTCACTTGATCCAACAGACCGGATTGTTTGGAGGGGAAGCACATGAGAGCCCGAATGATCATCTGGATCGCTTCCTAATGTGCGCAGACACTGCGAGAACAAATGGTGTTCCCCAAGATGCTGCTAGGCTGAAGTTGTTCCCATTTTCTCTAACTGGGAAAGCTTTGGAATGGCTAAGAACACTGGAGCCCGGATCAATCACGACTTGGGCAGGATTGGAGAAGGAATTATTGTCCTACTACTTTCCTCCCTCGAAGACAATAATGCTCAGGGGTGAGATCACATCCTTCCACCAACCCGAGCACGAAGCGCTCCACACATCTTGGACCCGATTCAGAAAAATGCTGCGCATGTGCCCTCATCATGACATACCCAAGCATCAATTGGTGAGCGTCTTCTATCAGGGATTGACACCCACCAACAGGGCTATTGTAGACTCCGCAGCGGGTGGAGATTTGTTTAGGAAGACGGCAACAGAGGCGTATGATATGATTAACGAGCTGGCTAGGAAGAGCGTGCAGTGGCAAGAGGAGAAACTCGCTGGCCCCATAAGGCAGCGGGTGTTTGCTGTGGAAGAATAAGAATAAAATCCAAGTGTTGCAGATATAAGTAGGAAGATGGACGTCCTGTTGGCTAAATTCAGCCAACCTCCCACCTGTGTGCACTGTGGCGGCGACCACCATGGAAAGGACTGTCAGACAGGGAGCCCTTTCGCTGGAGATAGGGTGGAAATGGTCAATTATGTTGGGGGGCAACCGAGGTACAACCAGAACTATAACAACTACAACCCCAACAACCACAACTCCTACAACAACAACAACTATAGGAGGCCTCAGCACCCGAACCTATCTTACGGGAATTCAAATCAGAATGTGCTTCGACCTCCCAGCGGTTTTGTTCAGGAACATAGAGAGCAGGGGCTTGGCATGCCCCCATATCAACAGCAGAACCAAGGGTCAATGCAACCTCCTAAGGAATCTGACGAGGTGGTTACTCTCTTAAAGGAGATCTCGGCTAGGCTTGCCAACAATGAAGCTTTCTGCAAGGATCTGAGCAATCAGGTAGCCCAGATCAATAGGGACAGGAAGGAAAGGCCACAGGGTTCTCTCCCAAGCACAACGGAGAAGAATCCAAAGATCCTGAGAAAGGATTGAGTAAGGGGGAGAAATCGAGTTCTCCTCGGTTTAAATTCAAAGCTTGAACAATTATTTGTGCATTCTTCTTTTCTTTTTGTTTTGGTTAAATTTGGTTGTTAGTTTTTAATTTGTATTTTTATTATATTGTCAAGCTTTGCACCCCATACTCGTTCTTAAAAAAAACGCCCTAGCTCGGGCGAGCAGGGCACTGACGCCCTGCTCGCCGGCCGACACAGGCTGTTCGGGATTTTAATCCCGAACTAAAAAAAAAAGAGAAAAACAGAAAAAAAAAAGGGAAAAGAAAAGAGAAGAGACGAACAAAAAGGGGAGAACTTCATTCCCCGGTTCTTAAAATCAAAACGTCTCAAGAAAAAAAAATAATAATAATAATAATGAATAAAAAGCTCAGTCACTTCGTATTTGCTAAAGCCATTTTAACTTTGTTTTTCTAGCGCTAGAACTATAACCCTTGTTGTACCTTTAACCCTCTAACCACATTACAACCCCAATTCGAGGCTGTTTTTGATATCATCGGAGTCATATAGCATAGTAGAGGAACTCGGATGAACGTGCAAAATCAACGTAATCCTAAGCAAGAACATAAGCCGAGAGTAAACACTTTAGCCACCAAAATTGTGTGAAATGAGTGAACTACCTATGGTGAGGTGTTTTACTTAGCGATCCCCTCAAGCTCGTTTAATTGAACATGTGTCCTTTTTCTTAAAACATATACTACAAGAGGTTTATTAAGCAGTGTGGAGTAATTAGCAAGCCATTGACAGTTTTGCTTAAGAAAGATGGTTTTCATTGGGGGGGAAGCAGCTACAAAAGCCTTTCTTTTACTTAAGGCAGCCCTTACTTCTGCCCCTGTTTTGGCCTTACCCTCCCCAGGAAAATAGTTCGTCATTGAAACTGATGCATGTGAAGTGGGCATTGGAGCTGTGTTGATGCAGGACAATCATCTTATAGCTTACATTAGTAAGTCATTAGCACCTAGACATCAGTCCTTGTCCGTTTATGAAAAAGAACTTCCGGTAGTAGTTTATGCAGTGAGGAGATGGGATCACTATGTGGCACATAGGAAGTTTAAGATTAAAACTGATCACAGAAGCCTGAAATTCATATTAGAGCAAAGGATTACTACCTCTCATCAGCAAAAATACATAGCTAAACTTTTTCGTTATGATTTTGAGATTAGTTATAAGAAGGGAAAAGAGAATATAGTTGATGATGCCTTATCTAGATTGCCAATAGCTAAGTTTGCTGCTCTAACAATCTCCACACCAGATGGAAGTTTATTGCTTGAAATAGAATCTAGTTGAAGAGCAGATTTTAAATTACAGCAGATCAATTAAGGAGTTACAGGAAGGAACAAGACTTGAGGGGCCTTATACGTGGCAGGGATCATTGTTAAGGAGAAAAGGCAGATTGGTGGTAGGGGACAGCTTAGTTCTTATACAAAAGTTGCTGCAACTGATGCATGATTCAGCAGTAGGAGGTCAATCTGGAGTTCAGGCTACACTTAAAAGGCTTCAGTTCTTATTTTATTGGAAGGGGATGGATAAGGACGTCAAAAACTACATTAGAGCTTGTGTGACTTGCCAGACTTGCAAGTATGACAATGCAAGCTACCCTGGTTTGCTTCATCCCCTGCCAATTCCAAGCAACATTTGGACTGACATCAGCATGGATTTCGTGGAAGGATTACCAAAGTCAAATGGCAAGGAGGTAATCATGGTGGTTGTGGATAGATTGAGTAAATACACTCATTTTTTTAGCCTGGGTCATCCATACACTACCCAATCCATAGCTCAGCTGTTTTTTAACAACATATTCAAGTTGCATGGACTTCCTACATCTATTGTGAGTGACAGGGATCCTGTATTCCTCAGTTCCTTTTGGACATAACTTTTTAAATTGCAGGGAGTGGAATTGATGAAGTCTTCAGCTTACCACCCCCAAACCGATGGGTAGACATAAGTGGTCAATATGTGCCTTGAAACTTATCTCCAATGCATGACTCATGGCAATCCTAAGCAATGGGAATGGTGGTTGTCATTAGTTGAATGGTGGTACAATACCAATTACCATACAGCTACACAGATAACTCCATTTGAAGCTGTATATGGCATTCCTCCTCCCCTACACATTCCATATTTTTCGGGAGACTCTAGTATTGAATCGGTGGATCAATTACTTAAAGATAGGGAATTGGCTTTGCAGGTTATGAAATATCAACTGCACAGAGCTCAACACATAATGAAACAACAAGCAGATGGACACAAGTCTGACAGGCAATTTAATATTGGGGATTGGGTATTTGTTAAGCTCCAATCATATAGGCAGCAGAGTTTGGTCTTTCGTTCCAACCAAAAACCGGCACCGTTGTACTATGGTCCATATCAGGTCACGGACAAGATTGGACTAGTTGCTTACATGCTTAACTTGCCTACTAGTTCTTCTATACATCCTGTGTTCCATGTTTCTCAGTTGAAGAGGAAAGTAGTTGATCAACAAGTAGCTGTTACACCCTTGCCAAAAATTACAGTTCCTTTGCCAGTACTTCATGCCATCTTGGATAGGAAAATGGTCAAAAGGGGAAACCAGGCTGCTACCAAATTGTTAATTCAATGGACAGGAGGCACAACAAAGAAGGCTACCTGGGAATTTGCATTTAACATGAAGAAGAGATTTCCAGAGTTCGACCTTGAGGCAAGGTCCTAAGGGAGGTGGAATGTTATGTGTAATTCTTGTTTTAATTGATATTGCGTTTAGAGCTTTGTTTGCTGCGTTTTGGTTATTGTTTCTTTGCTTTGAGTTAGTTAGAAGAGAGAGAAAAAAGTGTACACGTGTTTGGCAGCCTGGCTGCTTTTTGTTGGTACAATGGCTATTTAGTTATGGAATGTGCGCAGTGCTGAGGCATGAAATGAAATATAAAATCTCTTCTTTCTCTATCAGTATTCTTCTCTTATCATCCTTCTTATTGTTTGGTTTCTGGGCAACATATTATTGGATGCCTCTTCCATTTTCTTCTTACTTTGACTTTGCTGTTTCTCTCTGGTAACGAATAAAAAGTTCAACTTTATGAAGGAGATCATCAAAAACCTCCTCCAAGTCGTCGATCCAATACGAATATTAGGGTTTCCATGTTTAACAATGAAGAGGGGATAAAAAGGTCCAAAACAAATTTTAGAGGGATCTAAATACCGTTTTAGAAAATAAACTCTGTAGTTTTTGTCTAGAAGTGGGAGGTTTCAAATTCACAAATGACCAGACAACATATGTTCTCAGGTTGTGACCTCCTTCAGAGCCACCTATTGACTCTTCTCATCATTAAACACAAAACCTAGTGCTTAGGTCATTCTAAATGATAAATTAAAATAGTATCAGTGGAGTACAACTTAAACTAAATTCACAAAAACTTTCAAGTTTGAAGGAAATTTACTGAGGTTAATTTAAATTATACATGAATAAATCAATTACTTCAATTCAACTGATATTTGCCATAAAATCGATTACTGTATTCTCTACTTTTCATCCAACACAAGGAAACTGTGATAGCTATCTCTTCTCAAGTGCACCCATAAGAACCTTTAATATGTTAGCAGAAACATCAGCAGCTGCAAAGGCTAGGATGGTTAACTTACAGGGGATCTCCCAATTTTGACTTCATGATCTGAAGAATTATGTTTAGCAAAAGAATGAGCTGCAACCATTGCTACAAAGAAAATGGCACGCTAAGGTTTACTTTTCAGGGCCTCATCTCCATCATGTAATTTCTTTTTCGGCTTGCGTTTCTTTTGTTTTTGTCTTAGCCTAATTTGATCTTTACTGTTTCTCTCCCATTGTTTTTTGTTTTTCTGGTACAGCAGCATTGCAGCTCGAGCATCTTCTACCTGAAACAGAAGTTGTTAATAATTCATCAGAAAATAATGTGAGACTGAAATTACAATTTAAACACCTCAACCAAATATGGTAAACAATTGAGTGAAGAAACTATTAGGCTAAGAACATTGTCAAGGAACCAATAATAGCTTCTTTTTTTAATTTTAAGTAATTACTATTGCAAGGCTAAAGAGCTTACAGGACAGTGTTCCCCATTCTGTATCTTGACACCAAGAAACTCTTCTGCAAGATGTCGCAGTGCCTTTCTGCGCCGTTCCCTGTATGACAAACCAAACTCATATTACGAGACATCAAAACGACATTCAGAAATACAAATTTATTCAATGAATAATCAAGGGTCACATAAGTACTTGAGAAAAGGTTGATACTCCGAAGTATCCCGTAGATCCTTTTTGGGATGACTCAATAGCAATGCCTATTGATAAAAAAGAAAACATAATCAGTATTCAAATTTCCTTCTTCTCTTTTCTACTAAAAAGTAGATTAAGTTGGACCTTAAGGTTGTGTATGGTAAGCTATAATGGAATATAATGAAGTAATGGAATCAAAGTTGTAATATAATATAGGGTAAATAATTTATTAGTCCCTATATTTTTATCTAATACATTGTTTAGTCTCCGTGTTTTAATAATACGATATTTAGTCCTTAACTTTTGTTCTATTCAACAATTTAGTCCCTCAAATATTTGAATTATTAAACAGTTTACTCCGTTTATAAGGGATAAAATTGTTGAATAGAACAAAACTTAAGGACTAAGCCATGTATTATTAAATACGATGACTAAACAATATGTTAGATAAAAATGTAGGGACTAATAAATTAGGGAAAAGTACAAAAATAAACCTTATGGTTTGGACCATTTTCAAACATAGACTATGTGGTTTAAAAGGTGGCAAACAGGTAGCTTGAGGTTGATTCTGTTATCAAACACAGTCCAAATTGATTTTTTTTTTTTTTGGTAAGAAGGGAAGAAAAAAAACAAACAAACAAAAACCTAACCCGGGATCAGTCTAGGAGGACTGACCCCAATCCTATCCTCAAGAAGAGAAGGTAACAGAAAAGAAGGAGGAACGGAAAGGGTAGAAACACCTAACATCCCCCCATGCCCACAGTCCAAAATGATTAACGCTGTTAAAAAAATTAATTTTGTCCTTTTATAAAGTAACCCCCTTATTATCTAATTATCACAAACAAACCCCAAAATAAAAATCAAATACACCATCTCTCTTTAATTTCTTCTTCCTCTCTAAAATCAATCGAATTAACAAAAAAGACAAAATGTGTTTTTTAGAAATTAATTTGTTAATTTCTCTCTAAAATCCATTGGATTTCAAATTAGTTTGAATCTTAGAGAAAAGGAAGTTCATATATTGTTAATTTCCTTTCAAACTCAATAGATAAATCACGCACTTTCCTCTCAAACTTCTCAACGGACTCCCCATGGAAGAGCTTCTGCACATACAACAGGAATAAACTCATGACTCTCTCATCAACATCACCAGAGCCACGAAAATCAACGACGGGAGTAAGCATATTCCCGTCGTTGATTTTCGTGGCTCTGGTGATGTTGATGAGAGAGTCATGAGTTTATTCCTCTTGTATGTGCAGAAGCTCTTCCATGGGGAGTCCGTTGAGAAGTTTGAGAGGAAAGTCCGTGATTTATCTATTGAGTTTGAGAGGAAATTAACAATATATGAACTTCCTTTCTTCTTTGTTGTAAGATTCAAACTAATTTGAAATCCAATGGATTTTAGAGAGAAATTAACAAACTAATTTCTAAAAAACACATTTTTTTTTTGGTTAATTCAATTGATTTTAGAGAGAAAATAATAAAGAGGAGAGAGAGAAGAGAGAGAAATAAGAAGAAAAAGAAATTAAAGGGAGATGGAGAAGATGGTGTATTTGATTTTTATTTTTTATTTTGGGGTTTGTTTGTGATAATTAGATAATAAGAGGCTTAATTTATAAAATAAATAAATACAAGGACAAAATTAACTTTTTTCCTCTAACTTTTTTTAACATTTACCAACTTTTAAACCACATAGTCCATGTTTGGAAATGGCACAATGTTTATTTTTGTACTTTCCCCAATAAATTATTTAACCTATAATGGAATGGTGATTCCATTACCATATTTGCTTAGCAAAATTAATAAAATGTAATAACGATTACAGCATTATGTTTGTTTAGCTAAATGTAATCATAAAATTTTAATTACTCAATGAATAATTTGGAATATATCATGAAATGTTATATACTCAACAAATTATTTATACTAGGGATAAGGTGCAAAAATATTTTCAACGTTGACAACAAATTTCATCCCTAATGTAAAAAATGGCACAATTATACCCCTAAAGTTTGCAAGTTGTACCAGTTTTATCCCTAACTGCAATTATACTTTACACAGTAATGAATCTCGTTATCTCCCCTCCACTTGTGCGTCATATTATCGCTCATCAACAACAAACCAAAGACACGTGTATACAAATGAAAAAAAGTTGAGAAAAAAAAAAAAACTCAACATGTCTTTGATAACACCAGATAACGTTTTTTACGCACGTACAAGTGTCTTTAATCCGTTAATGATGAGTGATAATATGACGCACACAATGAGTGGAGATAACAAGATTCATGATTGCAGGGAGTGCTCAGCTAATTATAATTGAAAATTAGCCCAACTTTCAAACTTTTACAGCTAACATTTATGACGTTAAAGGTAAAATTGCTCTTGCGGCCAACACCTTACCCCTTTATACTACAAAAAATATAAAAACATAAATTTATTAATTTACTTGATTTTCACGGTTTTATATGATGGTTCATGTTAGCCGACCCCGAATCATTTCGGGACTAAGGCTTTGTTGTTGTTGTTGTATATATTTTCGAAATTTTTTACTGTATCTTTGTAAAGGTTTTAAACTTTTAATAATGAAATAAAAATTATAACTTATAAGTATAAAATGATAATTAAAATAAAAATAATAAATTGAATTAAATTGCTCAAATGCATACAGCCATAAAACCGAGGAAACGAAAAAAAAGGAGAAAACAAGAAAACAAGAAAACAAGACAAATTTAAAAAATAAAAATGAGAGTAACGAGAAAAAAATGAAAAGTAACCGTTAAAAGAAAGAAAAATGGAGAAAAGGGGAAAATGGAGACCAAGAAAAAAGGGGAAATGGAGACCAAGAAAAAAGGGAAAAAACAAGAATAATGGAGGAAAACAATAGAAACTGGAAAAAAAATGGAGGACTATGTTGCACGGAAACGAACACCGATAAATGTTACTTCAAATAAATATAGCTAGGAAACAGTAATAGAAACGGAAACGGATATGAAACGTGGGACACTACAAAGAAGAGTTTCCCTGCAACGTAGACGGAGGAAAACAAAAAAGGTGAAAAACGTTGAGACAGAAAAATAGATAATATATGGAAGATGTAAAAACAAAATAAACATAAAAATAAAAATGAAGGTATACTTAAATTTGATGTACAGGGGATTAGGGTAAATTATAACAATGGCCCTCGACATAGGTCTTACTTTCTTTATGACACCTTACCTTTAAAACCATACATAAAAAGCCCTAAACTTTGCTAACATAAAAACCCCTTATAAAAGTAAACGACCTCAAAATGACCGATGAAAACCTCAATATGGAAAAGTCCAAGTACTAAAGTTGTATAGAACCACATTTCTCATGAAGCCACAATTTTTTATTTTTCAAATCAGCATTTTTGAAGCTTTCTCTCTATAAATATTCACTTTCTCTCCTAACCAAACAACAACTAGACAACCTCAAAACCAAAAAGTTCAAAAATTAAATTTGTTTAGAATATCATTCCCATCAGCTCTGCAATGGAGAATTACCTATTATTGGAGTGGTACCTAAGGGACTTTTATGTCAGTAAACAATAAAGTTCAGCGACTCTTATGTTTAGTTTTGAAGGTAAGGAGCAGTAAAGAAAGTAAGGCCTAAGTTGAGAGGCCCTGGGTGTAATTTACCTTAGGTACATCCAAATTTAGATGTAATGGCCATTATATGAAATTTAAGCAAAAATAATGTAGTAGTGATGATTCCATTACAGAAAATTTAAAATGACTAACCAAACACAGCATGGACCTTATAATGTAACAACCACTACATTACAAGGTCCATTACGATGTACCAAACATACCCTAAGATCATTGGACAAGGCATGGCCGACAAGAATTCTTCCTTTAATGAGCTCTGCAATTTTATTCTGAGCAGTCATGAAAGCCTTTGCTGCAAAAATCACAAGAAATTCAAGCACTTCTTATGCTTCATTTGGTTTATGGAATATAATGAAAATAGTGCACCTATTCCATGTTTAAGAAAAGCTTTTAATATTTGGTTTCATTCTATATTATTCCATGAAAGAAATTATTTTATGATTTCAACATTCCGTTGAAATTTTAATGAGAGTACTTGTAAGTCAAAATTGTAAAATAAAATTCCACCCAAAAGTAAAAGCAAATATTACATTTCAACTATTTTCCTTGAAGAACCAGAACACGATTCGATGATATACATGAACTTCTACTATATATTATAACCATGGACTCGTACAAAACCGAAGTAATAAAACTCGAATACTTTCACAACTTCATAACAATCAATGTTTAAAAGGCACTTATATATGTGGATTGTTTGCATACTAAACCTAACAAGTTTATCAAGCATCTCAAGATAGCTTTAAAGAAGAGTTTCCTCTTAGTTCAGTATTGCTTTTTTTGCGAAAATTCATAAATTTTTACTTAAAACAAAAAAAAATATGGAGCTCCATTTTGTAAAGAACACATTACTCGGCGCACACCATGCCAAAATTTCAAGTGTATGAGAGTAGAAAGAAGAATCACACCTTTCCTCAAGTGTTGAGGTCGAATGCCACTAATATGTGTACGGAAGTCAACTACACGTTCTATTGGTCGAACGAACTCATCATATATAACATTTCCCCACTGATTTACCTGTCATTTACTAAAGCAATGTCATTTTCATTACTGATGTTCAAGCAAATTCATCAATCATGATATTAACCTTAACAACGTAGAACACATGGCTGTTGAAAGAAAAAATTCAAAGAAAGGTAACCAATTTATACCAATGTTACTCGTCCAAGAGCGCTTTTGTTTCCTTGACCAATGCCAACCATTTCACAATCCATTGCTATTACATCTGTCACACTGTGATTCTTGATTAGCCAAAAAGGACACTCAAAAAGTAGCAAAGCAATGGAAAACACAGTCATTAATAAATTAATATAATCCCAAAAGAGACAATTTCTTCTGCATTAAATTTCACAACTGAAGTTTATGATTTTTAAAGCAAGAAGCATTTGTTTCTTTTTCACAGGGATGCTAAAAAAGTTTGAAAATTGTCGAACAACACCAATTGCTATGACAACCATATATAAGAAAGAATAAGTTTCTTTGTTAAGGGTCGTTTACATTTGTGCAAGTCATGTCCCCAATTGAATTGTATAAAATAGCTTGTGAGACACGCAACCATAAAAATCACCTAAAATCATCATTGGTTGGAGCAAGAGGATTTGGCAGAGATTCATCAGACAATGAATCAGGTCTCTCTTTACGCTTCCCTGCAAAATAAAATTTCATGCCGAGTCATGTTAGAATGCAAACTGAAGATTCACTTATTTACACACCAAAGTCTAGTATTTCTTGCTCTTGAAAGCAAAAAGATAAAGATGTTACAGAAGGCCAATGTATCAACTTGATATTAGAATAAGTATGGAACATATCAAACTATCGTTCTATATGAAATAGGAAACATAGAAAATAGAACTGAAACAGAATTTTGCTATTTTAATATCAAGAGTGCATCTTAGAAAATAAAATTAATGCACGAACTGATCAGAATTATCATTTTTCTTTTGAAATAACAGAGTGCCCTGTAAAAGAAATGGAGATTCCAGTTAGAACCACCTAGGCACTGATGCACAAGAAATTTCTACTTTAGAAACCAACCCAACCAAGCAAGAAAATTACATACATATGTAGGGAGTTCTTTACTCCAACGAAAATTCAAGCCCACATCAATAAGCTTAGAAATGATGTGTAAAAGAAGGAGAAAAAGAACTCACACAACAAGAAGTTTAGGATTAAGGTTTTACTTAATTTGAATTAGGAAACTAAAAGTAAGCAAGTATTCTCCATTGAAAAATATGCTCTCTCTCAAAAGAAAGAAAATGTCACTGTCAGTAAAACATGGAATGCAAATTTCTTCCAATCGTCCAAAATTCAGTTCTACTTATACAAACCTATCTGAATATTTGAGCAGTTAATATCATGCAATTAAAGGAGTCTAGCAAACACAACAATAAAAAGGTGCATTCTAACACATTGAAGGGCATAGTTGTCAAATCGAGATTCGACTCGTGAATCAAATCAAATCTTCAAAATTCATAATATTTACCACGTTGAATTCAAAATATTACCAAATATTAGTCTAGAAATGCAATTTTAATGTCAAAAAAGAAATCATACCAACCAAGTACTTAAAATTCAAATCCAATGCAAATGAAATCCTAATAAAACTAATTCACAAATCGAATTCTGTTTAATAACTTAGTGGAGATGAAGAGTTTGAATTTCTGACTCTGTTTTTTTGCCTTGTTGTCAACTTGATAATGATGGAATGAAGCTCATTTGAGTTGATAACTTGATAAATAACAATCAGACCAGAGGAGAATGAGTTTGGTAGTTAGTGTTGTTGAAGTTTTTGATGAATGGTGATGAAGAGCCAGCTCGAAATAGAGCTGAATCGAATCGTATAGTATGATCCGAATCCCAAATCATAAGATTCTATTATAATTTAGATTCACCCTATAGATTCGGCTCGAAATAAATCTGAATTGAATCGAATCGTAAGATTCAAATCGCGCGAATCGTAAGATTCTAATAACAGTGTTGAAGAGGGATAAAGGAGGCTGCCAATATAGTAATAGAGTTGATGAGAGAGCAAAGAATTGATAGTTTTGCACGATAATGATTGGTGATGAGAGTCAAATGGAGTTTTTCAGGTAAAAGGTTAAGTCAGAAACTGAGCTGATTCAATGAATAGACTGCTATTTTTGGTCCATGGTTCAAATCAGGTTTGAATGTAGTATCTTCTCTTTCTGTAGTTTTTCTGCTCAATTGAGTTGATCAGAGGAACATGATTAACCATCTAGAGATCTGGAAGATGATTTTGGATCTCTGAGTTTTGGTTGCTATCCAAAGGAACTGTCAGGGATAATGATTAGTTGCATTTCCTTTCAAAAATGAGGTTTACATGATTCTGGGAAAGATTTACCCTTCATGAACAGTTATTAGTATACCAGGTCAAAACATTTGCAACAAAACATTCAGGAACCATTAACTATCTGTCACAAAAATAGTTCAAGCATAGCTAACTTTTAAACTTGGAATCATATTCATGAATATTCAGATTCATATCGGTTTTGTGATTCCATTGGAACATACCTATATATTTTCTTTCAGCTTAGGTAAATTAATCTTCCTATATCCTTTACCAGAACATATCCCAAAATCTATCATGGCTTGACAAAGAACAACGCAACTTAGGTTTCTATTCGTTTGATTACAGCAAATTTCCTAAAATAAGTATCAACTACGGAAGGAGGATTAAATTACCTAAAATAGAGTTTTGGGGTCCTGATTTTGAAGTAGTAGAAGATGCTGAAGTTCTAGAACCATAGCTTTGGAGCTTCTGCATAGACCAATATGTGTTACAAAAAATTCAGAGAAACAAAGAAGTAATAAGAAATTAGTAAATAGAAAAACAGATACTTGTTGGAGTTGCGCCCAGTTGGGATTGAGGGGCGACTGCTTCTGCTGTTTAGGGTTTTTCTTCTTCAGTTCCTGGTTTGCCATCCTGTTGGTGGTGCAGTTCCGACAATGTCGTTCGGTTCTATCGTCTGCTTTGGAACGACAGCGTATTTCTCAACTTATTGTCCTTCGGTTCCATGCCAATGGCAATTGCATACAAATACTACATTCATGGCCCTCAACAATATAGGGACTGCAATCCGCGGATGTCATCGATCCAAACTTTTACCTATTTACTTTTTAATTATCTGCATCCGTCTCATTAAAATGGTATATTTTTTTATATTCTGTATCCGTCTTATTTAATTCGCGGATACCGTGAGTACCCTTACCTGTTAAGAATCAATAAATAAAACAAAAATTACTATAAATTTAAAAGAAATATAAATTTAATAAATCATTCATCTAAAAATTGAATAAATTAAACCTTAATCATTAAGAATAAAGTAGCTTAGCAATATCACTCAAGAAGAATAAAATATTGGGGTTCAAATCTCACTTTAAATCTAAAAAATAATAATATCTTTTAATATATAAAAAAGTGATAACGAATAACAGGTACATATCCGTCCCATTACCCTGGGCACAGTTCGGTCCAGTTCGGGGATTCAAGAATCTCCAGGATTGGATTGAACTTCGGAGATTCCTAAAAATGAATCTTCAGGATTGGATTGAAAATTTCGGTCCGGTCCAATGCAGAAATTCGGGGATTCGGTTCCTGTCTAATCTAGTACAGTTATTTACGAGTTACATAATAAAATACCTATGCTTTTACCAAAAATAAATTAAAAACATAATTTACAAGATAATAAATATATAAAATTCTTAATAAAAAATAAATAACATGTGTTCACAATACCTAATATTAATTTCAACCGAAATAAAGTAACGGTGAACCGAATTACTAAAGACCAAATGGGTAACTTAGCTTCAAGCTTAACAATGTTAATATCTTAATACACGCAAATCTTAAGAAATGCACAACTTAATCTAAACAACAACAAATTAAAGTACAATAGCAGAAAAAACTTGACCAGATTCTAACGAGTTAAATTCAATAATAGAAATCAAAATTTGACTAAAGTCAAACACTATCAAATTAATTGATCTATTTTGATTGTCATATGTACACAAATTTTAGGATTTAACCAATAATCAAAAGAAATATTAGGAGAAACAATACATGAAATTGAAATTGCAAACAATAAGATTTCAGTTTAAAAAGGAAATTGAGGAGATGATGTCAGAACTAGGATTCTGGTGAACTAGGATTTTAGAATAGGAAAAAAAAAGAATGAGAATAGATAGAATAGAGAGAAAAATACAGAAAAAGCAAAAAGAAAGATTTCATTAACCAATTACATAATAAATTAGTACCAGCTGATTCTCTTAAATAGGAAACGGGACAAGGAAAGTACAGTTGGCCTAACAAATCATCGCCCTAATAATTCTAACATACCTTAAATAAGAATAGAAAATATAACCTACCTTAAATCACCCTAATAATTCTAACCTTCCTTAAATAAGAACACGAAATACAACCTACCTTAAATAAAAATAGAAAATACAACACTTCACTAAAGAGGAAAAAATAAAACTTCATATAAAATATAAATTTAATATGATAAATCTTCAGTTCTTGTAATCCGGTTCGGTCCAGTCCGATCCAATTCGGTTATCGGTCCAGTTCTGGATAATTTCGGTCCAGTTATTTGATAAAAAGTCAACAGTCCAGTTCGGTCCAATTCCTTGAAAAAAGTCAACAGTACGGTTCAATTTTGAATCTTTTTATTCGAATATTCGGTCCAATCGAGTTTCTCCAAGATCTGCATCCAGCCCTACTAACGGTTATAATTTTGATCTCATAACAAACACATACCCTTTTATACACGGTATAGATAATCTCATTATGATCTGGTAGAATCAGATACCCATAAATACAATACTCATGATCATTTCTATCTAAATGTTGTCCTTACTTTATCCATGATCGCTCCTCAACTTCAAACTCTCCAACTTTACTAACATAGTAATCTTTATTATTATTATTATTATTTACAAAGTTAAAATACTCTATAATAACCTCCAAAAAAAAATCAACAAATTAAAATGGTTTAAAACTACCATTTTTAATTTTACAAATCAAAATTTTCAAAAAAAAAATCTATATAAATAGTCATTTTCTCTCTTCTAAAACAACAAATGAATATTCTCAAAAAAAAAACAAAAAAAATCAAAAGTTAAAGTTACTTATAATATTATATACATCAACTTTACGATAAATGATTACATTATTGAAATAGTCATCTTGATTAAGAGTAAATGAACAATTGTGTTAGTAAAGGTAAAATTTAAGAGCTTTAATGTTCCATTTTAAAATTCACGGACCATCCGGCACATCCTCAATTTGTCTTCTTAACGATTCAGCGAGGTAGTACACACTCCAAAGAAATTCTACCGAGCTTCTCCAGGCTTGCGGCACGCGGAATTAACACAACTTATATCTGTCTGGTATGTTCATCTGTTGAGGAATTGTTATGTCAAAATTTTGTTTCGTGCAGGTCGGCTCGTACGTTCTGGAAATCAGCAGGATTGACGATTTACGTTTCTAAAATCACAGTGCCTAATATTCAAACTTGGATGCTCCGATGTATGGATGATCTACCGTCAGACGATATAAGGGTATGGGCAACAATGCTTTAGAAGTTATGGTATCGAAGGAATAAACTAGTGTATGCTCGAGTTTGGATAACTGATGAATTGTTACGAGAGCAGGTCCAGGGCTAGTTGAATGAGGTAGTATATACTGAGACGGGAGTTCAAATTATCGAAACAAGAGTTGGATAAACCCCAGTACCAAATCTTTGCTCTACAAAAGTATGTTGTCCTCCCCTAGGCGGTGTTGTCAAAATCAATGGCGATGCTAAATTTGGGGCAAATGGCCTTACGTGTAGAGTAGGTTTGGTTGCAAGGGATTCTTCCGGACTTGTGATGGCTTCAGTTGGTCTCCCTATTGCAAATTGTAGTATGGTGGAAGAAGCGGAACTGCAGGCTATACTTGAGGGAATGTTCCTTGCACGTGACTGCAGTTTCAATAATGTTATTATCGAGTCCTGATTCCAAAATTATCATTGACGTTCTACAATCTTGCAATTTACCTCAACTAAGGCTATTACTGCTCTATGAAGATGTGCTTGCGTGGAGTACAATTTTTAATTCGTGTTCTTTTTCTTTTGTTAACAGGGAAGGAAATAAGGTCGCTCATTCATTAGCGGAGAGGGCATCTCCTTTATCTTATCCAATGGTTTTCATAGAGGACGTCCCTACTTCTGTCTGGAGCTTAGTTTGTATTGATCAAATATTATCTTTCAGTAATATATTATAATTTTTCATCAAAAAAAAATCACGGACCATAAAAGTAAACATAAAGTTGAGAGGTCATGCGAAGAATTTGGCCCATATAAATATGTAGAGTTGTAAAAAGGAAAAGATTCTTCATCTCATCCGTCCAACATGACAGGGAATAAGTGAAAAAAACTCCTTACTCGATGGGGGCATAGAAATTTTTATTCCAGAAATTAAAACAAGGACGGAAATGGATAATGTTTTCTCTATCAGAAATTTGATTCTTGATTTTGTGAGAATCCCCAAAATTATTTGTCACACCTAAAAACATTAAATTGAACTCTATAATATACTTAAATTCATAATTAATTAACATTATCAATTTCGAAAATCAAAATTAGAAATTTTAGACACGGATGTGACAATTCTTCCCACCTTAAAGAATTTCGTCCTCGAAATTCATACCGATTTTTACTTAGTACAATTAATCATTACAATTTCTTAATTACGATTTTTTTAACGCACTATCGAATTATATAACCCTCAAAATTTCTATCCTCAAATATTCATATTCCTAAATCATAATCCATACTAGGTTCGAAGAAAATAACCTTTGCTCTGATATCAAAATGTCACACCTAAAAACATTAAATTGAACTCTATAATATACTTAAATTCATAATTAATTAACATTATCTATTTCGAAAATCAAAATTGGAAATTTTTAGACACGGATGTGGCATTATTAATAAATTATGTATTTTTCAAATATTAACTATTTTTTTATCTATCAAAATATAATTATAACACTAACTAAAAAATTTATACATATTCTTTATAATAAATTAAAGTATTAAATTAATATAATTAGTTTTTTTTATTAATTTAATATTTTATTTTAGGGTTAATTACAAATAACTAACATGTGGTTTGGCCAATTTGTGATGTAGTACATGTGGTGTGTTTTTTTCAAACACAACCTCGAGATTGTTACCGTTAACAAAATCGCGACAACTAATTTAACACTATTAAATCACAGGGGCAATTCCGAGATAAAAAAAAATTTGACTTTTTTTTTACTTTTTTGTTGACTTTACCGTTTCTTCTTCTTCCTTCTGCTTGTTGTTCGTCTTCTTCTTCTTTCTTCTTCTTTTTCACTTTCACTCTTCCTCTTCTTCCATTTTCTATTCTTCTTCTTCCTTTTTTCTCTTCTTCTTCTTCTTCTTCTTCTTCTTCTTCTTCTTCTTCTTCTTCTTCTTCTTCTTCCATTTTCTCTTTTTTCTTCTTCCTTTATTTTCTTCTTCATTTCTTCTCTTCTTCCTTTTTTCTTCTTTTTTTAAATTATGGAATTCCAGATGTTGAACGTCTGGATTTTCCAGACGTTCATCACGTCTAGAATTTCCAGACGTGAAGAACGTCTAGAAAATCCAGACATTCTTCACGTCTAGAAATTCCAGAATTCTGGAATTCCAGAATTTTAGAAGTTTCGGAATTTAAAAAAATAGAAGAAAAGAAGAAGAATAAGAAAATAGGAAGAAGAAGAAGAAGAAGAAGAAGAAGAAGAAGAAGAAGAAGAAGAAGAAGAAGAAGAAAGGAGAAAGAAAGAAAAAGTATAAAAAAATCGAAAATTCACTTTTCCCAAAATGTCCATGTGCCACGTCAGCAACTTAACAGAATCCATCCAGTTGACGCTATCGGTGACAACCTCGAGGTTGTGTTTGCAAAAAAAAATACCACATGTAATACATCGCAAATCGGCCAAATCACATGGTACTTTTTTTGTAATTAACCCTTTATTTTATAGAAATTTAATTTTGACATATTTCCACGTAAATTAGACGTTGACGAAATAATGTTGATGGTCTCAAAGATGAAAATGATGTATGGGTTTGGGATAAAAAATGAAGCTGCAACAAATGGTTCATAATTATCTTGAGAAAATATACGTCAGACTTAACTGGTAGAACATGCACTGAGCTCTTCCATCCTTTTGAACAGTTGAAGTTTAGTGTTGCATAATTAATATGGCTCCTTAAAAAAGAGCTAAGGATAAATGGTTTTATATGATGTTCTTTCAGAAACTTTGGGACTTTGGGCTGCATTAGGCCTTAGGTTTGCTCTTTAGTCTGTGGTATTCTAAACTCAGGTAGTATGATTGATTCTTGGAATGAAACTCTCATCATAGTTATTCCCAAAAAATTTATCTCTGAGAGTGTTTCACAGTTTCGTCCTATTAGTCTATGTAATATGCTTTACAAGTTTGTGGCTAAATGCATTGTCAATTGGCTCAAACCACATATTCGAAACCTTATCATCCCGACTCAATGTAGTATCATCATGGGTTGACAAATAACTCATATATCATTTTGTTGCAGAATATATTACAAAAAAGGAAGGAATGGGTGGACAACGATGAAATTAGTTAGCAGTTTTTAAAGGAAACACTGATTCTCTTAGGGCTTACTCGGAATTGGGTTGACCTTCTTATGTTGTGCGGAAGCTTCTTCTATTAATATTCTTTGGAATGGTGAGACACTCTTGGGCTTTAAACCTTATAAGGGTTTGAGATAGGAAGGCCCTTTGTCTTCATACCTCTTTGTCTTATGCTTGGAACACCTTCGGAACCTAATAAATGATGAGATGGAAAATAAGAATTGGAATCATATTGCTACGATTAGAGGCTTTCTCAATCTATCTAGAGAGAGTTTAGGTCAACATGTTAGCTTGGACAAATCTAGAGTTCATTTTTCCATCAATGTCTCGGAAGTTAATGAGTCAAGGAATTATTTATATCATAGGCTTCTCGAATACGAATGAATTGGGGAAGTATTTGGGAATGTCAATTATTCACCAATGGGTTTCTAAAGACATTTATAAATATGCGCTTGATCAGATTCATACAAGGCTTTCGAGTTGGAAAGCTAAATGTTTGTCCATGGATGGTGGAGTGGTTGTCATTTAACCTTTTATGTCAGCTCTCCCTAATTATACTATGCAAATTGTTGATGTCCTTGTTAGTATCTATAATACAATTGATAGCTTGAACCATAAGTTTCTTTAGGGAGAGTTCGACCGAGCCAACAATTTACACCTAATAAAATGGGATGTTGTTTGCAAACTAAAAGCTTATGGTGGACTGTGTATTTATAGAGCTCATGAGACGAATCTCAGTTTGTTAGTAAAAATCAGTTGAAAACTTCTCATCGGTATAGATAGTCTCTGGGCCCGTGTTGTTCGAGCTAAGTACTGCAAAAATCAGTAAGGCATGGAATGTTTTTCTAAAAAAGGTGCGTACTCTTATGCCTATCGGAGCATCATGCATAAATCAATGGTATTACACAAGGGTGTGGGTCATGTACTTGATAACATACTCGGTACTAACTTTTAGAATGAGTTTTGGTGTGTCAACCTTCCTCTCATACAACCAATTGAACTAAAAGATAAAGCTAATAGTTAAAGCTCAATCATAGATCTTATATTAGTCTTTGACACATCACCACATGCAAATTCCCCATAGGCTTACATGGTGTACAACACATGCCCATCACACCATGTGTTTTTAATTCCACAAATTGGTAAGGTTTTTGGGACTCGAAACCTCAAATGTTTGGTCCAAGAGGCTCTGGTACCATATCATGAAACCGATTGAACTAAAAGCTCAAACTGATAGTTAAGGGCCAAGAATAGTTTTATTATAATCTCTAACCATTTGGTATGGTGATCTTCCTCCCATTCAACTAGTTATTGTTAGGAATTGCAAGAAAAAATGCAGGAACTTGAAATATACTCTTAAGCTTTCTGCCTTTATTGATTGATTATCAAAGGAAAAAGAAGTGCTTATAAATAGGCTTACATAGTAAACTAAAAAGCTAAAAACTCTCAACTAATGGAGAGATATTTGAGGCACTACTACTCAGAAAATCAAGGAACACATATTTAAAAAATACAGTTGTTAAAAGACTAAGTCAACTACTAAAAAGATCTAATCAGATTTGAATTAATTCTCAACACCTCCCCTTAATTCAAACCTACAAACTCCAAGTCGAGACTTGAATAAACATGCTTGTCATGAGGAAGAGACTTAGTAAGGATGTCTACAACTTGATGCTCTATATTGTAGTAAAACAAACCAATTTTCCCTTCAGCTACAAGGTCTCTAATGAAGTGAACATGAATGCTTATATGCTTGGTTCTACTATGGAAAGCTGAATTTTTAGTCATGAAAATTGTTGCTTTATTATCACAGAAAATCTGAGTTAATTCTCTTTGTTCATGACCAAGTTCTTTAAGAATTCTTCTCGTCCATACAACATGACATGTTGTTGAATTTGCAGCTACATATTCCCTTTCGGAAGATGACAAAGTTGTTGTTGCTTGTTTTTTTACCTCCAAGAGATGGCACCCGAGCCAAGATAAAATGTATAGCCTGTTGTACTCTTCTGATCATCCAAACGTCTGGCCCGATCACTGTCACTAAAGCCAATCAATTTGAAATTAACAACATGATTATACCATAAGCCAAAATCAAGTGATCCAACAATATAACGCATGACTCTTTTCACTGCTCTAAGATGATGTTTTGATGGAGAATGCATGAACCTGGAAATTAGCCCCATCGAATAAGAAATATCTAGTTGAGTGTAAGTTGGATATATCAGACCTCCTACCAAGCTTCTAAAATATCTTGCAGCAGCTAGTTCAGTCTAATCCTCAAGATGCAATTTCTCATTCAAATTCATTGGTGTAACAGCAACTTTAAAATTGAGCATGTTAAATCTATTAAGAAGATCAATAACATATTTCTTTTGATGAACAAAAATCCCATCAGTAGCTTGTATCACTTCCAAACCAAGAAAATAATGTAATTCACCCAAATCTGACATCTCAATTTTGTTCGTCATACAAACTTTGAATTCTTCAATAAAGGAAGAGGAACCCATATAGATAATATCATCTACGTAAAGGCAAACAATGAGAAAGTTTTTACCAGCTATCTTCAAATAAAGTGTAGGCTCATTCTTACTTCTTTCAAAGCCACTCTCTTAGAAATAAGAATCAATCTTGTTGTACCATGCACGTGGGGCTTGCTTTAAGCCATGGAGAGCTTTCTTCAACCTATACACCTTTTCTTTTTCCCTTTGAACAACAAAACCTTTCGGTTGGGTTACATAAACTTCTTCCAACTCATCATTTACAAAGGCAGACTTAACATCAAACTAATAAACATTTAACCTGAGTTGAGCAGCCAGGGCTAGAAGAGTTCTTACCGTTTCAAAGCTTGCTACGGGAGAAAAATTATCTTTATAGTCAATACCTTATTATTGTGAGTGCCACTTGACCATGAGTCTCGCCTTGTGTTTTTGAATTTCTCCATCAGAGTTGTACTTAGTTCTGATCACCCACTTGACTCCAATGGCTTTTTTCCCTTCTGCCAGCTTCAACAATTCCCACGTTGCGATTTTCTTAATTGCCTCCAATTTTTCCTTCATTGCTTTCCACCATTCTTCTTTATCTATAACTTATCCAAAGTTTGTCAAATCAGCTACTAATCAGGCTTGTGGGGCCTCATAAATGTCTTTTAATGATCTGAATTTTCTTAGTGGAGTTTCTCCATCTGATGAGTTGTTTCTACTTAATTGGGAGGATATGGAATCTATTGAGGCTGAATGAATGGAGCTTGTTGAGGTTGAATTGATGGAATTACTTGATGAGTTGCTTCTGTTAGAGGATATGGATGTTGTTGAGGTTGAACTGACAAGTCTAGAGGTGTTCTATGGAGCTTCATTTTCAATTACATCAGCCTTAACACTATCCATCAAAAGAAACATTCCTGCTAATAATCACTTTGCCACTAATTGGTTATATAACCTATATGCTTTAGATTGATCACAATAACCAACAAAAATGCATTTTGTTGATTTATCATCAAGTTTACTACGATTATGAGAATCAATTAAAGCATAGGCAATATAACCAAATATACATAAGTGGCTTACCGAAGCCCTTCTTCTTTTCCAAGCTTGATATGAGATCTGATTTAGGACAACTTTTGTTGGAGATAAATTTAAAAGATAGATTGTTGTGGCTACTACTTCTGCCCAAAAAACATTTGGAAGATTTTTTACTGTCAACATGCTTCTTGCCATCTTTACCACCGTCTGATTCTGGCGTTTGGCCACACTATTTTGTTGTGGTGTATAAGGTGCTATCAAATCTCTGTGAATGCCATTTTCTTCACAAAATGTAGAGAATTCTTTAGATAAAAACTCACCACCTCTGCCGGTTCGAAGCGCCTTAATGAGTGTGCCACTTTGCTTCTTGACATAGGCCTTAAACTTTTTGAAATTGGAGAATGTTTCTGACTTGAGTTCTTAAAAGTACACCTAACTCATGCGGCTGTAATTATCAGTAAGAAGCAAAAAATATCGACTCCCGTTAAATGATGCAGTTTTCATTGGACCACATAAGCTCGCATGCACTAATTCAAGAGTTTTAGATGTCGTCCAAAACTTGTCTACAGGAAAAAGGACGTTTATTTTGCTTTCCATAGACATGACCCTCACATAACTCAAGTTAATCAATTTGAGGCAGCCCATTCACCATTTCTTTTTCTCTCAACAATTTCAGACCCTTGACATTTAAATGGCCATATCTCAAATCCCAAATGTGGATTCATCGTTTTCTTTGATAGCAAGAGCATTGCTCTCGACACTAAAAATAACAAGAGGAAATAATTTGTTTTAGTCATAGAAAAATTAGCTACAACATGACCAGATTTTTTCTTTTTAATTACACATGAATTATCATCAAATAAAAGAGAAAACCGCTCCCCATTAACTGCCTAACACTCAACAAATTATGTGACAAAAAAGGAATTGTTTCTATTATTTTCATGTCCTCTGCCTCGACCACCTCTTCCACGATAGCCTCCTTTTCCAAATCCTCTGCTGGATATCTCCCCTGTCACATGAAAGGCCTTTTCTTCATCTGGTTCATATTTCTTCAGTCTCACCTCATGGGATTGTAGAGATCTCATTAGTTCATCAAATGTGTAAGTTGTCAAGTCTTTAGACTCCTCTATAACTACCATTATATGATCAAACTTTGAATTCAGGCTCCTCAACACCTTTTCAACAATAGTTTGATCTTTAATTTCCTCTCCATATGACCTCATTTGATTGACAATAACATCTACCCTTATAAGGTAGTTTTGTACTGATTCTTCATTCTTCATTTGTAAGGTTTCAAAATCATGACGAAGGGATTAGAGTTTTACCATGATTACCTCCGAGGAGCCTTGGAAGGATGTCTGCAAGGTTGTCCAAGCTTCTTTAGCAGTGTTTGCTGCTGAAATTTTAGGTGAAGTTTGACTCATGAACAACCTATTGAATAAAGGACATGTTTTTTTCTTATTTTCCTTTAACTTTGCCTCGTCATCTTCATCAGGATACCCATTTTCCACTAAATCCCAGAAGTCTTGAGATCAAAACAAGGTTTCATCTTGATGCTCCAAAATTCAAAGCAGTTTCCTTTGAAAACAGGAATTGCTAGTTGGGAAATATTTAGGGTATTGTTGTTTTCCATAAGCATGCCCAGTTACAACTAAATGTGGCTCTGATACCACTTTTGTTAGGAATTGCAAAAAGAAATTTATGAACTTGAAATATACTCTGAAGCTTTGTGCCTTTATTGTTTGAGTATCAAAGGAAAAAGAAATGCCTATAAATAGGCTTACAGATTAAACTAAAAAGCTAAAAACTCTAAACTAATGGAGAGATATTTGAGGCACTACAACTCAGAAAATCAAGGAACAAATATTTAAAAAATACAGTTGTTAAGAGACTAAGTCATTTGCTAAAAAGATTCAGTCAGATTTGAATTAATTCTTAACTGTTATTGATAATATGGATCATACCTCATTAAACCCGAGTGTGGAAAGTTATCGGACACATAATAATTGTTGGAATTTGGCTCATTTTGCATCTCTCATTCGCATGAAAATTACCTTTAAAATTGCTTCTCGTTGTGTTTCTTGGAAATGATAATCCAGACAACTAGTATTGGAGAGCTCTTCCTATTGTAGTTATATTGTGGCTTCGGGATATACGAGCCCCATATCAAGCAATGAACCTTCTCCCTATCCAAGTTGGCTCCTCACCTGACACCTTAAACTTTTGAAAAATGGCTCGTGTCTTCCTCTGGATTCTATCTCATAAAAATTTGATGACTAATAACAATCAGTCTCGCCGACACCTGACTATTGATGTCACTTATGCAACTTGCGGGCTTGAGGAAAATGGAAATAATATTTTCAAGCACTTCAATAATGCTACTAAGGTGTGTGATTTCTTTATCCCGCTCGCTCTCTATGTTAATTTCTATTCGGGATCTTTCTTGGTATGGATGGTGAGTAATTTGCGATCCACAATCACATATGATAATATTCAATGGCCTATTGTTTTTTGTTATGACTGCATGGTGGATGTGGAAATGGAATGATTAGGTTTTAAAGAGTTGTTTATCGTTGTTTTAGGGCATAAATAACTTTAGCCAAAGGTAAAGAGTGTGTATATGCACACTCTTTGATGAACAGTGGGGCTCGAATGCTTAAAAATACTATATGGATCAACTAGCATCCCCCATAATTAGTTTGGATCAAGTTAAATACAGACAAAGCTTGTCAAGGAAAACAAGAATGGATCTCTATAACAGGTCTATTAAGAGATTCGAATGGAAGATGGTTAGGGGGTTTCTAGTGAATATTGGTGTTTGTATGGTTATTTTAGCTGGGCTCTAGGGGTTGTACCATGTGACTAACTTGTCTTGGAAGAAAGGGATGCATAAATTGATTATTGAGCCCGATTCCCAAGTTGTTGTCAGTTACATTAACAAGTCGATGAACATATACCACCCTTATTCTTAGATTGTTCACCACTGTAAAAGTCTTTAAGAGAAAAACTGGGAGATCAAGATTATGTACTCTTATTGAGAGGGTAACAAAGCAGCTGACTGGATGGGAAACTACACAGAAAATATTTCTTTGGTCCATCACGAGTGTGATGTGCCTCTTGCATGCATTCATAACATTTTATTTGATTATTCTAATGGTTTATTTACTAGTAAGATTGTTCGTATGCAGTAATTTTCTTCTTTGTTGGATGTCTATACTTTCTTGTGTAATTAATTTTTTTTTTTTTGAAAAGGTTACAAATGAGATTGAAAAATGGTTAAAGTTTTAATTTAAATATTTGTTACTTAGATAACTTTTTATTATTTTAATTAAAAAATTACCTTTTATAAATGGAAGAAATATTTTTTTAGAAAGATAATTGTTTTTGTTTTTGATAAATATGCTAGTATCATGTCACTAGATAAGAAAAGTACAAGTACATCATAAAAATAGTAAAGAATAAAACCTCACACAAGTGTAGATTACACCTAATACAAGATCCACGAAGGTAAGAAAAAACTACAAAGAGCAAAGAAAACCATTAAAGGTACAAACAACAGATGACATATATACTTCTCGTAACTCCAAATTCACAGAGAATGACCAAAAATTCAATCTTGATCACTGAAACCCTTTCGAACTTTTGGATCTGGGTCTTTTTTTTACAACTATGCATATCTAGTGGTCTACGTATAAAATCTACATTTCCTCATTTTTTCCTTCATGGGACCACACATCTTCTTCAGTTAATCTTCTCAACCCATTTTCTCTCTCTAATGCTCTTTTTTTCTCCTCTATCTCTCTCTAACTATATGAATTTCTTGCTACTCAATTCATTAAGCATGAGTGCAGCAAACACAAGAATCATTTATCCAATTTTAATTCTCAAAACGGTCATCTGAGACGCGTTAAGCGTTGCCATCCATCCAATTTTACGATGCTTTCATCTCTAATTCTTTTTTTTTGCTTTAACTGGTGTTGATAATATTGCGATTGGCGAGAGTGTCGTGATGTTGAATTTAAAAATTTCCAATTAATTTTATGAAAAGAATAATCACCTCCTACTCATGCGGAATACTTGCCATCGTTGTTTCTTCAAATTTGTGTTTGATATTTTGACTGATTTTCGTGAATAGAAGTTCTCTTTTTCCAAATCTGGCACAATGAGGATTAAATGAAATGTCGAGGTTGTAAAGATCTATGAAATTACTTGATTTATTCTAAAGTCCTTTTCATTCTGAGTGCTGAATTTCCTATTTTTCGTTTTATTTTAATATAAGTGATTGGATTTGAAATAAATTGCTTCTTAATGTTCTTTACAAAACTGTGATAAATTTTATAGAGAGAGCAAGGCAACGTTAGAGAGAGAAGGGAAAGTGAGAGCTTGAGAGGTGAAGAGGATAAAGAGAGAGATTGAGAGTTAGAGATAAAATGGATTGAAGAAATGAGTTTAAGAAAATGAGTTAGTTTTTTTTTTTTTTTTTTAAATTGATAATGTGACAGATTGAGTAGAGTTGATCGGTTGTTTTTACTTGTTGTACATTTAGTAGATAATCATCATAAGATTGTAAAATTTTGTGTGTAAAAATGAAAGTTGTACACTAAAGTAAAACCTGTCAATATTGTACATATATGTAATTTATACTGTTTAAATGGAAGAAATCTTAAGATATACATTTAAAACTTCTCAACTCTATAAACATTTTTTTTTTGCCGATTCACCAAACTAAATAATCTATTTTTGATACTTTTTCCACTATTTATATTCAAATAAGATAGACATTATACCAATTTTGTTCTCTAAACTAGACCTGGGCATGGGCCGGCGAGCCCGCCCAGGCCCAGACCCGTTTAGCCGAGCTTGGACATATGAAAATATTGTCAGGCCCGGCCCAAGCTCGTATAAGCCCGCCAAAAACTATACGGGTTTAGACTTTACGAATTTTATATCGGTCAGACCCGGCCCGATATATATATATATATATATATATATATATATATATATATATATAAACATATATGTTTTCTTTATAATATGATAATAAATAATAAATATACATATGCAATTATTTTACTTAAACCATATGTGTTATTTACATAACCATCATTCTTTCCTAACATTAAAAAACAAACTCAATATGCAGGCAATAATCCCATTTTACCTAACCAATAATTCCCAATTATTTCTACTTCAAATTTGTAACTAGAATTAACGTACTGGTTGATTAATTTTTTTTTAATGTGTTAGTCTCATTCCTATAGTTAACTAGTCAAAAATCCGTGCGATGCACGGGATATGAAACTTTTATATAATTTAGATAAAGAAATAAATTGACATATTTACTTTTAAGTAATTTTATATCATGCTATGAACAAAATTTATATTATGTATATTTGAAATTAATATATTTTTTATTGATAATTCAAATCAAATTAATTTAATTTTGAAAATAATTGATTAATTTTTTTTATAGAATTTTAAGGTGAATGATTTATTTATTTTTACAAAATTCAACGATTTGTACTTTTTAGTAATTTTAATATATTTTTATTGTTATTATAACTGGAATTCTATGAAACAATAATAATAAAATAGGAGATTAATTAAGAAATATATTAGAATATAATAAAAAAACAAAAATTGAATTAAACTACAATTAAAATTAAATATTATATCTATGATATAAAAGAATTACAATCTATGTTAAACAAAAATTGAATTAAACTACAATTAAAATTAAATATTATATCTATGATACAAAAGAATTACAATCCATGTTAAAGAAAAATTGAATTAAACTACAATTAAAATTAAATCTTATATTTATAATACAAAAGAATTACAATCTATGTTAAAATGGAAGCAACATCAATATATTATGCTATAAACTATTACAATAAATACTTTTCTAATATTTCACATGAAAAAACTTTATCAATTCAATATGTTACATGTAGACCTGTCCATGGGTCGGGCTGGGACGGGCCTGTCGGGTTTTTAGGTAAAAATGCTCGGTCCAAGCCCAGTCCAGTCCACTATTAATTTAGGTGGGCTCGAGTCGGGCTTAAAAATCAAATCCTAAGCTCAACCCATATAAGCCCACCTAAATATATATATAAAATTATTAATTATAAAAAATAAATATTATACTTAAAAATAAATATTTAATATATAAATATATATCGTTTTCAAAATATATATATATATATATACATTTATTAATTAATATTAATAGATGGACCAGGCTGGGCCGACCCATGTTATTTTTATTAATCCCAAGCCCATCCAAAAAATAGGCGGGCTTTAGCAGACCTGGGCCTATGAATAATTTTTATTGTCCAAGCCCGGTCCAAGGGACACGGGCCTGGGCGGGGCGGGCGGGTACTCGGACCCGTGGACAGGTCTAGTTACATGTATATATATATAAAAAAAAATTCATAAGAATTAGTCACAAATTCATCTTGATGATAATCATTTTGCTTGATGGAATTTCATGATCACCAAGTATTTGAATTCAATTAATCATTATGCTACAATAACCCAATATATCCAATTGAATTAACTTAAGGTGATGATTTCTCACATTTTCATCTCATAATATCTAACCAAGACATTCAATCAATTTGTTTTTCATTCTTTCACTGCATAGAATATCAGTCACGCTCGTAGATATCATTAATATTTTCAAATAATTATATATTCTTGAATTTCGTAAGTAAGAAAAACAAACAAAAGAATAGAAAACAAAAATGAAGGGACAAAAAAGATAATTAGGAGAGAACTATCTTCCTCTCGTTTTTTTTTTCAAAAATAAGATAGAATGTCAAGATATAAGCATATAAAGAGGAGAGTGGAAATATTTTTGCCCATTAATTAAATTTTTTATTTTTTTCTTAATGAATTATTAAGTCCATAAATTAATTTTAGTTAAATAGAATTAAATCGCAATTGTAACCACTCAGTACCAAATAAACGTTTTATAATTAATATGTGAAATTAATTCTATTAATTAGAATCATTATGCTCAATATTTGAGAATTTGAAGAGATTCAAATAATATTATTTTTTAATTAATATTTTTCAATAACTTGTCCTATGATCATGTTTCATTTTCATCTGTTTAAAACTCTTGAAATACGAATAATTTTGCATAAACCACAATATAATAGTTAAAAACTATATAAGCTAATGTTGCAAAAGCAATTATCTCAATATCACATAATTAATGTACATTTTTAAGATTTTGAGCATCAAAATTTATTTTTATTTATCTTCATTTTGAATTTGTATCTGGCATAATCCAAATTCTTAAAGAATAAATATCTTATCAAGTGCCCCCTAAAGTTAAGAACCTTCTTTGGCGGGTTCTTGCTAATTGTTTCCCTTCCAAAGTAGCGCTGAAAGCCCGGAGAGTTCCTATCTCAGATTTATGCGAGCTCTGTCATGGGGCGGTGGAAGATTCTTATCATATTTTTCTCAAATGTACTATGGCTCGAGCTATTTGGACTATTTCGCCTATTGGGGATGTGAGAACCCAATTTCATAACATTTTTTATTATTGGGGCTAGATCTTCTCCAAATCGGTGGAGCTGGTTGAGCTTGTAGCGGTTTTATGGTGGATTATTTGGTGTTACAGAAATGACATTGTGTGGAATCAGAAGGATTCACAAGCCTCGATCTTGTATCATTCGGCCGGTTCCTTTCTACAGGCCTAGAAGAAAGCGCGGGAGGCGGTTTCTCCTTTAGGTAGTCCGGCTGTGCCAAGCCCGATGGTGTGGCAGCGTCCTCCAACAGGCTTCCTAAAACTGAATGTGGATGGTGCGTCATTTGCGGATGAGAATGTGGCTGGGTTTGGGTGTATCGTTCGGGATGAGTTGGGCCGGTTTGTTGCGACTAAAAATGGAACCTTGCAGAGTTATCAAGATGCATCGTTCATTGAAGCGCTATCGATCCGTGAAGCTCTCAGTTGGATAAAAAACCGCGGATGGAAGGATGTAATCATTGAGTCAGATTCTTTGATCGTGGTACAGTCTATGGCCCGCCCGTTAGAGGTTTCATCTCCTTTTAACGCCTTAGCCAATGATTGTCATTTTTCGTTGAAAGAGCTTTTTAATTGCTCTATTCGTTTTGTCTGTCGTTCTGCAAACTCTGTTGCTCATTTGTTAGCTAGAAGTAGTATTTTACCTTTAAATCGGGGTGGGTGGTTTTCTGTACCCCCTGATTTTATTTGTAATATGCTTCTTCTTGATTCTTAATATATGCTTCTTTGGTTGTCAAAAAAAAAAAAATCTTATCAAGTGTATTATACGCTTACAATCTATTTTCTAGAGAACTGGGAAAAAATAACTTCTTGATATTAATAATAATAATAATAATAATAACAATAACAATGATATAACATAATTTATAATTAAAATAAACTTCATTGTAAGTGTAATATTTCAATATCTCTTTAATATTTTCTTCAATATGTCTCCAACTTCAATGAACAACTATTTAGTGAAACTCTGTACATATTTGTACCAAAATGCACAAAAATAAAAAATACAATTCATATCAGTTAGATAAACTCAAATTAAAAAAATGAGTAGATTTCAACAGGTTCCGAATTAGAAAAATTAATCTAACTTCAATTATAAAGCTAACAATTGAGTTCATATAAAGCCGAAAATCTAAATTTCAGTAAGAGTTAACCATCGAAATGATAACACCGAGCAACATATGCTAAAAAAGAATGCAAATATACAAAATCTTTATTTTAGTCATTTTGAAAAAATAAAGACAAATACGAGTGTTAAGCTTTCATATCAAACGGAAAAACCCTAATGGCGGCGGCGACTTGCCCTCCTCGGTGACGGCGGCAGCCTATTTATCCTTCCTCACACTTGTGTTGAGGCCATTGTTTTCTGCTTCGTGGTGAGCAGCTCCTCATTCTCCTGGTGTATTATGGAGAATACTTTTGAAAAACTAGCTCTGGACCCAGAGGAAGAAGAAGAACTAGCCCTTGCGCAAGATCATGTTGGGGATGAGTCTAGTGTCACAGAATTCTGCCTGGTGGGTCGCTTCCTATCGGATCGACCTATCAAGCTCACTATTATGAAGCATAGGATGGCGGGTATCTGGCATCCAGGGAAGGGACTCAACATCCGCGAGCTAGGGCATGGCCTGTTTATGTTTCAACTTTTCCATACTATTGACCTTAAGCGTATTCTGAATGGCGGGCCATGGACGTTCGACGGTCATTTTTTGATCATGCACCATTTACAGTAGGAGGATGTCCCAGCTACGGTCCCGCTATTCCAATTGCCTATTTGGGTGCAGGTCCATGATATCCCGATTGGCTTTATGTCATTATCCGTAGGTAAACTGTTGGGTCAGTTCATTGGTACTTTTGCTGATTACGACTCCAAGAATAACGCTGGTAGTTGGAAGAGCTATATGCGAATCCGAGTCATCTTGGATGTTCGTGTCCCCTTGTAGCGATGGAAGAGAATCAAGCTCCCATCTAGAGCCTGTCATATGGTACAGTTTAAATATGAAGTGCCTATCTCTGCTCACATTTGCTATCTGTGTGGTATCCTAGGTCACACTGTCTCCCATTGTTCCCGACGCTTCGACCTGACTGAAGCAGAGCCTGCACTATAATGGGGCAAATGGATTAGGGTGGTTGACAGGAGACAGCCTGTGGGGGTGGGGAGAAATGGCTCCGTAAGGAAAAGGCGGGAAACTTCACGTCGGGACCGTCTAGTGCTACAAAAGAGAACAGTGAGCCAATGCAAGCGGCAGGAATGCACAGTGGTAACAATACGATCAGAGGGGGTGGCGGGGCAGCCATGTTTGTTTAGAAAGATAAGGTGGTACCGGAAAGGGTTGTGCTATAGGAACTCACAGTACCGGGGAGCTTGGTTGGGGAAGATGATGTTGAGATGACTCTGTTGGAAGAGAAGAAGCGGAAGCGGGTTGCTTTGATTGGGGGGCAGGAGCAATCAGATCCATTAAACTCAGAATCGGTCGGGCTCGGTGAGGAGCCCCGCCGGGAGCCATGATAGGCGTTTCGTGGAATTGCCGGGGACTTGGCAACCCCCGTGCATGTGCTGCTTTGAAGAAGCTTGCCAAATCGAGAAAACCTTCCTTTATTTTTCTTATGGAAACATTGGTTCGTTTGAATAAAATAGAATTGTTAAAGCATAGCCTGGGTTACCAGAATTGTTTTGTTGTTGATTGTGAAGGCCGGAGTGGTGGCCTTGCCCTATTGTGGGATAATAAAATTTCAATTTCCATTTTGTCTTTTTCTTCTTCGCATATTGATTTCTCTATTGTTGAGGCCGAAGGAATTACTTGGCGATGTACTAGCTTTTACGGCCAACCGGACAGAAGGAATCGAACCTTGTCATGGAATCTTTTAAGGGAATTGAAAGGGCGCTCCCCGCTTCTGTGGTGTGTTATAGGAGATTGCAATGATCTCCTGTTTGTGTCCGATAAGAGAGGTGGTGCCCCCCACCCAGAATGGCTGTATAGGGGTTTTCGTGACGCTGTGTCCGACTGTGAATTAATGGACCTGCCGCTGCAAGGCTATGGGTTTACTTGGGAGAGGGGAAGAGGCACAGATGCATTTTTGGAAGAACGCCTTGACCGCTGTCTAGTCTCCCAGAGATGGCTTGATAGCTTCCCACATGCGCAGCTACATTGTCTGTTTGCAAGTGTGTCGGATCACCACCCACTTGAGCTTCGTGTTTCGGTTAATCGGAATGAGTATAGGCAGTATGTGTTCCGGGTTGAGAAAGGGTGGTTAAGAGAGGCAGAGTTTGATCAGATGGTTCGGAATCAGTGGCAGCAGACAGTTCACCTGCGTTTTTGAGATAGGTTGACGGGAAGCGCACAGGAGATGGAGGCCTGGGGCCGTGATTATAAACGTAGGTTTACAAAAGGAATTGACTGGTGCCAGAAACGCCTTGAGAGGTTGATACGGGATGCAGATATGCGTGGATCGGCGGAAGTAACGACGGCCAGAGCAGAACTAAATCTGAGATTAATGCAAGAGGAGGATTATTGGAGGGTGCGCTCTAAGATTCTGTGGTTACAGGACGGCGACCGTAACACTAAATATTTCCATTCCATTGCCTCTTCGCGGCACTGGCGTAAGTTGATCCTGAAGCTCCGACGTGAGGATGGTTCCTGGGCTGAAAACCAGACAGAATTACAACAGACTGTTTCTGAATATTTTTCGAACCTGTTTGCAGATAATGAGCCGCCTGAGCCTGGAGGGATCGAGTTTCTGCATGAAAGGGTTACTGCGGATATGAATGATGTGCTGATAGCTCCTTTCACCATTGATGAGTTTAAGAAAGCGACCTTTGACATGCACCCCGACAAGGCTCCGGGGCCAGACGGCTTGAGCCCGGCTTTTTTTTCAACATTTCTGGCAGTCGATTGGGGATGACTTATTTGCTAGCTGCTCGACTTGGCTTGAGGTGGGTGATTTCCCTGACTATCTGTTTCATACGGATGTGGTACTGATCCTAAAAGTGGAGACGCCTGAGACTATACGGGACCTACGGCCCATCTCCTTGTGCAATGTTACTGCCAGGTATTATTTCCCCTTGCCAGTCGGCTTTTGTCCCGGGCCGCTCAATATCAGACAATGTAATTGTTGCCTTCGAGCTTATACACTCTATGAAACGGAAAGTGAAGGGCAAACAGGGGGATGTAGCCTTTAAGATTGATATCAGCAAGGCTTATGATAGGATCAGATGGTCGTATCTGCAGAACATAATGACTCGGCTGGGCTTTCATTAGAGATTCATTAATTGGATCATGCTGTGTGTCTCCTCTATTCAATACCAAGTGATTCTGAATAATAATAAGGTAGGCCCTATTACCCCAGGCCGGGGCCTGCGACAAGGGGACCCTCTATCCCCGTACTTATTCATTCTTTGCGTTGAGGGCCTTACGGCACTACTACAACAAGCTGAGACTGAGGGGACCATTCATGGCAGTCGTGTGAGCATGTATGCACCCAGGGTATCCCACCTCCTTTTCGCTGATGATAGCTTCCTGTTTTTCAAGGCTTCTCGAGAAGAAGCTGAGAGGATGAAGTCAATCCTGTTTAAATACGAACAATTGTCAGGACAGTCGGTGAATCTACAGAAATCCGGCATCTTTTTCAGCGCTAATGTCAACAGGCTGTCAGAACCGAAATATAGGAGATTCTGGAGGTCCACAGCCCACTGAATATTGGCCGCTACCTTGGGTTACCCTCTCTGATTGGGCGTCAGAAACGCGCGGTCTTTAGCTATCTACGGGAACGGCTGTGGCGGAGGCTCGGCTCCTGGCATGGAAAATTTTTATCACAGGTGGGTAGAGAGGTTCTGATTAAGACAGTGGCACAGGAAATTCCCACATACTTCATGCGTATCTTCTTGCTACCAGTGTCACTTTGTGAGGAACTCCAACGTATGCTGAATGCGTTCTGGTGGGGTTCATCAGGAACTAAAAGACGGATTCACTAGGCAAGTTGGCCCCGTTTGTGCTTAAGGAAGGAAGATGGAGGCTTGGGCTTTCGACACCTTGAATCATTCAACATCGCACTACTTGGTAAGCAAGCATGGAATCTTATATCCAACTCGTCTTCTCTGGCCAGCAGGATTATCAAAGCTAAATATTTCCACGAAGGGACATTTTGGACGGCTACGTTGGGACACAACCCGAGCCTAGTTTGGCGGAGTATGTTGGAAACAAGACTAGGGCTTGCAGAAAGGTGTTGGTGGCGGGTGGGAGATGGCATAACAATCAACATTTGGGACTCTCCATGGATTCCGAATTGCCCTGGATTCAAGCCTAGAACGCCGAAGTCTGAATCAGTGGCGGGGCTAGTTGTTGCTGACCTTAAAACGGTCGGGGGGGCCGAATGGGATGTTGAGCGCTTGGAATCCATTTTCCAACCTGAAGATGTGAATGATATCTTAGCCCTTCCTACCGGACTCATTGAAGATGATGATATACTCATTTGGCACTTCGAATCCCGTGGGAACTACTCGGTACGTTCAGCTTACAGACTAGCTTTTGCACAAGCTTGGTCGGACGGTTCAGCAGGTGATACTGGGGGATGGATTCGTATTTGGAATTTGTGCATTCCGCCAAAGGTTAAGGCCTTTATTTGGCGAGCTTGCAACGACTTCATTCCGAGCCGCGAGCGATTGAGTCTAAAAAGTATCCCCGTAGAGAATGTTTGTCCAATTTGTCATGAGAGTGGTGAGCACAGCCTGCACCTATTTGTGGATTGCTGGTTCGCGTCGGAATGCTGGCGGGTGGCTGATATGGAGGTCAGGCTTGTGCCGGTGGAGGACTTTGTTCCATGGTTCTCGGCTTTGTTGGATTGGTTAAATTCAGATACTGAACGCGAGAAATGTTGCATGTTGATCTGGTATATATGGTGTCAGCGGAACCTCTGTGTTTGGGATCAGAAACTTGCACCGCCTGCTGTCTGTGTAACGCGCGCCTGGGAGATTCTGGCGACTTTCCAAAGCAGTAGACGTTCTGCACACGATGTAACTGGCCCGAGACGGAATCCAGCGCAACAGTTATGGGTGGCGCCCGCCTTAGGAAATCTGAAGCTAAATATTGATGCATCTGTGGATAGCGCGAACAGGAGAGTGGGGATGGGAGCTATCGTCCGGGATGATAGGGGCAGCGTACTGTTGTGTTGGACCCGTACATTCTCAGGAGCTTGGTCCGTGCTGTTAGAAGAGGCAATGTGCCTAAAAGAAGCGCTGGGTTGGATTAAGGAGCAACAGCTCGACCGGATCCTTGTGGAGTCAGATGCAAAGGGCCTAGTAGATCGCTTTCACGGTGTGGAAACTGACATGTCTGAAGTTGGTCGGGTGATCGGTAAATGCCGACAATTAGCCCGGGATGCCCGGATTCAATCCCTTATCCATATTCCACGTAATGCTAATCATGTGTTGCATGTGCTGGCTAAAGCAACCTTTGTGTGGCCTAGCCCGTCTGTCTGGAATTCAGCTCCTCAATTTGTGAGATCAGTAGCTGCTTCCGATGTAACTGATATTTCAGCGTGATATTAATATGATTACCTTCGTAAAAAAAAAGACAAATAAAAAAGAAAACATGGATAAGGTAGCGAGAGGTATGGAACCTGGGTAACGACGGAAGTGGATTTCATCTTTGAAATATGAAACTATAACAACTATTGTTTAATAAAAAATAAAACAACCACACAATTGAGAACAAAAATAACTACAAAATATGAAAAAAATCGAATAATTACTTTGAGAAACATAATAATTTATTGTAATTTTTGATACCTTTGTGTTTTCCGATTTTAATTGTCCATGAATATTCTATTTCTATCGGATTTCTCCAATTAGAGATGTCAGTTTGGCAAAAAAAGATAAATAAAAAAGAAAACATGGATAAAGTAGCGAGAGGTATAGAACCTGTATAACGGCAAAAATGGATCTGAAAGATGAAACTATAACAACTATTGGTTAATAAAAATAAAACAACAACACAATTGAGAACAAAATAACTATAACATATGAAAAAAATCGAATAATTACCCTCAGAAACATAATACTATCTATCATGGCAAATGAATATAATGGTGGAATACTATGTATCATGCTTTATATAAAAATTTATTTATGACTTTTAGATTTCCTTTGCTTTGTGTTTTTTTATCTTCCTGTAACTCTTACTTTCTTTTATTATTTTAATTAATGGGCTAGTAATTGTTTAATATATTATAAATATAAATCTGTTATTTTTAATTAATTAAATCTTTTTAATTTTGATTTTTTACTACGTTGACAACTTATCAAAAATGTCTCTAAAATACTTCTCCTTATTTCTCTCTGCTTCCGCTATTATATATAATATAGATAGATGTACGTATATTATAATTATTTTAATTGAAATATAAGCTAATTATTTATTTTAAATTTAATTGTATTTTTTTTAATATATAGATGGGTTTGGACGGGCGGGTTTGGAATTCATATTTTAAGAATTTAATTGATACTTTTTTATTAGTTCAGGATCTAATCGATAATTTTGATATGTGTATTATACCAATACAATAAGAAAATGGTGGATGTCGGGGACAACAAAAAAAAAAAAATATTGAAAAGAAAAAAGAAAATTAAAATAATAATTGAATTTATAAATTATGAAACAAGAAAGAAAATCTAAATCCAATCTCTCTCTCTGTCTATCTCTTTTCATTTCATTTCTTTTCTTTTCTTCCCCGCGTTTTATGTCTGAAAATCTCACTGCCCAATTTTGAAAAGAAAAAGAAAGGAAACCACTTGGCCGACCCGATCCGAACTTTACTTGGAAAAATGGCGGCCTACAGAGCGGAAGATGATTACGACTATCTGTTCAAGTTGGTGCTAATCGGAGACTCCGGAGTTGGGAAATCGAATCTGCTCTCTAGATTCACTCGAAACGAGTTCAGTCTCGAATCTAAATCCACTATCGGAGTTGAGTTCGCTACACGTAGCATTCACGTCGACGACAAGATCGTTAAGGCCCAGATTTGGGATACCGCTGGCCAAGAAAGGTTCTTTCCTTTTTCTTCTCCTTTTCACTTCCTTTAAAACCATACGGGGAGCGAAATTGTTCTCTTCTCTCAGTTCAATGGTTTTAGGTATTTAGGATCTGAAATCTCATACTTTTATTACGATTTTATTTTGTGTAGGGTGTTATGATCTGGTGTTCCTTGTCGAGATAAATTAATAGGAAAATAGGATAAAATCTGGGCAGTTGGGCATTTTCATTTAGAGTTTTCATAAAGGGGTTTTTGTATGTTTCTGTCGGTGAGGTGGCTTTAAGAAATTTTAAAAGTTTAATTCATATCGTTGATGTGGAGATCTGTTTTGTAGTTTGGATGATTGTTAATTGATGAATGTTTTGATGTAATAACTGGTATCTGTGGTGCAGCCGTCTGCTCTATGACAAAGTAACTTGCTTAAGCATTATCTTTGTTTTATTCATATAGTGAAGATCTGTTTAAGCTTTGAACCTGTTAAACAGTAGTGTACTGTAGAGATCAGCAGACAAGCTGAAATAACAATGCAATCTCTATTATTGTTTTTTCCACATTGTTGAGGGTTCAGCCATAGCCTTAGGTTCACTCCTTTGTCTTTTTTTCCTCACGTTTTGTTACCTATTGGAAGAGAGGGTTAATGTTCCGCCTTCAGAATCCCATAGCTGGATTGGTTCTGAATTTATCTTAGTTGAAGTTCTCTTTTATGCCCTTGTAGTTTTTTTTTTAAAAGAAAAATAAGTTTCATTAAACGGAATCACATACAGGGAATGTAAAATAAAATCTGGAGGGACAGTACCCCACTCCACAAGTTCTGATAAGAAATGAGAAGACCTAAAGCATGAGCCACCACATTCGCTGAATGACCTATAAATATGACAGAAATATCATTGATACTAGAAATAGGACTTTTACAATCGTCTATAATTGAACCATAAGAAGGAAGAAAGTATGCTTGATGAATATGCTCCACCACTGACAACGCATCTGACCCCATCTCCACACCACTCAAACCCTTGAGTTTGATCCACTTAAGAGCCTCTCGAATACCAATAGCTTCACCTTCCCTAACCGAAAAGTTTCCAACAATACGAGAACGAAAAATAAAATGGTTTGTAATTTTGGACAATATCCATTAAAACGCCAACTGCTCGTGGGTTGTCCAGTCCACGACTGTTCCAGTCTAATGGACTCGTGATGATGGGCGGGTCTGTCCAGCATAGCCATAGTTATTAAAGGCGCGCCTATGGCGCATGGCGCACCAGGCGCAGGCCTTGGCGCCATGGCAGCCCCATGGCGAGGCGCAATCGCCATGGCGCGCGCCTGGTGCGCCATTTTGCGCCAAATGCAGTTGCCAAAGGCGCACCAAGGCGCGCCTTGGCAGTTAGAGGCAGTTATGGGCAGTTTTTTGGTAGTTACTTTATATATCTGGAATGGAACACATGTTATATTAACAAAAAGTATTAAAAAGGAGAGAGATTATAGGTTTTAAACTAAGTAGAAGACGAAGAGACTCTTTGAAGAGGAAGAGACAGAGTCATTTGAAGAGTAAGAGACAGAGTCATTAAAAGAGGAAGAAGTTTACTAGAAAGAAAACACATTAAACGGATTCAAACAACAGAAACAAAGAAGCCAAAGGGAATTCAACTTTGATGATCAATAGTTTGATGATGCCTTAGATGAGGAGTGTGATAGTGATGATGAGGAGTGATGGATTTGTAGAGTTTTGATTAGGAGTAGAACTTAGGAATTAGTATTCAACTTTAAAGTTTTCTAATATGGGGTTTATTTTGCATTTTAAAATTTATTTATGCTTAAGATATTTTCATGATTTAGTTTTATGTTAGTTTTATATTTTTAAGTGCGCCTTGTCTCACTATGGCGCGCGCCATCGCCATGCGCCATGCGCCATGGCTCCAGGACCCCTTGCGCCTTAGTGCGCCATGCGCCTTTAATAACTATGAGCATAGCCCACCTGAAACCTGTTAAACCTTGTAGTTTGTTTTAAGTACTTATTATTGTTATCGTTTCACCAAAATGAAAATATGCAACACAATAAAGTGAGCCAGAACTTATACATGTTTTGGGATATTTAGTTCAAGAATCAGTTTACTGCAACAGTTCCACAGTTTTGGAGGCTAGGAACTTCTGTAAACTAAATATGATAAATGGGAGACGTGGTTCCATGGAGTATATGTTGTTAACACCTTGTGATAGATTTTAAAATTTATATAACACATCGACTGAATGGAGGAAGACGGTTGTTCAATGGGTATCTATAACTTCACTATATTACATATGCTTAGGACTGCTTCTATGTGGTGGTGAATTTGCTTGACTTATTTGCTTAGTTAGTATTAACAAGTCAGGACCGATTAAGCTTGGACCCCCTTGGGTTTGTTGATTCCAGTCCTGAAAAGTTCAATTTTTTTGGCTTAGGTTTAATCAATTATATCCCTGGTAGTGGTATGTCTTCTTATGTTTTTTCTTAGCATCGAGAAAGACAAATAAAACTTTTATTTGTCTGTTCAATCTTTTACCTTATTTGGAAAAAAATGATAATTGCTTTCTTTCATTTTGGTATGATCCTCAAAACGGTCTTTCATATTGGCAGCAATAGGTATTTTCTCATTGTTTCATTATAGTTTTACTTAGGGAAACTTGAAACTGATTGGTGGTTTGTTAATTTTGCTAAGATATCGTGCAATCACAAGTGCATACTACCGAGGAGCTGTTGGTGCATTGCTAGTGTACGACGTAACAAGACATGTAACATTTGAGAATGTTGAGAGATGGTTGAAGGAGCTACGGGATCACACTGATGCCAATATTGTGATTATGCTTGTGGGGAACAAGTCAGACTTGCGTCATTTGCGTGCTGTATCGACTGAAGATGCCAAGGCTTTCGCAGAGAAGGAGAAAACATACTTTATGGAAACATCTGCCTTGGAGTCTATGAATGTTGAGAATGCTTTCACGGAAGTGCTAACTCAAATATACCATGTGGTTTGCAGGAAAGCGCTTGATATAGGGGATGATCCGGCTGCTGTGCCTAAAGGGCAAAACATCAATGTTAAGGATGATGTTTCGGCAGTTAAGAAAGTTGGTTGTTGTTCTGTTTAAACCAAGAAGATTGAGATGGAGAAGTGCTCAAACCTCTGCAGTTACCAACTTATAAGACTTCATCTAGTGAAGAAATGGCAACTCTATTAAACCGTTACAATCATTTGTGAGGATGCTGAAGCTTCTATGGGATTTGTCTGCATTTTTCATTTGATGTTTAGCCAGTTGTGAATTGTTTTGTTTTTTTAGTTGATGTAACTTATGTTGTATTTGGTTTCTCTTAGCATAAAAACGTTCTCAGAAATTTTAGTTCTGTAGCTTATTCAGTTATTTTCAAGATACCATTAGTTTCTATATTTATGCGTATATTGCAACCTATATAACTCCAATATCAAATATGTAACATTATTGAGATTTAAATTTGCTGTTGAGTTAAATTTTGCAGTTATTAGATTAATAAGTGCCTGTTGTTATTTCTGTTCACTGTTATTTGTGTTCGGTGTTGGTGTTGCTTGTAGGTAGTAGATATTAATTGATTTTTCTATTAAAATAGTTTTCAATTTTTACTAAATACTTTTTATTTCTTGTTTGGAATTTAAATCCAAAGAGCCCTAAGTTTGTTTTTATTTTTTAAAGTTATTGTTTGTTGTTTCACCCTGAATGAGTTATTGAAAAATGATGATGTAACAAAAATCAATTTTGTTTATTACCTTTTTTTTCTTTTTGTTCTTTTTTGAGTTTTCAAAAGTAAAATATATATGTAAGGCCGAACATGAGATTTCGAGTGTCTATTGGTTGAGAGCTTACCTATGATTCTAGAGGTCATGAGTTCGAATCACATAGGGTGGGGTGGATTGAGGGTTTTCCTTTCTCTTTAATGTAATCTTCCTTTGTTTAATATAGGTGCATTGCGCACAATTTTTTTTTTTTAAAAAAAATACAATATTTAGAATTTAATTACAAAAAATCAAATAAAAATAGTTTTCTGATATTTTTTTTGAAGCAAAATCATTAATTAGACTTATAATCAATATCTTTAAGCAATAGATAATAAACCTAATCCATTTAATATTTTTTGCATGGGCGGCCCTAGGCGTCCGCCTAGAGTCTCCCATTGATCTCTGATCCACAATTTTTTTTAATATAACATTTATTTATTTTTTTAATTATAATAAAATAATTATTAAAAATTATCCTAAAAAAGAACTATTATTCTATATTATATAGAAAACAAAAATATAGTTTGCTCAAATGGAATCAAAAGTTGATAACAATAACATATATTGCCCTTTTTTTCCCAGTCACTGCCCATTAACAACAATAACACAGTAGAGCCTTCAAAATTTATTTCACAATTTATCTCTTAAAAATAATATGGATAAGTTACAAATTTACCTATATGATAATTGAGGTAGAGTGAATTTAGCCACCACGTACAAAACTGTATAATAGTTATATGATATGTTTTTTCTTTATCAATTTAAGCTTCCCTTTACTCTTTAAAAAAAAGCTTTTTTTTTTAAATCAATTTTTTACTTTAAAACTAGCAGAGTTGAATTGTCAATTTACATTTTTATTTTTAAAATATTTTTAGATATTTTTTCTATGAATATTATTAGAAGATTTGACATTTACAAACAATAATGGGTACTCTTAAAAATTAAATTAAATTTACTACTTGTGTTATTATTATAATTTCAAAAGTAACATCTTGATTTTGATTTTGAAAACAAAAAATTGAGCTAAGAAGTACTGGGAAGAATATGTATGCCATTTAAAGTGGATTATAAATTATAGAATGAAGGAAATAAAATATTTCAAACTATCTGAATTAGTTTGATAAAATATGAAATTATATTAGTAATATATTTAACTATACAAACGATAATATGTTAAATTCTCTCTAAAAAAGACTAAAAATAAAATTAAAAAATTTTAGTTAATATTGTAAGGTTCAGAAAAACTAGTATACCATATTTATATGGGTCCTGATATTTACAGCCCTAAGGGCTGTAAATAAAACCCCACAAATTACTATATTTAGTGTTAATTTAGTTTTTCAAAATAATCTTATAATAATGTTTATTAATACTTAAAAATTAAATTATTAAATACTCATAAAAACTAGTAAACTAATTATATTTCCAATACAAATAAATGCTTTAGCTTTAAGATTTTATTTTATTTTATTGAAAATATATGGGGAATTAATGCTTATATATGGGGATTGATAATGGGAGTTTCCACCCTGTGGCGATCAACAGCTTCTGTCCCCAGGTGACTCACTTATTCTTTGCAGATGATGTCCTTATCTTTCTTGAGGGTAATGAGGAGCAGTTGAGAGTCATTATGGATATTCTGGATTGTTTTTGTTCGGCCTCTGGGCAGAAGCTTAATATCCAGAAATCTAGGATGATGTGCTCTAAGAATATGAATCAGAGAGACTGTAAGAGATTAAGTGATCTCTCAGGTATTCTTCTTACTGATTCTCTTGGGAAGTATCTGGGCGTTCCCCTCCATAGTGAGCGTGTGTCTAAAGGCTCCTTCAAAGAGACTTTGGATAAAGCTAATTCGAAGTGTGCCACTTGGAAAGCCAAGACTCTGTCTCTCGCTGGCCGCCTCACGTTAATTCAATCTGTTAATTGTGCTGCTCCCAATCACATCATGCAGGCTTGTAAGCTTCCGGATCCTGTGCTTAATGATCTTGACAAGATTAACCGTAGGTTCCTGTGGGGGGAAGCTGCGGAGGGCAGGAAGATCCATCTTGTGCCTTGGAGTGAGGTTTGCCAGCCTAAAGATTCTGGGGGTCTGGGTATTAGGAAAGCAAAGGACAATAATAAAGTTTTATTAATGAAACTCCTTTGGCGTATGTGGCAAAACCCCTCCTCTCTTTGGGTTCGCCTCCTTTGTGGTAAGTATCGGAAAGACAAAATCTTCGGGGGCCCGAAAGAGAGAGTTGCTAATTGTTCCTTCCTCTGGAAAGGACTTAGTGCTGTGTTTGATGAGTTCTGCTTGGGAGTTGGCCTGGAGGTGGGGAATGGTAAGTCCATTAGTTTCTGGTTTGATAACTGGATTGGGGATAAACCGTTAATTGAGGTGTGTTCTTCCCCCCCGCCTAGTGATATACGCAACTGGAGGATTGCCGATGTGGTTGACTCGGAAGGGGACTGGATCTGGTCAAAGTTTGATACTTTCTTTAGCCTTGAGACTCTCCTTAGAATGCGGGGAGTGAAGGTGAGTAATCAAGAGGAAGACTTGGATAGGCACTGTTGGGCGTTGACTAACAATGGAGTTTATTCTTGCAAATCGGCCTTTGAAGCTTTCTCTCTCTTTAGATCTGATCCTCCCTCGGATGTGTGGAAGTCGATTTGGACCCTTAAAGTTCCTTTCCGTATTAGGAGTTTCCTGTGGCTGGGCGTTAAGGACAGGCTTCTTACTAATTCGGATAGGCACAGAAGGCACTTGGCTGATTCTGGAGCTTGCAGTAGATGCAGAGGCCATATTGAGACTTTGTGCCATGCTCTTAGAGATTGCTCTAATAGTAAAGAGGTTTGGAGGAAAATTCTCCCACACCATATTTTCTCTTCCTTCATGGCACATTCTGAGGTCGACTGGTTCTCTGATGGTGTTAGAGGAAAGTTGCTTCCATACATGGAGCATGGTGACATTTTCTTTGCTATTATCTGTCACCAAGTTTGGAAATGGAGAAACGAAGAGATTTTTGGAGATAAAACTGTTTTTATGACAAACTTAGCTGATTTCTTCTCGAAAAAACTTTTCTCTATTATCGATAGTTTCAAAGGAGAGTCCCTTACCAGAGCCTCTCAGTGTTGTGATGTCCATCTCGTGGGATGGAGCAGGTCAAGAGAGGGGGTTGTGAAGCTGAATACTGATGGTTCCTGCCTCAGTAACGGTAAGATTGCGGCTGGAGGTGTGCTTATAGATGTAGGGGGCGTCTGGCTTTCTGGGTTCTCCCAGAATTTAGGGTTGGGTTCTTCCTTTTCTGCGGAGCTCTGGGCTATTCTTACTGGAATCAATCTTGCTAAAAGGCTGGGTGTTAAGAGGCTCTCTGTGGAGTCTGATAATTTGGAAGCAATCAAAATGATTTCTGAGAATCATTCTATGGGTCTTAACAGTCGCAACCTCATCAAAGTTATTATAAGGCTTTGCTCCTCCTTTGAGTTCGTAGAGTTCAGACACATTTTTAGAGAGCAGAATCGTGTTGCTGATCGCTTGGCGGCGGCGGGCCATGAAGGGACGTTAGGCGTTACTACCCTTCCTGTTTCCCCTAGTTTCATCTCTCATCTTCTCTTAGAAGATAGGATTGGGGTTAGCTTCCCTAGGCTAATTCCTGGGTAGTTTGTTGTTTTTCGTTTTTCTTTTCCTTTTTTACCAAAAAAAAAAAAAAAAATATATAACTCTAAAGGTTGTATATATCATTTGCCTATTTATATATATATATATAAAAAAAAAGAACAATTAATATTACTAAACTTGAACGTCATGTATTTGTGTTTCAATAACGAATTACCTATTTCGTTATATTAAATTTATAAGTTGAAGTCATAAAAATTACTGAATTACTACTGGAAATATAAAAATCATAAGGTAATATATTTATAAAAAAAAGTCTGCAAGTTGATCTCCAAATGGGCCGTTTACTGATGTGCGACTGTGGGTCGTTATATTAGGCCCAAGTTAAATAATAATGAGTGTTTTTGTATAGGGTTAGTTACATAAGTGTTAAGTATTAGCCAAAGTATTACAAGTGTCTCTGGCATAGAAAAAAATTTCCAACTTTATCAAATTCATCAATTTATTGGCGTAAAATAGTATTAATTACAAATGATAAATCCATAGTTTTTCCTATTAGTTTTAAAATCAGTAACTGCTACCTGACAAAATTAAAATAAAAAGATGAATTTCTGGTACATTGATTAAAAAACTTTAAGTAATGATAAAATAAAAATAGAGAGATGAGTTAAGTGTAGAACTTGATTTTTTAATGGAATTTCCTTTTTTGTATATCAACATCATAATTAATTACAATTAAACTATACCATCAAAATTATTCTTAATATACCATTTCTATATATTACAAATAAAAATAAAATATGATTTCTATACTATAATTTAAAAATTCTAGATACAATTTATAAAACCTAAAAAAATATATTTTATATCTAATTTATAAACTCTAGTCCTTAAAATATACTAAACATAATAATTTTATTTAGTTTGAAATAATACAAATTATTACTTAACATAATCATAAATAATTTTTTTAGACTTAATTTCTATGTAAATTTGCCAAGGAGTTTTTAATAGAGGATTTCACATATAAAAACTAGAAAACATTATTGATATTCCAAAAATGAAAAAAAGCCTGCACATTTTCTTAAACACACACAAAAAAAATATTTCTAAAATATTATTTTTTCAACATTTATAAAATACCAAACACTATATAAATGTTATATAAAAAAAATTTATCTCAATTTTCTTTCATAACAGAATTTTATCTTCATATGCAAACTTTCGATAAAAAAAAACAGCAATGAATGTCATATTCCTATCCAAGTCCAAACAATGTTTTAAAAAAATAATAATTTACCCAACCTATTTCGTTTTCGAATACAAAAAATAAATACGATGTCCAAATTGAATTCAAAAAATTAAACCAAGTCATTTCAAGAGTTGCACGAAATGCACTACCAATAGTTGTCATTTCAAGAGTTGATCAAGTCATGATGATTTCTCAACTCAACACCCATCGCACCAATTATAAATTATGAAATTTTTTGGTGACCGGATGTACTACTCTCCCTTCGTGCAAAACAAGGGATACTAATGGTTGGTTGGGCACTCTCTGTTGTGTCTAGACTCATGCCAGAAGGAACCATTGTGAGATTTGGTTGATGGACTCAGTTGGTGTGACAACGGGTATTCCAGTATTTGAAGTTTCATTAGTGACCTTTTCTTTTCCAAACCCACTAACAATAGTTGTGATTTCAAGAATTTATCAAGTCATAGTGATTTCTCAACTCCACGCTCACCGCATCAAAGATTTTTGGTGACCAAATGTACTACTCTTCCTTTGTGTGCGATTGCTTCGTGTAAAACAAAGGGCACTAGTGGTCGGTGTGGCATTCTCTGTTGCGTCTAGACTCATGTCAGAAGGAACCCATTGTGGGATTTGGTTAATGGATTCAGTTGGTGTGACAACGAGTGTTCCAGTATTTGAAGTGTCGTTGGTGACCTTTTCTTTTCCAAACCCACTACCAATAGTTGTCATTTTAAGAGTTGATCAAGTCATAATGATTTCTCAACCCCACATTCACTACACCAATGATAAATTGTGAAGATTTTCGGTGAATAGTTGTACTACTATTCCTTTGTAGTGGTCAATTGGGCACTCTCTATTGCGTCTAGACTCATGTCGAAAGGAATATGTTGTAGGTATTGGTAACAGATTCAATTGGTGTGACAATGAGTATTCCAGTATTTGAAGTGTTGTTGGTGACTTTTTCTATTCCTAACCCATTACCAATAGTTGTCATTTCGAGAGTTGAACAAGTCATAGTGATTTCTCAACTCCATGCTCACTGTACCAATGATAAATTATGAAGATCGTCGGTGACCATTGTACTATATACTCTTCCTTTGTATGTGATTGCTTCGTGCAAAACAAGGGATAGTAGTGGTCGGTGGGGCACTATTTGTTGCCTAAATTAATATCTTCTAAAAAACGATAAGGAAAATAGACTAAGTGTGTGTAATGTACATTTAGTTCCAAGAACCATTTCTGATATCAGTGGCGGAACCAGGACCCCGGATGACCCGGGGCTCAAACATATCAATAAAAAAAATTTCAAAACATAAAAAAAAAAATCAAAATTAACTGTGCAATTGACGGTAAATTTTCAAAGTCCAGCCCGTTAGGACTCGGCAAATTTTTTTTAGCCTCCAACGCATTAAAACTGTAAAAATATTTTCATTTTTTTTTAGAAACTAGCATTGAACTAATAGAAAATTAAACATGTTTACCTTTTTAATGGTAATGACATAATAAAAATGAATATTAAATATGTTTATTTTTTTTTTTTGTAAAGACATATTAAAAATGAATTCAAAAGTGTTATGAAAATAAAAATTTAAAATAAATAATTTTTTAAAAAAAAAAATGAGACTAAAGGAATCAAACACAGGACCTTTTAAATAAAAGCAAGCATACTTAACCATCTCATCTACCTTTATATATTGAAAAAATACTACATAGAGTCAATATAATTCTTTCTAAAATATTACGAGACACCGTTACTAAAATTTTTTTTTTCTCAATTCTCGGACGGCCAGCCGGGGCTCGAGCCCCGGCCAACCCCCCTAGTTCCGCCCCTGTCTGATATTGTCTCCTCGTAGTCTTAATTCGCTTACTATATTCTCTCTTTAGGACCCAATGTTCTTATCATAATACAAATATATCGCTTCTCTAAGAATCCTTTCCAAAATTGGATTTTCAATATGTATCATGTAAGATTGTTCATTGGATGAATTCAGATCCTTAATATAATAGTTAACTATTAGGTTAAATTTTGGTTTAAATGGTTACTTTAACACTTTGATTAGGTACAACCAATTCAACAAAGATCAAAACATCTTGAAATTGAAAATACTACTAAAATATTTAGAATAAATAATTTAATAGTCTACATATATTTTATCTAATATATAGTTTAGTCATTATATTTTAATATTATATTGTTTAGTCATTAACTTTTATTCTATTCGACAGTCAAGTCCATCAAATATTTGAATTATTAAACCGTTTAGTTTCTTTATAAAAACTAAACATAGTATTTCTAAAATATTTATCACAGATTGAAAAAAAAAAAAAACAGAAAAAGAAGTAAGAGCATCAAATTGTAGATGGGTGCAACCATAGAAAGTGGTGACCAGCAGTATGACCTTTTATTTAACTTAAGTGTTAGCGCGTTCTCTTTTTGAGGTCTCTTCCAGCACGTGCAATAATGCTTTAGCATCCAGTTCGCAGTCTCTTCTCTTCTCTTCTGTATCATAATTTACTGAATTTTTGGGATCCAAAAATAAAATAAAAATACTTTTGTTATTTAATATAACTTCTCTTAGTTGTATTAATCTTTAGCTCACTTATGCTATGCATATGCATATGCACATGCACATGCACATGCATTTCCACTATCACCTTTTCTTTTCTTATCCATATATTTTAATCCCAAATGCTATTTTATATTTAAATTTATTGTTGAAACTAAATTACTTTCGGTTTTAAACCCAATCATTATTACAGGATTAAAATACAATTTCCATCTTTAAATTAGCATCGAGGTTATCATCAATTAACATGGCACCTATACAAACACTTCAAGAGTTTTGTATAGTATAAAAAGGACAATAATGTCAACTTCATCGGGGTATTTGTACTCTCATTTCAATTATTATTCTCAGTTGACTTCTGGAAGAGAAAAATTAAATTCATAGCTAATTGCATTCTTATGCATTATCACTTTCATGTGTAATTGCATGTTCAATATATATATATATATATATATGATATCTGTAACGATTCAGTCCGAAGTGGATGATGTTGGATCAAATAAATAAACTTTCACAGGTAACAGAGGAAGAGTATAATTGATGGAAGAAAATTCTCTTCTGATTCTCTTGCCTTACTACTTGTATTGATAGGTATTTATAGATTATAGACATGACTCTTGGTAAAGAACATTAACTCTCTATAAATGCAGATACAGATACAGATACATAAATGACTCTTGGATAATACACTGAACCAAATTAAGACTATTAATTATAAGTTTATTATTTCAACACACCCCAAGATGAGTGGAATGATCCCATACAAATATCCACAATTATCAAAGAAAAACTATGATAATTGGTGCATTAGAATGAAGGATTTGTTGGGTTCCCAAGATGTATGGGAAATGGTAGAAACTGGATATGATCAGCCAGAGAATGAGGAGAAATTGACGAATGCTCAAATAGTGACTTTGAAGAATACAAAGAAGAAAGACCAACAAGCACTCTCTCTAATCCACATGTGTCTGGATGAGAATATGTTCGTGAAAATTTCGACTGCAACAACAGCGAAGGAGGCATGGGAGATTCTCGAAAATTCCTTTAAGGGGAAAGATAAAGTAGTCAAGGTGCGTTTGCAAACCTTGAGAAGTGAGTATGAGAAACTCAAGATGAAAGAGTCAGAGAAAATTGATGAGTTCATTAATAGAACTTTGGTAATTGTCAATCAGTTGAAGAGATATGGAGAAAAAATGGAATGCAAGAGGACGTGGTAGAGGCAACAATTTCCAAGGCCGTGGAAATAATTGGCATGGTCGTGATAAATCTCGTGTGCAATGTTACAATTGTCAAGGATTTGGGCATTATGCTGCTGAGTGTAAATCTGAACCAAATTAAAACTATTAATTATAAGTTTATTATTTCAACAGGTGGCGCCGAAGTAGAAGGCATGAGCAAAGAGCGGTCCTAAGGGATGACGATAGGGGCAGGAATGAATTGAATCCCACATCTGAAACGGAAAGGGAGTGATTAGAGCTTATTAGTAAGTTGTGAATCCAATACATGCAGACGCGTTTTAAAGTCGTGAGGCCCAAGATGCTGGATTTGGGCTAGAACGGACAATATCTACATGGTATTGGACCAGGGTGTTACAATATCATTCCTCTACAACGTTAGTACTGTACAAGAGGCTGTAAATCTAAACACAGTTGCAATGACACATTTGTAAGAGAAGTTACACGTAGCATAATATGCTATGAAACTAGCAAAAAGACAAGAGTCTACCACATGCTCTACCGAGCATTATATAGTGTCCGCAACTATACATATAAGAGGAACATGAGGATGCCCTGGTCATCTAAATGCTCATTGAATTTCACTATTCGAAGGGTATTCAATTTCACTACCATCTCAATGAATATCGTCACCAAAAAGCTTACGAAGCTTTGAAATTAGAGTCTGTCATGTTAGTTCCTATCTTATCTTCTTTAGTATGGATCAACAGTCATATCCCTTACTGGGCACTATTAAGTTGAAGGTATCCAAAATGGAGAACTAATTAAAGCTGAATACAATTATTCACATCACGACGTGTGACACTAGTATCTAGACACCATTCTCTTAGATGGAATCAACCATATTGACATCCGAAACCACAACATAAAGGTTGATGCCAAACACATCTTACACAATAACTTCCACAATATTTACTTCATTCGGCTTGATCTTCTTGGATAGCTTGCAGTCAAATAACATGTGGCTCATCTTGTTCCAGTTGTAGCATGTTTCATTAAACTTTGGCTTTTTAGAAATGCCAATTTTAGGACCTAATTTTGATCCATGTTGAGGCTATTTGTGTTTCTTAGAGTCTTTCCGACCTCTACCATATTAGCCCTAGCCACATATTGGCTATAGAAACTTTGGACAATTTCTTCTCCGACCCTTCATTGTCTTCCTCAATCCAGAGTCTGACAATTCCTCAATAGTCATTTCCTTTCACTTATGTTTAAGGTAATTTTTTAATTCTTTCCATCCAGGTGATAATTTTTCTATTATTGTAGCCACTTGTAAAGATTCACTAATTACTATACATTCAACATGAATCTCATGGAAAAGATTGGCTAATTACTATACGTTCAACATCAATCTTATAGGTAATGGGCTATAATTCTTACATCTAACTTATAATCTTTTTGGAATCTACCATTGTGGGCCAACTAAGAATTCTTTTAGCACTAGCATCCTTTTTATACTTAGTTTCTTTGTTGTTTTCTTGACTTGATAAATACTATAATCAGTCAAGCTTTTTAATATGTAATTACGAGAAAAGAAGTTAGAATGCTTTTATGCTTCCATGACACGGTACCAACATTTAGCTCATCCTTTCTGATAACAAGAGAATCACCTTGAAGAACTTAGCCAAATAAAGCATAGTTATGCACAACAATATTTTTTGTTGATAGGTCTGGTGAATTATCAGCCCTTTTGTCGCGGCTTACATACATTTCCACTGGTATTGCTATATGTGGAGCCTCAGGAGTTACGGTATTTTCAGTCTGTTTGTCAGACTCGTTCTTAGAACCCGATACATCTCTAGTTTTAAATATTTTTTGAAATTCCAAACAAACTAAATTAGATAACAGAATAATAATTCGTTTAACAAAACTAATTAACTGAAACAAAATAAACAAATAAATTCGTTAATTTTATTATATCGTCCAACATATCTGATTTAATTTTCTGCCTCACTAATCCCAAATAAATCCGATTAGCAAGCCCCAATCAAGGTATCATTGTTCACCTCTTTGAAAAAATATACTGTCTTAAGATTGTAATATTAATCCCAACTAATCTGACCGAATAATATTATTAATCTAAAAATTACAGAAACAGTGAAAGGTATAAAATAAAATATAATACTTTAAACTAAATGAATAAAAAAATCAGTCTGAAGTGTAATTTGAGGCTTGAACAAATTATTCTCCTTTTTTCTTCGTGGTGGCAATCATTTCTTAAGATATACGTAAGTTGAGTTTAAACTGTATGTATCGAATTATCACCCGAAAAAAACACTAAGAATGAAAGTGAAAAAAACAGTCTGCATGAAAATGAATGTTGTATGTATGAATCTATCTGTCTAAGTTTACGTTGTTGGAATTGTATACATTTGAAGTTAAGAGAGCATTCATGTTAGAAATATAATAAATAAAAATCTTAACTTTCAAATTAAGTTTTTGAGTTATTATTTATATGACACTTGTTATACTTTCTTACTTTGCATAATACTAATGTAGAAATTAATAATTAATGTGAAAATATCAAATGGATATAATATAAAGTTATAATATGATAATATATTGGATAATGTCATGGCCGCCATAATGTTTGTGTTTTGGTTTTTGATTGACAGTTAAGCAGAATATAATTACATAGTGAAAGATTATTAATTGATAGACAAAGTTTGAGGTAATAATGGTACTTAAAATTGCCTTCCAACTTTTGAGTAATGATTATTATGTGTCTCGAACAACTTAAATCTTATAAAATACTACTTATGTAAATGCCAACAACATGAGATGTTGGAACTATATTATAATACTAGGGGAGGCATTAACAGACACGTAGCTATAGCATGTGACTTCGATTTGGGAACAAAGCAAACAAAGGGTGGGCTCTTAAAAACACTTCACATGGGGGATGGAAGGAAGGAAGGATGGACGAAGGAGATCACATTATTCTTATTAATTTTTCATTCTATAACATTTCTTCTTCCCTTTTACACACCTTATTTTTGTAGTTCATTTTCATGTTTCTGTATGTTTTTTTTACTTTAAAAATGAAAATTTTACGTGTTTTGTTAATGACTTCCTGTTTATCTTTTACCTCTGAAAACTAACCTTTTAAGAATCCTGCTTTTTGGAAAAACAGTTTTTTCCAACAACAAACAGTAAACAGCAGGTAAAACAAACAAACCCTAAATATTTATTCAAAGGTTAGCACTTATTCAAATTATCCGATTGTACTTCGTTAACCCATAAACTTGTTTAAAATATCTCTAAAACCACATTAAATAAAATAGATGAAAGCAGACGAACACGTGAACCAATGAGAAGTATGCAAAAAGCATAATTGTCAAAGACATGTATCTTAGGGCCCGTTTGGTTCAGCTGTTAGCTAATAGCTGTTGCGGTTGCTGTTAGCTGTTTACAGTTGCAGTAAGCTGTTAGCTGTTTGCAGTTGCAGTAAGCTGTTAGCTGTTTAATTACTAGTGTTTGGTAAAATTATATTGAACTACTGTTGTTCGGATTTAAAATATCTAAAATGGACATGTTTTAAATTAATCAACGATGAAATTATAAAAAAAAAATGTAAAAAAATACATATAATGTTTACAACTATGAATAATTTTACTCTTAACCTCTAAAATTGTGCAATTTTATCCATAATGCTAGCAGCTAAGAGCAATTTTACCCCCTAACATTGACAAGTTGGATCAATTTCAAATATTATTATTTATAAATTCGGCGAAATATTTGAATTTTTTTGTCTAACTCGTACAAAAGACAATATTTTTTTATTTTCTTAAAAAAAATTCATGTCTAATCATATGTTTGTGATCTGTTACTAACGATGATAAAATAGTATGTAAAGTGTAGATGACAATATTCATGACCAAGAATGTAGTTTGATAAAAAATTTCTCAAATTGACCCAACTTGTGAATGTCAGGGGTAAAATTGATTTTGGCTGCCAACAATAGGAGTATAATTGCACCATTTTAGACGTTAAAGGTAAAATTGCTCCTAGCTATGAATGTTAGGGGTATTTTTGCACCTTATCCTATTATAAAATAAAAAATGTATTGCACAAATTAATAAAAATAATCTATATAAAAAATAAAAAATTTATTGAACGCAACAAAACATTGTTTTTTCGGTAATTATTTTGTAGAAATATAAATAATATTAAAGAATAAACAAATTTTGTGGAAATAAAAAAGATAATTCTGTCAATAACAAATAACTACAAACAGCTGTTTATGAAAAGCTCCAAATAGGAGCTTTTCGTGAAACGCTCCAAAACGCTGCAGATTTCAGGAAAAACGCTAAACGCTGCGGATATATAAACCTAACCAAACGCTATTTTTCCAGCGGTTTGGAGTGAAACGCTAAACGCTCCTCCAAAAAGCTAAAACAAACACCCTCTTAATCATAAGGGTGGACTTGAAACATACGCTTCTAATCCTTAAAATACGTCGTAACTTGCGAAAATGGGAGACAAGCGCAAAAGTGCATGAATACATGAGCCAATCAAACATTGCCACGTACCCACCCTAGTTGTAAGGTACACTTCACTTATCTCTATAAATAGTTATCTTAAAGAGTATAAGGTACACAATCACTTTACTTCACTCTATTTTCTAGTCATTCATTTACTCTCAGTAACATCATTAACTTAAGCATTGGAGAAGAGACGTCGTACTCAGGCCCCTCTCTGACAGTTTGCTGATACCATCTCAACTGTACTAGAAGTTGTTTACCAAGCCTAAACCGCAGATTGGGAGACATCAAGTGGTGTGCTGAACGTGGATCGAACCTCGCAATATGACTCAGATGAATTGTGCTTCAACTTGTTATTCAACCAGTTTCAAATATTCCTAGTACTTCAGCTACGCAGATAAAAAATTGTAACACTCTGGTCCAATACCATGTAGATATTGTCCGTTTTGGCTCAAATCCAATACCTTGGATCAGACGTGTTTTAAAACTGTGAGGCCCAATGTGTTGCATTTGGACCAGATGGACAATATCTACATGATATTGGATCAGGGTGTTACAAATATAATATTTTATTTATATTATTTCTAATTAGGTACATACTTACTTATATATATATATATATAGTTGTAGATTGTTTATTATTCAATATAAGAGAGTGAAAGACTCTCATACAGTATCAAAGCCATAAAGATTTAAAAACTCAAGATCCTAATATATGGTTTTCATTGTTTCGACAACTTCTTCCGGATGAAGAAAAAAAAATCTTTTTCTAATTTTAAGTACGAGTTATGAAACTTGATATCATTTTTGTTCAATTTTACTATCACAAAGCATATACATCTCACTACTTGATATCATACAAAATGATATCATATATATGGCATCATTGCAACCCTCCATGCTATTAGTGGGATAAAGTAGGCATTTAGAAACCTTAGAAGCTTTGATGGTGTCAATGAAAGCGATGTCCGACTTAAAGCGCTGTCCAACGAACTAACCAGGGCCGTCTTAACCGACAGCTTTAGGATTCCTCCTCCCGATGCTGACAAAACGGGGGAGAAAACACAAGCGAGAACACAGCATGGGTCTAGTCAGTCCCAACAAAAGAAAAAGAAATAGATATAGGCTAGCTCAGTATAAGCTAAGTATGATGTAATCTATATGCCTGTCTTTAAGTTTTGTTTGTAAACACTAACTACCGATATCAATATATCATACCTGCATCTTTCATTCTATTCCTGATTTTATGATATATGTTGCTGTGTACTGAGTTATTATGTATCTTCAAATTGAATCAGCTATGTCTAACACTTGTAAAACTTATTGATTAAACCCAATACTGATAACATGTTTGACATTGACTTATATGCTTATATAACATTGTCTTATAAAACTCATTGAACAACAATTTACTCAGCGCTCTCTGAATGATAAAACCTTCCGCTTTAACACTGAGTAAAATAGAATATGTTCCATGAGCTGACCTATATCGAAAAACTGACCTTAGACTTACTCAATTAAACTTTTAAATGTTTAGAGTAAAACTAAGTCAGTAGCTCAACCCTTACGGGGGAGTTTGCTAAGGTCAACTATCATGGGGGAGCTCAACACTGAGTTCCTCGCTGAATAGTTTTGCCAACATCAAAATGGGGGAGTTTGTTGAAACACCTTTCCACATAATTTTGATTTGACAAAATTGTTTAAGTGTAATTAAAAACATATTCTAAACACACTAAGTTTAAATGCTTTGATTTATTCTACTAATGTGTTTGTTCAATGTTGAGTTAAATTGATTATAAGACATAAGGATTAAAAGGCCCAAGCCCAATACGAAAGTCAAAGCCCAAGTCAAACAGTTCAATGTAACTCGGCCCGCGTTTATCAAAACGATGTCGCTGTGTACAAAACGCAACTCAGCAAGAGAAGGATCTAGAAGACCTTCAGGGAACAACTTCGGAACGAAGCTGCTGAGTTGATTCGACAAAGTGTACAAGACAGCAGCTGGCTAAGGAAAACTTCCAGACAAAGTATTTCCACTTTGGGTAAAGTTCAGACGACACAGTATGCTGTCTAGTTGACTTTACCATAAAAAGAGAGACATTCTGCCGAGCTGACTAAAAGCTGACTGAGGACAGAAGATACACAAATCTGATTGGCCGAGAGCTCTGAGCAAGTCAGGATGACAACGACAGGAAGCCGTTTCCCTCCAACGGTTATTTCGAAATTCGAAATGACCGATGCCTCAAGACGTCTCTATAAATAGTGCCATCAGAAGCTTCATTCGACACAGAACTTGATCAAGCCATTACGCTGACCAAATTTCTACACAAGTTCTGCAAGCAAGAAGCAAAGCAATCTTACACTACATTTCATATATTTGTGTAAAAGTTTAGAGTGATTATTCAATCATCTAAGGTGTCTTAGCAATCATTGTTTAGGACAAACACTTATCATTTCTAGAGATTAGAAAGGAGAGGCTGAGTACTCGGTTATAGTACTCAGCGAGAGATTAGGATTGAGTAGAGGTATAGAGGAAGGTACTCTTATTATACTCAGTTGCTAAGATTGTAAAAGGTTTGAGGCTCTACCTTTAAAGAGCTCAGTAGAGGATTCGAAATCTCGGAACGTGTTCCGGGGACAGGACGTAGGCTTAGAAGAAGCCGAACCTGGATAAATCTGCTGAGTAACGTATTTCTTACCTTAAACTCCTTATATATATTGCTTGCTTAAATAAAGAGGTCAAGCTGAGTTGTGCGCATCGAACATCTGAGCTCAGGAATAGACTTTAAGTGCTATCTCCTGACTCAAGTCAAGAAACTGACCTAGTCACCAGTTGACTAAGCCAGTATCTTACTGATTACTCAGCGCCACTGTTAAAACCTTTTCTCTTGAGAAAAGAAGTCTGCCCTAAATCTTGAAAAAAAGTTTAAATAGTTCCTAACCCCCCCCCCCTTGGAACTATACTTGTAACGTTATAAGGGACCAACAAGTGGTATCAGAGCCTAAAAGCTCACTGTAAAAGGTCTAACAACCTTGAGCTGATCCCTACCATGGGCGAAAACAGTACTCGGTTTCTCCCAGGAAACCAAACAACTCAGATATTGCCTGAGGGGCTGTCCATCACTCGGCCTCCCCTATTCTTCGGGTCTAACTATACCTTTTGGAAGAATAGGATGAAAAATTTCATTCAAGCTACAAATATGAGTGCCTGGCTATCTATAGTTCAAGGCCCATTTGTACCTGTCGAAGTTGTGGCTGGCCAAACAGTTGTAAAAGCTGAGGCCAAATGGACAGAGGATGATCTTAAGAAGCTTCAAAATCACGCTTCAGCTATCAATATGCTTCACTGTGCGCTCGATGCTGCAGAATATAATAAAATCTCAGGTTGTGAGTCGGCGCAAGAGATCTGGAAAAAACTGGAAGTCACCTACGAGGGAACCAATAAAGTAAAGGAGTCCAAGGTGAATCAGCAGATGAGACTGTACGAGCTGTTCGAGATGAACAATGATGAGGGCATTTCAGACATGAATGCAAGGTTTACCAACATAATTAATGAGCTCAAGAGACTTGGGGAAATCTTCACTGAGGAAGAACAAGTCAAAAAGATACTCAGGAGTCTTCCTAAAGACTGGCAAGCAAAGAAGACCGCTGTTGAGGAAGCTCAGGATTTAACCACCTACAAATATGATGAACTCATCGGCTCGTTGTTGACCCATGAGATATCGATGAAAAACTTCGAGGTGAAGGAAAAATCTGAAGACAAGAAGCAGAAGTCTCTTGTCATGAAAGCTGACTCCACTGACGGGAGCTCAACTGATGACGAGGAGATGGCTATGTTCACAAGGAAGATGAAAAGGCTATTCAGGAAGAATGACAAATATTCTAAGAAGCCTTACAGAAAGTTTGATAAGTATAAAGCTGACTCAAGCGACAGCAAATACAAAAAGAACAGCTCAAAGCCCATGCAGGTAGATACCAGCCGCTGACCGAGGATGATCCACACTCAGTAACCGCTGACCAAGAACCAGCTACTGAGTCATTCACTAAAAAGCTGACCAAGAGTAAGAGTGAACCTAAGATTACTTTCACTGACCCATCTACTTCTGTAGAGATTGTTGAAACACAGACAGCACAAGACATAAATCTACCCAAAGAGATAAGGATTCCAAGAGGGCACTCAAAGAGTGCAATCCTTGATTCTGCTGGGAATACCCTGATGACGAGGAATCAACTCAGGAAGTACCTCAGCAATGTGGCCTTCGTCTCAGTATAGGAACCTAAGAACTTCGCTGATGCTGAGGAAGATGAATTCTGGATGAGCGCAATGCAAGAGGAACTTGACCAATTCAGAAGAAACGATGTATGGGAGCTAGTGCCACATCCAAGGAGTCAGAAGACCATTGGAACGAGATGGGTCTTCCGCAACAAAATGGATGAGCAAGGAAATGTAGTCAGGAACAAAGCAAGGCTTGTAGCTCAGGGCTACAGTCAGCAAGAAGGTATTGACTACGGTGAGACCTTTGCCCCAGTGGCAAGGCTAGAAGCTATTAGGATCTTATGTGCATATGCATCTTACATGAACTTTAAATTATTCCAAATGGATGTCAAAAGTGCATTTCTTAATGGAATTATAAACGAGGAGGTTTATGTTAATCAACCTCCAGGTTTTGAGGACCCTAAATTCCCAAACCACGTTTATAAACTCAAAAAGGCTCTGTACGGCCTCAAGCAAGCACCACGTGCTTGGTATGAGAGGCTGACCAGTTTTCTGCTGACTAGAAATTACGTCAGAGGCAAAGCTGATACAACCTTATTCATTAAGAAAAAGGGTAAAGATACCATGCTGGCCCAAATTTATGTTGATGATATAATATTTGGTGCAACTAACGAATCAATGTGCAAGGAGTTTAGCAAACAAATGCAGACTGAGTTTGAAATGTCCATGATGGGAGAACTCAACTTCTTCCTCGGTCTTCAAATTAAACAAGGAAAGAATGGCATCTTCATCAGTCAAGCCAAATATGCCAATGAGATATTAAAGAAATATGATTTGGAAAATTGCAAGCCAATATCCACTCCTATGGGCACTGACACTGTCCTATACGCTGACGAGAATGGTAAGTCGGTAGACAGCAAATTATATCGAGGTATGATAGGCTCTCTACTTTACTTAACAGCAAGCAGACCGGATATTCAGTTTTCAGTATGCTACTGTGCTAGATATCAATCTAACCCTAAGGAATCTCATTACATTGCTAGAATCCTTAGATATTTGCAAAGCTCAGTGAACGCATGTTTATGGTATCCCAATACTCATGATTTCACACTCATCGGATACACTGACGCTGACTATGGACGGGATAAGCTGGAACGTAAAAGCACCTCTGGAGGATGTCACTTTTTAGGAAGCTGTCTTGTATCCTGGTTCAGCAAAAAGCAGGCGTCAGTAGCCTTGTCTACCACTGAAGCTGAGTACATTGCTGCTGGTCATTGTGTTGCTCAAGTCCTATGGATTAAGCAACAGCTTGAAGACTACAGTGTTCAAACAAAGACAATTGAAGTCAAATGTGACAACAAAAGTGCAATTGATCTTTCAAAGAACCCAATTCAACACAGCAGAATGAAGCATGTCAGCATCAGACATCACTTCATTAGAGATCATGTACTCAAAGGTGAGATCAAGCTGACCTTTGTCCCAACGGACGAGCAGCTTGCGGATATCTTCACGAAGCCACTGGCCCGTGAGCAGTTCAGTATACTGAGAGAAGCTATTGGTATGTTTAATCCTCTTCAGTAAATTCTTGAACTAAATGAATATGCATGCTGAGTGAATTACTATGCTGAATGATTGTTTTTGCTGAGTACTCATTGAAATTAATTGAACAGCAAATACTGAGTAAATTTGCACACTGAGTAAGTTAGTTTAAACTTAGAAATAATCCCTTTATGCAATACTGACCACTCATAATATGAAACGCTTAGTATTCTAAACGCTGAGTGTTAGATCCGTTAGAATAAATGCAAAAGCACGCGTATAGCCACCTAGGATGACGTACGTGCCGAATGTGTCATAAATGCCAGGATCGTTGTCGGTTCACAATCCCGAGGCAAAACTGACACATGGATTCGTTAAGATCCACACTTCACCGTTATAAATAATGGGTAAATTCCCATTATTTTCTCTTTACGACTACCGAATTCTAAGGCAAAGAAAGTTTTCTCTCTAAAAACTCTCAAACCTTCCCAAACGCATTCTTCAACTATGACTAAAGTTTTATTCAACATTTCCGGTGCCAGCCACCCTAAGCCCAGCTCCGATGAAACTTCCAGGCAAACCTCTGTGCCGGAATCTACCAAGGTCACCTCACCGAGCAAAGGAAAAACTGGCCAAACCTCCTCTGGTAAGGGAAAGCCTGAAAAAGTCAGGACCTATTCAAAGGTCTTCGAAAACGTCCGAGAATGGAAGGTTGAGCCCTCAAGATGGGTATCTGAAGCCTTCGTACAATCCGAACAACCCTTCTGTGAGTGGATTTCGCAGAATGGATGGACTGAGCGGTTTTCGATTAGGGATCCCACCTATCCTGACCTTGTAAAGGAGTTTTACCACAACCTTCGCGTTGCCAATGATAACCAGGACTACTTGGTAACCGTGGTAAAAGAGAAAACCATCTTCATCAACCCTCTCTACCTAGGAAATCTGCTCAAGTTAAAAACTGAGGGAGCAAGGCTAAGGAGATCTGGAGATCAGGATGGTAATGGGTACGAGGTCAACTTCTGTAAACCTGCAGGCCACTCAGGAAAAGTATCCAGTTCCTCCATGGGTCAGCACCAGAAGATGGCTCATTATCTGCTGAGTTATTTTATCTATCCCAAGATTAACTGCACCACCTCAGCAACAAACTTCGAGCAATGCTTCATCTGGCATATGCTGACGTACAAGCCGATCAACATGCCAGTATTCCTCGTTGCTGGCTTCCTAAGGAGTACCGGAACTTTAAGGCTAGGATCACTCATCACCAGGATCCTCATTGATCATCAGGTAGACCTAACTGATGAAGTAGAAGCTAAAGGATCTAAGATCACAGCAGCTTCACTGAGAGCGTTGAAGTTCGGTCAGCCTCTAAAGAAAGGAAAAGCTGCTGCTGCTGCTGGACAAGCTGAGGAAACAGTTGTTCCACAGAAAGGGAAAAGAACTAAGGCCCCCGCTTCTCGTAAGAGGAAAGCTGTTGAGACTCCTTCACATGATACTGAGTCTCCAGCTAAGAGGCAAAAGTCAGTTGGTACTAAGGGCCAAGAGAGACCTAAGTCAGCTGATAAACGAAGCAGGCAAGATGAGCCTGAAACTAAGGACAGAACTGATGCTGATGTGCAACCTCAGAAAAAGCACAAGTCTTCTACACTGACTCCCCTCGATGCTATCCCTACTGACATTGTTGTGCCTGGTGACTCTCACTACACACAATGTTTAGGAACTATGCCTGAGGAACAAGAAGAATAAGTGCATCTGGACGACCAGTTTATTGCACAAGTCGAGGAAGAACTAGATGGTGATAGTTCAGAAGATGACGAAGAAGAAGAGGCCAGCGGTTAGGATGACGCTGAGGATGATGAGGAAACAACCAGTGAGGTTGCAGCTGAGCAAGCCCATACTGTGTTGGCTGCTGGAGAAGACCAAGAACTTGACCAACACAATGTTGATCAAGTCCAAGTACAAGCTGAACAGCTTAATAATGAGCAACAAGAATCTTCTCCATCTCACTCAGGAGAGTCTATACAGGCTGACAATCCTCCTAGAAAAAGAAGGTTGGTTAAGGCATGTGAGAAGACAGTCAGTGAGCCTCCTGTACAACCACCAAGTCTTCCTGACTTCGTTATTCAAAAGCCAACCCAGGACCCTTCTGCTCTGAAGCTAAAATTTTTCAAACGACAACAACCTTCTACTACATCGACATCTATAGAAAAGCAAGCCTCTGTTTCTTCTCAACAGGAACATGCCGACTTAAGTGCTTCCGCCACCTTAACAAGTCAGGTTGAGGCGATTACTGTCAATACTGTCCATCCAAGCATTGTGCTGACTCCAAATGTATCTGCACCCGTCAGCACCGACAGTATTCGAATTTCTACTTCTCCAATTAATATCTCTACCGATCAATCAACCCTACCAGAACCTAAAGTGCAGATTGGAACAACACTTCCAGTCACTGACCATGTCATTCCTTTGACTCCTCCTTCCACCGGTCATACTGATGCATCTGGACAATTGAATGAAGGTTCTTTAAGCTACATGAATGTCATTGAGTCTGGCAAACGCATCATCGACTCAGTACAAACCTTGATCAAAGACCTTCAACAATCGTCTACTCCTGCTGCTGGGTCTTCTGTGGAGACTACTCAGCTTTCCCAAGTAACTTAGCTTCTGAACGAAGTTAAGGGATTTAAGGACTTGCTGAGTATCATCATCTCCTATCAAACACAGCAAGCTAAGCAGGATTCCATCGCCAAGCTGGCCGAGATCCAGCTGACAACTGTGCAACACTTAAACGCTCTACAACAGTAAGTACAGAACTTATCAACTGTGAACCCTGGATATGCAACTTCTGATGAAGTAAAGATGCTCTTTGCTCAGCTTCACACCGAGCAACTCAAGACCAATGAGCAAATGGTTTCTTACTCTCAGTGCTCAGTGGAGCAAATTGGTGAAGCTGTTCGATTGCTGAATCTGAACAAGCAGGAGATGGACACTGACGCAATGAAACAAAACGAGATGTTGTCTATCACAAGACAAACCTTCAATCACATACGTCACACAAATGTTCAGCGTCAGTACTTTGACACTTACTTACTCAAAACCTTTCATCAAGTCATTGCTGGACTGACTGACGCGCTTATATGGATTGGTAAGTCTGAAGTTTTCATCGTCAGTATGATCAGCGCTGCCGCACTCAATATACCTGATGAAGTCTCAAATCAGGGAGTTTCCATTTTTTATGGTGTCAATGAAAGCGCTGACCGACTTAAAGCGCTGTCCAACGAACTAACCAGGACCGTCTTAACCGACAGCTTTAGGATTCCTCCTCCCGATGCTGACAAAACGGGGGAGAAAACACAAGCGAGAACACAGCATGGGTCTAGTCAGTCCCAACAAAAGAAAAAGAAATAGATATAGGCTAGCTCAGTATAAGCTAAGTATGATGTAATCTATATGCATGTCTTTAAGTTTTGTTTGTAAACACTGACTACCGATATCAATATATCATACCTGCATCTTTCATTCTATTCCTGATTTTATGATATATGTTGCTGTGTACTGAGTTATTATGTATCTTCAAATTGAATCAGCTATGTCTAACACTTGTAAAACTTAGTGATTAAACCCAATACTGATAACATGTTTGACATTGACTTATATGCTTATATAACATTGTCTTATAAAACTCATTGAACAACAATTTACTCAGCGCTCTTTGAATGATAAAACCTTCCGCTTTAACACTGAGTAAAATAGAATATGTTCCATGAGCTGACCTATATCGAAAAACTGACCTTAGACTTACTCAGTTAAACTTTTAAATGTTTAGAGTAAAACTAAGTCAGTAGCTCAACCCTTACGGGGGAGTTTGCTAAGGTCAACTATCATGGGGGAGCTCAACACTGAGTTCCTCGCTGAATAGTTTTGCCATCATCAAAATGGGGGAGTTTGTTGAAACACCTTTCCACATAATTTTGATTTGACAAAATTGTTTAAGTGTAATTAAAAACATATTCTAAACACACTAAGTTTAAATGCTTTGATTTATTCTACTAATGTGTTTGTTCAATGTTGAGTTAAATTGATTATAAGACATAAGGATTAAAAGGCCTAAGCCCAATACGAAAGTCAAAGCCCAAGTCAAACAGTTCAATGTAACTCGGCCCGCGTTTATCAAACCGATGTCGCTGTGTACAAAACGCAACTCAGCAAGAGAAGGATCTAGAAGACCTTCAGGGAACAACTTCGGAATGAAGCTGCTGAGTTGATTCGACAAAGCGTACAAAACAGCAGCTGGCTAAGGAAAACTTCCAGACAAAGTATTTCCACTTTGGGTAAAGTTCAGACGACACAGTATGCTGTCTAGTTGACTTTACCATAAAAAGAGAGACATTCTGCAGAGCTGACTAAAAGCTGACTGAGGACAGAAGATACACAAATCTGATTAGCCGAGAGCTCTGAGCAAGTTAGGATGACAACGACAGGAAGCCGTTTCCCTCCAACGGTTATTTCGAAATTCGAAATGACCGATCCCTCAAGACGTCTCTATAAATAGTGCCATCAGAAGCTTCATTCGATACAGAACTTGATCAAGCCATTACGCTGACCAAATTTCTACACAAGTTCTGCAAGCAAGAAGCAAAGCAATCTTACACTACATTTCATATATTTGTGTAAAAGTCTAGAGTGATTATTCAATCATCTAAGGTGTCTTAGCAATCATTGTTTAGGACAAACACTTATCATTTCTAGAGATTAGAAAGGAGAGGCTGAGTACTCGGTTATAGTACTCAGCGAGAGATTAGGATTGAGTAGAGGTATAGAGGAAGGTACTCTTATTATACTCAGTTACTAAGATTGTAAAAGGTTTGAGGCTCTACCTTTAAAGAGCTCAGTAGAGGATTCGAAATCTCGGAACGTGTTCCGGGGACAGGACGTAGGCTTAGAAGAAGCCGAACCTGGATATATCTGCTGAGTAACGTATTTCTTACCTTAAACTCCTTATATATATTGCTTGCTTAAATAACAAAAAACTGACCAAGTAAAGAGGTCAAGCTGAGTTGTGCGCATCGAACATCTGAGCTCAGGAATAGACTTTAAGTGCTATCTCCTGACTCAAGTCAAGAAACTGACCTAGTCACCAGTTGACTAAGCCAATATCTTACTGATTACTCAGCGCCGTTGTTAAAACCTTTTCTCTTGAGAAAAGAAGTCTTCCCTAAATCTTTAAAAAGTTTAAATAGTTCCTAACCCCCCTTGGAACTATACTTGTAACGTTATAAGGGACCAATAGTTTTGATACACAGTTATCATCGGTGCGGTGAGCGTGGATCTGTAAAGCAATGATAAATCAGATCATTCAAATACGGCTACATCCAGTCGTGTCTAGTCAGAGGTCCGTCAGAATAATAAAGACGAAGCTAGCCAGAGTGTCAACCACAGTTGGAACCTCAATACAAGCTTTTGGTGAATGAGGTTTCCTGAAAGTTCGGGAAGATTTGGTCACAATGCAAAATGAGATAGACGAGCAAAAGTTGCGCATGAGAAAGAGATGGAAGACCTTATACAAAGGTTGAGGAAAGCTAATTAGAACTTATGGAACAACCTCAATAACATAGAGGAATCCATTCGGCAATCAACGAAAACTTCGGATGATCGTTCCTAAAGCCTCTCCCACACAAGAAGATATTCTCGATCAAGAACACCTCCCAAATGTAAAGAAAAAGCAAAAAGCCCCTAAAACAGACGGACAAAGCAAGTTAAGAGCCAAAAAATGTCATTTTTGCATCGCTCATGTGCACTATCTAAATCTTGAAAGAATTTAGAAATCAAAATGGGGGTATATAATATCATGCAAAATAACATCATACACGTGGCATCATCGCAACCCTCCACGTTATTACACCACATGTGATAAAGTAGGCCTTCGAAAACCTTAGAAGACTTGATTCTCTTATAAGGGGATGTTCGAGAATAACTAGAACTCCACATGGCAAAGAACTTCTCCTATGACAAGACTCCTTACAAGAGAAGGAAATCCTAAGCCCAAAAGGACTTCTAGTTAACGAAGGATTCGACCAAAACCGTATATATAGTCACAAACTACGGTACGCTAACTATTATCTGACAACTAGTCCATACTCTTCAATCCTCCCTAAGCACTTGAATGACCTAGGTATCAGAGTAAGTTCGTCGGACTCCGGCCCCTCTTTAACCTTGGTTTTGTTTTACAGATCATTACGTGAAGGATTTAGCAAGATGGTTCAGACACTTATACGATATTTTGATACACAGTTATCACTATCAAAATATTTTTCTGATTTTTATTTGCTATTTTTTTATATTTTTCTCTATTTATATTTCTTTTTCATATTTTTGTTACTCACGTATCTTGTCTTTGTTCTTGCAAGTTGGATAATACACCTGCAACCCGTTTTTTCCTCATCAATTTGAGTCTCTTTTTTTTCTAATATTTTATTTCTTTTGTATTTAAAATAATAAAAACATTTTTTCATTGATCCAAAACTCTCTTTAGCATTAATTTTTTTAAAATTATCATCTTCAGATACCTTGATCACCTTCAATGGTTGTGGAATCTCGCTAAGGTTTTCAATTTACCTATGTGTCTGTCTGGGTTAGGTATATATTCTCTTCGATTTACTTTTTTCAAGGTCTCTTACTTCAGTGCTTTTATTGTTCATTTGCGACTTAAAAAATCGTAATTTTATTTCAAGGATTCGCAAATTTCGTCTTCTTTGGTCTCTTCTTCAACTTCTTCTTTGACTTTGTCTATATTTTGGAATACGAAGTTAAAAGAAAATTTTGTGCAAGTTTGTGTGCGTAAAAAATATTCACAAAAATGCATACATCTTGGTCTGATAATAATAGTGATGATGCATAAAGTCGAAGTTTATTTGATGAATGAGCAGACTTACAGAGTCTATAGAAGTAGAGGATTTCTATGATTGTATCACTACATGTCTGGGAACTTCCTACAATCCATTTGTTTGAGCTTTGGAAGCTCATCTTGAATCGTGAGGATAGTTTGGTGACTCCTACGGGTTAGAGGCCATTTTTTCTTCGAGCCAGGGATAATTTCTGTTTCTTTGGGCTAGTGGTTGTTTCTATTTTTTTCAGACAAGCTGACAGTTTGTTCATGCTTTGTTCAACTTGAGAGGGTGTAAAAAATAACGATAAATAGGAATTAATGTCTAAAATGATTTTTTTATTAGTATAGTATCTGCTTATGTTATTTATAGTTACGTGCAAATACTTACATATATATAGTTTTATATAGTTCATTATTCAGTATAAGAAATTAGAAAGGGATTCAACAGATCCAGATAACAATAGCCTACCTATAATCATATTATAAGGAAGAACATAATCAATTACTAGAAACTAAGTATTTGTGTACTATTTTCTTGGGCCATTTCTGATTGCTTCCCACTTTTGAATATTGTGTAAAAGAGGAACTGTATGGCCACTAATACACACCAATGGTGACATGGTGGGTATTAATCGCTCCGGGCTTAGACAAAGTGCTTCAAATGCCTTCCTCTTGATGATGTTCACGAAACTGCTTGTATTAATGAAAACTCGATAAACCTTATAATCTTGAATCAAAATTTAAATCACTAAAGCATCATCATGTGCCTATCGAGGATTACTTCTAAAAGTGAACTCTTATCTTGATTCGATGATCCGCTCCTTATCTTCATATAACCTCTTCCTTTTTATCGAGCGATCTTTCTTCGATCCTCTGCCGATGACATTGATAAAACCCCTCAGTGCTTGATCTGCTTGGCCTTTGTCACGTGGCTCTCTTGCTTTGTTTGAAGTTTTTTTTTAAAAACTTATCAAGCTTCCCGGCTTTGGCCAATTTTTTGAGTTCTACAACACTGTCTACAATCTTTGGTGTCATGGCCCTTATTTTTATGAAACTCACAATACATATCGTTGTGGTGTCTACCGAAGGATTTCAACTTTGGAGGGTACTAGATGTGTTCCATGTTTGTTTTTACCCAATAGAGAATGTCTTTTTAAGGAGCTTAGTTCCGATCTATTTTCTCTCTAGACCTTCGACGCTCCTCCTTGCTCTTATGGCCTCTGGATTCTCTTGAATTATTGACTGGTCTCAACCCATCTTTGAGTAAAGGATTTAAGTGATGCCCATCCTATTTGATGAAATCTCGGGCTTTCCTTATCAAATCGAGGAATGACTTCAACCTTATGTTAGTCTGCTCTTTAGATAGATCCTTACTTCAACAATTGCAAGCGATTGCTTCCAATGCCCTATCTATGTTCAAATGTTTGATCTGGATGGCTATTTTATGGAATCGCTCTACCTGTTCTTTGGGAGATTCACTCGACTCCTAAACCAATAATTCAGATCTTGCATGGTTTTACTCTCTAGAATAGATATGATAAAGTGCTCTACAAACTCGTTTGACATCTGGTTAAATGGTCGTATGGAACCTGGGAGAAACTGATCCTACCAATATATTGCAGACTCTTTCCAAGTTATAGAAAAGAATCTACACATAAGACGTTTGTTGTTCTGGTTGTCTGCAAAGCCGTGAGAATTATTTTTACATGAATAATAAAGATTCGTCCTACCACTGTAGTCTTTCAGCAAAGGATATTTAAATCCTTAGGGCATTAGCTGCTCCATAATTTCTGCGCATAAAAGAGTATCAACATCCGTGACTTTGGGGATTCGCGAATCCACTCCTACATCCACCATTGCATGGCGGAGCTCCTTCTGAATGAGGTCGTATACTTCATCCTTGAAAGAAGTTGCTTCACTAACCTTATATTTTGGATCAAATCTAAGATTCTTTCTATCTGCAGATCTTGAGCTTGAAGGCTTGTGACGACTTGCCTCATATCTCCGTAGTAGAGATTCAATGGAATCATGATGAAGGCCTTTACGTCTCATCGAAGATCTTGATTTATCTAATTGATGAGACTGTTTTGGAGGTGTTAGCGAGTGATAACACCTTCGGTGCACAGAACTAGAGGTCATTTCCCTAGATCGTCCCCTGTCAATCCCGTGTTGAGATTCCTCCGATGCATTTCTTTTTTGGGGGCAAGTACGAACAATGTGAAGTCTGGTAGAAGAGGCAATTGAGTCATGTTTGTCGACATTCTGACTTGCCTCATTTGCCTCCCTTAATTGAGCTCACATTACCTCCATTTGCATATCATGCTCAACTCTAATAATGTTCATGGAATCCTGTACAGAGCTCATATTATATATGAACTTTTTTGTAATCTCATCCATAACTATGTTGATTGTCACATCTGTGTCCCTAATTTTAGTTATTATACTCTAATATTAGGTTATATTATAGTTATTTATTGATTGGAGAGTTAATTGGATATTATGGATATAGTTTGGAGTTCAATTTCATATTTTAAGCGTAAAATTAAAAGTTTAGGGTACGTTTTAAAAGAAATTAAAAATCATAGGGATTACAATGGATAATATCCATCATTGGGACTCTAAATTTCATCATTCAAGAAGCCAATTTCGGATAACAAGGAACCAAAAAAAAATCAGAATTTCATTTGGCCATTTCATCTCCATCTTTCCATCATTTATAATTCCAAACACCTAATTATATCTAGCTGCAATGATCTTGTGATATCCGGAGTTTCCGTGGTCCGATTGAGCCGATTTTTTTTACAGTAGCTTCTAGACATCCTAATACACATTGTGGACAGTGTGATTTGGATTTGGAAATTTCTATGGTGGATTCGTCCTAAGCAGATTAGAGGGGAAGATTTGAGGTTTTAATGTGTTTTTCTCTCAATTAGTGCTAAAGTAAGTAATTATCAACTATCCTTTTAAGTTTTTATGTATATATATGTATATATAACTCTATATTTTCCAGAAAATTGAATTTTTGTGGTGATTTTTGATATGCATTTGATTAATTGGAGTTTTTATGAATTAGTTTTAACATGAGCTTAAAGTTAAGTTCAAGTGATTATATATGTATTTGCATGTTAATTTTAACCTATAACATATAATTATATATACATGATTTGGATTTTTGGATTTGAGTATACTTGATATTTTGATGAATTTGAATATATTTGGTTTTTATTAAAGTCCGTATTTAGTGAGAAATACGGCATGTGTACATAGTTGAAAGACCTATCGGGTATGGCAAAGAAGTGTTGAGTAAGACCATGCGGGATAGGCAAATTATGAGATATCTCGATTCTATTATATTGTGGGGATTGATACATACGGGGATGATCTCTCGGATGGATACAGTTGATGAAATATTTATTGAGATACAGTTTATAAAGTATTTTATTAAGATACAGTTTATGAAGTATTTATTGAGATACGATTTGTGATGAATTTATTGATATACAGTTTGTGTTGTTTTCATCGAGATACGATTTGTGAAGTATTATTGATATACGGTTTATGAAGTAACTATTGATTTACGGTTGATTTGAGTAAATGGTTAATTGCAAACCTATTGATTTTATTTAGTTGACATTTTAAACAAATAAATATATATAGCTATTTTGAATACAAGTTTTGTATTAAGTATTTTAATACAGTTTTACAATGTGTGATATTTGAGAAATAATGCTTATAACAAGCTTATGATATTTTAAAGCGCATATTTGGTTAAAAGTACTATTTTGAGTATTTTATTATGGTTTAATCCATAAAGTGTTCATTTTTAAGAATATGAATTTTATATGATGCATTTTGAAAATTAAAATATATATATATAGCTATTTTGAATATAAGTACTTTATGTAGTTGATAATTGCTTACTGAGATTTTTGTCTCACCTTTTTAAATGTTTTAATGTCTTTAGGTGAAAGTACAAGATATAGAGAAGATTACCGACCGATTAGGCGAGGATTGGAAGTTATTGCTTATTGTTAGAATTATCATTAGAACCTTAGTATTTCAATTGTAATATGATGGAGAGTTGGTAAATATGTTGAGGTTCTTGAATGAATAATGTAGTAGGAATATTGATTTATTTAGAATATATATTTAAGAGGAATGCCTATAAAAGTGATATTTATGATATTTGGATAATTTGGAGACTCTTAAGTGTTGATTGTGATTTTTCTAATTCACGACCGATGCCGATTGGGGTCGTCTAGGGTCGGGTATGACAGTTTGGTATCAGAGCCTAGGTTAAATTCTTCGGACCCAAGGTTGATAGTAATTGAGGAATATAGATATTTGGTGATTTGAAATTTCTTGAGGATTTAGTAACTAGTTAGTGAGTTGTAAAAAAAATGAGATTTGATAGTTAATAATATTTGGGTGATGGCAAATTAGTAAGTTATCAGATATTTGGTGATATCGAATTGAAATTGATATTTGAGAGTTTATTAGTTAGCTTACAAGCACATATATATCTCAGATTTGCAATAAGGATTAGGAGACTTTGAAATGACTTGATAAGTTGGTCTTCTTAGAAATATATGAAATTGAGGAAATGATAAAATGATAAATTGAAGATAATAGATATGAGATTGAGAAAGATAAAATATGGAGATTTCAATTAATGGTTTTGGAGGTTGATTAATAATTGGGGATTATAACATAAATTTAGTGTATTATAGAATCTTAAGTTGAATAAATGTGATCTGAAATTTAAGTTACTATTTTATTGGTGAACTTCATTGGGTTGAGGTTTAGAATTGAGAAGAGTTGTATATATAAATGATGTTTACAGAAATACTGATGTTGGTGATCAATGATGAATAAAGTGGGAGAAAATCTTAGAGTTCATGATTTGAAGATTAATATGAAAATAAATATTGTTTGAGGAAATAATTAGGATATGAATGTTGAGTATAAAATTCTTTGATCTTAAGTATAGTTGAAGATACATGTATTGACAATTGAATATATATAGTACCTTCCTTGATAATAGTTAAGTAATTTTAGTTGAAGTTTGTGTGATTATAGTTTAAGTTTATATAAGGATCAAATTAAGAGTTTATAGGTCAAATAAGGAAATTGGATGACATTGTAGATTTTATTGATTTTTATGTGTGTAAAGATACAATCTGGAGTTTGGAGAAAAAAAAACATTGATTATCGTAATTTCGGTACTATATATTCCTTGACTATATAGTTTGGAGAAACGATTGAAGTTTATTTGGTTGGATTAATGAAATATATGGTTTTCATAAAAAAAATGATATATATGGTGGTGAATAAAAAAAATAGCATGGTAGTTCAATTGAATTTAAGGAAATAAATGGAAAATTATAAAAGTGACATTGATATTAAGATTTTATGAAATGACTCTTATACATAGGAAATTGTATTATAATAATAAGGTTTATATTTGATTGATGAGGATGATTGAAGGTTATAATATAAATCATGATGTAAGTGAATTTTTTTTATAGATATAGGTATTATTATTATTATGATGAAATAAGATTATATATTGATGCAAAATCATTGATTCAGATTAAGTTTAAGAAAAATATAATAGCGTAAATATTAGAGGTTCAAAAGTGATTTTTTTTTGAAGTCTATAGAATTTGGAGATAGGTGAAATATATTTGATGTATATATGATGGATGAAATCAATTGTGGTTTAAATTTATTGAAGTGAGATTTGGTTTAATGCTAGGAGGATATGAACATAAAGTATATCATATTATATAAATTGAATAAATGATATTTGGAGTTCTATTGTGGATTTATTGGTGATGGAATTAACTAGATTGAAGTTTAGAGTTACTTAGAGTTGTATATAAATGATTGATAGAGATATACCAATGATGATGATGATAAAGGAAGTGAGATGAAATATTAGAGGTTATGATTCAATGATTATTATGAGGAATCTTGGTAATTTGAAATAGCTCCGTGATTGTAAAGACCGTTTGAGGAATATAAGTTTGATAGATTAAAATATATATATATATATATATATATGAATTTCGAGGACGAAATTCTTAAAGGTGAGGAGAATTGTCACATCCGTGTCCCTAATTTTAGTTATTATACTCTAATATTAGGTTATATTATAGTTATTTATTGATTGGAGAGTTAATTGGATATTATGGATATAGTTTGGAGTTCAATTTCATATTTTAAGCGTAAAATTAAAAGTTTAGGGTAAGTTTTAAAAGAAATTAAAAATCATAGGGATTATAATGGATAATATCCATCATTGGGACTCTAAATTTCATCATTCAAGAAGCCAACTTCGAATAACAAGGAACCAAAAAAAAAATCAGAATTTCATTTGGCCATTTCATCATTCAAGAAGCCAATTTCGGATAACAAGGAACCAAAAAAAAAATCAGAATTTCATTTGGCCATTTCATCTCCATCTTTCCATCATTTATAATTCCAAACACCTAATTATATCTAGCTGCAATGATCTTGTGATATCCGGAGTTTCCGTGGTCCGATTGAGCCGATTTTTTTTACAGTAGCTTCTAGACATCCTAATACACATTGTGGACGGTGTGATTTGGATTTGGAAATTTCTATGGTGGATTCGTCCTAAGCAGATTAGAGGGGAAGATTTGAGGTTTTAATGTATTTTTCTCTCAATTAGTGCTAAAGTAAGTAATTATCAACTACCCTTTTAAGTTTTTATGTATATATATATGTATATATAACTCTATATTTTCCAGAAAATTGAATTTTTGTGGTGATTTTTGACATGCATTTGATTAATTGGAGTTTTTATGAATTAGTTTTAACATGAGCTTAAAGTTAAGTTCAAGTGATTATATATGTATTTGCATGTTAATTTTAACCTATAATATATAATTATATATACATGATTTGGATTTTTGGATTTGAGTATACTTGATATTTTGATGAATTTGAATATATTTGGTTTTTATTAAAGTCCTATTTAGTGAGAAATACGGCCTGTGTACATAGTTGAAAGACCTATCGGGTATGGCAAAGAAGTGTTGAGTAAGACCATGCGGGATAGGCAAATTATGAGATATCTCGATTCTATTATGTTGTGGGGATTGATAGATACGGGGATGATCTCTCGGATGGATACAGTTGATGAAATATTTATTGAGATACAGTTTATAAAGTATTTTATTAAGATACAGTTTATGAAGTATTTATTGAGATCCGATTTGTGATGAATTTATTGATATACAGTTTGTGTTGTGTTCATCGAGATACGATTTGTGAAGTATTATTGATATACGGTTTATGAAGTAACTATTGATTTACGGTTGATTTGAGTAAATGGTTAATTGCAAACCTATTGATTTTATTTAGTTGACATTTTAAACAAATAAATATATATAGCTATTTTGAATACAAGTTTTGTATTAAGTATTTTAATACAGTTTTACAATGTGTGATATTTGAGAAATAATGCTTATAACAAGCTTATGATATTTTAAAGCGCATATTTGGTTAAAAGTACTATTTTGAGTATTTTATTATGGTTTAATCCATAAAGTGTTCATTTTTAAGAATATGAATTTTATATGATGCATTTTGAAAATTAAAATATATATATATAGCTATTTTGAATATAAGTACTTTATGTAGTTGATAATTGCTTACTGAGATTTTTGTCTCACCTTTTTAAATGTTTTAATGTCTTTAGGTGAAAGTACAAGATATAGAGAAGATTACCGACCGATTAGGCGAGGATTGGAAGTTATTGCTTATTGTTAGAATTATCATTAGAACCTTAGTATTTCAATTGTAATATGATGGAGAGTTGGTAAATATGTTGAGGTTCTTGAATGAATAATGTAGTAGGAATATTGATTTATTTAGAATATATATTTAAGAGGAATGCCTATAAAAGTGATATTTATGATATTTGGATAATTTGGAGACTCTTAAGTGTTGATTGTGATTTTTCTAATTCACGACCGATGCCGATTGGGGTCGTCTAGGGTCGGGTATGACAGTTTGGTATCAGAGCCTAGGTTAAATTCTTCGGACCCAAGGTTGATAGTAATTGAGGAATATAGATATTTGGTGATTTGAAATTTCTTGAGGATTTAGTAACTAGTTAGTGAGTTGTAAAAAAAATGAGATTTGATAGTTAATAATATTTGGGTGATGGCAAATTAGTAAGTTATCAGATATTTGGTGATATCGAATTGAAATTGATATTTGAGAGTTTATTAGTTAGCTTACAAGCACATATATATCTCAGATTTGCAATAAGGATTAGGAGACTTTGAAATGACTTGATAAGTTGGTCTTCTTAGAAATATATGAAATTGAGGAAATGATAAAATGATAAATTGAAGATAATAGATATGAGATTGAGAAAGATAAAATATGGAGATTTCAATTAATGGTTTTGGAGGTTGATTAATAATTGGGGATTATAACATAAATTTAGTGTATTATAGAATCTTAAGTTGAATAAATGTGATCTGAAATTTAAGTTACTATTTTATTGGTGAACTTCATTGGGTTGAGGTTTAGAATTGAGAAGAGTTGTATATATAAATGATGTTTACAGAAATACTGATGTTGGTGATCAATGATGAATAAAGTGGGAGAAAATCTTAGAGTTCATGATTTGAAGATTAATATGAAAATAAATATTGTTTGAGGAAATAATTAGGATATGAATGTTGAGTATAAAATTCTTTGATCTTAAGTATAGTTGAAGATACATGTATTGACAATTGAATATATATAGTACCTTCCTTGATAATAGTTAAGTAATTTTAGTTGAAGTTTGTGTGATTATAGTTTAAGTTTATATAAGGATCAAATTAAGAGTTTATAGGTCAAATAAGGAAATTGGATGACATTGTAGATTTTATTGATTTTTATGTGTGTAAAGATACAATCTGGAGTTTGGAGAAAAAAAAACATTGATTATCGTAATTTCGGTACTATATATTCCTTGACTATATAGTTTGGAGAAACGATTGAAGTTTATTTGGTTGGATTAATGAAATATATGGTTTTCATAAAAAAAATGATATATATGGTGGTGAATAAAAAAAATAGCATGGTAGTTCAATTGAATTTAAGGAAATAAATGGAAAATTATAAAAGTGACATTGATATTAAGATTTTATGAAATGACTCTTATACATAGGAAATTGTATTATAATAATAAGGTTTATATTTGATTGATGAGGATGATTGAAGGTTATAATATAAATCATGATGTAAGTGAATTTTTTTTATAGATATAGGTATTATTATTATTATGATGAAATAAGATTATATATTGATGCAAAATCATTGATTCAGATTAAGTTTAAGAAAAATATAATAGCGTAAATATTAGAGGTTCAAAAGTGATTTTTTTTTGAAGTCTATAGAATTTGGAGATAGGTGAAATATATTTGATGTATATATGATGGATGAAATCAATTGTGGTTTAAATTTATTGAAGTGAGATTTGGTTTAATGCTAGGAGGATATGAACATAAAGTATATCATATTATATAAATTGAATAAATGATATTTGGAGTTCTATTGTGGATTTATTGGTGATGGAATTAACTAGATTGAAGTTTAGAGTTACTTAGAGTTGTATATAAATGATTGATAGAGATATACCAATGATGATGATGATAAAGGAAGTGAGATGAAATATTAGAGGTTATGATTCAATGATTATTATGAGGAATCTTGGTAATTTGAAATAGCTCCGTGATTGTAAAGACCGTTTGAGGAATATAAGTTTGATAGATTAAAATATATATATATATATATATATATGAATTTCGAGGACGAAATTCTTAAAGGTGAGGAGAATTGTCACATCCGTGTCCCTAATTTTAGTTATTATACTCTAATATTAGGTTATATTATAGTTATTTATTGATTGGAGAGTTAATTGGATATTATGGATATAGTTTGGAGTTCAATTTCATATTTTAAGCGTAAAATTAAAAGTTTAGGGTAAGTTTTAAAAGAAATTAAAAATCATAGGGATTATAATGGATAATATCCATCATTGGGACTCTAAATTTCATCATTCAAGAAGCCAACTTCGAATAACAAGGAACCAAAAAAAAAATCAGAATTTCATTTGGCCATTTCATCATTCAAGAAGCCAATTTCGGATAACAAGGAACCAAAAAAAAAATCAGAATTTCATTTGGCCATTTCATCTCCATCTTTCCATCATTTATAATTCCAAACACCTAATTATATCTAGCTGCAATGATCTTGTGATATCCGGAGTTTCCGTGGTCCGATTGAGCCGATTTTTTTTACAGTAGCTTCTAGACATCCTAATACACATTGTGGACGGTGTGATTTGGATTTGGAAATTTCTATGGTGGATTCGTCCTAAGCAGATTAGAGGGGAAGATTTGAGGTTTTAATGTATTTTTCTCTCAATTAGTGCTAAAGTAAGTAATTATCAACTACCCTTTTAAGTTTTTATGTATATATATATGTATATATAACTCTATATTTTCCAGAAAATTGAATTTTTGTGGTGATTTTTGACATGCATTTGATTAATTGGAGTTTTTATGAATTAGTTTTAACATGAGCTTAAAGTTAAGTTCAAGTGATTATATATGTATTTGCATGTTAATTTTAACCTATAATATATAATTATATATACATGATTTGGATTTTTGGATTTGAGTATACTTGATATTTTGATGAATTTGAATATATTTGGTTTTTATTAAAGTCCTATTTAGTGAGAAATACGGCCTGTGTACATAGTTGAAAGACCTATCGGGTATGGCAAAGAAGTGTTGAGTAAGACCATGCGGGATAGGCAAATTATGAGATATCTCGATTCTATTATGTTGTGGGGATTGATAGATACGGGGATGATCTCTCGGATGGATACAGTTGATGAAATATTTATTGAGATACAGTTTATAAAGTATTTTATTAAGATACAGTTTATGAAGTATTTATTGAGATCCGATTTGTGATGAATTTATTGATATACAGTTTGTGTTGTGTTCATCGAGATACGATTTGTGAAGTATTATTGATATACGGTTTATGAAGTAACTATTGATTTACGGTTGATTTGAGTAAATGGTTAATTGCAAACCTATTGATTTTATTTAGTTGACATTTTAAACAAATAAATATATATAGCTATTTTGAATACAAGTTTTGTATTAAGTATTTTAATACAGTTTTACAATGTGTGATATTTGAGAAATAATGCTTATAACAAGCTTATGATATTTTAAAGCGCATATTTGGTTAAAAGTACTATTTTGAGTATTTTATTATGGTTTAATCCATAAAGTGTTCATTTTTAAGAATATGAATTTTATATGATGCATTTTGAAAATTAAAATATATATATAGCTATTTTGAATATAAGTACTTTATGTAGTTGCTAATTGCTTACTGAGATTTTTGTCTCACATTTTTAAATGTTTTAATGTTTTTAGGTGAAAGTACAAGATATAGAGAAGATTACCGACCGATTAGGCGAGGATTGGAAGTTATTGCTTATTGTTAGAATTATCATTAGAACCTTAGTATTTCAATTGTAATATGATGGAGAGTTGGTATATATGTTGAGGTTCTTGAATGAATAATGTAGTAGGAATATTGATTTATTTAGAATATACATTTAAGAGGAATGCCTATAAAAGTGATATTTATGATATTTGGATAATTTGGAGACTCTTAAGTGTTGATTGTGATTTTTCTAATTCACGCCCGATGCCGATTGGGGTCGTCTAGGGTCGGGTGTGACATTGATCATGATCTAGAGATCCTAAGCACGCTTCGATATTTTTATCCAATATTGGAGTGATATGCAATGACTCTAGTAGATTGTCATTTGCATCAGTAAGGCCACGATTTTTGTAACACCTTGGATCCATTGCATGCAGACGCGTTTTAAAGCCGTGAGGTCTAAGGTGTTGGATTTGGGTCAGAGCGGATAATATCTACATGGTATTAGATATGGTGTTACAATATTAACAATGAATCTTTTTTAGACAATAATTCATATTTATTATTAGGTCCTTTACATGATTAGAGAAAGCTATATGCTGCTTTTGATTATAGGACATCAGGATGGAACTCAAGCTTCAATATTTTTCATCTTTGATACGTTGCAACTCAATTTCACTTCTTATTCCAACCGTCTCTTGTTAGGTGCGAGTACATTCAACTTCATTTCTCATTCCAACAGTCTCTTGTTAGATGCGGGCACATTCAAATTAATCATATATCGTGATTTATGACTATATATATATGTGTGTGTATATATATATATATATATATATATATATATATATGGAAGAGTTCTCAATGGTGAGTCTCCATCCATGGAGACTAATATATTCTGATTAAATGACCTACTATAGCAGGTTACCAATAGTCTATCAGGTTACTTAAAGGCATATTCTCTCTCTATAATAAATGATTGTCCATATTTTTAAAACTACTCTCTCTCCATAATAAATTCATCAAAATAATTACTACATAAAATCATTTAAAATTATATATAAAAATCATTTAATAAAAGGATAGCCGTATGAATTCTTTCAATAAAACATAGCACAAAATTTTCATAATAATACTATGTAATTGAGATAAACATATAAATTTTTTTTTCAACATACCACAATAAAGCAAAACATAAAATTGTGTATAGATAATGCTAAAACCACTTTATATATTACTTCCACTAACTACCACATAGTACATAGTAATTTTATGTGATTTTTTTCTTCAAAAAAGTGCTATATAAAATATTAAATTTAATTCATATATTAATGTAATGTCTTATTATATTATTTAATAAAAATAATTATTAGTTTCTTTTATAAAAAAAAATTATTCGTTTGAAATAAATAAATAAATTTAATTTTTATTTATTTTGATTCTAGTTTCAATTCTAAAATTTGAACAAACAACTTTTAAAAGTAATTAGATTCTGATTCCGGATTAAACCAAACAAAATAAATAAATAGTTATTCCGATTCTGATTCCCTAACATTCCGATTTTGATTCCGATTCCGAAGTTTGAACCAAACGCTCCCTAAGTATTTACAAATTGAGCTTACAATCCTAAAGATTTATAGATTGATCTTACATATCTAATGATTTATAGATTAAACTTACAATCCTAATGATTTATAAATTAAGCTTACGTTATGTTACGTTACTTTACATTATATTAGGGATTGTAAGTTCAATGACTATTTATAAATAAATGAAATTTTAAGGAAATAAAAAAGGCTAAGGATTTTTATATTGAGCTTACAATCCTAAGAATTTATAGATTAAACTTACAATCCTAAGGATTTATAAATTGAGCTTATATTGATTAGTTACGTCAAGGATTATAAGCTAAATGATTGTTTGTAAATAAATGAAATCTTAAAGAAATAAAAAAATATAAGGATTCATAAATTGAGCTTACAATCCTAAGAATATACAAATTGAGCTTATAACTAGTTTTTCACCCGTGCTTTGCACGGGTTTTTTCTATATTTTCGTCGATATTATATATAGGTCTATAATTTTGTATATATTAAAATGTAATGAATATATCATTATTATAATTTAACATGATGAATAATGAATGATGAATAATTCAATCAATATTATTAAATACTTCTTTGAAAACTACATTTTGAGTAGAGTTACATAGTTTTCCATCATCATCAGAAATGAGAATTTTTAATCCTTTTTTGCTAGTAACTCTTGAGACTGCCACATACATTTGACCATGACTGAAAATCGGACATGCTAGTAATCTCTTTGTATGAATCCTAGAAGACAAAAAGAGAAGGATCAGAAGGGTTGATAACATAAACATCAAACATAAACATCATATACAAATTATTCAAATTCACAATACAATCAAACATAAACATCAACAGGTACAAAGAAGGGTTGATAACATAAGGCAATTGGACTCGGAATTATTAGAAAAACAGATATTTGATATCAGAAGTTAGAATTAGAGAAGAAATTTACAGTGACTTGGCTTATGACCTCTCTAATAATAAGAGGCAGGTACAAAGAAGGGTTAATAACACAAGGTAATTGGACTCAGAATTATTAGAAAAACAGATATTTGATATCAAAAGTTAGAATTAGAGAAGAAATTTACAATGACTTGGCTTATGACTTATCTAATAATAAGAGGCATGATTCTTTCATACTCGGTAAAATAAAATGATGTTTCCATTGCTTCTCACCATCATATCTTGATAGCACTATCTTCACAACCTTAAATTAAATCGAATAATGGTGAACAGAAACGATGACTGGTCCGAAAGTATTTGGCACAAGTTGAATATAGTAAGATGCAAACTTACACTAACTCAAGGGGAATACATAAATTTGGACAATTTTACAAACTTTTAAACTATATATGTATTCCTCTTCACAAATGTGCAAAGCCATATAATATCTATTCTTATAATTTACCTTAAAAGCTTACTCGATATACTGTTATTGAATTAATGAAGTACTAAACCATGATTAGTCTCTTGATCATGGTTAGATTCAATTATGAAATAAAAAATAATATAGATTATGGAAAATTATAATATGAGAAGCGATGAAGGTGATATTCAAAGTCATGAACGGGATTCGAGCAATGAAGATGATATTCAAAAAATTCTCTCTTCTCAAAGTGCTGCTGTTAAAGCTAAACGTAATCATACTGCTTTATTTTCTTTGAATTTTGTAATTTAATAACATAAGAGCCTCTTAATCTTTGAGCATTTTGATAGTATGTAACTTTCTATTACAGAGCATGAAAATAATATTCAAAGAGCCACAGCTCGAGCTCGAACTACCAATTAAGGTTACCTATTTCAATGCACAGATTTTATTACTTAATACCCAATTTAAAAATTTGCACACGGTTAGCAGACTCCAATAAACTGGAAAATACTTTTTAGTCAAGAATAAAAAGAGCACAATTTTAAATCTGCTTATCAAAAAATTTCATGATCAATTTGAAAAATAAAAATCGCAAAAACATCAACCACTTGCCACAAAAAGTAAGATCCTAAGCCAAGTAAGGAGCAGATTTTCCTTAATTGATGTTGAGTAGTTTAAATCAGATATGAACCAAATAAAGACGGTCAAAAAGTAGATAGAAGTTGAAGAAACTGACCTTTGAAACTGCATTTTCGAAGAAGAGCAGAGATAATATGGCGAGTAGAATCATCCGCTTCAACTAAAAGAACTCTAAAAACCATCCTCGTAAGAAATTATAATATGAGAAGCAATGAAGATGATATTCAAAAAATTCTCTTAATTTTGCCAAATTAAGGAATTCCACTAAACCCACAATTCCTATGGAAACAGATTGAAATTAGGGAAACGGGAAAAGATAGAGCAAAAAGAGGAATGGAGAAGAAATTAGCAGAAATTTTTACCCCAAAAATTCTTCTACTGTTTGAAGCACTGTTTTATCCAGATCAAGTGCCTCAGCCTTCAAGAGCCATAGATCATACTCAGCATAGCAGTTAAATGTAAAAGAACTACAACGAACCAAAAGAGAAAGTGACAGGAGAATAAGGTTAAATTATATGGCATTTAATTGATAAAAGTAGCATACCTGGTTTTGCTCAAAATAGTTGGGTAATAGATTATGCTCCCCAAGTACAATTTCACCTGCACTTGGCTTCTCTAATCCCGTGATAAGTTTCAGTAAAGTACTCTTTCCACATCCATTTGGGCCAATAATGGCGATCTTTTCACCTTTTTCTATTGTAAGATTTGACTTATTAAATAGCACCTGCCACACAAAGCATTCAATGAGTAGAAAATCATTAGAAAGCAGATAACTCAACAATAAGCAGCCTGTCATATGATGTACAATACCTTATCTTCATAACTGAATTCCAAATTCTTAATCATTGCAACAGTTCTTCCACTTCTTCCTCTCTCTGGAAACCTGATCTTCATTTGTTTTCTTTGAAATGGTTTCTCTATTTGATCCTCTTCCAGAAGTTTCTCCAGTTTCTGTTATTAGCAACATTTCAAAAAGAAAAAAAAAGGAAAGGTTTATTAACCAATTGAAGCGGAAAAAAAATAAATAGAAGATGCCAAACCATGTCTACAACATAAAATTTCAATTTATAAAGTTACAAAATTCATACTTCTACAAATGATTTAACTTAGACAAAGATAACAGCAACACCTAATTGCAAAGATCGTCAGAAAAAAAAAGTATTTCCCTCAGAAAAATTGACCCTACATCCATACTTTAGACATCTTATGTTAGTAGATGTCAAAGGAGATGGAGATTCAGCCTCAATAAATCAATAAATCCCACATTCACATCCACTATTGGAGCCTCATCATATTTTATCCTCTGGACTTGTCTTTAAATTCCTGAAAATTGTGATTTTTGAAGGCAATGTGACATTAAGCTTTTCAAGGGTTAAAAAGGGACCAGTTGCAGATGACATCAACCGTATTGACAATACGTAAAACCACTAAAAATATATACTATTTCATACATATACATATTTCCTCGTTTTAGAGCGTCCATTAATTAAGTTAAACAAATGTGGAACATGTCCTGAAACATCAATTATCAGACTGGCCTTTCAGAACACTAGCTCAATAAATAAATTATATGTTCGAATGATATCCAAGGAAAAATGTTTTTGGCTCTAGGAAAAACTGAATCTAATTGTACTACACTTTTAGCTGACTAAACGTACCTTTTCAGCAGAAGAAGCACACCAAAAGTTAGCACAACTGCATATTGGATTGTTTCAAGCAAGGACTTACAAAAATGATCCGATTTCTACTAAGGAGCCCACAATATGTGAATTAAACTCAATAACTAATAGATCATCAATAAGGATGAGCAAAACTAATTAAGTTTGGTCACAGAATAAAATGACATCACCGCCCACAAGAGATCCAAAATAAAAAAAGCACAATTTTAAATCTGCTTATCAAAAAATTTCATGATCAATTTGAAAAATAAAAATCGCAAAAACATCAACCACTTGCCACAAAAGTAAGATCCTAAGCCAAGTAAGGAGCAGATTTTTCTTAATTGCTGTTGAGTAGTTTAAATCAGATATGAACCAAATAAAGAGGTCCAAAAAGTAGATAGAAGTTGAAGAAACTGACCTTTGAAACTGCATTTTCAAAGAAGCACAGAGATAATATGGCGAGTAGAATCATCCGCTTCAATTAAAAGAACTCTAAGAACCATCCTCTGAAGAAATTATAATATGAGAAGCAATGAAGATGATATTCAAAAAATTCTCTTAATTTTGCCAAATTAAGGAATTCCACTAAACCCACAATTCCTATGGAAACAGATTGCAATTGCAATTAGGGAAACAGGAAAAGATAGAGCAAAAAGAGGAATGGAGAAGAAATTAGCAGAAATTTTTACCCCAAATAAAATTTTGCAAATATCATCACCTGCATTAATCCGCCAAAAGAGTAACCCCAGAGACAGATGCAGAAGAAAACACTCTTGAAAAACAACAATGGGTAGCAAATCAAAAAATTTCATGATCAATGAAAGAAATTTTTTACCTTAAGAGATCCACTTTCAACAGCAATTACGGTGGATACTGGAGCTCAGTACAACAGAACCAAGAGAGGTAGGCGACACCGGTTGAGATTGAAGAAATGGGAGAGAAGTTTGAACCAACAAAGTATAAAACTGTCAGAAAACCGTGTTAAAATAATGTAAAATGAGAGAAGGCGAAGCTTTAGAAAACTGACACGTCAGCAAAGAAAGTCTTAAAATACGACACATCAGCAATATTTTCTACATATTTAGTATATATATAGATCCTACAGATTTATAGATTGAGCTTACAATCCTAATGACTTATAAATTGAGCTTATATTTATTATGTTATGTTATGTTATGTTACGTTAGGTTATGTTACGTTAGATCACGTTAAGTTACATTACATTACGCTAAGTTACGTGATGTTACGTTAGGTAACATTAAGTTACGTTATGTTAGGTTATTTTAAATTATATTACTTTATGTTAATTATGTAACGTTGGATTACGTTACGTTCTGTTATGTTATATTATGTTGTGTTACGTTAAATGATTGTTTATAAAATAAGTGAAAGCTTAAAGAAATAAAAAAAGGCGAAGGATTTTTCAATTGAGCTTACAATCCTATGAATTTATAGATTGAGCTTACATTCTAAGGATTTATAAATTGAGCTTATATTTATTATGTTACGTTAAGAATTGTAAGCTAAATACCTGTTTGTAAATAAATGAAAGCTTAAAGAAATAAAAAAACCTAAGGATTTACAAATTGAGCTTACAATCCTAAGGATTTATAAATTGAGCTTACAATCTGAAGATTTATAGACTGAGCTTACAATACTAATGGTTTATAAATTGAGCTTATATTTATTATCTCACGTTACTTTACGTCACGTTAGATTATGTTATGTTAGGTCGCGTTAAGTTACATTACGCTACATTATACTAAGTTACGTAATGTTACTTTATGTAACATTAAGTTACGTTACGTTACATTACATTACATTACGTCACATTATGTTACGTTATGTTACGTCATGTCACGTTACGTTACGTCACGTTACGTCACGTCATGTCACGTTACGTTACGTCACGTTACGTTACGTTATGTTACATCACGTCACGTTACATTACGTTACGTTACGTCATGTTACGTCACTTTACGTTATGTTATGTTATGTTACATTACGTTATGTTCGGTTGGGGATCGTAAGCTCAATGACTGTTTATTAATAAATAAAAGCTTAAAGAAATAACAAAAGCTAAGGATTTTAAATTGAGCTTACAATCATGAGGATTTATAGATTGAGCATACAATCCTAAGGATTTATAAATTGATCTTATAATTATTACGTTACGTTATGTTATGTCATGTGACGTTATGTTACGTCACGTTACGTCACGTTACATCACGTCACGTCACGTTACATTACGTCATGTCATGTTATGTTACGTTACATTTTATTACGTAACGTTACGTGTTATTACGTTAAGGATTGTAAGCTCAATGGCTATTTATGAATTGAGCTTATAATTATTATATTATGTTACATTATGTTATGTTACATTATGTTATGTTACGTTATGTTAGGTGATGCACCTCATGGCGTTCGGTACCGCAAGGCTCACTAAGGGATAAGTGTACCCCGTCGTTATCAAGTAATAAAATCTGGAAAGTCCAGGTTTCGAATCCACAAGATTTATTCCTGCAAGTATTGAGCTACTTGGTCTCAGGTGTTATCTAGGCTGTGTGGGTTTTGAGTTGGTTTTGTTTAAGTTAATCTACTTCTAGTTGAATTACTCTACTCCTAGCTAAGTTATTCTAATTCTAATTAAGTTATTCTACTCCTAATTAAGTTAAACTACGTCTAATTAAGTTAAACTACTCCTAGGTGATCTTTCACTAATGTAATTACCCGAAGGAACATGGTATGAACGATAATAATGAAGATAGCTTATTAGGTCAATTGATTAAAAACCTAATCTAAGTCACTTGTATTCAAGACGATTAACCCTACTTACCCTCCTGAAGTCCCTAGTGCGTGATTCCCTTTTAAGGCCGAAACTAGGTCTAAGGCTCAGCAATTTGGGCTTAATCAACTAAGAGGTCGTCAATCTCCTAGGCTCTGACTAGGTCAGATTCAGCTCACAATATGTGCCAACTAGATTTTGGGGCTTTTGAATGAGTTAAACCAATTGAATAAAGCGTAAGACAAAAATTAAATAAATAAATCATTGAACAAAACAAGAGCTAAAATATTATTAAAGATGAAGAACATTGTCACGGGATACAATTAGCCTAGGATTCATAGACTGTATCAAGGGATAAAAACATAATTAGATGAAAGGAGATAAGAAAATCCCTTTCAGGGAACCTGTCTACCCTGCAGCCGGCTTCCTAGGACTTAAGGACGGACCTTGAATAATCCTCGGTGAATGGAGCTTCGAAGGTGCTTCAATGGAGGTTGAAGGAGATGGAGGAGGTGGAGATGATTCTTCAAGGGTGAAGGCTAAGGTAATTTACAATAATGAAAGATATCAATAATTCCTAACAAATGGAACTATTTATAATGAAAAACTAAAACCTATTCTTAATAAAAAGCTTTCCTAACGAAAGACTAATTAATAAAAAGCTATTCTAATGGGAAAACAACTCTCCAAATATTATCTAATTAATTTATCTTTGGGGATAAAAAATCTAATTATTTAAATACAAAAAGCCTAAAGATAATCCCTAAAAATCTGCCAAAATATTCTGCATGACTTTTATTCGCATTTGATGCGCCAAGTGGGTCTTTGATTCTGATCCTTAAAAATCTCCACCTTTATCTCTAAAAATCTGTACATAATCTCATAAAATATTATTTAGATAATTCACCTAAAATTAATTAATTATCCTACCAAAAATCCTTTTTAATTACCAAGTCAAATTTGATTTATTTTTGGTAGATTAATTTCTTAATTTTGGGTACATGTAAAGCTCAAAATAACACATAGAGATTAATTTATTAAAAGTGACAAAATACTTGACAAAAGTTAGAATATTTAATAAAAAACTAAAAAGTAATTGAAAAACCTAAAATTAACAAAATAATAATAAATTGCTATTAAAGTAAATAAAAAGAAAATAAAAGATACAAAATAGTCTCTAAAACCGTACTAAAAGATAAGGGTTTTTGACCCCTATCATTAGGTCACGTTAAGTTATGCAAGATTAAGTTACGTTCGATAACATAATGTTATGTTAGGTTAGGTTACGTTACGTGACATTATGTTACGTCACGTCACGTCACGTCACGTCACGTCACGTCACGTCACGTCACGTCACGTTATGTTATGTTATGTTATGTTACATTACGTTACAGTAGGTTACGTTACATTAAGTGATGTTTCGGTTCAGTATTGTTTGCGTTCAGTAATGTTTCAGTTTAGTGATGTTTCACTTCAGTGATATTTGAGTTCAGTAATGTTTCAGTTAAGTGATGTTTCAGTTCAGTAATATTTCAGTTCAGTAATGTTTCAGTTCAGTGATGTTTCAGTTCAGTGATGTTTCAATTCAGTAATATTTCATTTAAGTGGTGTTTGAGTTCAATAATGTTTCATTTCGGTGATGTTTCAATGCAGTAATATTTCACTTCAGTGGAGTAATATTTCAGTTTAGAGATGTTTCAGTTGAGTGATTTTTCGATTTAGTGATGTTTCAGTTTAGTGATGTTTAAGTTCAGTAATATTTCACTTTAGTGATATTTCAGTTGAGTGATGTTTCAGTTCAGTAATATTTAGTTCAGTGATGTTTCAGTTTAGTAATATTTCAGTTTAGTAATGTTTTAGTTAAGTAATGTTTCAGTTTAGTAATGCTTCAGTTCAATGATGTTTCAATTCAGTAATGTTTCAGTTTAGTAATATTTTAGTTCAGTGATGTTTCAGTTAAGGATGTTTTAGTTCAGTGACGTTTTAGTTTAGAAATGTTTCAGTTTAGTAATTTTTCAGTTCAGTGATGTTTCAGTTGAGTGATGTTGCAATTCAATAATATTTTAGTTCAGTGATATTTCAGTTCAGTGATATTTCAGCTAAGTAATGTTTCATTTTAATAATGTTTCAATTTAATAATGTTTCAGTTCAATGATGTTTCATTTTAGTAATGTTTCGGTTTAGTAACGTTTCAGTTGAGTGGTGTTTCAGTTCAGTAATGTTTCAGTTCAGAAATGTTTCAGTTTAGTGATGTTCGAGTTCAGTGATGTTCGAGTTCAGTGATGTTTCAGTTCAGTGATGTTTCAGTTTAGTAATATTTTAGTTTAATGATGTTTTAGTTCAGTGATGTTTCAGTTGAGTGTTGTTTCAGTTTAGTAATATTTCAGTTCAGTAATGTTTCACTTTAGCAATATTTCAGTTCAGTCATATTCCAGTTCAACAATGTTTTAGTTTAGTAATATTTTAGTTTAGTAATGTTTGAGTTCAGTAATGTTTGAGTTCAGTGATGTTTGAGTTCAGTAATGTTTCACTTCAGTGATATTTCAGTGCAGTAATATTTCAGTTTATAGATGTTTCAGTTCAGTGATGTTTCAGTTGAGTGATGTTTCAGTTCAGTAATATTTCAGCTCAGTGATATTTCAGTTCAGTAATGTTTCAGTTCAGTAATGTTTCAGTTTAGTAATATTTTAGTTCAGTGAACTGAAACATCACTGAACTCAACTGAAACATCACTGAACTGAAACATCACTGAACTGAAGCATTACTCAACTGAAACATTATTGAACTGAATGTTTTAGTGATGTTTCAGTTCACTGAATATTTTAGTTCAATAATGTTTTAGTTTAGTGATGTTTCAGTTCAGTAATGTTTCAGTTCAATAATCTTCGATTTCAGTAATGTTTTAGTTCAATGATGTTTTAGTTCAGTAATGTTTCAGTTGAATGATGCTTCGATTCAGTGATGTTTCCATTCAGAGATGTTTCAGTTTAGTGATGTTTCAGTTCAGTAATATTTTAGTTCAGTGATGTTTTAGTTCAGTAATATTTTAGTTCAGTAATGTTTCAGCTTAGTAATATTTTAATTCGGCAAGGTTTCAGTTCAGTGATGTTTTAGTTCAGTAATGTTTCGGTCGAGTAAGGTTTCAATTTAGTAATATTTCAGTTCGGTGATGTTTCAGTTAAGTGATGTTTCAGTTCAGTGATATTTCAGTTCAGTGATATTTCGGTTTAGTGATGTTTTAGCTCAGTGATGTTTCAGTTCAATGATGTTTTGATTCAGTGATATTCAGTTTAGTAATACTTCAGTTCAGTGATGTTTTAGTTTATTAATGTTTCAGTTTAGTAATATTTCACTTCAGTGATGTTTCAGTTCAGTAACGTTCAGTTCAGTAATGTTTCAGTTCATTAATGCTCCAGTTGAATGATGTTTCAGTTTAGTAATGTTTCAGTTCAATAATGTTTCAGTTGAGTGGTGTTTGAGTTCAATTATGTTTGAGTTCAGTAATATTTCAGTTCATTAATATTTGAGTTTAGTAATGTTTCAGCTCAGTAATATTTCAGTTTAGTAATCTTTTAGTTCAGTAGTGTTTCAGTTCAGTGATGTTTCAGTTCAGTAATATTTCAATTCAATGGTGTTTTAGTTCATTAATGTTTCAGTTCAGTAATATTTCAGTTCAGTGATGTTTTAGTTCAGTGGTATTTCAGTTTAGTAATGTTTCAGTTCAGTGATGTTTCAGTTCAGTAATGTTTCAGTTTAGTAATGTTTCAAGTTAGTAATGTTTCAGTTCAGTAATGTTTCAATTGAGTGATGTTTGAGTTCAGTTATGTTTGAAGTCAGTAATATTTCAGTTCAGTAATGTTTACATTTAGTAATATTTCAATTCGGTAATGTTTCAGTTCAGTGATGTTTTAGTTCAGTAATATTTTAGTTGAGTAAGGTTTCAGTTTAGTAATATTTCAGTTCAGTGATGTTTCAGTTCAGTGATGTATCGGTTCAGTGATGTTTCAGTTCAGTGATGTTTTAGTACAGTAATATTTCAGTTCAGTAATGTGTCAGTTCAGTGATATGTCAGTTCAGTAATGTTTCGGTTTAGTAATCTTTTAGTTCAGTAATGTTTCAATTTAGTGATATTTCTGTTTAGTAATATTTTAGTTCAGTGATGTTTCAGTTTAGTGATGTTTCAATTCAGTAATATTTCAGTTCAGTGATGTTTTAGTTCAGTAATATTTCAGTTTAGTAATGTTTCAGTTTAGTAATATTTCAATTCGGCAATGTTTCAATTCAATGATGTTTCAGTTCAGTAATGTTTCAGTTGAGTGAGGTTTCAGTTTAGTAATATTTCAGTTAAGTGATGTTTAAGTTTAGTGATGTTTTAGTTCAGTGATGTTTCAGTTCAGTGATGTTTTGGTCCAGTGATATTCAATTTAGTAATATTTCAGTTTAGTGGTGTTTCAATTCAGTAATGTTTCAGTTTAGTAATATTTCAGTTCAGTGATGTTTCGGTTCAGTGATGTTTTAGTTCAGTGATGTTTCAGTTCAGTGATGTTTCAGTTTAGTGATGTTTCAGTTCAGTAATATTTCAGTTCAATGATGTTTTAGTTCAGTAATATTTTAGTTCAGTAATGTTTCAATTCAGTAATGTTTCTATTTAGTAATGTTTCAATTCGATAATATTTCAATTTAGTTAGGTTTCAGTTCAGTAATGTTTCAGTTGAGTAATGTTTCAGTTTAGTAGTATTTCAGTTCAGTGATGTTTCAGTTTAGTAATGTTTCAGTTCATTAATGTTTCAGTTGAGTGATGTTTCGGTTCAGTGATATTCAATTTAGTAATATTTCATTTCAGTGACATTTCAGTTTAGTAATGTCTCAGTTTAGTAATATTTTAGTTCTGTGATGTTTCAGTTCAGTAATGTTTCAGTTCAGTAATATTTCAGTTAAATGATGTTTTAGTTTAGTAATGTTTCGGATAAGTAATATTTCAGTTCAATAATATTTCAGTCGAGTGATATTTCAGTTTAGTAATGTTTCAGTTGAGTGATGTTTCAGTTCAGTAATGTTTTAGTTTAGTAATGTTTCAGTTCAGTAATGTTTGAGTTCAGTAATGTTTCAGCTCAGTGATGTTTACGTTTCGTGATGTTTCAGTTCAGTAATATTTGAGTTCAGTAATATTTCAGTTTAGTGATATTTCAGTTCAGTAATGTTTCAGTTCAGTGATGTTTTAGTTCAGTAATGTTTCAGTTAAGTGATGTTTCAGTTCAGTAATATTTCAGTTCAGTGATGTTTCAGTTCAGTGATGTTTCAGTTCAGTGATGTTTCAGTTTAGTAATATTTCAGTTCAGTAATGTTTCAGTTTAATAATGTTTCTGTTCAATGATGTTTGAGTTCCATAAAGTTTTCTGTTCAGTGATACTCACTAGACCTTGCAATTATCGTGTTCGAGTCGTGTTCGTGTCGTGTCATTTCGGGTTCGTGTCAAAAAGACTAAACCCAAACCCAACCCAAAAACTTTCGTGTTAAAGTCGTGTTAACCTGTTCGGGTTAGTGTCGATTTCGTGTCGTGTTTTCGGGTTACATGTAATTTTGTTATGCATATATGTTAATAATAACTCTTAAAAATAGGGTAAATTTCATCAATGGTGTACAACCTTTGTCCCATTTCACACTTTGGTGTACAACCTTTATTTTGTCACACTAAAATATATGATCTTATAGGTGACCTCCCACTATGGTGTACAGCAGGTAAAAATGACCGGTCAACGCTTGGTCAACGCGCCACCTCAACAGTTTCAATCCATTCATTAATAAATATGGACCCACCACATGTGGATTTACTAAAATACCCTTAATAGGTTTTTGCCTAAATAAAATTTATACTCTTATCTCCTTTATTTATTTTCAGTAAATACCTTCTCTCTCCTCTCTCTCTCTCTCTCACTAGTCTCATCTGCGATTCTCTCCTCTCACTCTCGCTCCTCTCTCTCTCTCTAACTAGTCTCATATCTTCATCTCGAGTCAGACAAATATCGTGACTCAATAATCGTCATCCTTCCATTTGCCGCCCGTAGCCGTATCTCTAACGCCACCATCTGCGCTTCAGAAAGACATTTCGGATTCCTTTTTCAGTTTTTATTTGACTGCATACAACAAGTGTTAGATTTAGAGCAACAGTTGTTCTTTCTGCTATCTAAATATCATCTCATTCTTCGCAACAACATTTGCGACCTCATCGTCCTTGTCTCCTGTTTGATTTTCGCTTATTTCACTGAATTTTATTTACTGATTTGATTCCTGACTAATTTTTGGGGTTCTTTTTCTTGTTATGGAAATTGCTGAATAAATCGTGGTTGATTTTCATCAAAACAAAAGTTTTTCTAGGATATTTGAGCATTCTTTCCTCTGGAAAGTGATTTTAGTTGTTAAAAATCCAGTGGTGAGTAAGGGTAACATTTATTGCATAGTTCCAAGTTAATTAAAAAGCTTAAATAGATTTTAATTTTATTCCTAGGAATCAAAATTGATTGAACTGGATTATAATATTGATTGAACTAAATTGATTTTGATTTCGTTTAAGCTAATGAATATCAGGAATTGGAGAGAAAGCTTACTGATAGCTTCTTAGATGGGTAGTGAGAGAGAGAGAAATGCAAAGTTAGAGAGAGAAAGTCTTTACAGAAAATAAAGGAATGAGAGGTTATATTTTTCTATTTTGGAAGGAAACTTATAAAGGGTATTTAAGTAAATGCATATATGGTGGGTCCATTTTTATTAATGAGTGGAGTGAAAACTGATGAGGTGGCGCGTTGACCAAGCGTTGACCGGTCATTTTTACCTGTTGTACACCATAGTGGGAGGTCACCTATAAGGTCGTATATTTTAGTGTGACAAAATGAAGGTTGTACACCAAAGTGTGAAATGAGACAAAGGTTGTACACCATTGATGAAATTTACCCCTTAAAAATATAAGAAGATATGGTACTGTTTTTAAATATTTTATATCATTTTTAGATTAGTATGTTAACACTAATTATCAAAAAGTTCGATAATATCATGTTAGATGGTCATGTAATGTGTTTATAACAATTTAGAAAATTCAAATCAATATTTGCAATTAATAATTATAATTTTATTATCTTTATTAATAAAGTGACATAAAAAATACGAGAGAATATAACAATAATTTCCAATATCAACACTAACCCAATCCAAAAATTTGCGTGTCAGTTTCGTCTCAACCCAAAAATGACACATTACCTATGAAGCTCAACACTAACACTAAAAATATGTATCGTGTTCGTGTCGTGTAATCGGTTCGTGTGTCATTTTTCCCCCTCTAATATTCACGTTACGTTACATTACGTTTGCGTGAGGATATAATTCAATTGCATGAAGGGAATAGTATTTAATACGACATCTAAATGGACGACATTAGACATTTATTATTGTCATTAGTGTGACATTAGAATAGATGAATTATAGATATTGTAAGTTTAATGATTGTTTATAAATAAATGAATGCTTAAAGAAATAAAAAAATTATAAGGATTTACAAATTGATATTGGAATTCTAAGGATTTACAATTTGAGCTTACAATTCTAGAAATTTATAAATTGAGCTTATAATTCTAAGGTAATAAATAGGGGACAACACCATTAATTAGAACATCATTAATGTTATATTTGGTTATCATAAATAATATTGTACATTCTCAATATCAAGCTTTCCGTGTTCCAAATGAATAATTATTTATTAAGATTTAATGCATATAACATTGATTAGATGGATACAAAATTACTTAAAAGAAGACGTCTTCTTATGTAAAATAAAAACATCCGGAAAAAAATTATTTCTTAGAAGTTGGTTATATCTTGAGGAAAGAGAAAACGTTTTTCAAAGCACAATATTCTAAGTTACAACTGACATGTCATCAGGTAAAACCCATTTTAATATTAAATCACAACTTAAATCATGGACCTCTAGATCTTGATCCAATGGCTATTAAACACTCACCATATATGGAGATAATTTAGTGCTTACCATTGTGACAAGCTCTTCCTCGTCCTCATCCTTAGACTGTGGGCGAATCATTAACGATGTTGAATACGTCTCCTGAGCCACTTTTTGGCTTCCTCTAATCATTACACCTCCCTTGGTCGTGGGGATATAAAGAGTTAAGTGGCGTATGGAGATAAGAGATGCTGCCTCGGAGATAAAGGGTCGCCCAAGGATGATATTGTAAGCTAACTGGCCATCCAGGATGGAGAATTCCAGATCGCCTTTCCAGATTTGATCTTCATCTGCTAACTCACAGTCTAGTGTTACCTGGCCCTTTGTTTGGATGGTGTGCCCTGTTACTCCCAGGATGTCTACTACAGTGGTTTCCATTTGGATTGGGTCAACCATAAGCTTGGCAAATGCTCCTCTTGTGATGACATTGTACGAACTCCCGGTATTGATCATCACTCTTCTTATTTCCCAGCCTTCCACCATCATGGTAACGACCAGGGCATCCGCATGAGGAGAGATCTCCGGGCCGACATCTGCAAAAGGGCGATTAAGTGATGCCCTATCTAGAGCAGTGGTTTTTGCCTTTTTCAACACAGGTTGGTACCCAGGTCCGCCTGCTATGACATTGATGGTCCCTTTTGCCTTCTTCTTCTAATCATCTATGGATCTATCACCATCTCCCTTCTTGCCATCATTTTGGACGAACCGGTCCAACTTTCCTCTTTCGATAAGCCTTTCTATCTCTTTGGCTAATTCCCAGCATGCGTCAGTGTCATGGCCATTCTTCATGTGGTATTTGCAATAATTTTTGGGATTTTTCCCAGTGTTGGTGTACTCCCCCCCTTTTGGTTCGGGGTATGAAATGCTCCGCTTGTGCGGACTGTTTTCAATCCACATGAGCACTTCGCTTTTAGAGGCATTGAGTGGTGTAAATGATGACACAAATGCCGATTTGTTCTTAGAGCCTCTTCGCTGACCTCTGGAGGATGAGTCTTGGTGCTTGTCTTTCTCCTTATCTCGATGGCGAGATTCGCCTCTGTCCTTCTTGGGCAGAGATAATGACTCCCGGTGAATCTCATCTACCTCCATGAAGTCCTTGCATCTTTCAATTAATTCCGCCATACTTCTGGGCTTCTTACGAATTAAATCTTCCTGCAAGCTTTTACACGTGGTGTTTTTCGCTAGAGCCTCCGCTGCCATGGAGACATCCACATCGATAATTCGTATACACAATTTGTTGAAATTGTCTACATACTCTCGAAGGGGTTGATTCGCCTTCTGCTTTAGTTCAAAAAGCTTCCGTGACTTGACCACTGGAGGAATACATCCGGCGAATTTAGCTCAAAACTCTCTACTCAATTGATCCCAGTTGTCGACTGATACGAGAGGTAAAGATTGGAACCAATCATAGGCAGGGCCTCCTAAGGTGGTGATAAACATCCGGCATAAGACCGCCTCACTTGCACGGTTAAGGCTGAGCAATATTCGGTATTTTCTTGCATGGGCCTCCGGATTGTCTACACCCATGTAAACGGGTATATTAGGTATTTTAAAATGCCTCTCCGTTTCTTCAGCTTCGATCCATGCTGTAAAAGGGCGAATCACGATTAGCGAATGGATTATGCCGGGCATTCTCTTTATTAATGCGAAGCACCGCAGCTCTAACACGATCATCAAAATTCTCCGGACCCGCCCTCGGCGGTCTTCTAGGAGGAGATCTACTTGGAGAAGATGAGGAGCTAGACCCGGACGACGGATCTGATGGCGAATGCCCCCCTCCACCACCATGTCCTCTAGGAGGAGCTTGGCCATTATCCCCTCCGTGGTCTCCTGGAGGAGCGTGTCTATCCTCGTCTTGGTTTGGTGGTGGCGGTGGCCTATCCGATCGTGGCGTCTCTACTGGCCTCTTGCTCTGCCTACGACCAGTAGATGGGGGTGATCTACCCCGACGGGAAGATCTCTGTCTCGGGGGCGAAGGTGATTTCGACCACCTGCTTTTCCCATTTTTCCACTTTTTGTGCCTTCGACCTTCTGATCCGCCTTCGGGGAGGTTCGACCACGGGCGGCTTGGGTTACCTGATCCGCCCAGATTTATCCCTTGGCCTGCGGATCCCTCAGGGGGAGTTTGGTTATCCCTACGACTTCCTCCTGCTCCATCAGAAAATAACTGCCGATTGAGTGGCGAGTTATTACCTGCTACGGTAGTAGTCACCATGGAATCCGTGGGTTGAATTTGGAAGAATGAAGAATTATGGGCGTTTGATCCTATAGTGGCCTGTTGCCATTGAGATGACGTAGGATTTGTGCGCCGAAGCTCTGGTACTATCATGAACGACCTTAGGCGTCTTTCCATCTCAGGGCCAAACGCTCTTCCTATGGATCCCGCACATGTTTCAATGAATGTATCCGGCGACATACTCCTTCCATCTTGTGCCGCAGGAGTGCTCATATCAACGCGTCCAGCGCTCGTTTCAGGTTGACTTGATGGTGTTATCAATGGTGTTTCAATCCCCGAGGAGGGGTTCTGTTCTCCATTTGTCATATCTTTTTAATGTGAACGAAAAACCCTTTATTTGATTAAGGATCCACCTTCACCGCACCAATTGATGACTTGTGGAGAATCTCCGATAGGTTTCCGTCTCTGTGGGGGCGTCGTTAGGTTCGACGGGGGGAAGCTCCGATGCCAAAGTCAGTATAGAAGAACAAGAGAACAAACTGAATTGACAAAGGGTAAGTGAATGTGTACCTTGATAGCTTGAGATGCAAGCTATATATAGTAGTGAAGTTGTAACCATTAGTAACTAGAAAGTCTCCATTAATGCTCCATTAATGGCGGTTACTGGTTTCCTTTAAGTATGCCGGTTAGCTTATTGATAGCTTATTAATGGTCTTTATTGCGGGATTGGCTCAGCTGTTTCAATAGCGGATTGAATGGTTATGGAGATTCGCCTCACGGGTTCGCCCGCGGATCTCTTGTGGTGAGGTGTTGGTGATCCGCCTGTCGGATCCCTTTGCTCAATACGCCGTGATACTTCGGTATCAGGTGATCAACACGTGGCGTTATAGACGAATATCCTTTTTGATCCTTGGAATAATATCACAATGTTATCATATTGCAATATCCGCATTGACTTAATTAATTGCAATATGTATGTATGTATGTATGCACCTATTGATCTAAATAATTAATGAAGATAAATGTACGCAATGAATAATTTGTTGGAATATAAGCGTATATAATAAGGAAGAAATGATAAGGAAGAAATGAATTAATATGATATGATAATGTAAATGAATGGAGGGTTGAGTGTGGATATAGGAATTAGAAGAAGTAGGGATGTAAATGAGTGGAGCCGTTGGTCGGCTCGATAAAAGCTCGGTTCGATTTGTAAACGAGCCGTTTATGAGCACGATTTACTAATTCGGTTCGTGAATGAGTCGAGCTTGAGCAGGTTAAAACTCGGCTCGAAAGCTCGCAAGCATGCTATATGAACAATTTTTAGTTTTATAGAGAATTATATAGTTTTGTGTCAGTTCACAAATATCTAAATTTACTATTATTTCATTTGCTATTAGATGAGTTTGTTCACAAACATAATAAATGAGTAATAAACGAACTATTTGTCAGCATCTTGTTTATTTATTCACGAACTTTGCTTTTGAGTTTATTTATTTACACAACTAAAGAGCTATTTGCGAGCAAACTTCATAAATAGAATTAACGATTTACTCACAAACAATTCATTGTTGGACCAAGTTCAAAGGAAATTTTGGGCTCAAAACAAGCTCGAAGCTCAGTTCGAACTCGTTTAATTTATAATAAGCTGAGCTGAGCTTGAGCAAATCAAAACTCGACTCGGAATCGAGCTCGTTAATTTTATAGCGAGCCAAACTTAAACATACCAAAGCTCGGTTCGGCATGGCTCGGCTAGTAACCAAGAAGAAGCAAGAAGTTGAGAATTATGTAAAGATGAATTAGAAAATGAAAAGAAAGGAAAGGAGAGGAGAGAGGTCACATCTGCACGTGGTGCGGGTGATTGATCAAAATAGAAATAATATTTTTCCGGGTAAAAACCGTTGAGTCTCTTAATTCCCAGCTGTTGCTAGCTGTTCCTAATCCATCTCCCCCATGTGACCCACCACTAAGTAACTACTTATTTTATTCTTCTTTTTTACACCATTATTTTTTATAACAACAAAGTAACCCATCCAGAATGTAACTACTAACTAATAACATAATCTATCTTGGACTCCAAAAAATTAACATATGATATGCCCTAATTTATTTGGTTAAAATAAATCATTTCCTTGCTTTATTTTTTTTTTTGTTTTTTATTAAATAAATTTTTGATTCAACTATTATAGTAATAAATTTTATAATTTCTTTTTCATTTGTATTTCTTTTTCTTTCTCTTTTTGTTGGTGATTGTCATATATCTCTGTACATTTCTTTTTATAGGAAAATAGAAAATTTTTGTATATCATCACATAGATCCAGCTCATTACAAGATCATGAAGCCATTTTTATGGTAAAAGATTATAAAGTTGATTCTAGGTAGAGTATGTTTTTCGCCATTGTATTAAAAACAGTTTCAAACACTGTCTACTATATATTGCTCTATCACGATCTATGATAATGAAGATGCAGATACAAATTTCTATGATATATTCTAACATATAATTTTTTAATTACTTATATCGAGGTATACTATTTTTTCGATGAATTAAATAATTATCCTTCTTTTAAAAACTAGGATATATCGAAGGAAGACTAAAGATAATTAAACAACTTTCACATATTTTTTTATATAATTTATCGCATTATTCCGTTTGACTCTCATTTTTTTTTGGTGAAAGGGAGGGGTTAAACCCCGGGAAACAAAAAGGAAAGAAAAACACAAGAAAACTAGGTTCTGATACGCCTAATGGTGGAAACACCATTAGTATCCGCGTCTAGGATATCCTGAAGGCCTGCAGGCGGCACAACACACTCGTGATGACCTAAGGGTAGAGTTCCTGCGAAATTCGCCAGCCAATCAGCAGCTTTATTGCCTTCTCTGAAGGTGTGGGCCACTGTGATATCCCAGTTAAGTTTGAGGAGGGATTGACATTCCTCAATAAGCCAAGCATAGCGGTGGAAACAGCTTCCTTCGTCTGAAACTAAACCCACTTCCGTTTGTGAATCCGATTCCAGAATAACTCGTCTGCACCCTGTTTTCCACGCCATCTTCAAACCGTAAAAAATCCCCCATATTTCTGCCAACACCGGGGTGCATATGCCCAGATTACAGACAACGCCTCCTTTCCAACTTCCGCTACTATCTCTCATCAAGCCTCCAGTATAGGCATATCCCGGGTTACCCTTACACGCACCGTCCGTGTTTATTTTAATCCAGTCACCTTCCGGCGGTTTCCAGGCAATCCGCACATTCTGGTAGCCACTTGTCCTACCTAAACCGCAGCTAGTCGAGGCAGAATCAATTTCTTTCGCCTGGGAGATGATGAAATCGATTTTATCTCTGTATACCATTCCTGCCGCGAACACTTTTTCATTTCTCCATCGCCAGATCCACCAGCAGGTCACCGCAAAAACACTCCCCCAGTCCAAAGATCTCCAGTTGGCGTCCACTTTCAAATTCTCATCCATCCAGTGTTGTAGATCCGAGCTATAAAATTCTCGTCTTCTGTCTGATGTGACAAAATAATCCCAAATCTTCCTGGCTTCCACACAATCCCGGATGGCGTGGACAGTGGTCTCTAATTCAGAACAAGAGGGACAGCAGTCATCTGAACTTAACTTTCATTTTTTTCGTCTGTAATTAGTCATGATCGCCTCATGTCGAGCCGTCCAAAGGAAGAACTTCATTCTTTCCGTTGCCTTAACTTTCCAGACCCGATCCCACTCTGAGCAGTTTCCATCAGCCTGAGATGTCTGTCCGTTATCTCCCCTTAAATCATACGCTGATCTTACTGAAAATTTCCCAGAAGAAGCGGCTCCCCAGGACCACCCGTCGTCTTCCATAGAGTCATTCGACAGGACCAGCGAAGCTATCATGCACAACGCCGACTGCGGGAGGTAGTTTTTTAACATGTGCCAATCCCAACCCGCATCCATCCTCCAGTACTCGGCTACCGTTTTATTAATTTCTGCTACAGGTACAGGCGCAATTATCATATCAATCAGGCGTGCATTTTCAACCCAACGATCCATCCAAAATCTCGTTTTTCTCCCCGTCCTCACAATTCTGTTCAATCCCTTTTTAAGTGTGGCAGCCCCCTTTACAACACACCGCCAGACCTGGCTATGCCCCGGCTTCGCTTGAATTTTATTTATATCCCCCTCTCCCCCATTATACTTATGTCTCAAAGCCTGCACCCAGAGAGTATCCGGTTCCGTCAACAGGCGCCAGCCCAGTTTTGTAGCCAGAGCTAGGTTGAACTCGTGCGCCTTTCTTATGCCAAGACCTCCTGTCTCTTGATTTCTGCATCCGTTTGACTCTCATTACATATGCCTTTTAGGTGATTATCTGAATTAAAGTTTTCTGCATGTATTAGAATTCAAGCTCAAATCTCTAACTTAGACAACTTGTACCTTTAACCATTCAAACTAACCTAACATCAATTAATTACTTTATTTTTTAGAATATATTGGTAGATATTCAAACTTAATTATAAGTTTAACCAAAAACCTTGAATAGTATATAAAATAGTTTTCATCTGATTAGTTTGGCCCGTCCCCATTATATCTAGCTTATTAGAATTATAAGGTAGAGATTAAAAATATCTTAAAACTTAATAACAAACCTAGATCTACACAAAATTCATTATAAAAAACCTAGAATCATAAGGTAAGAACTTTTACTATACCATAGAACAATACATTTTAGCAATTAAAAAAATGAATGCATACTACTTCGATGATAATGTTAAAAAAAAAAAAAGGAAAAATACAAAATAAACCCTATGATTTGATGGATTTGTAAAGACAGTTTTGTGGTTTAAACATGTGTATGTGTTTTGTGCACTTTACAAACTCATGCATTCCGTTAAAAAATTACTATCATAACTATTTACATTGGAATGAAACAATTAAATGATCGAATTTTCCAAATTAGCCTATGCATATAAGGTTTAGCTTTCAAAATTAACTAAAACACAAATTTTGTTTGATAAAAAAAAAAAAATTAACTCATACATCATTTCACCACAAATTTCACAAACTTATTAAACCATGGAATTGTGTTTCTAAATGAGGACCACCACAATTTTTATTTTGTACTTTACAATAAATTAATATTTGCAATGACATCAATTAATTGATGTGCAAGTGACATCAATTAAACTTTGTAGATAATGAATGTGCTAATTCTGTCTTTGCCCTCAATTGGAATGTGAATTATTATTTCTTACCTTGGTTAATTTAAATTTATGGGTTAAGATACAAAAATACCCCTAACGTTTTGCGTCAGGAGCAATTTTACCCCTAACGTCCAAAATGGTGCAATTTTACCCCTAACGTTTATAGCCAAGAGCAATTTTACCCCTAACGTTGATAAATTGGGTCAATTTCAGAAATAATTCATCAAACTGTTTTCTCGGTCATGAATCTTATCATCTACACTTCACATGTGCGTCATTTTATCAGTAACAAATCATAAACATATGTTGGGATGTGAAAAAAATAAAAAAATAAAAAAAATATAATGTCTTTTGTACGAATTAGATAAAAAAATTCAAAAAATTCACCGAATTTATAAATATTAATCTCCAATTCTATTATTAAATTACAAAAAACATGAAATCCTTTTTTTAAAATGAATTGATATGCAATTGGTGCAAAATAATGAATGAAAATATGTGTGTTTTATAATAGTGTCTGAAATTGACCCAAATTACTAACGTTAGGGGTAAAATTGCTCTTGGCTACAAACGTTAGGGGCAAAATTGCACCATTTTAGACGTTAGGGGTAAAATTGCTCCTAACCCAAAACGTTAGAGGTATTTTTGCACCTTAACCCTAAATTTATATATATAATTTAGTGTGTGTATGTAATAATGTATAATACCTTACTAAGTAAGTCTCTCATTCTGAAGCATATATACATACAGATATTATAAATACCAAAATTTGATCAATCTTTATATTGGGTTTAGAATCTTTGTAGAAAAAGAGAGTAAATGGCTCAATTGCCTCCTAAAATACCTACCATGACTCCAAATTGGCCTCCATTCCTCCACCAAACAATCTCAAAATGTACTACCGCCGCCGCCGCCGCCGTTGAGAATCAAAACCCTTCCTGGGACGACTTCTTGGACTTCTCTTCCAGCAAACGTGGAGTCCACCGCCGCTCAATCAGCGATTCAATTGCATTCCTCGAAACAAATACGATGCCGTTCGTCGAAGAATGCCATCAAAACGACAACAAGAAAAGCAATTACCCGAATGGGCTGATGTCGGAAAATCTCGGATTTGAGAGGTTGGACGATGAGCAACTGATGTCGATGTTCGCCGACGAGATGTCGAGCTTGTCATTGCCGCCAACTACGTCAAACCCGTCAACGCCGTCGGATCAAAACAGCAACAACGATGAGAAGACATTAACGGTGTTAGATCAACAACAGCAGCAGCAGCAGGTAACGAAGAGTGAGCCAGGTGAGGTTGAGAGCTCATGCAAGCAAGAACAATTCTCATCAAATTATTATTCCAATGGTGACCCTGTAATTACAGATCCCAAGAGGGTAAAAAGGTACTAACATAACATGCAAATCTCGTTATTTATTTGGATAGTGTAGATATATGAATTATGGATTGTCATTTTTATTTAGTAGAATACTGGCAAATCGGCAGTCTGCACAAAGGTCAAGAGTGAGGAAATTACAATACATTTCAGAGCTGGAACGAAGTGTCACCACTTTGCAGGTACATTAATGAATTCTTTTTTATTTGAGAAGATAATATTATTATTAACATATAGTTTTGAATTTGAAGACGGAAGTATCAGCACTGTCACCAAGAGTGGCATATCTGGACCATCAGAGATTGATTCTGAATGTGGATAATGGTGCTTTAAAGCAAAGGATTGCTGCTTTGGCTCAAGACAAGATTTTCAAAGATGGTAGGTAACCCATTAATTAACTACTAATTAATTACTAGTAATGATCTAATTAGTGATGGATTAATGCAGCACATCAGGAGGCATTGAAGAAGGAAATAGAGAGGCTAAGGCAAGTATATCATCAGCAACAAAGCATAAACAAGATGAATACAATGCATCATAAGGAGCAAAAGCAGGAGCTTCTTCTCAGCTAATAATAATTATTAAAATGAAAAAAGAGTGAGTGGTTCTAATGCATTTTCTGGTGCTAAGCTGGAGTTTCACGTGACATGTCTCTTTTACAGTGGGTCCTATACCCATGACAAACGGCACGTGGACTCCTATTATTGGAAAAGGGAACTGCCTGCCTTACAACTTTTTAACAATTTTGTTTATTTTAGGTTTCTAATTTTTCACTTCTATTTTTTTTTTCTTTTCTGTTGTATTCATTGTTTGATTTGATGTAATTTTTAATGATTGAAATTAATTTTTTTATGTAACCAAAAAGAAAAAAAAAAATTAATCTTTTGGAAGTGGAGTGGGGTTTGCATCGGAATGCAAAAAAGGGGGAAGTTGTCATTAATTTGTCTAGGGTAAGGATGTTATGTTTTTCTTTTTCCCTAATCCTAATCTATTTGTTGGGCTTGTAACTTGTTCATGTGATCAAGCCTTTTCTTTTTCTTAATTTTATTGGAGGTTGTACAATATTTGATTTCTTCTTAATTCACCTCAACTTGGTGTTGTTCTGTTTGGCAAAAATAGATGTTTGGTAGCTGATTGTTTTCTTGGTTAACTAATTTGATTAAATGATTATGTAAATTTTTTTGGTAAAACTTTAACTGATTGTTAATAGTTATTTATGTAAAACGATAAATAAAGACATGTTAAAGATTTTATTTCGGGTTAGATGTTTTAATTCAAGGCAAAAATGTGATTCAAAAGAGACTAAGCAATAAATTAATTGAAAAAACTCTTAAAATCAGTCTTTCCAAAATTAGTTTTTCAGATCAAATAATCTCTTTCAAATCTCTATTCACCAAACACCACTGTTAGAGGTTTTACTAGTCAAAACCTCTAAAATAACTTAAACCTTAATATTACCTAAAAAACTTTTTACCAAACAAAGTCGTATATTTTTGTTTACTCTATATATTCAATTAAAAGAAAATAAATAGTAAAAAGTAAAAAAAAAACCTCATATAAATTTATATATATTCTTTTTGCTGAACATATAAATTTATATTAGAATCAAGAGAAACAATAGATACAATTAATCTCCCAGTCGACGAAACTCTTGAGGCACCCATGGAGGCGCCTGCTTCTTCCCCCTTCCGGCCACCGGTTCCCGTCCCGCCTGACTTATCCGGCAACTCATCTTCCCCCGAGTATGGCCCCGCCCGTCGATCATGGAAAGAAATTGCAGAAGCTAAGGACGCTCTCTCTCCACCTCGAATCAGAACTGATCTCAGAGCTGCTGGGCTGCTCAAAATTGACTTCCTAAGTTCGAACCCCCTTCGCCCGCGAGTTACAATTGATGCTGGGCTCAAAAAGAAATTGAGCAAACCATGGGAGAAGGCACTTGTTATCAAGCTACTAGGAAGAAACCTAGGGTATGTGGCGCTGCAGAGACGAGTTACAGAAATCTGGAAACCAATTGCAGGTTTTAACATGATGGACATTGGAGAGGGTTTTCACATAGTGCAATTTGATAACGAATTGGACCGGGATCACGTCATCAATGATGGCCCCTGGCTAATACAGGGACACTACCTAACAGTCAGAACCTGGGATGTTGAGTTCAATCCAAGTGCTGCTTGTGTGGAAACATCTCTGGTATGGGTAAGATTTCCTCAACTCCCTCTCCTTTACTATGATGTGGATGTATTGCTTGGGATTGCAGAAACAATTGGTAAGCCAGTCAGGGTTGACGAGAATACTGCCCAAAAGGCCAGGGGACGATTTGCTCGCGTCTGTGTCAAAATCAACCTGCAAAAGCCACTTGTAGCACAGTTTGAGCTGGAAAGAGATATCCAGAGGGTGGAGTATGAGGGACTGCATATAGCTTGCACAAACTGTGGTAGATATGGGCACCTGAAGGCAGAGTGCGGATGGCCTAGTGCGATACCCACCAAAGAAAAAGAAGTCACAAGCGAGATGATAATAGAAAACGAGAACAGCTTAAGAACTGAAAGCAGTAAAACGACTGAGGAAAGGGAACCAGAAAACCAAGAAACCAGCCTAGCACGGGATCCGCCTGAGGACTACAGACCGTGGATGATTGTGCCTAGTAGGAAATTCAACCCCCGTGTCCGGGAGAGCCGATTGGGAGAGAAGGGAACCGATGAGCCAGGAAACCACCAGAACCCTAATCCGTTCGAACCGTTAGGGAAGGGGAAGCAAGTGTCAATGAACAACTTTGCAGGATTTGGAGCCCAGGCTGATACATCAGACAAAAATAGGACAAACAGAGTCAACAAGTCAGTTCTATGGAAAGGGTCGAGGGCTTCCTCAGGGACATCATCGAAGGTCCCTAATAATCATAACCTCTGTGATAACAACCCGTTTGGGAGCCTTGCACCGGAGAGTCGGGAATTCTGCATGAATGATGAGAATATAACAATCCAGGAACCAATGGAAATCAGTATGAACAGCAAGAGTAGGGGAAAGAGAGTTAGAGTTGAAACTGAAACCAGGCTGGCATTACAACCGGTTGACCAGAACAGAGAGAAGAGTGATACCGGATCGAGACGAGATGATAAACTTAGCCAAATACTGAAGGATCGGGAGAAGCTAAAGGGAAGAGGAGTGGAAGGGGAAAGCCCTCTATACACTGTCTAATTTGCTGGGGTCTGTGGTTCTCGTTGAATTCTTTATATGATGAAGATCTTAACATGGAATTGTTTCGCTGCTGGCGGCACCGTGTTTCAGCGTGCTCTCCGCCACCTTGTTAGAACCCACAAACCGTCGATTCTTTGCTTGCTTGAAACTAGAATCCCCGGTACTCGTGCTAAGGATATTGGTAGACAGATTGCTCTCGCTAACCATGTCATCGTAGAAGCTGATGGGTTTAGTGGCGGAATTTGGGTCTTTTGGGATGACAATGAAATCAAATTAGAGGTTAAAGTGCAGAATATACAATTCATTCACTGCCTAATCACAATGAGACAAGGGATTTATCACAACTGCCCTTTTCTCCTCAGCGTTGTTTATGTTCGACCCCAAATGAGGTACAAGAAAACGTTCTTTGAAGATATGAAAATGTTGAACGGAAATATTGATCAACCGTGGATCCTCTGTGGAGACTTTAACTGTATTAGTTCTCATCTTGAGAAGCAAGGAGGAGCAGCTAGCATGTTTGATAGAAGCAGGCCGTTTACTAACTGGATTGTGGATATGGGACTGATTGACATGGGGTTCATAGGGCCTTGCTTCATCTGGTTTCGTGGAAACTCTCCGAGAACTCGTGTTGCCTGTCGACTGGATCGGGGACTCTGTTCAATGAGCTAGCGCCATTGCTTTCCGGAAGCGACTGTTCGACATCTGCAGCGCAATCAATCTGATCATTCTCCCATCCTGGTAGAACTAAACCAGACGAGGAATAAACCGCAGGCCCCTTTCTGCTTCCTCAAGGCTTGGATGGAGGCGCCTGATTTGAGAGATCTTATCCACAGCTGGTGGCGTTAGAAAGAAAAGTTGAGCGACCAAATCAAACATCTAACTGACCAACTTATGAACTGGAACAACCATTCTTTTAGGAACATCTTCAAACGCAGGAACATGGTTTATGCAAGATTAGCAGGGGTCCAGAGAGCTTTGTCAGAACACTACTCTTAAGGGCTGATAAGATTAGAAAGAAAACTTCTTGATGAGCTAAACAAGATCCTGAAGTAGGAGGAGATGTACTGGGCACAGAAATCAAGGATTATGTGGATGAGGGAAGGGGACAAAAATACATCTTTTTTCCATACGACAACTATTATTCGTAGAAGGCGCAATAAGATTGAGGGTCTGAAAGACTCCGAATGAAACTGGATCTGGGACAGTAGAGGGCTTCGAACCATGGCTGTTAACTTTTTTAGTAATCTCTACAAGGAAGATATGATGACAAGAATTCGCCTGGCCTCTCGCCACTGCTTCCCACCAGTTATGGGGCCAGAGTTTGAAGCGCTGAACAAACCATATGACGAGGAGGAGATCCAGGTTGCCTTGAAATCCATGGCACCGTGGAAAGCGCCGGGCCCAGATGGGGTCCAAGCAGGAGTTTATTAAAAATTCTGGAGCGTGGTTGGTCCTGACACAAGCAGTAAAATTTTAGAAGCCCTAAATGAAGGCAAGCTTGAAGAAGAACTGAACCGAATAGATATCACACTTATCCCAAAGGTTAATATGCCTGAAGACTTTTCTTAGTTCCGACCCATCAGCCTGTGTAATGTGACATACAAACTAATCACCAAATGCATTGTCAATCGGTTAAAACCCATGTTAGCTGACTTGGTAGGGCCTATGCAAAGCAGTTTTGTTAGGGGTGGGCAAAAAAACCGATCAAATGGTAACCAAACTGAAAACCGGTAATCCGAACTGAAAAAAGCGGTTAACCGAACCAGTGGTTTTCTTAATGGTTACAAAATATATATAGGTACCGGTTTCGGTTTCGGTTTCGGGTTGGAGTTTCAAAAACCGTGGTTAACGATTAACCGAACCGTTTAATAAATATAATTTTTAAAAAAAGAATTAATATATAGTTATATAACATATATTATATAACATAGATTATAAGATTAAAAAAAAGTCTTTAGCATAGATTATAACATATATTAATATAAATATATAACATAGATTATACTTGAATGTAAACTTGATGGATTAATATTGTAATAAGTACTTTGACGAAATATTATTTACATTTCTTTATGTTTTAAATGTAAATTTGATGGATTGTTTTTTAGTTCGGTACTTATGTTTGAATTCTGAACTTTCATATGAATTCGTTTCGTTTGAATTTTTAAAATTATGTGTATTTTAATATTGTTTAAAAATTTAGGTTTGGATAAAAATTATGGTTAACCGTTAATTTTTGGTTAACTGGTGAGAATTGGTTAAAAACCGTTAACTGAAAAACCTAACCGAAATTAATGATTAACCGGTTGTATGGTTAACCGATTGATATGGACCGGTTTCGGTTTGGATGGTTAAAAAACCGTTGATAACGGTTCGGTTAATTATTTTGCCTAATGGACCGGTTAACCGAACTGTGCCCACCCCTAAGTTTTGTACCAGGCCGGCAAATTTCTGACAACATTATTCTCCTTCAAGAAACTGTCCACTCCCTCAAACACAGAAAAGGCCGTAAGGGAACCATGATCATTAAATTAGACCTCGAAAAGGCCTATGACCGTCTCAGCTGGAGCTTTATTGAGGACACTATGAGAGTCATTGGCTTGCCGATAGGTATGGTGAAGATCATAATGCAATGCATATCGCCGTCTTATATGAATATCTTGTGGCATGGAGAGAAGAGTGAGGGTTTCAAACCGTCTCGAGGCATCAGGCAAGGAGACTCGATATCGCCCTACCTGTTTGTCCTGTGTCTAGAGCGGTTGAGTCACCTAATTCTGGATGCAGTTGTGGATAAAGCATGGAAGCCAATACTCTTGTCCAAGGAGGGCCCCCCTCTCTCTCACTGCTTCTTCGCGGATGATATTGTGCTGATGCAGAGTCGTCCCAAGACCAAGCCCGTGTGATCAAATCAATTCTGAACTACTTCTGCGATTGCTCAGGCCAGAAAGTCAGTTTAAGCAAGTTAAGCGTCTATTTCTCCATAAATACCAACAACAGAAACCAGAGTGCCGTTTGTGAAGAACTGGGGATCAAGAAGTCGGAGGCCTTCGGTACTTACCTCAGGGTACCCATCCTGCATGAGAGAGCAAACCAACAGAGTTTTCAACATGTAACTGAGAGGGTTAAAGCGAGACTTTCAGGATGGAAAGAGAAAACTCTCTCCTTTGCCGGCAGAACTACCCTGGTCAAATCGGTCTTAACAGCTATGCCAACCTACACGATGCAGACTAACCTCCTCCCGGTTGATAGGGGTCAAAAACCCCTATCTTTGGGTACGGTTTTAGGACGGGTTTTAGAGTTATTTTGTTAATAAGCGAGCAATTCTCGCATTTAAATGCTTTTGTGTGAGTTAGTTAGAAATTGGAAACATTCTATTTACTTTTCGTCGTTTAGGCTCGTTTTATGATCAATTTAGGCAAATACGGCCGAAATAGCATGCATAGTATAATTCCGTTATCTTTTGAAGCTAATTGGTCCGTCAAAAGTCGCACCAAACGAAGCATTTGCTCAAAATAAGCGATTGACGGATCAATTTAGCTTTCGGACTAATGTTATTTGGAGTTTCTATACGTGCACAGGTGTAAGTTCGGGCGAAAAAGGACGTAAAGGATACTCGGCAAGAATCGAGCGCGTTCCGGGCGAAAACGCTCGGCGAGCAGGGCCCAGTGGGCCATTTCTGCTCGTCGAGCAGGCCCTTGGAGGCCTACTCGCCGAGCAGGCCGCTAGGCGCCTACTCGATGAGCAGGGGGCTGCTCGTCGCGAGCAGCCCTGCTCGCCGAGCAGCTCGCCCTGCTCGCCGAGCAGCCCTGCGGGAATTGGTCAAAAAGACCAATTCCGCCCCCACGAAGCCACGATTGGCCCCACGTCTTCCTACACCAATAAGGACATAAAAATAGGTCAAAACGAGGCCCGAGCCGCGTCTATAAATAGGATTTTTTTCATTGTAATTTGGATATCTTTTTCCTTTGTAATTTTCTTAGCTTTTCACCTTGAGAAATCCTCTCCACCTCCTCCATATCCTTCAAACCTCCATTGAAGACACCTCCGAAGCTCCATTCACCGAGGATTGCTCAAGCTTCATCCTTAAATCCTAGAAAGACGCCTGCATTGGTAGACAGGTTCCCTGAAAGGGATTTTTCTTCTTTTACATTCTGTCTAGCCTCTGATACATGCTATGAATTCTAGGTTTATTGTAACTTCGTGACAATGTTTCCATCTTTGATATATATTATAGTTCTTGTTTATTAAATTGTTTTGATGTTTTAATCTTTGTCTTACGCTTTGTATGATTGGTTTAACTCACTTGATAATCCCAAAATTAGGTTGGCACATATTGCGAGCTGAATCTGACCTAGTCAGTGCCTACAGGATTGACGACCCTATAGAAGATTAAGCCCAAATTACTGAGCCTTAGAGCTAGTTTCGGCCTTACAAGGGAATCACGAACTAGGGACTTTAGGAGGATAGGTCGGGTTAATCGCCTTGGACACACGTGACTTAGGTTTCAATTCAATTGTTTAAACATTCTATTTTCATTATCATCGTATCCCTTCATGTTCCTTCGGTTAATTGCATTGGTAAAAGATCACGTAGGAGTAGTTTAACTTAATTAGGGGTAGAGTAATTCAATTAGGCGTAGAATAACTTAGTTAGAATCAGATAATTTACTAGGAGTAGTATAATTCAACCTAGGAGTAGATTAATTTAACAAAACAAACTCAAAACCCCCTAAGCCTAGATAACATCCGAGATCGAGTAGCTCGGTACTTGCAGAAATAAATCCTGTGGACGATAACCTGGACTAAACCAGAATTTATTACTTGATAACGACGGGGTACACTTATCCCTAAAATCGGCCTCGCTCCACAACTGCGTGAGGCCGCGTGAAGTTTTTGGCGCAGTTGCCGGGGATTTATTTCTTCTGCAATATCGAACCAAAGGTCGACTTGTTAGTTTAGGCATTCTTTGTGAATATATCCTTTGTTAATATCATTTATATTTGTTTATACATATACTTTTTTATAGTAACTATACTTATTGATTACTTAAATTTCGTAACATTTTTTGTACTTATAAAATCGTTCTTCCAACAACTATGGATAACAGAGCGTCAAAGCCGTCCATGAACGATCTTAACACAAAAATGGATTTCCTTGTGGCTTCATACAGCCATAATGACCAACCAAGGACACCATTTTGCGAGAGATGCGGCCAGAATCACCCCGGTAGGGTATGCCACATCAACTATTACGTACCTAGAGGTGAGAATGTAAGTTATTTGGGTAATCATCAAAGGTATAATTCTGAACCCTCAACTTACAACTACTACGATCAGGAGCATACACGATATCCACCAACGCCCTACGTGGCATCCGTGGATACCCTTCCATATCCCCATTCTAACTCTGACTTTTATGGGAGGCAAACAGAGTACTCAGGAGGAATAATGACCCTCTTAAGAGAGATATCCGTCCGATTGGCAGCCAACGAGGAGGCATGCAGGACCCTGAGTAACCAGCTTGCCACAATCAGACAAGAAGAAAGGGAATGCCACGAGGCGTTCCTCTTACAAGAAGAGGCGATTCAAGCCATCGCCCTAAAGAGCGGCAAGGAAGTGGACACACTCGTGGCACCTCCATCGCAAACGTATCCGTCACCTCAGGTAAGTAGGGAACCGGAAGTGGTAAGCAACCCCGGTCCTGCATCTGAAACTCCAGCTTCTGAAATAGCTGTAGAAAAAGTGGTTAGGCCTTATGCACCAAAACTGCCATCCCCTCAGAAGCAGAAAAAGGCCAACCTAGATAAGAAATTTGCTCGGTTCTCGAAAATCCTTAGTAGATTAGAAATAAACATTCCATTAATGGAAGCACTAGAGGAGATGCCGAACTATGCAAAATTTCTTAAAGGCATGTTGTCGAAAAAGAAAAAGTTTGGGGAAAATGAGATAGTGGCTTTAACAGAACAATGCTCGGCCATAATCACCCATAAATTACCCCCCAAGTTTAAAGATCAAGGGAGCTTTACCATCTCGTGTAGGATAGGCAACATGCACATAGATAGGGCATTATGCGATTTAGGAGCAAGTATTAATCTTATGCCTTTATCGATTTTCAGGAAATTGGGACTCGGAGAGCCTAAACCGACAAACATGACACTGCAGCTGGCGGACAGGTCGATCGCACGGCCTAGAGGCATAGTTGAAGATGTATTGGTGAAGGTGGACAAACTGATCTTCCCGGTCGACTTTGTGGTCCTCGACATGGAAGAAGATGACTCCGTCCCCATTCTTCTTGGGAGACCGTTTCTTGCAACCGGTAGGACACTGATAGACGTCCATGGAGGTAAATTGGTCCTAAGGGTGCAGGACGAAGAGGTAACATTTAACGTTTATGAGTCTATGAAATTTCCTCAAGAACGCTCCAAAAGTTGTAACTTTGTGGATGCACTAATAGATGAATGTATTGAGGAAGTTGACCTTAACATAAAAAATGCCTCTTTAGAACTCGGTCTAGGTGGTGAGGAATGTGAAAACTCGAATGAACCATTTGAAGATCTCCCACCTGAAAAATGTTATTAGGTTAAGGGTAGAAAAGAGGACCTTGATCGTGAGATCAAACCTAAGCCTAAAACCTCGTTAGAGGAACCTCCAAAATTGGAGCTTAAACCCTTACCCAACAACTTGAAATATGTTTTTCTTCAACCTCCCACAGATTTACCTGTTATTATTTCTTCTTTGTTGACAGTTGAACAAGAAGAAAAATTGGTGGAGGTGCTGTTGGAACATAAAGGGGTCTTTGGATGGTCAATCCACGACATCAAAGGCATCGACCCCAAAATCTGCACGCATAGAATTTTCCATGAGGAAGAGATCAAGCCATCTGCCCAACCTCAACGACGGCTCAACCCTAACATGAAAGAGGTGGTAAAAGTCGAGGTTATAAAACTCCTCGACGCAGGTATCATCTTTTCGATTTCTGATAGCCAATGGGTAAGCCCGGTTCAATGCCTGCCCAAAAAAAGGGGAACAACGGTAATGGAAAATGAAAAAGGGGAATTAATCCCAACTAGAAAGGTTACGGGTTGGCGTGTATGCATAGATTATAGGAAATTAAACGAGGTCACCCGTAAAGACCACTTTTCCTTACCATTTATTGATCAAATGTTGGAACGGTTGGCAGGGCACGAATTTTTCTGTACTTTAGATGGGCTATCCGGCTATATGCAAATTCCTGTGGACCCTTTGGATCAAGAGAAAACCACATTCACTTGCCCCTATGGGACTTTTGCATATAGGCGGATGCCTTTCGGATTATGTAATGCCCCTGCCACATTCCAACGTTGTATGATGGCTATGTTTTCTGACATGGTCGAGGAGTTCCTAGAAATTTTCATGGATGATTTTAATGTTGTAGGACCTACTTTCGACCAATGTCTTGAAAACTTGGACCGAGTCTTAGAACGTTGTGAAGACAAGAACTTGGCACTTAATTGGGAAAAGTGCCAGTTCATGGTCCAAAATTGTATAGTATTAGGACACAAGGTGTCGGGGAAGGGGATCGAGGTCGATCCGGCAAAAATTGAGGTAATTGAAAAACTGCCACCTCCTACCAACGTGAAATTGGTTAGGAGCTTTTTAGGACATGCGGGGTTTTATAGACGGTTTATAAAAGACTTTTCAAAAATCACTAAACCCCTCACTCAATTATTACTGAAAGATGCTAATTTTAATTTCAATGAAGAATGTATACTTGCATTTAAATTACTGAAAAAGAAATTAATTGAAGCACCCATTATGGTAAGCCTGGATTGGTCCCTTCCCTTTGAGTTAATGTGCGATGCCAGTGATCTGGCTGTAGGAGCCTGTCTTGGGCAGAGGGTAGATAAACTTTTTCGCCCAATCTTCTATGCTAGCAAAACCTTAAATGATGCACAACAGAATTATTCAATAACTGAAAAGGAATTGCTAGCCGTAGTGTTTGCCTTTGACAAATTTAGATCTTATTTGGTGCTGTCTAAGGTAATTGTTTTTACTGACCATGCAGCCTTGAGATATCTGATGAGCAAGCAAGATGCAAAACCTAGGCTGATCCGTTGAATCTTACTACTCCAAGAATTTGACATCGAGATCGGAGACAAGAAAGGGGTGGAAAACGTGATAGCGGACCACCTATCCAGGTTAGAGTCAGATCAGCAATCCTTAGAGCATGAGGCAATCAAGGAGGTATTCCCGGATGAAACGTTATATTCAGTAAAAACTCTCCCCTAGTTTGCAGACATCGTGAACTACAAAGTCGATAACATTCTTCCTCTTGATTTAGATGCAAACAAAAGACGTAAGTTTTTGTTTGAAAGCAAACAATATTTTTGGGAAGAACCTTATTTATTTCGATTCTGCACCGATGGCATGATTAGGAGATGTATACCTGAGGAGGAGGTAGAGTCAGTGATTAACATGTGCCACTCTAGGGAACCAGGCGGCCACTTCGGGCCAGATAGGACAGTGGCAAAAATTCTCCAAAGTGGGCTTTGGTGGCCACAAATGCATAGTGATGTCAATAGTTATATTAAATATTGTGATGCATGTCAGAGAGTAGGGAATATTTCTAGGAGGAATGAGATGCTTCAACAAGGCATACTCGTCTGTGAGCTATTTGATGTTTGGGGCATAGACTTTATGGGACCTTTCCCTATGTCACATACCAACCAATACATTCTTGTCGCGGTTGATTACGTCTCTAAATGGGTAGAGGCCGAAGCCTTACCCACAAACGATGCTCGAGTAGTGATAAAATTCCTGAAAAAGAATATCTTTACCAGGTTTGGCACCCCCCGGACTATCATTAGTGATGGGGGATCCCATTTCTGCAATAAGCAGTTTGACATGTTGCTCCAAAAGTATGGCGTATCCCATAGGGTCGCAACACCTTACCATCCTCAGACAAGTGGTCAGGTAGAAGTGTCAAACAGAGAGCTAAAACGCATTCTTGAGAAAACGGTGGGGAATGCTAGGAAAGATTGGAGTCTTAAACTGGACGATGCTCTTTGGGCATACCGGACAGCATTCAAGACTCCCATAGGAATGTCCCCCTACCGTTTAGTTTTCGGGAAATCTTGTCACTTGCCTGTTGAATTAGAGCACAAAGCTTATTGGGCGCTGAAATTTCTAAACTTTGACCCTAAACTTTTAGGTGACCTACGGTTAACACAACTGCATGAACTAGATGAGCTCTGATATAACTCTTACGAGAATGCCAAATTGTACAAAGAACGAACCAAAAAGGCGACCAAGTGCTGCTTTACAACTCCCGATTGAGATTCTTCCCTGGCAAGCTTAAGAGTAGATGGTATGGACCATTCTCAGTTCTTGATGCACATCCCTCCGGTATGGTTGAGATTATGTTGAATGATGGAACCACCCAGAAAGTAAATGGACATCGACTCAAACTTTATCTCGGTAAAGATACATCGGGTGTCCAAATCCTCCGTCTTCAAGATGATCAGTGAGTTGTCTTCTCCACCCTAACTCTTTACACTCGTACTTCATGACTTATGATGCAATGTTGGAACTTATTGCATATTTTTAGTGTGAGGAGGAGGGGTAGACAAACTTACAAAAATTGTATAAATTTTTAAATTTTTGTTGCGTCGTGTCTAGTTTAGTTTAGCGTTTTTGAGTTTTGTTTATGTTTTGCATGTTTAGGACCTAAAACCGTGAACCTCCTTCGAATCTAAACTTCGTTATTTGTCTTTGAGGGCTGAGAACCGAATCTAAAATTGCATGACAACTAGTTTAGGCGTAGGACACAACTCTTGTATCTGTAAAAGCATGAGCTAAAGTTTGCATTTGGACCCTACTTTTGAAGAAACGCTAAAATCATTACTTAGGTAGATAACTTAAGAATTGAAGGCATGTTACATTAAACTTGAGTTTGGGGAAAACTAGTAAACACAAAATTGAAACCCAAAGAATTGTGAGTTGAATTTGAGCCTAAGAGCGAACATCAAAAAGCTCTTTTTCTTGACATTTTTGTGTGAATGCTTTGACTTGTGGAAGATTACAGATTTTGCACCTAATACTATGTTGAACCTACATGCAATGGTTTGAGATGATAAACGATGAATCAGCCTCATTAGAATTAACCCTTTTCTTTACCTTATTTTTTTTCTTTTTCATCCACTCTAGGAAGCCCCTTTGAGCCTACATTTTTGTAGTTTATAGATTTTTCTTTCGTTCTAACCTGTTTTTGCAAACCACAACTTGGTTTGCTATTTAACCCAATTTATTTTGCAAAGCTCAATTGGAGCCTTTGTTTTCTAGCGCTTTATCTTTGTTTATGGCATTACAGTAGCAAGCCAAAAGGCTAAGAAGTGAATGAGCATCACTATCCAAAAAAAAAAAATCAAAAAAGAGAAAAACAGAAAAAGAAAAAAAAAAGAAAAAAAAAGAGACGAACAAAAGGGAAGAACTTCATTCCCCAGTTCTTAAAAAATCAAAAACGTCTCAAGGAAACATCCCAAAAAGAAAATAATAAGTGATGAATAAAAAAGCTCAGTCACTTCATATTTGCTAAAGCCATTTAAACTTTGTTTTTGTAGCGCTAGGACTATTAACCCTTGTTGTACCTTTAACCCTCTAACCACATTACAACCCCGATTAGAGGATGTTTTTGATATCATCGAAATCATATAGCATAGTAGAGGAACGCGGATGAACGTGCAAAATCAACGTAATCCTAAGCAAGAACATAAGCCGAGAGTAAACACCTTAGCCACCAAAAATTATGTGAAATGAGTGAACTACCTATGGTGAGGTGTTTTACTTAGCGATCCCCTCAAGCTCGTTTAATTGAACATGTGTCCATTTGCTTAAAACTATGACCCATGATAATTGAAATGCGGCTTTTGGATATCGTGTCTCTACTTTGTATTTTCGAATGCATGTAATTACAGATGCTCGAAATTGTGTCAAGCACCTAGTCAAACCGGGAGGTTTTCTAGCTTGCTTGTGATGGCGGGTTTAGTTTTTTAGTTTACTTGGGGACAAGTAAAGTTTTAAGTGCGAGGGGGTTTGATAGGGGTCAAAAACCCCTATCTTTGGGTACGGTTTTAGGACGGGTTTTAGAGTTATTTAGTTAATAAGCGAGCAATTCTCGCATTTAAATGTTTTTGTGTGAGTTAGTTAGAAATTGGAAACATTCTATTTACTTTTCGTCGTTTAGGCTCGTTTTATGATGAATTTAGGCAAATATGGCCGAAATAGCATGCATAGTATAATTCCGTTATCTTTTGAAGCTAATTGGTCCGTCAAAAGTCGCACCAAACGAAGCGTTTGCTCAAAATAAGCGTTGACGGATCAATTTAGCTTTCGGACTAATGTTATTTGGAGTTTCTATACGTGCGCAGGTGTAAGTTCGGGCGAAAAAGGACGTAAAGGATACTCGGCAAGAATCGAGCGCGTTCCGGGCGAAAACGCTCAGCGAGCAGGGCCTCGTGGGCCATTTCTGCTCGCCGAGCAGGCCCCTGGAGGCCTACTCACCGAGCAGGCCACCAGGCGCCTGCTCGGCGAGCAGGGGGCTGCTCGTCGCGAGCAGCCCTGCTCGCCGAGCAGCTCGCCCTGCTCGCCGAGCAGCCCTGCGGGAATTGGTCAAAAAGACCAATTCCGCCCCCACGAAGCCACGATTGGCCCCACGTCTTCTTACACTAATAAGGACATGAAAATAGGTCAAAACGAGGCCCGAGCCGCGTCTATAAATAGGATTTTTTTCATTGTAATTTAGATATCTTTTTCCTTTGCAATTTTCTTAGCTTTTCACCTTGAGAAATCCTCTCCACCTCCTCCATATCCTTTAAACCTCCATTGAAGACACCTCCGAAGCTCTATTCACCGAGGATTGCTCAAGCTTCATCCTTAAATCCTAGAAAGAGGACTGCATTGGTAGACAGGTTCCTTAAAAGGGATTTTTCTTCTTTTACATTCTGTCTAGCCTCTGATACATGCTATGAATTCTAGGTTTATTGTAACTTCGTGACAATGTTTCCATCTTTGATATATATTATAGTTCTTGTTTATTCAATTGTTTTGATGTTTTAATCTTTGTCTTATGCTTTGTCTGATTGGTTTAACTCACTCGATAATCCCAAAATTAGGTTGGCACATATTACGAGCTGAATCTGACCTAGTCAGTGCCTACAGGATTGACGACCCTATAGAAGATTAAGCCCAAATTACTGAGCCTTATAGCTAGTTTCGGCCTTACAAGGGAATCATGAACTAGGGACTTTAGGAGGATAGGTCGGGTTAATCGCCTTGGACACAAGTGACTTAGGTTTCAATTCAATTGTTTAAACATTCTATTTTCATTATCATCGTATCCCTTCATGTTCCTTCGGTTAATTGCATTGGTAAAAGATCACTTAGGAGTAGTTTAACTTAATTAGGGGTAGAGTAATTCAATTAGGCGTAGAATAACTTAGTTAGAATCGGATAATTTAGCTAGGAGTAGTATAATTCAACCTTGGAGTAGATTAATTTAACAAAACAAACTCAAAACCCCCTAAGCCTAGATAACATCCGAGATCGAGTAGCTCGGTACTTGCAGAAATAAATCCTGTGGACGATAACCTGGACTAAACCAGAATTTATTACTTGATAACGACGGGGTACATTTATCCCTAAGATCGGCCTCGCTCCACAACCGCGCGAGGCCGCGTCACCGGTCAGTACCTGTAAGAATTTGGACTTGGTCAGTCAAAAATTCCTATGGGGCAGCAAGGATGGGGAAAAGAGAATAAGTCTTGTTAATTGGGATCAAATTTGCCAGAATCGCCAAAATGGGGGGTTAGGGATTCGTAGAGCCAGAGAGTATAACATAGCGCTCAATGCAAAGCTGAACTGGAAAATGATAACTTCTCCAGAGACCCTATGGGTCAGAGCTTTGAAGAATAAATATGCTAGAGGAGCAAATGGCATGGAAATGTTCAAAAGTAAGAGGGGTAGCAGCAGAACCTAGAAAGCACTAGTATCTGGTGCAAAGAACATGTCAAAAGGAACATGGTGGCTGCTGTGGACAAGTAATGATATCTTATTCTGGTTGGATATCTGGTTAGGATACACGTCCCTCGTGGAAGTGGCAAGCCAGACGATTCCGAGCTCTGATCAACGCCGACCTGTGCGAGATTATTGGATCGGTTCTAGTGGCTGGGATTGGGCTAGGTTGGAGAACCTTCTCCCCCCAAATATACGGATGCAGCTGGCATCCTTTGTGCTGTTTGAGGATTGTATTAAAGAGGATGGCTGGTTCTGGCGGTTATCTTCATCCGGAAATTTTTCGGTCAAATCTTTGTATCAACTAATCATACCGGAGACCCCTTGCCCTATTATTAACGAGGATTGGATGGCTGTCTGGTCGATCGAAGCAATGGAGAGGGTACGAAACTTCATGTGGTTAGTCCTGTGCCAAGCCATATTGACAAATGTGAGACGGGTTCGGAGGAATTTGGCATCTGAGGCAAAGTGTCCAAGCTGCCCTAATGATGAAACTTTAATTCATCTCCTGCGAGATTGCCCAAATGCAAAAGAGGTTTGGAAATTCTTCATCCCCGCTGACAAATATCAGAGCTTTGAGCGAGGAAACTTACAGGATTGGGCCAGCGCTAATTTGAAGGCCAAAGCTCAGTGGAAAGGAATTGAATGGCAATCGATTTTTGCCTTTGCGTGCTGGTGGATCTGGCGCTGGAGAAATGACGTTATATTTAACTCGACCTCTCTGGATGCACACCGCAAGCACGAGATTATCAGCAGCCAAGCGAAAAGCTTCCAGATGAACAGAACCCCAAGAGCACAACGCGATAGGATGAACAGAAATAGAGGTTGGATACCGCCGGAGGAGAATTGGGTTAAAGTTAATTGTGACGGGGCCAGCAGAGGGAACCCGAGGATCGCCGCTACTGGTGGGCTGATCCGAGACAGTGAAGGAAATTGGAAAGGCGGGTTTGGGTGCAACCTCGACTTTTGCTCGACAGATTTAGCAGAATTTTGGGGGTTGTACTACGGATTGGTTTTGGCCTGGTAGAAGGGCTACAGAAAAGTTGTTTTGGAGCTTGACTCTCTCTTAGCGGTTGAACTGGTTCTAAGTAAGGAAGTATCCTACCACAGGTACTATTGGCTTATTGACAAATGTAAATCTCTCCTGAATCAAAAATGTGACGTCAGAGTGGTCCATACCTTCTGTGAAGGTAACAAAGCCGCTGACTGGATGGAGAAATTCGCAGGAACTACTCCCCTGGGTCATCACGAGTGTGATAGGCTGCCTGCAGGCCTCCGTGACATCATCCTTGAAGATCAGATTGAGATCCGCGCAAGAAGGGCCGAGCTTCAATCTAGTTGAAATGTTTGCTTTCTTCTCTTCTCCTTAGTCCCACTTTTGTTTTTTTTTTCGGGGTGCTCCACCCTTCCTCTATCACCAAAAAAAAATCAAGAGAAACAATGCAAAATCTAGAAGGATAAGAAAATCCACATAGGCCAGGATTTTCCTTAAAAAGAAAACCTAAAAATAATAATATTACATTGAACGAATTACAACACAATATAAATTTTATGATTAAATTCCGTGTGATATTACGGAAATCAAATAAATATAATAACCTTCATCATACTAAGCAAATAAAATATATATATTTTTTTTCAACAAGCAAATAAAATAGGCAAAAAAGCATAATTAGGTCCTTGATTTTTTATTTTTTAGTTCATTAAGTCTTTAATCTTTTATTTGAATACATTAAGTCTCTCATTTATTTTTGGTCTCATTAATCTCTTTATAACTAAATTAGTAAGTTATGGATTTAATTCTGTTAAAAATACATTATTAACTTCATCTGTATTTGAAATTATTAAAAAATATATTTTTACAGTTTGTATTAAGGTTTTTACAGTTTTCCTAGAACCATATTACACATCCAAAACTGCTTTCAAACAATGAAAAATACAAATTTTGAATGCAGGTGCAATGAATAACAGTCTGTTAACCGATTTTTATGTTCAAAATTAATTTTTTTTGGTCATCAATAGCTTAATGAGACCAAAAATAAATGATCAGAGGCTTAATGTATCCAAATAAAAAATTAAAAGCTTAATGAAGAAAAAAAATTGAAAAATCAGGGACTTAATAATGCTTTTTGCCAATAAAATACTTAATACAATGGATACATTGCAAAACAAAATGATTATGTTAGAAATACATAATGATTTAATCTTGTAGTTTCAACATAAATACATTATTCATTGATGACACGCGGGGAAATTCTGATTAACTTCCGTCCCTGTGGGGGCGTCGTTGGGTTCGACGGGGGGAAGCTCCGATGCCAAAGTCAGTAAGGAAGAACAAAAGGGCAAACTGAATTGACAAAGGGTAAGAATGAATGTGTACCTTGATAGCCTGAGACGTAGGCTATATCTAGCTAGAAAGTTGTAACTTTCAGTAACTAGAAAGTCTCCATCAATGCTCCATTAATGGCGGTTACAAGTTACCTTTAAGCCGACGGTTAGCCAATTGATAGCTCATTAATGGTCTTTATGGTCGGGTCGGCCCAGCCGTTCTAATGGCGAATGAGTGTTCAAGGAGATTCGCCTCATAGGTTCGCTGGCGGGTCTCTTTTGATGGGACCTTGGTAATCCGCCAGTCGGATCTCTTTGGAGGATCAATACGCGGCGTTCTTTAGGTGAATATCCCTTTTGGTCCTCGGGATAATATCTCAATGTTATCAGATGCCTCCCCAAAGTTCCCTTAAAGTCCTTTAGGGCTTTTGAGCTTCTGCGCGCCATCATGACTACCTGCATTAATGAGCACTCTATTCGATGCCAATCACAGAGTGACACGTGTAACGAGCGCACTGTCCAAGGAAAGAGAAGATGCCTTCTTCTTCCTTCTCTTTCTCTCTCTTACCCATTTCGTCTTCATTTACTTTTTCGTCGTTCGAAGCTTTTTCTGGGAGTTTCAGAGTTCCTTCAAAGCTTTCGCTTACATGTAAGTTCATCTTTTCCCATTCTGTTTTTTCTGAATGTTTAGGAGTTCTTCTTCCTCTTCTGAATCTACGTCCGAGCTATTTGATTTAACCTCATCTTCCGAACCCATTTTTAGCTGGACTTCTTCTTCCTCAGAGAATTCCTCTTCTTCTGAGGATTCCGTTAGTTGTAATTTAGCTGAGTTGCGTGACTCGGCGTGTAATAAACGTCGAACTCGTTCCGACGAGGTTCAAAACCCTCCCATCGGCATTACCCGCTGTATTCCGGCCACCGGTTTTAGGTCATATTTAGGGATGGAGGCTTCTTCGTTAGTTCCTCCTAGGAAAAAGAGACCCCGTGCCGAGTCCACCTCATCTCGTATGAGCTCTGCGGATCTAGTGAGCCTGGCAGATCACTTTCAGTGGATTAAAAATTATGAAACTCAACTGGCGGACGCCCATCAGCGACCAGCCTGTCCGCCACGCGGATATCTATCCGTGTATTGTAGTCATGTAGAGAGGGGATTTCGTCTAACTTTCCCAAAGATGATGGCAGATATCCTTGCTTATTTTGATATCACCGCCTGTCAGTTGCACCCTAATGGCTGGTTAGATCTGGCTCTGGATTGCTACTTAGCTTCAAATCTAGGTCTAGTGTGTACACCTCGCGTCTTTCGGACCTTTCATAAACCCTCTCAACGAAAGTCCGAGTCGTTTCTTACCTTTGCCAAATTTGGAGTTTATTCGCCATTTAGTGGCAAGATGTCGAATGTCCACTCTTGGGACGAGAGGTTCTTTTATGTGAAGATTAAGGAAGATGAGCCGTTAGGCTTTCCATCATATTGGAATGCCAGACCTCTACACATGGCGGGTGACATGCGAATTATGACGGATAGCGATGAGGCTGTGGCGGATCTCATGAAGAGCGTTAAGGCGAATGCTTGGACATACGCCGATGCTTTAGACTTTATGATGAACGACATTCCCTTGATCCGCCGAGATGGAGACAAGTTCACTTACTCCAAGATTGCTCAGTTTGATCAAGGTAACTTTAATTTTCTTTGAACCTTGATTATTTGATTGTTCTTCTTGGACAGGGGTGTATCTAAGGCCAATCACGCTCTTGTAGAGATGCGTAAGAAGATGAAGGAGGATGAGGCCCGTAGGAAGGCGCATGCGTTGGAGCCTCAAAAGAATGTAGGAAAACGTGTTGCGGATCCAACAATTGATCCGCCGCAGAAGAAGAAGAGATACATTGCTCCGGCCGGACAAAAGTTGATGGCCGGTGCATTGAGATCCGCCATACCTTCGTCGAACAAAGAACAGGTAAATTGCTCTACTTGTTTTTTCTTTCTACATTTTAATTTTAGGTTTTAACCTGGAGATTATGGTATAGATGGCGAGACCTGATTTGGGCAGTTATTGGGCCGCTAAATATGGAGATGAGGGGTCCCTGGAGAATGAGTCGGTAATCAATGATCTGGATGAAGCTCTTGGGCAATTAGGTAGGGTTCGAGAGAGTCAAACTCTAATCTCAGGAGCTGCCAACATCCAACTTGGGAAAAAGGAGCTTCTGTCCGTAAGTGCTTTCTCAACCATACGTTTAATTGTTAGGCAATTTCTTTTGGGGATAAATATCGACTAAGCTTTTGTTGGCTTTCGTAGGCGTATACTCGCTTACGAGTTGCAGAGGCTGAGCTTCTTCAAGGGGTGGCGGATAAGGCCACCATAGAAAGGTTGGAAAAAGAAGCTGCGGAGGCGAAGGCGAATGCCGATTCAGCTCTTGCTCTTAAGGATGCTGAATCCGCCCGGAAGGATGCTGAGATTCGACAATTAAGGGAGAAGATTGCAGCGGATGCTAAGGAGAATGAAGAGGCCTTAGCGGATGCCGAATTTATGGCTGGAGAGCAAGCCTTCTTCTATGGTGAATGGCTTATAGCGTACTTCCAATTGGAATATCCTGAGATCGATTTTACGGATCCGGAATTCGCTGTTCCCGATCCGAATGTAGTTGTTAAATATCGCGAAACTCCAAATGTCAAGGACTACATTCGGGATCGCGTTCGGGAATGGATGAAGGGACCTGCTGAAGAAAGCAAACCTGCCACCCACGTCCAGCTAGTGAATCTCGAGGAAGTGCCTGCGAAATATGGTGAGGAGCTGATAACCGATGGCACCTTTCTTCCTGAGGAAACACCTTCCGTGGAAAAGGAAGTCTCCTTGGCGGGCGTGTCCGAGGCTGTCGAGAAGGAAGCTTCTCAAGCAGGTGCTTCTGGCAAGAAGAATGTTAAGGAGGATGCTCCTATGGTTACTTGATGTTTTATTTCGTTTGTAAAACTTTTTAAGTACAATTTGTTTAATCCTTATGGTAGCTATTTATATTACCTTTACGTTTGCGTAAGTAGATATATAAGCGTCTAGGATTTATTTTGGAGTAGGTGGCCAGCCATACTCCACTATGTGAACCTTTGTGAAGGTTTGAAGCTGTTTTATTCCCTTAGAGGAAGTAAAGCTGCCTTCAGGGATCATCTTGCGACCTATCTTTGAGGTGAAGTGATTCGCCTAGAGGACTTTGTGGACCCTTCTTTGGGAAGGGAGTAAGAGAGTGTAAAGACCTTGCGTCCAAGGATCGTTTTAACTCTATCTCGAATGGGGATCCGCTAGAGATGGATCCGCCCATGAGATTTGTTCTCCTATCTTTGAGGAGAAAAAAAGTAGTTATGAGATAGCAATACTTTTTTAATGTGGAGAGCGTTGGATTTCCCCCTTCTTTTTAAGACTGGAATATTGATATTGCTGCAATAAAAACTCTTAAAAAGAACATAGATAATAGAACAATTGATGTTTATTGATAGGAGAAATGCTTTATTACAGTAAGTAGGTCTTACATGTGAGCCTCGTTAAAACCTTTAATAAGAAAAACGACATGGGAAAAAAGCTTACTAAAGAAAAAAGAGTACTCAAGACCGTATTTACACTTTATTTTCTGACAAAATATTTGTGGAGATTTTGGATGTTCCACCTGCGTGGCAATGTGTTCCCCTCCATGTCTTGAATCTTAAATGTGGCGAACCCAATCTTGTCCACTATTTGGTATGGACCCGTCCAGGTGAGCCCTAGCTTGCCCTTCCCTTGTCGAGACTGGATTTTGTCGGCTTTGCGGAGCACGAGATCTCCCACATTCAATTCTACAAGTTTGGCGTTTTTGTCATGATAAGCGGCGATCCGCTGCTTGTATGCCGCCATACGTACATAAGCCTTATCTCTTCGATCTTCCACTTGATCAAGACTTTCTTTCAATCTGCGGCTGTTGTCCTCCTCGCAATAGAATGCAACTCTATCACTTGGGACCAGTATTTCAACTAGGATTACAGCTTCTACACCATGAGAGAGGGCGAATGGTGTTTCTCCTGTGGCCGTTCTAGGAGTGGTGCGATACGCCCATAAGACGCTCGTCAACTGATCGGCCCACTTCTTATCATGATCCCCCAATCTCTTCTTTATTCCTTTTACGATCGTCCGATTCGTAACTTCAGTCATACCGTTGGATTGAGGATAATAAACGGAGGCGAATCTGTTCAAAATGCCCAATTTCTCACAAAAAGTTTTGAACTCGCCGCAGTTGAACTGCGTTCCATTATCAGTGATGATTGTGTGAGGTACGCCATATCTTCCCACGATATTGTCTTTAACAAATTCCACCATTCGTTCAGCAGTGATGGAGGAGACAGCTTCAGCTTCTACCCACTTGGTGAAGTGATCTACTGCCACTACCACATACCTTCTTTGTCTATGAGTAGGAGGAAATGGTCCCACGATGTCAATTCCCCAGAGGGCAAAGGACCGCCCTTCAATGATGGGCCTCTGGAGATGTTTGGCAGTGTGTGATTCGTTCGCATGAATCTGACAACTATGGCAAGATTCCACCAATTTTTATGCATCAAGCTCGGTAGTGGGCCAATAAAATCCTGCTAACCTGGATTTCTTTAAGATGGAGGCGGATGCCTCATGGGCCCCACATGATCCCTTGTGCAGCTCCTTGAGGACTTGTTGTCCCTCTTCTGGTAGAATACATTTTAACCAAGGATGGCTAAAAGACTTTCTGTAGAGGCAATCGTTGATTATGGAGAAATAGGCCGCTTTCCTGACGATACGCCGAGCCTCCTCTTTATCGATGGGTAGAGCTCCATCTGACAAATACTGACGAATGACTGTCCGCCAATCATCTTCTACCGTTGTGAGTAGGGATACTTCTTCAGAGGCGAAGGCCGGAGCCGCTTTAACCTCGAATGCACATTGCGGATCTGTCCAATTCTCTTCGCTGGAAGCCATTTTTGCTAGGTGATCTGCTTTGGTGTTTGATCCTCGAGGCACATGGATCAATTCCCATTTAGTTTCTTTAGCTTCGAGGTGATCCAGCAATTTTTTAACCTCGGCCACGTATTTGGCCAAAACCTCATCCTTTACTTCGTAATTTTTGATCACTTGATTGAACATTAACTTGGAGTCACTATAGATCACGATCCGCTCGGGAGTGATTTCTCTTAGCAGGCGCAACCCCAATATTAGAGCCTCGTATTCTGTAGCATTGTTGGTTGCATGGAAATCCAACTTTGCTGCGTACCGTAGTTTTATGTATTGGGGGTCCTTGATCACGATACCTATACCAGCTCCATCTGCTGAGGAAGCTCCATCCGTGTACATCGTCCACTCTTCTACTGGAGATTTAGGGAGATTCACCCCTTCTTCGGTGAATTCATTCACAAAGTCTGCCAAGACCTGACTCTTCAAGGCGGACCTGCACTCATATCGCCCATCAAATTCTCCCAGTCGAATTGCCCATTCCATCAATCTCCCCGAAGTGTCCGGCTTTTGCAATACTTTTCTCATAGGTATATTCGTGCGAACTATGACAGTGTGGGCCTGGAAGTATGGCCTAAGGCGGATTGCCGTGGTGACGACGGCCAGAGCCATTTTATCAAGTTTAGAATACCTAGTTTCGGCATCCTTCAGTACTTTGCTCACGTAATAAATTGGATACTGCTGGCCATCTTCTTCTCTTATCATGACTGTGCATACAGCTTTATCTGTGACCGAGACATACATGTAGAGATTCTCACCTTTTAAGGGTCGGCTCATCATGGGCGGTTCTGAGAGAAACCGTTTAATTCCTTCGAAAGCCTTTTTACAATCCTCATTCCACTCGAATGCCTTTTGCTTCTTGATAACTTCGTAAAAGGGCTGACACCTACGAGCTGAACATGAGATAAACCTGCCTAAGGCCACGATTCGCCCGTTAAGGCGTTGCACTTCCCTGATGTTCCGCGGTGCTTGCATTTCCAGAACGGCCTTAACCTTGTTAGGATTCGGGCTCACTCCTTTCTCGCTAATCATGAATCCCAAGAACTTTCCATATGTCGCACCAAAGGTACATTTTTCCGGATTCAGCTTAATATTGTGGCGTCGGAGTACGGCCAGTACCTCCCTTACATCCTCTGCATGTTTTTCCACAGTGGTGCTTTTGATGATCATGTCATCCACATAGACAAAGTAGTTATCACCTTTGCTTTCCGCGAATATTTTGTTCATCATCCGCTGATAGGTGGCACCTGCGTTCTTAAGCCCAAAGGGCATGACTTTGAAGCAATAAGTGGCTTGGTGAGTCACGAACGAGGTCTTGATTCTATCTGAAGGCTCCATGGGGATCTGATGATAACTTGACTTTACGTCTGTAAAGGAGTACATAGCATGTCCGGCGGTTCCATCTACGAGTATGTCAATACATGGCAAAGGATAGTTGTCTTTGGGACAAGCCTTGTTGAGATCCGTAAAGTCAATATACATGCGGTAGGATCCGCCTGCCTTTTTCACCAGAACGACGTTCGCCAACCATTGTGTATAAAGTACCTCTTCAATGGCGTCCGCACGTTGGAGCTTGGCGATCTCTTCCTCTATCACCTTCTGCCTTTCCAGGCCATGGTTTCTCCGTTTCTGAGCTACGGGAATTGCATCTTTATCGATGTTAAGTTTGTGAGTGATCACGTCTGGACTGATCCCTGGGAGGATCTTATCTTTCCATGCAGAGACGTCTTCCGCTTCATGGAGAACCTTGGTGATTGCTTCTTTAACTTCACTTTTGAGCCCTTTAGCCATTCGCACCTGCTTCTCATCCGCCATGAGGTACATTTCTGTCTCGCCCAAGGCCATTGTGACGAGCTCCTCTTCGTCTTCGTCTTTAGATTGGGGGCGAATCATTAGTGATGCGGAATACGTCTCCTGAGCCACCTTTTGGCTCCCTCTGATCATTACACCTCCCTTGGCCGTAGGGATGTAAAAAGTTAAGTGGCGTATGGAGATAAGGGCTGCTACTTCGGAGATAAAGGGCCGTCCGAGGTTAATATTGTAGGCCAACTGACCATCCAAGATAGAAAATTCCAGATCGCCTTTCCAGACTTGATCCTCATCTGCTAGCTCACAATCCAATGTTACCTGGCCTTTTGTCTGGACGGTATGTCCTGTCACTCCCAGGATATCCACTACGGTTGGTTCCACTTGGATTGGATCAACCATGAGTTTAGCGAAAGCTCATCTTGTGATGACATTACACGAGCTCCCAGTATCGATCATCACTCTTTTCATCTCCCAGCCTTCCACTACCATAGTAATGACCAAAGCATCTGCATGAGGAGATATCTCTGGACCTACGTCTGCAAAGGGGCGATTCAACGATGCCTTGTCAAGGGCAGTGGTCTTTGCTTTTTTCAGTACTGGTTGGTACCCAGGTCCGCCTGCTATGACATTGATGGTCCCATTTCCTTTCTTCTTTGGGTCATCTCTGGGTCTATCACCATCTCCCTTCTTGCCATCATTTTGGATGAACCGATCCAATTTGCCCCTCTCAATGAGACGCTCTATTTCCCGAGCTAACTCCCAGCATGCATCTGTGTCGTGACCATTTTTCTTGTGATATTTACAATAATTTTTAGGATTTTTACCAGTATTGGTGTACTCCCCCCCTTTTGGTTCGGGGTATGAAATGCTCCGTTTGTGTTGACTGTTCTCGATCCACATAAGCACTTCACTTTTAGAAGCATTGAGAGGTGTGAAGGAAGTGACAAATGTCGATTTGTTCTTTGAACCCATTCGTCGGCTTCTAGAGGAGGAATCCTGGTGCTTGTCCTTTTCTCTATCCCGATGGCGAGATTCACTTTTGTCTCTTCTAGGCGGAGATGATGATTCACGGCGAATGTCATCTACCTCCATAAAGTCTTTGCAGCGCTCCATCAATTCTGCCATGTTGCTGGGCTTCTTTCGAATTAGATCCTCCTATAAACTCTTACAAGTGGTGTTTTTTACCAGAGATTCCACTGCCATGGAGATATCCACATCAACAATTTGTATACACAAGTTGTTGAAAGAATTTACATACTCTCGAAGGGATTCGTTCGCCTTCTGCTTTAATTCAAAAAGCTTCCTTGACTTGACCACTGGAAGGATACAGCCGGCGAATTTAGCACAAAATTCTCTGCTTAGTTGGTCCCAACTGTCTATCGAGCCAGGAGGTAGAGATTGGAACCAGCCATAAGCGATACCTCCTAACGTGGTGACAAACATTTTGCATAGCACTGGTTCAGTTGCACGATTGAGGCGAAGCAGTATTCGGTACTTTCTGACGTGGGCTTCTGGGTTGTCAGCACCTGTGTATATAGGGAGATTAGGTATTTTAAAATGCCTATCCGTTTCCTCTACCTCGATCCAAGCCGTGAAGGGCGAATCTCTATTGGCGAATGGGTTATGCCTGGCGTTCTCCTCATTCATGCGGAGCACCGGAGCTCGAACTCTGTCTTCAAAATTCTCCGGACCCGCTCTTGGGCGGCCCCTCCGTGGAGATCTGCTTGGAGAAGATGAAGAGCTGGATCCCGAAGATGGATCCGAGGGTGATCGACCGCTTCCACTTCCGCGTCCGCCCCCGTTTCGATGCCCACCTCCACCTCCACCTCCTCCACCCTGACCGCCTGGGGGAGCTTGACCGCTTCCCCCTCGAGAGCCTCCTGAAGGAATGTGCCCTTCATTTCCTTGGTGTGGTGGTGGCGGTGGCCTATTCGAACGGGGTGTCTCCACTGGCCTTTTGCTCTGTCTATGTCCAGTAGATGGGGATGATCTGCCTTTGCGGGAGGATCTCAGTTTTTGGGGTGAAGGTGATTCGGACCGCCTACTTTTCTCTTTTCTACGCTTTTTGTGTTTTCGCCCTTCTGGTCCACCCAAGGAGAGATTCGACCGTGGTCGCCTTGGGATACCTGATCCGCCTAGATTGATCCCATGGGTTACAGATCCGCCAGGAAGAGGCTGATCGCTCCTTTGACTTCCTCCTGCGCCAGCGGGGAATAATTCCCGATTGATCGGTCGTTCTCCAAACGCCGCCGTGGTAGTTACCATGGATTCTGTATTGTGAGCTTGGAGAAATGAAGAATTGTGGACGTTTGGTCCTAGAGTCATCTGGGGCCAAGAAGGTATCGTAAATGTGGACGCCATGCTCCAAAACGGAGGAATGGTCAGTGCGCCCAGCACTGGTTATTGGTTGACTCGATGGTGTTATTAATGGTGTTTCTTCCCCCGATGTGGGGTTCTGCCCTTCGTTTGCCATATTCTTTCTAACGTGAATGGAAACCCTTTATTTGATTAAGGATTCCACGTTCACCGCACCAATTGATGACACGCGGGGAAATTCTGATTAACTTCCGTCCTTGTGGGGGCGTCGTTGGGTTCGACGGGGGGAAGCTCTGATGCCAAAGTCAGTAAGGAAGAACAAAAGGGCAAACTGAATTGACAAAGGGTAAGAATGAATGTGTACCTTGATAGCCTGAGACGTAGGCTATATATAGCTAGAAACTTGTAACTTTCAGTAACTAGAAAGTCTCCATCAATGCTCCATTAATGGCGGTTACAAGTTACCTTTAAGCCGGCGGTTAGCCAATTGATAGCTCATTAATGGTCTTTATGTTCGGGTCGGCCCAGCCGTTCTAATGGCGAATGAGTGTTCAAGGAGATTCGCCTCATAGGTTCGCTGGCGGGTCTCTTTTGATGGGACCTTGGTGATCCGCCAGTCGGATCTCTTTGGAGGATCAATACGCGGCGTTCTTTAGGTGAATATCCCTTTTGGTCCTCGGGATAATATCTCAATGTTATCATTCATACTCCATGATATTCATATCAAAAAATTTATATCATTATTTAGGTGCCTTTTTACTCTATATATAATTTTGAGTCCGTTTGTTTCAGATGTTCCTATTTACTGTTGCTATTAGCTGCTATAAATAGGCAATATATGTTACTTGATTTTTGTCTAAAAAGTAGCTGTTTCGAATTTTCACCAAACGTTTTTTTTATCTCGTATTTAGACTTCAAAAGTAAAAAGGAATTCTGAAAAATTGAAACAAACAGACACTTTATCAATTTATAGACTTTTTTTTTCTGACTTAGAGCTACGCAACCTTCGCATTGTTTCATATAGATATGTTCATCCAAATCTCCATTCAAGAAAGTTGTTATATAATATTTATATGATGTACTTCAAGATTTCACAAAACGACGATTACAAGTACCATCTTAATAGAGTTTATCCTAGACACAATAGATACGCGTCAAAGCAATCAAACCATTTTTTTTGTTTATGACCTTCTAAGCCAATTTGTCTTAAAATTGTTAAAAGATAGTAGTCCAAAAAGATAACAGAAAAGAATATAATAATTAAAAGAACAAAAAAAATTATCATGGATATAAAAAAACTACAAGAAATCAATTCAATTTTCAATTAAAAGGACACACAAGACCAAACCAGTCTATTTACCGTTAGAACGACTAGAAAGTAATATGAGATCTGATTATATCAATTTCTTAACAGATTTAGTGACAATGTAAAAATGTTACAATTTTTTAGGGTGCTTTCTATGTTTACTTTGTTTTTTCTATCATTGGATGAGCTTACTTTGACAAAGTTCATCACCATCCAATGGTGGAAAAAACAAAGTAAGGCTTACTTTGTCAAAAACAAAGTAACCATATCCTAACCCATTTTTTAGAGATTAAAAATTAAATATATTTACTATTTTCACGTTGGACATTTCTAATGTTTCAATCAACACACCAAAATGACGATGTTTCAACGTGCTGAAAGTTAAAAAAAATTTACTCAACCCGTTATGATTTAAACTTTGAAAAATTACTTATAAACTGCACAGTTAAAATTAGGACCACCAAATATAAAATTCTACCTCCCTCACTGTAGGCGGGGCCTGGGGGGCTCCAGACCCCTCCGACCGCCGGAACCATCTTGACCCCGGGTAGTTTCGGCCCCCTGTCTCAACAAAAAAAAAATGGGGGTGTTGAATTAGCCTCCCAAGATGGCCCATTACGTGTTAAGCTTGTCCAAAATTCAAAATTTTAATATTTTGGACTTATTCGTACTCTCTAAATCCAAATTTTTAATATTTTGGACTTATTAGGGCTCTCTAAATCCAAATTTCTATTTTTTGGCCTCCCTAATTCTAAATTTCTAATATTTTTGGCATGTTAGACACTCCTTAAATCTAAATTATTAAATTTTTTTGGCTTGGTAGGCTCTCTCAAATCAAAATTTTTAATTTTTTTACCTTTTCGGCCCGACCTAAATCCATTTTTTTTACATGTTAGGAATTTTAAACAAAATCTAACTTAATTTTGAGAAATTGTAGATTAATACTTAAAATTTAGTTCTTGACCTCTCAAATTATAATATATATATATTAAGCAAGTTCGATTTAGCAATATTTTTTTTTTACGAATGCACATGTAAAATCGGTCTCCCCAACTGAGTAATCCTGTATTGCTGCATACTCTTGCATGGATGAGTTGTGTCCTTGTAAATTTTCATTTGAAGAAATAGACTTTTATCGACATTGTGCATTGCAGTTTCCTTAGCTACTCTTAATTATTGTTTCCAAATCGACAACTCTCATCTATAAATATATGATGCCTTTGAAAAGCTTGTTATCCTTGAGCAGCTGTTGAGTTTACTAATAATGCTAAACCCAAAAATGAAAAGCCTATAAATTGAAAAAAAAAAAACTAGAAATGAATTAATATGTATGCTTTTGTTATACATGTACATATATTCTCATGGAAGATAGTAGTGTTGAATGTATAGTTTGGGTAAATTACACTAATGGTACCTGAACTTTATCTACTTCACACTTTGGTACCTATATTACATTTTATCTCAAAAATATACCTAAAGTAACGATGACCGGACAATTTAGTATATTTTACCGGTTAATGACCGGTCAATGAGAGTTTCATGAGTTAATTACACCAATGGTACCTGAACTTTACCATAATTTACACTTTGGTACTTGAATTTTATTTTATCTTAAAAGCATAACTCAAGTAAAGGTGACTGAAAAATTTAGTTCATTTGATCGGTTAGTGACCGGGTAACGTGAGTTTGACCATTTTAAACTAAACATTGGGACTTACCATACACTCAATTAATATAAAACTACAATACTACCATATATATATATATATATGAAGAATCTTTTGTTATGTATGGAAAGAGAGAAATAAAATGACAACAATTTTAGGTATTCACTTAATCTTGCTAGGTATAGGTATCTAATTGATTCGATTTATGGAATCGTAAATAGTCATTGGTTCAACCGATACATAGAAATCTCAAATTTGTTACTCGATCATTATCAAACTGGGCCATGTCATATTTCTTACATTTGTATCAGTGTTCTTCCAAAAAAAGAGGTTAGAATTCTAGCTCTTCCAGAGTGGTATCTCACTGATGGCTCGGACCCCTATATATATATATATATATATATATATATATATATATATATATATATATAGTGAGGCTATAGTGTAACGTCCTCAAAATTTAAATCCTAGAAAAATTAATTAGCTAGAATAATTAAAATCAATTTAATGCTTTTATTGTTATTATTATTATTATTATTATTATTATTATTCGTCCCTGCACTGGGAATCGTCCCTGGAAAAACTCTAACAACCAAGTCTAGAGAGATACGAAATTAAATATGGAGAGAAAGTAGCGGACCTCTCAATTGGGTGTTTAGGAGCCTTCTTATAGAACTGTTATGGACTGATGAGTCTTGGGCTTAGTTGTGTGTCGCTGGGCTGATGAGCCTGGGTGTGTTCGATTCATAATCTTTATAAGCTTCTTTATAATATATATTTTTGAATAATAATTTAGGGGTGTAAAAGTAATTTTCAATTTAAATAGATTCCATATAAATAGATGGTTACAGAATGAAAAGAAAAGGAAAAAAACCCTATTCTATTTAATGGAGCCGCAATTTCTTTTGAAGAGGGATTAGAGCAACTCAATTTTTTCCAGGTTTTACATTTATTCTCTTTCTCTTGGCTTTACCAAACATTTTATATAGTTATAAAGTTAGATTTAAGTCCTAAATATTTTGGAAGTATATGTATATATATATATGTGAGAAAACCATATGATATAGGATGTTTTTAATTGATTAGTTTTGTTCCTTTTAAAAGTTATGAAATTTTGTATGATTTTGTTTTGTAAAATACAATTATTACCTTTGAATCGTTCTTATTCATCCATTTGATTTATTACTATTATTGAGAGGAACAGTGGAGAATTTTAAGCTTTTGGAAATTTTAATCCATTTACATATATAATCAAAATCATTATTTTTAATAAAGTGGTTATGGATCCGTTAAAAAATGGTTCAAGTATTACTTAATTATCACATTTATAATGTTTGTTTGATGAGTTAGCAAATACATTGTATAGGATATGATGGTTAAGCGGTTCATAGGTCAACGATCGCGTATCCGTTAGTCTATCGTTCAAGATGCATGTAAGTGGTTAATTATATACGTAGTTCTTTATTTGCTTGTTTGTATGTCTATTGTAATTGATTGTTATATTTGTAATGAATGTGTTTAGTTAATTAAATAAACGACATCAATGCTTGTATGTTTGGGTGCTATATTTGACTTGGTGTAATAATGACTTATTGATTTGATTTATATGTTTGACATGTATACTTGATATTTATGATGACTACGGTGACGTGAATGAATTGAATTTGATATTGATGGTTGTGAGGACATGAATAGTTTTTAGACCGAGACTTATTGTGGATGGAATGGAAATCGATTATGATACAGTTGATAAACTTTGGATAAACGGGAGGACTGGAAAATTATAAGAATAAGAGCTTATCTAGTATAGTATATTCAATGGTTGCTATTGAAATGAGAAAAATAAATATTGTGATCACGTGAAATATAAACACCGGGTATTTGTTACGACAGGGTGTTAAGGTACCGGGTATTTGTTACGACATGGTACCTAGAAGACGGGATACCGGGTATTTGTTACGACAGGGTATCCCAGGATATGATTTTATTGGCCAAGCAACCATTGGGTATTACTAGACTAGAGTAAGCAGAGCCCTTGAATAAATTAATAGTAATTCATTAAGTATTGGATGTTTGCTTGATAACTAATAAATATTAAATGCATGTAAACTGATTTGTATGCGCGTGTGGTTGTACTATGTGTATAGTTAGCTATCTTACTGAGCCCCCCAAGCTCACCCCACTCTCCGCCAGTTTTCTTTTCAGGTTAATGTCATTAAATGCTAGCGACGCTCGTATGGATCGGCCAGTATGTAGATTCGTCATTATTAGGTTCATATTACTAATAGTCTAGCTTGTCTGCACTTTTGGGTAAATTTTAAATGTTTGGATTCAGTTATTTGAACCTATCGAAATGCATTTATAAATGAAAAGTTGCTACGCTTTTGGGTTTTGTTAGTATATTAAATCGAATTTATTACTGTTCAAGAAATTGACGGTTTTAGAAAAAGGGGGGTTACATTTAATGGTATCAGAGCCGACTCTCCACGTACGATGTGTGGTTCGGGGACGAACCCGGTCCGGAGTGGGTGGCGCCGGGGTAAGAAGGCCTGAGCAAGGAGCGGCCCTAAGGGATGGCGATGGGGGCAGAAATGAACTGAATCTCACATCGGAAATGGAGAGGGAGTGATTGGGGCTTATTAGTAAGATGCGAATCCAATACATGCAGACGCGTTTTAAAGCCGTGAGGCCCAATGTGTTGGAATTGGCCAGAGCGGACAATATCTACATGGTATTGGACGAGAGTGTTACATATAGAGAGAGATTCCCTCACTTTTTATTCTAAGGGAAGAATATAGTTATTCTAATTACCAAACAATATTAGAGCTATTTAATTAAACAAAATTAGGAGAATTAAAATTCTAACATATATCTTTCTCTCTCCTTCTCTTAAACACGCTCTCTCCCTCCTCCTTCTCTTAAACATTCACGGCTCTCTCACTCCTTCTTCCCTTAAATGATTCACAACTCCGATCAGACCAAAAATCAGTGATTTTCTATCAACAACGATCTCCGTTATCTATAAACGTTCTATGATTCGTCTTATTTTGTTCCTATTATTGCAGTTTATCTCGCCCCTATTTCTCTGATCCATATTTCAAGAACGGAAAGTCTGTGCATTCATTTAAATTCAATCGGACCAGGGCAGAAATCAGTGATTTTCCATTAACAATTTCTGTTATCTAAAAATATGGTGGACTTGAGTTGTGAAGAGCATGACAAGTATTATGAAGGAAAAATAAATGTTATTCGGATGTTGATGAACAAGCCTTACAAACACAGATTTTGAACCATTCGCATTATTAAACATTATTAACATTTTAGATATGTTTTGATTGTTCTATCTAATTTTGAATTTTCAACATTTGATACCCCTGGTGCCATTTATACAAATGCGCAGCTAATCCATCATTTTTGGCAATAATAGGAACAAAATAAGAGAAATAGGGGCGAGATAAACCGCAATAAACTCTTATTTTTTTTCCGTCGTGGAAATTGAATTTAAACGAATGCACAGACTTCAAGTTCTTGAAATATGGATCAGAGAAATAGGGGCGTGATAACTTGCCGGATCCGATTTGATATTCTCTGCCAGAGTTACCTGCAAAACAGAACCGGAGACAGGATCTCCGGAAAAACTCTCCGACGATCAAGTCAGTTTTTGTAAGAAGGTTGGTAATTTGACAATAGTATTACGGGGAAAATTGTGAGCGTACCTTTTTCCCTCGTTCTTAAGGCCTTTTATAGGTGTTTTTTAGGTAACCGCCGAGGGCGGTTACTCCTTAGTGGGCCACGTTCTGAGGGCGGTTCCCCCTTTTTAGGCCATGTCCCTTTCGTGGCTTTCATGGCAACGAACGTGGTTCTGAGTGGGAGTCTTGATGCTCCGTTTAGGAATTCGGGGCGGTTACTCGCTTCACCCGTTTCCGCTTATTCGGGTCCCATTCGGGGCGGTTACTCGCTGCGCCTGCTTCCTTTATTCGGGTCTCATCCGATCTTAGACCATAGGTCTAAGTGTGGGCTGGGCCTTCGAAATGAATATGACCCGATTTAGCCTCGCGGGTCATCACATGTCTCCCCTTTAGTTTGATACAAGAGCCCTTTAGGGTCTGTTCATAGGGGACGTTTCGTTTTTGCTTGTCTATTCAAAATTCAAAAACTTGTGAATTTTTCCTCTTTCGTTATTTCTTTTCCGGCGTCATCTTTTCCGGCGTTGACCTCTTATTTCCGTCATTTCTCTGTGTTGTCTCTCCCATGTAAGTTTTCCTCTTCATAATTTGTACCTCGTTTGGCTTTTTACTTCTGTTTATTTCTTTTCCTCAACATGTCGAACCCCGACCTTGACTTCGCACCGTTCGATGAGAGCTACGTCCGCGAGGTTTCTCATGAAGTTGATGAGATGGTTGATGAAGTTTCAACCAGTTCTCATGGGTCTGATTCCCACCCCGCTGACTTCCTCCACCTGGCGAATACAACCGACGAGGGTCTAGGTTTTGACCCTAAGAAGTTGATTCCGCCACCTGTCCCAACCCCCCGTTTGTTACCAAAGAGGGACAGGTCGGGAAGCCTAGTTTGTCGCGAGACCATTGAGGATTTGCGGGTGCAATATCCTTGGCTACAAGGTCTCGAGACCATCATTCCCGGGGAGGATAGAGGACCGGGCGATTACCCAAAGGGATATTTCACCATTTTCGTCGTCCAGATTATCTGCGGCTTCACTTATCCGCTGGCGGATGAGATTGCTTCCATCCTCGGCGGTTACGGAATCGCACCCGGGCAGTTACATCCAAATGGATGGGCCGACTTGACCCTGGATAAATTTCTGGCGGATTGTTTGGAGGTTCCTTTCTCGCTTAAAATTTTCTCCAAGCTTCATCATTTCAAGAGTTCGGCGGGGTATTTCACTTTCATCCGCCAGAGCGGATACTATGGTTTTGACGAGAAACTGAACAAGATCCGCGAGTGGGATCGCTCTTACTTTTTTTATCAAGTTTAATGAGGGAAATCCGAACTTCCTTCGCCATTGGGGCCGGCCCAATGTGAAGAGTTTGAACTTCGGTTATCCCAGCGAGGAAGAATCCGCCGTCATCAAGTTCCTGAAGAGTACCCCTCCTTTTGTATGGACATATGATCAGGCCTTCCATATGCTAAGGAGCCGAGTAGCGATTGCCTACCGCGAGGGGGATCGCGTGGTCTATATCCCTTATCGCGTTTTTGTACAAGGTACTTTTTATTTCCAAGTTGATGATTTCCTTTAACCATTTGCAGGGGTGATCCTTTATCTCAAATCGCTGCAGATCGGGAAGCTAAAGCCCTAGCGAGAAGGAAGAAGCGGATGGCGGGAACCGCCTCCGTTGTAGGGGCGGATTCTTCTGGAGGAACGATTCCTTCCATTGAGGCAGCTTCTCCTGTAAGGGCCTCCGTTTCACAAGGTCCCGCTTCTGCCTCCGAGGATCTTCCTTTGACGAGGAAGCGGAAGATAAGTGCGGATACAGAGTCTTCTCGTCCCAAGAAGAAGAACACCTCCGTGTCCCTTACTGTTGGCGGTACACCCGTATCCGCCTCATCCAAAGGAAAGAGAAGTACCCCAATTCATGAGGTATCCTGATCTATTCCCTCTTTCTATATTGATACTTTTTTCCTCATGAGCTATCTGCTGTTCTCTTGATATTTTTCTTTACGCCTTTGCAGCCAATTCCCGACATCAGCGGATGGTGGACTAGGACCTTTGGCATGGCCGTGAGTTTTTCTTGCAAGGACATTGTCTCTTCCATATGCAATGTCCTCGGGCGGCTTCCCTCTGCTTCCTGTGTGCGCGAACAAGTACCGCTCCCTACCGCTGTGGAGGGGATCGAGAAGCGTTCTGTAGAGGTATATTGTTGCTTGTCATTCTCTTTCAAGGATCTTGCGTCCATTGTAACCGCCTATTTCTATTCGCCCTTTTTTATTCGTGAGCCGTCTTATATACAGATTATCAATTTCGCTGAGGGCATTCTCCGAAGGGATGCCGAGCGAGCCAAGGAGTTGGAAGGTCTTGGTACTGAATTGGCGACTCAGAAGTCGCTTTATGATGATGTCCAAGGGAAGGTGAAGGTCCTAGAAGGCGCCCTTCAGAAGGCTGTGAGCGAGAAGGAGGAGGCTCTTAAATCTCTTCAGGCTAAGTCCGATGAGCTGCGAAAGGCCCTGGATGATCTAGCTGATTACAAGGAGACACAAAAGAAGAGGGCTGAGGAAATTCTGGCTGAAGACGGTGCCTGCATCTACTGGTATGGAGAGCGGATTCATGCCGCTTATGAGCATGGACATCAGGGTCTCGTACTTAACCGCCCCAAGGTTCCCATCCCTGAAAAGGATTTAACTGAGAAGTGGGACAAGCTGGAAGCCGAGGATGCTGATATGGATGAGGTACTCCTCTTAGATTGGAAGAGTTTTCAGGAATCTCCAATTATCGGCGAGGTCCCTACCCAGAATGCGGAAGAAGGGGCACCGCAGGACATCTCTCAGCCTGAGCAAGAGGTACCGCCCTCTGAAGCAGTTATTGATTCGAGGGTTGAGGATTCGCTTGAAGTAGATCCGCCCACTGGAGGAGATGAGGGAGTCGCTGGAGGCGAGGAAAGCAATAGGGGTGAAGGAGAGGAAGCTGTAGCATAGTTTAATTTATATTTGGACTTTTTGTATGTAACAAACTGCCCGTATATATTAATTTTCTTTCACTTGCCGCTTTGCCTATACGTGCGATTATTGTCACTTTATTTTCATGTATGATCCTTGCCTTTTGCCGACTTCATACTTGTAATTCTTCATAGTAATTTTGGCTTTCGCTAGGGTGGCCAAACCCTTTTTGCAATTTTTGAGTACTCGTTTATTCGCTTAATTTTATGCCTTACTCTATTATTTTTCTTTCGAAATAATATAATCATAAGGTTAATCATAAGGTTTTGCGAGTGATGCGTAATCATGCATCCGCCTTTCTTTAATAGGCAACACATTTATGTGTTTTTTGAGTTTAACCCTAAGGGTTTTGCGAGTGATGCGTAATCATGCATCCGCCTTTCTTTAATAGGCAACACATTTATGTGTTTTTAAGAACAATCCGCATTCGGACGTAACATATTGAATAAATGTAATAATTGAATACCTTTATTGATAAAGAGAAAAGGTTTATTACATAGGTACACCAACTGTGTGGGATCAAAGCCTCATTAAAACCTTTTATCAGAAAACCCAATGGGAAAAACTCATAAAAGGAAAAAGAGTACTCGTCATTTCCTCGAACTACTCGGCCTTTTTATATAGGCGTAGATTCTCTAGATTCCAGGTGCGCGGGAGCTTCTTTCCGCTCATTTCTTCTATTTCAAAAGTGGCTGGTCCCAGCTTCTTGGATACTTTGTATGGTCCGATCCAGTTGACGCCCAGCTTGCCTTTGCCATCTCTGGATTGTATTTTATCCGCTTTTTTCAAGTCCAAGTCGTTCTCGTTGATTATTACTTTTCGCATTCTTCTGTCATGATATTTCTTGATTCTATTGCGGTATACTGCCATTCGCATGTAAGCTTTTTCTCTTCGTTCCTCCACAGAATCCAAAGCATCTCTAATGTTGATAGGATTTTGTGTGTCGCAATAATAAACTATCCGATCTGTGGGCGACTTGATTTCAACAGGTAGGACTGCTTCGGCTCCATAAACTAGCGAGAAAGGTGTTTCGCCTGTTGCTGCCTTTACAGAGGTTCTGTATGCCCACAACATATGGGGTATCTCATCCGCCCAACCTGTTTTTTTTGTCTCCTAGCCGCTTCTTGATGCCTTGAATCATGGCCCTGTTGGTAACCTCCGTCATACCATTCGATTGGGGATGGTTTACGAAAGAAAAATGATTTTTGATCCCCATGCTTTCGCAGTATGCTTTGAACTTGGCACAGTTGAACTGGGTGCCATTGTCGGTTATAAGCTTTTGCGGGATTCCAAATCGCATGATAATATTCTCTCGTAAGAACTCGATCATTCGCTCAGGTGTTTGTGCGGTTACTGCCTCCGCTTCTACCCATTTGCTGAAGTGGTCAACTGCGACTATCAAGTACTTCCTTTTCTTTGTCGTTTCTGGGAATGGACCCACTATATCGATTCCCCATGTTGCGAATGGCCACGCTGTCATTATAGCGATTTGTTCGGCTCCGGGAACATGTTTTTCATTCGCATGTATTTGACAATTGTGACATTCCGCAACCATCTTCTGGGAATCTTCCACCACCTTGGGCCAGTAGTATCCCATCAGTTTGACCTTTCTTGCCAACGCCGCCGAAGCTTCGTGCGCGCCACAAATTCCTTCATGTAATTCTCGCAGCACGTAGTCTCCTTCGTTGTGACTAATGCATTTCAACCATGGACATGTGTACGATTTCCGATACAAAGTTCCATCCCGAATTGAGTATCGAGCTGACTGCCCAATTAGCTTTCTGGCTAAGCTCTTATCAACCGGTAAATCTCCCTGCTCCAGATATTGGCGAATGGGCATCCGCCAATCTTCATCGTCTTCCAGTTCTTAGATGACCATAATCTGATCGACCTCGAATGCTGGTGCCGATTTTATTTCCAAATTGCATGCCTTTTGACTCCATGGTTCTCTACTTGCCGCTGCTTTTGCCAATTCGTCAGCCTTTGCATTTTGGCCTCGCGGAACATGCACCATCTCCCAAACGACTCCCTTGTGCGTTAACTCTTGTGTCAATCTGCCGACTACCTGATGGTATTTTACTAGCTCCTCTTGTTTCACCAGATAATTTTTTGTGATCTGGTTTATCATGAGTTTGGAATCGCTGTAGATTACCACTCTTTCTGGGGTGAGTTCATTGAGCAACTTTAATCCGCATATCATTGCTTCATACTCTGCGGCATTATTGGTAGTTTTGAAAGTTAATTTTGCTGCATAGCACAGGCGAATAACCTCCGGGCCCTTGATGACGACTCCCAGCCCAGCTCCATCTGTAGATAATGCCCCATCTGTGTACATGCTCCACTCTTCTTTTTGTGCCTTCGGACATTCATCGTCATCCCAGGTGAATTCGTTCACGAAATCGGCGAGTACTTGGCTCTTTAGCGCTGGTCTCCCTTCATAGCGAATATCGAATTCTCCCAGGCGAATTGACCATTCCATCAACCGGCCGGATGCGTCAGGTTTCTGTAATACCTTTCGCATTGGGATGCCAGTTCTCACAATGATAGTATGCGCCTGAAAGTATGGTTTCAATCTAGCCGCCGTGGTTATCACTGCGAGGGCCATTTTGTCCAACTTCGAATACCGGAGTTCTGCATCCTTCAGGACTTTGCTCACGTAGTACACTGGATATTGTTGCCCTTCTTCTTCTCGCACCATCACAGTGCATATTGCCATATTGGTGACGGATACGTAGAGAAATAAATCTTCTCCATCCTCCGGCCTACTCATTAAGGGCGGATAACACAGTAATCGCTTTATCCCCTCGAATGCTTCTTGACAATCCGGCGTCCATTCAAAGGACTTGGATTTTTTGATGGCATTGTAGAAAGGTAGACATCTCCTAGCTGAGCATGATATGAATCGCCCTAATGCCACCAACCGCCCATTTAGTCTCTGTACTTCTCTTATGCTCCTCGGCGTTTTCATCTCCATTACTGCTTTAACCTTCTCGGGAGTCGCCTCAACTCCCTTGCCGCTAACAATGAAACCCAGGAACTTTCCCGCTCTTGCTCCGAATGTGCATTTCTCTGGGTTCAATTTGAGGCCATATTTGATTAGCACTTCCAGGATTTCTTTGATATCATGCGGGTGGTCTTGCATTTTCTTGCTTTTGATGATCATGTCATCAACGTAGATCGAGAAGTTCTCGCCGGATTTGTCTGAAAATATCTTGTTCATCATCCTCTGGTATGTTGCTCCCGCATTTTTCAATCCAAAGGGCATCACCTTGAAGCAATAAGTCGCCTGGTGAGTTATGAACGATGTTTTGATTTCATCCGCCTTCTCCATGGGTATCTGATGGTAACTGGATTTCACGTCGGTGAATGATAAAGCTTCATATCCTGCAGTTCCATCTACCAATATATCAATGTTAGGAAGCGGATACATATCCTTCGGACATGCCTTGTTCAGATCTTTGAAGTCGACGCACATTCTGTATGTTCCATTTGGCTTTTTGACTAGCACCACATTGGCTAACCACTCCGGATAGGTGACTTCTCGAATTGCATCTGACTTTAGCAAATCCGCCACTGCTTTTTCAATCGCCTTTTGCCGCTCAGGAGCATGTCCTCTCTTTTTCTGTCGCACTGGGGTTGCACCTTTGTCTACATTCAAACGATGGGTTGCTACGTCTGGACTTATTCCTTTCAGTATTTCATTTGGGGCGGCAAATGCCGACTCACATTGGACCAGCACCTCGGCAATGGCTTTCTTCGTTTCTTCGGGGAGGCCCGTCGCTATTCGCACATTTTTGTCGCTTGAGATGGCGAATAGTTCCGTTTCTCCCAATGCTTCCGCTGGCAACTTCTCCTCTACCTTATCTTCCTCGTCTGGCTTTGGTTCAAGTGACAATGTATAGGCATGTTGAGATACAAGTTGATCACCTTCAACTATGACTCGCCCTTGGTGTGTTGGTAAATGTAATGTTAAATGCTTCATTGAGATGAGCGACTCCGTTTCTGACAGGAATGGGCGTCCCAGAATTATGTTGTAGGCCAATGGGAGATCAACAATTGCGAATTCTAAATCACCTCGCCATTTTAGCTTTTTATCGCCCATTTCTGCCTCCAACACCACCTGTCCACTTGTTTGAGAGGATTGACCCCCAAAACCTGTTACATCCATGAATGTATGTTCCACTCGCTCGTCATTAATTCCCAACTTGTTGAATGCAGTCCGAGTAATAACATTACAAGAACTGCCAGTATCAATAAGGACCCGCTTGACGTCCCATCCTTCTACAGCCATTGTAATCACCAAAGCATCTGCATGCGGCTCCGTGATTCGCGCGAATGAGTAATTGAGGGCATCCCCCCTATGAGTGTTGCTTTTTCGCTGTTCACGGCGAGCTCTTTTTGTTGGAGGCTCATAGATCCCGCCGGCTATCACGTTTATCACTCCTTTTTTCTGCTTCTTTTCGGGCCTTGCCTCTTCTTCATGTGGTAACGTTGCTTTCTCGTCACTAGTCTCCTTTCGTACAAATTGATTCAGCTTGCCCCTTTCGATCAGCCTTTCAATCTCCTTCTTCAATTCATAGCAATCGTTCGTGTCGTGGCCGTTCAATCTGTGGAACCTGCAATATTTGTTAGGATGTCGCCCCAAACTGGTTCGACCTTTTACCTCGGGGAACCGCACATCCTTCTTCAGGGGGCTCTTTTCGATCCAAAGTAACACCTCCTGGAGAGTCATGTTTAATGGTGTCTGATATCCGCCACTTTGAAAGGGCGATCGCCTCTTCGAACAAAATTACTTTTGGACTGGGTCTGGCGCCGATTGTCCGAAGTGGATCTAGCGGCATCTCTTTCTCGCCGGGTTTGAGCCCTATGTTCCCTGTTGACATCATCCACTTCCATGAATTCCTTTGCTATTTTCATGAGTTCGGCCACTGTGCGCGGCTTGTTGCGGATGATTTCCTCCCGTATACTCCAATCTGTGGTTCCATCTGCCATGATGTTGCGGATGCTCACGATATCCGGGTTTTGCAATCGCACCAGAATATCGTTGAATGCGACAACAAATTCCCTTAGGGAATTATAGTTCCTCTGTTTGATCTCCTTCAGCTGCCTATCCGTCACATCCGCTGCTTTACAGCCCACAAATTTCGCACAGAAATCCCGACTATTTCTGCGGGTAAAGATCGAAACCAATCAGATGCGGCTCCGCCCAAAGTTGTCGAGAATAACCTGCAAATAATGCTTTCACTCGCTCCTGCAACATCCATTAGTTCTCTGTAGTTCCTGACATGAGCCTCAGGATCAGAATTTGGATCCCCATAGTATTTAGGTATCGCGGGCGCTTTGATTCTGTGATCTGGAATGAATTCCCGCAACGAAGGGGCAAAAGGTGAATCGCTCTGGACCTCTGCTCTCGGCCTAGGCGAGTACCCCATTCGCTCCATCATGCTTCGTAATTGATCTTCTAAGTCAATATCGGGTATTCGCCGGACTTCTTCCATCCGCTGCTGGTGAATTCTGGGTGGCATCCACCCGCCCATCGGTGTTGAGACGTGTGCCTGTTGGGGGACTAACCGATGTCCCGTTATAGGATCAAAGTTCCATGTGTGCTCTCGCCCAAGAGTCATCAACTCCGAATGTCTGTGAGGAAAAGGTTCCACTTGCTGTAGCGGAAGAGTGCCTTGCACTCCTCGTAACGGTTGGGATGGCTGCCAGGTCGGATGTATCGTCGTAATGAGATCTGGGTGCGAGTAGTTGCTCGGGTGGCTGTGTGGGTTTGTGCGACTACTCTGGCCCACTTGATTTGGCGCCTGAGATGGCTGCGGGAGGGCCGATATGACAGGGATAGTCGGTGATTGTGTTGAGATAACCACAGGTTCTTGAGGAGCAGCCGCCACGGCGGTATTGTGTTCGGTGAGGGCAGTTAGTAAATTAATCATTCGATCTCCAGCCGCCTGGCTCATGTTCGAAGCCAATTCTTGTCCTGCCATCTGCACGAAATCACTATTGGACATTTCCATCTCAGTTTGCACTTGGACTTCCAATAAGGGACTCAATTGTCCCGAAGGACCCGATGAGCTAGGCACCACAGGCTGTGTACTTGCAGGTTGCGAATTCGCAATCCGTGGTCCCCTGGAGTTCATACTGGTTGATCTAGTGGTAACGCCGGTCATTCGTGATGGTTCTGACATGTTCTTCGTGTACCTTTAACCAAATGTTGGTAAAAAAGGTCCACGTTCATCGCACTAATGATAACTTGCCGGATCCGATTTGATATTCTCTGCCAGAGTTACCTACAAAACAGAACCGGAGACAGGATCTCCGGAAAAACTCTCCGACGATCAAGTCAGTTTTTGTAAGAAGGTTGGTAATTTGATAATAGTATTGCGGGGAAAATTGTGAGCGTACCTTTTTCCCTCGTTCTTAAGGCCTTTTATAGGTGTTTTTTAGGTAACCGCCGAGGGCGGTTACTCCTTAGTGGGCCACGTTCTGAGGGCGGTTCCCCCTTTTTAGGCCATGTCCCTTTCGTGGCTTTCATGGCAACGAACGTGGTTCTGAGTGGGAGTCTTGATGCTCCGTTTAGGAATTCAGGGCGGTTACTCGCTTCACCCGTTTTCGCTTATTCGGGTCCCATTCGGGGCGGTTACTCGCTGCGCCCGCTTCCTTTATTCGGGTCTCATCCGATCTTAGACCATAGGTCTAAGTGTGGGCTGGGCCTGCGAAATGAATATGACCCGGTTTAGCCTCGCGGGTCATCAGGGCGAGATAAACCGCAATAATATGAACAAAATAAGATGAATCATAGAATGTGTTTAGATAACGGAGATCGTTGTTGATAGAAATCACTGATTTCTGGTCTGATCGGAGTCATGAATCATTTAAGGGAAGGAGGAGTGAGAGAGCCGTGAATGTTTAAGAGAAGGAGGAGGGAGAGAGCGTGTTTAAGAGAAGGAGAGAGAAAGATATATGTTAGAATTTTAATTCCCCAAATTTTGTTTAATTAAATATAGCTCTAATATTGTTTGGTAATTAGAATAACTATTGATAACAACCCAAATTATTCTTGAATAAGGAATAAGGGAAAATTAATAGAAATAATGGCAAACCATTATTCCTTCTAAAAGAGATATTTATACATGATTAATGTGGAATTAATGATAATTAATGCAGGGGAGAATATGCAAATAATGAGGAAAAGGAAGGAGTCTCTAGCATTATGCCACGCCACGTGGACCATGGCGAGATATGCCATAACGAGATACGCCCGATGAGAGCGAGTAGCGGAGACCCGCCATAGCTCTTAAGGAGAGCGTACATACGCCTTGACGGATCAAAGAATACGAAAAGGGATATTCATCTTACTGACAGAATATTATCCCAAGGACCAAAAGGGATATTCACCTTGAGAACGCCGCAAGAAGAACCGGATAACGGATCTCCACGGTTCAGCTCAGTGAGATCCGCTGGCGAACCTATGAGGCGAATCTCCTCTTTCACCTGATTCATCACAGTAACGGCTAACCGCCGACTCGGCCATAAAGACCATTAATGAGCTATCAATTAGCTAACCGCCAGCTTAAAGGTAACCAGTAACCGCCATTAATGGAGCATTAATGGAGACCTTCTAGTTGCTGAAGGTTACGACTTCCTAGCTATATATAGCCTATATCCCTAGGCTATTAAGGTACACTTTTACTTACCCTTTGTCAATTTAGTTTGCTCTCTTGTTCTTCCTTACTGACTTTGGCATCGGAGCTTCCCCCCGTCGAACCCAACGACGCCCCCACAGGGACGGAAGACAATCGGAAATTCTCCACTAGTTATCAATTGGTTCGGTGAAGGTGGATCTCTAACAAACAGAAGATCACAAAATCTTGATTGTATAGAGTTTCACAAAGAACAAAACAATGGAGTCAACGGAATAGAAATCACAATCTCAAACTTTGGCTCAATCAGTACAACAAATCTATCCAAATATACAGTTCTCCATATATTGGTGGAAAAGAGTTTTCTACATTGAATCTGGAATTTTATGATGAAAAAGATAAGTTTCCTCCCCTTTCTTATTCCATTTTTAATTAAAGAAAATTGAGATCCCTCACTCTTATAAAGTGCTATGAATATCATTACATGTTATTATGATAAATCTAATAAACTGTGAAAGATGAAGTCATAGACACAAATCTTTCATTAAATCTTGCATGCTTACTATGCCCTCATATTTTTATGCATGACAAGTGTAATATGATATTATCATTGAATTAGTACAAACGCATGTATAAGACCCGTAATCTTGGGATTTACAAAAAAATTCATCCATTCAATGTGATTTTATCATTTGATAGTAAAATATCATAAAAGGGCTCACGTAATTACAAATGATTTAGATCTGGTCGGTCTTTTGGATGAACATGCATATAACTATTAGAAGAAATTACAAAAAAATCATATTTGGTTTTTCCTTGTACAATTCACCATCTATATATGGCTTTTCTCCTATATAGTACTTTTAATATCAAAAATTCATATTTTTGAATATTGTTTTGTCAAACAGTTATTTCATTCCCTTTTTTACAAAGATGTGTCTATTCATATAAAAACTGTTTATTTGACATTGTTAGAATTTCTGTTACCAACACAAGAGACTTGAAAATATTGAGTCTATTTTGTAATTATCCTGTAATTGTCCCTAACTATTAAGGCCATTATGGGCTGATGAATTATCAAATTGGATAAACAAAACTTTCATGTCCTGAGCTAACTACAAAATAGTGCAAGTGTCGGTTTCGGATCAGAACATTAATTTATGCAAAATTCTTAGGATATACATGAGAATTCCTTAAAGATTGGAGGAGAATCATGGTACATGTATTTTTCTTCTAAAATTACCCTTTCTCTTCTATTTTATTCGTACAAATGAAATGATATAAGAGTAATTTTATATATAACTATATTATTAAATCATCACTTACCTTTCTTTAATTACACCTCATTCAAATGAGGCTTTAATGATCTCTGAATGCCATTAATGTATGGATGCACAATATTAATTGCAAGTAAATAACAACTATGTAAGATATCTTACCCAATATAGAATGTCATAACTTTTATGACGTTTAAAATAAATATGCTATCTTGAATATTAATGTGCATTGAAATACAAAAGGACATTATTCTTAAACCATTCTCATTATGGTTATTTATTAAGAATTCATTATGATATTCATGTGCAGTAGCAATCTTTATGGTTATGACCGTTATACGTCATATTATTATTAAAACAAGCACGATTAAAATTCTATTATGAATTTGTTTGGCATATAATATTTACTCGGTTTTATCCTTTGACTAAGTTCATTCTAGAGTCAGGAACCAACGCGAAGGAATTATTAAGTTGATTCCAAGATGAATTAAAAATTCCATAAAGAGAATTGCATCATACATGATATTTGCCAACAAGGCAAATGCAAACATTCTTTTGCTATGAAGTATGTTCCATGGATCAAGCCATTGATCCCCAATGTAAGTGAATATAGCTTTTATGAGCCAATCGTAGTTTGTATAGGAATACAATACACAAGTATAATAGTGTTGAAACTCTACCTAGCTAGGGATATAGACAAATTGAAACTCTAACTAGATAAGAATCTATTTACAGATATAATAGAACATTATCTCTAACACCCCCCTCAAGCCGATGGCGGGCACGAACAAAGAGGCAAGAGCGTAGCATCGTGAAGCGAGCAGGAGCTAGCGGCTTGGTGAGTATGTCTGCAACCTGATCATCGGTTGGAATAAATCTTACGCTGAGAAATCCTTTGTGAACTTGTTCGCGAACAAAGTGATAATCTAGCTCAATGTGCTTCGTACGGGCATGAAAAACTGGATTTGAAGTGAGATAAATTGCTCCAACATTGTCACACCATAGCTGAACCGGGGTGGGTAAAGGAAAGCCCATATTCGAGAGAAGTGATTTGAGCCATAGAAGTTCTGCCGTGGCATTTGCCATTGCCTTGTATTCACTTTCTGTAGAGGATCTGGCTATTGTTTGTTGCTTGCGGGCCTGCCATGATACAATGCTGGATCCAAGATAGACACAGAAAGCACCCGTCGATCTTCGATCATCAGGACACCCTCCCCAATCACTGTCGGAGTAACAATGAATGTGATCTATTGGTTTAATGGACATGACTATCCCAAATTCTGATGTGCCTTGAATGTAGCGTAGGACCCTCTTGACTCCTTTCCAGTGCTCATCAGTCGGACAATGCAGGAACTGACATAATTTGTTAACTACAAATGCAATGTCAGAACGAGTGAATGTTAAGTATTGAAGTGCTCCCACAATGCTTCGATATTCATCTCCAAAGGTTAAACTGGTGCCTATCTCTTATGAAAGTGTTGGCGTGGTGGCTATGGGAGTCAGTGTTGGTTTGGAGTCAATCATCTTCACTCTGTCTAGGATGTCAGCCACATACTTGGCTTGGCACAGGTGAATGGCATCCTTCTTATATCTGATCTCAATTCCTAGAAAGTATTCTGCCTTGCCAGGATTGCGAATGGGAAACTCATGTTCAATGGCTGCAATTGTGTTAGTGATGTGTGCAGGGTGGTTACCTGTTATGAGTATATCATCAACATAGCACAAAATGTAAGTCTTTTCAGTGTCGATGCGTCTGATAAACAGAGAGTTGTCAGCCTGTGACATCTTGTACCCAAGTGAGAGGAGGAATGTTCGAAGCCGTGTGAACCATTCTCATGGTGCTTACTTTAATCCATAAAGACTCTTTTTGAGAAGACAGACATGATCTGGTCGGTCACTATCCCGAAAACCCTGCGGTTGTTCCATATAGATTGTCTCTGATAAGTTTCCATGAATGAACGCATTAGAGACGTCCAGTTGATTGATGAACCAGTTGTTTGCTGCTGCAATGGCAAAGACAGATCGAATGGTTTGATTACTGGACTGAATTTCTATTTGTAGTCAATCCCAGCTTTCTGAGTGAATCCTCGTGCTACTAAACGAGCTTTGTATCGATCAATGGTTCCATCTGACTTCTTCTTTGTACGAAAGAGCCACCTAGAGGTGATGACATGTTGATCATATGGTCTTGGTACAAGTTGCCAGGTGCCATTGTCAAGAAGAGCTTGAATCTCGTCAGACATTGTCGTGCGCCATTCGGGTTGTTTGTTGGCTTTGCTGAAGCACGTGGGGTCCACTGTGCCATTTGGATATGTAGCTAGAAGTCCCTCAAACCGTCCCCTCGAGTGAAGAGACGACTGTCGAAGCTGCATATAATGTTGACGTGGACCAATCATTGATGCATTGTGAGGTCTGGGTCTTGCAGTAGGAACAGGAGCAGGTGGTGCAGTTTCATGAGGAGGAGACTGTGTTTGTGGCATGACGTGCTCTTCATTAGGTACTGCATTTGACATCTCTGGTGTGTTGATGTCCACAGAATCAACTGGTGTGATGAGATCATTCTGAGGAACTAGTGTTGATGCAGCTGTGACTACTGGTGACAAACATTGGCGTGGAGCTAGTGGAGCAGTGTTTGTTGCTTCAGAGTCAGGGGGAATAATTGGGGTACCAGGATGAGTCCCATAATGGACAGGTGTGATTGGTTGGGAACACGGAACCAAGTTAGAAGGAGATAATATAGGATTGGGATTAGAGAAATTACCTGGATACAAGCCGAGTAAAGATGGTAGTTGACAAGATGTGCTTACCCCCAAGTTGCTAGATGAAGGTGATGATGCCGTGGCTGTTGATGCAGGAAATACTTCTTCATTGTGTTGCACAAATTTGTAGATGTATATGCGTCCGGTGGCATACTCAAGACAAATATGCCCAGAGTGATTTTCCGATGGACCAATGTAGACACATAACTTAGAACGGAAATCAAATTTGTGCTGGTTGTATGGTCGAAGAAGAGGATAGATACCACTACCAAAGATGCGCAATGCCTTATAGGCAGGTTGTTTCTTGTAAAACAGGAAATAGGGTGATTTGTTGTTCTGTATTTTGGTGGGTAGGTAGTTGATTAGCCTAATGTTGTGGATCATGGCATAGTTCCAGAATTTGAGAGGTAGAGATGCACTGGCTAACAAAGTAAGGCAAGTGTCAACTACATGTCTAATTTTTCTCTCAGCTATACCATTTTGTGCACGAGTGTGAGGGCACGCAATTTTGTGTATAATGCCATGTCGGTTGAAAAAAGGTTATAGTTTTTGAAATTCTCTCCCAAGGTCTGAATAAATATTCTTAACCCTTGCACTATACTGATTAAAGATCATGGCATAAAAATCACAAAAGGTTGAGAAAACATCACTTTTGTTCTTTAAACAGAAAACCCATCCAAATCTACTGAATTCATCAATGATTATTAAAAAATAACGGTGACCAAGACAAGAAACAATTGGAGCTGGTCCCCAAACATCCAGATGTAAGTTCTCAAAAATAAATGTGCTAGAGCGACTAATAGAGGGTAAAGAGCTTCTAGCAAGTTTGCCTAATGGACAAAAAGAACAATTGCTAACTGACTTTGAAGAGGATAGATTGTTTCCTTTGAGAACTGTGCTGACTGTCTGATTCTGACAATGTCCAACCCATGCATGCCACCTTTCAAAAGACACCTTCTCTCCTACTAGCGCCTCCTTCAGGGTGGGTGTAAGCATATAAAGCCCATCTTTACTCGGGCCTCGTAACAGGATTTCCCCAGTTGTTTGGTCCTTCACAAGAAAATGGTTAGGCCAAAATTCAAAGAAACATGAATTGTCACGGGTAAATTTTTGAATAGATAGTAAAGATTTGGTGAGCTTAGGAACAAGTAGGGCATTATTGATTTTCAAATTATTGATATTTCAATTTCCAAAGTGAGAAATTTGCAAACCTTGACCATTGCCAAACTGAACCGTGTCATATCCTGGATATGGCTGCATTTGTTGAAGTTGAGCTGGATTTGCCATCATGTGGTTTGTTGCTCCGGTGTCGGGATACCATGGCTGATTAAGACCCATGAATGGATTTGGTGGTTGTTGCCACGCCATGTGTGCTTGTGGTCCCGGATTGTAATTTGACTGTGAATTGTTCTTTGGTCTTTTGCACTTATCAGCCCAGTGGATTGGATCACCACAGTTGTAGCACTTGCCACTTCTTCTCTTCTTTGGGTTCTGCTTTTTTGATTGTGTTGGTTCCATGGTGGATACATTAGCTTCTCGGTGTGCTGGTATACCATCAGATTGAAGCAGAGTAGTCTTTTTGGTTGATTGGATCATGCCTTCAACTATTTTCAAACTGTTCAAAATCTCTTGATAGTTGATGTTTGTGCCACACTGAGTGATAAGATTCTGAACGGTAGAGCGGTACTCCTCTCCCAAACCCTTGTAAAGAACTGATGGTAGTAAGTGTCGAGGGTAAGGGTTCCCCGAGGCAGCCAAATCATCAAGAATAGACTTCACTTTTTGAAATCTAAGCAGTAACTGACATCCCCCCTTGCTCAAGCTCATGCAGTTCAACTCCTAATTGAAACTGCTTGGTTCCTGTAATAAGCCCATAGGCATCTTCCAAAGCTAGCCAAATATCATGTGAATATTTGAGATAGGCAATATCAGGAAAAACCTCTTCGGTGATGGAATTTAGGAGCAAAGTCCTAACCATATTTTCTAAATCATCCCATTGGGAAAAAGATGGATTTATGATTAAATCTGCAGCAGATGTCACAAAACCTATTCTAGGAATAAATTGAGGTGGAGGATGTGTTGAACTGATAATATGGGAAAAAAGGTGATAGGTTTTGAGAGTAGATTCCATGGACATGCTCCATGCTTTGTAGTTGTGAGGGGTTAATTTGATGTTAATGGTGATATTTGTGGGAGGTTGTCTTGCTTGAGTGACAAAGGTAGAAACAGGTTCTGTGTAAATATGGTTGGTTGAAATAGGAGGATTTGAGGAAGAAATAAAATTAGGTCGAAAATTATTTGAAGGTGCATCGACAGTATTGTGAAACGAATTTGAAAAAAAAAAGATGGTGAAGGATCACGGGTTAATTGAGTATTGTAACCAAATGGTGAAGTATTAGATTCAGAAATAACTTGATGTTTATTACTGGCTTCGGCTGCTTGGTAGGCGGCTAGGGCAGCAAGAACTGATGGAGAAAATAGGGTTTGAGTGGCCGTGGTGACCGATGGTTGTTGTGATTGAAGTGGTGGCTGCTGAACCAGAAATTGATGATTTTGCGGAGGCGGAACAACTACCTGATATGCCGCAATTGCAGCTAAGACCGCAACGTCGGCGGCGGACGTTGTCGGAGTCGGAAGCTACGCGGGTTGTACAAACCACGGATCGGCAGCTGCTGTCGCGGAAGGAACTTGCACGGGTTGCGTATGGGCGGCAGACGCTGTGAGCGTCGGCTGGTGTGCGGGTTGCGCCTGGGTGCTGGTCGCCTGGTACGCCTGCAGGGCTGCACGCACCGCTTGTGGTAATGAGTCGGCCACCGTCGGCTGTTGGGGCGGAGCTGCCACAGCGGGGGGCGCTGCTGTCGCGATAAGGAACGACGATTCACCGGTGATGAAGGGCGAGGTGAACCGACATCCCGATGTCGCAAACGAGCCACCGAAAACATCTTCCATGTTTTGATCGGCCGCAGAAGTTGGAGCAGCGGCGGCGGCGGCGGTGGCGACTGTTGAAACACCTTTCCATAAGATTTTGATTTGACAAAATTAATTAAGTAAAAGTAAATATTCTACAACACACTAAGTTTAAATGCTTTGGCTTATTGTTACTAATGTGTTTGTTCAATGTTGAGTTTATAATTTATCATAAGACATAAAGATCATAAGGCTCAAGCCCTATATGGAAGTCAAAGCCCAAGTCAAACAAACCTAAGATCACTCAGCCCGCGTGTCTTCAAAACGTTGCCGTTGAAGTAATGAGACGCATGCTGAGTAAAGAAGGATCGAGAAGATCCACGTAGACAACTTCGGTATGAAGCTGCTGAGCTGTCTCGACAAAACGTACAAGACAGCTGATGACCATAAGACAGCTTCCAGACAAAGTATTTCCTCCTTAAGTAAAAACCAGAAGACACAGCAAGCTGTCTGGTTGACATTACCCAAAATGGAGGAACATACTGTCACACTGACCGAAGAACAGAAGACGCTGGAATCTGATTGGCTAAAGAGAACTGCTGGCAGACTCAGTGAAAACGACTTGTAGTCATTTCCCTCCAACGGTTATTTCGAAATTCGAAATAACCAGAAGCTCTCATAGCTCTCTATAAATAGAGCATTCAGAATCCACATTCTTCAGAGAACTTTGAGCAAAAAGCCGTTACGCTGACCAAACGTATACAAAAGTTCTCCATCAGAAGCAAAGCAAAATTCTTACACTACAAAGTCTATTCATTTGTGTAAAAGTCTAGAGTGATTGTTTTTCAATCATCTAAGGTGTTCTAGCAATTGTTGTTTAGGACAAAATCTTTATCATTTCTAGAAGTAGAAAGGAGAGGCTGAGTACTCGGTTTTAAGTACTCAGCGGAGAGATTAGGATTGAGTAGAAGTATAGAGGAAGGTACTCTTGTCATACTCAATTGCTGATATTGTAAAAGGTTTGAGGCTCTACCTTTAAAGAGCTCAGTAGAGGATTTGAAATCTCGGAAGTGTTCCGGGGACAGGACGTAGGCTTAGAAGAAGCCGAACCTGGATAAATCTGCTGAGTGAAGTATTTCTAAACCTTAACTCCTTATTTACATTGCTTGCTTAAAACAAACTAAAACTGACCAAGTAAAAGAGGTCAAACTGAGTTGTGCGCTACCAACGAGAAGGTTCAGGAATAGACTCTAAGTGCTATTTCCTGACCTAAGCAACGAAGCTATCCTAGTCACTAGTTGACTAAGCCAGTGTCTTGCTGAGTGCTAAGCGCCGCTGTTAGATAAACTTTTCTTAAAGAAAAGAAATCTGCCTAAATTATTTTAAAAAGGTAAAATAGTTCCTAACCCCCCCCCCCCCCTTGGAACTATATTTGCAACATTACAAGGGACCAACAAGTGGTATCAGAGCTTAAAAGCTCATTACTAAAGGTCTAACAACCTTGAGTTGATCCATACCATGGGCGAAAACAGCACTCGGTTTCTCCCTGGAAACCAGACAACTCAGATATTACCTGAGGGGCTGTCCATTACCAGGCCTCCCCTATTCTTCGGGTCAAACTATACCTTTTGGAAGAATAGGATGAAAAACTTCATTCAAGCTACAAACATGAGTGCCTGGCTATCTATAGTCCAAGGCCCGTTTGTACCTGTGAAAGTTGTTGCTGGCCAGTCAGTTGTTAAAGCTGAGGATGAATGGACAGAGGATGATCTTAAGAAGCTTCAAAACCATGCTTCGGCTATCAATATGCTTCACTGTGCGCTCGATGCTGTAGAATATAATAAAATCTCAGGTTGTGAGTCGGCACAAGAGATCTGGAAAAAGCTGGAAGTCACCTACGAGGGAACAAACAAAGTAAAAGAATCCAAGGTGAATCAGCAGATGAGACTGTACGAGCTGTTCGAGATGAACAATGATGAGGGCATTTCAGACATGAACGCAAGGTTCACCAACATCATTAATGAGCTCAAGAGACTTGGGAAAGTCTTCACTGAGGAAGAACAAGTCAAAAAGATACTCAGGAGTCTTCCAAAAGACTGGCAAGCAAAGAAGACAGCAGTTGAGGAAGCTCAGGATTTAACCACCTACAAATATGACGAACTCATCGGTTCATTGCTGACCCATGAGATATCCATAAAAAACTTTGAGGTGAAGGAAAAATCTGATGACAAGAAGCAGAAGTCACTTGTAATGAAGGCTGACTCCACTGACGGGAGTTCAACTGATGATGAGGAGATGGCTATGTTCACAAGAAAGATGAAGAGGCTGTTCAGGAAGAACGATAAATATTCCAAAAAGCCTTACAAAAAGTTTGATAAGTATAAGGCTGACTCAAGCGACAGCAAATACAGAAAGGACAGCTCAAAGCCCATTACATGCTTTGAGTGCCACCAAGATAGCCATATTAAGTCAAACTGCCCCACGCTGAGGAAAGACAAGAAAAGTGGGAAGAAGGCAATGGTGGCTACTTGGAGTGACAGTGATGAATCTTCATCAACAGAAACTGAGGCCACCGAGTCAGCGAAGATATGCTTTATGGCTGACGAACTTGCTGAGCCATGCATTTCTGAGCATGCTGACCAATCTGATGAGTCAGATAATGAAGAGCAATCTAATGAGGTAAGCCTGAGATGTGCCGAGAAGTCAAAGATGTGGTATATTGACAGCACATGCTCAAGGCATATGACGGGTGATGAAACTCAGTTCATCACGTTTGAACGTAAACAAGGAGGGAGTGTAAGTTTTGGAGACAACAAGAAGGGTAAGATAGTAGGCTCAGGAACCGTCGGAGGTAATCCTACTATTGAATCTGTCTCCCTAGTCAGCGGACTCAAATATAACTTACTCAGCGTAGCTCAGCTATGTGACAATGGGAGAAAAGTTATATTTGATGCTACTGGATGTAAAATATACGAGGGTAAAACTAATGAGTTAATCTTAACTGCCCCTCGGATAGATAATGTCTTTATGCTAGACTTAGAGAAAAAGTTTTCAAAAACTGTGTGCTTAGTAACAAAGGAAGAAAATTCCTGGCTATGGCACAGGAGACTTGGTCATGTAAGCATGGACCTCCTGGCCAAATTAGCAAGAAAGCAATTGGTTGAGGGACTGCCTGAACTTAAATTCCAAAAAGATCAACTATGCCACGCTTGCCAAGCTGGAAAACAAACCAAACAATCTTTTCATAGTAAAAACATTGTCTCAACTAAACGTCCGTTAGAGTTACTACACTTGGATCTCTTTGGTCCAGTCCAGCCGCTGAGTCTGGGTGGAAGAAGATTTTCCTTGGTCATTGTAGATGACTTCTCTCGGTATACGTGGGTTATCTTGCTGACCAGCAAGGATGAGACCTTTGAGACATTTTCAAACTTGTTTAGAAAAATTGAAAATGAGAAAGACCTAAAATTAGCTCATACCCGTAGTGATAACGGCGGAGAATTCAAAAACCAAAAGTTTGTTGAATTCTGTGAAGCCAGCGGCATTGACCATAATTTCTCTGCTCCTAGAACGCCTCAGCAAAATGGGGTTGTTGAAAGGAAGAACAGAACTCTTGTTGAAATATCAAGGACAATGCTGGATGAGCATAGGCTTCCAAAGTATTTTTGGGGAGAAGCTGTTAACACAGCATGCTATATTCTGAATAGGGCTCTAGTCAGACCTATACTTAAGAAAACCCCTTATGAACTTTGGAAAGGACGAAAGCCCAACATTGGATACTTTCGTGCCTTTGGCTGTAGATGTTTTATTTTAAACACCAAAGATAGCTTAGCCAAATTTGATTCAAAAGCTGATGAGGCTATCTTTCTAGGCTACTCAACAAACAGCAAAGCATACAGAGTTTTTAATAAGAGAACCCAAGTATTAGAAGAATCTATACATGTGCAATTCGATGAAACTGACCCTGCAGGAAGATACCAGCCGCTGACAGAAGATGAACCAAACTCAGCACCTGCTGATCAAGAACCAGCTACTGAGTCCTTCATAAAACGGCTGACCAAGAGTAAGAGTGAACCTAAAATTACTTTCACTGACCCATCTACTTCTGCAGGGAATGTTGAAACACGAATAGAACAAGACATAAATCTACCAAAGGAGATAAGAGTCCCAAGAGGGCATTCAGAAAATGCAATTCTTGACTCAGCTGGAAATACGCTGATGACAAGAAATCAACTAAGGAAGTATCTCGGCAATGTAGCTTTTGTCTCAGTACTAGAGCCGAAGAACTTTGCCGAAGCTGAGGATGACGAATACTGGATGAATGCCATGCAAGAGGAACTCAATCAGTTCAGGAGGAATAATGTATGGGAGCTAGTGCCACATCCTAGGAGCCAAAAGACCATTGGAACAAGATGGATCTTCAGGAACAAGCTAGATGAGCAAGGAAACGTAGTCAGAAACAAGGCAAGACTTGTAGCTCAGGGCTACAGTCAGCAAGAAGGTATAGACTACGGTGAGACCTTTGCCCCAGTGGCAAGGCTAGAAGCTATTAGGATTTTGTGTGCATATGCATCTTACATGAACTTTAAATTATTCCAAATGGATGTCAAAAGTGCTTTTCTTAATGGAGTTATAAACGAGGAGGTTTATGTAAATCAACCTCCAAGTTTTGAGGATTCTGAGTTCCCAAACCACGTTTACAAACTCAAAAAAAAAGGCTCTGTACGGACTCAAGCAAGCACCACGTGCTTGGTATGAGAGGCTGACCAACTTTTTACTGACTAGAGGTTACGTCAGGGTTCAAGCTGATACAACCTTATTCATTAAGAGAAAGGGTAAAGATACCCTGCTAGCACAAATATATGTGGATGATATTATATTTGGTGCTACTAATGAATCTATGTGCAAGGAATTTAGTAAACAAATGCAGACTGAATTCGAAATGGCAATGATGGGAGAACTCAACTTCTTCCTCGGACTTCAAATTAAGCAAGGAAAGAATGGCATATTCATCAGTCAAGCCAAATATGCCAAGGAGATCTTAAAGAAATATGACTTGGAAAATTGCAAGCCAATATCCACTCCTATGGGCACTGACACTGTCCTTTGTGCTGATGAGAATGGTAAGTCAGTAGACAGCAAGTTATACCGAGGTATGATTGGCTCTTTACTTTACTTAACAGCAAGTAGACCGGACATTCAGTTCTCAGTATGTTATTGCGCTAGATATCAAACTAACCCTAAGGAATCCCATTACATAGCCGTAAAAAGGATCCTTAGATATTTGCAAAGCTCAGTAAATGCAGGTTTGTGGTATCCAAATACTCATGACTTTACACTCATCGGATACACTGACGCTGACTATGGACGAGACAAGCTGGAAAGAAAAAGCACCTCTGGAGGATGCCAATTCCTAGGAAGCTGTCTTGTATCTTGGTTCAGCAAGAAGCAGGCGTCAGTAGCCCTGTCCATAACTGAAGCTGAGTACATTGCTGCTGGAAGCTGTGTTCCTCAAGTCCTTTGGATTAAGCAACAGCTTGAAGATTATGGTGTTCAAACAAAGACAATTGAAGTCAAATGCGACAACAAGAGTGCAATTGACCTCTCAAAGAACCCAATCCAGCACAGCAGGATGAAGCATGTCAGCATAAGACATCACTTCATCAGAGATCATGTACTTAAGAAAGAAATTAAGCTGACTTATGTGCCAACAGATGAGCAGCTGGCTGATATCTTGACAAAGCCTCTAGCACGAGAGCAATTTAGCATACTGAGAGAAGCAATTGGTATGTTTAATCCTCTCCAGTAAATTCCTGTGCTAAATGAATATTGAATGCTGAGTGAATTACATGCTGAATGATTTATTGTTTGCTGAGTATCTCATTGAAACTGACTGAACATACAAATATTGAGTAAACTTGCACACTGAGTAAATTAGTTTAGAACTTGAACTTAAAATCATCCTTAAAGAATGCACTGACTACTCAGAATATGAAACGTTTATATAAACAAACACTGAGTAAAAGCACTTATTAGCATTTAATGCCACCACACGCAAAATGACACCTGTACTGCGCATGCGCCGATTACGTCTTAAATGTGTCATAAGTGTCAGGGTTTCTGCCGATTGGACAACCCAAGGGCAAAACCGGCTTAAATTCAAACGGAACCCTAAACTAAAAATCCATAAATAGTGGATACTAACCCACTACCCTCTTTACATGCGCACTAAACTTTAAGAAAGCTTCAGAATTTTTCCTTTAACACCTAAGTGCTTCAGAACTTCAAAAAAAAAAATGTCTTTCAACGAAAGTACTTTCTCTCCAACTCTCAAATCCTCTGACCACGCCGGTCCTTCAACTAGCATGGTAAGAAGGATGATCAAAGTACACTCTTGGGCCAAGAGTCAAGAAGTACTAAGGAGCCGATACTTTCCTTCTGGCTTCGTCTCTTCTGAGAGACCATTCTGTAAATGGATAGAAAAGAACAAATGGGAAGGTCTCTTCTCTCTTTCCGGACAAACCTATCCCACGATAGTGAGAGAATTCTACTCCAACCTCCACGTTGATGCAGATGACTCTGACTACTTAGAGACCACAGTTAAGGGTCAAAAGATAGTGATAACCCCTGAATATCTAGCAACATTGCTAGAGATACCGAATACAGGGATCCAGTTCAGGACAACAAAGGAGCCGATACCAAAATCCATCGCAGAAAAGTTGAAGGGGTTCTGTAAACCCAAAGACTACAAAGGAGAAGTACCCAGCACCTGCATGGGCAAAAATCAGAAGATGGCCCACTTTTTGCTGACCAACTTTATCTTCTCGAAACTCAGTTCTCCCTCATCCGCCTCAAACTTTGAACAATGTTTCATCTGGCATATGCTGACCAACATTCCTTTCAACATGCCTGTATTTCTGGTCGGTGCTTTCCAAAGAAGTGGAAGGAAGCTCCGGTTAGGTTCTCTCATCACAAGGATAATACAGGATAAGAACATAGAGACTGTTGGTGAAATAAGTTCAACAGGAACTGTTATCACTGCACGTCTGCTGAATGGACTATCACACAGCCAACCCCTGAAAGGTTATGACGAGAATGAAACCACTGAGGAGGAGGAGCTTAAAGCTGAGGTTGAGCAACCCATTGGAGAAATGGAAAATCTGACAGATCTGGATGCTATTGTAGATGATGTCATGGCTGAAGCTGATCACACTGCTGAGGGTACAGAACCAACCAATGAACCTCAAACTGAGAATCCTTCTACTGTGCCATCTGAGATTGCTGAAGCTGAGAAGAAGAAGAAAAAGGGAGCCTGTTCGAAGGATATTCGTACTGTCCCGAGAAAGGTAAGGCTGATGGAAAGAAATAAGAGGAAAGCTGATCAGGACCCAGCTGAGTCAGCTGAGAAGAAACTGAGAACAGAAGCAGAATCTGTTCTTGAGCCCCACATTACCCAACAGGGGTCTCCACAAAAACAAGCCTCTGTTCCTCCAAGTGAGAAACAAGCCAAAACCCCTGCGAGTCCAAAAGAAGCTTCACTCCCACCTCAAGCTCAAAGCAACTCAACACCTGAGGTCAACACGCCTCGTAGTCCTGTCACTATACAAGGCACTCAGTGCGAGCCCACTCCTGCCAAATATGCACACCTAGGTGCTACTGAGTCAGGATCGGCGTGTCATCACCTCAGCTTCCACTCTGCTTCAAGAACAAGCCCATCCTCCACCAACTCATGCCCAGTCCTCTCATCCACCTATCACTCACCATATTCTGCGTGAAATCCATGACTTGATCAATCACTTCTCCTATGTCCAGACGCAGCCACCAACACATGCTCAAATGACCAAAATGACCGAACTCATGCTGACTATGGTCAGTCACATGAATTCCTTGGAGGGTCAAATACGTGTGCTGCAGGATCAGGCCAAATCTCCTGCCCCTACCGTTAATTTGCCTACTGCTGATGCTGGCAAAACGGGGGAGAAAAGTGGCAACTAAGGAGAAGGAACTCTAAGTGCGAAATTAGAGAGTTAGAAGTTAGGAAGAAGAACTTTATTTTGTTATTTTGTTTTGTAATGCTTTTTGTTGTTTTGTTTTAAACAATATGCCTAACTTCTGTTACTTCTGAAATACTTGCATTCGTATTTAACTGTTGATTATTCATCCTTCAAATGCCAAGTACTATATAAATGCATGCTGCATATAAATGTTTGAACTTGTCAAATATAAACCATTGAACAAATGATTTACTCAGCGCTTTGTCACTAGACATTACTTCCGCTGAATACTGAGTAAAATAGAATATGACCCATAAGCTGACCTATACCTGAAATCTGATCTTAGACTTATTCAGTTAAACCTTAGAATGTTTAGAATAAAACTAAGTCAGTAGTTCAGTCCTTACGGGGGAGTTCACTTAATTAAAAAGGTCAACTATCATGGGGGAGCTCATACTGAGTTCCTTGCTGATTAGTTTTGCCAACATCAAAATGGGGGAGTTTGTTGAAACACCTTTCCACAAGATTTTGATTTGACAAAATTAATTAAGTAAAAGTAAATATTCTACAACACACTAAGTTTAAATGCTTTGGCTTATTGTTACTAATGTGTTTGTTCAATGTTGAGTTTATAATTTATCATAAGACATAAAGATCATAAGGCTCAAGCCCTATATGGAAGTCAAAGCCCAAGTCAAACAAACCCAAGATCACTCAGCCCGCGTGTCTTCAAAACGTTGCCGTTGAAGTAATGAGACGCATGCTGAGTAAAGAAGGATCGAGAAGATCCACGTAGACAACTTCGGTATGAAGCTGCTGAGCTGTCTCGACAAAACGTACAAGACAGCTGATGACCATAAGACAGCTTCCAGACAAAGTATTTCCTCCTTAAGTAAAAACCAAAAGACACAGCAAGCTGTCTGGTTGACATTACCCAAAATGGAGGAACATACTGTCACACTGACCGAAGAACAGAAGACGCTGGAATCTGATTGGCTAAAGAGAACTGCTGGCAGACTCAGTGAAAACGACTTGTAGCCGTTTCCCTCCAACGGTTATTTCGAAATTCGAAATAACCAGAAGCTCTCATAGCTCTCTATAAATAGAGCATTCAGAATCCACATTCTTCAGAGAACTTTGAGCAAAAAGCCGTTACGCTGACCAAACGTATACAAAAGTTCTCCATCAGAAGCAAAGCAAAATTCTTACACTACAAAGTCTATTCATTTGTGTAAAAGTCTAGAGTGATTGTTTTTCAATCATCTAAGGTGTTCTAGCAATTGTTGTTTAAGACAAAATCTTTATCATTTCTAGAAGTAGAAAGGAGAGGCTGAGTACTCGATTTTAAGTACTCAGCGGAGAGATTAGGATTGAGTAAAAGTATAGAGGAAGGTACTCTTGTGATACTCAATTGCTGATATTGTAAAAGGTTTGAGGCTCTACCTTTAAAGAGCTCAGTAGAGGATTTGAAATCTCGGAAGTGTTCCGGGGACAGGACGTAGGCTTAGAAGAAGCCGAACTTGGATAAATCTGCTGAGTGAAGTATTTCTAAACCTTAACTCCTTATTTACATTGCTTGCTTAAAACAAACTAAAACTGACCAAGTAAAAGAGGTCAAGCTGAGTTGTGCGCTACCAACGAGAAGGTTCAGGAATAGACTCTAAGTGCTATTTTCTGACCTAAGCAACGAAGCTGTCCTAGTCACTAGTTGACTAAGCCAGTGTCTTGCTGAGTGCTAAGCGCCGCTGTTAGATAAACTTTTCTTAAAGAAAAGAAATCTGCCTAAATTATTTTAAAAAGGTAAAATAGTTCCTAACCCCCCCTTGGAACTATATTTGCAACCTTACAAGGGACCAACAGCGACAACTTGAAATTGGGTGTAAGTTGTTGATTGTGGATTATCAGAGGATTCAGAGGATGCGGAAGTTGAGACTACTGATACCATGTTGAATGTATAGTTTGATATACGGGAATAATATGGAGATAGAGAGGGATAAGGAATAGCAAAATATTGATTTAAATCACCTTAGTGATTATGGTTCAGATGCCTTATATTTATAGTGAGCCAATCGTAGTTTGTATAGGAATACAATACACAAATATAATAGTATTGAAACTCTACCTAGCTAGAGATATAGACAAATTGAAACTCTAACTAGATAAAAATCTATTTACAGAGATAATAGAACATTATCTCTAACAAGTAGTTGGTCCATAATATGATTAATTATGATAACTTACTGCTCAAAGATTAAAAAACTTTCAATTAATTTGGTCTTCTATCAAGTGAATAAATAGTTACACAGTTCGGTATAACCTCATTATATCTGCTATTTACAATCACTATTAATGGGAGATTGTTGTATATAAATATAAACAAATATATGTGTCTTTTATGATTACTTTATTTTTGAAAAAGTAACCATTATTTGATGTTTTTCATCATTGGATGATGGAGTTTAAAATTAATCTAATGATGAAAACATACAGAGTAATGGTTACTTTGTCAAAAACAAAGTGACCATATCCTCTACCCTATATATATATATATATATACCCTAATTGTTTTATAATAATTATATAATAATAAAAAAATACTAAATAAAATTACTTTTAAAATAAAAAAAATAAAGGATGGAAACTAGGAGTAAGACTCCATGACCCGAATATATTAAAATAAAAAAGGCTTATTACATCATCATTTGTCTCCTGAACTTGTTCAAAAAGCTTGATTGACCTCCTAAATTTTCAAAGTGTCTCGATAGCTCCCTGAACTTGCATAAAATGTTCAGTTAACCATCTAAACTTTCATAAAATGTAACGAATTGATCACTCGATCACAAAAGAGTAAGTTAAATGCGGAAGATGTATTCCACGTATCTTAGAATGTTATTACATAATTAAAAAATAAATTAAAAATGAAGTTATTACTTGCTCAACTATACAGATTGTCTTCTCTAATATTAGTACTGCATACCCCAATTTTGGTCGTTTTACTTTTTTTAAGGCTCGTACAATACATCTTCAACATTTAATTTACTTTTTTTTACGACCGAGTGATCAATTGATTACATTTTACGCAAGTTCAGGGGGGCAGTCAAGCTTTTTGGACAAGTTCAAGTGAAAATGATGTATTAAGGCAATAAAAAATAAAAAATAAAAACTTTTTAAAAATGAAATCTCAAAAATGGCAATTACCCAAATCGAAACTGCTCCCTTCTATAAAAGTCATCATAAACAAGATGTTCGCAAAAGTCCGGATTAGAATACCATCAAGACATAGAAGAAGAGCGTTGACCCAATCCGACTAAGGAATTCGTGACTCTGTTATCTTCTCGATAGACATACAAATTGTATAAATGAGACATATCGAACTTGAAGCGAGTCTTAGCTGTTATATATTTATACCCTAATCTATATATAATATAAAACAGTAACGATTGAGCTGAGGTGTCACTTGCTCCTTTTTTACTGATAAAAAATAGAATATAATATATAATATATTAATTTTAATTATATTATTATATTATTATATTTATCTATAAAAAAATTATTTTATCAGTACTATATCTAAGAGTTCTACAGAATTTAAATTAATCTCTAAAATCTCTCTAATTCTATGCATATCTATATATAATATAAAATAGTAACGATGGAGCTGAGGTGTCACTTTCTCCTTTTTTACTAATAAAAAATATAATATATTAATTTTAATTATATTATTATATTTATCTATGAAAAATTATTTAAAGTAAATGTAAAAATAAAATAATAATATTTAATTTATATAGCACATTTATATCATTAATTGTAATTATTAGATTGTATTTTTGTTAATATTTATATGTTAAGATGAATCCGTGCATCACACGGGCCAAAAACTAGTTGTTTTATAATAGTTATACAGTAATAGAAAAATACCAAATAAAATTACTTGCTACAACCTAGCTGTTTTATAAAATTGGGTAGGGAAAATCTGTACTTAAATCTCAAAATAATCTCAATTCTCAAAAAAAAAAAAATCTCAAAAAAATCTCAAAAAAATCTCCTCCACAATATATTGATATTGGACCTTAACTACATTCATCTCTATATGGGCTTAATAAATAAGTCCACGTATACTACAACATATGTTTTTGGGCTTAATAAGCCCTTAATTTTACAACAACAAAATATGAGAAATTACATACAAATTCACTTTATTTGTTAACATATAGAAAATAGTGACGTTTGCTAATATGATTTAGGGCCCGTTTGGTTGCTACTTTTCATGCTCCTGTTTGCCTTTTCATTTTAAAAGGGGTAGTTTTAGGTGTTTAGTTAATAATTTTCTGTTTGCCTTTTAAATCTGAAAAGCAGTATTAGCTGTTTGCCTTTTAAATGATACTAGTTAGGTGTTTGGTTATTTATGATATTTATATAGAAAGCTCTAATTTATTTATTTTTAATTTTTTAAATACCATTTTTTGTGCTTTGTATTTTTTTCTTACCAATTTTTGATCTTGAGTTGTTTTTTCTTTTGACTTCTATCGTATTTTCAGTGTTAACTAGTATCATTTTCTCTCATTTATTTTTCTGTTTGAATTTTTTTGCTTGTGAATTTGTATGAGGTATTTTGCTTCTCTATCGTTCTATTGTTTCTTTTTGTTTTAGGAATTTTTTTGTTTTTGTATGATTTTTCAAATTGCTTAAAGATGGGAAGAAATTGGATTTTAATAATGATAAATCTTCCTTCTCAAAAAGATTTTTTTTTTTTTTTTTTTTGATAAACCTTCTAATTCTTCTAATTCCGAGTGTTATGAAGGTAAGTCTCTGGCTGAGTCCATATACGATATAAATACAACAACAACAACAACAAAGCCTTAGTCCCGAAATGATTCGGGGTCGGCTAACATGAACCATCATATAAAACCGTGAAAATCAAGTCGTGTCAGCGACACAGATTCGCTCCCTCCACTCCGTCCTATCCATTACCATATTTTCCTCAATTCCCAGTAAACTCATATCACTCTCAATCACCCTCCTCCAAGTTTGCTTAGGTCTTTCCCTACCCCTCACCACTACATCCCTTTGCCACTCTTCGGTTCTCCTAACCGGCGCATCAAGCGCTCTACGTCTCACATAGCCAAACCACCTTAGTCGGTTTTCTCTCATTTTATTCTCAATAGATGTGACCCTTACTTTTGTCCTAATTATTTCATTACGCACCCGGTCCTTTCTCGTATGACCACACATCCATCTCAACATACGCATCTCCGCCACCGACATCTTATGGATGTGGCAGTGTTTCACTGCCCAACACTCCGTACCATACAACAATGCTGGTCTAATTGCCGTCCGGTTGAATTTTTCCTTCAATCTATTAGGCATGCCGGGATCACAAAGGAAACCCGTAGCACTCTTCCACTTCGACCAACCAGCTTTAATCCTATGAGCAACATCTTCATCTACTTCTCCATCCGTTTGGATAATAGATCCTAAATACCGAAAGCAATCCGAGGCCTGAACAACTCTCTCATCTAGGGTGATTGTCCCTGCCTCCCTACTCCTATGGTCGCTAAACTTACACGCCAAATATTCTGTCTTACTTCGACTCAACTTAAAGCCTCTAGATTCTAGAGTTTGTCTCCATAGTTCTAACTTCCTCTCCACTCTTTCTTTCGTCTCATCAACCAACACAATATCATCTGCAAACAGCATGCACCATGGTATACCATCTTGAAGTGAACTTGTTAATTCATCCATAACGATGGCAAAAATAAATGGGCTTAGTGCGGAACCTTGATGCACTCCAATCGTATTAGGAAACTCTTCAATCTTCCCAACACTAGTACGTACACTCGTGCATACTCCCTCGTACATGTCCTTTATGATGTCAATATATTTCCGCGAAATGTCTTTTCTTATCAAGGCCCACCAAAGTACTTCCTTTGGTACCTTATCATATGCTTTCTCCAAGTCAATGAAAATCATATGCAAGTCTTTCTTCTTATTTCGATAGTGCTCCATTAATTGTCTCATTAGATGGATGGCTTCCATAGTTGATCTTCCCGATATAAAGCCAAACTGGTTTTCCGAGATCTTCACCGTCCTCCTTAGCCTTTGTTCGATCACTCGCTCCCAAAGTTTTATAGCGTGACTCATTAATTTGATTCTCCGATAGTTGGCACAATCTTGGACATCGCCTTTGTTCTTATACAAAGGGATTAAGGTACTTTTCCTCCATTCTGATGGCATCTTATTGTTTCTCCAAATTTTGTTGAAGAACGTCGTCAACCATTCGATTCCTCTTTCTCCCAAACATCTTCAAATCTCAATAGGAATGCCATCAGGTCCTATAAAAAGGAAAAATATAAAAAGGTAAAAATGGTTTGAGGAAAAAGTACATGTTGAGTTTTATTAAAAAAATTCAGTTAGACTTTCAATTTATTATGCAATTCAAATTAATTCTATCCATAATTAGTATTAATGATTGTGTAATTCTTGATTTCGAACACCTGGACAGTCTAAGTAACTTGTTTTTCAATAGTAACTAGATGACATTGGGTGAAAAAACATATTGTGGGACTTTATTGTTATCGATAGGTAAAGTTTTACTGTTACTATTTTTATATTGGATAAATCGTACGGATGTTCATTAAAGTTTGAGGTAATTTTCACAAAGGTCATTGAACTTAATTTTGTTTCAATAAAGTTGTTTGACTCTACTTTTTATTTCAATAAATTCATTTTGGACATTTCTAATAGCAAAGATCGCCGAAATAGTGACATTACAATTACGTTAGAAATGGATGACTTTTACGTGTGACATGAGAGCCACATGACAATAGAAAAATAATTATTTTTTTCTAATTTAACGGCTTGGAATGGCTAAATGACAACAAAGAAATAGAGGGAAGAAGATGAAGAGATGAAAGGGATAAGGATAAAAGAGAGAAAATGATAAAATTAATTTCTTTATAATTTGTGGGTCCCACTTTTACTAATGAATTTGATGAAAAATGCTTATGTGGCGCGTTGATTTTGGGTTGACCGGTCATTTTTACCTGCTGTACACCATAGTGGGAGGTCACCTATAAGTTCGTACATATTAGTGAGACAAATTGAAGGTTGTACACCAAAGTATGAAATGAGGCAAAGATTGTACACCATTGATAAAATTTACCCTAATAATAGTACTAAGGTGCCTTCTACGACTACTTTGTTTTTGACAAAGTAAAATTTATTTTGTTTTTTTCACCATTGAATGATGGTGGACTTTAACAAAGTAAGTTCATTCAATGGTGGTGAAAACAAAGTAAGGTTTACTTTGTCAAAAACAAAGTAAGCATAACATAACCTATAGTATTAATAGATTTTGTGCCTGAACACCGACTTGTTATAAATAAATGCCAGTAGTAATTAATTTAGTAGTATTTCAATAATGGTTAATTTGGTCGGTTCCCAATCAATGCGAATTCTAAATCTTTCTTAAGATAATAATCCTCTCTTTATGAAAATTCTGAATAAAGTGTTCAATTGATCCTTTAAGTTGGTCCAAGATCAAATGAACTATATAAAAGTATTAATTTATTTTTATATTTAACTTTATTATATTTACATTTTGATTTTTAGAATTTACTTTTACATTTAAAAATTATTATTTAAATATTAAAATACATTTTCATGTTTTTTATTTTATTTTCGATATCTCTTTCTCTCTTGTTTTATCTTTTTACTGTCTAATATTTTAAAGATATATATATATATAGGCTTAAGGGTTAGGTTATGCTTACTTTGTTTTTGACAAAGCAAATTTTACTTTGTTTTTTCCACCATTTGATGGTGATGAACTTTGACAAATTAAGCTCATCCAATGGTAGAAAAAACAAAGTAAATCTTACTTTGTCAAAAACAAAGTAAGCAATGCTTCTCCAGCCCCCTTAACTTGTCCAAATTGGTCATTTTATCCCTCCAACTCATTGAATGTCCTATTTACCCCCCTAACTCCATAAAAATGATATTTCTCACCCCCTTAACTTGTTCAAATTTATCATTTTACCCATTCTCAACTCATTAATTATCCTATTTACCCCATTAACTCCATAAAAATGGTATTTCTCACCACTTTTGATCATATTTACCCTCTTAACTCCATAAAAATGGTATTTCTTATCCCTTTATTGTAGTCAAAAAAGTTGAAAAGAGAAAGAACGAATAAAAAATACAAATAACAAGAACATTAATATAAACAAGTTAAATACATTATATGTAGGGATAATGTACTAAAATAGGCCTATGATTTTTGGGGAAGTATCAATTTAGGTTCCACTTACAAAATAGTATAAATATAGGTTTAACGTTTAAAAAAAGTTATCAATTTAGACTTCGATAACAGATTGTAAGGGGGTGAAAAATACCACTTTTATGAAATTAAGGGGGTAAATAGAACATTCTACGAGTTAGGGGGATAAATGGACAAGTTGAGGGGGTGAGAAATATCACTTTTATGGAGTTAATGGAGTAACTATGACATTCGATGAGTTGATGAGGTAAAAATGACAAATTTAGACAAGTTAAGGGAACTGGGGAAGCATTATGCCTATATATATATATATATATGTCAACTATAATTCATAAATTATTCATTTTCATGCTTAAATACCACTTTTTTTTGTAGTGAGATAGAGTAATGTATAATATTTACCATATTATCATTTTTTTATATTTTGTCATTTACAAACTTAACATGTCATTTTTTTTAATCTTGCTCGTCTAAAAGATCAATAAAGCTCAATCCGGTGAATGTGACAAATTGATGGACATTTTTGCTTTTCAATTCCTAAATATAAAAAATATACATATGAGTGTTGATATTTTGATGCAAAATTATTCATATATATTTTCTCATTTTTTGTGAGGTAATTTTAAAAGGAGATTTCTAATAAGAAGTTTAAATTTAAATATTAAAAATATACTTTTATTTTAAGCATTTTATGAAGAATCTGTAATATATTTGTAAAATATTAGATAGTAAAGAGAGGAGACAAGAGAGAAAAAGATACCGAGAATAAAATTAAAAAAATTAAATTAAAAATATAAAAGTGTATTTTAATATTTAAAGTAATGATTTTTAAATTCAAGTATCAAAGTATAATATGATAAATTTAGGTACTAAAAATAAATTTCAGTTTCACGACTTATTTAATCTTGGGTCCATATACCTAAAGATTGATTTGAACTAAATTGACTTCCCATACCAATTTAAGGGACCATTTTAAGCTTTTATTATGAGAACTATACAACTATATTTGTCATTTGGCACTTATGATTAATTTCATAAACTGTTTTTTTTTTTTTTAAAAAGTCATTCGTAGAAAAAAATAGTACATTTTATTTTAATTTAAGTAATTTTTTTTCTTCAAAAATTAACTTCATAATTTTAAATATTCATTTTATTTTTAATTATATTATTTTTTCAATTAAAATTTCACTTCTTAATCACATAAAATAGAATCACCATAATATTGTAGAATCTAATAGATGTAATTTGAGTAAGTATATTTCATTGATGCTGAAGTAGGTTTACAGCAGATATATATATAAGAGAGACTTAGAGTCCTATACTAAGTCTAAGTGATTGAACCCTAGATGAGAGGTACAATAGATAATGACAGAGAATAATAATTGGAGTAGGACTCTAAAATTCGGTTGTACACTAACAGCCCCCCTCAAGCCGAAATCGGGGGTTTCAAGCGTAACCGATCACGCAGAAGCAGAAAGCGGGAACTCGATAGAGGCTTGGTGAGAAGATCCGCAATCTGATCATTGGTGGAGATGAAGCGAACAGAGAGAAAACCATTGGCAACCTGTTCTCGAATGAAGTGATAGTCTAGTTCGATGTGTTTTGTGCGGGCATGAAAAACCGGATTGACTGTAAGATAGATAGCCCCAATATTATCACACCAAAGATTGATGGGACGCGGAATAGGGAAATGAAGTTCGTTGAGTAGTGATTGAATCCAAAGCAGTTCCGCTGTGGCATTGGCGACAGCTTTGTACTCACTTTCCGTTGATGATCTTGCAATCGTGGGTTGTTTTCGAGTGTGCCAGGAGACAAGGCTATTACCGAGGAAGACACAGTGAGCGGCGGTCATCGGGGCAGCCACCCCAGTCACTATCAGAGTAGCAGTGAATGGCTGTAATCGGGCTGGAGGAGAAGAGAATGCCATGTGTTCGTGTCCCATGAATGTAGCGAACAAGTCTTTTAACCCCTTTCCAGTGTTCATCTGTTGGTTTATGCAGAAATTGACACAATTTATTTACACAAAAGGCAATGTCAGGACGAGTTAGTGTGAGGTACTGCAAAGCACCCACAATACTACGATATTCATCACCGGATGATAATAGCGTGCCGTGTTCTTGGGACAGATTTGGTGTTGTAGCTATAGGGGTGGATGCTGGTTTACAGTCGTCCATTTTGATGCGAGAGATGATATCCCCAGCGTATTTAGCTTGTGACAGATGAATACCTTGAGTGTTATAGGAGATTTCAGTTCCAAGAAAGTAAGATGCCCGACCAAGATTACGGATGGGAAACTCAGATTCGATGGCCTGAATTGTTTGAGAAATGAGAGTTGTGCTGGTTCCCGTGACAAGTATATCGTCGATATAACAGAGAATGTATAGTTTGTCTGTAGGTGTGAAGCGAGTGAACAGCGAGTTGTCAGCCTGAGACATAGAGAACCCCAAGGTGCCAAGATATTTTTTAAGGCGGAGAAACCATTCTCTTAGAGCTTGTTTAAGACCATAGAGTGACTTGTGTAAGAGACAAACGTGATCTGGGTGATTGGTGTCTTGAAATCCCTGAGACTGTTCCATGTAAATTGTTTCAGTGAGAGTCCCGTGAAGAAATGCATTCGAGACATCTAGCTGGTTTATCGTCCAACGATGTGCAGCGGCAAGGGAGAGGATGATGCGAATAGTTGTTGCTTTAACAACGGGGCTAAATGTTTCCTTGAAGTCCAGGCCAGACTGTTGTGTAAAACCACGGTCAACGAGTCGAGCTTTGTGACGTTCAATAGAGCCATCAGCCCGCCGCTTAGTACGAAAGAGCCACCGACACGTGATGATATTACGATCGGATGGGCGAGGAACCAATGTCCATGTATGGTTATTAATAATTCCTGAAGTTCAACTGACATGGCATCGCGCCATTCTTTTAGTTTCACGGCTTTGGAGAAACAACTCGGATCAGGAGATGACTCAGTTTTAGAGGCATGGAGAGCAGCAAACTTGCCAAGGGAGTGTAAGGTAGATGGCTGAAGCTGCATGTTGTGTGCACGAGAGGAAGTACCGTCCAAGGCAGAGGAGGTAGTGGTTTGTAATGGAACCGAAGAAGGTGATGTGGGAGGAATTAAACCAGGAGGTGATGTAGGGAGAAGCGGTTGTGGAGGGGCTGAACATATTGGTGATAAATAGTCGAGTGATGGTGAAAAATTGGAAGTATTGAAGTGCGAAGGAGAGGCAGGGGAGAGAGAAATCAACTGATTGGCGGTGGATGATGGAAGAGGAGTGGTATTATGTGGGGTTGATGAGGGAACAGGGGATATAGGTGGATCAATTAAATTATTGGTAGTGGAGATAGGTGAGTCAATTGAGGTGGGGAGAGAAATGGAAGGATTTATGGTTGATGAGGGTGTAGGTGAGGTAGGCGAGAAAGTGGGAGAAAAGGGAGCTGATGGATTAATGTGTGATGATGACAAAGTAGGAGACATAGGAGGCAAGTGGACAGAAGTAGGTGGTGGGTTGGATGGGCAATGGTTAATAGATTGTGATGTGGAAGAAACTGCAGGTCGTGTGATGAGTGGAGTTGACCGAAAAGTGGGAAGAGTGGGATGCTGATGAGGACGTGGGTGGGGGCCCAAGATACTAGGAATGTGACAATTATTTTTGGATTTATCAAGAGCAGGGATGCAACGGTCATGAGGTGTGATCTTAGTGGAGACCTTATTCAATTGTTGGACACGTGAAAGTCTATTATCTTCGGCGGACAGAGAAGCATGTGAGGTGTCAGAATTAGAAAATTGAGTAAAAGAGCTTGAATCTGTACCTGAATAAGGACCAAGTAATGATGGCAGCTGAACATTGGTAGAAGAAGACGATTCCCTCGACATAGAAGCCGGTATGTGAGCAAACGGGAATATATGTTCACGAAATGTGACGTGTTTGCAAATGTAGACACGAGTAGAATCCGGGTCCAAGCAGAGATAACCATTATGATTGATAGAGTCACCCAAGTAAACACACATACGAGAGCGAAAATCAAATTTGTGTCTGTTATACGGATGAAGGAGAGGAAAAATTCCACAGTCGAAAACACGTAATTGAGTGAAATCTAGTTCTTTTTGAAAAGCCTTAAAATAAGGCGAGACAGATTTAAGAACACGAGTAGGGAGATAATTGATTAACCGAACACTGTGACTCATGGCATAATTACAGTATTGTAAAGGAATGGACGCATGTGCTAGAAGTGTAAGACTAGTGTCAACAATATGACGTATTTTGCGTTCAGAAATACCATTTTATTCATGAGTGTGTGGATATGCAAGTTTGTGGACAATACCATGTTGAGCAAGAAAGGGGCGTAATTTTTGAAATTCACCACCAAAATCGGAGTGAAAGTTTTTAACTCTAGCATCATATTGACAAACAATCAAAGCATGAAATTGATGAAATATAGCAGCAACATCACTCTTATTTTTGATAAAGAATATCCAACTGAATCGAGTAAATTCATCAATAAACAAAACAAAATAACGATGTCCTAAAACTGAATTGATAGGAGCAGGGCCCCAAACATCAGAATGCAAAGATTCAAACATATAGGTACTCTTTCAAATAACTGAAGGTAAATTAAATTTGGATAATTTTCCCTGAGGGCAAGAACAGCACACAGAAGCAGTCTTGGAGGCAGGAAGATTATGCTGACTAATGACCTGATTGACAGTGCGGGAGTGACAATGACCAAGACGAGCATGCCACTGAGAATGTGAAGTCTTCTCTCCTACCAATGCCTGCTTTAATGTACTGGGAAGAAGGTACAGTCCATCTTTACTCGGGCCTTGCAAGAGGATTTCCTTGCTGACCTGATCCTTAATCAAAAAATGAGATGGCCAAAATTCAAAGAAACATGAGTTATCACGAGTAAATTTTTGGACAGAAAGAAGAGATTTAGTAAGCTTTGGAACCAATAGAATATCATTAAGTTTAAATTTATGAACACTGGAGGTGCCTAAGTGAGAAATTGGCAAACCTTGACCATTACCAAACTGTATGTTGTCAACACCCCGATAAGGAACCATCTGATTCATGTGCTGAGCAGAATTTGTCATATGATGAGTTGCTCCAGTATCGGGATACCACGGTTGATCAGTGCAATCTCATCAGAAGGTTCCTGAATCCATGTCATGTGTGCTTGGGGACGAACAGAATGATATGGGCGGCGCCAACCAGAGGAGGGACGAGAGGGACCACGGGATTGAGAGCTGGAGCCCTGAAATTGGCGTTTGGACTGGCATCTGTCAGCCCAGTGACGAGTATCACCACATAAATAGCAGCTGCCCCGTTTCTTTTTTCCTTTCGTAGACGCGTCTGCCTCAGTCTTGGTTGTGATATTTTCCATAGGAACAGGATCAGCACTTCGGAGTAAGAGTTCATGGCGAACAAGCTCATCATAGAGTTCACTCCATGCAACGGGAGAGGCACGACGGACATTGAGGGCAGTGAGCACTCCATGGTATTCAGGTTCAAGGTTCTTGAACATGGTTGCAATGATCTGAGTGATGCTGGCAGGTGTTCCTGCAGTTGCTAAGTCATCAGCAATCATTTTAATTTTCTGAAGATAGGCTGCCATAGATAAATCATTCCTTTTTAAATCGTTAAGTTCAACGGTGAGTTGGACCCTTCGATTTTCAGAAACAGTTCCATAGGTCTGTTCAAGTTCAAACCACACAGCACGAGCAGTTTCTAAGTTTGTAACTGTTGGAACGACATCTTCAGATAATGACATGAGTATGGTTGCACGGGTGAGATGATCCCTCTGTTCCCACTGAAAGTATGATAGATTAAACACAAAATTGTCAGGATTGTCATAATCTATTCCAACAGCCCGAGGTATGAATTTGGCAGGGGGAGGAGTAGTGCCTAAGCAGTGAATTGCAAAGACTCCCATGGCTTGAAGAGTTGCAATGACATAGGTTTTCCAAAGACGATAATTTGTAGGGCTTAATTTGACAGAAAATTGGGGAATATGTGTAGATGCCGATTGAACCGGATAGGGATTGGCTAGGGAATCAGTAAAGTGAGCGGTGGGAGAGACAAAGAAATTGGCTCGAGGGTGTGAGTTGGAATGGCCAATCGGATAGTGAGTATCAGTGGAGAGGACAGGAGGTCGCAGCATAGGACGGGTGAAAGGATCAATGGGAGCACCGATGAATGGGCGAAACTCAGTTATAGGTGGCTGTGATGGGGTCCAGCCAGCCGACATAGAGGGAGAAGCGAAGTTGGAGGTCCATATGGAAGACATGTAGGGTGATGTTGCGGAATTGGGAAAACTAGGGATAGAAGCAGTGGGATTCGAATGAGAGGACACAACAGCAGAGTTGGTCAAGGGCGGGTGAATTAATGAAATGGGTGCCTGAGAGGGCATGCTCGAGTGAGTGGGTGAGGAAGATTCGGTCAACATGGTATAGGCAGAGGCATTGAAGTTAGAGCCGGTGTTGTCGTGAGAAGCCGAGACAACCATATCAGCCGTAGGGTCAGCCGATACAGTTGCAGCAGCTGCAGAGGAGGAGTTGTATCCTAAAATTGGATTGACCATGATAGAACAGGGAATGAAAAATTAAATTTGGATGTTGTAGGGATTAAGAAGGAACTTTTGCGTAGGAAAGAAACAAAAGAGGAATCGAAAGAATAAAGAAAAGGAAAGGTGTGAATGTAGTCCTGGAAAGGAAAAAGGATGAGTAGGTGAGGAAAAAGTAGGGAAAAGGATGGCGAAAGAAGACAAATGGAAGAGGAGCAGAGAAAAGCCAAAAGCTGCTATGCGGAAGAGTGGAAAAGGAGAGGTTAGGTCTCTGATACCATGTAGAATCTAATAGATGTAATTTGAGTAACTATATTTCATCGATGCTGAAGTAGGTTTACAGCAGATATATATACAAGAGAGACTTAGAGTCCTATACTAAGTCTAAGTGATTGAACCCTAGATGAGAGGTACAATAGATAATGACAGAGAATAATAATTGGAGTAGGACTCTAAAATTCGGTTGTACACTAACAAATATATGTATATTAATATGCATATATTTTCTTCATATAAAAACAACACCTATACTAACATCAAAGTGGTAAAGTGAAGAAATAAGATAATTAAAATAATCAATACACTAATGAAAACTGAAATTCTAAAATTATTTCATAACTTCTTTTTATAAAATCATATAATAATTTTACAAATAAATAAAATGCATGTAATTGTATAAAATGACCAAAAAATTTAGAGGCCCTAACAATGGAATGTTCGAAACACGTGAGGATCGAACCAATATGAATGGAAAATCCCTCAAAGAATTTAGGGATGGGGATGAAGATAGAGACATTTTGCCTCGAAAACCAAAACGTTGTTGAGAGCAAGGGGTATTATTATGTATCGTGAGAAACGTTGCCTTAACCCTAAATAAATCCTTATGGGCTAAATGTATTATATACTTATAAATAATTGTTATTTATATTATATAATTATAATATCTTACATTAATGTAAAGTTAAGAATGCATTTTCTCAATGTTATAATCTATGTCTTCAATTCACGATGCATGAAAGGACTAGTTTCATATTATTGATATATTTTGACTTTGAAATTTGCGTATTACCACGTTTACTATTATGGATTAACATGCTACCTGTTAATCTTACATCTACATCACTATTAAGATTAAGTTAGTATCATAGGTTGCTTAGTCCATTCTTTAATTATAAGACATAAGTTGACGCCTAAATGTCTCCCCTTAAACCCGATATGGTCCAAGTCTAAACAATTTATTACTGTAATTGACGAAGTTGAAACCTATTGTTATACATATCATATCCAATTCTTCTCAAAATGTGGTGGATTGTTGTTGAGTTTATTGGATAAAAGTATATCTAGATGGTTCTAACGCATGTTATAAGACTCGGTCAATGTCGAAGGGTTTTCATCAACGACTAATTGTTGATTTTTATGATACTTACGGTTTTAGGTTTAAGCTTGCAATCACTTCGACTCTATTGTCTTTTACATTATTGTTTAAATGGAAGGTCCATTAATTTGATGTTTTCAATGTCTTCTTACCTGACACATTTTTAAAAAAGCTTTAAATGGCTCAATCACTGTGATTTATTGGTTTGTCTCGTCTCAATTCGTGTTTGTTAGTTAAGAAATTATTGTAAGGATTAAAACGGAATTTCTTATTAATTCTGAAATAGATGACATGAGCAAAGAGTGATTCTATGTAATCTCGCAAGAGTCATAGGAAATTTACTTAGTGTTATGTGTTTAAAAATAAGAAGAAAAAGAGGAAATATACACTAAAACCTATATCAATTTTTTAGTGGCACAAATAATGTAAGCTCAAATTCTTAATTTTCTTGAGTTTTGATTATATCTATACTTGTCAAATCAAGCATTAAAATTTGTTACCACATGGAAGTGTTGAATCAATCTAGATTTGTTTTTTTGTGCTTTCATTGTCACATCCGTGTCCCTAATTTCAGTTATTATATCCTAATATTATGTTACATTATATTTATTTATTGATTGGAGAGTTAATTGAGTATTATGGATATAGTTTTGAGGCTAATTCCATACTTTAAGTGTAAAATTAAAAGTTTAGGGTAAGTTTTAAAAGAAGTTGGATTTGAAGGGATAAAAAAAAGATGTTTTCCCTTTTTGGGAAGATAAATTACACTATTCTAGAATGTAATTTCGTGGGTCTCAATGGCTGCTACATTCCCCATATCTCATCTTCACCATATTCATCTCATTCTTCTCCATTCATGCACATAATGTACATAGTTTTGATCATTCTTTGATATCTGGAGTTTGCACCATCGGATCGAGCTCATTTTTTTACAGTAACTTCTAGACATCCCAATACACATTGTGGTCGATGTGATTTTGATTTGGAATTTTCTATGATGGGGTCGAGCTAGGCTGATTAGAGGGACAAATTTGAGGTTTAATGTGCTAATTTTCTCAATTATTGCTAATGTAAGTAACTATCAACTACCCTTTTAAGTTTTTATGTTTATATATGTATAAATCACTCTATATTTTCCAGAAATTAATTTTTGTTGTGACTTTTTACCATGCATTTGATTAAATGTGGTTTTTATGATTTGTTTTAATATGAATTTAAACTATGTTCAAGAAAATATAAATATCTATCTTTGCATGTACAATTTCAGCCTATATATATGCATATGTATACATATTTTGGGTTTTTGTTTTGATGAACTTAGTATATTTGATTAATAGTTTTTACAAGATTTGATATTTTGAAGAATATAGTTAAAGAAATGTATATCACTACAAAAAAATTGACTATTGGGGACCATTAAAATTGTCCTCAAAAATCAGAAAAATTGTCCTCTATTCTTTTGGAGACAATTTTTTTCGTCCCCTTGTTCCATCCCCTATGCGAGCGTACCCTATTCTATAGGGGACAAAAATGATGACTAGTCCCCATTTTTTTGAGACAATGGTCGTCTCCATTTTTTGGGACAATTATTGTCCCCATTCTAAGAGACGATTATCATCCTCGTTTTTAGGGACGATTTTCGTCCCGTGTATAGGAGACGATTTTTGTCCCAACTCTTAGAGGACAATTTTTTGTCCCCAAAAGAAGGGGCAATTGTCGTCCCCATGTAAAGGAGACAAATTTTGTCTCTTCATTACGGGACAAATGACATCCCTATGGAAAAGGGACAACATTTATCCTAAAAATTATCATTAGGCGTTTTGACAAAAAAAAAAAACAAGAAGCTAAAAGATATATGAATATTTGGGATTGAAGAGAGCTACTTCAAAATCTCACAACTGCTAAGAACATTTTCATTAGATAAGTGACATGAGAGCTTGATGTCAAAATATTATACAACTGCATAAAGTTGACAATATAAGTGCCTATGTTTAACATCTAAAATCAAAACTCAATTGATCCTAATAGATGAAATTTCGGTATTGAAATATAATAATCCTACATCTTGCTATATAGAATTCTACTCATTCATCAATAGATTTACAATACTTAACAAGATGCATTCTTGAATAATCAATGTCAATTACAGGTTACTAAAGATTCACAATGGATACTATTTTACTAGCAGTGTAATCATTAAGCAAAACAAGGAAGAAACAGTGAATTACCTTGTCATGCATTTCATCCAGCAATGGCTCGTCTGTCCATTTCCTGAAGGAAAATTAACAACCAGCTAACAAAGAAGAACTAGAACATTTAATAATTGTTAGAACTCCAAACATCAAAATACACTGTCAAACCTCATTCATGTCACAAGCCATGTTTTTCAGAGTGCCTAACCCTTCTGCTATGACATCTAAGCCTTGATCCCGCACGAAGTCAGATATATATTATATTGATGAACAACTAACGCCACGTCACCACCAAGAAAAGAAGTTCATACTAATTTCACTGATATGCTCCGACTAAAACTATGGCAGATTGTTGCATTTTAACATATGACAGCAAAATATAGTCTAAAGCGTAGTTCGAAGATAAATAAATGCATAAGCTTGCCTGTTTCACTCTATGTGTCTCGCACTCCTGCCTAAATCAGTCCGACGCTTCAGATTGCTAGAAATATTCATTAATAAAATAATTGGAGAATCATCGTTAATATCATATTCATCAGGGTATACTTCAACAGTCAACTTCAATACAGATTGATAAATTACCATAAGTGGAGTCAAATTTGATTCCAGCATGAGAAGTGGAAGGTGCCCAATCACTAGTTTGTTTAACTGGCCCCGTACTTTCATCTGGTGTTGCTTCAATCCTGTCTTTTAATGCAGAAACTAAATCGCTACGAGCTTTGTTATTCTCTTGAAAGCCTTTTGACCTAGAATAGAGAAATTTAAACTAATTAGCTGCTCCGTTTTATTCTTCTCCGGGGATTTAAAAATTTGCCTGGAGCAATCAAATTTAGGACCACATCCAAACAGAAAATGCCAGAAAACTAGGGGGAAAAAGAAAAGAAAGCTATATGGCAGAACTTTTTGAAGGCAAGTCTCTGTAATTTGGGAATTTCCTCCAGCAATCGAGCCTTTATTGTTCGTATCTCAGCCTTTATAGCAATAACGGTAGCCCTATTTTTCTCCGCTGCTGCCAACTCCGACTTTTACAATAATTTCCAATTTCAGAATTGAGAACAAGTACTTTTGTAGTCCTCTGAAATCTAGCAGAAACAAAGAAAAAAAAGAAGAGGAAGAGGAAGAGGGGATAATTACTTCAATAGTAGCATTAAGGTCAGCCTCAATGATGTTGTAGAGCCGAGCAAAAGCACATTGTGATGCTGGGGTGATAAATCTATGAATGCCGCCAATTTTCATTGATTTTGCAATTACTTCAATCCTTGAAATGGCCTGCAAGCAGTTTTGAACAAAATTAGATCCATTTATATTATCTTTGTAATTTCACATTTCAATTTCACTAGTTATTATTAGTATTCTAAATTGACATCAAATTTTCCCATTCTGACTACAAATCACAATATGTTCATCAAATCCAATAGACTCCGGAGCTCTATAAGAATAATCACAAAACACTTTCAAATTAGTATATTAAAGCGACATGTATCAATATTTTAAGTGGAGTGCAATACACAAATTGGCCTATCAGATTCCAAAGATGAAGGAGCACAATAGCATAATTGTGGACTCAATATATCAATCTGATTGATAATGTTTTCATGTCAACAATAGCATATTAGCTTCTTTCAAATAGGCTTCCCTAGCAATGTAGGAGGTCCATTTGATACTGATTGATGCATTTTTCTAGTATCAGGTGTTTATCCAAGATCATCAAATCCAATAGACTATGGAAGTTCTATAACAACCATCACAAACATGATTACTCATGAAATTAGTCCACGACTTCAAATTAGTTAATAAAACTAGCACGTATCAACATCAAAATGCATCAATTAAAACCAGACATCATCACAACGAATTCAATGACATTTTAAGACCATAAAATGCATCATAGACTAGTCTATAAATGAAAAGAAGGAAACTGAAGCAAGTAACCTATGAAAAGCAGCAAACACGAAAGCATTAATTAGCATATATATAGATAGGAATCCAAACAAGAAAAGGAAAACTGACAATAGGGGCTAGCTCGGATTCAAGCATGCTAGAAAGAGAATCATCCAATGGCCATACAATAACAATAAAATTGTACACCTTTTGGTTCAATTTTTGCTATTGGAACTCTTATAACTAGTTAACCTTAACACAATAGCCATAGTATCAGAAATAAACACTCAAATAGCATGTAAAATTTCCAATCTCTATACTCATATTCATCCTTATCTGTTTTATTGTCAATAATAGATAATGCATAAATAATTTGGATAGAGACCTCTAATTCAGTATAAAATCAGACACTAATTAGGATATTAATCAAATGTTGGCCATGAAAGAAGGTTAACAAATAGTCCTGAGTAACTCAACATACAACAAAAGGAATAAACTAAATGAACTTTTAGAAGAAAGAAAAATACCCAAATCGAGGTTCCTATCTCCGCAAGATTCCTGAAAGTGTTACAGTCGCACTTCATAAAATACTTCGAAGCAACATTATGAACCTAGTAAAACAAAAGAAGGGCAATATATACAACTCTAGTTAGCCAGATGCTAGAAATAAAATTGTGGAAAGAACAAGTCTGAATGTTTAATAAACAAGAAACAAGATGAACCAACAATGACCCATCTTGCCCAACCACTCACCCTATATTCACAGATAGCAACTACCTTCAACACAATGAGGGCATAATTATCTATGTATGGAACTATATCAATATCACCGAAATATTTTTCTTCTTTCTTTAGCTTTATATGTTTATTTCATTTCCATTTAGTTGAATAAAACATGGTGTTCTAGTGATCGGTTAACATTTTCAATTGATAATAATTTTATTACATTTTACTAGTTTATAAAACCAAGCATGAATTCCTTTTCCATCCTCACAAAAGCTAAGAAAGACCGAGCCACTATTTCCACAGATCTTATCAACTTATGATGCATCCAGTTTATACCCACAGCCATCCGCTCTGCAAAATGGATGCCAGCAGAGAGAATGCCAATAAAACGTTCTAGTCAGATCTTGTCACTTACTCGATAAAATTTCCCCTATCGATGCCTCTACTAACAGTTAATGGTTATAGACTAACGTTTATGTTTTATGCCTCCTGGACAGAAAGCTTCGATTTCAAAACCCCAAATTATATATACTTAATCATCTGGATGCATACACTCGGAGAAAAATTAAAATTATCAAAAGCCTAAAATTTATCCAAAACCCCAAATTATATAATACTAAAATAAATTTAACTTAAAATCATAGACGTTAGTAATACAATCAACGAAATCAAGCCTTCGATTTCATGTAATAGTTGAAAAAAATTTGAAAAATTACCTCAATATACAGGAGTTAGATCACATTCATTCCTCGTTCTTGACATGATGTAGCCGTCGTAACCACAACCCCTGCTAACAGGTCTGCCATCAGTTTATACAAAGAAAAAGGAACGAATAAATAAAGGAAAGATTAGAGAGAGGTGATTGGAGAAAGAACCGTGAAGTATACATGGATGAATGAAGAGGGAGGTGATGGTCGTAAACGGACCAAAGAACTAAAATAAGGAGGCGGGAAGCAGAAAGAATCATCTAGGTTAAAAATATTCCATCTCGAGGACATCTTCCATTTCAGATTCAATGTGTTCTTATAGTTAATCTTTAACAAATAATATAGTAATAATAATATATTACAAATACTTTTAGCAATCAATTTGCTAAAAGGGCACTAAAATAGATCCATTAGAGGGAGACAAATACAAAAATAGTGAAACAAATACATTACCTCACTAATACAACAATAAAAGATGAGATACGGAGCTTCTGATTTAGGAATGATGAAATTAAGTAAAGAAAGAATTATGTTCCAAAACAATTTAGTAGCATCCAAATATAAATTGAAGGATATAGTTGCTATTATTGCATACCATCACATGAACACAACAAAATATCCACACGCTAGCAAACTAAGATTGGGGTAAAAAGACTGCCCTCAAATTAAATACCTCTATCTCATTTTCAACAACCAAAAATAGAAAGTTTGTTCAAGCACCTGAATAGATGTAATCTCAAGGTTACATGGATCCTTCATAGTAGCAAAAAACAATATGTTCAATCTACCATGGTACAATTTCTCCTTGACCGCATCAAGCTACTATCTCGACGTGCCAGTCAAAGAGGAGCAGGTCGAGTGAAGAAGGAGAAGTTGAGAGGAATAGCTCCAACTGTTGAAGGGCTACACATACTAGAAGGTCGAAGTTAAGACGCGAGGACGAATAGCACTACAGTTTTTTTATTAGAGCCATGCCGGAATTTGAACTGGAACAGGGGAAACAGCTATTAGCAAAACTATTTAAACTATACTGAATTAAATTTTGTACAAAGGAATAACCATAATTTGGCCGACTTCAGTAGGATTATAGGTTCATAATTGGCAAATATCAAATTCATATATGCTTAAGAAGGAGGAAATAATGAATGTATAAGAAAATATTAGAATGTGGCCAGTGAATCTGCTAAGTATAAAGTTTATTTTACATTTATAGGAGGATCTTATGAGCTCCTTCAAAAAGTCTAATCTAGATCCTCTACATCTTATGCAGAGGTAGGTAATACAAAGAAAGAACCTCTATATATATATATATATAGGAATGTATAGTTTAAGCATACCACTGTGTAAAAAAGAAGAAATTAAGAAATTAACCATACCATCTAGAATTCTGAAAATTCAAGAAGTTTGCACACTCAAACAAGGCCTTAGTTGTCATCCCCTTTTCCAACCTCCAAATGTTCAGTAATGGCAACTTCAGTATTCTGCTTATTGGAAAAAAAAAATTAACGTTTTTATAAGGCTCGTTCTGTGATTCTGTTAAATCTTTGCTAATAACATCACGAAATCAATTCTTCAAATTAAAACAAAAACCCTAACATGCGATTGACCCAAAATTTGTTCAAAACCCTAAAAAAATCAATTCATAAAATTAAAAAAACAAAAACCTGTTGTGCCACAAACAGCTTCGGTCGTTAGAGTCACCAGAGATACTAGTAGAGGTGTGCCTAGCGGTAGACTAGAGAAGAAGGGAAGAAGACAGAAGGTTCAGGGAAAGGGAAACAGGGAGAGCGCGAGCTTAGATTGAGGGAGCGAGACGAGTTTGATCGCAGAGAGAGAGAGGCGGTGGAGAACTTGTCTACAAGAGAGGGATTTTCAATTTCACAATTTTTATTTTACTGAATTTCTTTGATTTTGCTTTTGGGGGGAGTTGTTCCCGCTGATTATTTTGGGACACTTAATGGAGAGATATTTTTATATAAACACTTGTCAATTTAAATTTGTCCCGTATTCTCACGTTAAAAAGAATTGGGCACTATATCATCCTTTGTCTTCCTTACAAATTTAACAATATAATTTAATTGTCTTTAACTATTTGTACCCAAAACTCAATTTTCTTGTAGTATATTAAGCCTTATTGAAGTTAATTGATGCACAAAGGTATATATATATATATATATATTATTTCGATTTTTTTGGATTTGAGTATACTTGGTATTTTGATGAATTTGAATATATTGGGTTAATATTTGTATAAGAATTGATATTTTGAAGGATTGATTTGAGGAAAAGTACTTGAAAAACTCTATGATGTTGATTTATGAGTTATATATATATATTTACATATATATATTTCTGATTTTAGTTATATTAAAGAAGTATTGGATTTTAAATGATTTTGTATTTTGAGCAATTCTTAGAGAATATTTGAATAATTGTACTTCTTTTGTGGAGGCCAAATAGTTTATGGTTATGCAATAATTATGAAAAGAGATTTGAGCATGCTATAATTTTATGATATAATATTTTTAGTATCCATCAAGAGTAATCCGGATAGGTGGTTTTATTAAAGTCCGTATTTAGTGAGAAATACGGTCTGTGTACACAGTGGAAAGACCTATCGGGTATGGCAAAGAAGTGTTGAGTAAGACCATGCAGAATAGGCAAATTATGAGATATCTCGATTCTATTATATTGTGGGGATTGATACATACGGGGATTATCTCTCGGATGGATACAGTTGATGAAATATATATTGAGGTACAGTTTATAAAGTATTTTATTAAGATACAGTTTATGAAGTATCTATTGAGATATGATTTGTGATGAATTTATTGATATACAGTTTGTGTTGTGTTCATCGAGATACGATTTGTGAAGTATTATTGATATACGGTTTATGAAGTAACTATTGATTTATGGTTGATTTGAGTAAATGTTTAATTGCAAACCTATTGATTTTGTTTAGTTGACATTTTAAACAAATAAATATATATAACTATTTTGAATACAAATTTTGTATTAAGTATTTTAATACAGTTTTACAATGTGTGATATTTGAGAAATAATGCTTATAACAAGCTTATGATATTTTAAAGCACATATTTGGTTAAAAGTACTATTTTGAGAATTTTATTATGATTTAATCCATAAAGTGTTCATTTTTAAGAATATGAATTTTATATGATGCATTTTGAAAATTAATATATATATATATATATATATATATATATATATATATATATATATATATAGCTATTTTGAGTATAAGTACTTTATGTAGTTGATAATTGCTTACTGAGATTTTTGTCTCACATTTTCAAATGTTTTAATATTTTTAGGTGAAAGTACAGGATATAGAGAAGATTACCGACCGATTAGGCGAGGATTGGAAGTTATTGCTTATTGTTAGAATTATCATTAGAACCTTAGTATTTCAATTGTAATATGATGAAGTTGGTAAATATGTTGAGGTTTTTGAATGACTAATGTAGTAGGAATATTGATTTATTTTATGCTATATCTAAGAGAAATTCTTGAAAGATGTGATATTTATGATATTTGGGTAATTTGGAGACTACTAAGTGTTGATTGTGATATTTTTATTTCACGTCCGATGCCGATTGAGGTCGTTTAGGGTCGGGGTGTGACATTCATACAACATGGGAAAAGGTTATTATTAGGGAAAAAGTAAAAAAAAAAACATGTGGTTTTAAAGATTGCAAGTTTAAAAACTGTAGTATTTTTCTAGACAAATTAGTACCCAAATTTTGATATGTTATGAAATTGGAGATTTTTCATCACACCGTTAATTGCTCGAGGGCATTTTTGTCCATCCACTTTTCAATCCCTATTGGAACATGATTCTTCGTCAATCCCCTTCAAACGTTTCTCTTTTTCTTTATATCTTAAACCTAACCACGTGATTCTTCATCTTCTCAATATCATTATTCATCTTCTCAATTTGACTATAGCATAGAAAAGATAGATTAAGGTGTTGTTTGATAAAACTGAAAATTAAGTGCTGAAAAAATAAGTACTGAATTTTAAGTGCCGAAAATAATGAGTGATATAATTATTATAAAAATATTAGTTGATAATGTTTAACTTAAAATGTTAAGTTAAATATTTTGACTTACCAACATAAGTGCTTTTTAACTTAATTTATTAAATTAAGCGATGAAGAAATAATTATTATCAAACGCACTTAAATTAAATAAGTGCTTAATATTTTAATTTAAGTAATTAAGTGACTTATCAAATAAGGCCTAACTCAAGTTCTCATAGTTCAAACATGGGTGTGAATTGTGTTTGCAAAGAAAAATAAATTTGAAGTTGAAGGTGATGACTTGTGGAGAATTTCCGATTAACTTCCGTCTCTGTGGGGGGCGTCGTTGGGTTCGACGGGGGGAAGCTCCGATGCCAAAGTCAGTAAGGAAGAACAAGAGAGCAAACTGAATTGACAAAGGGTAAGTGAATGTGTACCTTGATAGCCTGAGACATAGGCTATATATATAGTCATGAAGTTGTAACTTTCAGTAACTAGAAAGTCTCCATTAATGTCCCATTAATGGCGGTTACTGGTTACCTTTAAGTTGGCGGTTAGCTAATTGATAGCTCATTAATGGTCTTTATTGCTGGATCGGCCCAGCCGTTCTAATGGCGGATTGAGTGTTTATGGAGATTCGCCTCACAGGTTCGCCCGCGGGTCTCTTTTGGTGAGTCCTTGGTGATCCGCCCGTCGGATCTCTTTGTTTCAATACGCCGTGGTATTCCCGTATCAGGTGACCAACACGTGGCGTTCTTAGGCGAATATCTCTTTTGATCCTTGGGATAATATCACAATGTTATCAGAAGCCCCCCCCCAAAGTTCCTTTAAAGTCCTTTAGGGCTTTTGAGCTTCTTTGCGCGTCGTCATGATTACCTGCATTAATGTTCACTCTGTTCGATGCCAATCGTGGGGTGACACGTGTGACAGGCGCACCACCCGAGGAAAGAGAAGACGCCTTCTTCATTTTTCCTTTTCTCTTTCTTCCTCATTCGTTTTTCCCCTCCATTTTTCTTTGCGCCTTCTTCGTAGAGCTTCTTCGGAGTTTCAGAATCCCTTAAGCTTTTATTTTTCATGTAAGTTCATCTTTTCATTCTATATATTGTTTTTTTGAATGTTTAGAAGCTCTTCTTTATCCTCCGGGTCAACCTCTGAACTTTTTAATTTGACCTCTCCCTCTGAAATTGTAATTAGTTGGACCTCTTCTTCGTCGGAAAATTCTCTTTCCTCCGAAGGTACGGTTAACTCCGATTTAGCTGAGTTGCTCGACTCGGCGTGTAATCGCGGTCGGACTCGTTTAGGTAGTAGTAGTCAAAACCTTTATGTTCCTATCACCGGTATTGCTCCGGCCATAGATTCTAGGCGATTTTCCAGGATGGCGGCCTCTTCTTCCGCTCCGCCTAGGAAAAAGGCACCTCGTGCGGAGTCTACCTCCTCTCGCATGAGTGCCGCGGATCTAGCAGATCTGGCGAGTAGATTCCCATGGATAAATAACTACCAGACCCAACTGGCGGATGCTCATCAACGACCCGCCTGTCCGCCAAGCGGATTCTTGTCTGTGTACTGTAGTCACGTAGAAAGAGGATTCCGACTGCCTCTTCCCAAGATGATGGCGGACATCCTTGCTTACTTTGACATTACTGCTAGCCAATTACATCCAAATGGCTGGTTAGATATTGCTTTAGATTGTTACCTTGCCTCGAACTTAGGGGTAATATACACTCCTCGTATCTTTCGAGCTTTTCATAAACCGTCGAAGCGAAAGTCTGAGTCTTTCCTCACCTTTGCAAAGTTTGGAGTGTATTCGCCGTTTAGTGGCAAAATGTCCAACGTCCATTGTTGGGATGAAAAATTCTTCTACGTAAAGATAAACGAGGGCGAATCTCTAGGCTTCCCAACATTCTGGAATCCCAAACCTTTGCACATGGCGGGAGATATGCGTATATTGACGAATAGTGATGAGGTAGTGGCGGAGCTCATGAAGAGTGTCAAGGCGGATGCCTGGACATACGCTGACGCCTTAGACTTCATGATGAATGATATTCCCCTGATTCGCCGAGAAGGGGACAAGTTTATTTACTCGAAGATTGCTCAGTTTGATCAAGGTAACTTTGTGTTTTCTTTGAACCTTGATCGCTTTATTGTTCTCTTTTGCAGGGGTTTATCTAAGGCCCATCACGCTCTTGCAGAGAAGCACAGAAAGTTGAAGGAAGATGAGGCTCGCAAGAAAGAGCAGGCGGCGGATCCCCAAAAGGGTGCAGGGAAACGCCTGGCGGATACAATGGTCGATCCGCCTCTGAAAAGGAGGAAGCCTGCAGCTTCTGGCGGTCAAAAGTTTATGACGGATGCCATGAAATCCGCCGCATCTTCGATGGAGGAGGAACAGGCAAGTTGTTCTTACTTTAATCTTTTTACCATACTTTGGATCTAAGTTTTGATCCTCTCATCTTCATGCAGACGGCGAAGCCGGACCTAGGCGGTTACTGGTTCGCCAAGTATGGTACCAGGGGATCCTTGAGAAATGAATCTGTTATTAATGACCTGGACGAGGCTCTAGGTCAGTTGGGCGAGGTACAGAAGAACCAAAATCAGATCCCAGGATCAGCCCATGTTCAAATGGGAAAGATTGAGCTTCTAACGGTTAGTTCCTTCTGGCCGTTGGCTATAAGTGATCCCCTTTTGATAGCTTTTGAATGAATTGTTTCGTCTTAACAGATGTATACTCGCTTACGCGCTATGGAAGCGGAGCTCCTTCAAGGTGTAGCGGATAAGGCTACTATAGAAAAGTTGGAGAAAGAAGTTGCTGACGCCAACGCGAAAGCCGCGTCCGCCATTGCCCTCAAGGATGCCGAGATCCAAAAGCTGAAGGAGAAGATTGAAGCAGGTGCTAAGGAGCATGAGGATGCTTTAGGAGATGCAGAGTACATGGCTGGGGAGCAAGCTTTTTATTACGGTTAGCTGATCATGGCGTATTTCCAGCTGGCGTATCCCGAGGTCGATTTTACAGATCCGCAGTTCGCCATTCTGGACCCAGATGATGTCCTCAAATATAACAAAATCATGGACATCAAGGACCACCTCCGTGATTACGTTCGGAAATGGATGAAGGGACCTGTCGAAGAAAGCAAGCCTTCCGCCAATGTCAAGCTAGTGGACCTCGAGGAAGTACCTCCAAAGGCGGGTCAGGAGCCGATAACTGATGGCACCCTTCTTCCTGAGGGAACACCTTAGGAAGTCTCCTTGGTGGGTGTATCTGGAGCTGTTGAGAAGGAAGCTTCTCAAGCAGGTGCCTCAGGCGAGAAAAATGCTAAGGAGAATGCTCCTGTCAATGTTTAGTCTTGTTGTTTGTAAAACTTAAGTACAATTGTTTAATCCTTACGGTTGTTATTTATTTTACCTTTACATTTGCGTAAGTAAATATATAAGCTTTTAGGATTTATTTTGGAGTAGGTGGCCAGCTATACTCCATTGTGCGAACCTTTGTGAAGGTTTGAAGCTGTTTTATTCCTTTAGAGGAAGTAAAGCTGCCTTTAGGGATCAACTTACTACCTGTCTTTGAGGTGAAGCGATCCGCCTTTAGGACTTGTGAACCCTTCTTTGGGAAGGGTGCAAGAGAGTGTAAAGACCTTGCGTCCAAGGAATGTTTTAACTCTATCTCGAATGGTAATCATCTAAAGATGGATCCACCCATGAGATTGTTCTCCTATCTTTGAGGAGAAAAAATAGCTATGAGATAGCAGTACTTTTTAGTGTGGGAAGCGTTGGATGCCCCCCTTCTTTTTGAGACTGGAATATTTATATTGCTGCAAGAAAATACTTAAAAAGAATATGGACAATAGAACAATTGCTTTTTATTGATAGAAGATACGCTTTATTACAGCAAGCGGGTCTCATATGTGAGCCTCATTAAAACCTTTAATAAGAAAAACCTCATGGGAAAAAAGCTTATTAAAGGAAAAAGAGTACTCAAGACCTTGTTTACATTCTATTTTCTGGCGAAGTATTTGCGGAGATTTTGGAGATTCCAAGTGCACGACAATGTATTTCCTTCCATGTCTTGAATCTTAAATGTGGCGAACCCAATCTTGTCCACTATTCGATATGGACCTGTCCAGGTGAGCCCTAGCTTGCCCTTCCCTTCTCTAGATTGGATTTTGTCGGCCTTGCGGAGCACGAGATCTCCCACATTCAGGTCTACAAGTTTGGCGTTTTTGTCATGATAAGCTGCGATCCGCTGCTTGTACGCCGCCATACGTACATATGCCTTGTCTCTCCTATCCTCCACTTGATCAAGACTTTCTTTCAATCTCTGACTGTTTTCATCCTCGCAATAGAATGCAACTCTGTCACTTGGAACCAATATCTCGACTGGGATTACAGCTTCCACGCCATGAAAGAGGGCGAATGGGGTTTCGCCTGTGGCCGTTCGAGGAGTAGTACGATACGCCCATAACACGCTTGTTAACTGATCCGCCCATTTCTTATCATGCTCACCCAGTCTTTTCTTTATTCCCTTTATGATTGTCCGATTCGTGACTTCGGTCATACCGTTGGATTGTGGGTAATATACGGAGGCGAATCTGTTCAGAATGCCCAATTTTTCACAGAAAGCTTTGAACTCACTACAGTTGAATTACGTTCCATTATCAGTGATGATCGTGTGTGGAACTCCGTATCTTCCCACAATATTATCTTTGATGAACTCCACCATTCGTTCAGCATTGATGGAGGAGACAACTTCAGCCTCTACCCATTTAGTGAAATGGTCTACTGCCACTACCACGTACTTCCTCTGTCTACGAGTAGGAGGAAATGGTCCAACAATGTCAATTCCCCAGACAGCAAAGGGTCGACCTTCGATGATGGGCCTCTAGATATGTTTGATGGTATGAGATTCATTCGCATGAATCTGACAACTATGGCAAGATTCCACCAGTTTCTGTGCATCAAGTTCCGCTGTGGGCCAATAAAATCCTGCTAGCCTAGACTTCTTCAAGATGGAAGCGGATGCCTCATGGGCTCCACATGTTCCCTCGTGCAGCTCCTTGAGAACCTGTTGTCCCTCTTCTGGCAAAATGCATTTTAACCAAGGGTGGCTAAAAGATTTTCTGTAGAGGCAATCATTTATCATGGAGAAATAGGCCGCTTTCCTGACTATCCGCCGAGCTTCCTCCTTGTCCGTAGGTAGTGCTCCATCTAACAGATACTGGCGGATGGCCGACCTCCAATCACCTTCTACTGTCATGAGTAGGGATACTTCCTCTGAGGCGAAGGCCGGAGCTGCTTTAACTTCGAATGGACATTATGGATCCGCCCAGTTCTCCTTGCTGGAAGCCATTTTAGCTAGATGATCTGCTTCGGTGTTTGATCCGCGAGGTACATGGATCAACTCCCATTTAGTTTCTTTGGCTTTAAGGTGATCCAGCAATTTTTTAACTTCAGCAACGTATTTGGCCAAAACGTCATCCTTTACCTCGTAATTTTTGATCACTTGGTTGACCATCAACTTGGAGTCACTATAGATCATGATCCGCTCGGGAGTAATTTCTTTCAGCAGACGCAGTCCTAATATTAAGACCTCATACTCTGCTGCATTGTTGGTTGCAATAAAATCCAATTTTGCTGCGTACCGTAGTTTTATATACTGGGGACCTATGATTACGATGCCTATACCAGCTCCTTCTGCCGAGGAGGCTCCATCTGTATACATCGTCCATTCTTCGACTTGAGATTTATGGAGATTCATCCCCTCTTCAGTGAATTCATTCACAAAGTTTGCCAAGACTTGACTTTTTAAGGCTGATCTGCTCTCGTATCGTACATCAAATTCTCCAAGGCGGATTGCCCACTCCATCAATCTCCCTGAAGTTTCTGGTTTTTGCAATACCTTCCTCATGGGTATATTTGTTCGGACTATGACAGTATGAGCCTAGAAGTAAGGCCTAAGGCGGATTGCTGTGGTGACAACGGCCAGAGCCATTTTATCGAGTTTGGAATATCTGGTTTTAGCATCCTTTAATACTTTGCTCACGTAATAGATTGGATACTGCTGGCCATCCTCTTCCCTTATCATGACCGTGCAGACAGCTTTATCTGTGACTGAGACATACATATAAAGATTCTCACCTTTTAAGGGCCGACTCATCAAGGGCGGTTCTGTGAGAAACCTTTTGATTCCTTCGAAGGCTTTTTCTCAATCCTCATTCCATTCAAACGCCTTTTGCTTCTTGATCACCTCATAGAAGGGCTGGTATCTACGGGCTGAACATGAGATAAACCTGCCCAAGGCTACGATCCGCCCGTTAAGGTGTTGCACTTCCCTGATATTCCGTGGCGCTTGCATCTCCAGGACAGCTTTGATCTTGTCAGGGTTTGGGCTCACTCCTTTCTGGCTAATCATGAATCCCAAGAACTTTCCATACATTGCACCAAAGGTACATTTTTCCGGGTTCAGTTTAATATTGTGACGTCGGAGTACGCCCAGTACCTCTCTTACATCATCTGCATGCTTTTCCACAATGGTACTCTTGATGATCATGTCATCTACATAGACGGAGTAGTTATCACCTTTGCTTTCCGCGAATATTTTGTTCATCATCCGTTGATAGGTTGCACCTGCGTTCTTAAGCCCAAAGGGCATGACTTTGAAGCAATAAGTGGCTTGGTGAGTCACGAACGAGGTCTTGATTCTATCTGAAGGCTCCATTGGGATTTGGTGATAACTCGACTTTACGTTAGTGAAGGAGTACATAGCGTGTCCCGCGGTTCCATCTACGAGGATATCAATACGCGGCAAAGGGTAGTTGTCTTTTGGACAAGCTTTGTTGAGATCTGTAAAGTCAATACATATGCGGTATGATCCGCCCGCTTTTTTGACTAGAACTACATTCGCCAGCCATTGTGTATAAAGTACCTCTTCAATGGCATCCGCCCGCTGGAGCTTGGTGATTTCTTCCTCTATCACCTTCTACCTTTTAAGGCCATGGTTTCTCCGTTTTTGGGCAACCGGAACCGCGTCCTTGTCGATGTTGAGTTTGTGAGTGATTACATCTGGACTAATCCCGGGGAGGATCTCATATTTCCATGCAAAGACATCTTCTGCCTTATAGAGGACCTCGATGATTGCTTCCTTAATTTCCTCCTTGAGCCCTTTCGCCATCCGTACCTGCTTTTCATCCGCCATGAGGTACATCTCTGTTTCGCCCAAGGCCATTGTGACGAGTTCTTCCTCCTCCTCATCTTTAGACTGGGGGCAGATCATTAAAGATGCCGAATACGTCTCCTGAGCTACCTTTTGGCTTCCTCTGATCATTACACCTCCCTTGGTCGTGGGGATATAAAGAGTTAAGTGGTGTATAGAGATAAGGGCTGCTGCTTCAGAGATAAAGGGTCGCCCAAGGATAATATTGTAAGCTAACTGGCCGTCCAGGATAGAAAATTCCAGATCGCCTTTCCAGACTTGATCTTCATCTGTTAACTCGCAATCTAGTGTTACCTGGCCTTTTGTTTGGATGGTATGTCCTGTCACTCCCAGGATGTCCACTACGGTGGTTTCCACTTGGATTGGGTCGACCATAAGCTTGGCAAATGCTCCTCTTGTGATGACATTGCACGAACTCCCGGTATCGATCATCACTCTTTTCATCTCCCAGCCTTCCACCATCATAGTAATGACCAAGGCATCCGCATGAGGAGAGATCTCTGGGCCAACATCTGCAAAAGGGCGATTAAGTGATGCCTTGTCAAGAGCAGTGCTTCTTGCCTTTTTCAGTACAGGTTGGTACCCAGGTCCACCTGCTATGACATTGATGGTCCTTTTTCCTTTCTTCTTCGGATCATCTCTGGATCTCTCACCATCTCCCTTCTTGCCATCGTTTTGGACGAACCGGTCCAATTTGCCTCTCTCGATGAGACGTTATATCTCTCTGGCTAACTCCCAACATGCGTCTGTGTCATGGCCATTTTTCCTGTGATATTTGCAATAATTTTTGGGATTTTTCCCAGTGTTAGTGTGCTCCCCCCTCTTTTGGTTCGGGGTATGAAATTCTCCGCTTGTGCTGGCTGTTCTCTATCCATATTAGCACTTCGCTTTTAGAGGCATTGAGAGGTGTGAATGATGTGACAAATGTCGATTTATTCTTAGAACCCCTTCGCCGGTTTCTAGAGGAGGAATCCTGGTGCTTGTCCTTCTCTCTATCTCGGTGGCGAGATTCGCCTTTGTCCTTTCTAGGCGGAGATAGTGATTCGCGGCGAATGTCGTCTACCTCCATAAAATCCTTGCACCTTTCGATTAATTCCGCCATATCACGGGGCTTTTTACGAATTAAATCTTCTTGCAAGCTTTTACATGTGGTGTTCTTTGCTAGAGCTTCCGTCGCCATGGAGACATCCACATCGACAATTCGTATGCACAATTTGTTGAAATTGTCTACATACTCTCGAAGGGGTTCGTTCGCCTTCTGCTTCAATTCGAAAAGCTTTCGTGATTTGACCACTAGAGGTATACATCCGGCGAATTTTGCACAAAACTGCCTACTTAATTGATCCCAGCTATCGATTGACCCAGGAGGTAAAGATTGGAACCAATCATAAGCGGGGCCTCCTAAAGTGGTGATAAACATCCGGCATAAGACTGCTTCACTAGCACGGTTAAGGCTGAGCAACATTTGATACTTTCTTGCATGAGCCTCCGGGTTGTCCGCACCCGTGTAGACGGGTATATTAGGTATTTTTTGATGCCTCTCCGTTTCCTCCGCTTCGATCCACGTTGTAAAGGGCGAATCACGATTGGCGAATGGATTATGTCGGGCATCCTCTTCATTAATGCGGAGCACCGCAGCTCGAACTCGATCATCAAAATTCTCCAGCCCTGCCCTGGGGCGGCCTTTTCGTGGCGATCGACTTGGAGGTCTCCTACGGGGAGATCTACTTAGAGAAAATGACGAGCTGGAACCAGATGACGGATCTGATGGCGAACGTCCGTCTCCACCACCATGTCCGCCACCACCTTATCCTCCACCTCCTTGCCCGTTACCACCTTGTCCTCCACCTCATTGGCCACTACTGCCTCCATGATCTCTAGAAGGAAGGTGCCTACCCTCTCCTTAGTGTGGCGGTGGCTTATCTGAATGGGGCGTCTCTATTGGCCTCTTACTTTGTCTACGACCAGTAGATGGGGGTGATCTACCCCTACGGGAGGATTTTGGTCTCCGGGGCGAAGGTGATTTCGACCGCCTACTTTTCTCCTTTCGGCGCTTTTTGTGCCTTCGGCCTTCCAATCCGCCCTCAGGGAGAATCGACCGCGGGCGGCTTGGATTACCTGATCCGCCCAGATTCATCCTTTGACTTCCACCTGCTTCATCAGAAAATAATTTCCGATTGAGTGGCGGGTTATTACCAGCTACGGTAGTAGTCACCATGGAATCCGTGGGTTGAGCTTGGAGGAATGAAGAATCATGGGCGCCAGATCCAACAATGGCTTGTTGTCATTGAGATGACGTAGGGTTGGTGCACCGAAGCTCTGGTACTATCATGAATGACCTTAGGCATCTCTCCATATCAGGGCCAAACGCTCTTCCTATGGCTCCCGCACACGTTTCAACGAATGCATCTGGCAACAGACTCCTTCCGTCCTGAGTTGCCGTAGTACTCCCATCAACGCGTCCAGCGCTTGATTCAGGTTGGCTTGAGGGTGTTGCCAAAGGTGTTTCAACCCTTGAGGAGGGGTTCTGTTCTCCATTTGTCATATCTTTTTTAATGTGAATGGAAACCCTTTATTTGATTAAGGATTCCACGTTCACCGCACCAATTGATGACTTGTGGAGAATTTCCGATTAACTTCCGTCTCTATGGGGGCGTCGTTGGGTTCGACGGGGGGAAGCTCCGATGCCAAAGTCAGTAAGGAAGAACAAGAGAGCAAACTGAATTGACAAAGGGTAACTGAATGTGTACCTTGATAGCCTGAGATATAGGCTATATATATAGTCATGAAGTTGTAACTTTCAGTAACTAGAAAGTCTCCATTAATGGCGGTTACTGGTTACCTTTAAGTTGGCGGTTAGCTAATTGATAGCTCATTAATGGTCTTTATTGGCGGATCGGCCCAGCCGTTCTAATGGCGGATTGAGTGTTTATGGAGATTCGCCTCACAGGTTCGCCCGCGGGTCTCTTTTGGTGAGTCATTGGTGATCCGCCTGTCGGATCTCTTTGTTTCAATACGCCGTGGTATTCCCGTATCAGGTGACCAACACGTGGCGTTCTTAGGCAAATATCTCTTTTGATCCTTGGGATAATATCACCAATTAACTTGACGAACATGGTAAGTTTAATAACTATGAAAATCATATAGAAGTTTCATATATGGAATTGTGACTAATTGTAAGATTCGAAAATCGTAGTGGAAAGGAAGGGGACAACCGTGTAATCAAAAGGTCAAAATCATAGTTCTCTCTTAACTTATAAGTTTTTCCTCTGTTCTTGTTATAAGATGGGTTTTTAATTATATTTTTTTTATATTATATATTGACTACATTTTGAGTTTTCAATCTAACATAAGATTATTTATTTAATTATTGAGTTTAATGTATACATTTTAAATTTTTCCTTGTGTTTTTAAAATGGCTAATCTTATGGAATTAATGCTTCATCATTGAGGTAATTGGTTAACCAATGAGAATGAATTAGTGTACGATGGGGTGAATTTGTGACTATTACTCCAGATATTGATGTTATACCATACTTTGAGTTGTTCGGATATTTCAATTATCTAAGGTACAAAGATGGATGCCGAGTATGTTATCAAAAGACTCGTTATGGCCAGGTAAATTATGAAGAAATGTTCAATGATAATAATGTTCAAGACATGTAGACTTGCCACTATAATTGCACACAGATACACATTTACTATATGGGGGAAATTAATAATGTTGAAGAAGTGGAAAGCAATTAGGGATGCTAGTGATGGTATAAGGGATTGTATGAATGGTGACGAGTGGCAAGATGTTATAGGAGATAATCAGAATGGTGATGAGAGACATAATGTTGGTGAAAGGGAAAATCTCACTAATTTAAGCGAAGATTCTACAAATAGTGATTATAATGTGAGCAAAGATCATGTTTCAGAGATAGAGACTGAATCAGATTTGAGCAAGGCAAGTTATTGTATGATGACTTTGAAGGTTCAGATGGTGACATTGTCAATCAAACTGATATTGATGGTGAAATTGGTGAACTTCAAAATGCAACTCAATTTAGTCTAATAGGAAATGGAGAGAAACAAGGTGGAGATTTGAATGAAGATGACATGAGAACGTTTGATGAAGTTACGAGGGACTTTGATGATGATTTACTTAGTTTGCAAGGATCTGACACTGAAAGGCAAGCAGAAAATGTTGAATATAATGAGCAAAATATTGAATTATGTACTAGAATGAGATTTATAGGGCCATATGTTTTTAAAAAAGTACTTAAAGAATGGGTTATTAAAAAAGGTTTCGACTATGTATACAAGAAAAAATTGCAAATCCATAACCAGTGTCGCATGCGATGATAAGGAGTAATGTAGCTTCAAAGTTTGGGCATCAAAATTGAGGGATAACTTAACATTCCCAATCAAAACTTTCTACCTAGTACACACGTGCCCAAGGCAATACACAAATGCCTTATTAATTTTGAATATATCTTTGACAATTATATGGAAGATTTAAGAGAGAATCCTATTGAAACACCTTTCCACATGATTTTGATTTGACAAAATTATTTAAGTTAATCCCATGATTAAGATAATTAAATTTAAGTGCTTTGATTTAATTGTACTAATGTGTTTGTTCAGTGTTGAGTATATTAATAAATGAGAACAGTAATAAAAAATAAGACAGAACGAAGTCAGCATGAGCCACAGAAGCTGAGTAGAACACAACTCAGCATCATAAAAGAAAAGTCTTCTTCAGAAAAAACGCTTGAAGGCGAAGCCGACCGAAGAAGCTGAGTAGAACGTAACTTAGCCCCATCAAAGGAGATCTTAAAGGCAACGTCAAACAAGTCAAGCTGAGTGTTCATCAGGACAGCACCAATGATCCGTTGACTAGAAGACAAAGTCCGACAAAGGTCTGCACCAATTCAGAAGCCTCGGAATCACACCAAGAGACCTTTTCAAGATGCATGGATCACCTAGCATTTGGCAAGAAGACAAACCTGGCACTAAAAGATGAAACCTAGCGCAAAAAGACGAAACTGGCAAGCCTGACGCCTGCTAAATTCAGACGATAGGATTGGCCTGCAATTCTGAATGCTGGCTAATGAATGATGCAAGAAGACCGTTTGAATTCAACGGATATGTCCGAATTCAAATCATTAAAGCTTCAGATATTGCTATAAAAGGACAAGTTCTTCACTTGGATCCTTTGCCGAATTACAAAAGAACAAAAGACAAGCAAAATCTTCACTAAGTTAAAAGATCCAAAAGAGAAGCTGTCTGATTAGAAAAAGCAAGATTCTTACACCCAATTTCCAATCATTGTGTAAAAGTCTAGAGTGAATTTGTATTCATTTAAAGTGTTCTTCATTTAGAGAGAACAATCTTGTATCAATTGTACAGGTTAGAGGAGTGGAGCTGAGTACTCGGTTTTAGTACTCAGTGGTAGAGAAAATCTGAGTGTTCGATTATAGCGCTCAGTAGGATTGAGTAGACGAATAGAGGACGGTACTCTTGCATACTCAATTGCTTTGTAAAAGGTTTGTGCTCTACCTTTAAAGAGCTCAGTAGTGGATTGAAAAAGCCTGGAAGGATTCTGGGGACTGGACATTGGCGGTGAGGCCGAACCAGGATAAGACTGTTGAGTAATCTCTAACTCTTTTCTCTTGATATATATGTATGTGTTGCTTGCTTAAATTACTCAGTATATAATTTGTATAAGCCGACGCCGAGTAATCAAAGTGCTGAGTTGGAAGCTGACCTAAAGTGTTATCTCCCAACTCACAATTGAAACAGCTCTAGTCAGTATCTGATTAAAGCTGTCTCACACTTCACTCAGCCTTGCTGACCTAAAGCTGAGTTAAATTATCAAACATTAAATTAAGTCAGCCTTATTAAGCAAAAAAGTTATATTAGTTCCTAACCCCCCATTTGGAACTAATCCTATTACATTACACGGGACCAACAAATCCAAATTGGGTTGGATGCAATGGTGAAAAAGGTAAAAAAGGATTCTGGAGTAGAGGTAATAGTGTCAAAGCGTTATAGAGCAAGAAAAAGATCTTCACTGATATTCCCATATTTATTGCATCTATAACATTGTATACCACTCCTACTGTCTCTATCTCGTCCATGACCTTTGTCTCCACCGATATGCACCTCTTCTACATTCGTTCCATAGTGCTTTTCTAACATTTTCTGATTGGAGATAATCCCCTTCACATGAAATGCCTTTGCTTCATTTGTCTCAGTGGACCAGTTCATCCTTGCTCCATAAGCTTGCAAAGAGCCCATTTGTTCATCAAATGATAAAATCGATGGGTCCTTAGATTCCTCAATTGCAGCTACCACATTATCAAACTTAGGAGTCAAACTTCTAAAATTTTTTACAACAACAGTTTGATCAGTTATTTGATCTCCATATGATCTTATTTGAGAGATTATTGCCATTGCTCTAGACAAAAAATCTTGCATTGATTCATTACTTTTAATGATTAAGGTTTCAAACTCATACCGGAGAGTTTGGAGTTTCACAACAATTACTTTTGATGAGCCTTGAAACTCGGTTTGCAGAGTCTTCGATGCTTTTTGTGAGGTTATAATTGCTGCAATTCTAGAGAATATTGTTTCATTAACTACTTATTGAATGAATAACAATGCCTTAAAGTCCTTCTTTTTATTTTCCCATAATCAGCTCTCCTTATCATCATCTGGACTAGCAAATCCATTTGATACAAAGTCCCAAAGGTATTGAGACTTGAATAGAGTTTTCATTTTGATACTCCATAATTCATAACTTTCTCATTTGAAAATGGGAATAACTGGTTGTAATACACTAATTGAATTCACGTTTGAAGCCTTGGTGTTTGTGATTTTTTTATGAACCTCTAGATCTGAACCACAATGTTGGAAAGTGGAGAATAATAATTTTAATACTGGAAAACAGAGAACAATATTGACTAGAAAATAGCAGATAACTTGCTTGAATTAATTCATGAAATAGAGGTTCCTTTTATAGGCTTACAAAGAAATTGAATACCATAAAAATCTAAATTTATCTGAACTAATTTCAGATTTATTAGCTACTATAACAGTAACAAAACAAAGCACAAAATCTGCAATAGTTGTAATAGAAACTCAACAGAAGAATCTAATTTGAATTAGTCTTCAACAGCACCGTCCAGCACCCTTCCATCTCATTCGATACCCACTGCAGGCTCATATGCCTCTCTCTTACCATATCAAGTACACATATGTAATTACGACATTTAACCTTAAACTCTTGAGGTCATTTTCCAACTCTCACAACCTCATTTGCTCCTAGCGATGTTGGCCTGACTTGCTTTTCTAAAGCAAATAAAATACATGAGTACATTAGCACTATCTCATTCTCATTGGCCTTAGAGGGCCAATAGACCTTCATTCTAATCATTCTTATATGAAACTTTCTACAGTTGGATGGGACCAATACTAGTTCCTTCCATTCAAATAATGCCATGTCATCCCAATGGCTGATGTGGCATCATATGTGCAAAGGGACCGGTACTGATCCTGGTCCATAATGGAATTTCTCTTCTTATATCCTTGTATTTTAGGGGAAACATGGAAAGTGAAAACAATATGAATTGTAGAGATTGAAATGCCATAACTTAAGTTGAATGAATTCAAATTGTAAATCGTCGCGCCTCAGTGCCTATCAGACTGCAAATACATACTCTCGATGGCTCTTTACCATCCTTAGCTTGTGGGACAACTACTTTTGGAGGCTAATTGAGTCACCACCAACCCTATTAACGGTGTGATAGAACACTAATATGATTCAAAATTGACCTATTGGGGTAAGTTATATAAGGTAAAGGTCAGTGAAGAGTATGAGTATGTTGGGTTCAGTTTCCGGTACGTGTAGGGAAAAGATGTAATCTTACCCTATCCCGCCTGATAAATTGGTGTTGTTGTAACTCAATGCACTCATTATTTATGTGTGAATTATTATTGCTTTGAAAACTTATTGATCACATGCATTAAAGCCATTTTGATAATATTGTATCCATATATTTCAAACTGGATTTGAAATATGTTAATATTTTCTCTCGTATTTCAAATTCATAATCGTACATTCGACAGAAACCATACTAAGAGAATTTGAATTTGAAAATACCAAAAAATATTATATATATATATATGTTTTTTTTAGGAATGCTAATATTTCATTGAGTAATAAGATTGCAAGTACAACGTGAAAATAGTAAGGAATAAAACCTTACATACGTATAGGCTAAGCCTAGTACATGACCCACTAGGGCAAAAAAAAGACTACAAAAAGAAAAATAAATCATTAAAGGTACATCTAACATAAACAATAGTTGAAACATATATTTATTGTAACTCCAAATTCGCAGTGGAGCAATTGTAGTACAATCTTCGTCATTTGAACCATTATGAAAACATCATATCTAACTCCATTCTGTAGATCCAATGATTTACGGATGAGATCTAGCGTTTCTATCATTACTAAAACAGAAAAGGTTACAAAAGCAAAGATTATAACAAATAGACGCAGTTCAAACAAATTCAGAGATCCGATAAAATATATAGGATTCAACTAAAATAAATTGACAAAAACAAAAAGGAAAACAGAAAAACAAAAACAGTAGAAGGAGGAAGAAGAAAGAAGGAAGACACCTCAACTAAATAGTAGCAATCCGAAAGTGAATGGACTCTAAAACAAGAAGGAAATGGGAGACAACAAGTTAATCTATAAGTTGCCCACGGTTTCTTTGGACTTTGTTGTGAATAGTCGGAGGAAAAAGAAGAGAGCGCGGGGCAAGATGTGTATTGTTGAGAAGAAGGAGAAATGGGAAGGGGCAGCGATTTGGGGAAGAAGAAGAAAAACATAATTGTTCACATCAGATTAAAGTTAAATATATCATTACAAAAAATTACATTGTTTTAATTTTTACTTAAGAAATTCCATTTATAAAATTTCTATTTTTTAGAAAATCATTTAAATTTAATGAAATTTATATATATATATATGAAAAAATTAAGAATATTTTTTCAGATATTTTAAATTTATAGCTGTATATACTAGAAATATAATTAATATTTGTAGAATTTAGTTAATTTTAATAACCTTATATAAATTGAAAACATAATTTTAAATATATGATGTCATAAATTAATGAAAATTCAAGAATAATTATATTAATAAATTTTACAAAAAATTCTTACCAAAAAAAAAAATAAATTTTACAAAAAAAATAAATAATGGATTTTTTGTTTGAATAACTTAACAAGATCAACATGTTCATAATTTTTCGTTCCTTTTTTCTCATAGGTTGTTGAGTAGTTCTCTCTTAAAACTTTAGTTTTTTTTTTCTATTTTCTTTCTTATTCGTTTTTAAGATCTGGATATCCATTGTTCAGATGATGAATTTCAAGACGAAGGAAGATCTGACCACTATTATACGAGGATTGATTTGGCGTTTCCAGTGTTTTAAAGGGTAACTCTATCTTTAGCCAGATCTATCAAAATCTTGAAAGGTTGTAGACCACGATGAAAGGAGAAGATAAGATAATTATTTACACTAGACATGTTTTATTTTCTCAACTCTACTACTTCCACTTTATCATTAGTCGGTCTATCTAATTTCTTGTTGAAATATATTTCAGTGTGTATGTTTTATCCGTTATTTTAATTTTGAGTTTGAATATATTTTTAAAAATGACTATGAGTAGTTCAAACATAAATTTTGAATATATTTTTTTAAACTTCCCTATAAAATTGAAGTTCATGATGTAAATATATTTTGTTGATCCTTATAATTAGTGTTTATTTTTTCTTTTTTGATACTATCGGATATTTTAGACCGACAAAGAATGAGATAATCCTTTCTAGTTTTGAATATGCGGTTCTTAAACATGTCGACGGCTACTACCCAACTCTTACCGATATTGTACTACTATCAATCAACCGGTTAAATTTACTTTTAAATAAAGTTAAATGTTTAATTATTTAAAGAGAATACAAAAAGTTAGTTATCTCAGATATTATCACATGGTATAATAAATTAAAAGAGCAACAAATAATTAAATAAATAGGTATTGACTAAAATGCCACCCACGGATTAGCCACGGTTGACACTCGCATGATCTCACGCGCCCTTCGCTGTCAAATTTGTTCTTCCACATACTTTTCACTACCCAGTAGATCTTCCCCAACGGCATCCCTTCCGCAACTACATTTAAATATCTCAGCTTCATTTGGTCCCTTTTCCTCTTTCCACCACCACCAGAAAAACCTAACCATGTCTTCTTCCAAATACTATGTCTTCCTTTTCCTCCTCCTTCTCCCTCTTACAGCTGTCAATTGCCGCCATCTCTCCTCATCTGATCTACTCTCCGATGGCCTTCACACCAACCATACTCCCTCTTACATCCAACTCTCAGCCGAAGCCGAATCCTGTGAGCAGACTTATGGTTTCTTGCCCTGCACCAGCACTGCGCTTGGTAATACGTTCTTGATACTTGTGTACGGATACCTCATGTTCACAGCTGCTACTTATTTGTCCGCTGGTAGTGAGCTCTTGCTTGAGATTTTGGGCCCTGGAATTGTTGGTGGCTTGTTTCTTCCGATTCTTGGCGCTCTTCCCGATGCAATGCTTATTCTTGGTAATTTTGTTTTACTCAAACATATGCATTTCGATTCGATCTTATCCTATTATATTCCTTTCGAATATTTTTTTTTCATTTTTTGTTTTTCATAAGCATATAGTTTGTTTTGTTGCTCTTTATTGTCCCCGATTGTTGGAAAAGGGAAGCAAAATGGAAATAAGAAGAGTATGCAATTTTACAGTCTTTTGTTTTTATTCAATTGTTATGGTAGTTTTTGCTTGACAATTAATATTGTGTTAGGTTTGTTTTTCAATGGGAATAATTCAACTGAATCCAAACTTGGTCCTAATTGAATAGTATCATTCTGGTTTTTGATTCTTCTATACAAGGAATTAGATCCAGGATTCCCGAATTTATCAAATTGCAAAAATTGAACTTTTTTTTTTGCTGAAATGATTTTTCCCTCTTTGTTCATAGTTTTCATAATCTCTTAGTTGGATTCCTTTGAAATATTTGTTTTTTTTATCTATTTTTATTTTTCTACAAGTACATCAATTTCTGTAATGATTTTCTCTGCTAGCTAATGATAAACTACTGACAAGTGATAGCTGATAGGGTATGCAATGCATTTCTCTGCAACAACATTATGCTTTGAATCAATCCGATTATTTTTTCTTCCATATCTATCACTTTTTTATATAGTCTACCGGGCGCCACCTTTTTTTTTTCTTGCACTGCCAAAGAAGTGCAATTTGTTTGCTTTCTTCAGACTCGTAACTGCCGAATGCTATATCTACTAATATATATTACTTATTGTGGAAAAATATTAACTTCCCAGTGCTGGAATTTGCTCTGTTCTTACAATGTTTCACTTTGCTGTTTAATGTTTTCCTTTTCTTGTTCTCTCTTTGTTTACACTCTGGCTTTCCCTGTAGTGTCTGGGCTTTCTGGAAGTACAGAAACAGCTCAAAGCCAGGTCTCTGTTGGGATGGGTTTGCTGGCTGGGTCAACTGTCATGCTGCTTACCTATATTTGGGGATCGTGTATTGTTGTTGGCAAATGTGATATCCGGGAAACAGATTCAATTGCAATAAGTGGACAGGACACAAAGGGATTCAATTTGACTGGTAAGTTCCTCTTCTTGCAATTTACAGAAATGTGTGAGAAGAATACAAGTTTACCCTAACTGGTTAAAGAGAGTAGATTTAGATAAAAGATTCAGTCCACTTGGACAAAGAAATCTAGGAATATATCGTTGGCTACATTTGCTAAGCTATGAAGAGGATAGTATTGTGAAGTTCTTGGAAAAATTCCCCATTTATTGAAAGATTTACATGTTCGGATTTTAGGACTAGGTCAAATAATTTGCTACTGGCTTGTAAACTGCAAGAATGAGGGAGCAAGCAGAGAGCTAGTTTATCATATAGAAAGAGGGGAGTCTAAAACATTGATTTTCACTGGATGTAATCAACTAAAAGCTATGCAAATACATGGATTTATTTAATATTCTGTTTGATATATACTGTCTGGTATAATATTAGTTACATTCTAAGTTTATTAATCATTTTTGTATGTTTCAAAAAGATTCGAAAACATTTTAATTAGCTAATCATTTTTACTGGAATCGAGTTTCAATTGATAAAAATGTAAGAGTTAAATCTATGTCATACTAACCAAGTATGATTATAATTTGCAATTATTGGTTCAACCGACAAATGAAAGACCTAGATAAACAAATTTGTCATTGTAAGGCTGTTTATACAGAAATATCGAGTTCAAATAAAACATATAATTTTTGGCCATCAATCTTTTTAGTAAATAAATTCAGTATATATATATTTCATAAACAAGTTCAACTGAATTGAGTGGTAGTAGTTAATATGGTATAGATTTGTAATGATTCAAAGTATTTCAACCATTGAGTCATACTTTTAAATATTTATATGATGGTTACCTTTATTGTTTTACAAACATTTTAAGAAAATTGTAAGCCTGTAAGAGTTATGTTGTATTATAATACTGAGCTCGGTGCTTCTGCTACATATTTGCAAATTCTAGATACTTTAAATAATGAATGTCTTTTTCTTTAAATTAATTTGTTTGCAAAATATCACCCATTCATTTGTAGAACGTGATATCTTAGTGCATATATAATTAAATTATTCACGCTTCAATCATTCCTTTGGTTACAGGCAGTGGTGTTAGTACTGATATATGGACTTGCTATTCTGCAAGGATAATGGCCATATCAGTTGTTCCTTTTCTTGTTGTTCAACTACCACAAGCCTTCAGTTCAACTTCTGGAAGGCACTTAGCAGTCTTGATTGCACTTATTTTATCTGCCACAATGTTGAGTTCCTATTGCATTTATCAGGTAACATTTTTATTTGTTATATCTTGATGTAATAATGGAAACATGTGCATTGGTAAAGTAGACTCTCAGAAGGGACATAATTCAATTAAACTCTAATTAAACCAATAAATTATTTTCAAAATATATTTCCAAACTACTTTAAATATTTAAAGTATTGCATTAATTCTTTTGTAATAATTTTGGTTTATGGTTATTATTTTCATCATAATGATTGGCCTGGAATTGTATTCAAATGTTTTGTTTTACAACACGAAATACAATCCAGCAGTTGATTTTGGTCCAAGCTTTTGCATTAAAATTTGACCAAATACCAAAATTTCATGTGTATTAACTTTAGTTAGCAGAAGTATTTGCTGCTTAAGATCTCTATTACCTTTTGTTTGGAAACTCCGTTTTAATGGGATTGAATTCATTTGGAAAAAAAAAAACAAATGTTTCGTTTGAAAAGGAATAATAATGAGAGAATTCATTTTTCTAAAAAAAAAAGCTACTTTTGGTCGTAGTTCATGTAGAAACTTAATTCTTGGTAATAATCTTCTCCAATTGTTTAAGTTCCATATCTATATTATTTATTAATTACTTAGCTTTGCACATCTCTTTAAATGATTTTCTGGTCCATATCCATCTGGATTGGTTTTGATATGCCATACCCCTTATTTCAAATCAACATCTATCTTAGATTGATTGGCCCTAAAAAAAAATTGCACTATAATATTTTTCAATATGGAATAAGATGGAGCATAGTATAAGGGAAGTAGCGAAGGAAGTTCTAGGGGAATCTAAAGGTAGCATGCCACCGGGTAAGGACACATCTTGGTGGACAGAAGAAGTACGACAAGCAGTAAAGAGTAAGAGAGAATCCTATAAACTATTGGGGAAATGTAGGAGTGACGAGAACTACGAAAAATACAAAGAGGCTAAAAGGGAAGTAAAGAAGGTCATACGAGATGCTAGAGCAAAGGTGAATCGGGATCTGTATACAAGATTGGATACGAAAGAAGGGGAAAGAGACATATATAGAATTGCTCGGATGAGAGATAGGAAGACGCGAGATCTCGGAAAAGTTAAATGTGTGAAGGATGTGGACCAGAAAGTCCTAGTTGGAGATAAGGATATCAAGGAACGATGGAGGTCCTATTTTGATGACTTATTTAATGGAGATCGCCAACAAGATGTTGGAGATATAAGTATCCATCACGATATGATAAATCATGAATGCCTGCGGAGAATTCAAAAGGGTGAAGTCAAAATGGCATTAAGTAAGATGAAGTTGAAGAAAGCAGTAGGACCTGATGGCATCCCTATTGAGATTTGGAGATGTTTGGGAGAAAGAGGAATCGAATGGTTGACGACGTTCTTCAACAAAATTTGGAGAAACAATAAGATGCCATCAGAATGGAGGAAAAGTACCTTAATCCCTTTGTATAAGAACAAAGGCGATGTCCAAGATTGTGCCAACTATCGGGGAATCAAATTAATGAGTCACACTATGAAACTTTGGGAGCGAGTGATTGAACAAAGGCTAAGGAGGACGGTGAAGATCTCGGAAAACCAGTTTGGCTTTATGCCGGGAAGATCAACTATGGAAGCCATCCATCTAATGAGACAATTAATGGAGCACTATCGAAATAAGAAGAAAGACTTGCATATGGTTTTCATTGACTTGGAGAAAGCATATGATAAGGTACCAAGGGAAGTACTTTGGTGGGCCTTGATAAGGAAAGGCATTTCGCGGAAATATATTGACATCATAAAGGACATGTATGAGGGAGTATGCACGAGTGTACGTACTAGTGTTGGGAAAACTGAAGAGTTTCCTATTACGATTGGAGTGCATCAAGGTTCCGCACTAAGCCCATTTCTTTTTGCCATCGTTATGGATGAACTAACAAGTTCACTTCAAGATGGTATACCATGGTGCATGCTGTTTGCAGATGATATTGTGTTGGTTGATGAGACGAAAGAAGGAGTGGAGATGAAGTTGGAACTATGGAGGCAAACTCTAGAATCTAGAGGCTTTAAGTTGAGTCGAAGTAAGACAGAATATTTGGAGTGTAAGTTTAGCGGCCGTAGGAGTAGGGAGGCAGGGACAATCACCCTAGATGGGAGAGTTGTTCAGGCCTCGGATTGCTTCCGGTATTTAGGATCTATTATCCAAACGGATGGAGAAGTAGATGGAGATGTTGCCCATAGGATTAAAGCTGGTTGGTCGAAGTGGAAGAGTGCTACGGGTTTCCTTTGTGATCCCGGCATGCCTAATAGATTGAAGGGAAAATTCTACCGGACGGCAATTAGACCAGCATTGTTATATGGTACGGAGTGTTGGGCAGTGAAACACTGCCACATCCATAAGATGTCGGTGGCGGAGATGCGTATGTTGAGATGGATGTGTGGTCACACGAGAAAGGACCGGGTGCGTAATGAAATAATTAGGACAAAAGTAGGGGTTACATCTATTGAGAATAAAATGAGAGAAAACCGACTAAGGTGGTTTGGCCATGTGAGACGTAGAGCGCTTGATGCGCCGGTTAGGAGAACCGAAGAGTGGCAAAGGGATGTAGTGGTGAGGGGTAGGGGAAGACCTAAGCAAACTTGGAGGAGGGTGATCGAGAGTGATATGAGTTTATTGGGAATTGAGGAAAATATGGTAGTGGATAGGACGGAGTGGAGGGAGCGAATCTGTGTCGCTGACACGACTTGATTTTCACGGTTTTATATGATGGTTCATGTTAGCCGACCCCGAATCATTTCGGGACTAACGCTTTGTTGTTGTTGTTGTTGTTGTATAATATTTTGCAAGTCACACCACATCAAATGCAACAAAAGAAAAGGAATGATGAGTACATAAAGTCATGCCATTTCCTTATTATAAATCTGTAAACCAAAGACAACTTGTTGAGATTCCTTCATGTTTCTGCAACACATGAGTTTTTTGCTGAGCATACTTTAATGGCGTCTGTGGCATGCAAATGAATATAGTTCTTAGTTTTCTGGAGAAATTTATGTCTAATAATAGTTCCATAGACATTATGAATTATCAAAATAGTGTTTTTAAATTGAAATGCAGCTTTGCCTTTTCTTTGCATTAGAGACAACACCTAGTCGGAAATACTTGACTTGCCTAATTTACTTCCCAGTCATGTGATTGGGCCTTAAACTTCTGACTCTAAGCATGGGAGGTTTAATGATCAAGGAAGACAATTTGTATTAAGCGCTTTCCCTGTCCAGTTTCCTCACTTTTGGCACGTAATTACTACAGGTATTCCAGCCCTGGGTCCAGAGGAGACGAATTGCTTTTGCAAAACACAAACATGTAATATCTGGAATTTTGAAACATTTTAGTCAGCACGCTTTAGGAAAATTTGTTCGTGATGATGGTCAGCCAGACGTAGAAGTGATGGAAAAGTCAGATTTTCTTTTGACTCTCAATACATACTTGTTTGGTCAATTATCCAGCACTTTACCTAATTTTTCTCATAGTTGCCAATTTTCTGTACTTGTACAGATTGTTTCATGCTATCGATGCAAGTAATGACGGATATCTATCTGCTTCTGAACTAAAAGCATTGATTTTAGGGATTCGGTTTGAAGAGATTGACTTTGACAAGGAAGATGCCGCAGGCAAACTACTGACAGACTTTGATACATCTCGTGATGGTAAAATCAGTTTTGAAGAGTTCAAAGTTGGCATCACTAGATGGATTGATGAGGCAAAACGATCGGGGGCAGCTGTACCTCACCCTGGCTCTCAGACATTTAGCTTTATAAGTGATCGTTTTCATATGGTAAGTATTAGTATTAGTATTCTCTGTCTTCATATGGTAGTATCATGATCTCTCAATAATTCATTCATGTACAGCAAACAAAGAAAGAACATACTCTGCTGGGCAATGAGGAATCATTGGAAGATCAAAGCGATGAGGTTGTAGAGGGTGTTGAAAACCCCAAGTGGATTTCCATCAAAGCAGTATCGATGTTGCTGTTAGGAACGATTATTGCTGCTGCATTTGCTGATCCTCTGGTTGATGCTGTTGACAGTTTTTCTGTTGCAACAAGTATTCCTACTTTCTTCATCTCCTTCATTGCACTGCCCTTGGCTACCAACTCCAGTGAAGCTGTTTCTGCAATCATTTTTGCCAGCCGGAAGTCTCTAAGAACTGCTTCTTTAACATTTTCTGAGGTTTGTTTCTCAGTCCTGTTCCTCTATTTTCTAGAATTTGCCACTCTTATGAAATTCTAACTTGAATTTATTTTACTGCAGATATATGGAGCAGTAACCATGAACAATCTCCTTTGTCTATCGGTATTCTTAGCACTAGTGTATGTGAGGGGATTGACATGGGACTTCTCGTCGGAGGTTCTGGTTATCTTTATTGTGTGCATAGTGATGAGTGCTTTTGCAAGCTTCCGCACCACATTCCCTCTCTGGACATCTTCGTTGGCTTACTTCTTGTATCCCTTCTCACTGGCACTTGTGTATGTTCTCGATTATGTTTTCGGTTGGTCATAGGTTCTTCGAAATTGAAACTTCTTGGTGTTTGCTCTTGTTCCATATTTATTAGTTGAAAATAATGCGAAAATGTCAGACAAAATTTTGGAGCTGTATTATGGTTTTTGTATTTCTACATATATAAGCAATCTGATTCTGTTACAGCAATGTTGCCGGTAACATGTTTGCTATTAGTATTTCCTCTGGACTCTGCAAGTAAAACCAAACATATACAACACAACTTTTCTGATTTCTGAAATCAGAGAAAGATCCTGTCTATCTGACTTTGTCAATAGAAATATGATAAGGGTGTACTTTTTTTTATTTACACCAATTATTTTCCAATTAGATGATATGCGTGTAGCTGGTTTGAGAGAGAGTCTGTTCCAAAAAATGGTTAGAGAGAGAGCGAGTTCTCTAATACATATCTCTAGCCAAAAGAAAATTTGGCAACATAAACATTTTCGCCATAATGGCACTATTTCATTATTAAAGCTAAATTCATTTTATCTTTCTTTAATTTTATATTAATTTGTGTTGTATTGTTTGTATTTCTTTTCTGGAGCTTATTTAACTGTATTTTTTTTTTAATTGTGTTGGATTTATGTATTCAGAGTTGATATATGTTAAAGAAATTATTATTAGAATACCATAATCAGATTTGGAATCGAAGATTGGTTTTTTGTTGCAGAGTTTATATAGAGATAGAATTTGTTATGAAAAAAATAGGGTAAATTACACCCATGGCCACTGAGCTTTACCCATTTTCACATTATGGCCACTGAACTTCATTTCTTCCCGGTATGACCACTGAACTTTACCCTTTTTAACATCAGTGACCACTTAACGTCTCAAAATGACCGTTGACGGTTAAAAATAAAAAATCCAAAGCGTTAATGATATTCTAAGGAACTTTAATTCTTGAAAATTTTCGTTTTGAGGTCATTTGAGTATTGTTTGGTTAGGAGAGAGAGTGAATTTTTAGAGAGAGAAAGCTCTAAAAAATGTGATTTTCAAAAATAAAAAATGTGGTTTCATGGTAAATGTTGTTCTGAACAATTTTAATTCTTGAATATTTTCATTTTAAGGTCGTTAACGATTGTTAACGGTCATTTTGAGAAGTTAGTTAAATTTGAGTGGCCACCGGTGTTAAAAAGTGTAAAGTTCAGTGGCCATACCGGGAAAAAATGAAGTTCAGTGACCATAATGTGAAAATGGGTAAAGTTCAGTGGCCATGAGTGTAATTTACCCGAAAAATATAAGATTCATTACCTTGCAGTGTTTATATAGTATTTCATATTTTAGAAATGTTGGAAAATGGTATTTTAAATAAAAAAATGTTGATTTTAATTTTCTTATATTTAATAAATTATTCCCGCATTTAACATTTTAAGAATAATACAATTTTTTTATGCCCATCTTATGGCATGAAACTCTCGTTCCTATATTAATTCTTTCGTTCATTATTCTTTTCTTGTATTTATCGAAAGCAATTTCAATCGGGATGCTACATTAAGTCTTGAATAAAAGTTGGTTATTCTGATTCAAAAAAACAGAATAATACTATTTTCTAGCGTTTACATAAATTCCCATTAAAAAACATCACCAAAGCCCCAACCAACAATGAAAAACGAAAAAGGAGAAACCTAAAATTAAGGGTTAAGGTGTAAAAATACCTCTAACGTTATGGGCCAGGAGCAATTTTACCCTTAACGTCTAAAATGGTGCAATTTTACCCCTAACGTTGGAAGCCAAGAGCAATTTTACCCCTAACGTTGATAAATTGAATCAATTTCAGATACTATTATAAAACACAAATATTTTTATTCATTATTCTGCACCAATTACATAATAATTCGTTCTAAAAAAAGGATTTCATGTTTTTTATAATTTAATAATAGAATTTGAGATTAATATTTATAAATTCGATGAATTTTTTGCATTTTTTTTGTCTAATCCGTACAAAAAGACAGTATATTTTTTTTATTTTTTTCACGTCACAACGGATGTTTGTGATTTGTTACTTATAAAATGACACATGTATGAAATGTAGATAACAAGATTCATGACCGAGAAGACAGTTTGATGAATTATTTTTCAAATTGACCCAATTTATTAACGTTAGAGGTAAAATTGCATCATTTTAGATGTTAGGGGTAAAATTGCTCCTGACCCAAAACGTTAGGGATATTTTTACACCTTAACCCTAAAATTAATATAAAAACCAACTTCACATATAATAATAGTAAAATAAAGTCTATATGATTTAATCTATTACAACTAGTCAATACATATTCTCCCCATTTTAAAATTATTATTACATTTTGATCAACTTTTTTTATTTTTTTATTTCATATTATCTATTGAGCTTGATTATCAAGACAACTCTTTCCTATTTTACCATTATTAATTATTAATGTGTTTGATACTAATTATTATCACATCCTTATCATAATTTCTATAGATTTAATGTAAATCAATCATTTCCCCGGTATTTAAAGTTGGTCAAATGTGATAATTATTTTGAAATGAAAGGAGTATATTTTAAAGTCCTTAAATTTTGTCTTAATCAAATCTTTAGTCTTTTCATTTTTTTTATGAAAGTACAAAAATTACCACTAATTACGATGACGACTCCAGTATTTTAGAGGCCATAGACAATTCTCTTACTCCAATTTTTTTACAAATCTAAATTTAATCGATACAAAATTAATTAATCCTTAACTAGCCAAAAAGAATTAAATAAAGATTAAACTTTTATGGCAATTTGAAAAGAATGAAGTAGTTAATAATTATATAGAAGAACATACAAATTTGGTATTATGATTATTAGAGAAGAACAAATGTAGCATTGATCTACGAAACATTATAATCTTAAGCATAAAGTTTACTACACGGTTCATTGTCAAGCCTCATTAATGAAAAATGAGTTTTTTTTCTTGTGCAATTTCATATTGTGGCTACCTCTAACCTCTAGCGTTCTCAACACTCACTAATGATTCAACTTGCACATCTTCTGTTAATGAAAAAATGTTATGTTTAAAATTGTACTGTATTATACATAAAGACCAAATTCACCCTCCCTAAATAACCACATGGCTATATTTGTAATTTTATTTTATCCATAAAAATATATTATAGATAAAAAAATTAATATTTGTAATTTTATATAGCTCAACTTATAATTTTATCATTTTTAAAGTGTATTTCATTAATTTTTACAGTGACCAAATTATAATTTTCTAAATTAAAATTTGTACAATTATATAAAAAAAAAATAGTAAAGCAATACTTATGTTAGAAAGTGGTAAATAAAAATAAAAATAAAATAAAAGCTGAAATCAACAATAAATAATTTATCATTATAAAATAGATTAAAGGATAATTTTATTATTTAAAAATTTATTTATCCAATTTGATCATGGAATATAACAAAGGATTAAAGAGTTAAAAAAAAAATTATAATGATAATAAAATTATGTCATTAAAGATCGTCTACCAAATTATCAAAAAAAAAAAAAAAAAAAAAAGATCGTCTACCAACAAAACAAAAAATCATTAAAGAAAATAGTAATAATATAATGTTGAAACCCTAAAGTGCAGAAGGCGATTGATGAAGAACAGAAAAATTGAATCTTGATAGAGATTGATCCCAGTAGAGACCAATCGTATCTCCTGATTTCAAACTCCTTCTTGTGACGAACTCAGGAATCCATCCCCTAAGGAATACATAACTGTTACTCGAATGCCATTTCTTGAAAACTAGCTTATGATTCGTATTTGTATCACAATCCCACACCATCACTTCAGCACCATCTTTTTCTATCTCTTCTAACATTTCTTTCGCCATCAATGGAACTATCTCTTCCTTAACCTTACCCAAAGGTATTAAAAGCCTCGACAGATGCTTCTGATCGCTTTTTGTTATTGTTTTCTTTATCTTCCACATATCAGAATTTGAATCTCTTCTTTTTCCAGAATACAAATATACACCAAACAGCTTGAATTCGGTTGATACTTGTATGTTATCATTAATCGCGGGATTGGGATGAATGTTCTCTGGAGGCTTAGCTTCTATTTTGGGTCTTTTATAATACCTCCAAGAAGAAAGAGTTAACTCAGTTGAAACTTCTTCAGAAACGCAGATAGGGCTTGTTTGATGATAATCCGCATATGTTCGCTTATTATCAGCTTTTGGGAGAGGCAGAAATTCAATAAACCGTCTTTCTTCCATTGAAGAAAAGAGATGAGTGTTGAATCGAGTGGAAGTTCTATTACGAGAAAGAGGGAAATCATATTTATAGAGCGCAAATCGTTGTTGTTTTAGGATTCGAAATGAATTTTCCCAGTTCGAATAGGCATAGGATTTGTATCCTAAATTCATTAACGGGTTTCATAAGGGATGCTTAATTACACATTAGATTCAAATTCTTCTTTTGTTTTCAAGGTATTCTAGACCTACATTCCAGAACACTCTAACAAGTGCTTTTTTTCGTAACATTTTTTTTTAGTTTTGTTTGCCTTATCGTGGGGTAAATTGCACCCGTGGCCACTGAATTTTACTTATTTTAATATTGTAGGGCTACTCATATCTGAATGTTCGGAATGACCTAAATGGTGAAGGCTGGATTGCATCTACTTTTCTGCAGATTTCGATTTACGATAAATATATATTTTGTTGTTGTTTTGTATTTTTTTATGTCTTTATGGCCTTTTTTGCTCTCTGTAGCCGTTTTAGTCTCTTTGTAGATCCTGTAAGAATTGATTTCTTACTGTTGTTTTCTTGTTGTATTTGTTGTATTTTAATCTAATGAAGTTATAAGCATTTAATCAAAAAAAATAAATATTGTAGGGCTACTGAACTTTATACTTTTTTAATATCGGTGGTCACTCAAACGATCATTAACAGCTTCAAAATAAAAAATTTGAAGAGTTTGTGATATTTTAAGGAATTTTAATTCTTGAAAATTTTCGTTTTGAGTTTATTTAGGTATTGTTTGGTTAGGAAGGAGAGAATGGATTTTAGAGAGAGAAAACTCCAATAAAAGTGATTTTATAAAATAAAAAATGTGGTTTCATGGTAAATGTCGTTATGAACAACTTTAATTCTTCAACATTTTCATTTTGAGGTTGTTAACGATCATGTCATTATGAGGAGTTAGTTAAAATTGAGTAGCCACCGATATTAGAAACTGTAAAGTTCAATGATAATACCGTTAAGAATTGAAATTCAGTGAACACAATGTTAAAATTGGTAAAGTTCAATGGTCATGGTGTAATTTATCCCTTTTATCTTATTTATCTGATTATTATGTTTCTCTATTTTCTATAATTGCTTATAATCATATGATTAATTACATAGTTGCGGTGCGTTTGTTTATTCTAAACATAATTATCACATTGGGGTAACTCTAAAAATAATTCTATGGAAGGGATTGTTTCACTATTCTATATATTTGAAACTAAAATCAAATAAATGTTCAATTTGATCATTGATTAGACGAAGACAATTAATTAAATTCTTTTGATTAAGTAAAAACTTTAAGGTTAATTTCAAAGAGAATTTTGGCTCTAATAATCCATTAGGATTTGAATTAATTTCATCCCTGCATGTTGAAGTGTATAAAATTCTAGAAAAATTCCATGCAAAAGAAATTAAAGGAGAATGACTAGAACAAAAACTTGCCTTAGCAAGTGACATATGAAAATTGGTGGGCGTTTGTTTTAGCTTTTCGGAGGAGCGTTTAACGTTTCATTCCAAACAGCAGGAAATTAAGCGTTTAACATTTTTTCTGGAAACTGCAGCGTTTTGGAGCGTTTCACGAAAAGCTTCTATTTGGAGCTTTTCATAAACAGATATTTATAGTTATTTGTTATTGACAAAATTATCTTTCTTATTTCCACAAAATATATTTATTCTTTAACATATTTATATTTCTACAAAATAATTACCGCGTTCAATAAATTTTTATATAGATTATTTTCTTAATTTAACACATTTTTTATTTTATAATAGGATAAGGTGCAAAAATACCCCTAACATTTATAACTATGAGCAATTTTACCCTTAACGTCTAAAATGGTGCAATTATAACCCTAATGTTGGGGTCAAAGTCAAATGCAATTTTACACCTAACATTGACAAGTTGGGTCAATTTGAGAAATAATTTATCGAACTGCCTCGTTGGTCATGAATATTGTAATCTACACTTCACATGTGCACTATCATTGTTAGTAACAAATCACAAACATATTATTAGACGTGAAACTTTTTTTAAGAAAATAAAAAAATATATATATTGTCTTTTGTAGGAGTTGGACAAAAAAATTTCAAAAATTTCACCAAATTTATAAATATTAATTTTATTATTAAATCACCAAAAAATATGGAATCTCTTTTTTTTTTGAGAAAAATTCTTGTAATTTCATTAGATAAAAACTAAAGAAGTACAACAATCCAAACTTCATCTTGTAGACCATTCCGAACATTCGGATCTGTGATAAGTGCAATTGGTGTAGAATAAGAAATAAAATATCTATGTTTTCTAATAATATCTGAAATTGACCCAACTTCACAATGTTAAGGGTAAAATTACTCTTACCTGCCAGCGTTATCGGTAAAATTGTACAATTTTAGACGTTAAGAGTAAAATTATTCCTAGTTGTAAATATTATGGATATTTTTTTTACATTTTTCCTTTTATAATTTCATCGTTGATTAATTTAAAATATGTTCATTTTAGACATTTTAAATCGGAACAACAACAATTCACCAAACACTAGTAATTAAACAACTAATAACAAACAGCTAGCAGCTTACTGCACTGCAAATAGCTAACAACAACCGCAACAGCTATTAGCTAATAGCTGAATACCAAACGGGCCCTTGATAAATGAAATGCTTGATGCAGTCAAGTGAGGAAGGAATTTATTAACATGACCCTCAAACAACCAATCCACATCAGTTTCAAAATAATTTTTATATTTCATCAAATTTTCATATTTCATATTATTTGTCAGCTTTAGTTTTTAAGTTAAATTTTTACTATCTTTATCCTTATTAATGAGTTTAATATTAATTGCACATTTTATCATTTTAAGTTTTTCAATATATAAGAGCGGTTCAATTTAATGGGTGACACAAAAAGTAGAGTTATTAATAAAGAGAGTTAAATAGTATTTTAGTCTATGTTGTATAAATTTAATACAAATCAATCATTTTTTTAATATATATAATGTGACAATTATTTTAAAATAAAAAGAGTATCAAATATGATGAAACCTAAATTTATACCATAATAAGCCTTGTAGCTTTTCTCAACCTAAACTGTAGAAAGCATCCATGTGAAAGAATAGATGAGTGGATTATTGCAATTCAATCCAGAAGTTACACTCTTGATAACACTTGCAAAATGGGAAAAACAACAATGGTTGGCAATATATGCCTAAAAATATTAGGAAATGATAGTTGCACACACCTCCATAAAAGATTACATTTAAAAAGGTTTATTAATATATGATGAAGTGCTAAGAACAACTCTAATGGTTGGACACTCCAACTATTGACACGTTATCATTTTACACTGATATAAAACACCCTCCATATAAAAACACTTTTTTTTAAATCCCTTCTAATAGTTGGATACTATCATCTTATTTTAATGGGCCCACACGTCATAATATTAATATTTTATTTTCTTTTAATGGGCCCACAAAACATATCTTCCATTTATCAAGAGTGATGAATGCTCAATCCAATATTAACTATTCTGCAATTACTTCTAGTGATACACAACGCCTGCCCGCACACACCCCAGGGTCCTCCCGTGTTTGAACGGAGTCAAAGTATCACATTCCATAATCCAGAATCACTAATTAATATTCCTTTGAGTCCGAGGTTTACTTATACCTACTAATACCAATATGATGAACAAGTGACATATGATAAATCCATCCATCCTGTTATCTCAAGTTGAGTCCGCAATCCTAATGAACTCCTTCACTGGATCCACGTAACTGTCCAGACATCTACATACCTGAAGCTTGTGAGATCATCTCTATGTTCACAACAGAAGACATTATTACATGCAAGTCTCAACAATATTATGTCAATCCCTATTCAAACATATTACTTGACTTGGGGTAGTTTTAAGTTTATTAGTTTATTATAATGTTTGTCTCACTTCATGCTTGTATGAACACTTTATAATTACTTTAAATAAAGTTAAGGATTTTTCTTTTATTTGACTTATTTAGTTCTTAAAAGTAATTGCCTGTATATAGTTGAAAACTATATCTTATTAAAAGAAATGATATAAAAGAACAATTCATTTACAACTGGATATCCTACAACAATTGACTATGGGACACTAAACCCCAACATACTCCCACTTGGATTATAGTTCACGAACTCTTTGTGATCTACGAGTAGGTAATGGCACTGGAGTCTCATCTAATAGGACTGTTTTGGGTTCCTCAATCGCCTTTGTTGTTTCAGTTGGTGTTTCTTCTTGAACTTCCTCAAGTTCTATTATGCTTCCAGTTTGTGTTTCTTTAAGAAACTCTTTCTCTAAAAACACAGCATGCTTGGATACTATTACTTTCTGATCATCTGGATGATATAAGTAATATCCCATAGTTTCCTTTGGGTATCCTATAAAGAAACATTTATCAGATTTAGCATCCAACTTATTTGATACTATGCGTTTAACAAATGTTGAATAACCCCATATTCTCATAAAAGAGAGAGTGGGTTTCCTACCAATGAACAATTCATATGGTGTGGAACTAGCAGATTTGGTGGGTACTCGATTTTGGGTAAACAGGGTAGTTTCTAAGGCATAGCCCCAAAACGTCTTTGGAAGTGATGCAGTGCTCATCATGGATCGCACCATATCCAATAAGGTACGGTTTCTCCTTTCAGATACACCATTGTGTTGCAGTGTATAAGGAGATGTCCATTGTGAGCAAATCCCACATTCAGTTAGATAATTCAGAAAATCATCTGAAAGATATTCTCCACCTCGATCTGATCGAAGTATCTTAATTTTCTTTCCTGTTTGATTTTCTACTTCATTCTTGAAGCATTTGAATTTCTCAAAAGCTTCTGACTTGTGCTTCATCAAATAAATATAGCCATATCTAGTATGGTCATCTATGAAGCTAATGAAGTATCTGAATCCTCCTTTTGCTTGAACTGATATAGGACCACATACATCCGAATGTATTAATCCGAATCAATTGAATGTATAAGTCCATCTTGATGTAGCTTAACTTAAGCATGCGTCTTTTGTTTATATGGCCTAAACGACAATGCCACAAGTTGAATTATCTAGCCTATGTATTTTGGTATCAATTGTGAAAACAGAAACTTTATCATCTAAAACATAAATCCCATTCAATGATATTCCTGAAAAATAGAAAATCCCATTTTTATAAAATTCATAAAATTTGTTCTTAATTGAAATGTTAAAGCCATCATCAACAAGACAACTAATAAAAATAATGTTACGAGACATCGCTGGAACATACAAATAGTTCCTTAATTCTATTACAAGTCCAGATGGTAAGTTTAAAACATAATCTCCAATTGCGAGTGCTGCAACTCTTGCTCCATTCCCAACTCGCAAATTTATGTCTCCTTTCTTTAAATTCCTAGTCTGCCTTAGTTCCTGCATATTTGTACAAATATGAGATCCACATCCGGTGTCTAATACCCAAGATTCAGAATGTGAAATTGTATTGATTTCAATATAGAACATACCATAGGTAGAAGCACCGTCTTTTCCTTTCCTGTGGGAGGCTAAGTACTCCTTGCAGTTCCTTCTCCAATGCCCGTCTTTACCACAGAAGTGGCATTCTCCTTTGGGCTTCTTCACTTGCTTCCCCTTAGCTTGGGCCGGTTTGGCTCCGTTGTTCTTCTTGGGATATCTAGGATTGGGAGGATTCCCTTTCCTCTTCTTTGATCCCTTTATAACAAGAGCAGGTATTGCCTTGTCTCTCTTCATATTGGGCTCAACAGTCTTGAGCATGTTCGCGAGCTCTTCAAGAGAGGTCTGCAAGTCATTCATCTAGTAGTTCATGATGAACTGTGAATAACTCTCTAGGAGGGATGTAAGAAGTAAGTCGACACTTAGTTCATGATCCATCACAAGCCAATATTAGAAAGCTTGGTAATATAGCCAATCATCTTGACACAATGTGTCATAATAGATGTGCCATTTTGCATCCTGCAGTGAAATAACAGTTTAGCTATCTCATAGCGTTCGCATCGAGTTTGTTTCCTGAATAGCTCCTTCAAGTGCATGACAATAGAATAGGCATTCATCTCCTCATGTTGTCTTTGTAGTTCTGGTGTCATAGATGCAAGTATGATGCATCCCGCGTGATCATCATCAGACCGATGCTTTTGGTAAACATCGATCTCTTCAATGGGAGCATCATCAGCTGGAGTAGGGGGTATCAGTGTATCTAGTACATACCCTATCTTATCGAACTTCAAAATGATTTTGAGGTTTTGATACCAGTCGGTGAAGTTTGAACCGTTCAACTTGTTATCGGTAAGTATGTTTTGCAGATTGGTTTTAGTCATGATTTTAGGAGTGTGTTTAATATAACCTGAGAGTGAGAAAGAGCAACGTATGTTATTCATTTGATTTAAAGTATATTAATTTAAAATGTAGGACTTTATATTTTATCTTAAATTGCTCCCACTATTTTGCCAAATTAATAGCCCTCAATATTAATTCGAAGAATTTCACAAATCCTTTAGTGAGCTAGGATCCTAACTTCTGAAATTTCACCTTGAATTTACTCAACAAGCTAGTCTCTTTGTTAGGTAGATTCATGTAATCAATCACATCAACCATGTGATTCCTAGGTTATTGGGCTACTAACCACATTAGTAACTAATATACATTTATATTAATCTCAACCATATTGCCCATTAGTTTATAATAACATGAGTTTACTCATCCAATTACTATAATCTAATTTAAGTATTACCCCATATTCGTGAAAACAATTTTCAATAATTCAGTTGTTACCCATAAGACCCGAGCTTGAATTTACTCAACAACCCAAAGTCCCTAGATACTGCCGGCTGAATTATAATATTAGGGAAGGGCAACCGATTTTAATAACTTGCTTATTTACTTAACTTTTAATGGCCTAAACCATACACAGCCCCCTGAACTTGTCACTTTTAGTCATTTTGCCTCCTGAACTTACGGGACGACCCATTTGCCTCTTCAACTATTTAAAAGTGGTATTAATAACCCCCTGTTTTCATATAACGGAAATAATTATGACATTTCTCATTGCAAGCACCAATGTCATAATAAAAAGGGTTGTGCCCTACTAAAATAACCTGCAAATGAGATTAGTATAGACCGTATACAAGTTTTCTTATAAAAATTGCATATATGATTATGCACTACTAAAACAAGGTGCAAATGAGGTTATATATATGCAGGCGGGTTCCAATACTTCCATAAACACTTGTACTAATGTTAGAATTTCATTTTGTTTCCGTTATAATAAAAATAGGGGGCTGATAATACCATTTTTAAATAGTTAAGGGGGCAAATAGGTCGTCCCGTAAGTTCAGGGGGCAAAATGACTAAAAGTGACAAGTTCAGGGGGCTGCGTATGGTTTAGGCCACTTTTAATTGGTGAGGGATTTTATTTTAAGTCTCATAATCTAACCTAGTCTTGATTTGCTTTAGCATAAATCAGACACATACAATTTACATTGGTAGTTATGGACATATTATCTAAATTATTCCGTTGAGTCAGAAACGGAATAAATGGTCAACCCTAGGGAAATACTAACTATTACATATTTCTCTTCAGGTCCTCCGTCTTCTCCTTGGCACCTTGAAATTACATCAATATTAATTTCTATACTACTAAAGAAAACTTCAACTAATTTGAAGGGAATTAGATGAGAAGAGAAATTACAATAGAGAGTAGATAAGGCAGGACACACATGTCCTATTTTCTAAAAATACCAAAAGACTAAATAAAGGGTCCAAATATGTCCATAACTCCAAACATGCAAAGACTCAGTTAAATAAATTTAATTGGTTGATTACACAAACTATTTATGTAATATTTAGGTTAATCAAATTAACATCTCAAATTAATTTTCATCCAATTCTAATTTCATTAATTTCGTATCCCTTATATTTAATCTAATCAAATTGTAACAAATACATATTAGATTAATATAACCTATACAAAATTGATACTAATGCATATCCCAATTAATTTGTATAATTGATTTAATATTTTGATTTACGTATATCGAATACTAGGTAAAACAAGCTTTTTTAAACAAATTCATTTTATTTGATAATCAAACAAAACTCTTTTATGTTCTGAAAATGTGTATATGTATATATAACCTTTTATTTTAAAAAACCACCTTTTTAAAATATCACCAATCGGGCCAGGACGATTAAAACGGCCCGACCCTAAATAGTTGCTGCCGTTAGGTAGCAGCAAGTAGCAGGCCGCTGCTGCCTCTGCGACAGCAGCGACCTGCTGTCGCTGGTTGCTACCGCAAGGCAGCAACCCGTGACAGTAAGTTCGGGTTGTTTCCTCGCGGTAGTAACCCAAACTGCTGTAATTTATTTTATTTTTTTAAATACATATATATTTGTTTTAAAACAGTTTCAAAACAATTTTCAGAATATCACAAACTTTCAAAAAATTCTGTTTTATCTTTTAGACTTAATAAAACAAAACTTTTATTAATCTAACTATAAAACTTTTAGTTTTGTCATAATGATTATCAACGAAATTAATTATGAACTTTTGCATAATCAGTTTTAATTATCAGGTAATCAAAACTCATTTATCTTTAGATTAATTAAACAAACCAATTTATTAATTAACCTAACAATAAATATTCATTCAATCTGATTGAAAACTTTTATTCTCTTATATGAAATAAAGGATTTAACGCGGGCTTTGATACCACTGAAGGAAAATAGGCAAAACACAGGGCAATGGAATTATAAATTTTTTTACCTATTTCCTTAAACCAAGATCCGTTAATCATTATTTCATACAAAGATGAAATACCTTATGTCTGAATGATCAAGAGCTTAATATGGAGAAGTTAATTTAATTTGGATAGAGCGGCGGCGATGGGGTTCTAACCACGACATCATCCTCGCTTTCTATGGCCGGAGCGGCGCCATTCTCGATTTCCCACCTGTTCGATCGGAAGGTTTTCATTCGACACTCTGATTATGCCTCGAAGCCCAAGCCAATCCCTCCTCCGCCTTCCTTCGCGGATGCTGTGAAGGGAATCACCAAAACCGCTATCCCGTCTCCGACTGCTCCGCTTGTCTCCGAAGAGGGGGGATTCATGGCGGTACAAATTCCTCAGGATATTTACGAGAAAAGAATAAAGTCGGTTCAACATTCTATCATTGGTCGGGTCACGATGAATAAAGGGGACCGCCCCTGGAACAAGCAGAGCTGAAAGCAAAATTGAGCCAGGTCTGGAAGAGAGGATCAGATTGGAAGATGATTTCTCTTGGGAAAGGTTTCTATCAGATTATCATGCCTAATGAAACTGCTCTTCAGGCTATTTGGGGGTTTGGAGCTATTTCTCTCAAGCCTGGGATTATCAGGTTCTCGCCTTGGACCCCGGGTTTCAATCCAGAACTGTACAAGTCCACTTCCGCACAGGCTTGGGTTCGGTTTTATAACTTACCGTGGGAATTTTGGGATACCAGAATCATTGTCAGTATTGCTAGGGCAGTGGGAGTGGATTTGATCAGAACACGGTTAGTGGGGAATTCGGTCACTATGCTAGGGTGCTTATAGAAGTTGAGTTGTCCCGTGAGATTCAATCCAAACTCCGAATTGATACGGATAATCAGAAGCAATGGGTATATGTGGAGTATGAGAACTTGTCGGAGCTTTGTGGCTCTTGCTCCTGTATTGGGCATTCTTCATCTCTTTGTCGTCGAAATGCTAAGCCTCAAGTCCCTCTAGACAACGAACACAAGCATGGGAAAGCACGAGACAAGGCTAAGAGGAAAGTGGATAATCAGGAGGATGTTTCAACGATTCAGGTGGAAAAGGAATTGGATAGCACTACGCTGCAAAACTCTATGCAGTTGGTGATTCACAATGATTTTAAATAGAGTGGCGAGGCTGTTGCTAGGGCTGGCTCGAAAAATTGGGATGGCGTCAGTGAAGACACAGGTCACTCGGCGTCGAACTCGAAGGGTTTAAAGCTAAAGCTCCCGATGGTTATGCCTAAAGAGGTAAATTTTCTCTCTGAAACTCATGAATGGACTCAGCATCTCATGAGATCAAAGAATAGGGACATTTGTATCATAAATGATTATGCTGCTGAGAGCAGTGATTGGATTACTAAAAGAAGGAAGCCTAAGGCCAACTCTAAGCTTAAAGGGAGGGTAAATCCTCCTGTCACTCTCTCATGATTATTTTGTACTGGAACTGTAGGGTATCCAAAATCAGGGTACCCAAAGGGCTTTAAAATTGTTGTGCAATGCTAATCATCCTGATTTGATGTGTTTGTCTGAGCCTATGACTGAATTTGACAATATATCACCTCTATTCTGGAAGTCTCTTAATATGCAGCTTATTTCACAAAATAGCAACAACTCAATTTGGCTATTTTGTAAAATTGGCAATAGTGGCAGGTGCTTCACTCTTCTAGAGCACGAGCAACATATTTCCATTAGGTACAATTTGCATCCTAATGTTTTCCAGATTTCTTTTGTATATGGAAGCAATAATAGTGGAAGGCGCCGATTGCTTTGGGAATCGCTTCTGGAAATTGAGGACAGCAACAAAAGGGTCGTTCTGGGAGATTTTAATGTTGTTAAGGGTGCACATGAGAAAACTGGCAGGTGTCCTGCTGAGAGCAGTTGTCGGGAATTTAGAGATTTCATCCGGAATGGAGATCTAAATGAGGTTGATAGCACATGGATGCAGTTTACGTGGTCCAATGGAAGAATAGGTGATGCCCATGTTGAATGCAAACTGGACAGGGCTCTTGTCAATGGGGCCTTTATTGACAGCTGGGACAAGATTCATTGTTCATCTCTCCCCCGCAGCAAATCTAATCATTGTCCGATTGTGGTTCTGGAATGGTTAGAAAAGGAAGATTCAAATTTCTTTCTATGTGGACTACTCACAGGGACTTGCATAAATTTGTCTATGATCACTGGCACTCCTGTGGGGTTTCTCTTCCCCCGGGCCAGCTGCTTTGTCACAAATTAAAAACGCTTCACCCTAAGCTTAAGGCTTGGAATTTTGAGGTTTTTGGATGCGTGGACAACAACATTGCGGCTGCCCTGGCAAAACTTGAAGAGGTTCAATCTAGTATTTCAAGGGATGGTTTAAATGAAGCTCGTTTTGCCCAAGAAGCGGAAGCTCAGCAGGATCTTGATCTTCAGTTATACAGGAAGGAGATGCTTTTTAGGGATAAAAGCAGGGAAAAATGGCTTCAGGCTGGAGATAGAAATTCATCTTTCTTTCACAGGTCAGCCACTATCAGAAAGGTGCAATCCTCTCTTGACTCTCTATTAATTAATAACTCTCTAATCAGTGATGAAAGCACGATTGCTCAACATGTGGTTAATTATTATGAAACGCTTTTCACTGGTGATTTAAGATATGTTGATTATGGTGTAGTTAGCTCTGTGATTCCCCATAGTGTGTCAGATTCAGACAATGAGCTTCTGCTTGGGAGGCCTTCGGATGATGAGATCCGTGATGCAGTTTTCCATATGAATATGGAGAGCTCGCCTGGGCCAGATGGGTTCGGAGGAGGGTTTTATCAACATTGCTGGGATATAGTGGGTCCTGATGTGTGCAGAATGGTAACCGGTTTTTTTGATTCAGGCTATATGCTTCCGGGTCTGAACTCTAGCATCATTGCGCTCATTCCTAAAATTGAAGGTGCTAATGAAATTCAGCAGTTCAGACCCGTGGCTATGGGTAATTTCAGCTACAAAATCATCTCAAGGATTCTTGCTGACAGGCTAGCACCAATTGCCTCCAAAATCATCTTGAATAATCAATTTGGATTCATTTTCGGAAGAAGTATTCATCACTGCATAGCTGCGACTTTGTAAGGGGTAAATATGCTAAAAAAGAAATGCTTCGGGGGCAACATGGCCTTGAAAATTGACATCAGGAAGGCTTTTGACACTTTGGATTGGAACTTTCTACTAGCTGTTCTTGACTCTTTTGGTTTCTCCCTGCAGTTCAGAAATTGGATTTTAGAAATTCTCCGATCTGCCAGAATATCTATTGCACTAGGTGGAGGTATTAAAGGCTTCTTCATCTACTCTTGTGGTGTCATACAGGGGGATCCACTATCATCCATTCTTTTTGGGCTTGCGGAGGACTTTCTTGGCAGAAAAATCAGCCAACTTGTGGATGAAGGTAAATTTGATCCTATGATGTATACCAAGGATACTGGTTTTCCCTCTCATCTTCTTTATGCAGATGATATGATGCTTTTCTGTAAAGCTACTTTGAAAAATATGAAGTGCATTAAAGATATATTCATCATGTATGAAGCATTCTCCGGACAGGCGGTAAACTGGGACAAATCCCAAGCTATCTTTGGAAACTTTATCTCTTCTGCGCGCAGAAGCCGTCTCTCGGGGATTCTGTGGATCAGGACTGCATCCCTCCCTTTCAACTATCTTGGAGTTCCGCTGTTTCAGGGGTCCCCTCGAGCGAGATATTTGCAGCCTCTCATCGACAAATTTCTCAGCAAATTCAGTCTCTGGAGGGGTCACTCTCTTTCCTTTGCTGGCTGGCTCACTCTAATCAAATCCTCCTTGACAGGAGCACTGGTACACTCTTTTCTGATTTACAAATGGCCCTCTGCTCTTGTATCTAGGGTCAATAAGGCGGTCCGTAATTTTCTCTGGACTGGGGACAGGGATAAAAGGAAGCTTATTATAGTTCCGTGGAGTATTTACGTTCAACATACTGACTATGGTGGCTTGGGAATCAAAGATTTCAAGCTTTTTAATCTCTCTTTACTTGCAAAATTGAGCTGGGATTTATTGCAGGGTCAGAGTTTCATCATATCTCTCCTTCGCCATAGATTTCTTGAGGTGTCTAGTATAGCTAAGAAATGCATCTCAAACTCGTCAATCTGGTCCTCATTGAAATTGGTTTTTGAAAGGGTAAAAAATGAAGTTGTTTGGTGGTTTGGTGAGGGCTCAGGGCTTAATTTCTGGACGGACAGATGGCTAGAGCCTCCGGTAGCGGATCAGCTAAATATTCCTAGAAAGCAACAGGCTAATCTCTTCAGGCCTATATCTGAATTCCGAGCATATAGGGATTGGACTGATCTGCAGGATCTTCCTGAGCAAGTTTAGGCAAACATTATGCAAACCAGAGCTTTTGGCGACTCGGACAGCTGCATATGGAAGCCGTCTGACTCAGGAAGACTGACGGCAAGACACTACTACATGGAGCTCGAGACAGGGATGCCGGTAACGTGGTCTAAATTCTTGTGGAACTCATTCGTTCCTTCAAGACGCGTAGCAACGTGTTGGATGATGCTTCACGGGAAACTGGCGGTGCAGGATCAGATGCAGAAGCATGGGATTGTAATTGCTCAGAGATGCGAGCTTTGCAAGACCGCGGAAGAGTCGGTTGAATACCTTTTCGTAACCTGTCGGGTGGCCAAGACAATGTGGGAATTGGTCTGTAATTTGCACAACGCTCCCTGTTGTTCTGGTTCTGGTATTGACAGCTTCTTTAGCGAGATGCGTGCTGTCCGGGTGAGAAAATGCTTAAGGAAAGGATGAAACTTTTCGGTTATCACTTGCATTTGGTTCATTTGTCTCATCCGTAATAAGGCTATCTTTGATAATGACCTCCCTTCAATCCAAAATTTGCGCCGTAGCTTGCTGCACTTTATCAGTGAAGGCGCGGTAGCTGCTGCTGTCCGTATTAGACCGCCGCCTGAGCCGGACTTTGTTATTGTCCGATGGCTCGCTCCTCCCGCATACTGGATTAAGGTCAACACGGATGGCTCCTCGAGTGTTGGGGGAGATGCAGGGGCGGGTGGGATCTTCAGGAATCATAGAGGTTTTGTGGTCGGATGCTTTGCATTTCCTATTGAAAATGCACCGGCTCATATTGCTTAGCTAAAGGCAACTGTTTATGCGGTTGAATCAGCCTGGGAAAGAAACTGGAGGAATTTGTGGATTGAATCTGATTCCTCATATGCCGTTCATCTTCTTAGTATGAACTCCATTAATGTTCCTTGGAAAATCAGGAAGGATTGGATTAATTGTATTGACAAACTCTCGAGAATGAACTGGAAGGCCACGCACATCTTTAGGGAAGGTAACTCGGCTGCTGATAGTCTTGCTAGCTTCGGTCAGTCGGTGGCTTCTGCTTTGTGGTGGCACTCTGAACCTCACTTCTACAAGGATTTCGTTTTTGATGATCTGTGTAACATAGCGTTGTTGGTCCCTTTTAACGTGACAAGTTAGTTCCAAGGAGGGGGATAGGAACTATTTTAAAAATTTTGTCCGTTAAGGCTGACTTCTTTTCTTATGAAAAGGATTACACAGCGTCACTAAGTAGATTCAAGACACAAGCTTAGTCAACTTGTGACTAAGTCTGATTCTTTACTTGAGTCAAGAGATAGCACTTAGAGTCTATTCCTGAACTCAGCTTCTTAGTAAACTTAACTCAGCGTGAGCTCTTTACTTAGTCAGTTTTCACAGCAAGCAATATATATTAAAGGAGTTTAAGGGTTGGAAAGATATTACTCAGCAGACTTATCCTGGTTCGGCCTCTCCGCCTACATCCAGTCCCAGGAACTCGTTCCGAGCTTTTTGAATTCTCTATTGTGCTCTTTAAAGGTAGAGCACGAAACCTTTTACAAATAGAAGCTGAGTATAACAAGAGTACCTTCCTCTATACCTCTACTCACTCCTATATCTACGCTGAGTACTATAACCGAGTACTCAGCCTCTCCTTTCTATTCTTCTAGAAATGATAAAGTGTTTGTCCTAAACAACGATTGCTAAGACACTTTAGATGATTGGAAATCACTCTAGACTTTTACACAATAATATGGAAATTGGTGTAAGGTATTTGTTTTGCTTTTCTCACAGAATCTTCGAGTATGGATTTGGTCAGCGTTTCGACAACTTGAAGTTCTGCATAGATTGAAGCAAATGGATGGCCTTTATATAGTGACACTTGAGGCACCTGGTCATTTCGAATTTCGAAATAACCGTTGGAGGGAAACGGCTTCCTATCGTTGTCACTCTGGACGTGCTCAGCGTCGTTGGCCAATAGCATTCTTGCATCTTCTGTCTTCGTCAGTCTTCGACAGAATGTTTCGCCATTTAAGGAAAAGTCCACGAGACAGCTTTCTGCGCCTTCTGAACTTTTCCCAAAGTAGAAATACTTTGTCTAGAAGTTGAACATTGTCTGCCGCTGTCCAGACTGCTTTGTCGTCCAACTCAGCAGCTTCCTCTTGAAGCTTTCGCCACGAAGGCTTCTCAATCCTTCTCTTGCTGAGTCATCATTTTAGTTGATACGGCTACGTTTTGAACTCTTGGGCCGAATGGTATTGATGTGTTGACTTGGGCTTGACTTTCACTTTATGGGCCTTTGGGCTTTTTTTAATCTCATTGTCTTATACACAATTAAACTCAACATTGAACAAACACATTAGTGTAATAAATCAAAGCATTTAAATTTAATGTGTTAGAATATTTTTATCATCACTTAAATAATTTTGTCAAATCAAAATCATGTGGAAAGGTGTTTCAACAAACTCCCCCATTTTGATTTTGATAAAAATATTCAGTCGAAAAACTCAGTGTTGAACTCCCCCATGATAGTTGACCTTATTTTATCAAATAACTCCCCCGTAAGGGTTGAGCTACTAACTTAGTTTTACTCTAAACATTTCAAGGTTTAATTGAGTAAGTCTAAGGTCAGTTTTCAAAGATAGGTCAGCTCATGGAACATATTCTATTTAACTCAGTTTTACGTGGAAGGTTTAAATATCAGAGAGCGCTGAGTATGCTTTGTTCAATGAGTTTTAGTTAAGTGGACATATAAGAAGTGGTCAACATGTATGATCAAAACAGCAGACATATCATCAAATAATATAGACAGTGTAGCTCAGTTGATTTAATGAAGATGCGTTTTAACAAATTATATCAATCACTTAAGTAAGCATCGCACAAGAGTAGTCAGTATGAAAGAGATAGAGATGCATATAATTTGTTTCGAGTTTAAAGTCAGCACAAACAGGGTTCACAAAAAAAAAAACAGGGTTCAAGGATAAAAGCTAGCTATTCTAGACAACACAAGTTAAGCTACTTTTGTTTGCCCTTGCCCTTGCCCTTGTGTTGCTGACTAATTGAAGCTTGCTGAGTTCTTGGGGCTTGTTCTTTCTCCCCCGTTTTGCCATCATCAGGTTTGGGAATGAAGGTGGCTTCAATTGCAGCTCGAGTAAGGCGCTGAGAAAATGCCTTGAGCTTTTTCGTGCTTTCATTCATTCCGTCGAAAATTGGAACACCATCATCCACAATGGATCGAGGAATTCCGATTGATGCAGCACTCATCATACTTAAGACAGCGGCTTGAGACTTGCCAATCCAGTGCATGGTTTCAGTGAGCATGGTAAAGGCTTGATGAAACATCTTTAGCAAAGAGGAGTCATAATACTCACGCCGAGCGTTGATTTCGCGCACATTGCTAAAGGTTGCTTGAGAATACTTCAGAATCTCATTGGTTTTAAGCTCGTCAGTTGCCATCTTTTGTCTGTTTAAGTTCAGCAGACTCACAACCTCGCTAATTTGCTCAATGGAGCATTGAGAGGAGGTGGAAAGCTGGTGATTGGTTTTCTCTTGCTCGGTGTGAAGCTGGCTGAAGAGATGTTGTACTTGGCAGAAGTGGCATATGCTGAGTTCGCAGCTGACAGTTGATGAAACTCCCTTTGCAGTGAGTTTATGTGGTTGACCATGGTCAGCTGGAGTTCGGCCAGGTTCAGGATAGAGTCCTGCCTGGGCTGTTGAGATTGTAGAGTAGTCATGACACTCAGAAGATCCTTCATACCTTTGATCTCGGTGAGAAGCTGAGTGACAGACGAAAATGGAGTTGTCTCAACAGTGTTGGATTCAGCGGCATTGGTACTTGATTGATGGAGGTCCTGGATGAGAGCTTGAGCTGAGTCAACGATTCTTCGACCAGACTCAGAGGCAATAAGGTAGCTAAAGGATCCATCTTGTGTTGGCCCAGATGCTGGAGGTGGAGTAGAACCGAATAAGGGCAATGTTTGGTTCTGCTCGTTATTGGAAGGCCCAGCATTGTCAAAGGCTGGCCTTGAATTTGGATTGTCAGTTGAAACTAACTGAATCTGATTCTGCTCATTGAGTTAGGGAAGTGGAAGATCAGCAGAAAGAGTAGCTTGCTCAGTGTCAGGCTGAAGCTGACTAGGTGATGGAAGGTTAGGAAGTTCAGTGTCCACCTGAGCAGGAAATTCCTTAGCTTGCTCAACAGTTTGAGGAGCGGAATCTTCAAGCAATTGCTCAGAATTACTTGGGTTGGTGGAGGCATTTAAGTCGGAATGTTCCTTTGGAGAAACAGAGGCTTGATTTTCTAGTTGCTCTTGTTGAGACACAGGTGGGTTGGAGAAGTACTTAAGTTGGACATCTGTAAGATCGGGAATCTCATCCCTCAGCGGTGAGTCACCCATGATGTCAATGACGGGTGGTTTGAAGGCTTTCTTCTTTCTCAGTCTCCTAAGCTTCGGAGGAGTAGGGTCACACATAATAGACTCAATGGAGTCAGTGGGTGAGGCATCCCTTTGAACAGCAGGAGCAATTTCTTAACTCTCAGTTTCTTCTTCATCAACCAACTCAGTGTTGATTGGTTCAAGATGCTCATTATCTTCTGGTTCCTCAGTGTCATCCTGACCACTTTCTTCTTCTTCAGACTCATCATCCAGTTCTTCTTCTTCTAACTGGTCATCCAACTCTTCCTCAATAACCTGACCACCCAATTGGTTTTGGTCTTGTTCTTCCTCAACCTGTTGCTCAGCGTCAATCCCTTGACTCTGTGCATAGTGTGAGTTAGGAGGAATGACGATATCTATTGGCATGGCCTCAATAGGTCTTAACTCAAAGTTGAGCTTCTTCTTCTTCTTCTTTAATGGTTGGTCATCAACCTCTCTTTCTTCTGTTTCAGGCTCAGCTTGCCTAGGTCTTTTCGAAGCTGACCTAGATCCACCTGGACTTTGCTGAGTTTGCTTTGTTCCTTTACATACAACTTTGATCCTCTTTGGGGTAGAGGCAGCTCCTTTAGATGTGCTTTGCATAGCTTTCCTCTTTCTTTGTGTTCTGCCCTTTCTAGTCACAGCCCCCTCAGCGTTTGCCCCCTCAGCGTTCTGGACAGCTTCCCTTTTTCCTTCCTTTGTCATAATTGGTAGGTCATGTGCCAAACCAAATAGGGCAGTAGCTGTAATTTCGGTTCCCCGAACTTGGATTTCCGAAACCGTGTCCACTTTGTGATCCTAGAGGATTCGAGTGATGAAGGAGCCCAACCTAAGGGTTCCTGTACTTCGTAGAAACCCACCGATGATGAAGACAGGCATATTTATCGGCGTATAGGTGAGCATGTGCCATATGAAACACTGCTCGAAGTTGGTTGCTGAGTTGGTGCAGTTGATTTTGGGGTAGAGGAAATTTGTCAGTATGTAATGGGCCATCTTTTGATGCTGACCCATGGAAGTGCTTGAAATTTCAACTACATGACCCTCAGGTTTGCAGAAGGTCTGAACGTAGTCGGTTTTGGTATGGTCACCAGATTTACGAAGTATAGCTCCTTCGTTTTTCAGCTTGAACAGTGAGGCTAGATATGCTGGGTTGATGGAGATGTTCTTTCCTCGAACATGAGTTGCTAGGTAGTTTCTGTTATCATTGGCGACTTTCAGGTTGGCATAAAATTCGCGTACCAACTAAGGGTAAGTGGGATCCCGAACTGAGAATAGCTCGGTCCAGCCATTGTTCTTGATCCACTCACAGAACGGTTGCTCGGCATCCACGAATCCTTGTAAGAACCACCGCGAGTGATCAATCTTCCACCCCCTCACACTCTCAAAGACCTGAGTGTAGGTGCGTTCAACTACTTTCTTACCCTTATCCTTTTGCTGCTGTTTCCCTTTGGAAGAGGTGGCTTGGGCAGCGTGAGCTTTCTTGCTCGGCGTAGTAGCTCCAGTGAGATTACGCTGAGTGGGAGAAGTGGGATTGTCATCGGAGCGGTTATGGGAGAGACCGGCACCGGAGATGTTCAGAGAAATTCTAGTCATTTTCTCAGATAGGTTTTTGGGAGGTTTGGGAACTTTGAGAGAGAGAGAGTATGAATGCCAAAGATTTCTAAGCGTAAAGAAATAGAAGTGGGATTGCATCCACTGTTTATAGAGATGTTGAGTTAATCCAAGGCGTTGAGTAGTCCGTTTTGCCTCGAGATTCTCAATCGACAAAGATTCTGGCATTTATGACACATACAGCACGTGTGTTTTCTAATTATAGCCTATACGTCATCCTAGGTGGCTATTTAATTCGCGTGCTTTGCATTAAAGTTTGCAATGGCTCTTTACTCAGTGTTAAGAATTTCAAGCGTTTGAAATTCTGAGTAGTCAGTGTTAGGCAAAGGAATAGATCTTATGCGTAGAAGCTCAGCTTGAGGTAAATACTCAGCATGTATATTTATCTACTCGGCATGTAATAGCACAAATCATTCAGCATGGAAATTCACTCAGCATGCATACTATACTTAAAATTTATTGAAGAGGATTGAACATACCAATGGCTTCTCTAAGTATGTTGAATTGCACACGAGCCAGTGGCTTTGTGAAGATATCAGCAAGCTGCTCATCCGTTGGGACATAGGTCAGCTTGATCTCACCCTTCAGTACATGGTCTCTAATGAAGTGATGTCTGATGCTGACATGCTTCATCCTGCTGTGCTGGATTGGGTTCTTTGATAGATCAATTGCACTTTTGTTGTCACACTTGACTTCAATTGTCTTAGTCTGAACGCCATAATCTTCAAGCTGTTGCTTAATCCATAGGACTTTAGCAACACAACTTCCACCAGCAACGTACTCAGCTTCAGTGGTTGACAGGGCTACTGATGCCTGCTTCTTGCTAAACCAGGACACAAGACAGCTCCCAAGGAAGTGGCATCCTCCTGAGGTGCTTTTTCGTTCAAGCTTGTCTCGTCCGTAGTCAGCGTCAGTGTATCCAATGAGTGTGAAGTCATGAGTATTGGGATACCACAAACCTGCATTCACTGAGCCTTGCAAATATCTAAGGATTCTTTTTACAGCTATGTAATGAGATTCCTTAGGGTTAGATTGATATCTAGCACAATAACATACTGAGAACTGAATGTCCGGCCTACTGGCAGTTAAGTAAAGTAGAGAGCTTATCATACCTCGATACAATCTGCTGTCTACCGACTTACCATTCTCATCAGCACAGAGGACAGTGTCAGTGCCCATTGGGGTAGAAATTGGCTTACAATTGTCAAGTTCATATTTCTTCAATATCTCCTTAGCGTACTTAGTTTGACTTATGAAGATGCCATCATTGACATTTCAAACTCAGTCTGCATTTGCTTACTAAATTCCTTGCACATTGACTCGTTAGTGGCACCAAAAATAATGTCATCAACATATATCTGAGCCAGCAGGGTATCTTTACCCTTCCTCTTAATGAATAAGGTTGTATCAGCTTTACCTCTGACATAATTCCTAGTCAGCAGGAAACTAGTCAGCCTCTCATACCAAGCACGTGGTGCTTGCTTGAGGCCATACAGAGCCTTTTTGAGCTTATAAACGTGGTTTGGGAATTTAGGATCCTCAAACCCAGGAGGCTGATTAACATAAAATTCCTCGTTTATAACTCCATTAAGGAATGCACTCTTAACATCCATTTGAAACAATTTAAAGTTCATATAGCTTGCATATGCATATAAAATTCTAATAGCCTCTAGCCTTGCCACTGGGGCAAAGGTCTCACCGTAGTCAATACCTTCTTGCTGACTGTAGCCCTGAGCTCTAAGTCTTGCTTTGTTTCTGACCACGTTCCCTTGTTCATCCAACTTGTTGCGAAAGACCCATCTTGTTCCTATGGTCTTCTGGCTTCTTGGTTTTGGCACTAGATCCCATACTTCATTTCGTCTGAACTGATCAAGTTCTTCTTGCATTGCATTCATCCAGAATTCATCATACTTAGCTTCAGCGAAATTCTTTGGTTCCTGGATTGAGACGAATTCTACGTTGCTGAGGTATCTCCTGAATTGATTTCTCGTCATCAGGGTATTCTCGCTGGTTGTGTTTCAACAATCTCTGCAGGTGTAGATTGGTCAGTGAAAGTAATTTGAGTTTCACTTTTACCTTTGGTCAGCCCTTGAGGGAATGACTCAGCGGCTGTTTCATGGTCAGTGGGTGCTGAGTGTGGGTCATCCTCGGTCAGCGGCTGGTATCTACCTGCAGGGTTAGTTTCATCGAACTCAACATGTACTGACTCTTCTAAGACTTGAATTCTTTTATTGAAAACTCTGTATGCTTTGCTGTTTGTTGAGTAGCCTAAAAAGATAGCTTCATCAGCTTTGGAGTCAAACTTAGCTAGGCTATCTTTGGTATTTAAGATAAAACATTTACAGCCAAAGGCACGAAAGTATCCAATGTTGGGCTTTCGTCCTTTCCAAAGTTCGTAGGGGGTTTTCTTTAGTATAGGTCTAACAAGAGCCCTATTAAGAATATAGCACGCTGTGTTGACAGCTTCTCCCCAAAAGTACTTTGGAAGCCTGTGCTCACTCAGCATTGTCCTGGCTATTTCAACCAAGGTTTCCTTTCAACAATCCCATTTTGTTGAGGCATTCTAGGAGCAGAGAAATTATGGTCAATGCCGTTGGTTTCACAAAATTCAACAAACTGTTGGTCCTTGAATTCTCCACCATTATCACTTCGGATGTGAGCTAACTTAAGGTATTTATCATTTTCAAGTTTTCTTACCAAATTTGAAAATGTCTCAAAGGTTTCATCCTTGCTACTCAGCAAGATGATCCAAGTGTACCGAGAAAAGTCATCTACAATGACCAAGGAAAATCTTCTTCCACCCAAGCTCAGCGGCTGGACTGGACCGAAGAGATCCAAGTGTAGTAACTCTAATGGACGCTTAGTTGAGACAATGTTTTTACTATGAAAAGATTGTTTGGTTTGTTTTCCAGCTTGGCAAGCGTGGCATAGTTGATCTTTTTCAAATTTAAGTTCTGGCAGACCCTCAACCAATTGCTTTCTTGCTAATTTGGCCAGGAGGTCCATGCTTACATGACCAAGTCTCCTGTGCCATAGCCAGGAATTTTGTTCCTTTGATACTAAGCATACAGTTTTTGAAAACTTCTTTTCGAAGTTCAGCATAAAGACATTATCAATACGAGGGGCAGTTAAAATTAACTCATTTGTTTTACCCTCGAATATTTTACATCCAGTGTCATCAAATATAACTTTTCTCCCATTGTCACGTAGCTGAGCTACGATGAGTAAGTTATATTTGAGTCCGCTGACTAGGGAGACTGATTCAATAGTAGGATTGCCACCAATGGTTCCTGACCCTACTATCTTACCCTTCTTGTTGTCTCCAAAACTTACACTTCCTCCTCGTTTATGCACAAACGTGATGAACTGAGTTTCATCACCAGTCATATGCCTCGAGCATGCGCTGTCAATGTACCACATCTTTGACTTCTCAGCACACCTCAGGCTTACCTGCAATATAGTTAGTTGCTTTTAGGTACCCAATTCTTTTTGGGTCCTTGCTTGTTAGGTTCAATAGGTAAAGCATCATATTTCATTTTATGACGACACACTTGGACAGTGTGTCCATTCTTTCCATAGAAGTCACAGCTGACCTTCCGTTTAGGATGTCTCACTGACTGGTCAGCACCCCAGTGCTGAGCATGCCAGCACACCTTTGTGGTCTGTCCTTTCTTCCCGCAGAAGTCACACTGGACATTCCACTGAGGATTCCATCTCTGCTGACTAGTACTTCGGTACTCAGTGTTCAGAGGATTATTTCTTTTATTCGGAACCTTAAGTTTGTTCTGAATTGATGTGACGTCCTTCCTCAGTTTCTTAGAATCCGATTGGACCTCAGTGACAACCTTTTCATGATTTCTACATTACTATGCAAAACGAAGTGTCCTGGAGAATATATCGAAGGTCACTCAGTTTGACCTCCTCAACCTCGTCACATCGCCTGCTGAGTGCTCTAACCTTTTTATTACACTTTTTGACAAGTGTATAAAGGTCACTCAGGGCATTAACCATTTCATTTCTGAGCAAGGGTAGTGATATTACCTCAGTTGAGTGTTCCTCATCGTCAGATGCAATGGAGGGGTCAGCATGCTCAGAAACACACGGCTCAGCAAGCTCATCTGCCATGAAACAGATCTTTGCTGACTCAGTGGCATCAGCTTCAGATGATGATGAATCATCACTATCACTCCAGGTTGCCACCATTGCCTTCTTGCCGTTCTTTCTTGTTGGTCCCTTATAACGTTACAAGTATAGTTCCAAGGGGGGGGGGTTAGGAACTATTTAAACTTTTTAAAACTTAGGGCAGACTTCTTTTCTTAAGAGAAAAGGTTTTAACAGCGGCGCTGAGTAAACAGCAAGATACTGGCTTAGTCAACTGGTGACTAGGTCAGTTTCTTGACTTGAGTCAGGAGATAGCACTTAGAGTCTATTCCTGAGCTCAGATGTTTGATGCGCACAACTCAGCTTGGCCTCTTTACTTGGTCAGTTTTTTTGGTTATTTAAGCAAGCAATATATATAAGGAGTTTAAGGTAAGAAATACGTTACTCAGCAGATTTATCAAGGTTCGGCTTCTTAGCCTACGTCCTGTCCCCGGAACACGTTCCGAGCTTTCGAATCCTCTACTGAGCTCTTTAAAGGTAGAGCCTCAAACCTTTTACAATCTTAGCAACTGAGTATAACAAGAGTACCTTCCTCTATACCTCTACTCAATCCTAATCTCTCGCTGAGTACTATAACCGAGTACTCAGCCTCTCCTTTCTAATCTCTAGAAATGATAAGTGTTTGTCCTAAACAATGATTGCTAAGACACCTTAGATGATTGAATAATCACTCTAGACTTTTACACAAAAGATATGAAATTTAGTGTAAGATTGCTTTGCTTTTTGCTTGCAGAACTTGCGTAGAAATTTGGTCATCGTAATGGCTTGATCAAGTTCTGTGTTGAATGAAGCGTCTAATGGCACTATTTATAGAGATGTCTTGAGGCATCGGTCATTTCGAATTTCGAAATAACAGTTGGAGGGAAACGGCTTCCTGTCGTTGTCATCCTGACTTGCTCAGAGCTCTCGGCCAATCAGATTTGAGTATCTTCTGTCCTCGGTCAGCTTTTGGTCAGCTCGGCAGAGTGTCTCTCCTTTTATGGTAAAGTCAACTAGACAGCATACTGTGTCGTCTGAACTTTACCCAAAGTGGAAACACTTTGTCTAGAAGTTTTCCTTAGCCAGCTGCTGTCTTGTATGCTTTGTCGAATCAGCTCAGCAGCTTCGTTCCGAAGTTGTTCCCTGAAGGTCTTCTAGATCCTTCTTCCGCTGAGTTGCGTTTTGTCCATAACGACAACATTTTGACATACGCGGGCCGAGTTGTCTTGAACAGTTTGACTTGGGCTTTGACTCTTGTATTGAGCTTGGGCCTTTTAATCCTTATGTCTTATAAGCAATTTTAACTCAACATTGAACACACACATTAGTAGAATAAATCAAAGCATTTAAACTTAGTGTGTTTAGAATATGTTTTTAATTATACTTAAACAATTTTGTCAAATCAAAATTATGTGGAAAGGTGTTTCAACAAACTCCCCCATTTTGATGTTGGCAAAACTATTCAGCGAGGAACTCAGTATTGAGCTCCCCCATGATAGTTGACCTAATATAACTTAGCAAACTCCCCCATAAGGGTTGAGCTACTGACTTAGTTTTACTCTAAACATTTAAAGGTTTAATCGAGTAAGTCTAAGGTCAGTTTTCAGATATAGGTCAGCTCATGGAACATATTCTATTTTACTCAGTGTTTAAGCGGAAGTTATAGCATTCAGAGAGCGCTGAGTAATTTGTTGTTCAATGAGTTTTATAAGACAATATTATATAAGCATATAAGTCAGTGTCAAACATGTTATCAGCATTGGGTTCAATCATTAAATTTTATAAGTATTAAACATAGCTGATTCAATTGAAGATACATAATGACATAGTACATCATCGTATAAAAAATAATTCATAACTCATGGTTTGAACAGAAGATGCAAGTATTGATAATTAATATAGGTAGTCATCGTTTACAAACAAAAGTTCAAGACATGCATAGAGACTACATACTTAGTCAATACTGAGCTAGCCTATATCTATTTCTTTCTCTTCTGTTTGGACTGACTAGACTCATGCTGTGTTCTCGCTTGTTCTTTCTCCCCCGTTTTGTCAGCATCGGGAGGAGGAATCCTAAAGGCGTCGGTTAAGACGACTCTGGTCAGCTCTGTGGACATCGCTTTAAGTCTATCGGCGCTTTCATTGACACCATCAAAGATAGCCACTCCATTATCTGAGACCTCGGTAGGTATTTTAAGCTCAGCAGCGCTGATCATGCTGACTGTGAAGGCTAAAGATTTGCCTATCCATGTAAGTGCATCGGTCAGACCAGCAATGACTTGATGGAATGTTTTGAGTAAGTAGGTGTCATAGTATTGACGCTGAACATTTCTGTGACGTATGTGGTTGAAGGTTTGTCTGGTGATAGACAGCATTTCATTTTGCTTCATAGCGTCAGTATACATCTCTTGCTTGTTCAGATTCAGCAATCGAACAGCCTCACCAATTTGCTCCACTAAGCATTGTGAATAGGAGACCATTTGCTCATTGGTTTTGATTTGCTCGGTGTGAAGCTGAGCAAAAAGCATTTTAACTTCATCAGAAGTAGCATAGCGTGTGTTCGCAGCTGACAAGGTATGAACTTGTTGTTGGAGAGCGTTGAGATGTTGAACTGTTGTCAGCTGGATCTCAGCCAGCTTTGCAATGGAATCCTGCTTAGCTTGCTGTGCTTGAAAGGTAATGATGACATTCAGCAAATCCTTGAATCCCTTAACTTCGTTGAGAAGCTGAGTGACTTGGGAAAGCTGAGTTGTCTCAATAGTGGAAGACCCAGCAGCAGGAGGAGTAGTTTGTTGAAGGTCTTTGATCAATGCTTGTACTGAGTCAATTATTCTTTTGCCAGACTCAGTGGCATTCATGTAGCTTTGAGAGCCTTCATTAAGTTGTCCAGTGACATCAGTATGACCGGTTGGAAGAGGAGTCAAGGGAATGACGTGGTCAGTGACTGGAAGTGTGTTTCCAATCTGCACTTGAGGTTCTGGTAGAGTTGTTTGATCGGCAGATGTGATGATTGGAGAAGAGGTAATTCTAATGCTGTCTGTGCTGACTGGGGCAGGAATGTTTTGAGTTAGCACAATGCTTGGATTGACAGCATTTACAGGAATTGACTCAACTTGACTTGTTGAGTTGGCGGAAGCATTCAAGTCGGCATGTTCCTGTGGTGAAGAAACAGAGGCTTGCTTTTCTAGAGAAGCCGGTGGAGTAGAGGATGGTTGCTTTCTGAAAAATTTCAGCTTAAGTGTAGAAGGGTCCTTGGTTGGCTTCTGAATAACAAAGTCAGGAAGGGTTGGTGGTTGAACATGAATGTCACTGACTGTCTTCTGACTTGCCTTAACCAATCTTCTTCTGTGAGGAGGAGGAGGGTCAGCTTGAATAGACTCTCCTGAGTGAGATGGAGAAGTTTCTTCTTGATCAGCTTCTTGATCAGCATTAAGCTGGTCAGCTTGTTCTTGTACTTGATCAACATTGTGTTGGTCATGTTCTTCTCCAGCAGCCAACTCAATATTGGCTTGCTCAGCTTCAACCTCACTGGTTGTTTCCTCATTGTCCTCAGCGTCATCCTGACCGCTGGCCTCTTCTTCTTCTTCGTCATCTTCTGAACTGTCACCATCTAGCTCTTCCTCAACTTGTGCAATGAACTGATCGTCCAAATGCACCTCATCTTCTTGATGCTCAGCTACAGTTCCTAGACACTGTGTGTAGTGAGAGTCACCAGGAACAATGACGTCAGTAGGGATAGCATCAATGTGAGTTAGTGAAGAAGACTTCTGCTTCTTTTGAGGCTGCACATCAGCATCTTGTCTTTCCTCAATTTCAGGCTCATCTTGCCTGCTCCTTTTCTCAGCTGACTTAGGTCTCTCCTGACCTGATTCAGCAACTGACTTAGGCTTCTTTGCCTTAGGCTCTGCTTTCTTTGAAGGGGTCTCAACAGCTTTCCTCTTGCGGGCAGCTGGAGCCTTAGTTCTTCTCCCTTTCTTCGGGACAGCTGTTTCCTCAGCTTGTTGTTCACCAGTAGCAGCAGTTTTTCCTTTCTTCAGAGGCTGATTGAACTTCAAAGCCCTCAGCGAAGCTGCTGTGATTTCAGATCCTCTAGCTTTAACTTCATCAGTTAGGTCTATTTGATGATCAATGAGGATCCTGGTGATGAGCGAGCCCAGTCTTAGAGTTCCAGTGCTTCGTAGGAAGCCAGCAATGAGGAATACTGGCATGTTGATCGGCTTATATGTCAGCATATGCCATATGAAGCATTGCTCAAAGTTCGTTGCTGAGGTTGTGTAGTTGATCTTTGGATAAATGAAGTAGGACAGCAGATAGTGAGCCATCTTTTGATGATGACCCATAGAGGAACTGGAGACTTCTCCTGAGTGACCTTCAGGTTTACAGAAGGTGACTTCGTACCCAGTACCTTCGTGATCTCCAGATCTTCTCAGCTTTGCTCCTTCATTTTTCAACTTCAGCAAATTCGCCAAATAGGCGGGATTGATGAAAATCGTTTTCCCCTTTACTGCTGTTGCCAGATAGTCCTGGTTATCATCAGCGACTTGGAGGTTCTTGTAGAATTCCCTTACTAGGTCAGGATAGGTGTGATCCCTAATAGAGAACAGCTCGGTCCATCCATTTTGCGATATCCATTCGCAGAAGGGTTGCTCGGAAGTCACGAAGGACTCAGAAACCCATCGTGAGAAGTCCACTTTCCATTCGCTAATGTTACCAAAAACCTTGGTATAGGTTCTGGTCTTGGTCGGTTTTCCTTTGGAGGAGGTAGCTTGCCCAGTTTTTCCTTTACTCGGCATAGTGACCTTGGCAGTTTCAGGCACAGAAGTTTGCCTGGAGGGTTCATCGGAGCTGGTCTTAGGGTGACCGGCACCGGAGATGTTGATGGAAACTTTAGTCATAGTTTCAGAACAAGTTTGGGAAGCTTTGAGAGTTTTTAGAGAGAAAGCCTTGCTTTAGAATTTGATAGGTGTAAAGAAAATAAAGAATTGGGATTTACCCATTATTTATAGCGGTGAAGAGTGGATCTTATCGAATCCATGTGTCAGTTTTATCTGGGGATTGTCAATCGACAAAGATCCTGGCTTTTATGACACATTCGGCGCATACGTCATCCTAGGTGGCTATACGCGTTCTTTTGCATTTAATGCAACGGATCTAACACTCAGCGTTTAGAATACTAAGCGTTTTGGATTCTGAGTGGTCAGTAGTATATGAAAGGATGATTTCTCAGTTTAAGATTACTACTCGGTGTGCATATAGACTCAGTATTGATGTGTAGTTTGTGTTAAGTACTCAGCATAACAATCACTCAGCATGCAATTTCATAAATCATTCAGCATAGTAATTCACTCAACATAAATTTACATTTTAGAACAGGAATTTACTGAAGAGGATTAAACATACCAATGGCTTCTCTCAGTATACTGAACTGTTCACAAGCCAGTGGCTTTGTGAAGATATCCGCAAGCTGCTCATCCGTTGGGACGTAGGTCAGCTTTATCTCACCTTTGAGTACATGGTCTCTAATGAAGTGATGCCTTATGCTGACATGCTTCATTCTGCTGTGTTGAATTGGGTTCTTTGATAAATCAATTGCACTTTTGTTGTCGCATTTGACCTCAATTGTCTTTGTTTGAACACCATAGTCTTCAAGTTGTTGCTTAATCCATAGGACTTGAGCAACATAATGACCAGCAGCAATGTACTCAGCTTCAGTGGTAGACAAGGCTACTGACGCCTGCTTCTTACTGAACCAAGATACAAGACAGCTTCCTAAGAAATGACATCCTCTAGAGGTGCTTTTTCGTTCTAGCTTGTCTCGACCATAGTCAGCGTCAGTGTATCCAACGAGTGTAAAGCCATGAGTGTTGGGATACCATAAACCTGCGTTCACTGAGCTTTGCAAGTATCTAAGGATTCTTTTTACAGCTATGTAATGAGATTCCTTAGGGTTAGATTGATATCTAGCACAGTAGCATACTGAGAACTGAATGTCCGGTCTACTGGCTGTTAAGTAAAGTAGAGAGCCTATCATACCTCGATACAATTTGCTGTCTACTGACTTACCATTCTCGTCAGCGCAGAGGACAGTGTCAGTGCCCATAGGAGTGGATATTAGCTTGCAATTTTCCAAGTCATATTTCTTTAATATCTCCTTGGCATATTTAGCTTGACTGATGAAGATGCCATTCTTTCCTTGTTTTATTTGAAGTCTGAGGAAGAAGTTGAGTTCTCCCATCATCGACATTTCAAACTCAGTCTGCATTTGTTTGCTAAATTCCTTGCACATTGATTCGTTAGTTGCACCAAATATTATATCATCAACATAAATTTGAGCCAGCAGGGTATCTTTACCCTTTCTCTTAATGAATAAGGTTGTATCAGCTTTGCCCCTGACATAATTTCTAGTCAGCAGGAAACTGGTCAGCCTCTCATACCAAGCACATGGTGTTTGCTTGAGGCCGTACAGAGCCTTTTTGAGTTTATAAACTTGGTTTGGGAATTTTGGATCCTCAAACCCTGGAGGTTGATTAACATAAACTTCCTCGTTTATAACTCCATTAAGAAATGCACTCTTAACATCCATTTGGAATAATTTAAAGTTCATGTAAGATGCATATGCACATAAGATGCTAATAGCTTCTAGCCTTGCCACTGGGGCAAAGGTCTCACCGTAGTCAATACCTTCTTGCTGATTGTAGCCCTGAGCTACAAGTCTTGCTTTGTTCCTGACTACGTTTCCTTGCTCATCCAGCTTGTTTCGGAAGACCCATCTTGTTCCAATGGTCTTCTGACTCTTTGGATGTGGCACTAGCTCCCATACATCGTTTCTTCTGAATTGGTCAAGTTCCTCTTGCATTGCGCTCATCCAGAATTCATCTTCCTCAGTATCAGCGAAGTTCTTAGGTTCCTGAACTGAGACGAAGGCTACATTGCTGAGGTACCTCCTGAGTTGATTCCTCGTCATCAGGGTATTCCCAGCAGAATCAAGGATTGCACTCTCTGAGTGCCCTCTTGGAATCCTTATCTCTTTAGGTAGATTGATGTCTTGTGCTGTCTGTGTTTCAACAATCTCTGCAGAAGTAGACTGGTCAGTGAAAGTAATCTTAGGTTCACTCTTACTCTTGGTCAGCCTTTTAGTGAATGACTCAGCAGCTGGTTCTTGGTCAGCGGTTACTGAGTGTGGATCATCCTCGGTCAGTGGCTGGTATCTACCTGCAGGGTTAGTCTCGTCGAACTCAACATGTACTAACTCTTCTAAAACTTGAGTTCGTTTATTGAAAACTCTGTATGCTTTGCTGTTTGTTGAGTAGCCTAAAAAGATAGCCTCATCAGCTTTTGAGTCAAACTTTGCTAAGCTATCTTTGGTATTCAAAATAAAACATTTACAGCCAAAGGCACGAAAGTATCCAATGTTGGGCTTTCTTCCTTTCCAAAGTTCATAGGGGGTTTTCTTTAATATAGGTCTAACTAGAGCCCTATTAAGAATATAGCACGCTGTGTTAACAGCCTCTCCCCAAAAATACTTTAGAAGCCTATGCTCATCCAGCATTGTCCTGGCTATTTCAACCAGAGTTCTGTTCTTCCTTTCAACAACCCCATTTTGTTGAGGTGTTCTAGGAGCAGAAAAATTATGGTCAATGCCGCTGGCTTCACAGAATTCAACAAACTTTTGGTTTTTGAATTCTCCACCATTATCACTTCGGATGTGAGCCAATTTTAGGTCTTTATCATTTTCAATTTTTCTAACCAAATTTGAAAATGTCTCAAAGGTCTCATCCTTGCTACTCAGCAAGATGACCCAAGTGTACCGAGAGAAGTCATCTACAATGACCAATGAAAATCTTCTTCCACCCAGACTCAGCGGCTGGACTAGACCGAAGAGATCCAAGTGTAGTAATTCTAACGGACGCTTAGTTGAGACAATATTTTTGCTATGAAAAGATTGTTTGGTTTGTTTTCCAGCTTGGCAAGCGTGGCATAATTGATCTTTTTCAAATTTAAGTTCAGGCAGTCCCTCAACCAATTGCTTTCTTGCTAATTTGGCCAGGAGGTCCATGCTTACATGGCCAAGTCTCCTGTGCCATAGCCAGGAATTTTCTTCCTTTGATACTAAGCATACAGTGTTTGAAAACTTTTTCTCTAAGTCTAGCATAAATACATTATCTATGCGAGGGGCAGTTAAAATTAACTCATTTGATTTACCCTCATAAATTTTACATCCAGTAGCATCAAATATAACTTTTCTCCCATTGTCACATAGCTGAGCTACGCTGAGTAAGTTATATTTGAGTCCGCTGACTAGGGAGACTGACTCAATAGTAGGATTACCTCCGATGGTTCCTGACCCTACTATCTTACCCTTTTTGTTGTCTCCAAAACTTACACTTCCTCTTCGTTTACGCTCAAACGTGATGAACTGAGTTTTATCACCAGTCATATGCCTCGAGCATGCGCTGTCAATATACCACATCTTTGACTTCTCAGCACATCTCAGGCTTACCTGCATTGTAACTAGTTACTTTTAGGTACCCAATTCTTTTTAGGTCCTTGCTTGTTAGGTGCAACAGGTAAAGCATCATATTTTATTTTATGGCGACATACATGGACAGTATGGCCATTCTTTCCACAGAAGTCACAACTGACCTTCTGTTTAGGTTGTCTCATTGACTGGTCAGCACCCCAGTGCTGAGCATGCCAGCACACCTTTGTGGTGTGACCTTTCTTCCCACAGAAGTCACACTGGACATTCCGCTGGGGATTCCATCTCTGCTGAGTACCTTGGTACTGAGTTCTCAGAGGAATGTTTCTTTTATTTGGAACCTTTAATTGGTTCTGGATAGTTGTGACGTCCTTTCTCAGTTTCTTTGAAACTGATTGGACTTCAGAGACAGACTCTTGTATGATCTTCATGTTGTCATGCAAAGTTGAGTTGTCCTGAAGAAGGTATCTGAGGTTACTCAGCTTGACCTCTTCAACCTCGTCACAGCGCCTGCTGAGTGCTCTAATTTTCTGATTACACTTTTTGACAAGTGTATAGAGATCACTCAGGGCATTACCCATTTCGTTTCTGAGCTGGGAAAGTGGTATTACCTCATTTGATTGCTCCTCATCGTCAGATGCAACGGAGGGGTCAGTATGCTCAGAGACGCACGGCTCAACAAGTTCGTCAGCCATGAAGCATATCTTCGCTGACTCGGTGGCCTCAGCTTCTGTTGATGAAGACTCATCACTGTCGCTCCATGTAGCCACCATTGCCTTTTTACCGTTCTTCTTATCTTTCCTCAGCGTGGGGCAGCTTGACTTTATGTGGCCAGTTTGATGACATTCAAAGCATGTAATAGGCTTTGAGTTGTCTTTCTTGTATTTGCTGTCGCTGGACTCAGCTTTATACTTATCAAACTTTCTGTAAGGCTTCTTAGAATATTTGTCATTTTTCCTGAACAGCCTTTTCATCTTCCTTGTGAACATAGCCATCTCTTCATCATCTGTTGAGCTCCCATCAGTGGAGTCAGCTTTCATGACAAGAGATTTCTGCTTCTTGTCTTCAGACTTTTCCTTCACCTCGAAGTTTTTCATTGATATCTCATGGGTCAGCAACGAGCCGATGAGTTCGTCATATTTGTAGGTGGTTAAGTCCTGAGCTTCCTCAACAGCGGTCTTCTTTGCTTGCCAGTCTTTAGGAAGACTCCTGAGCATCTTTTTGACTTGTTCTTCCTCAGTGAAGATCTTCCCAAGTCTCTTGAGCTCATTTATGATGTTGGTAAACCTTGCATTCATGTCAGATATGCCCTCATAATTGTTCATCTCGAACAGCTCGTACAATCTCATCTGTTGGTTCACCTTGGACTCCTTTACTTTGTTGGTTCCTTCGTAGGTGACCTCCAGCTTTTTCCAGATCTCTTGCGCCGACTCACAACCTGAAATTTTATTATATTCTGCAGCATCGAGCGCACAGTGAAGCATATTAATAGCCGAAGCGTGATTTTGAAGCTTCTTGAGATCATCCTCTGTCCATTTGGCCTCAGCTTTTACAACTGTTTGGCCAGCCACAACTTCGACAGGTACAAATGGACCTTGCACTATAGATAGCCAGGCACTCATATTTATAGCCTGAATGAAATTTTTCATCCTATTCTTCCAGAAGGTATAATTAGACCCGAAGAATAGGGGAGGCCGAGTGATGGACAGCCCCTCAGGCAATATCTGAGTTGTTTGGTTTCCTGGGAGAAACCGAGTACTGTTTTCGCCCATAGTGGGGATCAGCTCAAGGTTGTTAAACCTTTTACAGTGAGCTTTTAGGCTCTGATACCACTTGTTGGTCCCTTATAACGTTACAAGTATAGTTCCAAGGGGGGGGGGGTTAGGAACTATTTAAACTTTTTAAAACTTAGGGCAGACTTCTTTTCTTAAGAGAAAAGGTTTTAACAGCGGCGCTGAGTAAATAGCAAGATACTGGCTTAGTCAACTGGTGACTAGGTCAGTTTCTTGATTTGAGTCAGGAGATAGCACTTAGAGTCTATTCCTGAGCTCAGATGTTTGATGCGCACAACTCAGCTTGACCTCTTTACTTGGTCAGTTTTTTTGGTTATTTAAGCAAGCAATATATATAAGGAGTTTAAGGTAAGAAACACGTTACTCAGCAGATTTATCCAGGTTCGGCTTCTTAGCCTACGTCCTGTCCCCGGAACACGTTCCGAGCTTTCGAATCCTCTACTGAGCTCTTTAAAGGTAAAGCCTCAAACCTTTTACAATCTTAGCAACTGAGTATAACAAGAGTACCTTCCTCTATACCTCTACTCAATCCTAATCTCTCGCTGAGTACTATAATCGAGTACTCAGCCTCTCCTTTCTAATCTCTAAAAATGATAAGTGTTTGTCCTAAACAATGATTGCTAAGACACCTTAGATGATTGAATAATCACTCTAGACTTTTACACAAAAGATATGAAATTTAGTGTAAGATTGTTTTGCTTTTTGCTTGCAGAACTTGCGTAGAAATTTGGTCAGCGTAATGGCTTGATCAAGTTCTATGTTGAATGAAGCTTCTGATGGCACTATTTATAGAGACGTCTTGAGGCATCGGTCATTTCGAATTTCGAAATAATCGTTGGAGGGAAACAGCTTCCTGTCGTTGTCATCCTGACTTACTCAGAGCTCTCGGCCAATCAGATTTGAGTATCTTCTGTCCTCGGTCAGCTTTTGGTCAGCTCGGCAGAGTGTCTCTCCTTTTATGGTAAAGTCAACTAGACAGCATACTGTGTCGTCTGAACTTTACCCAAAGTGGAAACACTTTGTCTGGAAGTTTTCCTTAGCCAACTGCTGTCTTGTATGCTTTGTCGAATCAGCTCAGCAGCTTCGTTCCGAAGTTGTTCCCTGAAGGTCTTCTAGATCCTTCTTCCGCTGAGTTGCGTTTTGTCCATAACGACAACATTTTGACATACGCGGGCCGAGTTGTCTTGAACAGTTTGACTTGGGCTTTGACTCTTGTATTGAGCTTGGGCCTTTTAATCCTTATGTCTTATAAGCAATTTTAACTCAACATTGAACACACACATTAGTAGAATAAATCAAAGCATTTAAACTTAGTGTGTTTAGAATATATTTTTAATTATACTTAAACAATTTTGTCAAATCAAAATTATGTAGAAAGGTGTTTCAACATTTCTTTCTTTCTTCAGCGAGGGACAGCTTGACTTGATATGGCCAGTTTGATGACATTCAAAGCATGTAATGGGCTTTGAGCTTTCCTTCTTGTACTTGCTGTTGCTGGAGTCAGCTTTGTACTTATCAAACTTCTTGTAAGGCTTCTTAGAATATTTGTCATTCTTTTTGAACAGCCTTTTCATCTTTCTAGTGAACATAGCCATTTCTTCATCGTCTATTGAGCTCCCATCAGTGGAGTCAGCTTTCATGACAAGAGACTTTTGCTTTTTGTCTTCAGACTTTTCCTTCACCTCGAAATTCTTCATTGAGATCTCATGGGTCAGCAGTGAGCCAGTGAGTTCATCATACTTGTAGGTGGTTAAGTCTTGAGCTTCCTCAACAGCAGTTTTCTTTGCTTGCCAGCTTTTAGGAAGACTCCTAAGAATCTTCTTGACTTGCTCTTCCTCAGTGAAGATCTTTCCAAGTCTCTTGAGCTCGTTAATGATGTTTGTGAACCTTGCGTTCATATAAGAGATTCCTTCATCATCATTCATTTCGAACAGCTCGTACAACCTCATGTGCTGGTTGACTTTAGATTCCTTCACCTTGTTGGTTCCTTCATAGGTAACCTCGAGCTTCTTCTAGATCTCCTGTGCTGACTCACAACCTGAAATCTTGTTGTATTCTGCAGCATCTAACGCACAGTGAAGCATGTTTATAGCCGAAGCATGATTTTGTAGCTTCTTGAGATCATCCTCTGTCTATCTAGTCTCAGCTTTAACAACCGTTTGGCCATCAATATTTTCAACAGGAACAAATGGGCCTTGGACTATAGATAGCCATGCACTCATGTTTGGTTCCTGAATGAAGTTTTTCATTATATTATTCCAAAAGGTATAGTTAGACCCGAAGAATAGAGGAGGCCGAGTTATGGACAGACCCTCAGGTAGAATCTAAGTTGTCAGATTTCCTGGGAGAAATTGAGTGCTGTTCTCAGCCATAGTGGGGATCAGCTCAAGGTAGTTAAACCTTGCACAGTGAGCTTTTAAGCTCTGATACCACTTGTTGGTCCCTTTTAACGTGACAAGTTAGTTCCAAGGGGGGGAAAGGAACTATTTTAAAAAAATTGTCCGTTAAGGCTGACTTCTTTTCTTATGAAAAGGATTACACAGCGTCACTAAGTAGATTCAAGACACAAGCTTAGTCAACTTGTGACTAAGTCTGCTTCTTTACTTGAGTCAGGAGATAGCACTTAGAGTCTATTCCTGAACTCAGCTTCTTAGTAAACTTAACTCAGCGTGAGCTCTTTACTTAGTCAGTTTTCACAGCAAGCAATATATATTAAAGGAGTTTAAGGGTTGGAAAGATATTACTCAGCAGACTTATCCTGGTTCGGCCTCTCCGCCTACGTCCAGTCCCCGGAACTCGTTCCGAGCTTTTTGAATTTTCTACTGAGCTCTTTAAAGGTAGAGCACAAAACCTTTTACAAATAGAAGCTGAGTATAACAAGAGTACCTTCCTCTATACCTCTACTCACTCCTATATCTACGCTGAGTACTATAACCGAGTACTCAGCCTCTCCTTTCTATTCTTCTAGAAATGATAAAGTGTTTGTCCTAAACAACGATTGCTAAGATACTTTAGATGATTGGAAATCACTCTAGACTTTTACACAATAATATGGAAATTGGTGTAAGGTATTTGCTTTGCTTTTCTCACAGAATCTTCGAGTATGGATTTGGTCAGCGTTTCGACAACTTGAAGTTCTGCATAGATTGAAGCAAATGGATGGGCTTTATATAGTGACACTTGAGGCACCTGGTCATTTCGAATTTCGAAATAACCGTTGGAGGGAAACGGCTTCCTGTCGTTGTCACTCTGGACGTGCTCAACGTCTTTGGCCAATAGCATTCTTGCATCTTCTGTCTTCGTTAGTCTTCGGCAGAATGTTTCGCCATTTAAGAAAAAGTCCACGAGACAGCTTTCTACGCCTTCTGAACTTTTCCCAAAGTAGAAATACTTTGTCTAGAAGTTGAACATTGTCTGCCGCTGTCCAGACTGCTTTGTCATCCAACTCAGTAGCTTCCTCTTGAAGCTTTCGCCACGAAGGCTTCTCGATCCTTCTCTTGCTGAGTCGTCGTTTTAGTTGATACAGCTACGTTTTGAACTCTTGGGCCGAATGGTATTGATGTGTTGACTTGGGCTTGACTTTCACTTTATGGGCATTTGGGCTTTTTTTAATCTCATTGTCTTATACACAATTAAACTCAACATTGAACAAACACATTAGTGTAATAAATCAAAGCATTTAAATTTATTGTGTTAGAATATTTTTATCATCACTTAAATAATTTTGTCAAATCAAAATCATGTGGAAAGGTGTTTCAACAAGCGCATGTTAGGTTTCTTTAATCTCTCTCCCTCCCCCCTCTCTCTTGTACTATTTTCCTTTTTTATTAATAATATTCGGGTTGTTGGATGTGCTGGTGGTGCCAACCTAGTTGGGATTACTGGCCATCCTTCGCGTCCCAACCTTCATTCAAAAAAAAAACCTTTTGTGACGTACTATCTACTGTTGCTAACGTAGTGTCCACAACTCTAGTTCCGAGTTCACAAGCACAAAGAAAACAGAAGATCAAACAAGTCAGAATCTCTACCAAAAGAAAACAATCAATAAAGATTGTCTCTAACAAATCAACAAAAGATCAAAGAGGAAGAGGAAGAGATAGAAATTAATCGTATGGAAGCAGGCGGAGTAAAATTCTCCTTCAACTGGTGATGGTCGAATTTTCTCTCTCCTGTCTATTAGGGTCGGCCGAAATTCTCAAGTAAGAGGGGTATAAATAGCCTCTTATATCTAAACCCTAGTTAGATATAATTAGGTTACTTAATTAGAGTTTTATTCTAAATAATATTCTATAAATATTATCTATACTTATATCTAAATATAAAGATAATATTTAGTTGTTTGATAGACACTACAAAAAAAGTGATCTATTACGACACTTTTTTAGCAACGTTTTTCAGTACGTGTCTTGATTTATTAAATTTAGCCACACTTTTGTATTTGTGTCGGATTTTGTTATCACTTAACGACGCTTTTTATTATTTGATGGTATTTTTAGAAAATTAAATACGCTTTTAAAAAGTGCATCGTTATCTTTTATAGTTAAAGACAGTTAATAATTTGTGTCATGAGAAAGTGTCCTGATAGTTTTTATTTGAATATATTTTTATTTTATTATCCCTGTACCTATATATTCAACCACGCTTTTTCATTTTGTGTCGCGTTTTATAATCGCTTAATGACACTTGAAATTTTTGGTGCCGTTTTTTAAAATTTAACTACATATTTAAAAAAAAGTGTTGGTACTTTTTAATTTATAAACAGTTTAGGTTTTGCGACGATAAAAAGTATGCTGAGATTTTTTTTTGCTAGAAGACGCTTTCTAGTTTTTTCCCCATATTTAAAAATTGGAGCATACTTTTTTCTGTGCATGTGTCGTATTTTATAATCACTTAATGACGTTTTTTAATTTTTTTGTTGCTACTTTAACTACAAAAAATCTTAAAAATTAAAATTAAATTTTCTCAAAAAAATTAATATTGAATCTCGTTTATATCTATATCACAAATATAAAAAAAATCCTATTTTTATATAAAACATTTATTTCTCATTTATAATATATTTTATAGGTATGTTATTTTTCTATATATTTACGAAGACCTCTTCTCTTAATTTATAAGAAAAAAAAAATATTGTTTTTTTATTGAAAAAAGAGAGAGTTAAACTACCATGTTTAACAACCTACAAAATTGGCTGTGGTTAAACGTGCTCCACAATGAAAACCTCATTTACAAAATAAAACATAATCACCCCCAATAAATATTAACTAACCTCATCTCTCATCCACTAACTCAGCCATCTAGCATTTTGTCCTTTTGAATTCTCTTTCGTCTTCTTCTCCTCCATCTTCCATGTATGACCGCCTCTCTCCATAGTAGGCGAAATTGATTTAACGGTTTGTATCTCTCCATCTCTCTCTCTGAATCATTACAAAGTCTTATAAATTTTGATTTTTTTCAAATTTCAATTTGTCCCGTGAGTTAATTTGTATTGATTTTCTTTATTTTTTCTTCAGAAAGAGCAGCGAGAAAAGCATTTGGCTTGACAAAAGGTTGCAGCAATAGATCATCAGCACATCTCAGTTTGTGAATTTTGAAAATTTAGATGAGGTTTTTTTTATGATTTTTGAAGTAGAGTAAAACCGAACGAACGTGATGCTGCTGAGGAAAAGGAATAGAGGGCTGAATTCAGCTTTTCAGTAAATCTAACGGTGAAGCTCCAGATGTTGTTGTACATTGATACTTAGATCTATTTGAATATGTATTTTTTTTTTCATTTTCAATATTCAGAATCTTTGTAATGATCTTTTATGTGTACATTTTTTTCCGAGTTTAAAGTGGTTTAATAAACCGTTTGTATTGTTTTATTGGCATTCAAATGCTGCATAATTGTTCATGTAGCTTCATTTCGGAAATTTTTTATTAAAGAAATTTCATTACACTTGGAATAAAAAGAAATCATATTGAAGTCTCTTCATTTTAGAGAGGTTAAAAAATATGTATCGTTAATTATTAAAAGATATAATAGATTTTTATCAAATTAAATTTAGACGTTTATATAATTTAAAATGAATTTGGAGATATTTTAAATTAAAATGTTGATCTATTTACGATGCTATGAATATTTTCTGAAGCGAAAGAATGACGTAACAAAAATTATATGTCTTCAAATTTGCAATGCTTTATTAAAACGTATTGGAAAATGATGACGTTTAAAATATAAGCGTTGACAACATGACAACATTTGTATGTGAAATGTCGCCGGAATTAATTTACCCACACAAGGTTTATGTGTCGTTAAATTTAACGACACACGATTTAACGACGGTTGTGACGACACTTTAAAAAGCGTGGATAAACACTTGGAGATGCTGAAAAGCGTCGTTAAGCCATAAATTTTAGCGTCGTAATAGACTATTTTTTTTGTAGTGAGAATAATAATTAGAAGATATAATCACATTAAACCTCCTAATTTATTTATCCTATAAATATTTTAACTACAATTACAATTCAATTATAATTGTCTCAATAAAATAATCCCCATGTATATCTAATACATGGGAATTTCGGCCCCCCCTTAATAATTGGGCTTTAAAAACTATTTTGGGCTTCCATCTATTAATTAATATTCATTCATCTTTTTGGTTCTAAGTCTTATGTGTGACCCATTAGTTTCTTATTTCTACTAGCCGTATACAACCATTAAATTAATTTTCTAAAATTATATTTAATTTTTGCATAACGGAATGTGCGCGGACTGTGAATAGAAGAACTGTAAACATTCCCCTAGAGCTATAAGAAGACAGGTTGATTCTGTCGTTGACCTTTCCGTATTAGGTCCAGTATAATTCGATCCTTCATCAACTACATCCTCGAACGAATCTTATGACTATGGATAATCTCAAGTCACATATAGCGAGACGTTCATTTTACTTGTACAGGTAGAGTTAACTCCGAATAGATAGATTAAGTGAAATATGTATTTCTTCTCTTAATCTATCACCTTTGCAAGGATTTAGAGTCAAGTCTTCCACAAACGATCTTTGGACATATCTCCCATTTATCAGGAGTGACGAATGCTCAATCCAATATTAACTATTCTGCAATTACTTCCTGTGATACCCAACGCCTACCCGCACACACCTCAGGGTCCTCCCTGTTATGGATGGCGTTTGAACAGAGTCAAAGTATCACATTCCATAATCTAGAATCGCTAATTAATATTCCTTTGAGTTTGAGGATTACTTATACCTACTAATATCAATGTGATGAACAAGTGACATAGGATAAATCCATTCATCCTGTTATCTCAAGTCAGGTCCGCAATCCTAATGAACTCCTTCACTAGATTCACGTAACTATCCAGATATCTACATACCCGAAGCTTGTGAGATTAGCTCTCTGTTCACAACAGAAGACATTATTACATGCAAGTCTCAACAGTATTATGTCAATCCATATTCAAACATATTACTTGACTTGAGGTAGTTTTAAGTTTATTAGTTTATTATAATGTCTGTCTCACTTCATGCTTGTATAAACACTTTATAATCACTTTAAATAAACTTAAAGATTTTTCTTTTATTTGACTTATTTAGTTCCTAAAAGTAATTGCCTTTATATAGTTGAAAACTATATCTTATTAAAACAAATGATATAAAAGAACAATTCATTTACAACTGGTTTATATCCTGCAACAATTGACTATAGGACACTAAACCCTAACACTACAAACATCTCATAACCTTTGGCAATGTTGGGACTATCAGTATCTTTTCCTACACAATGTATTTGGCCTGAACAACACCTTTCGCAAGGGAAAAGTGGTTCTGACCACTATGGTGTGTTCCTAGAAGTATAGCCGCAACCATATCGAGGTTGTAAACACATTAAGATCCATGTTTTCTATCTTCAGACATTAGTGTTTTGCATCTTTTAGCATCTTACTATTATAGTAGACTAGATGTTGTTGGCCATCCATTTCACTTACCATCACTGAGCATACCGTTTAGTCAATAACTTTCAGGTAGGGGTCTAGTTTTTTTGTTCTTCTAAGCAGCTAATTAGAGCTCGTGGTGCTAGAAAGGTCTTAATTTCTTCCAATGTTTCTTGAAATTTCTCAGACCATTTGAATTCTTTGTCTTCTTGATGGCCTTGTAAGAGGGTAAGTATCTTCTTGTGGAGCAAGAGAAAATCTTCTTAGAGCGCTGGTCATACTATTTAGCGTATGCACTTTTTTTAGGCAGGTTGGTGCATCCATATCCAACGCAACCCTAACCTTCTCGAGATTCGCCTCAATTCCCCTTTGGGATATCATGAATCCAAGAAAATTTTCGGAGTCTACGCAAAATATACATTTCACAGGGTTGATCTTGAGCCAATGCTGCTTTAGGGTATTGAAGACTTTCTAGATGTCTTCTGCATCCCTAGGTCTATCCTTTCTCTTTACGATTATGTCTTACCAATCTTCCCTTCAAAGATCATGTTCATAAGCCTTTGTGAGTAATGAATGAGATCAATTTCTCATCATCGAGCTCCATAGAATCTAATGATATATGGATCTAGCGTCATAGTAGGACGGTAGTAGGAATATACCTCTTGGCCTACCGTAGAATGCAAGAGGTGATCTATATTCAACAGAGGATACTTATCTTACTAAACTTGAAGAAATTTGTGAAATTTTCCAAATATGTTTATTATTTGAACTTTCATTGTATTTTCAATTAAAGGGATGTTGGGGTTAATAATAATTATGGTGAAGTAGTAGGTAGTGAGAGATAGGAAGGGCAATGAAAGAATTGAAGGAAATCTTGAAATCCAATGGAGGAAGATCTATTAATGGAATTGCGTATTACCGGAATGAATATAGAAGGTGAAGTGAAAAATGTGATGAAGAAAATCTTAGTAATAGATGCTAAAAAGGGAGTCCTTATATTTGGTGATCCAACAAAATCTTGGAATTACATCCCCATGCCTGTATTGATAATAACAAAAAACAAGTAGTAGGTGTCCACTCTCCACCGCCACAATCAGCGGCCACCGGTGATTGGTTGCTTCACCACATTACATAATTAAATATGGCTTCCTGTGGACCCCATCTTGAAAGCTCGAGATACCGTTTCTCTTTCGTATATACACCGAATAATTAAGGTTTCATGTCTCAATCTACTCTTTTTTTTTTTTTTTTTTTTCAAAAATCTGTGGTTTTCTTTTGACTGTGTTATTGGGTCGTATTTTTAGATATCAGTATTTTCTTTTATCTTAAACAATACTAATAATTTATAATAATTTATATATTTAAAGGATAAAATATAATAAAAATACATCTACGTTTACTGTTATGAAATTTTTTATCCATAACGTTTAAAATTGTACAATTTTATCCCTAACGTTGGTAATCAAAAGCAATTTTACTTTTAATATTGATAAGTTGGATTAATTCAAAAAATAATTTATCAAATTATCTTCTCGATCATGAATTTTATTATTTACAGTTCATATGTGTGTCATTTAATCATTATTAGTAACAGATCATAAACATATATGATTAAACGTGATTTTTTTTTTAAAAAATATACTGTATTTTATATGAATTGGACAAAAAAATTCAAACATTTCAATAAAATATTAATTTTTAATTCTATTATTATATTACCAAAAATATAATTTCTTTTATAATTTCTTTTAGAATTAATAAACGTACAATTGATGTAAAAATAAAGAAAATATCTATATTTTATAATAATATCTGAAATTAATCTAACTTATTAATATTGAGATAAAATTGCTTTTGATTACCAATATTATATTATAGATAAAATTACATCATTGTTATTGAATATATTTGCATATTATCCTTATATGTAACCAAAAAAAATAATTTATCTATAAAAGAAACAATACTTATTGCCCATCAAATTCAACCGCTTTATTGCCTATCATATTGAATATTTTTTTATAATAATGTTTAAGCATTTCATTAGATAAAAAGGTATAAGTACATCGTGAAAATAGTAAAGGATAAAACATTACTAAAATACAGGCTAATGTCTAATATAAAATCCATAAAAGCAATAAAATCCATAAATGTAGTAAAAAGTAGAGGTGGCAATTTCTAACACGAAAACACGATTACCGAGCCAACCCGACTGACACAACACAATTGACACGAAAATCATTTTTCTAGCATTTATAACATATAAAACCATATGGAACATAAATATGAAATAACACGATTTTGACACGAAACACGATAACTGCCAAGTCTAGTAAAAAGACTATAAAGAGCAAAAATAGCCATAAAAGGTACAACTAAAACAATAGAACAACAAATCTCATACTTCTCACGAATCCAACTCCGTATGAAAACAACTGCAAACCAATTGTCATCATTTTGTTTCTTCCGACCAATCAGATCTGGGTCATTTCTACTAGTGTAACCCCGTAGATCTGTAGATCTACATATAAGATAATACATTTCCGCTCTTGCTAAACCCGAAAAAAGCATAAACGAAAGAGTTATATATGGCTGATAATTGCGAATCAGACGGAGAATCCGATGAAAGGTATGGATTTCCACTCGAACAAAAGAAAAACACAGATAAAAACTAAAAAAAGAGATAAAGCCATAGATGGGAGGGGGAAGACAACTGCCCTCTGAATAGATTTAGTCCTGGTTAAGCTTGCTTTAAAGTTGTAAAGGAATCAAAGTTTAGAAGAAAAAGAAAAAACAGAAAGAGAAGAAGAAGTGGGTGGAGAAGAAATCTAGAGAGAAGTTAGACTTTCTCTCACATCACGAATGACAAGTTGTGTATGGTTCCATGAATATTCTAACTTGTTGAACTTGTTCTCATTGTCAGAGATTAATATAAGATATATGATTGGGCCTTAACTATGAGTTCGAGCTTAACTATGAGTTCGAGCTTTTAGTTAATCATATATCTTATATTAATCTTTGACACACCCCCAGACGCAAGTAAGAGTATGGAACTCTCACGCACGTAGCTATAAATTTAAAGGGTTCAATATTTATATTATATAATAGCTAATTAAACTATTTTTATTATTTATTATATCTTAAATTAAGTTAATATTAATTTATTGAGGAAATATTTAAAATCTAACAATTTAAGAGATTTATTTTTTTTATTATATGTTATCTAATTAAATAATTAAATGGTTTTTATTATATTGTTTTTATTATACGATATGTTGTTAAGTCGGGTTATCAGATTGCTTTTAATTTAAAAGTAGCGGTTGATGTGCTTGGTGGTGAAGGAGATTGGACGGAGTTATGGTAGTTAAATGTCCATTTGAAGGTGAAGAATATCATGTGGAAAGCTTTCTCAAAATAGTCTCTTTACGAGAGAATGAACTTTTATAAAAGAGATTTCGATAGCTAATCATTACAGTATCTGCAAGCACTTTAGAGAGCATAATATTTACATCTTTATCGATTGCCTTTACATTGGTGAATGCTCAAAATTATCAAAAACAATTGAGTCACTTAACATCCAAGTTACTGAGTTTGGGGAGTGGGTTGCTCTAATGCTTTTAGATCTTTAGTACAAAATTGACAAGGAACGCTTTTATCGTGTTGCTATGTGGAGTTTTGACTCAGAGGATAGTCAGGTGTGGTCGAACTCATTAATACCACGAATTGTTGTGCTTTGAGCTCCTCTTGGATTATCAGAGTGTTATAGTCATACAGGGGGGACAATGATATTAATACAGTTGAGATTGATAAGGTGAGGCGGAAAGCGATTTTGATGGTAGGAGTTATGATGAACTTTCGATAGTTCATATTAGAGCATCTCTAATAGAGGATGCCTAAAAGAGTGCCAAAACTTAACACATAATCTCAAAATATAATATTTTATTGTCTCTTTCATCCACATCACTTTTGACAACCTTTACTTAAAAAATACTCCAATAGAGGTTGCTTGAAAAGTTGTCATTACAATCCTACAAATTATTATTTTATTATAAATATTAAAAACAAAAGGCTCTAAATTTTATTATTTCTAGGAGAGAGACCACATATTTTATATTAAAAAATAATAAATAAGGTTGTCAAGAGGTTGTCAAAAATTGACAACTTTCCTTAACACCTATAATCACTCTAATAGTGGGCACCTTTAAAATTGGCAACTTCGGTTATCCATGTTAAAAATGTAATAAATATTATGAAAATATATATAGTTAAAATTTGTCTCACTTGGAAATGATTATTGAGATTAATTATATAAAAAAAAAAAAAAAAGCCTTGAAAAAAGGGAAGCATAAGTGTTGGAGTAGGAGGGGGTGGGATCCACAAAGTTGGAAGCCAGCATATAGTTTCCGAAAATGAGAGAAACAAGCTGAGGTGTAATCACTTATAGAGTGAGAAAATGTCGCTCAAATTTAGAGAAAGAGAAAGAGAGAGTAGTTGTAGGATTATTATGAGGAGAGTGGAGCGAGGTTTTGGCCTACTTTTCTCTTTCTCTTTCTCTCCTTAAATTCTTCCTTCTTTCCTCTCCCACAATCCCCTTTTCTTTTCCTTTCAGATTCTCTATCTTCCAAGATGAAAAACAAGATTCACATTTGCTGGTTTTGAATTCTTGAGTTGTTACTACATAGATGGAATTAGATAACAAGAATGCCTCATTTGGAAATATAATTAGATCATCATCTTCATCAAAGAAGCTTCAAAAGCAAAAGACCAAAGTTCCACAGAGAGGACTTGGTGTTGCCCAACTTGAAAAGATCAGATTACAAGACCAGCAAAACAAGAAAGATTTCAAATCTCCATCTCCACCCCAACAACAACCTATTCCTTTCCCAACTTATCATTCTTATTCCTCAATTCCTGATATCTCTTCTCCAAATTCAATTCTGAGGCTTCAGAACAATATCAACTCTAATTTCAATGCTCTTCAACCCCCTAATAAGATTTGGAATTCTTCTTCTGAATTCAATCTTGAAAAAGAAAATTGTGAAGTCATTGATCCTGGATTAGCTTTATCAAATCCTATTTGGCCTCTGCATACTTTGATGCAAAGATCACACTTCCACCAATCTCCTCCTTCAATGGTATGTATATGTTTATTTATGAACAGATGTTATATTTTTGTATTTTATTGATTGATTGAAATTATATATATTTGATTAGATGAATGTTTCGTCAAGAAGTTCATCGTCGTCGTCTCTACTAAATCTCCATATGGAGCTTCCTTCAAACCAAAATAATTCGTATGCAGTATCCTTGTGGCCAGAGGAAGATAAGGTATCAATTCTTTGAATTTTATTAAAGAATATAGAATTGTAAATGATGATTAAGTGATACAGATGGTTGGCATGAAGAGGTCATACCCATTTGCTCTAGAGAATACTACTACTACTACAGGTCCATCTTATCATTGCAAGTTGCCTACCATTATTCACCCTTTTGGAAGATCAGAAGAAACAACTTCATTTGCCATTAATGGAGCCACTATTCTTAACCCTAATTTCAGGTGTACCTTCATCTTCATCATCATCTTCTTCTTCTTGCACTTATATTATTATTCTGGAAATCTAGGTTTATCATCACTTTGGTCTTACTTGTGAATAATTAAGAGAGTATATGTATTAATCATGAAAATAAAAATGTTATTGTTATTTTCAGAAGTTGTGATTGGAAGAAAAACAAGAAAGAAAACGGGGATTTCAATGGAGATTTTCTGACACTGGGCCCACCACCAACAACTTCTCTGACATCCCCAAATTCCAAATTGCAAACTCAAACTCATCATCTTCTTCCCTTCCATCATTCTGAAACCTTTGATTTCAGTTCGCTTCCTTATCAAGTAAGAATATTATTCATTAATCAATATTTAATAAGCATATGTATATTGATTATTAATGGGTATTTATTGAATAATTAAATAGGGAAATATAGAAGATGAAATAGATCAGGAGACAGCAGGAACAAGTGTAGGAAATGGGGTGCAGCCTTTTTATAGCTTCCTTCCTCCAGCAATAATTCAAATTGGCCAAACCATTACTACTTGTAATGGTGCTGCTGATTTTGGAGATAATGTAATTGATCTCAGTTTGAGGTTGTAAAATCATTACTTATACTATTAATTCTATCAATAATTCTCTTCAAAATATCACTCCTTTCTCCTCTCTATTTATTTTCTTAATTAATTACTCATTCCGTTCCATATTATTAGACGTTTTAGGGTGCTTTTTATTTTCCAAATTAATAGATGTTATACTTTTAGCCATTTTTTTCCTTTTATACCCTTTACTCCATTAGCCATTCAACTATCTATTAAATATAACTTTGTAGTTGTTTGTTTTTCTTTCCTATCCTACCCAAAAAAATATATATAACTTTGTAGTTTCCAAGTATACTTTCTTAATAAATCTTTCTATTTCCAACTAATTAATTGTAAATTTTAATTTTCTAGACAAGTTTAAACGTGAACCATCAAGAGAGAGGAAGAAAGATTTAAAATCTTAGTGGGAGAAAGATTAACAAGCAATTAATTTAATAATAATGTGAATTAGAATTAATTAAGGGTAATTTAGTTATTGTTAGCTCAATTAATAAATTTCTTAATTTGTGTGAAATCCTCCAAAACGTCTAATAATATGGTACGGAGAGAGTACTTATCATTATTATATAATTAATACATTCTTCATGCATGCAACTAAGAGGGTATTTGTTTCAGCTTTCCGCAGAAGCATTTAGCATTATGAAATATAGCGTTTTTTTTAAGTTTATATAACCGTAGCGTTTAGCATTTTCTCTGAAAACCGCAACGTTTTGGAGCTTTTCATGAGCATATGTTTGTAGTTGTTTATTATTGACAAAATTATCATTCTTATTTCGACAAAATATGTTTTTTCTTCAACATTATTTCTATTTCTAGAACATAATTACCGAAAGAACAAGGTTTTGTTGCATTATAATTTTTATTTTTATTTTTTTATTTTTTTATTTAAATTATTTTTATTCATTTGTATAAAATATTTTTTATTTTATAATTTATTTGTTATTTTTTAACACATGTCCATATTAAACCTTTTAAATACTAACAACAACAACAGTTCAATATAATTTTATCAAACACTAATAATTAAACAGCTAATAACAAACATCAAACAACTATAACGGCAAACAGCTTACTGCAACCGCAAAAATCTAACATCAGCCGTAACAACTATTAACTAAGAGTTGAACGAAATGGATCCTAAATTTGAGCAAGTTAATAAAATATCATATTTGATTGGTTGAATTGACAATTCCTGATTCATTTCTGATTTATTTATTTTATTTATTTTTAAGGATCATTAAATTAAATCTGATTTTTAGAAAGAGTATTAATCATATACCTATTATATATAATTCAATTTCTTTGATTACATTTTTTTTCAATCAATTAGTTCATTTTTTTAGATTTTAAAATTAAATTAATTAAACTTGAAAAAATAACTACAGTTTAATTATTATTTTTTAAGTTGAAGGGTAAATAACTACAGTCCAATTCTAACCAAAAAATAACTACAATTTAATTTATCCTGATAAATTAATAATATACATATTTATTTATTTTCGATCATTTATTTGATTTCTCAATTTAAAATATCGTGACCTATTTTTTTTCGATAGATTATCTCTCAATTAAAATTTTCTATCTATATTAAAATTCAAAATTGAAATTTAATCTACTAACTTAAAGCTCTTAACCTTTCAAACCATTATTGATGTATTATTTATTTATTTACTTATTTGAACATTTTGAGTGATGCAAGTGGATTAATTAAAGCATTGAAATGGAAAATAAGAAAAAGAAATAGTTGTAACAAACATATTCACGTGCAGAGAAGGATAGGGTGATGATTTTGAGTGGGACCCTTTCATTTCTGACCTTTTAATTATAGCTGAAGATAAAGCAACTACTTACTTAGTGGGGTCCATCCTTATATTTCTGTTAGATTGTGACAATCTGATTTTGTCCAACGCAACACCTTTATTTATTTTTTTTATCAAACTATAATTATCTAGATCGTCTCATTCTTTTTGGGAAGCTACCCAATGCCTTCTCTCTGTTTTCTTACGTGTCATTATCTAATTTGCGAAATTTTTTCTGATTATATTACTAAGTATTTTTAGTTTTTTGTTGAATAAAAGTATTTTTAGTTAAATTCAATAAAAATCCTTCAAATTGACAAAATATCCAATTTTTTAATAGAAACTTTAGAGAGTATTTTAATTAGATTTTTCAAAATTAAAAAGAAATTTCAACAATGTATTAAAATATTTTCTGAAAATAAATGATATTTATAATAAGTATGGATAACTTGTTACCTAAATGATATTTATAAGTGATTTACTAAACCCAGCCCTAAATTTACACTTCTAGCCCCGTGAATAGATCGAAATACCCTTTGCACTAAATTTCAAAAAACCCAAAACCTCTCAAGAAGCCGAAACGATTTTTGCTCAAATCCGGACAAATTAGTGAGCCGAATCATGGATGGTGATAGAAACCGTAAAGGAAAAGCTAAAATGGTAAGATTTACCGCTTTATTTCGTTGATTTTTACATGGAATTGAATCTGTTGTGGTTTTTAAAAATTTCGGCCGGAATCGCAGTCGGGCATATGAACATCACGCCCGATCTGCGGTTCGGGCGTATGAGTATCACGCCCGACCAGTGCTGCGGGCGTGATAGCCACATGCCCGAACCAATGGTAGGGCGTGATACGCATACGCCCCAACCACTGATAGGGCGTGATGCGCATACGCCCGACCAATGGTTCGGGCGTGATTCCCTTACGCCCCCGTTTTTTTTAATAAAAATTAATATTTTTTAAAATTTTAGTAATTTAGTGTAATTTTAGTTTAATTATAGTAAACATTTTAGTAATTTAGTGTAATTTTAGTATAAATTGAGAATAACTATATTATAATTTTATTAATTTAGTAGTATTTTAGCATAATTTTATAAATTTAGTATAATTTATATTATTTACAATTTTATTAATTTAGTGTAATTTTTTTTGTAGACGGAGCGACCTACTAGGGGTGGGAAATCCATCCCGTCATCTGCTCGTCGTCTAGATATGGACGACGAGGATGATACACCACGGCATACGAGATTGCGTGGTATAGATATTTCTGGTCGTAGGCGGAGAGGGGCTGCGACGGAGCAGGTGAGGAGGGGGCCGATTGCGGATCAGGCCGATATTCATGGATCAAAGGGGGCGACTGATTTTGATGACAAAGAGCCCGATAGCGATTCTTTTCAGGACTACCTGGATGTGGCAGCCCGGGCAGTGCGACAGTCCGCTGTTGCACATGATCGCGAGGTTGAGGAGAGCGATGAGCAGCCGACCCCGGGGAGACAGCCGACCCAGCGCGCAGGAGGTCATTTTGCGAGTACAGGTATTTTAGTATTGTTTAGTATTTTTTAGTATAATTTAGTATAATTTTAGTATAATTTTAGTATAATTTTTTAGTATTTTTTAGTATAATTTAGTATAATCTAATATAATTTTAGTATAATTTAGTATTTTTTAGTATAATTTTAGTATAATTTTAGTATAATCTAGTATAATTTTAGTATAATTTAGTATTTTTTAGTATATTTTAGTATAATCTAGTATAATTTTAGTATAATTTAGTATTTTTTTTTTGTATAATTTTAGTATAATTTTTTAGTATTTTTTAGTATAAGTTAGTATAATTTTATAATTTTCAGGGACAAGCAAACGTCCCAAAGCTAGTGAGGACGAGAGCTGGGTAGTTACTGCACCGGTTGATGGTGGTCCCGTTGATGGTTCCGTGATTCCTAGTTTTCTAGGACATGTTGCCTCACGGATGTTGGGAGGAGAGATTCGGTCGTTTCTGACATGCTACAACAGATCAGCAACATGCCGAGATTTGTGTCAGTGGTTTTCTGGTGCGTCAGCCGAGGTAAGAATAATATAGTGTGTCAATATTTATTGTAATTTTTATTTTTAACTATAAACATAAAAAACATTCAGTAATTGTATAAATTGTATATGTGTCATTTTACAGCTGAGGGAGATGATCGAGAGAACTGGTTTGTCTCACCTTCCACGTGCCATGTTCAGGAACCTCGACACTCCGCTGTTGACTGCGTTCGTTGAGCGGTGGCAGCCTGATACTAACTCCTTCCACATGCCGTTCGGGGAGATGACTATCCAGCTGCATGATGTGTGGCAGATTCTTCGGATCCCGATCGACGGTCCGATGGTGTCCGAGTCTCCACCTACTGACTCGCTTCATGCCATGTGCATGATGATGTTTGGGGTGAGTCAGGCTGAGCTTCTGTTGCCGACTAGTCATTTATGGGCAGGTGGAGGTGTATTTGTTGGGGCTGTACAGGGGCTTCTCGCTGAGGGTAGGGATGACGCTACTCGGGCCACAGCCTGGATGTGGCTTATGCTTAGATCCACTCTGTTTGTTGACAAGAGTGGAGATAGGATTAGGCCGGCCCATCTTCATGAGGTTTACAGCAGTGTCAGCGGGGCAGCTGGACTATCATGGGGGGTCTTCCACACTAGCCATGTTGTACCGGCAGCTGGGGATAGCGAGCAGAGGAGACTGTTCAGGTATATGCGGATGTTTGACCCTACTGCAGGCATGGATATATGAGTATTTTTCGGTTTTCCGGTCGCATAGAGGAGCTCACTTGATCCCAGCTGACCATGCCCGTGCACTAGACACCTTTCGCGGGCAGCTGGATCGTATGACGGCGGCAGAGGTATTTTATAAAATTTTAGAATTTATTTAATTATTATTTATAGTATATTATTATTTTTTTATTGAGTATTAATTTTTTCCAGGTGACGTGGTTGCCTTATGGTCCTGTCGCCGATGATGATCGGATTCGAGTGTCCTACGCCGGTTGGATACGGTGTAGAGACATCGTCGAGCCGTATATGCCCGATCGAGCACTGCGACAGGTCAGATATACTCAGCCTATCCCAGCTGAGCGTATTAGACCTGATAAAGCAGTACGACCATGGAAGTCGTTATCGTACAGGCTCACGCATTCCTTAGTCACAGTTGAGGACACCTGGCGGAGATTTCCATCGGCTCGGGGTATTGATCGGAGGAGATGCCGACCAGTTGGATACGATCCCACTGCCTGTGATCCTGCTTATATGGATTGGAATAAGCGATATTCGCATCCCCATCTCCTTCATGCACCACAGGCTGGACCGGTACAGCATGCTCGCGCCAACAACGAATTTGTAAGTTTATTATTATTTAATATTATTATTTAGTATTAGTTTATATGTGTTTAATTTTTAATATTTATTTATTACTTTTTTTTGCAGTGGGTTAGCTGGTTGTGGCGTGTCACCCAACTATCGGCTACCCACCGATCTGACGAGGATGTTCCACGCATTAAGAGGGAGATGGATGAGTTTATGGATGCGTGGCGTCGGACGAGCTGATTTTTTGTTGTAGACATTCATACATTTAAACACTTTTTGTTGTAGATATTAAATTTACTCTATTACGTTTATAAATGTTTATGTTTATTAATGTTTATCTTAATTTTTATGTCTTTAAATTTTTTTTGTTAAGTACATTTATGTAGTTACGGGCTTAACGGACTATTTACGGGTTTAACGGCCTATTTACGGGATTCATAAGCTATTTTTTTTGCTCTCTCGATACACGGGTGTAGACACCGGGATCGGAGGACCGATGAAGAAAAATTATAAAAAGGGATCCAAATCAGTCGATTGAAATAAATGATGAGTCAATAAAAAATAATAAATAAAAAAAACGTTGTTCGAAGGAACCGTGGAGACCGGTTTGATCGAATTCGGAAATCGAATCGAGATGACGGGCGAATCGGTTCCGCGAGTGAAATCTTAAATCGTCTCGCCGAGTTCGCGGTATTTCACGCCCTTTTCTTATTAATTTTATTATTAATAAAATCTCGGGACGATAGAGGGTTTTATTTTGGTATCCGAGCAATCCAAAAAATATATATGGTTTTGTAAAAAGATCGATTTTATAAAAGCTAATTTTATAAAATCGGTTTTGACGAAAATCATTTTCGATAAAAATCATTTTTTAGTTTTGGTTATTTTTAGATGTATTTTATTTAGTTAAACTTTTTTATTTTTTTAGTATATATAAACGCGACCCCGTCGGGGGCCGGTATTTACGTCACGGGCCGTTGGACGGCCCGTGACGGGGCTGGGCCGCCCAGGCCCAGCCCCCTGCACTTGGCATTCGGCCAAGTGCATTTTGCTGCACTTGGCCAAATGCCAAGTGCAATTTTAGTTTACAATTTATAAAAAAAAAAAAAAATTTAAAATCAAATAATTATAATAAGTATAATAATTATAATAATGAGTCATTAAGTCAAATTAGCTTACCCTTGGCTCCAAGTCAAGAGTAAGCTAATTTAGCTTTGCTTGGAGCCTACCCTTAGGCTCCAAGTAAAAAAAAAACCTTAATTTTGGGGCTCCATTTGCCTATAAATAGGATGGAGCCCAATGCATTTTTGAGGAGGAAAGTAAGACCCGAATCTCTGGAAAAATTTCACGAGACCCGAATAAAGCAAAAACACAAAGAAATCCGACTCAAAACACTATCAATCGATTTGATTTGGAATCCTCATTACCGATTGAGAGGTAATAATCTGAGGAACTAGACCCGTTTAATCTTTATTGCAATTTTATTGTTTAGATCTATTTATTTATTTGTTTTTTTACACTTTTATGGTTTAGATTTGTTAAGTTAATTTTTTTGTTTTGCATTTGAACAAGTATTTGGTTTTGGTTTTGAAATAAAAACTTCGTTTGGATCCCAATACGAACCGTGACCCGATTTAAGGGTAGTTCGGGATCCAAACGTCGTAGATCCGTGTGTTTACCAGTGTTTTGAACCGTTATTTTCAATAAAATGTTGTTTTAGAATCCTCCGTTACAAACCATGACCCGATTTGGGGTAGTTTGGGGGCTAAAATGATGAAATATAGTAGATCTAATAAGTTTTGATAAATCTGGAATTTCAAAGGGACTGTTTCTGAGATTTTCCATTTTTCTGTCACTAAAAGCAGATCAGTGACGGATTTTCCGTCACAAAATCTGTTGGAACTTTTTTAAAATACCATTTTTGAACTTTTGCTTTTGGTTTCACATTTGGGGCCATGGGTATAGATATATATATATATTTATTTAGTTATTTTAATAGTTTTAAAATTAATTTATTATATATATAGGTGTATTAGGGGATGTGGACATCTATATACGGGTATGTTGGGATATTATATTATGGGGTATTTTATTCTAATTTAGAGATTGTGTCCATATACGTCACTAGTAAATTATTCATTATATATAGTATTTAATTTATATGCATATTTATATTTATGTGCTTTAAATAATTTTAATTTATATATATATATATACATGTATTTATAGGGTACTATTTTGGGCTAATTGTTTGAGGGTATATAATATGGTATCATTTTGGTTTATTTAGATAACCTAGGTAATTATTTTGGGGTATTATATAGAGTATTATTTTTGGCTATTTGTTTTGAGATTCTTTTTTGAGTTTCGGTAAGAGTAGGGACTGTTTTGATATTTGGTGACTTTATGGGCTATTTTGGGGAGTTTTTGGGTCATTAGTATATTATTTGTGTTTATAGATATATTTGGGTTAAATTAGAGGTCATATATGTATATAGGAGTATATTTGGACATTAAATATAGTCTTTATACCTTTTGTCTTTTTAACTATTTTTTAATAATAATCCACTTATTATGTATAGTATAATAGTTATTTTCCTATAAAAGTATATGTTTTCTAATTATTTGAATATATGTATATATACCTAACTATATTAGGAGGGGTCCTTTTGGGGTGTTGTATATTGGAAGAAGTAACCATGTTTTTAGTTAATAAACTTCAAGGAGGGGGTTAGATTGTAAAAGAGATAGTTTAATTTGATTTCTTAACTCAAGGTTTTTAATGTTTTCAAAAAGATAAATAAAGTGTTTTAATTTCATTTTCTATTTCAAACGGTTTCTAAAAGTGTCACGATTTTGAATTTCCTATATATATGTGTTTTAAAAGTATTTGGGTTGGGTGAATTTGGGTTTAATTCATTAATTGTTGTAGTTATATTCAAACAAAGGTTAGGGTAAATTCCAAAAACAACCACCTGTGGTTTAGTGTTGTTCAAAAAAAACCTCTGTGATTTGTTTTTACCAAAAAAAAGGACCGTGTTATACGCCGTTACCCGAAAAACGGAAAATGGCTTAACACCGTTAATTTGATGACGTGGCAGAGGGGTAAAATGGTCCGAATAAAAATAAAAAATAAAAAAAAGAAAAAAGAAAAAGAAAAAGAAATCCCCAACATCCACCTTCTTCTCCTCCTTCTTCTTCTTCCCCAATTTCCTCAAATCTGTGAAGAACATCTTCCCGTATTCTTCTACCGATCTTCTTCTTCTCTTCTTCTCTTCTTCCTCCTCCTCTTCTTCTACAGATCTTCTTCTTCTTTTTCTCTCTGGATAATTCTTCTTCTTCTTCTTCACGTGAAACTCAGTCCCCCCATATTCCCAGAAGAATTATCCAGAATTACCCAGAAGAAGAACCGACTACAACGATCGTCAACCCTTTCTGGTTCCTTAATCCAAAGTTCATACTCAGCAAAACTATTATCTAATTCAAGTTAGAACTTGAATAAATCAATTAATCAAACAAATCCCACAAAACTCAGATCTCCTGAATCAATTAATCAAATAAATCGATTAATGAACAGTAGAATTTGAATCCAATTAATCATACAAAACCCACAAGATAGAAGAGCAGTGCCATTGACGATAATCATGGATGGCGGAGGCGATCTCGCCGGAGACCAAATCCATTTGAGTTTCTCCGATCAAACAATTATTGTTGACCGATTTTGATAAAAAGTTGTGTAGAGTATCATTCTGAAGCGGACGCTGGAGAGGTTGAGGGGTGGAAGCCGAGGGTCTGGGGATGCTCCGGGAAGAGGTTGCTAGAATCACCTAAATCAGACCATTGCGTTTTGCTTACTGGTTTTACCTTTTCTGGTGTAAGGAATTGCAATAGTAGAAGAAGAAGATCTGTAAGAAGAATTACACAGAGAAGAAGAAGAATGGATGAAGAATTTCCAGAAAGTAAAATCCACATCCATTGACGAAGCCAACGCAGATGAGAATTGCAACGGACGCCGATGCCGATGAGGATTGTGACGCAGACATGAGAGGCGAAGAAGAAGAAGGCCTGAAGCTAAGATTTGGGTATTTTTTTTTATGATTTTAATTTTCTTTTTTGTTATTTTTATTTTTTATTTTAATTCGGACAATTTTGCCCCTTGCCACGTCATCAGATTTAACACTGTTAAGTCATTTTCCTTATTTCGGATAACGGCGTATAACACGGTCCTTTTTTTTGGTAAAAACAAACCACAGGGGTTTTTTTTAACAACATAAAACCACATGGGTTGTTTTTGAAATTTACCCCAAAGGTTAATTGAGTGAAAAAGGGAAAATAAAACACAAAAAGAGAGTTCAAGTTGCTTATTTAAATTAAAGCTTTTCTAGATATTCCCAAAGTGTAAATAATGCTTTCTTGTTGTTTTTAAACCGTTTCCTAAAACATCACGTGTTAAAACCTTAATTCGTTGCAACGACGGATTAAGCGAACCTTGTAATTAAAATTGCTTTTGTGAATAATGAAGTTTTGAATTGTTTTCCTAACTAAATGGTTTTTGTACAAAATAAATTGACTTGTATGCTTAATCACGCTTTTAGATTAAAAATGTTTGCTCAACGTTTTCAAACGCTCGAGTCGTTCCAACGGCGATTCGAGTGAACGTCATTAATGGGGTTTTGAAACGTGCCTAAATCGTTCCAACGTCGATTAAGGTACGAACCATGTAAATAAACTTGTTTTTGGGGAATGAGATTAGCTTAGAGTTAGTGTATAGTCTAAAGCATAAAATCGCACTGTGAATAAATCAAATTCTTCTCCCCCTCTCTCTCCTATATACTTTAAATTCATGCAAAATGGGTGATTCTTTACTAAAGTGGCTTTCAATGACATGCTCAAAACGGTTTTCAAAGCGAGAAAGAAAAGGTTTCAAATGAATTTTAAACTTAAAGAAATATGCGATTAGTCCGTTATCGCCTAACACGCTGAGTAGGAGGCCGGTGGTTCATAACCGGGAGATGTCGGGGTGCCTAGTAGCCTTTCTCCGGAAAGGAGCTAGCCTTCTCGGCTCGTACCTAAGTTTCCCGAACCCTCACCGGTCTCCCGCAAGGGATCGGTGTTCATTTTCCCATTCGTGGGTGGCGACTCTTCCATACTCCGAGCTCCGGTCCTACCGAGCAGCTTGATTCCACGATTGGTTGCTTTCGGCGCCAATCACCGCTTACGTCGCCATGAGGTGTCCACCCCCCGGTCCGCCCGGGCGAGGCCGTTCGGCACCTTGTCTAACAAGTGGCGAGTCTGCTGGGGTAGCGAGAAATTTGATTCCGGAAGGCGTGTATTAAGCCCTTAACGGGGACGGATCGTATTATTTCTTTTCGTATGCATTCATAAGCATTATTGCAAACCTTTTGGGTAATTTTCGCGAAACCTCTAGCGAGAGTCCATTCGTCGCTCGAAAGAGGCTAGTGTAAGTTCCCCCTTACAGTAAGGCGCCAAAGGGTCCCCATCCATTCGTTAGGGGCGAATTTGTGCGGTCCTGTGAGGTCCCGCGATCAGCCGTGTCAGCATTAGTAGCCTTAGAAGTTGCCATAGGATTACCCGTTACTATTTTTGATGTGATGAATGAATCAGTTCGTGTTTTCAAATTGCCATGATACGTGTCTAATCCTAAAATGTGTAAAGAAAATGAAACGGTACGTTAATATATACTCTTAAACCGATATACAAACTACCCCAAAACATCGAAACGATTCGAACTAAAGACGACTTAGTCATCCCATATGAATGAACTTGTGCGACCCGCCTGGTCCCTTTCCGTGTCCCGAAGAAGGCACATGTTCAGGAAATGCGTTATGACGTAAGCACGTATTAGTATGAATCGGTTTGGTATTGAGGATAGTTATACCTCGATTCAAAAGACTATATTAACGATAGCCGTCATTCACATTCTTTAAATACGTTGGGATAAAGCGGAATCATGACGAAACGAAAACGAAGAACGTTTCTGTTTTGAACGACCCCGTTGTAACGTAAAGAGTTTCGCAAACGTGGCCCGTCCCTTCCGAATAAAAGACGAGCTCTTATGTTATGCCTTGCGTTGTTCTAAAGAGAAATGGACGTATCCGCAAAAAGTGACTAAGAAAATAAAAGAAAAGCAAAAATAAACAAATGACCAAAGTCATTCTGTATCTACGATATATATCCATCCCGAGGGTAGTTAAAGAAAATAAACCAATGCCGTTAAATACGTGCCTCGAGCCGGTATGTACGCCGTTTAAAATCATAAAGCCGAATTAAGCTAAACCGCATGATTGCACCATATGGACGAGACTGTGGGTTTGACTAATGGCTCGACCATTTCGACCGTTACCAAAACTACAAGAAATATGGCCCGATCTGCGTGTTTGCTTAACTCGCGCCCAAATGGAAAAGAACGGTAATATCCCTGCTTTGAATAAGCATGCGATTAAACGAAACGTTGATTTTCTATAACCACACTAGGATGATATATCCCGTAAATTGGAAGAAATAAAGAGTTGTTATTAGCCGAAAGATTACCGCGCGCTCAAATAAGACTCATCGTCTTTTCACGTAGCCAAAACGAGCAAGCGGATTTTTGACGCTAAAAACAAACACGTTACGTGATGAGTCCGTTCCTTAAAAGTGCTTTCATCACTAAATAAACACGTGGTTACATCTCTCGATAGATCCAAAAACATCCCATTGTAATCCAAAAATCGAGACACGAACCCATGCGAATAAAAGGGAACGAGTCATTGTCAATAACGAACGATTGAACCAGAAGAATAACCCGTACCGCGTCTAAATCCGAGATACGCTCAAAAGGGAATCAAAACCCGAGCGAATGCGTCTCGTGAAATAACGAAAGACAAGTTATTTGAAAGGACAATCCATTTGGTCGATATCTTAGTCACAGGATGTGGATACGTAAAAACGAACTGTATTGTCTGATAGATGATTTATTTTTCCGCAATAATCATCGGCATCACGCGTCCCCTGGATCGCAATGTGAGCCCCAAACCAAAATCCTAGGAAAGAGACTTGGACCATCGAGTGCGTGGAGGAATAAGGGTGGAAGAGAGATGTTGTGATACGTGTAATTAGACTGACGTTTGTTCTTCTTATCTTATATATCCGTAAATAAATAAACGCACACACCACGAATCATGCATATAAAATCATGCATACATGCTAATGGATACCGTTCGCGCAGACTTCATCATTAAGCGGTTGTGGTTTCGCGAGAGTAACCGGCTAGTCAGGCAGTTTGATCAGCTACAGATTGACAGTTCCGAATCGGCAGTTGTGGCTTCTAAATCATCTTCGTCCGAGTATACTCAGTCTTCTGCCAGTATGTCTGCGACCGACAAAAAAGTGGCCGAATTAGAAAATTCTGTGAACAACATTAATGATCAGTTGGCCGCAATTTTGGCCCAGCTAGCTGAGCTGGCATTGAAGGATAACAAGAGTGGTAGTAAACGCGCTGAGAATGAGGTGAACACTGGTCCCCGCTTCGGGAATGAGGATGACTATCAGGATTACATCCAAAAACAGCTTGAGAAGGAGAAATCTAAGGAAGAGGAGTGGAAGCAGCACATCACGCAGGAGGTGCAGGATCTGCGTGGGGGAAGCTCCGGAAGTCAGGACTTTTATAATTTGAAGAATTGCTTGTCGGCGACTGCCTTGCCTTTGAAATTCCGGCTCCCTGACATGAAGAAGTTCGATGGAACTGGGGATCCCACGACTCATATGAATCAGTATGTCGCGGTAATGAAGCACACGATCCTGACTGAGGATCAAGTCCTGGGGCTGTTTAATACTTATCTGGAGGGGGCTGCCCTCGTATGGTTCCATGCATTGCCGATGGTTACGAAGAGAGATTGGAAGGAGTTAGCGAAGTCATTCATCGCTCAGTATAGCTTCAACACCATGCTTGAGGTTACTCTAAAGGAGCTGGAAAGCACTAAGCAACAAACTGGTGAGTCTTTTTCCGATTTTGTGAGGAGGTGGAGAGCCAAGGCGGCCGTTATGAAGCAAAAGCCGCTTGAGCAGGATCAGATCCGAACGGTAATTGGCAACACGTTGCCGTATATTAAGAATGAGCTGCGATATATGCTTTTTACCGATTTCAATCAGATGTATAGCTCCGCCTTAACAGTAGAGGGGGATGGTGAGCCGAAGAAAGATTATACCAAGTGGACGAAGTCTGGATATAGTGCCGGAGGGCCAAGCGCGAGTACAGAATCGGCCGCAGTGAAAGTGCTTGATCTTAATGCTATCGAGAAGAGGCAGTTCGCCAAGTTTGATCAGACCTACGCAAAAGTTTTCGAACGATTGCAGAAAAAGGGGTTGTTGAAAGCCCTCACTCCTTATAACAAAGCACCGCCCACTCCGCAGATACAAGCTAGGGGGTATTGCGAGTTCCACAGTAATTATGGGCACACTATTGAGAACTGCGAGAGACTGAAACATGAGATTCAGGATTTGATTGAGGAAAAGAAGATAGCTGATCCTTCATCAGCGAACCCTTCCACTAGGCGTAATCCATTGCCTAACCATAGGGTGAGCGTGATCGGGTCTAGGCTCGGAGCAAGTTTAGTTATGGAATCCTTCGGGGAAAATGAAGAGGAGTTGTTGGACTCCGATGAGAAGAGTAATGTTGGAAATGGTTTATACGTGTCTGTTTTAGAGGAAGAGCCAACGGAAGAAGTGATGGACGATAGAACTAAAACTGAGAAAACCGAGGAAGTATCATCTCGGAGGATCATGCATGTGTTGAAACTGTTTAGTGGGGTAGAAGACCCCGAAGCTCATTTGTATGGATAAGTGTGTGCTATGTTTGGGGAGCCATACAAAGTGGAAGAAGTCGCTCCATGGTTCTATCTCTCGCTGGTGGGCGAACCTTTGAAGTGGTTTCAATCGCTACCTGACTCGACTAAGCATGATTGGTCACTGATGTCAAGCTTGTTTTTGGTGAAGTATCGAAAAGCCCAAACACAGGTGGGGGAACATAGCGCGATGCAAATTGGGTCTATCAAACGTCCGTTTCCGACTGTCAGCAAGTATAATGAAGGCAAGGACCCCATGGAGCACTTGCATTTTTACTTATCCGCTATGGGTTCTTTGGTCTTCAAAGAGGATGAAATCACGAGTTTGTTTTGCAACTCGTTGGCGGGAGAGTCACTAGTGTGGTATATGTCTCTTCCGATGAACGTTAAAGTGAATTGGGCTGAAATGACTAAGAGATTCATCAAGAAGTACACCGCAGGGGGATACCCAGAGGAAGTGCCGATGTTACCCGATGAGGAGACACCTGAGGCGGTGTTAACCATGGCTAAGTACAAAGGAGGTGAGAACCCTATCGACCACATAAACTGTTTCCAGGCCTACATGTTTGACGCAGGACTCTATCAAAGTGAGTTGATTCAGCATTTCCCAAAGACACTCACGGGGGAAGCTTTGATGTGGCACCGAATGCTCTCGGGGAAGACAAAAGGGGATTGGGGATCCCTCATAGAGGCTTTCGTGCAGAGATATGAGATGTACGTCCCGTGGACTGGGTCGTTGGAAGATTTAGAAAGGATCAAGCAATTTCCCGAGGAAGCATTCGTGGATTATGCTAGGAGATGGAGGTTCAAGTATGCCTCATGTCGGGTCACCTTGAGCGATCAGGAGCAACTCATGTGCATCCGAAAGGGTGCTATTCCACTTGTGGCAAAGAGGTTGAGTAGGGTGTTCTTGAAGGATTATGATGAGGTTATAGGATGGGCTCAGTATGGATCGTCGGACCCTTCCTACGTAAATCCGAACGTCCCTCACGTGATGGATCTGATTGTTGTGGATATCTGGGGAAGTTCCTCGGAAGAGGAAGGAATCAATCAGAAAGCTCCAATCCATATCTGGGATGAGTCTGATGACGAGCCGGAAATTGCCGTAATGGTAGAGTCAGGCCGAGGCACCGAGGGAAAGAATCTGCCCGGATTTAAGATCTTTAACGATGTTACTGACTGGGGCAAAGGAAAGGCAAGCTGCTTCATAGAGGGGATCATGATGCTTGACCTGAATGCTGAGGAGCAAGTTATCACTACATAGACAACCGTGGGGGCGGTGGATGAACCAAACACCTCCAAGGCCCATGAAAACCCCGAGAACCCCGATGATGACAAGTATGTTACTGCTTTGTTTGAATCCAATGATGTACTCGCCAAAACTATCAATGAAATGAATTCTGATTTTGCTTACTTGCTTGATGTTGATTCTGATCATTCCATGCATTCTCATTCATATAACATGCCTACATTTGAAATCAATGCAATAGAAATGTCAACTTTAAATCTCGGCACGGATGAAAATCCTGAACTTATACAAATTGCTCAAGAATTAATTATTGAAGAGAGAAAAGAATTTGAGAGAATAATAAAAAAAATACGAAATAGTGTTTGCTTGGACATACGAAGACATGCCAGGAATCGATCAATCAATCGTAACCCACCGTATTCCAACATACCCCGATGCTAAGCTCGTGAAACAGAAACTCCGACGCATGAGGCTGGGATGGGCAGATAAGATCAGAGAGGCAGTGAAGAAACGGTTGGAAGCAGGTTTCATCGAAGTAATCGACTATCCCCCTTGGGTCGCAAATGTAGTGCCAATCACAAAAAGGACGGTAAAGTGAGAATGTGCGTCGACTATAGAGATCTCAACAAGGCTTGTCCCAAAGATGAATTCACATTACCTCACATCGACGTATTAACCGACAGTGCAGCATCGAGCGTCTTGCGCACAAATGTGGATGGCTTCATGGGCTACATGCAAGTTCAGATGGTAGAAAAGCACAAGGCAAAGACCTCGTTCACAACTGAGTGGGGAACGTACTGCTATAGGGTAATGTCGTTTGGTTTGAAAAATGCCGGGGCAACTTATCAACGGATGGCTACGGCACTATTCCATGATATGATACACAAAGAGGTGGAAGTTTATGTGGACGACATAATGGTCAAGTCGGAGACGAGAGAGGGGCATTTCGCTGCACTTGAGAAGTTTTTGGCCCGAATTGCAGAATTCAAGCTAAGGTTGAACCCGAAGAAGTGCTTCTTTGGCGTTTCATCGGGGAAGATCTTAGGCTATGTGATCAGTAACAAGGGGATAGAAGTGGATCCCGATAAAGTGAAAGCCATACAGGAAATGCCGGCACCGAAAAATGAGAAAGAAGTGAGAGAGTTCCTGGGGCAGGTTCAGTATATCAGTCGGTTCATAGCACGACTCGCCGCAATCTGCGAACCAATCTTTAAGCTACTACGGAAAGATCAACCAACAGTTTGGAATGACAAGTGCCAGCAAGCGTTGGAAAGCGTCCAGACCTATTTGACTAATCCACCGGTTTTGAGACCGCCTAAACTCGGAAAACCACTTCTCCTATATGTAGCAATCGAGGAGCGATCCATTGGAGCAATGTTGGCCCAGGAAGGGGACACCGGTGTGGAGCATGCGGTGTATTATCTGAGTAAGAAGTTCCCAAAATACGAGCTTAAGTATAACATGATCGAAAAGAAGTGCGTGGCAGTAGTATGGTTAACGAAGAAGCTGCGGCACTATTTTCAGTCTTACAAAGTGATCATTATTTCCCGAATGGATCCCGTGAAGTATCTGTACCGAACTCCATCCTTAACCGGGAAGCTGGCCCGATGGTTGTTGTTATTATCAGAGTTCGACATCGAATATATGACGAAGAAGGTTATTAAGGGGAGAGCCGTAGCAGAATTTCTGGCCAATCAGCCTCTGAACGCAGAAGAGGATGAGATAAATTATGATTTCCCCGATGAGCACTTGAGCGCCATAGAGGTTATACCGTGGAAAATGTTCTTCGACGTCGCAGTTAATTTAAGTGGAGCAAGGGTAGGAGTGTTACTTATTTCGCCAGAAGGAGAAAGGATCCCAATGGCAAAGAAGTTATCGTTCCCTCTCACTAATAATACGGCTGAGTATGAAGCGTGCGTCTACGGGTTAGAGTCTTTAGCAGCATTGGGAGCATCGTACGTTGAAATCTGTGGCAACTCAAAGCTGATTATCGAACAAGCACAGGGAAACTGGGAAGTAAGGGAAGAAAGGTTGCGTCCATACCTAGACCAATTGGAGGGACTGGCGCAGAGATTCAGCGAATGTCGTTTTTATCACATTCCTCGAGCACAGAATCAGGCAGCGGATGCTTTGGCCACTTTGGTGTCAGTATGGGATAATCCCCGGAACCTTGCCTCAAAGCCTTTGGTATTGAGGAGGTCTCACAAACCATGCTACGAAAATGTAATGCTGTTAGGGGCAGATGAAATGCCTTGGTATTTCGATATCGTAAACTTCATGAATAGTGGAACATACCCGGCAGAATCAGAACTTAGGGATCAGGCTGTGATCAGAAGGTTAGTGTTATCGTCGTAATTTATAGCATTTTTAGTATTTAATTACTAGTTATTTTGTACCATTTTAATAAATTTTAATAATGGTTTTTGTATATTTTCTTCATTTTATGTATCTAAGCCAATTTGTGTGTTTTCTAGGCACTTTCACAAGGTTTTCGGCACAAATAACCAAGTCGGGGCTTAAGGTGGCAACTCGGGAGTAAAAGGGACCAGAAAAAGGAGTTTTAGTGACACCCAGCGTGCACTTTGTCGCGGATAGGTGCTGTAAAATAAAGTCCAATTGTTCACACTAGGACAGATTTGACACATTTTTGTATTTTCAACTTATCTCCCTCATACGGACTCGGATTGAGGCGATTAAATAATGCATTGGAAAGCTAAGAGAAAGATGAACAAATGTCTAATAATAATCATCTCCAAATTCGAAGTGAATCAGGCCCAGAAAATTATCCAAAGTTGATGAATATGTTGAAGCCTAAGATTCCTTTGACATTTCAACTCCTAAATTATTAAAATCTTCTCCCATGCTCTCTTAAATGCTAAATTCAGATGATAAGGAGTGGGAGGCCATAAGGATGACTTGGTCTTTGGAATTATGTGTGCCATTTTACTATAAAAGGAGGCCTTGGGTGCCATTTGAAGACACACCAAGGTTAGGCTTAACTTCTCCCTCTATAATGTTACTTTGCTGATTTTTCTCTTCAAAAATCAGTTGTTTGTGTTGTTATAATTATTGTTATTGTGCTCAAGTTGTTGTTTGTGCAAGAGTTCATTCAATAAAAGTAAGTTTTAAGTTATCGAAGAAGTTCATTCGACAATCGTCATTACGGTTTCTTCTAAACTTCAATCTCTTTTATTACTATGAACTCCATTATCTATCTTTCTAAGGTGTGTTTTAATCTAATCATGGGCTAAAACCTCCTTAACTAAGGCTAAAAGCGGATCTTAACCTTAATTATATGGTAATTATGTTTAACCTATTTAAGTTATCTTTATCTTTTTTTAAGAACTAACTTATGATTCTTAATGCTTGTAGGAGATGGGCCAACTCTCTACTTGAATATAATTAATCGTTCATATTGACCGTAATTAGATTGATTAATCGAAATTCATAAGTTGGACCTAGTGACCATTTAGTGTGGCTTATTGGTTTTCCAATGTTTTTTTTCATGAATCTTATTACAAATCTTAGATTTATTACTTGAGCCAGACCAATGGAAAGTAATAAATCGAAGGTTTGGAACTAAGAAAACTTAATGCTTCTTTGGATTAATTACATGAGCCGGACCAAGGGAAAGTAATTAATCGAAAGTTTAGAATTAATTACTCGAGCGGTTTTTCTTGAATCTTAAGTAATCACTTTAGCCGGACCAAGGTAAAGTAGGTTAAAAAGGTTTAGATTAATAAAAAGTAATGCTTCTCTTGATTAATTACTTGAGCCGGACCAAGGGAAAGTAATTAATCGAGAGTTTAGAACCAATCTCGAGAACTATTAGTTAATAAGAAAAATCGCCATCTTAAAAAGGATAAAACAACTTAAAAGGGGTTAAGTGTTATTACTAAGCAAAGAGGTTAAGTGAAGCTAGAAGCCTTAGTTTGTTTTAGTATAAGTAATCTCTCACCTAATTTGTATAATTTTTATTTCTTTTCTTGCTTAAGTCTTAACTTGGTTGTCGAACAAACTCTACTTTTCGATTGTTTAAATAATAGTTAGTGAGCAAAAAGATTAGTACTTATAATCACCATCCTCGTGGGAACGATACTCTACTTTCACTTTATTACTTGATACACGACTAAGGTACACTTGCCTTCACATGCACGTATACGTAAAACGTGCATCAAGTTTTTGGCGTCGTTGCCGGGGATAGTAGAATTATAATATTAATCTAGTCGAGCTTCTATTAATTTACACGTTTTATTTTCCTTTTTTTGTTGTTTTATGAACACAAGAAGTTTAAGTTGGCCTTTATTATTGCCCGATCCTGAAATTGAGCGTACTTTCCACAAGAACTTGGCTAATCGAAGAGCAAACATGGTGCAAGAGGAACGTTCCATCATGGATCTACTCACTCCAAACCGTTTGGACATGAATTCAAGTATCGTGGAACCTACCATTGGAGCAAACAACTTCGAGATCAAGCCGGCAATGATCCAACTTATACAAAACTCCGGTCAATTTGGCGGAGATCCGAGAGAAGATCCAAACTCCCATTTAAATAAATTTGTTAAACATTGTTCTATGCTTAAGCAAAATGGGGTACCACCAGAAGCTATTAAACTAAAATTGTTTTCTTTTTCTTTAAGGGATGATGCAGCTGACTGGTTGGATTCTGTCGAGGCCGGATCCATTGGAACATGGGATGAGTTAGTTAAGAAATTCTTAGCTAAGTACTTCCCTCCATCTAAAACGGCGATGTACAAAAACGAGATAAGTTCTTTTCGCCAAACCGAGAGAGAGACGTTATATGATGCATGGGAGCGATTCCGTCGACTATTGAAGAAATGCCCACATCATGGATTTGAGAAGTGGCAACAGGTTAGTATTTTCTATAATGGTTTATCTTCCGCTAACTGTGCCACAGTTGATTCCGCCGCAGGTGGAAACATCCTTAAGAAGACCCAAACGGAGGCTTATGATTTAATCCAAGAATTGGCGGAAAGGTGCTCTCATTGGCAAGCGGAGAAAAACCTCGAAACAAGAGCGGGAACATATTTGGTTGATTCGTCATCAAGATCCAGCATTGATGAGTTAAATAAAAAAATTGGATCTATTAATGGCTAATTTGAACCAAAATAATCTGTGTGATTTATGTGGTTTAAGTGGACATAAGAGTGAGGATTGTCAAGCGGCAAACCCATTTCTTGGGGATACCGCTAGTGCAAACTTTGTGGGAAATTTTAAGCAATCTAATCCTTATTCCAACACATACAATAATGGTTGGAGAAATCACCCTAATTTCTTATGGACTAATAATCAAAATGTGCAAAATCCGCAAAGACCTCCACCCGGATTTAATCCTAATGAAAAGAGAAATGTTGGTGATGAAGCTTCGGCTATTGTAACAATTCTTGCAAAAATGGAATCTCGTCTTGCAGGTATGGAGGAGTGGAAGAGAAATCAAGAGACGTTTACAAAAGGGCTTGAAACGAGCATAAGCCAATTAGCAAAAGCCATATCCGAACATCCTATGGGATCCCTTCCAAGCAACACGGAAACAAACCCAAGGGAGCATGTGAAAGCCATCACATTGAGAAACAACAAAGAGTTACAGTCGGCTCCGAGCAAACAGGTAAAAGATACCACGAATGAGGTAAGTACTTCTCAACCTCAAGTTTCATCTCCTCCTAAGCTTTTTACGGATCCACTTGTTCAACCTTACAAAACAAAAATTCCATTTCCCCAAAGGTTAAACAAAGAGAAACAAGAAAAGCAATTCTCCAAATTTCTCGACATTTTCAAGAAATTACATATAAATATTCCGTTCGCAGAAGCCTTGGAAAATATGCCCATGTATGCTAAATTTTTAAAAGATATACTTTCCAAAAAGAGAAAATTGGAGGATAATGAAACAGTGAAATTAACGGAAGGATGTTCGGCTATCCTACTCAATAAACTACCACCCAAATTGAAGGACCCGAGAAGTTTCTCTATCCCGTGTACTATCGGTGGTATGTATTTCGAAAGAGCTCTATGTGATCTTGGAGCAAGCATAAATCTCATGCCATTAAGTATCTTTCAAAAATTGGGTTTAGGAGAGCCGAAACCCACTAAGGTTTCCTTACAATTAGCCGACCGTTCTCTTGCATACCCCAAAGGGTTTGTAGAATATGTGTTGGTTAAAGTGGATAAATTCATCTTTCCAGCTGATTTTATTGTTCTTGATATGAAGGAGGATGATCGAGTCCTGATAATTTTGGGTCGTCATTTTCTAGCAACCATGAGAACACTTATAGATGTGCAACAAGGAAAATTAATTCTCCGGTTACAAGATGAGGAAGTGATTTTCAATGTTTTCAATTCTTTAAAATATCCTTCCGACAATATTGACCATTGTAGCTTTCTTGATATAACAGACGAAGTTGTTAAAGATGTTTTTCAGAATGACATGTGTGAAGACCCATTGGAAAAAGTAATGTTAAATGATCTCGGGTTAAATCAAGAGGAGGTCGTGATAGATCGAGAAGTTGCCAACTTGACTTATGACCCCGAGGATTGCATGTGGATCCGTGACCAGTATGAGAAAATCGTTCGAGGGGACAAACCGAGGCCCAAATCATCATTGGAAGAGCCACCCGAATTAGACCTTAAACCCCTACCATCTCATTTGAAATATGCATTTTTAAGTGAAAACTCAAACTTACCTGTTGTAATTTCTTCTTCTTTGACAGGTGAAATGGAAGAAAAGTTGATTAATGTGCTCAAAGATCATAAGAAAGCTTTCGGATGGACATTGGCGGACATCAAAGGAATAAGTCCTTCTATTTGCACACATAAAATTTTCATGGAAGAACAAGTTAAACCGACGGCCCAACCTCAAAGACGCCTAAACCCAAGCATGAAGGAGGTGGTGAAAACTGAAATTCTAAAACTCCTTGATGCAGGTATCATCTATCCAATCTCGGATAGTAGTTGGGTAAGTCCGGTACAAGTTGTACCTAAAAAGGGAGGCATAACTGTTCAAGCTAATGAAAAAAATGAACTAATTCCGGTAAGAAAGGTAACCGGGTGGCGCATGTGTATTGATTACCGAAAATTGAATGATGCCACTCGGAAAGACCATTTTCCTTTACCTTTCATCGATCAAATGCTTGAAAGATTGTCGGGACATGCTTATATGTGTAATTTAGATGGCTATTCCGGATACATGCAAATCCCGGTTGCTCCAAGCGACCAAGAGAAAACAACTTTTACATGCCCATATGGAACTTTTGCCTATCGTAGAATGCCTTTCGGATTATGTAATGCCCCGGCTACCTTTTAAAGGTGCATGATGGCAATTTTTGATGACATGATTGAAAACTTCATGGAGGTTTTCATGGACGATTTTTCCGTGTTTGGAAAAACATTTGATAGTTGCTTGCATAATTTGGAACTAGTGCTTAAAAGATGTGAATATACTAATTTGATTCTAAATTGGGAAAAATGTCAGTTTATGGTTAATGAATCGATTGTTCTAAGCCATAAAGTATCATGTCAAGGCATAGAAGTAGATCCGGCGAAGGTGGAGGTGATTGCAAAATTGCCACCGCCTAATTCTGTTAAGGCTATCCGAAGCTTTCTAGGACATGTAGGATTCTATAGGCGTTTCATAAAAGATTTCTCGAAAATTTCAAAGCCATTGACCCAACTATTGATGAAAGATGTTGAGTTTAACTTTTCCAATGAATGTCTATCCGCTTTTGAACTATTGAAGGAAAAGTTAATTGATGCACCAATAATGATTAGTCCCGATTGGAGTTTACCTTTTGAACTAATGTGTGACGCTAGTGATTTGGCAGTTGGAGCATGTTTGGGACAACGGAAAGATAAGAATTTTCAACCGATATACTTTGCTAGTAGGACGTTGAATGAAGCACAACAAAATTATACAACAACCGAAAAGGAGCTACTAGCAATTGTTTTCGCTTTTGATAAATTTCGTTCTTATCTTGTGCTCTCTAAAGTTATTGTTTACACTGATCATTCTGCACTAAGATATCTCTTATCTAAACAGGATGCAAAACCAAGATTGATAAGATGGGTTCTCCTACTCCAGGAATTTGATTTGGAGATACGAGACACGAAAGGGGTAGCTAATGTGGTTGCCGATCACCTTTCACGATTGGAGTCTGAACCACATAAAACCGACGTGCAAAGAGAGATCAAGGAGTTCTTTCCAGATGAATCACTGTTTAGCGTATCAACATTACCATGGTTCGCCGACTTCGCAAACTTTCAAGCAGGTAATATACTTCCTCACGGGCTCACATACCAACAAAGACGTAAGTTCTTCGCCGATGCAAAACACTATCTATGGGATGAGCCTTTCCTTTTTAGGGTTTGTGGAGACAATGTAATTCGTAGGTGTATTCCAGAAGAAGAGGTAAGATCTATACTTGAGTTTTGTCACTCACGTGAACCCGGTGGCCACCACGGTCCAAACCGTACAGCTGCCAAAGTCTTACAATGTGGGTTTTATTAGCCTACGATCTTTACAGATGCATATGCGTTCGTAAAATCTTGCGATAAGTGCCAACGAACGGGTAACATATCACGTAGACACGAAATGCCCCTATCAAGTATATTGGTTTGTGAAATTTTTGATGTGTGGGGCATTGATTTTATGGGTCCTTTTCCGAATTCATTTGGTAACCAATTTGTGCTTGTTGCAGTTGATTACGTATCCAAATGGGTAGAGGCGATTGCTTCACCTACTAATGATGATCGGGTGGTTACGAAGTTCCTAAAGAAAAACATCTTCACTAGATTCGGAACACCCCGAGCAATCATTAGTGATGGTGGCACGCACTTTTGCAACAAGCAATTTGACCAATTATTGGCGAAATACGGAGTCACCCATCGGGTAGCCACCCCGTATCATCCCCAAACAAGTGGTCAAGTTGAAATATCAAACCGGGAATTAAAGAGCATTTTAGAAAAAACGGTAAATTCATCCCGAAAGGATTGGTCGATTAAGTTAGACGATGCATTGTGGGCCTATAGGACGGCTTTTAAAACCCCTATAGGTGCCTCACCATATCGTCTAGTTTTCGGAAAAGCATGCCATCTACCCGTAGAGCTAGAACACAAGTCATTTTGGGCTCTAAAGTTTTTAAATTTTGATATATGTTCTGCAGGAGAAAAACGTTTGATGCAGCTCAACGAACTCGATGAATTCCGCCTTTCGTCATATGAAAACGCGAAATTATATAAAGAACGGACTAAACGTTGGCATGACAAGCATATCATTCCACGAACATTCAAACCGGGGGATAAAGTTCTTCTATACAACTCTCGATTACGAATTTTTCCCGGTAAGTTGAAGTCGAGATGGCACGGGCCGTATGAAGTAACCGAAACATTCCCTTCGGGAGTGGTCGCGGTTCAACGAGAAGGTGTGGCACCATTCAAAGTAAACGGACAACGAGTGAAACTATACGAGGCCAGAGACACAAGCATGAACGATTCCGTCGTATACCTCAATGCCCCGACCACGAGCAACTAGCCACTCAATAACGTCGAGCTGATCGACGTTAAACTTAGCGCTTGTCGGGAGGCAACCCGATATTTCTAACCTCTTTATCTCAACTTTCACTCTTACTTTTATAATATATATTTATTTCAATTTTATTTTCGTTTTGTTTTTCGTCTTTAAAAAAAAAGGGCTACAGGTACACCTCTTCTAGGTGTACACACCTCGTCGAAGTGTAAAGTTCCAGAGACTTTGCAAGTCTCTGGAACTCCTCACCTCGACGAGGTGAACATCACCTCGTCGAAGTGTAAAGTTCCAGAGACTTTGCAAGTCTCTGGAACTCATCACCTCGACGAGGAGCATCCCGACCTCGACGAGGTTGGGCTCAACCTCGACGAGGTGGGTGATTAGGAGGGCTTAATGCCCCACTTTTGTTCTCTTCCTTATTTCTAACTTCTTCTCTCTTCTTTTGCAGCACATCCGTCCATCCCTCCATCCATCTCCGGCGACTTTTCCAGCGCTAACCTCCATTAAGCATTTAATTTCTACCTCCGATCAACCCCACACACTATAATTCTCACAGTTGCCTTCGACAAGGAGTCCTTCTATCCTTTACTTTCTACTTTAGTGTTAGTTTTTATTTCGCATTTCGGGACTAAATGCTACACTAATGGGGGATGTGAGTAAAGGATAGAACGTTATTTTTATTTTCTCTTTTATTGTTATTTTCGTACTTTTGTTTCAGTCGTGTGACGTACCTCTAATTTTAATGTTGTTTTACACTTTATTTTTACTTTGGTGTTATTTTGCACCTTATTTTCACCACCTTTATTTTTCTCTTTATTTTTATTATCTTTATTTAGCTTTTAAATAAATATTTTTGTTAAATAATTTTGAATAAAAACCCCACTCTAAAGTTTTGCTTTAATCAAACAAGAAAATCAAACAAAATTTTGTCTAGAATAAATGTTAAATTTTGATAGGATGAAACTTTATTTGAAAATCTTAAATTTTGTAAACGAATTTTGGACTATTTTGAATACGTAAATTTTTTTGATTTCACTCAGTATTTAACAAATCGACATTTACATTTTGAGGAATAAAATTGAGTTAATTGGCACGCATTACCTTTCCAAAGTGAGTTTTTGAGCCTAATTTAAAAAGCATTCACTAATGCTTCATTTTTTTCTCACGAGTGTTCCATAATTACACGAAACTTGAGAATTTGCATCAAATACCGGTCAAAACCTCACGCGTCTAGCTCAAAACACGACATGATTAAGGCCTTCCTTGTTTTAACCCCACATTTCAAACTCAAAATGATAGCCCACCTTAAACACATTCTCCGTCGTTCACCCCTTTGAGCCTAGACATTCCATTCATTTCACCACGTTACAAGCCGCATTCCCTTCATAAATACCATTTTAGTTCCCCCTAAATTTACGGGTAATTAGTAACCAATATGTGTGAGATGATGATTCACAATAAATACGAAATTCAAACAAACACTTCTACTGATATATAACGGTTATACCTCTCTATTTTCGTATATTTCATACTTTCTCTATATATATACATATAAATAAAATTCATATTGATATTTATATATTTATAAAGTAAAAAAAAAAAAATAAATAAAAATATATAGTATCATATATATAAATAAAAGAGAGATTTCCGTTACAAAAATTTTGAATTTCTAAAAGGGAAAATCTCTCTTGAGAATCTATCAAATAATCTACCAGCTATGTAACTACATGTGTTGGCACCCGTTTGTCCATTTGCAGCTTGGGGCATTGATATCATCGGCGAGGTGAGGCCTAATGCGTCAAACGGACACAAGTTCATCACAGTTGCCATTGATTACTTCACCAAGTGGGTAGAGGCAGAATTGTTTAGTAAGTGAGGATCAAAGCAGATAAGGAAGTTTATTGAAAAGCATCTAATCACCAGGTTCGGGGTGCCTCATCACATGATCACGGACAATAGGGTCCAGTTTCAAGGAGAAGTGAAAATTCTTTTCCAGGAGTACGGTATCGAGCATCATAGATCTTCTCCATACCGTCCGCAAGCTAATGGGGCAGTGGAGGCGGCTAATAAGAACCTTAAAAGGATTCTCGTAAAGACCGTGGAGTCACATCGGAATCGGCATGAGCAGCTTCCACTTGTTTGGTGGGCCTATCGCACGACTGTTAGAACATCTACTGGGGCAATGCCACTCTCCTTAGTATATGGGGCAAAAGCAGTTCTGCCGATTAAGATTGAGAAGTGATCACTGAGAATCGCGGTAGAAGCAGAGATTCCTGAAGCAAAATGGGTGAATAAACGGTATGAACAGTTGGCATTGGTCGACGAGAAGAGGATGGAGGACCTTTACCACATGCAGCTATATCAGAGGAGGATGGCCCGAGCCTTCAACAAAAAGGTTAAGGTTAGTCCTATCAGAGAGGGAGACATGGTGCTGAAACAGATCCGGAGGACGCACACTGACCCTAGGGGCAAGTTTAGGCCAAACTGGGAAGGGCCCTTTCTCGTGAAGAAGATGCTAAGCAAAGGAGTAGTTAAGCTAACTACTATGGACGGCATGGAGTTCTCCGAACCTACCAATCTGGATAGGCTTAAGAAATACTTTTCGTAAAATAAAGAAAAGAAAGAAATAAAAATTCCCGATAGGTTGAAAACCCGCAAAGGGCGACCTATGCAACAATAAGGGACATCCCAATGAGTGAAAACCCAAGAAGGCGCTCATTTGAAAATTCCGGGATAATAAAAGGAGAGTTGAAAAATCGCTGGGATCTGAAAACCGAAAAAAGGCGGGTCCTGGTAACAGTAGTTATAGCTTGAGCAATTATAAAAATAATGTATAATTGGCTAAGTATTTCTGTTGTTTGTAAATAAATAAAGGCATGAATATATTTGAAGAGAATTATTGGAATTATTATGATCGACTGAATGCATGGTATTGTAAGTCATGAGTTATACATTTCTTTTCTCCACCCCCAAATAAAAAGCCTACATAAATATCTTTTTCACATATACCCGCTATACATCACGGTAGTACTAATAAAGTTGTAAACGAAACAATGATGGTACTATCAATGAGAAGGAATCCCAAAGTCCCAAAAGCCCTCAAACGAATCAAAGCCTCCGAAGTAAGGTGTCCGCTCCTTGGCTAAGGCCTCCTCGGGAACCCGACGGCCCTCTACCGCAATCCGCAAACTCTCCTCATCAGCTCGACGGGCCTCTATATCCACACGGCTCCTCTTCTCAGCTGCTTGGCCTCGCTCCTCCCAGCTGGAGCGCTCATCCTCCATATCACGATAACGACGTCTGATCTGAGCATCATCATCCCGCAGTGAATCCTCTCGCCCGACCGCCACGCTCTCCTGTACTCTCCGGTCAATATAATGGAGGTCTCCCTGTAAAGAAAAATAGGAGGGAAGCAATGTAAAAAATAAAAAAAAGAGAAAAATATATATACATTCATTCATAATCATGTGCATACATATCACTACACTATGTTATACAATAAAAATACTCAACAGGTGACGGGCGTGACTCAAGTCAAGCTGCACGCAGAAATACTCGGATAGCTCCACGACATTCGTGCAAGTCTAGACAGGCTTCGATAGGCGAATTAAAATTCGATCTATGGACACAGGCCCCGCTACGGACTGCGGTCTACCGCATCATCAATGGGCACATGCCCCGCTACGGACTGCGGTCTATGGCATTATCAATGGGCACAGGCCCCGCTACGGACTGCGGTCTATGGCATTATCAATGGGCACAGGCCCCGCTACGGACTGTGATCTACGGCATTATCATTGGACACAGGCCCCGCTACGGACTCCAGTCTACGGCATGAAGCTACGGTAAAAAACTCTCGGACGACTGATAAAGCCCAAATATCAAAGCTACTGCGGTCACAAACTCTCGGACGAGTGATAAAGCCCAAATATCAAAGCGACTGCGGTCAAAATCTCTTGGACGAGGTCTCAATTCCAACTCTCGGACGAGTGATAAAGCCCAGCTATCATCAACGAAGAGCACCTGCGATCGATGTAGAGATTAAGGTCGAACGGTTGATTTGGAGATATGCGAAACAAGCAAACGCCTGCAATCGATGTATAGATTAGGGTTAGATGTTCGATTTGGAGATCTGCAATACAAGAAAACGCCTGCGATCGATGTAGAGATTAGGGTCGAACGATGGATTTGGAGATATGCAAACGAAAGGACGCCTACGATCGATGTATAGATTAGGGTCGGATGTTCGATTTGGAGGTCTGTAATACATGAAAACGCCTGCGATCGATGTAGAGATTGGGGTCGAACGATGGATGTGGAGATACGCAAACGAAAGGACGCTTGCGATCGATGTGGAGATTAGGGTTGAATGATTAATTTCAAAACGAAAGAGTACCTGCGGTCGAGATAAAGACTAGGGTCGCTAGAAAAAGCAACTTTACCTGCGATCGAGATAAAGACTAGGGTCGCTAGAAAAAGCAACTTTACCTGCGGTCGAGATAAAGACTAGGGTCGCTAGAAAAAGCAACTTTACCTGCGGTCGAGATAAAGACTAGGGTCGCTAGAAAAAGCAACTTTACATGCGGTCGAGATAAAGACTAGGGTCGCTAGAAAAAGCAATTTTACCTGCGGTCGAGATAAAGACTATGGTCGCTAGAAAAAGCAACTTTACCTGCGGTCAAGATAAAGACTAGGGTCGCTAGAAAAATCAACTTTACCTGCGGTCGAGATTTAGACTAGGGTCGCTAGAAAAAGCTATTTACCTGCGGTCGATTTAGACTAGGGTCGCTAGAAAAAGCCATTTACCTGCGGTCGATTTAGACTAGGATCGCTAGAAAGAGCCATTTTACCTGCGGTCGATTTAGAGACTAGGGGCCCCAGAAGGAGCGTTCGCCGGCAGCCGATTCAGAGGCAAGGACGGGACAGCCAAAGTGAAGATTGAAGACAAGATAGGAACTTGCGACATGGAGATCATGTATTTCTCCTCCCACTCTATAGGTGTCTTTTACTTTAATATATTTCGCATTGCATGTGTTGAATTCACGAAAAGAGGTTTTCGAAAAAGCACACACGTCACTGCCAAAAATAGAAAGTAGGGGCAACTGTAGACACCGGGGTCGGAGGACCGATGAAGAAAAATTATAAAAAGGGATCCAAATCAGTCGATTGAAATAAATGATGAATCAATAAAAAATAATAAATAAAAAAACGTTGTTCGAAGGAACCGTGGAGACCGGTTTGATCAAATTCGGAAATCGAATCGAGATGACGGGCGAATCGGTTCCGCGAGTGAAATCTTAAATCGTCTCGCCGAGTTCGGGGTATTTCACGCCCTTTTCTTATTAATTTTATTATTAATAAAATCTCGGGACGATAGAGGGTTTTATTTTGGTATCCGAGCAATCCAAAAAATATATATGGTTTTGTAAAAAGATCGATTTTATAAAAGCTAATTTTATAAAATCGGTTTTGACGAAAATCATTTTCGATAAAAATCATTTTTTAGTTTTGGTTATTTTTAGATGTATTTTATTTAGTTAAACTTTTTTATTTTTTTAGTATATATAAACGCGGCCCCGTCGGGGGCCGGTATTTACGTCACGGGCCGTTGGACGGCCCGTGATGGGGCTGGGCCGCCCAGGCCCAGCCCCCTGCACTTGGCATTCGGCCAATTGCATTTTGCTGCACTTGGCCAAATGCCAAGTGCAATTTTAGTTTACAATTTAAAAAAAAAAAAAAATTTAAAATCAAATAATTATAATAAGTATAATAATTATAATAAGTATAATAATTATAATAATAAGTCATTAAGCCAAATTAGCTTACCCTTGGCTCCAAGTCAAGAGTAAGCTAATTTAGCTTTGCTTGGAGCCTATTCTTAGGCTCCAAGTCAAAAAAAAACCTTAATTTTGGGGTTCTATTTGCCTATAAATAGGATGGAGCCCAATGCATTTTTGAGGAGGAAAATAAGACCCGAACCTCTGGAAAAATTTCACGAGACCCGAACAAAGCAAAAACACAAAGAAATCCGACTCAAAACACTATCAATCGACTTGATTTGGCATCCCCATTACCGATTGAGAGGTAATAATCTGAGGAACTACACCCGTTTAATCTTTATTGCAATTTTATTGTTTAGATCTATTTATTTATTTGTTTTTTTACACTTTTATGGTTTAGATTTGTTAAGTTAATTTTTTTGTTTTGCATTTGAACAAGTATTTGGTTTTGGTTTTGAAATAAAAACTTCGTTTGGATCCCAATACGAACCGTGACCCGATTTAAGGGTAGTTCGGGATCCAAACGTCGTAGATCCGTGTGTTTACAAGTGTTTTGAACCGTTATTTTCAATAAAATCTTGTTTTAGAATCCTCCGTTACAAACCATGACCCGATTTGGGGTGTTTGGAGGCTAAAATGATGAAATAGAGTAGATCTAATAAGTTTTGATAAATCTGGAATTTCAAAGGGACTGTTTCTGAGATTTTCCATTTTTCTGTCAGTAAAAGAGATTAGTGACGGATTTTCCATCACAAAATCTGCTGGAACTTTTTTAAAATACCATTTTTGAACTTTTGCTTTTGGTTTCACATTTGGGCCATGGGTATAGATATATATATATTTATTTAGTTATTTTAACAGTTTTAAAATTAATTTATTATATATATAGGTGTATTAGGGGAAGTGGACATCTATATACGGGTATGTTGGGATATTATATTATGGGGTATTTTATTCTAATTTAGGGATTGTGTCCATATACGTCACTAGTAAATTATTCATTATATATAGTATTTAATTTATAGGCATATTTATATTTATGTGCTTTAAATAATTTTAATTTATATATATATATATATATATATATATATTTATAGGGTACTATTTTGGGCTAATTGTTTGAGGGTATATAATATGGTATCATTTTGGTTTATTTAGATAACCTAGGTAATTATTTTGGGGTATTATATAGAGTATTATTTTTGGCTATTTGTTTTGGGATTCTTTTTTTAGTTTCGGTAAGAGTAGGGACTGTTTTGATATTTGGTGACTTTATGGGCTATTTTGGGGAGTTTTTGGGTCATTAGTATATTATTTGTGTTTATAGATATATTTGGGTTAAATTAGAGGTCATATATGTATATAGGAGTATATTTGGACATTAAATATAGTCTTTATACCTTTTGTCTTTTTAACTATTTTTTAATAATAATCCACTTATTATGTATAGTATAATAGTTATTTTCCTATAAAAGTATATGTTTTCTAATTATTTGAATATATGTATATATACCTAACTATATTAGGAGGGGTCCTTTTGGGGTGTTGTATATTGGATGAAGTAACCATGTTTTTAGTTAATAAACTTCAAGGAGGGGGTTAGATTGTAAAAGAGATGGTTTAATTTGATTTCTTAACTCAAGGTTTTTAATGTTTTCAAAAAGATAAATAAAGTGTTTTAATTTCATTTTCTATTTCAAACGGTTTCTAAAAGTGTCACGATTTTGAATTTCCTATATATATATGTTTTAAAAGTATTTGGGTTGGGTGAATTTGGGTTTAATTCATTAATTGTTGTAGTTATATTCAAACAAAGGTTAATTGAGTGAAAAAGGGAAAATAAAACACAAAAAGAGAGTTCAAGTTGCTTATTTAAATTAAAGCTTTTCTAGATATTCCCAAAGTGTAAATAATGCTTTCTTGTTGTTTTAAAACCGTTTCCTAAAACATCACGTGTTAAAACCTTAATTCGTTCCAACGACGGATTAAGCGAACCTTGTAATTAAAATTGCTTTTGTGAATAATGAAGTTTTGAATTGTTTTCCTAACTAAATGGTTTTTGTACAAAATAAATTGACTTGTATGCTTAATCACGCTTTTAGATTAAAAATGTTTGCTCAACGTTTTCAAACGCTTGAGTCGTTCCAACGGCGATTCGAGTGAACGTCATTAATGGGGTTTTGAAACGTGCCTAAATCGTTCCAACGGCGATTAAGGTACGAACCATGTAAATAAACTTGTTTTTGGGGAATGAGATTAGCTTAGAGTTAGTGTATAGTCTAAAGCATAAAATCGCACTGTGAATAAATCAAATTCTTCTCCCCCTCTCTCTCATATATACTTTAAATTCATGCAAAATGGGTGATTCTTTACTAAAGTGGCTTTCAATGATATGCTCAAAACGGTTTTCAAAGCGAGAAAGAAAAGGTTTCAAATGAATTTTAAACTTAAAGAAATATGCGATTAGTCCGTTATCGCCTAACACGCTGAGTAGGAGGCCGGTGGTTCATAACCGGGCGATGTCGGGGTGCCTAGTAGCCTTTCTCCGGAAAGGAGCTAGCCTTCTCGGCTCGTACCTAAGTTTCTCGAACCCTCACCGGTCTCCCGCAAGGGATCGGTGTTCATTTTCCCATTCATGGGTGGCGACTCTTCCATACTCCGAGCTCCGGTCCTGCCGAGCAGCTTGATTCCACGATTGGTTGCTTTCGGCGCCAATCACCGCTTACGTCGCCATGAGGTGCCCACCCCCCGGTCCGTCCGGGCGAGGCCGTTCGGCACCTTGTCTAACAACGGGCGTGTGAACATCATGCCTCACCGTGTGGTCGGGCGTGATAGCCCCACGCCTCACCGTGTGGTCGGACGTGATAGCCCCACGCCTCACCGTGTGGTCGGACGTGATAGTTCCACGTCCGACCACACGGTGTGGCGTGGGGCTATCACGCCCGACCACACGGTGAGGCGTGATGTTCACACGCCCCACCATGAGGTGAGGCGTGATGTCCATACGCCCGTGTATCGAGAGAGCAAAAAAAATAGCTTTTTCCACCCCAAAACCTATGAAAGGGTAATTTCGTCCTTTCACGGGGCTAGGGGTGGGAAATTGGGGCTGGGTTTAACAACACCCTATTTATAATAAGTATGGATAACTTGTTACGTAAATTTGATCACGTGATTCGACCGTGACGATGATCCAACGTCGTATTAGAGCTTATAAAATAATAAGCAAGTTACACAGGGTCAGAGTCCGGTAAACTGCTCTAACGTATAAGTCAGTTTATGATTTGGATCGAATGGAAGAGAATGTACTAGTTTAGATATAATAGTTATTGTACCGAACTTTGTGCTTATATATGTGTATTTATATTACATAATTAAGTTTAAGGTTTATCACCTTCTTAGAAATCCTTACAAGCTTAGAAGGTCCTTTGAGACTTGAACGTTTGGTGATGGGTCGCCGCTTGTTTGCGCTTTGGGCCGCATCAATGGTTTTCGGTCCTACCGGGGCCGTTTTTGGCCTTTGTTATACATGGACCTGGACTGCAACGAGGGTAGTGATGACATCACACGTGTGATATCGTTTGACCTGATATCAGATGTCCTCCACCACATGTTCTTTAAGACATTCTTTCTAGATTCTGTAATAAACCATTAAGTGGGAGGTGTATTTTGTTATTTTTGTTTTCAAAGTTTTTTTAAAATCTTCATAGAACCTTTTCTGTTTGTGCTGATGTTTCAGCTGGGGATGGCTCTAAGATCTTGCGTTTTGGCGACTTCCTTAGTGATTGTTGTTTATTCCTCCAACGGAAACATTTTAGTTGTCTTCAGAGTCATTGATTGCCAGAGCATTGATAGGTCTGCCACATTAAATTCCTTCACCTGAATGGCCATGGCCTGGAATTTCTTGATGAACTGGACCAAAGATTCCCCTCGTTTTGGACTGCTCGATTGAGATCCAACATGGTCTTTCCCTCCCATACTGAGGTAATGGAATGGTCTACAACGGACTCTACCATCTGATTGAAGTTGCAGATGAATTGGGGGGAGTTGCTCGTACCAAAAGAATGCTGGCTCCTTCAGAGTAGTGGGAAAAATACAGTATAAGACAGTTTCAGTAGCCATTGTCTCCTCCATGATTGGTCGAAAGTTTTCGACGTGGGGTCGCCTACTCCTCCATATTGTACGAAGGTTGGACCCATAATCCCCGAGGCATAGGTTATCTTTAAATTTCTTTTGACAAATGTGTGTTGGTTTCTGCTAAGTTCAAATATCCATCTCGGGAATCGGATTTTTGTGAAGAGTTCTTCTCGAGGAACTCCAAGATGTCTTCTTTGCTTAAGAGTGTGTTTTATCTAACCCTAGTTTGCTCATGCTCGGACCTTCAACGGTGGCTGCTCGGGGGCCTTGATGAGGAACGATGTGTGCCTTGCCCACAGGATTATTTGTTTCCCCTCAGATTCTTTTGCTTAGTATGGTGTCTGCGAGGGCTCCTTGATCTTGAATACCTTCGCCTTGGTCACGGGCTTCGGGAAAAGGCCCTAGGGGTTCTGGAGAACTCTCCACCAGATTCTACCTCCCGGACAGGCTTTTTCCTCTCACCCTTATTGGCCTTCCGCAATTGTCGTTCCAGATCGGCCATCTCTAGCTCATGAGTGGCTTTCACATCATCCATCTCTTTCTGCATGGCCGTTAGATTTTGAGCGAATTTACGGGATACTTCCTCCGCCAAAAGCTGGTACTGAGGGTCTAATTGAGGTTGGGGCCCGACACACTGGTCTACTTCTTCATTGTTACTTAGATGGATTTCTAGATGGACTCGACTGGATTGAGTCATCGTTGAATATTCAGACAGATGGTGGATAATTTCGATCCACGCCCATCGCACCAATGATAACTTGTTAACTGAACTTGGTCACTTGATGCGATCGTGATGATGACCCGATATTGTATTAGAGCCTATAAAATAACAAGCAAGTCAGACGGTGTCGAATCGGGCAAACGCGCTCTGATATCTAACAGTTTATTATTTAGGACTGAATGGAAGGGAATTGAGTAGTTTAGAGATACTAGTTAACGTACCGAACCGTGTGCTTATATATATGTATTTATAGTGTATGATTAGGTTTAAGGCTTGTCACCTCCTTATGAATCCTTACAAGTTTAGGATTTCGTATCCCTCATGGATTCCGAATCTTGGGAGGAATCTTTTATCTTGTAGGATTCTAAAAGGTCCTTTGAGGCTTGGAGGTTTGGATGTTTGGTGATGGGCCGCCAATTGTTTGGGCTTTGGGCCGCATCAATGGTTTTCGGTCCTGTCGAAGCCGTTTTGGGCCTTTATTATACGTGGACCTGAGCTATAACGAGGATAATGATGATGTCACGCGTGTGATACCGTTTAGCCTATTATCAAATAATAAGTGTATTCAAACAAATCACCTTTTAATATAAATAAACTTTAGGGGGCGTTTGGTTCACAAGGGGTAAGTGAAAAGGAATCAAGAAAGGGAAACTAAAGGAAAGGAAATGAATGAGCATTCATACCCCTATGTGTTTGGATATGTTTAGGAACGAGAATGCAATTCCACCCTATTCCCTTTGTGGATGTTTGGTTCAAATAGGGAATCAAAACTATTTTTTTTTAGTTTCATATATAATAAAAAAAAAAAAATTCAACTCTTTTACTATAGTTTCCATAAAACGTGAAATAACTTCATATATAATCCCAAACAATCCAAAACGTCACTTACTTGCTACCCTTATTGATAATAATATAAAGTTTATAAAAGTTAAAATTAATCAAAGAAAATGCATAAATATTATATTTAAAAAGAAAATAATTATTTTAAAATAATTAAAAATAAATATTAAAATTGAATAATATGATAAAAGAAAAAAATTTGGTCAATATTATTTTTAAGGGTAAAAAGGTAAAAATAAATAATTATAAGGATCAAAAGTGAAATTAATCTAGTGATAAAAAATATAAATAAAAAAATATAAGGATTAAACAAAAATAAAAAAAAGTAAAATTTAGTCAAAAAATATTTTTTGAGTAAAAAAATTAAAAATATATAACAAAAATGAAATTAATCCAGAGATAAAGAAATGTAAAAATAAAAAAATATAGAGACCAAAATAAAAATAAAAAATAAAATAGGGAGTAAAGTAGAATTTTATAAGGAGTGTAGGTTAGAAAGAGAGGGGAAAGGGAATAGAAAACCTTAGGGGGAAGTGAGGAATGAGTTAGAGGAGTTAGGGGTAAACCCAAAACTAAAAAAGGGCAAAGGGAATCATTTAATTAGCAAAACAAACACCAACAAAGGGAACGAAGCCTCCCCTTTCTCTTACCCTTTCCTGAAACCCCCAAACCAAACGCCCCCTAAATGCTATATATTGCTTAAATGACTTTATTGTTTTATGGTATATTAGAAACGTATTAACAATATTTAACATTTTATCATGATTCAAAAAAAAAATATTTAACATTTTATTTATTTTCCTGAAATTATATTTGCGTCTATCTTTGGTGGAATTAATGAAGTATATGATGTAACCAAAAGAAAATGAAGTATATGTCTAGGTTTTTTTTTTCTTTTCTTATAACATACCGTGCATCATTTCATTACATCAAACATAATAAATAGAGCCATGGCGGATCCTAAGATTCTGGAGGTTTATGGACGATGTACCAAATAAGGGCCCTAAGTATAAGTAAAAAATAGAATGAAAAAATATGTAAAAGAAAAATTATTTAAAAATGACACATTTTTATTACACTTAATAAATGATCTAATAAAAATATCGAATTTCAAATAAAAATACATTTTATTTCACATTAAAAACTCAATTACTTATACAAAATATTATCTACAAGCATTTCTAGATGCAGAATCACTAAAAATGGTGTCTACATGAATATTCTCTAATATATTTCTCTGAATACATAAAATTGCTAAACCATTGAATCTTTTTTCAGACGTTGAAGATCTTAAATAGTTTTCCAATAATTTTAACTTCGAAAAAAATTCTTTCAGCATATACAATAGTCACTGACATAGTGAATAGAATTTGAAACGAAGTTGAAATATTTGGATAACAATTTGCTGCTTTGACAAACTCAAGAATGTCATGACATCAACAATTTTGGCCAAAGCATTTGCAAGACTTTTATTTCTGAAAAAATATCATATGCATCAGCATGCGAAAATTATTACAAGAAAATATTATCATAAATTTAAGTGTTGTGAATGTTTAGGTCTGTGAATTAAATTTATTGTAATGGCATCTTTTGATATTTTAATTTCTGTATTTTTTTATAAAATTTTTATTTTTGGGCCCCTCATTCCATTGTGCTTAGATGTGTGTTGCGAATTGTTTAGGTCTAAGATTATTTATTTAACCATTGTATTTTTTAAGATTTAATTTCTGTATTATTTTTTTTATTTGAAAAATAATTATTTTTGGGTCCCTCCATCCCTCGGGCCCTAGATAGATGCTCCTCCTGCCCGTGTCTAGGGACGGGCCTGAATACAGCAAAAAAAAAAAAAAATCAGAATGAATAAAACATCACATCTATGGGGACAGAAAAAAAACTACAAGAAGCATTAAAAATTACAAAATGGATAAATAAAACAACAAGATATAAATCATATCATATCCTTCTCATAAGTTGAATCCTATTGAAAAATGTTTGCAATCCATTCTTCATTATATATGTTTTTTCGGACATACGGATCTGAATAATTTCTTTATTTGCAGTCACATAGATTTATAAATCTACGGATAGGGACAGAGACATCCTAAGAGGATCGTAGCTCCCCCAGTCTCCGACATCACCACTGAATAGGGGTAGTGCCACCTTGGACAGCCCCCTAATGGAAAAATATGTATACTTATATATGTGAATAACTTAACATAGTTGGTTAAAGGAGTAGTTACAAACCTCTTTACTTTTAAGAGATCCTTGCTTCAAAACTCCATTTTTTTTATTTTTTACTTTTTAATCAAAAAAATCATTATCCAAACCTTTATTTTTTTCTCAAACTTTATTTTTCCCCCTTAAATAAAAAAAGTCACAAATTTTAATTCTCCCTCTTTTATCCCATTTTAATTTTTCTCCCTTAATCAAAAAGTCTAAATTTTCCTTTAAATCAAAAGGTTAATATTATTAAGGGTTAAGGTGCAAAAATACCCCTAACATTTTGGGTCAGGAGCAATTTTATCTCTAATGTCTAAAATGGTGCAATCACTACAAGAAAACATCTTGTTAGCTACCGCATCTTTGGTAGCTGATTCGGTAGCTAAAGACATTTACCGACTGAATTTAGCTGGATACTGACCAAAAGCAATCAGTCGGTAAAGGCTTAGTCGCTAGACAAATGCCGATCATTTTCTGAAGATAGTCGCAGAAAATAACGACTAATTATTTTGGTCGCTAAGCAGTCACAATAGTACCGACTACAATTTGCGACCAATTATAGTCGCTAATGGGCAAAATGGACACGTAAGCAGATTTTTTTACTGACAAATTTCTGACAGAATTCTGTCGGTAATGGGCAAGATGGAAACCTAAGCTGATTGTTTTACCGATGAATATCTGACAAAGATTCTGTGGTAATTTATTTATTTGTAATAAAATCTTTTATATATAATTGTAATTACAATTAGAATTATTAAATACAATTATAAATATATTTTAACCTCACAATTGATTAACCACAATCCACAATATTCATGAAAACTAGAAATATATATAGAAATAATTAATATTTGAAGTTTAAATATGTCAAAATACATATCGTAGGTCACAAAATATCATAATCTAGGTTAACCTAACATGTTAGGTCAAAAATCTATATGATAAACTATAAAGGTTAACCTGTAAAGTTGTGTCAAAATATATCTAAGAGTTAAATTAACCTAAGTTAGAGCTACGCTCTAACCTCTCTACAGTCGCCTGAAGATGATCGATAGTATTTTGGAGTTTGCTAATAGATGGGACTATTTGTATCTCCAACTCCATCAATCGCTCCTGAAGTCGTATCAGATCAGTTGAATTAGCACACAAGTGTATACCTTCTGTGAATTGCTCTTGTCTTTCACTTACTTGTTGTAGACGTGCTAATAAATTGGTTCTATCCGCATTGAAGCCATCAAGACGTTCCTGTACGGTCTCAAGTGTGCTTCTTATCCCATGAATTTCAGTAGTACTAGCACTTACACTAGATGGACCAGCAGAACTTGAAGATGATGCTCTTGAATTTCTGGGATACCGATCATCATAATACTATGAAGTAGCTGAACCCAATCCATAAATTCCCCCATCCCTATTAATATCTCCAGCAGCCTCATAGAATGCTTCAAGTTCATTAATGGTATTTTGAACTTGCTCGGCAGCTTGTTCAACTTCCTCGGCAGTATTTCGTTCAACTTGGGTAAGACTTTCATATTTATCCTATACAAGACATTTAAAGAAACAAATTATTTGTAACGACCCGATCCGAAGAGGGTGGCACCGGGGTAGAAGACCTGAGGAAGGAGCGGCCCTAAGGGATGGCGATGGGGGCAGGAATAAACTGAATCCCACATCGGAAATGGAAAGGGAGTGATTGGGGATTATTAGTAAGATGTAAATCCAATACATGCAGACGCATTTTAAATCCGTGAGGCCCAATGTGTTGGAATTGGGCCAGAGCGCACAATATCTACATAGTATTGGACCAGGGTGTTACAATTGGTATCAGAGCCGACTCTCCACGTACGATGTGTGGTTCGGGGACGAACCAGGCGGAAGCTGGTGGGCCTGTAACGACCTGGTCCGGAGAGGGTGGCGCCGGGGTAGAAGGCTTGAGCAAGGAGCGGCCCTAAGGGATAGCGATGGGGGCAGGAATGAACTGAATCCCACATCGGAAATGGAGAGGGAGTGATTGGTGCTTATTAGTAAGATGTAAATCCAATACATGCAGACGCGTTTTAAAGCCGTGAGGCCCAATGTGTTGGAATTGGGCCAGAGCGGACAATATCTACATGGTATTGGATCAGGGTATTACATTATCACAAAAACAATATATAAAGAGTTAAATATTATCATTATGAATACATTATTACTCTTACTTGGATTTCTTTACACCGATCATTCACGAATGTAATTCCATCATGTTCCATTGTGTGGGAATGCAAAAAGAACTGATCTGGATTCAAGGGTTTACCGTACTTTTTAGCCTGTATTACCAATCAACATAAGTAGTATGATTTAGATACTTCTAAATTGCATAAAACATACAAGTTAAAACATACAAAACTAGCAAATCAATCCAAATTAAAACATACAAAACTAGCAAAACATACAAGTATATGTAGTATAATTAGCTGCTTATATATGGCAACTTCAATTAAGAGATGCATAAATAACAACTTTAGGTTTGGACACCAAAATACATTGCTGCCCCAAATTCCATAGGTATGCATTTCTGTTTCAAGAAATAAAAGGGCTTGACCAACATCAAAACAATAGCATTCACTGCTGCCCTAAACATCATTCACTTTAAAATAGCACTTTTAATGTAATTCATCACTGCTGCCCCCAAATAGATAAACTAGCAAATGAGAAGAATTTGCAAATAGATACACTAGCAAATGGATATACAATATACCAAACAGCAGGATTCACTGCTGCCCCAAATAGCAGCATATATTTCATTAATTTAATCAAGTGATATTTCAAACAAAGATCATACTTCAAACGTTCATGTAAGTAGCTACTTCAAACATTCATGTAAGCAACTAAAATACATTAGAATACTTACAAGTTTTTCCGCAGTTCTGTAATGAGATATTGAACCTCCCGTGTGAGTACCTGTCGCTTTTCCAGATTTCTGTAATGAAAAAAGGTAGAAATACATCAAATCGTTGAACAGGGCTAATGTACTTATGCGGGCAGTAATGAGTATGTGAATATGAGATAACAAGTAGAGTGTTTGTGCCTAAAGTAGAGTTACTTTCTCACTAGTAACATTTCCCAGAATCCGAAACCACACAGGTTGAAAGCACAAGACTAGACGCATTGTCAAAAGGATAAAAGAAATTACAACCAATATATAAGCCAATGACCATTCATGAGTTCAAACCATAAAGACCTCATTCAATATAATAACTCCTTACTATGGGATATGAAATTCCATAAACTCATCACTCCTTAGTATTAGACTGTTAAAATATAAAAATGCAGCCCAAGTAATGAATCAGGCGAGTTCTAGCTCTAAAAAAGAAATATATCATCCCAATGGATGAACCCGAAGCTTGTGCTCCACAAAACGTTTTTTAACTTCACAGCTACCAGTAAAAACATAACATATTACTCAACTAGTTAATAGCTACCAGCAATGCCATGAACATCTAAAACAGAAGAATATACTATCATTTTCATCAAACTCTTCTATTTCTTTGTATGGCTTATAAAAAATATCAGCAAAACCTAGGGACCAGCCCCCAAAACACAAGTGCAAACACAGAAATTAATTTACTAAACAAGAGCAAACACATAAATTATAAAAACTACACATCCTACAGTTCACATATAAACACTCATTTGTCAAATTATTTACTGAGGATGAAAAATACCTAAAGAGAGTGAGCTTACCTCCAACTATTCCTTGCAAAACAACCTTACATTCCTTGCCCTGTGTTCTCAAGTTTCAATTCTTCTATTTCCCTTCATCCATTAAATTGTTTTATGCTACCAAGTAGAGATATCTCCAAGAAAATAAAAATAAATTAGTATTTAATATGATTCATTGCAAAAGCTTAATCCAGAAAGAACAACTACAAACCTTCAACCCCATAAGTTATCGCAACAGGAGAAAATAGCAAAAAGAGGATGAGCTAAGCAATCCAGTCCTCCATTTGCTTGCTGAAAGACGATTGGAGAATGAAGCTTACTGAAAGACGATTTTATGCCTAGTTGAGGTAGTCGGACGAAAACGCAAACACAAACGCAGAGAGAAGAGAGAGGTTTAGGGTTTTTGTTCTTTTTTTTAATTTCTAATCGCACAGAGAAAGAGAGAAGATAGAGGTTTATGGTTTTGTTTGCTTTTAATTTAATATAATTTCTATTTTCTTTTAATTTTTAATTTTATTTTTTTTATATCAAGCGACTAAGATAGTCGCTGAATAATACGTACAGTCGGTACAATGGGCGCCAATTTTGCCGCCCACTGTACCGACTAGGAAAAACTATTGGCGACTAATTTAGTCGCTGTTTTAGCGACCACTTTTGATACGGTCGCTAAAAACAGTAGCTAACAAGGAGTTTTCTTGTAGTGAATTTTATCCCTAATGTTGGAAGCCAAGAGCAATTTTACCTCTAACGTTGATAAATTAGGTCAATTTGAGAAATAATTCATCAAATTGTCTTCTCGGTCATGAATCTTATCATCTACACTTCACACATGCGTTATTTTATCAGTAACAATCACAAACATATGTTAGGATGTGAAAAAAATAAGAAAAACTATTAAAAATATACTGTTTTTGTACGAATTAGACAAAAAAAATTTACCGAATTTATAAATATTAATCTCCAATTTTATTATTAAATTACAAAAAACATTATATTATTTTTTAGAACAAATTGATATGCAATTGGTGCAAAATAAAGAAAAAAATGATTGTATTTTATAATAGTGTCTGAAATTGATCCAATTTGTCAACGTTAGGGGTAAAATTGCTCTTGGCTACAAACATTAGGGGTAAAATTGTACCATTTTAGAAGTTAGAGGTAAAATTGCTCCTGACCCAAAACATTAGGGGTAATTTGCAACTTAACCATATTATTAACTAATTTTAGAGGTTATGATTTGGGGTTTTAACTTAGGAAATTATTAAGCTCATAGAAAATTAAAATGTCTATACTTTTCACCTTGGACACTTTTAATTTTATAGTTAACACACCAAAACGAAGAAGTTTTATTATATAAGAGTCTAAAAAAAATTATCCAGACTGGATTTTAAAAAATTACCCCCCAACCACCGTGCTAAAATTATCCCCCCTCTCCCCCAAGTACAAAATCCTGGCTCTACCACTGTCTACGGACAAGATAAATCTTTTCCGCACTTGCTAAGAACGAAAGAAGTATAGCTAATAAATGCAAATAACTTCGACAAGGAATATAGATTTCAAACCAACAATAAAATAATAAATAAGTAAATAAAACTAAAACTAAGTGCCCGTTTGTTATTCTCATTATTTTTTTCTCGTTATTACCCAGTTTTCTTGTAGTGTTTGTGTTTGCTGCTACTGTCAATTGTTCGTTATTACTGATATATATCATATATTAATTGCTTTTCTGTAAAAATCAGTTGTTTCGAATTTTTGCCATATTTTTTTATCTCAGATTTAGATTGAAAACAAACAGACACTAGAACTAAAACATAGATGGAAGAGAAGCTTCCTTCTTCCATCTTTAAGGAAACATGGTTAGAAATAAGGAAATGAGAGTAGCACAACAACAACAACAACGATGGAGAAGGATGGAGGAAGCGGTTGCGTGAGCAAATAGATTTGTAAATGAGAAACCTCTCAACTTCTTTTCCGAAGTTTAAAACGTAAAACAATTAATCAATAACAAAACAACTTAAATGTTTAGTTATTTTTTAAACAAAGTATATCTTTGGTTGTATATCACTAACACATGTAAAGTCAAACATCGATAAATAAATATTCAATGAATTATAATAACCTTAATTAAATAATAAATTTTTCCAATTTCGACTCGGTAAATGAAATAAAATATTAACCTTGCTATAATAATTTTTAAAAAAATCCTTGAGTGAGACCCACTGAAAATATAAAATAATAATTCATTAAATGCATATAAAAATTACATATATAATTTATAAAATAACTCCATTTTTTCATTTTTTTTCCTTTTTTCGTGTTTTATTCTTTAATAAAAAAAATCATTATCCAACCCTTTATTTTTTCTGAAAATTTATTTTTTCCCCTTAAATAAAAAAAGTTACAAATTTTAATTTTTTTCCCCTTTTATCCCATTTTAATTTTTTCCCCTTAATCAAAAAGTCAAAATTTTCCTTTAAATCAAAAGGTTAATTATTAACTAATTTTAGAGGTTAGGAATTCACAGAAAACTAGAACCGAATCAAAATAATTTTATTTTAAAATATTATGAATTCACATATTAAAGTAAGAGAAATGGAACAAATTTATAATCTTTTTCTTTTCTTTTTTATAAAAATATTATATGTCATTCTATTAGATTAAAAAGTACAAATACAACAAGAAAATTACAAGAAATAAAACTACGCACACATACAGACTGCAACTAGTAAAAGATCCATAAAGGGAAGAAAAAAGACTACAAAAAGCAATAAAAACCATAAAAGGTACAAACACAACAAAGATATAAATCATATTTCTCATAAGTTGAATCTCGTTGAAAACCGTTATTTAGTAATTTCAAAAGGAAAAATGGTATTATAGTAATTATATAAGAAATGGGTCCCACTTTTTTAAATGGATAGATGAAAAATGCTGAGGTGGCACGTTGACCAGGCGTTGACCGGTCACTTTTACCTGCTATACACTAAAGTGTGAGGTCACCTATAAGTTCGTATACATTAGTGAGACAAATTGAAGATTGTACATCAAAGTGTGAAATTGGACAAAGGTTGTACACCATACATGAAATTTACCCTTCAACCCAATATCTTAGGTTTTCTTACCATTTTTTCCTCTCTAACTCAGATTTGCTATCTCCTTAGCTAGAAAACCCATTTGACCCTCTAAACTTTAAGAGTGTCTAATTAGTTCCTTAAACTTACTTAAAATATATTATTAACTCTCTAAATTTATATTTCTGAACAAGAAAAGATTTGGACAAGTCAAAGTATGTATTATTTTGAGCAGGTGTATGTAGCTAATAGATCATTGTAATAGCTTATGATGGTCAATTTTAGAAAAATTTAAAGTTGTAAATAAATTTAGGGAGCTAATGACACACCGTAAAATTTAAAAAGAAATTGATATTTCCAGTGAAGTTTAATGGACTCTTAATCTATTAAGTGAATTTAGTTCAAATTAGTCGTGTACCAATTTTGAAAAATTAATCCAAATACAAATGTTTTAGTATCTAACTTTTGTTAAAATTGACCTAACTCTGAAATATATAGATAAACAAAACAGTCGACTTGATTTGTTGAAGTATTTGGTATTAAACAAACCACTTTTACCTGTCTATAACGTGCCTTTAGCTATTTTACAACGTCAAGGTCCCGTAGCTCAGTTGGTTAGAGCGTTGGTCTTATGAGCCGAAGGTCGCGGGTTCGAGCCCCGCCGGGACCATTGGCTAATTTTTGTACATTCCCAAAATGCCCTTTTTATCCTTTGAAACATTTGTTTTCCGTTTCGCGTGGGATTGCAAAAGCGTGTAAGAATAAAGCCCATCAACCGTTGTGTCGAAATAGAAAAAGCCCATGAACGACATGATTAAGCAAACCCACCATTTATCATGTACCACCGCGTTATTAACAGACCTTTTTTTTTTTGGGGATAATTATTTTTACCAATTACGCTCAATCATATCACATGACAAAGAGCTGTGAGAATTAATTACGTTAATTCTAGGGAAAATTAGCACATTTATTATTTGTATTCTTTTTTTGGAAGCAAATACAAGATTCCCCTTCGTAACTTTATAAGCCATTTTTGTAAATGCGACAAAACACAAAGTTTATTTTATAATAATGTTTATTTGCATAAAAATAGTTAGAGATTGTTAAATGATGTACCACTTAAAGTTTGACTAACATCGTGCTGATTAATCATGCCAAACAAACCACTAATTAACCAATTTGACAAAAAATAATCATAATACCTTTCATTTTTTTATACATTAATTATTTATTTTTTCAATTTATTAGATCAATCATAATGACATATATCAAGTATCTAAGTATGAACTTCAAATTGAATTGAAAATTGACAGCTTATTTGAAGTATCTATTTCAAGACAGAAAGAGATGTGTCACTACTTTTATTTTATTTTGTAAAAAAATGTCACTACTTTCTTGTAACCAAATTGAAAATATATAGTTTTAATTTGTAATTATATAATTTTTAATATTTATACTAAGATCATGATTGATAACTAAGAACACTTAAATTAATATGTTAAGTATGTATTTAGTTTAAATGTTTAATAATGATTTTTTATTAATCATTTAAATTATTCAATTAAATTAAATTCACTTATTTTAATAAATCAAAATATTTAATTTAATATTTTATTTTATTTTTTTTGGTAGGAAAAGAAAAGAGAAACAAACAAACCCACAAACTAACCCGGAATTAGCTTAGAAAAGCTAACCCCTACAAGATCATCTGAAAGCAAAGAGAAGAGGAAATCCGGAGGAGACGAGAAAGTAGAGATTCCCAATATCCTCACATGGTCCTCAGCAGCGAGGCGGTCTGCAACTCTGAAGACATGTCCAAAGTTGATGGTGTCGAAGGAAGAACCTAATCTTCTGATCCCTGTCACTAAATTTTGGCTACCCAAACTCAAGGTCTTGTTATCAGAGATAATTTTAACCGCTTCTAGGTTATCTGATTCCACAAGTAATCTTTTCTTTAATTTAAATATTAACTAATATTTTTAAATTCGATACTTTTTTTTATTATTTTTTTAAACTTTTTTAATACACCCTTGTGGTGGGACCCCTCCCCGGACCCTCGCTCAGCGGGGACGCGTAATGCGACCGGGCCGCCCTTTTTATACTATAGTATCACCTAAGTGTTGTAACCAATCATTCTATATGTATATATAATCTAAAAGTCAAAAGACTTTATTCGTAAATAATAAATAATAAAGATAGGCAAAAAGAAAAAGAAAATAGAAATGCAAGGTAGGTTTGGTGAGATGGGCCGGGTGTAGTTGATCTTTGAACTTCCATAAGATTAAACAGAAGCTTCAGTTTAGTTGAGTTGTCAGTTATGGAAAGTGCAGGCATCTTCCTTCTCTTCTTTTTCTTATATTACACTTCTTCTTCTTCTACCTATACTCCAATTATCCACTATCTCAGATCAACAACATGTCTCACTGTTGTTCTATCTCTGGTATGTATTTCTCATTCTTCTATATTTGGTGATTCCTTCTAATTCTTTTATGTTCGGATAAGTATCTAGTTGCTGAAATTAAATGCAAAAATGAGATACTTCAATCATATTGATCATTATGCTAATTTAGTGTTTGCTGATCATCCTTTTTCTATACATAATAAATATCAAATGATGTGATTTTTCCTATCTAAACTTATTTGAAGCATAAATGTATTGAATATTTGTTCATGAGGAATTGAAGACAACCTAAATTTCGCTATTTCACTCTTAATTAATTCAGTATGTACATAGGAACCTAGTTTGTATGTATATTTGAATGCTTCATCATGTTCATCCGTTTAATATGTTCTTCAACATGAGTTATCAAATTGGGGGAATTCTCTGTCTCAACCTTTATTTTTTTTTTACAAGATGTTCCTTTTCCGATCCATTTTGCCTTTTCCGATCAGTTTCAACCTTCTCTGATCAATGTGGATTGTGGACATTCATTTGCTGTTTCATGTATATATCGGTTACTTCACTTAACTAAACATAATCATCTTGGTCTATACAAATGGGTTCAGGAGACTGGTTTAGGTCCATCATTAGCCTCAAGAAGAAAGCCAAGGAAGATAGGTCCAACAAAGTTAAGGAATATATATATTTATAAACAGTAGCCTGTATAATTTGCTGATATTTTCATTCCTTATGCATAATTTACATATATAATCACCCAATTGAGACAGGTACATTCAACTACCGAAAAGTCGAATGATACAGAAGAAAGTCCGAACACTGACAACGGAGAGTCAACTAGTCCTGTGGCTACTTCCAATGGAGTGATACAGATAAGCGATGGTGCTGCTGAACATCAAGCTGCAATCCGGATTCAAACTGCATTTCGAAGATATATGGTATGTGTATGTCTCATTCATATATATGCACATATGAGCATCAAACAAGTGATCTATTGGGATATTTATGCGGTAATATGATCAAGTTACAGAATTTCAGAGCCTCTGAGATGATATAAAAGTGCTAAGTGATACACAAAAGCAATGATAATGGTCAATGCAATCATATAACTATACTATTTGCAACTATAATTGTCAATGTAATGAAAGCTATTTCATCTGTATGATGAATTATCAGGCCAGAAAAGTAGTTGGTCGTCTCAAAGGAGCAGTGAGGTTTAATGTACTAATTCAAGGCAATGATACACAAAAGCAAGCTTCAAGCGCATTAAGCTGCATACATTCATGGAGTTACGTACAGGCTCAGGTTAAAGCTCGACGACACCATATGGTTACAGAAGGCCGGATTAAGCAACGAAAATTAGAGAATCAGTTAAAACTTGAGGCCAAACTTCAAGAACTGGAGGTACTAGTCTCTCTTACCTACTTTGCAATTAAATGCTTTTATTGCTTAATTTATCAAATACTACAATGCTGCCAAATTTCCCATAATAGTATTATAGGATTTTTAGTTCCTGTATTGGTTTAAATTTTGATAGTAAGCTCTTGAATTTCAATATGGTAAATTTCAGTCCCACAACTTTAATTTTAGGAATGTCTTCGTCAGATGTGTGATACGTGTTTTGCGGGGTGTCAAAACGATTTATTGTATCATAATGTTATGTGATCTATGAGGTCGAGCCTTGGCGCAACGGTAAACGTTGTTGTTGTGTGACTAAGTGGTCACGGGTTCGAGTCTTAGAAACGGCATTTTGCCAAAAAAATTGGCAAGGGAATGCTTGCTCCCAATACATCCTTGTGGTGGGACCCCTCCCTGGACCCTCACTTAAGCGGGGACGCATGTCCCGCTAAATGATATTAAATGTCAAACTATCATCTTGAATTCAAGGGTTAACACCAATTTGGTACCAACATCTTAGAAGTAAAATGTAAGTATGCATGATAAGTTAGAACCTGAATGGGTAAGTTAGAAGTTGATTGAAAGAATTTTGAGGAAAAGTTTGTACAGAAAATGATGAGTGGCTATTTTTACCTGTTACATTGATTTGGGTAGTGTTGTATATGATTTACATTGAATGAGAAATCTGCAGCTATCATATAATTGCTTCTGCTGATACCTATAGTTGGTAGAAAGAGAAAGTTAGGATGTATGAATAATCAATGAGTCTGGGACCATACAGTAGTAAGTGGATCCAAATTGCAGTTAACTTCCTTTTGACAGAAAATTGAATTGTCAAATTGTTGAAATCTTTGTCTTTCTTCTTTCAAATCCTTAAATTTCTGTGGGGTTTGCAAATTGAATTGAAAGATGGTGGTTGGTTGCGAATAAAACTTGCTGTCTCGACATATTGAACTAATTACCTTTAAGAGCATGACTGGTATGTTGCACGTGGTAGGCCTAAGCATGCAAGGATGTAATCTAATACTCCCAATTAGTATTACTTATTGTTGGGTCGATTTTGTTAATTTAAACATTTGGGGATTAGTTTGAATTAACATGCAATCTTGTTTTTGCAGGTGGAGTGGTGCGGCGGCTCCGAAACCATGGAAGATATTCTTTTTAGAATGCAACAACGAGAAGCAGCATCGGTTAAGCGTGAGCGAGCCATGGCCTATGCTTTCTCTCATCAGGTTGATTTGAATAAAAACCTTATGCATTCACATTCAAGTGCAACTCACTTTATGGCTCCATTTTATGTTTGATGCATTTTTGCAGTGGAGAGCAAACCCTACGCAGTACCTAGGGCAGGCTTATTACAGTATCGGCAAGGAAAACTGGGGATGGAGCTGGAAAGAGCGTTGGATAGCTGCTCGGCCATGGGAGATTCGTATTGAAGCACACCCAAAGAAAGAGCACAGCAGGCAAGTGAGCAAATCAGAGATGAAAATCACAACACTCCCTGCCAAGCCTGCTTTATCAAGTGCAAAAGCCAATAGTGTTGCAGAAACCTCGGCTCGTACAACTTGCCAAGTCGAGACATAATTTCACAAATACATAGATTTTACATTTTTACGTCTTTCTCCGTTTGAGAGTGGTGTGGTATGAAAATTGTAAAAATAAGGAACACGGCTTGATTTGGTTACATTAATTACTGTAAATCCATCTTAGTTACATTTCTAGCTGGGATATTCTGGAAAACATTAGTTTAATTAGAGGACAAACCTCTTGGGTGCCTTCAGTTGAGGAACAATGGGGACCAAAAGGTCAAAGATCGAGGTTTTGAGCACCAAACCAAGACACAACAGAGAAAAGTTTTTAACTTTCATCTAATCATTATTTTAATCTTTGACTAAAGTAATCCCAACGTCCAATGACCCAATTTACAAGTCATTTTTTTATAATATCTAGGCCATGAGCTACTAAACTACTACATCCCAACAAGATCTAGCACCACTAGACACGCTGCCATTATTCTGCACAATCACAATTTAAGCATGCCATAAATGGTTGGTATATTCATCTCATGCGCACTGGCATTTTGGTATCAACATAAATAAATATAGTTTACCAAGATAGATTATTCCAGAGACTAATTAATTCATATTTGACCTCTACCTCTTCAGCAGAAAAAAGAAAATGTGTGGCTTCAGTTGTAAAGATGTGTTGTTGTTTTGTTTTATCAAGGTCACAGACCAAGTGTTAAAAAATAACAGCTGTGGCAATAGGAGGGCCAAAAATGTAATTTGACGAGCAGCATTACAGCAAAAAAGTCACTATCCCAATTGAAGCCAAGTGTTTCACTTTTATAATTGTGTGGTATTTCCTCAATGGAAAAAAAAAAAAATCCAGCTATAGTTATGAATAGACTGAAATAGTACAGGAAATGGTAGGGGACCAAAATAAAAAAGACAGATGGCAAAGTAACACCATTTAGGCTGTATCCATCTATGTATTCTTCCATGCATAATTGAGCTTTGTTGTGTTCATCCTATTCTTCTTCCTTCCATTCCTGGTTTCTCCTGCAGATATTGTACTCTAACTCAACCCCACTTGCTCCTATATTCATCTCTAACTTATTCATTTCTCTGTGTATTATACTCTCCCACCATCACTACCCGGATGGACCGGTTGAATTTAAGGGCATGTTTGGTTTGTCCTTTTGGTAGTTAAGTTAATAGATGTTCATCATGAGTGGTTAAAGAGTCAAGAGCCAAACCCCTAAATTCTAACATTAAAAATCTCATCTTTTTAATGTTTCAATCCTAACCCATAATAAGTTGAATCAACTAACTTAAGTGGTGATTAGAAGAAAATTGTAAAAGTTGCTAATTTAGGCAAAGTTGATCCCTATGCTTGAAATCATCTAGTCAAGCAAAAGAGAAGCAGAATCATCATCCAGCTCCTATTCTAATAAATCCATACATATAGATTTTTACTGTTGATAGAAAAGGACTTGAGGTTAGATGCTCCCAGAAATCCCAGCAAGGATAGGGATGTGAAAGATTGGTTAGTCTTTCAATTATTTTTGCAAAATATAGGAAGTTGTTGAGCCAAGAAAAATCACTTTAAGTAACAAACAGAAAAGCCACTACATTTTGAGAAACTCTGTCTTCAATTCTGCATGGTAATAAATTGACTATTTCTATTTCTAAACAATAACTCTAAAGAAAAGAAAAAAGAGACATTTTTTATTATTATGATATAACAGAAACCAACAACCAGCTCAAATCAATTTGAGAAGATATAGGTAAGGGCAGACAGCTGAAAATATTTCCATATTTGCTGATCTGGGATTTGCCTTAATTTACATCAATTTTTTCAAATAATGCTAGATTATGCCTACCAGGTCTGCTCCAATATGGGAATAACACCAAACATCTTACATTAAAAGCAAAATAGTTCTGCCTCTATCAATTCATGCTACAAATGGCAACCAAAAATAAAAAAGCAATGAAAACATCCCACAACATACAAAATCCTAATCACATAATAGTCAATTCAACAGAGATCAAACAAAGTTGAGCTTTGAAAGCTCACTCAAACATGGAAATCAAACAAATGACTAAAGCAGGATACTTTCTAACATCATATGCATAGAAAGCTAAACAAACCAGGAATTGAAATAACTGATCTTTCTCTTCTACTGGTATTTGCCAATGATTCATCATTCCAAATGCCCCAAAATCTCTCCTCCAGACTGTTTTTGTATCATCTCAAATGAATAAGCTCCTGCATAATGCGAAAAGAATTAAAGAAACATAATGATATGAATATGGGATTGGGATTGGGATTGGAAAGAAAATGAAATTTTAAGAGCTGCTGCACCTGTTAAAGGTGAGATTTTTGGGGGGGTTTTGGTGCTGAATCAATGACGAGAATTAGAGGAAGCAGAGGTCGGCTTGTTGTGAATTCCGCCGTGCACATGCTCCTCTTCTTCGCCTTGAATTCGTGCTGGAACTCGAAATCCAGAGAATCCACCGAATCCGATTCCTACCATTGCAGATTGTTGATGATGCATTTGCGAGATGTGATCATTATTATGAAGATGGTGATGGTGATCGGATGCGATGACTGGATCTATCCAAGCACGATTCGAAGGCGTGTTACTGGACTGAAGGGGTCCCCTCTGAGTAAAAAACTGGCTTTGGCCGAACAACGGCTGCAATGGCGGCGGCGACGATACTGTCTGCGGCAGTGTTGAGTTGAAGATATATCCTCCTCCTCCTCCACCTCCGCCAGCATCGCCACTCGCTCCACCATTACCAGTATCAGCAGCACCACTGGTGTTCCAGGTTAACATTCTCTGGAACCGGCTGATTTCTGCTGGGTGATGCTGGTGGTGCTCAGACCACCCAGCAAAAGGTCCGTAATACCCATGATGTGCATTTCCGGAGAACAAGCCATGGTGTTCGTTCTGCGAGTGCTGATGGTGCTGTAAAAGAATTGGCTCCTGAAATGATTGCAGCGACAGCCGGAGATCTTGGTTTTGGCTACTGGTTCTCGACAGCAAATCCGGCGGGTAGCTCTCTAATTGAATAGATGAAGATGATGTCTCCACAGACGCACAAATCGGAAAAAACGATTTTATTGTGTCGGCTATGGCGTCGGAGTCTAGAGATGGAGGCAGAAAGCTTGAATTATTGTCCGGATTAAGATGATTCTGCTGCTGCTGCTGCTGCTCCTCCATGTTTTGAACATCACTTCCTGGTGTCGCCGACGTTCTGCCGCCTCCGTTACCACCAAGAACATCAAAATTTTCCATTGTAAGATTATAATCTCTCTCATCGTTAATCTGATCTTGTTGAGTGGTTTGTTTAGCGTTGGTGGCAGTAGCAGTCGGAGTCCAAGCAGGTAGCTCAGCTAGTTCGTCAATGGCGGACTTAGCTTTTTTTATAAGCCAATCTACAGCCTTGCTGGGACGGTCGTAGCCGAGGCGGTCCTGAACATCGTAGAACTGGATTGCAGTATGAGCAGCGAGACGCACGCGGCGGTCTCTAGGACCTTTGGCCGTGCAAACCTTACTGTGACGGTCTTTTCTTCCGGTAGAGCGGACAATGTGACCGCCTTGAACTTCCACTATCTCTCCTCCGGTGTTTCTTGCACCCAATCTTGATGTTGTTGGTTGGTGGTGGCTCTCCCCCATTTTTCCAGCATATTCGATGCTCTGCTCCGCCAAGGTTGAAGAAGAAGATGAGAATAAAGATCGCTTCTTTGATGACTGCAGAGGAGGCTGAACCGGCTCTAAATCCAATTTCTGATACAAATGCTGGTTGTGGTTGTGGTTGTGATCTTGGTGAGGTTGTGTGGATTGGAAATATTGATGACGAAGAAGAAAGGGTAAGTGATGAAAGTTATGGTCTTGGTCTTCTTCTCCTTGTTCTTCTTCACCTACTCCTCCCTGAGGTTTCTGTTTTGCTTGCTCTACATATCTAGAATTTAAAAGGGTATCTTGTTGGAGGTTGTGAGTAAAATGGTGAGAAAGATGATTCCTTTGTGGATCCAGACTCAGACCCTTATTCTTGTTCTTCTGGTCCAGCTTTTAATGGAGGTAACTTTTTCTTTTCTTTAGTGGGTAGTAGTGCTTGTTTCTTTACTACTCTGCTGCTGCTGTTTAATCTCTCCTTGTTGCTTGTGCAACTTCTGCCACCACTCTGATACCCATAACACTCTGCCATTCAATATTTCCACTTCCATCACATTCACACACTAAAAAGAAAAGAAAAAACCCTTTTCCCCTCCCTACAAACCCAGAATCAAACACAAAAGCCTCATCTAACCCATCTCTCTTCCTTTTTCTTTTACTTGATTTGGGTAAATTTGGCCTTTTTATGTACTCTACACTAATATAAAAATATTACTACTTTGCAATTTTCTAATTATATAACCCAATATACCATACCCCTCGTGACAGATTATATTAATACCCAAATCAATGGAAATCTGGTGCTGATATATATTGGTGTAGAGAGAGAATGAAGATGAAAAGGAAGAGGTAGGGGTTATGCTTGGAAACAGTAAATATAGGGAACAGGAATTCTCTCTTTGTTAATTTGACCTATAGAAAGAGGTTGATGATGATGATGATAATGGTGGCAGGGCAGAGAGGCAGAGGTAAGGGTAGCAGTTTTCGGTCAGTAAAGAGATTAAAGATTTCTGTGGTTTCATCACTGCTATTGTACTAGATAACACCAATCCAACCGACCCTCAATTCATTCATTCCCCCCAATTCTTTCTTTCTTTCAAGGCCTACTCCTCCCAAGTTTTCCTTTCTTTTGTCTCTCTCTTGTTTAGTTCTTTCAAGACTTGTTTTTTACAATTTAGTAGTAGCAGCAGTTGGTTGAAGAGAGAGAGAGAGAGGGACTAAAGGATGATGCTTTGATAGATTAGATCCTTTATATGCCAACACACCACCACTCCTTTAGAAAGTGACCTCCCTTACACCTTTTCTTTCTCTCTCTCTCTCTAGCTTCACTTGAAAGAAACAACATCTTTCTTTCATCTTTTTCTTGTTTCTTGGAGTTTTGTAGCATGGCATCTCAATAGATAAATCCTCTCTTTTTTCAAATTTTATTGCTTTTTCTTTGCAGACCAAATATCTATCCATGTTCTTCACTATACATACTTTTCCATGTTGATTTTTCCTTCTTTCTTTCAATATTAACACTTTTAATGTTTTTTACTCTTTTTTTATGAAAATGTTTTTAACTTCTTAAACATACAAACGAGTTAATATTATGCTATCATCAAATACAAGCATCACCACTACTAAACACGTCAATCATTTCCTTCCAATAACAAATTTCCCCGTTTGACAATCCATCTTCTTGTTTAGTTCATTTATGCTTAATCTTAATGACGAATCAACCGAATACATCCACTCTTTTCCCCAATGATTTCTTCCCTTGCCAATGTGAATATCTCTCCACCAATTCTTACATTAAATCATATGCCTCTATTGGGTCTTTTTGAGAATGTTCTCTCGTAAAGCATAGCGAATAGTTGATGTGGGGCATCCAGTCTCCTAAACGAGAGAAGACGGATAGTGAGAGAAGTCGAGCTAAGGAGTAACACATTTAGAGAAAAAGATGACAAGCCGCGTGAAAAACGGGGCTCACACAACATGTGACTTCAAGAGGAACTATGAGAAGTGTCAGCAAAACACTCACACGATGTGTGGCCATAAGAACAAAGCTCATGAAGTTTTTGATTTAATCCACACTGTATGCGGCTTTTCCACACGGCGTGTGGACTTACTTAATCAACAAATCTTTTCTTTCACCAGCTTTCTCTTAATTACAAGTTTGTCACTCCTTATTTACAATTCATGTCATCATATTATTTACAAGTTTGTTACCCCTTTATCTCTACCCAATTTTATCCCTTTAAGTTTTATCTAATCAGTTATATGTATTTACCTTTTATTATAATTTCGTCTTTAGGTTTTTTTTATCTATTTCTTTGTAAGACTTAATTTTTTATCAATCAATTATCAATTTCTCTTTGAGAGTATTTTTAGGGTTCATCCCTCTTAACAATGAGGATTTCACAATTCTTACGGGTTTAGCTCGTGAATACTGAGGGTTTCGACTCCTTCAAGTTTATCTTGAAAATCTCTTTATTGATTTAAGATTAAAATCAACTCGTTCGTCAAAAATCTATATCAGCTGATATTAGAGTCGATCATTTTCCTAACCCGAGACTTCTTCGACAATGGTTCAATCGAGTTTATCACAATAATTAATGGAATTTGCAGCCAAGAGGCTTGAAGATTGCCAAGCCGAAGTAAGGGAGATGGAGCTCGAGCTTGTTGAGACAATGAGAAAGACAAGAGAAAACATGGAACAAGAAAACATGCAAAGATTACAAATAGGAAACCTGACGATAACTCCATAGAGCTCAATGTAGAAGGAATGAAGAAGACTCGGTGTTGCCTCCTAATGAGTCATCACAAACCTTTCCTCCCTTGCACATTCAAGAGGTAAGTCCTACACTTTCAATTTCTCTTGTTGAAGTTATGGGTAATCATATTACTAGTGAGAAGTTGGATGTTTGTGGTATTGAAGATGATTTAAATTCTCATTGTGAGTTTGTGGGTAATGAAATTGTGAATGAGAATTTGAATTCATGTATGAATGGGGAGGAAGGAATGTTAGTAGGTGGGAACATTGAGGAAGCTCAAGTTGAAAGGGTGCACACCATGTGTTTGATGAAATGCTACTTAAGAAAACTTTCACTTGTATATTTAAAGAAGGTGAGAGCCTTAATCTTGAAGAAGTTGAGAGTGACTTTGGGCTTGATAATCTCTTTGAAGAAAATGATGAAATCAGTTTATATGTAAAGGTTGATGGTTATGGTGATGAGAGAGATGTTGGTGGTTCAACCATGTTGGGATGTAGCATGTCATTTGAGTCGGGAAACTTGGTGAATGGAATAAGTGGCTTGAACTATGGGGAAGATCGGATCAAAGTGAGAGGTCATGAGAAAGATTGGGTTGTTGACGAAGAGAGTGATGAATTTGAACATGATCATGAAGAAGATGAAATTGAAGAGGATATTGAGAAAGAGGAGAACCATTACGAGAATGAGCTAGAACGCAATGATGAACTTGACTATGATGAGAATGAGTTCGAGAATGAGGTCGGTATCCTTATGTATGCAATGTTATGCAAATGTGGAAAATGGAAAATGTTCCTTATGGAAATGTGATTTGGTAGCCTTATGTATGCAATGTTATGCATTAGGCCTGATATCTGACATTCTGTTGGGATGGTAAGCAGATATCAATCCAACACAGAACAAGCTCATTGTTCTGTTGTGAAGAGAATACTGAGGTATCTCAACAGAATGATAGACTATTCTCTATTTTACCAAGGAAAAAGTCTTCCACTTAAAGGATACACATATGTAGACTAGGCAGGAGACTTGGATGAGAGAAAATCCACATCTTGCTACATATTTTTGCTCGAAAATGGAGCAACTTTCTAGAGTAGTAAGAAACATACATGTATAGCTTTATCCACCGTAGAAGCTAACTATGTGTCTTACTCATCTACAGCCTAGGAGGCCGTTTGGTTGAATAGATTTCTGAATCACTTAGACGTTATTATTACTAGCTCTCCAGTAATAATTATGAGTGATAGTCAATCTGCTATTGCTTTTTCTAAGGATCAAAGGTTTCATCGCAAAGCAAAGCACATTACGATTAAGTATCACTTTGTTAGAGATTTAGTTGCACTCAAAGAAGTTTGTATGAAATATGTTTTGACTCATGACATAGTGGTTGACCCTCTAACAAAACCTGTCAAGGAAGATGTTTTTGTGAAACATATTAGGTCTCATAGATTTCTTAGGATCTAAACATATTTCTGTTCCATGTAATTTTTTGAACATGTATTTTGAATGCAATAAAGTGTCTTTGAATTACATATAATACATCTATGTAAATGTTGGATGTTAATATTTACAAATGAGCATGTCTGGCAGAGAATTAGCTCACACACACAAGTATTTACCATCATTTTGTTAATTGTGGTAACAAAGATAAGGATGATGCAAAATTTTTAGTAAACGAGAATTTGCTCAATAATTGACGTCGTCTTGCAGTAACAAATGAATCTAAGTTCATTTGATTGCAAGATAGATATATACATACATGTGGATCAATATGTATATAAAATATTATGTATAATCTGAGATTCCAATTAGATTCATTTAATAAAATCTTCTATCTAAGATATCTGAATGTAGTTTTATAATAAGAGAGACTAGGGTTAGATGTTGTGATACATCAAAACTGAAACCTTCATATGGTGTTGTTTTGAGCATAGACATGTGTTTGCTTCAGATGGAAGGATTTGAACACCATAGCACATGTTTTTCATACCATGTGTGCTTAGTGACCGAGAGACGAAAAAAGGACAATCTTACATTTTTCCTAGTGTGAGACTCATTTCATGAAAATCATGTTTTTCTCGAAACATTATCTTTGATACCCTTAATTAGTTCAAGAAGTGTAATTCATTTTGACTACTTTAGAAGGATGCTCTCAAGAGCTAGGTACTAATTCAGAACGAAAAGGGGCCGACTAGGAAAGTAAAATGAATTATAATGGAAAGAACATAATAAGAGGGAAAGACTTTATTTAGTTCACATATTGTAGTTTTATGTTTCAGAAATCCAAAAATTGTGCATGTGTGCACGCTTGTGAAAATAGATAAACTATTGAGGTGATAATGGTTACAGTAGATGTGATATAAATTCTAGGATAAAGCATACTTTTTCTTAATTACACACGTAATTCGGGAGATTGTATATCTCCAACGGGTATACAACATTTGAGTTTTCGATTATATGTCGTCGCACAAAATATTTGCGAGTATGAACGAGACAGGGTAATGAGGTATGTTTTGTTGAAACACCTTTCCACATAATTTTGATTTGACAAAATTGTTTAAGTATAAATTAAAATACATATTCTAAACACACTAAGTTTAAATGCTTTGATTTATTCTACTAATGTGTTTGTTCAATGTTGAGTATAAATGTTATAAGTCATAAGGATTGGAAAGCCCAAGCCCAATACGGAAGCCAAGGCCCAAGTCAAACAACTCAGTACACTCGGCCCACGTATGTCAAGACGTTGCCGTTTTGAACAAAACGCAACTCAGCAAACGGAAGGATCTAGAAGACCTTCGGGAACAACTTCAAGATGAAGCTGCTGAGTAGTCTCGACAAACGTACAAGACAGCAGCTGGCGAAGGAAAACTTCCAGACAAAGTGTTTCCTCTTTTGGCAAAGTTCAGACGACACAGTATGCTGTCCAGTTGACTTTACCATAAAAGGAGAGACCATCTGCTGAGCTGACCGAGGACAGAAGATACACGATTGTGATTGGCCGGGAGCTCTGAGCAAGTCAGGATGACAACGACATATAGCCGTTTCCCTCCAATGGTTATTTCGAAATTCGAAATGACCGATGCCCAGACGTCTCTATAAATAGTGCCATCACAAGCTTCATTACACACAGACCTTGATCAAGCCATTACGCTGACCAAATCTCTACAAGTTCTGCAAGCAAGAAGCAAAGCAAAATTCTTACACTACATTTCTCATATCTGTGTAAAAGTCTAGAGTGATTGTAAATCGTCTAAAGTGTCTTAGCACATCTTTGTATTAGGACAAAACACTTATCATTTCTAGAGATAGAAAGGAGAGGCTGAGTACTCAGTTTTAAGTACTCAGCGGAGAGATTAGGATTGAGTAGAAGTATAGAGGAAGGTACTCTTGTCATACTCAATTGCTGATATTGTAAAAGGTTTGAGGCTCTACCTTTAAAGAGCTCAGTAGAGTATTTGAAATCTCGGAACGTGTTCCGGGGACAGGACGTAGGCTTAGAAGAAGCCGAACCTGGGTGAAGTATTTCTTACCTTAACTCCTTATTTATATTGCTTGCTTTAAATAATCAAAACTGACCAAGTAAAGAGGTCAAGTTGAGTTGTGCGCATTGAACGTCTGAGCTCGGGAATAGACTCTAAGTGCTATTTCCTGACTCAAGCTAAGAAACTGACCTAGTCACCTGTTGACTAAGCCAGTATCTTATTATTTACTCAGCGCCGCTGTTCAAATCTCTTTCTTTAGAAAAAGAAGTATGCCTAAATTGCAAAAAGTTTAAATAGTTCCTAACCCCCCCCCCCTTGGAACTATACTTGCAACTAAACAAGGGACCAACAAGTGGTATCAGAGCTTAAAAGCTCACTCTAAAAGGTCTAACAACCTTGAGCTGATCCCTACCATGGGCGAAAACAGCACTCGGTTTCTCCCTGGAAACCAAACAACTCAAATACTGCCTGAGGGGTTGTCCATTACTAGGCCTCCCCTATTCTTCGGGTCAAACTATACCTTCTGGAAGAATAGGATGAAAAACTTCATTCAGGCTACAAACATGAGTGCCTGGCTATCCATAGTCCAAGGCCCGTTTGTACCTGTCGAGGTTGTGGCTGGCCAAACAGTTATAAAAGCTGAGGCCAAATGGACAGAGGATGATCTTAAGAAGCTTCAAAACCATACTTCGGCTATCAATATGCTTCACTGTGCGCTCGATGCTGCAGAATATAACAAAATCTCAGGTTGCGAGTCGGCACAAGAGATCTGGAAAAAGCTGGAAGTCACCTACGAGGGAACAAATAAAGTGAAAGAATCCAAGGTGAATCAGCAGATGAGACTGTACGAGCTGTTCGAGATGAACAATGATGAGGGCATTTCAGACATGAACGCAAGGTTCACCAACATCATAAATGAGCTCAAGAGACTTGGGAAAATCTTCACTGAGGAAGAACAAGTCAAAAAGATACTCAGGAGTCTTCCGAAGGACTGGCAAGCAAAGAAGACAGCAGTTGAGGAAGCTCAGGATTTAACCACCTACAAATATGACGAACTCATCGGTTCATTGCTGACCCATGAGATATCCATGAAAAACTTTGAGGTGAAGGAAAAATCTGAAGACAAGAAGCAGAAGTCACTTGTCATGAAAGCTGACTCCACTGACGGGAGTTCAACTGATGATGAGGAGATGGCTATGTTCACAAGGAAGATGAAAAGGCTATTCAAGAAGAGTGACAAATACTCTAAAAAGCCTTACAGAAAGTTTGATAAGTATAAGGCTGACTCAAGTGACAGCAAATACAGAAAGGACAGCTCAAAGCCCATTACATGCTTTGAGTGCCATCAAACTGGCCACATTAAGTCAAACTGCCACATGCTGAGGAAAGACAAGAAAAGTGGGAAGAAAGCAATGGTGGCTACTTGGAGCGACACCGATGAGTCTTCATCCACAGAAACTGAGGCCACCGAGTCAGCGAAGATATGCTTCATGGCTGACGAACTTGCTGAGCCATGCGTCTCTGAGCATGCTGACCCATCCATCGCATCAGATGATGAGGAACAATCAAATGAGGTAATTTCTCTTCCCCAGCTCAGAAACGATATGGTTAATGCCCTGAGTGATCTCTATACACTTATCAAGAAGTGTAATAAGAAAGTTAGAGCACTCAGCAGGCGCTGTGACGAAGTGGAAGAGGTCAAACTGAGTGACCTCAGATACCTTCTTCAGGACAATTCGACTCTGCATGATAACATGAAGATCATGCATGAGTATGTCTCTGAAGTCCAGACAGTTTCAAAGAAACTGAGGAAGGACGTCACAACCATCCAGAACCAACTAAAGGTTCCAAATAAAAATAACATTCCTCTGAGAACTCAGTACCAAGGTACTCGGCAGAGATGGAATCCCCAGCGAAAAGTCCAGTGTGACTTTTGTGGGAAGTTAGGACACACCACTAAGGTGTGCTGGCACGCTCAGCACTGGGGTGCTGACAAGTCAGTAAAAAATCCTAAACAGAAGGTCAGTTGTGACTTCTGTGGAAAGAATGGCCATACTGTCCATGTATGCCGCCATAAAATAAAGTATGATGCTATACCTGTTGCACCTAACAAGTCAGGACCCAAAAAGAATTGGGTACCTAAAAGTAACTAGTTACAATGCAGGTAAGCCTGAGATGTGCCGAGAAGTCAAAGATGTGGTATATTGACAGCGCATGCTCAAGGCATATGACGGGTGATGAAACTCAGTTCATCACGTTTGAACGTAAACGAGGAGGGAGCGTAAGTTTTGGAGACAACAAGAAGGGTAAGATAGTAGGCTCAGGAACCATCGGAGGTAATCCTACTATTGAATCTGTCTCCCTAGTTAGCGGGCTCAAATATAACTTACTCAGCGTAGCTCAGCTATGTGACAATGGGAGAAAAGTTATATTTGATGCTACTGGATGTAAAATATACGAGGGTAAAACAAATGAGTTAATTTTAACTGCCCCTCGGATAGATAATGTCTTTATGCTAGACTTAGAGAAAAAGTTTTCAAAAACTGTGTGCTTAGTAACAAAGGAAGAAAATTCCTGGCTATGGCACAGGAGACTTGATCATGTAAGCATGGACCTCCTGGCCAAACTAGCAAGAAAGCAATTGGTTGAGGGACTGCCTAAACTTAAATTTCAAAAAGATCAATTATGCCACGCTTGCCAAGCTGGAAAACAAACCAAACAATCTTTTCACAATAAAAACATTGTCTCAACTAAACGTCCGTTAGAGTTACTACACTTGGATCTCTTTGGTCCAGTCCAACCGCTGAGTCTGGATGGAAGAAGATTTTCCTTGGTCATTGTAGATGACTTATCTCGGTATACGTGGGTCATCTTGCTGACCAGCAAGGATGAGACTTTTGAGACATTTTCAAATTTGGTTAAAAAAATTGAAAATGAAAAAGACCTAAAATTAGCTCATATCCGTAGTGATAACGGTGGAGAGTTCAAAAACCAAAAGTTTGTTGAATTCTGTGAAGCCAGCGGCATTGACCACAATTTTTCTGCTCCTAGAACACCTCAGCAAAATGGGGTTGTAGAAAGGAAGAACAGAACTCTAGTTGAAATAGCCAGGACAATGCTGGATGAGCATAGGCTTCCAAAGTATTTTTGGGGAGAGGCTGTTAACACAGCATGCTACATTCTTAATAGGGCTCTAGTTAGACCTATACTCAAGAAACCCCCCTATGAACTTTGGAAAGGACGAAAGCCCAATATTGGATACTTTCGTGCCTTTGGTTGTAGATGTTTTATTTTAAATACCAAAGATAGCTTAGCAAAGTTTGATTCAAAAGCTGATGAGGCTATCTTTTTGGGCTACTCAACAAACAGCAAAGCATACGGAGTTTTTAATAAGCGAACTCAAGTTTTAGAAGAGTCAATACATGTAGAGTTCGATGAAACTGACCCTGCAGGTAGATACCAGCCGCTGACCGGAGATGATCCAAACTCAGTAACCATCGCTGACCCAGAACCAGCTACTGAGTCATTCACGAAAAGGCTGACCAAGAGTAAGAGTGAACCTAAGATTACTTTTACTGACCCATCTACTTCTGCAGAGATTGTTGAAACAGGAACAGCACAAGACATAAATCTACCCAAAGAAATAAGGATTCCAAGAGGGCACTCCGAAAGTGCAATCCTTGATTCTGCTGGGAATACCCTGATGACGAGGAATCAACTCAGGAAGTACCTCAGCAATGTTGCTTTCGTCTCAGTACAAGAACCGAAGAATTTCGCTGAAGCTGAGTACGATGAATTCTGGATGAACGCAATGCAAGAGGAGCTCGATCAATTTCGAAGAAATGATGTATGGGAGTTAGTGCCTCATCCAAAGAGTCAAAAGACCATCGGAACAAGATGGGTCTTCAGGAACAAGATGGACGAACAAGGAAACGTAGTCAGGAACAAAGCAAGACTTGTAGCTTAAGGCTACAGTCAGCAAGAAGGTATAGAATACGGTGAGACCTTTGCCCCAGTGGCAAGGCTAGAGGCAATTAGAATATTATGTGCATATGCATCTTACATGAATTTTAAATTATTCCAAATGGATGTCAAAAGTGCATTTCTTAATGGAGTTATAAACGAGGAGGTTTATGTAAATCAACCTCCAGGTTTTGAGGACCCTAAGTTCCCAAACCATGTTTACAAACTCAAAAAGGCTATGTACGGCCTCAAGCAAGCACCACGTGCTTGGTATGAGAGGATGACCAGTTTCCTGCTGACTAGAAATTACGTCAGGGGTAAAGCTGATACAACCTTATTCATTAAGAAAAAGGGTAAAGATACCCTGCTGGCCCAAATTTATGTTGATGATATAATATTTGTTGCAACTAACGAATCAATGTGCAAGGAGTTTAGCAAACAAATGCAGACTGAGTTTGAAATGTCCATGATGGGAGAACTCAACTTCTTCCTCGGTCTTCAAATTAAACAAGGAAAGAATGGCATCTTCATCAGTCAAGCCAAATATGCCAAGGAAATCTTAAAGAAATATGACTTGGAAAATTGCAAGCCAATATCCACTCCTATGGGCACTGACACTGTCCTCTGCGCTGATGAGAATGGTAAGTCAGTAGACAGCAAGTTATATCGAGGTATGATAGGCTCTCTACTTTACTTAACAGCCAGTAGACCGGACATTCAGTTTTCAGTATGCTACTGTGCTAGAAATCAATCTAACCCTAAGGAATCTCATTACATTGCTGTAAAAAGGATCCTTAGATATTTGCAAAGCTCAGTGAACGCAGGTTTGTGGTATCCAAATACTCATGATTTTACACTCATTGGATACACTGACGCTGACTATGGACGAGATAAGCTGGAACGAAAAAGCACCTCTGGAGGATGCCACTTCTTAGGAAGCTGTCTTGTATCATGGTTTAGCAAAAAGCAGGCGTCAGTAGCCCTGTCCACCACTAAAGCTGAGTACATTGCTGCTGGTCATTGTGTTGCTCAAGTCCTATGGATCAAGCAACAGCTTGAAGACTATGGTGTTCAAACGAAAACAATTGAAGTCAAATGTGACAACAAAAGCACAATTGATCTTTCCAAGAACCCAATTCAACACAGCAGAATGAAGCATGTCAGCATCAGACATCACTTCATTAGAGTCCATGTACTCAAGGGTGAGATCAAGCTGACCTTTGTCCCAACGGACGAACAGCTTGCTGATATCTTCATGAAGCCACTGGCCCGTGAGCAGTTCAGCATACTGAGAGAAGCAATTGGTATGTTTAATCCTCTTCAGTAAATTCCTGCGCTAAATGAATATGAATGCTGAGTGAATTACATGCTGAATGATTTTTTTGTTTGCTGAGTATCTTATTGAAACTGACTGAATATACAATACTGAGAAAACTTGCACACTGAGTAAATTAGTTTAGAACTTGAACTTAAAATCATCCTTAAATAATGCACTGACCACTCATAATATCAAACGCTTGACATTCTAAATACTGAGTGATTAATCCGTTTGCATAAATGCAAAGCACGCGTATAGCCTAGGATGACGTATTCGCCGTAATGTGTCATAAATGCCAGGATCATTGTCGGTACATGATCCCAAGGCAAAACTGACACATGGATTTGATTAAGATCCACACCGTTCATTTCGTCTATAAATTATGGGTATTTCCCCATCTTTTACTCTTTACGCTTAATCAATTCTTAAGGCAAAGAAATCACTTAGAACTTCTTTTCTTTCAAATTCCTCTAATTCCTCCATCTCCGAAGAATGACTAAGTTATCTTTCAAAGTCTCCGGTGCCGGCCACCAAAAGTCCAGCTCCGATGAACCATCACAAAACCCTTCTACACCGAGCAAGGGTAAAACTGGCCAAACTTCTGGCAAAGAGAAAGCTGTTAAGATCAGGACCTACTCCAAGGTCTTCGACAATATATCTGAATGGAAGGTAGAACCCTCCAGATGGGTTTCGGAGCACTTTGTACAGAACGAACAGCCATTTGCCGAATGGATTTCTAAAAACGAATGGACTGGGCTGTTCTCGGTCAGGGATGAGACATATCCTGACCTAGTGAGGGAGTTTTACCACAACCTCAAGGTTGCCAGTGACTCCGCCGACTACCTAAGCACTGAAGTAAAAGGGAAAACCATCTTCATCAACCCTCTGTACATAGGAAATCTCCTCCAGCTCAAAACTGAGGGAGTAAGGCTGAGGAAGTCAGGAGATCAGGACAAAACCAACTACGTCCATACCTTTTGCAAACCTGAGGGTCACTCAGGAGAGATCTCAGCATCTTCAATGGGACAGCACCAGAAGATGGCTCACTACCTGCTGAGCTATTTCATTTACCCAAAGATCAACTGCACTACATCAGCAACCAACTTTGAACAGTGCTTCATATGGCACATGCTGACGTACACCCCCATCAACCTGTCGGTCTTCTTAGTTGCTGGGTTCCTACGCAGCACGGGTACGATGAGACTTGGGTCACTCATAACTCGAATTCTTCTTGACCACAAGATTGATCTCAAAGGCGAGGAATCCTTCAGAGGAACTGAGATCACAGCTGCCTCACTGAGGGCACTTAAATTTGGACAACCCTTGAAGAAGGGAAAAGTTGCTGCTGCTGGTCAAACTGACCAAGCTGAGGAATACACTACTGTGCCTCAGAAAGGGCGACGATCTAAGGCCCCAGCTTCTCGCAAGAGAAAGTCTGCTGAGACTCCTTCATCGAATGTTGAGTCTCCTGCAAAGAGGCAGAGGTCAGTTGGAAAGTCAGCTGAAAAGAGAACCAGGCAAGATGTGCCTGGAACTGAGGAAGCTGCTGAGCTCTCTCAGAAGAAGCAGAAGACTTCATCTATGACTCCTCTACATGCCATATCCACTGATTTCATCGTACCGAGTGATTCTCATTTCACTCAATGCCAGGGTACTGATGCTGAGGAAACTGAGGTCCAGTTAGATGACCACTTCATCTCCCAAGTTGAGGAAGAACTTGATGGAGACAGCACTGCTGAAGAAGAAGCTGAAGCCAGCGGTCAGGATGACGCTGAGGAGTCTGAAGAGTATGACAGCGAAATCGAGGTTGAAAATGCTAACACTGGGTTAGAGTGTGGAGCTGTGCAAACTGACACCGAGTTAGCTGCTGGAGTTGAGCAAGTTGAGCAAGCTGACCAGACCCATACTGAGCATAAGGAACCTTCTCCTACTCACTCAGAAGAACCTGCTCATCATACCACTCCACCGCGTAGATGGCGAACGCTGGTTAAGGCCAGTGAGAAAATGGTCAGTGAGCCTCCTGTGCAATCACCATCTATTCCTGAACTTGTCCTCTCCAAGACAACAAAGGATCCTTCTACTGTTAAACTGCCATTCTTCAAGCGACAATCCACTTCAACTTCCTCCGCGCCGTTGGAAAAACAAGCCTCTGTTTCTTCTCAACAGGAACATGCCGACCATAACACTTCAACCACATCAACTAATCAGGTTGAACCGACCACTGCTCATGCTGTCTCCTCAAGCATGGTGCTGACTCCCCATCTTTCTGCTGTCAGCACAGACAGTGTTCGGGTTATGTCTTCCATCAACAACCTCTCTGCTGATCAATCAATAATTCCTCCAACTCAAGTGCAGATTGAGCCAACTCATCCAGTCACTGACCAGGGTACTCCCTTCACTCCACCTTCTTCTGGTCATACTAATGTACATCGGGATGCCACTGAGTCCGGCAAAAAGCTCATTGACTCAGTGCAAGCACTCATCCACGATCTTCAACACTCCGCTTCGCCTGCTGCTGGATCTTCAATTCCTGAGACAACTCAGCTCTCCCAGGTCACTCTACTTCTCAACGAAGTCAAGGGACTCAAGGATCTACTGAATGTAGTCTTGTCACTCCAAGCCCAGCAAGCTAAGCAGGATTCACTTGCCAAGTTGGCAGAGATATAGCTGTCAACAATTCAACACCTGAACTCACTCCATCAACAAGTTCAGAAGTTGTCTGCTGTGAACACTGACTACGCCACTTCCTCAGAACTCAAGATGCTTTTTGCTCAGCTTCATACTGAGCAACTTAAGACAAATGAGCAAATGGTGTCCTATAGTCAGTGCTCAGTCGAGCAAATCGGTGAGGCCATCAGGCTACTTAACCTCAACAAGCAAGAGATGGATACTGACGCTTTGAAACAGAATGAGTTGCTGTCTCTCGCACAGCAATCTTTCAACCACATCCGTCATAATAATATCCAGCGTCATCATTATGACTCAGCTCTCTTGAAAACCTTCCACCAAGTCTTTGCTGGCCTCTCTGAAGCTCTCATCTGGCAAGCCAAAGCTCAAGCCTTCAGTGTAAATATGCTCAGTGCTACTGATCTTCATATACCAGTCGAAGTATCAGCTGATGGAGTTGCCATTTTTTATGGCATCAATGAAAGTGCTGACAAACTAAAAGAGCTTTCACAAGAACTGACTCGCGCTGTCTTAACCGATGCGTTTAAGCTCCCTGAAGTTGACAAAACGGGGGAGAAAGCGCAAGCTGCTAGAGCTCAGCATGAGCAACGTCAGTACGAGCGAAGTCAGTCACAGGGCAAGAAAAAGAAATAGATAGGCTAGGTCTTAACATTTGTAATCTATGTGCTATGTTTATTTCTTTTGCTGTGTAACTGCTGACTTCTTTCAACTTATATATCATACTTACTTTTCTTATTCAAATACTGAGTTATGATATATGCTAATAAGTACTGAGTTATTATGTATCTTCATTTATACCAGCTTTGTTTAACACTTATAATATTTATTGACTAAATGATATGCTGACAACATGTTTGACATGAACCTATACACTTATGAAATATTCTGATAAGAACTCATTGAACAACAAATTACTCATCGCGCTCTATATGTCTAAAACTTCCGCCTAACACTGAGTAAATAGAATATGTGATATAGCTGACCTATATCTGAAAACTGACCTTAGACTTACTCATTTAAATCCTTAAATGTCTTAAGTAAAACTAAGTCAGTAGCTCAACCCTTACGGGGGAGTCTGCTAAATTATACTAGGTCAACTATCATGGGGGAGCTCATACTGAGTTCCTTACTGAATAGTTTTGCCAATATCAAAATGGGGGAGTTTGTTGAAACACCTTTCCACATAATTTTGATTTGACAAAATTGTTTAAGTATAAATTAAAATACATATTCTAAACACACTAAGTTTAAATGCTTTGATTTATTCTACTAATGTGTTTGTTCAATGTTGAGTATAAATGTTATAAGTCATAAGGATTGGAAGGCCCAAGCCCAATACGGAAGCCAAGGCCCAAGTCAAACAACTCAGTACACTTGGCCCACGTATGTCAAGACGTTGCCGTTTTGAACAAAACGCAACTCAGCAAACGGAAGGATCTAGAAGACCTTCGGGAACAACTTCAAGATGAAGCTGCTGAGTAGTCTCGACAAACGTACAAGACAGCAGCTGGCGAAGGAAAACTTCCAGACAAAGTGTTTCCTCTTTTGGCAAAGTTCAGACGACACAGTATGCTGTCCAGTTGACTTTACCATAAAAGGAGAGACCATCTGTTGAGCTGACCGAGGACAGAAGATACACGATTGTGATTGGCCGGGAGCTCTGAGCAAGTCAGGATGACAACGACATATAGCCGTTTCCCTCCAACGGTTATTTCGAAATTCGAAATGACCGATGCCCAGACGTCTCTATAAATAGTGCCATCACAAGCTTCATTACACACAGAACTTGATCAAGCCATTACGCTGACCAAATCTCTACAAGTTCTGCAAGCAAGAAGCAAAGCAAAATTCTTACACTACATTTCTCATATCTGTGTAAAAGTCTAGAGTGATTGTAAATCGTCTAAAGTGTCTTAGCACATCTTTGTATTAGGACAAAACACTTATCATTTCTAGAGATAGAAAGGAGAGGCTGAGTACTCGGTTTTAAGTACTCAACGGAGAGATTAGGATTGAGTAGAAGTATAGAGGAAGGTACTCTTGTCATACTCAATTGCTGATATTGTAAAAGGTTTGAGGCTCTACCTTTAAAGAGCTCAGTAGAGTATTTGAAATCTCGGAACGTGTTCCGGGGACAGGACGTAGGCTTAGAAGAAGCCGAACCTGGGTGAAGTATTTCTTACCTTAACTCCTTATTTATATTGCTTGCTTTAAATAATCAAAACTGACCAAGTAAAGAGGTCAAGTTGAGTTGTGCGCATTGAACGTCTGAGCTCAGGAATAGACTCTAAGTGCTATTTCCTGACTCAAGCTAAGAAACTGACCTAGTCACCTGTTGACTAAGCCAGTATCTTATTGTTTACTCAGCGCCGCTGTTCAAATCTCTTTCTTTAGAAAAAGAAGTCTGCCAAAATTGCAAAAAGTTTAAATAGTTCCTAACCCCCCATTGGAACTATACTTGCAATTAAACAAGGGACCAACATGTTTCTGTTACGTGCAAATGGGAGATGTAGGATTAAATGGAGTAAATGGGCTTGGCTCATTTACTGATCCATTTACGGCTCATCCGTAATATAATCAGTGAGGTTAGGCCTTTAGGTTTAGCCTAGCTTTAAATAGATAGTTACAAAGGCTAAACCTAACACACTAATTCATAATACATAGAGATCAGAGACTGCAAAAGGTAATTCCTCTTTCCCTATGCATTCTATCCACCGCCCTCCTCTGTCCTCGGTGTGTGTACTGTGGAACATCAGTGATTGCTCTTCTAGTGTAGCATTCTCCTAGATCGGTAATACGGAGCCAAGGTCAATTTCTTCCGTTGTTGTTCAACAGATCTACGCTACAAGAGGTAACCCTAAATTTATTGCTTGTTTTTTTATAAATCCGGATTCATTACCCGTCCATTTGAGGTTAGAGATAATATATAATGGCTATTAAAGCATTCAAGACACATTTTAGCGGAGTTATATTTTATCTTAGATTTATTAATTTATTAGTTCAACATTTAAGAGAAAAAAAAATTAACTGTTTATTGTTATCTATTTATAAATAAAATAGGAATGGGTGGAACTCTTATAAATAAAATATGAGTTTCTCTTTACTTTTTCTTTAAAAAATAATTATAAATCACCGAAAATTTGTCCATCGGTGGATTTTCACAAATATTTCATAGCAAAAGTGGGTCGGAGAATTCTCCAACCAATTTTTGCTTTAGTGAAAGTGAAAATTCTTGTAGTGGTGAAGTAAAAAATATACGCTTGTATAATTTATGTCGTAAATTTGGAGATGTTTAAACTGTTGCAATATCTAAGATTATAAATATTTTCTAAAACGAAATATTAATGTAACAAAAATTATGTGTCATCACCTTTACGACACTTTATTAAAATGTAGTGACAGTTTTGAAAATAAAAAATATGATACTAAAAATATAATCGTTTTCACCATGACGATGCTTGTGTGTGACACTTTGTGGGATTTGCCTACACAAGTATTTATGCATTGTTAAAATTAATGACACGTAGTTTAATGATGCTTGTGACGATACTTTGGAAAGTGTGGGTAAGTGTTTAGTGGTATCAAAGAATATCATTAAACCTTAAATTTAGCGTCATAATATACCATTTTTAGTAAACCTTTCTCAACATGGCTCTCATCCTTTGCTAGGATCAGATTTGATCTCTATTACCTTTTCTTCAGTCTTGGACACACTAATCCCACTAAACTGAAGCTTCTCCCTTCAGTTGGTAAGCTACCATCTTCACTTTCCTAAGTATGGTACCTCGTCATATTCAAAGAAATGTTCCACCTTAGACAACCAGTTTAAGAAACCTTCAATATCAAGATCCCTTCAAACGTAGGTAGATAATCTTTAACTTATAGGTCTCATTCAATCAAATGACTCTTTATATTGGTTTGGATTATCCAGACATACTCTAAGAGAACCCATGTTGATGTAGCTTATATCATTCCTAGTATAATCATATTCATCTATGCCTGCATGCTTATCATTTATCATATCAACCCCAAAAATGCCTCAGCCAGCAAAGGTTTCATGCTTGTCTATCTTCATCATCAAGAAAGCAAGGGCCAGGGTGTCTTACCTCAACTAATCTAATATTAAAGAAGCCAAATTTTACACTTGAGCAAATAAGAACTTCATTTTTGATATGTTTTAATGCATTCTATGAATTGCATAATAATATTTTAAGACACGTGCAATACATCTTTCTCGTACAACTTACTTTTTTGCGATCGAGTAATTAATTGATTATACTTTACGCAAGTTGATGAGGCTTTCAGATAATTTATGTAAGTTAAAGAGGCTATTGAGACACTTTGAAAATTCAGGGAGCTAACCAAGTCTTTTGAACACGTTAATGAGACAAATAATGTATTAACCCGACAAAGAAATCAAAACAGACTGAAAACTTCAACATAAAATACCACAAAATACAATGTCAAATCTATATAAGTTTTCAACCTCGTAATTAGATTTTTCATCCTACAAGAAATAAGGTTGTTTGTGACACCAATTATTGTCACCAACTCCTGAAAAGTTATCACGTAAAGAAATATGTGACAATAAGTAGTTGTCACTGTGTTTGTCACGTAAAACTCCGTTGCTAATACTTTTTAGCAAATGTGATAGTAAAATATTGTCACAAGAATTATTATTTTTTTGTGATAATAAAGTTGTTGTCACACTACTTTTAATTGTTACAACCTTTATTGTAACTTAACAATAAAATATTGTCACAAATATAATATGATGTCACATATTATTTTCCAACTTGTGTGACAACTTTAATTAGTTGTCACTAAAATAGTTATTTGTGACAATTATTATCACATATATAAATTAATAATAATAATTTTATTTTAATATTACTAATTTAATTTTATTTATAAGTTAGTTATACTAACTGTTGTCACAAATTCAACAACGTGTACATAATATATTTAAATACTTTTACCTCTTTTACATTAGTTTAATATAAATAAAATGAAACTAAATATAAAAATTGTAGAGTATTTTATTAATTAAAATTTAATTAGTACATCAATTAACAAAAGAATCAATTTACACATCATTCTAACCATTATCTTTTACAAATATACAATGCTTATTTTTACAAGTATGTTCTACTAATCGCGATCTCTCTCTTGAAAATTTTATAAATCCTTGAAATTCAACTGTAGCCTCGTTGAAATTATTTAACTCGACCAACTGTACTTCTTCATCCACGAAAATCTGAAAAGGTAAAGCCAAAATAAATTATTAGTATTTGAAGAAACATCCATAATAACATGGTCTAAAATAAGTTTTTTGCTTTGTCAATTTGCATCAATGTTCATTTGCCACTGTATGTACAATATAATGTATACAATATAACATATGAAAGACAGCAAAGGAAAAATCCATCAGTACGATACGTTAAAGCTCTACTTTTGTGCATATACTCATTTTAGTGCAGAAACAAAAACTTTAATGAATCCAGAAAATGAGCAATAACCAATGAAACGAAATAATAAAGAAGAAAGATAGAAAGACATGAGCGGGCTTGAAAAAACCTGAAAATATTTTGAGGCTAAAATGTAAAAATCAATTGCTTAGACATTCATCACAAATTCCATGAACTTGAGACTAGTTGCCGCTAGTATCACCTTGAACTTGAGATGGAGGAAGAAAAGAAAAAAGAAAAAAATAAGAAAATAAAAGTAAGAGTAAGGAAAACAAAAGAGAGTGGAATGGTTGAGGTTAGTTTGGTGTAGAGAAGCAAAATAGAAGGCTAGTGGGTAGATCATGTAGCAGAGAAATCGTGTGAGGGAGAGAAAAGGGGGTTAGTGGATAGGTTTTATATAAATTTGATATACTTGTAATTATAAACGCTTCATGCATACCCAGCCTCCTAAAATTATCCATTTTATTCATTTAACCCCCTCAACTTAAAAGACATCCTTTTAACCCCCTTAACTCAATAAAAACACTATTATTAGCCATCATAATCCTATGTGGCATTGACTTGGACCATGATTGAGTTTCACGGATTGTAGGCACGTGAACACCCTGAAGTTGTGAATTGCAACGATAAAAAAACAAGAAAAACCCATATTAATACACAATTAATCAAAAAAATCCCTAAATCTTCTTCTTGTTCTCTTCATCCTGTCGACTCTTCTTTTCCCCTGAATTCCATAGATTTTCTTCTTCTTCTTCTTCACGTATTGTTCTCATTTCACTTCAGCAGCTCTTCTTCAACAGACCTTCCCTATCGAAATCGAGTTTCACGGATTCTCATCTTCGTCTTCATCGTTTCTTTGCTTCTTCACGGATTCCATTTTTCTAGGTTTTTTTTTGTGTTCATTCGATTTTCATCCGGTCAAGCAAACTGAAAGAGAAATCTTCTCATTCGGTCATTGGGCTTAGTGAAATCAAAATCGAAATCTGTTAAACCGGCCACTAGTTCGTTCAATTCTAACACCGGACGATGGAGAGAGACCATGTGTGCTTCTGTGGTGAAGTTGCTTATATGAGAGTGTGTCGGAAACCTCCAAATCATGGTAGACGTTTCTTTGGATGTCCTAATTATGGCAGTGAACTGTTTTGTGGTTATTTCAGGTGGTATGATCAAACCTCTAATTTCCAGACTAAGAACATGGGACGGTTCAAAAGGTTGAAAGAGAAAGAATAGAGTAATTCAAGAAGCAACTCAGTGAAGATGGATGAGAGTGGAGAGTGTAGACAATGGCTTAAATTGATAGGGATTTTGTTGTTGGGATTTGTTTTAGGATTGCTGTTTAGTTCTTGAAATGGTTAAGTAATGAAATGATTTTGATTGTGTACTGAATTGGTGGGATGAAGTTGTAATGCATTGTTATGGTGTAATGAAATGATTTTGATTATGTAATGGCAATTGTTGGGATGAATTTGTAACAATTGATTATGATGTTATGGTGTAAAGGCAATTGTTGTTAGTGATTATGTACTGATACAAAACAGACCATATATATGCGTTTAGCCATATAAAATGATCCAAAAACCAGACCAGAAAAATTCCATAGAAGCCAATTCAAAAAACACATAGCATTAAGCCATAAATGGTCTAAAAAGAGACCAGAAATATGCATTAAACCAGCTGAAACTGTGTCAATACATAGTTGTCCAAATGTAAGGCACACTCCTACAATCCAAAAAGCACTAAGCTATAAATTGTCCAAAAAAACAGACACAAAATATGCACCAAGCCAGAAATATGCCATAATGTCCAAAATAAAGGCATATTCCTAGGAGACAAGCATTCCAAAAAACAAGCATTACAGTTAAGATAGTACAAAACATAGATATAAAACTTAAGGCATCCATCTAACAACATTAGGTTGAGAAGCTAATGTTGTTGCTTGTTGAGAAGCATTTGCTTGTGTTTGAGTAGATGTTGCTGCTAGTTGAGAAGTTGTTACTTGTGGTTGAGTAGAAGTTGCAGCTGGTTGAGAAGCAGTTGTGTGTGGTTGGAGCCCTCTATTCCTTATGTATACATGTTTTTCCCTGAACTGCATTGTTTCTTTCCATTTCAGTTTTAGTGCTTCAAAACCAAGGTCCCCTGTCACTTCAGCAGAGTTTTTCAACTTCTTTGCACCAGTAGAGATGACAGTGTGTTGACCTCTCAAGTTCTATATGAATATGGAATCCCAAGTCATTCAAACAACCAAAACTGAAAACAACTTAAAACAGAACATATAAAAGCAATTACCTGAGCACATGTCTAGCCAGTTCTCTCTGAAATGAAGACACCAACTCCTGAAACTTTTTGTTTTTTGGGAGACTACTTTTTGTTAAAGTTTTTTACTATCTTCTCAGCTATGTTCTTGGGATCCTTTTGTAGCCTCTGTTTCCTGCGTGGTTGTGGTCTCTACAAAGCAACATTTAAATTAGTAACCATGGATAGTGTACTTAAAAAATGAAAACGTTTAACAAACCTCTACGACATATTTTGTTCCACTAGTACTTGCCCCTGCACCTTACAACCTTTCTTGTTGTGCCCTTGTTGTTTGCATTGGGAACACCTAATTATTGACCCTTTCTTAGACATCTTCCCTAATTTTTTCACCTCATCCTTATCTTTCCTCCTGTTCTTTTTCGGCATGCCTGGCATGATCCTAATAGGTGGAGGTTCAACTTTAGGATTTTTACTCCCTGGCCACATCTTCATATTGAGAACAGGTTGTATGTAATGAGAATAGGTAAGCTTGTATTTCTGAATACCATACCAGCTGCTTACATAGTCCATAGGATCTTTTTCTGCTTAAAGAATTGCAGCACATGCATGAGGGCATGGAATGCCCTTTAACTCCCAAGACCTACAAGAACATGATTTCTTTCTCAGATCTACCACATGCCTATAATCCCCATCAATAACTTCATAACCTGCATCACCATTCCATTCGATTCTGCATCTCATTGCAGTACTACTGTTCACATTTAGAGTCTTTATGGCCATTGGAGATATCACAGAACTCCACTTTTCTGCAAATTCACTCATCTGAATGTGTCTAAGCATACATTGAACTCTAATTTCTTCTAAGATGGTGATTATAGTCTTATGCCTAGCTGCTAAGATCCAACTATTAAAGGTTTCTGAAATGTTATTGTCAATGGCATCACAACAAGTACCTGTAGGGAAATAAACTCTACACCATATATCCTTATTGCAATTCAACAAATCCTCAACACATTTTTTCCCTCCTATCAAATTCAACTCATTCAGATTATCCCTCAATTGAGCTTCAAAACTGGACTTGCAAATTTTCCAAAAACATATTCTTTTGTCAACCCCTCTCCATATCTTGGCCCATGATGCCATTATGTGTCTCGCGCACATCCTGTGTTCCACCACTGGCAATACTTCTTTTATTGCAGCATCCATACCCATGAACTTCCTGCACCCAAGCTTAAAACCCTCTTTCATCACCTTCAAACAGCATAGAAACCTCTAAATATGTGTCTAATGGGTATATCAACTGTATCAACAAGCACAACACATGTTGATCCCGGGTTTGACCTCAAAATCTCATCCCCATAGTCATAAATCTTCTTGAACTCCTCTTTGTAGTCACCCACCAGTTCGTCTAAAACCTTCAATTTGGCTCTTCTACACACTGACTTCCCAGCATAAACTTCATACTTCTCTTTAACCATTTCTTGCTGTCACGTCCGTGTCTAAATTTCTAGAATTTATACCTTGGTATTAATATATATTATAATTATTAGGCGTGTGATATTAACTTGGTGTTATAGGAAAAGTTTGGGGTTAATTCGATGGTTTTAGGTGTAAATTAAAAGTTTAAGATAATTTTTAAAAGATTATATAAAGATGGAGGACCAAACGAGGTCTTTGCCGAATTTGGGATATATATCCCAAATCTCCAGCGGCGTTCTACTCTATTCTTTTCTTTTCTTTTTCCTTTTCTTATTCTTTCTGATTCTTCTGCAGATTCATCGATCCTAAACCGTTTTTCCACCGTTTCTTCGATTTATGGAGATTCGACCGTCCGAATCACTCGAAATTAAAAACATAGCATCCTTATGTATAGATCTAAGTCCTAACCGAAGAGTTTTTGAGTTTCGGCAGTGTTTGGAGGGAAACGTCTTAGACAAAATTTAGAGGAGAATTGATCGGGTGTATTTTCTTCAATTAGTAGCCAAGGTAAGTAACTATCAACTATATTTTGAGTTTTATGTATATAGATAAATATATATCAAAGATTTTTCAGAAATTGATATTTTAGGGTTACGCAGGAATTTTGTAAAATTTGGGGTTTTCATGATTTTGCTTTTTATTGTGAAATTATGGTTCAAATGAAGCTATTGACTATGCTTCTATGTGAATTTCAGGTTTTACTTGATTATGTTGATTTAAGGCTTAATTTGGTTGATTTACATATATACATATATGTTTTTGGTTTCAATGTATATATATATATATATATATATATATATATATATATATATATATTGAATAAAATGAATTTGATGATTTCTTACAAATTGTTTTTGGATTGAGAAATCTGTTGCGGTTATTATTGTTATTATTTTGGATTGAAGTCCAAATATGATTTTTATGAGTTGTGATATTTTGAAAGATAAAATGGTTTTGTCCATCTAGGATTGCCCGGGGTAGGAGTTGTAAGTTGTAAGACCATATCTAATGGCGGTATGGCCAGAGTGCACGGCTGGTAGTCCTAACTATTAGGCAAGGAACAAGATATAAATGAGATATCTCGATATTGTTATGATTGATGTTCTGATCTACACGGGTGGAATTCGAGGATGGATACACATACACAAATTTTATTTTATGAACTTAAGTTTTGGGAATATTTTATAAGGTTTTGAGAATATATACACAAATGTATATATGTAGCTATATTAAGTAAAGTTGGGTTTTTATAGCTGATAGTTTCTTACTGAGATTTCTGTCTCACGTTTTTAAATGTTTTAATGTTTTTAGGTGAGAAAGTACAAGTATAGAGAAGATTACTGACCGATTAGGCGAGGATTGGAAGTTGTTACTTATTGTTAGAATTATTATTAGAACCTTAGTATTTCAATTGTAATGTAATGGAGTTGGTAAATATGTTGAGGTTCTTGAATGACTAATGTAGTAAGGATATTGATTTATTTAGAATATATATCTAAGAGGAATACGTGAAAAGTTTGAAATTTATGATATTTGGATAATTTGGAGACTCCTCAGTATTGATTATGATCTTTCTATTTCACGCCCGATGCCGATTGAGGTCGTTTAAGGTCGGGTGTGACACTTGCAGTCTCCAAATCCTTATGCTAGGATTATCAACTATCTTGTCCCTCAAATACTTGGCAATGAATTTAGAGTCACACTGTCTGTTCCTGTTTGTCTTGAAGCAGTTGTGTGTTGGGTTGTAGGTCCTCACTATAAAATCATGAGTTTCACTATCTAAACTACCAAACAAATGCCATTTACATCTTTTGCATCTAGCTCGAACCATGTGGAAATCATTGGGCTTAGTCTCCAAAATTGCTCCCCTCTTAACTGAATACTTTGCTAGTGCTTCTCTAAACTCATAAACATCCTTAAAAACCATCCCAATCTCAAAAACTGGCATCTCCGTGTTAGGATCATAGTGAACTCTTCTCCCTCTTCTCCTCTGTGGTCCATCTTCATTTTCACTATCGGAATCAAAGCTATCTACGTCTGACGAGCCAATATATTCCTCATCACCTCCCAATAGACCTTCCCTATTTTGCATAGGGACATAAACCCTCCCATAAGCTCCTTTGTCAGTTCCTAGAGGACCTAGTTGAACTTCTGTTGGAGGTTCAAGCCTTTTCCTTTTAGATCTGTCCCTCTTCTCAACTAAGATCTTGGCCCTGACCTGTGCTAGTTCTTCATCGAAATCACTCCCATTAGAATCCTCATTTGGCTCAATGTAGTTTTCATCCTTATCTGAATCTGACTCTCCTTCAAAGCTTGAACCCGAGTCATCTAGATCTTCTCGGTTTGAATCTGAACTGTCCTCCTTCCCTGGTTCTGCATTGCTCTGTTTTGCTTTTATTTCCTCATTTAAGTCTTCAGTAGAGATAGGTGTTGTGTTAATACACATGTTTGCCACACTGTCAATCCCACCGATCTCACTTTGCTCTTGGGTCCCACCCTCTTTTGCATCCACAATTTTATCCACAAATATCTCGATTTCATCACTTACCCCCTTACAATTAACCAATTTCATCAACTCTAAGTCATTACTCACAACAACTAACTCCCCAAACAACCCAATCTTAACGCAGATAGAACCACAATTCTCATAACCCAGATATCTCACACTCCACTGTATTTCAAGCCTACTAAATTTATCTTCATCTACACATCTTCATCCGAAATACTCCCACCTACGTATTTCAGACAACTTCCTTCTTTCACAACCCTCCCACCATGATGCAATCTTATATAAAGATATCCCATCTAAAAAGTACACAAAGGAACATTTATACAGTAAGATTCTCATTTCTGAAAAGGCAATACAATAAAGTAATTGTATTGCACATGCTATTATTCCATAGCTACACAAATTCCAACTCAGAAAGTGAATAAAAAAATCCTAAATTTTATCAGCCAACCAACTAATAAAGTGAATGAAACACATTATATCAGCAAACATCAAGCATGCAGAGCTAACGTATCAAAAACAGAAATGGAAACCAACCTCAATCATTCCAACTCAGAAAGTGAATAAAAAAACCCTAAATTTCATCAACCAACCAACTAATAAAGTGAATGAAACACATTTTATCAGCAAACATCAAGCAACTAAGAGATAACGTATCAAAAATAAGAAAGGAAACCAACCTCAATGTCGTAAGTTCTGCACGGGCTGAGTTGATACTGAAATTTGCGATGAACTCTACATGAACCATAATTCGTTTTCCACAGAAGCCGATCGAGAGAAACAACTTGAGGAGATTAAGAACTTTGTGAATGAATCGACTGGATATAGAGGAGAGCAACGAACTGAAGAGTTTGTTGGCGGGAAATGAAGAGACTTTCGAGTTCTTCTAGTTCAATCGTCTTTTCACTCTAAATGAATGAGGGTATTTTAGACTTTTCACTTCCAATGCTGGCGTGGCAAAATCGATTGCCATGTGTCTAGCGCGTGTCGTTCAATCCTCGGAGATCAACTCATCCTTTCGAAAAACGAATCTAATAATAGTGTTTTTATTGAGTTAAGGGGGTTAAAATGATGTCCCTTAAGTTGAGGGGGTTAAATGAATAAAATGGACAACTTTAGGGGCTGGGTATGCATTAAGCCAATTATAAACTAATATGTTTTTACACATATTAGAAACATACGTTTTTTTTGATATGTTTTTTCTTACCAAAAAAAAAAAAAAAAAAATAAACTAATATGTTTTTTTTGTTACAATCTACATGCATTATCATAAAGCCTTATTTTTTTAGTTAAATAATAATAAAAAATTATTTTCGTTTCAAAAAAATATTATCTTAAAATTAATAAAATATATTGTCACAAAATTAAAAATAATGTGATAATTTATTATTTTGTCACTAATCAAAATTTATGACAGTTATAAATATATTGTCACGTATTTGAAATTTTTAGTTACAACTACTAATTGTAATAAAAATATTTTAGTTACAAATAAATTTTATCGTCACAATATTAATAATAATTTGTAATAATTTATTTGAACTTGTCACAAAAATAATTTATAGAATAATTATGAATATGTTGTAACAAATTTTATATTTTCGTTACAATTTTAATTGTCACATGAAAAATTTAGTAACAAGTAAAGAATTGTTGTTATAAAATCATATATTTACTTGTGATAATTTTAAAAAGTTGCCACAAAATTTATTTTTGTGATAATTAAAAATTATTGTAATAAGTAATTGTATTTTTGTTACAACAAATTGTGTGATAATTAAATTATTGTCACATAAATAAGTTCAATAGATTCTTTCCCTATTCAAATATCATCAAATTTTAATCAATTCGGTTTTTTTTTCTTACACGTGCACTGTTGCTCAATTAAATTATAGTTTTGGAATTATTTTCATTTATTCGGCTATTTTACACAATTATCTATAAGAAGTTAGATTTGGCATTTTGAATTTTTTCTATACAAAATCTCAAACACACTTGATTTAGATTCGAAAAAGGAAAAAACAACTAGATTTAACCAACATTTGTAAATGATGGGGCACATTCTGGTACATATATAATTTCATTTAGACTCCAGAAATACCAAACTGTAGTTATATCATTTGAATTTTTTGATATTAGCTAAAGGCTAAAACCACAGAGGAGGAGACAACATAGAATTATTCTTAATATAATATCAACATAAAATAGCAACCTTAATTCAGGTTTTTTTTATTTGTTTCCATTATTCTATAATCAAATTATTTATTTCCATTACCATTTGTTGGAACTAATTAATTCTTATAAAAAAATGTACAATAATTTGCACGAGCATTCAAATTTATAAGCTCAATCACTGTCGGGTGCTGGTTTATAAAATATAATATATTACATGTTTTTGTAGCTATTCATAATCTCATTTAACCCAATTGAAAATTAGGACCCTTTAATAAAACTTGTTTATGTTGGCTCTTCTTATAAAACAAAAGAATAATATATAAATAAGTAAATAAAGATGGAGCGTGTATGCCAGATGATTGAAACAAGTTCCAAATTAAATATTCTTTGTTTTATAAAGAAAAAAAATTAAAATTTGTTGGATGATAGAGAAAACATGATTAATTTGTTAATGTATAGTAAAATCTCGATAAATAATAACTTCGATTAAATAATAGTTTTTTCTGATTCCAGTTTGGATCAATGAGTAATAACATCATTGAATGTATAATATAGTAATAATTTTAAAAAACTTATTTAAGGCCTATTAAAAATATAAAATAATAATTCATTAAATACATATCTATATAATTTATAATTCAAATTTTATGTTTTCCTAAAATATATATATATATATATATATATATATATATAGTCAAATATTTCTTCTTTTCATACAAACTAAACTCATTTTAATCGTTACTTTTTAGAGGGCATAAACTACACCAAATGCATTTACTTGGTGATTATAGGGTCCATACAGACAAAAGTCATTAACTCCTCTTTTTAAATTTGAATTTATTTGCATTTATCCTTCCCTTAATGATACAAACAGTAATCGTTAAAAAGTTGCCAAGACGTGGGCGGTTAATCAGATCATGTTTCTCAACGTCCAAAAGGAAACGAGTTCAACTTCTCCGAAAACCTTTAAGGACTAGAATTCGAAAAAACAATGGTTACCTTTAAGGACTAAAATTTGAAAGAACAATGGTTACCTTAATTAATTCCTCTTTTTAAATTTGAATTTACTTGCATTTATCCTTCCTTTAATGATACAAACAGTAACCGTCAAAAAGCTGCCAAGATATGGACAGTTAATCAGATTATGTTTCTTAATGTCCAAAGGGAAGCGAGTTCAACTTCTCCGCATGTGATGATGATTGCACTTGATTTGACAACTCAACACAACCTAAAAATAAAATTTTCAAAATAACTTGTATAAACTTGGTAAAGTAAATCAGAAAATCATGGCTTCAAGCACTTATTACCTTAGGGTTGAAATTTTAAGTTCAACATGATAAAAGTTGTTTTTGCCATGAACTCAATTTTTTCGAAAAATTCAATTTACAATTAGGGCATATAAAAGTAAATTATTCCAGGGTTCAGAAGTGAGTAATCAAAACGTAAGGGTCAAAAATACAATTTGTTCATAATTTGCAAATATGCTTTCAATTTGTAGCATATTCCCTTGTTTGATCAAATGTACACCCTACACTTAAAATAAATTGAGACCTTGGTGAAAACGAAGAAAAACCAATTTCATTATATTATCAAAAACATATTTTCGATCTATATAAAATCTCCCAAAAATTATTTCTGATATTCTGAAATTTTTATAAAAAAATTTCATAAATTCTCGATATTTAAAAAACATTTTCTGTTAATTTAAAATAATTTTAAAATATTCCAAATATAAAAAATAAATATTATGTATGATAAAATATTGGGATAAGTACAAAAAAAAATACATGTGGTATACACTTTTTGCAAACTCGAACCTGTGGTATTTTTTTTTTTTTGCAAACAGAGGTATGTGTTACAGGTCGTTAGCAAACAGAGGCTAAATTGACTAACGGTGTTAAAATTCAAAGAGAAAAAAGTTAATTTGGTCCTTATATTTATTTATTTTATAAATTAACCCCTCTAATTATCTAATTATCACAAATAAACCCCAAAATAAAAAATAAAAAAAATACCATCTTTTCCATCTCTTTTTTATTTTTTATTTTCCTTCTTCTTTCTCTCTCTTCTTCTTCTTCTTCTCCTCTTCTTCTTCTTTTCTTCTATTTTTTTTTTCAAAATTTTGATTCCAGAATTCTGGACGTCTGAAATCCAGACATTCATCACGTCTGGATTTCAGACGTTGTCCAGAATTTCTAGAATTTTCCAGATTCTGGAAAATTCCAGAAATTCTGGAATCAAAATTTAAAAAAAAATAGAAGAAAAGAAGAAGAAGAGGAGAGGAGGAAGAAGAAGAGAAGAATAAGAGGAAAGGAGGAGGAGGAGGAGGAGGAGGAGAGAGAAAGAAGAAGAAAAAAAAATGAAAAAGAGATGGAAAAGATGGTATTTTTTATTTTTATTTTTGATTTTGGGGTTTATTTGTGATAATTAGATAATTAGGGGGGTTAATTTATAAAATAAATAAATATAAGGACCAAATTAACTCTTTTCTCTTTGAATTTTAACACCGTTAGTCAATTTAGCCTCTGTTTGCTAACGGCCTGTAACACATACCTCTGTTTGCAAAAAAAAAAAAAAATACCACAGGTTCGAGTTTGCAAAAAGTGTATACCACAAGCATTTTTTTGTACTTATCCCTAAAATATTATGCAAAACACACCAAAAAAATTAGAAATATTGCAAATAGGGGTCTAAAAAAATTGAAGGAAAAACGACCACTGGAGGCCACCCCACGCATCGCCCACGCATGGATTAGCCCTTTGCCACCACGTTTCGCAACGCGCCACTTGTGGTGAACACCTATGTTGAGGTGGGTCACACCCAAGGCGGTGCTTGGGGGCCACGCACCAGCTTCCCGATGTCACACCCGACCCAAAACGACATCGGGTATGAACGGAAAATAGGATAACGAACTTCTAGCAGTCTAAAAGTCAAACTTATTTTCTAATAGATCAAAATATTATTTGGACAACCTAAAGTTTATTTAATTATTTGGCTTGGATTTGATAATTCTATCAAGCTTCCTACGTATCCCGAACGGCTTTTAATCTTTAAATCGGGAATCAAAGCCACGTAGTTCTACCTATTTTAGGTAGTTCTCTTAACTTATTAACTCGATTTAACTTATTGACATATTAATGATTTAACTGTATGCTTCACTTTATTACTACATAATTTTATATATATAACTCATTTTATCAAAACGAATCAAATCAAATAAACGTTTTATCAAAACGAATCAAATCGAATAACTAGCTCATGAACAAATAAACGTTTTATCAAACCATTTCATAATCAAATAAACATTTTTATCAAACCAACTCATAGTCAAATAAATTGCTTTAACAAACCAATTTGTAAACCAACTCGTAATCAAGCAAACATAAAACATTGTATTTCAAATCATCAAGCATTGAAAACGTAATACAAAATTTGCGTGTCCATCCTCGAATTCCACCCGTGTAGCTTATCATAACATCAATCATATCAATAATCGAGATATCTCATTCATATCTCGCATTGCCTAACGTTAGGACTACCAGTCGTGCACTCTGACCATACCGCCCTTAGGTATGGTCTTACAACTTACAACTCCTACCCCGGGCAATCCTAGATGGACAAAACCATTTTTGTCTATCGTTCAAAACATTAAAACATCAAAAATCATATCTGGATTTCGATCCATATCACAGTAATATCAACAACAACCAAATCAGCTTTCTCAATCCAAAAATAGTTCGGATAAGATTGTCAAATTCATTTTCTAATTTTCAAAATATCACAATCATAAATAATTATTCTACAATCAAAATCAAAAGTATATAAATGATATATTTCAAACAATTTAATCAAAAGTATTCAAAATAACTCAAATATTATATAAATAATTTAAATTAAACATTTTTATCAGACCATTTATATCAGACTATTTATGTTTGTTACCGAAATTGTAACGCGTAACGTTAACTTAGTATCATTATTTTCGACCGAATATACCGTTAGACTCATTCTGTTGTCATAAGTCTATCGTACTAATTTTTATCTTCGATTTGGTTGTAATTCTCTGAATCTATAAATATTCGAATTTTGACCATTTAAACTAACATCGTTAATTCCGACCGAATGTTCAGTTAGACTCATTATATTAGGATAAATTACTTGGACTAATTTTATATTCAAATTTTGATACAAATTTTATATTCGACTCTTCTTGGTAAATATCAGTATAGTCCTTCTATTTCAACGTATTTTAATTCTAGCTATTAAAGTTGCTTAGAATATTTTATTGATAGAATTTAAAATAATCAAAATATTCTTATTGGATTAATTTCGGCTATCACCGGAATAGTATTGTGCAACTCAAACCGGTATAGTTATTTTAGACCGACGTAGTTAATTTAGACCGATTACCTTTAAACTCGTTACGCTCCTATAAGTCCATTAATACCGAATTTCGCCTTAACAAATCTAAAGGATAACTAATTTAAAATTGAGTAAATTCCAAAAAAAACCCCTGTGGTTTGATGTTGTTCCAAAAAAAACCCAATGGTTTGTTTTTACAAAAAAAAGGACCGTGGTTTCACCGTTACCCGAAAAACGGAAAAGGGTTTAACACCGTTAAAAGTGCTGACGTGGCAAGGGGTAGAGTTGGAATTTTTTTTTTAATTTTTCTTTTTCTTTTTCTTCTTATTCTTCTTCCTCTCCTCCTTCTTCTTCTTCTTCTTCTTCTTCTTCTTCTTCTTCTTCTTCTTCTTCTTCTTCTTCTTCTTCTTCTTCTTCTTCTCTTTCTTCTCTTCTTCTTCTTTTTTCTTCTTCTTTTTTCTTCTTTTTTCTTCTTCTTCCTCTCTCTCTCTCTTCTTCTTCTTTTTTTTTTATCTTTTTTTTCTTTTTTTTTTTTTAATTTCCAGAATTCTAGAATTTTCCAGAATTCTGGAAATTTTCCAGAATTTCAGGAGAATTCCAGAATTTTGGAAGACGTCTGAAAAGCATGGAAACAAAGAGGTAGTAAACGAAGTTGATCCTCCTGTTCAAACTTTGACAAACAAATAGCGCAATCGCCATTAGAGGTCGTCGAACGCCGTTTAATGGAGCTATAAGCGAACACCGGGAGAGAGTCGATGAGAGAGAAGACAGGATTAACCTCAGGCGAAACACGGTTGGAGGAAGAAGTAAGAGCAGCGGCGGATGTTGAGATCGTTGAGGAGGTAGAAACATTGCGGAGACAGCGCCGATTCAGATGACGGAGGAGAAGACAGAGAGAAATTGAGAGAAGGAAAGTGATGGAGAGGATTAAGAGAATAACGAGAATGCTTGGTTTCAGATTTTGAAACGGAGAAGAAGAAGATGAAGGATTGGAATTCTGATTCGGATTGTTAATAGTGAATGAAATCATCGGAGAAGAAGGTGGAATCCGAGAAGATGGTAATGTTGCCGCCATTGTTGGTGGTTCAGATCTTGTTCTTTTTTATTTTATTTATGCATCTTTTTATTCTCTTTTGTTTTGATTGTAATAAAATGTATAATAAAAATATAACTTATAGAAATCTGGAAATTTTCCAGATTTCGATGGAAATCTGGAAATTTCTAGAAATCTGGAAATTTCCGAAACTTAAAAAAAAAGAAGGAAGAAGAAGAGGGAGGAAGAAGAAGAAGAAGAAAGAAGAAGAATGAGAAGAAGAAGAAGAAAAAGGAGAGAAGAGATGAAGAAGGAGGAAGAAGAAGAGGGAGAAGGAAGAAGAAGGAGGAGAGAGAAGGGGGAAAAAAATCGATTTTCCCGTTTTACCCCTGCGCCACGTCAGCACTTTAACGGTGTTAAGCCATTTTCCGTTTTTTGGGTAACGGCGCAAACCACAGTCCTTTTTTTGTATTAACAAACCACAAGGGTTTTTTTGGAACAACATCAAACCACATGGGTTTTTTTTAGAATTTACCCTTTAAAATTTATATGGATTATCATAGACGATAAATTATTAATTGTAATCTAAATCTTTAAAATTTATCGAAACTACTGTAACCAAGCTTACTCAAAATCATACTTAAAACATTATAAATTAATTTCAGTCTAAAATACGGTTACCGAATTGTTATCGTCGGTCACCGAAAATTCGTTCGATGTGATCCGCTAACAGCTGATCACAAACGTCGTCGCCGATTAACTTCACGATCACCGAAAGTTAATCGGTGTGATCCGTTGATAGCCAAGTAAATGTTTTCTCCCAAAACCTCTTCATCTTTTTGTATCTTATATGAATTTCTATCCTTCTTTTTCTTCTTTTAAAATTGTATATATATAATTATATATATGAATTTGAATGAATGACAAGTAATATTTAGATAGGCAAATTATTGACATATGTATTTTGGACAACTTAAAGTCTTGACATGTAGTAAATGATGTGTCACACTAATATGTTTTCTATTATTAATTATTATTTATTTATTTATTTTATGTTTATTATATTTTTTTTATCATAATCGTAAATTAATAAATTAATATATTTATAGTTAATGGAAGATTAACTACATGTGATGATGATTCAAAAATTAATATATTAATTGCACAATATTAAGTAAGATCCTTTGATTTATATCTTTTTACAAAACTTAACCAAAACTTTTAATTTACACCTAAAAATATTAAAAACTTAAATTGAATATAATAGTATATTTAAAATCGTAATTAATTAATACTCAATTTATATCGAATAATTTTAGACACGGACGTGACACCCGCCGTCAATTATCCTCAAAACTCGATCCGATAAAGGATTTTCGGAGTCCCCTAATCATGTGGGGGAAGTCTGTTTGTCCAAACGATGAATGTAAATTAGGATTTGAGGCTCATACACTCTCGACTGAGACTGAAATTCGCACCATTCTGAATCTGAAAACCTTAAATTTCAAATAGAGACCGTTCTATGTGATTCTAGTGCCATTTACGCCAAAAAAGTACTTCGAAAAATATGTATTCATGCCCAATAATCATAAATTAAATACTAATATCAATCTTAGCATGCAAAGACTACGTTTTTCTCCATATTCAAGGATCTTAACTGACAGAACACGAGATTTATGGCTCTAATACTAATGAAGTATAAATTTAAAATATTCTATATGGGTTATTGGATTACCTCTTGTAGCACACATAACGTTTGATTGGATTTGCACTGGAAATACATTCCACTATGCCGCATTTAATCGGGAGAGGAAAAGATTGATCCATGAACTAAGAGCGATTGGATCAGAGACGCACCAAAAGGGGGCGACGCTATAGAGGGAGTGTGTGTGAGACAACCTTTTGTCATCCTTAGATTATTTCCATGTATTAGGTTAGACAACATAATTGTTTATTTATAGGGAAATGCTATATTAAAATCCTAGCCTCCTTTTCTGTCTACTTGGTTAGACCCACTCCATCTACGTGCAAACCTCCTATTCGACCCAAATCTGAATAAGTCCAATAATAAATTTAGAAATAAAAGTGATAAAAAAAAGTTAAATTATGAACAAAATTATAAACCATACATATTTGACAATCTCTTACTCTAGTTAAATTTTCTTAATATAATTGTTTGCAAAAGTTTCATCAAATTTTGCTCATAAAAATAATATATATGTATATATATAATTTTGGACGGTTAACTGTGTCCATTAGATTTTGGAAATAAAAAATTATAACCATAATTATTAACCGTTATTTTTAAAATTGAACCTCGTACAATAGTCCATCGATGGTTAATCTAATTTTCCTTTGATTTCAATTTTAGTTTTTTCTGTTTTTTAATTTTCGGATTCTTTTCACTCTTAGGAGAAAATAGATAAATAAGGGAGAGATAGCATACTAAGACCATCTCCAAACCAACATCAAATTGACGTGAGAATGAGATTTAATGATGCTTGGCTCTTCTTAGCTCTCCAACCATCATCAAACCGTATTATCATTTTTATGAATATGATTTTTCTTCATCAAATTTGATATTGCGTCAAAAAAATTGATCCAGTATTAAATACTACCTCCGTTTCATATTACATGTCTTTCTAGATACTCTTTTTTGTTTCATTATACATGTCATTTTATATGATCACTACACATTAAGTCATCTTTTTTCTTGCTATAAAACGCGGGTTTATGAAAATTTATTAGAAAAATAAACTTATTATATAATAAATAAATAGTGCAATCAATAAATAAGGAGCAATAATGATTTTTCTCTAATATCCTTAATTTCTATGAAAATCTCTAAAACGACATGTAATATGAAACGGATGGAGTCATATTTTATTATTATTTTATTACTTTTTGATTTACTTTTTTATATATGTTAGATATTAGTCTTTAATATTGGTGTTGTGGAAATTCCACATGAAAAGAATAAGAAGGAAATCTGTATTTTATTTTGTCTAAGAGACATCTGTATGTCTAGAGACATCTGAATGTCTGGAGACATCTGTATTGTCTGGAGACATCTGTATTTTGACAACCAGTTTTTTGGCTACAAATATTTTCAATCCTTCATACCTTTTCACTTACTGTTTTAATTATTCAAATACGTTCATAGGGAAATTAGTGAAATTGCTATCATTAATTTTATGTTAGGGAAATCCTAGAGGAAACTTAGTCAGAAACCCAATAGCAATTGATAGTGGGGGCTAATATTTCCTTAAGGACAGTGATTAATCACGTCCCTATTTTATGTTTGTGATCCCATATTTCTAACAATCTTAAGGAAATATTATGGAGAACGTGCTGAAGAATGTTGGTGATGCTGGTAAACTTGATCGGTTTGATGGGACGAATTTCACTCGTTGGAAGGAGACTATGAAATTTTTTCTGATCACTCTGAAATTTTTTTACATTCTGGACATTGATTTGCAATCTATTCCAGAACCGAGTGACAAAGATACTGATGGAATTGTGGCTGAACGTAAGAAGCGAGAAGAAGACGAGGCGCTATGTAGAGGATATATTCTGAACCATCTCTCTGATCGTCTTTATGATTTGTACATTCCTGTACAAAAGGCAAAGGATATATGGATATCACTGGAGACAATGTATAATTCAGAAAAGCAAGGGGCAGATAAGTTTATCACTATGAATTTTTTTGAATTTACTATGAATGATTCTGCATCTGTACTTGACCAAGTCCATGAATTTCTTATATTGGCCTCTAAATTTAAGGATCTTACTATAGACATTCCAGAGAAATTACTTGTGGGGGCACTCATAGCCAAATTACCTCCAAGTTGGAATAACTATAGAAAGAAACTGTTGCACACTTCTGAGGATTTTAATTTGGAACAAATTCAGAAGCATTTACGAATTGAAGAGGAAACTCGAATTCGTGATAAGAAACATGATGTTGCTTCTAGTTCTAAAGTTAATTATGTCAGTAATAATCAGAAGGGGGGCAAAAAGAGGAAAGGAAATTATCAGAACAATCCCAACAACAACAAAAAGTTTAAGAAGAATTTGTCTGATGTTGTTTGTTATAATTGTGGTGAAAAAGGACACATCAAAAGATTCTGTAAGAAACCCAAAAAGAAGGATAGCAAAAATCAGAATAAGAAGGAGAGTGAGGACAAAGCAAATGTTGTTGAACATGTTGACAATAATGAAATTATTGTCATGGTTTCTGAGTTGCAAATTGGCATGATCCAAGAATTGCATATGGCATCTCTTACCATAAGCAATGATTGGTGGTATGATTCTGGTGCAACTACTCATGTTTGCAACAACAAAGGACTCTTCAAGACTTATATTGATTCTTCTCCAGACCATGAAGTTTTGTTGGGTGATCATCACTCTTCTAAGGTTCAAGGAACCGGGACTGTTGAAATTCAGTTTACTTCTGGAAAGAAAGTTATTCTCACAAATATTCTTCATGTTCCTCAAATTAGGAAGAATTTAGTTTCTGGTTTTATGTTATGTAAAAAGGGGTTAAAGGCTGTAATAGAATCTGATAAAATAATTTTGTCTAAGGCTGGAGCATTTGTTGGGAAAGGTTATGTCTGTGATGGAATGTTCAAAATTGTCTATTAATAAAGTTGAGAATTCTGCTTATTTTCTTGTGCATGCAATTGAATGTACTTCTTTTCATTTGTGGCATAATCGTTTAGCACATACCAATTATAGAACCATGAAATATATGTCTAAAAATGGAATGATATCTTATGGTAATGATCATGAAGATAAATGTGAGGTATGTGTTCAAGCAAAAATGAAAAGGAAACCATTTCCTAAAATTGAAAGAAGTACAGAAATGTTAGAACTTATTCATTCTGATATTTGTGAATTTAATGGAAATTTAACTAGAGGAGGTAATAGGTATTTCATAACTTTCATTGATGATAGTTCTCGTTTTACCTATGTTTATTTGTTAAAAACAAAAGACCAAGCATTTGAAATGTTTAAATGTTATAAAGCCATGGTAGAGACACAAAAGAATAAGAAAATTAAAATTCTACGCAGTGATAGAGGTGGGGAGTATTTTCCTGCAGAATTTTCTTCTTTTTGTGAATCTAGTGGAATTATACATCAGGTTAGTGCTCCTTATAGACCTCAACAAAATGGAGTTGCTGAAAGAAAAAATGGTGTTTTAGGGGATATGCTAAATGCAATGCTTGTTAATGCAAATTTGCCACTTAATTTATGGGGAGAAGCTTTGCTAACCGCATGTCATATACACAACAGAGTACCTTCTAAGAAATTTAAGGTTTCACTTTATGAAATTTGGAAAGGAAGGAAACCTAATATAAGTTACTTTAAGGTGTGGGGTTGTGTTGCATATTACAAGGTCCCAGATCCTAAGAAAACTAAATTAGGACCAAGGGCTTTGAAAAGTGTTTTTGTGGGCTATGCTGAAAATTCAAAAGCATATAGGTTTTTGGATTTGGATTCTAATGTTATAGTGGAATCACGAGATGCTGAATTCTTTGAAAATAAATTTCGTGGCGATTCCACAGGAACAGAAACCTCAATAGCACCACAAATTTCTTCAAACTCAAATGGGAAAAGAGTTGTGCCTGATTCTTCTAATGAACCAAGAAGAAGTGAAAGAACTAGAAAAGAGAAGAATTTAGGTCCAGATTTTATTAATTCTCAAGCTATTCTCTTTCTGGTGGAAGGAAATAGAAATGGGGTTACTAATAAAATACCAATTGTACTTACTGTAGAAGATGATCCCAAAACTTTTCAAGAAGCAATGGCTTCTAGAAATTCAGCTTTTTGGAAAGAGGCAATCAATGATGAAATGAATTCATTGATATCAAACAATACTTGGTATATTACGGACTTGCCTCCAGGGTCTAAAACTGTTGGATGCAAATGGGTATTCAGGATTAAGTATAATACAGATGGATCTATAAATTCTTTCAAAGCTAGATTGGTTGCACAAGGCTTTACTCAAAAAGAAGGGGTAGATTATTTTGACACTTATGCACCTGTAGCTAGAATTTCATCCATTAGAGTACTTATGGCTTTAGCTTCTATTTTTGGTCTATGTGTACATCAAATGGATGTGAAGACGGCTTTTCTAAATGGGGATTTAGAAGAAGAAGTGTACATAAAACAACCTGAGGGTTTTGTTCTCCCTGGAAATGAAAATAAAGTTTGCAAATTGGTTAAATCCTTGTATGGATTAGAACAAGCGCCTAAACAATGGCACGAAAAATTTGATTCTGTTATTTTATCAAATGGTTTTACTTATAACTCAGCAGATAGGTGCATTTACTCTAAGTTTACAAAAGATTATGGTGTCATCATATGTTTATATGTTGATGACATGTTAATCTTTGGAACCAATATGAAAGGAATTGATGAGACAAAGACCTATTTGAGTTCATGTTTTAAAATGAAAGATTTAAATGAAGTTGATACTATCTTAGGTATCAAGGCTATAAAACATAGTGGGGGTTTTACGTTGAGTCTATCTCATTATATTGAAAAAGTGCTTAATAAATTTGAGCACTTACAGTTTAAAGAGGCTAATTCCCCTTATGATTCATCTTGTAAACTTAGTAAAAATGAGGGAAGAGGTGTTGCTCAACTTGAGTATGCTAGTGCAATAGGAAGTATGATGTATGCATCACATAGTACTAGACCAGATATTGCATTTGCTGTCTGTAAACTTTCTAGATTTACGAGTAATCCGAGTCGTGAACATTGGAAAGCGATTGGTAGGGTCTTAGGTTACTTAAAAAGAACCAAAAACCTTGGATTATATTATAATAAATTTCCAGCAGTTCTTGAGGGTTATTCAGATGCTAGTTGGATAAATACTATCGGTGATAGTAAGTCCACAAGTGGTTGGATTTTTATGCTTGGTGGAGGAGCTGTTTCTTGGGCTTCAAAGAAACAAACTTGTATTACTCATTCCACAATGGAGGCTGAATTTTTGGCCTTAGCAGCAGCAGGAAAAGAAGCTGAATGGCTGAGGAATATGTTATTAGATATTAAGTTGTGGCCACAACCGATGTCAGCCATTTCTTTGAACTGCGATAGTGAAGCTACTTTGTCTAAAGCTTATAACAAGATATATAATGGAAAGTATAGACATATTAGCTTAAGACATTCATATGCACGACAGTTAATATCAGACGGGATTATAACTGTTGTATATGTTAAGTCTTGTAATAATTTGGCAGATCCTTTCACAAAAGGACTTCCAAGGGACATAGTATATAAAATGTCCAAAGAGATTGGTTTAAGACCTATATGATTACATCAGCAATAACAGAAACCCAACCTATGTATAGTATTATCACTATGTAAAGGTTCAATGTGGTAAAAACAAGTTGTTGATAACTGATTGATATACTAACTATAATAATAAATTATATAGTATATGATTATTAGGGTGAGTCTTAGACTCTTAATGAAGCTTCATATGTTGTATTTGAACTTCACCTATATGGACAGAAGGAGTGGTGCCGCTCCTAATGAAAGTGTGGTCTACTTTTATAATTGTCCATGAAGTCTAGGATGAGCGCATGGCCATAATAGTGCTACCATTTCTATGAACGTACGTTTATATAGAAGTTATGTGTGTGATACTTCCGGTATAACAAAAGGGATTATGGCTCAAAAGCGGCAAGCCGCCATTAATTTCGTTTTTCCTTGAAGTGTTACACTAAGTGGAGGTCCAAATCGCAAGATACCGACATTTATGCATAACTCTAATGAGATTTATTTAAACACCAATACATAAAGCCTAAGTGGGGGATTGTTAGATATTAGTCTTTAATATTGGTGTTGTGGAAATTCCACATGAAAAGAATAAGAAGGAAATCTGTATTTTATTTTGTCTAAGAGACATCTGTATTGTCTAGAGACATCTGTATGTCTAGAGACATCTGTATGTCTGGAGATATCTGAATGTCTGGAGACATCTGTATTGTCTGAAGACATCTGTATTTTGACAACCAGTTTTTTGGCTACAAATATCTTCAATCCTTCATACCTTTTCACTTACTGTTTTAATTATTCAAATACGTTCATAGGGAAATTAGTGAAATTGCTATCATTAATTTTATGTTAGGGAAATCCTAGAGGAAACTTAGTCAGAAACCCAATAGCAATTGATAGTGGGGGCTAATATTTCCTTAAGGACAGTGATTAATCACGTCTCTATTTTATGTTTGTGATCCCATATTTCTATCAATATATAAATATAGTTATTGTATTTTGTTATATAATATTTATTATTTCAAAGAAATCTTGTGTTTGGAAAGAGAAAATGATGAAATGGGTTGGAACAAAAACACTACAACAACATAAAAAAAATTGAGAAAATGAAGAAAATATTGTTTAATATAGCAAAAATAATGAAATTAGTTGGAGATTTGTCTAATTATATCCAAGATAGTCAAATAGAAGATACAATAATATCTGCCACCAAAATATTGAATACAAGAAAAAACATAAATAAAATTAGTATCTTTTTTTTATATATATAAGAAAAATTAGTAGTTAGAAAATGACATTGCATTTGTTGCAATGTTTTATATATATATATATATAGCACAATAATTGGGCCATCGAATACTTCTAATTGTTTTAATTGATTTGCTAATTTTTTGTTTGAGGAAATTGATTTGTTAATTTGATTTTAAATTAATGTCTGCTTCTAAACTTATATTATAGTTTATGTTCAAACATTATCTTTAATTTTGATTACATATATTTAACTAAAGCATATATTAAACTATTTATTATATATAAAAAGGATAAAGAAGACAACTTTTTATATTTTGATATCTGTATATAAAATTAGTTTTCGATATGCTTAGAAATTATTGGTTTGAAGGGAAAATACGGAGACATCAGGCAGCGCATTATTGCTGAAACTCAGCACCTCGAATCAGTACAGAAGCAGGCCGACCCCCGTCTCCACGACACGGAACAGGTGTTAGCCACATCGATCAAGGAATTACAAGCAATTGAAGAGATAAGATGGAAGCAACGATCCAGGGTCGATTGGCTCAGGCTGGGAGACCGCAATACGTCCTTCCATGCGAAAGCATCAACGAGATGAAGAAGGAATATGATCAGACAAATCAAAGATGATGAAGGATGCTGGGTGGAGGGGGATGCCGCTATTGGTGAAGTTGTGATTAAGTACTATCAACAGCTATTTACAAGCTCTAGGCCAGCGAAGATAGACCAATTCGTTGGAGCAATTCATAACCAAATATCAGTTGAGCAACAACAATTACTATCTCAACAGTTCACTAGAGAGGAGACCATTACAACAATCAAACAGATCAGTCCAACCAAAGCCCCTGGGCCGGATGGTATGTCATCTCTATTTTATCAAACTTATTGGGATATCATTGGCAATGACATTATTGCTCTTGTCTTGGATGTGCTTGCTTCTAGTATTATGCCTGACATGTTAAACCACACGCTGGTTACCCTAATTCCAAAAGTTAAAGAGCCTGCCTCGATGAAGGATCTCCGACCCATTGCACTATGCAATGTTCTGTATAAACTCATCTCCAAAGCCCTTGCAAACAGATTAAAGTTGGTCCTCCCTAGTGTTATCTGTGATACACAATCTGCCTTTGTTCCTGGGCGTGTTATTACTGATAATGCTATTATTGGCTTTGAGGCTTTTCATAGCATGAAAACGAGGATTAAAGGTTCGAGAGGAAACTTTGCTCTGAAGCTTGATATGAGCAAAGCCTATGATCGTGTTGAATGGAGCTTTCTGAGGAAAGTTCTGGAAAAAATGTTGTTCCCACCTCACTGTATTAAATTAATTATGATGTGTATCTCTTCGGTCTCGTTATCTTCCTTGATAAATGGCCAACCACAAGGGTTTATTAAGCCGTGCAGGGGCTTATGGCAAGGGGATCCCATTTCTCCCCATTTGTTTATTATCTGTGCAGAAGCGTTTTCAGCAAATATCAGGAAAGAAGAACTTGACGGAAAAATTCACGGAGTTAAAGCTAGCTGTGATGGACCCAGCATATCCCATCTATTCTTTGCGGATGACTCCTTAATCTTTGGAAGAGCAAACCGAGCTGAGATTGGTGCAATTAAGAGTATCCTCGAGGAGTACGAGCGTGTGTCTGGGCAGATGGTGAACTTTGAAAAGTCGGAAGTGTTCTATAGTTGTGGGGTGACTGAAGAGAGGAAGGGTCAGCTGACTGAAATGCTTAATGTAAGGGAAACTGGAGCCTTTCCTAGGTACCTGGGATTACCAACACTAATAGGCAGATCTCGGAAAGAAGTTTTCTCCGCAATTAAAGAAAGAATCAACCGAAAACTGAGAGGGTGGGAAGAACGAAAGCTATCTGTTGGTGGTAGAGAGGTATTGATCAAATCTTTCATCCAATCGATCCCCACTTATATTATGTCATGCTTCCTCCTCCCTGATTATTTCTGCAAGGAAATTCAAAGCTCTGTTAGTCGATTCTGGTGGGGCGGCTCGACAGCAAAACAACCGATACATTGGATAGCATGGGAGAATGCTTGCAAATCGAAATTTGAAGGTGGCCTTGGATTTAGAAATATGAAATCCTTCAATTTAGCACTCCTATCAAAACAGTGCTGGCAAATTTTGAGTAACCCGAGTTCACTGTGCGCTAGAGTCCTTAAGGCGAAGTATTTTCCGTATAATAATTTCATGGATGCACCGATATGCTCTGGGCCGAGTTACTTTTGGAGGGGGTGCTAAATCTAGGGGGATATTTCGTAAAGGGGTATTCTGGAGAGTCGGGAATGGGGCCAATATAAATATCTGGACGGACTGCTGGGTCCCCTCGCTAAACGCCCGCCACCCGCTCCTCTCCCTGGTAGCACCTAAGCCAATGCTAGTACAAGAACTAATTGATCCTTTGAACTGTTGCTGGAATCGTGAGCTGTTAAACAAGGTATTCCAGGCTGATGATATAATGGAGATACTCAAGATCAACATTAGTTTCAGAATGCCGCCGGACAGGGTGTATTGGGGACTCACGAGCTCTGGTATGTTTTCCGTTAAATCTTGTTATTATCTTACAGAAAGCTTGAGGAGCTCAAACAGCAACCAGGGATCGAGCAATCTAAGACAACAATTGTTCAAGCAGATATGGCTGCTCAAATTGCCTGCAAAAATAAAACATTTCTTGTGGAGAATTGTGCGTGATAAGCTACCGACAGGTGCATCACTCGTGAGGCGCGGAATACTGTTATACAAAATTGCGATTAGAAGAGTTTGAACTTATGTCAGTGATTACCTGGTGGATATGGTATAGGCGAAATGTCTGGAGGAATGAACAATCCTGGATACCGGTCGGGACTCTCATGTTGAAAGCTAAGCAATTTTATTCTGATTGGTGCCAAACAAGTATGACGTCCGCAAACCGAACGACTAACACCAGTGGCTCTTGTAATTCAATTGTTGATCCTAAAAAATCTTGGTGTCGCCCCCCGCCTGGTGTTATAAAAATCAACTGTGACGCCTCCATGGGGGATAATGACCGAGGTTGTAGGGTCGGGTTAATTGCGAGGGACTCTAATGGCTCGGTGTTGGCGTCTGCAGGTATTCCAATTGGACCAGCTTCCAATGCAGAAGCGGCTGAAGCTCGAGCTGTTCTTGAAGCACTCTTCTGGGCCTAGGACTATGGGTTTCGTACTATAATGGTGGAGTCTGATGCAAAGGTGGTAATAGACACAATTCATGATAATGTTCTCCCAAATTCGGCCTTACAAGAGCTGTTCATTGATATACGTACGCTAGCTTTAAGATTTACTAGTTGCTCGTTCATTCATATCCCTAGAAATAGTAATTGCATTGCCCATGCGATTGCCCATTGGACGAAGGGATTAACGAACCCAATTTTCTTGATGGAAGAGGCTCCAGCCCCCGTCTGGAAACTTCTATGTAATGATTATGCAGACTCTGCAATTTAATGGAATTTCGCTTTCAAAAAAAAAGAAATTATTGGTTTGAACAAAAAGATTTTATTCGTAATACTACATTATCAAATTTATCATGTTGTACGTGCAAAATGGAAGTTGCTTCATCATTTTTCCGTTGGGCTCGACGTTGTCGTCTTCTACTATTTCGGGTTCCCCTTTGGAGTCTCTCCATTTCTTTTTGCTCCAAGTTCTCTCTTGTCTTTCTCAACATTTCGGCGTATTGCAGCTCCATCTCCCGTGTCTCGGCATCAAGACGTTCCTTTAAAGCTTGTGAATAACTCGGTTGAATCATTGTCGAAAGAAGTCTCGGTTCAAGGAAAACGATCGGCTCTGATACCAACTGATACAGATCGGTTTTATCTGAAATAGTGACGTGTTAGTTTTAATCGTAAACTAACAAAGATTAACAACTTCTCTAGCTAAACTAGAAGGAGTGGATCCCAATTCATGGACTACATCCATAGGAAATCAAAGATCCCCCATTGTTGAAGGTGAAAACCTTAACAAAGCTTCTTGAAGAAGAATTATATTTGATTGATAAAAGTTAACTATTACAAAGAGAAAGAGATGAATTTATATCATCTAAAACCTAATTGGTAAATTACATAAAAGGCTAACCTAACATAACTAATTAAAGAGTAAGGTTAGGGATAAAATGGGGTAATAATAAAGGGGTGGCATGGATGGTAAATAGGGAGTGGTATGGATTGTAAATAAGGAGTGACAGGATTGTAAATAAGGAGGAGTTGGAGTAAGGAGCAAGTTCCTGAAAAGTGAAAGTACGCGGGACGTGCCCGAAAGTACACACGGCGTACTTTGGCTGATGAGCCCTTCTCTGGATCAGTATCCTTTATACGCGGGACGTGCCTAGAAGTACGCACGACGTACTTTGGCTGATGAACTCTTCTCCGGGATCACCTTCTTTCACGCGGGGCGTACCTTTAGACACGCGGAGCGTGTCTGAGCTGCTGGTGATTTGTGTGGCACTGTTTTGAGCCTCCATACTCGCTTGTTGCTCGTGCTTGGTTCTTCCCCCGACTTCCCTAGTTCGGACTCGATCCTAGGGAAAGATGCCCCACATCATACACTCTCTCTTAAAAGAACTTGACCCCAAGTTGCTTGCCATACATTGATGAGACGTGTTCGTTGTGAATGAACCCAAGCCCTCAAATCGAACCAAAGTGTTGTTCGAGATGAACTCACGAAGTCCACTCCACATATTGTCGGACTCACCTTCTCCTCACGAGCCTTTCCCGATATCTCAACTAGTACTTCACCCCGGCATCCATCTTCCATGGCGCTCATCTCCCAATCTCCACCAATATCGGACGCTCTACCAACATCGAATGGTATGTCTTGGCGGAGCGTGTCAAACCACTTCCCAATAAATGCTTGGATGGTCTGCCGACGCTTCTCACTTCGTTGAACATACCACCCTTGGAACCTCTTGATCTCCCCATCACGAACTTGAGGAATCAACTCAATCTTCTTCCGCTCATGGTCTACGTCGAATGGAATGTCCCAATGACACATATCAACCAAACTAGGATCAATCCCATAAGCACTCTTTAAAACCCCAACACGGCCTTGAGTCGAATATGTCCGGACCTCAATATACCTCACGCCATCAACCCGGATGCTAGGCTCAACCTCCACTCGCTCATAGTCAACCTCAAATTCATGTCCCGGCGCCATATATCAACCCAAATTGGAGCGATCCCTTGAGTACTCTTCACAACCCAAACGTGATTTTGAGTTGAATATGCCCGGCCTTTACGGTCATTCATGCCACTAACTCGGCTACCATGCTCAATCTCTCCTTGCCCATGGCCCACATCAAACGGAATATCCCGGCGACACTTGTCAACCCACCTCATAGTGAACCCAAGTACACATATAATAGCTCCATCCTCATCTTGGGTTAACAATCCCGGAACTTCAAGACTTGCCACCTTACTAACTTGGCCCTCAATCCCCAAGTCTTGAATTTCTTCTACCTTCTCGACATCTCTCGGGCGGCTATCCCCATTCATCAAAGACTTCACAAACCCCACTCTCGTCATCACAATATCGCTTCTCATTGACTCCTCACAGGGTTGATGCTTCTCCAACAAGCACCACATATACCCCCACATATACATAGCAATAAAGCGCAAAATAATGAGTTCTGAATTTACCAAGCCTTAACCTCCTTCCATTCTTTCTATGTTCCCCGGGAAGCCATTCCCCTCCAATGAACAATCGCCAAAGCCCACAACAAGATCAACCCTCACGGTCCCATCATAGGAAGTGTTCTCCCTCAATATAAAGCTCACATCCTTCACAACAAGCTTGCCTCTCATAGGCTGATCATAGTGAAGGTTCTCACTCAACATAGAGTCCACATTCCTCACAACAAGATCACTTCTTATGGGCTCCCTCAACATGAAAGTCACACTTCCCACAACAAGATCATCTCTCATAGGCTCATCATAGGAAAGATCCTCCCTCAACAATAAACTCTCATTCCTCATGACAAGATCACCCCTCATGGGCTCCTCATAGGAAAGGTTCTCCCTCAACATACACAACCAAGCTTCCAACACATATACTTCAACAAAGCACAAAAGAATAAGTTCAGATTTTACCCAATGAGTGACTCGATTCTTTTGCATGTGGCATGTGCTAGGCATCTCGGTGCTATCAATAGGCTTCATAGAGCAACCTTCCTCCTCCTCTCTAGAGCTCAACTCACCATTTTTAGCGCTAAGTGCACTATCTCCCGGATCCCATGCTATGTCTTACGGTAGCTTTCTCAAAAGTGGAAGCCCTTTAGGAAACCCCTTAGGTGGCTCGTTGAAAAACATGTGCTTGTCACCCTCGGACATCGGATCAACTTCCTCACTTCCAACTTTGCTACTCCCATTCTCAACTTCATTCCCCTCTTGGGATTTGACTTCATTAGGAGAGTGGCTAGCTATCTCACCCATGGAACCCAAATCAAGGTGACTCAATGTCTCACCCGTTCCACCAATGCACCCATTCACATTCAACTCCCAGTTGGACATTCTTCCAAAGTGGTCTCCGTTTTCTTACTAGGAGAACTCTTCAAAGGTGTAAGGACATATCAGATTCCGCCTTTGCGTATGGTGTAGGTGTTGCTTCTTCCCGCATGTGAGGCATCACAATCAAATTGCCATGGCCTACCAAGTAGCACATCACAAGCACCCATCTCTACAACATCACACATAGCTTCATCCCCATAAGCTCCAATAGTGAAAGGAACTTTACACCAATGAGTAACTTGAAGCCTCTCCACCTCGTTGACCCAACCAAGGCGGTAAGGTCTAGGATGTGGCTCGGGAACCAACCCAAACTTGCTCATAGCGGACCGATTAATGATATTCATTTGGCTTCCTCCGTCGATCACCATCTCACACTTCTTCCCACGAACTAAGCATCGAGTTCTAAATAATCGATGACGTTGGCTAGGCTCCTCTTCACTAGGCATTGGCACCCTAGTCACCAAATACACATTGTGCTCATTGCCACCATCATCAACTTCATAGGTGTTTTCATACTCAACACTTCCCGACTCATCCTCATCTTAGAACCGATTTTCTTCACCATCATAAGCATCTTCATTTCGGTCCCACTCTACATTTTCCGCCTCATAGTCATCTTGGAACCGTTCTTCTTCAGGCTCATAAGTCTCTTCGTTTCGGTTCCACCCAACATTTCCCGACTTGGAGTCATCTCAGAACCGATCTTCATCATTATAAGCTTCTTCTCTTCGGTTCCAATCTACATGTCCCAACTTATCATCATGATGGAACCTACCTCTATCATACTCATAGATATCTCTATGGTAGTTCCGTTCAACATCCTCCAACTCATCATCACAATAGAATCTACCTTCATTATCTTCACAAGGAGCCCTGTGTCGATTCCACTCAACACACTGACGCCCATTCTCATCATAGTAGACCCCATCTTCGTCTTCCTCATGAGCGGCCCCATATTGGTTCCACTCAATGCTTTGACGTTCATCCTCCCCATGGTAAACTCTACCATCTTCATCATAATCAAACTCATATGCACTATGACAAAGTTCACCATCTTCACATATCTCATCTACGGAAGCGTGCTCTATCTCTTCAACCTCATCCTCGAATTCGCCTTCACGATAATCATGTTCAACATTTCTTTCTAGCTCATTCTCGGATTGGCTCTCCTCTTCATCAATCTCCTCTTCTAACCCCTCTTTTTCATGGTTGTATTCAAATTCATTTCCATCTTCATCCCCGATCCGTCTTTTCCCATGACCTTTCGTTTCCTCCCACTCCTCTTCATAATTCGAACCGACTAATTCACGTGCCAAGTCACCCGACTCAAAAGACATGCTACAACCCAATATGGTAGAACCACCAACATCTCTCCCATCACCATAGCCATCAATCTCCACACATAAATGAATTTTATCATGCTCCTCAAAGAGATTAACAAGTCCAAACTCCTCCTCCCCCTCTTCAAGACAAATATCCTCAATGTCCCTAAGCACACATATGTGCCTATGCCTAAGGGGCATTTCATCAAACACTTGGGGAGTACCTTTCTCAATATGGGTTTTCTCAATATTACCACACACAAATTCAACCTTCCCCATGTCCTCACATACAAGCATCCCTTCCTCCTCATCCACACATACATTTAAATCCTCATTCACAAATTCATTATCAACAACTCCACAATGAGAATTTAAATTCCTAACAACACCACAAACAACAAAATCCTCAACAAAAGTAGGCATACCCACAACTTCCACATCAAGAATTGAAAGCTTTGGATTTACCTTTTCCTTGTGCAATAGAGGACAGATTTGGGATGAATCCTTAGGAGGCAAAATGGAAGTTGCTTCATCCTTTTTCCGTTGGGCTCGATGTTGTCGTCTTCTACTATTATGAGTTCCCCTTTGGAGTCTCTCCATTTCTTTTTGCTCCAAGTTCTCTCTTGTCTTTCTCAACATTTCGGCGTATTGCAGCTCCATCTCCCGTGTCTCGGCATCAAGACGTTCCTTTAAAGCTTGTGAATAACTCGGTTGAATCATTGTCGAAAGAAGTCTCGGTTCAAGGAAAACGATCGGCTCTGATACCAACTGATACAGATCAGTTTTATCTGAAATAGTGACGTGTTAGTTTTAATCGTAAACTAACAAAGATTAACAACTTCTCTAGCTAAACTAGAAGGAGTGGATCCTAATTCATGGACTACATCCATAGGAAATCAAAGATCCCCCATTGTTGAAGGTGAAAACCTTAACAAAGCTTCTTGAAGAAGAATTATATTTGATTGATAAAAGTTAACTATTACAAAGAGAAAGAGATGAATTTATATCATCTAAAACCTAATTGGCAAATTACATAAAAGGCTAACCTAACATAACTAATTAAAGAGTAAGGTTAGGGATAAAATGGGGTAATAATAAAGGGGTGGCATGGATGATAAATAGGGAGTGGTATGGATTGTAAATAAGGAGTGACAGGATTGTAAATAAGGAGGAGTTGGAGTAAGGAGCAAGTTCCTGAAAAGTGAAAGTACGTGGGACGTGCCCGAAAGTACGCACGACGTACTTTGGCTGATGAGCCCTTCTCTGGATCAGTATCCTTTATACGCGGGACGTGCCTAGAAGTACGCACGACGTACTTTGGCTGATGAACTCTTCTCCGGGATCACCTTCTTTCACGCGGGGCGTACCTTTAGACACGCGGAGCGTGTCTGAGCTGCTGGTGATTTGTGTGGCACTGTTTTGAGCCTCCATACTCGCTTGTTGCTCGTGCTTGGTTCTTCCCCCGACTTCCCTCGTTCGGACTCGGTCCTAGGGAAAGATGCCCCGCATCAGGGGGCCGAGAGGCCAAAGCGCCTCCTCCTGTGGAACCATCGTGACCACGAGTAGTTTCGGCCTTCACTGTGTCCAAAAAATTTGAGATTGTGGTGGTTCCGGCCCCCCAGTTTTCAAAAAATTTAGATCGGGTGCTGAATTAGCATCCCCAAAATTGGCTCCAAATCCAAATTTCTTATTTTTTATTGGCATGTTAGGTCTCTCTAAATCCAAAATTCTTTTTTTTTTAGCATGGTAGGTCATCCTTAAATCTAAATTTCTAAATTGTTTTTGGGCCCATTAGGCCCTCATAAATCCAAATTTTTCTATGAGATATAATTTTTTTACATGTTAAGAATGATAAACATAATGTAGCTTAATTTTGAGAAGTTTTATATTGGTACTTAAAAATTGGTTCTTGACCACTGAGATTATAACACGTATATATACGAAAAAAAATTTGAACTAGTTCGATTTAGGAATTTTTTTTACACATCACGTATAAAATCCGCCCCCGAACCGAACAATCTTGTATTCGTCAGTGATCTCATGGGATTCTTGAGGTAAACTTAGGGGAACTAAGAAGCCATTTAATATCTTAACGTGTATTTTATGAGCAATTTAAAAAGTAGAAAAATTAGAAGGTGTCAAAATCAATCCATCGTGGAAGTCAAATTGAGGCAGTTACTCAAAACATGATCTGAAAGTGGAGAACATGACTTAGGAGTTGTTTGATAAAACTGAAAATTAAGTGCTGAAAAAATAAGTACTGAATTTTAAGTGCTGAATATTATACGTGTTGATAATATTGTATGATATAATTGTTATAAAAATATTAGGTGATAATGTTTAACTTAAAATGTTAAGTTAAATATTTTGATTTATTAAAATAATTGCTTTTTAACTTAATTTACTAATTTAAGTGGTGGATAAATAATTATTATCAAACGCACTTAAATTAAATAAGCGCTTAACATTTTAATTTAAGTCATTGACATATTAAACAAGGCCTTAGTAGAAGAAATATGAAGTTACCACCAACGTTTATAAAAGAAAGAAATCACAATGAAAAGGGACAACCCAACACACACTCAAGCAACACTCTAGCATATTCTTTCTAGACTTGAGCAATTTAAATTTCTTAGTTATTTCCTTAGTCTTAGTTTTTAAAGTTCATGTTCATTCAAGTTTCCAATACAATTTTATTTTATTTGTTCTTTAATCATTTTTATAATGTCGGTAGCATTTTGATAATCGAATCCTTTGGAATTTTATACTCCCTTTATTCCTCACAATTGTTTGATATTTAGAAGTTAGTATACACAATTTTATTACATAGTTCGCGAATACTATAGTTTTCTGACACACCTGCATTTTCCATAAAAGAGTCAAATACTTGTGTGTATTGTATTTTATTTGCTTGAGTTGTTTCAATAATATTGTTGTTTTTTTTTAGAAAGAAAGCATTATATTAAAATTAAAGAGTTGTTACATCATAACTAATACAAGACAAAATAGGATTTGAAATACAACTAGGACTATTCTCAATGAAGATTTGAGAGTAGTGAGAAATGGAGCCCCATTTGGCCATCGAGTGAGCTTGTAAGTTTGCTCCTCTTTTTACAAAAACAAAACTTAAAGTGCTGAAATAGGATCTCAGATCCTGGATGTCTAAAAGGAGATCCTTTAATGAGAAGCTGGTATCCTTCTTGCCATTGAGAGTGTCGACCACCAAGCTGGAATTAGATGCTATAATAATGTCCTTGAAGAAGCAATCAATTGCTAAACGTATCCCATTATATACTGCAAGCATTTCTGCGTATCCCAGATTCACATAGGGTTCTATAAGGAGGGACGTTGATACCATTACTCATCTATAGTGATCACGAGAAAAATTTCCCGTAGTGCAGTGGAGGCCGTTTAGCAAGTAGGAGGCATCACAGTTAAATTTAATCAAGGGGTGGTGGTGCCTGCCATTACGCCTGAGCCTGCTGTGGTCTGGTCTGTTAGTCGTCGTCGACTACTATAATGGATCGAAATTCTTCCAGCAGTAACTGTGCTTTACATGGGATCTCTTCCAATTTCATTCCGTTTGGTTTATGATGGTCGTGTTCCGTCTAAACCAGATCATCCATAAGGTTACACTGAATAAAATGAGTTCCTGCACATCTAGACAAGTCATAATGTTGGTAAACCATTCTCTAAAATTCCATCCCCCAACTTTACACACTTTGATAGGAAGACCAGATGCTTTCTATAGGTCCTTAAGGATGCGACACTCCTTTAAAAGGTGAATGGTATATTCATGATAGGTGTAGCAATTAAGGCAGTGGACTTCCTCACAAATTTTTCTCCGATTCAGGGCTAATTTGGCAGGCAGTATATCCTAGCAGCATCTCCACAGAAAGTGAATTATTTTTGGGGAATGGGGAGTTTCCATATTTTTTTCCAAATTGGAACATGGCCCTTCGAGGATTCAGCCCAAGGTTTTTTTAAAATTTGGTGTTCCAAAGCAAGAGGATACCCGCTTTTTGATGGGAAAAACGGACTAACAACGGTAACAACAATAATGCGGAATTAACATTCGTTATTAATCCTTTCCCGACTTGAATGAATCTATGAGGAAACTAATTAGTAGAGCAACAACCAAACACAAATGAAGCAATAACGGTAGTAAAATGGCAGCCATACAAACACAAAGAACAAGCATGATTTTTACGTGGAAAACCCCCTCAATGCAAGGAGTAAAAACCACGGGGACCGTAGTCCGCTTAAACCTTCCACTATATCAAATAATAATGGACAATACACAAGTTCATCCCTAGATAACACTAGAGGCATACACAATCAACATACAATCTTGAAATTTTCCCTCAAGAAGTATGGAATCAATCACAACACAAAAGAAAAGAAGAACCTCAAGGAAGACACAAATCTGTCTACCATCTGCCCCTGGTACGAACTGGTCTTCCAAGCTTCCGAATAACGATCGCTCCGGTGAAAACAAGCGAACAGGTGTTAGGAAGCTCCTGTCCAAATTTCACGACGATCCAACGGTTCAATCTCCGGCTATGGGCAATTTCGCGTGGCTGGGCGAAATGGAAGAAGAATGGACTTTCACTTTCTCTTTTCTTTTGTGGTGGCCGAAAATTAGGTCTAAAAAACACTCTTAAACTTACCCTTATATACTCCTAGGGTTAAAGCATGGGCCTAACCCTAATTGGGCTCCTCATGGATCAGAAAAGCCCAACAAATCTCCCCCTTTCTGACTATGAGGAGGAATCCGCCATCCCGACGATAGAGCAACACACCTTTAGCTTCTCCCTTGCTAAAGCCTTTGTCAACATATCGGAACCATTATCATCGGTATGAACTTTGTCAAGTTCAAACATCCCTTCTTCAAGAGCATCTCTAATCCAATGATACCTCACATCAATATGCTTTGTTTGAGCATGGTAAGTAAAGTTTCTAGCAAGATGAATCGCGCTTTGACTATCACAAAGAATCACATACCGCTGCTGTTTAAAGCCAAGCTATTGCACAAACCTTTTCAACCACAAAATCTCCTTACCTGCTTCCGTTGCTGCTATATACTCTGCCTCTGTTGTAGAAAGTGCAACATATTTCTGCAATCTTGATTGCCATGACACAGCTCCCCCTGCAAAAGTCACCAAATAACCAGAAGTAGACCTCAGGTTATCCTTATCTCCTGCCATATCAGAATCCGTGTACCCAACAAGCACTGGCTTCCCATTTCCAAATGTAAGACCCAACCCGTAGATATCTGAATATCCACTTAACTGCCTCTCAATGCTTCCTACCCGGATTTGACATATAACGGCTAACAACACCTACTACATGAGCTATATCAGGCTGTGTACACACCATAGCATACATCAAACTTCCTACTGCTGAGGCATATGGAACTCTATCCATCTCTTCCTTCTCTTTCTCCGTAGAAGGGCAATCTTTTCCAGTGAGCTTAAAGTTGGTAGTAAGAGGAGAACTAACCACTTTAACTTTATCCATGTTGAATCTGCAAAGCACCTTTTCAATGTACTTCTCCTGTGACATGTGCAATTTCTTGGCAGCTCTGTCTCGAGTAATCTTAATGCCAAGAATCTGTTTTGCTGGCCCCAAGTCTTTCATAGCAAAAGACTTGCTCAACTCTTTCTTCAACTGGGCAATTCTTCCAGCATTCTTGCCAACAATTAACATGTCATCAACATAAAGCAACAAAATAACAAAGTCATCGGGGCCAAACCTTTGAACAAAAACACAGTGATCTGAAGTAGTCTTCTGGTAGCCTTGCTCCCCCATAACTGACTCAAACTTCCTATACCACTGCCTTGGTGCTTGCTTCAAACCATATAGACTTTTTTGAAGTCTACACACATACCCCTCTTTTCCTTTCACCTGAAACCCTTCAGGCTGCTCCATGCAAATCTCATTATCTAAGTCACCATGGAGAAATGCAGTCTTGACATCCATCTACTCAACCTCCAAATCAAGACTGGCTGCTAAACCGAGAACAACTCTGATAGATGCCATTTTCACAACTGGAGAAAATATCTCATCAAAGTCAATACCTTTCTTTTGACTGAATCCTTTAACCACCAATCTAGCTTTGTACCGTGGCTGTGAATAGTTCTCTTCTTGCTTCTTTCTGAACACCCACCTGTTCTTCAAAGCTCTCTTGCCCTTAGGCGACTTCACCAACTCAAAAGTATTATTCTCATACAAGGACTTCATCTCATCTTACATGGCATCAACCCACTCTTTCTTGTGCTCATCTTCCATGGCTTCTGCATAACTCTCGTGTTCTCCCCCATCAGTCAACAACACATACTCATCTGCAGGATACTTGGTGGAAGGATGACAATCTCTGATAGACCGCCTAAGTGGAACAAATGGTGGAACATCTGGTACTGGTAACTCCTCATGGATAATCTCATCCATCTCTTCCTGTTGTGGAGCATCAACATCATCAATACCCTGTTGGTCATCATTCTGAACATCATCTCCTACATCAACATGTTGAGGAGGAACTGGATCCAAGTCAGTAAGGCCATCTGTCTATTGAGGAGTTGTCTTAACCCTATCAAGAAGATCATCAATATGTTGAGGAACTGACTCTGCCTTCTCAACATCTTTCAAAGTCTGATCTTCCACAAAGATAACATCTCGGCTTCTCACAATTTTCTTCTGAATTGGATCATACAACTTGTAACCCAACTCATCTTGTCCATAGCCAATGAACACACACTGCCTAGTCTTCACATCAAGCTTAAATCTCTCATCTTTGGGAATATGCACAAAAGCCTTGCATCCAAAGACACGTAAATGATCATAAGAAACATCTTTGCCGCTCCATACCCTATCAGGAACATCAAATTGCAAAGGAACACTAGGTGTAAGATTTAGTACATGTACCACAGTACTCAAAGCTTCACCCCAAAATGATCTAGGCAACCCTGCATGAGACAAAATGCATCTGACTCTTTCAACTAGAGTCCTGTTGGTCCGTTCTGCTAAGCCATTCAACTATGGAGTCTTTGGAGGAGTCTTTTGGTGCCGAATACCCTGCTCTCTATAATAAGCATCAAAGGGGCCTATATACTCACCTCCATTATCTGAACGGATACACTTGAGCTTCTTCCCAGTCTACTCTCAACTAATGCTTGAAACTGCTTGAAAGCATCTAACACTTGATCTTTTATCTTCAAGGTGTACACCCACATCTTCCTTGAATAATCATCGATGAATGTAACAAAATAGAGAGAACCACCAATTGTCCTAGTTGACATAGGACCACACACATCGGAATGAACCAGATCAAGTATCTTCTCCTTCCTATGAGGAGGATGACTCTTAAATGAAACTCTGGTCTGTTTACCAGCCAAGCAGTCAGAACATTTCTTTAATTGTATATTCTCCAACCCAGATAGCTTCTTCTTCTTTGACAAAATAGACATGCCTTTTTCACTCATATGGACAAGTCTTTTATGCCACAAGTCAACCATATCATAATTCTCCACCGCATTAACAATGCTCTTGGAGATCTTTGGAAGTGTCATGTACAATTTAGAGTGCTTACTTCCTCTTGCCACAACTAAAGAACCTCGAGTGAGCTTCCATTGACCATTACCAAAGCTGTTGTGGTAACCATCATCATCAAGCAAGCCTGTAGAAATCAAATTCATTCTCATATCTGGAACATGTTTCACATTGTGTAAAACCACCTCCATTCTAGTGTCAAACTTCAAACAGACTTCTCCAATACCAACAACCTTTGATTTTCCATTATTACCCATATGAACATCACCATGATCACCTGGTGTGTAGGATGAGTAAAAATCTCTACGTGATGTAACATGACATGCAGCACCACTATCAACAACCCAACTCGAATCATCACAGGCAACATTAATAACATCACAATCACCACAAATCAGAAAATTATCAGTAGTAGCATTTACCTCGACTTTCTCATTACCACTGTCATCTTTCTTCTGATTGTTTTCAGCACCCTTCTTGTTGTCTTTCTTCAGCTGTCTGCAGTATCTTTTGGTATGCCCCTTCTTGCCACAATAGTAGCACTCAACATTGGCAAACTTACCCCTGGAACTGCTGCGATGTTTCCCTCTGTTACTCGGACCTCTGCTCTGACTTCTCCCCTGCCTCTCTGTGACTAAGACATCTGACTGTGAAGAGGAACCTTGTGACTTTCTTCTAATCTCTTCATTCAACATGTTTCCCTTAGCCAATTCCATGGAAATAATCCCATCTGGTGCAGAGTTAGACAATGACGTTCTAAACGTCTCCCAAGAGTCCGGTAATGTACCAAGGAGCCATAAAGCATGTACCTCCTCTTCAAACTTGATCCCCATTCCAGAAAGCTGATTTATGATTCCCTGAAAGGCATTCAAATGATCTGACAAAGGAGCCCCATCTCGGTACTTCAAATTCATCATCTGCTTTATCAAGAACAATTTGTTATTCCCTGTCTTTCTAGCATACAACTGCTCAAGCTTGTTCCAACAACTCCTCTACATTTGCTTCTCCACTAATATGATTCAAAACATTATCATCCACCCACTGTCTGATATAACCACAGACCTGACGATGCAAAATAGTCCACTCAGACTCTGACTTACCCTCAGGCCTATCTTTACTGAACACTGGCAGATAATAATCCTTCACATAAAGAAGGTCCTCCATTTTGCCTTTCGAAACATGGTAATTTGAACCATTTAAACTAACCATTCTACTTGTATTAGCCTCCATCATTCAAACAAATCCAACAACAACAATAGCCAAGCTCTGATACCAATCGGATGGGAAAAACGGACTAACAACGGTAACAACTATAATGCGGAATTAACCTTCATTATTAATCCTTTCCCGACTTGAATGAATCTATGAGGAAACTAATTAGTAGAGCAACAACCAAACACAAATGAAGCAATAACGGTAGTAAAATGGCAGCCACACAAACACAAAGAACAAGCACGATTTTTACGTGGAAAACCCCCTCAATGCAAGGAGTAAAAACCACGGGGACCGTAGTCCGCTTAAACCTTCCACTATATCAAATAATAATGGATAATACACAAGTTCATCCCTAGATAACACTAGAGGCATACACAATCAACATATAATCTTGGAATTTTCCCTCAAGAAGTATGGAATCAATCACAACACAAAAGAAAAGAAGAACCTCAAGGAAGACACAAATCTGTCTACGATCTGCCCCTGGTACGAACTGGTCTTCCAAGCCTTCGAACGACGATCGCTCCGGTGAAAACAAGCGAACAGGTGTTAGGAAGCTCCTGTCCAAATTTCACGACGATCCAACGGTTCAATCTCCGGCTATGGGCAATTTCGTGTGGCTGGACGAAATGGAAGAAGAATGGACTTTCACTTTCTCTTTTCTTTTGTGGTGGCCGAAAATTAGGTCTAAAAAACACTCTTAAACTTACCCTTATATACTCCTAGGGTTAAAGCATGGGCCTAACCCTAATTGGGCTCCTCATGGGTCAGAAAATCCCAACACTTTTAACTGAGTAATCGCAATTCCGATTGGCTGACCATAATAGCTTATCCTTTGTGTATTGTGTTGTGAAGAAGATCTTGAGGATTGAATCTACCATATCAAGAGTGAAGGTAGCTCGGACCAACTGTTTGTTCCATATTCTAATTCCCAAGATTAATAGGCAGGCAAACTTTGGTGTATGAGGGTGGGTAAACAATATAAGAGGGTTGAGGCAACAATGGTTGACAATCCAGTTATCCTTGGTTATCTCAATGGATTTCCCATTTTTGATTCTTCAGCAGGCCCCTTTGAGGATAATGTGACGAGCTCCCAAGGTTCTTCTCCACACATAGCTCAATTTGGAGCTTAAATGGGCATTTTTGAACTCGTCATTTAGGAAATACTTTTCCTTCAAGAATCTTACCATCAGAGACTATTTATGTTGGGCTACTTCCATGCCTGTTTTGCTAGTAGTTCCTGATTGAACGAATGTATGTGTTTAAAGCTGAGTCCGCCCTCAGGTTTTGGTTTACACATCAGTTCCCACGTGGCCCAATGGATCTTTTTTTCTTTCGATCTATTCCCCACCAGAACTTAGCCATTAGTTGTTGGAGTTCATTATAGAAAGTCAGTGGAAGTGCAAAACAACTCATGATGTAGTTTGGGACTGATTAGGCTACAACTTTGGTTAGGATCTCCTTGCCAGCTTTTGAGAGATATTGCTCTTGCCATCCCGAGATTCTTTTGAGTAGACGATCCTTTAGAAAATTGAAAATGAGTTTTTTGGATCTTTGGATTATCGTCAAAAGGCCAAGATACCAAGGAAATTGGCCCACCTCTTTTACATGTAGGCAATTAAGTAGAGAACTTCTAGAGTCTGTGGTTACCTTCGAGCTAAAAAAAGCCTTCGATTTATCAAAGTTGACAGTCTTACCCGAGGCACGTTTATAGTACTTGAGGGCTTGTTTGATGGCTAGAGCTTCTGCTTACTTTGCTTTGAATAGGATAAGAGAGCCATCAACAAAGAAAAGGTGGCTAATCATCGGCCCATTTCTGCCAAAACGGAAACCATAGATTGACTTGTTTTCCTCTACTTTCCTAATCAGTACAGACAACCTTTCAACACAAATAAGAAATAAATAAGGAGAGATGAGATTCCCTTATCAGAGGCCCCTACTTGGTTGTAAGAAACCTTTTTGGTTCCCCATTTATAAGGAAAAAAGTAGGTAGCAGATAAGATACAAGTCATGATAAAATTCACAAACTATTATAGAAAGCCCATATAAAGCATCACATGCTAAATAAAAGACCATTCAACCTTGTCATATGTTTTGCTCATATCAAGTTTGAGAGCACAGTAGCATTTTTTCTGTTTCAAACAGTGTTTCATCGAGGGGAAGAGTTCAAAGGCGAGAATTGCATTGTGTGTAATGAGGCAACTCGATACAAAAGTTGATTGAGAATCACTAATGATGGATGACAAAACACTTTTGAGCCTATTAATAAGGGCTTCGGATATTATCTTGTAGATTATCTTGCATAGGCTAATTGGACAAATATCTTTCATACTTTCTAGAACTTTAACTTTAGGGATGAGAGTTAAGAAAGTATGATTAATACATGTCGATAGAGTACCCCCATTGAGAAATCCAGTAACTGATTTGGAGACATATGGTCTGACTATATGCCAGTAGGTTTTGAAGAAGAGAGCGGGTATACCATCCGGACCCGACGCCTTTAGTGGATGAATGGTGTCATGGGCTTGTGTTACTTCTTCACTAGTAAAAGGTAACTGTAGGAGCCCTTTTTGGTCGTCAATCAACTTCACCCCAATGTGATTCGTAATAGCAGTTAGCTGTACTGGATTAGAGGTAGAGAAAAGTATATCACAGTATTCCTAGATAATGTTCTTGATGGCTGCTACTTCCTCGTGTATTACATTGTTACTGTACTTGAGCCTTCCGATAGAATTCAACTTTCTTCGGTTATTTACTTTGGCATGGAAGAAGCTTGTGTTTTGGTCGCCTTCTTTTAACCAAAGAGCCCAGGAGTGTTGTTACCACTCTAGTTCCTCTTTCGTTTGGATTGACTCAATCTAACTAGCCATTGATCTTATTTGGACTTCCACCGTATCGTTCCATCTTAAGCTTTGTAAGTGGATAAGATGTTGCTGGAGGAAACAAAGTTTTTTAGCCATGGTTCCAAATTCATTGCTATACCATCTCTTTAGGTTGGTGGAGCATGCCAACAACTTATCCCGAATTGGTGCTTGACCTTTGCTCGAGGTTGACCAAGATTTGGCAATGATCGATTCACACTGCTGTTGTTTGGCCCTTAAAGATTTGAACTTGAATGGCTTATTGATTATGCTATTGAAACCTTTAAAGTTTAGGAGCATTGGGGCATGGTCAGAAACATCTCGGTCTAGGTGGTGAACAATAGAGTTAGGGAATAGGTAATCCCATTCGACTGTTCTTGCAAACCGGTATAGCCTTTCTCTGATAGCATCTGGCCCCTTCCTTCCGTTCCACCATTTGAAACTAGGTCCCGAGAAGCCACAATAAAAAAGGTTAGAGTCGCTGAGGCAGTTACGAAAATCTTCTATAGAGCTTGTGAATCTTACGTGCCCCCCTTCTTTCCTAAGGAGAACATGATCTTATTAAAGTCGCCAAAGCAAATCCATGGGAGCGTTTCTCTGCTTATAAGTTCTTGAATTAGACTTCATGTAAGTTTTTGTAAGTTACCTCCGACCAGCCATATATCCTTAAACCTCTCCAAGCTTTGTCAACACCTTGATCGATAGTGAAATGGATACATTGTAGGGAGAAACCTGATATGGCGAGGTCCACTTCCTTTTTCCACAGTAATAGGAGACCCCCTTGATGGCATATTCATAATATTACCTTTTATACAAGTGGCTAGAAGTGTATCTATGGATGGTGCATATTGTTTATGTTGATATTTATTTGCTAGTGGTAATAAATATGGGGATACTGTTGGGGTTTAGTGTCCTATAGACAATTGTTGCAGGATACAAACTTAATGTAAATGAATTGTTCTTTATATCATTTGTTTTAATGAGATATATGTTTTATAACTATATATAAAGGCAATCCCTTTTAAGCACTAAATAAAGTCTAATAAAAGGAAATCCGTAAGTTTGTTTAAAGTGATTATAAAGTGTTCATACAAGCATGAAGTGAGACAAAACTTTATAATAAACTAATAAACTTAAAACCACCCCAAGTCAAGTGATATGTTTAGGATTGATATATCACTGTTGAGACTTGTATGTAACAATGTCTTCTGTCCGACAGAAAGCTGATCTCACAAGCTTCATATATATAGATATCTGGACAATTACATAGATTCGATGAAATGTCGTTCATTAGGATTGGGGATCCGATTTGAGATAACAGGATGGGTAGATTCATCCTTGTCACCTGTTCATCTCATTGGTATTAATAGGTATAACTAATCCTCAGACTCAAAGGAATGTTAATTGGTCATCCTGAATTACTGAATGTGAGACTTTGATCCTGCGGTCCCACGATCCTTAACAGAGATGACTCTGGGGTGTGAACTGCAAAGGTGGGGTGTCACAGGAGGTAATGTCAGGGTAGTTATACATTGGATTGAGCATTTATCACTCCCGATTAATGGGAGATACATCCAAGGATCGCTTGTGGAAGACTCGACTCTAAATCCTTGCAAGGTGATAGCTTAAGAGTAAGAAATACAGATTTCACTTAACCTATCTATTTGAGTTGACTCGGCCTATACAAGTAAAATGAACGTCTCGCTATATGTGACTTGACATCACCCATAGTCATAAGATTCAGTTCAAGGATGTAGTTGATAAAGGATCGAATTATACTGTAACTAATACGGAAGGGTTAACGACAGAATCAACCTGTCTTCTTAACGGACTCTGGGGGAATGATTACAGACTTGCCAATAACATATTCAGTACATCATTCCGTTATGCAAGGATTAAATATAATTCTTGAAGAAATTAATTTAATAGTTGCATACGGCCAGAAGTAGTAAGAACCTAATGGATCACACATAAGACTTGGAACCAAAAGAGAGATGGATGTCATTAATAGATGGAAGCCCAATTGAGCCCAGTAAGGCCCATTTAAATAGAGGGGGCCGAAATTTATATATAATAAATAAGGAATTATTTTAATTCCATTAATCCTAATTTGATTAGGTTTATGAATTAAATTAATTAAGAGATAATTAAGTTAGGAGTTTTAATTAGATTAACATACTCCTATTATTATCCAATTAGGTTATTTATTATTATCCTAGATATATTAGATGTATTATAAGATAATAATTGGGAATTCTATTCCGAATTGAATTCCTATTAAGTAACCTATTCCTATCCAACTAGGGTTTAGATACAAGTTATTATATATACCCCCCTACTACATGAATTTCGACTAAGCCTAACCCCTCCCCTCATTGTGATTTTCGAAACATACAATTAGAGAGAGAAAGTGAAGTCGCATCCCCTAGTTCGTGGACAAGAATTCATACGGCTTCCATCGATCAATTAATTTCATCTATCTTTCTTTCTCTTTGATCTTGTGTTGGTTAATTAGAGGCAATCTATTTTGGTTGCATCTCATACGGTTGATTCTAACTTAACCTCACCATGTTATACTTCGTGCTTGGAAACTCGGAGAAGAATTGTGGACGCTTCTTTAACAACGGTAGATTGTTCTTCAAAAGGTATTTCTTCTTATCCCTCTTTATATGAAATAACGATTAACAGATCCTATGGTTAAAAGGAAGTAGGCTAAAAATTTTATATTTCCGCTGCTATACCTTAGCCTTAATTTCCATCAGTGGTATCAGAGCCATCGTTAAATCCGTTATTTCATATATGAAAATTTAGAAGTTTTTCAATAGGATTGAATAAATATTTATGGTTAGGATTAATTAACAAATAGTTTGATTAATTAATTCTAAAGATAAATAAATTTTAGTTAATTGTTAATTAAAATAGATTATGCGTATGTTCCTATTTATTTCGGTTGATAATCATTATAACAAAATCTATTAGTTTTATAGTTAGGTTAATAAAATTAGTTTTATTAATTCTAAAAGATAAAACGGAAATCTATTGTAGTTTTTCCTATTTCTGAAAATCGTTTTTAAAACCGTTTTAAAATCTGATATATATATATATATATGTTTTATATAAAAAAAATAAATACGACAGTGGCTCGGGTCGCGCCTCACGGCGCGACCAGCCGCTGTCGCGCGGCTGCTGCCTCGCGGCGGCAGCCGCGTGCGCAGCCGCGGGGCTGCTGCCAAACGGCAGCAGCCCAGTTTCGGGCCCCCGGCCCGAATCCCACTTGATTTTAATTGTTAAAATCAGCTTGAAAACAATTTGTATATATATATATATATATATATATATATATATATATATATATATGTTTCAGAAATTAATAGTTTTCTGTTTTGATTATCGAATGAAAATTCGTTTAAAAGTTTGTTTTTACCAAGTTGTAAATCAAAGTGTTAAATGAATTGAAATCAAAATAATGGGACATGCATAATCGACGTTTTATATGGTTATATTAATCTAGGGATTAATATAAAGATACAAAACGATTAGAAGTAAAATTGGATGAAAGTTAATTTGACAAGTTAATGTGATTAACCTAAATATTACATAAGCCGGTTATGTAATCAACCAATTAAATTTATTTAATTGAGTCTATGCATGTTTGGAGTTATGGACATATTTGGACCCTCTTTTAGTCTTTTGGTATTTTTGAAATAGGGCCTGCGCGTCCTGCCTTTCTACTATCTATTGTAATTTCTCCTCTCATCCGATTCCCTTCAATTCAATTGAAGTTTTCTTATAGTAGTATAGAAATTAATATGTAATTTCAAGGCGCCATGGAGAAGACGGAGGACCTAAAGAGAAATATGTAATAGTTAGTATTTCCTTAGGTTTGCCCTTTTATTCCGTCTCTGGCTCGACGGAATAATTTAGATGATATGTCCATAACGCCAATGTATGTGAATGTACGTGTGTCTGATGTATGCTAAAGCAAATCAAGACTAAGTTAGATTATGAGACTTAAATAAAATCCCTCGTTAAAAAGTTAAGTAAATAAGCAAGTTATTAAAATCGGTTGCCCCTCCCTAATATTATAATTCAGCCGGCAGTACTGGGGGCCTTTAGGTTGTTGAGCAAACTCAAGCTCGGGGTCTTATGGTAACACTTGAATTATCGAAAATCATTCTTTCATGAATATGGGGTAATACTTAAATTAGATTATGATAATTGGATGAGCAAACTCATGTTGTCATAAACTAATGGGCAATATGGTTGGGATTAATGTGAATAGCATATTAGTTACTAATGTGGTTAGTAACCCAATAACCTAGGAGTCACATTCGAGATGTGATTGATTACATGAATCTACCTAACAAATGAGACTAGCTTGTTGAGCAAACTCAAGGCGAAATCTCAGGAGTTAGGATCCTAGCTCACTAAAGGATTTGTGAAATTCTTCGAATTAATATGGAGGGCTATTAATTTGGCAAAATAGTAGGAGCAATCTGAAATAAATTAAAAGGCCTATAATTTTAGATTGATATACTTTAAAGCAAATGAATAACATACGTTTACTCTTTCTCACTCTCAGTTTAATTAAACACTATTAAAATCATGACTAACACCAATCTGCAAAATACATTTACCGATAACAAGTTGAATAGTTCAAACTTCACCGACTGGTATCGCAACCTCAAAATTGTTTTGAAGTTCGATAAAATAGGGTATGTATTTGATACATCGATACCCCCTATCCCTGAGGATGATGCTCCCATCGAGGAAATCGATGCTTACCAGAAGCACAAGGCTGATGACGATCATGCCGGATGCATCATACTTGCATCGATGACATCGGAATTACAAAGGCAACTATGCCTGTTCCATCATCATACACCTAAAGGAACTGTTTGGGAAACAGACCAGGTGCGAACGCTACGAGATATCCAAGTTGCTATATCGTTGCAAGATGCAAGAGGGCACATCTGTAATGACACATTGTGTCAAGATGATTGGCTACATTACCAAACTTTCTAGTATTGGATTCGCGATGGATAACGAACTAAGTGTAGACTTAATTCTTCAATCCCTCCCAAAGAGTTATTCATAGTTCATCATGAACTATCAGATGAATGACTTGCAAACCTCTCTTGAAGAGCTTGCAAATATGCTCAAGTCAGTTGAGCCCAATATTCAGAAAGACAGGGCTATACCGGCTCTTGTCATAGAGGGATCAAAGAAGAGGAAAGGGAATTCTCCCAATCCTAACCATTCCAAGAAAGGTAAGAAAGCCATGCCCACTAAAGTTAAGGGAAAGGAAGTGAAGAAGCCCAAAAGAAAGTGCCACTATTGTGGTGACGTGGGGCATTGGAAGAGAAATTGTTCTTTGTACCGAGCTACCCTCCAGAAGGGAAAAGCCGGTACTCCAACATATGGTATGTTCTATAAAGAACAAACATTACAATTTTTATAGAGATTCAATTTTCACTACAAGAAAATCGCTTTTTGGCAACAAGTTTTGGCAACAATTGTAGACGTTGTTGCTAAAAACGAACTTTAGCAACGAACTTTTTTGAGTCGTTACAAAAGGTTGTTACTGTAAATTTATTTCGATGGGTGGGATTTGATGAGAAAAGGTAATAACTTTGGCAACAATGTCTTTGTTGCTATAAATGAAAATATTTTTACCAACAACTCCATGTCGTTACTTTAAATGAAAGCATTTACAGCAACAACACATTGTTGTTGCTGTAACGAAAGCATTTATAGCTACGACAAAATATTGTTGCTGTAAATGAAAGTATTTACAGTAACGAATCCGTGTTGTTGCTGTAAATGAATGTATTTATAGCAACAAATATATGTTGTTGCTGTAACAAATCAATTTACAGTAACAACTCTATGTTGTTGCTGTAAATGAAAGAAATTTTTAGCAACGACCCTATGTTGTTGCATAACAATTAAATATTTTTGCAACAAAAGTGCTGGTTGTGAAAGAAATTTTTTAAAGTAATTAAAAAATAAAATAAATACATATAATATAAAATAAATATTTAAAATTATATAATATATTTAGTAAATTATAGGGTTAAGGTGAAAAAATAGCCCCAACGTTTTACGTCAGGAGCAATTTTACCCCTAACGTTGATAAACTGTCTTCTCAGTCATGAATCTTATCATCTACACTTCACATGTGCATCATTTTATCAGTAACAAATCATAAACATATGTTGGGATGTGAAAAAAATAATATATATATACTGTCTTTTGTACGAATTAGACAAAAAATTCAAAAAATTCACCGAATTTATAAATATTAATCTCCAATTCTATTATTAAATTACAAAAAAATATGAAATCCATTTTTTAGAATGAATTGATATGAAATTGGTGCAAAATAATGAACAAAAATATTTGTGTTTTATAATAGTGTCTGAAATTGACCCAAATTACCAACGTTCGGCGTAAAATTGCTCTTGACTACAAATGTTAGGGGCAAAACTGCACTATTTTAGACGTTATGGGTAAAATTGCTCCTAATCCAAAACGTTAGGGGTATTTTTGCACCTTAACCCTAAATTATATAATTTAAATTGAATTGCAAAATATTACAAAAAGGACATTTCTTATTTTTTTTATATCAATAAATTTTAACTTTAAATATAGATGGAGTAAAAATTTTAAAAATTAGTAATGTACATAATTGAAAAATAATGTTGTAAATATTAGTAATATTAATTATCTATTTAAAAATTATATTTAGAAACCCTAATCATATTCTCTTCCAAAGGAAACACATTAGCCGCTCATTTTCTTCTTTCAGCTTTCTCTGCTTCTTTCTTTGAAACCACAGCCACCCACCCTTTTCTCTTCCTTTATCTCACAACCTTAGCTTATTACTCAGAATTCTCCATGGTTAATCCAGATGCACGAACTCGGGCGGAAAACAGGCTCGCTTTTACCAACGTCAGCAGCTCTCCATAACCTTCCACATAATCGTCCACATAATCGTTCTCACTCATCGTGGTTAGTGTTTGATCTCTTGGTTCTTTCTTTTTTTTCCTTCCAAATTTCATAGGGTTTCTTCGGAATCAGCGCCGATCTTGGTTTCCATCCAGTTTTTTTTTTCGATTTCAACTGCAGTAAACATACCGGCACGGGAAGCATAACCGTTTGAGTCCTTCTTGAGCGGGAGAGTGGAGGTGAAATGGGGTCTAGTTCGAATCTGATACCGCTCCGAGGTATGATATTTTCGATTAGCTTTAGTATACTTCGGTACATACCTGGTTTAGTTGATGCTTTTACTGTGATTAATTGCAGTATGTCCATCAGTTTTATGCCCTGCCTATCAATACTAAAATGAATCATTTGCAGCTTATCAATTTCTAATAATCTCATTGATGCTTTCCAGCCACTGGGGACATGACTTTCGTTCTGGTTATGGAGCATTGGGATGTCTCAACAAGCATTTTCCTAATGTCCCACTGATGGCTTTGACTGCTAAGGTTACTCTATTCATGAGGTGATTATTCTGCAATATTTTATGCCTTTATTAGTAAAAATGTTGTCCTTATATTCAAATCTGTAAATTGAAGTAGTGGAGAACATGGTTAGTGATTTTAGGAAATCACAACTATAATTAGAACCTCATTCTTCATCTTTATGGCCGTTTTCAAACATTCAAGGTTAAAATCATTAATCTCAAGCCATCAATTTCATCTTCAAAGCTTTCAATCTCATTTCTTACTGTTTAAAGAATATCCATCACTCAAATTTCCAACTGTTACTTTATCTGATTTTTCCACCATTGTTCCAGCAGCTTCAAAGCTTTTTTAACTTCATTCTCTTTTATCCAAACTTGCCTTTACAGCCATAGTTAATTTTCTCCAAGCCTTCTAATCATATTTCTAGCCTTCCATTTTACTTAACATCAATTAATTTTCAGCTCACATACAATCATTCCAGCAATCACTTTGTCTAATTTATTTCACCATTGTTGCAGCAGCTTCCAAACTTTTAAACTCCACCCCTTCAGCCTAAAATCGTCCGAAACCATAAGTTTTAACTCCCACTTTGTGGTTGAATTAATCAAATCATTTCGGGTCATATTTTTCGAGTTTTCTCAAGTCTATTGTTCTCAATTTCCTAAAATTAGCTTGAAGCTATTGTTGCTTTTTTTTCTCGATATCTACTTAAATTTATGGCCGAAATGCACTTAATTTTCACATCATATTCACTCATTTCCCAGCTGAATTCTAAACCGATCATTATCCATAACCACGACACTACTTCCAGCTTCAATAGCTCAAAATTGTCATTTGTTTTGCTTTAATATTATTAGATTGTTTTGTTTTCTTAACTCGGAAATTTGAGAGATTGATTTGTTTTCTTTCTTAACAGTTTGGATCATCTACTTTTGTAGAAATATGGCTACATGGATTCAGAAGCATATCGACAGATCGGAATTGTTAACTTGTTTGAATTCAGATGTAAAAAATGAGGGGAATTTAGTATGGAGAAATAATGAATTGAAGAAGGAAATTGAGATTGAAATGTCGAAGAGATTAAGGTTGGAGAAGGAGAACCGGGAGTTGAAAGAGATGGCTTCTCGCTTAAGGGAAGAGCGAGATGGACTGTGTAACATATTGAAAGAAAAAGAAGATGATCAAAATGAAATTATTGAACTTAAAAGGAAAATTTGCGAGCTAGAATGTGATGAGTTGAAAGTTAAGACTGATGTTGATCTTTCTCAAAAGAGAATCAAGGAATTAGAAGGGAGGATATTGATCATGAATGTAGAAAAAAATGCATCTGTGAATGTGAATCTAACAATTTCAGGTTTTACAGACTGCTTGAATGTCATCTTCCATTTAATTTACTGATCTTTAATCTGTTAAGTATGTTTGATTGATTACAGGGAGAAGAAAAGCAAGTGTTGTAGAAACTCAAGAAAATACAAATCCAAGTGATGAATTGATTCCTTTTGCAGGGGAAGGTATGCCTTTTTTTAAGTTTTACACTTAACGTTTATAGTCATGAGCAATTTTAAACATTAGAATTAATATTGAAATTGCTCTTGAATATTAATGTTGGGAGTATTTTTAAATTTTATTCCTTTTAATTTTCATTCTAGTCCTAGATCAACATTTTGGACCGAAGAACCGATTGATGTAATGTTCTTTAACTCAGGTACCAATAGTTCATGATTATGTTCTGGAGTGAACTTTATGATTTCAAATTACTGACTTGTTTAATTGAATAAATATAGTAGAGAATGGGTAGTTTCTGTTGTCAAATGCCAATTGCTTAGGCTTATATGTGCATATGATTAATCCAGATACAAAATGTTATCATGTATATTTGGAACCAAAACAATTCACCAAATACAAAACAATTTTGAACTCAAGGCCTCCCACTGACACAACCAATTGAGGTACGCTCTGGTCTTAAATCATTTCACTTATAGATTTACAGACAGTATGAGTTTCTACCTCTCTTCATCTCTAAATCATATGTATATGCCTTATATAATATCATATGATGTATTTGCTGTAATTTTGATCATATATCATGTATATGTATAAAATAGGAAGAGTAATTGCTTAATTAATTAATTACTATGTTTATTCCATATCACTTGATAGCTTGGTGTGTCTCCCTCTCTCGTTTATAGCATCATTTTGTGTAAGAACTATGATACGTTGGCAGCCTGTATTTTTTGTTTGCTTCTACAACATTTCTTTAATTCATGTTCATTCCGGTATAGTTTGTGATTGTTTGGATTTTGTTCGGAACGAATTTCGCGAGAGAGTATATTGTGTTGCTAGCACCAGGTGAGTTTCATTTCACATTCATTTTTGAAATACTAAAAATGCATGGAGTTTATGATGGACTTTTTTTTTATCTAAGTATCAATTTACAAAGGAAGGACATAAATGTGCACACTACCGTTTCGGCGAAGCTAAGAGGTTCCTTCCCCAATGTTAGAAAGTGGTATGGCTTTTGTCTTGTGTTCTTTGTCTAATTTGTTATTGATATATATATATATATATATATAATACGGTTCATGTATAGCCTTTTATTATTTTTTCTTTTCTTTTCTTCTGGGTATTGTGCTTGTAGTTTCCAATAGTGTGTTGAGTCAGTTTCTGATATTCAAAGTTTCTGTATTTTGAAATTTGATCTGTTCTTGTTATAATGGTTTGCAGGTTCCAAAAGACAAGAAGAGTTGGCTTCTCTCTCAGAAGTAAGCTTCACACAACATGTACTGCTCAATACCTGCTTTTTTTTGTGTATTTAAACTCTTGTCTTTTTCATAATGTAAACTCTTGTATTACTCGTATTTGTTATGTTGTGAACTCTTATATATATATATATATAGAGATCCCTTCAATCCAAATAAAAAAATATCATAATTTCTAAAATAATTGGAAAAAAAATTACTTTGGCAACATGAAAGTTGTTACTATTAATATAATATTAGCAACGATGGTATTGTTGCGCAATAGGAAAATATATAGCAACGACAGGTGTTGTTGCGAAACGTCAAAATAAACAGCAACAACAAATGTTGTTGCAAAATACTAACATATATAACAACGTCAAAACTTGTTGCGAAACGTTATAATATATAGCAACGCTGACACTTGTAGCAAAAGACAACTTTCATTCTCTCACATACGATCAAGATTTGGCAACGACAAAGCTTTCGCAACAACGGTTTTGTTGCCAAATATGTATTTTTAGCAACAACAGAAAGTCGTTGCATAAACCTTTAGTAACGGAATGTATCAAAACGATCAAAAGTCGTTGCAAAATATGACATGTCGTTGCCAAACATATTTTTGGCAACGACTTTTTCCGTTACCAAAAATCACTTTTCTTGTAGTGTTTCTATTTCTCAGGAATATCACAAAATGGGATTTATGTGTTGATTTCTGTTTTCGCAATTGATACCAAAAGACATAAGCTAGATAATTCAACTTACTTGTGGCATTGTCATATAAACAAGAGACGCATGCTAAAGCTACATTCAGATGGGCTTATAGATCCAATTGATCCTGAATCATTGGAAAAATGCGAATCATGTTTAAAAGGTAAAATGACAAAGACACCCTTTAGCAATAAAGGTGAGCGTGTATCAGACACTCTAGGACTCATTCATTCAGATGTATGCGGTCATATGTCGGTCCAAGCAAGAGGAGGATTCAGATACTTCATAAGCTTCATAGATGACCATACTCGATATGGTTACATCTACTTGATGAGGCACAAATCAGAAGCTTTTGACAAGTTCAAATGCTTCAAGAATGAAGTAGAAAATCAATTAGGAAAGAAAATAAAGACGCTTCGATCCGATCGAGGTGGCGAATATCTTTCTGATGATTTTCTGAATTATCTAACTGAATGTGGGATATGCTCACAATGGACACCTCCCTATACACCACAACACAATGGTGTATCCGAGATGAGAAACCGTACCCTATTAGATATGGTACGATCCATGATGAGCATGGCCTTACTTCCAAAGACGTTCTGGGGCTATGCCTTAGAAACTGCCCTCTTCACCCTGAACCGAGTACCAACTAAATCCGCTAGTTCCACACCATATGAATTGTTCGTTGGTAGGAAACTCGTGTTCTCATTTATGAGAGTATGGGGTTGTTCAGCGTATGTCAAACGCATAGCGTCCGACAAACTAGATTCTAAATCTGATAAATGTTTCTTCGTTGGATATCCCAGGGAAACCGTAGGGTATTACTTCTATCATCCAGATGATCAGAAAGTAATAGTATCCAAGCACGCAACCTTCTTAGAGAAAGAGTTTCTCGAAGAAACACAAAAGGGAAGCGTGATTGAACTCGATGAAGTTCAAGAGGAAGAAACACCGATTGAAACAACAGAAGCGGTTGAGGTACCCGAAGAAGTCCCATTAGATGAGACTCCAGTGGCACCTATTCGTAGATCACGAAGAGTTCGTGAACTCCCAATTAGATATGGTTTTCTAGTGGGAGATGATAACGAGGTTCCCGTGTTGGACGACGAACCTGAAAACTACGAAGAGGCTCTTACTAGTCCAGATTCTAAAGCATGGCTTGAGGCCATGGATTCTGAAATGGATTCCATGTATACTAACCAAGTGTGGACTTTGGTTGATCCACCCGAAGGGATAATTCCCATTGGGTGCAGGTGGATCTTCAAAAAGAAGACTGATATGGATGGAAAGGTTAGCACCTACAAGGCTAGGCTGGTAGCAAAAGGATATCGTCAGAAATAAGGTGTTGATTATGACGAAACCTTCTCTCCTGTTGCTATGTCCAAATCAATCAGAATCATGCTTGCTATTGCCGCTCACTACGATTATGAGATTTGGCAAATGGATGTGAAAACAGCTTTCCTAAATGGAAACCTACTTGAGGATGTATACATGATGCAGCCTGAAGGTTTCATATCAAAGGATGCAAATAAAGTTTGCAAACTTCAGAGATCCATTTATGGACTCAAGCAAGCATCTAGAAGCTGGAACAAGCGTTTTGACGAAACCATAAAACAATTTAGTTTCGAACAAAATTGCGAAGAAGCTTGCATTTACAAGAAAGTAAGTGGGAGCTCTATAGCATTTCTCATACTATATGTGAACGATATACTGTTGATGGGAAATGACATTGCTCTATTACAGTCGGTAAAAGTATGGTTATCCGGTAACTTCTCAATGAAAGACCTTGGTGAAGCAGCTTATATACTTGGTATAAAGATCTATAGAGATAGATCGAGAAGACTGCTTGGTCTTTCACAGGCTACATACATTGAAAAGGTGCTAAATCGGTTTAGCATGCTTGAATCGAAACGAGGTAACTTACCCATGCTACATGGAGTAAAGTTAAACAATCATCAATGTCCTAAAACTGATGATGACAAACGACGCATGGCTGTAGTCCCGTACGCCAGCGCGATCGGTTTGATTATGTATGCTATGCTATGCACTAGACCTGACGTAGCGTTCGCGTTATTTGTAACGAGTCGTTACCAAGGGAATCCGGGAGACGATCATTGGATTGCCGTCAAGAATATTTTTAAGTACTTGAGAAGGACTAAAGATATGTTCCTAGTGTACGGAGAAGGAGATCTGAAAATTGAAGGATTTTCAGACGCTAGTCATCTCACAGATGAGAATGATTTTAAATCCCAATCAGGATACCTGTTTATCTTGAATGGGGGCCCGGTCAGTTGGAAAAGTTCCAAGCAGGGAAGCGTAGCTTTCTCTACGACCGAGTCAGAGTACATCGCTGCTGCGGAAGCAGCAAAGGAAGCAGTTTGGATTAGAAAGTTCATTACAGAACTAGGTGTGGTGCCTGACATTGTCAATCCCAGTACTCTGTACTGTGATAACAATGGAGCCATTGCGCAAGCAAAGGAACCACGGTCTCATAATGCATCCAAGCACCACCTAAAGCGATACCACATCATAAGAGAGATTGTGGCTAAATGAGATGTGAGAATAGAAAGAGTACCTACAGAGGACAACGTTGCAGATCCGTTGATAAAGCCTTTAACCCAGAAAGTACATGATCGTCATTTAACTTCTACTAGGATAAGTTTTAGAAACAATTGGCTTTAGTCCAAGTGGGAGTATGTTGGGGTTTAGTGTCCTATAGACAATTGTTGCAGGATACAAACTTAATGTAAATGAATTGTTCTTTATATCATTTGTTTTAATGAGATATATGTTTTATAACTATATATAAAGGCAATCCCTTTTAAGCACTAAATAAAGTCTAATAAAAGGAAATCCGTAAGTTTGTTTAAAGTGATTATAAAGTGTTCATACAAGCATGAAGTGAGACAAAACTTTATAATAAACTAATAAACTTAAAACCACCCCAAGTCAAGTGATATGTTTAGGATTGATATATCACTGTTGAGACTTGTATGTAACAATGTCTTCTGTCCGACAGAAAGCTGATCTCACAAGCTTCATATATATAGATATCTGGACAGTTACATTGATCCGATGAAACGTCGTTCATTAGGATTGGGGATCCGATTTGAGATAACAGGATGGGTAGATTCATCCTTGTCACCTGTTCATCTCATTGGTATTAATAGGTATAACTAATCCTCAGACTCAAAGGAATGTTAATTGGTCATCCTGAATTACTGAATGTGAGACTTTGATCCTGCGGTCCCACGATCCTTAACAGAGATGACTCTGGGGTGTGAACTGCAAAGGTTGGGTGTCACAGGAGGTAATGTCAGGGTAGTTATATATTAGATTGAGCATTTATCACTCCCGATTAATGGGAGATACATCCAAGGATCGCTTGTGGAAGACTCGACTCTAAATCCTTGCAAGGTGATAGCTTAAGAGTAAGAAATACATATTTCACTTAACCTATCTATTTGAGTTGACTCGGCCTATACAAGTAAAATGAACGTCTCGCTATATGTGACTTGACATCACCCATAGTCATAAGATTCAGTTCAAGGATGTAGTTGATAAAGGATCGAATTATACTGTAACTAATACGGAAGGGTTAACGACAGAATCAACCTGTCTTCTTAACGGACTCTGGGGGAATGATTACAGACTTGCCAATAACATACTCAGTACATCATTCCATTATGCAAGGATTAAATATAATTCTTGAAGAAATTAATTTAATAGTTGCATACGGCCAGAAGTAGTAAGAACCTAATGGATCACACATAAGACTTGGAACCAAAAGAGAGATGGATGTCATTAATAGATGGAAGCCCAATTGAGCCCAGTAAGGCCCATTTAAATAGAGGGGGCCGAAATTTATATATAATAAATAAGGAATTATTTTAATTCCATTAATCCTAATTTGATTAGGTTTATGAATTAAATTAATTAAGAGATAATTAAGTTAGGAGTTTTAATTAGATTAACATACTCCTATTATTATCCAATTAGGTTATTTATTATTATCCTAGATATATTAGATGTATTATAAGATAATAATTGGGAATCCTATTCCGAATTGAATTCCTATTAAGTAACCTATTCCTATCTAACTAGGGTTTAGATACAAGTTATTATATATACCCCCCTACTACATGAATTTCGACTAAGCCTAACCCCTCCCCTCATTGTGATTTTCGAAACATACAATTAGAGAGAGAAAGTGAAGTCGCATCCCCTAGTTCGTGGACAAGAATTCATACGGCTTCCATCGATCGATTAATTTCATCTATCTTTCTTTCTCTTTGATCTTGTGTTGGTTAATTAGAGGCAATCTATTTTGGTTGCATCTCATACGGTTGATTCTAACTTAACCTCACCATGTTATACTTCGTGCTTGGGAACTCGGAGAAGAATTGTGGGCGCTTCTTTAACAACGGTAGATTGTTCTTCAAAAGGTATTTCTTCTTATCCCTCTTTATATGAAATAACGATTAACAGATCCTATGGTTAAAAGGAAGTAGGCTAAAATTTTATATTTCCGCTGCTATACCTTAGCCTTAATTTCCATCAGATACTGTCTTTACACAGACAAGTTATAATAATTGGAAAAAACTTCAATTTTTTTTATTAGTCATGAATGAGATCAGAGCAGTACACACGATTATGCGAAACAAAACTAGTTGCAATATCAAAATGAAAGGGAGAATGTCGATTATGTGTTATCATCAAAATGTTCGGTAACAGAGGTTGATTATCGTACTCGGTTAATATCAGTTGTACGTGCCATTCGACATCTTTTGGAGGAAGTTTGCCTTTTCAGGGACATGGTGAGTCTGCAAACTTAATACGCCCGGGTCATTTTCTTGGACTTCTCAAATATACTAGTGCCCTTAGTTAAAAGGTAAGGAATGTATTAGATTCAAATGCTCCAGAAAATAATCAATTAACTTCTCGCTTAATTGAAAAGGAAATTATAAAAGCTTGTGCAACATAGATGAGAAAAGTTATTCTCAATGAGATTGTGGATAAATTCTTTTCTCTTTTGGTTGATGAGGGCTTGAGATTGTTTAATAAAGGATAAAATGGATGTGGTTTTGAGATATATGAATAGTCTTTGAGAGGTGATCAAATGGTTTATTGACGTATTACATGTTAGTGAAACTTTTGCATAGTGTTTAAAACAAGCTATAATGATTTCTTTATAAAGAATGGATTATCACTATCGATGCTAAAAAGTCAAGGTTATGATGGAGCTTCTATGCGCGATGAGCTTCGTGGCCTAAAACACTCATTTTAAATGAAAATAAACATGCATTTTATATTCATTATTTTGTTCACCAACTTCAATTAGTTGTTGTGCTTACTGTATCGCAAAAAGGATCGGTGAGTACATGTTTTGGTTACATTCCTATGATTGCGAGCTTCGTATAAAAGGAAGGATTCTCTTCTGAAACTACATCATGAGAAATTTGTAAATAAAATATAGAACAATGAAATTTCTACGGGAAAGGTAAGAACAATAAATTAATTTAGCTCGACTTGGTGATATAAGCTAGGGTTCCCATTATGAGAAACGTTAGACCGAGATTCAAAAAGTGTTTAGAAATATACATATAAATTTTTTTTTGGTAGAAAAGGAAAGGAAAGGAAAGCAAAGCAAAACAAGGAACAGAAATATACATATAAATGATTATGATGAGAAAATACAATGAAATTTAATTTGGATATAATATTTACAATAAAAAAATATATGGTAGGTAAAAATGAGTAAAATACTATTTAAATATCGTTTTCCTTTTACTTAAAAAATACATTACTGGATTAGATTGAGTTTTTTTTACAGTAGCAATTGCATGATGGAGCTTAGAGTAGTAAAAATAGAGTTTGGAGAAAAAAAATCAAATATTTAGTGATGATCTAAAAACCTTGTTTTCTATGTTCAAATAACATCCTATAACCACACTCTACTAAAGTACCTTGTTACTTCAAATTTTAATACGCCTCATTTGTCATAAAAACAGTCAATATTTATTGAATTAACATACAACTAATAATTATTTATCCAACAAATAATTAATTATCAATACTAATTATTAATACTATAAAAATTATTTATACAACAAAATAATTAATTCAATGAATTTTATTATTTTAATAAAATTAAATAAATAAATACATATTATTAAATAAATAAAAAGAATTAGATTTGTAATTTAATAATTGATTTTATAGAGTAGATTTGTGTTTTAAAAAATAAAATAAAAAGGAGTACATTTACAATTTATTTTCATTAAAAGAAAAAAAATGAGTAAATTTGGGATAAACCATCGAAAAAAAGCAATTGTTTAATAGATGGAGAGAGGAACATTACTGCCAAATTAGATAACAAACTAAAATTGATAACAAGCTTCATAGTGCTTAGTTACAACTTTTGTGGAGAAAGTAACAACAAAGTGACATCCATTATGGATGCTCTTACATATTCGGTTTGTTACAATTGATAATCATAATCAATATAAAAATAGGCTTAAGGTCCATCTGATCCCCTAAACAAAATTGGAGATAGGGGTGTTTAACGATTGGTTTGGTTTGAAAACAGAACCGAATCAAAATAGTACTTAAAATAAAAACCGATCTTAGGGTCCGTTTGGCTACTTGCTGGTTCCTATTCCTATTTGCTGGTTGCTTTTGGAAAATGCTGTTTTTTCAAAAAGCAGAGATTCTCTGTTTTTGTAAAAAGCTATTTTTCAGCTGTAAAAGGCAAACAAAATGTGTTTAACCAAACACCTAAAACTCTGCCTTTTAAAGTGAAAAAACAAACAGTAGGTGAAAAGTAGGTAAACAAACACCCCTTTAACCAAATAATATTAACAAACCGAATCGAATATTTTGGTTCAGTTCTCGATTTTATCATTTATTAAATAAATTATTACTTATTTATTTATTGATTTATTTTTTATCATATTATTGAAGTATGTATATTAAAAATTCATGGTTATAATAAATTAAAAAAAATTCATGGTCCTAGTTCACAATATAGATTGAATGCACAGTAATATTAGATTACTGTTCATTATTAAATATTTAAATTAATAATCCTCTAAAAAAACTAAAAGCAATTTATACAATAAAATAACAATTATTTTTCACAGTGTGCTTGATCCACAAATTCTCCAAAAGGATTTGATAATAGTAAAAGAAAGTGGTGGGTAATAAAAAAGTTAAGTTGCAACCATTGTTCTTGAAAGAAGATAGAATTGTAGTTGTAGATTGAATATAAAAAAATTAGACTAATAACTTTTGTTTTAAGAGTGAGCAGTCAGTTGGTGATATTTTCTAAATATCTCAATTTTCAATTTTGATATTCGTTTGTGGGGATTAAAAATGGTAAAAATAATGCATGCGTGCTAGAGAAGCTAATTCTCAAAGGGTAAAATGGTAATTGAATAAAATAAATAAATATAGTGCGCCTAAATTACTTGAATTCTAAACGAAAAGCGATTGACGACCGTTACAAGGACTGAAAATAAAAACAAAGGTCTTGGGCCCCGACGTTACTTGACAGCTCGGTCGGAAAAAAACAATTTTTTAAGATAAGTACCAAAAATAAAAGCAATAAACGACACAAAGATATACATTTTTTAATTTTCTTTTATATTTTTATTGATTTTGTAAGTATTTTTCAATATTTTTTTTGTATTACAAATAAGAATAAAGCATGAAAATTACAAGTTAAAAAACAAATAACTTTAAAACTAGAAATATAAATAAATCATAAAAAAATGATATGTACGAGATTAATAAAATTAACCAATCTCTTTTATGTTGTTGGGATGCGTGAAAATGAGGACTGAAACTCCGGAAACTCGTCTCGAGGGCTGTTGCGATGTCCGGGTAATTCTAGGTGAATTTGGAGCAGTTCAGAGAGTTCAGGGATTTGACCAGTAATTTATCATCAAGTCAGCAACAATTCTAGGACTAAAATGATGTTTTAGTGAGATTTTTGGGCTCGATTTCGGGAGCTGTAGAGGTCGGATTGGTGCGAAACGAAGGCTAATATTTAAACTTAGTGTGCATTGGAAGGGTCTGGAACTGGAATTTTAGAAAAACGTCGAGTAATGAAGTCAGAATAAATTATTGAAAACGGGCCTGCCAGAATAGTTGTTTGATGGTTGAAAAACCAAAAGCTTGATTCTGTTTCGTGGAGAGTACTTTAAGGGCGATTTTGAAGGCGGTAGGATGTCGTCTTTTACGAAATAAAAATTGAGAATTCTATAACTGATGTAACTAAGGAGATTAAAATTAATTTGGGATAAAATGATAGGCTAACGAACTCGGAATAAATTTTGAAAAACGGCTATCCAGAAAAGTTGTTTGATGAATTCTTCAATAATGAAAAATTCAAAAGCTTGTTTCTGGGTCTTTTTAATTGATTGAGATCAATAAAAAGTTTCTAAACAAGATTTAGAATAGTTGTGTAAACTAAGAATGACTCGAAAATGGGGTTTCAATGATCTCGGTTTCACGAAAAATGCTTAAAGCTTTGAAGAAGAGGACAATGGTGAGATTTGTTCTAGACTAAGGAAGCTTGAATTGAGGATTGAGTAAGGATCTTACTGACTTAACTGAGAGAGTGAAAAAAACGATTTGGGAACTGATTGAGTAAACTAAGAGAATTTCGGATTTAAAGTTTCTGAAAATTGGAAGCGAAGAACTTGAGATTATAGAACGAATTCTGGAAATTGAGAGCTTGTTTAAACTAATTAGATGCTAATGAACGATTTCTGAGAACCTAAGGATTGATAAAATGGTTGATTTTGGCAAAGAATTTGATAGACAAATTGGTTTGTTGTGTTTGATTGATCTGAGTGGGAGTTAGGAATGAAGGAATTGAGCTCAATTTATAGTCTTTTGAGCAACAAATTCCATGTAAGTTGTTCTTAAATTTCTCATCTATGATTTTATGAAACATGGGTGAGTTAGGAGCTAGAAATGAGGAGTCGAGGCCATGAAACACGTTCTTGGAAGCTCTAGAAAATTTCAAACCCGTTTTTTAGCATTAGTGGTCTTTGAAAAATTCTACCGGCTTCGTTACAGCTCAGTTTTGCTCCGTTTTTGACATTCCGGAAAGATCCCGAACTTTCTGAAAAAAATATTGGCCATTCGATTTTTCACTGTTTCGGAGTCCATTTTCATCGTCGAAGTTGCTGGACGGGTTGTTGAAAAATGATGCAAGTTTGCCCCTGATTTCTATTATTTCTTTTTCTTTTTCGTTTTTATTTCTGTTTTTTCGATAATAATCTTTGATATTATTTCTTATTTTTTTATCACATTTTTTATTTTGTTGAGAAATAAATTTAATTAAATAAAAATAATTATAGAGTAAAATTATAAACTATGCTAAAAATATAAAAATTAAATTACCCCAACACAATTTTTTTAACAATCTTTTAAAATCTAACTTTCATAGTTAAGAGTACATCCAAAAACTCCTTCTTCTGCACCAAAACTGCTTTCTTCTTCTCCTCTTCAAATTTGCAGTGCGGCCTCGCTTCTTTACCAAATTTATCAATCGATTTATTTTTTATTAGTTGTAGTTTTTTATTTGAGGAAGAAGGAAGATTGTCTTCATTTTCACTCCTTGCACCGTTCTGTTTTTTTCTTTTTTTATATAATTTCTTTGTTTTTGGATTTTATATATTTTACCGGATCTTTTAATCCGTCTGAATTGCATCTGTTGTTTATTATTTTTTCATTTGTAACGTTTTCTGATTTAGCAAGAGCAATGTAAATCACTACATCTACGTGGTTGCAAAAAAAAAGGATTCCGATCCGAAGATTCAGAAGAGTTTAAATGATGAAGATTGGATTCCAGATACTTCTTTGCGAATTTGGATTTTCAAGAAGTATATATCTGTTTGTGTTGTTTGCGTTATTAGTACTTGTAATGATTTGTTTTGCTCTTTGTAGTCATTTTCTTACCTATATGGATTATGTATTAGACATAGACTTGTGTAAGGTTTTATTCTTACTTTTCTTGTTGTACTTGCAATTTTTTTTATCAATGAAATGATGCACTCTTTTTCATAATAATAAAAAAATGGGTTAATTACAAATAACTACCATGTGGTTTGGCCGATTTACGATATGGTACCTGTGGTATTTTTTTTTGCAAACACAACCCTGTAGTTGTCACCGTTAGCAAAATCAAGGCAAATGGATGGAAACCGTTAAAATGATGACATGGCAGAGGGATAATTTGGGAAAAACGATTTTTTATTTTATTTTATGATTTTTCTTTCTCCCTCTCCTCTCTCCTTCTTCTTCCATCTTCTTCTTCCATTGTTCTTCATCATCTTCTTCTATTGTTCATCATCATCATCATCATTTTCTTCTTCTTCCTCTTCCTCTTCCTCCTCCTCCTCCTCCTCCTCTCTTTTCTTCTTCTTCTTCTTCCTTTTTTCTTCTTTTTTTCTTTTTCTATTTTTTTAATTCTGAAATTTCTAAAATTCTTCAAATTTTCAGAATTCTGGAAATTTCCAGAATTCTTCAAATTTTCAAACGTTTGGAATTTCCAGACGTGATGAACATCTGCAAGACGTTCATCAAGTCTGGAAATTCCAAACGTGAACGTTTGGGAATTTCATAATTAAAAAAAAAAGAAGAAGAAGAAGAAAGGAGAAGAGATGAGGAAGAAGAAGAAGAAGAAGAAAGGAGAAGAGAGGAGGAAGAAGAAGAAGAAGAAAGGAGAAGAGAGGAGGAGAAGGAGGAAGAACAACAATGGAAAAAGGAGAGAGGAGGAGAGAGAGAAGGAAGAAGAAGAAGGTCAACCAAAAAAGTAAAAAAACAAGTCAAATTTTTTTTCCCGAAAATGCCCCGTTGATTTAACAGAATTTTTGCCGTTTCCTTGATTTTGCTAACGATGACAACCTTGAGCTTGTGTTTGCAAAAAAAAAAAACACAGGTACCATATTGCAAATCGGCCAAACCACATGGTAGTTATTTGTAATTAACCCTAAAAAAAATTAAACAGTTATTTATTTATATATTGCCATTACATCATTTTTCCTCCTTCTACCGGGTTAGGTTTCTATATTTTTTGTTATTATTGTTTTTGTTTTGTCTGTATCATATATTTTATCGGATCTTCTTTATCCGTTTGAATTGTATATACTCTCTATTATTCTGTCGTTTATACCTTTCTCGGATTTAGCAAGAACAGAAACGGTTTATCTTATCTGTGGATCAATAAATCTACGTGGTTGCAACAAAAAAAGGTCTCATATCCGAATGTTCGGATTGGCCTAAAGGATAAAATTTGGATTGCAGATACTTTTCTACAAATTTCGATTTACGAAAAATATATGTTACATTGTTGTTTGATGTTTTTATACCTTTTACAGTTTTATTTGCTCTTTGTAGTCTTTTTTATTCATTCGTGAATCTTGTATTGACTTTAGCCTTTACTTGTGTAAAGTTTTATTCTTTATATTTTGCTTGTTGTACTTTTTCTATCATATACTGAAAACATAAGCATTTCTCTCAATTTTTTTTATGATTTTTTTTTTGATAAAATAGCACATATCATTCCATTAACTTAATAATACAAATACAGAACGAAAGAAAGAGGAATAAAACCTCCATCCCATACAGACAAAGACCCACAAAAAGAAGAAAAGACTACAAAGAGCAAAACATAGACTACAAAGAGCAATAAAAGACTACAAAGATCACTAAAAACCAAATGAAAAAGCTAACTGTCTTAAGTGGGGTCTTCTCTGTTGAGAAGTTTTACGTCTTCTCCTGTGAGAAGTTTTTCTTTCCTATTCATTAGGCTTCCTTATTCCGCCGCTAGTGTTTTCATTCTATTACGGCTCCATCTTCCCATCATCAACAAACCTTTAAAAGTAGACCCGCTCTGATACCACTAAATGTAACCCCCTCATTTGGATCACATGATATCTCACACAATATCAGTCATAGACATGTTTTCAATTCTCAATCATATAAACTTCAATCTCATATAAATTGTACATATTATACATAAGAGAAAGCATTTATAATTTACAATACACGTTTAAGTCATTATCCTACATAGAGGATTTACAAAACAAAAGTACATTCACAAGACTCCAAAATGCCTAGATGAGAATGGACTGACACTGCTGGTGCGACCTTAAGCAAGAAGAACTCCACCTAACCTGTAAAATCTGTTGGCAAGGGGTGAGCTGCCTACTCAATAAACATATTACACATATATGTATATACAAGTAATGTAAAGAGCACAAACCAAAATAGGTCATCAGTACCAAGTTAGAATTTATTCATTTAGAATAGTAATACTGATTTTAGAAAGGCCTTGCTATACTTAGACAATATATATAAAATGGTCATTGGGCCCAATCTGTATTCCGGCTCACTAAATTCGGAATACAATCATCTGTGCTACGGAGGAGTTACACTCACTCACGTACTCATATATCTCAACACATGTGCTTCCGGCTCACAATATTCGGATAGCACTCTCAACTTGGACCATTTCACATATCCATCTAAGCAAGCTCATATTCATTTATAATCCAACCATTATTCAGTTCCAGTATGTGCACAAGGCTTAACATGTCGTATTTACGCATAACACTGCAACATACTCAATCATAACACTTTCTTATCAATCATGATGTATCATAAACACTCAAACATTATCCACATCATTCACATCAGATTCAACCACATCTCACACTCAACAAGTCACAAGGCACAATACATTCATACACATATATAAGCAATATGCTTACCGTCGCACTTGGTTCGATCTATTCAACACGATCGGGTGTGCGTTCAATTGCACCTTGCCCTTCTAATGTCACATAACATTGATACAATTAGACTTAACATAAACTTAATGAAAATAGAAACTAAGGAATGCTATATGATTTACAAGACACTAATGCCACAAAGTTCATGCAATCTAATCCTTTTGTCTTAGATCATCATATGACCTACTTGCACACATTCTGCCATAACTTTCTGTATATGAATCCAAATGCCCTGATTCTTGAACCTACTGAAACTAGACATATATGGGTAGAACATATCCAAAATTCACTTTAATATCACTTCTACACAATATATGGCATGCAAAATGATTCGGTCCTGTTTCCAGCCAAGAAACAGACTATTCAGATTTGCATCTACAATAATTCACTCAACCTAGCTCACAATAAACACAATGGATTGCCAAATCCTTTTACAGACATATACGTCAAGTATTTAGGAACACTTTTGTATAAAGAAACTTTCTCCAATTCGGACTTTAAGATCCTCAAAATGCTACATCAACATGGCTGCCTCACATGACATTCAATTTCGAGGCAGTCATGATCCATCTAGGTTTTCTTCCTCTATATATGGAATTAAAGTCCCATATTTTACAGAGGGTTTCATAACACATATAGGAACATATGTTATTCTTTATGTATCTTCAAATTCGAACAATATCAATATGAAAAACAGGCTCCAAAATGACTGAAAGCAGTACCCTAGATTTCTGTTTAGGGCACTTGATACATATCTTTCATTTGGACAGCCTAAAACCAATGAAAACAACACCAAAACTCAACAAGCTCAATCACAACTCATCCACAACAAATCCTATGATCATACCTAGGTTTTTTCAGAATCTCCAACTCATAGAACACAAGCTAAAACAGCATACTAACCTTCAACTTGTGTCTATCACCTAGTATGCTTCCTAAGTTGACTTGTTTGGCTTGAAAATGGAAGAAATTGGAAGAGTTTTGTTTGGAGGATGTTAGGGTATATCAAAGTAAGGTTTTCTGAAGTTTTGGTCGAAATTGTGGCTGGAAATGAGGAGAAATGAGTTGTATCAATCATTGTTAAAACAAAGAGGCATACTTTGTCTTACTTGAGTGACACCTCGTGCTTGCTCACAAACCTCCAATCCAGCCCTCCACAAATGTAAGTTAATCAATTTAGGACATATGAATTCATTAATTCATTCATTTAACTCCTAACTCAATTAACCAATCGTTACATCTTAACGACACACTAATCGCACGATAATCGCATTATGCATACAAAACTTCTACTGACAATGAGATGAATCTAAAATGTATGTATTCAATCATGAAAATATATATGAATGTGGGAAGACTCATATGTTAGGGTTTTGGGGAATCCACCTCTAAATTGTTGAGAATAGCCTCTAGAAGAAACTGAGAATCCACCTCTCTTTGATAGCCTGCTAGACTGGCCTTCTGTATCAAATCTAGCCCTTTTAGTTACAAAAAGTTGTTCTTTATCTTTCACAATTTCCTCCGCTCTGAGTGCAGATTCTACTAACAATCTAAAGCTCGTTTCATGTGCATGAATCCCCATTCTAACATCTGGGTGTAGACCATGTTCAAACCTGCGACATTTTGCTTCTTCTGTAGCCACATTTGCAGGTGCATATTTGGCTAAAGTGTTAAACTTAAGCTCGTATTCAGCCACAGACATATCCTCCTGCATAAGGGTCAAAAACTCTGTTTGTTTCCTATCTTTGTATATCTTTGACATGTACTTATTAGTGAACAACTTCTTGAAAAACTAAAAGTCTCTTGTTTTACTTCAGACAGGAGAAGCAAAGAAGAAATATCCCATGTTATTTCAGTTCTAATTCTTGTCCTTTTTATAGATCTCCACCATTCTAAAGCTTCACCAGTGAAAAGATTAGAAACATATTTGACCATTGAGTCCAGACGACACTCTGTGTTCTCAAGTACATCTTCAATCTTGGCCCACCATTTATCAGCTATATCAGGATATGTGCTACCCTCAAACTCTGTTGCACCCATCTTTTTAAGCCTTTCAAAATTTTTATCAAAGATTGGCGCATCTCGACGAGCTTGAACACGTGGCTGAGGCTGACCTTGAGCCAAATAGATTCCCATCATCTGTTCAAACTGGTTGTAACCCTGAGGATACCCTACATGTTCTGAAGCTCCTATATGTTCTGAGCCCCCAGACTCATGAACACGACCAACTGAACCATGACTAGACATATGACCGGATTGTCCATTCTCACCATCAGACTCCATAACCCTACATGAAACATGACCATGTCAACATGCTTTAGCATAAGAAAATATGATTATGTGGTCTTACCCTAGGAATCCAAAACAAGTCATACACAACCAAATCCCTAGGAAAGTAGACCCGCTCTGATACCACTAAATGTAACCCCCTCATTTGGATCACATGATATCTCACACAATATCAGTCATAGACATGTTTTCAATTCTCAATCATATAAACTTCAATCTCATATAAATTGTACATATTATACATAAGAGAAAGCATTTATAATTTACAATACACGTTTAAGTCATTATCCTACACAGAGGATTTACAAAACAAAAGTACATTCACAAGACTCCAAAATGCCTAGATGAGAATGGACTGACACTGCTGGTGCGACCTTAAGCAAGAAGAACTCCACCTAACCTGTAAAATCTGTTGGCAAGGGGTGAGCTGCCTACTCAATAAACATATTACACATATATGTATATACAAGTAATGTAAAGAGCACAAACCAAAATAGGTCATCAGTACCAAGTTAGAATTTATTCATTTAGAATAGTAATACTGATTTTAGAAAGGCCTTGCTATACTTAGACAATATATATAAAATGGTCATTGGGCCCAATCTGTATTCCGGCTCACTAAATTCGGAATACAATCATCTGTGCTACGGAGGAGTTACACTCACTCACGTACTCATATATCTCAACACATGTGCTTCCGGCTCACAATATTTGGATAGCACTCTCAACTTGGACCATTTCACATATCCATCTAAGCAAGCTCATATTCATTTATAATCCAACCATTATTCAGTTCCAGTATGTGCACAAGGCTTAACATGCCGTATTTACGCATAACACTGCAACATACTCAATCATAACACTTTCTTATCAATCATGACGTATCATAAACACTCAAACATTATCCACATCATTCACATCAGATTCAACCACATCTCACACTCAACAAGTCACAAGGCACAATACATTCATACACATATATAAGCAATATGCTTACCGTCGCACTTGGTTCGATCTATTCAACACGATCGGGTGTGCGTTCAATTGCACCTTGCCCTCCTAATGTCACATAACATTGATACAATTAGACTTAACATAAACTTAATGAAAATAGAAACTAAGGAATGCTATATGATTTACAAGACACTAATGCCACAAAGTTCATGCAATCTAATCCTTTTGTCTTAGATAATCATATGACCTACTTGCACACATTCTGCCATAACTTTCTGTATATGAATCCAAATGCCCTGATTCTTGAACCTACTGAAACTAGACATATATGGGTAGAACATATCCAAAATTTACTTTAATATCACTTCTACACAATATATGGCATGCAAAATGATTCGGTCCTGTTTCCAGCCAAGAAACAGACTATTCAGATTTGCATCTACCATAATTCACTCAACCTAACTCACAATAAACACAATGGATTGCCAAATCCTTTTACAGACATATACTTCACGTATTTAGGAACACTTTTGTATAAAGAAACTTTCTCCAATTCGGACTTTAAGATCCTCAAAATGCTACATCAACATGGCTGCCTCACATGACATTCAATTTCGAGGCAGTCATGATCCATCTAGGTTTTCTTCCTCTATATATGGAATTAAAGTCCCATATTTTACAGAGGGTTTCATAACACATATAGGAACATATGTTATTCTTTATGTATCTTCAAATTCGAACAATATCAATATGAAAAACAGGCTCCAAAATGACTGAAAGCAGTACCCTAGATTTCTGTTTAGGGCACTTGATACATATCTTTCATTTGGACAGCCTAAAACCAATGAAAACAACACCAAAACTCAACAAGCTCAATCACAACTCATACACAACAAATCCTATGATCATACCTAGGTTTTTTCAGAATCTCCAACTCATAGAACACAAGCTAAAACAGCATACTAACCTTCAACTTGTGTCTATCACCTAGTATGCTTCCTAACTTGACTTGTTTGGCTTGAAAATGGAAGAAATTGGAAGAGTTTTGTTTGGAGGATGTTAGGGTATATCAAAGGAAGGTTTGCTGAAGTTTTGGTCGAAATTGTGGCTGGAAATGAGGAGAAATGAGTTGTATCAATCATTGTTAAAACAAAGAGGCATACTTTGTCTTACTTGAGTGACACCTCGTGCTTGCTCACAAACCTCCAATCCAGCCCTCCACAAATGTAAGTTAATCAATTTAGGACATATGAATTCATTAATTCATTCATTTAAGTCCTAACTCAATTAACCAATCGTTACATCTTAACGACACACTAATCGCCTACTAATCGCACGATAATCGCATTATGCATACAAAACTTCTACTGACAATGAGATGAATCTAAAATGTATGTATTCAATCATGAAAATATATATGAATGTGGGAAGACTCATATGTTAGGGTTTTAGGGATGTTACAGGTTTCCTATTATCAGCGATTGCGTTGGCTTCGCTGCGATTCAGGTTTTTTCTTTCGGGTTTCTTCGATTTTTTTGCAGATGGATAAAGGAAAAGGGGTTCTTGAGGCTTATGCAAGATTAAGGCTAGCTGATGAAGATGAGGAGGGGCTTATTCTATCAGCGGAAGAAGCTCCAGTGGACGACTTGCATCCCTCTCTTTTCATAATCGGTCAATTTTTATCACAAGCCCGTCCACTTTGACAGTATGAAGTGTACGTTAGCAGCCATCTGGCGACCGGTAAAGGGCGTCACAATTACCGAAACTGACAGAGAAGGAAGGTACTTGTTCCAATTCTATCACGAGATGGATATTGCAAGGGTGTTGAATGACGGTCCCTAGACGTTTAATCAAAACTTTCTAATCATTAAGAGATTGGAGGTAACAGAGCAGACACTTCAAGTGGAACTTTTTAGTCTCTTAATTTGGGTTCAGATAACAGATCTTCCTGTAGGTTTCCAAACGGAAACGGTATGCCGTATTTTAGGGAATTACATAGGGGAGTTCATTGAAGCATACCCCCAGAACTTATCGGGCCTAAGACGCAGTTTCTTACGCATAAAAGTGACTATGGACATTCGGAAGCCAATCAAAAGGGGACAAAAGATGAAAAGAAGTGGTGGGGATTGGTTATAGATTAACTTCAGATATGAACGTCTTTCTAGTTTCTGTTTCTACTGCGGGGTTATAGGACACTCGGACAAATTCTGTGTCTCTTTATACGATGATCCTAATCCTCCAGCTGAGAGACAATTTGGCAGTATTCTAAGGGCACTTCCACGTCGTGGGGGCAGTCAGATTGGGAGGGAATGGTTGCAGGAATCACCAGTATCAGAAGTAGGAGGAAGTAAGATTGTGGCTGAGGGGGTGCAAATCCAAGAGCAACCTCTCGACAAGGCACAAGGAAATTCTGAAGAAGCATCGGGTTTTATTCATGATCCGAAAAGACCGAGAAGGGAGGAGAGGGAGATGGATATGGAAATCAATGGTTACTTAAAAAACGAAGAAGGGGCGGGACCTGGGATTCAGGCGCGCCTGAACCAATGAGTATCCTAAGCTGGAACTGTCGTGGGTTGGGCAACTCACGCACAGTTAATGTTCTCCTGGACATAATCAGGATTCACAAGCCCATGGTTCTATTCTTGATGGAGACAATGATCAAAGAAGAGAGAGTTCGGAAGATTTGTAAGCAACTGGGATTCTCATGGACTCATATTATTGATGGAAGCGGGCACGGAGGTGGCCTTGTTATGTGCTGGAAGGAATCAATCAAACTGGAAATCATATCATCTTCACCAAATTTCATTGATTCTAAAATTTCGTTTTCTAATTTCAGTTCTTGCAGGGTCACTGGTTTCTATGGTTATCCGGAAAGAATTAGACGCCGAGCATCTTGGGACTTGCTGCGATCCCTCAAGGAACAAGATGGGTTGGCGTGGTGCTGTATAGGTGACTTTAATGATATCCTCAATGTTAATGAAAAAGTTGGAGGTAGAAGACAACCGGATTGGTTACTGAATGGTTTTAAGTCAGCTGTAGAGGATAGCGATTTATTTAATGTCGATATGTCTGGACATCCATACACCTGGGAAGTAGGACGCGGGACTGATCACTGGATAGAGGAACGACTTGATAGAGCTTTGGTTAACACGGTATGGAAATCAACTTTCGCTACATCCAAACTTCATAATTTACTAACAGTGGCCTCCGATCACTCAGCTCTACTGCTCGAAATTCAAGCATGGATCCGTAAACCACAGGTACGACGGTTTCGGTTCGAGAATGCGTGGGTTAGGGAAGATCAGTGTGCTTCGGTAGTTGCCAATTCATGGCGTATGGCTGATAGCTGTCCAATTTCTGAAAAAATTGAAAGATGCTCATCGGCTTTACAAGGATGGAGCTCTAATTTGGAAAGTAATTTCAGGAAGTCACTCAGTGCTATGCGAATCATGATGGAGAGGTACAGGAGCAGCAAAGATGAGTATGGTATTGAGCAATTTTTCAAAGCTTCTTCTGCTTATACAAAAATTCTGAAGCAACAGGAGGATTTTTGGAAGCAGCGTGCAAAGCTGTTCTGGTTAAAAGAAGGGGACTCAAATTCGAGATATTTTCATTCTTATGCCACTGAAAGGAAACAGAGGAATAGTTTTTCATCATTATTGGATGGTGCAGGGAATAGGGTAACATGGGGAAATGGTTTGGAAGAGCAGCTCACAGGTTATTTTGAGAATATATTTACCAGCACAGGAGTTGAAGATTCTGAGATTCTTGCACAGGTCAGTTCTAAAATTACAGAAATCCATTCTACTCTTCTATCTGAACCATTCACCACCGATGATGTCAAAAAGGCGTGTTTTTCTATGCAACCTGAAAAAAGCCCGGGACCTGACGGGCTCAACCCTGCGTTTTTTCAGCATTATTGGGAAATTGTGGGGTCAGATGTTAGCAAAATGTGTCTGTCAATTCTAAGGGAAACTCAAATACCTCCGCAGCTCAATGATACTCTTATCGTACTAATTCCAAAAAAGAAAAATGTGGAAGCTGTGTCTGATCTTAGACCTATAGCCTTATGCAATGTGTTATTCAAGATTCTTTCTAAGATGTTGGCAAACCGATTCAAACGAGTTCTCCATCACATAATTTCACCTAGCCAAAGTGCATTCATCCCCGGACGACTAATTAACGACAATATAGTGGTGGCGTATGAGTTTGTGCACAAGATGAAAAATCTCAGACAAGGCAAAGTGGGCTGTTCGGCACTCAAATTAGACATGAGTAAGGCTTATGATCGTATTGAATGGAAATTTCTGAAAAATATGCTCCAAAAGCTGGGCTTTCCACCAAATTGAGTCAACTGGATCATGTTATGTGTCACAACAGTGTCGTATAAGATCATTCAAGACAACAGGGAGCTTGGGCCAATTATTCCACAAAGAGGTTTACGGCAGGGTGATCCGCTGTCCCCTTTCCTTTTTTCTGATCTGTGCTGAAGGCCTCACGGCTTTATTAACTGCTAGGGAACGGGAAGGGAAATTGCATGGATTTAAAATTGCAAGAGGTGCGCCTACAATCTCACATCTATTCTTCGCTGATGACAGTCTTCTATTTTTCCGGGCCAATAAGACTGAGGCTAGTTGCATTCGAGATTGTTTGTCAAGTTATGAGAAAGCTTCAGGGCAATGCATTAATTTTCAAAAATCATCTTTGTTCTTTAGCACTAATACTCCGATTCAAGCAAGAAGTGAAGTAGTTAGTGAGGTGGGAGTCGGTGAAGTATCAGCTCTGGTTAATTATCTTGGAGCCCCTATTGACATTAGAAGAAGTAAATCTAGAGTTTTTGGTTTCCTCAAAGACAGAATTTGGAACAGGATAAATAACTGGAAGGAGAAATTTCTGCCACGAGCTGGCAAGGAAATACTTATCAAAGCAGTTCTGCAATCTATCCCTACATATTTGATGGGTTTATTTCTTATGCCTATGGATTTCTGTGATGAAGTTAATAAATTGCTTAACAGGTTCTGGTGGAAATCATCAGGGACTAATCCATCAGGGATTCATTGGAAACGGTGGGAAGATTTGTGCGTTCCTAAATCTGAAGGTGGCATGGGATTCAGAAATATTCACCTCTTTAATTTGGCTCTCATAGCTAAACAAAGTTGGCGAATTATACAGGACCCTGAATCACTAGTGGCAAAAATCCTCAAAGCTCGTTATTTTCCTAACGGTGATTTTCTTGATACAGGTCTGGGGCACAATCCTTCATATCTTTGGAGGAGTATCATTGCAGGTAGCTCTCTCCTTCGTGACGGATTAAGGCGGAAGGTCGGAAGAGGCGACTCAATTCGGATTTGGGAGGATCCATGGCTCCCGGATGCGCTGAATCCTTTCGTCTCCTCCCCAAAGCCTACAAACAACAACACTGAGATGGTTCTCCAATTAAAAAATCCGGATGGAAACTGGGATGTTGACAGAATCACTTCACTTCTCAACGATCGTGATCGCAAGCTGATTTTTTCTATACCTGAACGGAATCATGGTAAGGATGACTTATGGTTTTGGCAATTTACTCCGTCAAATTTCTATACCGTAAGGAGCGGATATTGGGCAGCCGTAACAAAGGAAGTTGAAATCTCATCATCGTCGAACAGTATCAATTGGAAACTAATTTGGAATTTGCATGTGGCACCGAAAGTTAAGAATTGCTTGTGGAGATTATTTGCGCGTTGTTTACCGACCATGTCAAATCTGGAAAAGCGCCATAGCTCACTACCAAATCGCTGTCCCATATGTAATCTAGTCGGGGAAGACGAAACTCATATCTTCATCTCTTGTGTCTTTGCGAAACAACTATGGGGCTTGTTCTTTTCTGATAATCGTATGGAATACATTGCTGATGTTTTTTGCTGGTTTGGAAGTCTGTTAAACTCGTCCCTACAGGTGGCGGAATCAGCAGCAGTATTATTGTGGAATATCTGGAAATACCGGAATCAGGTTGTGTGGAATAAAAAATACAGCTTACCCGGTTCGATTTTATTGGCTGCTAAGACGGAAGAGATGGCTTGGAAGGAAGCTCAGTCCCGCGCACCAAACAGCAGCTCCACCGACCCCATCAGACCAGTCAAATGGCAAAAACCGAACCCAGGCTTCCTGGTATGTAATGTCGATGCGGGAATTAAAGCTGATTCATCTTTCTGTTCATGTTAATACGAAATCACCTTGGAGAGTGCACTCATGCCAGGAAAGCAGGTTTAGCTGATTTAACAGATCCGAGTTTGGCTGAAGCAATGGCAATACGGGAAGCACTTAGTTGGCTAAAAGCTCTTAATCTATCCCAGGTAGAAGTTCAATCCGATTGTCTCAACGTGGTAAAAGCAATTCAATCCAAAGATTTCAATTTTTCTTACTTATCTGATGTTATACAAGATTATTGGGGTAAATTTCACTCGTGGTGTACAAACTTTACCCTAAATCACACTTTGGTGTACAAACTTCAATTTGTCACACTAATATATACGTACTTAGGGATGACCTCCCACTATGGTATATGGCCGGTTAAAATGATCGGTCAACGCTCAGTCAACGTGCCACCTCAGCTTTGACCGGTCAAAAAGTAAAAAAAAACACCACTAATATAAAATTACTATTATACCCTTTCTTCTTTCTTCTTTCTTCTTCCTTTCCCTTCCCCTCCTCCTCTCCCTTTCTCTCACTACCTCTCTCCATCTTATTTTTCTCATTGTGATATCAAAACTTCATAAAAAAAATACAGATTTAAATCTCAAAATTTTATTTCTGTTGCTCGCGTTTCAAAATATCCTCACATCTCTCTCTTAACACCACCACACCACCAATTTAGACTACTGTGAGTTCAGTCCAATTGCTCACCAATTCCTGGACCAATCTGTAGAGCACACCACGTGAAGGCACTATTGTCACCTTGGAAAATGAATGTGGGAAAGATTATCAGATGAGATACATTGCATATAAGCAAACTACTGCAGCACACCAATTGCTCGAGGGAGACGCCCTGGTCTTTCAATATATTAATAGTTGCAAATTTAAGGTAATAATTTGTTTTTCTTTTCTTATGTCCACATTAACTACTCTTCCGGCTCTTATTATACAATTTCCATTGACATATTGCCTTTCAGCATGAATTCGGAGCTCCTTACTGGATTGTCTAGTTAATCAGTTGCTGAATGTTGTGCAGTAGATAAAAAATGATCTGGAAAAAAACCATTAATCAGGATTCAGGTCTAAGCTATTGTTTGGTTTGAATCTTATTGTCAAGCCGGCTTCCATTAACCCCAAATACAGATGGATTCTTTTGACTTGAATGATTAAGATGGATCGGCTAATAACCCCAAATCAGGTCTACTACTGAGATTCGTTATATTGTACCATGGAGAAGACATTATTGCTTACCCATTTACTAGTACGAGTCTCAATTATGGAATTGGGAGGTCAATATTACTAAATGATCATGCTTTTGAAGACAAATGAATTAGAATGACGATTTATTCCCAAAATATCTCTTTTAGGAATACAAAGGTTTCAGATTTAGGCTAGGTTAATAATAGATTTTCAGATGCAGCCAATTGGATTTTCCATCCCATCTTTCATGCAGTTGAACCAAGGTAGTGAACTTAGTTGAGTCGGCAAACAACGAACATCCATTCGAGACAGATAGAGAGAGAAAATTAGAGAGAGAGTTAGTGACACAAAGGGAAAGGAGAAGGAGAAGGGAAAGGAAGAAGAAAGAAAAAGAGGGTATATTTGTAATTTTATATTAGTGGTTATTTTTTTTTACTTTTTGACTGGTCAAAGCTGAGGTGTCACATTGATTGAACGTTGACCGGTCATTTTCACCGGCTGTATACCATAGTGGGAGGTCACTCCTAAGTACGTATATATTAGTGTGACAAATTGAAGTCTGTACACCAAAGTGTGATTTAGGGTAAAGTTTGTACACCACGAGTGAAATTTACCCAAGATTGTTGTTCTATTCTTCTAGATCTGAACTCTGTTTCGATCTCTTTCATCAAACGATCAGCGAATCTGGCAACTCATTCTTTAGCAAAAGCTGTTAGTTCTAGGTCTGATTGGGGTGAGTGGGCATGTCCACCGCCTTTCCTCATCGATGTTTTATTCTTTGATTCAAATTAATATAATTCTTTATTCTTTCCAAAAAAAAAAAAAAAAAAAAGCTAACTGTCTTGACAAAAAAAAACAAAAAAAAAAACTAACTGTAAAACAACAAATATAAAAAAACATCCGTACTTAATTTTGCTATTTCAGTAAAGGGTTCAAAGAAATATTCTTGTAATTTTCTTTTCAAAGTGTCTTCATCAATCATATCCTAATTCATACGTAATCAATTTGGAGCTAAGGGTATTAACCGAATTATTCTTTCCAATCCAGCAAATTCCCCAAATTTCATTACATTTTCTGCGATTTTCATAAATCAACCTCATTTTGTGGCTAGAAATTTGTTTCATGGTATCCAAGAAATACAGAAGCTGATCCATCGAAATAAGGAACCTACATACATATGCTCCTCCCTTTCCCGCCAAAATCAAATGCTCTGTTTTTCTCTTCTTCGAGTTCCCCACCTACCACACTTCACCCGATTCCCACTCCCACTCTCACTCTCACTCTCTAAATCTTTCTTCAAAACCCTTAGTTTTTCCCAGTATCCATCTCTTCTTCACCGCAATTCCCTCAATGAAGTTTGTGGGTGTTTTTCATTCTCCAACTCTTCCGTTTCTCCATCGCCTGGTGATGATTTTGATGTTGAATTGGGCCGCCTTTTGGCACTATTGCCTGAAGAGATGAGAAGAAGAGTATGCGAGCATCCCGAGTTCCATGAGTTGGTTGAAGTGGTTATGGATTTGGGTCGGCGGCCACTCGCCAGGTTTCCGTCTGGTGATTTTGTTTTATCAGATTGTCCAATTACGCTTCAGGATCTTGAGAATGCTACTTCGCAGGTAATCTTTTGGCATTGCTCTCCACGTTTTTGTTAGAATGCATTTGTGATTTAGGTTTTCATTAATTGGTGTCCATGTCGCGAATTGTTGTCAGAAATTTGCAATTTAAGAACTTCAGCATATATTTCATTACGTAAAACTATTGAAAAGGATGGAAGTGCGTTATATAAGAATTGCTTTAGTGATAAATGTCATGGGCGTTAAGTGGCTACATGCTTTGAACATTAACTATGTAAAATAATGTCGAAAGTAGGAGTAGACTGTCTAGAGAATTCTTTTTGGTACGAAGTGTGTCTGTATGACTTAAGTAGATGATCATCAACAATATTTAATGAATTTTTAGTGCAACAATAAAAAAAAAAAAAGGGCGGCCCGGTCGCATTACGCGTCCCCGCTGAGCGAGGGTCCGGGGAGGGGTCCCACCACAAGGGTGTATTGGGGGCAAGGTACCTGATACTCATCATTAGGAATTTTTAGTGCAACAATAAGAGTTGAAAATTAATTCTTCTTTTGTTTGACTTTATCCTATTCATACTAACATGTGTTGTGCTCTTCTTGAAGCTTATCATCTTCTTCCTTGCATAAATTTCATCAAGTAACGATGAAAAGAAAAAGCCAAGCTGATTAAAATCGAGTATTGTAGGTTGGAGACTTTGCCATTGACAATAGAGCTGGTATCAGTCGTACATTGCACCGCATTAGTGCCATCAGAAATAGGAAAGGACATATTATTGGTTTAACTTGTCGTGTTGGTCGGGCAATACCAGGGAGTGCTGGTTTACTAAGAGATTTGGTGCAGGATGGAGTTTCTCTGTTGCTTATTGGACCTCCAGGGGTGGGAAAGACCACTATTATCAGGTGAGTCATTTATTTTGGTTACATGTGATCTGGGTTACAAATTCATTCTATACATTTTTATGCATTGCATTGGTACCAAAGCCAGAACAGTGCATTGTGTATTGATTATCAGATTAGTGTTTCATATACTCATCATTAGGAATTTAGAATGTTGGTGTTACGGGAACAGCCATTAGTACTGCTTTCGTTAACTTGTGGCTTTTGAAACCTAATATCGATCTATATAACTTTATTTTTCTTTTTAATGGAAAAAGAAATTGTAGTAATAGAAGAGAAAGAGTTCTATCTATATATATATATATATAGTAAAAGGAAAATGCTCCATTAGACCTTTTTCATTAATTTTTTTTTTCCTGCAATAAGCGCTCTATTTTCTGCAAGCTTAGTCAACCAGGTGTTTCCCCACATCTTGTCTCAATATTGGCATATTCATAATAATTACCTTTTATAAATTTCAGTATTGTTACTATAGACATTTTAATGATAGGCTTGCATGGTTGCCGTTTAGCCTTTCCAACTCAACTCGCTTTCAGCCAATTTGATTTGAATCCCTTGATAAAGTAGGAGAGCAGAGAAATCATCAGTTATCCTGGAAATATAAATTATAGTTTTCTCATTCTCTTAGCCAAATATGAAAAAGGTTTTAAAAATTTGTCTAAACTACGGATGGGACTGGTAAACTTTATTAAACATTTATAACAGAGATTAAACCTGCGCTCAATTATGGGTTTTGTGGGTGTGGTTGTTATGAACAAGCAATGTAGAAATGAAACCAGCAATGTAGAAATGGTGAGTATAGCTGCACAGGATACAGCTTTATAGTGTGGTACTGATAAGATATCACCACTGTAGGATCATATTTGATTTTGAACCAAATCTTGGTACATGATGGGTTTTGCGGGTGGGGTTATTACTTTCATCATCTACTACTTGCTATGTTGCTTGTGGATACCAATTATAAGTGTTTGATTTCAAAGAGGATAATAACATTTTGAGTGCATAAATTTTGGAATTCAGTGCTTGTGCTTTTTTTACGTGGTTTTAATTTCTTTTTGGTGAATTGAAAATTTGATTGAGAAGAAGTTCAAGACAGTTTTTTGTTTACCCTTTTTATTGTTTGGAAATGCTGCAATTGACTAAAATGAGGGACAGTGCCGCAGCAAGACATCTACCACTATATATATAACTTTGGGTGACCTAGAATTCTACAATTTGCAGGGAAATAGCTCGAATGCTTGCAAATGATTACAAGAAACGGGTCATGATTGTTGACACTTCCAATGAGATAGGCGGGGATGGTGATATACCTCATGCAGGCATTGGTAGTGCTCGCCGTATGCAAGTAGCTGTTTCAGATATGCAACACAAGGTATGAGTTATCATAAGCATATTCTGATTATATCATGTGCAAGTGCACCACAGTTGGGAAAAGTTAATACCGTTTTTTTTTTCTGCTTCTCTTTAGCTAAAGTGGTTATATTCTATATATTAACCAAAATAAATCTCAGGGATGCTTACATCTGTAATTTTCTTCTTTAAGGTATTGATAGAAGCAGTTGAAAATCATATGCCTCAAGTGATAGTTATAGATGAAATAGGCACAAAACTGGAAGCAATGGCTGCAAGTACAATTGCACAACGTGGTATTCAGCTGGTAGCCACTGCTCATGGGGTTACAATAGAAAATCTGATTGTGAATCCTTCTCTGGAAATGCTTGTTGGAGGAGTACAGGTAATATTACAGCTAAAGTATAGCGGTAGTGATAGTGCATAGTCATCAAAAGTCTGTCTACTTGTCTTCAGCCTGCACTGTTTTAGAACCAATCTACAAAAAGATAATTGCAAATAAACATCAGGACTCAGGTTTAGATTTTTATGACTTACTGAATAGTGCTCAATTAAGTTCTGTATAGTTATCTTCGGAATAATTTAGATTTGAGTTCAATTGATCTGTAGTTGTATGTTTTTTGAAATACAGTAATACAATAAGCTTTTCTTTCTGACTAATGGGGACATGAGCCTTTATAAAACCAAATTGGGCCTTTACACAATTAATTTAGAAGACAACAGCTAAAACCTTTCCTCATCCTCAAACTAAACCTATTGTCAGTGAATCATCATCTGTGGCCATTACTGTTTTGGGTGGGTTTGCTAGAAAATTAACATGAGGCCTCATTGCTATAGAAGAATGTGCAACGATGTGGCTTTCTTTTCCACTCTATTGGATAGCCTTAGTTTTATGGAACTGCATATGCAATCTATACGAATTTTGTTTAAGATTGGCTTATGAACTCTGCTTTCCATAGAATTAAAAGTAGACAATATATATGTTCTGAACTTAAAATCATTGAAGCAATGATTATTTCTATGCCACTGTTTGTGCTATGTATATATTTTCTTAAAAAATTTCCCCATAATTTCTGAACTTCTGCAGTTATAGGACAAATGGACAATTGATTACTTGTCTGATCAAATTGCATTTATATAATATCATGTTTAGAGTGTGACATTAGGGGATGAAGAAGCGAACCGCAGAGGCGTCCAGAAGACAGTGTTGGAGAGGAAGGGACCTTCAACATTTAATTGTGCAGTGGAGATAATCTCAAAAGATGAGTTACGAGTTCATCGTAGCCTAGAAGCAACTGTGGATGCAATTCTCTCAGGTACCTTTAACTTCTTATTGTAGGAAAGAAAGAGTCATTGCCTTGTCATGTTTCAGTTGCAGAGACCTTTTTTTCATAGTTTAGTTTTGTTGACACTGCTTTCCTTGAAGGTCGTTCACCATATGTCGAAGTCCGCAAGATGAATCCTCAGGGTTTCAAGGAAACAGTAGAAATGGAACCTTTCACTGAAGCGTCTGTCATAAATAACAATGAGGTTCTTTCAGAAAATCTCCAGATGACTAATGGAAGGCTTGTTGCTAATGACTTCACTTCTGAGTCTTCTAACATTGAAGAAAATTCTTTGGAAGATGGGAGACCACTCCGCTTATATGTCTATGGGGTAAGAGTTAAGACATCATACAACCTATAAATTTGACTTCACAGCTTTATTATCTTAATTATGCTGTTAATGTGTCCTTAGTTGAACTTTTGATCTGATATGCTTAATTTTCCATGTTATATTTTATAAGGTATTAATTGTATGTTGATAAAATTTTGTGGGAGAAGTTGCAGTTGTCTGTTCAATGTGTCAAAAGGAAGATACTAATGTAGGGCTGCTGGAAATACCTGACCTGCTGGCTTAATTCTGGGTAACATTATGTTGACCAGAGACATCTTGACTGGGGGAAAAACATGACAAAAGTATACATATGCTTCATCTATTGGTTTTAAGACCGTCTGTCAGAAATGTGAATATGGTGAAGGATTTCAAATCCCTTTGGGAAATGCATGTATATATATGATCTTTATCCGAATGTTCTATATGCATGTATATATTGATCTTTAGTCCATGTCTAGGTTGAAATATTTCATTGTTTTTGTTATTTAACATTTGTTGTTGTCATGTGCAGTAGTAATGCATGTTAAGAAAACACTGGAAATTGAACTTATGGAATTAGAAGTTGTTCCAGATCCTGGAGGCAAGCATAATTCAAGGGATCAACCAGCTGAACATAGATACTGCAGTTCAATTAACTGATAATATAAGTGAGGCAGATGCACTAATTGCGTTGCAGTCCAAGCTGAAGAAGAATCCTGGGATTCAAGCTGCTGCTAAATCTCATGGCATTCCTATATATGTCACGAAGGTTGATGTTAATGATTTTATCTTTGAAGATGCTGGATAGTTACTATGCAATGCGTTCATTTATTTATACTTTATTATTTTGTTTTACTTATACTTTTTTCTTTTGTAGACAAGCTCACTAGTACAGATTACAAAGGCCATAAGGGTGTTGGCAAGTGATTGTGCTGATGGTTTGAGGGATTCCAGATTTGAAGACAATGCAACAGCGTCTGAGAAAACTGATGCCCTAGAAGTAAGAATTGCATCTCTTTGTTTAGTTGTGTTATTTTACCCCTTTGGTTTAGCTTTCTGATTTATTTATGTTGAAGCAATGCAGTAATAATCTACATATATCCTAATTAGGCAGCTCATTGCATACATGGCATGTTAAAAAATAATATCATGATTGAAGAACTAGACCTGGAACTATTGAGTATACCTCAAGAACAAATTTACTCTGCATATATTCTTGCTCATTGGCTCGAGAATTGGTCCAATTCTGTTTATCTATGTAGTTTAGGTTGATGTTTGCTTTGGAAACCAATCTTATATATATAATGCTCGACATATCTATATTATAGATGCATTAGAAAATATTTTGATTCAATAAAATCTCAGCATTGCAGTAGTTGAAAGCTGTTCTACTATCAATATTTTCAGGGAATTAGGCCAAAAAAAGGCATATGTTCTTTTTATTCTACAAAAACTGCACAACAAAGATTAATGATCTGTTTTCTGATTCCCAAAATCTTGAAATACTGCATATCTTGTGCCTACTGCTTACTCAAAAGGTAAAGGTGAATTACCTGTTTAAAAGGATAGTAGATATCACTTGTTGCCAGATTTATTTGTGTGCTTTAATTTTATTGAAACTTGCATCATTTGTGTTCATGAGGTTTTATGAATCATTCCTTTGCATTCCTTGACAATGCTTTTGTATGAAATATTTGAGCATATACGGTTAAATGCACTTTTGAACAAATGAGAGAACAATGATTCAGTGAGATTTTTATGCTGATCAATCATAGTTATTAAAGGCGCATGGCACACTAAGGCGCAAGGGGTCCTGGAGCCTTGGCGCACGGCGATGGCGCGCGCCGCACGCCATAGCGAGACAAGGCGCACTTTCAAAATTAAAAATTATAAAACTATAAAACTAATATAAAAATGCAATGGATACTAAATTATGAAAATATCTTAAGCATAAATAAATTTTAAAATGCAAAATAAACTCTATATTAGAAAGATAAAGTTGAATACTAAATCCGTAGTGTTTTTCTTTCTACTAGACTTCTGTTGTTTCAATCCGTAGTGTTTTCTTTCTACTAGACTTCTTCCTCTTATAAAATACAATGACTCTGTCTCTTTCTCTTCAAATCATAAACGTACTCTGTCTCTTTCTCTTCAAATCATAAACGTATTCTGTCTCTTCCTCTTCAAATCATAAACGTACTGTCTCTTCCTCTACTAATAATAAACGTATAATCTCTTCTCTTTTAATAAATGTATAATCTCTCTCTCTCTCTCTCTTTTAATAACTTTTTTTTTAAATAAAACTGCCCCTAACTGCCAAACATTCCAGAAAAAACTGCTCCTAACCGCCAAACATTCCAGAGAACTGCCTGTAACTGCCAAGGCGCGCCTTGATGCGCCTTTGGCAACTGCTCTTGGCGCAAAATGGCGCACCAGGCGCGCACCATGGTGATTGCGCCTCGCCATGGCAGCCCCAATGGCGCTAAGGCCTGCGCCTGGTGCGCCATAGGCGCGCCATTAATAACTATGTGATCAATTATGTAGCCTTAAAACCAGATTTCTATGTCTGGAAGATGTACATAATCATCTAAAAAAAGGGAAATAAAAAAGAGGTGTTTAGATTTGATGACCAGGTTGTACACAGTTGCTCTTTCATGTTTAGATTTGATTACCAAGTCTGATCAGCATGGTTGTTGTTCATCTTGATCAAGTGTTTCTCCTTGCAGGAGGTCAGGATAGCTATTGAGCAGGTAGTAATCCCTAAAGGGGAACCTGTGGAGTTACTCACAAGGCCATCCCACATTATTTCTCTTCAGATGAATTTCATCCAAAAATACCGACTAGAAGCAGAGAAAATTGGTACGGAGCCCAATATACATCTCCGGATCCTTCCATATGAGATTAATATGGATGAAGGTTGGAAGTCTAGTGAGGCAGATGATACTGATAGCAGATCTGATGACTTCCTTGGTGATGCCATTTCTGACTCAAATGGAGCACCCTTCACTGCGGACAGGTTGCCTTTCCTTCCTGATTAGTCCTGAATTATCTTCATGCTGTATACTAGTCTTGATCATGTTGTATATGAAACATTGGTAGACTTCAAAATTGTCACAGATACATAGCAACCTTTGCAAATTGATGTCTTCTTTAGTTTTGGTCCTTTGGACATTCACTATCATAGGCATTGGTTTGTTGTTTTCACATCTGTTTCAGTGATCTGCACTATTATTGTACCAATTAGGTAGTTATAAAGGTATTAGCATATTTATTGTCATTCACATATCATCTTAGGGTTCTGTGATATTCAATCATATACATCTTTGCGGGCAAACATCCAGTATTGTTCACATGTGGTACCAGGATGAAAGGAATTGTTTTTCTTCTCCTCAGAAAGTGTCGTGACAAACTTGTATGATTTTACAACTTCAATTTGCACTCATAGAATTTCAAACGTGCATGATCCTAAAGAAGTCGTGCTCTCATGTCATCCTAAACCAGCAACCTAATTTAATTTGCATGTTTAATTTTTTTTGCTTTTGATTGGGCGACTTGGTTGAAGCATTTTTCTTTCTCTCATCTTGATCCTCAACCTAAAACTAATAACTTCTTGGCCGTGATTGTTTTGCTTGAAATTTATTTCGGGAATCTCATTTCAGATGCACATTGACTTTTTAGATTATGTAGCAAGCATTGTTATGCCTTTTCCTGATTTAGTTACCGAACAAACTTGAGTTGTGTTCATTGCATATGAACGATTTGGAAGATGTTTATCTCATGTAGTTTGCAATAGTCAAGAAATTTGCTTTGCTTATATAATCTATCTGCAATTAATTGATTTTGGTTTGGTTATGATCTTATCTTGTCATCGACCAAACCTAAATTTTAAATTCTCTGTAGCACCTTTTGCTTGGATGACGTGGATATAATTTGGTGAGATCCATTTAGAACAATGATTTGCCTACAAAGGACAAATTATATGGAAACTAGTTGACGTAATGGCCTACTAAGCACCTTTTGAAGCTTTTTCCTGAGATAGTGACCTAAATTGCACTGTATTGGTACTTGCATTTGATTATTGGATCTCAATAATACGACAGCTATTGTGGGAAAGCTTTCTTGTTTTTATTTTCTATTGACCTAACAAACCTGAATTATTATTCTGGGAAACCATAAAGGCATGCACTTTTTTTATCTCTCATATCACATCATGTCATAAAATGCTGACCTACATCTTTTTGCCTCACTTGAAACATGACCAGCCGTGTCTCACATGTCTCAGCAGTATGTGCATCTGTATCTTGTGCTTTTGTTGGCTGATTATATGCTGGGTGTGTTATGACCTAACTTTTAAATTCTCTGTGGATATTATTTGATGAGATCCATTTCAGAAAAATTATATGCATACGTGATAGTGACAAATTATTAACCTGAAATATCGACCTAAACTGCACTACCTGTCGCTTGCACATCATTTTCTCAAATACTGGACCTCAATTTTCTGTCTTGTTTAAAAATTCACATTATTTTAACGATTGCCTATCAGATGCCTCAGTTTATGCATGTGTATTTTGCTTCCTTGGCATGTTATAGAGAACCTATTATTTACAGGGTGGCTATGGATGTCTTTCGAACTTGTATGCCAACAACTATTGTTTCGTTTAGGGTTATAAGTTTGATTGAGATAAGGAAAAGTGGTAGTGAGGCTTATCAAGGACTTCAAGCTTACACACCTATTATTTGTTTGTTACACTTGTGATGCTGTTTTTTTGAAGGGTTGATGATAGCATCCAGTCATATAATAGTAACGTTGAGCTACTACTACTATTATTTCTCATGTTAATCATTTGACTGAAAACATTTTTTCAGCCTAATGTTTACTGCAGATTGTGCAATTTCAAATCTCATTAACGAAAAATAAGTTTTTTTTTCCCCACGTGTAATTTCATGCTCTGGTTAACTTCCAACCTCTAGCGTTCTGCCAAGTCAATGAGGCTTGAAATTGCACATCTTCAACTTCCATGAACGAGGCATGAAGTTCCACCATCCGTTAAATGTTAAACTTAAGATTGTACTGTTTTGTACTTGGAGGTTAAATCAACTCTTCTTCAATAATTATATTACTAAATTTATAACTTATCCTTTTTATGGACTATAATGGATTGGATGGTTTATAAATTTGATATTGGATGGTTTATTATAGGGTAAATAATTTATTAGTCCACATCTTTTTACCTAACACACTGTTTAGTCTTCGTATTTTGAAAAACACATTATAAGGTCTCTATCTTTTGTCAATATTAACAATTTGGTCTTTTTGTCTAGTTTTTTTAGATTTTTAACCGAACATATTTTAGCTTTCAAGACAGTTATAGTAGATACAAAATGATCATGTTACTTTGTTATTTTCTGGCTGTCTGTTTATGCCAAATATAACGGTTAAAAAACTAAAAAAAATTAGACAGAAGGACTAATGGGTTAATATTGACAAAAGATAGGAATCTTATAATGTGTTTTTTAAAATAGAGAGACTAAACAGTGTGTTAGGTAAAAAGGAAAAGACTAATAAATTATTTACCCTTAAGATTTCACTTAAACACCATGACACAACATTTTTGTTTAAAAAATGCCAAACACATGCATAATTTCGTAAATACTAGCAAATCACAACCAATATTTTCAAAAAGTTATTTTTTCAACATTTCTAAAATACTAAACACTATATAAATGCTATCTAACGAAATGAATATGAGCTTACTTCCATAACAAAATTCTTTCTCCATATAAACTCTTGATAAAAAAACGAAAAAGCAACAATCGAATACTCATCTTCCATTTCAAATTTGATCATTGTATGTCAATAACGATTTCTTCAATCTGTTCCGATTTTGAATGCAAAAAATTTCAACACATACTCTAATAATAAAAAAAGTTAAACAACTAATACAACAATTTCATCCACCTTCATTTAATTTTAGTATTTCATAAATTCAATGAAGTTAGTTGAAATTGGATGAAAGTGAATGAAACCCGCTATAGCTCAATTACAAGTATTGAAACAATTATTCTATATTCATATAAAACAATCATATAACACCAATACAAATGAAATTAAAAATGAATCACAGCGAATTTCAAATCATGGCAAACTCACTGAATTGGTTGAAGCTTAACCGAAATAATGTATATTTGAAACAAACTATTCCCAACAAGTAAAAAAATATATTATGGCCTTATTTGGAAAAGAACTTTTTAGAGTAAAATTAGAGATTTGAGCCACTTTAGAGGTTTTGACTAATCAAACATCTAATAGTGATGTTTGGTGAAGAGAGATTTGAAACAGATTATTAGGTCTAAAAAGCTAATTTTGAAAAAGCTCATTTTATGAGTTTTTTCAATTAGCTTATTGCTCCATATCTTTTTATGGATATTTTTACCCTTTATTAATATTCTTTAATCCCAAATAAATGTTTTACTATATCCTTATTTATCATTTTATACAAACAGTTATTAGCAATCAGCTAAGTTTTACTAAACAAGTTCATACAATCAGCTAGTCAAATCTGTTAACCGAAAAAAAAATCAGCTAACAGCTACTGTAATCAGCTAACAACTAATTGCCAAACAGGACCTATAAGTAAAGACATATTTAAATACACTAACACTTAAGTTAAATACTTTAGCCACATAATGAATGTTACCAAAAGATATAAAAATTGCACCAACTTGATTAAAAGATAATGAAATTCAATGAAATTTAAATAAATTGAATCAAAATGATTGCTAATAGTAAACAAAATAAACTAAAACAAGCATAATTTCGATTTAAATAGAATACAAGCAATAACTGAAAGTGAATAGCTTCAAAAAAAAAACTGAAAGTGAATAGAATTTCAAAAACTGAATGAAAGTCACCAAAAAAGAATGAAATTCACTGAAATTAACTTAAAGTGGCACAAAGTAAGCTAAAACAGGCTTTGGTGAAATCCAATTCAACTAACATACATGCAATAACCGAGAGTGAGTACGGTTTAGAAAGTGACTACAAGCGAATGAAATTCACTAAAAACGAAAAAATCCACTAAAATTAACTAAAAGTGTGATAATATATCTTAATTTCAGTTCCAGAAATAACTACAATTTCAATACTATTCATATAAATCACTTAATTACTTTGTAAAAAAAAAAAAAAACTTGTCTAAAATAACAATCAATACATTAATCATCTTCACGAGCATTAAATGATTTCACATATAAATTCTCATCTAATATCCATCCACATGCTTCATCTTGCCATAACCATAGAACAAAGTTGTAAGTCTCAATCTATACTGTTGTGCGGAATTAATGAAAGATAAATAAACAAGCAATCAAAAAACACAGATTTACGTGGTTCACCAATGTTGTGTTGGCTAGTCCACTGGCAGAAGGAGAATAGTATTATTAGGAGGAGAAAATCATATTACAATGATTAGGTTACATAATGGGGTATTTATAATACCCAATCTAACCTAATCCCACTAGGAACCCATATGATCCCAATCCCAATCCAACTAGGACCCATGATCCCAATCCATCTAGGAACCCATGATCCTAATCCAACTAGGAATCCGAAAACCCAAATCCTACTCCGAATAGGAAACGGGATATACTGATTCAAGGCATTACGACAAATCTCCACCTTGACTTGAATCCTCCTGAAAACATAACAGATGCACCCATGGCAGTGCCAGATGAACAGACTTCTCCCTCTGCCTCAGAGTTGCCCCCACAGGGCAACTAGTAATCTCTGACGTTTAGCAAGTCCAAACAGTGTTGAAACTTGCTCTGTGGAACAGGCTTGGTAAACATGTCAGTCGGATTGTCAGCAGTGCCTACCTTCTTCACCTTGACCCTCTTCTCACTTCTCAGAAAATGATACCTCACATCTATATGCTTGGTCCTCTCATGATGAACCTGATCCTTGGCTAAACAGATTGCACTCAAGCTGTCACAATACACTGTAGCCTGATCATGATGTAAACCAAGATCACTAACCAGTCCTTTAAGCCAAATCCCCTCCTTAGCAGCTTCAGTCAGTGCCATATACTCTGCTTCTGTAGTAGACAAAGTCACTGTAGGCTGCAAAGTAGCTTTCCAACTGACAACTGAACCGCCAAGAGTGAAAACATAACCAGTCATAGATCTTCTAGTGTCAACATCTCCAGCATAATCAGAGTCTGAAAAACCTGTCACCAAACACTCTGTATCACCTCCATAAATGAGACCAACGTCAGATGTACCTTTTAGGTACCGAAAGATCCTCTTCACAGCTTGCCAATGCTCCTTGCCAGGTTCACCCATAAACCTGCTAACAACACTAACAGACTGTGCAAGATCAGGTCTAGTGCAGACCATTGCATACATCAAGCTTCCTACTGCACTAGCATAGGGGACTCGAGACATGTACTCCTTCTCTTCAGCAGACTTAGGTGCAAAAGCAATAGACAGATGTGCACTTGCAGCACTAGGAGTATTTATGGGCTTTGCGGTAGACATGCCAAATCTTGACAAGATCTTTTGAATATAGCCTTTCTGTGACAGAAAAAGTTTCCTTTTGCTTTTGTCCCTGTAAATCTCTATTCCCAGAATTTTCCGAGCTGCACCTAAATCCTTCATCTCGAACTCTGCGCTGAGAAGACCCTTCAACTTCTGAATGTCGTGCTTCTTCCTTGCAGCTATCAACATGTCATCTACATATAACACCAGATAGATAAAAGACTCATCTTCTAGTTTATTGTAATAGACACAACAATCATATGGGCTCCTGGTGTAGCCCAGCTGCATCATGTAGCTGTCAAACCTCTTATACCACTGCCTGGGAGACTGCTTAAGTCCATACAAGGACTTCTTCAACTTGCAAACATAATTCTCCTTCCCAGGAATCTGGAAACCATCTGGTTGGGTCATGTAGATCTCTTCCTCCAAATCTCCATGTAGAAAGGCTGTCTTTACATCAAGTTGCTCAAGCTCCAAATCCTGATGTGTAACTATAGCTAGCAACACTCTAATGGAGGTGTGTCTGACTACTGGTGAGAATATCTCATTATAATCCACTCCCTCTCTTTGATTGAAACCTCTAGCAACCACTCTAGCCTTATACTTGACTCCCTCTGTAGGTGATATCCTTTCCTTTATCTTGAGAACCCACTTGCAAGTAATAATCTTTCTCCCTGGAGGTGGTATGACTAAATCCCATGTTTGATTCTTATGAATGGACTCCATCTCATCTCCCATAGCAGCAAGCCATTTCTCAGAATCGGCGCCTGAAACAGCTTCCTGGTAAGTTGATGGTTCACGAGTGTCCACCTCTTCAGCAACCTGTAGTGCATAGCCCACCATGTCCTCATACCTCTTAGGTGGCCTAACTCCAACCCTCCTTGGTCGATCTTAAGCTAAGCTATAATGTGTAGCTTCAGATGGTTGAGAAACTGATGGTGTAGACTCTGGTAGCTCTACTTCTGCTTCTAACTCTTGTTCCTTCAAGCCACTCTCACTCTGTATGACTTGAAACTCCACCTGTTTATCAATGGTATCAGTTTCTGTTGCAGTTGTAGGCTTCACAATGGGTCTAAGCACAGATTTTTCGTCAAAGACTACATTTCTGCTCAAAATGACCCTTTTCTCTGATGGAGACCAGATCCTGAAGCCTTTAACTCCATCTCCATAGCCTACGAACACTCCTTTCTTGGCTCTTGGCTCTAGCTTACCCTCATTAACATGATAGTAAACTGTGCACCCAAAAGCTTTCATATTTGAGTAATCAGCAACCTTTCCTGACCACATTTCTGTAGGCATCTTGAGTTGTATGCCGGTGTGTGGTCCGCGGTTGATCAAATAACATGTTGTGTTCACCGCTTCAGCCCAGAATCTTCTTTCTAACCCAGCGTTAGAGAGCATGCACCTCACCCTCTCCAGTAATGTCTGGTTCATTCGTTCAGCTACACCATTCTGTTGCGGTGTATTCCTGACTGTGTGATGCCGAGCAATCCCTTCATCCTTACAGAACTGATCAAACTCAGATGAACAGAATTCCAAACCATTATCCGTTCGCAGCCTCTTTATCTTCTTTTCTGTTTGGTTTTCCACCAATGCTTTCCACTGCTTGAAATTCTTGAAAGCTTCACTTTTATGCTTCATCATGATGACCCAAGTCATCCTTGAATAATCATCAATCAGAGACATAAAATATCTGTGACCTCCCAAAGACTCAACTCGAGATGGACCCCAACAATCAGAATGGATGTAATCAAGTGTGTCTTTTGTTATGTGAATAGCTTTGGGAAACTTGCTGCGATGTAGTTTCCCAAAGACACAGTGTTCACAAAGCTCCAGACTCTTGACTTTATGACCATCAAGAAGATCATCCTTTGATAGAATCTACATCCCTCTTTCGCCCATATGACCAAGTCTCATATGCCATATCTTTGTCATATCCTCCTGGTCAATCTCTGATGATGCAGCATTAGCTGAACCTGTAACAGTGGAACCTTGTAAAAAATACAAAGTACCATGCTTCACACCTTTCAGAATCACATCAGAACCTTTATAGACATGTAGAACTCCATCTTTTCCTGACCAGCTTAGACCCCTGCTGTCTAACAGACTCAGAGATATCATATTCTTCGTCATCAATGGAACATGCATGACTTCGTTCAACGTGCAGAACTTACCATCATGTGTCCTCAACTTGATCGAGCCTATTCCAAGTGCTTTGCAGACATGACTATTAGCCATTGAAATGCTACCTCCATCTACCTGCTTATAAGTTGAAAACCACTCTCTCCTTGGACAAATATGGTAAGATGCTCCAGAATAGAGGTGGCAAAATGACACACGACCCGATTACACGACACGAACACGACACAGATTTTTAGTGTTAGTGTTCAGCTTAATAGGTAATGGGTCATTTTTGGGTTGACACGAAACTGACACACTAATTTTTGGGTTGGGTTAGTGTTGATATGTGAACCCGAAAACGACACGAAATGACACGGATATTGAAAATTATTGTTATATTCTCTCGTGTTTTTATGTCACTTTATTAATAAAGATAAAAAATAATAATTATTAATTGCAAATATTGATTTGAATTTTCTAAATTGTTATAAACACATTACATTACCCTCTAACATGATATTATCGAACTTTTCGATAATTATTGTTAACATACTAATCTAAAAATGATATAAAATGTTTAAAAACAGTACCATATCTTCTTATATTTTTAAGAGTTATTATTAATATATATGCATAACAAAATTACATGTAACCCGAAAACACGACACGAAATCGACACTAACCCGAACAGGTTAACACGATTTTGACACGAAAGTTTTTGGGTTGGGTTTGGGTTTACTCTTTTTGACACGAACCCGAAATGACACGACACGAACACGACTCGAACACGATAATTGCCAGGTCTACTCCAGAATCAAGAACCCACACATCAGAGTGATGAGTGTGTCCATCAGCAACTAGAGCAATATCATTTTCAGAACTGCTGTCGCCATCTGCTACAGCAGCAGAACCTGGTTGGTTTTCTGATTTCTTATTCTTCTTTGGACAATCAGTTTTCCAATATCCTTTCTCCTTACAGTAATTACAAGCGTCGTCTGGCTTGGGACCCTTTGAGAACGGCTTCTTAGACTTCTTCTTTTCACCGTTTCCCTTTCCCTTACTGCCGTTGGCAACCAGTCCAGAGGCCTGATTATCTGCACCTGTATTGCTCGCCTTATGGCGCAACTCCCTGTTATGAAGAGATGACCTAACTTCTTCCAGAGTCACAGAATCTTTACCAATAATAAATGATTGAACAAAATTCTCATATGAAAGCGGTAAAGATACCAACAGAATCAAAGCAGCATCTTCAATTTTCACATCAATATTACGTAATTCTAATAATAATGTGTTCAATTGATCTAAATGATCCCTGAGTTGCGTACCTTCCTGCATTCGCAGGCCAAACAGACGTTGTTTTAGAAGAAGTTTGTTCGTTAGAGATTTTGTCATGTATAAGCTCTCTAACTTCATCCACAGACCGGCAGCAGTCTCTTCGTCTGAGACCTCAGTGATGACGTCATCTGCGAGGCACAACATAATTGTTGAATGCGCCTTTTCTTCTAGAATCGTCATCTCAGCAGTGACTTCTCCCGTTGCCTTCTTCAACGGCGTCCACAGACCTTGTTGTTTTAACAAAGCTCGCATCTTGATCTGACGTAGACTGAAACTATTTCTCCCAGTAAACTTTTCGATTTTCACGTTCATTGCAGACATCTTTCTCTCTAGAAAAACAAAACCCCGATCGGAAACCAAAAGCTCTGATACCAGTTTGTTGTGCGGAATTAATGAAAGATAAATAAACAAGCAATCGAAAAACACAGATTTACGTGGTTCACCAACGTTGTGTTGGCTAGTCCACGGGCAGAAGGAGAATAGTATTATTAGGAGGAGAAAATCAGATTACAATGATTAGGTTACATAATGGGGTATTTATAATACCCAATCTAACCTAATCCCACTAGGAACCCATGATCCTAATCCCACTAGGAACCCATGATCCCAATCCAACTAGGAATCCGAAAACCCAAATCCTACTCCGAATAGGAAACGGGATATACTGATTCAAGGCATTACGACATATACATTTGCGAATCAATATGATTCGTATAGGTTTCTGCTCCACAATATATGCAGAAACGCCATTACAAATACTTCACACTCACTTAAATAAGTAAGCAAATAGAGAGCATACATAAAGAATAGAAAAAGAAAAAATGTTGAATTACATATAAACTTGTAAAATAACATAAAATAGAAGTATATTACTTTATTGAGGAAGACCTTGAACACACTTAAAATCTAACATATCATTCCAAGATTCACCAATATATGCTTCAGATTCCACCAAATATGGACGGTCTCTCAAAATTAAAAAACCATGAAGATACATTGTATAAATTCTGATATACTTTAGTATAATTATTGAAAATCAAAGTATTCAAAGAATTATACATATACAACTTTCTTTCTCTAATCACAAACCTAACCAATATCCAATGGAAGTTTACTACATTAATAAGAATTAGAACTTCTTCAATTTCTGCCCATGTTTTTGCACACCAATAACTACGACCATGCATGAAGTCCGATACTACATTAGCAATACTAAATCCCTCAAACAGAACATCATCAGCCAAACCATCAAGAAATTTATGATATTGCATATAAATTGTTGTGAATACCAACTTGATAGCGTTATTATAAATCATCATCTTCCTCAAACGATAAAAAAAAAAATACACATTCATATACTAAAAAAAAAAAAAAATAAAAAATGAATAAACAAAAACATATTTACATTGGCTTAAGATGGATGAAAGTCATGAGTAAATGATTCAAAATCTTCTGAAAAAACTTATAGAATAAAGGAGTTCATAAAAAAAAGACTTTGATCCAATCGATTCAATTCTCAAATCAAAACGCTACTCAACTTATCATTTTTATTATTAAACTGCTTGTTCCTAAAAAAATAGTTATTATCTATACTCAAAGAATAAACACATAAAAACAAACAAATGTTAATTTCAAAAAACCATATGGTTTCACTGGTCAAGAATTGAGAAGGGTGATTTCCCTCTATAAATACAACCCACCCTATACACATTTCATTCCACACTATAAATATAACCCACCCCATTAATCTTATCACCCTTCATTCTATTTCTTTCCATTCTATTTTTATTAACACTTAATACCCTACCCTTAACACTTAAGAATTTTACGACATTAATCTCTCCCCATATTTGAAGAGTTGAGAAAAAAAGTATGTTTTAATTATTTTGTATATATTTAGTTACTATTAATCCATTAATTTTTTTTTGTATATTTAGTTAATAATGCTATCCTTTTTTTCCCCTCATGGTGGTGCATAATGGAAGAAATCTACAAGAAATAAGGTATGTAATTATTTTTTATTTGAAGTTATATGTATATACAAACAATATGTTATTTGTTGAAAGTAAATAATTAGTTATGTGTTAAAATTAGTTAATCCTATGTTAAATTATGTTTAGATAATATGTAATATAAACATGAAATAATATATGTATGAAAAAATTAGTGTTAAAATATGTTTAGATGATATGTAATATAAATATAAAATAATATATGTATTTTTAGTTAAATTATTTAATAATGAATTATGTGTTAAAATAATATGTAATTATGTAAAATGATACAAAAAATGAATAATGAGTTATGTGTTAAAATGATATGTAAAAAAATATGTAAACAGTGAAATGAAATTAGTGTGATGATAGAAAAATAGATGTTTAAATAGTTAAGTTAGGGTGTGAAAATCTTTTTGTGTAGTACTGATATGTAGATGTAAAAAATGATAAATCAAACACTGTATCTGGACAAAAAAATTAAGTAGATATGATAAGTCAAAGTTAGGTTTTTAAACACGATAATTTTTAGCACTGTTTAATTAGCCAAGTTTTGGTGAGCATAATTTTTTTTTGTATACTTTTTTTTATAAATTTAGATTTTTATATATGCGGAGGTTTAAAATGATATATCAAACACTCTATTAGGACTAAAAATAAAATAGATATGATAACTCAAAGTTAGCTTTTTAAACACGATAAAATTTAAAATGTTTAAATAGCTAAATTTTGATGTGCATAATTTTTTTTGTATACTGTTTATAGTTTTATGGTTTTTATGTATGTAAAACATCCATACATAGAAGTTTTAAATTGATATATGTAACACTCTATTTGGACTAGAGGTGTCAAAATGGCTAAAAAGATTGACCCAACCTATTTAATAAATGGGTTGACCCAACCCAACCCATTTAATAAATAGGTTATAATAACCCATTTGTATATAGATCAAAATGATCCAACCCATTTATTAAATGAGTTACATGGATTGACCTATTTAACCCATTTAATCAAATCTAATTAAAAATTAATCGAAAAAAAAAAAAAAACGTAAAAACATAAAATGAAATAAACGTGAAAGTGAAAATGTAAAAATTACACGGATCGACTCATTTAACCTAATTAACTAAAATATAATATAATATTTGCTTATTCATCTTTTTACATGATATAGTTTCTTAATGTAATTAAAATTCAATTTGACCAATTTAAATTCAACTATTAGCGTCTTCATTTAACGTCAATTCATTTGTAATTAACATATAGTAACTCGACCAAAAGCTTATTTTGTTACGTATCAGTAACCGTGTCATATCATGTGACTCTACAAAAGCTGAATTTCAATAATACCCATTTCATTACCCTTTATTTAGACAAAAGTTTAACAAAACCAATTATTATAAGTACAAAAGTTTAACATAAATTACAACATAAACCAATTTCAGCAAAATAAGTTTAACAAAACAAAAACTAATTGCAAATCTAGAGTGGAAATTTAGCAAAACTGAAGTTGAACAAAATAAAAACCAATTGTCTAAATTAGGGTTGTTCAAAAATCGAACCAGACCGAAATAACCGACCAAACTGATGTATTTCGGTTTTTCGGTCTATTAGATTCGGTTTCGGTTTTATTTTATAAAAAATTTCGGTAATATCGGTCGGTTTGGTTTTTATGATAAAATTACCGAATTAACCGAACCAACCGAAATAGAAGTTAATTAGATTTATTATTTATAAATTATTTGTAAACGTAGTTTTATTGTTTCTTTTTCTTTAAATTAGTTATTAATTAATTTTAATATTAAAGTAAGAGATTAAGAGATTATATACCTTTTACTTCAGTCCAATATCTTAGAAGTTTCATATTTTATTGTTATTATGTAATTTAAATTTATATTTGTCCTACTGTTTTTAATTAAAATATATATTTATCCATTTTCGTAAACTTTATAGTTTAGACATTAAATTCTTGCGTATTTTGTGATTAAAAATTGTAATTACATGATTATATATTCAAGAATATGTTATGATACATAAGTTACACAATAACAGGTATAAAATTATAAAGTATAACTAATCAGAGTTTAGAAATTTTATAAAATTATATTTATTAATCTGTGTTTTACTTTAACTATTTAATATGTGTTGAAACCGAAAACCGAACCGAACTGAACCGAAATATTTAGGTCGATTCGGTTCGGTTTGTTAATATTATTCGGTTAGGTTCGATTCTCATTTTAAGTGTTATTCGGTTTTCGGTTATTTCGGTTCGATTCGGTTTTCAGACTGAACCGACCGTTGAACACCCCTAGTCCAAATAAGAAAACAGTAACTCGATCAGAGTTAATCAAATTTTGCAAGACTATAGCAGAGAAAAATAAAGATAAAACACAAAGGAAGTAGATACTTAGAAAAAGGGAAGAGCCGAGAAATAAAAAGAAAATACCTAGAATTTATATATCAAATGGCAGAAGGCGGGATATTAATTTTAAGATGAATAAGAAACTAATGGGTTATTGGGTTGACCCTGTCAAAAACCTATTCAACCCTTTTATTATATGGGTTAAATGGCTCAACCTCTTTATGACCCAACCCATAAAAGGGTCAACCCTAACCTATTTAAATGATGGGTTAAATGGGTCAATAAATGGGTTATGACTCATTTTGACACCTCTAATTTGGACAAATAGTTAAAAAAATATGACAAATAAAAAAAAATATGACAAATCAAAGTTAATCTGCATAAAATAAAACAACAGTTAAACATTTTTAATAATAATATGACAATATAATTCAACTTTGGCAAATTTATACATACCTTAGAGGATACACCAAATTTTAATTCTGAACAAATTGAGAAGAATCTACACATTCACAGGGTAATCACCAGTGAATATGTAGCCGTGCTCCCATTGATGGGAGCAGTGAATACTTTAGTATTAAAGACAGCAGCATAACCTCCTATCAATCTCGCTGAAAACTTTAATTGTATCAGCCTGTAGACTGACACATTAATAAGATCGGTATGAATTAAAAAAAATGTATCGGTAAATTAGAAACTAGTAGAAATCCACCGTTTCACCATAGGTTAACAGAAACCCCACAATGGGTAATATGTTAAATCTAGGTCCGATTGAGGATTTGGCCCCATTCAGGGGCAAAATCCGAGGAAGTGGAAGTTAGAGTAGTTTTATAGGAGAATGAGAAAGATGATGAAGGCATTGGGTGGACAAAATAGAGGTTTCTTTCTTTGAGATTAATGAATTTCAAACATAACATATTGTGCAATCTTATAAACTTATTATCTTCAAATCTAAGCCTGCTAGATTAAGGAACAGAAAGAAATAAGACACATAAAGATTAGATTTATTTGTTCATGAAGCCTTGAGCTATTTTCAAGTAATCACGAAAGTTAGACCCACATTCTCCATCTTGGCCAACAACTTAACACAAATTTTCTGATCCATTCCTGTATCTTTGACAAGTTCAGGACTCGCAAGTACTTTCTTATAGCATATAGAAAGCTCTGCCAAATCCCATTCTTCCTCCTTGTTTTTTTGGCTCCACTAGCCTCAAACTCCATTCCAGTTTTGAATCCGAGTCAATCATGTTAAGACACGATTGAAAAGAGAAATCAATCATCAAACCATTGCCTTTAAGAACAGAAAGGAAGGTGCTCATCAATGTAATTACATTGGTGATAGGATTAGTAAGAGATGCGAATTCAAGATTTCTAGAAATTCTTCATCAATGTATCAGGATTAGTAAGAGATATGCAAAAGAAGAGAGAGATTTTTTTAAAAGAATCCAGACTTTCGAAAAGTAAAACAAAGGTTTTTTTTTATTTTTTACAAAATTGCATTTGCCACATGGGATAAAAGTTAAAACTGATCATGTGTTTGGTAAAAATCTACGATTTTGCTAGGACAAATCACATTAATTCTTTTATTTTGAAAAAACCACAATAACCAATCGGCCAATTTCTCTAATGAACTGGATTAACTTGATTCGACCTCTTCATTGAGACAAATTTATTCCTTATGACCAACCTGATATAGAACTTGGTCTCTTTCGAAGTTCCTGTTTAGTAGAACCAAACAAGGTATAAATAGCATGCACCAATTAGGAATCTCAAAGTTCTCATAGTCATTTTTTAATTTTTTCCTTTTCCTAGTTTGATACAGAGTCAGTTTCTTCCTATTTAGACTAAGATTTTCCATTCTTGTATAGATGGGTCTAACTCTCCTCCAAAAGGTATACGATATCATATTTTTAGAGCTTTTCTCTCTTGAATTAGGCTTTCTTTTTAAACCAGAACTGATTTGAGTGTCAGAGTGCTCTTGTGGGTTCCATCGGAACTGACTTGAGCTCTTCTTTCTTGGATGGACGATAATGGTAGATTATCTTAGGCTCATTTTGCTTGTCTCTTGGGCCTTTCAGATGTTCTTATGGCCAGTGGCGGATCCAGGAATCGACGTCCGGAGGCCTGTTAGGGCTGGACAATTTTTTTTAACCTTCTTCTAGCACACTTAAACTTTATGGTTTTTGTATGTTAGCTAAAAATTGTAACATTTTCACACTTTTTTTATTTTTAGCTATAAATTTTTTTATAATTTTCATAAAATTTAATTTAGAAATTAAGTTAATTGAATCTCAAAAGTAACAACTTGATTTTTTTTTTTTATAGAAAATTGATTTGTTTTATAGAAGAGAGATAATAAATTCTTAAAAAAAAGAGATATAATAAAAATAACTTCATATAAAACAAAAAAATGAGCTTGGTGTGATTTGAACCCATGACCTCTCACCTTAAAACAAAACTCTTAACCAACTCAACTACTTTAAACTTTTAAGATAATGCTACATAGGTTAAATATATACTAATATTTGGGGGGCTACACGGGACAAAACTAACGGTACTCAAGGGCGGAGCCGACTCGGGCTCTATGCTGGATCCGCCTCTGCTTATGGCTGAAGTTCTAGGCTTGAGGAACACTCTCAGCTGGTGGAACAATATTGCTATCATCCTTCGTTTTGAAAAGGACTCACAGTCTTGTAATCTAATAGTAGTCATACATTCCATTTTACTAGATGATTGTAGAGTTCTGTTATGATCTGTTCTAATTTCTTTCTTAAAAAAAAGGTTAGAATAAATGAGAGTATTCTAAAAATAGAAAGAGACAACAAATAAAACATCTAGTAAGAAGAAATGTGGAAAGGAAGGGGTGGCTAAAGAAAAGAAAATGCATGAATCCAAAGATTTGTGAGTAGGATTAATTAGGAACATCATAATGTCTGTATGTGGATATATAGTGAATTTAGTCGGCCGACTTTAAGCCGCACTTTTGTTGTCCTTTTCTCATACTATTTATTTATAATACCAAAATTGGCCAATTCAAAGAAATATGCAATTGTGTGAACTCATTCCTATTTCTTTAAAAAAAAAAGTATTTCTTCATACAGTTAATCTCGAAATAATTCAAATAAATTTTGATATAGTAATTAATTAGCAAATGCATGGGAACTCAGGTCCCTACTTAATTATGAATATTCGTAATTCAAATATGAATCTTTCTTTTGGACAAAATAATTAATTCTTACTTTATTTATGGCTGCTCAAATGGAGCACTTATTTATGTATACTATGGGTTCCATATCATAACACAAAGGATTTGACTTCCTTTCCTTGGATTAAAATAAAAGAAAAAGGACGACTTTGCATTCATAAATTGCTAGGAGGATAACTTTAACTAATCAACCTTTTTCTGCACCTCTTCTTTATCCAATTTCTTTTGGGTTTATAATATCACTTCCACTTCTACATTCCCCATCGTTGTATTAAACAAATGATGTGCTTACTTTACTTTGTTTTTTCTACCATCGGATGTGCTTACTTTGTCAAAGTTCATCACCATCCAATAATGAAAAAAACAAATAAAACTTACTTTGTTAAAAACAAAGTAAACATATCCTAACCCAACAAATAACATAAACATTATTTAATTAGCAACTAAGGATATAGTTCGTTAAACTGTTACTTAATAGTTGTTGTTGTCACTATTTTTTTTTAATGAAAATCACTATTAGGGTCCGTTTGTTTTACCTACTATTTGCTGTTGCTGTTTGTTGTTTACTGTTGCGGTTTGCTGTTTGCTGTTACGGTTTGCTGTTGCTGTTACGGTTTGCTGTTGCTGTTACGGTTTGCTGTTTGCTGTTGGAAAAAGCTGATTTTCCAAAAAGTAGAGATTCTCTGCTTTTGTAAAAGACTGCTTTTCAGGTGTAAAAGGCAAACAAGAGACCACTAACAAAACACCTAAGGCTGCTTTTCAATTGTAAAAGGCAAACATGAGGTCGCTAACCAAACACCTAAAACTCTCCATTTTGAAGTGAAAAGGCAAAAGGAGCCTGAAAAAGAGCAACCAAACATCCCCTTAGTTCTTTGTTGTTACTTATTAGTTGATAAGAGCATCTCCAAGAGACTCTTAGTGAGCTCTCTATAAATAATATAAATAATTGACTCTTAGTGATTTAAGAGTGGCTAAGATATATCATCTCCAACAATGCTCCTTATATTCACTCCTTATTTATTATTTTAGTATTAAGATTATTCTTTATTATTACATTACCAATAGTGTGAGGAGAGAGACACATTAATAATAAATTATTATTAAAAAATGAAGTTAGGAGGCACTAAGAGGTGGAGAGAGGCTCTCTATTAATAGAGAGGATGAAGAGACTCTTAGTGATTTGAGGAGCCACTAAGAGGCTGTTGGAGATAAATTTTCATTCCCTCTCCTCAAATTTTAACTTAAGAGCCAATTTAAAAGGCTGTTGGAGATGCTCTAATAATTAGTGTTTAGTAGAATTATGATATATAAAATGTTTAATCAATAAATAAATTAATAAATTAAAAAATATAATATAAAATTAATAAAAATAACCTAAATACTAAATAAAACTAACTAAATACTAAATTTCATGCTGTTTGAAGTGAAATAAACTAAAAGCAACTTCAAAAAACTAAAACAACCACCCATTTTAATAATGAATAATAATTTATTAGTCTCCGAGTTTGTACATATTATACTAATTAGTCCCTCTATTTTTATAAACACGTTATAAAGTCTTTGAGTTTTGACAAATGTAACTACTTATTCCCTCCATTTATAAATTTTATAGAAAATGATAAGTTTTTCCTTTTTAATTAATTTTCATATATGTTTATTAAGTCTTAGGTAAATTTTTTTATATATTAATACAAGCATGAAAGTAATATTAGTAATAAAATTATAATATTATTTAGTACGCTTTTAATTAAAAATAGATAATCAAATTTACAATAATTTGTTCGTAAGGATATCCACATTCCTTGTAGTTAACTAATTAGTAAAACTAAAATTTATAACATAATTACATTAATCTTAATAGACACTATTTTAGTAAAAAAAGTGTTTTTTTTAATAATTTATCTTATTTCTTTCCTAATTAAAGTTTGTTGCGTATAGAAAGACTCGAATTTGAGATATTTACTTTAAACGATTCAAGGCTCTTAAACGCTCAACCGACCTTAATTGTTATAGTAAAGAATAGTTAAATGTTACATAAAGTAAAACCTCTATAAATGAATATCCTTGAGACCTGAAAAAATTATTATCTTATACGAGGTTATTAATTTATGGATAAATGAATATTTTATTAATTTATAGAATAATTTTTATTTCGTACATTATATTTCTCAAATTAAACGATTTTTTTTCGGTAACTAAGAAAAGAGACTGGTAATGTTGAAGGCATTCAAAGATTAAAGGAAGTTATTTTTAATCTACATTATAAAATGAAGCTTTAATATAATTATCTACTGAGGAAGAAATTATTCAAGGAGTAATGATAGTAAACGCTATACCATATGTTTCTCCAAAAGAAGGTTTTCCGTCAGGAGTTGTTTTTCTTTTGTCTTGCAAAATTCTTCTTGGTGGATTGACGTACACTCAAAGCTTAAATTTTGGTTTAGTTCTTGGATCTCCCAAACGGTTGCTGAACGTTTGAATATTTGTGATGATACTGAGCTTATTGGCGATTCAGTTTTAAATTATTATGGCAGTTCTGTTGGTCAAATCTCCCGGCTGAGGTGAAAGATTTTAGGGGTGATATTGAAGATTTCAAGGGAGGTTTTGACTCCGAAGATGTGTGCTTCTGGAAGGCTGATCGAAAGGGCGTTTTTTCGGTCAGAAGTCTTTACAAATTGATTCGGGGGGTTCAACCTGAGGTGTCTTGGAAAAACTTCATCTGGAAAAGCTTCTTGCCACCATCTCGTTCTCTTATCTGTTGGAGAGCAATTTTGAACAAGCTCCCAACTCATGATTTAATCAGTGCAAGAGGTTTGATTTTAATTTCACGGTGCGAACTCTGCTGTCTTAATTTAGAAAGTCATGACCATCTTTTTGTGAGCTGTATCTTCACGACCCAGATCTGGAACACTATTTTTTCTTTGTTTGGTCTGCGACTTGGAGTTTTTGACAGTCTCAACTCTCTTTTGGCGTGTTTTCAATCATAAAAATTCAGTCCTCAATTCTTAGACATCTGGACGTCTGCATTTGTAAACACAATTTGGTTAATCTGGAAGGCCAGAAATCGGGCCATCTTTGATTCAATTGAACCAAATATTGCTGTCATTTTGCGGGACCTTTGGAGCGCTCTTCTTGAGGTGCAATTTGGAAGCAAGGGAGTTATGTTTCATTCAGCTAAGGATCACCATGTTTTGTCGCAATTCTCTTTACTTGGTCGCCCTCCTCCCGCACCCTCCTGCGTGGAAGTTATTTGGCGTCCTCCACTGCCAGGTTGGATCAAAGTAAATTCAGATGGATTTGTGGCTGATAATTTAGCAGGGGCATGTGGAATTTTCAGAAACTGCAGAGGCTTTCCGCATGGTGCTTTTGCGATGCCGTTTAGCATTTGTCTCCCTTTTGAGGCGGAATTACAGGGTGTTATGCAGTCCATTCGTATGGCTTGGGATAAAGGCTGCAAGAAGCTTTGGATTGAATCAGATTCAAGTTATGTTGTTAATTTGTTAAAATCAAGATCCAAGACTGTTCCTTGGCGTTTCCGACAAGAGCGGATGCTTTCCCTTTCACTTGTGTCCCAAATGACAATTTTTGTTTCGCATATTTTTAGAGAAGGAAATAGGGTGATGGATTCCTTAGCTAACCATTGTCGATCTACTTCTTCGTTGATTTCATGGAATTCCCCGCCTTCCTTCTGCTCACATCTTGTGTCTAATGACTTGGCGGGGCTGCCCCAGTTTCGATTCCGCTAGTTTGTATGTATTTTATTTCGCTTTTTTAATTGTCATTTATTATTTATTTTGTACGGATCTTCTCTTCTCTTTTAATAATATTTTGTGCTCGGCTCCATTTGATTCAAAGTGTGCTAACCTTGTTAGGATGCTTTGGTTCTTTTGGGTTGACCTCCAAGCATTCAATTACAAAAAAACACAATTTTCAAATGTGCAGCAGGGTGTATATGTCGAGCAATGGATTCCCCCCACCTGTGGATAGTTTTTGTCTCAACGTGGATGCTGATATAGTTCTTATGGTTTCATTTTGCAATATCATCACGACAATTGCTTAGCTGCTGTTAACGGGGCATTTGAAGGTTTATTTTGATGCTTTCACATCTGAGGTTATGGCAATTCACGAGACATTAATTAAGTTGGCTCAAACAGAGAAATTTACATATGGTATGCATTCAAACTGATTGCTTGGTGGATGTTCAGGCTATTTTATCTTCGGAGCTTGATTTCTCGTATCGATCGAAGTTAATTGCAGGATGCAGATTACTTTTAAAAGATTTAGTAGCTTGTTCTATTTCTTTTGTAAGTTCTGAGTCTGTTGGTGGAGAGTGGAATTGTCCATCTTCATTTCTTGTCGATTTGTTAAAAGTTGATTCGTAATAAAAAAAATCTTATATAAAAAAGAAAATCTAATAAGCACAATATACAATATTCATTTAACCCTATTCATTAGAGAAAAAAAAACTCTACTAGTACAATAATTCAGTAAGAAGATGGAAATATTTCATATTTCATTCTAAAATTAATTAAAATATAAGTAAAAGCAGGGTAGCTGCACTTGTTTTCAGTTATTATATTTTAGAATGTGCATCAATAAATTATAACAATGTCAACTTCTGGTTGACTTGACAATGACACCCTTCATTACAAAAACAGGAGTCTTTGTCAACAAAATGAAAAAAAGGAGAAGAAAGGTTTGTTGTTGTTAGTGATGGTGAGGATCAGGGCCACCAGGACTGAGTCGGGCTGACTCGTTAAAGCCGCCAATCATTTGTTTCCTTCTCATGCTTTCTTCCAATATCTGTTTTGTAGTTTCAATGAGGGAACGCTCCACTTTGAAGATATAATTATTAGGTATACTGAGTTGGATCGGACGAGTTTCAATCTTCCCTATTGAATGCAACAGCAACAGCAGTACAACACATAACAGCAACCTTAGATTAATGTGGTTAACCATTGTTTTAAGATACTAAGTAACATTGCATTTTGATAGCAAAAATCTCCTCATTTATATAGACACCTTTTTTTTCTTTTTTAATATTCATGGATATCGGAGTGGATGTGTGAAACTCCACTTTAGCTTATCACTCTTCTTGTGACACCTTTAAGGTCACTATGCTAACTATTTTGCTATTATTATTTATTATCCTCACCACATCAATGTGCCGCCAATTTCTAACTTGTACAACTTCATTACATCATTTACCATTATTACTTTTTTCTTCAATTTCAAGCTCATCATACACCATTTACCTTCATTCTTTAGTTAGCATTTGTTATTGAGTCACTCCGAAAATTTTAAGATAAAAAAAGACATAAGAAAAATGATGTACTGTCGTATTAGTAGTAGTCAACTTTCATCTTCGACCGAAACCACGTGTGAATATCACATTCCATTAGTTCATTGGGAATGTATCGAGCATATTAAATCAAGTGATGAAAGTTTAAATCATGACAACTACATTTATTAATGAAATTTCTATCTATAATAAAATAAAAAGGTTAATTATAAATAACTATCCTGTGATTTGGTCGATTTGCAGATTGTTATATGTGGTATTTTTTTTTTTTGCAAATGTTGTGGTTTGCAAAATTTCACATTTTGAGTTCACTTTGTCATAATTTGGTCGATAACGACCTCAAAATGAATTTTTTTAAGAGTTAAATGATATTTTAAGCAAATTTAATTATTCAACTTTTTAAGTTTGAGGTCATTTAGGTGTTGTTTTTTTATGAGAGAGAAAGATAAAGTTTAGAGAGAAAAAACTCCAAAAATGATGATTTTGAAAAATTAAAGATATAGTTCCATAGTAAATACGACATTAAACAATTTTAATTCTTGAAATTTTTTATTTTCAGGTTATTATTGGCAAAATTTGGCTAAGTAAAAAAACATGTAAACTTTTGTAACCAGGTTGTGTTTGAAAAAAAAAATCACAGGTATAGGTCTGTAAATCGAGTGTAGTTATTTTATAAGGCCTAATACATAAATAACCCCCTGAACTTGTTCAAATGTTGTAACTGTCCCCCCCAACTTTCAATTGTAACAACTTAGCCCTCAAATTTGTCCAATTGTAAAATATAACCCCAAATTGCTGACATGGACTGCAATTGGAAACACATGAAATACAAAAGCTGCAACGCTCGTGGAGTGTGATAATCAGATCTTTGGCGTGATACGAATTCGGTAAAACGTTTTTACGGCTGCTTCAAGTATGAGGTAAAAAAATTCCTAAATTAGGGTTGTGTTTTATAATTGGATAAATTTAAGAGATAGTTGTTACAATTGAAAGTTGAGGGGGACAGTTGTAACATTTGGACAAATTCAAGGGGTTATTTATGTATTAGGCCTATTTATAATTAATCCTAAGATAAATATGTATTTTTTTAGCTTAAATAATTTGCCGAGAAGGAATTACACCTAGAACATATTAAAAAATTCAAGATGTTTGGTGCAATGTAAGCATCTAGATACAAATAACTTCTTTTACAATCCACGTTAGTAATTGAAGTTCAAAAACATAAATTGATATATATTATTTCAATATGGTCATATAAAGTGATCAATTAGACATATATAGTGCATGATTGTTAATTAAAAAAGATATTAGAGCTCCTAATTAGATTAGATTTGGATTGGTGCTATGAATGGAATTTGAAAATATGAAAACGTGAAAAGCCATATATAGCCGATTAGAAAGGGTTTATCCAATATTAAGAATTTAAGTGGGTGGGTGCAGGTGCTTTTGGCTGCCATTGTGAGCTTATAAAGTCAAAGATAAGTCGACTTAATCTTAGATTCTAGGAAACCAATATTCTTCACCTATTACTTGATAGGTTAGAGTTGTATGTTTCAAAACTAATATCCACACAACTTGTATTTATCATGAATACACTTCATATGAATTTAAAAATGATTGTTCTAAATATGGAATCTCATATGAGAAGATTGTACGAGATACTCTGCAACACAATAACACCGTAGAAATGATGAATTACACTATTGTCTAGAAACTTAAATGCATGCTCAAAATAAACTGAGTTATCTAAATCATTTTGAAAATAAGTAGCACAACCTGTTATATTATTAACATGTCTCATCTGAAGGTGTTTAGATGCGAGACATTTATTTATGTTCTTAAAAGAGGAGTGATAAAACCTTGATGATAAATAAACTCCTTATACTTTTCTTGGAATGCAGAGGATGAACATTTCGGGTCAAATTGTGGGATCCAGAGGAGAGGACAATAATTAGAAGTAGAGACGTAGTCTTTCAAAAAAAAAAAAAAAAATGCAAAAGACTTCAAGAAGAATGAGAAGCTAGAATACATGCTTGATGTCACTACGCCAAAACCCTCTTCAGATGACGGTAAAAAACCATCGTCCCGTGAGATATAAATCTGTCACGGGACTCGCTGCCGTCTATTGTACCTTCAGACGACGGTCAGGTTCTGTCATGTTTCGTCATCACACATGACATTGGCCTATTTGCTTAATGTCATCTTACACTTGTTACGATGCAGCTTATTTATTACTGCCGTTACCTTTAATGTCATCACATGACATTCTAACAATTAAAACCGTCACGTTAGCGTGTGAGAAATTGACATATTTAATTTGAGATGACAGTTCGTATAATAATTTCTACCGTTATAGCCTGTTTAGATGGCACAGATCTTAATCAATCATGTCAAAGGATTTTTTTCGTATGACAGATATGTTTATTTTAATGTCTTTTTATTGCTGTTTAGATAACATTTTTAAAAATTAAAATGTCACTTTATGTCTTCTTCTTCGTTTGAATTTCTAGTTTTTATACCTGAATACACAAACATTCTAAAATATGAAGATGAAATTCTGTATATCAATGGTTTTAATTTTATTGGCGACCAATACTCATAATATGTTTACATTTGTACCTATAACGTCAATCCATATCTTGAATAACCAATACATTTCTGAATTAAAACACAAAAAAAATAACCAATTCCATAAGTCAATCCATATCTTGGAGTAATAATTAGGCCTATAATCTCAAAGGTCTTGGTATCTGCAAAAGCCAAACAAATCATTAATATTACACACATCCCTAAACTCAGTAGTAATTACGTGACCCTTGCCCTTTCACGGCCTTTCACTTACCACAATCATATCACTATAAATATATGCATCATAATTCAGAATCCATACCTTCAGCAACCAAAAAACTTACCAACAATGGATCCCCTTATTGAAACTCCACAAGAGATAATTGCCGACTTGGAGAACTTGTACATAAAGAACCCAGAGTGGCTTCTGGCCATAAATGGTACGTAATGTCAATCCATAGTTGTTATGTACTCTTCCTGGTTTCTTCTGTGTATTTCTAATGTCTCTTCTTGGATGATAACGTACAGGTCCTCTCAATGGTAACTTCTTCAAATGGTCGATCAGAATGAAAGGCCCCCAATACACCCCATATGAAAGGGGTGTATTTGAAATCAGAATCAGCTACCCTCCAGATTTCCCAGACAGTCCTGCAAGAGTAAATATTAACTCAGATCAGTAAGATATAATCACCTACATGAAACATACACTAATAAATCTCTCCTCTTATTCTCAGTTTTGCTTCTGGAATAGGATATATCATCCTAACGTGGCTCCTCAGGGGTTGATTCATCTTCCCCGTATCCTTAATAACCATCGCTTTTCCACTGCCACGGTATAATGCAATCATTTATCTATTTCATTTGATAAATATACAACATCATATTTTTGTTCTAATTATTCTATGCATTTTGTAGTGTCTGTGGCACCTATATGATCTACTTCTACAGCCTCACAGTGAGGAGCCATATCCTGGGCAAGAAGCAGTTGCTGAGCAATACCGCAGCAACAGGGAAGAGTATGAGGGGCTCGCCCAGATATGGACTGAGGAGTATACAAAGTGGATATGAGGGTGTCCAAATCTCCTAAACTATCTTGAGTGAGGGAAAGGAGAATCGAAAGGCAATGCGAGCTCCAAATGTGGTTCTCATTCCAATTCGAATTTTCCTTTCTCCACTCAAAATAGTTAACGAGATTTGGACCTTTAATTCCCCCCTTTTGTAATATAACGTAGAGCTTTGTGCTCCTAAACTGACCCTTTTGCTCCTTCCACTTGGGTTGTACTCGTTGTACTCTGAACTTGGTAATGAGGGTTATGATGCTGTCACCACAAGGGATTCTATTTGTCCTGAATATGAAGGGTGTTCAAATCTCCTAAGCTGTCTTGGCTAAGTGAAAGGAGAATTGAAAGGCAATGTGATATCCAAATGTGGTTCTTATTCCAATTCCAAATTTCCTTTCACTAGTCAAACAGCTAAGGAACTTTGGACTGTCAATTACAACCAAAAGGCAACACTCATCCCTGTTGGTGTACCCTAGTTCATAGGCATTGGTTCTTATAAAATGTATTTGTGTCACATTAATAAAGGCATTAATCTAGTTCATTTATATCTTGTGCTATAATACGAATAGAGAATCCATTGATTGATAATTGTAAAACCGTATCCCAAGTCTATTCTATCATGGGAATGATCAGGACCACAGACTTGTATATTCGACGACTGTATGGTAGTAATTGATGCTACCATAGCACTTGATAAGTCAGTTGTGAATATGGGTACATGTTGTATACATGTGACTGGATCGATCCGCTCGAGAAAACTACATGGTGGTTGTGTCATTAGTTTTCTTAAGTAGGTCTCTAACTGTCTTCAGACCAGATTTCATTATAATATCAATGTGGGATCCAGTTCACTTTGACATACGCCTAACAGGTCTGTAACAGGATGCCAAATACGGGTATGATTGGGTGAACAGGTGAACACATTGGCATTGATAGTGAAGTGATGGAATTACCGCTCACATAATAGTGAGATGATATCACAGGCCCCTTGATAAGTGAGATTGATAAGTGTGTGGCCACACCCTGATAAGTAGTTTACTTATCGGATTCATTAATCTACTTAAGATCAAGAAATATCATAAACAACAGAGAGGATGACAGCCGCCATGCCTTTAGTTTATAATATCGATATCCAATGGTAAAAGAAGTTAAGAGATAACTACAGGGTCTCTGCATCTTTAAACTGCTGAAACTCTGTCTTGGTTAGGGGCAGTAATGGTTTGCCAGAACCCACTTACTGTCTGTGGGCCATGAGCCCACTGCTAGCCAAGGACAGTCCCATAGGATCATGCACATCGAACATCTGAGTTAGAACTTATAGAACGATACATTGGAGAGATTAAATTAATTAATTTTTTTTTGGTAAGAAGGGAAGAAAAAAAACAAACAAACAAAAACCTAACCCGGGATCAGTCTAGGAAGACTGACCCCAATCCTATCCTCAAGAAGAGAAGGTAACAGAAAAGAAGGAGGAACGGAAAGGGTAGAAACACCTAACATCCCCCCATGCCCAGCAGCTGCCAAGCGATCCGCCACGCGGTTTTTCTCCCTATAAATATGGGAGAAGGTAAGCGAATCGAAGGCAGGACGAAGCCTCAAGATGGCTTTAATGAGATTCTGACTCCTAAGACAAACAGCCTGTCTATCCGAAATCCTGTTGATAGCCTCCAAATTGTTAGACTCCACCGAAAGTCTATTAACACCCATGTGAATGGCGAGTTTAATGCCAGACAAGATCCCCCAGAGCTCCGCAGTAAAGGAGGAGCCCATACCTAAGTTATGGATAAACCCAGCCAGCCAGGCGCCACCAGCATCCCGAAGAACTCCACCAGCAGCAATTCTGCCATTACTAAGGCAGGAGCCATCCGTATTCAACTTGACAACCCCTTCCCTGGGCTTCCTCCAACCAACTAACTGGACCTCTTTAACCGGGGAGGGGTGAACCAGGGGCTCTCCTTCAAAACTCTTTGTAATAACAGAGAGTTTTTTCGAGAAGTAAAACCGGAGGTCAGGAATAAAGACAGTCTTCTCAGCAAATAACTCTTCATTCCTCCATTTCCACATTTGGTGACAAATAATAGCGAAGAGAATAGCCCCGTGCTCCATACTGGCCAACAAATTCCCATTAACACCTTCAGAGAACCAGTCAATATCAGAGAACCCCATAAAGGAAGGAAGGATGTGGTGAGGAAGGACCCCTTCCCAAACCTTTCTACTATTCGGGCAATCCCTCAAAGCATGGCACAAGGTTTCCACATGGCCGCTGCATCTGCTATAGGCACCAGATACAGCCAAGTGCCTTCTGTGTCTATCTGCATTCGTGAGGAGCCTGTCTTTGACTCCCAGCCATAGGAAACTCCTAATGCGGTAGGGGACTTTGAGGGCCCAAATGGACTTCCAAATTTCTAAGGGAGGATCAGCCCTATTAGGGGTAAAAGCTTCATAGGCCGATTTGCAAGAATAAGAACCATTATTAGTCCAGGCCCAGCAGTGTCTGTCCTTATCCTCCTCCTGATTACTAATCTTCACACCTCTAATATTAAGGAGGGTCTCCAGGCTAAGAAAGGAATCGAACTTAGACCAGATCCAGTCTCCCTCCGAGTCCACCACATCAGCAATTCTCCAGGAGAGGAGATCATTCGGCGGAGGGGCGATGCACACCTCAATCAACGGTTTGTCACCAATCCAGGTGTCATACCAGAAACTAATGGATCTCCCATTACCCACCTCCAAGCCAATCCCCGTACAGAACTCAGTAAAAACAGCACTAAGCCCTTTCCAGAGGAAGGAACAGCTGACAACCCTCTCCTTCGGGCCACCAAAGATTCTATCTTTCCTATACTTGCCGCACAGAAGACGAACCCAAAGGGAGGAGGGGGATTGCCACATTCTCCAAAGAAGCTTCATTAACAGGACTTTATTATTGTCCTTAGCTTGCCTTATACCAAGACCCCCCCTGCTCTTAGGCTGGCAGGCTTCCTTCCAAGGGACCAGGTGAATCTTCCTCCCATCCCCAGACTCTCCCCACAGAAAACGCCGATTAATTTTATCAAGGTCGTTGAGGACCGGCTCAGGGAGCTTACAGGCTTGCATGATGTGATTTGGAGCAGCGCAGTTGATAGACTGGATTAAAGTAAGGCGACCTGCAAGGGAAAGAGAATTAGCTTTCCAGCTAGCACACAAACCGTTAGATTTGTCCAAAATGTCTTTAAAAGAGGCTTTGGACACCCTGTCACTATGAAGAGGGACCCCAAGGTATTTCCTAAACGATTGAGTCAGGGGAATGCCAGACATCTCACTCAGTCTTCTACACAAGCTATTATCCATATTCTTGGAACAAAGCATACGGGATTTATGGATGTTAATCTTCTGGCCAGAAGCCTCACAAAAGCAGTCGAGGATATCCATCACAGCCTTAATTTGTTCCTCATTACCCTCCACAAAAAGCATGACATCATCAGCAAAGAGTAAATGGGTAACAGGGGGGCAATGTCTGTTGATGGAAACAGGGTGGAGAGTCCCTTTGCTCACCGCCTCTTGGATCAGGTGAGACAATCTTTCCATGGCAATAACAAAAAGGAAGGGGCTCATAGGATCCCCTTGACGAATACCCCTGGATGGAGAGAACTCATCCGACATATCCCCATTGATCATAACCTGGAAAACAGGAGAGGAGATACACTTTCCAATCAAATTCCTCCAGTTCTCCGGGATACCAGCTTTGGCTAAACTATCCAGAAGAAAGCTCCAGTTCAACCTATCATAGGCTTTCTCCAGATCCAGCTTGAGAGCCACGATCCCTTTCTTGCCTTTCTTAATCTTCATAGAATGGACAACCTCCTGGGCAATAACAACGTTATCCATCAATTGTCTTCCAGGAACAAAGCTCCCTTGATTTTGGCTGATAATATCCGGAAGGATCTTCCGGATTCTATTAGCCACAATCTTAGTAATAGCTTTATAAAAGACATTACAAAGACTGATGGGTCTCATCTGGAGAAAGGAAGAAGGCTTGGCAACCTTAGGAATCAAGACAAGGAGGGTTTTATTAACCAAACTGATATCGTTCGAACCACCAAAGACACCTAACACAAAGCTGTATATACCCTCTTTAACAGTGTCCCAGTGTTTATGATAGAAACTAGCGGGGATACCATCAATACCAGGAGCCTTAGTGGAACCGATGTTGGAGAAGGCCAGATCAATCTCTTTAAGCTCAATGGGATGGAAAGCATTATTAATAGCATCCTCCCCCAAACGAGGAAAGGAAATGCCAGAGTGGGCACTCTCTAGGTCCACAGCTTCCTCTCTGAACAGGTCCTTGTAGAAATCAAGGGCAAGGCGCCGAATTTCCTCCTCCTCAAAAATCCACTCACCACTGGCGTCTTTAATAGCCTCGATCCTATTTCGCTGTCTCCTAATGATCGTTGAGAGGTGGAAAAACCTGGTATTCCGGTCCCCGTCTTGAATCCAAGCCTTCCTAGATTTCTGGAACCACAGAAGCTCTTCCTGTCTAAGCACAGCTTCCAACTCGTTCTGAAGAGCTCTTAGGTGACCATTCAGGCTATGATCAAAACGAACCTCCAAGCAACGCTGAACACCTTCCATTCTCCTCAAGAGTTTGTTCTTCCTCCTGATAATATGACCAAAAGTATTTTTATTCCAAACAGCCACATTCCTCCTGAATTCCTCAGTAGCGAAGAGAACATCAGAGTGGGGATGCCAATTGCTTTTAACGAAATCCTTAAACTCGGGGTGAGACTCCCAAGCCACCAGATACCGAAAAGGTCTATTACCTTTCAGCCGATTTCCTTTGACCAAATTAATGAGGATAGGGCAATGGTCTGAGTGACGGAAAGGGAGATTAAGTACCTTGACCTCAGGAAACCTATAAATCACTGCAACATTAGCATACACCTTATCCAACCTAACAAACACACTATTCCTTTTCCAGGTAAATTTGTGGCTAGCAGCACCCAAGTCCGAAAGCCCGCACATATCCATACTTTGCTTATGATTAAGACACCGGTTCACATAATGATTACCCCCTCCTCTCTGATCACTCAAGAGGGCAATGTCATTAAAATCCCCGGCAACCAACCACGCCTCCACCATGTTAGAGCTAAAAGAATGAAGGATCTCCCACAGCCTTCTTCGGTTAGTCGAAACAGGATCAGCATAGACGAAGGTAATAAAGAAGGGTTTATTACCCGGGTAACACACCTTACTATGGATGAATTGACTGTCCATAGTAACAATATCAATATTGACTTGACCTGGCTTCCAAAAGAGCCAAATCCCCCCTGTCCGACCAGTAGCCTCTGACCTGACGCAATTCCAATTCTTAAACTTTCTAACCACCTCATCTGCTTTGGCTCCACTAACCTTGGTCTCAAGAAGGACAAAGCAGGAAGGGTTAAACTGTTTAATGAGATCATTGACATGAATGCGGGTAGCCTTGCTCGCCGCACCTCTAACATTCCAAACGAAGAAGTCCATCAGAGGGGGAGACTACAGACGCAGGCCCAAACCCTAGACCAGGTATTTGTTCGGGGCTCCGGAGAGCCTAGAGGCGGTCCCAGAAGGACCCATTTTATCCAAAGAATTCAAACCATGAAGGTTCTTTTTAGGTTTCCTTTGGGATTCTTCATGTTTAACTTACTCACTCCTATAGTCTTACCAATAGGAGCATCAACAGGAGGATGTAGAGTACTCGCCTCCCTACTCAAACCCTTCCCAGCTGACAGGATAGACTGGGGAATCTCTTTGCCTTTAGCAGAAGCATTAGAGACAAAGAGAGGATTAATAGAATTACCCAGACTAGAGGCATGCTCTACCGACTCCAGACCAGGCATGCTTAAATCAATCTGCTTATCAGAAGGATTCGAGTCCTGATCTTCCTCCATAGACAAAACACCGAACCTTGACCCGGAACCCGAAGCTGAGTCCACTCCAGTCTCAATCCCCTTCTTAATATCCGGGGGTCTGACCTTGATCTCAGGAGCAATCTGGAGAGTAGTCATCTTCGTACTGATATCTGGTGAATGATTAGCATTAACATTAGCCCGTGGCTTCCTTCTCACTGGCCTCTTGGCAAGCATCCATGGGCCAAAGCTCCTTACTTCCCCTTGACTCTTCTCAGCTTCGCCTATGATAGGTTGCACCAACTCCTCCACGTCCTTCCTCCTCTTAGGACAACCCTCAAGGGTATGGCCAAACATACCACATTCATAGCAGATGTTGTGTATACCTTCATATTCAATATGATAGACCTTGTTTTGAGTACAGAACTGAGAAAGAAGAGGCTTAGCGAGATCAATATCGATACAGACCCTGGCAAACTTGCCTCTCACTACCCCAATGGTAGTCTTATCAACATGGTGGACTTTCCCAACAAGGCTACCAATCTTGTTCAGGATCCTATCACTGTAGTATTCAAGAGGTAGGCCCGGGAACCTAACCCAAGTAAGGATCCTGTTAACAGAGCAATCATGGGGATCAAAATTTGGGACCCAAGGTCTCAGAGCCAACACATGATTGGAGATAATATACGGACCACCATTCACAACAGCATTGAAATCCTCAGCCCTTGTGAATTTAATGACATAATAATCATTTTCAAGGTCTGTGATAGTAACCTTTCCTTTCTTTGCCCATTGAGCCTGGATCCTCTGGGCAAAATAATTGAAACTGATCCTTTTCCCCAACACAGTGATGATTAACGCCAATTTCCACTTCAATCTCATGACCCGCTTGTCATATGAGGACAGCCGGATCCTAGAACACAGCGGGTTATCAGGCTCTCCATCCTCAGAATCGGAATCAGAGAGAAAATCCCCGGAATCATTCTCAAAAGCATCCACCTCCATCATGGGATCCTCCTCTGACACCCCTAGCAACTTATCCCTCCAGGAGGGGCCTCCCAAATCCACGGAAACTCCCGCTTGAGCGGCTTGCGCAGTCTGTGCGGCTTGCACGGCTTGCGCGGCCTGTGCGGCTTGCGCGGCCAGTGCGGCCAACGAAAGTCGCACGGTATGCTCATCCTGCTGGGGAGAGACGGCCGGTACTCCCTGTGGCCCAAGCACCGGAAGCGGCCCTCTAACTCCGGAATCATGCGTGCGTCCCTCCGTGAAAAACGAGTCCAGGGCCGCGGCACCAACACCTTCCAGCCCCCGATCGGCCGCCGCATCCCTAGAAGCCCCCAACGGGACCGACGCACCCCTAGCACCCCCCGTCGAAACCGCCGGATCCGCCTCCCCACCATCCACCCACTCCGATCTACTCCTATCCCTCGATCGATCCCTCCGAATCCCGCTGCTCCGCCTTCTCCCCCGAGGAGATCCCTCGGATCTCCCATCATCCGCCGCCGCCCATGCCTCATCGATCCTGGAGTCATTGCCCCGCCCGCGCCCCGCCACCACCAGATCCGACACAGGCCAGCCACCTGCCTTCACCGACCCATCCCCCTTAACCATCACGATCGCCTTGGTCATCGCCGAGAGAGAGAGAGAGAGAGATTTACTTTTCTTAAATTCTACTATTAGTTATAGTTAATTTAGTTATAACTAATTGAGAGAGAGAGAGAGAGAGAAAATTGAGTTATAAAATTGATCATGTGTTTTAGAGAGAGAAGAGAGATCTGAAAGAGAGGAGATAGATCTAAAAGAGAGAAATAGATCTGAGAGAGAGAAGATAGATCTCAAAATTCTCCATCTTCATAAAAATTCTTCACCATGATAACAGATCTGAGAGAGAGAAGCCAGATCTGAAAAAGAGAAGATAGATCTAAAAGAGAGAGAAAGATCTAAAAGAGAAGAGATAGATCTCAAAACTCTCAATCTTCATAAAAATTCTTCACCATGACAACAGATCTGAGAGAGAGAAGACAGATCTGAAAAAGAGAAGATAGATCTAAAAGAGAGGGAAAGATCTGAGAGAAGACATAATCTTATTGATTAAATTAATTAATTGATTGATAGTAAAATGTCAAGGTAATTAATTGGTGGTTAATTAATAGATTAATTGATACTTTATATCAAGGTAATTGATTAATGGTCTTAAGTGTTGAGTAATTAATTAATTAATTAGTTTGCGGGATGTGATTAATTAATTTGTAAATTAATGAAATTACATTAAGTGAATAATTAATTATATTAATACGTCAATTTATTAATTAGTATTATTTATTTAATTGGGGTAATTAATTTTAATCTAATCATAATTAATTGCATAGAATAAATATTATTGGTATTTATTTATGTAATTGGATTAGGATTGGATTAGTTTTGTAATTAACCAATTAACCCTAAACTAATTAGGTTTAGGAATACACTATATATATAAATTAAAACAATAAAAACCTAATTAACTAATGTATGATTTCCGCCACCACTAATCCAGGAAAAAGGATTTTCAACCACACATATGAGAAGGTGGAGGAATCTTTGGATTTTTACATAATCTCTCCAGTTCTTCATCCGTTCTTCGGTTAGCACCGGTTCTAGCTCAATAGCTGTTCGTGCACCTGACTATGGAGATCTTACTACCTTGTGGATTCTTCAGCCGTCTCTAGAAGAGACAGTCCGAGTATGTTTATATCCCTAAACGGATCAAAAGGTTATATTCAATCAATGGTTAACGGACAAAGATCAAATTAAAGGGATTAGAAATAAATTTTAAACCGCAATTCTGTTGCACTATAGTTGATTAACTGTCAATAATCCCTAACAATCCCCACCTTTTACAAGTAGACTAAACTGACCCTTTTACAATGCTCCTTCCACTTGGGTTGTACTCGTGGTACTCTGAACTTGGTAATGAGGTTTATGATACTGTCAAAACAAGGGACTCTGTTTGTGCTGAATGCATCATAAACCTATCACCATGTTTAATGTTGTTGTTACGATATCAAACCAGTGGAAAGGAACATAGTTAGAGTATGGCCAATGCACATAGATAACCCTTTATATAGAGCTTGTTATTCAGTTCGTATGTATATGTATATTCTATCTAATCGAAATATATCTTAACATTTGTAAGCCATATCAGTACATGAAATTATCCTAAATTTACCCTTTAATTCATGCTTCATACATGCTCAATGACCCTTTTACAATATTCCTCTAATATTTGATGCATGATTAAGGTATATTGTAAACGAATTGCATTCATAATCCTTACTTATCATCATAGGTCATGTTTAAATAAAAATGAGTCAGTTGAGTTCATAACATTTTCAGCTTTAAGAGTATGCCTAACATGCTATAACAAGTAGACAACTTATTCAAGTAGACATGTATATTCAAGTGAACATGCTATAACAAATAGACAACTTATTCGTGCATGTTTATTCCTTACTTATTCAAGACAACTGATTCCTTACTTATCATCATAGGTCATGTTCAAATAAAAAAGAGTATGGTGATATCTTATCATTTGCAAGCCATATCAGTACATGCAATTATCCTAAATTTACCCTTTAATACATGCTTCATACATGCTTAATGACCTTTTTACAATGTTCCTCTAATACTTGATGCATGATTAAGGTATATTGTAAACGAATTGCATTCAGAATCCTTACTTATCATCATAGGTCATGTTCAAATAAAAATGAGTCAGTTGAGTTCATAACATTTTCAGCTTTAAGAGTATGCCTAACATGCTATAACAAGTAGACAACTTATTCAAGTAGACATGTATATTCAAGTGAACATGCTATAACAAGCATACAACTTATTCGTGCATGTCTATTCCTTACTTATTCAAGACAACTGATTCCTTACTTATCATCATAGGTCGTGTTGAAATAAAAAAGAGTATGCTGATATCTTATCATTTGCAAGCCATATCAGTACATGCAATTATCCTAAATTTATCCTTTAATACATGCTTCATACATGCTCAATGACCCTTTTACAATGTTCCTCTAATACTTGATGCATGATTAATAAGCTACATGCCCAAATGAACAATCGTACACATACTCATTGATGCGGTTTCTGTGAAACCTCACTAAGGGATAAGTGTACCCCGTCGTTATCAAGTAATAAATTTCTGGTTTAAGTCCAGGTTATCGTCCACAGGATTTATTTCTGCAAGTACCGAGCTACTCGATCTCGGATGTTATCTAGGCTTAGGGGGTTTTGAGCTTGTTTGATTAAATTAATCTACTCCTAGGTTGAATTACGCTATTCCTAGCTAAGTTATCTGATTCTAGCTAAGTTATTCTACACCTAACTAAGTTACTCTACCCCTAATTGATCTTTTACCAATGCAATTAACCGAATGAGCATGAAGGGATACGATGATAATGAAAATAGGATGTTTAAACAATTGAATTGAAACTAAGTCACTTGTGTCCAAGGCGATTAACCCGACCTATCCTCCTAAAGTCCCTAGTTCGTGATTCCCTTGTAAGGCCGAAACTAGCTCTAAGGCTCAGTAATTTGGGCTTAATCTTCTATAGGGTCGTCAATCCTATAGGCACTGACTAGGTCAGATTCAGCTCGCAATATATGCCAACCTAATTTTGGGATTATCGAATGAGTTAAACCAATCAGACAAAGCGTAAGACAAAGATTAAAACATCAAAACAATTGAATAAACAAGAACTATAATATATATCAAAGATGGAAACATTGTCACGAAGTTACAATAAACCTAGAATTCATAGCATGTATCAGAGGCTAGACAGAATGTAAAAGAAGAAAAATACCTTTCAGGGAACCTGTCTACCAATGCAGGCGTCTTTCTAGGACTTAAGGATGAAGCTTGAGTAATCCTCGGTGAATGGAGCTTCGGAGGTGTCTTCAATGGAGGTTTGAAGGATATGGAGGAGGTGGAGAGGATTTCTCAAGGTGAAAAACTAAGTAAATTACAAAGGAAAAAGATATCTAAATTAAAATGGAAAAATCCTATTTATAGACGCGTCTCGAGCCTCGTTTTGACCTATTTTCGTGTCCTTGTTGGTGTAGGAAGACGTGGGGCCGAACGTGGCTTCGTGGGGGCGGAATTGGTCTTTTTGACCAATTCCCGCAGGGCTGCTCGCCGAGCGGGGAAGGCTGCTCGGCGAGCAGGGCTGCTCGCGCCGAGCAGCCCCCTACTCGCCGAGCAGGCGCCTGGTGGCCTGTTCGGCGAGCAGGCGCCTGGTGGCCTGTTCGGCGAGCAGGCTCCTGCTCGCCGAGCAGGCGCCTGGCGGCCTGCTCGGCGAGCAGGCCTCTGGCGGCCTGCTCGGCGAGTAGAAATGGCCCGTGGGGCCCTGCTCGCCAAGCGTTTTCGCCCGAAGCGTGCTCGATTCAAGCTTGATGAGTTCCATGCCCTTTTTCGTCCGAACTTACACCTGCACACGCATAAAAACTCCGGAAAATATTAGTCCAAAAGCCAAATTGATCCGTCAATCGCTTATTTTGAGCAAACGCTTCGTTTGGTGCGACTTTTGACGGACCAATTAGCTTCAAAATATAACGGAATTCTATTATGCATGCTATTTTGGCCGTATTTGCCTAAATTGATCATAAAACGAGCCTAAACGACGAAAAGTAAATAGAACATTTCCAATTCCTAACTAACTCACACAAAAGCATTTAAATGCGAGAATTGCTCTCTTATTAACCAAATAACTCTAAAACCCGTCCTAAAACCGTACTCAAAGATAGGGGTTTTTGACCCCTATCACTCATACAAAACCTCAAACATAAACATCAACAGAACATCAAACATAAACATGTTTCATACACATACACATACACATACTCAATCACTTCTAGCTGTATAACTCATATATAGGTGTAAGAGTATTGCCAATCACAATGAACATTCAAAGCTTTAGAGTATGCCTAATCAGCCACATGCTTAATGATCATTCATACATAAACTCTATGAGTCATAGCTTCCTAAACAGTTATATATAACCAATCAGTTCATACCAATCATTTCATCATCACCCACAACATCATACATATATGTAATCGTTCAGTTTAAACCCACATAACAATATATATACTAAATCAGGCTAGTTTCCTAAATCAATGAGTTCTAGGTTCCTAAACAGTACATCAAACATACTCAATCACTTCTAAAGGCATGACCAATCAGTTCAAACCAACATAACATTAATATATATTCATTAAGTTAAAGAAATCTTCCCATATGCTAAAGGCATGAACCGATTGACAATCTCTTCAGTCAGCCTTCCTATGTACTGAAGCATTCTTATTATCCCTGCAAATATTTGTTCAAATAAAAAGGAATCAGATGAGTTCATACCATCTACTGTATCAGGCACTGTCTTGCCCTAGATTAAAAAAGATAAAGACCCAAGCTTTTTAGCAGTGAATCTAAATACAATAAAATCAGTGTAGCTAAGCGAGAGATTTAAACCTTTCAACGATAGGTTTGAAAATCACAAGATCCTTATACCAGCTGCTGAAATCGACATACACAAAAGTAAATCAGATGAGGAAAAGATAGAGTAAGGAACAATGATACTCTAATACATCTAGGAACGAGTTCAAATATGGCTTACCAGTACCGTGTTTCGAGCTCACCCAGTGATTGCATGTTCAAATCAACCATGGAGATAAAGAGAGATGAGAGGAATGAGAGGGATGAGAGGGATGAGAGTGATTGCGTAACCTAAACTGGGGTTTGGGATTGAGAGAGGGTTTATATATCAGCTGAAATTTCAGTCAAATGATATAGAGCGTCTAAAATTTGGTATGGCCGCGTAAGTGAAATTTCATTTGCTGCTTTTTGTTTTCGGCATACAATGACATTCATTTATTAGAGGTGTTATCTGTTGAGCGCATCAAATTTAACGAAAACGCGCGTTTTCTTTGGATGACAGGATTCTGTAATCGTAATGTCATTTGAGAATCGAGCGCATTTTTTATTTCGCCTTCAGATGACATACAGTTAAAATACTATCACGAAAAATATTCAGACGACACGAAAACAAATGTCTATCATGTATCTTGTGTCATGTGAAAGGGAAAATGGCATAGTGTGTTATTCTTCGATCACATCCCTTCACCATTAAATATTGCTATATGTGGAGATGTACAAGTTCAATTCAATGATGAATTAGCACAAGTGATGAAGCATGACGAGCAAGAAGATACTAATGAGCAGGAGAGCGGCTCATCTAACAAGTAGAAGCTGAACAACAACTCAAAAGATTTGTTGGAGATCGATGACCGACTTTAAAGTATCATATTTTTTAATATATTCTCTTTACTAATGAGGGGGAGCCGGAGAATTTTCAAGAAGTTATAACTAGAGCTGGCCCTGACCTTTGATTTGAGGGGATTCCGCCCAGGGCCCATATAAATAAGGGAACCCAAAAAAATATATTTTTATATTGTACTTATAAAAATAAAGATGAACATGGAAATTTAGAATTAATTGGTTCAATTGGTATAAAGAATCATTTTGTGCTTCCAATTTAGCATTGATTAGATGTGAATAAGGTACAAGTCCACGCTTTGCGAACAACGTGGAGACAAACGTTTCACTAAAAGCGTTCAAAGGAAGATACGACAATGTTTCCAATCCTTCCCCTAATTCAAATGGATTAATGGACCAAACGTTCCTCGTTTGGTATCCGAACTATGAAGAGCTTGGACAAGGGATGAAAAGAGGAAACATATGATATCCTAAGGAATATTCCATGGAAACATCCTTTACATATGGATCATTTGTCATCCTTTGGATCTGGAGGATTCACATGAATCGTTCGATCTAGAGAAAAGAATATTCTCTAAAGATGCGAATAGTACTTTTCAGCTACGTGAAAGAATCACCACCGTCTGTCCCAATAACCGTATAGTTAGGAAGGAGCAACCATTGGATTAAGATAAACAGTTGCGCAAAAGGAGGGGACAAAGGATAGAGCCCGCTACTTGATACTTCAGAGGTGCGGAGGTTGTAGGCCTAATAAAGCTACGACATCTAGAACCACGTTTGCTACATGGTAGGAGGCGCCACCTGACGGCGTCACAGTTTGAACTTGTCAGAGCCCATCGAAGGCAGACAGGTGTTCGATGACTCATTATCACGTATTCTAAAATGACGAAGGTTACCCTTACTAGCCACTATAAATAGAAAATGTATATGATCTGAATGGGGCATGTAAACATAATTATTATCAATACTTTGATTATCTTCAACATTCCTTCAACCTTTGTCAAGAGTGGAGCCAGCCCAAGGCTCGGGGGCTCCGACCGCCCCGACTCTCGGCCCCGTATTTCTTTAGTACTTGATAGGCCTTCGTAAATTTAGTTTATATTAACGTGTGTGCAATGTAATGAAAATATTTTAATATGGTTGAATCGGTTAAAAAACATATTTTATTGTAAAATGTCATAAGTTGAAACCCTTTAAACCTCATTATTTAAGCTTTTATTTATCTATTTAATTTTTATTTAAATAACTATTTAATTTTTATCATCTTTGATTTATTTATTAGATTTTTTTTTCTAAATAACTATTAAAACTTTTGAACTATTCTTTTCTTAAATCAATTTTTAAACCTTTAAGACTAAAAATAAAAAATAAAAGTGATATAATTCTTAAGAAATTAGTATTTCATTTATAAAACATTTAATCTATCTTCTTTTATTCTTAACACTTTTAATTTTTGAGGATTCAACAAAGAAAATTTAGAATGTTGGAGGTTAAAAAGGAATTTTCCAACCCTACCAGACTTAATTTCAAAATATTTTTCCCAACTATATAAATCTAAGATTCCGTTTGATAAAACTGAAAATTAAGTGCTGACAAAATAAGTACTGAATTTTAAGTGTTGAATATTATAAGTGCTGGATGTATTGAATGATGTAACTTTTATAAAAAAAAATATTAGTTGATAATGTTTATTAAGTTACATATTTTGACTTATCAAAGTAAGTGATTTTAAAACTTAATTAACTAATTTAAGTGATGAGAAACAATTGTTATCAAATGCATATAAATTAAATAAGTGCTTAACATTTTAATTTAAGTGACTAAATTGGTTTTCAAACAAGGTCTAAGGTTCTGTTTGATAAAACTGAAAATTAAGTACTGAAAAAATAAGTTTTGGATTTTAAGTGCTGAATATTATAAGTGCTAAAAATATTGAATGATTTAATTTTTATAAAAATATTAGTTGGTAATGTTTAACTTAAAATGTTAAGTTAAATATTTTAACTTATCAAAATAAGTGGTTTTTAACTTAATTAGCTAATTTAAGTGGTGGAGAAACAACCGTTATCAAACGCACTTAAATTAAATAACTGCTTAATATTTTAATTTAAGTAATTAAGTGGTTTATCAAATAAGGCCTCTTACACCGTCCACACGGTTAAATTTAACCCCTAAATATAAATTCTTAAATCTAATTTTTATTATTTTATTAACTTAAGTATCAGAACGGATTCGTCGGGCACCAATTTTTTATACCCTGCTATTATTTTCATATCAAACTGAGAAAAAAGGTTTAAAACTATTATGATACAACCCTAAATACTTTTACCATTGATTGAAATGTAATATATAAAAGTGATATTATTAAAATAATAGTATTTTATTTGGAAAACACATATAATTTCGTTATTTCACTCTAGAATTCAAAGGGTTTATTTGGTTCAGCTGTTAACTAATAGATATTGCGGTTGCTGTTAGCTGTTGTAGTAAGCTGTTAGCTGTTGTTGTTAGCCGTTTGTTATTATCTATTTAATTACTAGTGTTTGGTAAAATTATATTGAACTGATGTTGTTCGGATTTAAAATATATAAAATGGACATGGTTTAAATTAATCAACGATGAAATTATAAAAGGAAAAATGTGAAAAAAATGCTCGTAACATTTACAACTAGGAATAATTTTACTCTTAACGTCTAAAATGGTGCAATTTTACCCATAACACTAACAGCTAAGAGCAATTTTACCCCTAACATTAACAAGTTGGGTCAATTTCAGCTATTATGAGAAAATGTAGATATTTTATTTCTTATTCTACACCAATTGCACGTATCAGTAGTTCTAATAATAAAATTGTAAATTAATATTTATAAATTCGGTAAAATATTTGAATTTTTTTTGTCCAACTCGCACAAAAGACTATATATATTTTTTACTTTCTTAAAAAAATAATTTCACGTGTAATCATATGTTTGTGATTTGTTACTAACGATGATAAAATAGTGCACATGTGAAGTGTAGATGATAATATTCATGACCAAGAAGACTGATAAATTATTTCTCAAATTGACACAACTTGTCAATATTAGAGGTAGAATTACTTTTGGCTAACATTAGGGGTATAATTGTATCATTTTAGATGTTAAGGGTAAAATTGTTCCTAGCCATACATATTAAGGGTATTTTTGCACTTTATCCTATTATAAAATAAAAAATTTATCGAACGCAACAAAACCTTGTTCTTTTGGTAATTATGTTGTAGAAATATAAATAATGTTAAAGAATAAACATATTTTGTGGAAATAAAAAGGATAATTTTGTCAATAACAAATAACTACAACATCTGTTTATGAAAAGCTCCAAATTGGAGCTTTTTGAGTGTTTTTGTTTCAGCTTTTCGGATGAGCGTTTAGCGTGTCACTCCAAACCGCTGGAAATATAGCGTTTGGTTAGGTTTATATAACCGCAGTGTTTAGCATTTTCTCTGGAAACTGCAGCGTTTTGGAGCGTTTCACGAAAAGCTCCTATTTGGAGCTTTTCATAAACATCTGTTTGTAGTTATATGTTATTGATAAAATTATCATTCTTATTCCATAAAATATGTTTATTCTTTAACGTTATTTATATGGGCTATTTACAAATCTAGCCCAACTAAAAGGGTCCATTTACATATCTAACCCACTTTGCTTCCATCTCACCAAATTAGACGATTTCATCCACTTTGAACAAGAATACCTTTATTTCAATTCAACTTCTTCCTTAGACTCTCAACGTCTTCTTCACCATGCCAAACCGACGAAAAGACAGTGGTTTATAGAGAGAAGAGATTATGTTTCGTTCAACTTTTGAAGAATTAGTGTCTGTGGAAGAGGATTAGGATGGAAAGCTCAAAAAATGAGAAAGAAAAAAAAATATAACAATTGAACTGATGCGATGTCGCATTTGTGACGAATTCGCCATAAATGTGACAAGAGTTGTCGCATCTGCGACAATAGTTGTCGCATTTGCGACGATATGCGACAACTGTTCTCGCATTTGCGAGGAAATGTGACAACTGTTGTCGCATTTATGACGAAATGCGACAAATTTCGTCACAAATACGACAACAATGGAGGAAAATGGTGGAAAATAGAGGAAATTGAAATGATACAATTACATATGAAGAAAGAGGCAAGACCGGCGAGAAAAGCAGGCGTATAAGCTAAAAACATACCATTTCTACGGGAAATTGAAAATAATACTTCAATAATCTCAAAAATCGCTAAGAATTGGTATCAGAAATTGAAGAAGATGAACCGAAGAAGAAGTTGAAATGAAGAAGAAGAAGAACCAGAAGAAGAAGAAGAAGAAGAAGAAGAAGAAGCGGATGAAGCGGAAGAAGAAGAAGCAGGAGCAGGAGCAGATCGATTGATCGAATAGAACTAAGGGTAATTTTGTCCAAAGTGGATGAAAGTGTCTAATTTGGTGAGATTAAAGCAAAGTGGGTTAGATATGTAAATGATCTCTCTTAGTTGGGTTTGATTTGTAATTAGCCCTATTTATATTTCTACAACATAATTACGAGAAGAACAAGGTTTTGTTACGTTCAATAAATTTTTATTATATATATAGATTATTTTTATTAATTTGTATAACACATTTTTTATTTTATAATAAGATAAAGTGCAAAAAAAATACCCCTAACATTTTTAGCTAGGAGCAATTTTACCTTTAACGTCTAAAATGGTGCAATTATACCCCTAATATTGGCAGCCAAAAATAATTTTACCCCTAACATTGACACGTTGGGTCAATTTGAAAAATAATTTATCAAACTGTCTTTTTGGTCATGAATATTGTCATCTACACTTCACATGTGCACCATTTTATCATCGTTAGTAAGAGATCACAAACATATGATTAGACGTGAATTTTTTTTAAGAAAATAAAAAATCTATATTGTCTTTTGTATGAGTTGGACAAAAAAAATTTAAATATTTCGCCAAATGTATAAATATTAATTTTCAATTTTATTATTAAATCACAAAAAATATAAAATCTCTTTTTTAGAACTACTGGTACATCCAATTGGTGTAGAATAAAAAATAAAATATTTATGTTTTCTAATAATATCTGAAATCGACGTAACTTACCAATATAAGGGGTAAAATTGTTTTTAGCTGCCAACATTATAGGTAAAATTGCACAATTTTAGACGTTAAGAATAAAATTATTCCTAGTTGTAAACGTTATGTGCATTTTTTTCATATTTTTCCTTTTATAATTTCATTGTTGAATAATTTAAAACATGTTCATTTTAGACATTTTAAATCCGAACAACAACAGTTCAATATTTTTTTACCAAATACTAGTAATTAAGAACCAAATACTAGTAATTAAACAGCTAATAACAAATAGCTAACAGCTTACTGTAACTGCAAACAGGGGCGGATGTAGGGGATCAAAGGGGGCATTTGTCCCCCTTCATCCCTAATTTTTTTTTAGTCTCAAAAGAATGGTTAAGGTGCAAAAATACCCCTAACGTTTTGGGTCAAGAGCAATTTTACCCCTAACGTCTAAAATGGTGCAATTTTATCCCTAATATTGGAAACCAAGAGCAGTTTTACCCCTAACGTTGATAAATTGGGTCAATTTGAGAAATAATTCATCAAACTGTATTCTCGGTCATTAATGTTGTCATCTACACTTCACACATGCGTTATTTTATCAGTAACAAACCACAAATATTTGGGATGTGAAAAAAATAAGAAAAATATACTGTCTTTTGTACGAATTAGACAAAAAAAATCTACATGTACCGAATTTATAAATATTAATCTTCAATTTTATTATTAAATTATAAAAAACATTATCATTTTTTTTTAGAACAAATTGATATGCAATTGGTAGGGGTGTTGATCGGTCGGTTCGGTTTGAAAACCGAACCAAACCGAAATAACCAAAAACCAAATAGCCTTAAAAATAAAAACCGAACCTAACCAAATAATAATAAGTAACCGAACCGAACCGACCGAATTATTTCGGTTGGTTCGGTTCGGTTATTCGGTTTCCTTATATTAAAAAATTTCATTAACAATTATTTTTATGTAAGGTTAATATTACACCGTTAATAATGTTGTTGGGTATTTACTTATATATACAACAATTTTTATTTTTATTTTTCTTTTTGGATTGAAAGAAAAAAAAAGAATAGAAAGAAAAAAGCATAGAAATTTTATATAGAAACGAAATGAATCTTAATTCCAAATATAAATTAGTGTACAATTGTACTAAATTGGTAGACAAACATTAAATAGACCAATAACATAATCGGTTACAGGCAATCCAAAAACTATCATGCTTAACAAAGATTCTAATAATATAATTCTAAATCAAATGTAACTTGGAACAATAAATGACATATACTAAATTATGGGTTAGGCTATGCTTACTTTGTTTTTGACAAAGTAAGTCTTACTTTGTTTTTTCCATCATTGGATGATGATGAATTTTGACAAAGTAAACTCATACAATGGTAGAAAAAACAAAGTAAAGCTTACTGAAATAAATCTAATTTCTAATTATATTTAATTTATTTCGGTCTGTTCGGTTAATTCGGTAATTTTGATTTAAAAACTGAACCAACCGAAATTACTGAAATATTATAAAAAATAAAACCGAAACCGAACCTAATAGACCGAAAACTGAACCGAAAAAACCGAAATGTATCGGTTCGGTTGGTTATTTCGGTTCAGTTCGGTTTTTGCACACCCCTAGCAATTGGTGCAAAATAAAGAAAAAAAATGACTGTATGTTATAATAGTGTCTGAAGTTGATCAAATTTATCAATATTATGGGTAAAATTGCTCTTGGCTACAAACATGAGGGGTAAAATTGCACCATTTTAGACGTTAGAGGTAAAATTGCTCCTGACCCAAAACATTAGGGATATTTTTGCTCTTGGCTACAAACATTAGTCTAAATTTTTTTTACATAGAGTTTTGCACCCCCCTCTCTCGGTGCCTTCTATGGTTACTTTGTTTTTGACAAAGTACCATTACTTGGTGTGTCTTCACCATTGGATCCAATGGTGAAGACACACCAAGTAATGATACTTTGTCAAAAACAAAGTAACCATAGCCTTTACCCCCTCTCTCAAATCCTGGATCCGCCACTGACTGCAAACAGCTAACAGCAACTGCAACAGCTATTAGCTAACAGTTGAACCAAATAGGCCATTCATGAAACGCTCCAAAACACTATAATTTTCAAAAAAAAATACTAAATGCTGTATAAACCTAACTAAACGCTATATTTTCTGCGGTTTAGAATGAACGCTAAACGCTGCTCCGGGACCTAAAATAAACATCCTCTAAATAGACCTAAAATAAACATCCTCTAAATAAATTTAAATGTAAGCGGTGAATGAACAAATTTTGTCGGTCACAAACATGTGAAGAGCACTGAAACTGATCCAAGTTATAACCAAATTGTTAGTTTATACGTGGTATCCATTATATATGATCAGATGTATTGCATTTAATGACGTGTTGAATGACGTCATATTGCTAGAATAATGCCAAAAGAATATAATATATTGGCTCTACTGTAAACTAAAATACAATATCACTGCTCCTAAAGTAAATCCCATTATTTATGGGTTTAGGTGTCCTTTTCTCTTTTAACACAATTTAGGTGTTTTTAGTTCGCTTAATAAATTAAGGATAAATTAACTTTTTTGCGAAGAAATAAAATAACTATTATTCACGTTCCACTATTTTATTTATTAATCCTTTTCAAAAAAAAAAAAAAAAACTATTTTATTTATTAATTTTTCATAAAATTTATATTCTACCGTTAATGAATTCTTAATGTCTAAAAATAACTATCTTATAACTAATATTTTTTTTTATTTCAAAATCACTCATTTTATATTTATTGATCATCGGTTTCATATTTCAGTGAAATATACAACACAACAACATAAAAAAACAATAAAATTGCAAAAAAAAGAGAGAAAAAAACGTGAAAAATGTGAAAAACCCCATAGAAAATAGTAAAAATGGGAACACATAAAAACAACAAAAATGATAAAACGTGGAAACCGTAAAAACACGAAAAATGGTAAAAAGGGAAAGACATGGTAAAAATGCGAAAAATGAAAACAAATGTGAAAAATAAAAAAGCACATTAAAAACGGAAGAAAAATCTAAAAAACGGTAAAAACATGGAAAATAGTAAAAACACGAGGGAAACGCTAAAACATGAAAAAACGTGAAAATAGTAAAAATGTAAATAACACTGTTATTTTCTATTGGTGTTAATTAGTAGTATTTTTTGATATTTTCAGTTTTATTAAATAAAATTGCTAAATCTTATTGAAATAAATGTTATATACACATATAAAAAATATTTTGGTATAATATATTAAATTTGGTTCAGAAAACTAAACTGATAATCGAAACTTAAAAATACCAGAAAATACTAATCCAAACAGAACTGAAATATAAACACTTACCGATGAAATATATTTTCTGTAGCGACAGTTTTATCTGTCGCTATAACTTTTACCAACAGTTTGTAAAACCGTCAGAAAACTAATAGAACAGGCATGGCTACTCTAGCTACGGTTTTTGTAAGGTGTCGGGGTAACTTGCGACAGTTTTGCGACGATTAAGAATATACTTGATTTATTTATTTTATATATAATATTTAATACATTTTAAAAATATATAATTATAAAAATATATTTAATAATCTCATCAAATCAACTAAAATTTGAATCCAAAGATTAAGAATATACTTGATATATGACCAAATGAAGTCAATTTTCATTTCTTACAAAAAAAAAATATCTATAATATTATCAAATATGAACTAAAACTTATAAAATATCTTGATGCCAATATACCGAGTCAATACCAAAAAAAAAAAAGCACAACAGCTGAAAAAAAAAGTCCCGCACATTCAACGAATCTTTTAACTTAAGGAACTTGGTGAAGATGAATTGTTTAACTCTTGGAAACTTTATTCCCTCTATTGTAGAGGCCTACAAAACATGTAATGCTACGGTTTAAGAAAATTCATATAATAGATTACGGAACAACAAATTACAAAACAACGTTGTGAACATATTACATGAGAAACGTCCATGTAATATTTAAATTGAAAATGAAAGGCTTATAAAAAAAAATTGAATATGTGTTTAGTTTAGTCTTACATGAAAAATGCTTCCATGGATTCAACTCTTTTTAACGACATTATGAGAGATGAACACCTAAATGCTTCTTCTGTCAAGGGTTATGTAAATCACATTAAATGTGAAAGGCCAACCTAGCATTAGCAATAATCACACGTATCAGTCATTCATGCAAATAACAAACATGACTTCTCATAAGAACAAATAGTCATGGACTGGACATTATAAAACTCAAAGTGATAATTTTGAACATGTTAATGTCTATTAAAATTATGAGATTGCAAATAGTTGAGTATAAAAGGCAGTGCCTTTGAAGTTGTTTTAGCATTCGTTGAATTTTTGCAATGAAATCCTTTTCAAATTTATACAAATAGTTTTCAATTATAGAGTTATTCTTTCGGGAATCTCATAAATTAACTTAAGCTCATGCATCAGGAATATTTTGGTCCAACAATAATCTAAATTTTAGGATCTTTTGAAGCACTTGCTTAGTTGGAGCTCGATCATGAAATTCATAGAGAAAAGATTTGCTTCTGATGGTTCCATCTCTTTTATAAACCAGAACTATAGGTGGACTTTTTGAAAATGTAAGTTTTGCAACAGTTTATCACATGTCAAGCAACAAAAAAATAATGCCAAGCCAAAATAATGCTTTTCGTTCTAGGGGAAACTAAATTTGGTTTTGCATTGCAGCCTGTCAATCGAAATTTCTTGTTACTTTAAAAGGAAACCGTGATCAATTAAAATAAATGGTTAATTTAGAAAATAAAGCACTGTGGTTTTACGTTTTCGTAGATCGGTACCTGTGATTTTTTTTCACAAAAAAATAACCATGTGGTTTCTGTTGTTAGTAAAATCGTAAAAAATCCCTTCACACCAATAAAACTCGTGGGTATTTTTGGGAAAAAAATTCCACTTTTTTACTCTGAAAAGTCAAAATTTATATTTAAAACATTTTTTCTTCTTCATCTTTTTTTTTTGGAATTCCAGATTTACCATGTGTTCTGTAAAATTTTAATCCGTATAACATTTTTAACGAGTTTATAGATATGTTTAATTTAAACGGCTACTGTTTAATCTACTATGCATTACAACAACAAAAACTCCATAAATTCACATACATATTATGACAACAAGCAACTTCAAACGATTGAAGCATTTTGTTCCGATAAAAAGAATTACGTTGCTATCCCAACAAAATGTAACACAATAAAGATAAAGATGAAGAAATGCCGCCAATCGATCATTCTTTTTCATTTAAGAGAGAAAAAAGTCAATAAAAAATTACCTCAAACTGTATTTTTCTCAAAAATACCCTTGGTTTTTAACGGTATAGGGATTTGCCGCATTTTTTCTAACGGCAGAAACCAAATAGTTATTTTTTGGACAAAAAAACCTACATGTACCGATCTGTGAAAACGTGAAACCACACCGCTTTTGTTTGAAATTAACCCTAAAATAAATCGAACCCTTCTCATGAAAAGCACTAAAATACCGATGAGGGAAAAGTAACTGTTTACTCCTGAAACAACTATCAGCAATTTTATTTTATTTTTCAACCAAACACCCCCCTAATATATCACGCGCGCAGGAGGGAGGTACAGTCGAGCCACCATCAGGTTAGGGACGCATCAAGGCGAATGTCACACCGAAGTGGGCTCTTGATCCAGCTTTCTTTTGCTAAAATATAATTTTATACGTAAAAAGAGTTTAATTTTAATTAAATTTTTTTTAATATCAACACGCGGTGACCGGTTCCTAGTTTAACCACCGGTCGAACCGGTTCATCGTCGGTTCACACCAGTTTCATGAAGGTTGATTAAACCAGTCAAGTTCGAACTGGACTTCTATCCGTTCCCGATTGAATCGGTCTGGTTGGAATTTGATAACATTATTATAAATTCTACAAGATGTATAAATGTGGATGGTTTTGATTGTTTTCATACAAGTCTCTTTTTTAATTTAGTGACACATTTAAATCTGAAATATTGTGGACTTTTCACATTTAATAAACTTATTTTACGTAGATAACTATTTAGATTTCGATTAATTTTCTCTACACATTTTTGTCCTTTTGTTATTTTTAAATTTTAAATGTCCTTGACCTTTGCTGGCCTCTAGTTTAATAGTTTAACATTTGACCCTTGTAAGTTGACTTGATCATCCTACACTTTCTTTGATAATGGTAGTCCTACATTACATATACTTAATTAGTTGTAAATTACATGTAAACTCAATTATGCCATGATTAGACTGATAGCAACTCAGATTATATTTTTGTTAATTAACCCACTAATCCTCCTTATTATATATGTAATTCTTTTACCAATATTAAAAAATGATATCCGCACGCTTGTGATTAATTAAAAGATTATTACTTTTATACAACACCAATTCAAACCCTTGAATTTCTATGGGTTCACTTTATTTGAAGCTGGCTTACAATTTATTTTGGAATGGATAAAGAGTAGTGCTTTTTTAGTTTAAAGTAGATAGTAACTGTGGGAAATGACTTTTATTTGGTGTAAGGGATTGTGAGAAAATGGGTTTAATATGTGTGGGTATATTTATAAATTGTGTTTTTGCTTTTAAGAGCTCTTTTTTTATACCACGTAGGAAACTTATCAAAGTTTCTAAGGTGCCGTTTGGTAAGATGTAATGATCTTTGTAATGGAATGACCATTATATTGAAGGCTCGTTACCATGTTTGGTTGCATGTTAAAATTTCATTGTAATGGAATGAGAAAACATTAATATAATTTTGTTGAAAAAACTTTGTAATCCCCATTACATAGAAAAATGACTTGAATTCTCATTACATTGTCATCTAACCTCTCATTTTTCAAATCTCACCTCTCATTCTTGTCAAAAACGCAAAAAGTAGAAAAACATGAAAATTGAAAACGAGAAAAATGAAAAAAAAATCAAAAATACGAAAAAAATTGAAAAATGAAAAAAAAAAGAAAAACAGGAGAAATGAGAAAATAGAAAAACGATGAAAAATGTTGAAAATGGAAATTAAAAGAAACGAGAAAAATATAAAAAAAAATATGAAAAAGCGAAAAACTATATACTAATTTATTGATTTTGGTTAATCTAATTTTGTATTTGATTTTGATTCGATTTTTCACATTTTTCATTCATTTTAATTATGTAAATAAAATTTTATGATTGCATTTAATTAGGAAAATATAAGTATTGTAATGGTTATTACATTACATCATAATTGTCAACCAAACATAGTAATAGAATCACTATTCCATTCCATTACATTACAACTTTGATTACATTACGACCTTGATTACATTACATTGCATTACGGCATACCAAACAGACCCTAAGGGTATATAAAGAGTTGGTCTTTACAAGCTTTTAAATTGTATTTAGTAGGTTTTAGCAAATATACAACATGCGTTGGCTCGCTCGTTCACCTACCTGTCCCGACGGGACATTTCAGATTGCAATTTGAGGTAGCCATTTATTTTAGAGGAAAAAAAAAGGGTGATCTTTTCATTTTAACAGTTTGTGATTTGTGATATTAGCAATTTGAGAAATTTTCAGTATAATTTTGTTGCCTACAATGAGCATATGCTAGATTTATATTAAACTTTCCATGCCGTGAGCTCCATTTTGTTTATATGAGTAAACTTAGCGAGGAACTTCCCAGTGGAGCAGCTGAGCCAGCAATAGGAGGCCACAAGTTTGTCAAAATAAAATTTTGATAGCCACCGGGGAAGGCTTTTACTCTGTAACTAGCGAGATACTCTGCCAACTCTAATGATGGGAGCAAGTGAGAAGCCCCAAATTGACAGTTTCATGGGAGTTAAGGGGAGTTTGAGCACATATTGGTTACCGGAGAACATTAAAAATTAAGTAGAAACTGTTTGAAAGTTTTTTATTTTTAATGTAAAAACATATAAAAAAAATATGAATTTATCACCCAGAAATCATGAGAGTCTAAACATCATTGTCAGTGAATCATGTATTCATCACTGGTTTGAGAAGGAGAAGGAATAAGCCTTGCTGTAGGATCATTCCCATTGTCTATAACCATCTCGTCCAAGTACCATGATCGAGTGAGCAAGCCCTCCGTTGATATCACCGTCCATTGGTCCACCTTGGGCGAATAGTATAGCCTTGGGATTGATGGTAGCATAGTCTTGAACTAATCACTCAAGAGACTATCTCACTTAGGAACAATTGTATCTCATCGTTATTGTTACAAAATTATTAAATTATACTCCTCCTATTGAATTAGGAGAGTAGCTATAATGAGGGTTAATAAAAAGCTCATTAACCTTCAAAACTAAATTAATCCATTGAAGATAGTTTAATAAACTCTCATCATGCTCATACCGCTTGGTATGTACCAAGCAATGTGAGCAACTCAAAGACAGGATTGACAACTTTTGAGTTTAATAATATTTTTTTTAATTTTATTTTTTTATTAAAAAGTTATAATATATATTATTAAATTAATTAATAGATCCTACATGATTGAGTGGTTGTAGTATAATCCATTAGAGGTGATATTTTAGTAGAATGAAAGTTTATTAAATTGGACCCACATTGATGATGGGTTATGTTGAGTTGTTAGTAGTATAATCCATTGGAGAAGCTCTAAGTCATTCTAGGATATTTCATAAAAATTAAGAAATAAAATTAATATAGAGCCAAATTAATGAACTTATATTAGTTAACTTAAAAAGAATGCTATCTCATGTGGCTGAGGAATAAGCATTGGAATATTAAAAACACTATGTCATTTTCCCTTTAACATAACACAAGATACATGACAGACATTTATTTTCGTGTCGTCTGAATATTTTTCGTGACAATATTTTAACTGTATGTCATCTTAAGGCAAAATAAAAAATGCTCTCGATTCTCAGATGACATTACGATTACAGAATCATGTCATCCAAAGAAAACGCGCGTTTTCGTTAAATTTAATGCGCTCAACAGATAACACTTCTAATAAATGAATGTCATTGTATGCCGAAAACAAAAAAGCGGCAAATGAAATTTCACTTACGCGGCCATACCAAATTTTAGGCGCTCTATATCATTTGACTGAAATTTCAGCTGATATATAAACCCTCTCTCAATCCCAAACCCCAGTTTTAGGTTACGCAAGCTTCATCCCTCTCATCCCTCTCTATCTCCATGGTTGATTTGAACATGCAATCACTGGGTGAGCTGAAAACACGGTACTGGTAAGCCATATTTTCTTCGTTCATAGATGTATCATTGTTCATTACTCTTATCTTTTCCTCATCCGATTTACTTTTGTGTATGTCGATTTCAGCAGCTGGTATAAGGATTTTGTGATTTTCAGATCTATCATTGAAAGGTTTAGATCTCTCGCTTAGCTACACTGATTTTATTGTATTTAGATTCACTGCTGTAAAGCTTGGGTCTTTATCTTTTTTAATCTAGGTCAAGACAGTGCCTGATACAGTAGATGGTACGAACTCGTCTGATTCCTTTTTATTTGAACACTATTTGCAGGGATAGTAAGAATGCTTCAGTACATGGGAAGGCTGACTGAAGAGATTGTCAATCGGTTCATGCCCTTAGCATATGGGAAGATTTCTTTAACTTACTAAATATATATTAATGTTATATTGGTTTGAATTGATTGGTCATGCCTTTAGAAGTGATTGTGTATGTTTGATGTACTGTTTTGGAACCTAGAACTCATTTATTTAGGAAACTAGCCTGATTTAGTATATATATTGTTATGTGGGTTTGAACTGAACGATTAAATATATGTATGATGTTGTGGGTGATGATGAAATGATTGGTATGAACTGATTGGTTAGATATAACTGTTTAGGAAGCTAGGACTCATAGAGTTTATGTATGAATGATCATTAAGCATGTGGCTGATTAGGCATACTCTAAAGCTTTGAATGTTCATTGAGATTGGCACTACTCTTACACCTATGAGTTATACTGGTAGAAGTGATCGAGTAAGTGTATGTGTATGAAACATGTTTATGTATAATGTTCTGATGATGTTTACGTTTGAGGTTCTGTATGAGTATTTGTACGATTGTTCATTTGGGCATGTAGCTTATTCATCATGCATCAAGTATTAGAGGAACATTGTAAAAGGGTCATTAAGCATGTGGCTGATTAGGCATACTCTAAAGCTTTGAATGTTCATTGAGATTGGCACTACTCTTACACCTATGAGTCATACTGCTAGAAGTGATTGAGTGTGTGTATGTGTATGAAACATGTTTATGTATGATGTTCTGTTGATGTTTATGTTTGAGGTTCTATATGAGTATGTGTACGATTGTTTATTTGGGCATGTAGCTTATTCATCATACATCAAGTATTAGAGGAACATTGTAAAAGGGTCAATAAGCATGTGGCTGATTAGGCATACTCTAAAGCTTTGAATGTTCATTGAGATTGGCACTACTCTTACACCTATGAGTCATACTGTTAGAAGTGATTGAGTGTGTGTATGTGTATGAAACATGTTTATGTATGATGTTCTGTTGATGTTTATGTTTGAGGTTCTGTATGAGTATGAGTATGAGTATATTTGATGGTTATGTTTGAGATTGTCTACTTGTTATAACATGTTCACTTGAATATACATGTCTACTTGAATAAGTTGTCTACTTGTTATAACATGTTAGGCATACTCTTAAAGCTGAAAATTTTATGAACTCAACTGGCTCATTTTTAGTTGAACATGACCTATGATGATAAGTAAGGATTCTGAATGCAATTCGTTTATGAAGCATGTATTAAAAGGTAAATTTAGGCAAATTGCATGTACTGATATGGCTTGCAAATGATAAGATATATTTTAATTATACATATACATACGAACTGAATAACAAGCTCTACATAAAGGGTTATGTATGTGCATTAGCCATACTCTTACTATGTTCCTTTCCACTCGGTTTGATATCGTAACAACAACATTAAACATGGTGATAGGTTTATGATGCATTCAGCACAAACAGAGTCCCTTGTTTTGACAACATCATAAACCTCATTACCAAGTTTAGAGTACCATGAGTACAACCCAAGTGGAAGGAGCATTGTAAAAGGGCCAGTTTAGTCTACTTGCACATACATACAAACTGAATAGCAAAGCTCTACGTTATATTACAAAAGGGGGGATGAGTGTTGCCTTCCGGTTGTAATTGATAGTCCAAAGTTCCTTAGATGTTTTGACTAGTGAAAGGAAATTTGGAATTGGAATGAGAGCCACATTTGGATATCACATTGCCTTTCAATTCTCCTTTCACTTAGCCAAGACAGCTTAGGAGATTTGAACACTCTTCATATTCAGCATAAACAGAGTCCCTTGTGGTGACTGTTGGTCCCTTATAACGTGACAAGTTTAGTTCCAAGGGGCGGGGATAGGAACTATTTAAATTTTTATACGTTTAGGCTGACTTCTTTTCATCCTGATCGACCATGTGAAGAAGTTACCATCGATAGGACCTGTATGTTATCATCCAAGAAGAATCATTAGAAATACACAGAAGAAACCAGGAAGGGTTATAGAACAACTATGGATTGACATACTTACCATTGATGGCCAGAAGCCACTATGGGTTCTCTATGTACAACTTATTCAAGTCAGCAATTATGTCTCCTGGAGTTTCAACAAGGGGATCCATTGTTGGTAAGTTTTCTGGTTGTTGAAGGTATGATTCTGAATTATGATGCATATATTTATAGTGATATAATTATGGTAAGTGAAAGGCCGTGAAAGGGGAATGGTCACGTAATTACTACTGAGTTTAGGGTTGTGTGTAATATTAATGACATGCTTGGCTTTTGCAGATACCAAGACCTTTGGGATTATAGGCGTAATTATTACTCTAAGATATGGATTGACTTATGGAAGATTGGTTATTTTTTTGTGTTTTAATTCAGAAATGAATTGGTTATTCAAGATATGGATTGACGTTAGGCACAAATGTAAACATATTATGAGAATTGGTCTCCAATAAAATTAAAACCATTGATTACATAATTTAATCTTCATATTTTAGAATGTTTCTGTATTCAGGTATAAAAACCAGAAATTCAAACGAAGAAGAAGGCATAAAGTGACATTTTAATTTTTAAAAATGTCATCTAAACAATAATAAAAAGACATTAAAATTAATATTTCTGTCACATGAAAAAAAATCCTTTGACATGATTGATTAAGACATGTGCCATCTAAATAGGCTATGACGACAGAAATTATTATACGAACTGTCATCTCAAATTAAATATGACAATTTCCCACACGCTAACCTGACGGTTTTAATTGTAAAAATGTCATTTGATGACATTAAAGGTGACGACAGTAATAAATAAGATGCATCGTAACAAGGGTAAAATGACAGTAAGAAAATAGGCTAATGTCATGTGTGATGACGAAACATGATAGAACCTGACCGTCGTCTCAAGGTGCAATAGAGGCAGCGAGCCCCGTGACAGATTTATATCTCGTGGGATGATGATTTTTAACCGTCATCTGAAGAGGGGTTTGACGTAGTGAAAATACATAGATACATTGAAAACCAAGACAAAAATTGAAATGTTTCATCGAAAAACTAAACTTTTTTTTTGGAAAACTAGAATGTGTGTGTGTGTGTGTGTGTGTATATATATATATACACACACACGTGTGTGTGTGTGTGTGTGTGTTAAGATTGCCTATCAGAAATATGAATTAATATATTTTCATCATGACATGGTATCAGAGACCTATGGGGTATGATTACTCCGACACTTTCTCTCCGGTGGCTAAGATGACTTCTATTCGGCTGTTTATCTCAATATCAACATGTTCTCATTAGCCCTTATATTAGCTGGATATAAACATTGTTTTCTTACATGGGGATCTTCAAAAAGAAGTTCACATGGAGCAACCACGAGTGTTTGTTTCTCAGGGGGAGTATAACAGAGTTTCTAGTCTCCGTAAATCTCTATATGGTTTGAAATAGAGTCATCGAGTATGGTTTGGGAAGTTTAGTCAAGAAGTTGAGCAGTTTGGGATGAATAAATATAAGTGTTATCATTCTATTTTCTATAAACACTCTGCATCAGGCATCATTCTCCTTATCGTCGATGTAAATGATATAGTTATTATAGGAAGTGAAATTTCAAGGATTTCATCTTTAAAATCCTTTCTTCATGATTAGTTTAATACTAATGGCATGAGTGCTATAAAATACTTCTTGGGAATTGAAGTATAAAGGCGTAAGAAATGAATCTTCATATCTTAAAGAAATTATGTTCTTGATTTGTTGTAAAAAAAAAGAAAATCTAGAGCTAAGTCATGTAGTGCGCTTATGATTCTGAGTTCGCATCGTACATTGAAGGAGATTTATTTGAAGATCCTAGGAGATATAGGCGTTTGGTGGGAAAATTGACTATCTAATTGTAACTATGCCTGATGTAGCCTATTCTATTAGTGTTGTTAGCCAGTTTATGTCTTCTCCCATTATTAATCACTAGAATGTGTTTGAAAAAAAATCTTATGTTACTTAAAAGAGACTCCTAGACGAGGAATTCTTTACAAGAATCATGGTCATAGCTGATAACATTGTGATATTATCCCAAGGATCAAAAGTGATATTCACCTAAAGAACGCCACGTGTTGGTCGCCAGATCAAAGAGTTCTGCGGCGTATCGGAGTAAAGAGATCTGACGGGCGGATCATCTAGGGCTCGCCAAGAGAGACTCGCAGGCGAATCTCCATAAGCTCTCAATCCGCCATTAGAACGGCTGAGCCGATCAGACAATAAAGACCATTAATGAGCTATCAATTAGCTAACCGCCAACTTAAGGGTAACCAGTAACCGCCATTAATGGGGGATTAATGGAGACTTTCTAGTTACTGAGAGTTACAACTTCATGACTATATATAGCCTATGTCTCAGGCTATCAAGGTACACATTCAGTTACCCTTTGTCAATTCAGTTTGCTCTCTTGTTCTTCCTTACTGACTTTGGCATCGGAGCTTCCCCTCGTCGAACCCAACGACGCCCCCACAGGGACGGAAGCTAATCGGAATTTCTCCACTAGTCATCAATAGCCAGATTGAATGTTTTTTTGATTCGTTCACTGAGATTCAATGTTTCTTTAATGCAGACTAGGCAGAATACAAGGATGATAGGAGGTCCACTACAGCCTATTGTGTTTTTGTTGGAGGAATTTTTAGTTTTTTAGAAGAGCAAGAAGGAACATGTTATTTCTCGCTCTAGTGCAGAATCTAAATATCGAGATATGTCCCAATTAGCTTGTGAAATTATGTGGATTCACCATCTTTTGTCTAAACTTGGATTCAATGTGAATACTTTAGCCAAGCTATGGTGCGACAACCAAGCAGCACTTTATATTGCTTCTAACCTAGTGTTTCATGAACATACCAAGCACATTAAAATAGATCGTCACTCTGTTCGACAAAGGCTAGAACACAATATTATCTCTACAACCTACGTTAAGACAGATGAGCAACTTGAAGATATTTTTACTAAAAGCTTTAAATGTTGTTCATGTAAACTATATTTGTAATAATCTGTACATGATAAATATATATGCTCGAACTTGAGAGGGAGTGTTACAGAATTATTAAATTATAATTATTAGCTTCATTATTGACTCAGTTGTATTATAAGTAGGTAGCTCTTTGTAAGTCATCAACTGTATTATAAGTCTGTAGGTCTCTATAACTCATGCATCTCCTTACCATATCCATACTCTCTCATTGTATATATATATATATATATATATATATATATATATATATATATATATAAAGACTGTCTATTAAAAATATGAAGTAACATACTTTCATCATTTCATGTATCAAGTAATAAAATTACAGTTAAGACCGATTATCAAAGCCACGAGAGTTGCATGTCACAAGAATTAAACTAATGTGTTGTCAACATTATTTAGATGATTCAAAAAGTGAAGAATGATATTTTTTTATAAAGAAGGACGAAAATTAAATCCTAGAACAAAAAATAAAAAGCCTAACAAACACGAACAAAATGAGGAAAAAATAACTATTAGAATTCGAAAAAATAATGCGATGGACGCCTGTAGGGGGCACATCACACTTGTGAAGACCAATCAGCAGCCACAATAAGAACTCAATCTCTAGTCTGAAAAGCTGGACACTCATCCAGAAGCCAAAGCAAACGAGTCGGAGAGGTATCAACACTTTTAGATAAACATATCATAAAAAAAATCAAGCTCCACTACCATCCGCCTGTAGCCACACTTCCAAGTCAGATTGAAACCGAAGTATAACCCCCAAAATTGTAGTACAAATGCCTAAGTTTATAGCAAAACGCCTTAACTACACCATTTATGATTTCTAACTACCCCCATCCCCTCGAAGCATACTCATAGTTACCCTTACTCGTCATATTATAGTTAACCTTGACCCTACCATCATTAGGAGGGTTTCCACCAAACCAAAATCTATTGTCATTCCATAGTATCTGATGTCCCGATCTCAAGAAACGCTCTTCCAAAGTCAATTGCCTGGGCTTTAAGAAACTCCACACTATGCGTGCTACGAGCACAAGAAGAACCAAAGACCATGTTGTTAAGCCAATTCCAAAGCCACAAAATGGTCGTCGCAAAAAGGACATGTCAACACGTCTATTGCCAACAAATATTCATAAACAAATTAAGGAAGAGCCAATGACGTAAATTCCCATCGAAAAAACCAGCATGACAATTCAAGGGAATGAGAGAATTCTAGATGGACAATCTCTCGATGGCAACGGGTACCCGGCACTACCCGACCCTAATGGGACTATCCGTACCCTGTATAAAAGGGTATGAGACGGGTAATGGGAAAACCCCATAGGGTACCCGGTACCCGTTACCCGTCTTAACTTTTTTATTTATTAAAAAATATTATTATATTTTAGATGTAAGATGTGAGATTTGAACACCAACCTTTTGTTCTTCAACCATTAAGTGATACCACTAAACTACTTTATTTTTATTGATTAAGGTTTAATTTGTTCAATTTTTAGATGGATGGTTTATTAAATTTAAACTTTGTTAAATTTTTAATATTTTTTGTTTTATTTATTGATTCTTAACGGGTAAGGGTACCCGCGGGTACCCGTGAATTAAATATGACGGGTATGGGATGCAAAACATATACCCGTTAGGGTAATAGGAAAGGTACGGGTAATTAAAAAATAAATGGGTAAGGGTTTGGGATTGACACTACCCGCGGGTACCCTACCTGTTGCCATCTCTACAAAATATGCACAGTAGATTCTGTTAGAGATAAAAAAAAAAGAAATTTAAGAAAAAGAAGGACTAATATTGATATTTTTTAATCATGATGCACTGCACTCATTACAATTTATTAGAGACTCTCCTCTTCTTTTTTACTCACATACTATATCAATCACACAACTCTATATTATATATAGAGTTTTCATCCATACAAAAAAACAACACATATTAATGTGTAGCCACACATTTATTGGCAACCTTACTTCATTATTTAGATAACTTTAACTAACATATTTGTTCCAATTTTTCAAAGCATTCACGTGATTGACTTTTTTTTTTCTTTTTATAAATTAAAAATTTAAATTTAATATTTGAACAGATTCACCAGAACAAAAAGCACATTGATCATCGTTGCTAAGGTGACGATGGAAACAATTAGCATTAAGGAGAATTTTATCATGAAAGACGAGACAAAGAAACCCTCCGGAACCTCAAGCTCCAAACCAAAGACCAAGCATTATCATTATCTCCCTAATGTGGCACCAAAGGAGAAACAACAGAATTGCTAATAGAATACGTGGAAGAGACAGTAAAATTTCCCAACTTGGACAACATAACCACCCATCTTTCTCCTAGAAGAGCACAACAAATCGTAGAAGGATATGCGTTGGATCAACTCCCACTTCCAGCCTCCATTCATTAAAATTGCAATCCACTGAGCAATACCTCTCCTCCATTGGAGATTTGTAAATAAATTAAGGTAGCTTCACTAACCTACTTATCCAACAAAAACTTTGTATTTCTTCCATTTCTAATAATGTGACTCACTCCAGTTTAACAATGTCACTCCTATAGTAGACAGAAAATAATAATTTTTAATTGTCTATTGTTTTTGGAAAAGTAGGCTTCACATACAAAATAGCACCAATATAGACTTAACGTTTAAAAAATGTACCAATTTGGATCTCAATAAAGGAATAAGACACATCATTGACATTACTCCGTTAATTTCTATCAGGACAAATCGGCACAAGCAGACAAAAACTGTTCACAAAAGATAATGTTTTAACTTTCCAAAACCACTAAAAAGACATGCAAAGACTTTTTCATCGTGGAGACTGTTAGATATTATAATTAGCTTAAGGGTGTTTTAGTAATTTTACCTTTATCAGTTCTATAAATACATGTATCTGTTATTGTTTTCTATAAGAAAGAATTCTGGATTTCTTCTTTTCTATGTTTCTCTGTTATACAAGATGGTATCAGAGCTTATAGGGTTGTTCATCTGATTTCTTCTTCTAAAACCTAAGGGTGAAAAAGAAGCAAAGTTATCTCCGTGCTCTGCAATCGCAACAAATTGACGGTCATGAAACTAAAGTTACGAGTTCATCGGAAGAAGACGATGTAGCAGATAGATCTGTTCCTCCGCATCAGAATGTGATCGGAAGTCAGAATATGATCGGCGATCAAGGAGCAACTAGCAAACCGGAATCAGATCGAACGCGCGATCATTCAGAGAAACAAGTTCAACCTAAGAAGAAATCTCCTATTTCACAACACAAAGACTCAGAATCCTACGGACCGATCTCGGTAACAGATAACCCTAGCCTAATTCTTGTAAGTTCATTCTTAACTGGAAGTAACAATTACATTCCATGGAGTCATTCTATGATTCATGCCCTAAGAGCCAAACGCAAGTTGAATTTTATTTTACAAGACTCGAAGCCTATGTTAGGAACCCCTGAGTATGAACGATGGAAAGAAATTGATAGTCTGGTATTTTCCTGGTTAATCAATTCAATCTCGAAAGAAATTGCGAACGCATTTCTTTATGCTGCATCTGCTAGATTACTATGGATTGAATTGCAACAGCGTTTTGGTGAACATAACGCTCTTCAACTTTTCCATCTGAAACAAGAGTTAAGCAAAATAACTCAAGGTAGTCAGTCTATTTCATCTTACTTCATGAAATTGAAGAGATGTTGGGATGAAATATCTGTTTTACAACCTTTTCAGAACTGTAATTGTGGAGGTTCGCAAACTCTATTTCTGAATTCTTGTAAGACAGATCAAGTAATGCAGTTTCTCTCTGGACTAAATCCTGAATATGAACATGTTTGTCATCAAATTTTGCTTATGGATCCTATTCCTCACATTAACAGTGCTTATTCTATGGTTCAACGTGTTGAGCGTCAAAGAGGATATGTGGCGGATAGTCAAACTGATTTTGCCAATGTTGTGGCCACTTCTTCGGCTAAACCAGTTGTTAGCGATATTTTGCGAATATGCTAATTTCAACCTTGTCACGTGTGGTTAGGGTGCGGGCGTGCCAGAGAAGATTACTTCTCAATTGAAATGGCTAAGTTTATGGGATATGCGCGCCAAAAACTTGAATTCTAAACGAAATGATTGGCGAGGGACGCAAGGATTGAAAAAGTCCATCTTGGGTCTCTAGCGTCGTTATAGAAACTTTGCTAGATAATTTGTTTTATTTAAGCTAATGCGGGTAAATTGAAGACGAGAAAATAAAAGAATTTAAAGTGCGAAATTGACACGAGATTTGGTGAAAATTGGTATTTTATTGATGAATAAAGGTTTGAGTACATGAAATTGGAAATGAATTACAATTGAGAAACCTCCATATTAAACATATAAGTAATCAATTGAATTACAACGAACAAATCAATACGAAGAATTGAAATGCAATAAACAAATTGGAATTCAACAACAAACTCGGAGCCACAATAGCTATCTCGGATTGATGTCGAATTTTGGTGTCGGCGTGAGGTCCTTGGAGAGCTGCAACCGGTCGGGCCCGTACGGTATATGATCTTGGCAAAACATTGGTAGGCAAATGGGGCAGATTTAAACCTTACTTTTGGGAGCTTGGTTGGAGTGCTTGAGAATACGGAATTGGGCAAGTAAATAGTGTAAATTGAACTTCGGGAAGTTAAGAACAACTTTCTATAAGGGATCGAAGGCTAAAACGAATTGTAAACAGATGAAATTGAGGATTGAAAATGACTAGTTGAATCTGGAAAAATCTAGAAACAGAATGTCTAAAATGATTTGAGGTGCAAAGATCAGCTTGTAAACGGAGATTCCGGACACGGAATTAAGTGAATCAAAAGGCTAGATTGAAATTCAGGACGTTAGAAACAACTTTGTCGAAGGGGTTGAAAGCAAAAAATGAATTTAAATGGACAGAATTGAGCTTTGAAAAAGGATGGACGAATCTGGAAAATTACTTAAGAAAGGAAATTCTAATTGAAAACTTGAACAGAGTAACGACTTAAAAACACTAATTTGAGTCGAGAAACTTGAAAAGAGGCTTTGGAACTTGAATTGAAGCTAAAGGAAGATAAATGAGCTAGAAAGAAAGCTAGAAAATGGAAAGAGGAAACAAGAACTTGAAGAACTAAGAACTTGAAACTAGGAACTAGAGAACATTGAAAGGGACCTTTAGAGAGGGGTTTTGTGTTGTGATTGAGTGTGATTTTAATGAAGGGGAGGGGGTCTATTTATAGTATTTTGGAGTGGCATTTTGGTAATTATTCAGTGGCATTTTGGTAATTATTCACCAACTAACACAACTACCTCCATGCCACATCACCCCACTACCTCAACTTCTACTAACTACCATCAACTTCCATTGACTGCTTCCAACTGTTGCCGGAAGAGGCGATACGCCCCGCGTATCGTTGGTTACGCCCTGCGTATTGGAGGTCCTGAAGCTTGTGCGTTTTCGTTGATGGTATCTGCGCGTGGCGCCTCTGGTGTTACGTCCCGCGTAGGAAAGTACGCGCTGCGTAAGAGAAGGACGCCTCGCGTGTTTGTGCTCCTGAACTTGGAACGCCTTGTTGATGCGCTTTACGCGTGGCGTATAGGAAGACATGCCCCGCGTAAAGCAGTCTCTGAAGCGGAACGTCTTCGGGTGTGTGGAATACGCCCCGCGTGTGAAAATACACGCCCCGCGTATTTGAGGTGAGCTTACGAATTGTTTTTCTGATTTTTATTTATTATTATTATTTCCTAGACAAAATATAAACTATATCCTAAATTTAACAACAAGCATTATATATATATATAAAATAAATTTTATTTATTTTGGGCCAACAATTGCCCCTCTCTTTTGTGCATAAATGAAGTAGCGAAAATAAAATTTATGTACAAAAGAAGTTTTATTAAATATTTTCTCTTTTTAAGATAATAGAGAAAAGAATCCTGCAGGATTTTTGGAATTTGAATTCCTTAGAACTCTCCATCTTAATCTGCCTACAACTCTTCTTCCTCTTTTGTTATTCTTTTTTTTTTGTTTCTGCCATTTTCTTTCCTGAAGCTCAGCAAGCATTCAGAATCAAGCTTTCAATTTTCCAAATATGGGTATGCGAACTATTTTTCTTTTCTATTTTCTTTCTTTTTCTTTTGCTTTTGTGTATGTAGAATCATATTCATTGAAAAAGCTGATAAATTGAATTGGAATTAAATATAAGAATTTTAGAGCTACCATGTGTGAATGTGATTGTATTGCTGAATGTTTTGTGTCTGTCTGTCTCAGCTGCGTGTTCATATTCTGACACCATTCGCGCTGATTCTCGCTTAGGCATAACACTTGGCTTGCAGGAGGTAATTTTCAATGAACTTTGCAATTTCCTGATCATGTATTTGAAGGTAGCATCTATAGGCTTTAATTGATCGTGTTTATACTTCAATTTCAGGATAGTGTCTTTACTATTAGCCCTGTTGCTGCGAATAATTCCCCTTTACCCCCATATCCCATGAGCAGTTCTACCGAATTGGCCTTCCATAGAAAAACTTATCAATTCCCTGCAAGTAAGAAAGGACTGATATTTCCTCGCTGTTACATTGGATGGAATGACCTTATAGATCGCCTAGAGCCGAGATATGCGAGTGTTGGAACCAAGTTGGCATTAGGGATTTTATTCGTCTGACCCGTCATGAAATTACTCCTTGTGTGAATGTACTGGAGGGGGTGCTGAATTATTGGTCGCCGGTGTGTAATTCGTTGATTCTTCCGATGGGTCCCATGTCTATCACCTTACGTGATGTAGTGGCTTTGACGGGGTTGCCTATTATCGGAGAGGAGGTCCCGAGTTGTGTTGAGACGAATGTGTTTCCTGAAGTGAAGGCTATCTTATCCAAAGAGGCCAGGACTTATGTCCAAATGATCAGAAGGAAATTGGACAAGAGGGAATTGGATGATGAGGATCATGTGCATTTTCTGTGGATGATGCTTAGCAATTATATTTTTGAGCCGTTAGGCCTCAAACCTACTGCAGAAATATTGATCATTGCTAAGGCTCTGGCTTCGGGCCGTCGTTTAGCTCTTGGCACCATGTTGTTGGCCTCAACATTCCACCGTCTAGCTCTTACTGTTGAGGATAGACCATTCATAAAACCTAGAGGTGGTTTGTGGCTGCTGCAGCTGTGGCTTTTTATTTATTTCCCTCATCTGGCCACCGCCTCGTCAATGGAGACTTCGGGACATCTTGGCGTGGACCTTTGCTACAGCTCTTCGAGTTTGGCTGTTAGTGTAGTTGTGAGATTTCTTCGTACTTTGGTGCCATCTACTCATAACAAGCTGTTTCTTTTTTGGGAAAAAGATGACTCGTGTCTACCATCTTGGGCTCTCTCTTACTTGTCCGCTGCCCCCCCCCCCATGAAGGTGCTGAATGGTGGATGACGGTATGTGCGACACGTCGGTTACACCATGGGGTGAACCGAACTAGAATCTCTCGCTCATCAAACCCTGGTTTGACCTTATATGCACCCTGTCTTTGGGCACGTCAGTTAGGCTTTTTCCAATCTCTCCCGGGGCAACTCCCATTTCCTACCCCTTCACAGCGGTGTGGGGCTAGTGATGAAGACATAGCGGCTGCGGTTCTGGATGCGGGATATGATCAGGGACCACTTCTGCTTGGATCGGATCAACCTTCGTTTGATGCTTGGTGGGAGACCGTTTTTCAGCATTGTATCCCTCCTGTTGGTAAGCTCTTTATATATATATATATATATATATATATATATATATATATATATATATATATATATATTTTTAATATTTTTTATCTCTTTTTGTAGACTCAAGCGGTAGCTCAGGGAAAGACAACAATCCGAATTTCCTAGCTCCGAATGAGCTTGACGCCAACGACAAGGGGAAAGGAAAGGCAATCATGATGGATGAAGGAGAGTGGGTGGCTATTGCTGCAGGGCCTTCCGCGAGACAAATGGAAGAAGAAGACGACTCCGACGAGGGCCTATACTTCGGTTTTGAGGATGAGACGCTGGATCAACTGGGGGCACGTTGGAACTTGACGTCTTCGCTCGGCACTTTGTCTCTTGACGAGGACTCGACTGAGGTGGCTATGACTCCATTGCAACTTCCAGCACGAACCCATCTTCCTTCCGCGTCTTCTCTGAACCGACTGGTCCTTGCGCCATTGTCTCAGGTTTGTATGATCTTGCTAATCTGTTACTTATGAGTCCTGCTTGAGATAAATTGTTTAGATTGATTGATTGAATTGCTGAAATATGGCAGGAATCAGCTCTTGTGCGTCCTTTGTTGGTCCCTGTCGGTCTTAAAGTTGATAATCCTTTTGTCGGTTTGGATTTTTCATTTTTGAAAGGACCGTCTACTGCTGCAGCTGACTCATCCTTGCCTAGTGATGACTCGTTGAGTGACGCTCGTGCCAATCTTAGCAAGCTCGTTGCTTCTCCTCTTGATTCCTGGACTCCCACCCGTATTGCAAGGGCAATGACTGATTTTGATCTAATGATGGGTGCGTGTGCTCATCCTTTCAAGACTGAGCCGTTGAAATCCACCAAGAACCATGTGTTGTTTTGCTATCAGTCCTATGTTACTGAGAAAAACGTGGCAACGGGTCTTGCAGCTCGGGTTAGATCAAAAATGGCGGAGCTCGAGTCCTATAGCAAGAAATTTAATGCTTTGGTTGACGCTGAAGAAGCGGATAGGCAACGGTTAGCCAAAATTGCAGCTGTAGAGGAGCGTCTTTTGGTATTGGAGAAGGAGGTGGCTGAAGCTCGAGCGTCTAAAGCAGAAATGGTTAGAGCCAGTTCCGGGTTTAGAGCTTGTTTCCCGCGGATGGAGGAAGAGCTGGCCCGTGAGAAAGATCGATTGGCCAATCATTATGATGAGATGTTGGCATGGCACCGACAGAGCGAGCAACACAAAGAGGCTGCCTCCAAACTTTGTGAATCTTGGGCAAAATACCCAAAGCCTGATTTTTGTTTGTTTCCTTGAGGTATGTTCACAGGTTGCCCTTACTTTCCCTCTTTGTTTTGAGTTTGTACGCTCATTCATTCATTTATTTATTTGTGTAGCACAAATGGACATTATTTTGTGAGTTGATTGCCGCTTGAACATTTGCTAGGTCATCTATATTTTTTTTTATTATTTATTTGTGGCCATGGCACACTTATTCTTTTATTGATGAACATTTATAGCACTTGCGAAGAAAATATACAAATGCTTTGAAAAATTGTAAATGCCCAAAAAAAAAGCGCATACGCTCTGCGTGTACCTGAATACGCCCCGCGTATTTGTGCTCCTGATCCTGAAGCGCTTTCTCGATGATGAATACGCGTGGCGTATTTGGTTTTACGCCCCGCGTGTTCTTGCTCCTGGAGTATATTTTCTATGCACGTCTAGTACACGCCCTGCGTATAGGAGGAGCGCCTTGCGTGTTTGGTGTACGCTCCGCGTATGGAAGTGTACGCCTCGCGTGTTCGTGCTCCTGAAGTACATCTTCTACGCACGTCTGGTTTTACGTCCTGCGTAAAGAGGGAGCGCCCTGCGTGTTGGAATGCACGCCCCGTGTGTTGGTGCTCCTGATCTTGAAACGTCTTATTGATGCATTTTGCGCGTGGCGTCTGTGGTGTACGCCGCGCGTAGTTGAGCTTCTTCTGCGTCTCGCGGGCTGGCTGCTACATTAACTATGTCCCACATACTTTGGAAATATTTCTTCAAGTATTTGCCGTTAATGTATCTCCTGTGTGGTTCTCCGCCCAAGCTCTTCAACCAATACGTGTTCCCGGGAAGCACCTTGTGGATTTGAAATGGTCCTTCCCAGTTGGGCGACCACTTCCCAAGCTCACGGTCCTTCGTCCCGATTGGCAGAATTAGCTTCCACACTAGCTCGCCTTCTCTGAAGCTTTTCTTTTTTACTTTCTTGTTGTACACGTCTTCCACTTTCTTCTTTTGGATCATCATACAATCGAGCGCTTTTTGCCTTTCGTAGTCCAGATCTTCTAGTTCCATGGTCATGGCTTGTACATAATTGTCTGGCTCCAAGTCATTCTGACGCATTACTCGTAATGAAGGCACAATGACTTCCAATGGTATTATTGCATCATGATCAAACGTTAGGAAAAATGGACTCACTCCGGTCGCTCGTGTCTTAGACGTTCGCATAGCCCAGAGCGTTTCTGAGAGAACTTTATGCCACTCCCTAGGATTGTCTTCTAGCATCTTCTCCAAGATTTGGATCAGGATCTTATTGGACGCCTCAGCTTGACCATTCGCTTGTGCATAAAATGGAGTGGAATGAATCAACTTAATCCCGTATTCTTCCACGAACTCATTCATATCTTCGCATGTGAACATGGTTCCTTGATCCGTGGTAATGGATTCTGGAATTCCGAATCTATGAATTAAGTTCTCTTTGATGAACTGTATTACTTGTGCTTGGCCGACTTGCTTCATTGGTGCTGCTTCTACCCACTTGGAGAAGTAATCTGTGGCCACTATGATGAAACAATGGCCTTTTGATGAAGCTGGAAATATTTTCCCAATTAGATCGATAGCCCATCCTCTAAAAGGCCATGGTTTCACAACTGAGTGTAACTCTTCTGAGGGCACTCGTTGGACTTGGCCATACAATTGGCACTTCTTGCAACCCTTCGCATACGTGATGCAATCTCGTAGGATCGTGGGCCAGAAGTACCCATGGCGATTAATAAGCCACCGCATTCTCCTTCCTGATTAGTGAGCTCCGTATATGCCTTCATGGACTTGCTTCATGACCTCCATTGCTTTTGGGAAACCGAGGCATTTGAGTAGCATTCCGTCGTAGCTCTTACGGTACAAATCACCTTCCATCAACATGTAACTTTGAGATTGAATGCTTAGTGAATATTTTACTTTTTTGGAAGGATCATTGAGGTAATCGATGAATGGTTTCCTCCAATCTTGAGCTAAGTTAATATCGATGTCGAATGATTCAAACTGGACGCCTCTATCCGCCAGGGAAGGATGGCCCTGTCTTCTGATGATAACGACTTTGTATGCTGTATCTTTGGAGATTTTCATTCCAGAAGCGATTTGGGCTAACTCGTCAGCTTCCCAGTTGTCATTTCTTGGAATATGCTCCAAACTGACCTCATCAAACATTTCCAGAAGTTGAATTGCAAATGCGAAATAAGGTAGCAAAGATAAACTTGAGCATTTATATTCTCCTGTTAGGTGCCGGATAACCAATTATGAATCACCGAAAATCTTGACCTCTTTAGCTCCTAGGTCTATCAAGATTTCTAAGCCGATGATTAGAGCTTCATATTCAGCCTGGTTGTTCGTACATTCAAAATCCAAGTTTACCGCTAATATTGTCTTAGTCCCGGATGGGGCTGTGATGATCACTCCTGCCCCGTTGGAACTGTCTGTGCTTGAACCATCGAACTTCAACTGCCACGGTTCTTTGTGCGTCAGGTAAATTGGCAGTTCTGCTTCTTCGGGATATTGAAAGTTGGTTGGGTGGTCGGCCACAAAATCTGCAATTGCTTTCCCTTTTATCGAGGATTGCGGGAGATACACCAATGTGAACTCGGCCAGTGCTAGTGACCATTTTCCTATTCTTCCTGAGAGGATAGGCTGGTTGAGCATGTATTTGATCAAGTCGGTGCTAGCAATCACATAAACTCTCGCTTTGAGCAAGTAATGCCTCAACTTTGTGCAAGCGAAGTAGAGGGCTAAGCACGTATTCTCAACTGGGATGTACCTCGTCTCTGCCGATAGCAATGTTTGACTTAGATAGTAGACGTCTTGTTCATGACGGTTTGCATTGTCTTGGGCAAGCAAGCACCCAATTGACTCGTCGGTTGCTGATATATAGAGCTTGAGTGGAGTACCCTCCCTTGGTGGCATTAACACGGGTGGGTTGCTCAAGTAAGTTTTGATCTCTTCGAACGCTGCTTGATGCTTGTCATCCCACTTGAAGCTTTCTTCGTCTTTGAGTCTTAACAGATCTGAGAAGGCTCTGGATTTTCCAGCCAAGTTTGATATGAATCGTCTCAAGTAGTTTACTTGGCCCAAGAACCGCTGCAACTCCTTCTTGTTCTTCGGAGGTTGTGCTTCTTTGATTGCTTTTGCCTTATTGTCGTCAATCTCGATTCCTCTTTGGTGGACTAAGAATCCGAGAAAGTTCCCTGATTTGACCCCGAAGGCGCACTTCAGAGGGTTGAGCTTTAGGTTGTACTTACGCATCCGCTCGAAGCTCTTCCTCAAATGGCCGACATGTTCCATTTCTCGCTTGGACTTGATAACGATGTCGTCCACGTATACCTCCATAGAGGTGCCGAGTAAATCGTGAAAGATGGCATTCATTGCTCTTTGGTATGTGGCGCCGGCATTCTTTAAACCGAATGGCATGACGACCCATTCGAACGTGCCGATTGACCCTGGGCATCGAAATGCCGTTTTTGCAATGTCTTCTTCGGCAATGGGGATTTGGTTATATCCCGCATAGCAATCACACAGAGATATTGATTCATTTTTAGACACATCATCTACTAACATGTCGGCTATAGGCATCACATAGATGTCTTTTGGCGTGGCTAAATTTAGATCGCAAAAATCTACACATACGCGTAGTTTGCCGTTCTTTTTCACTACAGGCACGACGTTAGATAGCCATACGGCGTACTTTGCTGGTCTGATGAACTTAGCTTTGAAAAGCTTTTCTATCTCCTCTTTCACCTTGCTTTCAACCTCTTTGCTCATTCTCCTTGTTGGTTGCTTAAAGGGTTTGAACTCCGGTTTGATTGGCAATCTATGTTCCACTACGTCCTTGCTCAACCCGGGCATTTCATCATAATTCCAAGCGAAACAGTCTTTGAACTCCTGAAGCAAAGTGATAATGGCTTCTTTCAACGTTGGGCGTAGTAAGCTACTGACGAATGTAACCCGAGGTTCCTCTTCTGTCCCTAGGTTTACTTCGTCTAGAGGGTCGACTGCCATGGAACCTTCATCTTCTAACTTCGGGTTCGCCCTTTTCAGATCTTGTAATTGGATTTCTTCTCCTTGAGGATCTAGTTCTGTTATTCCTTTGGGTGTTTCGATTTCTGAGACCCTCATATCGTTTTCTCGATACAGTTTCTCCGCTAGTTGTTACGCATTCAGTTTTGATATAGCGGCTGAAGCTACCGCTTCTTTTCCAGATATTGTCTTAATCATGGAATTTCTTCGATTATCGGCTCATCACAGAATGGCCTTCGACGGGGCACGATTGTCGTTGGCCTTAGGATATTCTTAATCTCTTTTTCGCATGATTTCTCTTTGTGATTGGACCCAACTCGGATTGGGCCAACAGATTCCTCGTAGAGTCTGGATTCGACCACATCGGAGTAAGCTTCGAATGGCTTCTCGTTTGCCCGAACAACTTCCACCTCGTCTCCTTTCCAAAATAGAAGGAATTGGTGTAATGACGAGGGGATGCATGAGTTGGAATGAATCCAATCCCTCCCTAAAAGCGCCTGATAGCTCGCAGTTGAATTAACCACGAAGAAAGCAGCCATGGCGGTGTGAGAGCCAACGGTGAGCTCCAAAGGCAGGACACCATATGTCTTTGCAATTTCTCCCGTGAAGGCTGAAACTGACACCTCTGATGAGATTATATCTTCCTCTGATTTCCCTAAGGCTAGGACCATCTTCATAGGCATGATGTTAACGGCTGATCCATTGTCGATGAGCACTCTAGAGATTGGTTTGCCATCTACATGAGCCTTGACGTATAGAGGTTTGATATGGCGAGTCATCCTTGGAGTGGGTTTGTCAAAGTAAACCCTCTTCATGCCCTCTTCACCCGATGCCTTCGGTGCTGCGTCTTCTTGCTCCTTGTACTTGGGCTTGGGGAATTCTTTCTTGATGTCTTCGCTTCTAAAATCCGAAGGTAAGATTAAAGAGGTAGCTGCACAATCTACCCGTATGATGAAATCTCCGACCCGGATCTGGAGGTTCTTCTCTTGGTTTTTTCCTCCTCTTTTCGCATCGTTGGAGTTGACGCTGGATGACTCCTTTTGACTATTTCTCTTTTCTGCCTCTCTTTTCCTTAATCTTCTCTTTGCATTCCTGGAGAGAGGCTTTGGGAATTTCTTGTGGCTATTCAATTGCCATTGATTGAGGAGCGACGTGCTCGAGGGTGTCACGAAACGTGGCCGTTATTGTTGCACTTCTCTTTTCTTTGCGTTTCGTGACTCCTTTGAGCTGTCCTCCAACTTAGATGGCGTTGCTTTTGGTACCCATATCTGTCGGGTCCTAAGGTCGTGATGTTGCTTTCCTTTGCCCCCCCCCCCCCCCCACACTAGTGAAGTGGCATTGATCATATTAGCTACCGGGAATGGGTCCTCGTCGATCAGCATGCTTTCCTTCTTTTCCGGGAATTGGAGTATCCCGCGGTTAATCCTATCTTGCACGGCGTTTCTAAAACCAAAACATGCTTGAGTGTTGTGGCTCCAGTTGTCATGATACTTACAGTAGTTTCGTCCGTGTATTTCTTCTTTGGATGGGATCACATGTCTAGGAGGTAATGTGATGAACTGCTCCTTTAGCAGGTAGTCGAAGATCTCTTCCGTCTTCGAGACGTTAAACGTATATTGAGTGGTTGGGATCCTTTTAACTAGCTCGGGTGCTTTGGGATTCTTTACCAACACGGGACATGTTCGAGATCCAGTGTTCGTTAAGTCGGCAATGGCTACCTCATGCGTTTGTACATCCCCTTGGTAGCTTCCTACAGAGTTCTTCTTGCGTCGATGATCTTCCCTCATCAACTCCTCGTATTCTGAAACCTTGGCCACCAACTCGTAGTAGTCGCGGAAATCTATCCCCTGAAATTTCTTTCGGTTTTCGAATTCCAACCCACGTTGGGCAATCTTCACGAACTCGACCTCGGGGATGTTGATTCGACAATGATGTCGCATCTTTTTGAATCGGTTGATAAAATTTTCAACCGGTTCTCCATATCGTTACGTCATTCGGGACAGCTCCGCAACACAGATCTCGGGCTCCGTTCGATAGAACTGGTTGTGGAACAGTCTTTCCATTTGTTCCCATCCATGAATGGATCCGGATGGTAAGGTGGTGTACCAAGAGAAAGCTGGTCCCGTTAGTGAACCTGGGAATAGCCGCAAGCGTAACATGTCGAAGTTCGTGTCCATACTCAAACCGCTGCACTGAAAGGTGAAGCGTGCCATGTGCTCCACAGTGGATTGCCCTTCTTCTCCTGAAAATAAAGCGAAATCGGGTACTCTAAAATTGTGGGGTAAAGGATATAGCTGATCATAGTGCCGTGGATATGGTTTCTGGAACTCGGGTCAGTATACTTCCCTCACGGCTGGCCCATAGATCTCTTGGACGATGTTTCTTATGCGTTGGGCCTCTCCCAAGTTGTTGGTGGGCTCCATGCGTGTATGCGTCGTCCGTTGTGGGTGAAAGTTGGCTTGTCTCACATTGCCCCCCACATTACGAGCATAGCTTTCCTCGTAATGTTCGGTATGGTTACTAGGTCCTGTATGAGATCTAATCTGTTGTTGAGGCGGCGGGACCTGAATAGGTTTTGGGCTGATCCTGTCACCGCGCTCATTGAACCTGAGATTCTCTTCTCGAGCTGGTGGCGGGGTATACCTTTCCCCAGTTCCTGATGTCGGTGCTTTTTTCCCACCGTCTACCGGTCCTTGAGATGTCGACCTTTGTGTGAACAGCTCGGCACACTTTTCCGGGATTTTGCTGATCTCTCCGGTTAAATCAACGATCCTTTCCTCGAGAGTCGATCCCTTGTTGGAATTGTTCACCGCCTCGTTGTTGGCTTGCATTGCCTTGCACACATCCTCATAACTTTCTCTCATGGATTGCGAAAATCCATGTCGAAATTGGTTGATCTGCTTCTCTAGTTTTGCTAAAAATGGTGCCATGTCGAATATGGGTGGGCCTTGAGGTTGTTGGGTTGCACCTCCGCTATTGTTCATGGTCTCAGCCGCACAACCTTCAGGCATGCCGGGTTCGTTGCTCTGATCCCGGTTCTGATTTTGACTCTCCTCGGAGTCCGATGGGATGGGATCTTTCTCCGTGTTCTTCCTAGGAGGCATTCTTCGTGAGTACTTATGGGTGAAAATTATGAAATTATGTTAGTAATCTAGTGCTGAAAAAGAAAGAACAAGGAAATAAATAAATGCTTATTAACGGAACAAAAGCAAGGCATGAAAAACAAGTGGGTTAAAAAATGAGCATGAAGAATATATACGTGGTATGAAAAAACAAGTCTTACAAATTTTTGGCTAAGCCAAAACAAAAAATAAAACGTCCCACTGGGCGTGCCAAAAATTGTTAGCGTTAGCTAATAAATTTTGGTAAAGTGGAAGTGGGATAATGAGTGTGGAAAAATTAAGAACGTAAAAAACGAGTATAGACACAATTTTTGGTAGCTAAAAAAAAACAAAGGTCCCACTGGGCGTGCCAAAAATTGTTAGCATTATTTTGCGAATATGCTAATTTCAACCTTGTCACGTGTGGTTAGGGTGCGGGCGTGCCAGAGAAGATTACTTCTCAATTGAAATGGTTAAGTTTATGGGATATGCGCGCCAAAAACTTGAATTCTAAACGAAACGATTGGCGAGGGACGCAAGGATTGAAAAAGTCCCTCTTGGGTCTCTAGCGCCGTTATAGAAACTTTGCTAGATAATTTGTTTTATTTAAGCTAATGCGGGTAAATTGAAGACGAGAAAATAAAGAAATTTAAAGTGTGAAATTGACACGAGATTTGGTGAAAATTGGTATTTTATTGATGAATAAAGGTTTGAGTACATGAAATTGGAAATGAATTACAATTGAGAAACCTCCATATTAAACATATAGGTAATCAATTGAATTAGAACGAACAAATCAATACGAAGAATTGAAATGCAATACACAAATTGGAATTCAACAACAAACTCGGATCCACAATAGCTATCTCGGATTGATGTCAAATTTTGGTGTCGGCGTGAGGTCCTTGGAGAGCTGCAACCGGTCGGGCCCGTACGGTATATGATCTTGGCAAAACGTTGGTAGGCAAATGGGGCAGATTTAAACCTTAATTTCGGGAGCTTGGTTGGAGTGCTTGAGAACACGGAATTGGGCAAGTAAATAGTGTAAATTGAACTTCGGGAAGTTAGGAACAACTTTCTATAAGGGATCGAAGGCTAAAACGAATTGCAAATAGACGAAATTGAGGATTGAAAATGACTAGTTGAATCTGGAAAAATCTGGAAACATAATGTCTAAAATGATTTGAGGTGCAAAGATCAGCTTGTAAACGGAGTTTCCGTACACGGAATTAAGTAAATCAAAAGTCTAGATTGAAATTCAGGACGTTAAGAACAACTTTGTCGAAGGGGTTGAAAGCAAAAAATGACTTTAAATGGATAGAATTGAGCTTTGAAAAAGGATGGACGAATCTGGAAAATTACTTAAGAAAGGAAATTCTAATTGAAAACTTGAACAGAGTAACGACTTAAAAACACTAATTTGAGTCGAGAAACTTGAAAAGAGGCTTTGGAACTTGAATTGAAGCTAAAGGAAGCTAAATTAGCTAGAAAGAAAGCTAGAAAATGGAAAGAGGAAACAAGAACTTGAAGAACTAAGAACTTGAAACTAGGAACTAGAGAACATTGAAAGGGACCTTTAGAGAGGGGTTTTGTGTTGTGATTGAGTGTGATTTTAATGAAGGGGAGGGGGTCTATTTATAGTATTTTGGAGTGGTATTTTGGTAATTATGCAGTGGCATTTTGGTAATTATTCACCAACTAACACAACTACCTCCATGCCACATCACCCCACTACCTCAACTTCTACTAACTACCATCAACTTCCATTGACTGCTTCCAACTGTTGCCGGAAGAGGCGATACGCCCCGCGTATCGTTGGTTACGCCCTACGTATTGGAGGTCCTGAAGCTTGTGCGTTTTCGTTGATGGTATCTGCACGTGGCGCCTCTGGTGTTACGTCCCGCGTAGGAAAGTACGCGCTGCGTAAGAGAAGGACGCCCCGTGTGTTTGTGCTCCTGAACTTGGAACGCCTTGTTGATGTGCTTTACGCATGGCGTATAGGAAGACACGCCCCGCGTAAAGCAGTCTCTGAAGCGGAACGTCTTCGGGTGTGTGGAATACGCCCCGCGTGTGAAAATACACGCCCCGCGTATTTGAGGTGAGCTTACGAATTGTTTTTCTGATTTTTATTTATTATTATTATTTCCTAGACAAAATATAAACTATATCCTAAATTTAACAACAAGCATTATATATATATATATGTAAAATAAATTTTATTTATTTTGGGCCAACACCAGTTTTCAAAACAACCTCTAACAAAAGGAATAATTCTAAAGACAAAGAGAACAAGAGTGACAAATATTGTACTCATTGTAAACGATATAAGCATGTGAAAGAGGAATGTTTTCTGTTACACGGCTTTTCGGACTGGTATAAAGGCAAAAAATCTAATACTTCTGCTACTAATCATGTTTCTGGTTCTAGTTCTGCTACTGCTGCTTTTGTGAATACAGAACTTGATTCACCACTCGATGATGTTAGTGATGATGATGGAAATGAGGAATATTTCAGTGGCAACAAAGGCATGGAAAAAGGTGTCATGAAGTTAGTGCAGAAGGAGTTACAACGCCTACTTAAAGGCAAGTCTGTCTCAGAGGCTAAGCCGGCTTTCACAGCCTTTGCAAGCAGTGGTATGTATGCCTTGTCTGTTACATCAGTTGCTAGCACAAATAGTTCTGTTTCTTTTGTGTGGATAATAGATTCTGGAGCTTCTACACATATGTGCAATAATTTGCAAAGTTTTTCTTCCCAAGAACATTTGTCCCACTCTAGAAATATCTATTTACCTGATGGACAAGCACAGAAGGTGCTTATCACAGGCACAATTATGTTAAGCCAGGATATAATTTTACAAGGGGTTCTTTACGTGCCACAATTTGAATTTAATCTGCTCTCAGTGGGACAGTTATTGGCTGATAGCAAGATTTTAATTCAATTTCTTGCTTCTCATTGTATTCTACAAGACCAGGTCTCTAGCAGAATTTTAGCTGTTGGTTCTTGCTATAACGGGCTTTATATGCTCAATCAAGCTTCTTTTCACCCTAGTGTTCTGCAGAGTTATGTTGGTGTTGCTCAACTTCATGTTAATCATGTGAAAGATTCTGATGTCCATAGCATTTGGCTCCTCAGACTAGGTCATGTTTCTTATCAAGCTTTAAATAAATTGTTTGGTTCTGTTGCTTCTAAAAATGTATCTGTTTGTGATGTCTGTCACACGTCGAAACAAACTCGAAAGGTCTTTTATTCTAGTTCTATTAAAACTTCTAGTTGTTTTTCTCTCATTCATGTGGATTTGTGGGGTCCTTATAGAAGTCCTGTAACTAATGGAGAAAGATATATGATGACAGTGGTTGATGATTTCTCTAGGGTTACTTGGATTTTCTTATTGCATTATAAATCTCAAGTTCCTCAATTACTTGATCAATTTATCTGAATGGTTTCTGTTCAGTTTAATGCAAAGGTGCAACATGTCAGGACAGACAATGGTACTGAGTTCACTAACACATTAACTCAACAAGTTTTTCATTCTCATGGTATTATTCATGAGAAAACTTGTGTTTACACACCTCAACAAAACGGTGTAGTAGAACGGAAGCACATACATCTCACTGAGATAGCCAGGGCTTTGCTGCATCAGGCTTATCTATCTCCTAAGTATTGGGGAGAAGCTATGTTACATGCAGCACAAATCATTAATGTTTTACCTACAAGGGTATTACATTGGAAGAGTCCTCTTTCCATTCTCACGGGTGTGGATCCTAAGTTGGATTCTTTCAAAGTCTTTGGCTGTCTATGCTACATTACAAACACCAAACCACATAAGACCAAGTTTGAGGTGCGAGCTTATAGAGCTATTTACATGGGATTAGCACAGGGGCAAAAGGGATACAAGGTGTATAACTTGGATACACATAAATTTTGTGTCTCCCGGGATGTTGAATTTTACGAAACCATTTTCCCCTTTTTCTTCCTCTTCTTCTACATCCACACCTGACACTTCTATTTTACCACTTCCTATTTCTTCTGATCCCCCAGACCTTCCTATTTTACCTACAGAACCTTTATTTTCTACTTCCCTTTCTCCTTCTTCTATTCCTTCTACTTCTACATCTGTAGACTTAGTTTCACCTCCTACTTTTATGCAATCTTCTTCTCCTTCTTCTTTTCCTGCTTCCCCTACTTCAGTTTCCAGATCTTCTATTGAACCAACACCTGTTCTTAGACAATCTCACAGGACTAAAAAGCAACCTACTTGGATGACAGATTTTGTTGTTAATTCTGCCCACACTACTTCTGATCCTTCTTTTGGTTCTTCAGTTACCTTTTCTCCTCATTATCATGCCTTTTTAACTCAAATTTCTAAAGTCAAAGAACCTCAAACCTATTCTGAAGCTAAATCAGATCCTGCCTGGGTTAAAGCAATGGATGCTGAACTTTCAGCTCTTGAAACTAATGATACCTGGACTCTTACTACATTGCCTCCAGGAAAGAATACCATTACTACTAGGTGGGTTTTTCGAGTTAAATATAACTCAGATGGTTCAGTGGAGAGGTTTAAGGCTCGTCTTGTAGCAAGAGGTTACAATCAAAAGCATGGGGTTGACTATACTGAAAGCTTCTCTCCTGTCACTAAAGTAGTCACGGTAAGGTTATTTCTTGCCATTGCTGCTGTAAAAGGATGGACTATTCATCAAATTGACATAAACAACGCTTATTTGCATGGTTATGTTGATGAGGACATTTATTTAGAGCCACCAGTGGGTTATACAAAAGCAGAAAAAGGGCAGGTATGTAAACTAAACAAGTCATTGTATGGGTTAAAACAAGCAGGTAGGCAATGGTACAAGGAATTCACCAGCAAATTGCTTGATTTGGGTTTTGTAAAATCCTATCATGATTATTGTCTCTTTACTAAGACAACTAAGGATGATTTTCTTGTGATTATCATTTATGTTGATGATGCTTTGATTACTGGCTCTTCAGAAAGATTAATCTCTGAAGTCAAGATTGCATTAGATAAGGCCTTTACAATTAAAGATCTTGGCCAAGCTAGGTACTTCCTAGGTGTGGAATTGGCAAGATCACCAGATGGCTTATTTCTATCTCAACAAAAATACATTTCTGAGATGATAGATGATGCGGGTCTTACTGATGCACATGTTGTTAATAGTCCAATGCCTAGTGGTGTTAAACTTGATGATCAGTCCAAGATTTGTGCATATCCAGAGAGATACCGAAGAATTATAGGAAGACTTCTATATCTTGGCTTTACAAGACCTGATATTTCCTTCATAACTCAACAGCTAAGTCAGTTTATGATGAATCCTACAGAGGTTCATATGCAAGTAGCAATTCATGTCTTAAAATACTTGAAAGGTACTTCGCATTTGGGGTTATTCTATCCTAAAGACAATGATTTTCAACTGATTAGTTTATGTGATTCGGACTGGGGACGTTGTAAAGTGACAAGAAAGTCAGTTATAAGGTATTGTATTCTATTAGGGAAATCTTTGATTTCCTGGAAATCAAAGAAGCAAACAACGGTGAGTCGTTCATCTGCTGAAGCTGAGTACAGGGCTATGGCAACAACAGTCTGTGAACTAAAATGGTTGAGTTACTTATTGAAGGAATTTCAGATTTCAGTGTCTTTGCCTATACTCATGCACTGTGATAATCAATCAGCCATATACATTGCTGCCAATCCGGTTTTTCACGAGCAAACCAAGCACATTGATATTGATTGTCATGTGGTCAGGGAGCAATATGTTTCTGGATTCATAGATACACCTTATATCAGTACCAAGTTACAACTGGCAGACTTTCTCACCAAATGTCTACCTAGTTCAAATGTGACTTCTGTTTTGTTCAAGCTTGGAATGCGTTCTACATCTTCACAAGCTTGAGGGAGGAGTGTTAGATATTATAATTAGCTTAAGGGTGTTTTAGTAATTTTACCTTTATCAGTTCTATAAATACATCTATCTGTTATTGTTTTCTATAAGAAAGAATTCTGGATTTCTTCTTTTCTATGTTTCTCTGTTATACAAGAGAGACTTGTGTGGGTTCAGCATTGAGATTCCTTTTTTCTCCTTTCCCAAGTCTCGTCACATGATCCCCATTTCCCCATCAGTTTGACTGTTTCTTGACCTTTCAGCGCAGGCAGAGGCTTCCTATAACAACCTGCACAGATAAGACAAATTATAAGGATTTTGGCTATTGATTAAGTCTAATTAGCATTATTTTTAGCTCTTAATTCCGTGATTATCATAATATAATTTGCACTTATCAATCGAACCATGCTTCCGGGTCACTGACACTGCCTTAATTTCATTTAAGGCAAGTAAAAGGACTAATCCTAAATGCCTAATTCTTATTTCATTTTATCGAAGTCGAGTAAAGAATATGTGAAACCCCTATTTTTACTATATTACCACTGAGTGATGTGATGAACATTAATTGCCATTTCATGGAATTAAAACCTTAAATTATATATTTGCATGAAATCTGGAGGAATTGAGTGGGCATGCTCTTGTTTGGAATAAATACAATGCGTGGGTGTGGTGGGCCACGATTTTGTGTTGGGAATTTTTATTGATTGCGACAATTTAGCGGAAGCGATAAATCTCAAACATAAGAATTTTATTGAATTTATGAGGTTACAAGAGGGTACTCTCTAGAAACTTTCTAGAGTTACAATGAGATAAAACTAAAATAGTACACTCAGGTGTTTCCCGAAAAGACCCGAAATAATTATCTTTACTATTTTGTCTCTCCCCAAAATAATTAAACTTCCCTCTAATAAACACTCAAAATTCACAAGGTACCATTGTACCTCCTCACAACTACATCTTTCTCCCACTCTCTTTTTTCTTTCTTATTCTTACTTAATTTTTTTCACAATCCAAATATGAAACTCTCAATATATAGTGCATCTCCTTGGCTGGCCAGCAATTATTGCTGGCCTAGCCCAACTAATTAGGCAGCAGCAAATTGCTGCTGCCCATTATGTTGATCACCGATTTCGGTGGTCAACTTCATTTACTTGACCACCAATTTCGGTGGTCCAACTTTCATTATTATTATTTTTTTTTAATTTACAAATTACATGAAATCACTCCTTAATTCATACAAATTACAAAAATAGTTCTTCATAATTAGAACTTCACAACAATTCCTTAATTGTTTTAAATTAATAGTTAATTTTCTCAACATTTTGCTGGGTATGAATTGTTTGATTTAGGTATATATACATGCTTCTTCTTGTTAGTGTAGTGTACAAGGGAATAGTTTTTTTTTTCATATTTATCTATTAGGTTAGAATTCATTTATGTTGTATCTTGTAGATGCTTAAACAATCTAAGGATTAGCACATTCACTTCCGGAGCATCCTTTCTGCATTTCATTGGATAAATGGGGTAAAAGTTCAGTTAATTCGGTTGGCAACTAGACTAATAATACATGCTAAGTTCTGAAATTTAGTTAGGTGATAAAATGTATCAAAAATTGGTTCAGTTAGGTTAGTGAGCTGTACGAACAGATGCTCGGCCTAGAGTATGCTCTTTCTAGCAGTTATATATTTTCTTCACAGGTTGGACATTATTCTTTTTCATATTATATAGCAGCTTTGTAGTAGTTCCTTGAATGGATCCAATACAAGAGTTTTTGGGAAATAACTGCATTGCATTGAATACATATGTGGCTCTGTTCTTTATCCGAGTCTGAGCTTGTAAGTCGAATCTTTTCTTCATATGTAGATAATGTAATTCTTTCAATTGAAAAGTCCATGAAAGTGTGATTCTACTGGATGTGTTGCTTGACGAATTAGTGCTTTCTAAGATCATAACAACTACTGAAACCATTTAGACAGTCTATCTATGGGAAGATCTTGGTAGCTGTTACCATCACCATGCACCTGTTGGTTCTAAATGCTAATTACTGGAGGTTAATGTGTGTCAGGATATGCTAATTAGCTTGACCTATAATAAACGTTGTTAACTTCACTACATCCTACATCTTATGATTTATGTTTCAATTCAACTCAGTTAGGAAATGGACTTCCAATTGAATATTTAAGTACCAATTTGACAATCGTGACTTCTACTTTTTAGTCAATAAATGGATTTCTTCACGCACCTCCCCCCGCACACAACCCCCATATCAAAATTATACTTGGGAGTCACAAGTGTCTGCTTTTTTCTTTTTTTAAATGCTGTTATTATGACAAGAGCTCAGGTTATTCTTACTGCATTTGAACTTGCTATTAGCAATTCACCCACTTTCTTGGAGTAGGACAGTTACTGATGTAGGTTTAGGTCTACTAGTGTTGGGAAGACTGAAAAGTTTCCTATTAAGATTGGAGTGCATCAAGGTTCCGCACTAAGCCCATTTCTTTTTGCCATCGTTATGGATGAACTAACAAGTTCACTTCAAGATGGTATACCATGGTGCATGCTGTTTGCAGATGATATTGTGTTGGTTGCTGTTTGCAGATGGTATACCATCTAAGGGATAATCACCTTAGATGGGAGAGTTGTTCAGGCCTCGGATTGCTTCCGGTATTTAGGATCTATTATCCAAACGGATGGAGAAGAAGATGGAGATGTTGCTCATAGGATTAAAGCTGGTTGGTCGAAGTGTAAGAGTGCTACGGGTTTCCTTTGTGACCCCGGCATGCCTAATAGATTGAAGGGGAAATTCTACCGGACGGCAATTAGACCAGCATTGTTATATGGTACGGAGTGTTGGGAAGTGAAACATAGCCACATCCATAAGATGTCGGTGGCGGAGATGCGTATGTTGAGATGGATGTGTGGTCATACGAGAAAGGATCTGGTGAGTAATGAAATAATTAGGACAAAAGTAGGGGTCACATCTATTGAGAATAAAATGAGAGAAAACCGACTAAGGTGGTTTGGCCATGTGAGACGTAGAGTGCTTGATGCGCCAGTTAGGAGAGCCGAAGAGTGGCAAAGGGATGTAGTGGTGAGGGGCAGGGGAAGACCTAAGCAAACTTGGAGGAGGGTGATCGAGAGTGATATGAGTTTACTGGTAATTGAGGAAAATATGTTAGTGGATAGGACGGAGTGGAGGGAGCGAATTTGTGTCGATCACACGACTTGATTTCACGGTTTTATATGATGGTTCATGTTAGCCGACCCCGAATCATTTCGGGACTAAGGCTTTGTTGTTGTTGTTATTTTAAATTATTTAGTTTGTTTTATTAACTAATTGTTATTTTTCAAGAGTTTATTTTTATGTATGAAGTTTTATGGTTTGGGAGTTTTCCAAAAGAACTCTTATCCTTATGGATACTACTGCTAGTATGTTTAAAGCAGGGTTTCACATTTAATAAAATCATTTAAGAATTAAGGAAGTTTGGTGATCTCTTACAAATCACCATCGAGTCTCAGAGAAAAATTAAGGGCCTTTTTCTGTGAATAGACCTCTGATGAGACCCTATAATCAACTTGATGTATAGCGGACTTGATTCTCGTAGACTAGGACAATTTTTAACTGTTTTCCTTTTTGAACTTGTTGCAGCACTTGTATTAATGGAAAATGCGAAAGACAACATAAAGAAATCATCTCACGTTTCCTGACTTGGAAAAATCGGATGCTTTCATGGATAGTTGTGGCTTATTTCAATGTAAGCTTGCAGATATCTTGAGCATAGAGGAACTGCAGACTTGTATTGGTATTGATCGGAAAAAGCGATCTAAAAGGTATCTATAATCTCAATTAACTCTTTCACAATCAATTCTGACTTTCTCATTTCTTTTTTTTCCTTTTTGAATTGATCTTTGGACCTTTACATTTCATAATTTCTTGAATGGTAAGTTGAAAGTGGTACTTCAGTGAACCTTAATCTGAAAGAAAGTTATCTTTATATTTTCTAGATTTGCAAATATGGATATGTGGTTTAAAAGTGTATGTGGTTTGTGTAGTTTGCAAACAAAGACATTCTGCAGCAAAAAAAAAAATTGTTTTAACTAATAGAGTAATAAAAAAGACTGACTTTACAAATTAACTAAATCACAAGTATTTTCTGACTGAAAAATTGACTCACATAAGTTTGCACAAACTACATACTAGTAATTACAAACTTTTAAACCTTTAAACCACATATATATGTTTGGAAATCGAGAAGCCACATTTATACTTTTTCTACTCTATCCTAAATAATAATATTTAAAATATAATAAAAGATAAATTTCTAAAATCAAAATGGAGCATTAAATACTAAATCATGATAAATTGTTATTCATAAATTCTAAGATGCAATAAACCCCATATTTTAAAGTCAAGTGTTGAACTAAATAGTGAATTCTAAATTGACTAATAGCTACTTCTCTTCAAAAATCTCAAAATTCATCACTCAGTCATCAAATACTTCTTAAGGGATTTGATCCGCTTCATCTTCATCATACCCATCTACAAAGTCAGTTTCCGTTGTGTATCCATCCGCACCTTTTCAAAGTCTTTGTTTATTTTGGACACTAAATGTGTCTAGTCCAAGGAGATTAAAACCCTGTGGCGTGCGTATCATGATCGCACCAGGATCACAAGGGTGTGCCTTTGGGGTGCTAAAGGTGCCCAGCCTAGTGCCTTGTGCGCTTGTAGCCTTGGGTGGGCCTTTAAAAAGTATAGGGTGTAAATTGACTTTGCAACAACTTTGGTACTGTTAAAATATTTTTCTATTTTTCATGTTCTCTCCTTTAATTTCTGATGAATTTCCTTTTGTGTAGACCAGGGGAAGAAGTTGCAGCCGATGAGAAGGATTAGATCATTGTAGTAGAAGTTCATCTAACTAAGCCCATTGAAGGTATGATCTAATTGACCAATGGAGCATTTAATATATAGCTTGAATATGCTTTTGTTGTTAATATATTTTATTAATTAGATCATCTATTGAATTCTTTCAAAAAAAAAAAAAAATCATGTATTGAATTTTTGTGTGAATCAATTATACACTTAAAACTGTTGTTGAATGGTAATTCTTTTGTGCTCACAGTTCAGACCAAAAGCGGCTCTAGGGTGCTTCACCTTCTGCTCCGTCAGGGCACACTTTTACGCTGTACACTGTTTATTTCTCTTTTTATTTTTCACATGTTCTAAAAAAATTAGAACATGTGACAATAGATGTGGCCGATTAAAGTTTGATCTTTTTAACTGACCTTTCTATGTAGGAAAATTCAAATTCTGAGAACACTTTTTTTTTTTCAACGGTGACATGGTTGATTAATCAGTTCATTAATTTAAATTCGGTCAAATAACCATTAATTTTTTCAGTTATCTTTTTCTTTCAGTTTTTAGCCATTAATAAATACACTAAAAAAAGTAATTATATTCTTTTTTTTTCCTAATAGTTTAAAGATATATAATTCATTAAATAAAATCATAAATTAATATGACATAATAATATTCACAAATCATAAATATAACCAGTCACTAAAAATTATTAATAACATGGATTGTGTAAAATGAAAAAGGGTAAATTAAACTATGACTACTAAACCTTTTCCATTTTAACATTGTGACTACTGAACTTCAATTCTTAATGGTATGACAATATGTTTTTTAACACCGGTGGCCGCCCAATGCTTCAAAACTACCTCAAAATAAAAAAATTCGAAGAGTTAATAATATTCTAAGGAACTTTAATTCTTGAAAATTTTCATTTTGAGGTCATTTAAGTATTGTTTTGTTAGGAGAGAGAGAGTGAAATTTTAAAGAGAAAGTTCCAAAAAAAATCATATTATGGAAAATAAAAAATGTGGTTTCGTGGTAAATGTTGTTCTGAACAACTTTAATTCTTGAATATTTTCATTTTAAGATCGTTAACGGCCATTTTGAGGAGTTAGTTAAAGTTGACTGGTCACCGGTGTTAAAAAGTGTTAAATTCAGTGACTATACCGTTAAGAATTGAAATTCAGTGGTCACAATATTATATTAAGTAAAGTTCAGTGATCATGGGTGTAATTTACCCAAATGAAAAATGGCATATTCAAGATTGGTTTTCAAATTTTAATACTCCACTTGTCAAACTTGTTGACAACTAGTATAATTTTACAAAAACAAAACAAGAATCTCATGAATTAACTGTAACTATATGCATTTAGAGCATCTCCAACACACTCTTAGTAAGCTCTTTAAAAATAATATAAATAATTGACTCTTAGTGATTTAAGAGTGGCTAAGATATATCATCTCCAACAATACTCATTATATTCACTCCTTATTTATTATTTTATTATTAAAATTATTCTTTATTGTTACATTACCAATAGCATGAGGAGAGAGACACATCAATAATAAATTATTAATAAAAAATGAAGTTAGGAGGCACTAAGAGGTGGAGAGAGGCTCTCTATTAAGGGAAAAGTACAAAAATAAACCTTGTGGTTACACCTGTTTTCCAACAACACCCATGTGGTTTAAAAGTTTGCAAAATGGTACCTTGAGGTTCATTCTGTTAGCAAACACATACCAAATTGACTAATGGTGTTAAAAGTCAAAGGGAAAAGAGTTAATTTGATCCTTATATTTATTTATTTTATAAATTAACCCCCTTTATTATCTAATTATCATAAATAAATCCTAAAATAAAAAATAAAATTCAATTAAACCTTCCTCCACATCTCTCTTGAAATATCTTCAGTTCTTCAATCTTGGAAAAAACGATCTTCGCCAGTTCTCTCTTCTCTTCCTATTAATTACCCCTTTAATTTTCATCATTTAATTCTTCCCTTTTTAATTAGTAATTCCCCTAGTTTTGCTTAATTTTGGCAATTTCGTAATCAAATTTAGAGCTTCAGTAGTTGAGTGAAGCTCTGGATAATCTTGGTCTTCCTCGATTTGATCGGTCCCTTTTTTCTTATCTGTTTTTCAGTAATTTTTTATATCAGATTTGCCACAAGCTTCGATTAAGAATCTGAAGGAGAAATCGGAGTTTCGATTAAGAATTTGTTTTTCGTAATCAAATTCGGACTGTCCCGCAAGCTTTATCAGTAAATTTTTCTGAAACTAACTTCTTTTCCAATGGTAATTCTAGCCATGGTGTATATTAGATGCTACCATATTATCGGGGACTCTCGACTGGTGATTTTCGTTCACTTGTTGGATCAAATCCTGTTACGGTCAAGCACCGATTGGACCTGCCGGAAAGTGGTGTTGAAGGTTGCCCAAACCTCGGGTGTTCGTCATCGTCGTCGTCATTGCAGCGCTTGTCGGCGGTGGAATTGGAGTTGTTGTTCATAGTTGAAATTGATCGGAAAGATGTTAGACGGTGAAGAGTGGTGAAATTTGATCGGGGATCCGCGATTGAGGGATTAGTGTTTGGTATTTGCTTTTTTTCAGCGATGAAATGAAAATTGCAAGGATGGGGATGATATGTGTAAGGGTGGAATAATGAGTTGTTTATTTGGTTCCATTGATTTTAGAGAGAGAAAAATTAACAGAGAAGAGAGAGAAAGAAGAAAAAAAATAAGAAATTAGAGAGATGGAGAAGATGCTATAATTGATTTTTATTTTTTATTTTGGGGTTTGTTTATGATAATTAGATAATAATAGGGGTTAATTTATAAAAGAAATAAATATATGGACTAAATTAACGCTTTTCCCTTTGACTTTTAACACCGTTAGTCAATTTGGTATGTGTTTGCTAACATAATGAACCTCAAGGTACCATTTTACAAACTTTTAAACCACATGGGTATGTTCGAAAACAGGTGTAACCACAAGGTTTATTTTTGCACTTTTCCCCTCTATTAATAGAGAGGATGGAGAGACTCTTAGTGATTTGAGGAGTCACTAAGAGGCTGTTGGAGATGAATTTTCATTCTCTCTCCTCAAATTTTAACTTAAGAGCCAATTTAAAAGGCTGTTGGAGATGCTCTTATAAGACGTGTCACCCAATTTTGTTTATAAAAATAAATAATAAAAAAATATACTTATATATATTGGATCGATTAACAGAGTCTATTGGATTTTGCAGGGGCGGAACTATGAGGTTGGGTTTGAGTTCCGGCAGACCGCTGGAGAATTGAGAATTTTTTTTAGTAATGGTGTCTGATAGTATTTTGAAAAGAATTATATTGACTCTATTTAGTATTATTTCAATGTTTAAAGGTAGATGAGATGGTTAAGGATGCTTACTTTCATTTGAGAGATCCTATATTCAACTCCCTCCAACCTCATTTTCTTTTTAAAAGTTTTTATTTATTTTAATTTTATTTTTCAATAATTATAAAAAGATGTTACCATTATTTTTTTTTGGGGTAAATAATTATAAGCTTCATGTGTTTTTACCTAATACACTACTTAATCCCTGCGTTTTTAGAAATAATTATATAGTCCTCCAGTTTTTGTTTTTGTTAATTCAGTATTCCTTATACTTAGATCAATGGTCAAACTATACTAAATGGTAAATAATTATAAGATTCCTGTCACACCCGACCCTAAATGACCTCAATCGGCATCGGGCGTGAAATGGAAAGATAATAATCAATACTTAGGAGTCTCCAATTTATCCACATATCATTATATTACAATTGCAATACCAAAGTTCTAACCATAATTCTAACAATAAGCAGCCAATTTCCAAACCTCGCCTAATTGGGCGGTAACCTTCTCTCTATCATGTACCTTTTCACCTAAAAACATTAAAACATTTAAAAATGTGAGACAAAAATCTCAGTAAGAAACTATCCGCTATAAAAACCAACTTTACTTAACATAGCTATATATATACCTTTATAAAGGGATTTAATCAAAACGTTATTAAATATACTCAAAACCAAAGTTCATAATATAGTCAAAGTAGTAAACCAAACACCAAAAATATATAATCTTGTATCGACTCTTGAGTTCAAAACCTTATTAAATAGTATAATCAAATAAGCGTTTTATCAAACCCAAATCGTAATCAATAAAACGTAAAACCTTATATCAAAATCCATCATAACGGAAAACATAATCCAAATGAACTTAAAAACGTTGTATCCATCCTCGAGTTTCTCCCCTTAAGTATCAATCCATAACCACATATATAGTCGAGACGTCTCTTAACATTGTCTATCCCATATGGTCTTACCCGACACTTCTTTGCCATACCCAATAGGTCTTTCACACTGTGTACACAGGCCATGTCCCTCACTGAACATGGTCTTCAAATATAAAACCACCGATCCGGATTACTCTAGATGGATATAAAATCATAATGTGTTCAAATATCCTTTCACAATCAAATTTCAAACTATTTCATAACTATAAATCATTTGGCTTCAATTAGCCCTTTTGTATCATAAAAATCATATTTGGACTTCAATCCAAAATAATAACAATAATAACCACAACAGATTTCTCAATCCAAACACAATTCGTAAGAAATCATCAAATTCATTTTGTTCAATATAGATTTGTATTGAAACCAAAAACATATACGTATATATGTAAATCAATCAAATCAAGCTTTAAATCAACATAATCAAGTAAAATAGGAAATTCATATAGAAGCATAATCATTAGCTTCATTTGAACCGTAATTTCACAATAAAAAGCAAAATCGTGAAAAACCCCAAGTTTACAAAATACCCGTATAAACCCTGAAATATCAATTTCTGTAAATCCTTTGATTATATATATATTTATATACATCAAACTCAAAATATAGTTGATAGTTACTTACCTTGGCTGTTAATTGAAAACCACAAACCCGTTCAATTCGCCTCTAAACTCTGTCTAAGCCATTTCTCTCTAAACACTGCCGAAACTCAAAAACTCTTCGATTAGGACTTAGATCTATAGATAAAGATGCTATAGTTTCAATTTCGAATGATTCGGATGGTCGAATCTCCGTAAATCAAAGAAACGGTGAAGAAACGGTTCAAGAACGGCAAAGAACACGAAGAGGCAGAGAATGAAAAAGAAAAAAGAAAAAGAAAATAAAGATGATGAGCATCATCTCTGAATCCGTTTTAACATATATCCAAATTTGGATAAAATCCCGTTTGATCTTCCATATTTATATAATCTTTTAAAAATTATTCTAAACTTTTAATTTACACCTAAAATCCTCAAATTAACTCCAAACTTTTTCTATAATACCAAATTAACTTCACACATCCAATAATTATAATATATATTAATATAAATTTTAGAAATTTAGTCACGGACGTGACAATTCTTCCCACCTTAAGAAATTTCGTCCTCGAAATTCACATTCTCTAATCTAAATTTTCTTCCTCAAATAATCTCCAAAATCACAAAATTATTATAAATTATCAACTTTACTCATAATCATCATAAGACCACAAATTCTAATGTTTCTTTCCATTAACTCCATGATTTATCCATTAACTCAATGATTTATCCATATCCACATCACTGTAACAATCATTTAAATATATCTCTTAATAACTCTAAACGTCAACCTAATAATTCCATCACCAATAAATCCACAATAAAACTTCAAATATCATATATTCAATTTTATATGATATGATACACTTTATATTCGTATTTTCCTAACATACACCAAATCTCACTTTAATAAATTTAAATTACAATTGATTCCATCAATTGCATATGTATCAATTATATTTCACCTATCTTCAAATTCTACAGACTTCAAAAAAATATCACTTTTGAACCGCTAATATGTATGATATTATATTTTTTCCTTAAACTTCAAATAATTCGAATAATGATTTGCCTCCATATATAATCTTACTTCATCATAATAACAATATTTGTATCTATAATTTTTCACTCCAATCATTATTTATATTATAATCTTCAATCATTAGCATCAACATCACTATCACTCTTATAAGAGTCATTTCATAAACACCAACATCAACATCACCAATATAGACCTCATTATGATGATACAATTTCCTATCAATAAGAGTCATTTCGTAAACTCTTAACATCAACATCACTCTTAGACTTCTCTGTTTAACTCCTCAAAATCAATTAAGCTAACATGTTATTTTTTTTCCAAACTCCAAATAATATCTTTACACCCATAAAAGTCAATAAATCTATAATATCATTCGATTTTCTTATTTGACCGATAAACACTCAATTTGATCCTTATATAAACTTAAACCGTAATCACACAAACTTCAACTAAAAATAACTTCTATTAACAATATATGTACTACAAAACTTCAATTCTCAACATATATATCCTCTTATATCATATTTATCACTTAATTTCCTACCTCAAAATGTGTTTAAAATCAGACAAATTTGTCTTCAAAATTCATATCTTAATTATTTCCTCAAACATCAAATATAGTCTCCCACTTTACTTCTCATTGATCACTAACATCGGTATCTCTCTAAACATCATTTATATAACTCTCAATAATTCTAAACCTCAACCCGATAAAGTTCAACAATAGATCTGCAATTTGAATTCGGATATCATTTATTCCAATTAAGATTTCATAACTTATTAAACTCCTATCATAATAATCTCCAATTAATCAACCTCCAAAACAATTAATTGACATCTCCACTTTTCTTCGCTTTCTTAATCACATATATATTATCTTCAAAACTCATCATATCATTTCAAAGTCTCCTAACTTTACTTCACATCTGAGATATATATATATTTTTCAGCCAACTATTAAACTCTCAAATATCAATTCCAAGTCACACTAAGGAGAAAAATCAAACAAAAACCAAATTCTGGTTTAAAGCTAAAATGACCAACATATGCCGTTTTCAGCATAACTTTTTCATACGGAGTCCAATTAAGGCGATTCAAAAATCCCTGGAAACGTAAGATAATAATAAAGAACTTTCATTTAGGACTCCATGACAGATTCAACCTCTACGTGGTCGAAAAATACATCATAAGATCAAATACGAATCTGATTCTCTCACAGCACCTATATAGACAATTCTTTATTATCTCTAGCTCAAAGTGATAATTTACTCCTATCTCATATATCTATGGTTGTAAGCTAACTATTAAACTCTCACATATCAACTCCAAGTGATACTTAATATCAAGTATGTAACCCATATCACCAAATATCAATAATTTGCAATTTTTCATACACCCAATATTTTACTAACCATCAAATCTCATTTCTACCCCTCATTTTCTCAATCCTCGAAAAATGTCAAAGTATTTCTTAGCTTTCACCATATATCCATATTCCTCAATTACTATCGACTATTTCTTAGCTATCACCAAATATTCATATTCCTCATTTACTAACAATTATTTCTTCGGTATTATCCAATATCGACATGCCTCAATTACTATCAACCTTAGGTCCGAAGAATTTAACCTAGAGCTCTGATACCAAACTGTCACACCCGGCCCTAAATGACCTCAATCGGCATCGGGCGTGAAATGGAAAGATAATAATCAATACTTAGGAGTCTCCAATTTATCCACATATCATTATATTACAATTGCAATACCAAAGTTCTAACCATAATTCTAACAATAAGCAGCCAATTTCCAAACCTCGCCTAATTGGGCGGTAACCTTCTCTCTATCATGTACTTTTTCACCTAAAAACATTAAAACATTTAAAAATGTGAGACAAAAATCTCAGTAAGAAACTATCCGCTATAAAAACCAACTTTACTTAACATAGCTACATATATACCTTTATAAAAGGATTTAATCAAAACGTTATTAAATATACTCAAAACCAAAGTTCATAATATAGTCAAAGTAGTAAACCAAACACCAAAAATATATAATCTTGTATCGACTCTTGAGTTCAAAACCTTATTAAATAGTATAATCAAATAAGCGTTTTATCAAACCCAAATCGTAATCAATAAAACGTAAAACCTTATATCAAAATCCATCATAACGGAAAACATAATCCAAATGAACTTAAAAACGTTGTATCCATCCTCGAGTTTCTCCCCTTAAGTATCAATCCATAACCACATATATAGTCGAGACGTCTCTTAACATTGCCTATCCCATATGGTCTTACCCGACACTTCTTTGCCATACCCAATAGGTCTTTCACACTGTGTACACAGGCCATGTCCCTCACTGAACATGGTCTTCAAATATAAAACCACCGATCCGGATTACTCTAGATGGATATAAAATCATAATGTGTTCAAATATCCTTTCACAATCAAATTTCAAACTATTTCATAACCATAAATCATTTGGCTTCAATTAGCCCTTTTGTATCATAAAAATCATATTTGGACTTCAATCCAAAATAATAACAATAATAACCACAACAGATTTCTCAATCCAAACACAATTCGTAAGAAATCATCAAATTCATTTTGTTCAATATAGATTTGTATTGAAACCAAAAACATATACGTATATATGTAAATCAATCAAATCAAGCCTTAAATCAACATAATCAAGTAAAATAGGAAATTCATATAGAAGCATAATCATTAGCTTCATTTGAACCGTAATTTCACAATAAAAAGCAAAATCGTGAAAAACCCCAAGTTTACAAAATACCCGTATAAACCCTGAAATATCAATTTCTGTAAATCCTTTGATTATATATATATTTATATACATCAAACTCAAAATATAGTTGATAGTTACTTACCTTGGCTGTTAATTGAAAACCACAAACCCGTTCAATTCGCCTCTAAACTCTGTCTAAACCATTTCTCTCTAAACACTGCCGAAACTCAAAAACTCTTCGATTAGGACTTAGATCTATAGATAAAGATGCTATGGTTTCAATTTCGAATGATTCGGACGGTCGAATCTCCGTAAATCAAAGAAACGGTGGAGAAACGGTTCAAGAACGGCAAAGAACACGAAGAGGCAGAGAATGAAAAAGAAAAAAGAAAAAGAAAATAAAGATGATGAGCATCATCTCTGAATCCGTTTTAACATATATCCAAATTTGGATAAAATCTCGTTTGATCCTCCATCTTTATATAATCTTTTAAAAATTATTCTAAACTTTTAATTTACACCTAAAATCCTCAAATTAACTCCAAACTTTTTTTATAGTACCAAATTAACTTCACACATCCAATAATTATAATATATATTAATATAAATTCTAGAAATTTAGTCACGGACGTGACAATTCCTGTGTTTTTATCTAATACACTATTTAGTTCCTATGTTTCTATCTAATACACTACTTAGTCCCTGCGTTTTTAAAAATAATTATATAGTCCTCCAGTTTTTGTTTTTGTTAACTCATTAGTCCTTATACTTAGATCAATGGTCAAACTATACTAAATAAACTTTAAAATATCAAAATTGCCCTTTACTTTATGTTTTAATAATAAAACATCTATTTTCATATTTTATATTTTTTCTCTTTTTTCCTTCATAATCACAATCTCTCCAATATAAACTCTAATATAAAATAATTGATTTATTAATTTTTATATAATTACAGAATTTTAATTTAATAACGTAAAATTTATTGACAAAAAAAATGAATGAAAAATATTTCAAAAATTATTAAAATACGAGTAAGCTATCATTGTAAAAAGTTTACAATTCTAATAAATTTTCTGAATGAAGAAAAAAATATGATTTAAAAAAAATTATAATTATATTTAATGTTAGTTTAAAGATATTATATTAAAAAATAAAGAAAAAAGTAATTATAATTTAAGAAAATTAATAATACATTTTTAGAAGTATATTAATTTCGGTGTATATGTAGTTTAAAAACTTCATCAAAATTAATTAGATTAAATTTGAAACTAAAAGATAAATTTTTTTTATGTATATAACTAGGAGTAATTTTGGACTTTCATTTATAAAAAACAAATGGAAGGACTAAAGAATTGATTAAGATAATACTTAAGGACCTTATAATAATATGATGGACTTACTAGCGTGTTGAGTAAAAAAATGAGGACCTTATAATTATTTACCCTTTGAATGTCGCTATTTACCCACGACATCCGCCCACGACATTGGCTGGGCGGGTGTTTCACCCGCCCAAGCCATTGGATGGGCAGGTGTTTCACCCTCCCAAACCATTGGCTGGGTGGGTCCGCAACCCGCCTAGGCTAAAATTGGGCCTAGGCATAATTTTAATATTTTTAGTGCCGAAAAATGTTAAATCATTCAATTTTTTGTGACAAAAAAATATAAAATTCTCTAATTTTTTGTAACGAAAAATACAAAATCGTCACGGAAAATATGCATTATGTTCGTTCGGGTTGTCACATATCAATTATTTTCATAATTTTAATTATTGTTGTTCGGGTTCGTATTTTGGAGAGAGAATTTATAGTTTTTGATCAAAATTATAAAAAATGGCAAAAAAGTCCAAATGAGAGCGGTAAGTAGGAAAAAAGTGGCGGTATAGCAACCCACTTATATTTTGATAACACTTTTAAATTCATTTTTAATATGTCTTTATCATTAAAAAAATAAACATATATTATTAACCGCACGGTTAAAATTAGCCTCCCAAATTATTGTGTTAAAAATTATTAAATTTTACGTGATATAATATTTTTAATGTTATAAAAATTTATTATTAAATATTTAAATCCCGACTTAATTTAGGTTCTGGTTCCGCTATGGGGATTTTGGGCACCTAAAAATCTAAACAGAAACTGTTGATTTTGGAAATGGGAAACCCATACATTAGTTTATTGGGTTTGGTTAATCCAATTTCTAGTTTTTCTTTTCTTTTTTTGGATGGTGCACTCTGACTTTTTTTGTCTAGCCACCAAAGAAATATAATGGAATTGGAGAAATTAAGAAAGAACTCTCCTAATTGGAGGCATTATATATTGAGATCATCCTTTTCTCTTCGTACGCTTGAATACATTAATTGGTTGAAATATAACAACTTATTGATAATATGTCCCCTCCCCTCCCCTGCTATTATCTTTGAAATATTTTGAAATAAGTCAGCCACAGAGGGAAGAAAGAAACACCGCACCGCACTATGTATAGTTGGTTATTAATTAATTACTGATGGCATTTTGTACAATTAAAACCATTTGCAAATGAAAACCCGATTACTAAGGTTATGTATTTCTTACTCCGTTCCTAATGTTAATGGCGGTGAGTTATGTATTCTTCATTTCGGTTCCTGAAAGTGGATTCCGGAATCAGATTTTGAACAAAAATATAGGAAATTTTGATATAATAATTTTAGTAAGACAAAATAATGTTTAATTAATTTCATGAGACAAAATTGAACCTTGATGGTAGGGCTGTAATCGAGCCGAGCCGAGCCGAGCTTTGGCATGTTCAAGCTCGGCTCGCTATAAAATTAACGAGAACGAGCCCGAGCCGAGCTTGCTATAAAATTAACGAGCCGAGCCCGAGCCGAGCTTTGGCTTGCTCAACGAGCTGGAACCGAGCTTCGAGCTTGTTTCGAGCCCAAAATCATCTTTTGGATTTGGTTCATTAAGAAAATTATCTAACCATGAATTGTTTGTGAGTAAAATGTTAATTATATTTGTGAAGTTTGCTCGCAAATAACTCTTTAATTGTGTACATAAACAAGCTCACAAGCAAAGTTCGTGAATAAATAAACAAGATGCTTACAAATAGTTCGTCTATTACTCATTTATTATGTTTGTGAACGAACTCATCTAATAGCAAATGAAATAATATCAAGTTTAGATATTTATGAACTAACACAAAACTATATAGTTTTCTACAAAACTAAAATTTGTTCATAAATGTTCTAATCGAGCCTGCTCGCAAGCTTTCGAGCCGAGCTTTGGCCTGCTCAAGCTTGGCTCGTTTACGAACCGAGCCAGTAAATCGTGTTCACGAACGGCTCGTTTACAAATCGAGCCGAATCGAGCTGAGCTTTTATCGAACCGATCACCGAGCCGCTCATGAGCGGCTCTGTTCATTTACAGCCCTACTTGATGGGATGCCACAAATTGAACCACATATCCAAAAGACAATGCTGGTAAGAATTTGTATATGAAAGGTAAGGAGACATGAATGGTTGGATTCCACTAATTTTATACACGTACGTACAAGGACTTACTTTTAATTTGTTGTTATTAGTAATTCATCTTAGTTATTACATCAATTATTACACCAACATGAACCAAGAAGGTCAAATGCGGATAAGATAGGGTCAACGGATTTGATATTAGATATATCCGAAATATATATTAATCTGAAATGAATGGGCATCCCACTATACCTACGGTTAAGTAAACAAATTTTCCAATACCTTATTCCTATGCCTTAATTTCAACAATGAAATGATGATCATTCATTTTCCTCTCTAATTTTAATCTTAATATGCACTTTACGGATTGGATTAGGTTTTATTATTATGAATTAGATAAGAAACTCTGATATATTTATTGTTCTATTCCACAATAGACGTCTTTTTAAATATTTTTTATTCTATAATATATGTCGTTTTGATTTAATCAAATATTCATTTATTTTGAGAATAAGTAAAAATTAATTAATACAAAAGTAATAAAATGTTTTAGTTAAAATTAATACAAAAGTAATAAAATGTTTTATTATTATTATTATATTTCTTAATTTGTGTGTCTTGAAATTATCAAACTGCAAAGTCAATACAATTTTAGATAAATTTAGCTGAAATCCTTAAAAATACGATGTTAAAGGGGTGTTTGGCGACTCCATTTCCTCTTCTGTTTGCATTTTCACTCAAATGAAGACTTTAAGTGTTTGGTTAGACACATTATGTTTGCCTTTCATAGCTGAAATCTCTTCTTTTTTAGAAAAGTAGCTTTAACCATTAAACAACAAACAACAACAGTAAACAACAAGTAAACCAAACGATCCTTAAATCAGACAACTTTTGGTAAATGGGGGTATTGCATATGAGATGAGATGCATTCTTCATTTAGTTAGGTATATATGCCCTTCCTTGTCATAAACTTATATTAAGAGGTTTAATTAATATTAGATTATGGATAGAAGAGTGGTGAGAAACAACAAATCCAAAAAAAAAAAGTTAGTCCAATTAGAGATTAGAGCAATATATACATAAGATTTGCATGCAAATGCAATCTTGTCTTGTCCATAATTGGGTTAATGCGGCTGACTCATTTAGAAGCAGACAATAACTCAAACACAACACTTATCTGTTTTATGATCATAACTCACTTCTCCTTTTCTCTATCCATTTCTTAATTCAACTATATATATTAATATTAGTTCATGCCTTACAAAATTATCTTCCTATGATATGGCTAGTTTATTATCAAAAGCAAAAGTTTTGTTGATGATTGGATTGATGGTGGTATCAAGTTTGGATGCTCGTGTTATGCCTGCTCACCAGCTTTCTGTCATGAAAACCAGGATCCGTTTTTTACAGGAATTCGGGTATGATGTTCCGAAACTTGAATATTATAAGAGAAGATGGTTGCAACAAAGCAGCAGTACTGAAAGACTCTCACCTGGCGGCCCAGATCCTCAACACCATTAATTATTCATACCTATGCTTAACCATGTGTCTTTTCTGTTGTTTTAGTGGTTAATCAGATGAATTAATTTCTTAACACTGTTCAATTTTGGGTAAGTTACTGTTCAATTTCTTGACTAGTATGATATTGTTGAGACCTGCATGTAATATGTTTTCTATTTTGAAGTAGTTCATCTCACAAGATATACATATATGGATATCTAAACACTAACTTGGATGGATATGAAAGAGTTCATGTACATGATTCGTTATGAGATCTCAAACGGATAATCACTCTCCAAGTGCTAGTAGTTGATCTAAGGTGAAAGTAATCATTCTCATATTTAAATAGTAAGTTTCTGCATAAACTCTGCACTAATCTAACTCTCTCAACATTTTTTCAACTCTCAATCAACTCTTTATTTATAGATGTTGAAGAGTCGTTATTGAAGTGTCGTGTCCGTTGTGAAGAGACGTATCCATTGTGAAAGGACGTTTTTATCCACCCGAACGAACGCGTTTCTTGGAATTAAACATGTGTTCATTGTACTTGGCAGAATTTCTGCTCTTACCGAGAATGGAAATTCTCTGCCGAGAATGAGGAACTGATTTTTCAGCCTTCGGACGAAATGGCGTGTCGCGACCGTGAATAGTGGGGGCCGCGGTCGCGGCACGGAGCATTTTTCACTTCTTCGCTCTCGTTCGTGTCCTCGACTTGGCGTTTATTAATTTTCGTCGTTTTCGACTCCTTTTGTAGGGCTTTTCTTTTATTTTTGAGCTCTTTTTACTCCTATTTGGATTTTACCAAATATTTATGTACCTTGCATGAAAGAAACATATTCGAGAGTAAAAGCTTTCTAAATGGTTATAAATATCATAAATTCGTAGCAATATTGATGTAATTATTGATGATATTTTAGGTATATTTTGGGCTTAACAAAGATCTTTCTCAATAAGTCGTTCTAAGAAAGGTGTATTTCTGGCACTAGTCACGTTGTCGGAGGCAATGTAATAAGCATCCTTCTAATCAGGTTTCATGCCGATAACATACACATCCAAACTGATCATCTCCTCTCCATTCTTTGAAGATAAGAACCTAAGGAGTGATAGAATAGGCTTGTGGTTTTCATAGTCTCAATGGAATCCAATTTCAAGTACTCTTTTCGTAATTATCCCATGACTTCTCATAATCCTACAACAAAAGGACCATATATTATTTAAAAAGAAAACAACAGGAAAGCAAAACTTCCAGTCCTAAATGTTTAAATACTAAATACATTAAAAGAAGAGGACATACTTCTCTATCCTCACTCAAGCATTTACGAATGATCTGTACCTTTAAGAACATAGAGTAAAAACCAGAAAGATATCATTCGTTAGAATAATAATCATTTCTACATCTAATAAGCTTTCATAAAACAGATTCATCTTTCTTGAAGAGTCTCATTGTGATATTGATTATGAAATGTTTTGACATTATTTCATATTACACTTAAGAAAGTTGTAGCGTAGTGCAATGAATGATGTATTACATCAAGTAATCGCAATGTTATTGAATGATAGATTAACTGTTCATCACACTTGGATGATGAGGATATATCTTAGGCCGATTTTGGTAGACTTGCTCTAAATTCTTGGAATGCGATAAATTAAATGTTGAAATTGAATTTCATGGATCATTCTACTTTCAGCAACTCGACCTATTCAAGTAAACAAATGAGCCATTAGCGAGATTTGGCAATTTATGTGGTTACGGTTTGATAATATCCAGATTTGCAAATGATGTCATCAACTGTTAGTCTTTCTAGAAGAAGGAATAATGGCAATTAATAGGAGTGATGACAATACCGTTATTCATTCTGGAAAGAGTAATAACGACAAACCATTATTCTTCTAGAAAAAAGATTAATGACAATTAATAAAAGTATTAATGATAATTAATAGGAGGATTAATGACAACTAAGTTCAATTATGACAAGCACGTTACAAAATGGAGTATATATACGCCCACTAGGATATCTTAAAGGTAAGTTAACAACACTCTCCTCAATACTTTTCAATATCTATTAATTTCAAATTTCATTACTGGCTTTATTATCGGAGGTGCCACAGACAACCCAACGGTGTCTCTCCAGCGACATAATTATCATCAAGGGAAAGAAGTGGTATTATCAAATTGGTGCGGTGAGTGTGGAACTATTGATAAGTAGAGGTTCACGATGAACAATACGGCGGAGCCAACATGGGTGCCACCAACTACCGGGGATATTACGATGCCCACAACTACAACTCTAGTTTCTTTGGAGATGGTACGCATGTGGTGGATATAGATGATGCATAAATAGGATCTATTGTTGCCACCCACATGAGTCAACGCTCAAGGAATTCTCTAATTGATCTACTCACAAGCCTGGCAACCAGAGTGGAAACACAAACTCCAGTTCAACCCCAGACTCAAACTTTAGGGGTTCTAGTGCATATGAGCCTTCCGCCACGAAATATGTTCCACAGATCAAGCACTATAAATATGATCCCAATGGTAAGTGAACATAGCTTTTATATCTTACCACACCCCCTTCTTGATGGACAGGGTACATGCCCACTCCCAAAGTTGTAGTCATATATGCCACTAAGAATGTGGGATCCTTTAGTACCCCAACTAATGTTAACACTTGCGGAATCCAGGATAAGTGGAGAAAGACATGCGGTTCAAAGAGGACTATGGTTGTTTGATCCATTTACTGGGACTTCCACAAACGATGGAACTTCCAACCCCATAACTTATAACCAAGTCGCAACCAGTGGTTGAAAGAGCCAGAGATAAAGTGGACCTATGTTACCACATGAAAGGCTAGTGCAGAGTGAACTGGTGAAGATATGGATAGGCAGGTGGTGAAGACACTATTGAGATATGGATACCAAGCCAACAATCAAGTTCCATCCAAGAAGGACTCGCCATTTTGCCAGCGGATCTGGTGCATTAGTGCATTAGTCCTGTTGGGAGTTATAAAAGGAAATTAAAAAGCTAATTGAAAAAGACAAACTTGACATATTCGTCAAAGATAAAGATAAGCGGAATTCGGAAGGAAACAAAACATAAATATTTTTCACCCTTTTTGAGGGGGATACCATATAAAGCATAGAATGGCGAATGAAAATACTTAGAATGACGAATGAAAATGCCCGGAATGGCGAATGGAAAGTGATTTTTTTTTTGCTAAAACAAAGTAAGGATACTTTGAAAAAACATATGCTTAAATATATAAAGTGTACGCCAAAAGCAACAAATGTGGATATAGCGCGCCACCTATTTATATATCCTCGACAAAATGCTTATATTAAGTATCAAAGCAAAAAAGGCCAAGTCCATACTTGGCCAAAAGAGTACTAAAATATATCCAAAATTATTACAAGAACTTTGCAAAACTAAAACTTCGCTACTCAGGAGGAGGAGATTCGTGTTGAGCAGGATGCTTAGAGAAGCGGGAAAGCTTGATGATGTGTCCCACTCCTACTGGCCTGGTTAAATGTATTTAACATAAAAGCATGTGTACTGAATTCATTGGTTGTGAGTATTACTCTATGAGTACCGTAAATTTTCTAGTATATATATCCCACTAGGACATATTTAAAGGTAAGTTAACAATACTCTCCTGAATATTTTTTAATATCTATTAACCTCAAACTTCATTACAAACTTTATCATCAGATATGCTATGGTCAAACCCACGGTGTCTCCCTAGCGACAGAACTATCATCTAGCGAAGGAAGTGTTGTTATCACAGTTCATTTGGATATACAGTTCATTTGGATATAGCTAATGAACGATTGAATTACACTGCAACTAGTCACTAAAAGATAAAGTCAAAATCAATTTGACCTCTTATATCTCTAAGAGGGTATGACATATTTCTAGATGGTAGAAAAAAAATCTGTCATACGTTAATTACATTAACTAATAAACATAAAATTAAAGAGTTAATTTATCCAATTCTAGATATGAAGAATGGCAATTAACACATAAGGCTAACTATGGTAAAAACCTAGGTCACATACAAAATATTTGTTGCGAACGGTAATTTGATAAATTGGTTTAAATGGTTATATATAAAAGTCCTGAATTATTTAATTAAATTAGATATGTTAATCGTAATATGAATTGTGATTAATTTATGTAAATATTATATATATATATATATATATATATATATAAAGAAAAAAATATTTATCAACTTAAAATAAATATTTTTAATTTGATTATGATTCCAACTAAGTAAAAAAATACTCTAAATACTTTACAACCGTATGAACCCTAAATATATGTATAATCCCTATATAGACCCTAGATATATATAACGTATAGAGATAGATGAAAGTCTCAGATAATGGAAATATTATGATAGTGAAGTAGATGGAGATGTTGCTCATAGGATTAAATCTGGTTGGTTGAAGTGGAAGAGTGCTACGGGTTTCCTTTGTGACCCCGACATGCCTAATAGATTGAATTGAAGGGAAAATTCTACCGCACGGCGATCAGACCAGCATTGTTATATGGTACAGAGTGTTGGGCAGCGAAACACTGTCACATTCATAAGATGTCGGCGGCAAAGATACGTATGTTGAGACGGATGTGTGGTCATACGAGAAATGATCGGGTGAGCAATGAAATAATTAGGACAAAATTAAGGGTTACATCTATTGAGAATAAAATGAGAAAAAACCGACTAAGGTGGTTTGGCCATGTAAGACGAAGAGCGCTTGATGCGCCGGTTAGGAGGACTGAAGAGTGGCAAAGGGATGTAGTGGTGAGGGATAGGGGAAGACCTAAGCAAACTTGGAAGAGGGTGATCGAGAGTGATATGAGTTTATTGGGGATTGAGGAAAATATGGTAGTGGATTGGACGGAGTTGAGGAAGAGAATTTGTGTCGCTGACACGACTTGATTTCACGGTTTTATATGATGGTTCAGGTTAACCGACCCTGAATCATTTTAGGACTACGACTTTGTTGTTGTTGTATACAAGGATTATACATATATTTAGGGTCTCTACAGGGGGATTGGTAGAATTCAGCCAACACATAACAGGTGATTATTTTGTGACACAGAATTGAGATCCCATGAAATTGTACATGCCTACTAAAGAACAAGGTATTAGTTAATGGATCAAACAGTTTGTAACCTTTCACATTTGTTTGAAAGCTAATAAAGACATACCTCATTGCCCTATCTGTCAACTTGGTTTTCTTTCGATCTAAGGTAGTAGCATAGGCAAGACATCCAAAGACTTTGCTTGGTTTTATATAAAGCAATAGTAGGCAATCGATTTAATTAATAAGCAGAGTGTGCCACCGTTAGAGGCCATAAATCTTTAGGCATATTACTTTGAATAAGGCTGTTGTAATATTCATGATTTGCTAATGTTTTCTCTCAACTCTGTCATTTTGTTGAGGAGTTTCAGGAAATGATGTTTGATGTCGGATGCCAAGTGAAGCATAAAATTCTGACCTATAGTATAAAGCTCCTTTCCATTATCTGATGTTATCATTTTCACTTGAGTATTGAACTCTGTTTTGACATAAGTGCAGAATTCCTGCGATAAAGGTCGTGCCTGAGCCTTAGTTCCCATAATAGAAATCCACAAAAGCCTGCTATAATCATCTAAAATTGTAAGGAAATACTGACGTTCAGAAAAAGATTCCTTAGTATAGATCCACAAATGTTTATATGAATCAAATCAAAACAACATTTTGATATGTTATTACTTAAAGAAAATGATGACTTCTTTTGTTTTGCCCTATGCCACGTATCACAATGACTATCAACCGCCTTGAAAGGAAGTGACAATTGTTTCCGCAACAAATTCATCCTTTTATATGAAGGATGTCATGTTGATCAAAAAAAAAAATATATATGAAGGATGTCATAAACGTGCATGCCATAAACTACTATTCTCATAAGCTTGCTAGTAGATATCAGATTATACGAAAGGATGGAATATGTAACACATCCAGCAAAATCAACTTTGGACTTAACATAACCGTGCCAATGTGTATAACCGGTATAGAATCTCCATTAGGCACTTTTACACAGCAGTTTGAAACTAATGTATAAGAACTAAAGAATTTAGTTAAAAAAAACAAAAAAACTAAAGAATTTGCATTCAACACTCGTAAATCCGAGCATTACTTTATGGAAACTCTTTAAATATGAAACTAATCATTGCATTCAACATATTATACATTTCTTTCTATTTGCTATAGAATTCATAACGGAACTAATTCATCAGTAAGTTTAAATGGGTTTATAATTAATCCATACAAAATTGTTGAAGTACTTAACAATGATCAGTAGGAAGAGGATATTGACAGTATCTATAATTCTTCATGCAAAGAAAGAACCTTTCATAAGCAGATGCCATTTTTGCAGCAGTAAACATAGAAAGAGCATACTCTTTACAACTCATACCTTTCTTCTCCAATATTTCTTTCCCATCTCTTATCACTGACTCCAATGTCTCAACTAGAGATTTAACATTAGGAGAAAATGTGTATCCTAAATCTCCATTAACAACAACTGTCCCAACAATGCTTGGATAATTTGGACTCACTACTGTCTTCCCACAATGCATAGCTTCAATTAATGTAAGATCAAGCCCTTGTGGCCTCATTGTTGGATTCACAAACACATCAATACCATTATAAAATTCTGATAGCTCTGATGATTCTAAGGCCCCTAATACTTTCACATTAGCCCCCAATTCACCATACCTTCTTCCCCAAGGCCCTGATCCTGCTACTACCAACCACACACCAGGATGTTTTTTAGTGATCAATGAGAATGCTTCATAGAGTAATGGATGCCCTTTGTCTCTAACTAGTCTTCCTGCAACTCCCATCACTAGCTTCACGCTTTCAGGGACACCCAATTTCCTTCGAAACCGCGTTCCGGCATTCGGGTTGTGTGCAAATTTTGTGTTGTCTACACCATTTAGGATTACATGGACGTTTCTTTGAGGTAGTTGGTAGATGTTTGTTAGTACTTCTCCTGCACTGTTGCTTATGCATATGTGTTGATTGTAGTTGGAGAAGAATCTGATTTCGTCTAGAAGTCTTGGCATTGATTCTTGAAGGTCTGTCATAGGTATTGGAATTATGCCTTTTGGGTTTGAGAATAGTTCTTCAAATAGCTTGGAGTGCATAATCTCATACCAAATTCCATGCCAAGTTACAGCAAGATCAGGCACCATTTTCGCCCGCCAAGGAGGCAATGAAACACTCTCAGTATGGACGTAATCAAATTTCTTGTTAGAATTTTCCTTGTTGAAAATCTCAAATGCTAGAGAGCAATTAACAGAACCATGATCATTAGCTGCAAAATAGACATGAAGATTGGTTTCATGGATATCAGAATGAGACTTCCTGTCTGAAGGAACTGTGAAAACATGAATTTCATGGCCTCTAGCAGCAAGTTGATGGTACAAAGTGGAAGCATGACGTTCCATGCCTCCAGGGGCTGAATCAATTGGCCATGTTTTGGAGAAAACTGCGAGTTTAAGCTTCTCAGATGTGGGTCCGAAACAAAGCTTATTCCAGGCAAATTTAGCATCTCTGAGATCACCATGAAATGTTGTTGTTGAGGTTTGAACAAGTGCTGAAAAGAAAGGTTCCTGAAGAGGCCTAATTGAAGAAGAAATGAAGACAAAAAAGGAAGTGAAAAGAAGGATTAGAATGAGAATGGTTGAATATCTAATGGAAATATGGGGATTAGAAGATGAAGTTGTTTTGTGCTGATTTTGGTGTCTCAGTCCCATTTCTTGGTAGAGGAGGAGACTTGCCACAGCTGGTGGTGCTGCTTCATCTTAATTAAAAGAAACTGTAAATTCCAAGAATGATTTTTAATAAGTTAATGAATGCTTTCCACCATGAATGCCGGATCTCCTCGAGCTTATGCAAATATATTGTGAGATTGCACATGCCTGCCTTTACTTCATAGTTTGTCAACTCTTTTGCTACTTTCAACCAATGTTTTAAAAATCATGTCAAAACTGGATTGGCAACAGTTCCGAAATCAATAGATTCAATCGGTCAATTCAGATGTCGTAAATAATATATATAATAAGATTTCCTTCCACTAAACATAAATATAATACAATGTACATTTTTTTAATTTAAATTATAAAATCTATTAGATTTTTAAATTTTATTTTGTGTAAATTTAAAATTTAAATATTAAATAATTTTTTTTATTATATTGTAAAGATAAATTATCTTTTACATAATATTTATCGATATATAGATAAAAATAAATACTAAGGATCCGTTTGATTTATCTGTTGTTGTTTGATATTACGGTTTGTTGTCAGAAAATACTATTTTTCTAAAAAGCATGGATATCTATTTTTATAAAAAAAAATCTACTTTTCAATTATAAAAAAATAAATCTCAAACACCTACAACTCTATATTTTAAAGTGAATAGACAAACATGAAAAGAAAAGTAGTTAACCAAACACCTTATATTTTAAAGTGAAAAGACAAACATGAGAAGAAAAGTAGGTAACGAAACACCCTATAAATAATATTTTAAATTTTTAATGATTAAGTATTAGTATAATATATAAATTTGTATTGTTGGTAATAATCACGGGTTGAAAGCTAGCTTAGTGGTAATACATGTATAATAATTAATAAAAAAATTAAATCTCAAATGGACCGGTTAAGGTAATAATGTTAATCAAGCATACAATCCACCTTAATCGGTTTCTTAGCTAAAAATGCCACAATAGAAATTGATTGTTAATCTTGTATGTAAACTTAAAAAAGCGCAATATTTTCGTAACATTACTAATTTCAACTTGTCACGTGTGGATTATGTATGGACGTGCTAGGAAAATTGATTTTAATGGTTAAAGTTATAAATTTTGTGCGTGAAAAATTAAATTCTAAACTAAATGATTGAGAATTAATTTAAAAGATTAGCTAGTGATTCAATAGCTACCAAAATAAATGAGATTTAAATGTGAAACTTGATACCGAAATTTAGGAAAAATTCTATTTTATTGATGTAAAATTGTTGGATTACAAGTGTTGAGATGAAAAAAAAAGTATTTATAATTGAAATTATTTCTATATAAAATATAGCTAAATTAATTGCAGAATTGAATATAAACTAAATTGGAGATAGAATTGAAATATAAAGATGGAATAACAATAACATGATTGGAATTGAAATAAATAAACTTGAAGCCAACAAATGATTATTTCGATGAGACCTTGAGTTGTAATTGGAGTCAAATTCACGACCAAATTAATGAGCGACTTGAATGATTGGTAAAAAACGTAGACAACTTAATCCATGGAACTTCAACAAATAATGACCAAAAATAGAACAAGTGAATTAATTGGAAAATTGGACACAGTCAAATTTTTAGTAAAAGATGGATTTTGAGAGTTGAAAATGGCTTTCATGGACGGATTGAAGCAAAACGAAAGTCTAGAATTAAAGTTAGGATATAGAGGATGAGAATAGAGCGAAAATTTCAGATAAAAACGAGCTTTAAAGGCTCAAAACAAATTAAGAAAGATGGTTGGGCAGAATCTGAAAAATGGTGTAGAAATTGGCTTTGTATGAACTTCGGGCAAGAAAAACGTTAACTTTCGAACTCGGGATAAACAAACAAAAGATTGGCAATTGAAAACGGGTTGTTAATGAGTGATTAGAAGCTTGGAAACACAAAAATTGGGGACTGGAAGTTAAAGAAAACGAGTCGTGAAATCGGGTTATTGTAATATTTTGTTTGGGTGATTGAGTGAGGTTTGAAATGAAGACTTTGACCACCATACATTTGCCACCCACTACTTCTTAATTTCACTCACTCACATCTCCACTCTATTAACTTTCACTCCTAAAAATATGGGTTCATGGACATTGGAAGCAAAAGTTTAGAAGAAAGTGGACAAAATTCTGCACAGGTTTAAAACATGTGTCAACTTCAAGCATTCGAAATTCCTTTAACAAGACTTTGTTTTGGCTCCAAAATAACTCGTGGATTCGTCGAGAATTTTAGTTTTCGAAACCTTCATTCCTCAATAAAAAAAATCTGTTATGATAACAAGTCTCGAAAACTTAACCAAAGTGAATTTCTTTTGAATTCCATACGGTGTGTGAAATTAAATTTTACGAGCAAAAAGTTTACCTTTGAAATCCCACGACGTGTGATTTCTAGATCCATTATGTTGATTATTATGAAAATTCATACTGCGTGCGAAAAAATTACTACAAATAGAAAGTTCTCATTTAGACGTATACGATATGTGTAGCCGCATGGCGTGTGAGACTTTTGACCGTGCATGTTGATTGTTTTGCTGGAGAAATAGAAATAAAAGTAACTAGGATATTATTTTTCTTCTTTTTCCTTTTCTTTTATATTTTATTATCATTAAACTTTATACTAATTTTTATTGTATGCATTTATTTGAAATGAAATGAAATTTTTATTTCATAAACTAACAACTTTATTCAAATTCATTACAATACATGATTTAATTAATATAATAAACGTTTTTATATATAACAAAAAATATATTTTCTATTATAATAAAACATACTAGAAAAATATTGTGTACATACTAGAAAAACATGATATATAGTATGAACAGGTATTTATCCAACAATATATTTATAATATAAAATATAAAAACACATAAGAAGCTGAGTTGTTTCAACTCAACAGTTTAATTGAATTCAATACTACTGTTTGGTTCAATTCTCACTCTGAATATTAACAAATCTTTAAAATAGTACCTCATCGGATAAGGATATTGAACAGTTAAGAGCCTACCAAAGTTGGATTCCCAGTTCATGTATAAGTTCTGATTAAAGGTGTGAATGAGCTTTGGAAGTTACAAATTATTCGAGGTCGGCTCGGTCGAAACTCGATGAACGTTAGATTCGATAGGGCTCGAATCGAGTTTGGATCAGCTCGACCACTAATGAGCCTAGCTTTCTTAGATTCGACTCGAAAGCTCGCGAATAGACTCGATTATTTTTTAATTACTATATAATTATATATAATTATTTTAAATTTTTATTTCATCGATCATTATTAGTTTTTCATCACAATTCACAACTCAGTTAAGTTTTAACTCATAGAAAAAATGCACAAAAAAAAAAAAGCTTTTAGCCTTTTGGGCATTTAGCTAAAAACTTATGTTTTGATAAAGAATAAAATTCATGACAAACTTTAATATATATTTCAGTGTTTTAACTTTTTCTATCAATTTGTGTTTTCCGACCACGAGTATAATCTACTATTAAGGCTTTTTTTGTCTCATACGCTATTTATTCTATTCATTATTGATGAATTTAATTAAAGCTCGTTAAAAGGTCGATAAAAGCTTGGCTAGATCAAAATTCGATCAGATTTGGTCAAACCTCGATTCAAGAGAGCTCGGTTCGAGATATAAACGAGCCAATACCGAGCATGCCTAGGTTCGGTTTGGCTCGACTCATTTACACCCCTAGTTTTGATAGTCATGTTAGCAATTATACTTAGAGTATTAGAGAGATAAGGTAGAGAGAGATCAGATCCTTTTCTCTGGGTTAGTTGTGGCCTTTATATAAGTTTTGGAATCTCTAATTAAGGTCCATAATGCCCCGAGACGATAGATTAGCCCTAGTAGTCGGGTTCTCGCTAGTGGTCCGACTTGGTCACATGGGTCGGACCCCATGTGGATTTTAGCCCTGGACAGTTGGGCTGGAACCTCATCAGATGTTGGATGGGCCTAAGGTGTGTAGAATTGGGCCAAAAAAATGCTAATGCCTTGTCAAGGAGTTACATCTGTTCTAGTACATTCATCAAGTCATTTATGTTAGTTTGTCAAATTGGAATCTTTTTGTTCCTTCATGACACCATATTTGGCAATTGATGAATTTGTGTCTCTAAGTTTTTCATGCCGCAGTCGCGGAGTTAGGATTAAAGGGTAGCTTAACATTAGAAAAAAAAAATGTTCATATATATATATATATATAATTAAATGAAATTATATAAAATTTTAATTCTATTGAAAAATGCTAAAAAGTACTTATTACATATACTATATTATCGGTAAATGTACCTTTTTTTTACAATAGGTGAGCTACCGATAGATGGCAAACATAGTCTCATAGAAATTGAATTTTGAAAAAGTTACAAAATGACTTCATCTTCAACACTGTTAAAAGTAGTATTCTCAAGATAACACAACAAGCAATTTGTGAGATAAACTTCTCTCATCTGGTTGTGTAAATCTATCTAAACAATAATTTGTATAGAAAAACATCTTTCAACAGTAGATGTTGCAACAGGTAAGACTGCCAACTCTATAAGTCGATAGACTAGATGGAAAAAAAAACGTGATATTGCTTCTCCACCATCTTTTTTGCAAGCTAACCAATATTACAAAGACTAGAGATGATTCATTTAATATCATATCATGAACGTAAAGACTAAATTGATGGTCAAACTCAGTTATCTCACAACTAAAAAAATAATATGAATATAACTTAGCAAGATGAAGTAGTCTCTCATGATCAAGCTTAGCAAATGAATTTGAAGGATCAAGACACGATATGCACAAAAGTAGCTCAAAAGTTGATTATGAAAAACAATTGTCCATTTTTTAAGCAATAGAATTAACAGCCTAACATTTGTGCAAATAAAAATAATTTAGAATATAATCAAGGTTAATGTCGTTTACAATTATATTATTAGATAACAGAAAGAAAATCAAATACCTCAAGAAAGATATCCATACGAAAACATTGGAGATAAGTCCTTTGGAATCCATAATAAGTTGTCTAGCACGACTTGGAATGATATCTTCCATATTAGGCACGTGTATATCTCATGCTTGACAAAATTTAGTGACTTCTTTTAACAACTTCTCCCAACAATCTTCCGGAAATGCTTGCAAGCCTTCACCAATGTAATCATGCTCATAGCACTTGCGATATCTTGATTCTTAACTTGTAAGAATTGTGATAATCCATTTGTCATTACTAATAGAAATTCCATCAACTTTCCGAGCAATATGAATTCAAAATCTAACATTTTTGTAACCAAACTATCAGTAGTGCCTCGACATTTTGCATCAGTGCCATCATTTGATATGGCTGAAAGCATTTCTATCACTGAATCCCACATGTCAAAAATACAGATCATCATTTTATAGTGAGAACCCCAACGAGTATCACTTGGACGAGTTAAATTTTTTTCTTCATTTTTTTCTCTTTCCTGTACAAATATCATTGCGTTTTATTCATTATGCTAGTTTCTCATGATGTAATTGTAGAAGAACATCCTTTCTTTTACATGAAGGGCCAACAATATTCACAATAATAGGAACATAATAAAAAAAAGGAACTCACCGGGTGACAAGCCCTTGCAGCAGCAACAACAACAACAACAACAACTAATTGAAGTTGGTGAGCAAAATATATAGTGAATATAATGTGCATGCTTGTTTTCATTTAAAATGAGCACTTTTAGTCCATAAAACTCACCACGCATATTAGAAGCACCATCATACCCTTGACCTCTTAGCCTTGTAAGTGATAATCTATTCAAATCAAAGAATTCACCAATCATTTTTTTCAAACACTGTGCAGATGTATCACTAACATGCACTAATCCAAGAAACTGTTCGATCACTTCTCCATTGTCATTTATAAATCTCAAAACCACAACCATCTTCTCCTTAACTGAACAATCTTAAGCTTTATCAATCAAAAGAGTGAAGAATTTCTCCCCAATCTCATCAAGAATAACTTTTTTTTTTGTCTACAATGCACAAGCTTTTATAATTGCCTTTTGAATTGTCACTACACCAAAAACCCCTTTAGATGACGGTTAAAAACCATTCTGCAAGATATAAATTTATCACGGGGCTTGCTGCCATCTGATGGTACTTCAGATGATGGTCGTGTTCTGTCATCCGTAATAGCCTCACATGACAGCAACCTAATAGCTGTAAGTTGGAGCAAGCGGTTATTCTGTATTGATGTAAGTCGTGAATATATACACAAGGATACAAACCCTAGATAAGAGTAATTACAAGAAAGCCCTTAACATAAACATTATATACTATTACCCTCCCTCAAGTGGAGCCGGGGTTCTACAGAGGCTCAACTTGGAACACAAAAATTGAAAGCGAGCCTTGGTGAGTGGCTTAGTAAAGACGTCAGCGATCTGATCCTTGGTGGGAATATACTGGACCTGCAGTAGATGTTTGGTAACTCTATCCCGAACGAAGAAAAAATCAATCTCGATATGTTTACTGCGGTGATGGAAAATGGGGTTGACCGTGAGATAGGTGGCAGAGATATTGTCACACAAAAGTATTGGAGGGCGAGGAAGAGCAACACCCAATTCATGTAATAAAATCTGAAGCCAGCCAATTTCAGAAGCACCAGTAGCTAGAGCACGATATTCAGCTTCAGTGGAAGAGCGAGCTACCGAACGTTGCTTTTTAGAAGTCCAAAATATAAGAGAGCGACCAAGGTAGATTGCATACCCGGTGGTGGACTTACGATCATCCAAACTACCAGCCCAATCAGCATCAGTAAAGCCATGTAAAACAACTGGAGACTGAGAATGAAAGAACAGACCTTGGTGCTTCGTATGCTGAAGATAACGAAGTAATCGTTTGACCCCTTGCCAGTGAATTAGAGTTGGAGCATGCATAAATTAAGCCAATTTGTTGACAGCAAAAGAGATATCAGGGCGAGTGAAGGATAAATATTGAAGATTGCCCAAGATGTCGCGATACATAGTTTGGTCGGTAAATATTTCACCTTTACCCAACTGAAACTGCTCTTTGACACACATAGGAGTGGAAATACCAGTGCACGATTGCATATTAGCTTTGTGGAGTATCTCAGTAATGTATTTGGCTTGATTTAAGAGTAAGCCATTCGGCATCCACTGTGCCTCTAGACCAAGAAAATACTGAAGCTTGCCAAGGTTGCGAAGAGCAAAGTGAGTCTCCAATTGTCGAATAAGAGATTGAATAACAGTGGGGTCGGAACCCAAGAGAACAATGTCGTCAACATAGACAGGACAGAAAACAGTAACAGCATTAGTGCGCTAATAAAACAAAGAGGTGTCGACCTTAGAGCCTTTTAAGCTAGAGAAGAAAGGACCTCAGTTAGACGACGATTCCACATACGGGGAGCTTGCTTGAGACCATACAGGGATTTATTGAGTTTACAAACATAGTCTGGATGAGCAGAGTTAATAAACCCCGGTGGTTGGTCCATGTAAACAGCTTCATCAAGGGTGCCATTCAGAAATGCATTGGAGATATCCAGGTGAACAATAGACCAAGCATTTGAGATGGCAAGGGCAAGAAGTAGCCGAATGGTGGCCGGTTTAACCACCGGACTGTATGTTTCAAAATAGTCAACATCGGGACGCTGGGTGAAGCCCTTTGCAACTAGACGGGCCTTGTACCGTTCAATAGAGCCATCTGAATTTTGCTTAAGACGAAAAATCCAGCGACAACTAACTTTGTTAACTGAGGGTGGCCGAGGTACAATGGTCCAGGTTTTATTTCGAATGAGAGCAGTATATTCCTCAAGCATGGCTTTGCGCCAATGGGGATCTTTAGATGCCACGGTATAGAAGCTCGGAACTACAGGTGGAGTGGAGACTAGGGCACGGGGAGGTGTAGGTTTAGGGTGGCCGGTTTTGGATCGGGTGAGCATAGGGTGTTGGTTGGCTATAGTGAGTGGGGGATGGGTCAGTGGTGGCTGTGACGGGTCAGTGGGGGCGGGAATAGGGCTGGATGGTGAGCTAGTGTGAGTGGCAGTAGAGGTAAGGGAATGAGAAGTAGGCAAAGGTGTTTGCTGGGTTGGGGAAGTAATGTGCATGGGAATGGAAGGTGTTTGGTGGGTATTAATATCTGGTTGGGAAGAAACAGTGGAGGCCGAGTGAGGTGGACCCAGGATTGGCAAAAATACAGGAGGAAAGCTCGGGTAAGCCGAGGTACTGGACGTCGAGGAATTAGTGTGTGTCATTGTCGAACCCGGGAAAACCTGTTCATCAAACAATACATGACGTGAGATTATAATTTTGGAAGAGAGAGGATCAAAACATTTATATCCCTTGTGAAGCTTACTATAACTAAGAAATATACATGCTTTAGATCGAGGATCAAGTTTTGTATTAGCATACGGACATAACCAAGGAAAGCACAAGCAACCAAAGACACGAAGAAAGGTGTAATCGGGGGCATCACCAAACAATGATTGATAAGGATTAGCATAATCTAAAGTGACATTAGGTGTGCGATTAATTAAGTACGTAGCCGTATCAAAAGTGAATCTCCAATATTGCGGTGGAAGTTTAGCATGTGTGAGAAGTGCGAGGCCATGTTCAACTATGTGTCTATATTTTCGTTCAGCCATGCCATTTTGTTCGGGTGTGTGAGGATATGAGATACGATGAGAAATGCCATGGGTGCGAAAATAAGATGCAAGTTTGACAAACTCACCACCACCATCAGATTGGAAACACTTAATTGAGCGATTGAAATATTTTTCCACAAGACTTTTAAACTGTATAAAAGTGTCATGCACATCAGAATTTTGTTTCAGGAAATATACCCAACTATATTTGGTGTGGTGATCATGAAATAAGACATAATAACGATAGCCATCCATGGATATGACAGGTGCAGGACCCCAAACATTAGCACAGATCATATCAAGAGGTGCATTAGTGGTGTGATTGGACATGGTAAATGGTAACTTATGACTTTTGCTAACACAACAAGATGAGCAAATAGGAATTTTATTATTCAGAAGATCAATATTATTCAAAGCAACAAATCGTTTAACAATAGGAAAACTGGCATGTCCAAGACGATCATGCCAGCGAGATAAACTAGCTAACTGAGCATTGAAATTGCTAGAGCTAGATAAGCACAAAGAATACAAGCCTTCATTACTCCGGCCTTGAGCTCTCACCCGGCCCGTCTCCAAATCCTTCACAAAAAAAACGATCAGAGAAAAATTCCACAAAGACAGGATTAGAGTTAGTTAAAGCAAAAACGGATAACAAATTGTGAGATGACTTTGGTACATGTAAGATATTACGTAAATTGACAGGAGACGAACCAAGTGAAACAACTGAATTACCAATGCGATGAATAGGAAGAGTAGAGCCATTACCTATTTGAACTTCATCAGGTCCCGAATACTCAGAGTGGATGTTGAGGTTACCCAAGTCCGACGTGACATGATGAGTTGCCCCGGAGTCCAGTACCCAGGGTTGAACATGAGACAAGGCAGTAGCTATGTGAGATTGAGGTGATATGGGATTGTCACGATTAATCTTTGGTGAGGAGCAGTTCCTAGCAACGTGGCCAATACTGTGGCAATTGTGACAGGTCAAGTGGGCTCGCCCATTGGAAGCAAAATATTGTTTCGGAGTCGAATAACTAGAGGAAAGCTACTGTCCGCCAGAAGCAGCCCCTCGGCCAGCAGCATATGAATTCTGTCCAGCAAAATGACGTCCGTCGCCACGACCGGTTCGTCCACGGCCACGACCTCGCTGTCCCGAATAGCCATTAGAGGAGTGTCGGCCACTGTATAGGGCTGTTGGCGGGATCAAGGGTGCTGAATTTTGTCGAGTCAAATTTCGCTCTTCCGACAAGAGCAAGCCAAACAGTTCATCATAAGTAATCGGCTCCCGAAAGGAATGAAAATGACGAGAGAAAGCATCATAAGTATCACCAAGGCCTTGAACAATAGCTTCATTGAGATCATCCTCGGGCAAGAAAAATTGATGAATTGCCAATTGATCAGAAATAGCTTTGGCACGAAGCAAATAAGTAGAGATATCATCGGTAGCTCTAGTAAGCGTGCTAATTTTAGCACGAAGAGCACGAACCTGAGAGCGAGAGCCTGAAGTATACGTGGTAGTGAATTTTGTCCAAGCTTCAAGAGCAGTGGTAGCTGTAGCAATGTGAGGCAAGAGAGATTCTGAGATGGAACTTAGCAGAACATTGAGAACTTGTTGATCCTTACGGTACCAGGATTGATAATCAGTGTTGGGGGCTTGATCAGGAAGTAGTGGAGATGGAGTAATAGCTTGAGGATCAATATGATCCGAATATCCACTACGACGAATAGCAGATAAGGCTTGTGCACGCCATAGAATATAATTCATTGATGTGAGTTTCACGGTCAATTGACTGTGGAGGGACTGATGATGATGCCCATAAGTGGGAGGAGGCGGAGGAGGTGGGTTGTTTGAAGAGGAATGGAAGGGATTTTCCATGGAGGTTTCAGGTGAGTGGGAGGAGTTTTCGTCGGCCATGAGAGCAAAGGAGGAAGACGATTTGGAGGGGAGCGTCTAGGGTTTGGGATACGGCTCTGATACCATGTAAGTTGGAGCAAGCGGTTATTCTGTATTGATGTAAGTCGTGAATATATACACAAGGATACAAACCCTAGATAAGAGTAATTACAAGAAAGCCCTTAACATAAACATTATATACTATTAATAGCGACCTATCATCTGACCACTAATTATATGGGTTTATCTAATAACAACTGTCATCGAATATATGTTCTCATGACACCATTTTTAAATAATCTGTCAAAATATCAAGTTAAAATAAAGCTATTATGTTAATGTTATGACAGTTTTTATTTTCATGACTGTTGTTGTAACACAATTCACATGACATAATTTGTATTAAATCATGTTATTGGAACGTAATTAGTATGACATTTTCTTATAAGAATTTTGTCATTGTTCTTTTTTTTACCTCTTCCATGAACCTGTATAAATAACCAAAGTTTCTTGTAAATAATGTGCAAATAACCTTTATATATAACAATAAACGTATACATATGTGAAGATCACAATCCCAACCAAAGGTTTGTCATTACAAAGCTAACATTTAACTATATAAGAAGCCTAAAAACCTAACCCTTGAATCTCATGACTTGTTATGCCCATTCTTTGGAGGTTTTCTTCCATCCTTTTGCTCCCTGCAACATAAAATACACAAGTTAATTGAATGTTGATCTTCAAAGTATAAATATAGAAAATGAAAAGAGAAAATGAGTACAGGCATTGGATCACAATTCTTCATGGTGTACCAGGTAAATGAATAACATAATCAATCTTTATATCATGACATTTTATAAAGGAATGCACCAAATAGATTAGAAAATTCACTATAGCTACAAATTGGTAAAAAAACAGAATGAAATATATCAGGTAACCAACATCATGATTTAATCTTCCTCTTCAATTCCAATATATCAGGTAAGTATGATGGGAAACAGTTCAATATGTTATTTGTGGAATATTACAATCCTAACCCTTCTCTAACCCTATGGACTCACTTGACTATGAAGGTTTTTCCAATCATTACTAACTTGGAAAATCCCAATCATTACTAAATCAATAATCTTAGCCAGAAAATTCACCTGAAAAACTTTCACTTACAATAACTCAAGGGGCTGATTAGTTTATAAAAAGAAAAAAGTCAAACAAAAATGCATTCCTAACCTTGTAATTTCGCTACATCAAGAAAAACTTACACTTGCCCTTGTTGAAACACCTTTCCACAAGATTTTGATTTGACAAAATCATCCATGATTAAGAGGCAATTAAATTTAGATGCTTTGATTTAATTGTACTAATATGTTTGTTAAATCTTGAGTGCAAAAATATATAAAGTAAAAGACAGGACAAAAGTCAGCACAAACGAAGCTGAGTAGAAAAAAACTCAGCATGACAGAATAGAAGCTGAGTGGAGTTAAAGTCCAGAAACAAAACGAAGCTGACTAAAGCTGAAGACCTCTTCAGGAGCGGCTAAACAAAACGGAGCTGACCTTGAAGGAACTTAGCATGAACCAACGAAGCAGAGTATTCATCAGGACAGCATGAAGGATCCGTTTTACTAAAAGACAAAGTCTGCCAATCTTCTGCACCAATAATTGGAACCTCGAAGATACCTAAGAAGACTGATTCCGAGAGTCATGGGACGTTGGATTATTGGAAACAGACAACTGGCACAAACAAACAAAATAGACGCTAGAAGACAACCTGACGTCTGAAGAAAAACAGAAGCAGGGAATGGTGTGCAGTCTGAAGATTTCCAGAAAATGTTCCCCAAAAGAGCCGTTTTGGTAGCAACGGTCAAGACATTTTAACCGATCAAATCCACATGATTTAGTCTATAAAAAGACAATCGAAGAACCTAAATAAGTACAAGCACTGAAGCATCAAAAGAAATATACAAGAGAGAAAGTTTCAAAAGCACTCAAATACAAAAAGAATCTTACACCCACGTTTCTATTCTATGTGTAAATGCTAGATTGAGTTGTAATCATCTAAAGTGTTCTTTAGTTCACAAAGGAACAAGTCTGTGATCAATAGAAATATCGAGAGAGTAAAACTGAGTGCTTGGTTGTAAGCATTTCAGCAGTAGAGAAATCTAGGTGCTGGGTTCTAGCACTTAGTAGGAGTTGAGTAGACGAATAGAGGAAGGTACTCTTGCATATTCAACTGCCTTGTAATTGGTTTGTGCTCTACCGTTAAAGAGCTCAGTATTGGATTCAAAAAGCCCGGAGGACTCTGGGGACTGGACGTAGGCAGAGAGGCCGAACCAGGATAAGTGGTACTGAGTAATCTCTAAACTCTCTCTTATATTGTATGTGTTGTTTGCTAAATTTACTCAGCATATAAATTGCCTAAGCTGACCTTGAGTAAATAAGTGGTGCTGAGTTAGAAGCTGACCTCCAAGAGTGTCAATTCTTAACTCACAAGAAAACAACTATAGTCAACATCTGACTAAAGCTGTCTTCAAACATTTCTCACCAAGCTGACCAAAAGCAGAGTTATTAAACTTTCAAAATTACTTCCAGTCAGCTTAATTAAAACTGGAAAAAGTTATATTAGTTCCTAACCCCCCCCCCTTGGAACTAATTATCAAGGACCAACAAGTGGTATCAGAGCCTTAAAAGCTCACTACTCAGAGATCTAACAATCTTGAGCTGATCCCTAAAAATGGGTGAGAATAGCACTTGTTTCCTTCCTGGAAGCCAAACAACACAGATACTCCCTGAGGGATTATCAATCACTAGACCACCCCTATTCTTTGGATCAAACTATACATTCTGGAAGAATAGGATGAAGAACTTTATTCAAGCCACAAACATGAGTGCATGGCTTGCAATTGTTCAAGGTCCACATATGCCATACAAAACTATTAACAATGAGAAAATTGTTAAGAGTGAGGCTGAGTGGACAGAGGATGACCTCAGAAAACTACAAAATAATGCTTCGGCTATAAATATGCTTCACTGTGCGTTAGATGCCGCAGAATACAATAAGATTTCAGGTTGTGAGTCAGCACAGGAGATTTGGAAGAAGCTTGAAGTAACCTATGAAGGCACGAGCAAAGTTAAGGAGTCTAAAGTCAATCAACATATGAGACTCTACGAGTTGTTTGAAATGAAGGAGAATGAAGACATCTCAGAAATGAACGCAAGGTTCACAAACATTATAAATGAGCTAAAAAGGCTTGGAAAGAACTTCACTGAAGAAGAACAAGTGAAGAAGATTCTGAGAAGTCTGCCCAAGAGCTGGCAAGCAAAGAAAACAGCCGTAGAGGAAGCTCAAGACTTGACTACCTACAAATATGATGAGCTGATAGGATCCTTGCTGACCCATGAAATCTCTATGAAAAACTTTGAAGCCAAAGAAAAAGAAAAATCAGAGGATAAGAAACAAAAATCCCTTGTCATGAAAGCAGACTCAACTGAAGCAGAGTCAACCGATGATGAGGAATTAGCCATGTTCACCAGAAAGATGAAAAAGCTGTTCAGAAGAAATGATAGAAATGGAAAAAGATCATTTAGAAGGAATGATAAGTACAAAGCTGAGTCAAGCGACAAATACAAGAAGGACAGCTCGAAATCTGTCACATGTTTTGAGTGTCATCAAACCGGGCACATCAAGTCAAGCTGTCCAAATCTCAAGAAAGAGAAGAAGGGAAGCAAAAAGGCTATGGTAGCCACATGGAGTGACAGTGATGAGTCAACATCATCTGAAGCTGAGCAAAATGAAACAGCCAACATATGTTTTATGGCAGATGATGGAGCTGACCAATCCCAGTCTGAGCATGCTGACCTTTCTGATGGAACTGACCAAGAGAACCACAACAATGAGGTAACATGTTTACTTTTGCTTAGAAATGAAATGGTGAATGCCCTGAGTGACTTATATACACTTACTAAGAAGTGTAACAAAAAGATTAAGGCACTCAGCAGGCGATGTGATGAGATTGAAGAGGTCAAGCTGAGTGATCTCTGATATCTTCTCTAGGACAACTCTGACTTGCATACCAACATGCAAATCTTACATAAGTTTGTCACGGATGTCCAATCTGAGTCAAAGAAACTTAGGAAGGACATCACACACTTACAAAGTCACGGGAAAGGCTTAAACAAAGCCCATGCTGAGTACGCAAATAATAGTCAGCATAAGCAAGTCACTCAATGTGAATGTTGTGGAAAACGGGGACACACAAAGGATGTGTGTTGGCATAACAAGCGGACTATCCAATGTGACTTCTGCGGAAGAAAAGGGCATACCACAAAAGTATGTTGGCATGCCCAACATAATAATGCTGACTATACTCAGTTCAACCCACAAAGGGTACCTTTTTGTGACTTCTGTGGTAAACCAGGCCACACCATAAAAGTATGCCGTCATAAGTTGAAACATGACTTTGCACCTGTCTATACTAACAAGAAAGGACCCAAAAGAAATTGGGTACCTAAAAATGAATAGTTTGAACTGCAGGTCAGCTTGACATGCGTGGAGAAGTCAAAACTATGGTATATAGACAGCGCATGCTCAAGACATATGACAGGTGATGAAACTCAGTTCATCACACTAGAGCTTAAACGAGGTGGAAGTGTAAGCTTTGGAGACAACAAGAAGGGTAAGATAGTCAGCTCAGGTACTATCGGAGGTAACCCAACCATTGAGTCTGTCTCCTTAGTTAAAGGTCTCAAATATAACCTGTTGAGTGTAGCTCAGCTTTGCAAGAGCGACAGAAGGGTTGTATTTGATGATACTAAGTGTCAAATACTCGAGGGAAATACAAATGAATTGATTTTAACTGCCCCTCGTGTAGAAAATGTATATATGTTGAATTTGGAAAAACAGTTTTCTAAAAATATATGCTTAGTATCTAAAGAGGACAACTCCTGGCTATGGCATAGAAGACTTGGGCATGTCAGCATGGATCTTCTTGCCAAATTAGCTAGAAAGCAATTAGTTGAGGGATTACCCAAATTAAAGTTTGAAAAAGATCAACTATGTAAAGCCTGTCAGCAAGGCAAACAAACTAAAAAGTCATTTCATAGTAAAAATATCGTCTCAACCAAAAGGCCATTGGAATTACTACACTTAGATCTTTTCGGACCTATCCAGCCACTCAGCTTGGGAGGTAAGAAATTTTCTTTGGTTATTGTAGATGATTTCTCTCGGTATACTTGGATCATCTTGCTTAGTAACAAGGATGAAACCTTTGAGATGTTCACCACATTGATCAGAAAGCTTAAAAATGAAAAAGACCTAAAATTAGCTCACATTAGAAGCGACAATGGTGGAGAATTCAAAAACCAGTAGTTTGATGAATTCTGTGAATCCTGTGGTATTGACCACAACTTCTCTGCTCTAAGAACACCTCAACAAAATGGGGTTGTTGAAAGGAAAAATAGAACCATTGTTGAAATAGCTAGGACGATGCTGAGTGAAAATAGGCTTCCAAAGTACTTCTGGGGTGAAGCTGTTCACACAGCATGTTATATACTGAATAGGGCTCTAGTCAGACCTATACTTAAGAAAACCCCATATGAACTTTGGAAAGGTCGAAAGCCCAACATTGGATACTTTCGGGCCTTTGGGTGTAAGTGTTTTATACTCAATACAAAAGACAACCTTGCTAAATTTGATGCTAAAGCTGATGAGGCGATCTTTTTAGGGTACTCAACAAACAGTAAAGCATATAGAGTATTTAATAAAAGGACTCAAGTTGTAGAAGAGTCTGTACATGTTGAGTTCGATGAAACTGACCCTACAGGTAAGTCAGCTCAGCCTGAAGAAGAAGAACCAGGCTCAGCTTCCGCTGATCAACCAAAAGCCACAATGCCTAACATACAGGAGCTGACTCAAGGTAAGCAAGAAATTGAAATATCATTTGCTGACCAATCTATTCCTGTAGAGATTGTAGAAACACCTCTTCCAAACGACTCAGCACTGCCAAAGGAAATAAAGATCCCAAGAGGCCATACAGAACAAGCCATTCTTGATGCCGCCAACAACAAACTGATGACCAGGGATCAACTTAGAAAATACCTCAGCAATGTTGCATTCGTATCAATACATGAGCCAAAGAATTTTGCTGATGCTGAGCAAGATGAGTATTGGATCAATGCTATGCAAGAAGAGCTTGATCAATTCACCAGAAATGAGGTATGGGATTTAGTACCTAAACCTAGGAATCAAAAGCCCATAGGAACTAAGTGGGTTTTTAGAAATAAGCTAGATGAACATGGGAATGTGATTAGAAACAAAGCCCGGCTTGTAGCTCAAGGCTATAGTCAGCAAGAGGGTATAGACTATGGAGAAACATTTGCTCCTGTTGCTAGATTAGAAGCTATACGTATACTGTGTGCCTATGCCAGTTACATGAATTTTAAATTATACCAAATGGATGTAAAAAGTGCATTTCTTAATGGCTTTATAAACGAAGAGGTATACGTCAATCAACCTCCTGGATTTGAAGACTCAAAATTTCCAAATCACGTTTATAAACTCAAAAAGGCTCTATACGGCCTAAAGCAAGCTCCAAGAGCTTGGTATGAGAGGTTGACCAACTTCCTGCTGACCAAGAACTATGTCAAGGGAAAAGCTGACACAACCTTGTTCATTAAGAAAAAGGGAAAACATACCCTACTTGCACAAATATATGTTGATGATATAATTTTTGGTGCTACTGACGAATCTTTGTGCAAAGAATTTAGCCAACAGATGCAAACAGAGTTCGAAATGTCCATGATGGGTGAACTCAACTTCTTTCTTGGACTCCAAATCAAGCAATCAGTTTTCTCTTCCTATATCTGACTAATCAAGTTTGAACAAACAACTCAAAAAGACACTAAAACTAAACTAAGAGACAACATCTCTCCAAAATTAAGCCAGTATACTCAAAAGCAACAAATCTAATGAAATTAGATCTTGAAAGGCTTAGAATAAAATTAAGACAAAATAAATGCAACCCTTACGGGGGAGTCACGTCAAAAAATTTCAATCATGGGGCAACTTAAAACTGAGTTCCGTAATTATGTATTTTGCCAACATCAAAATGGGGGAGTTTGTTGAAACACCTTTCCATAAGATTTTGATTTGACAAAATCATCCATGATTAAGAGGCAATTAAATTTAGATGCTTTGATTTAATTGTACTAATATGTTTGTTAAATCTTGAGTGCAAAAATATATAAAGTAAAAGACATGACAAAAGTCAGCACAAACGAAGCTGAGTAGAAAAGAACTCAGCATGACAGAATAGAAGCTGAGTGGAGTTAAAGTTCAGAAACAAAACGAAGCTGACTAAAGCTGAAGACCTCTTCAGGAGCGGCTAAACAAAACGGAGCTGACCTTGAAGGAACTTAGCATGAACCAACGAAGCAGAGTATTCATCAGGACAGCATGAAGGATCCGTTTTACTAAAAGACAAAGTCTGCCAATCTTCTGCATCAATAATTGGAACCTCGAAGATACCTAAGAAGAATGATTCCGAGAGTCATGGGACGTTGGATTATTGGAAACAGACAACTGGCACAAACAAACAAAACAGACGCTAGAAGACAACCTGGCGTCTGAAGAAAAACAGAAGCAGGGAATGGTGTGCAGTCTGAAGATTTCCAGAAAATGTTCCCCAAAAGAGCCGTTTTGGTAGCAACGGTCAAGACATTTTAAACGATCAAATCCATAGGATTTAGTCTATAAAAGGACAATCGAAGAACCTAAATAAGTACAAGCACTGAAGCATCAAAAGAAATATACAAGAGAGAAAGTTTCAAAAGCACTCAAATACAAAAAAGAATCTTACACCCACGTTTCTATTCTATGTGTAAATGCTAGATTGAGTTGTAATCATTTAAAGTGTTCTTTAGTTCACAAAGGAACAAGTCTGTGATCAATAGAAATATCGAGAGAGTAAAACTGAGTGCTTGGTTGTAAGCATTTCAGCAGTAGAGAAATCTAGGTGCTGGGTTGTAGCACTTAGTAGGAGTTGAGTAGACGAATAGAGGAAGGTACTCTTGCATATTCAACTGCCTTGTAATTGGTTTGTGCTCTACCGTTAAAGAGCTCAGTATTGCATTCAAAAAGCCCGGAGGACTCTGGGGACTGGACGTAGGCAGAGAGGCCGAACCAGGATAAGTGGTACTGAGTAATCTCTAAACTCTCTCTTATATTGTATGTGTTGTTTGCTAAATTTACTCAGCATATAAATTGCCTAAGCTGACCTTGAGTAAATAAGTGGTGATGAGTTAGAAGCTGACCTCCAAGAGTGTCAATTCTTAACTCACAAGAAAACAACTTTAGTCAACATCTGACTAAAGCTGTCTTCAAACATTTCTCACCAAGCTGACCAAAAGCAGAGTTATTAAACTTTCAAAATTACTTCCAGTCAGCTTAATTAAAACTGGAAAAAGTTATATTAGTTCCTAACCCCCCCCCCCCTTGGAACTAATTATCAGGGACCAACAGCCCTTGCCTGCACCAAAACTAACCATAACCAATTTGACTACCAACAATACATAAACATTGATAATGCATCCTCCTATATATAATGAAATAAAGAAAACCCTCTATATTGTAGTTTCAACAAGCTCAAGTTCAAACTTCAAACCACAAACATATATTTACAGCTTCACTAGGTAAATATCACCACTTGCACAAAGCAGCACTCATAAATTACACTGAAATTAGAGTGACATGCTTAAAAACTTACACCTTTCATTTCAGCCACAAAATCTAGTGTGGATCCCCTGCCTTGCATCGTTGAAAGTAACTATTTCGCCACCAGCCCCTTGCTTACTCCCTGCATTGCATACTTCTTCTTATTAGAATAAACTCCAATAGTATAATGCATGAAAAAAATAATGGTAACAGCTCCACTCGATGAGGATTGGACACATCATTCCTATTACTTCGTTAAGTTCTGATTTCTCCCTCCACATACAATTAACATAACTTAACGGAGTAATATCAATTACGTGTCTCGTTCCATTATCAAGACCTAAATTGGTACATTTTTTAAACGTTAAGCCTATATTGATGCTATTTTATACGTGGAGCTATTTATCTAAGGTAATGGATTCATCTAAGTCCAACTACAACATTTGTTAGCAGCTATTTACTTAACACATTTCACTTTGCATTGTGCAAATTATAAATCAGACTCAATTCAAAGGATTGAAAGTTTCATGGAAATTCAAGTCTACATGGTGTTGCAAGCCATTTTCTGTCTCAAATTATAAATCAGAACACCGTATGGTGATGCATTGTGAACAATAGTATCCAAGCATATGTATACGTCAAATTATAATTATAAACTTGAGAAAATGCTAATCTCTTGCAGCTTTAACTAAGCCTACATGTGTCCTAATCTCTTGTCCTGCTCATACACCGTGGAAACAATGCAAACAGAAATGTATGTTAATTATGTGGGTAGTCATTTATACATTTTCATAGCTAGATAAATAATAATAATATCCCATTAGTTAAACTCTATTGCAAAATTTAAACTCAAATGAAAACACAACTACAGTTACATCTATTCTAAAACTAAATAATGAGACATTTAACAAGAGCTTATTTCAACTTATTTCCTTACCCAACTTGAAATGATGAACAAGATCAAGACAATGGGACACATCTCTTTTAAAAAACCGTATATGTCAAAGTTCAATTGTAGTTTGTGGCTAGTGTTGCTCAGTAGAAGCTTTCATCTTAAAATCTTCTCCATCCTAAACAAGCAAGCACACATAAAGAAAAAGAAAGAAAGATATCCTTAATTGAACTTCAATTTTAAAATAACTTTATTCAGCATCAGAATCTAATTAAACCTCTCTATTTTTTTCCATGGGTTTGCCATACAAGGCCCTGAGCTTGGCAATGCCATCTTCCCTCTTCTTCTTTATCTTCTCCTGAAACCAATTCCACCAAATTAACTAACAAAACATCCAATCAAAACCATTCAAATTAGTTTCATAATCAACAACTCACCTCTTCAATGTTATGTTTCCACTTTCTAAAAGCTAAAAACTTTTCATATTTAACCTCATTCAACACCACCAGTTAAAAATACAAAAAAAAAACTCACCACTCCCAACATAATGGGAGAACATTTACCCTTTTCGGATGTGGATAAGCACCCTTGGAGATTTCCGTGGTAAAGAACAACAACTAGTGCATACAAAAATACAGAAAATTCTTCCAATATACAGAATGTAGTGACCAATTATATATACAGAAATTGAGAGGGGAAAAGAAAAGTACTTTTAACTTTGACATTCAGTAAGTATATAGAAATGCATATCCAATTCTAAAGTATTTGTTGGAAGAAAACTACCTTGAGAGGGCATCTTCTCCTTAATCCAGCCCTTATAAACACCACCAAAACCTCCCCTACCTAGTTCATATCACTTCTAAAATTAGATGTTGCAGCTTTCAATTATGCAAAAGTGAAAGCTTTGAACTTTGAGTCTCGTGTAGTTCCTTCAACAGGGAGATGCAACTCAAATGCTAAGAAAATCTCTACTAATAAGTCCATGACTAAAAAATGCTTCAGATAGGCAATGTCACAACACATATACTCAAAACTTCCCCCTTGCCACTTAGGGTTCAAATTTAATCCTAGTAAATTTTGTACAATCTACCAATACACAGTCAAAGTAATCTGTATAAATCACTATGCAACGTGCTGGGCCATAATTTAAATTAAGAAGATACAATCATTTGAAAAATCAAAGTGTAAGGTTTATAAAGCAGGGATTTTCGCAAATGAGAAAGATATAAGTGTAAAAAAAAGCAGCAGAAAACAAACCTTGCGCTTGAGATTGTAGCCATGCTAATCAGACTTGTACTAGAGTTTTTGTCAGCACTGGACTTGTACTCGTAGGCGGTGGAATGACGGTCATATTGTGCAAGCACCTGGAAAGATCTAGGGTTTGGGAGGCCACAAGACCGATGGTTGAAATTGGTAAGGAAGAAAACTCAAGTGTAAGGAAGAAAACATGAGTGTAAAAATTGGTAAGATACAAAAGAGAAAGAAGCGACTTTAAAGCAGAACATCAAAATTAACAACAAGCATAAAGAACTTAACTTGTTCATGGACGTTAGAGTCAAAGGCTCATATTGCCGCTGGCTGCCTCCATGGGGACTAACCGATGGTGTCATCCTAAAACCCTAAAATAAAACAATAGATTATGAAACCATAAGAGAGAATGAAAGAGCGAGAAGAGGGAAAGTGAGGAGTTACCAATAATCAGATCTGAGAATTGATAAAGAAGCTGAACAAAATAATCAGGTTTTTCAGAGTGGCTTTTATACTCTGTATAAAAATTTGGGCGCATTAAAATTTTGGGTACTCTTTACTCCGCCCGCGAAACTTAGAAAATTTTAGATTTTTTTTCTCTCACAACAATGATAGTGATATTTAACAACTGTCATGTGATGATTACATACATTTTCAATAAAAAAATCGTGTTTTTTGAGATGACAGAAGACTTTCATCGTAACGTTATATGAGAATCGAGCGCGTTTTTAATTAAGCCTTAAGATGTCAGAATGTTAAAATAATGTCACGAACAAAATTCAGACGACACGTAAAAAAAATGTCTGCCATGTATCTTGTGTCATGTGAAAGTGAAAATGACAGTGTGTAGGAGAAGTCAATTGATTATTACCTAGAGCATTTGATTGCAATACCTTCCTTACACCTTGCAAACAGTACCATTTTATTACTAAAAGAAAGTTACTCAGCCGCATCAACTCAGCATATCCCTGAAATGTCACACTCGTCTCTAAAAAATTTCGAATAACATGCACAACTGTAGTTAACCTAGTACGCTATTCAGCCTCTTGTGCTGAACATTTTACTATTAACACATGATCCATATTATCCCTTTGATTTTGATATCGGTCAAGCTCATTCTTAGCATAATGGTGTTGATACGGTATCGTTAATAGGCCTTAAGTCAATGGGTTATAGCTTGTTGAAACACTTTTCCACATGATTTTGATTTGACAAAATGATTTAAGTTAATCCATGATTAAGAGGCAATTAAATTTAAGTTTTTTGATTTAATTGTACTAATATGTTTGTTCAATGTTGAGTATAAGTATAAATGCAAACAGAAATAAAAAGTAAGACATGACGAAGTCAACATGAGAACACAGCACAAGCTGAGTGGAGTGCAACTCAGCATAACAGAAGGAAAGTCGTCTTCAGAACAAACGCTTAAAGATGAAGCTAACCAAAGAAGCTGAGTGGAACGCAACTCAGAAAAGTCTTCCTTCAAACTAAAGCTTGCAGACGAAGCTGACCACGGAAGCTGAGTAAGAATATGACTCAGAAACAAAGAACAAAGGCAAAGTCAATAAAGTCAAGATGAGTACTCGTCAGGACAGCATGATTGATCCGTTTGCTAAAAGACAAGATCCGACATCTGTTTGCACCAATAACAGAAGCCTTGGAATTACGCACAGAGTCAATTTCGAGATGCATGGGTCAACTGTCCATTAGCTAAAAGACAAACTGGCACTAGAAGACGCACCTGCGGAAAGAAGACAAGTCTGACGCCTGCTAATTTCAGACGACAGGATTGGCCTACAAATCTGAAGCTGACCTGAACAATTACGCAATAGATCCGTTTGAATCCAATGGATAATTCCAGATTAAAATCATTAGAAGCTTCAGACTTCAATTATAAAAGGACAAGTTCATTCTTGGACCTTAAGCCGATTGCCGAAAATAAAAAGAGAAAAAGAGCATACATACAAAGCACATTCAAACAAGAAAAAGATCTTACACCAAATTTCCATTTCTGTGTAGAAGCTAGATTGATTTTGTAATCATCTAAAGTGTTCTTCATCTAGAAAGAACAAGTTTGTATCAATTGTAAAAGATTGAGAGAGTTGTGCTATGTACTCGGTTTTAAGTACACAGCGGTAGAGAAATCTAGGTGTTGGGTTATAGCACTTAGTAGGAGTTGAGTAGACGAATAGAGGAAGGTACTCTTGCATATTCAAATGCCTTGTAAATGGTTTGTGCTCTACCTTTAAAGAGCTCAGTATTGGATTGAAAAAGCCCGAAGGGACTTTGAGGACTGGACGTAGGCGGAGAGGCCGAACCAGGATAAGTCGTACTGAGTAATTTCTAACTCTCTCTCAATATATCTATATGTGTGTTGCTTGATTAAATTGCTCAGGATATAAATTGTAAAAGCTGACACTGAGTAATCTTGGTGTTGAGTTGGAAGCTGACCCCAAGTGTCAATTCCCAACTCATAAGTAAAACAGTTCTAGTCAGCATCTGACTAAAGCTGTCTTACGTCTCTCGGTCGTGCTGACCAAAACAAAGTTAAATAACTTAAGGAATTAATTAAGTCAGCATAATTAAACGAAAAAGTTACATTAGTTCCTAACCCCCCCCCCTTGGAACTAATCACACGGGACCAACAAGTGGTATCAGAGCTTAGCAGCTCACTACTCAAAGATATAACTATATTGAGCTGATCCCGATAAATGGCTGAGAATAGCACTCGTTTCCTCTCAGGAAATAAAATAACACAGATACTCCCTAAGGGATTATCAATTAGTCGGCCTCCCTTGTTTTTCAGATCAAATTATACATTTTGGAAAAACATGATGAAAAACTTTATTCAAGCTACAAATATGAGCGCGTGGCTTGCAATAGTTCAAGGCCCATATGTGCCCTACAAAACTGTTGATAACGAAAAAGTTGTCAAGAGTGAAACTGAGTGGTCAGAAGATGACCTTAAAAAATTACAAAATAATGCTTCGGCTATCAATATGCTTCACTGTGCATTAGATGCTGCAGAGTACAACAAAATTTCAGGTTGTGAGTCAGCACAGGAAATATGGAAGAATCTCGAAGTAACCTATGAAGGCACGAGCAAGGTCAAGGAGTCAATGGTGAACCAAAATATGAGACTGTATGAGCTGTTCGAGATGAATGAGAATGAAGATATCTCGGAGATGAACTCAAGGTTCACAAATATTATAAATGAGCTTAAACGACTCGGTAAGAACTTCACGGAAGAAGAACAGGTGAAGAAAATCTTGAGAAGTTTACCCAAGAGCTGGCAAGCTAAGAAAACAGATGTGGAAGAAGCTCAGGACTTGACTACGTACAAATACGACGAGCTGATCGGATCTCTGCTGACCCATGAGATCTCTATGAAAAATTTTGAAGCTAAAGAAAAGTCAGAGGACAAGAAGCAGAAATCACTCGTCATGAAAGATGACTCAACCGAAGCTGACTCATCAGATGATGAGGAGATGGCCATCTTCACAAGAAAGATGAAGAAGCTGTTAAGAAAGAATGACAAGAACAGCGAGAGGCCATACAAAAGAAGCGATAGGTACAAAGTTGAGTCCAGTGACAAATACAAAAAGGACAGCTCCAAGCCTGTCACGTGCTTTGAGTGCCATCAAATTGGGCACATTAAGTCAAGCTTCCCTAACTTAAAAAAGGAAAAGAGGGGAAGCAAAAAGGCAATGGTGGCCACATGGAGTGACAGTGATGAGTCAACCTCATCAGAAGCTGATGCAAATGAGACAGCAAATATATGCTTCATGGCCGACGATGCTGCTGAACAAAGTCAATCTGAGCAAGCTGACCTCTCTAACAGATCTGACCAAGAGGAACATTCCAATGAGGTAACATCTCTACTATTGCTTAGAAAAGTGTAACAAGAAAATAAAGGCACTCAGCAGGCGATGTGATGAGATCGAGGAGATCAAACTAAGTGATCTCCGACATCTTCTCCAAGACAACACCAGGCAAGATGAAAATCTGAAAATCATGCATGGTTGTGTCCCAGAAGTCCAAACTGAGTCAAAGATGCTTAGGAAGGACATCACAACTATACAGAACCAGCTGAGTAAATCGGCAAAGAAAGGGTTCTATCCCAATGCTGAGTATCAAGGTACTGGTCAGCATAGATAGTACACTCAGCAGAACAGTCAGTGTGACTATTGTGGGAAAAGAGGACACACCATTGATGTGTGTTGGTATACTCGGCGGAATGTCCAATGTGACTTCTGCAGAAAGAAAGGCCATACCACTAAGGTATGCTGGCATGCTCAGCACAATCGTGCTCACCAGAAACAAAATCACTCTCAAAGGGTGACCTATTGTGACTTCTGTGGTAAAGCTGGCCACACAATAAATATATGTCGTCACAAATTAAAACATGATGTAGCACCTGTCTATGCTAACCAATGAGAACCCAAAAAGAATTGGGTACCTAAAGATGAATGATTCAAAATGCAGGTGAGCCTGAGGTGCGTGGAGAAGTCAAAGCTCTGGTATATTGACAGCGCATGCTCGAGGCACATGACTGGTGATGAAACTCAATTCATCACACTTGAGCGTAAACGAGGTGGAAGTGTAAGCTTCGGAGATAATAAAAAGGGTAAGATAGTCGGCTCAGGTACTATCGGAGGTAACCCTACTATTGAGTCAGTCTCCTTAGTCAAAGGTCTCAAATATAACCTATTGAGCGTAGCTCAGCTGTGTGACAGCGGTAGAAAGGTTGTATTTGATGCCACTGAGTGTCGGATACTCGAGGGAAAAACAAACAATTTGATTTTAACTGCCCCTCGTGTTGACAATGTATACATGTTAAGTTTAGAAAAGAATTTTCCAAAAAATATATGCTTAGTGTCAAAGGAGGACAACTCCTGGCTATGGCATAGGAGACTTGGTCATGTAAGCATGGACCTCCTTGCCAAACTAGCAAGAAAGCAATTAGTTGAGGGATTGCCCAAACTTAGATTTGAGAAAGATCAGCTATGTAATGCTTGTCAGCAAGGTAAACAAACGAAAAAGTCTTTTCAAAGTAAAAATGTTGTCTCAACCAAGCGCCCATTGGAATTACTACATTTGGACCTTTTCGAACCTGTCCAGCCACTCAGCTTGGGCGGTAAGAAATTTTCCTTAGTCATTGTAGACGATTTCTCTAGGTATACTTGGATCATCTTGCTGAGTAGCAAGGATGAAACATTTGTGTTTTCCACATTGATCAAAAGACTTGAAACTGACAAAGACCTAAGAGTAGCTCATATTAGAAGTGATAATGGCGGAGAATTCAAAAACCAACAGTTTGACGAATTCTGTGAAGTCAGTGGCATTGACCATAATTTTTCTGCTCCTATGACTCCTCAACAAAATGGGGTTGTTGAAAGGAAGAACATAACAATAGTCAAAATTGCTAGGACAATGTTGAGTGAAAATAGGCTTCCAAAGTATTTCTGGGGTGAAGCTGTCCACACAGCATGCTATATACTAAATAGAGCTTTAGTTAGACCTATACTCAAGAAAACCCCTTATGAACTTTGGAAAGGACGAAAGCCCAACATTGGCTACTTTCGTGCCTTTGGGTGTAAATGTTTTATACTCAATACAAAAGAAAACCTTGCTAAATTTGATGCTAAAGCTGACGAAGCGGTCTTTCTAGGGTACTCAACTAACAGTAAAGCATATAGGGTGTATAATAAACGAACTCAGGTTGTAGAAGAGTCTGTACATGTTGAGTTCGACGAAACTGACCCTGCAGGAAAGACAACTCAGCCCGCCGAAGATGACCCAAGCTCAGCTTCCGCTGACCAAAATGGAGCCGCTGAGTCATCACCACAAGAGCTGACCAAAGGTAAACACGAACCCGAAATTACCTTTGCTGACCAATCTACTCCTGCAGATATTGTAGAAACACATATTCCTGACAACTCAACACTACCCAAAGAAATAAAAATTCCAAGAGGGCACTCGGAGAAGTCCATTCTTGATGCTGCTGAAAACAAGCTAATGACTAGAGATCAGCTTAGAAAATATCTCAGCAATGTTGCGTTCGTCTCAGTCTATGAACCAAAGAACTTCACCGATGCTGAGCATGATGAATTCTGGATCAATGCTATGCAAGAAGAGCTTGATCAATTCAAAAGAAATGAGGTATGGGATTTAGTACCAAAACCTAGGAATCAAAAGACCATAGGAACTAAGTGGGTCTTTAGAAACAAATTAGATGAGCAAGGTAATGTAGTCAGAAACAAAGCCCGACTTGTAGCCCAAGGCTATAGTCAGCAAGAGGGCATTGACTATGGTGAAACCTTTGCTCCCGTTGCTAGGTTAGAGGCCATACGTATATTGTGTGCATATGCTAGTTTCATGAACTTCAAACTATATCAAATGGATGTCAAAAGTGCTTTTCTTAATGGATTTATAAACGAAGAGGTATATGTTAGTCAGCCTCCGGGGTTTGAAGATCCAAAATTTCCAAACCATGTTTATAAACTCAAGAAGGCCCTGTACGGCCTAAAACAAGCACCACGTGCTTGGTATGAGAGGTTGACCAGTTTCCTGCTGACCAGGAACTATGTCAGAGGCAAAGCTGACACAACCTTGTTCATTAAGAAAAAGGGTAAAAATACCCTGCTCGCACAAATTTACGTAGATGATATAATCTTTGGTGCTACTGACGAATCTATGTGCAAAGAATTTAGTAAACAGATGCAAACTGAGTTTGAGATGTCAATGATGGGAGAACTCAACTTCTTCCTTGGACTTCAAATCAAGCAAGGGAAGAATGGCATCTTTATTAGTCAGTTTAAGTACGCCAAAGAAATGTTAAAGAAATTCGATATGGAAGAATGCAAGCCCATATCTACCCCAATGGGTACTGACACTGTCCTTTGTGCTGACGAGAAAGGTAAGTTAGTAGATAGCAAATTATATCGAGGTATGATTGGCTCTCTGCTTTATCTTACTGCTAGTAGACCTGACATTCAGTACTCAGTATGTTATTGCGCAAGATATCAAGCTGACCCTAGGGAATCTCACCTTATAGCTGTAAAAAGAATTTTCAGATATTTGCAGAGCTCAGTTAATGCAGGTTTATGGTATCCAAATACAAATGACTTTACACTCATTGGATACACTGATGCTGACTATGGACGAGATAAGCTAGAGCGTAAGAGTACTTCAGGAGGGTGTCACTTCCTTGGAAGCTGTTTAGTATCTTGGTTCAGCAAGAAGCAATCATCAGTGGCCCTGTCAACAACTGAAGCTGAGTACATTGCTGCTGGAAGCTGTGTGGCTCAAGTCCTATGGATAAAGCAACAGCTTGAGGATTATGGTGTAAAAACAGAAACAATAGAAGTCAAATGTGACAACAAGAGTGCCATTGACTTATCCAAAAATCCAATCCAACACAGCAGGATGAAGCATGTCAGCATAAGGCATCACTTCATAAGGGATCATGTACTCAAGGGTGAGATCAAGCTGACCTACGTTCCTACAAATGAACAGCTTGCAGATATCTTCACAAAGCCTCTGGCTCATGAGCAATTTAACATACTAAGGGAAGCTATCAGTATGTCTAATCCTCTTCACTAAAATTCTATGTTGAGTGATTACCATGCTGAGTGATTTGTGCTAAATTAGTAACCATTGCATGCTGAGCTAAATATGAAGTATATCACCCTATGCTGAGTAGATAAACATACTGAGTGATTAACATAAGTTGTGTTACTAAGCATAACGAAATTCTTCTACGTAAAACTGACTACTCAGAATATCAAACATTTAGAATTCTAGATACTGAGTAAATCCGTTGCACAATTAATGCTAGCACGCGTATTAAATAGCCACCTAGGATGATGTAAGCGCCATAATTAGAAAACACATGCGCTGATTGTGTCATAAATGCCAGAATAATTATCGATTGATTATCTCGAGGTCAAACCGCCACTTCAACGTATCAGATCAACTCGACACCTCTATAAATAGTGGATGAACTCCCACTCATACCTCTTTACATTCAAAATTTCTAGCATTCAATCTCTCTCTCTCTTAAATCCCAAAACCTCTCAAAATCTCTCAAGAAAATCATGTCTGATTCTCAGAATATCTCCAGTGCCGATTACGACCAAAATCGCTCCGATGAAAACCCTCCGTCTCCTGCTCAACAGGAATACGTAGAGACCTCAAGTGAGTCTCAAGGCCATGGTCAGCATGACCAACCTAAGGTCAGCACCCCCGGAAAAGTCCCTCTTGCTGACCAAGCAACTCCATCTAAGAAACAGAAAAAGGAGAAGGGCAAGATACCACAGGAAAGAAACTATTCTCCGGTCTACAACAGTGTAAGGGGATACAAGATCGACCATTCCCACTGATTCTCTAAGGGTTTTGTAGAAGCTGAAAAACCCTTTTGCGAATGGATCTCTAAAAATGGCTGGACCGAGCTGTTTTCCCTCCGAGAAGCCATTTATCCTGAATTCGTAAGGGAATTCTACACCAACTTACGAGCTGCTGATGATGACAGTGACTACATGATCACCAAGGTCAAGGGGAAGAAAATCTTCATCAATCCCCCCTATCTCGCCAAACTGCTTAAACTGAAGAATGAAGGAACCGAACTCAGGTGCACAAACAACTCCGGAAAAATCAAATACTCTGTTGAATTCTGTAAACCCTCTGGTCACAAAGGAGAAATATCCAGCACGTGTATGGGTCAGAATCAGAAAATGGCTCATTACATCCTGACCAACTTTATATTTCCGAAGGTCAACTCCCAATCCTCCGCATCTAACTTTGGACAGTGCTTTGTCTGGCACATGCTGACCTACCAGCCACTCAACATGCCCATTTTTCTTATCGGCACATTTCAACATAGTACCGGTACACTCAGGTTGGGATCCCTTATCACCAAAATACTCAAAGACTACAAAGTGATATTGGTAGAGGAAATTAACGTCTGGGGTACTGAAATCTCTGCTGGCATACTGTTCGGTTTGGCCTACGACCAACCCATCATACCCAAGAAAGGAAAGAGGGTCGCGGTTGAAGAAGCACAGGATGTGCCGACCAAGAAGGGGAAGAAAGTGTTGGTCAAACCAACTGACCGCACTCGGTAGGACAAAAAGCGGAAAGCTGACCAGTCAGCAAAGGATGTGAACACAGCTCCTAAAAAGCTAAGAATAGTATCCAGTGCGAGGAAAGCTAATGCTGAGCAAGGTCAGGAGGAACCTAAGTCAGTAGAAAAACTGAAAAGGCAAGTTGAGCCTGAGGAAGAGAGTGAGGATACTCCTGAGCAACCTTTGCAAAAGAAGAAGAAACCTTCTGGGTTAAAGCCAATCGATGCACCTCCTCTAGATTTTTTAGTCTCTGAAGACTCACACTTTGTGAGAAGTCAAGAAATTGATCTTGAGAAAACTCCTGCTGACCAAGAAGAAGAACTGGGTAATGATGAAGGACAGTTTGATGTTGAAAGGACAAATGATGCTGAGCCAAGTAAGGATGTTGATGCTGAGAAGACTGAGACTCAAACTGAGCAGCTTGTGCAGGACAAGGTTGTGGAAGGTCTCAATGCTGACCTTGGACTGAACACTTCTTCTGAGTCTCTTGACTCCATTCCTGCTGATCCCTCTCCTCCAACTCATAAGAACAGCGGAGGCAAACGACTTAAACGAAAAGCTCAAAAGTCTCCTGTCATTGACATTCTGAATGATTCTCCACTACGAGAACCGATTACTGCCCTCACAAAACTCCAGTTTCAATTCTTCTCTAAACCAACTCCAGATCAACTTAGGGAAAAGCAAGCCTCTGTTTCTCAAGCTGAGGAACATGCCGACCCCAAAGCTCCACAAGGTTATGCCGAACAAGTGCTCGAAGTTCCTGCTGCTCAAGACAAAGAGTTAGCAAAGGAAAATCCTGCTCAGGTCAGCACTGAACTATCTCATCCCTCTGAAACTACTCAGCTTCAGGCTGACTCTGAATAGGTCAATATCTCTGCCGATCCACCTCTTCCAAATCCTTCAACGCAGAATGAAAATCAGTCAGTTCCTGTCGCTGATCTGAATAAAAGCCCAGCCGCTGACCACGCTGGCACATCCAAGTCTGGACAGCATAATACTCCTCCTCCATCCGGTCCTATTCCATTTCCGGCCTTTGAACCACAACATGATGAATCTTATGCTTACCTGCATGCTACTGAGTCTGGACGAAGAATCATTGACTCAGCTCAAGCTTTACTTCAGGAAATTCATCACTCCAATGCCGATGTTGCTGGGTCTATCAATGTTGAGCCAACTCAACTCTCTTCTGTCACTCAGCTTTTGACTGAAATCAAGGGTCTCAAGGACTTACTGAGTGTCATGACATCTTTTCAATCTCAACAACCCAAGCAAAAATCTATCGTGAAGCTGGCTGAACTCCAGCTGACAATGGTCCATCATATGAATGCTATCCAGGGCCAACTCAACACTTTATCAGCTGCGAACTCAATCTATGCAACCTCTGCTGAGGTTCATCAACTCTTTACCCAGCTAAGTTTTGAGCTGACCGGGACTCGTGAATTAGTCTCCTCCTCCTCCCAGTGTTCCATTGAGCAAATCAGCGAAGCTGTTCGCCTACTCAACTTGAGTAAAGAAGAAATGGATACTGACCAAGTAAAAACAAATGAGATTCTGCAGTATTCTCAAGCCACACTTAAACATGTCAGTCATACAAACGCTCAACGTTAGTTCTATGATGCGGCATTGCTTAAAATGTACCATCAATCGTATGCCAAGCTGACAGAATCCATTACTTGGATCGGGAAATCACAGGAGTATCTCTTGAGCATGCTAAGTGATAACATTAGGATCCTTGCTGCCACACTGGACGATGGCATGGCTATCTTCGACGGTCTTCGGGAGAGTACGAGTCAACTCCGAGCATACTCCGCAAAACTCAATCGTGTTGTTCTTCGCAAGACATTTATTCCTCCCTCATCTGATGCTGGCAAAACGGGGGAGAAAGAAATGCACGTTGCTGGAACTCAGCAGAAAATCGGTGAGGCATCTGGTTCCGCAACTCAGAGTCAGCAACAAAGAAACGCCAAAGGCAAAGGGCTAGCTAACCAAGCTCAAGTCAACAAGAAGATATAGATTGGCTAGCCTTAGTTTTTCACTTGTAACTTTTATCTAGCATATTCTATTTTGTTAATGCTGACCATCTACATATATTTATGCATCTTTTATTCAAAATTGACAAATCTTATGTGATGCTTACTTACTTATTGTGCTGTGTGCTGATCTGTCTTAAATGAACAAACAAACAAAATTAAAATGGGACATACTTAGTACACATTTGCTCTGATACATCCGTTCATAACTCTGATACCTAAAACTGACTATGTATCAAACTGAGTAAACATATGTTTCAAGAATTGAACTCTTCTGAAAGCTGACCTAGGCTCATCTGAATTAGATCTTGGAAGGTCTAGAATTGAACTTAGTCAGTATAGGCATGTCTTAATTTTACTCGATTAAATCTTAGAAGGTTTAGAGTTAATTTAAGTCAATAGATGCAACCCTTACGGGGGAGTAACTTCAGAAGTATAAAAAGAATTTCAATCATGGGGAATCTCAATGTTGAGTTCCATAATTAAATATTTTGCCAACATCAAAATGGGGGAGTTTGTTGAAACACTTTTTCACATGATTTTGATTTGACAAAATGATTTAAGTTAATCCATGATTAAGAGGCAATTAAATTTAAGTGTTTTGATTTAATTGTACTAATATGTTTGTTCAATGTTGAGTATAAGTATAAATGCAAACAGAAATAAAAAGTAAGACAGGACGAAGTCAGCATGAGAACACAGCACAAGCTGAGTGGAGTGCAACCCAGCATAACAGAAGGAAAGTCGTCTTCAGAACAAACGCTTAAAGATGAAGCTAACCAAAGAAGCTGAGTGGAACGCAACTCAGAAAAGTCTTCTTTTAAACTAAAGCTTGCAGACGAAGCTGACCACGGAAGCTGAGTAAGAATATGACTCAGAAACAAAGAACAAAGGCAACGTTAATAAAGTCAACCTGAGTACTCGTCAGGATAGCATGATTGATCTGTTTGCTAAAAGACAAGATCTGACATCTGTCTGCACCAATAACAGAAGCCTTGGAATTACGCACAGAGTCAATTTCGAGATGCATGGGTCAACTGTCCGTTAGCTAAAAGATGAACTGGCACTAGAAGACGCACCTGCGGAAAGAAGACAAGCCTGACGCCTGCTAATTTCAAACGACAGGATTGGCCTGCAAATCTGAAGCTGACCTGAACAATGACGCAATAGATCCGTTTGAATCCAACGGATAATTCCAGATTCAAATCATTAGAAGCTTCAGACTTCAACTATAAAAGGACAAGTTCATTCTTGGACCCTAAGCCGATTGCCGAAAATAAAACGAGAAAAAGAGCATACATACAAAGCACATTCAAACAAGAAAAAGATCTTACACCAAATTTCCATTTCTGTGTAAAAGCTAGATTGATTTTGTAATCATCTAAAGTGTTCTTCATCTAGAAAGAACAAGTTTGTATCAATTGTAAAAGATTGAGAGAGTTGTGCTGTGTACTCGGTTTTAAGTACACATCGGTAGAGAAATCTAGGTATTGGGTTATAGCACTTAGTAGGAGTTGAGTAGACGAATAGAGGAAGGTACTCTAGCATATTCAACTGCCTTGTAAACGGTTTGTGCTCTACCTTTAAAGAGCTCGGTATTGGATTGAAAAAGCGTGGATGGACTCTAGGGACTGGACGTAGGCGGAGAGGCCGAACCAGGATAAGTCGTGCTGAGTAATTTCTAACTCTCTCTCAATATATCTATATGTGTGTTGCTTGATTAAATTGCTCAGGATATAAATTGTAAAAGCTGACACTGAGTAATCTTGGTGCTGAGTTGGAAGCTGACCCCAAGTGTCAATTCCCAACTCATAAGTAAAACAGTTCTAGTCAGCATCTGACTAAAGCTGTTTTACGTCTCTCGGCCGTGCTGACCAAAACAAACTTAAATAACTTAAGGAAAGGAATTAAACGAAAAAGTTACATTAGTTCCTAACCCCCCCTTGGAACTAATCACACGGGACCAACATAGCTTTATGCCGAAGTCAGCATTTGGGCCCATCCTTATTAAGGCCTATGAACGAACTTCTCTTCGGTCAAGTAATGACCTTCGGTCAATTAACATCTCTTTGAGAGCTGCCAAAAGATGACACGTGGACCAATGATCACACTGGATTCCAAAGGCACGCTCCCTAAATTCACACGTATATTAGAACCGAAATATAGGGTCTGGAGACCAATTAAACACCGCCACATGTCCATGTACATAATATTTTGCCTATAAATAGCTTAAGACTCAGGTGTCATAGGTACATCACTTCTTAACTCAATTCTAATCGAGTTTGCAAGCTTCAAATGTCCATTAATGGATTGAAGCAGGCATCTAGGTCTTGGAATTAAAGATTTAATGAAGCTATTACTGAATATGGATTCATATAGAATCCTGATGAGCCATGTGTGTATAAGAAAGTTAGTGGGAGCGTATCCACCTTCCTGGTGTTATATGTTGATGATATATTTCTCACTAACGCGGGTTTTGAGACTGATGAGTATGAAAACGAGTCACAATCTGCTTATGTTTTTCTCCTGAATGGCGGTGCCATTAGTTGGAAGTCCTCAAAGCAACCCACCATTTCCGATTCTACAACGGAATATGAGTACATAACTGCATGTGACGCTATGAAAGAAGCAGTTTGGATCAAGAATATCCTAAGCCCAGTTGATGTTTTCTGTGACAACAACGGTGCCACAACACAAGCACTAGAGCCCATGCCACATAAGAAATCCAAACACGTGCTCAGAAAGTTTCACCTCATTCGTGAGATCTAGAGCAGAGGTGACATTACATTATAGAGGATTGACACAAAGAATAATATCACTGATCCATTTACCAAGGCACTTGCACAACACCTACATGATGGTCATACTAGATCTATAGGGATTAGGGAAATGTTTGCTTGGAAATAGTCCAAGTGAGAGACTGTTGGTGTGCCCTGGTTTATAGGCATTGGTTCTTGTAATAATATGTATTATACTTTGAGATATTTTGTATATATACACTATTTGTGTCACATTAATATAGTCATTAATCTAGTGTTATAATATGATCAAAATATCCATTGATTGACAATCATAAAACCTTATCCCAAGTCTATTCTAATCATGAGAATTAATAGAACCACATACTTGTATATTTGATGGTTGTATGATATTAATACACACTAGCCATAGTACTTGTAAAGTCAGTCATGAATATAGGTACATGTCGCAAACATGTGACTAGATCGATCTGCCTAAGAAAATTACATGGTGGTCATCTCATAAATTTTCTTGAGTAGGTCTCTAATCGTCTTTAGACCAGATTTCATTATAATATCATTGTGGAATCCAGTTCACTTTAACATACGCCCAAAAGGACTGTAACAGGATGCCAAATACGGGTATGATTGGGTGAACTAGTGAACACACTCGCATTGATATCACCGGTGAATCCACTTAAGATCAAGAAATATTATAAACATCAGAGATGATGACAGCCACTGTGCCTCTTGTTTACCATATTGATATCAAATGGTAAAAGACAATAAGAAATAACTACCGGGTCTCTGCATGAACTAAGAAATAAGTCGAACAAATTGAAATAAAAATTCTAGGAATTGAACAAAATTTGGCACAAAGGAAATTTTTTACATGAACTATCTATTTTGAAATGAGCAAAAAACTACTCTTATACGAATACTATTGGAATGTTTTATTTTCCTCAATTAATTCAATAATTAACTCGCTTAATAAAGAATTAATTTTATTGAATTAATTCACATTATTAAAACCATTGTAACCACTAAAACAGTTTACAGAATTAATAATTAATAATGCATATTAATTCCATTTAATGGCAATTAAAACAACTGTAACCACTTTTTACACAATTGATAATGAATATTAATTTTATTTAATGCAATTAATGAGATTTATTTCTCTAGTAACCACCATAGGGTTTATGAAGATTAAATTAAATGTAATAAATAGGCAAACTGAAATAGTTAAAATTATGTGGTCTGCCACATCATCGATGGCTGATGTGGTATCATCATGAAAAGTTTAGAGAGTTCTAAAAAAACTAAGAAATAGGTCGAACAAATTGAAATAAAAGTTTTGGGGGATTAACAAAATTTGACACAAAGGAATTTTTTTATATGAACTATCTATTTCGAAATGAGCCAAAAAACTACTTATAGGAAGACTATTTGAATGTTTTGTTATTACTTGATATCTCTCAATCTGTAGAATGTCACAATCAAAGTTGAACAGACATGGATACAATCAACAAATAGTCAGAAAGGGGTCAAAATCCAGCGTTCCCTCTTTGATGCTTAAGTTTGTGATGTACTTGAATAAAGTAAGATAACTTGAAAGCAAAACTTGTTTGTAGAAATATTGCGTACCTTGTGATGTTTTCCAATAAGCTATTTATAGACATTCGGAAACATACTTGTGACTGAATACTTTTCCACGTGTAAGGGGTTAATTGGCTCATGCACCATTCCTTTTATCCTTTTCTGTAAGATATGGCGTGTTATTAGGATTATGAGCGTATTTTTGGATGGTTATTGGCCCACGTATCCGATTAGTTGTGCTTTATGCTAAAGTTTTGATTGGTATGTATCCCAATCCAAACCTTTTATTCAGTGTGATGTCATTTTGTTTTCCACAGTAATTCAATAATTAATTCACTTAATGAGAAATTAATTTTATTGAATTAATTCACGATGTAACCACTAAAACATTTTATAGAATTACTAATAAATATTAATTTTATTTAATACAATTAATGAGATTTATTTATCTAGTAACTACTGTAAGGTTTATGAAGATTAAATTAAATGTATTAAATAAGTAGGTTGAACGAATTTAAAATGGAAAATGATAAAAAATATATTAATTATTTAATAATAATTTAATTTTTTTAAAAGAATAATAATTTAATTATTAAATTTTATAAAAATAATAATAAGTATTGAATTAATTATTTTGTTGATATTTTTTATAAAATTAATAATAAATATTAAATTAATTATTTTATTAGATAAAATTATTAATTATAAAATAATTGAGTGAATATATATATTTTATGATAGGTGAACTCTATAAAAATTTGGAAGTAAGAAAAATATTTTTTTTTGGTAGGAAAAGGAAAGGAAAACAAACGAACAAAAAGCCTAACCCGGGATCAGTCTAGGAAGGCTGACCCCAACCCTATCCTCAAGAAGAGTAGACAAAAGAGAAGAGGGAGGAATATAAAGGGTAGTAACACCTAGCATTCCCCCATGCCCAGCAGCTGCCAAGCGATCAACCACTCGGTTTTGCTCCCTATAAATATGGGAGAAACTAAGAGCCTCAAAGGCAGGACGAAGCCTCAGAATAGCCTTGATCAGGTTCTGGCTATTAAGACAAAAAGCCTGGCTATCAGAAATCATGTTGATTGCCTCCAAATTGTCAGACTCCACCGAAAGCCTCTTAACACCCATGCGAATGGCAAGTTTAATACCTGAAAGAATACCCCAGAGCTCCGCAGAAAAGGACGAGCCCGTCCCCAAGTTATGGGTAAACCCAGCCAGCCAAGCGCCACCAGCATCCCTAAGAACACCTCTGGCAGCAATTCTGCCATTGCTAAAGCAGGAGCCATCCGTATTCAGCTTCACAACCCCTTCTCTAGGCTTCCTCCAACCAACTAAATGGACCACCTTATCAGGGGAAGATCTCGCAAGGGGCTCCCCTTCAAAGCTCTTTAAAATAACAGAGAGCTTTTTCGAGAAGAAGTCAAGTAAGCCAGGGATAAGGATAGTCTTCTCAGCAAATAACTTTTCATTCCTCCATTTCCAAATTTGGTGACAGATAATAGCGAAGAGAATGTCACCGTGCTCCATGTTGGCCAAAAACTTCCCATTGACTCCATCAGAGAACCAGTCAGCTTCAGAATAAGCCATGAAAGAAGGAATGGTGAGGTGAGGGAGAATTCCTTCCCAAACCCTTTTACTATTAGGGCAATCCCTCAGAGCATGGCACAAGGTTTTCACATGACCTCTGCACCTACTACAGGCTCCTGACTCAGCCAAGTGCCTTCTGTGCCTGTCCGCATTAGTGAGCAGCCTGTCCTTGACCCCCAGCCACAGGAAACTTCTAATGCGATAAGGGATTTTAAGGGCCCAAATGGTCTTCCAAATCTCCAAGGGAGGATCAGCCCTATTAGGGGAAAAAGCTTCATAGGCCGATTTACCAGAATAGATGCCATTATTAGTTAAGGCCCAACAGTGTCTGTCTTTATCTTCCTCTTGATTGCTAATCTTAACTCCTCTAATCTTAAGGAGGATAGAAGTAAGAAAAATATTATAACATTATTATTTATTTTATTTTTTTTATAGTAATTCTTTTTTTTTTGGAATAAGTTATAATAGTCATTAATGTATAGGTTGCAAGCGAAAATACAAGATTTGTTACTTAATGATGGTCAAAGCATAACCTTCTACTTGAAAGCCAATGTTGATGCTTCTCTGTCAATGTGGAGTGGGTCTTGCTAATCTTTTGTCTACATTAGTATTTCTCGTTTTATTTTTAAGACAACTTGTGGGTCCAGGCTGACGTGTCAGGCGGCATTCTCATATCATCCTTCCCTGAATTCAATCTCCGTTTCTCTGTTCAGCAAAACATTACATAATTAATTAAAAAATTAAACACCCTAATTCAATCTTCGTCGTTCTTGCTTCTTCTCACCAAAAACCCTACCTTTTGCCCCCAGAACCCCTTTTCACTATTAAATCACTCATTTCAATCTTCCTTAAGCTTCTAAATAAGTAACCATTCAACCATAAACCCACCATTCCAATCTCTTTCCTTCCTGGAATTTTCTATTTTTATTGAATGGCTACCGGACTCAGGGAGAAACAGAAAAAGTTCGTTCATACTAACACCACCACCACCAAGAATTTATATGCCAGAAAAATCATGGACAAACCCCATACTTCCAGGGATATCCCTCAGTTGCAGCACTTCTCCACTGGCGAAAACAATTCTCCTAAGGCCTTTCACACAGTGGCTTCCGACGATTCTTCCAGTCTTAACCGCGTACAACCGGTCCCTCATAATTCCCGCAACGGGACCAAAAATTCAATACCCGGGTATGTTAAATTTGATAATAAGGTTAGGATTAGCTTGAATACTGGATCCAAATCAGTGATTAGAGAGCTGAAGAGAAAGCTATTGAGTGAACTTGATCAAGTTAGGAACTTAAGAAGTAAACTTGAAGCTGCTGAATTTCACTATAGTGGATACAATGATACTGGGTTAATGAGCAGTGTTGCTGGTAGTTGTAGTAATACTAATAGAGTTGGAACACTTGCTAGGGTTAATTCTGAGGTCAGTTATGTAGGACCCCCTGATTCCCGGTCGTTGCAGGGATTACCTAGATCAGTAGATGGTAGTGCTGGTGAGAAGGTGGATAAAGTGAAGAAAACCCCAAAGATTAATCAGCACCAAAAGAACCCTGAGTCTGGGATTGGGATTGGGATTGGGATTGGGAAGGAAAAGGTTTCAAATTCAGATAATAATAATAAGAAGTGGAAGCCAGGGAGTGAAGTGGGGAAAGTAATGGAGAAGGAACCAGAGATGGATCGGAATAGGCAGAAGATGATTAAGCAGTGTGGTGTTTTGTTGGAGAAATTGATGAAACATCAGTATGGATGGGTGTTCAATAAACCTGTGGATGCCAAGAAATTAAATTTGCGTGATTATTATAAAATTATAAAGCATCCAATGGATTTGGGAACAGTCCATAGTAGGTTGAAAAAGAATTCGTACAAGTCGCCTAAAAGATTTGCAGAAGATGTGAGGCTGACATTTAATAATGCCAAGACATATAATGAGAAAGGGCAGGATGTGCATATTATGGCTGATATATTGCTGAAGTTGTTTGAGGAAAAGTGGGCTGTGCTTAAGGCTGAGTATGGCTGTGATGAAAGGTTTGACATTGGGGATAATAAGAGTTTAAAACCTCTGGCATCGCAAGAGAAAACCAGCTCCTCCTGCTCCTCCTCCTCCAGTAAAACAGCACTCAGAGACAAGGATATCGGATAGAGCAGAAGAAGTTATGACAAAGGCCAAGCCTGTCGGTTCGACCATGACGGGTTCAAATATTGTGACAGATGAGGGTAAGACAAAGTTGTCAGAGAAGCCCAAGGAAAACGAGCCTCAAAGAAGGGAGATGACTTTCAAAGAGAAGCAGATATTAAGTACTAACCTACTGAATTTGCCCTCAGATAAATTGGATACTGTTGTCCAGATTATAAAGAAGAGGAATCCTGGGCTATGCCAAGAAGAAAATGAAATTGAGGTGGACATTGATAGCTTTGATTCTGATACATTATGGGAACTTGATAGACTTGTGAACAATCACATGAAGGATTCAGGCAAGAACATGACACAAGGCGAACCTTTGCTCCAAACAAGAGAAGATATTCTCCCTGAGACTGTAAGACTATGAATTGTTTTATATACATCAATTTTTGCTACATGTAAAAGTCTTTCATCTTTCACGCATTATTGAAACAACAATTATCCATTGCAGAATCTGACTTCTACTGCTGCCCAGGCATTACAAGAATCTGATGCGGGTAAGCTCCTCAAACTAAGATGTATGCTGATTTTATTCTGGCTCACTTGTTGAGTACCTGTTGTTTTATGCACTGATTCTAAAATTCAATTTGCTTATAAAACAGCTGAAAAGAATGTCCGGAGCTCTCCAATGGTTCGTGAAGAGCAAGATAATGTAAGCGGATCGTGTAGTTCAGGCAGTTCTAGTGGTGGCCCTGGATCTTCTTCTAGTGGTAATTGAGACATTTTCCTTATAAATTATAATTAATGGTACAATCAAAAGGTTTTTAGGTGGCATCGCGGTTAGCATTATGAATACAGATAGATTTGTATTAAATTTTGTTATGATTTTTCATTTGCAGATTCTGACAGTAGTTCCTCAGGATATTGTTCAGATACAGGTCGATAACATGAGCTGGTAAATCTGTTAAGGTAGGCAACACTGTTCTTGGTTTTTGATTTCATTGTGTCTCTTGTTTCTTTCCATGACCTTTACAATATTCAAATATCACACTGTCCCCTGAAATGAATCTCTCGTGCCTTAGATAAAGTATATCGGCGGTTGTAAGGTTACAGTTAGGTGCTATGACTATGTAATGTTTTTCTTTTTATATATGTTTAATCGGGTAGAATACGAAACTAAAAAAGCTAGTTGTTCACTAGATTCAGTATGGACTGCTTGCTCTGCCTCTTTTTGAGGTGAAACACTCGTGTGAATGCTGTAAACGAATCCTCATTACTTAAATAGAACTATTGAAGCCTATAGTTAATACTTAATATTATAGAATGAGGTAAATTATAAAGCAACAGCCATGATTGTCCTTAAGCTTTTTGGTTTGGACTGAGTTACATAAATTTAGTAAGATGTATTATTACTGGTCCCTTTGAAGACTTGCTAACAATGTTGCACGGGAACTTCTCTTTGATGGTGTTTCCGCATTTCATGTCTGTTTCCGAAATGGAAACTCCTGGTTGACCACTATGTATAGCTTTAGGTTTTTGATATTGGGTTGTGTATAGGTGTAGCTTACCGCATTCCCTTCCGAAACTTGTCTTTCGGAGTCTCTTTTTTGTTTTCTTCTTTTGAAGCATATAGTTGTAACTGAGATGTGGCAGTTTTTTTATTGCAGCTATTACATTACATAGATGTAAATTAATCAGTGGAGGGAGGTGCACCTGACGATTCTTGGCTGTGAGTAACTTTGATGTTCACATTTTGTGTGTTCTACTCGGATATTACCCCATTTTTGTAACATATCCCAACTATGCACTCATTAGCACTTACTAGTCGGGTCTTTTTTTTTTTTTTTTTTTGGTTGATTAACTGTTATGATGTTTCATTCAGTAATTTTGTAAGTAATTCTTAATTGCCCACAAGTTTAAATTATGCTTTTTATGATGTTGATTTTTTTTATTGTTATTATTAATGATCTTATGAGGATCATATTTGTTAATGATTGAATTCAATAGGTAGATTGGGAAAGATTTGTGGTATTCAAATGAGACAAACTAGTGATAGGTTTATTTTAGGAAATATATATATATATATATATATATATATAATATTACAACATAATTTGTAATAATGATCAGCTTAAGATTAAAACATAAATATAAACATGCTACAATTAAAACTAAATCATTACGTAAATGATACTCCATCCGTTCCACAATATTTGTCTTTCTAGAGAAATTGCTTTGTTCATAATATTTAACATTTTGATTCAATCCTTCACCTCTATAGTTGATAAAGATTGGTTAAATTATGACCAGAAAAAGAAAATATGATTTGTGTTTATTGTAATGTTAAATTGTATACTGATTTTTTTGTATGTACGAATTTTTATACATTAAAATTCTGATGGTAGTCTAGTATAGCGGCAGATAGGACAAAAACATAACAAACTCACTAAGGTCCAAAATAACTAATGATTCGGGATATGAATAAAGGGCCCAAGAAGGCCCAAGCGGGCGGAAAGGCCCAGGGCCCAAACACCCTCTATATATACACAATTCACATTGGGAGCAAGGGGCGGGTAATCTCTAAAATCACTTGTACCTTTCATTGAATATATTCTCTTGAACAGCTAACTGTCTTGCTCGTCGGAGTGTCCGCAGGGACCATTCCCGACGCAGGGACGAGCCATCGGTAAACTAGAGCACCTCATCGAAGACCGGGATCACTGTGTTCGCATACCTAATTATTTGGTGCGGTGAGCGTGGACTACGAGTGACTTCGGATCTTCAGACAAGATGCAAACCCCTAATGACTCGGCTCCAACCGTAGTTCATGAAGCGGGAGCGACCGGCTCCATGACCCACGCCGGAGGCGTGGCCCAGAACCTTCCGATTTCCCCCAGGAACCTCGGGCCTTTGCTGGAGGAGGTAGGCCCGGAAGAGGAGGAGGCCTTTAGCGCCACTCAGCTCCTCAGCGCAATCCAAGGTTTTCAAACTACGCAGGCCGTGCACACGGCGGCTCAAATGAAGATCATTGACCAACAGAGAAGCCTGCAGGAGGAGAATGCCAAAATTTGGCAATACCTCAAGACGGCGGCAGAGTTACAGAGGGAGGGACCCCACCCGGAGCAGGCCCCGGAGGCAGAGGTCACCGCGGGAAGAGAAACCGGAGCTGGGGTTACTAGAGAAGACGAGGAGCGGCGAGCGGGAGCCACAGCCGCCGATAGTGAAGAGTTGTTGGAACTGAAGATTCAGCGTTTCCTCGACAAAAGGGCGCTCGGGGGAGTTATGGGGGGTAGCGTCACATCCAGCAAAACACCTCTGGTGCAGAGGATTATCGAGAAAAGGTTCCCGCGTGACTGGAAAGCTCCTCGCCTGGCCCAATATTCAGGGACCGAGGACCCTAACGATCATGTGGCGTCGTTCATGAGCACCATAAATTTATACTCAAAGGACGAAGATATCATGTGCAAGGTCTTCCCCACCACTCTCTCATCCAGCGCGCGGGAATGGTATCGGGGGCTATCCTCGGAGTCTATCGATTCGTTTGATCTCCTGAAGGACCTGTTTCTCTCTCGTTTTGCTGCAGCGGCGAAGGTCAGGAAAATCAGCTCGGACCTCAACGGTCTTAAGCAGCGAACGACCGAGCCTCTGCGCAATTTCCTATCGAGGTTTCATCACATGGCCTCGCAAGTCAAAGGACTCAATCTGGAGGTGGCCCATGACGCCTTAGCAAAGGGGACCACTTGTGAGCCGCTAAAGCAGAAATGTTTCCGAAAGATGCCTAGATCCTTCGAAGAACTGATGACCATGGCACAAACGTTTTTCCGATACGATGACTGTGACCGACCCGCCGGGTACGAGGAAACGGAGAGGGATAAGGCCAAGGGTGACACACAAAAGCAAGAAAGAAGCAGAGCGGCCCCGGAGCCGCGTGAAGAGGCCCGAATCCGCAGAGAGGCTCCAATGCCCTATCCGGCCCGAGCCGAGCGCACCAACCCAGAGCGAAGGGGGGACCGATCCCGGGGCAAGGAGGTGCATTACACCACTCAGCATCAGCCTCGTCGGTTCACACAGCAAATTCCGGTCGGTGATAAGGGCAAGGCCCGAACAGAAAAGGAGTACTGCAAGTACCACAGATCATCCGGGCATTCCACCGACAACTGTTATCAGCTACAGAAGGAGGTCGAGCGAATCACGGAGCAGAGGGCTCCGCTGAAAGCGAGCAGGCAAAGAGAGCAAAGCCCGAAGCAAAGGGAGGCGGGACGAGCAGAGGAGTCGAAGAAGCCAAGGTACCATGGAGAAATACACGTCATAAGGGAGGGAGCACCGGCATTTTCCGCACAGTCCGACGGCTCCCGAGGAAATCAAGGCGGTCCTGAAGGAGCATTCAGATGTGTTCGCCTGGCGCACCGAGGACATCACGGGGGTCGCACCTGAGAGAGCGATGCACAAGCTAAATATCGACCCCTCCGTCGAACCAATGAAGCAGAAGATGAGAGTGCAGGCGAAAGACAAGCAGGCGGCAGTAAAAGAAGAAATTGACAAACTCCTAGCTGTAAAATTTATCCGCGAGGTCAACTATCCGGACTGGCTTTCTAATGTTGTACTTGTAAAGAAAGCCAGCGGAAAGTACCGTATGTGTGTAGATTTCACGAATGTCAATAAAGCCTGCCCCAAGGATTCTTATCCGCTGCCTAACATAGATCAACTCCTAGATCAGACGGCTGGTCGAAAGATCTTGTCGCAGTTTGACGCCATCGCCGGTTTCCAGCAGATCCCTTTGGACCCAGCCAACGCTGAAAAGACCTCCTTCATTACGCACGAGGGGACATATTGCTATAACGTCATGCCTTTCGGGTTAAAGAATGCAGGAGCCACGTACCAGCGTTTGGTAGATAAGATGTTCGCCACTCTCATCGGTAAGACGGTACAGGTGTACATCGACGACATGGTGGTCCTAAGCACCAAAGAGGGCGATCATTCGCGAGACTTAGCAGAGGTGTTCAAAATCTTCAGAGCCTATAACCTCAAGCTGAACCCGGAAAAGTGCTTCTTCGGAATTCGCAGTGGGAAGTTTCTGGGTTGCGTGGTGTCGGAGAAGGGCATCGAGCCTAATCCCGTGAAAATCGAAGCCATTTTAGCAATGGAGCCACCCCGCGACCTGCAAGGGGTGCAGAGGCTTAATGGAAGAATCATCGCTCTGGGACGTTTCATCTCCTGCTCGGCTCAGCGATGTCTCCCGTTCTATAAAGCAATCAAGAAGGAGCACCCCTTTAAGTGGTCGACCGACTGCCAGGCCGCGTTCAACGCCATAAAAACTTTCCTCGCCATTCCCCCTCTGCTATCGGTGCCAAAGCCGGAACAGGACATTCACTTATATTTCACCATAACGGATGAAACGATAGGGGTTGTCTTAACTCAAGAGGAGGGGACAGAGCTTTTTCCGATTTATATCCTAAGCAGAGTATTGAAGGGAGCCGAAATCCGATACTCCGAGGTGGAAAAGGCCCTTTTCGCCATCACGCAGGCTTCAGAACGTCTGAGGCCATATTTTCAGGCACACACGATCGTCGTCAGAACGAACTATGCGCTAAAGAAGGCCGTCCAAAGGCCATAGGTGTCCGGGCGTATCACCAATTGGTCTGTTCGTCTCTCCCAGTTTGACGTCCGTTTTGAGCCCAGAACGACTATCAAGGCTCAGGCTTTATCCGATTTTATTATCGAGTTTACCGGCCGTGCTACCACCGAAATTGCGGCGACGTCGGCTCAACCGGGCGACGTCTGGACGATGAGCATCGACGGGTCTTGCGCTCCCGGACGGGCAGGCATTGGTATTGTCATTCAAGGACCAAACAATCTCCGTTTACGTTACGCCGTCCGATTGAATTTCCCGACCACAAATAATCAGGCCGAATATGAGGCCTTGATCGCTGCCCTCCGACTGTCAAAAACAATAGTCACTGGCCGGTTGACAATATGCTCGGACTCGAAGCTGGTCGTTAGCCATATCAGCGGAGCTTATCAAGCGAAGGACCCTACAATGTGTCAATACCTGAACCTTGCCACGTCCCTACTCAATGATCTCAGAAACAGAGGAGTAACCGTGGATCTGGTGTTAGTCCCGCGAGAAGAAAACGAGGAGGCAGACGCTATCGCTGCACTTGCAGCCGGCGAACAGTCTAGTGATCCGCTCACCTTGATCGAGGTTACAAGCGCCCCAGCCTTTCGCACTGAGAATTCGCTACAGATCGACTCAGCGGACGCCGCGGCAGCAGGATGGAGAAGCCCGATTATCGGGTACCTTCGGGATGGGACGCTTCCAGCAGATCGGACAGCGGCATCCCTAGTTGTTCGACGTTCTTAGCGTTATGCGTTACAGGATGGCATACTTTACCGAAAATCAGCCACGCATCCCTGGTTGCGTTGTATATCAGAGGAGGAGGGGGATCACTGCCTGAAGGAAATTCACCAAGGCGTATGCACCTCGCATCAGGGAGCCCGAACAATTGCAAAGAAGGCCCGGCTCCAGGGGTTCTACTGGCAGACCATGGATTCCGACGCAACACGCTTGGTCCGCAGGTGTCAGGCATGTCAGCTACACGCCAATACCCATCACGCCCCGGCGGTCCCATTCAAGAGTATCATAACCCCATGGCCATTCGCAGTATGGGGTGTTGACCTGCTGGGCCCTTTCCCAATGGCTATAGCACAGAAACGTTTCGTGGTTGTGGCAGTCGATCATTTTACCAAATGGATCGAAGCTGAAGCTCTCGCCAAGATAACCGCTGGCAACGTCATCAGTTTTCTCAAGCGAGCTATTATTTACCATTTCGGGGTCCCCCATTCCTTCATCACCGACAATGGGAAGCAGTTCGACTATACTCCGTTTCGCGATTTTTGCGCAGACTGGGGTATCAAAGGCCGATACACATCGGTAGCTCACCCTCAGAGCAACGGCCTCACGGAGGTTAGCAATCGAACGCTCCTTCGGGGGATCAAAGCACGACTAACCGATCAAGGCAGGGCATGGCCCGATCACATTGCGGCAATCTTGTGGTCATATCGCATGACACCACACACAGGGACAGGCCGTACCCCCTTTTTCCTCGCCTACGGGTCAGAAGCAATGGCACCATCTGAAGTTATTCTTCGCTCCCCCCGACAGACCAATTTTGAAGAGATCGACAACAGTGCAGAGCTCAAGGAAGCCGGCGACCGATTTGAAGAAGAGCGCCTTGATGCTCTATTACACATCACGGCCCATAAGCAGAATATCGCGCGCTATCACGATAGAAGGGTTCGCCCCGCACTTTTCAGGTCGGGGACCTTGTGCTCAGAGATGCCGCAGCTGCGGAGTCCTCGCTAGCTCAAGGAAAGCTCGGCCAGTCATGGGAGGGGCCGTACAAGATTCACACTATTCTCCACAACGGGGCATATAAAATTGCCTCTCTAGAGGGGGTGGTTTACGACAATAGCTGGAATGTTCAGACCTTGAAAAGATATTATCAATAATATACGCAAATTATGGTTTACAATACTTTGGGTACATCGTCTGTCATTTAGTTAACGATTCTGGGCGAACAGAACCCTATCGTGTTCTCCGCCAATTAAGCATCCAAAATGCTCAAGCGATTAGGCTCTTCGATCATATCGAACGCCTCCTTTCATCGTCTAACTGTCATTTAGTTAACGATTTTGGGCGAACAGAACCCTATCGTGTTCTCCGCCAACTAAGCATCCAAAATGCTCAAGCGATTGGGCTTTTCGTTCAAATCGAACGCCTCCTTTCATTGTTCAACTGTCATTTAGTTAACGATTTTGGGCGAACAGAACCCTATCGTGTTCTCCGCCAACTAAGCATCCAAAATGCTCAAGCGATTGGGCTCTTCGATCATATCGAACGCCTCCTTTCATCGTTCAACTGTCATTTAGTTAACGATTTTAGGCGAACAGAACCCTATCGTGTTCTCCGCCAATTAAGCATCCAAAATGCTCAAACGATCAGGCTCTTCGATCATATCGAACGCCTCCTTTCATCGTCTAACTGTCATTTAGTTAACGATTTTGGGCGAACAGAACCCTATCGTGTTCTCCGCCAATTAAGCATCCAAAATGCTCAAGCGATTAGGCTCCTCGATCATATCGAACGCCTCCTTTCATCGTCTAACTGTCATTTAGTTAACGATTTTGGGCAAACAAAACCCTATCGCGTTCTCCGCCAAACCAAGCATTCGATGATATCAAAAGCCTCGAACAGACGTAAAATAGATGCTCAAGTTTCAGGACATTTCACAACACATTGCAATAAAACGGCGAAATACAGCGATTACAACGATCTTACATCTCAAACAAGAAATACATAAAAACATTATAGAAGCCACTAGAGCTGCACCAAGCCGGATTGAACACAAACCTTCAGATGGGTTTAGGACGATCAGGGTCCGGGATTTCCTCCTCGTCCATCAAATCCTGATGCATCGCTCTCCAGTCCACACACTCGTCGGTATTGTGGCCATTTTGCCTATGATACAAACAGGCTTTGCCCACGTGGGTCACGCGATGATTCGGGTTAGCAGGAACGGGACCCAGCCTTCCTTGCCTCGCAAATTCCAGGAAAACCACGCTTCGTGGTTTGATGGGATCAACAAAGGTTGGTCCATAGGGACGCGTGGGTGAAGCATGACGCCCTACCCGACGGTACTCCACCTCATGGGGCAAGTTCAACACCCTTTCCATCTCATCTGATAGAAGTCTCTTGATCCAGGAAGGATGCGGGTTGAGCACCGGAGCGATGGTCTCATCAGGGAGGAGATATCTGATACCCTCATGAGACCAAATTTTCTTTTCTGTGGTAGAAAGTGCGCTGGCAACAACCTCGCAGGAATCGGTGACAGGCCCGGTGTAAGGAACGGAATTCTCACTCTCCACTCTTCTCCTTTGCGATGCCCAGTCCCGGTTCATCCAGACAGGGGACGAGTACCTCACCTTCCTCTCCGCATTTTTCTCCTCAGGCGGGGGGCAATAAACATAGGGATGTGGCATTGCCGATATGGCTTTCTGAACCTCCAACACTCGAGCCGGATCGACGATGTCCCGAAGCGACATTCTCCCGAAGAACTTATCTCAAGAAAGAAGCAAAGTAGTGAAAACAAAACAAGTTGCAAGTCCATACAGAAAAATCCGACCCCTATTTATAGAACATCAAGGAAAAGACATGAAAGACATCACAATGCACCACAATCACATCAACAGGCAAACATAATTAGGAGCAACACAGTATCACAAAAAAGATTCAAATTGTACGAATCATCATTACATCTTGGAAATGCAAAATCAAGGTACAGACTGCCTATTTCTTAAAACGACTACAAAACTCAACAGCTTTCGCCTGGGCAGCCTTATCATAGATGTTCGGAGCAAAAATCACCTCCGGAGGAACGTCGTAGCCCGCAGAGGGAGCTGCGGTAATCAGCATCATGCGGTCTAGTTTTACGAGTTTCTCCTCACGCTGACCAGCCAGAGCGCGAAGATCAGCAGCTTCTTTGCGCGCAGTCTCCAGTTGTCGCTTGAGAGACTCGTTCTCCTCGACCAGCTCTGCCGCGCGTTCCGTCCTCTCCTTCAAAACCTCCGCTACCCGGCGAGTCCACCCGACTGCCATCCTTAGCAGCACCCGGTACGCACAGATCTCCTCGACATCTTGCTTCAAACGCTGAGAAAGTTCCACTCGACCAGCTGTTTCTACCTTCAGTTTCTCCGACACAACGGTTATCTCAGCCTCGCGACGATCTAGAAGCTCTCGCGCAGCCGCCAATTTCTTGTTCGCCTCCTCAAGATCGCTAATAGATCTTCGCAAACCCTCTTCCATGTCACGAAACGCGTTTTCGTCATTAACGCACATGTCGAAAACTCGGGTTGCGTTCTGGATAGACTGCATATAAGAACGGGAGTGAGAAGATAAAAAAGAAACTTGCAAGAGATAACACAAGGCTGAGAACACGAATAGGAAAACTCACCACACCAAGGGCCGATAAGGTCTCCAGGCCCAAGTTCATTTTCGAAACCCCATCCATCCGCCGTTGCTCGCCAGGAACCCGGGCCACACGGGCCATCGCGCGAGCCAGATCGGAAGTCATCATATCATAATGCACCGACAGATTCATCACATAATCCCTGAATTTGGAAATTTTCGTTTCCATCCTCTTGACCATTTCCGGATGATCCCCTACTCGATCCGGCACATCAGCCGACAGCTCCTTCGCGCCGTCAGAACAGGGTTTCTTATCGCCTTCGCTGGCCCCAGCAACACCTTCCTCAGCGGACTTCTCCGCAGCTACATCTTCGACAACGGTTTTCCCCGTGTCCCTCTTTCTTTTTCGAGCAAGCACACCACGGGTCGGACTACCAACTGTCTCTTCGTCAAGAGAGATCATCTCCACACTTCCCTCAGGTTCCTGGGCAGCCGGATCAGTCACAGGTTTTCCTTGCGGAATGCCAACTACCCCGTCAGCGTCTTCCCGAGCATCAAGAACCACTCCAATGCTTTGCACCACCTGGTTCGCATCCTCGAGCGAGGAATATGAAACCAGTGAACCTGAAGCTCCTCCGAATGCCTCGTCAACGGTCTCCAGACCAACACTAAATTCGTTAGGATCAAAATCCATACTGACACGAGGATCTCCTGGACCTGCATATGCAAAAAAAAAAAAAAAAAAAAGAGCATCAGATTTCTGAATAATGAACAACACATGTGATACTACATAATTCACAAAGCAGAAAACAATCCCAGCCCCTCACCTACAACGGCAACGTTCACGGAGATCGCCTCCAATTCCGCCAGCTCCCCAGCCTTGAAATTATAGCCCTTTTTCCATTTCTCAAAATCCGCAGCCGACCACCCTCTGATATCGGCTATCCGCCATTTATTCCAAATATAGTGGCCAGCGGCAAGAAAATGGCGAACGAGCTCGTCTACGTCCTGCTTGTGGTCCTTATCCGTCGGAAGGCCTTTCAAATGCGTCACCAACTTCTCCTCGAATGGAAGCTTTGGTCGGGTTTTCAACCACCGACTGGAGTCCATGGGGTCGTCGTTCCACACGACCCGAAAGGGAAAATCCCCATCGAGCTTCCTTACTAGAAAAAAGCGGTGACCATATTCGGACAGTTTATCCTTCAACCCACCCATCACTCTGAACTTCTGATGGGAGAAGGTGACATGTTGAGATCTCTGCCCTTTGCTCGGTTTAAAAAACTCACGAAAGACTAGACCTGTTGCCCGATACCCGACAGAACGGCACAGCGAATAGAAGGCGACCATCATTCTCCACCCATTCGGATGTATCTGCCCAGGACACAAATCGTATTCCTTCAGTACTTCCACAAAAAAAGGCAGAAGTGGCAGCCGCATCCCCGACTCTAATTGTTCTTCGTAGATAATGAGCTCATTCGCGCGATCCGCATGATGGGCTCTGGTCTCCTCGCTCAAAGCTACCAATTCATAGGGCTCTCCAAGCCGGTACACCGCAGATATCGCGGGCAGGTCCTCCGCGACAATTATACTATATGCATCTTCGACAACAAGGGACTCATGCCTCCTCGGACGCTCGACTCTTTCAAAACGTTTACCCTCACTACCAGAAGGGCCTGGAGCTCGCGTCCACACTCTCTCACGCATTTCCTCGTAAATCGCGGCAAAGGGCCGCTCTACAGTAATCAAACCCTCCGGCACGGCCACCACCACTTCTAGGACGCCGGCGGCAACGCCCCCCGCTGGACGATCGACGGTAGGTGGCGGACGATCAACGTGTTTCTTCCTTTTTTTCGCCGCACCACCCGCCGCGCCATCTCCGATATCCTTTTCAGCTCGCCTTTTTCGCAATACCATTCGCGTCCGCGAAGACTCTCGAAGCGTGAAGTCACCAGGGGCAACCGGCGGCAGTCTGCTTAGGGCTCCCCGTGAAGAACCCTCTGACATAATACCCCTCCCCAGAAGTCGAAATAAAGCAAAGAAAAACGCAAAAATCAAGGCTAAGGAATTGTGCGACTAACCTCAGCAAATGATACGACAAACTCTGACGCAAGAAAACTCCCGACGAACAACAGGTCTCGGATAAACCGCCGGATGCTTACCACGCGAACAAGTAGGGGCAGGCTGACAGAATCGCAGGAGGGAGCACAGAAAACGAAAGCAAGCAGAGTTTTTTCTCAAACAAATTTGAAAAATGAAGTAAAAAGATTTCGTCTCATCCCTCCTAATATTTATAGTTGGGGGAGGTATCAAGGCGCCGGCACAGTTGTAATTTTGCAATTAATTTTTACGGCGCACGAGTGATTAAAAGCACATACGTAATCAATGCGGCACTGAGAATAAGGCACGCATGCAGCGAACTCAGAGGTCTTTTTCTCACATTTATCCGAGCGGCCCTCTTTACGGTTGGGCACCAGGTATCCCTACAAAAAACGGATACACACTCCTATCTTCTCGCATCAAATACTCGATTTAGCTCTTCGATGGGGGGGACTACTTGATTCGGGATATGAATAAAGGGCCCAAGAAGGCCCAAGCGGGCGGAAAGGCCCAGGGCCCAAACACCCTCTATATATACACAATTCACATTGGGAGCAAGGGGCGGGTAATCTCTAAAATCACTTGTACCTTTCATTGAATATATTCTCTTGAACAGCTAACTGTCTTGCTCGTCGGAGTGTCCGCAGGGACCCTTCCCGGCGCAGGGACGAGCCATCGGTAAACCAGAGCACCTCATCGAAGACCGGGATCACTGTGTTCGCATACCTAATTAACTAACATCTAGCAAATTTAACATCTAGAAGCATCTTAGAGAATTAAAGGCAATACAGAAAAACAAGAACTAACAGAATTAACGATATTAGACCAAATTACATAATTGATCCCCTAGGAGTATACATGACATTTCCCCCTCTTTTAATTCATTCTTGTCCCCAAGAATGGAAAAATTCTAGAAACTGTGCTTTAGTTGTAACTCATGTAGAATCAATGGAAAGAATTCCTTCCATTGAATGAGGAGCTAAGGCACTGAGAGATCACCCTTGGTGACATTTCTGGTGTTCAAAACTTTTGCTAGAGTAATAATGAATTCTGTATTAGAAGTAGGAGGCAAGGTAGTAAGGTGAGATATTGTTGGTGTGGTTTCCTCTTTAGTAGTGAAATATGAAAAATACTGTGGATGCGACAAGAAGCAGGAACCTATAGTTTATAGGCCACCTTGCAAATTCTGTCCAGGGTCTTGTAGGGTCCATAGTACCTTGCAGAGAGTTTGAGTGAAGCTCTAAAAGCCATTGTAGACTTTCTATATGGCTGAAGCTTAAGAAACACCAAATCTTAGATTGTGAATCCTCTATCAGTTCTTTTATCATTTGTAAACCATTTCATTCTATTATGTGCCTTATCCTCTTGCAATAGTTCCTCCATATAAGCTACTTGAGAAGTTTGAGAAGGAAATATGTAACTGGGGAATGAATCCATACAAGGCTTCAAAGGGGAGCATTTTAATAGAGTTGTGGTATGAAGAATTGTACCAAAACTCTATCAAGCTTAACCACTTATACCATTGCTTAGGTTGGAGAAAAAATATGCTCCTTAGGTAATCTTCCAAACATTGATGTAATCTTTCGGACTGGTCATCTGTTTGAGGATGATAGGCACTGGTAAATTGCAGTTGGGTGCCCAGCAGCTTCATCAGCTCCTTCCAGAATATCCTAGTGACAATTCTATCTCTATTTGTCACTGTGGATCGAGGAATTCCATACAACTTAAAGATGTGATCCAAAAATTGTTGGGCCATTATTGCAGCATTGAAGGGGTGAGAGAGTCCAATAAAGTGTCCTCATTTAGAAAACATGCCCGTTGCAAAAAGAATAGTGTCAAATCCATAAAATTTAGAAAGCCCTTCGATGAAGTCCATGGCAGTATCTTGCCAAGCAGCCTTAGGAATTGGTAGAGGTTGAAGAAGTCCAAGGTAAGCATAGTGGTCTTCCTTACACCTTAAGCAAGTATCACGAAAAGATACGCAATTGGTGATTGGTTGGGCCATGTTTGGCCAATAGAAGTGTTGTTGCAAACGAGTAAGAGTTCCTTTGACAACTGAATGTCCTCCAATTGGTGGATTGTGGCAAGCTGCAATTACCTTTTCCCTTAAGTTAGTTGTTATACCAATATAAAGGATGGAAAGATATTTGAGGAGACCATTAATATAGTTGTAACCAGAATCACAGTCAGCTTGAACTGCTAACTTTTGTAAGAGTGTATTTGCATGGTCATCATCAACATAAGATGCTTGAATTTCATTCATCCAAGTAAGGATCTGCATAGTGAGTGCATTCACCCTCGAAGTAGTTCTTCCTTGTTCTTCATTCTATCTTGAGAGTGCATCCGCCACTCTATTGTCTACCTTTTTCTTATATTGAATGATATATTCTAACCCCATCAATTTGGACACTCATTTATGTTGCAGGTAAGTGTGCAGTTTTTGTTCTAAGAGATGCTTAAAGCTCTAATGACCAGTCTTAATAATAAATGCTGAATTTTCTAAATAGTGTCTCCAAGTTGTATACTCCTGCAATATGGTTAATAATTCCCTCTCATAGGCAGGAAGTTTTTGGTTTCTAGGGCTAAGGGATTTAAAAAGGTAACAAATAGGTTTTCCTTCTTGCATAAGAACATCTCCAATACGAGTCCCACTAGCATAACATTCTATGACAAAAGGTTTAGTGAAGTCTGGTAGGGATGGAATAGGGATTGTAGTGATAAGCTTTTTGAGGTGAATAAAAGCTTCGCCAGCTGCAGGGTTCCATAGGAAATTATCTTTCTTAAGCAACTCGGTTAAGGTTTACTGATTGTCCTATATCCCTTTATGAACCTCCTATAGTAACCAGTTAAGCCTGGAAACCCTCTCATGCTCTTTAAAAGGAAGTGGGAACTAGCTAATTTTCCATTGCCACAATCTTTGCTGGATCAGTGGAAACACCTGCAGCTTCATAAGGCACTCCAAACTCACACTTAGAACCTTCGGCATAAAGCTGGTGAGAATTGATCATCTCAAAGACTAGATTGCGATGATATTTGTGCTCCTCTTCAATTTTACTGTAGATTAAAATATCATAAAAAAACACCAATACAAATTTCCTGATATAGGGAAAAATGATATTCATCAAGGACTGGAACGTAAGAGGAGCATTAGTTGTCCAAAGGGCATTACAAAAAAATTCATAATGGCCTGTATGAGACCTATATGTGGTTTTGTGCACATCTTCTAGTTTCATCCTTATCTTATGTACCCTGCTCTAAGATCAATCTTAGAGAACATCATAACTCTAATTAGCTCTTGGGTCATTGGAATAGGAAATTTGTTTTTCACAGTTGCTTTATTAAATTCCCTGGAATCTACACATAACCTTCAGGTTCCTTATTTCTTTTTTACGAACAAGATATGTGAGGCATAGGCACTTTGGTTGAGTTGTATGACTCCATTGGCGAGCATTTCACCTACCGGTTTTTCAATTTCATTATTTTGGAAATGGGAATATCTATAGGGTTTGACATTTATAGGTTTGTGTCATTCTTGAGTGGTATAGCATGGTCATGTGTTATGGTGGGGGGTAATTGGGTTGTAGGTGTAAATAAGTGCTCAAAATGTGCAAGTAATGCTTGATATTGGAGTGATACAGTGGGTAAGTGGCCATGTGTTTCGGTCGTTTGGGAAACTTCAGACAATGACATTACAAATAATTTAAAAGTAACTCATTTCCAACTTTGGAAATTAAATGGTTTAAGGATTTGAGGGACATTACCTTGGGTGACATAGTCTCAGGAATGCCCTTCAGTTCCCAGGGTTGCCCGTCCTTGCGAATGATGAGCTTGTTGCATTTAAAGTCAAAGGTAACTAGGGTGTGATGCCTTATCAAGGCAGTTCCTAATATGATATCATAATCTCCCAAATCCAAAGTTCTCACAGAGAATGTGAACTTGGAATTATGCATGGATCAGCTTAGTTCTTCACACTTAGAGTTAAATAGGAAATGTCTCCTATCAACAACTGACACTACTGCAGGCTTAACTCTAACTAATGGAAATTTCGCTTCTAAGGCCAGTTTGTGATTCACAAAACTGCCGGTACTCCCACTATCAATTAAGATAGTAATTATTCTTTTATGCAAAATTCCTTTCAGCTTGAAGGTTCCATCAGCTATTCCCTCATCTAAGGCACTAACAGATAAATTGATAGGTTCCTGGTTCTCATTGCTAATCTCAATAACAGGCTCAATCTCAGACCCCTCAGTGGGTAATTCCTCACCGTCTACCTCACCTCCTAAGTTAAGCATATTTAATTCATAGTGCCGTAGTGACCAAGAATGAATTGTCACCACATCTCTAACAGACTCCATGTGTCCTTTTTAAAGTTAATAACAATTGAGATTAAGGTTGTAGAGGAGTTAGGTTTGAGGTTTAATGGAAGAAATTGGAGTAGGGTTCCATAGTTTACTACTGAACGAGGGCTCTACTTCTATCAGTTCTTCTTATATGTGTTTCCTGCAATTTGGTTAGCTTGCAGTATATATATCAGTAGGTTGGCTAGACCTTACTGCAGATAGTCTCTCGGGTTTTAATCCTAAAAGAGTACTAAGATAGTAAGTTGGGATGATTGTACGGAATACCTTTTCCATTTTGATTTTCATGGTTTCAAATTGCTCCTGTTATTACAGTACAGTTAATGTTTGCCATAGATTTTCCATTTCCTCCACCACATCTTGCAGTTCAGTATCCTGGTTCGTTTAAAGATTTCTCCAATGCAAATTGGCCAGCTAGCTCCATGGATCCAGTTTTTGTACCACTTATCAGCCTTGCCTTGCAGGTACATTCCTGCAAGCTCTACCTTCTTGTCAGATGCAACATCAAATAGTTGGAAATATTTCTAACACTTACTCATCCATCTTTCAACATCAGGTCCCTCAAAGTGTGGTAACATCTTGTTGAAATAGGGTTCCACCCTAGTTCTGAAATAGGAAATTTCCTAAAAATCCTCGTTGAGTGTTGATTTGGGGAAGCTCCAAATCTCTGGGATGAGGATTGCTCAAAAGATGGTTGAACAATCTTAGCAGTAGCTGCTACAGATTTGTTGAGTTCCTCCAACGTTTGTTGGGTGTTAAACTGATCCTTGTGAAACTGCGCATGATTTAAATAGATGGAATCCATCTTTTGTTGTTGTGTTGCTTGAACATCTAATAATTAGACTTGCATCGAATTCAACCCTCTCAAGCACCTGAACTAAAAAGGTCTAAAACGGTTGCTCTAGCATAACTATAGTTTCTTAATAAGCTTTGGTAGTTGCTCTGGTTTTCTTATAACGGTCGTTTACCATACAAGAATTATAACAAGAAAGAATTCGGATACCAATGTAAGAACTATGGGTTGGCGTCGAACCTAAGAAAAAATCAGGAAAGAAAAGAAAGAGATTAGAAAGGAAGAGAGAGAAGTTTGAAAGAAAAAAAATCATTAAAATTCTGAATGATAGTCTTCATACCCTTTAAACAGAGAAGATATGACAAAAACAATTAGACAATTGTCTAACAAACTCACAAAACGGCTACCAGATTAGCTAGCAAACCTAACATCTAGAAGTAGGGGTGCACGTGGTCGGTTAACTAGTCTATTAAGGTTAATTTGATCGGTTAACCATTTAATCGGTTTTTTAAAAACACTAACTATACTATATACTAGTCCATTAAATTCGGTTAACCACTAATCGGTTAACCAATTATTTCAGTCAGTTAACCTTTTATTTCGGGTTTTAACATTAGTAAATAAAAATAATAAAAGAATTCTAATTTTTATTGTGAGGGAGACGATGGGTCAATGACAAGTTGAAGAGATTAACTGCGGAGAGGGAGATGTACGTGCATTATGATCCCTCAGTTTTGATTCCGTTAAATTGTTTAGTCCATATATCAAATCTTTCTTTAAAAATGTGTTAAAGAACAATTAAACGGATAAAAAAAGGCAAAATGTCCATAATAAAACTTCTGGCTATAAAATTTGGAAAACAAGTAATAAAAATTTTATCTTTGTTTCTATATCCAAAAACATAAAAGAAAAAGAAAACCCGCATAAACTAAAATCAGAGAGATAGTAACAAATTAACGGTAAGTTATTTATATATTTTCATCTCATTTGATGTTAATATTTGATTTGATAGAAGGACTAAACCATTAAAAGTGAAAAAATTTAGAGACTTTATAATTAAATAGTTGATTGATTAATAAGTTATGAAAAACTATAGGTACTAAATAATTGTTTACCCATATAATAAATTTATTTTTATATTTTTTTAATATTTAATTGAGATTCGATCGGTTTCGGTTATCTGCAGTTTTTGGAATAAAGAAACCGTAACCATTAACCATTATTTTTAAAATTAAAAACCATACACTAGTCCATCGGTTTTGGTTAACCTTATTTTCAATTTGGTTTCGGTTTGATTTTTCAGTTTTCCGGATTTTTGTGTTCACCCTACAGTCTCGCTTTCTTTCACTGAACACAAAACGGGCTTTCTAAAGATGTTCCCATCTTGGTGGTTGTTCAACATCGACTTTTTCTATGATTGATGGAGCCATTCATAGCTGTAATTACTACAACCCGAAAGCGGTAACTACAGTTAACAACGTTTACTGAGTGCTAACAAGGTGCCGTTTTTGCCCTTTTAACATCTTAGAGAATTAAAATCGATACAGAAAATGCATAGCTAATATAAAAATAGAATTAATGATGTTGAACCAAATTACAAAATTGGTTCCCTAACTTAAGGAGCATAGCATACGTGACACAGTCTATAACATCATCCTACCAACCAATCCAAATCAAACGTTGAACCAATTCATATCACTATTGTTGTCCTTTTCTTCTTTCTTGATTAACCATTGTTCTTATTAAAGATAAATAATTGTCCACCTATAAATCCTATCAAGGATATACTCATTCTGGAAAATCGTTATACTGTTCAAAGGCTTGAATAATTCCAGTAAAGACTTGGATGCTTTACAAGTAAAACTCGCGATTTCTAGCAAATTATCTTCAAATTGCAAGTTAAAGATGATTTCAACTAACAAAAAATAGAACAATAAATCTCCACTACCAAAATATGCCCATCAGACAACATAAATCAGAGCGTCAGAAAAACACAGGTTTGACTGCAAATCTTTTAAAAAGTGCAGATTAAATTACTATAGAATCTTCTCCGATCATGTACCACAGGGTTATTTATTATTGATAACTTGTATGGTTTATCTGAATCCTACTCTAATTCAACCAGATAGAAAAGCCGGTATTGCTGCCTGCCAGCAATGAATACAACACTTTTAAACCCAAAATATAAAATGCAAAAATTGAATGTGTTTATGATGGAAGGAATAACCACCAGGCCAGGATTATTGAACTAATTACTGGTTAGCGAACTTGATTCCCTTCTCAATGGAAGATAGAAGCTCAGGCTTCAACTTTTCTAAGCCTTCCTTTTCAAAGTCAGAGAGAGAGCCCAAACCAAGAATTTCCTCCACTCCATTCTTCCCAAGCCTTACCTGTAATTACATATCATATTAATATCCATTCATTGCTAAGTACAATAATGCTCTCCAAATAAAACAGCCCATGATCAAATCACCTTTGAAGCAAAGAATGGCAAGTCAGTGACAGTTGATTGCACAAAAGAACATTCCACAACATCTGGAACTCCATTCAGTCCCTTCAAGCAAGCATCACCAAAAATGGCACCCGCATAGCTGCACAACCACCAAACAGATCAACAACTAGGTGTGTCTATTTCCCACAACGGGTGTAAAGGACACTGAGTACATAAAAATATAAATAGCAAGCAACAAACCATAAAATGCAATACGTGTACTTAGAAGACCAAGCTAAGGATGCATCATAGTGTCAAAGTCACAGAACATAGGAGCAAGCAATGACTATGAAAGCACATTCAGTTTCCTTCTAGGAGCAGAGCGAAGTGCATTTTCAAGATGACACTGACTAGAAAATGTACCACATAAACATGATTAGAAGAATTAAATGTATATAAACAACAAGAATTAAGTAACCTGCCACAAAGAACCAGAGAAGATAAAAGCACCAACTGTAATTTTATCATCAATCACTTGATATAATGACACTTAAAAATCTGTGGTATGTCCACAGTAACCTTGACTTCATTCAAGCTCTAGGTTTCAGTTGCTTCATTCCAAGAAACTAACATATCAATCAATCACCCAATCATGAATCTCATTAATTCAATTTAGCATTTGAAAAACTGAACTCTAACGAGCTCATCTTCTGTAAGACTTTCTATTTCAGGTTGTCTGAAAATGATTTCAGAAACAAATATATGCCTATATTTTATAATCAATCAATTGAAACACCATAAATCTTGTATTGTACAACAGTAAAATAGTACAGTCAGAAACCCCATTCCCTATCTCAATTTATATTTTGTTTCCACTCAGCATTGCTGTTATCTCAACTTAAAAACCAGATGTTATGATAAGTAGATAATAAAGTATGCCATTTATTTCAGCTAAATCATCAAAATCTAGTTGAAATACAAACTTACGCCATTGATAATGTCGCAGAACCCTTTCCAGCCTTTGCTTCAACGACTTCAGTCCCTCCTTCTTGGGTCCTCTTTGTAAGAGCAATTATATGTTCATCTGACAAGTTGGCTTGTGGAGTGGCCTAAAATTCCAATACAAAAAAAATCAGCCACAAGGATAAAATATGAGCAACATTAGCATAATATATGTTGCTAAGGGGCAAGCAAGTACTTGTGAAAACAGTGGGAGAATAGTTATGCCTGCATGGCCCCCAACAACTGGTACATTAACCTCTGCAAACATTTTAAATAACAAGTCAACAAGGGCTACCTACAAGACCATAAGCACAGAAGTTTGAAATAATCTGTGAGAACAAAAAACTTCAAACTTGTGGGAGAAATTAGAAAACAGAATATATATCCTGAAATGTGAATCGACGTAGACAAAGCTCCAATTAATGTGTATCAAAAGGTTGAGCATTACAGACAGTAAGGAAATATGACACGGTTAAAATGGTATTCATGCAAACCTGCAACTGGAACTTTGGCCTTGCCAGCATAGAAAGTCTTGGCCCTGACAACATCAAGGGTAGTAACACCAAATAATTTTTTCTCATCATAAGTTCCTGCCTTCTTGAAAACCTCAGCTGCAATAGGTACAGTAGAATTGACTGGGTTGCTGATCATATTGACAATTGCCTGATGCCCAAAATCGAAGTCAAAAAGGTATAAGCCATCATGTTCCATAGTAACTTAAATAACCAAGAAAATAGCCACCACAATAAAATGTTATAACAAAAAAGGAGATCGAAACACACCCCTGGGCAGTACTTAGCAATTGCTTGGCATAGACCCTTGACAATCCCAGCATTGATGTTAAAGAGATCATCACGGGTCATTCCAGGCTTTCTTGGCACACCAGCTGGGATGATCACAAGATCACACCCCTCCAAAGCTTTCCCCAATTGTTCTTCTCCCACGAACCCAGCTACCTAAAGCACAAAGCAAGCAGGCAAAAAAAAATTATTTCAAGGATTTAAATTTAGGCAAAAAAACGAAGTATGGCATGCGAATAAACACAAGGTTAGTTATCTGTAAAAATGGAGCACAAATAGGGCTAAATTACATCAACAGTTCCGTAAATATCCAGTAAAACCCTCTAAGAAACACCATAAGCACCAGACATCAATCTATTTCACATTTTCTGGAGAAGGTATATGAAAATAGAGAAATAGCAACAATAAGATGAACAAGAAAGAATAACGTCAATCAAATCCGATAAATTTGTAAGTGTTAGAATCAAAATGAAATTATACCTCAGATCTGGTGTTGATATGGCTAACATCGGCAGCTACGCCGGGGGTGTTAGCGATATCGTAGAGGGCGAGATTAGAAACGAGAGGGTTAAGCTTCATAAGCAAAGCAAGAGGCTGACCAATACCGCCGGCAGCACCGAGAACGGCGACCTTACGGTCAGGAACGGACTCAGAGGAGAAGCAACGGCGGAGGAGGTGGGAGGAAGAGGTGGAATTAGAGAGGGATTTGATGGATCTGAAGAGTGAAGTCCTCATTTTGGGTGGTGCAGAGAAAGAGTGATGGCGATGCGAAGAAGGAAATGAGGAGAGGGTTTTAGAGCGATGGGAGTGATCGACAGGCTCGAGGTAATGAAAGTCTTATATTTATTTATTTAGTTATGGACTTCATTTTCCCAATAAAAAGATTAAAACAAAAAAGAAAAAATAATAATCTTAGCCATATTTCTCTCCGCAAACCATATTTGTATTGTATAATAGTAAAAAAAAAAAAATATATATATATATATAGATTAGGTAAATTCTATAATTACTTTGTTGGAAACAAAAGTAATTATACTTTGTTTTAGTATCCAATAGTAATTGGATATGTGTAAATAAAAATAAGGTAAATTAAAATTAATAAAAAAGGTAATCTGCTATAGCAGGTAATATTTAATTATGGAAATTTTAAAAATTATTAATTACAAGGTAAATAATATATGAGTCCCTATATTTTAATCTAATCACCATTTAATTATTATATGTTAATAATACACTATTCAGTCCTTAATTCTAGCTCAATTCAACAGTTTAGTCCCTTGTAGAGGGATTAATCTGTTCAATAATTTAAAAAATTTAAGTGATAAAACAGTTGATCAAAATAAAAAATAAGTACTAAACAATATATTATTAAAATACGAGAACTAAACAATATGTTAGATATTTAATATAGAGGCTAATAAAATAAAAGATTTACGTAAAACTTTATTTTCACAAGGTTTGTGAATTTTTTCTCCTAAAATAAAAAGCTTACGTAAATTTAGTCAAACTATACGTAAATTATGTCTAAAAATAAAATATTTACGTAAAGTTCAAAGGTTTTACGTAAAACTCTAATTTTCACAAGGTTTGTGGATTTTTTCTCCTAAAGTAAAAGGGTTACGTAAATTTAGTCAAACCTTACGTAAATTATGTCTAAAAATAAGAGATTTACGTAAAATTCATAGGTTTTACGTAAAACTCTATTTTCATAAGGTTTGTGACTTTTTTTTTCTCCTAAAATAAAGAGGTTACGTAAATTTAGTCAAACTATACGTAAATTATATCTAAAAATAAAATATTTACGTAAAGTTGAAAGGTTTTACGTAAAACTCTAATTTTCACAATGTTTGTGGATTTTTCTCCTAAAGTAAAAGGGTTACGCAAATTTAGTCAAACCTTCCGTAAATTATGTCTAAAAATAAGAGATTTATGTAAAATTCATAGGTTTTACGTAAAACTCTATTTTCATAAGGTTTGTGACTTTTTTTTCTCCTAAAATAAAGAGGTTACGTAAATTTAGTCAAACTATACGTAAATTATATCTAAAAATAAAATATTTACGTAAAGTTGAAAGGTTTTACGTAAAACTCTAATTTCACAATGTTTGTGGATTTTTCTCCTAAAGTAAAAGGGTTACGCAAATTTAGTCAAACCTTACGTAAATTATGTCTAAAAATAAGAGATTTACGTAAAATTCATAGGTTTTACATAAAACTCTATTTTCACAGGGTTTGTGAATTTTTTCTCCTAAAATAAAAAGGTTACGTAAATTTAGTCAAATTATACGGAAATTATGTCTAAAAATAAAATATTTACGTAAAGTTCAAAGGTTTTACGTAAAACTCTAATTTTCACAAAGTTTGTGGATTTTTTCTCCTAAAGTAAAAGGGTTACGTAAATTTAGTCAAACCTTGCGTAAATTATTTCTAAAAATAAGAGATTTACGTAAAATTTATAGGTTTTATGTAAAACTCTATTTTCACAAGGTTTGTGAATTTATTTCTCCTAAAATAAAATGCTTACGTAAATATAGTCAAACTATACGTAAATTATGTCTAAAAATAAAATATTTACGTAAAGTTCAAAGGTTTTACATAAAACTCTAATTTTCACAAGGTTTGTGGATTTTTTCTCCTAAAGTAAAAGGGTTACGCAAATTTAGTCAAACCTTACGTAAATTATGTCCAAAAATAAGAGATTTACGTAAAATTCATAGGTTTTACATAAAACTCTATTTTCACAAGGTTTGTGAATTTTTTCTCCTAAAATAAAAAGGTTACCTAAATTTAGTCAAATTATACGGAAATTATGTCTACAAATAAAATATTTACGTAAAGTTCAAAGATTTTACGTAAAACTCTAATTTTCACAAGGTTTGTGGATTTTTTCTCCTAAAGTAAAAGGGTTACGCAAATTTAGTCAAACCTTGCGTAAATTATTTCTAAAAATAAGAGATTTACGTAAAATTTATAGGTTTTATGTAAAACTCTATTTTCACAAGGTTTGTGAAATTTTTTCTCCTAAAATAAAAAGCTTACGTAAATTTAGTCAAACTATACGTAAATTAGGTCTAAAAATAAAATATTTACGTAAAGTTCAAAGGTTTTACGTAAAACTCTAATTTTCACAAGGTTTGTGGATTTTTTCTCCTAAAGTAAAAGGGTTACGTAAATTAAGTCAAACCTTACGTAAATTATGTCTAAAAATAAAAGATTTACGTAAAATTCATAGGTTTTACGTAAAACTCTATTTTCATAAGGTTTGTGACTTTTTTTTCTCCTAAAATAAAAAGATTGCGTAAATTTAGTCAAACTATGCGTAAATTATGTGTAAAAATAAAATATTTACGTAAAGTTCAAAGGTTTTACGTAAAACTCTAATTTTGACAAGGTTTGTGGATTTTTTCTCCTAAAATAACAAGGTTACGTAAATTTAGTCAAACCATACGTAAATTATGTCTAAAAATAAAAGATTTACGTAAAATTTATAAGTTTTACATAAAACTCTATTTTCACAAGGTTTGTGAATTTTTTTATCCTAAAATAAAAAGGTTACGTAAATTTGGTCAAACTATACGTAAATTATATCTAAAAATAACATATTTACGTAAAGTTCAAAGGTTTTACGTAAAACTCTAATTTTCACAATGTTTGTGGATTTTTCTCCTAAAGTAAAAGGGTTACGCAAATTTAGTCAAACCTTAAATAAATTATGTCTAAAAATAAGAGATTTACGTAAAATTCATAGGTTTTACATAAAATTTTATTTTCACAAGGTTTGTGAATTTTTTCTTCTAAAATAAAAAGCTTACGTAAATTTAGTCAAACTATACGTAAATTATGTCTAAAAATAAAATATTTACGTAAAGTTCAAAGGTTTTACGTAAAACTCTAATTTTCACAAGGTTTGTGGATTTTTTCTCCTAAAGTAAAAGGGTTACGTAAATTTAGTCAAACCTTCCGTAAATTATGTCTAAAAATAAGAGATTTACGTAAAATTCATAGGTTTTACGTAAAACTCTATTTTCATAAGGTTTCTGACTTTTTTTTCTCCTAAAATAAAGAGGTTACGTAAATTTAGTCAAACTATACGCAAATTATATCTAAAATAAAATATTTACGTAAAGTTGAAAGGTTTTACGTAAAACTCTAATTTTCACAATGTTTGTGGATTTTTCTCCTAAAGTAAAAGGGTTACGCAAATTTAGTCAAACCTTACGTAAATTATGTCTAAAAATAAGAGATTTACGTAAAATTCATAGGTTTTACATAAAACTCTATTTTCACAAGGTTTGTGAATTTTTTCTCCTAAAATAAAAAGGTTACGTAAATTTAGTCAAATTATACGGAAATTATGTCTAAAAATAAAATATTTACGTAAAGTTCAAAGGTTTTACGTAAAACTCTAATTTTCACAAAGTTTGTGGATTTTTTCTCCTAAAGTAAAAGGGTTACGTAAATTTAGTCAAACCTTGCGTAAATTATTTCTAAAAATAAGAGATTTACGTAAAATTTATAGGTTTTATGTAAAACTCTATTTTCACAAGGTTTGTGAATTTATTTCTCCTAAAATAAAATGCTTACGTAAATTTAGTCAAACTATACGTAAATTATGTCTAAAAATAAAATATTTACGTAAAGTTCAAAGGTTTTACGTAAAACTCTAATTTTCACAAGGTTTGTGGATTTTTTCTCCTAAAGTAAAAGGGTTACGCAAATTTAGTCAAACCTTACGTAAATTATGTCTAAAAATAAAAGATTTACGTAAAATTTATAGGTTTTACGTAAAACTCTATTTTCACAAGGTTTGTGAATTTTTTTATGCTAAAATAAAAAGGTTACCTAAATTTAGTCAAACTATACGGAAATTATATCTAAAAATAACATATTTACGTAAAGTTCAAAGGTTTTACGTAAAACTCTAATTTTCACAATGTTTGTGGATTTTTCTCCTAAAGTAAAAGGGTTACGCAAATTTAGTCAAACCTTGCATAAATTATGTCTAAAAATAAGAGATTTACGTAAAATTCATAGGTTTTACATAAAACTTTATTTTCACAAGGTTTGTGAATTTTTTCTCCTAAAATAAAAAGGTTACCTAAATTTAGTCAAGTTATACGGAAATTATGTCTAAAAATAAAATATTTACGTAAAGTTCAAAGGTTTTACGTAAAACTCTAATTTTCACAAAGTTTGTGGATTTTTTCTCCTAAAGTAAAAGGGTTACGTAAATTTAGTCAAACCTTGCGTAAATTATTTCTAAAAATAAGAGATTTACGTAAAATTTATAGGTTTTATGTAAAACTTTTGTTTCACAAGGTTTGTGAATTTATTTCTCCTAAAATAAAATGCTTACGTAAATTTAGTCAAACTATACGTAAATTATGTCTAAAAATAAAATATTTACGTAAAGTTCAAAGGTTTTACGTAAAACTCTAATTTTCACAAGGTTTGTGGATTTTTTCTCCTAAAGTAAAAAGGGTTACGCAAATTTAGTCAAACCTTACGTAAATTATGTCCAAAAATAAGAGATTTACGTAAAATACATAGGTTTTACATAAAACTCTATTTTCATAAGGTTTGTGAATTTTTTCTCCTAAAATAAAAAGGTTACCTAAATTTAGTCAAATTATACGGAAATTATGTCTAAAAATAAAATATTTACGTAAAGTTTAAAGGTTTTACGTAAAACTCTAATTTTCACAAGGTTTGTGGATTTTTTCTCCTAAAATAAAAGGGTTACGTAAATTTAGTCAAACCTTACGTAAATTATGTTTGAAAATAAGAGATTTACATAAATTTCATAGGTTTTACGTATAACTCTATTTTCACAAGGTTTGTGAATTTTTTTCTTCTAAAATAAAAAGGTTACGTAAATTTAGTCAAACTATAGGTAAATTATGTCTAAAAATAACATATTTACGTAAAGTTAAAAGGTTTTACGTAAAACTCTAATTTTCACAAGGTTTGTGGATTTCTCCTAAAGTAAAAGGGTTATGTGAATTTAGTCAAATCTTACGTAAAATTCATAGGTATAGTTTACGTATAGTTTGACTAAATTTACGTAACTCTCTTATTTTTAGACATAATTTACGTAACATTTGACTAAATTTACGTAACCTTGTTATAATTAGATTTGAATAAAGTTTGACTAGATTTGAATCGCCTTAATCAGACTCCATATGTAAATGTTAGGCTCGGAACGACATATGTTGGTCATTTTAGCTTTAAACCAAAATTTGGTTTTTGTTTTAATTTTTCTCTTTATTTGAGAGATACTGCTACTGGTTTATATAATAAGTCAGTGGTAACGTCTCACCGTCTTATCTGATCTTATTTTAGGTCGGGTTTGACAATCGTTTTGGATTTTTTCTTATCAAATAATAAGTTTACGTAAATTTAGTCTAAATTTACGTAAACTATGTCTAAAAATTAAAGATTTACGTGAAATTCTAAGATTTTACGTAAAACTCTATTTTTCACAAAGTTTTTGGATTTTATGTTATAAATAAAAAGATTACGTAAATTTAGTCTAGGTTTACGGAAATTATGTCTAAAAATAAAGGATTTATATAACGTGCAAATATTTTATGTAAAACTCGTTTTTTACAAAGTTAATGATTTTTTATTGTAAAAGTACAATTTTATGAAAATTTAATCCAAATTTACGTAAATTATGTCTAAAATTAAAAGATTTACGTAAAGTGCTAAGGTTTTACGTAAAACTATATTTTTCATATTTTTTTTAATTTTTCTTATCAAATAACAAGTTTACGCAAACTTAGCTAAAAATTACATAAATTAGTTGAAAAAATAAAAAAATTTATGTTAAGTTCTAAGATTTTACGTAAAACTTTATTTTTCACAAAGTTTGTGGATTTTTTCTTATAAAATAACAAGTTTACGTAAATTTAGTCAAAATTTACGTAAATTATGTTTAAAAATAAAATATTTACTTAAAGTTCTAAGGTTTTACGTAAAACTCTATTTTTTATAATTTTTTTAATTTTTTCTTATAAAATAACAAGTTTACGTAAATTTAGTCTAAATTTACGTAAACCATGTCTAAAAATAAAAGATTTGCGTAAAATTCTAAGATTTTACGTAAAATTCTATTTTCCACAAAGTTTTTGGATTTTATCTTATAAAATAACAAGTTTACGTAAATTTAGTTTAAGTTTACATAAATTGCAAATGTACAACTTTACGAAAATTTAGTCCAAATTTACGTAAATTATGTGTAAAATTAAAAGATTTACGTTATTTTTTTAAGGTTTTACGTAATATTCTATTTTTCACAAAATTTGTGGATTTTTTCTTATAAAATAATAAATTTACCTAAATTTAGTCCAAATGTATGTAAATTATGTCTAAAAATAAAAGATTTACGTAAAGTGCTAACGCTCTAATGTTAGCGACGATGTAGCGAAATGTCTTTCGCCACAAATGGCTTATAGTGACGAAAAAATGATCTTTTGTGGGGAAAAGTTTCCCCCAAAAAAATCTGTTTTCTTGTAGTGGGTTTTACGTAAAACTATATTTTTCGTATTTTTTTAGATTTTTTCTTATCAAATAACAAGGTTATGTAAATTTAGCTTAAATTCACGTAAATTATGTCTATAAATGAAAAATTTATGTTAAGTTCTAAGATTTTATATAAAACTCTATTTTCACAAAGTTTTTAGATTTTTTCTTATAAAATAATAAAGTTACGTAAATTTAGTCGAGGCTTTTATAAATTATGTCTAAAATTAAATCATTTACGTAAAGTTCAAAAGATTTAATATAAAACTCATTTTTTTCATAAAATAATGTTGTATGTAAAGTTTGTGTTTTTTTTGTAAACTAACAAATTCACATAAATCAAGTCCCAATTTACAATAATTAAATAACGAGTCAAATGATAGTTAACGAGTATATTTAAATTGATTTAAGTTGATAATGTTAGTGGTAAAGTTGTACTATTTATTTCGTTAGGGTAAATATGTACTTCTCCTAAAATGATAGGGATTGATTTGCAACTTATCCCTTCTCATTTTAAATATGTATTGTGCCCATTTTAAAACTGGATTGCCTTCCTAATTCTCTGTCCACGATTTCAGACTGAAATCCAAATCAAATCAATTTTCACTGATTCAAATCCTAACCTAGGACCCAAATTATTAATCTCAGGTAAAGCATGATGTAAATTCAAATTATTAATCTCCTCAACAAGTCATTTAAATAAAAAAAAGAATTTCAAGAAAATCCAACCCTGTCATGTAGCAAAACCTAAAACTTGCTAATAAAGTACAAATCTAATTCAAACGTAGTTCAAACTTTAAAACTTGCTAATAATCCTGCAGAATATACTGCGTACACAAGAAATAGAAGAAAAAATGTTGTTTTCTAGAGCTGCGCAATAAAAAGACAAATCAACACGGTTATTAAGGCTTTGAAATTCAAGGTTTATTAAGGCTCTGAAATTTAAAGTGCAAGAATGAAGGACGACAATGTTGCACCAAAAAAACCCGTTGAGAATCGGAAAATATAATCACTTATCGCAAAACAGAGAGAAGACTCGAGACAGAAGAATTTTGGAAGAGGCGAACAGATGAGACAATGGAGTAGAGGCATGGAAAACAAAATAACCGGAAGAAACATTAGCCTGTTAAAATGATGGAACAAACAGTACAACAATTGAATGGTTCAGATTAGCTGTAATTGTAATAAACGGTGATGCTAGCAAAGTAAAAGTTACTTTCTTTGTGAAGGAAGTAAGGATAGCCTATCAGTTTATTTAATTCCGCTTTCAAAAAAAAAATTCAGTTTATTTAATTCCGTTAATTAATCTAGTGGATTATTAAACCTAGCCACCATTTCACACCCCTAGTCCCGTGAAAAGACGAAATTGCCCTTTCAACAAATTCACTCATCTTCTCAAATTTTCAAATCCTCTCAAAAACACAAAAAACACAAAACTCTCCAAAATCGAATCCGGACTAATTTGGTAAAGAAAAAACATGGGAAATGACTAATGATACATAATTTTGTTCAAAAATATGTTTTATTTACAATTGTTATAAGTAAAATCGAATGATTTTTTTAAAAATCAAATTTTCAGTGTCGGGGCATGTGAAGAATATGCCTCCACCACAGGTGGGGCGTATGAACATCACGCCCCACCTATGGTGGAGGCATATTCTTCACATGCCTATATGAGAATTTTTTTTTCTAATTTTACATTTTAATTATTATTATTCTAAACAATTATAAATACTATAATTATTCTAACAAATTGTAAATATTATTTTGAGATTAATATTTATAAATTCGGTAAATTTTTTAAATTTTTTACTCTAATTCATACAAAAGACAGTATATTTTTAATATTTTTTCTTATTTCTTTCACATCCCAACATATGTTTGTGATTTGTTACTAATAAAATAACGCATGTGTGAAGTGTAGATGACAAGATTCATGACCGAGAAAATAGTTTGATGAATTATTTCTCAAATTGGCCCAATTTATCAACGTTAGGGGTAAAATTGCTCTTGGCTTCCAACATTAGGGATACTTTTTTTTCTAATTTTACATTTTAATTATTATTATTCTAAACAATTATAAATACTAAAATTATTCTAACAAATTGTAAATATTATTTGGAGATTAATATTTATAAATTCGGTGAATTTTTTAAATTTTTTATTTTAATTCGTACAAAAGACAGTATATTTTTAATATTTTTTTTTTATTTTTTCACATCCCAACATATGTTTGTGATTTGTTACTGATAAAATAACGCATGTGTGAAGTGTAGATGACAAGATTCATGACTGAGAAAATAGTTTGATGAATTATTTCTCAAATTGACCCAATTTATCAATATTAGGGGTAAAATTGCTCTTGGCTTCCAACATTAGGGATAAAATTGTACCATTTTAGACGTTAGGGGTAAAATTGCTCCTGACCCAAAACGTTAAGGGTATTTTTGCACCTTAACCCTAAAAACAATAAGTTCTAAACAATTCTAAATATTAAAAAATTACAACAAGTCAATTCGCCCGGTTCCATGGAATAATAATAATTAAAATATAAAATTGGAAAAATAAATTCACACGTGAGCATGTGAACAGTCTTTCTTAAATCTATCACACATCGATTCATTGAGGAATGGAACCGGACGAATTGGCTTGTTGTAATTTGTTAATATTTAGAATTCTTTAGAACTTATTATTTTTAACACATTTTAACACATGTTTGATACTTAATGTATATTATTTAATTATAATGTTAATAATTATAATTCAAATTATAATGTTAATAATTATAATATTTATAATTTTTTAGAATAATTATAATTTTTTAGAATAATAATTAAAATCTAAAATTGAAAAAAAAAATACCACATGGTGGGGCATGTGAACATCACGCCTCACCACGTGGTGGGGCATGTGAACATCACGCCTCACCACGTGGTGAGGCGTGATAGCCACATGCCTCACCACGTGGTGAGGCGTGATGTTCGCATGCCCCACCATGTGGTGAGGCATGTGGCTGTCACGCCTCACCACATGGTGAGGCATGTGATAGTCACACGCCCGTGTTTCGTAGAGAGAAAAAAAAAATTTCCAAAGACCAAAACTAATAAGGGTAGTTTGGTCATTTCATGGGGCTAGGGGTGGAAAATTGGGGCTGGGTTTAACAATACCCTTAATCTATCATTACCTTATGATTAATTTTTATTTCAATTTGGTTAATCATAAATAATTTTTTACAAAAAAAAATCATTTTAAATATATAATTTTTTACTTTAAAATAAATATATAATTATTTAAATATTAATTAAAAATATTAAAATTTAAATTCAATTAACGAAATCGCCGTTATTATAATATTTTTAATTTAATAATTAAATAAATAAATATATATATATATATATATTTATATATTGATAATTTAAGTTCTATATATATTTATATTAGTTTTATTTGTATCAATATATAATTGCTTTATTTTTCAGTTTCGATCAACCATCGATTTTTGAAATAAAAAACTATAACTTAGTCCATCGATTTTGGTTAACTTATTTTTCGGTTCAATTTCAACCGATTTTTCAGTTTTTTCGTTTAATTTTATGCAACCCTAATTTTAACAATATGTGTTTTTATCAAAAAAAAATATTGTGTTTCAAAAAATATTGGATAAATGAAAATTATTTTTTCAGAAAATAAAATATTTTCCGGTATTTGGTTATAATACGAAAAAACATAAAGAAATGGTTGGAGGATGTTTTTTTTCAAATGAGTAAAAAGAAATTGAGTATATAATTTCAAAAAGTTTAAAAAAATTACAATAAAACATTCTATTATTTTTATAGCGATATTAATTAATTTAAAGAAACTCCGCCTGTGAGGGTCACTTGGTGGCCTTTACAGCCGGTCCCAAGCCCGGACAAAGGAGGAGGGTTGCGGTAGGTTTGTGGCGGCCAGCGTAAAACTTAGCCACATCTTATGACATGAACCATAATATAAATACCGTTGGGGCGTTCCTTACTCAGCGACGCGCTGCACTTCCTAGACCCGGGTGTAGTGATAAATGTGCAAGGGTTGCTAGGTCGTCGCCCCGAAGCGGCGCGCCACCCCAGGACCCGGGGGTGGTGTCAAATATGCAAGGGTTGCAGGTAAATAAGCTAGTCCACGGTAATGGTAGGGGTAGGGGTAAGGGTAGTAGGTTACGCTTTGGGACATGGAACATAGGTTCTTTGACAGGAAGATTAGCTGAAATTGTAGATGTTATGAAGAGGAGGAGAATAAATATATTATGCCTACAAGAAACCAAGTGGGTTGGAGCCAAGGCTAGAGAGATAGCTCCTTGGGGTTATAAGCTTTGGTACTCAGGAAAGGATAAGGGTAGAAATGGAGTAGGTATTCTTATTGATAGGGAGTATATTGATGAGGTAGTAGCGGTGTCTAGGAAGAGCGATAGAATTATGAGTGTTAAGCTAGTGATAGGGGATGAGGTTGTGAATGTCATTAGTGCATATGCGCCACAAATAGGATTAGATGTGTCTATAAGACAAGCTTTTTGGGATGACTTAGAGGAAGTGGTGCAACAGGTTCCTAGGGATGAAAAAATGGTACTAGGGGGTGATCTCAATGGACACGTGGGTTCTAGGCGAGATGGGTTTGAGAGTGTTCATGGAGGGTATGGTTTTGGAGATAAGAATGAAGCAGGAAATGATATTTTGGAATTCGCATCAGCCTATGACTTGAGTATCATGAACACATGGTTTATGAAGAGAACATCCCACTTAGTGACTTATCGGAGTGGCGGTAATGCGAGCCAAATTGACTTCTTCTTAGTAAGGAGTGCTTGGAGAAAGAGTTATATTGATTGTAAGGTGATCCCTGGTGAGAGTACGACAACCCAACATAGAGTAGTGGTGCTAGATTTTCGAAGTAGGAAATGTATAAGAAAACAAACACCTCAAGTAGAGACTAAGATTAAGTGGTGGAAATTGCAAGGGGAGAATCAACAAAAATTTGTGGATGAGATGACCAAAAAAGATATTTGGACTTGCAATATGGATTCAGATATAGATTCAATATGGAATAAGATGGAGCATAGTATAAGGGAAGTAGCGAAGGAAGTTCTAGGGGAATCTAAAGGTAGCATGCCACCGGGTAAGGACACATCTTGGTGGACAGAAGAAGTACGACAAGCAGTAAAGAGTAAGAGAGAATCCTATAAACTATTGGGGAAATGTAGGAGTGACGAGAACTATGAAAAATACAAAGAGGCTAAAAGGGAAGTAAAGAAGGTCATACGAGATGCTAGAGCAAAGGTGAATCGGGATCTGTATACAAGATTGGATACGAAAGAAGGGGAAAGAGACATATATAGAATTGCTCGGATGAGAGATATGAAGACGCGAGATCTCGGAAAAGTTAAATGTGTGAAGGATGTGGACCAGAAAGTCCTAGTTGGAGATAAGGATATCAAGGAACGATGGAGGTCCTATTTTGATGACTTATTTAATGGAGATCGCCAAAAAGATGTTGGAGATATAAGTATCCATCACGATATGATAAATCATGAATGCCTGCGGAGAATTCAAAAGGGTGAAGTCAAAATGGCATTAAGTAAGATGAAGTTGAAGAAAGCAGTAGGACCTGATGGCATCCCTATTGAGATTTGGAGATGTTTGGGAGAAAGAGGAATCGAATGGTTGACGACGTTCTTCAACAAAATTTGGAGAAACAATAAGATGCCATCAGAATGGAGGAAAAGTACCTTAATCCCTTTGTATAAGAACAAAGGCGATGTCCAAGATTGTGCCAACTATCGGGGAATCAAATTAATGAGTCACACTATGAAACTTTGGGAGCGAGTGATTGAACAAAGGCTAAGGAGGACGGTGAAGATCTCGGAAAACCAGTTTGGCTTTATGCCGGGAAGATCAACTATGGAAGCCATCCATCTAATGAGACAATTAATGGAGCACTATCGAAATAAGAAGAAAGACTTGCATATGGTTTTCATTGACTTGGAGAAAGCATATGATAAGGTACCAAGGGAAGTACTTTGGTGGGCCTTGATAAGGAAAGGCATTTCGCGGAAATATATTGACATCATAAAGGACATGTATGAGGGAGTATGCACGAGTGTACGTACTAGTGTTGGGAAAACTGAAGAGTTTCCTATTACGATTGGAGTGCATCAAGGTTCCGCACTAAGCCCATTTCTTTTTGCCATCGTTATGGATGAACTAACAAGTTCACTTCAAGATGGTATACCATGGTGCATGCTGTTTGCAGATGATATTGTGTTGGTTGATGAGACGAAAGAAGGAGTGGAGATGAAGTTGGAACTATGGAGGCAAACTCTAGAATCTAGAGGCTTTAAGTTGAGTCGAAGTAAGACAGAATATTTGGAGTGTAAGTTTAGCGGCCGTAGGAGTAGGGAGGCAGGGACAATCACCCTAGATGGGAGAGTTGTTCAGGCCTCGGATTGCTTCCGGTATTTAGGATCTATTATCCAAACGGATGGAGAAGTAGATGGAGATGTTGCCCATAGGATTAAAGCTGGTTGGTCGAAGTGGAAGAGTGCTACGGGTTTCCTTTGTGATCCCGGCATGCCTAATAGATTGAAGGGAAAATTCTACCGGACGGCAATTAGACCAGCATTGTTATATGGTACGGAGTGTTGGGCAGTGAAACACTGCCACATCCATAAGATGTCGGTGGCGGAGATGTGTATGTTGAGATGGATGTGTGGTCACACGAGAAAGGACCGGGTGCGTAATGAAATAATTAGGACAAAAGTAGGGGTTACATCTATTGAGAATAAAATGAGAGAAAACCGACTAAGGTGGTTTGACCATGTGAGACGTAGAGCGCTTGATGCGCCGGTTAGGAGAACCGAAGAGTGGCAAAGGGATGTAGTGGTGAGGGGTAGGGGAAGACCTAAGCAAACTTGGAGGAGGGTGATCGAGAGTGATATGAGTTTATTGGGAATTGAGGAAAATATGGTAGTGGATAGGACGGAGTGGAGGGAGCGAATCTGTGTCGCTGACACGACTTGATTTTCACGGTTTTATATGATGGTTCATGTTAGCCGACCCCGAATCATTTCGGGACTAAGGCTTTGTTGTTGTTGTTGTTGTTGTATTAATTAATTTAAAGAGATATTTGTAATTTATTAAGATATTTGTAATTTATTAATGTTAAATTTTAATTAGATAAAAAATATTATATCTTAGAAAAATTCATGTATCATATTAATTGAATTAATCTACGTTAGATCTAGTATACATCATATTCATGAAAACACGTACACTGCTTCTTTTTTTTAAATGATTATTATTTCTTAATAATTAAGTATTATTCATTGTAAATATAACCAATGTCATTTTGATTAAGAATGTCTCGCTATTGACGAGTTCTTTTTTATGAGGTTTCTTTTTCTCTTCTTGTTTTTTCTCATTTCTCTCTCCGATCATGGAATCCATGAATGAATCGTATGCAAAAATAAATTTGGAAGAACATAGTGATGCAAGGGTAGTTGTTAGCCATGAAGATGTTGAGGTCCAACCAACACCAAAAACTCTGAGTTGGAGTCTTGTCGGCAGATTTCTCACCAATAAGGGTATTAAAATTCTGATGATGAAGAAAACGATGGTGGATCTTTTGTGTGTGTCCAAAGGGCTATGTATAACTAATTTAGGTTCGAATAAATTCATTTTTTTAATTCTTTCACCTATTGGAACGTGAACATATGGTGAAGGGTGGTCCATGGACATTCCCACAAAAATCTATTGATTGTTGCAAAGTGATTGAAGGACATAATCCTAATGAACTGCAACTAACGAATGTTGAGTTTTGGGTGTAAGTTCATGAATTGCTTATCGAATTCATGTTAGAAAAGATTGTTGTCCATATAGGAAATTACATGGGGGAGTTTTTAGAGGCGGATTCGAAAATCGTTACAGGGATAGGGAGAACATATATGAGGATTCAGGTTGATATGAATATGATTATGACATTGAAGAGGAAGATGAAGATCAGTAAAACGTGTGGAGAAGTCTCATGGGTGCACTTCAAATATGAAAAACTCCCAACATTTTGTTTTTTTTTTTGTGAATTGGGCATGATGATAGGTTCTGTGAAGCATTACTTGATATCCTTGATCCAGATAAAGCTGAACGATTGTATGGGATATGGCTTAGAGCTCAAATAAGAAGAAACATAAACAATCAACCAACGTTATAGTGGCTACTGTCATCGCCGCTATCAGTTGTGCTTCCGATCAGTGGTGGAAATCCCCAACAAATATCAATCCCTATTTTTACGATGCAGTCTAAGGGAGCTGTTGCAACTAATCATGGCGTTGAATGGGAAGGTGATAAAGGAAAGTCTATCTCTTCAGAGATGGAAATAAATCAGGAGTTTGGCGGGATTAATTCAAATGTTATAATGTTAAATGTAGTTGAGGAGGGGCTGGTAAGAAATAAGACAAAAAAAATGTCAAGATGAAGGGTTGGGTCAAGCATTAGGTGAGCTTGGAACTGGTAGCAATGGCCCAATGGATTGTGATGGAAAAGTGGACAATTCAAAGAACCACGATTCACAAAATGGGATATTAGCGGGTTCTAGTTCCCAGGCCCGCCAAACATTATGAGTACTCTAAGTTGGAACTCGTAAGGAATAAGTAATCTCTGAATAGTTCATATACTAGTAGACCTTGTGTCTCAACAAGTTAGTTATGGTTTTGTGTTAAGAGAATCTGCTGGTTTTATTCATGCTCGAAATGGTAATTTGACTTTTACGTCTGATGTGCTTATCACTGAGGGCCTCAGTGGCCGAGAAGCTTTGAGCTATTGAAGAATAATGGCTTTCAAAATGTCATTGTGGAATCATATTCTCAATTTTCAGTCAATACTATCAATGATCGAGAGAATGTGAATTCTATGTTAGACCTTATTGTTTCTGATTGTAAATCCCTTATAAAGAAAATTCATAACTGATGTGTTCGGTTTGTCAAGAGATCTGTGAATCTAGTAGTTCATACTTTAGCTAGGGAGACTGATTCTATTTTACGGAGATTGGGGTGTTTTACCCCTCCCTTTCTTGTTTCAATTTTGAGAATTGATCAATAAATTTCTCTTTTTCTTTTCAAAAAAGTATTATTCATTGTATATAAATGAACACCTTTGGAACCAGTATACATAAGGAAACACGTCTATAACTTTTCATGATGTAAAAAACTTATTGCATCTAGAACTTTTCATTAATATTTACATTGGGGGTTTGTTAAAATATATTATATTATTATCTTATCAAAATTTGTTAATCTTTCAACTGGTCCAATTCAAGACCAGAGAAAAATATTATCTTAGAGAGTTTATTAATTTATCGAGTGATATGGTTAAATCTTGTAAGTCCACTTGAAAACATACAATTGGATAGAAACAAGGTCAAAGGGGGGTCGTTGGCTAACCAACTTCGATGCCTGAGCCAGTTTGAGGTAAGACTTAAGAATGAACACAACAGTCAATTAGAGCTAAAATGTAAGCTTAATGAATGAATGAAATAGTTTACATTAAGCTAAGCTTAATTTATTTATATTATGATTTAGTTGTAAAAGACGATTATGAATTTAGGAGCGTGCTACGTGTCATCCATTTATAGATGAATGTGCATCCAGATATTAGGGCTTCATATCCCTCAAGTCCACTAGGCCCGTGATTCACGGGATCAGATATGATTGCTGTAACGGGTGGATTATTGACTGGGTCTTTTGATACATTACGAGTCTGAGTCTCTAATATAGAATCATATTTATCAGTTTTGTTATAGTGGCACCATGTGCTCTCCTTTGGGTGTTGATTCGGGTTTTATAAGTGCCATATGTCGAGTTTATATTTTCCTGATATCAGATGTCCCCCCGAGTCTAATTTATTGTTCTTTAGGATGAGAAAGCACCGACTTCGAAAAGCGTTGTACTTTTTGATTCCTAATAAGTTAAAGGAACGGGGATTGATCTTAAATGGGAGTGTGAAGGGACGATTATCAACCTACCCTCACCTGTAACATTCACTTACCATATCTAGAGTGAAGCCGTTTCCTTTTGGCTCCCTTCATACAGTGTGTACAGGATCGAGAGTGAATCTCTATTGATGTTACTTTTGTGTTCTTACTATGACTTTTATCTTTGTCCTTTGTTAATGTAAAGAAGTTTTATATAAAGTAGTTTTAATTCAGTTGTTTCTTTTGTCAATTTTTGACTGAATGTTTCAAGTTTTTGCTTCGATCTTTGTACTGTGTTTTTAATCGAATAAGAGGGTTCAAAGTTGCTTTATGTGTTCAAAGGGTTTTGTTAGAATCTTTTCGAAGAGATTGTGATCGAAATCCTTATATCATGCATATATTGACCTTTAATATAACCTAAGAAACTTTAACAATCACACTAAAATTGAAGCAAAGATAAAGAAATTGTGTAATTTTTATTATTCGTTTTTTACTATCTACATAGATAGGAAGTTGAAATAACAATTATAATAAAAAAATCTTTATTTCGAGAGCATGGGGGCGATTTGAGAAGGGTCTTCACTAGTAGAATTTTTTGAGTGTGTTGGCGTTCTAGGTCCGAGGGACTGGTGCCATCCAACTCTTTTAGCTTCACATCCTATTATTTGGTACGGGCCTTCCCACTAGCACTACAAGAAAAAAACAGTTTACCAACGACATTTTACCAACAACAGAGATGTCGTAGTTATTAGCCATGACATACCAATGATTTACCTACTAATCTATTCAATCGAAATTATAAACAAAGATACTTAGAAAATAGAAACGACTTACCGACGACATAAATTACCAACAACTTATGTCGTTGGCAATTGTTATGACAACACGTGTCCATGCTATGTCGTCGGTATTAGAGAAGAAAGACCAACAACATACCTACAAAATAGTTATTCTAAAAATTATAAAAAAATATTCTAAAAATTATATTAAATTTGAAACTACTTTCCAAAAAATGGATTCCTGAATCTCCCGCTTATTTCTCAAATATTCCCTCTAAAATTTCATTTTCTTACTCATCTACTCCTATTTTCCCTCTCTTTCTCTCTCTCTCTCTCCATTTGTTTCAATCTCTCTAGAAATCGTCTTCAAAGCCAAGGGATTCCCTAAACCCATCTAATCACTTCGGTTCCTCTGCTCACATCTCTCTCCTCTACTGTCGACTCATTCCTTTTCAAACCCTAGTTTTCAATCGCGGGAGGAAATTACTAGAAGGAAAATCATAGATGTTGAGATAAAAGTATATATTTGAGCCAAATTGCTCTTGACTTTCCTCTTTATGGTCCATGTTCAGGTATTATTCAGGTCTTTTTCTTACCCATGTTGAATTGATCATTTTGTTTTTCATTTTCTTTCAACATAGAATTAATGTTGCTTTTTTTTCTTTCTATAATTTTTCTAGCTAGCAGAGCGTAATTCTAGGTTCTTTAGACAAAAACCTCAAATTGTTTTGTATATATGTTACTGAATTTAGTTTGCCTAATAGGAGGCACTGGTTAGGTGTTTTATCTGTCGTGGTTTGTTAGGTCTAGGTAAACAAATTGAATATATTGTAGAAAGAGCTATTTACACGAAGGCCATAGATAAATAAGTTTGGCCTCTGGGTAGTGGTAAATTTATCCTTTATTCTTTGGCATGATTTAATTGTATTTAGCACTAGAGCTTAATAAACTAACATATATGGACCATTATTGGTTCCCTCACTTGTTGAAAATGGGAATTTACGGTGTTCTCTTATCTTTTGGAGGTTTTGGATTGCTATTATTTGAAACTCACCTTATTAGAAATTATTGGTTTGTGCTTTGTTGAGTCTAGTTTTTACTTGCTTCAATCTTTTGTTGGTGCCTTCTACTCAACTGATAATACTTTTAATACCTATGTATAATCAGTCTTGTGAGCACCTTTTCCCCAGCAAAATATGCTAACCAAAGTTCTTAAAAAATCCCTAGCCCTTTTATAATGTCATTCGGGGCTTTAACTAGTTCTGATTTTAGTACTTGTAACCTCATTGCTAAATTCACTTCCGGCTTTTTTATTGTAAACATGAAAGCAAATCAGCAGTAACAAGGACTCAATTTGAAGTAAGTTCATTGCTGTAGTTGTAATGCACTTACAGTTTCAGACAAGCAACGAGTATTCAAAGTTCGACAACAATGCAAAGAGTTTTATTGAAGACCACAAGAAAAGCTAGCTGGTAGTGTTTCTGGCATTAGAAGTACAATAAGACTCTCCATTTATCAGATTTAACTAGGTTCATTTTCTCAAAGCAAGATGGATTCTTTCCCTTTTCTATAGTCTAGTTGCTCCATCTTTATAGGACCAGCGACTGAAACATGGAAATGATCTTCTTACTGTGTGTATGCATCTCAGTCATACCAAGATCCTTGTTAGTTTTGAATGCTACAATTGGTTCTTTTATTGATTCAAAGAAATCATGGTAATGCAAGAAACTTATCTTCTCTCTTCGCTCTTTTATTGTTTTATTGGTCTTGTTTTTATTTGATAAGCATTTTTTCTTTATTGTCTATTTTTGTCGTCAAAGTTGGTTCAATGATAGCATGTGAATTTTCTTGTGTTTTTGCTTCTCGTGATTTGAGTTAACATGGCCTATTTTTCTTTGTTATGGTTGGTTATGGGAAACATGATGTTTGTTCTTCCATCTCATCATTCTTTATATACACAGGACAAATGGCGGAATTTAGGTGTTAGTAATGCTGGACAATCTAGAGATAGATCTAGGGGGGCAAATAAAGTCAAATCCCTGAAAGTTACAGTTACTCCATCCTCCAACTCTAATGTTCAAAATTCTGCTCTGGCTGATGCTGTGGATGTTCTTATGGATGACCTGTCAAATAATGCACAGGATGGAAACAATGCCCCAAGGTTGTCAATACTGTTATTTCTGTTGTCACTCTAGGAACCTTCATGGTACTTATATGTGGACCTGTATATTAGTAGATTTTTACTAGATAGTAAAGAAAAAATAATTTACTGATTATATGTAGCCTTTATGTTCATCTTAATTTCTGCACCTACACGCTTAGTCAGGGATGAAAATATAGCATTTAGGTCAGTAACATCACTTGATTTAACTAAGGTCAAACTGTAACAAAAAATTGTTTTACTATATTATTGTATTTCGAGTTCGTTAAAGTTCTTTTAAGATACTTCCATACGAATGTCAGTGTTATTGGGTCATTTATGGTTATTTGCTGACGAAATCTGTTAAGCCTTGGAGTCTTTAAAACGCATAAGAACTTTTCTTGTTTCTTTTTCCTATTTATTGGTATTTGATTATATGGTTCTGCACAGCAGGTATAATGCAACGATTTTTGAAGCTCTTTCAACAATCAAAGACAGAAATGGATGTGATGTTAGTGCTATTGTTCACTTCATCGAGGTAAGATAGTTATAAAAGTTTATGTTCATAGTGCTCTTTCATCAAGATTGTCTTTGCCTGGAAACTCTGCTTTCTGGAAGCCTGTCAAACGTCGAGCTTGAACATTAGAAAACATAAGCAAAATCTGTTTCTCTTGATATCATGAAATTAATCAATAATGGTAATATAGTTTTATAATTATTGAAAAATAAAGTTCAAATAAATAAAAAATTTCTAAAATAAAATAAGGTTGGGGAAATTGAACCCAAGACATCTTGAATTAGAGTATGCATCTTACTCTGTCTCATTGTTTTAAAATATTGAAATAATACTACATCGAGTGTATGTACACTAATATTAAGGGGGCTACAATGGGCCGAAACCACATGTACTCAAGAGTGCCAGTAGCCGGGGCTCGGCTGGCTCTGCTCCTGACAGACAGCATTGCATAAAATACTGTCATGTGAAACTAACTAAATGAAAACTCAGATTCACCAAATACTTGGCATTAGAAGTGAGGGATCAAAACCAATCATCGGGCATGGACCGTGTCAGGACCAAAGACGCATTAAGAGACAGACCACCTATGGTAATTTAATTTAGGAAAATTTCACATAAACTGCAAATCAATGTGCAAGTTCGAACAAGTCTTTTTCTGGTGACATGTTATGAATCTCACCATAAACCACACACCAAAACATATATATAACAGTACTATTGGATCTTGATTTACTTTTGCTTCCATTTTATTTCGGTTTACCTTATTTACCCTCTATACATATTGTTCAATAAATGTTTTTCTCCTATTGTTTATGTTTGTGTGAAACTCTTTCTTTTCAGTTCACCATTTGTCAAAGAAATATAGAGGTAATGATTGATCGAGTTTTTAGGTTATTAAGATAGAGATTCTTACGATAATTGGAACTTCGATGCTCTTTATAATTGTTGTTTGTGCTTTCTAGTCTCTTATTGAATCTTTTGCACCTCTTGCTCAATTCTATATAACTGGCTTTGATTTTGTTTTCAATTGCTTTCCCCCGGCTTGGATTTCACAAGATATGGCTCAAAACTCTTCTTTTTGTTTCCTCCATTTTCAAGTCTTGTGATATATATCATTGGGTGGTTAGTCCTTCTTTGAAAGGAAGAATAAAAATAGAAAATAGATAATGGTTTTACAGAATTTTAGTGTCTAGTGATACGATTTTATACTTGTGAACTTAAACTTAAACTTTGCTGCGCGATCACTATTGGATTTTACTTGTCAATTTAGATCACTATTGGGTTTTACTTGTCAACTTAAGCTTGAGTTATATGAGAAAGCCTTAATTGCTAACGAGGTCAAGATGGTAGTTCAGATCGAAGCATAGTGAACATAATTCGTTTTGTCATAGGCCTTCGTATACATGTTCGTTGGTTATCTATTATCAGAAGCATTAATTTTTATTGAAGTTTTACCTATTGTTCAGGATGCATATATGGTGTCCGTTGATTGCAAAGGATTCGAGTTGCTATCGAAGGTTCCTGGTCCGATATCTACAGATGGAATCAGAGAATGAGAACAGAGAAATACTCAACTGCACACAATATTGAGACTTTCTGTCAACTGCTTGTAGAAATCGAAGAAGAAGAAGAAGTTGTCAAGCAGGTTTCAGACTTTCTGACTCACAAGTTTTGGTAAGAATTCAAGTTTGTTTTTTAAGATATTTTTATTTTTTTTTATTACTAGTTCAAATATCTTTATTATTGAATTTAAAGGAAGAAAGATGTTCAAATAGCTTTACTGGTTCAACTATCTCTGCTCTACGTTTCTTATTAAGATGATTAATGTATTATAATCTAAAAAACTCACATTTATAAATTGAAATTTTGTGGAAATATAAGTTATGACGAGATATGAGGTATTCATCACATTTATAAATGCATACATTTTTAAGGGATAAGTTACCAAAATAGGTCTATAGTTTTTGGAAAAGTATCAATTTAGGCGTCACGTACAAAATAGCACCAATATAGGCTTAACATTACAAAAAAGATATCAATTTAGGCCTCGATAACGGATTGGACACGTCATTTCTATTACTTCGTTAAGTTCTGATTTCTCCCTCCACATATAATTGATAGAACTTAACGGAGTAATATCAATGACGTGTCTCGTTCCATTATCGAGACCTAAATTGGTACTATTTTTTAAAGTTAAGCATATATTGGTGCTATTTTGTACGTGTAGCCTAAATTGGTAATTCCCATTAAACCATAGATCTATCTATTTTCGCACCCTATCCCTAAATTCTACTAAAAGTTGCTGAATTTTTTTGCAATTATATTTTGGTATCCAAGCTTATCTTTCTGCTTTTCTGGTTTGATGTTTAATTTTTCAACCATCTGTAGATAGTTCATTATTGGATCAATAGCTTGTTTATATAGTGATAACAATGGCAATACTTCTGCACCTCCACCGTCTGCTGAATATACTTCTCAAATAAGAGCAACAAGTTCAAGATTTCAATGAAAAATATGGATGTTTATAGGTAGAAGTAACTCTGTTATGCCAACAGTTAGAAAATTGTAATGATGAACAAATTAATTGTAATAATGAACGACCTATTGTTTCTTGCTAACTTGGTTGTCTATCTTTTTGCTGCATTAGAATTGTGATTTTGGAATATTGTTTATATTGCGATTTTGGAATATTAGTTTGATGATTTAAAATATTATTTTTATTATTTTCTTGCATGGCATATTATTTATTAGTTCTAGAATTATTTAAAAATTAATATAGTATACAAATTTTAATTTGATGATTTATCATGTATAATATATATACATAGCATATGAAATACATGTTAGCAACGACTTACCGATAACACGGTTATCAACTTAAGATACATGTTACAGACGACATTTTAACAGTGGTATTACAAACGACTTCCATACGATTCAAGTTAGAACCTACATACAAACGACTTCCCTACAACACATGTTTCTAAATTCATGCCAAATTCAATGTGAAAATTACCGACAACATACCAACGACAGATCTATTAACGACGACTTAACAACGACATATGTCGTGTCCAATAACGACCCCGATTAATTCTTATGGTTGTATACTTACAACTTACCAACAATCATGTTGTCGCTAATGCCAACGATAATGATTTTGTCGTCGGTAACCATTTTCCCAACAAGCAATCTGACTACGACATTAGTTTCGTTTGTATGTCGTCGGTAACTTATATTACCGACGAAAATCTTATGATTACCAACGACATTTTGCCGTAGGTAAACTGTTATTTTCTTGTAGTGTAGGCTCTCAGTTTTCCCTCGCCTTTTTTGGATTGTGATGTTTCAGTGCTGCGCATTGCAAGTGTTAAGCCCAAAATATACCTAAAATATCAGTAATATTCACGTCAGTTTTGTCATGAAATCGTGCTAATTATATTTATTTAGAGTACTTTTACGTCTGAATATGTTTCTTTGATGCAAGGTACTTAAATATTTGGTAAAATCCAAATAGGAGCTAAAACGGATCAAAAACGAAGGAAAAACCCTAAGTTACGAGCCAAAAGTACGAGAAAATCAGCGCACCGATACGAGGAGACGAGAACGAGACAAGATCGAGAGGAACATCCTGTGTCGCGACTGAGATTCCCATATCTCGGTCGCGACACGTTGTTTTCATACACGGAGACGAAGTCCGTTCTGAGGAAATTTTTACTCCCCATATCGCGACTAAGATTCCAGAATCTCGGTACAATCCAGCATTGATTTCACATGTCGAAATTCCAAGAAACGCATCTGTTCGAGTGGATAGAAACGTCTCTTCACAGCGGACACGACCCTTCAAACACAACTCTTCAACATCTATAAATAGAGAGTTGATTTCAGAGTTCAATGTTGAGTTAGATTAATTAAGATTTAGAGAGCAGAATTTATGTAGAAATTCTGATTCAGAAGTGATTCAGAGTTAGATTTCGATTTTGTAAAGCAAACTTGTTGTACACAAGATTGTTCTTAGATTATTGCAAACATAGTAGCGATTAAGTTTAGATTAAGAATTGTTCGAAGACGAGTTTTCATTCTGGTAGTAGAACGAACCATCTCTATTCTGAAGATTCAACGTGAAGAACTAACGGCTGAAGCGACCCCAGTCTGACAAACTCCACAAAGTTTGAGGAAAGGATTGACAACCCGGAACTCAAATTAGTTAGAATGCTATCCATGTTTATTTTTCTCTGTTAACTTGTGAAGATTCACAATTCTATAATAAAACGTTTACGTAATTCAATAAATATTTCTGTTTTTACTTTGATGTTACCTTCGAAGTAAGGTTCTGGTGTTTTCATTAAAATGTATTAAATTTCATGTAATTACAAGGAAACTTAGTTGAACACTTGAAAGAATTAGTGTTTACGGAAGATATGATCGTTAGGTCGGCTTATCGGAAATAAAGAATTAGTGTTTACGGAAGATATGATCCAGAGAGATTTCTACGGTTCAAAGCCTGTTAATTGAACGAATTTATGATTTATTACATGCCCATAATCTTTCCAAAGTTAAAGTTGTTTTCTTTGCTTAATGCGATTGAGTTTTACACTTTTCTTATTTTAAACACTAAAGTTTCTGTCTCGTGATCAAATCTCAGACAGAATTGTTTTCTAAATTTCTAACATATATTTCTCATCTGATTCTGATTAATCAAATTCAATTCAATCCAATTCAATTAAATGATTTTCTAAAGTTAAACCTAAAGTTGTGAATTAAACAGAATTAAAATAAGTTTTCGTTAAAAGCGTTCCCTGTGGGTTCGATATCTTTTTATTACTACAAGAGAAACCGTGCACTTGCGGAAATCTCTCAACAACAAGGTCACCTAAGAAGAATTGTCATGACCTGACTTTCTTATCATGGAAGGACTTGATGCTTTGCATGTATGATTTCATGTGTATGAGGGATCTTTCTCTCCTTTTTTCGAGGAGATCCAACTAATGCCTAATATTGATCTTTCGCTCCTATACCAACTGGGATGAAGGCTTCAACCCTTTATGTGAGTGAGAGGGTAGTTTCACCCATAGTTGTTCAAGGTATTGTCTTGTAGGCCCATAAGACAATGGGTAGCTATTGAAGCCATCAGAGTCAAGTTTTTCCAGCCTTTTTTGAGGCCTTGTATGATGGTTCTATTTATGCAATATGTTATGAAACAAAGTTTGGTCTATAGATTTTTGCAATATGTTATGAAACACGTACATTAGAACTGTTTCGCGTTGTCCGTAATTATGGTGTGAGGGATGCCGAACTTGCTTAGGATTTTCCTATTGACAAAGTTGATAATCTGAGTTGAAGTAATGTTGGAAGCTGACTCTTCTTCTACCCACTTTGTGAGGTGGTTTACTACGACAATACGATATTTTCTTTGGTGAGATACTTCGGGTAAGGCTTCCATTATGTCAACCTCCCATATGGAGAACGACCAACCTGGTTAGATTACCTTCATGACTAAGGCTTGGGACTTATTCACTGATGTGTAGCTTTAGCAGCGCACACATTTCTTTACAAAGTTGGTCGTGTCTTTGACCATTTGGGGCCAATAGAATCCCTGTAGCTTGGCCTTCCTTACTAAGGCATCACTGCCCCCATGGGCTCCACGCATCCCTTTGTGGATCTCGTGGAGTATATAGCTTACTTCGGTGAAGCCTATGTATTTTAGCCAGTGGTGGCTAAAGGATTGGCGACATAGGCTTCCTCGATGATGGCACATTGGCACGACTTCCAGATCACCTTTATTCTCTCATTTCGGTCTTCCGATAATATAATAGGGAAGAGATATTAGTACAAAGGTAGAATCGCCCATTAGTTATGTCAATAACCATGACTTCAATTTTGTTGATGTTGGGTTGGATTCTCTCCTTTATCCGGTGGAGGAAGTTTTTTAAGCCCTATATTATTGATGTTGCCTTAGCCAGCCTGTCGGCTTCGAAGTTCTCCTCTTGAGGAATCCTTCGTACTTCCAGGCTGTGACCTTCTTACTTTCCTAGAGCGGAGAGCTCTTTAACCATCGAAAGGTACTGCTTCATGATTTGTTCCTTAGCCTCATAACTGTTTATCAGCTGATTGACTACTAGATTTGAGTCACTTTCTGGGATAACTTGATCAGGCTTGATGATGTTGATGATCCTTATTCCCTGCAACGTCCTTTGGTATTCTTCTACATGTCTTACATTATGTACTCCTTCTCTCCAAACCATTGTAGAATTGAAGTAAGGTTAACGAGTTCAAGAGATTGTAGTATATGATACCACATAAGTTTATTTTATGCTTCCTATTTCTCCTCAAAGATATGAAGAGCTAAGGAGTATTTATACAAAAAAAAAAAAATTTGGTGCCTTTAGTGTTGTTTTATAGCTTAAATGTAAAAATATCAAAATAATTAAAGCACACAGATAGTTTATGTCTGTAGTCGTGTTATCCAGTTAGGTACAATAATAAAGACATCTCATTTCTTTCCATGTTAAAAAGGTAAGGTGATAAGATTATTTTTTTACATACCTATCAAAATAAGTCATGTTGATCTTATCTCTACAACTTTTAGAAGAAAAGTAGATTCTTCAATTGTGTAGGTTGACGATGACATCTTAGATGTTGCTCCATTATATTTATATGATTTAGAAGATAGAGATGGATCACAAAATTGAGGTGGTGCTTAAAAAGTCGCCACCTTCGGCAGTTCCATATTGTATGGTGTCTCTCTAACTTAAGGAATTGAGGAGGCGCTTGAAGGAGATATTGGATCTCGGCGAAAAATCATGATGAGTGTCAAGCTAGTCTATCTCATGGAAAAAAGTTCAATGGGAAATCTCAAATGGCACCACGATGATGTTGGAGCTCAGGTTCAATTGGAACATTTGATAAGTTCGATGGAACAAATATCGAGAAAGGAGTCGCCACTTGTACTAAGTCCAAAAATGTTATAAAGATTCCTTGTAGAAATCTGTACGGGTTCGGTAAATCAAATACGCTTGGGAAAGGAGAAATATCAAAATGGCCGACAAACTCGATAACACGCTACTTAACATTTTTATGTACAGTTTCATGCTTTATATCCTTTAAAGTTTATAATGATTATAAATGTTCATGTTCTTTCATGTCATTTAACATTTTAATAAAAAGATATGATTACAGAGCTTGAGCATTCCATCATTTCCATTTCAAAGGATATGGAAAAAAGATGTTTTTTCCTCAAAACTTCATGATCTTAATACCAACAATTTCTCACTTTGATTTCAGAAATATACCAACTGAACTGTGATCCTTAGTATTATCAAAGAAATAAATACAACATTGCGACTATTAAACCATTTTCACTTGTATATATGGTTGCCAAGCCATGTTAACATGCATGTCATATTTTCAAAGAACAGATCCATCTCATTTCTTTTACCCAACTTGGACTGTTTTCACACCAAGTACATTATATTATATGAATTTCTCCCTCTCCTAAAAAAACTAAACCAATCAATTAGTAGTACATGGGGGGATTATTTTACTTCTTGTTTGCTTCCAAAAGGAAATAAATAATTAGTTACAATGGTAAACTAACATGTGCGCTATGGATACAAACTTAAGGCTCCCTGTATGGCATCGACACACGGCTCGCGACTGTGGACGAGAATGAAAAGTGATGTACAACAGTAAAATCTGCAAGTACCATTCAAAGACCATTTCATTTGGATGCAAGGGCAAACAATCTGCACATTCTCATTTTGTTTAAGTCTGTTCCGCAACCAACATAGTGAAGCTCCTCGATGGCAATCTTTAATTTCGAATGGTAAAAGATCCTCCAAGTTAACTGACACTACTCATTACTTCAGTCTGTGTTCTTATCCAATCTAGGATATCAGAACAGTCAGCACGGCTGACAAAATTCCTTCACAATCAAAACAGGTTCCATTAGCTACTTGTAACAAAAAGATAGCCCTGCACTGCAGTCTTCAGTTTACCTTACTTCATACCTATTTTGCGGGCGGTAAGCGTTAAGCAGACGGACTTCTCGGTGGTCAGAATCTTTCTTCATCCTAAGTGAATCAGGAATAACCAAAGACCCGGTTTCGTCATGATATGCATCATAAATAAAGTCAAGAACCATATCCTGCAATGCAAAAGAACATCAATAGAACCAAAGAGCATCAATATTCTTGAATCTTCCATAATTTTCAATGAACAAGTCAATATTTGGTTTGAATTGGACAAACTCCAATTATCTTTGAAAAAGTCATATTAAGTTTCAGCTGTAGTTTTGTCAGTCACAATCATGGCACCCAACGCAGTTTAACGTACCAGGGGTTTAGAAGCATTGAGCCAATTATAGATATGCTCATTACGAAACCACGTCATTTGCCTCTTCGCGAAGTTTCTGGACCAAATGAAAAGGGAGAAACTTTGTCATATGAAAGCACCATATATCCAAAGTATCAGACACTAACTGCTTCATTTTCTACTTTATTCTCCTTTGCAAGAGGGAGAAAGGGGTAGGGTATATGTTAGAAGCACATGATGTTGATGTGAGCCCGTTTCGGCCCTAAGAGCATATCACATACTGCTTAAATAAAGTGGACACAAAAGTAGGACCTTATGGACCTTATAGGGTGCAATTATAGAAATGCATTTAATACCACAAAGACTTCTCGTTATTACTCATGAAGTTTCTATTCTTAAGTACTTCTGTATTATATGTCGATTAACTAATCCCCTGGTCGGAGGACACAGAGCATACTTACAAAGCAAAATCAGCTTGCCCATTTTGCCTCAAGAAATATTATAATCTATCAGTGAAGTAGGTAAACAGTACCTGGATGATTTCTGAAATTCAGACAGAAAAGCATAAAGTTCTCCAGGAGAAGTCCTACCCCCTTGTTGCCTACACTGTAGAAGATACTCCATGGCCTGAAAATTAGTGAATAGTGAATAACATTAGCATTGTTATTGTTATAAGATCACTTATGAGCAGAGGGGGAAAGGGATGTTAGAGAAGAAGGGTAAACAGAAAAGATACATCAAAGGAAAAATTATGACAAGCATCACTGATAAGAAGGGCACTGCTGACTATGTGCTGAGTGAGCAAACAATACAGTCTCTCTCAAACACAGACAAATCCATCCAAATTCTTATCAGCTACAATTATATTTTAAAAGAATGAAAGAGTGACATCAAGGAGAAGAGAACTGATGTAAGAAACCACGTGTTAATACAAATCTCTACCAAGAAACCTCGAAACAGTATACTCGGGTCTTGAGTCCTTATCATAAAATGAAATTTTACAGCATAAGTACATATGAATTTATTCAGCATAAATACAATTATAATTTATAACTAATGGACCAGTTGATGACATACTTGTCTATAACCAATTGCACGAGTTGCGGAGTTTGAATTTGGTAGAAGACCCATATCAAGAAGCCATTTGGCCTCGGACAAAATTCCATCAGTTCCTACAGGTGAAAAGAAAATGAATATTCTCTCAGGACTGAACCATGAAAAATACAACTCATAAATAATAGAGAAACAAAAGAGGAACCAAAAGCCATTATACGTAAGATGATATTAAGGTTAATATATACCACCTTAAGGTCAAAATTGAACAGTAATATATCATCAAAAAAAATGTTATCATCTCTCTTGCTATTCATAATTCTTTGCTACAGAAATAGAAAAAAACAATTACAAGAATTAAACTTCAACGAAATAGGAGGTAAAAAGAAGCAGCATCTATTCCAAAGCACAAATATTTAAAAGTTTATTCCCACTAAAAATAGAATACATTCACACATATGAATAACACTAGAAGTGCATGACATGTTAGGCCCCACTTAAAATAGCACTTAAATTCAAGCTACTCAGGAAAATTCATGGCCACTAATGTTGATGCACAGGTAAATTTACACAGTGGTATATAAACCTGAGAAAAGAGAGTTCCTAGAAAAACATCATCATGTGGTATATAAACCTGAGAAAAGAGAGTTCCTAGAAAAACATCATCATCTGATATACAATACAACAACTGGTATGCATTATATGCTTTTTGTGCCAGAAATTAACGCCTGCACCTTTCGTCTACACCCAAAGAGTTAGCCTTCCAGGAATATATAGTGTAATCCAGAAGCTTAAAAAGTTACGTAACGATGATTGCCTTGTCAAAATATATTAAATAATGTACTTTGAAGAATTTAAGAATTCTTTGAGAGGAAAGCAATTTCGCAACAATGACTAATGATAGAACTTACCTGAAAGCATGTCTTCACATCGGTAATCAATTGATCTATACAGATCAAGCCTAGGAGTTGAGAGGAAAAAACAAATGAAGTTATAGTCCAAATCTTTTGGTTTTACTTGCTCAGATAAATCACCGGGGGGATTCACATCGGGGGACCTCTCCGTTAAGCTTGTGCCAACTTGATCCTTGAAAGAGTCATATGGAACTTGAAAAGCAGAAGGAGGAGATCCACTAGCCTGCCATGTCCCATGCCAAAGAAATGTAAATGAACGATGTGAATTTGGATATATGCACACAACACACACATACACAGACATACACGTTCAAATATGTTGGAATAAGCAATGCTTAACTCGATGCTTCAAAAAAAAAAAAAAAAGGAAGAAATAGCAACATTAAGGCAATAAATTAATGACCCCTAGGGATAACAGAGACATAATGTAGCATGAGAATTCTAGGTAAAGAATAGATATTAAATAGAAAAGCCCAAATAACTTATTTGATGTATTTATAGTGTCCTATCTGAGTGGGTGAAGATGAAGATTTTAGTGTTCACTACTATGGCTGCAGAATGTTACAAATTAACCTTGATTATCTCAAGGCTGCGTCGTAAACGATACCAATCATTGGCAGCTATAAACTGAGCTCTTGGATTCCCAGCTTTGACCACTAACTCTACAGCTGCATCCCAGTCCCCATTCTTCTGCAATTCTGCAAGCTCGGAGTTTGCTTCAGATGCAACTTCTGGAGAAGCTTTTGGGACATCTGGCTTCCCATATACAAACCTGAAATAATGATATTAAAGCATTGGAACTGAAACATGTGTGGCATAAAAACCTAATTTTTTGTACCTTCTATAGATTTTCCCAAAATAACTCAAGTCTCAATGTCTAAAACTCTAGATAGACTAGCTTATCACTTGATGCAAAAGCATAAATGATGTGGCACCAAGGCATCAATATTGCAAGACAAAACAGTCCAAATACATAACACACATAACCCAGCAGCCATCTTAATTAACTTTCAAATGCCTAGGACGATATAAATTTCCAAGCTACTTACTATTAAAATGTATGAATCAATAAATTCATGTAATTTACTACTGCAACCCATATCAACTTCAGTGTTGCAAAATAGGAGACTTCAAATCAAAAGCCCATTTTACCAAGTCTGTTCATAAGCAATTCCCATTAATAAGAAACTGCTTTCAAGATTGTTAGAAACTTTGACATTACAGGAAGCAAAAGGAGGAAGTATGGACAAAAATGAAGTCTTTCTTAAAGCACTTAAGGTTAATACATAATATATGGCATGCAACTCTATTTCCAGGGGAAAAAGGACAGACTCAAAATGACACCTCATAATTCATTGTATAGGTTTCTTTTCAATCATATTACAGGTCCTACAGTGTTATATAGTGATCATCAAAGAAAGACCTAAATTACCATTCCAAAATCCATGCAAGTATTTCATTCAGCTAGTTATATATTGCATATGGCATATTAGCATTCAACTGAAGACATATATTTATGATAATGTCAGATAATTTATAAATCGTGATGAATTATATTATCTCAAGATGATGTCATAAAGTTGAACATTTTGACGATAAGCTCATTACACCGAATTCAGTTGCAAGATTTGTTTCAGATTTTTGGCAAATTTTTACTAAAATTGAAAAAAAAAAGGAACAGCAAATCTTTCCTAAAGAAACCCAGAAATGTACCACCGCAAATACAATCCAGTTCCACCAACAACTATGGGAACATGACCATTGTCCAGAACGTCTCTTGTAGCTTGCCTAGCATCCTCAAAAAAACGTCCAACTGAATAATCTGAAGGAAAATTATTCACAACCATTTAATAGAACAAAAGGAATCCATATTTCACCATATAATCATATATCATCGCACTTATTTATCATCGTTTTTCTTGAACTCTAAATTGACATCATTTAGCTAGTATGCAGAAAACATACCTTCAGATGGGTGTAATATGTCAATCAAATGGTGTGGAACTTCCTGCAAAAGCAGTTTACTGATATAACAAGAAATAGAAACCGATACTCATTTTATGAATTTCTGGTATGATTGATGTGCCAGCATAAAAGAATTTCAACGTCCTAGTGTTTATTATTGGCATGTAACCCGTGTACTAAGATCAAGTACAATGTCTATCTTATAACACAAAAATTCAGAAGATAGCACCATGATGAGATTGATAATGCCTCAAATGTCGTGCACTTTTCTTCTAACTTGAGACAAATTTGTTTAAAATTTTTGCAAGGCATGCACCAAGCACAATCCAGTTAATGTAATAATTCGTGTGCATAAAAGGAAAAATAACATTGAGACAGCAGCTAAAAACATGACATTATCAACTAGTGATATTCAACACTCAAATTACAAGAAAACAGCTCTCAAGAAGAGACCTTTCTTTCAGATGGGGAAGGCTTTGCAGATCCAACATCAAGACCGCGATATACCTGCAGATCAAGCCATATCAAACTAAAAAAAAAAATTCTAGAAGAGATTTTCTATCCTTTATAAGTTCATTTCATGTCAAACTAGGTACAAGCTAACAAATTCCTTTCCAAATGTCTAAGAAAGAAAGAATAAAAGACCATAAAACATTCCAAATTAGCTATTTATACTATAGATGCAAAGAGTCAAATATAAGGGTGAAGTAATCCTCTAGTGTGTAGCGAGTCAATCATCTACCTCAGAAGCAGCTCTTGAGTGCAATCAGGATTAAATTTCTCAACACAAGTATCAAAAGCAACCATCTAATCTAAAGTTAGGCCACTCGATATTTAGTCATCAGAATGTCGAGTCCATGTAAACTTCATTTCAGACTGAAAAAAATCACCATCGATTTGCAAATAGAGGAACGTAGTATTTCTTTTTGCAAAAGAGTGCTTGTGCTTTAAAAAGTTGGCAAAAAAAGGAATTTGACTAACAGACGTTATCAAATCAACATGACACCATCAAGTCAACATGCCACGTTGTTAAAAGTCACTAATTCATTGTGCCACATAAGCAAAAGTAAACAAGTCAACGTGGCAAATCATGAAAATCAACATGCCACGTCATCAAAGACTAATGCCATTAGTTAAATTTCTTTTTTTCTTCTAAATTTGTAAAGCACCTGACCTCTTTTCGAGCCTGTTTGAAATTAGCCGAATGACTTGATTGAAATAAATAGGAAAGTTAAATGATTTTATTGAAACACATTAACCTTTTCGAAACTGATTCAAACTTCAACGCACACGGAGCAATTTACCCAGATGGTAAGTTAAATTTTTAACAAAATCCTCAACCTAACCAACAAAAGCTCAATCCATCCATAAAAACTTGACAGAACTGTATGTTAACTTGCTATATATATATGAATGAGATTTCGGGGAGTGAAAATGTTACCAAATAATTCTCAATCAAATGTTACCATATAATATAAGTCAATAAGAACATCTCCAAGAGCAGAAATAGTGTTTTGCCAATAAAAATAATCCCACATTTAGCCAACAACTAAAAATCACTAAAATCTCAATAAAGAGCAGAAATAATAAAGAGGAAGACCTGGATGGAGTCGGCGCTAATGATTTCACCGTTAAGCCGTTTGGCAAGCTCCAAAGCAAGCCGAGTCTTGCCGGCACCGGTAGGACCAGAAATCACGACAACCTTCTCTTTTTTATTGGCAAGGGAAACAGAGCATGTGGGAGTGGATAATTTGCGGCAGAAGTTGTGGCGGCGAAGTAGTGGTAATGGAGGGGGGAGAAGGAATCGGAGGCAGCGAGAATGTAAGCCACAAACTTCAATCATTATCAGGAAAAAAAGAAAATCCGGCGACCAGTTGAGGAGGCAAAGGCTGTCTAAGATTAAGGTTTTAGAATCCCAACTTCAGACCAGAGGACGTGCAACAATAATTTGTTTCTTTTATGGTTTAAAGCTCAATTTCTCAAAAATCAATTACATCCTTATACTTTAAAATGGAGCAATTAAATCCCTAACCTTTGAAATATCTAATTCCATTTGAAATAAACTTCAATTATTTTATTTTTAAATTATTTTATTTCTACAAATTAAAGTTTAGTGATTATTGTTTTATTTCTATTGGAGTTTAATTTTATTTTTAATAAACTCGTTTTGATCATTTTTTTTTACGATTTTTGTGTCGCATACTGATTTTTTTTTTTGTTACAAGGAAAGCAAACAACAAAAGCAAAAAGAAAAAGACAAACTAAACAGACACCCGACGAGGGAAGGACACTCCAACTAGGTCGTCTCTTAGGATTTGGGCGATATCCCTAGGAGGGTCCATTAGGACTGTGAGGCAGGGAGGGGAAAGATGAGCCACTCTGGCCATAAGATCCGCACACCGATTCTGCTCGCGGAAGACGTGAGTAAACTTGCAAGAAATACCTCTTGAACTAAGGTCCCTGATGGCAGAAATCAAATTTCTAACCGGATGGTGCATGGAAGAGGGCCCTATAATTAGGGAGATTGAACAACTTATGATTTGAACAGCTTATGAAACAAACATAACACCAAGTTAACATTATATTACATGTCAAAAATGTTATATCAGATATAGTGTAGGGTTAATTCTAAAAAAAATAATTAACGTGGCTATACCGATTTACAGATGAAACAATTTTTGTTGTAGTCAAAACAAGAATAGTGTTTGTCGACATTTGTAAAACCGGTAATTTTTAGGTTGAAATTGCTAATTTGGCGGTTAACGATTTCAAAATTAAAAATTTCAAGAATTTGATGAAAATTTAAGAAACTGTTCGGTAAGAAAAGAGAAAACTCAAAAAACGATGATTTTAAAAAATAAAAAATTTAGTTACATAATAAATAACAACTTTAATATTTTGAAGTCGTTAACGATCAAATTGGCAATGTCAATCCAAAAGTCCCCGATTTTGTAACTGTCGACAAACACCGTCATTGTTTTGACAATAAAAAAACCATAATTCTTTAACTGCAAATCAGTGTACATGTTGGACGCTCCTCGAACATTAATGTCTTTCCTTTTGGTCCAATCCGAATAATTTACTAAAATAAGTAGTAATTAGTTTCTAAAATTTTAAAATTACAACCATTAATTTGAATTAAATGACTGAGTCTAAAATATGACTTGACAAATTGAAAGTTAATGAAGTTGAAAGAATGTTTAAATTCTAGTTATTTAATTTAAACATACAGTTAGAATCTGTTTGGAGTATACAAAGCTTACCTTAAAAGCAAGCAAGCTAGCATTACCAACTGGTGGTTGCATCTAAATAAGTTGAAATTTCAACTTCCAATTGAAGTAATAACCACACTTCACATGACCATCTGAAAAATATGCATGCATTGCATAGCTAAAACATGATCCAAGATGGCCGAATTCAACACCTCCTTCCTCTATCACTAACTGCTTTTCTTCTCCTTGGAACTTCTAGATTAATCCTTGACTCTCTCAAGTCCAACCGTACCACTATTTTCAGACAACATAAGAAGCAAAAGGCAGTGTTTGTTTTACCTGAAGATCGATTTGAAGAGGAGTGCAATGTGTTTGAAGGTCAATGGGTGTGGGACAATGTCTCCCTTCCTTTTTATACAGAACAAACATGCCCTTACTTGGTTAAACAGACCACTTGTCTCACTAATGGCAGACCTGATGCTTTTTACCACAACTGGAGATGGAAACCTAACCAATGCAATTTACCAAGGTATATATATATACCTTTCCCCCTTTCTTTCTGCTTTTTTTACAATGTCTCTTGAATTTGGGTGCTGTGTATGCAGGTTTGACCCACTGAAGCTGCTAGACATATTGAGGGGGAAAAGGCTCATGTTCATAGGAGACTCAGTGCAAAGAGGTCAATTTGAATCTATGGTCTGTATGCTACAATCTGTCATTCCACAAGGAAAAAAATCCTTCCACAGAACTCCACCTATGAAGATTTTCAAAGCTGAGGTATATTTATTTTCATAGATGAATTTCTTCTGTAAATTATATTATCGTGTCGGGAATTAATGGCACTGATCATTCCTTTAGAGTGGATTAAATGGAAGTTGAGATGATTAATTAATAAATATGTTGTTTCAGGAATATAATGCATCAATAGAGTATTATTGGGCACCTTTCATAGTGGAGTCAATATCAGATCATGCAACAAATCATACAGTGCATAAAAGGCTGGTTACTCTTGATTCCATAGCTAAACATGGCAATACCTGGCTAGGAGTTGATTTTTTGGTTTTTGAGAGCTATGTTTGGTGGATGCACAATCCTCTTATTAACGCTACGTAAGTTTTTTTTTTCTATTTAAATCAAATCGTGTTAAATGTATTGTGTCAATAGAAGTATTTCTGTAAATCATATTATCATATTAGAAATTAACACCCCTTTAATTCGTTAAATTATTTCATCTAAACGATGGTGTTTCTCATTTTTCACATGTGGTTATTATGATTTCAGGTACGGATCAGTTGATGAAATAAAGGAATATAACGTAACAAGTGCATACAAGTTGGCATTAGAAACATGGGCAAAATGGTTAGATTCCAATATCAACCCTCTCAAACAGAAGGTGTTCTTTATGAGCATGTCTCCCACACATTTGTGGTATTTTTCTTTTCTTTTCTTTTGTTTCACTTTCCATTCTGTAATTGGTTTTGCTTTCAGGATAAAACTAAAAAAGAACCCGGAATGTATCTAGATAAGTGCAATTATACCCTTAGCGACTCTCATACTTATGTCCTAACTTAGGGGTAAATTTGCACTCCTCAAAGAATAGAAAAACTAAAAGCAGTTTCGGGTTTTCAGGAGCTGGGAATGGAGACCAGGAAGTGATGAAAACTGTTTCAATGAATCATACCCAATAGAAGGACCATACTGGGGAACAGGTTCTAATCTCAAGATTATGAAGATAGTTGCTGATGTCCTGCTACAATTGAAAATCAATGTAACATTGTTGAATATCACTCAGTTGTCCGAGTATAGGAAAGATGCTCATACAACAATCTACGGAGAACGCAAGGGCAAGCTTCTTACTAAAGAACAAAGGTCTGATCCTAAAAATTTTGCTGATTGTATTCATTGGTGCTTACCAGGAGTTCCTGATACCTGGAATCACATTTTATATTCATATTTGATGCGTGATCATCGAAATTTTTCCTAAAAATTAGTCAAGTTTTTTTTAGTAGAAAACATATTCTGTTAAAGATAACTTCATTTACAACAGCAGAAGAATATGTAAATGTACCCTGGGTTGAATGTTATAGCAACCAACTTACGGATCATAATTTCGACAAATTATCATTTCCTTTTCTAAATTATTCATGTGGTAGTATAAATGGGAGTCATCAACTAGAATATTGACAAGAGGGATGAATAATCTTGAACTTGCTTATCTGAACAAGAGGCAGAGGCTCCCAATTAATGCAGTGGCTGTTATAATATAGATTTCCGAGCTATTTACACGAGCTCCCATTCAGAATCCAGTGAATGTTGTAGTTGGATATCAGGGTTCAAGGTTACAGTGTTACTAAATGGCAACGGCCGCTCAACTGTATCTTGGCTGGACTTTGTATCAAGCTCCCCATACCAAATTGCAAGCTGCTCATACTCCTTGCTTACCCTCTTTCTTGTATTGAATGCATCCTGGAGTTTTTTCTTTAAAGAAAAAAAAAATACTGTTAGACATATTTCATTGATGGCATATACTTCCAAGAGTACCAAATAAATACCGTTTTTAAAAAAAAAAAAAAACTTTGCTCCCAAAATTGTGGCTATGATAGCTGAATTTTAGTTCAGCTGCATTGAGCACTGAGCAGAGCTATGCCGTTGAGAAAATCATGGCTCAAGCTTGGCCAGTCTACTATGGTGTAATTTTTTTATCCCATGTGGCTCAAGTTTGGGTTGGCTCTTTAATAAAGAAACCTTAACACATAAGCCCAGAAGTACTCTCATCAAAGCCAACACTTTCTAGCTGTTTGAAAAAGGTCGTCACTTGTATGTTGGATAACTGATCATTTATATAGAACTTTGCATTTTTGTAAATCAGCCATTAAATTCTTAAAAAGCAATTATAGTTTTGAACATCTTAATTTAAATTGCAAAAAGAAAATTTACACATTTTTTTTATCAGTGCTTAAGCAAGCAAAACTATGGACAAGCCTACCAGTGGAGAGTTCCAGCCTAAAACAAGATTCGCCTAGCACTTGTAAGCTTGGTTACTCAATAGAATGAGCCATATATTAGCCTTGGAAATTTCCTTTTTAATCTAAATAATTGAGCTTGGAAGGATCCCTTATCAAACCAATCTCTGAAAAATTATTTATAGCTTGGTTCATTTGCAACCCTAGACTCTATATTTATTTAGGTCAATGAACTTAAACACGAAAAGAAACTAACTCATATCAGGCTATCCAAGTACATTCCACTTCTTTACATCAGAAACATTTTCTTTATAATAAAACAGTGTGACTCCCACTGTTATGCGGTGCCCAACAGCAAAATCAGAAAACAAGAAAACTGCGCATAACATACATTCAAACACACACACACACACAGAGAGAGAGGGAAAACCTTGTATGATCTCTGCCTTTGGATTCTTCGGGAAACTTCATAAAGCATACTATTATCAACAATAACACAGCTTTCCTCAAGTTTCACTTCATCAAACAAATCAATAGTTTCCATCCCAGAGTCTGCAGCACAATCGACATATGTAGAGCAACTGGAACATGCTGTAGATTAATCTAAGATTAGTATGAAGATAACGCTTCCAAAATATGTAAAAGATGTTTTATGTTCTTTTCATTGTGAGTTCAGTTGCCAAGCAAAAATATAAGGCATAGAAGCACAAAATACAAGCAGGTCTGCATTTCAGAGTTACAAGGCCTCAAATCAGATCTACTTTCACCTTTATTTTTATAACATCCTCATTTACAAAAGACTGAGCAAATTTAATAACCTGGTGCATGAGCTTTAAGGTGAATGATGCATTCGCATCTAAAGACCACAACTCAAATTTAAGGCACCTTGAGAAATCACAAGACACAATCATGAGTAACTTTCACATGTAATTTGTTAGGGATAAGGTGCAAATTTGCCCCTAATGTTTTTAGGGAAGATCACATTTACCCTTTAAGTATGAAATAGCAAAATTTTAGGTCTATGGTTTTCCTACAGATGCAATTTTGGGCTTATTGGATGGAAAACTTAACAGTGTCAACATTTCCATCTTCTTCCCCCAAATCACACGATTCTGCAGATTTTGATTATGGTATCCTTCTTCTTCAATTGCGATTTTGATTTTACTCTCATTCATCTTCTTCCCTTCAATCACGATTCTGCTCACCTTCTTCTTCCCTTCAATTGCAATTTTGATTCTGCTCTCCTTCTCCTTCCTTCAATCATGACCCTTATATTCTTCTCCTTTATCGCAAATATGCATCATCTGCAATTTCAACCCTGAAACCATTTTCACTTCCAACTCATGTTTCTTCCCACCATTCATTTCTATTTCTTCATCTGGGTGTCCCCCAACTCAAATTAAGGTAAAAACATTTTAATTTTCTAAGGATACATTTGTAGTCTCTGTTTGAAGAATGAACCTTCTGGTTCTTGAGAAGAAGAAGGGTTTATAAAATTTGCTTTCTTTCTTTCACATGTGATTGAAGTGACTTATTGGGAATTTTTTCCTATTGCATCATGAAACTATCACTTTTGGGGATAAAAGAATATGGATTGAGACTAGTGTTTTGGAGGAAAAAGCTACAATCTGAACATGTTTTGCTGCTATGCTGATGAATTAAAGGAAGAATTTGTTCCTGATTATTGGTGAAAATGGAAAAAAAAACATGAATGGATGGAGAGAACTAGAAGTTAGCCGACATTTGCAAAATGAGATACATGTTTAAGAAAACCATAGACCTAAAATTGCACCTTTAAGAAAACTATAGACCTAAAATTTTGCTATTTCATACTTAAGGGATAAATATGATCTTCCCTAAAAACGTTAGGGGAAAATTTGCACCTTATCCCAATTTGTTAAAAATTTGTTCCCAGTGGTTTCTATGCAAGGGTTACTAGATACAGCAGATAAAATTTCCTACTGAGACCAAATATTAGGTTAATCAAACTTGACTCCATATCTCAAGAACTTCGATAGATGAAGATATTAATTCTATCTCAATTCTAGTTTAGAGTAGCTTCCAAAACTATTGTAATACACAGCATACAGCATATTGTGTGTCAAAATTCTCTTTTCCGAAACTGATAGAACAGCATATGTGATGACAGCACATCATCATATCTCTAGATCTGATTACATCTGAATAACTAATGAAGACCCATACCTATAACTAGCAAAAACACAAAAGCACATACTCCCAAGCATATTCTACATAATATAGAAGGATTTAGACACAAAGTAGAAGTTATGTAACCAACCTGTTGATTCCGCTGACATGACACTGTTGGAGCAACTGAGTCCAGTCTCAACTTCCCCCTTGTTACAGGGGTCAATAGGATTAGATGCAGGAGACAAGTGAGAATTCAACATATCTGTCGATTCCACTGACAGTACACTGTTAGAAAAAGTAAGTCCTGTCCCTTCTTCCTCCTTGTTACTAGATACAATTGAAGGAGATGCAGAAGAAACGAGTAAACCAGAATACTCTGAAACAAGGGCAGCCTCATTAACAGCATCGCTGTAAGATTCAATTTCTGCAAGGAAGTCATTCAATGAACCCCTAGGCAGCGTACAAGGTTCTGTGAATATTGAACCATCGGATGACTCAACTGAACAGGCCATTTCGGATAGCCCAACAGCGGTTGAGATATCAGAGACATCTGCAGGGATGCAATAAACAATTTCAACCTCTTGGGAAGGCACGGAGTCCTGGCCATTAACTGAAGTTGAAGAAGCATCCTCATCAAGAGAAACACATGAACTTTCGTTATCATTATCAATCAATTCATGGGATGGTAATGCATTGGTTGAGTCGTCAAGAGAAGCAGTTAAGTCTAAGGCCTCAGGAGCATTGCAGTTCTCCTTTGCATTCCCGTCCATGCTCAGATCACAGTTCTCATTTGTTGAAACAACAGTGACGTTTCCTGCTAAATCAAATTCTGCCCCCTGATGAGATTCATGGGATGGTAATGCATTGGCCGAGTCGTCATGAGAAGCAATTAAGTCTAAGGCCTCAGGAGCATTGCAGTTCTCCTTTGCATTTCCGTCCATGCTCAGATCACAGTTCTCATTTGTTGAAACAACACTGACGTTTCCTGCTAAATCAAATTCCGCCCCCTGATGAGATTCATGAGATGGCAATGCATTGGTTGAGTCGTCAAGAGAAGCAGTTAAGTCTAAGGCCTCAGGAGCATTGCAGTTCTCCTTTCCGTCCATGCTCAGATCACAGTTCTCATTTGTTGAAACAACACTGACGTTTCCTGCTAAATCAAATTCTGCCCCCTGATGAGATTCCCCAGCAGTTGGGACAGTTGACTGGTGTGCAAGGTTAAGCCCATCAAATGCATCCCTTGAAGCAAAATCACTTGGCTCCAAATATGGCTGCCTTTTGGGAACTATGGGTCCATGATATTCCTCCGTACCAATGATTGATTTTATATAGGTTCCAACAGCAGCATTACCTTTCAGTGCCACTGCCTGAGCTTCACATCTAACCGGATCAACTATTTGAACAACATCAGAACAAAATTTTTTCATACTGTCACCCACTATTTGCACCTGATTCTCAACATATTTAACAGCATCCTGGACACGAAAGTAGTTTATTATATGAGGAATTGCTAAAACATGTTAGCTCGTTTGGGACATGCAGAGGCGGATATCAATAAGATTAATGCATGTTATTAAATTTAGCTTTCTCACTGAGGAGGAGAGACAAAAGAGCTACCTCGTTCACGATGTTATCCATTTCCTGACACATAGTTTCAAACCTCTGGTAAAAGTTGCCAACCCAGGCTGCACCTTTAGACTTGAAATCCATTACAAACCCCTATTCAGTGAAATGCTCCTAACCTGCAACATTGAAAGAAAATATCAGACATCCATTAGGCAAAGCCTTTAATTTCAAATTCACAATTACAAGAACGCATAAACAATGTATGAATTGCAAGAAAGCTTGAAAATACGAGCCCTGGCACAAAAACTAGGATTTGTGATAGGAAGGTTACAGGTTTGAGTCGCAGAAAAAGCTGTGAACAATAGACGACTCTCTTACAATTCCAACAAAGCATGGAGCTTTTGGAATGAAAAACACCCTTGTAAAGTAAGCTCAGGTGAGAAATACCAGAGGGACAAGACGACATAACCGGGAAATCAACATCATCAAAATAAATTCGAAGTAACTTCAGATATCCCATTGAACCCAATTCAATTGATATAATAAAAACAAACGAAAAACGAAGCATAATGTGAGGAAGGAACTAATAAATACATCCTTGAAAATAGTAGATACATGATCGAAGAGAAAGAAACTCACTCAACAACCAAAGTAGAATCAGAAAATCAAAACAAAAGGAACTTATTTGGAGAAATATTGCGGGGAGTACAAAATATCAGAGTTGAACAGCGATAATCATGATCGGTGAGCTTGGTGGGGGTTTCATATATGTAAAGAGTGCGAGAAAGGGATAATGATGGGAGAAAGAGCAGCTTAAAAATAGGTTTTATAAGTTATCCTGTGCTGTAATTTCCTAATAAAACTGAACCTTTTCTACCTGTACGTACCGTATTACGGTTTTAATAGGACGCAACGCAACCATGTTTAGTTAAAATAGAGTTTGATTTTACCATGGATTCTATTCTGATCAACAAGTAGATTGGATTCATCACGACTCCTCTTACGGAGAATCTATACATCCGGGACAACTATACCTTAAATACATCTATTGGTCCCTTGCTTAATTATTTATAGGGAAAATTACAAAACTGGGTCAAATGAGAGGCTCATTTACATATTTAACACTGATTTTGTGTGACTTTCTCATAATACCCCTAACCTTCCCACTTCCACCACTCGCGAATCGCCGCTCCCCCTATCTCCTTGGTTATGCGAAAAGTTGCTCCTGCATTAATGATTTCAAGACTTTTGATTTTCCTTTTTTCCTTTAAATTGCACGAAATCTGCACCATTTAGTCAAAATCACAATGAATTTCTCTTTTTCCTCTCTTCATCTCTTGATTCTGCAACTTCCCAACCCTAGAAAACGAAGCCATGGTTTTTCATCTTCATGTTCGTTGCTTGGTTTCTTTCTTCTTGTTACCATCAAAGAAATGGTTTTTCTACGTTATTTCCTTCGTTCTTCCCATGTTATCATATTGTTATTGTCGCTTTTGGGGTGAAAGGAGCGAAAAATGTAAGTATCTGTTTTTTTTCTGCGATTTTTCATGAATTCACTTCGCAATCGATGGTTTCGCTAAGCTTTGCGAAGAGAACGAGCCTGGAAAGTGACGATCTACTTCGTTAATCGATGATTTCGCGAAGATATGCGAAGAGAAAGAGTCTGAAACGTATGGATCTACCTCACGAATCGATTAGTTCGCGAAGTCTGCGAATAGATCCTCACGTTTCAGACCTCGCAGATTTCGCGAAAGCATCGATATGCAACGTAGATAGTCACGTTTCTGACCTCGCAGACTTTGCAAAAGCATCGATATGCGAAGTAAAATCACCTCTTCCCCTGCACATTTACATTCGCATGCTTCGCTAATCTTCATTTCGCGAAGCCAAAATCATCTTTTTCCCTGCCTAACACGATTAATTTTTTCTGTAAATGGTTGAATACGTAACATCCCTTTCTGGAAGGCGGCGTACTGGGCTGCATGGGAGATGATTTTCCTTCCTGTATAGGGATGAACTTCCCCAAAATTGACACATTCACTCCTAAAGTGGTTGGTTAGGAGAGGTTGTGTCAATCTTGGGGTGCACCATGGGACACGTCTATCCCATGGTGCCAATCTTCAAAGTGAACCTAACTTAATCCGGTACCAATTTTAAATCGGATGAGTAATCTTGGTATGCACCGTGGGACACGTCCATCCCAAAAGGTCTGGAATCCAGACCTTTTGGGATGGACGTGTCCCACGGTGCATACCAAGATTACTCATCCGTTTCAAGATTGGTACCGGATTAGTTAGGTTCACTTTGAAATGATTAGTTAGTAGTAGAGTTCATTGTGGCAATCTTGTTGTAAATTTTGATAATGTTATGATTTGAATGTTGTTATTGTGGCAATCTTGTTGTAAATTTTGATAATGTTATGATTTTTAATGTTCGAATCCGTTGTTGTTTACCATTTTTTGTTATATACCACTTCGCGAATTAGCTTCAAATCATATCCAGCATTCGCATATGCGAACTAAATTCATCAAGCAAAACAAACTTCAGCTTCGCATATGCGAACTAAATTCATTAAGTAAATCCAAACATTAGCTTCGCAGGCTTCGCATATGGTCGAATATGCGAAGTTAGACGGGATGGGGTGAGCCGCGCGTAAATATTGAGGGTATTATGGGAAAGTCACACAAAATCAGTCTAGATATGTAATAGGTTGAGTAAATGGGTTAAATATGTAAATGTGCCTCCCATTTGACCCAGTTTTGTAATTTTCTTTATTTATATCGATTTAGATAATTAATTATTGTTAGATATTAATATGAATTAGTCTTTAATTATCAAATTAATTCAACTAATTCTATGATAATTATGGTATAAGTTTAGAGAACCAGCATAATACAAACTCTTATTCTTTTGGGATCAGGGGCTTCTAATCATATAATAAAGGTTAAAGTTTAATTTACACCCACATCTTTAACCAGAACTAGAGTTGAGGTGTTCATCAGTCGGTTCGGTCTGAAAACCGAACTGAACCGAAATAACCAAAAACCGAATAGTCTCAAAAATAAAAACTGGACCTAACCAAATAATAATAAATAACCGAACCGAACCGATCGAATTATTTCGGTTGGTTCGGTTATTCGGTTTTCTTATATTAAAAAACTTCCTTAACAATTATTTGTATGTAAGGTTAATATTACACCGTTAATGATGTTGTTGGGTATTTACTTATATATACAATAATTTTTATTTTTCTTTTTCATTTGGGATTGAAAGATGAAAAAGTATAGAAAGAAAAAAACATAAATTTTTTATATAGAAATGAAATCAATCTTAATTCCAAATATGAATTAGTGTATAATTGTACTAAATTGGTAGACAAACGTTAAATAGACCAATAATATAATCAGTTACATGCAATCCAAAAACTATCATGCTTAATAAAGATTCTAATAATATAATTCTAAATCAAATACAACTTAAAATAATAAATGACATACACTAATTATATAATAAATCTAATTTCTAATTATATTTAATTTATTTTGATATGTTCGGTTAATTCGGTAATTTTGATTTAAAAACCAAACCGACCGAAATTATCGAAATATTATAAAAATAAAATCGAAACCGAACTTAATAAACCGAAAACTGAACAAAAAACGAAATTCGTTGATTCGATCGGTTATTTCGGTCCGATTCGGCTTTTGAAGACCCCTAACCAGAACATAAATAGCCCCATTTTGGGCAAAATCCTATTAAATTTGTAAAACCTAGATTGTATTGAGAAACCGTGTAACGCGTACGGAAAAAAAAACAAAATAATAATAATTAAAAAAAAAAAAAAAAAGAGGAGAGAAGAGAAGAGAAGAGGAAACTGAAAAAGGTGTCGAATGTGATCTTCTTTCTCTATATTTTAAGCAATCTTTCCAACAACGTTAACCTTAATTCCTCTGTCATTCCTTCTCTTCCTCCTCTCGTTAGTATCAACTGCACTCTCTCATTATATTAAATTACATTACATTACTTTTCTTCTATCTCTCTTTGATTTTCTTATTTTATAAGAAGAATTATATATTCCAATCACAAAATCAGTGAATTTTATATTTTCGATTTTTCTTGTTGTTTCTGGGGATGGGTCATTGTCCTTGTTTTGGTTTCTTGTCTAATCGGATGAAATTGAAACCGGAAATTATCAAAAGAGAATCCTTGTTTGGTAAGTTTTCTTTGTTGGTTTCTTTCTCTCTCATTTTATTCATCTATGTTTTGAATTTATCGTGGATCATTGTCTTTATGTTTAAATGTGACATGATTTAGGTTTCTTGTTCGTAGGTTTTAATGGAATTTCTGGGTGTTGTTTGGTGCAACTTCAATAGAGTTACTTTAGACTTTATTTACCATATTCATTTTGGGTTTACAGTACAAGTTGTTATCAATATAATGATTAGTTGCTGTTTTGAGTCCATTTCTTTATCTAAACTATATACTTCATATCATACACTTTTATTTTGTTGGAAATTTCTAGTGCATTTATGAATTCTTTTTTGTGATATTTGATTTGATGCGAATGTGATCAGATTTGTTTTTATATCCAAATGCAATAAGCTAAACAAGTGAAAATCATCACATTTTTTGTAGGACTCGTGTACATACTATGCCACTCAGTTAATTATCTTGTCACTGCTACAATAATCAGTGATATTTGAGCAACCTAGAATGTCTAGATAATTGGAAAACCCAAAACCTAGAATGTCTAGATACTTTGCTCTTGTCCTATAACAAGTGGTTTGGTGGAATTGGATTTGTTAGAAGCTAATGATTCTTATTTGACAATTAAATACAGAATCAAGAGGAGAGGCAGGATCAAAAGTCAATCCAAATTCAATGAGAAGAAAAAGAGAGAGCAATAATAATAATAACTCTTCTAATGTGGCTCCAACATTTACCTATGAAGAGCTTGCAATTGCTACAAATTACTTTTCGCCTCAATGTTATCTTGGAAGAGGTGGTTTTGGCGCTGTTTATAAAGGGCATTTAGAAAGCACTCGTCAGGTATTAGCCTGATTTTTCTCTATTTGCTTTCATACATCTCAGCCCTATGAAAATGAAAATGAAAATGGTATTTATTTTTGGCAGGTTGTAGCTGTTAAACAGCTAGATCTAGCAGATGGTTTGCAAGGAGAAAAAGAGTTTCTGGTGGAAGTTCTTATGCTCACTTTAATGCATCATCCTAACCTTGTCAATTTGCTCGGTTTCTGCGCTGAAGGCGTACAACGCCTTCTTGTCTATGAGTTCATGGCTATGGGATCCTTGGAAGATCACCTTTTCGGTACCATATTACAATTAATTTTGAAATAACATTGATTGTGGTTTAGTTTCTATATATATATAATCACATCACATGATGGATGTACAGATGTTACACCTGATAAGGAGGCTCTGGACTGGAAGACAAGGATGAAGATAGCTAGTGGGGCAGCAAAAGGATTAGACTGTCTTCATAATGCTAATCCTCCTGTTATATACAGGGATTTAAAAGCATCAAACATATTACTGGGAGAAGGATTCCATCCAAAACTATCAGATTTTGGACTAGCTAAATTCGGTCCGATCGGTGACAATTCACATGTCTCAACCAGAGTCATGGGTACATATGGTTATTGTGCCCCTGAGTATGCCTCCACTGGAAGATTGACTCTAAAGACTGACATTTACTCTTTTGGGGTTCTCTTGTTAGAGCTAATTACTGGATACAGAGCAGTAGACGAAATCAATGGCCGTCGAATGCATCTAATTCACTGGGTAGGCTAGAATCCTTCTTCACTTAGCTGTGAATTAATTCAGTTTTCCTTAATTAATTTTGTTCTGTACTGTATGCAGGCACTACCAATAATTAGGGACCAAAAGAACCATTTGAAATTAGCAGATCCATTACTGAGAGGACAGTTTTCAGCTTCTGTATTGAACAAAGCTGTAGAGGTAGCATCAACCTGCCTTAATGAAAATGCGAATTTACGTCCTTCATCAAGTGATTTGGTGACAGCCATAGATTTTTTACTGTCATGTAAACATAAACCAAAAGATGCCAGTCTAGAATGGCCCGAGATTCATTTGGCTCCAAATATAACAGCAGTGGTCATAGAGAAGGATTTGGATCGAGATCGTGCAGTTGCAGAGGCAAAGATGTGGGGTGAGACTTGGAGAGAAAAGAGACGACGCCAAAGTCCTGTTTCTAATGAAACCAGCAGGTAAATAAGCTATTTAACAACCTGTTGCATAATCAATCCTTCAAACTAATCCAGTTTGAGCAAAAGTTGAAGTAAAATGCACTATTCAGTGTTGTTTTTATCCCAACTTCTCAAAACCATCAATTAAGTTCCTAACATTTGTCAAAATCAGTAATTGGCCCCCTTCTAACGTTCTTTTTCACTTAAAATTATTTTTATTATTTGCTTCCTTCCCTTGGCTAGAATCAAAAAGTTTAGTTGCAGCTAGAACTAATTTGAGAATTTTCATTCTTTGTTGACAAAACACGGCCAGCATAAACAAACCAAACAAAATTGAGTATGACCCGGGGGGCAATTTTATCTCTAACGTCTAAAATGATACAATTTTATCTCTGGCATTAGTACTCAAGAGCAGTTTTACTCTTAACGCTGATAGCCAAAAGCAATTTGACTCCTAATTACTAACAGATCACAAATATATTATTACACGTTAAAAAAAAAATTATACTGTATTTTGTATGCGTAAGACAAAAAAAAAAATTCAAATATTTTGTCGAATTTAAAAATATTAATCTCCAATTCTATTATTAAATTACAAAAAATAGGAAATTTTTTTTAGAACTAACAAATATACAATTGATGTAAAAGATAAGGAACAAAATATCTATATTTTAGAATGATGTATGAAATTGATCCAACCTACTAACAATAGATAGCTATAAAAGTAAAATGTTATTAATGTTAGAGGTATTTTTACGCATGATACCTAATTATTTTGGTGTAAATGATGTTAACAATGGTATAGAAATAGTAATAGTTAGTGGTCCAAGAATAATACCATAATAATACCATAACCATCGCTATGAGAATCTTGTCCAAGTTGATCAAATGAAGTTCTAAAGATAACTCCTCCTTCATCATCCACTTACTGAAATTGGTACCTCTCTCTGAATTTGATAGAGAATTAGTGTGTTGTTCTCTTCTCTTTTCTGAAAATGTACACATGTCAGAGAATTATAGTATTCTCCGATTGTGAAATTGATTTAAATGTACTTTCTGATCTCTAAGCAACAAATGATTATAAGAAATAAAGAGACCTAAAATCCTAAAGGATTCGAATATAAAAATGATACCGATCTTCAGAAATGATTGACGAACAAAACAAAATAAAATTGTGCCGGATAACTTAAGTGAACTTGAATAAAAATGAAAAGTACAGCTAAGGCAACTGAGAAATTTAAATTATTGAAATCTACAGTAAATTTTCTAGAGTATTCTTTTTTTTATCGTGATTTTTATCTTTTATAGATGTTGGAGTAACTTTTTGCTTCCTTCTACTAAGTCATGTTCTTTTATTAATTCTGGCACTTTTTAAATTTCCTGCTTTTTAATTGGCTCACAACAAAATACACGATAAACTATTAAATGGTCTGCTGGCTCCTCTTAGGTTTACCTCAAATCTCCCATGGGGTTTACTCTAAGAAAATCTACTTAGACGTAATTCACGCCAATTAATATATTTAAAATATATAAAAGTAAAAAATATTAATTATGGTACAAAGTGAAACAATTGAGGCAATGAATAAACTCACTTGATAATTAATGGGCAATTACAATGTGTGAGTCTATATATATATATATATACATGCATATGCATATGCGGCAAGCCCTAGTATGTAAGTCGGCAGTCGTAGGGAATACAAAGTATACTAGGAGTCTATTTAGAGTATCATCAAGAGACTCTTAGTGCACTTCCTAAAAATAATATAAATAATTGACTCTTAGTGATTTAAGAGTGACTAAGACATACCATCTCCAACAATACTTTTTATATTCACTCCTTATTTATTATTTTATCATTAAAATTATTAATTATTGTTACATTTACCAATAATATGAGGAGAGAGACTCCTCAATAATAAATTATTAATAAAAAATAAATTAAGAGGCACTGAAGCCCTGTTTTTTTTTACTTAATTTCAGCATAAGTGAGTTAAGTTCAGTTCAGCAGCATTCAGTTAAGTTCAGTTAATTTAATTTCAGTAATTATCATTATTTATTATAATTATAATTATTTATATATAATTTATTATAATTTATATATAATTTATAATTTAGTATTATTTATATATAATTCATCATTATTTATTATAATTATAACTATTTATATATAATTTATTATAATTTATTATAATTTATAATTTAATATTATTTATATTCATCATTATTTGTTATAATTATAAGTATTTATATATAATTTATAATTTAGTATTATTTATATATAATTCATCATTATTTATAAATAATGTATTATTATTTATTTTAATTGATATATAATTTATAATTTAATATTATTTATATACAATTCATCATTATTTATTATAATTATAATTATTTATATATTTATCATTATTTATTATAATTATAATTATTTATATATAAAATATATCATTATAGATATAATTTATTATAATTATAATTATTTGGTGCAGTTAAGTTAAATTAAGTTAAGTTCAGTTCATTTCAGTAGCATTCAGTTAATTTAATTTCAGTTAATTTAATTTAATTTCAGTAAAAAAGCACGGGGGCCTAAGAGGTGGAGAGAAGCTCTCTATTAATAGAGAAGATGGAGAGGCTCTTAGTGATTTGAGTAGTCACTAAGAGTTTGTTGTAGGTGATTTTTTATTCTCCCTCCTCAAATTTTAACTTAAGAGCCAACTTAAGAGGCTGTTGGAGATGCTCTTACTAATATCCGAAGTTATCCTTTTCACTCCCCCTCAAGCAAAAGGTCGCTCCCACACTATGAGCTTATCACGAAACTGCTAAAACCGATCATGATGAAGTGGTTTGGTGAAGGCCGTTTGATCCTCCGTAGATATGTCATGTGCAACAAGTGCCTTTGCCTTGACTTTATCACGCACAAAGTAAAATTCTTTCTCCAAATGCTTGCTATTATTGTGTAATACTGGATTCACAATTAAATAAACATCACTTAAGTTATCACACTAAAGCAGAGGTGTTGACACATTGGGTAACCAATTTCATGTAAAAAGCATTTGTATCCAAGTGAGTTCAGAAGTAGCAAAAGCAATGGATCGATATTCGGCCTCAGTAGACGATCTAGACAATGTTCGTTGCTTCCTAGATTCCCAGGAGACAAGGTAATGGCCAAGAAAAATTGCATAGCACCCGGTAGACCGGTGATCATCCTGATCTCCACCCTAATCTGTGTCAGAATAACAATGAAGTTGGCCAAGTTGACCCCCACGATGCATGCGCAAACCATGTGATACAGTACCATTCAAGTACCAAAGAACATTTTTACAGGATGCTAGTGAGGTTCACGAGGAGCATGCATGTATTGGGAGACTTTATTCACTGCATAGGAGATATCTGGACGTGCAAAAGTTAAATATTGCAAACTTCCAACCACACTTCGATGCAAACTAGGATCAGGAAGTAAATCTCTGAGATTCGCCTTTAATTTTTTCGAAGGTGCCGTCGGGCTAGCAACAACTTTATTATTTTGCATTTTGGATCGAACAGGAATTGTTTAACAATACTTGGTCTAATGAAGAAATAGGCCCGACCCCGTCTAGTCGACTTCGATACCAAGGCAGTAGCGTAAATGACCAATATTCCATATTGAGAATTTTGCTTCAGAAAACCAAACAAGTTGTTTAAGATAAGCATCATCATTGCCAGTAACAATCAAATTAACGACATAAATGAGAAAAAATAACCGAATTTTTCCTTTGAAGAAATAATATAGAGAACTATTATTGCTACTCTTTGTTAGTACATTATTAATGAACTCACGATTTTTTTTATTCATTTATATTGGATAATTTTTTTAACTAAAGTCAAATACGATAAAGGAGATTCATCGAAAATAGAATCAAATTACATTTTTTTTATCATATACTATAAAATTGAATATGTTTATGAATTTAATTGTAAAATATTAATATTAAACTCAAATATATATGTTAATATTAATTGTTGAATTAAGGTTAAATATGCATTAAGATTTAAAACTACCTATTTAAATGTAAGATTATTTTAAATAGATATTAATTTTTAATATTTTTTTTATGTAATTAACCTTTATACTTTTATCATAAATAACTAAAATTTGAAGTCGACTAGATATAGGCTTGACCAGTGGACTGAAAGGATCAATAAAATCAATCTCGGATTGTTGATGATACCTTTTAGCAACCAAACAAGCCTTATATTACTCAACCAGGCCATCAGCGTTGGTCTTAACTTTGAAAACCAATTTGAAATCAATCAAATTCGCCTCTGGTGATAGTGTAATAAACTACCATGTACCATTGCTCATAAGAGCATGATACTCTGAATTCATTGCATCTCGCCATTCTACAAATTTGGCATCCTATAAATATGTAAGCGGCTTTTATATGACTGTTGTTAGAACTTTCATTTTAAATACCCCAGCATGCGCATGTATCACCATTTGATGTGTCCTTTTCGAGGGATTTTATATGGATCATAGCATATTAGAAGAAGTACTCAGGCTTATTGCAGTAACTAACGGGGAGTTAGATGAACAAGTCTTAAGCTCAACTGGTAGTGGAATCACAAGAGTGTGCACAAGGTCACAAGTTGGAGTATAAGGAAGATCAAACTGGTCTTAGGCCGGCGTCGGAATAGATGAAGAGACAACTGGGGTACTGAAGTTATCGGCCATAGTAGGGGAACGAACTATAAGGAAAGCATCTCGTCGTGGCAAGGATGAATCTAATGGAGCTGTCACATTCGATCTCTGTGTACTGATCTAAATTGTCAATAACGGTGTCTAATAAAGGCGTACAAAATAGACTCAATGTGTTCAAATTAAAGATCAAGATTTAATGCATCAAAATCAAAATGACCAATCGTTATGCTTTTTGCCTAACATATTAGGAATTTTTTTATATAAAATAACAAATTTAATCTTCTATCATTACTTCATTTACATATTCCGTTGATTAAATTTTATAGGTTTTATTTTATTTTATTTTTATCAATGAAAGTATGAAAATAATATTAATTAAACATAAATAATTAATTTTATAATAATCTAATATTTTAATTTAAATAATAGTGAAATATATCTTCATATAATATTTATTTTGTATATTTAAAATAACTAATTACTAATTTTTTTTGGTAATATAATCATTAAAATTAGAAGGGCAGCTTAAAAAAATAAATTTTGGATTCACTTATTTGAAAATAGACCTCTGTTTTTTTTTTTTTTGCATTGCGAAAGCTTTTCACTGTTATCGATTCAATGAATTTTGTATTACAATGTTACTGACAAAACATACAGACACATGTAAGAGGATTTTTCGAAGTCGGAACTCTAAGTATACATTTTGAAATTTTAATTTATGTAGAGTAAGATCTTGAAATTTTAATTTTAATTTACACATTTTGTGAAGTACGGAACTCTAAGTATGCATTTTGAAATTACATATAAGAGGATTTAAGGTCTTAAGTTCTTCATTCCTTGAATATTAATCAGTCAAAAAATTTAAAATCGAAATTTATGTAGAGTAATTGAGGGAAGAATTGAAAAAAAAAAAATCTAATTGAGGTTTTGAATGCTAACATGTTATGTTAATTTTGTTGTTTGGATCCTAATGTGATTGAAGTGGAATTAAAGTAATTGATGATGCCAAGAAAGATGGTTCAATCTACATAAGAGAAAGATATGAAGAAAAAGACAGAGAGAAAAAAAGTGTTAATTTAATTCCAAATAATAAAAAAAATATTATTTTAGCTCCAATGTTTGTGAAATATACAAAAGGCCTAATACATCACCATCTCCTTGAAAGTGTCTCACCAGTTCCCTAAACTTGTTTATTTCATATCACCAGCTCTCTAAACTTGGCCATAAAAATTTATTAGCTCCCTAAACTTTGCAAGTGTCTCACCAGCTCCCTAAACTTGCTTATTATATAACAACTAAATACAAAAACCATAATACTAACTCTCGATCCTCATCATTTCGATCTCTCAATCCTGCAATGTAGGGGAAGAGAAAAAATTACCTCACAAATAGATGAAAATGTATTTTTAGAATTTAGGTTTAATAAGTTTTTGTATTTAGTTGTTATATAATAAACAAGTTTAGGAAGATGGTGAGACACTTGCAAAGTTCAGGGAGCTAATCAATTTTTATGGACAAGTTTAGGGAGCTGGTGATATGAAATAAACAAGTTCAGCGAGCTAGTGAGACACTTGCAAAGTTCAAGGAGCCAATCTACTATCATGGTCAAGTTCAGTGAGCTAGTGATGTATTAGGCCTATACAAAATTTAGTTCTAAATTAGTACCATTTCATAAATATTGAGGCGTCAAGTTCCGCCAATGATGGAGTTGCATCATTTCATAAATATTAAGTCTAAAATGGTATGATTTTATCGTTTGGCTAAATTTATAATTTTCTAAAAATTTAAGACTATTTTAGTAATTCTAAAACTAAATGTTTTTTTTTTTGAACCCGAACTAGTATTATTGAATAACTGATCTAACATCGTTACAAACTATTTGACAAATTGGAGCCGGACAGTCCTCCATCAATATTATGTATTCCGTCAAATCAGCAGCCTAATTAGCAAGAGAGTGAGTAACTTTATTGCATTCCCTATATACAAAAGAAAACGAACCTATAAAAAATTGTACTCCAAGCGAGTACATCAAGTGCTAGCACCACTGTTTGCGTATCCGACTCGATAATGATATCATTAAACGAAACGTCCTGTGCAAGTAGAATGCCTTCTATTATTGCTTAAACCTTACATTCTTATGTCTACATCGCTTCTCTCTTTCTCACCTCACACCTGCATTTTAACAATATTCACAAGACAAATTCGAAATAAATGTAATCTGCATTTTAACAGTATTCACAAAACAAATTCCAAAAGGCATACAATATTTCGAAATAAATGTAATGAAAGGGTTTTTTTTTTTTTTTTTTTTTGCTTTTCTAATTTTCCAAAATCAATAAAATAACTAAATAATAGTGAATTAATTTTAATATATAATATTTATTAAAAATAATAATTTATATGTTATACTCTAAATAACAATTTTTTAATATATTAATTTATTGAATATTATAAAACACTGAAATACTTAGTATGCGATGGTGGACATGTAATAATAGCATACACTATTTACAATTATATATATATATATATATATATATATATATATGGAAAAAAATCATTTTTGGCTTAGTACATCATTTGCCCTCCTGATTTATCCAAAACAAGATTTTTCAAAGTATTCTTGCATAAAATATAATCAATAAATTACTCAATTGCAAAAAAGTATACTACATGTAGAATATGTGTTGTATGTGCCTTAGAATGTTACTATTAGTTAATTCACATGATAGATTAAAAATGAAGTTCTTACCTGCTCAACTATAAAACTTGTCTTCCCTAATATTAGAACCAGATGCTCTGACCTTGATCGTTTTATTTTTTAAAACGCATGCAATACATTTTCGACATTTAGCTTAATTTTTTATAACTTAGTGATTAATTGATTATATTTTACGCAAGTTCAAAGAGACTATCTGAACATTTTATATAAATTGAGGGGGCTATTGGAACACTTTCAAAGTTTATGGACCAGTCAAGTTCTTTTAACAAGTTCAGCAGGCAAATGATGTATTAAGCCATCAATTTTCTTAGATTTTTTTTATTGATTAATTTACTGATGTTTACATTTTTTTTAATTTTTTATTGATTAATTTTCTGATCTTTTAAATTGATATATTAAGTTTTTTAATCAATTACAACTGGACATATTAAATTCCAACAATTAGAAAATTCAGTTTTAAAAATGAACGTAGTTAATAAAATGCCATTCATTTTATTTACATTTTCAACTTTTAAAATATAATTTCAGACATACAGGAATATTCACATGGACCTTAATGACCAAGTGAATTTGGTCATTCACCGTTAGATCTAGACTTATTAAATCTAAGTCGTAGGTTGCTCTGAATCTCCATCTTAAGATTCTAATAAGCCTAGATCTAATGGTGAATGACCAAATACCGCATGGTCGTTAAAGTCCATATGATCAAAACCGCTATATATATATATATAGTATCTGTTTGGTTCTCCTTTTTGTAGCTTCCTTTTGTTGCATTTCTCTTAACAGTAATATATAGTTAGAATTGAGAAAACGTTATCTTTTAGAAGGAAAATAGATAATGTCTATCAACTATTAGTAAAGAGTAAATTTATAATTGAGATGGCAAGTAGGTTCCATATAAGTTGGTCCATCACTAATCCAACCCAAGTATTTAACTACAAACCCAAATTCACTCGATACAATCAAACACATCCAAGGGACATCTTCCAAAGTGCTAGACGCTCTCTCTCTAAAACATTCAGACTCGCTAATAAATAAGGTCGACTCACTAATAAATAAGGTCAGCGACCCTTTCATAGGGTTACACTCGGATAAAACACTCAGATACGCTTTCCATGAGAAAAACACACACTCGTATACTCACTGATAGTTTGTTCGAGCATATTTAAAGAGCCTTCCCAAGCACAAATTGACGAGCTTGGCATCTCAAATTACAGATATTATTGATACCATATGAACAACTAACCAATTCATTATGCGCAAGTCTTATATAATTGTTGGATAACTTGGTAACAGAATTTACAAACTCTCATGACAAAAAGCGTTGCATACATCATTTTGTGGCTAAAAGCCATTAGACTCGAGCCTTCTTTTTACAAGTTCAAGTATAACCCTTGATCCTCTTATTGACGATGATAAAATTTCTCAGTTTCAACTATATTATTGGAAATAACATTTTCATTGCAGACCAGAACTTGGACGAAAACAATTAAGAATCAAGTGAAGTTGTAGAATTGGCCTATCATACATCTAACGAAAAAAAAAAAACCTTCCGATTCTATTCAAAACATACCAAAATGTGCTTATTCACATATAATCGACAGAGGAAGTGTAACACCATCATAAAGTAAAGAGCTAACAGTGAATCAAGTGCAAATTAAGCATAACAACTAGCCTACTTCATGGATCAGATAACAGACTGATTTTGCAGTATGCAGGTTGCAGCAACGAGCCTACAAATTGAATCCTATTTTTCAGAAACACAATCCACTGTTTAAAGACACCATGCAAACCATGATGATAGTTAACTAATTAACCATTGACCTCCAAGACAACCTTAATAGACTTCTTGAATATCTACATAATGTTCCCTGAAAATTTAAATTGCTCCAAACTTAATAGGTGTTTCTACTAGGCACACTTCCATCACTGTTTGTACTATAGCTGTTCTGGTAGTTCGATGGACCACCTTGCTGCATGCCTCCATTATGCGGCCCATTCTGGAAGTCATCATTCGACCATCCTGGATTTGGGGGCATCCCTCCCATATTGTTTTGTGGCATCCCTCCCATATTGTTGTAGTTTCCAGGTGGTGGTGGCGCCGAAGGTCCACCCATGTAGTTGTTTGGTGGTGGCGGAGCTCCCCCCACATAGTTGCTTTGAGGTGGTGGAGGTCCACGTACATAGTTTTGAGGTGGGGGAGGTCCTCCCCCATAGTTGTTTTGTGGTGGCGGAGGTCCTCCCACGTAGTTGTTTTGTGGTGGCGGAGGAGGTCCATTCCTGTAGTTCGATGGAGGAGGGGGTCCACCCATATTGTTCGGTGGCATCCCAGACATGTTGGGTGGAGGGTTCTGCATTCCCTGATTACTCATTGGAGGTCCCCTTTGGTTTGGCATGTTTTCCCTTCTTCTTTCATAGTTCCTTGACCTATCAAAGTTACGAGGCCTATCATTTCGTCTATTTCTCTCATTTGCCCTAGCATTGTTCCTTACCCATTCTTCATGATACTTTGGATCATACGGAACAGCTTGTCCGTCGATGAATGGTTCCCCTACAACAGTTAAACTATAAAGCTCATAAAATTGCACAGCATATGCTAAGCAAAGAAAAAACAAAGGTGTGCATGCAATTTCCCCCAAAATATCATGGGAATATAGGGATCATGTTCAATTGAAAGTTGTGACAGTAAATGTAAACAATGATTTGACCTAAAGTTTAGGTCAAAGAACAGATTCCCCATGAATCACAAGTCCTCGAGTTAGAAATGAGATTGTTTGTTAATGCAGTGGAAATCCTTTAATAGCAAGGGTTAATTCAAACAAACAACAAACCCAAGTCCCAATACTAATAAACCACTAGAGCATCTAAGGTCAGCCTCATCAAGGCATCCAAGGAACCAAATTGTAGAACATCAGATGACTAACAACAGATACACATTTGTTGTTCAGAGCTTGAAGCAGCTAAGTAAACATGTTTATACCAATTGATAAAGAAGAGATCTCACCTCCATAATCTTTGTTTCTGACATCCAAGTATGAATCAGGAAGAACCCAACGAACCCCAGGAAGTTCTGGAAAAGAAAAGAACATGAAAAACATAAAAAGAGCCATTGAACATCCACTTACATAACAAAGAGAATCATAATATTCACGCACACGCTCTTGAAAACTAGATGTACCTTTCATCTTAATGGAAAGCTCTTCAGATATAAGAGCTCCAAATGCAAAGTAGTGTCTAGTTGAAACAGAGTAGATCTTCATCCTAGCTTCCTCCTCACTGTCATTGGAGTACAAAACCAAATAAATATACCAATACTTTAATATTATAGCAAAATACACAAGTACAATCCCTAATGCCAACTGAACATGACCAATATGTTCCACTTAAAATGTAATCTTTATACCAAAACAACTTTAAGAAAGTTAAAAAAATATTTATTTGGACACAGATATCAAATGGAAAGAATACTGTTTGCCATACGCTATAATAAGTACTTTCCTCTGACGCACGGACACGCCATAGACCCAACGTATCGCGTGTCGGATACGTATCCGATACTGAAACGGCCGGAAACGCCTGGGACACGGTGTCGGGGCCGTTTCCGTAATATCGGAAAGTTGGACACGCGTATCAGTGAAGGATACGCGTGTCCCATAAAAAAAAAAACAAGCGATTCTTCAAATGTGAAAAAACAGCCGTTCAACTTCAATCATCGATCGTCGTTATTCCAAATAGATTTGGAGAGCTAGAAACTCCAAAGGACAGGAGGAATTAATGCCAGAAACTCCTAATTAATACAAAAACTCTCAAACTTCTCCATCCATCTATATAAATAGGGCTGCTAACAATCTTTCACAATTCATTCACATTCTTTCTCTATTCTTGCGTTCCTCTTTCTACTCAAATTTCTAAGTGTTTTCCAAACTTTTAATCTCGTTCTCTGTTTTGCTTAGAGATTGGATTATGGATTCACAAAGCACAGGTTTTTAGTGTTAAGGAGGAAAGCTTTTATTATGTTTAGTTAAGAGTTTTATAATTTCGTTTATATGTATTTATTTAGTTATATTACAAAAAATCATATATAAAAATATATTTTTAATATTTATAAATGTGCCCCAATATTTTTAATATTTACACGTGTCCCCCACATATCCGTGTCCTGTGTTTTATAGAAATGAAGTTTCCCATATCCGTATCCTGTGTTTTATAGAAATGAAGTTTCCCATATCCGTGTCAGTGTCGGATACAGTATCCGTGTCCGGCAACATAGGTACTTCCCGATAAAACAAGGGCCAATTCAACCCTCCAACAAGGTTGTAGGAAATGAAAATCCCAAATTAAACCAAGAGACGCTATCTTTCTTTGATTAGAATAAGAAGAGTGGAAAATCAAAACATCATGTCACAGCCAAACCTAGGCATAACATTTGTAGGGAATTCCCTTAAAACAAGTTCATATTTAATAGAACCGGTAATAATTTACAAAATACGGAAATAAAGCATTAAGATTGAAAACAATTCTCACAGAAATGAATTACAGCAGAGACTACGTACAAAATCCACAAACAAAAAACGGGAAAAAAAGCATACCTTCCGACAAGCTGAGCAAGGGTTTTGATATAGCTATCAATGATCTCATCTCGGGTACAACCCTCAGCTGGTTTCTCCATAACGATAAGCCAATGTTCAAAATCGCATCCATCTAATAAGATAGTCTCTTTGGGAGGTCTGGTAGACCAATTAGGGCTGGGATCATTGAGTGAGGTAGTGGTAGGTCGGGTGGAGAAGCAGCGAGATATAAAACCGGAGGAAGCGAATTGGGCAGCAGCGGAGAGGGGGCGTAGAGTACGTAAAAGAGAGGTAGGGCGAGAGAGGGCGGAGGGAGTAGGGACGGAAGAGAAGGAACGAGAGATAAGGGATGAGAAAATGGTTTTGTTGGAAGGCCTGAAGAGGAGGGAGCGAGCAGCAAGGTGAGTAGCCATTATGGAGGACAAACCCTAAGAGAGAGAACAAAGAAAGGGTTTTGTAAAGTAATATAGGGTTTTAAGTCTCAGTATGTGTGGCAATGGAAATGAGTATAAAAGGTGTGAAAGAGAGAGAGAGATAAGGAAGGGCCTCAACTGTAATATATCAACGGCCCGCTTCTGACGATTCACTCGGCCCATCATATAAACACAACCTAAATAATTAAAATTAGTATATTTACCTCAAATTAAAGGGATAATTACAAATCTGACCCAATCAAGGACCCCAATTTACATATCTAACTCACATTGCTTCCATTTTACCAAATTAGAAAATTTCACTCCTTTTAGACAAAATTACCCTTATTTGTATATAACAATCATCTCCTCTTTCCCTTTCATTTATTTTCAAATTCTCACAGCAAAATTCATCAACTCAACCCAAGATCTAAGCACATCCATACCCCATTCAAGGTCATATAAATATCATTTCTTCATTTTTCATACACATTACTAGAAATACACAGTTGGTATTCGAATGCATTTGCTTGAATCTTGATATTTTTCGATTCCACCATTGTCGCCTGATATGTCGCATTCTGGTGCTCAAATGCGACATAGAGGCTCCAAATGCGACAAAGATTTGGTATAGCTTGTCGCATTTGGAGCCCCTGTCGCATTCTTATCGCATTTTGATATAGCGTATCGCATTAGCTGTCGCATTTGTGTCGCATTTTGATATAGCTTGTCGCATTCATTGTCGCATTTACATATGAATTGGTTTTATTATGTTTTGATCACGTGTCCATTTTACTAAATGTAGAAGTATGTCAACCAAAGAGAGGTGTACGTGTTTTTTGTCTTGGAACGGATAGTGGAGCACAAAGGAAACTGTGATGACATACGTGAGTGGTAAAGCGAAGTTGTTGGTTTTGCCAACAGAGATTGACTTGCAAAAGTTGAAAGAGAAAGTTTATAGTGCCCTCCGCATTGATTCAACCTCGTATGATCTCCAAATGTCCATGCAGGCGACATATGGTCCAAATAAACTGCGTGGTGGGATAGCACATATTGATGATGATGGAGATGTCATGGGATTCATAGAGTATTGTCGAATGAATCCGACCGATTTGATTCCACTGTATGTTACTCTAAACATGCGAACAATAGAAGCTTCAATATTGCGACCTAACAAGGACTGACATGTTGGTCAAAGCAAACCAACGGAAGTAGTAAGTCATGATCCCACCATCAAAATGGATGCTCCTATACATGGTAAGGATGATAACGATGGTGGAAATGGTATTGATTATCGGAACTACAATAATGATGATTATCTGAATAATGATAATCATGATCATTATGATGAGCATTATGATAATGATTATTGTTACGATAATGGTGACAATGTGGAAAATGAAGATATCACTCGCAATGAAATTCCTATTAAAAGTGTTCACTGCCAATGCGACAAGCTTTAAGGTGATAACTTGTCTGCAAAAAAGAGGTACGCTTTTGATCAGCACTCAATACATATAACCTTGTCGCATTGTGGTTGCATATGCGCTTAAGTGCGACAAGGATTACATATAACCTTGTCGTATTTGTTTTGAATGCGCTCAAATGCGACAAGGTTATAGTGTAATCCTTGTCGCATTTGAGCGCATTCAACAACAAATGCGATAATGTTATATATAATCCTTGTCGCATTTCTTATTGAATGCGCTCTAATGCGACAAGGATTACACTAGAACCTTGCCACATTTGTTTTGAATGCGCTCAACTGCGATAAGGTTATAGTGTAATATTTGTCGCATTTGAGCGCATTCAACAAGAAATGCGACACAGATGTACACATAATAGCAGCATTCGAGCGCATTCATACACCAAACATACATATACACAAATCATACACCAAACATACATATACACAAATCATACACCAAATCAATACCATATATAAAAACCATACCTGGAATACGTGTGCAAATCCGTAGAGTTGATATGGAACACGTCCCCTATCTCCCGCTGCATTTGCAACGATTTGTTTCGTTCTTTTCTTAATAGCCTAGTCCAATGTCTTATATGTCTCCTCCCAAGCCAACGCACCCCATGGAAACTCATTAAACAGTTTTGGATAATCTGCAAGATCCAATATCCAATCCCTTGCATGCCTTTCGTTAGCATTGTCCAGTATATTGCCATGCACAAAGTACAACATGGCAATCATCACAGCATCTTGATCAAATCTGTCAGTCACATCCTTCTTCTTCCAGTCTATACTTTTTAAAACTTCCGCGAAGTGAATTGTCCTTATTGACTTATATTGCTTAAAGTACTTCTTTCGCAACCTCTGTGGCATCTCTAATTCGTTCATCCTTTCCATGAATGATCTCGTGTTTACTCCAAACCTTAAACCGTTAATCAGTCCAAACTCCCAATCTCCAAACCTCATATCAACTCCTCTCACTCTGAACCACATCTCCTTGTGTTTACTCTCTGGGTGGTAAATCTCTCGCGCTAGGACATGATGAACTATTGGAGAAGAGAAACTAGCAATCTTCATATTCAAATACTGTCCAAAACATGTTTTTTTAAAGATTTCTAACTACTTTTCACTCAAGTTATCATTTATCACGGCCCCAGAATCCAAATTAAACCTCACTGTTATTTAAGCATCCGAATTAAACGCCTCGAGATATTTGAAAATGGAACTCTTTTTGCCCTTTTTTGCTGACCTAGGATCATTCTGTAATAATTTTAAATATACACATATTAAATTCACTAATAAATCTGACGCAATTGAGAGCATTCTTAAAAAATCTTAAAAAATGCGACAAATTCTATATATAATTCCTTATCGCATTTGAGCGCATTGGAGAAAAATGCGACAAGGATTTACATATAACCTTGTCGCATTCGTCTGTAAATGCGCTCAAATGCGACAAGGTTATTGTACATAAACCTTATCGCATTTGAGCGCATTTATGTAATAAATGCGACAGGTTTATATACATATAATCTTGTCGCAATTGAGCGCATTCATAGACGAATGCGACAAGGTTATACCGATAGCCATTAACGTCGCATTCGAGCGCATTCAAGCTTCAGTAATGGCGCAAATCAACGAAGAATAAGATGAAATGGGCTTACCTTATGTTTCGTCCGTCCATCCTCGTCGTTTGCAGCCGCTGCCTTCCGCTTTCTCGACATCCTCGCCGCGCCATAGCAGATGAAAACAAACCGGAGGTAGGAGATGAAAATATATTGAAAATGCAGACCAGAATAGGGCGGAATATATATAGTGATGGAAATTAAACGTATAATGCAGTTGAAACGAACTGAAACTGAAGAAGATGAACCATAAAGAAGTTGAATGGGAAAGGTCAAGTGAGGAAGTCGAAGTGGAATCAGTGGGAGGTAGGAGATGAACCTTCAAACTAGAATAAGGGTAATTTTATCCAAAATGGGTGGAATTGTCTAATTTGGTACATTGGAAGCAATGTGGATTAGATATGTAAATTGGGGTCCTTGATTGGGTCAGATTTGTAATTATCCCCAAATTAAATTGGGAAAATTACAAAACTTTGAAGGTTCATTTACATATTTAGACTAATTATCCAACACATTACATATCTAAAATATTTATTTGTGATTTTTCCAAATGTCTTAATCGTTTCATCTTCCTCTCTAATTTTTCCAATTAAATTTAGCATCATGATCAACCACAAGAAGATAAAACCTCACATCTTCATCCTAGCAACTTCGAGCATCATGAGGCTCGAAACTCTTAAAGAGGTGATACGTTAACAACTACTGAAAGAAGAAGAAATATTATAAGATACCATGAAGTATTGAAAAATACTTACAAGGGATATTCAAAAGCACTAGAAAAGGATGGTGAACAAATAATATTTAGTACAAAAGAGACTAGACATGAAAACATGACTGAGAAAGTCCTAAAATAGAATAAGGTAGTCTTTAAGAAAGAAGAGCAACAAGGCATAAATGCACATTTATCTGAAGAGATTACGAAGAATGTTCTCCTTAACAAATTTAAGATGCCTCAACTAGAAACTTACTAAAAACAAGTGGATCCTCATGACCATATACCATGTTATTACATGGATGAGAGGATGAAATAATGTGTAAAAAATCTCTCTCACTTTGACAGAACTTGTTCGTACATGGTTCAATTGCTTAAAAAGGGTTATATCTCCAACTTTGATCAGCGGAAAAATTAATTCATAAATGCTTTCATCATCAATCAAAGAAGAAAAAAGGATATTGCCTATTTTTTACCATTAACAAAGGACAAAGAAAGTTTAAAAGAACATGTGGAAAAGTTTCGTGTTGCAACCTTAAAGATTTAGGATCTTCATATTGGGATGGCAGTTATAAGAGTTCTTCAAGGAACACAGTCACCGGATTATCATAAATCTTTTTCTTATGATCAACTTTCTGCTCTTGGGGGTCTATTCAACTAAGCTAGTAAATTCATTCTTTTTTAGGATGCCATGAATAATTTAGCTGTAAGAGGAGACTTATATAGGAAGATGAAGGAGAAGAATGAAGCTAATGATGGAGGAAACAAGAATGGAAAATGGAAAGAATAAGCCAAGTTCAAAAGTTAAGTTTTGGAAACTACATATATATTCTGGTATTGTTCTAATGTCAGGGGAGAAATATAAGGATTTAGACTTCTTATATTCTCTCCTAAAACCAATAAGATGATGAGAAAAATTGTTGATGTTTATTATTAATTCCACAAGAATCGTGATCACTTTATAGATAAGTGTAGAAGAATGCTAACCTAGAATAATTTGGGACAAAATAGTACCACGATGACCTAAGAAAATTAAATCCTAGAGGCATGTAGACGACATATCATACTCGTGATAACCTAAAGAACAAGTTTCTACAAAATTAGTCATCCAGTCTGCAACCCGATTCCTCTCCCTATAGGAATGCTCTAATATGACTTCATAATCCTATTGCTGAAATGAAAGACATATTTGTAGGAGCTATAAAAGACGGATTGAAAAAGTGTCATGTGCATTAAATAAATGATCCACGGTAAATGAATCCAACTCTATAAGAACTCGGTGGTACCCTTTCCTTCATGCCAGATCCAAGCTGAAATAAATACCGCACGTCTCGAATAAGATAGTTGAACAAATTCCCATATTCACAACAAAGCCCACTAACCACATACCATTCTCATTTATGATAAGACCCCTGCCTAAATGAATATCGAACTGCCCATACACAATCCATCACAATTAACTTTGGTCCAACCAACATCGGGTGGCTTCCACACTACAAGAATCTTTTAGTGAGTTTGGCAGAAAAAAGAGCCAGAAAGTTGAAAAGCCTTTACAAATTCAGTGTCTTATGCTCTAACAAAGTCAACATTATGGGCATTGAACGAATTGTTTCTTACCAAAACCCTTATCATTTCATGATTTCCAACACCACCACAGAACCGTGACAAACATGACTAGCCAAAAGATACCATGCCACATAATTACCATCAAGGAACTCAATGTGACAATTAGAAGGAATTATAAATTGCCAAACCTCTTTAGCCAAATGACAATCACACGGAATATGAATGGTTCTCTCACTTTAACCACACTCCTCATAAGTATCACGTTAGACAAGATTTTATCATGAAGGACTAGCCAAATAAAACAACGAATATGCTTTAGAACTTCAAGGTTCTAAACATGAGACTAAAAAATCGAGTTATTATCCAGGCCAGGGAGTAAATCACTCGTTAGAGACCGTTGAAGAACGTAGGCTGAGCTCATCGTGAACTTGCCATTTCGTGATGACATCTATAAGAACCGCCATTTTTCAACACTAGCGGGGAACAAAACCATTGAAGTTAGGCATAAAAAAAAGTCCACATGGGCAGAAGGTTTTGTAAACCTAAGCAATTCAATCTTACTCCTTCATACCAATAGAAATATATCGTACACTACATCTCACCCAATAACAACATTAACCACCTCCGCATTCCCTATAGCCATTTATTTAGCCAAAATTTAGTTCTCCTACCATTAAAACAACTCTTCCAACTCTAGCTCTAAGTAAACCCACCTTTTCATAACACTAGCCCAAACAGGACTTCTAACACCACTCGGTCGAAGCACATCCAGACCTTCTCTCCCCTTAACATTCTAGCCTTTCAATACTTGGGCCCAAAGAGTAAATGTATCGTCAATAACATGACAAAGCATATTAGAACTGAGAGGTTTGTTCATATCATAGCACTTTGAGTCACTAGACCTCTAGAAGCTTTCGATAAGCAAAAAGTGTCCCAGTTCACCAAGTGAATATTTCGATCATTATCTTGCCCCCTGGATAAATCTTCTACTCTAAACATCCAACTGATGCACAATGCTAGCCAGAAGGTCCATAATCCATATAGAATCCACTGGCTTTACCGAACTTGTTTGTCCCGAGAGAGAAAGACTCTGAGATTTCTAACCACTAACTCGATTTAACCACTAACTACCCTCCTAAATCTAGACACCATTCGCATCTCGCAAGCCTTCAACTTTATTCCTTCTCCACCTGATAATGGTAAAACAGTGAAAAACTGAAATATTTCTATTACCACATGTACTCCACTTAATTCTGATACTAAAAAATTTCTTCGCGTCGAAGAAGATCATTCAAATCATCTATAATCTTCCTTTCCAGTTTAAGCAAGCCCGAAATAACCCGTCCAACCAAGCTTTTCTGGACCTCCTCAAACCGAGCATTTATAAAATATTTTATAATTTTAGATTATAAATAATATTGCATCTATTATTTTATTTGTGTTTCCTTGTCATTTCAGGATTGATAATTGGTAACACAACTTGCACCAACAAACTTATTAGCCCCTAAATTAACCATTTTAGTACTCTTAACTAATACATATGACTTTTTATCAACATTCAACACCCATTTTTGTAAAGCTTATTATTATTATTATTCAAACGGTGGCCAAATTGGCAACCACTCCGGATGATAAAACAACTAAACAGACATTCATATTAGTTTTATTTTGGTGAACAGATATAGTATATGAAACACACAGTTTTATTAGTCTAATCCTCTATTAAAACATGGAAAATAGAATTAATCAAAAAAAAAAAAAAATCATTAAATTGCACTGCATGAATTGAGAGTGGGAAGGAAGATAAAAATGCCAACGTCCTCAACCCTATTCAGTCAATATTCAGCTCACCAACACTTTTTTTTTCTTTAATTTTGGGTTTTCTCTCAACTTTCCATAAATGCTTACCAGAATTTCCACTTCTCCAATCAAAACTACAATCATCTCCAAATTTTCAACTTAATTGTCTATGTATATATATTCACATTTCAACTATATTTCTTCTTTTGCCTTGTATTTATTAGTTTCTTCATTAACTTGTCTACTACTATAGAGTTTGGTATGTTAGCTCATCTCCTTTCCTTAATCATCAATGTCTTACAAATCATAATTTCTTCACAACTTCATTTCTCTAACCAAACCCTCTTCATTCTCTCCATGGAACTTCCGGTGAAAGCACCGGTGACCTCTTACACACTACAAACCAACAACTTGTCCTACAAATTGTGCACCAAATTTGATGAGTTCAACCATGTTTGTCTTGGTAGGAGAACTTCTGATGCTAATCATAACTTCATTTTGAAAGATGTCAATTTTGAAGCTAGGCCTGGTGGGGTTACTGCCATTGCTGGTCCCAGTGGAGCAGGGAAGACAACCTTGCTAGAGATTCTTGCTGGAAAGATTTCTGATCACCAAGTTTTTGATAAAATTATGGTAAACAATAGGCCTATGGATGCCAAATGGTTTCGGAGATTGTCCGGGTATGTCACTCAAGATGATGCCCTATTTCCATTACTAACAGTACATGAAACACTCATGTACAGTGCACTTCTAAGGCTTCCAGGGGGGAAACAACAGGCTGCAAAGAGAGTTGCTTTACTCATCAAGGAGCTTGGATTGAATCATGTTGCAGACTCAAAGATTGGGGGGATTTCTGGTGGCGAAAGGCGAAGAGTTTCAATTGGTGTTGATTTAGTTCATGATCCAGTTGTTGTTTTGATTGATGAACCAACTTCAGGTTTGGATTCAGCTTCAGCTCTTCACATTATCACTCTTCTCAAATCAATGGCACTTAATCAAGGTAAGACTATAATCTTAACTATCCATCAACCCGGTTTTCGCATCCTCGAAACGTTTGATAGGATTGTTTTGCTTTCAAATGGACATGTTATGCATAATGGTTCATTACATTTCCTCCAAGAGAGGCTACAATTTTCTGGTCATCACATTCCTCGCCATGTCAATGTCCTCGAATTCGCCATTGATGTTATAGAAAATTTAGAACAAGATGGACATCATCCTACAACAACTAGGATTATTAACATTCCATACTCTAGCATTCATCAAGAAACCCTTCCATCCTATCCGAATTCGATACCGAAAGAAGTAGTAATTCTAGGAGAAAGATTTTGTAGCAATGTATTTAGAAGCAAGCAACTATTTGCTACAAGAGTAATACAAGCATTAGTAGCTGGATTACTACTTGGTACCATATTCTTAAATGTTGGAAGAAAGAATAAAGGAAAGGCTGCAACTTTACAATCAGAATTAGGGTTTTTCGGATTCACTCTTACCTTTTTGCTCTCTTCAACAACAGAAGTATTACCAATTTTTTTACAAGAAAGAAGAATAGTAATGCATGAAACATCAAGAGGAGGATATAGAATATTATCTTATGTAGTATCAAATTTCATAATATTTGTTCCTTTTCTTCTACTAGTGGGGCTTCTCTTCTCTATTCCAGTATATTGGCTAGTTGGATTAAGAGGAGATATGGATGGATTTCTTTACTTCTGTCTAGTTATATGGATGGTGCTTTTGATGTCAAATTCATTTGTAGCATGTTTTAGTGCTTTAGTGCCTAATTTCATCATGGGAAGTTCAGTGATTTCAGGGCTATTTGGATCTTTTTTTCTGTTTTCTGGGTATTTCATATCCAAGGATAGGATTCCAAGTTACTGGAGATTCATGAATTATTTGAGTTTATTCAAGTACCCATATGAATGTTTCTTGATAAATGAGTTTGGAGGAGAGGAAGGTGAAAGAAGATGCTTGCAGTTTAATGGAGGAGTTTGCAGTATGAATGGGAGTGAGTTTTTGAGCAACCAGCATCTTCAAGAGTCACAAAAATGGAGCAATTTAGGTGTAATTTTGGGTTTTATTATTGGGTATAGACTGTTGTGTTTTTTAATTTTGTGGTACAGACATTATAGGAACAGATGAAATTCTTGATTATTTTAATTTTATTTTCTTGTTTTCATTTATCTTATTCTTGGTTTACGAAGATCAAAACTCAATTTATGATCTTCTTATAAATTTATAATTTGTCTATTTAATTCTTTTTTTTTTTTTGAAAGATTTGTCTATTGAATTCTTAATCACTATAAAATAAATAAATAAATACTTGGCCATGTTTTTTGGTTATGAAAGTTTATAGTCTTGGGTTGGTGCAACAAATTTTTAATGGATTGAACTTATCAAGCAATATGCGAACAGAATTAATGAAAAGTAAAACAGGAATTTGATAATAACTTTTATGGTCAACTGGCTCTCCAATTTTTGTTACCGAAGTTTAATTTATTTCAATTTAGATTAATTAGGAATAAAAGCTTACGATGCTATCTAAAATCTTGTCATTTGCCATTGTAGTATCGTTTAGTAACATATTGATTTCTTACATTTGTTTTCTTGCTGTACTTGTTATGTTTTAATCTAATGAAGTTATAAACATTTTAATAAAAAAAAAAAAAACATATGACTCATGAGTTATTTCCGTAGATGATAGTTAACCTATTTTAGATGAAAAGTTAACCAATATATTAACTCTTACCATATGACATATTTTTTGACACATAACATATACCCATGATAATTTTTTAATTATTATTTTTATATACACATTTTTTTTAAAGCTAAATATCATTAATGAGCCAAAAGCCGGCAAAAGTTTAACACAGAAAGAGGAAATCCATTAGGGATAACATCAAAGTAACGCTGACTAGCAAATTGAGAGGTCGCCTAGCAAAAGCATGAGCTAAACCGTTTGCTTGTCTTCTAATAAAACGGATAGTGTAACCGTTTTGAGATGATAAAAGTGTGCGACATTGCCCAATAATATCACCAAACTCAGAGTGATCCAAACTTCCTGAAGTAATAGCTTTAACAGTGGTCAATGAATCAGATTCAAATAGAATTTTACTGTAACCTGCCTCCACGGTCCATTCGAGTGCATGTAAGACCGCCCAAGCTTCCGCCTCCCTAACTTCCATAATTCCTTCCACTAGATTTGTCCGAGCCGAGATAAAAGCACCCTGTGAATCTCTAAGTACAGCACTACCTCCTATTTTTCCAAGAATTGTAAATATGCTTGCATCTGTGCAACAGGAAACAACATCAGTCGGTGGTCGGTGCCATAATTTCAGACAGAAATCCTCTCTACAAATGTCTCCAAACTTCCAATACTTTTGGACATAGCACAAATAAATGCCAATTATCCTCCAAGTCCCGAGTACACATAACACAATCATCCTCCATGTTAATCCCCCGACTCCTAAGCCGGTGACGAGTTGGGATACAGCCACGAACAAGCCTCCAATAGAAATGTCTGACTTTAAATGGCACATTAGCTCTCCATATCTTTTGCCAATCCCCCTCAATTCTATGATGTGTACTACTTGGAATTTCCTCCATTCCAAGGCGGTATGCACTACGAATCGAATAACACCCATTACGGGAAGCATTCCATATAAATTGGTCTTTTCTTCCAGATACACGCGGAGTTGACTGGATGATGGCCATTACATCTTGTTCCGAGAATATTTCTTGTAATAGTTCAACATCCCATTCAATTGTTCTAGGGATAAAGAGATCGCTTACTTTTAAATTTTCCAACCCCTCAACCATTGTAGTTGAGATCGTCATAGAAGGTGAATCTCTTAACCATGGATCTTTCCATACATTGATAGACGTACCATCTCCAATTTTCCACTGCCCCCCTTTTTGCAACAATAACTGAGAACCCCAAATACTTCGCCAAATATAGCTTGGTGAGTGACCCAACCTAGCTTTTAGAAAATCCCCATTTGGATAGTATTTTGCTTTAAAAAATTTACTGACCAAAGACTCAGGGGCTGACTGTAACCGCCAACCTTGTTTTCCCAGCATTGCTAAATTAAAGGCAGTGAAATCTCTGAATCCCAATCCACCATCATCTTTATGAATACATAATTTATCCCAAGCCAACCAATTTATCCCTCTTGACCCATCCCTCTTATTAACCCACCAAAATGAATTCAACATCTTTTGAAGTTCTTCAGCAATTGAAATAAGAAGCATAAAAACACTCATAAAATAAACCGGCAAAGCCTGACCTGCTGCTCTGATTAGAGTATCTTTACCAGCTTTAGATAAAAGCTTAGATCTCCAAGATTGAATTTTCTTCCATAGTTTATCTTTTAAGAATGCAAATATTACCTTCTTCTTTCTTCCAACGAGTGAAGGTAGACCAAGATATCGACCTGTGTTGATAGGTTGAGAAACTTCCAAAATAGATGAGATCCCCTCTACCAGCATTGGATGTACATTATTACTACACAGTATGCCAGATTTAGAGAAATTGACAGCTTGTCCCGAAGCATGCTCATACAAATTTAGCAACTTTTTTAATTCCCTACACTCCTCAACATTAGCTTGAACAAACAGAAAAGCATCATCAGCAAACAATAAATGAGAGATTGAGGGTGCCCTTTTATTCACATTAGCTCCATGAATAACCCCCCTACTTTCTGCATCCAACATCAAAGCAGACAACCCTTCAACACATAATAGAAATAAATAAGGTGATAGTGGGTCTCCTTGTCTCAAACCTCTCCGGGGGGAAAAAGGACCAACAATTTGATCATTAACTTTAATTGAATATTTAACTGATTTAACACAGAGCATTATATATCCAATCCACACCTCCGAGAATCCCAGCTTCATGAGAACTTTTGACAAATAATCCCAGCTCACTCTATCATATGCTTTGCTTATATCTATCTTAAGTGCAACCTCCCCCTTTTTCCTTCCAATATTTCTTTTCATACTATGAATTATTTCAAAAGCAATCAAAATATTATCATGAATAGATCTACCTTTAATGAAGGCGGATTGAGATTCTGATATGAGATTAGGAAGCACTTCTTTTAATCGATTTGCAAGGACTTTTGAGATGATTTTATAAATCACATTGCATAAAGCAATGGGTCTTAAGTCCTTTATAGATAAAGGTCGTTCACATTTCGGGATGAGGGTAATAATTGAATCATTTAAAGTAGGAGGGAACTTACCCATCTCCAACCAAGTCTTACCTGCTTGAAAAATCGAAGGACCAATCAACAGCCAAAATCGTTGAAAGAAGCCAGCATTAAAACCATCCGGTTCGGGGGCCTTATCCGGGTGCATGTCAAAAAGCGCCACTCGGAACTCATCAAGGGTAAATGGTTCAGATAATTTATTATTATTATCAAGAGGTGTGACCTTTGTTTTGATTAAATTGCAAACAGATGACGAATCACTGCGCCTACCTGAATCATTCCCCATTACCTACCCCATGCCAGCATCATCAAACAAATTATTAAAATACGAGATCGCCTCTTTACATAACTCATCTGTACTCGACGTCTAGCTCCTATCATCCCTTTGTAATTTCACAATTTTATTCCTCTTTTGTCTACCATTTGCATAAGCATGAAACAATTTTGTATTGGAATCGCCATCTCTAAACCAATCAATTTTTGCTCTCTGCCTCCAATGGTCTTCCCATTTTAGAAGTTTATCAATCAATTTAATTCTTAATGCTTCATATTCTTCAGTTGCTGCCCCAGAGTCCGCCTCTCTTAATTGATCAAGTCTAGTTGAACACTTACTCACCTCCTCACGCTCAGCACGAAGTAAACCCCTGCCCCAACGATCAAGTGAACTTGACGCAGTATCTAATTTATCCAGCAACATCATAAAATCGGCCTTATTCCAGCTCTCCTTCACCGTTTCCTCCAATGTTTCCTCTCTAAACCACTTCCTTTCAAACATAAATCTCTTACACGGTCGACTCTCAATATCTGTAAGCGTGTTTACCAGAATCGGACTATGATCCGATAGGGGAGCCGTGATATTAAGCAAAGAGGCTTCAGTAATATTCGGATAAATAAAAAAAAATTAATTCCTTATTTATCTACATATTAAGTCTATATAGAAAAAAATTTAAAACAATTACCACGTGTACATGACTAGCTACCGAATTAGCTACCAAAATTGTAGTAATTAACTAGCTGTTTTCTTGTAGTGAATTACCATGTGGAAAAAATTAACAAATCAATTAATTTTTCATCCAAAATATGTTAAATATCACTTACGAGAATACCTTAAAGGTTATCAAATAATGTCACATAGAACAAATGATAAGGTTATCAAATAAAATCACATGGACCAATTTAAAAAAAAAAAATATCACATGAACATAAGATATTAAAAAAAAAAATATCATAGGAGTCAAATAGGACTTTAATCATTATTGGAAAACACAAAGAAAAAAATTGACATAGTTTATCATATGTTTTATAAATAGAAGAAGTTAATATTTTTTGTTAGAAAAAAAATGTGATTTACATCGCTAGTAAAATAAAATTTTCAATAATGGTTAAAAGTTTGTTAATGTGATATGTTAACTACTATCATAACTTTTTAATTTTGTTTAGGTAGCATATTAAATAACTTTTACTAATATAATATTTTGATTCTGGCTAACTTGACATATTGAATGATGATATGTCTACTGTTGTTAATCAAATTCTTTAAATTACTGAATCGAAAACTCATAAAAAAAGTTATAAATTGATCTCTCATTGTGGAATGTGATTATACGTATCTTTATGGAGACAATTATATTTAGGGGTTAACAACAATTAAAGTTCCTAATATATCTCTTGTACATTAACAGATCGAGAAAATTTTGAGAGGGGGAATAGTGACGAAAAAAGCACAAATGATGAAAAGAAAGGAGTAGAAGAGATATTGTTTTTATAATAAAGTTTTTTAAATTTTGGAGATGATGTTTAAGTTTTAAATCCAAATATAATAAGAATTTTAGGATGAAATAATTAACTGGAGCTAAAAAAATGAAAATAGAGATCTAGCCTATTGCATCGATATTTTTACTGATTAAAAATCAAATGGGAGAAAAGTCTTAATTTAGAAGAGATTATTGGATAAATAAGATAATTAAAATATTGTTTATAATACGCTTAACAAGATTCTTGTGAACTTGCTTCAAAAAATTGATTGACCCCTAAATTTATATGTGTTGTGAGCCTACGAACTTGCTTAAAGTTATATGATTAATCCTCTAAATCCACGTGGCAGAACAAGAGAGGATTTGGATTAATAGGACAATTGATACAACTTGTTATCTTATGACTCCACATGCATCCATTGACATGAAAACGCACGAAAAGGGAAAAGGGGAATAATATATTTTTAGTGATTCACGTTCTTATAAAAGAACTCACAAATCAATTGAGTTAAAGGCATCTCTCTCCTGTCTTGAAACGTTACCTAACACACCACCATCTATGAAACGTATTATTATTATTGATGAGTCGAGTCAGTTGGGATGAAAAATAAAAATAAGTATAAAAATTAAAAAACTTGAAAATATAAAAAAATGTGAAAAACAAAAAGCAAAGAAAAACAACGAAAAAATGAATTATTTGATCGTTTTCACCTTTTCTGCTTTTTTTTTTTTTGAATTTTCATGTTTTTTTGTTGTTGTCCACATTCATCTGTCTTTACGTTTTCCTGTTTTTCTCGTTTTTTCATTTGTGGCATTTCTTTTTTGTTTTTCA